>NC_141180.1:18955000-21455000 GCF_055505025.1 Bos grunniens | reverse complement strand
TTCAGTTATCTCCATTTTCCCTGTCCCTCTAATCTCTGGCAACCACATTCAACCGTGTGTCTATTTCAGACTCTATATAATAGAGATCTCTATATAGAGATCTATATACAGAGAGTATTTGTGTCTCTGTCTGACTTAATTAGCATGGTGTCTTCCAAGTTCATTTATGTTGTTGCAAATAGTAGTATTTCCTCCTTTATAAAGGCCAAATAGTATTCCATTGTATATGTATGTGTGTGTATGTATATATATGTGTGTGTGTGTGTGTGTGTATCTCACATTTTCTTTATCCATTTGTCTGTTGACACTTAGATTGTTTCTGTGTCTTGGCTATTGTGAATAATGCTAAAGATGGAAGTGCAGATATCTCTTCGAGATCCAGGTTTTATTTTCTTTGGCTATATACCCAGAAGTGAGTGAGATTGCTGGATCATATGGTAGTTCTATTTTTAATTTTTTGAGGTACCTCCATCCTATTTTCCATAAAGCTGTACCAATTTACATCCCCACCAACAGTTGCCCAAGTGTTCCCTTTTCTCCACATTCTCATCAACACTTCTCTTTCTCTTTCTTTTTTTGACTATAGTTATTCTAACAAATGTGAGGTGATACTTCACTGTGGTTTTGATTTGTAGTCCCCTAATGGTTAGTGATGTTGAGCACCCTTTTGTATATTTTTTGGCCTTTTGTATGTCTTCTTTTGAAAAATGTTTATTCAGGGCTTTTATCCATTTTTTATATTAAGTTATTTGATTTTTAGCTGTTGAGTTGTTGAAGTTGCTTATGTATTTTGGATATTAGCCCTTTATGAGGTACAAGATTTACAAATATCTTCTCCCATTTTTAGGTTTCCTTTCTGTTGTTTCTTTGCTGTGTGAAAGCTTTTTAATTTGATATAATCTCATTTGTATATTTTGCTTTCATTGACTGTGATTTTGGCATCATATACCCCAAATCATTGCCCAGACCAATGTCAAGAAGCTTTTTAGCTGTTTTCATCTAGTAGTTCTACCGTTTCAGGTATTCTGTTTAAGAACATAACACTATTGATGTTGGCCTTGATCACCTGGCTGTGCTAGCATTTGTCAAGTTTCTACACTGAAGTCATTCTTCTCCCCTCTTTTTCACACTGTATCTTAGTTGGCTCTTGGTCCTTTTGACAGTCCCCATCACTGTGCTTCAGTTTGAAAACATTCCTTACTTCCTGGCAGTACAAGATGCTACAGGCCCATCTTGCATGTTTGCTACTCCAGCCCTGGAGTCAGCTATTTCTCCAAAGAGTGTTGGTTTCTTTTATTGGAGAACGGTAATAGGACTCAAGATCTGAGCACTGGGTGTTCTTGTTTATACTAAGGTACTGTTGTTTCTAGGCTTTCTTAAATTGACAGAGGAAGGAAATATATGTGTGTATAGTGACCCAAGTATATACACATATCAATAAATACTTTAAACTGTGACCATCTGTAGCTGTATAAGCTAAAACCTAAGTTCATACTGATGTCTCTAATGCTCATCTGTTACCACATGGATCCTTCTACCTTCCTTCCCTGGTTTATCTGTAAGTTCTCACTCCAGCGATGGAGAAGCCTGGCTCCCATAGTCCAACACCCTTTTGCTTATTTGTTCAGTTTCAGTATACATGTCTGTTTTTAGAATTGTTAATTGTTAATTGTTAATTGTTAATCCACATCTCTGTGGGAAATTACTTCATCACCTAGAGTGCTTTCATATAGTTTCTTTTTCGTCTTACAGACTTCAAAGTTCCTTACTGTAGCACTCGCTAGCCCCATCACCTTCAGTGAGATTGTTTCACACATTTGTACGAGAAGTAGTTTGTTTTTATCACATTCTGCATTCAATCCTGGGATCCCCAGACTTCCTGAATGATTTATTTTTAGTTTATATCCTTTAAGATGCAATCTTTTATGCTATAAAGTTCTGTATGTTGACAAATGTATAGTATCACGTATCCCCAGTTGCAGTACCATTCAGAGGAGTTCTGCTGCATGAAAACATTCCCTCTACTTCACCTATTCGACATCTCTGTCTCTTCCTATCCTGGCGGCTATTGCTCTGTTTACCGTCTCTATGGTTTTGCCTTCTCCAGAGTGTCATACAGTTGGAATCATAGGTATTATGTAGGATTCTCAAACTGACTTTGTTCACCTAATAATATATATTTAAGATTTCATGTTTTTATGTGTCTTGATAGCTCATTCCTTTCTTTTGTTTAATAGCTTATTAAATAGCCACACCTACTGAAGGACATTTCGGTTGCTTCTTGTAATAATTGTAAATAAAGCTGCTGTGCTCATCTGTGTGCAGGTTTTGTGTGGATGTAAGTTTCAGACAGTTGAGTAAATGCCTAGGAACATGATTGCTTCGTCATATGGCTATGTAACACTGTGTTTAGCTTTTCAAGAAAGTGCAAGAAAATACACTGCTGAACTGTATTTCACAGCATCCGTACTATTTTTCATTTTTACCAGCAGTGAATGAGAGTCCTTGCTGCTCTTCATTCTTTCCAGCTCTTGGTACTGTCAGTGTTTTGGATTTTAGCTCTTCAAATAGGTGTGTTGTCGTGTCTTACTGTCTTTTTTTTTTTACTTAAAAATTTTTTATTGAGGTATTAATTTACAATGTTGTATTAGTTTCTGGTGTACAATCCAGTGGTTCAATTACACATGTATATATTCATATTCTTTTTTATATAGTTTATTACAAAGCATTGAATATAGTTCCTTGTGCTATACAGTGGGACCTTGTTTATCTGTTTTGAATATAATAGTTTGTATCTGCTATCTTATTGATGTTTTCATTTGAATTTCCCCAGTGACATATGATATTGATCATCGTTTCATATGTGTATTTGCTATTTGTGTATTTTTTGATGAGGTATCTTTTTAGATCTTTTACCATTGTTTAATAGGTTGTTTTCTTACTGTTGAATTTTAATTATTCTTTGTGTATTTTGAAGATCAATCTTTTATCAGATATGTGTTTTACAAATATTTTCTTGGCAGAAAATATGGGCTTTGTTTTTTTACTTAGCAGTATCTTTTGCAAAGCTCAAGTTTCCTACTCAGTCAATTTTTTCTTCCGTGGATTGTGTGTTTTTGATGCAGTATCTAAAAATGAAACATCAAATACCAGATCACGTAGATTTTTTTTCTGTTTTCTTCTGTAAGTTGTATAATTTTGTATTTTACATTGTGTCGGTGTTTTATATTTAGTTAATTTTTGTGAAAGGTATTAGATCTGTGTCTGGGTTCACTGTGTTACATATAGACATCTGATTTGTTGTAAGACTTATCCTTTGTTGCACTTCCTTTTTGATATTGTCAAAATCAGTTAACTATATATTTGTGGGTCTGTTTTTGGCTGTCTATTCTGTTTCATTGATCTGTTTGTCTGTTCTTTTGCCAATACCACGGTGTCCTGATTTCTGCAGCTTTACTATTAGTCTTAAGATCTGGCAATGTGATCCTTCATCTTTGTTCTTTTTCAGTATTATGTTGGTTATTCTTAGACTTTTTCCATTTTATAAAGCTTTAAAACAGTTTGTCAGTATCCACAAAATAATTTGCTAGGAATTTGATTGAGGTTATGTTGATATATCGGAGAAGGCGATGACACCCCACTCCAGTACTCTTGCCTGGAAAATCCCATGGACAGAGGAGCCTGGTAGGCTGCAGTCCGTGGGGTCGCTAGGAGTCGGACACGACTGAGCAACTTCACTTTCACTTTTCACTTTCATGCATTGGAGAAGGAAATGGCAACCCACTCCAGTATTCTTGCCTGGAGAATCCCAGGGATGGGGGAGCCTGGTGGGCTGCCGTCTCTGGGGTCGCACAGAGTCGGACACGACTGACACGACTTAGCAGCAACAGCATGTTGATATATTGGGTTGGCCAAAAAGTTTGTTCAGGGTTTTTCTAAGATGTTACGGAAAAATCTGAATGAACTTTTGGCCAACCTAATATATAGATCAAGTTTGTAGAAATGACTCTTTTTCAGTAATGAATCTTCCAGTATATGGAATAGCTCCTCGTTTATTTACATCTTGAGTTTTTTCAACAACATTTTGTAGTTTTTGCATATAGATTCTATACAGACTTTTTAATGAAGTATTTCTTTTCTTTTTTAGAAGAGGATGAAATGCTGTTATAGATGATATTTAAAAATTTTCTGATTACAATTGTCTCTTGTTGTTGTATAGGGAAGTAATTGTTGTTTGTTTAACTTTGTATCCTGTGACTTTGCTGTAGTTGTTACAGTTCCAGGAAATTTTTTTGGTAGATTTTTTGATGTTTTTGTCTACAGATATCCATGTCATCTGCAAATAAAGGCTGTTTTATTTCTTCCTTTCTTTCTGATCTAGATGGCTTTTTACTCTAAAGAAATAAAAAGTGTCTTTACCTGTCTTAGTGCACTAGTTACAGCTTTTAGGTAGGGTGTTGACTAAGAGTGGTAGAGAGAACGTCCTTGTCTTATTTCCAGTTATAGGGAAAAAGTGTCCAGTCTCTTACCATTAAATATACTAGCTGTGTAAGTTCTTTTGTAGATGTTCTTTATGAAGTTGAGGAAATTGGCTGAAAGATTTTTTAAAATTCACAAGTGTTGAATTTTTTTCTTTTTTAATTGAAGTACAGTTGATTTAAAATACTATATGGATTTTACAAGTCTTTTTTTGTTCTCAGATGGTTTTATGATTTTCCTTCTTTATCCTGTTCGTATGTTAGATTACCTTGGCTGTTATTTTAAACTTTATATTATTATTGGTGAATATTACTGATTAACAATATTGTCATAGTTTTAGGTGGATAGCAAAGGGACTCAGCCATATATACACATATATCCATTCTCCCCCAAACTCTTCTACCATCCAGTCTGCTATGTAACATGGAGGAGAGTTCCCTGTGCTATATAGGATTATGTTGGTTATTGAACCCGTCTTGCCTGCTTGGAATACTACTTGGTTGTGGTCTGTAATTCTTTTTATACATTATTGAATTTGATTTGCTAATATTTTGTTGAGAATTTATATGTCAATGTTTATGAGAGATTGTAGGTTTTTTTTTTTCCTTGTGATGTCTCTATTTGATTTTCGTAATAGGAAAATTCTCACTTCATAGAATGAGTTAGAAGGTGATTTCTCTGCTTTTATTTTCTGGAAGAGATTATAAAGTATTAGCATTGCTTTTTCCTTGTATGTTTGGTAGAATCTACCACTAAAGGCTGGAGAAGGCAATGGCACCCCACTCCAGTACTCTTGCCTGGAAAATCCCATGGATGAAGGAGCCTGGTGGGCTGCAGTCCATGGGGTCGCAAAGAGTCGGACATGACTGAGCGACTTCACTTTCACTTTTCACTTTCCTGCATTGGAGAAGGAAATGGCAACCCACTCCAGTGTTCTTGCCTGGAGAATCCCAGAGACGGGGGAGCCTGGTGGGCTGCCGTCTATGGGGTCGCACAGAGTTGGACACAACTGAAGTGACTTAGCAGCAGCACCACTAAAGGTGTCTGGGCCTGGTTCTTTGTTTTTAAATTATTTATTATGTTATGCAGTCCAAGCTTGTACTGCTTTTTCCCTGCTGCTGCTGCTAAGTTGTTTCAGTCGTGTCCAATTCTGTGCGACTCCATCATCGGCAGCCCACCAGGCTCCCCTGTCCCTGGGATTCTCCAGGCAAGAACACTGGAGTGGGTTGCCATTTCCTTCTCCAATGCATGAAAGTGAAAAGTGAAAGGGAAGTCTCTCAGTCGTGTCCGACTCTTAGCCACCCCATGAACTACAGCCTTACCAGGCTCCTCCATCCATGGGATTTTCCAGGCAAGAGTACTGGAGTGGGGTGCCATTGCCTTCTCCGCTTTTCCCTACCACAGGCCAATAAATCGAGAGACAAGTGTTGGGGTAAGGAATAATGACTTCATTAGGAAAGCCAGCAGACTGAGAAGATGGTGGACTAGTGTCCCAGATAACCATCTTGCCCAGGTTTGGATGCTACTTGCTTTTATAGAGCAAAGAGGGGGAGGTGAGGAGATAAAGTAAAAAAGATCATAAGTTGTTGCAAATATTTCCTGGTTCCAGCCAGACTCCACAGTGCCCTCAGTGCCCCCTCACTCCACGCCAGTGTGTTAATTTCTTCTTGCATGCAACCATTTACAGGTGGCCCTGGTCAGGATGTTTCCTGTGAACTAAAACAAAGGTATTTTAGCTCAAGGTTCAGGCATGGGAAGCAGAGTCCCCTGGAGACAGGCCATTATGTATACTTTAAGTTATAGACAACATCCTTTCAGTGATTAACTTGTAGCAAAAGCAGTAGAATTCAGAGGTTAAAGTAAAAGAAACAGATACAAGATTGAGTCAGATTTTTTCTTTCCTATTACAATTAGTTATTCATTTTCTTTAATAGACATAAGATTATTAAGGTTTTTAAATTTTTGTGTGAGTTTTGATAAGTTATGATTTTCAGAAACTATTTCTCTTAAATTGTCAATTTTGTGGGTGGAGTTGTTTATAATATCATTTATTATCCTTGTAATGTCTGTGTGATCAGTAGTTATGATTCTCTTTTTTTTCCCCCCTGATATTGCTAACTTGTGTCTTATTTTTGGTTAGCCGGGGTAGAGATTTAGAAATTTTTACTGATTCTTTCAAAGAGCTAGCTTCTGGTTTTGTTGCTATTTCTCTATTGTTTTCCCATTTTCAGTTCCATTGATTTCTGTTTTTTCCCCCTTCTGCTTGTTTTACCCTTAAGTAAGCTCTAAGTGGTAGTGAATTCACTCAACTCTGTTTCCCCAAATGTCTTTATTTTCCTTTCATTTTTGAAGATTTCCCCCCACCCCCAAATACAGAATTCAGTATGACAGTTTTTTGTTTTTTTTTTTCTGCTCATAAAAATGTTCCATCATCTTGAAGCCTGATTTTTTTTCTTATGAGTAATCAAGTTACTCTCATATTTGTTCCTTTTCATGTTATAGCCTTCAACCCACTGGCTGACTTTATTATTTTTCTTTGCATAACTAGTTTCTAGCAATTCAGTTACAGTTGACCCTTGAATAACACAGGATTGAACTGCAGGGGTCCACTTGTATGTGGATTGTTTTTAATCAATGTGAACTAAGATCTACAGTTAGTTGAATTGGTGATGTGGAACCAGGAGTGAGGAAGGCCAGCTTGTTAGGTTATATGTGGCAGTTTTGCACCTCTAAGTGCCCCCCACCCCAGCCCCATGTTTTTCAAGGGTGAACTGTATTATGTGTCTTGATGTGGTTTCCCTGGCTTTATCCTGCTTGGGGTTTGTTGTTTTATAGATTTTCAGTTCAGATTTTTACAAATTTCAGATTTATTTCTTCAACTTTATTTCCATCCTACCCCCTGTTATCCTCGCCTTCAGGAATTGCTTGACATCATCCCACAGACTGCTGGTCGTTATTTTCAGCCTCATCTCCCACATCTGTTTTCCACTTTATATATTTTGAATTTCTTTCTGTTTATGTTCATTGATATTTTCTTTTGTGGAATCTGGTCTGCTCATCTATCCATCAAGTAAAATTTTCATTTGAGATATTTTATTTTTCAGTTTCATAAATTCCATCCAGTCTTTTAAAAAATATCTTCCATTTCTTTGCCTCTTATCTTGTTTTCCTTCAAATCCTTAAACATATTTTAATAGTTCTTTTATAATGTCTGTTAAGTCCATCATCTCTTTCATTTCTGGTATTGTAACTCCTGACTTATTTTCCTACTGATTATGTTTCACATTGTCCTATTTCTTGACATGGGTAGTAACTATTGATTGAATTTTGGACAGTGTAAATTTTACATTGTTGATTTTTTGCTTTTTGTTGTCTTCCTCTAATTGTGATTGAGTTTACATTTATCGAGAATCAGCTTCTTAGTTTTGAGGCTTGAGTTAAAGCTGTGTTAGGACAGGTCTAAAGTAGCCTTTTTTTCCTTGGACTAATTTAGTCCTGCTACCAATGCATACTCTTTGGGGATATCTGTAAATGCTTTGGGTATTAAACAAGACTTCTTCTTTGACTTCAGGGATCTCAAATGTCTTCCAGTCCTGCGTTGTGAGGATTTTCCACTTGATAGCTGCCTAGCAGCTTTCTTGGCCAGTAGTCATAAAGTTTAATCCTCCACACATGCAGCTTAATTATGCAACTAGTCACTCAAAGGGATCCTCATGCAGATTTCTGGATCTCTTTCTCTGTGTAATTTCCTTTTCTTTAATCAGCCTCAGTCTCCCTGAGCTCCCATTTCTGTCTCCTCAAATTCAGTGAGACCATTGTGTTCTTCCTTTCCCTGTGCCAATATTCAGAAAATGCCTCCAGCTTAAAACCTAGGATTATCATAAGGTTTATCTGATATGTTTTCCTTTTCCTGTGGATCACAGTCCTGTGTTTCCTGTTTTCTAATATCTGAAAACTCTTGTTTCATATATTGTGTCTGGTTTTCTAGTTGTTTACATACACTAGGAGGGCAAGTTCAATATGACTTACTTGCTCATGGCAGGAAATGGATGACTATAGTTTCATTGTTAGCACAATTAATTATGTCACCGGAAAGTCTACCACTAAAGTAATTTTACTTCACAGATTATTTAAAATATTTCCTGTCACAAAGCATGTTTAAATAGATCTAGAGATAGTAAAATTCTTAAACCTACATTCTGATTATGTGCTTGATTCTAATTCAATAAACATTTATGGAGTATTACTGTTTAAAAGGTAAATTATACTCACTATTTACAAATATCTTTATATTAGCCTAAATATGAACTAAATTTCATTGTTTTAAGGCAAAGGACTCTGTGGTGTGGTGTGTTAGTCGCTCAGTTGTGTCTGACTCTTTGCGATCCCAGGTACTGTAGCCTCTGTCCATAAAATTTGCCAGGCAAGAATACTGGAGTGGGTTGCCATTCCCCTCTCCATCGGATCTTCCTGACCAGGGATCAAATCCAGGTGTCCCACATTGCAGGCGGAGTCTTTACCATCTGAGCCATCAGGGAAGCCTGCTACTGCTGCTGCTGCTGCTAAGTCGCTTCAGTCATGTCTGACTCTGTGTGACCCCATAGATGGACCCCACCAGGCTCCCCTGTCCCTGGGATTCTCCAGGCAAGAACACTGGAGTGGGTTGCCATTTCCTTCTCCAATGCATGAAAGTGAAAAGTGAAAGTGAAGTCGCTCAGTTGTGTCTGACTCTTCTTGACCCCATGGATTGCAGCCTACCAGGCTTCTCCGTCCATGGGATTTTCCAGGCAAGAGTACTGGAGTGGGGTGCCATTGCCTTCTCAGTCAGGGAAGCCTAGAAGCCACTAAAAATACCTAATTTCTCAGTTTTATACCCCCTAGTCCTCAGATGTTTCTTCTGTTTTTATTCATAGATAGGACTACTAAGTTTTCTTAATATGGGGCAAAATTCATAAGCACCAATTGTAAAAGAAAGACCCACATGATTGTTGAAGCATCAAAAATAAAGGTAGTAACCATAGACAGTAACCATGATTATTGTCATCCACTTCGAATGTTGATTTATGTTGCCTTTGTAAAGAATGGAGTCATTATACAGATATCAAAGCATCACTATCAACCGTGGGTCACCATAAATAAATGATACATGGTAGTCTCCAAAGCCATGTGGGTATATCGTATTATATTATGACGTAAATAAGAGACTTTTTGCAATAGCTGTAACTATAATTCTTATGTTTCCTGGTACATATACCCCACATATTTTTAATAAAAAATGATTGTTATGTAAGGATGTAGTAACTCATTCCTAGTCCAGTAGTAGAGTCAGTTTGAAGATAAGGATTGTGGGACTTTGTGGGAAGTGATAGGAATACTACATCTCTCTATCATTTTTTGAACTAATAATATGTACAAGTATCAGATATAGAAGAAGGAAGGATCATAGTCAACCAGAGAATTCATCCAAAGTCATTGGTCTTAAGATCATACTTCTTAATAGTATCAAGAAATTAATTAATATACTTTCTTGGAAGCTTTAGAATTCTTTCATTTTTCAACAAAGGTCATAATTTATACTGTATATTAGAATTATATTAATTCTAATGGTCTGAAAGTCTCAGTATAAATCAGTAACCAAGCCAGTAAAGAAACAGATCTTATGTCTGTGAATATAATCTATACCAGCTGTCTTAAAGGTATGGTGTGGGGACTTCCCTGGCAGTTCAGTGGTTAAGACTCTGCACTTCCAATGCAGGGGGCTCGGTTCGACTGCTGGTGGAGGAACTAAGATTCTACCTGCTGTGGGGTGCAGCCAAAAAAAAAAAAAAGGGTGGTGTGTACATCCTTGAGGAGTACAAAAAAGAATCCTCTGGGTCCTGGTCTCAAAGTATCAGCAATTCATTGATATTTTTAAAATCTCATTCTGCTTAAATTTATGTTTTACAGTATATGTAACATTAGTACAATAGTCTGTATATGTAATTTATAAATAAATTTAGCTAGATAGAGATGCATGCTGAGTTTTTTGTTGTTGTTGTTGTTTTTTTAAACTGACAGTATGTTGGGGGAAAAAGTTTGGAACTATTTTTCTGTATTGTCACTCGGTTCTGATCTGGGGAGAGTGTCTGGAAACATTTTTGATTGTTGTGACTAGGGAGTGAGGTTAGCTTCAGGTAGCTTCTGGTATCTGGTGGAGAGAGGCCAGGGATTCTGTTCAAAATCCTCAGTTCACAGAGCAGCTCTCCCCCAGCATGCACTACCAAACATACAGTCAAAGAATTATCATTTGGTCTACAATAGATTTGAGAAACCTTGCTACAGACTGTAATTCCTCCTTGATGGACAGATAGCAAAGAAGTGAGTCTAGCCCATTTTTTCTTTCATCTCATCTTAGACAGATATTGGGCTTTCCTATATGTATGTCTGTATTTTTAATATCTCCAAAACAGGCACCAAAAGAGCTGAAGGTACTTCTACATATCCAGAATTTTGTAAAACCGTAGGATAATCTTATTAATTAGAGGAGAAGTAAGAAATTGTGTGAAGGCTCATATAAAAGTATCTTAAATATTTGTGTGGTTTTATATGACATCAAATTCTACTTTGTATACTAACAAACCTTTTGGTATTTTATAAATCAGATTGGTGTCTTGATTCATTGCAATCTAAAAAGAAAGCAGCAACTGCTAAGATTGCCAGGAAAGAATCCATCATCAATTAGAATGAATTGCTGTTTGCATAGTAAAGAACAAAGAAAGAGTATATGGTCTAATGACTTTGGTGAAAAATTGACTTGAGGTTTCATTTCTGAGTTTACATGCTTTCAGTACATGATTCTTTGCATATTAAAATTTATTTTGGTTTCATGGCCGGGGGAAAGAAAAAACCCTTTTTATAGCAGGAATGAATGTTCACTGTGTGTTCACCATTTCACAGCATAAGTTTTTAGATAGTGAAGATCTGTCTTTATTTGAATTTATATCTGAATCAAACATGTCTTTTTTTCTATATACACTTGTGTGCTTTGAATAAAGATGATTCAGAAGAGGTGCATGGCTGTAAGGATGTGGTGTAAGGATTAATGGCTTCAAGTGTTAGAAAAATGAAATAGCACAGTATTCTATCACCATCTAGTTGCTTCTACTTTTGATAACATGTGGGAAGAATGTGAACCAGCTGTTCCTCACTCCACTAAGATGCTTAAGGAGTTCAGTCAGCATAGCTGAATTGTTAGCATGATTCTTAATTAAAATGGATCATCATCTAACTGATATATGAGGTTCTTCCTGAAGTCAGGGGATAAGCCTTTTGATCTCCCTTTAAATCCAGAAAGAAGCTTAAAAGAGGGAACAACTCGAGAGTTATAGTTAGAATTAGATGCATTTAATAATAGCACGACTCAAGACTCTCTCTGTTTAAAAATTTTTGTCAATCTGTTGTGAACCAGTACTTTAGCAAAATACAACAAAAACAAATAACTAGAGAAATGAAATAAAAAACCAAGCTTTAATTCTTTATTAGATTCAATAGATATAAAATTACTGTCAAATTTCTATAAAGCTTTCTAAACACTTAGTCTCTATTTTTGTATTCATCTTACAGAGTCTCACAGCAAAAAGTTTGTGGACCACCAGAGGTTTGAAAACTAAGCTTTAAGTAGGACTGATTTCAACAGAAATTATTTGAAATAAAATTTCCTTTTTTACTATTTACAACTTAGCCTTCACTAAGTACATATTCCTATTTAATCTCAATTGAAATATGACCTTACCTGCAAAGTTTTCTTTGACTTAACCCAAGCTGACTTGGGTAACCCATCCTCTGTACCCACTTCGCTCCAAAGGGGACTTCATTCTATCAACTCTTTCATTAATTCATTTATTTTAGTTAAGGAAAATGTAACAATAATCTTCAGGAGTTGGGGAGCTAGGAAAGTTGGTAGCACATAGCAGGCAATAAGTTGAAGTCTGTTTAATGAATGAAATAAGTACTGAATATAAAAGTTGCAACAAAACCCTAAGGCTCTAAATATCAATACGTACTGGATGGAAAAAACTTCATTTTCTAGAAAGGAAAGAAGACAGTTTATTAGTCTCAAAACTTAGACTTGTATGAATCAAATTTTTATAAAAACAATTCTTGATAAAAAGATGAACACATGCATGGATTTACTAACAGTAGAACACAAACTGGGAGAAAAAAGAAAACTCAGTGTTTAACTTGCTAGAAATACTGGTTTTAAGAATTTTTGGCAGAGGAGGAGGGTGCTGGAACAGAGAGGGGCTTGAAAACTAGTGCCCTGAGAGTTTGCAGGTTACTGTGCCAATCTGATGTTTTCTCCTTGCCTCTGCCACTTGGTATCCCATCATACTCTTTTGTGTATTTGATTTTGGGTCTGCTGGGTCTTTGTTGCTTTGTATGGGCTTTCTTAGTTGCAGCGAGCCGGGGGCTACTCTGTGTTGCTATGTGTGGGCTTCTTACTGCAGTGGCTTCTCTAGTTGTGGAGCTCAGGCTCTGGAGTGGGCGGGCTTCAGTAGTTGCAGTTTCAAGCTCTAGAGCACTGGCTCAGTGGTTGCGGTGCGCAGGCTTAGTTGACATGGGCATGGGGATCTTCCTACCCCAGGGATCCAACTCGTGTCTCCTGCATTGGCAAGTGAATTCTTTACCACTGAGCCACCAGAGAAGCCTTCTTTCAATGTATTTTAATGATGATCATCTATTTGATGATACCTTTACTGAGTACTCTGCTTGGAGAGTAGAAGGAACTTGGGCCCTAGCAAATTCAGTTCAGTTCAGTTCAGTCGCTCAGTCGTGTCTGACTTTTTGTGACCCCATGAACCTCAGCACGCCGGCCTCCCTGTCCATCACCAACTCCCGGAGTTCACCCAAACCCATGTCCGTTGAGTCGGTGATGCCACCCAACCATCTCATCCTCTGTCATCCCCTTCTCCTCCTGCCTTCAATCTTTCCTAGCATCAGGGTCTTTTCAAATGAGTCAGCTCTTCACATCAGGTGGCCAAAATATTGGAGTTTCAGCTTCAATATCAGACCTTCCAATGAACACCCAGGCCTGATCTCTTTTAGGATGGAGTGGTTAGATCTCCTTGCAGTCCAAAGGACTCTCAAGAGTCTTCTCCAATACCACAGTTCAAAAGCATCAATTCTTCTGCACTCAGCTTTCTTTATAGTCCAACTCTCACATCCATACATGACCACTGGAAAAACCATAGCCTTGACTAGACGGACCTTTGTTGACAAAGTGATGTCTCTGCTATCTAGGTTGGTCATAACTTTCCTTCCCAGGAGTAAGTGTCTTTTAATTTCATTGCTGCAATCACCATCTGCAGTGATTTTAGAGCCCAGAAAAATAAAGTCACCCACTGTTTCCACTGTTCCCCATCTATTTGCCATGAAGTGATGGGACTGGATGCCATGATCTTAGTTTTCTGAATGTTGAGCTTTAAGGCAACTTTTTCACTCTCTTTCACTTTCATCAAGAGGCCCTTTAGTTCTTCTTCACTTTCTACCATAAGGGTGGTGTCATCTGCATATCTGAGGTGATTGATATTTCTCCCATCAATCCTGATTCCAGCTTGTGCTTCCTCCAGCCCAGCGTTTCTCATGATGTACTCTGCATATAAGTTAAATAAGCAGGGTGACAATATACAGCCTTGACGTACTCCTTTTCGTATTTGGAACCAGTCTGCTGTTCCGTGTCCAGTTCTAACTGTTGTTTCCTGACCTGCATACAGGTTTCTCAAGAGGCAGGTCAGGTGGTCTGGTATTCCCATCTCTTTCAGAATTTTCCAGAGTTTATTGTAATCCACACAGTCAAAGGCTTTGGCATAGTCAAGAAAGCAGAAATAGATGTTTTTTCTGGAACTCTCTTGCTTTTTCCATGATCCAGCAGATGTTGGCAATTTGATCTCTGATTCCTCTACCTTTTCTAAAACCAGGTTGAACATCTGGAAGTTCATAGTTCACGTATTGCTGAAGCCTGGCTTGGGGAATTTTAAGCATTACTTTACTTGCGTGTGAAATGAGTGCAAGTGTGCGGTAGTTTGAGCATTCTTTGACATTGCCTTTCTTTGGGATTGGAATGAAAACTGAGCTTTTCCAGTCCTGTGGCCAGTGCTGAGTTTTCCAAATTTGCTGGCATATTGAGTGCAGCACTTTCTTTCACAGCAGGTTAAACTCTGGTGAATAAGTCAGAAATACATACAACTAAAATATAAAGTAAAATGCATTTGATAGTGTAATAGATTCATGAATTAATAAATTTTAGATATGTCTAGATTACTTTAAAATTAAAAGTGTTTATAGATGACACATGTTTATTGAAGTGGACTTAATATTTTCTTTAAATAATGAAATCAGTAATTCAGAGATTAATGAATAGGTAGATGATAGACTATATTGACCTAGCTTAAGCAAACCCATCAACAGATGGGCAAATTTAAATTTGGCCTCCAATCTCCAGGAGATGAAAATGGCAAGGAATTTAGAGGCATACAGTCTTCTGCCTTGAAAGTGTGACTAAGTAGGCAACTGAGTGTGTAATTTCCAGGACTTCCCCCTCTGAGGCTGCACAGCTATTTCCTTCGCATTCCATCTCTGAGAGACTGGTTTAGTAGAGGGAAGAAGTGCAGCAGTCTGAAGTCCTAGGATGCTGGCACTGCCCCACGGAAAGCTCAGATCTTGCATCACTTCTTGGGTATGCGCACATTTCCAGTTCCCACAGAAAAGCTGATCCTTGGCAGGAGGCAAACATACACAGCCAGACTGAGTCACAACTTGAGAATCAGGGAAATTATTTTTTAAAGGAATAAAGACTGTTGGTGGGATCAAATTTCTGCAATTAAACAAGAAGCAATGAAAAAAAATATATTTAAATCTGGATCACATTTGAGGGAACCCATCCCAACCATTTCAGATTATTCTGCCATGACATAAATCAGAGTGGATTCATGTGGCAGTTACCTTTATTGATCATCTTGCACAAATGTTGACTGGTGAATCTTGTGTTGTGTTTTAACTCCACCTGCCAGCTGTGTAATGTTCTTTAAATATGGTTCATAGGATAAGCACAGGTCATGTTATCAAGCGAAGTCCATGATAAATGCCATAGACCCTCTTTTCTATCCTTTTGTTAAAATTAATTTTTATTGGTGTATAGCTGCTTTAAAATGTTAGTTTCCACTGTATAGCAGAGTGAATCAGTTACATGTATACATATGTTGTTGTTTAGTCACTAAGTTGTGTCCGACACTTTTGTGGCCCCACGGACTATAGCTCATCAGGCTCCTGGGTCAGTGGGATTTCCCAGGCAAGAATACTGGAGTGGGTTGCCACCATTCCTTTCTCCAGAGGATCTTCCCAATCCAGGGATTAAACCCATTTCTCCTGCATTGGCATGTGGATTCTTTACCATTGAGCCACTAGGGAAGCCCATCTCTATAAAATTGTGTATCAGTTCAGTTCAGTACAGTCGCTCAGTCGTGTCCGACTCTTTGTGACCCCATGAACCTCAGCACTCCAGGCCTCCTTGTCCATCACCAACTCCTGGACTTCACCCAAACCCATGTTCTTCAAGTTGGTGATGCCATCCAACCATCTCATCCTCTGTCATCCCCTTCTCCTCCTGCCCTCAGTCTTTCCCAGCATCAGGGTCTTTTCCAATGAGTCAGCTCTTCACATCAGGTGGCCCAAGTATTGGAGTTTCAGCTTCAACATCAGTCCTTCCAATGAACACCCAGGCCTGATCTCTTTTAGGATGGACTGGTTGGATCTCCTTGCAGTCCAAAGGACTCTCAAGAGTCTTCTCCAACACCACAGTTCAAAAGCATCAATTCTTTGGCGCTCAGCTTTCTTTATAGTCCAACTCTCACATCCATACATGACCACTGGAAAAACCATAGCCTTGACTAGACGGACTTTTGTTGACAAAGTGAGGTCTCTGCTTTTTAATATGCTATCTAGGTTGGTCATAACTTTCCTTCCAAGGAGTAGGCATCTCTTAATTTCATGGCTGCTATCACCATCTGCAGTGATTTTGGAGCCCAGAAAAATAAAGTCAGCCAATGTTTCCACTGTTTTCCCATCTATTTGCCATGAAGTGATGGGACTGGATGCCATGATCTTAGTTTCCTGAATGTTGAGCTTTAAGGCAACATTTTTACTCTCCTCTTTGACTTTCATGAAGAGGCTCTTTAGTTCTTCTTCACTTTCTACCATAAGGGTGGTGTCATCTGCATATCTGAGGTTATTGATATTTCCCCCGGCAATCTTGATTCCAGCTTGTGCTTCCTCCAGCCCAGCATTTCTCATGATGTACTCTGCCTATAAGTTAAATAAGCAGGGTGACAGTATACAGCCTTGACGTACTCCTTTTCGTATTTGGAACCAGTCTGCTGTTCCATGTCCAGTTCTAACTGTTGCTTCCTGACCTGCATACAGGTTTCTCAAGAGTCAGGTCAGGTGGTCTGGTATTCCCATCTCTTTCAGAATTTTCCGCAGTTTATTTTGACCCACACAGTCACACATACAGAGTTCAATTTCAGTGTAATCTCTTTTTTATTTGAGTAAAGTAAGGCTAAGTGATTTGCTCAGGATCAGCCAGTTAGACAGTTGTGAGTGGGACCAGCTAGACCTCATCTTTTTTCCTGTAAAGCTTATATTCTCCCTAAAATCTAGACCACTTCTAGTTTGCCAGCAGTCAATAACTACTTTCCTTATAGTAAAAGTTCATTAGGTCATTGAATATTTGTTATTTAATTAAGTGCATTTGAACAGCTCATTGTAAGTGATCTTTTCAATAATATGCAGCTTTGATTATTACAGGGGTTAATAGTTACTAGGTTTGTGTTGAATTGTTGCTCTGCCTCTTGCTAAATATTGCTCTTCCACTTAATAACTATGACTGTGGTACTTAACTGTGTAGCTTTGGGAATTAGCCTCATTTTCTTCATCTATCAAATGGGAATAATACCTACTTTATAAGGTGCTGTGAGAATAAAAAGAATTAATGTAAGATGTTAAGTATTCAACAAGTGGTATGTATTATTCTTTAGCATACTTGCTATTTTCCCTCTCATAAAACTGCTGTAAAAGATGAATCATTTTTTCTGACATGAAAACTATTCACCAAGCTACACATTATTTTCTGTATAAAACTCTTGAAAGTATAACACTTACATATCCAGAAAAAAAAAATAAGCTAATTATAGTGGACTCTGAATTATATATTTTGGAATCATTATTCCAAGGCTGTGATAATAAAAAAATAGATTACTGACATTTTCCCCTCAATTCATACTGTTCACATACGTATGTTAATATTTTCCATACTATTAATATATATTGTCCACAGTTTTTGAGGGGCTTATGTAGATCTTAGGATTATGTAGCATATTAAAGATATAAATTCACTACCCTCAGACTAAAGACTTAGACAATTCTAGATATCATAACTATTTGAGGATATCAGTGTAACCATAGTCAATGAAAAAAATGAAGGAAGTAAAATATTATAGGCTTTTTATTTAAGAAATAAAGTAGACTGTTTAATTCTCAGAAGCCTTTTCTCCCCTTGTGTTACTTGTTTTCACTGATTTTAAAAAAAAGTAAATAGTTGTCAGTGGTATCATTGTACCTAAAAATCTGTTGCTTTGCAAATTTGGGGGCCGTTCACACTCACTAAAACTCTGTTTAAAAATACCTAATAGCATTACAAAGAGATGGAGAAGTCAAAGAAAAGTCAAACGTGAGAGAAGATATTTGCAATGTGTAAAACAAAGGATTAATATCTAAAATAAAGAACACCTATAAGTTAATAAGAGAAAGACAAACCACCCAGTAGAAAATGAATAATGACTTCAAATAGTATCTCACAAAAGAGGAATCACAAATCGTAGTACCTAATTAGGAAAATACAGCTTAAAATACAAGGAAGCTCTGTCACATACCATCAGATCACTAAACATTTAGAATTAATATTGAAAGAGATACGGAGCAATAGGAATTCTTATTTAATACTTCTCATGGGACTGTAAATTGGTGTGGCACTTTAAAAAATATTTTGGCTTTATCTTCTAAAGTTAAACATGCTCTAGCCTATGCCCCAGCAATTCCATTTCCACATATTTACCCTACAGAAATTCTTGAGTACGTGTACCAAGACACATGTATAAGAAAGTTCCTAACAGCAAAAACTTGGAGACAATTCAAATGTCCATTGTTGGTAGATTTTTTAAGTGAATGATGATAAATTCATACAATGGAATATGCTTTACAGTGGTGAAAATGAAGGAACTACAGCTATGTATAACCTTAAATATATGAAGATCTACAAGTTCTATTACAGAGACTCCTGTAATTTTTTTGGAGGCAAAAATTCAATCTTCAGCCACCAGGAGGCTGACAAGAGGGAACCAGACCATGCTTTCTACTAACACTTTCCCTCTCTGTACCGCTGATAGTTTGACTCCGTTCCTCAAGCACATGTAGATTGCAGTATCTTCCTAAGGGGGAACCACAGACTGGAAGATTTTTGCATATTTTAAAATGATCTCCAGAAGAAAGCTACTTGCTGGTCTTGACGGAGGTAAAAAGTTGGAGGAGGTGGTTCTTAAGCCACAAATATTGAAAATTTTCACAAGTTAAAAAGGACAACACTGTATTTTGAGACACCTAGTCTTTCAAGATTTGATGAAATCGTCCTATGTTCTATCCAGAAAGAATCAAAGCCCTTTATGAAATTGTTTCATGGAGTTTTCCAATTAGTTTACAAAATGCTTTTCAAGTTAAAGACAAATCATTTGCCATTAAAGTTTTTCGTGTATTTGGCTGTGCCAGGTCTTAGTTGGACATGCAGGATCTTCAGTGTGGCATGTGAGCTCTTAGTTGCGGCATGTGGGATCTAATTCCCTGACCAGGGACAGAACCCGGACTCTCTGCATTAGGAATGTGGAGGCTTAGCCACTGGACTAATTTCAGTTAAAATTTATCATGCATGTTGTTCCAAAAGATGGAATATAATTGTACTTCATAATTGGGGGAATACATAAAGGCTTCCAAATTCATTCCTGGCCAGATTCATTCTTGGCCTAACATATATCCATGATGAAAAAAAAAGGAACAGAAATATTAGAATTACTAGTTAAAATATTTATAGTCGAATATATACAAGTCAATTAGTAACTAAGCCAGTTATTTAGAACTACTTTTGTCATTCAGAAAAACTGGTTCGTGTTCATGACTGAATGACTATTTAGTGAGTGTGTGTGTATTAGATCTTAGAGAATTTTTCATAAAGTGATTTCTGTCCCAAATGATTTAAAGCCCAGATACAGAGTTATTTCCTAGATTATTGGAACCTGGCATCTATACTTAACATTTTATTGAAATCATAGAGGTCTTAGTTGATAAATCTAACAGCAGCTTCTAAATATTGAACATTATTGACCTGTTTCACACTATTGACCATACTATCCTTGAAGTTCTTTATTGTCGAGTTTCTGTGATGTTTCTGTCCTAGTTTTGTTTTTCTGACTGTTCCTTCCAGCCTTGTTCCTTAGTTCTAGTCCTTTGCCCTTCCCTTATGTATAAAAGTCTCACCAGTGTATTTCTCTTGCCCTGTGAACTCTGTTCCCTTTATAGTCTTGTATACTAAGCAGGCCAGCTTACATGAAAGTTCGAGGAAAGATAGAAATATAGAAAGCTAGAGAGGAAAGAGGAGTACCATTCTGTTGTGTTCTTTAAGATCTCATTTTAGAGACCAAATGGCTAACCTGTACTTTATCTCTTGTATTCCCTTTCCCTTCCCATTCCCTTCCCTTCCCACTAGACCTTGCTACTCCAGTGCTTTTCTCTCTCCAATATTCAACCTTTCTTTTTCTACTTGATCAAATCGTCAGCTAAGAGTTATCAACAGTAGGTTTGTGTGATGAGCTCGAGCAAAGTTACACAGCTAATAAGGAATTTAACTTCCTTGGGTGGTGCTAGTGGTAAAGAATCTGCTGGCCAATGCAGGAGACTCAAGGGATGTGGGTTCAACCCTGGGTTGGGAAGATCCCCTGGAGTAGGAAATGGCAACCTGCCCTAGTTTCTTGCCTGGAAAATTCCATGGACAGAGGAACCTGGTTGGCTATAGTTCATGGGGCTGCAAAGAGTCAGATACGACTGAGCAACTAACACTTTGACTAAAGCGAATGAGCACATGCACACACAAGGAATGGAGCTAATACTGGACACAGGAAATTGTCTGGGTATAAGGCCCATCCGTATTCTTGGCAGTTCACCATTATCTCCTTTTTCAATTCTGTTTCTAGAATCTACTCCAGAAAAGTAAAGATTTAGACAAAGATCTTTACTAAGTTGTTTGTCACAGTGTTACTTTTTAAGATCAAAGACACACCAAAGAAAATTATGGAACAATTAAATGTCCATCATTAAAGGAAGGGCTGTTTATTATCACATAATAAATCATGGTGATCCATTCAGTGCCATATAACGCAGAGAATAAAATTAATGATCTCAAAACATTTTAATGATGGTTATAAATGTGTTATATAAAAACACTCTGATTTAAAAAAAATAATTTCATTTATTTAACTTTGTTTTTGGGTGCACAGGTCTTCGTTGCTGTGTGCCGGCTTTCTCTGGCTGAGGCGAGTTAGGGCTAGTCTCAAGTTAACAGGGCACAGGCTTTTCATTGCAGTGGCTTCTTTTGTTGTGGAGCACAGGCTCTAGGTGAGCAGGCTCAGTAATTGTGGTGTACGGGCTTAGTTGCCCCACGTCATGCGGAGTCTTCCCGGACCAAGGGTTGAAGAAGTTGCCCCATGTCCCCTGCATTGGCAGGTGGATTCTTAACCACTGGATTACCTGGTAAGTCCAATATTAGGATTTTGATCATAATAAAATAAACATATACCTATTTTTAATGCATTAAAAAATACTGGGAGAATAAACTAAAATGTTCATTGAGTGAGTCGTGGGATAGATGATTTTTTTGTTGCTAAACAGACTAATGTGTGCATGTGTTTTAATAACTTATAAGGCTTGTAATGAAAAACAACACTCCCCTCCTCCCCTGCCTTCTCATTTCTAGGGCAACTAGTTTTAAATTATTTAAATGATTTACTCTGGGTTGCCTTGCAAAGTAACATGACAATATTTTTTTCTTGATATTATACATTTAATTCTTCTTCTGAGGAGACATTAGGACTCTTACCTCACCCACTTTCACTATGCTATGCTATGCTAAGTTGCTTCAGTCGTGTCTGACTCTGCAACCCCATAGACGGCAGCCCACCAGGCTCCCCCGTCCCTGGGATTCTCCAGGCAAGAATACTGGAGTGGGTTGCCATTTCCTTCTCCAATGCATGAAAGTGAAAAGTGAAAGTGAAGTTGCTCTGTCGTGCCTGACTGTCAGCTACCCCATGGACTGCAGCCTACCAGGCTCCTCCGTCCATGGGATTTCCCAGGCAAGAGCACTGGAGCGGGGTGCCATTGCCTTCTCCACTATAGCATCCCCCAAATCGCTATACTATACTATTCAGTTAGATTGGAAAAAAGAGTTTTTTCTTTTAACATGAGACTGTACTTTGATTATACTCCTTTCTGATACACTTATTCTGTTTTCCCTTAAACTTTGAATTGTCTTTCTTCTTGCATTGATTTCTGTTATCATGTCCTCATTTTTATCCCCAAGTATGCCAATCTGTTGAGTGCTTTTTAAGAACTGACTCATTGGAAAAGACCCTGATGCTGGGAAAGATTGAAGGCAGGAGGAGAAGGGGATGACAGAAAATGAGGTGGTTGGATGGCATCACTGACTCGATGGACATGAGTTTGAGCAAGCTCCAGGAGTTGGTGATGGACATGGAAGCCTGGCATGCCACAGCCCATGGGGTGGCAAACAGTTGGACACGACTGAGCAACTGAACTGATACGCTTTTATATTAAAATCCCCCACTTGCACGCACATTTTGTTTTCTCTGGAGATACTTCTCTTGGAGCTTTGTATCCACCACCTCCTATCTCTGTCGGTGCTCTCTAGATCTGCTTTATGACCTAGTTTTGGGACTTCCGCTAATTGCTTTTCTGTATTAGATACCCTATGTCCTGGATCTCATGTATTCCTCTTTCCTGAATCCTCATTTTACTGAGGCACATCATCACGTAGCTTCGAATCCTTGCATGTCATTCTGGTCTAATAACACTTTAATATCTTGAAGATATTCAGTGTGACTCCTGAGAAATTCATTGCTTTCTCATTTTTTAAATTCTTTTGTGGTTGGCATTTTTATCCCTTCTTTTCTAGAGTTTTAAGCTCATTTCTTTATTCCCAATATTCTGAAATATTTCAGTGATGTGCACTGGTTGGGTCTTTTTCATTTGATAATCGGTGGATTCTTTTAATCTAAAGACTTGTATTTCAGTTCTGGGAAATTCTTTCTGTTTCTTTTATATAAGGGTATCCTCCCATCAGTTTTCTCATTCATTCTTTCTTTGCTTCTTATTAATCAAATGTTAGATCTTACAGATTGACCTACATATCTTTTCCCCCCTGATTTTTCTGCACCTCTTTTTCTGTCCTTATTTGTAGGACATTTTCCCAGCTCTGTTTTTCAAGCGGTATTCTTGGAAAAAATACTGTGGGACAGGTGGGTTGAGGGTGGGTTTTTACTATGTGTCCTCTGTAACATTTGATATCTGACCATATACATCATATCAGAACTATGATTACAGTCTTAATGAAGTTACATAAAATAGAGTCGTACAAGTGTTTCAACTGTTTTGCTAATATATTTTTAATGGTAAAAATCAAGACAGGATTAATAAGACTTTTACTATTGGACCCAACGTTCTCTGGAAATTTTATAAGCCAAATAAAGGCTAAGTTTAAAAAAATGTTTTTTTTTTTTTTTCTATAGCATCTTATTTTTCTTTAATGAAGAAGAATACATATCTGCATGAATCATTCTGAGAGCAGTAATAAGAGGACTTATTATTTATTTTAAAGCTATCTTCAAAGCTAATTTCAAAGTTATCTTCTTCATCTCTGTTTCCTGGGTTTAAAAATAAAATTATTTGTTTGAAATTCTCAGGCTGCTTAAAGCTGTGGATTGACATCTTTCATCAAATATGGAAAATCCTTAGTCATTACTTTTCAAGCAATATCTCTTTTCATTCATCTTTTCTTTTGGGGGGGGGTTCCAATTTAACATATTAAACATTCTCCTTGTAACTTCTAAGTCTCTTGACTCCTGAATATTTTCTATATTTTTATATTTTGTATGTTTTTGTATTTCCATGCTTTATTCTACATAGTTTCCTCTGACGTAATTCTCTCTTCAGTAGTATCTAATGATTTTTCTACTTTTGCGACTTCTCTTTAGTTCTTTTTCTGATTTACTATGACATTTTTATAATTTGCGATGTTTTGCTAAATCTTAAAGCTTGAATTTTATTGTCATACATGTTGTAACTATATAATTGTACAGACTTGGCATTGCAACTCAAGTACATATTTCTGTTAATGTTTCTGATAGATGTGTGTGTTTTTATTGCCTGTTGCTTTTACTTGTTTATACTCATGATTAATTGCCTTCTTATGTGCCCTGTTATCTTTATGTACTGAGCATTCTATAGCATTACAGTCCTTTACAGTTCTAAAATCCAGAAAGCTCTGCAACTAAAAGCTGTTTCATAACTCATTTATTGTCCAAACATGTTGTGAAGTGACAGAAAGCTGTTTAGTTTTATTCAGCTTAGTGTAAATGTTTGTACAGTTTGCATCAGATTGATAACAGGGTAATGCCGCCTACCCCACTGATGATGTGACAATATGGTATATGTACCATATTACTTTTCTAAAATGTGAAATCTTCTGAATTCTCATCACATTTAGCCTGAAAATTTAGATAAAGAATAGTGGATCTATTTGAAAATTTATTTCTAGAAATCATTTGAGGTTTGGGATAATGTTATTTTTCTCTCAGTAAGATTTTTGTTATTTCCTGCCAAACACTAAAGGTTCTAACAAACTGGAATAATCATAACAATTTCATTTGAGATTTTGATTAGCTAATCTAAAAGACTAAAAGCCAAGCTTTTTACAAATCTGATTTACTTGTAATTCACTTTGGTCCTAGGGTGATTTTTTTTTTCAGAGTCCAATCCAAAGTGGGCTAAAGAGAAGGGAATTAGTAACTTGGGGTCCAACCCTGTCTTTCCTTGGTCTCTGACCTTTTATCTCTTTAGACCCTTTGCTTGCTAACCACATACCTCAGTTTCTCAGAACCTGTTTTGGGTAACAAAGGCCCCAGAGTAGAAACTACTTCCGGTGCCAGTTTTACTCCTCTGGATTGTTATCTCATCTAGGTTTTTATCTCACCATCTGGTTTGTTGTTTGATATGAAATATTTAGTGGGTCTTGGAGCCAGGAATGGAATCATTAACTCTGTTGTCTCAGTTCAGTTTCTCATTATTTTATTTCTAGTTATTTCCTAGCATGTCTCCCTCCATTGAGCCATATCCCTTGCCATCTAACTTTGACCATTGCCAGAAGTAGCTTGCTATTAATATAAAAAAGCCTAAACACAATCACATTGCTAGTTCATTAAACTTTTTTAGTAGCTCTCATTATTTACAGGGCTTCCCTAATAGCTCAGTTGGTAAAGAATCTGCCTGCAATGCAGGAGACCCCAGTTCCATTTCTGTGTCGGGAAGATCCGCTGGAGGAGGGATAGGCTACCTACTCCAGTATTCTTGGGCTTCCCTTGTGGCTCACCTGGTAAAGAACCTGCCTGCAATGCAGGAGACCTGGGTTTGATCCCTATTTTGGGAAGATCCCCTGCAGAAATGGAAAGGCCACCCACTCCAGTATTCTGGCCTGGAAAATTCCATGGAGTGTATAGTCCATGGGGTTGCAAAGGGTCGGCCACGACTGAGCAACTTTGACGTCACTTCATTATTTACAAGATGAAGTCCAAATTCTTTAGCAAATAAGAGGCTCCCTAGTCTTCCCTCTGTCTGCCTCTACAGTAGTGTTGTCTCCTGTTACCTTTCTCCTTGTACTCTGGATGCTAATCTGTGCCTGAAATGTTTCATGTCTTCATATCTTTATCTGTACTGTTCTCTTTGCTAAGAGTTCCCTTTGCCTTTCTTCTACCCTCAAACACTATCCCCTTGGCCTGAAAAGCTTCTCATCCTTGAAAGCTGGGAAAACTGACTGTTATTTCTTTCTATAGATCTTTCTTCATGCTTCTGTGCTCAGTCGCTTAGTTGTGTCTGACTGTAGTCCACCAGGCTCCTCTGTCCATGGAATTTTCTGGGAAAGAATACTGGAGTGGGTTGCCATTTCCTATCCAGAAGATCTTCCTGACTCAGGGATTGAACCTGTGTCTCCTGCATTGGTAGGCAGTGGCAGGTGGCTTCTTTACTGCTGAGCTACCAGGGAAGCCTGAAATAATTAAATAAAGTGTCTATTCACTGAGACCATAAATTTAACTAACGCCTGTTAGGAAAAGAAAATGTAAAAAGTAAACAATTTCAAACAAAGGTTCTCGATTCTTAGTTAAACCTAAAGTCAACCAGAGCATTTTATTAATTGATATTTCTAGGTAACTGTATTATATTACTGATGAAATTCTGTTTCTTTTTCTAAAAGTTTATTTCTTTTGTTAAATTTGCTTCTGATTTTTTATTTTATTTCAAGGCATATGTAACACAACCAGAAGGAACAGAGTTTAAAAGCTGCCGCTTTCCAGCTGTTTGTATGATAGTCTTGACTCACTTCCTTGTCTCCAAACTGACTTTAACAGTAATTCTTTGCTCCTGAAATTTCAAGGTCTAACATAAAAAGCCAACTGTACTTAATAAAAGTACTCGTTAAAAGGTAGCAGTTGTCTAGAGTGGTGCTCTTAGTTGTTACTTATATCCAGTTGATTGAAGGTGCTGTGGAGTTCAGCTGTGTCCTTACTGATTTTCTACCTACTGAACTGTCCCTTTCTCATAGAGGTGTGGTTGAAATCTCCAGCTATAATAGGAGATTCGTCTATTTCTCTTTGTAGTTTTTAAACTCACATAATTTGACACTTTGCTGTTAGGTACATATACATTAAGGATTCTCAATTTTCTTAGGGAATTGGTTCTTATTATTACATAAGCCTTTATCTATTCCTGAGTTTTTCTCTTACTCTGAATTCTACCCTATCTGAAATTAGTATAGCTACTTTAGCTTTCTTTGATTAGCATGTTGTATGTGTTAGCATGTTACATCTTTTTCAATCCCTTTACTTTTAATGTATTTGTATCTTTATATGTAAAGCAGATTTCTTGTAGGCAACATGTAGCTGGGGCTTGTGTTTTGATCCCCACTGACAATCTCTGTCTTTAATTGGTATATTTGGACCATTTATGTTTAAAGGGATTATTGATATAGTTGGATTAATATCTATTATATTTGTTACTGTTTTTCTATTTGTTGCCCGTATTATTTGTTTGTTACCCTTGTTCTTTGTTTCTGTATTTGTCTTCCGTTCCTTTTTGTCTTTTTTTATTTTAATTGATCATTTTACATGATTCTATTTTTTTCTTCTTTACCTTTTAATAAAGTTTTTAAGTGATTGCCCTAGAATTTGTAATATATATTAGCAATTAATCCAAGTCCACTTTCAAATGATACTGTATTGTTTCCCAAGTAGTGCAATACCTTATAATAATAAAATATTTCTAATTCCTTCCTTTAACAACCCCAGTTTTGGCGCTGAACTAAGTCTACTTTAGTACAAGCTGCTTTGTCATTTATCAGATGTATTGGTAAAACACTGATACTTATTTCAAGTTATCAGAATGTTGTTCATTTTCTAAGTTTATACTCACTGAAGAAGGTATGAGATTCATTAAGTGCTTGTAGTTACCTCTTTATGCGTCTTCAAGATGTTCTCCAGTGATGCCAGATTTTTTTCTTAGAAATAATTTTTTTACGAAAATCTAGAAAAGCCAGGTAATAGTTTCTGCAAATAAATCGACATTTCTGGGGGAAGAAAATCTTAACAATTGAAGCAATATTTCTTGCCTCTTTCCTGCTCTCATCTCATTTGACATAATTCTTTTATTTTCCTCTGTTAATACGCCTCTCTTATCCTTGAAGAAACAGATAGTCACTTGGTTCAAGAAAGATAAATCCCTGGTGACTGTCTTCTCTCCCCTGTCCTTCTCCCTCATCATATGTGTTTTAATGTGATCTTCTTGGTATGAGAGATAATGTTAAACTCATTATTACTGATCCTTTTTACTACTATCGTGAAGTCAGGTGCTTTTATTTTAGGTCTTTCTCAGATTTTTATTAATTAATTCAGCAAATATTTATTGAGTGCCTATCGTATGTCAAGTACTGAGGACTCTATAGACAATAAAACAGGCATGTAAAGTATAGTTTTGTAGGTGAAACAATCACTGATTAATAATCTCACAAGGAAATGTCCAAAAATAGTTATAACTCTAATAGGGAGACGCTTGGGACTGTAAAAGCCTATAAAAAGAGATTTGACCTAGTCAGGGAAGTCAGGAAAGGCTCTCTCAGGAAGTAGTAACACTTGAACTGAAATCTGAAGCATGAATAGGCAGTTGATGAAGGGAGAAAAATCCTTCCATGTAGAGGAAACATTGTGGGCAAAAGCCGTGCAGTGGGGAAGGAGAATGTTAGTATGAAGGACTGAAAGGATTCAAAGGAGGCTGAAGGGATGGCGTAGGTAGGGACCAGGCTATGTTGAGGAATTTTGGTATGTTTTGTGTTAGTTTTATAGAGTAGTGGGAAGCAATTGAAAAGTAGTATGCAGGAAACTTGTATTTGGAAAAGATTATTCTCACTATAGTAGGAATAATGATTTACAGGGGACTGTAGTAGATGTAGGTAGATAAATGTAGGATAATCCAGGTGAGAAATGATAGTAGTTAATTGAGAGGAAATGGAGAGAAGTAGATTAAATATACTTAGGGAAGATCGGCGAGGTTCATGGATTTAATATTGAATGGTAAGAGAGGGAGATGACAAAGATTTGGGACTGATACAGTGGAGTGGATGTTATTTTTATTAGAATTAGCAACACTGGAATGAGAACAGATTTTAAAGGAAAGATCATGGGTTAGGTTTTATACGTTTTGAATTTGAGAGGCCACAAAACGTCTAATTGAATATATGAATATGTTGGTCAAAGGAGATCATGTCTGAACTGGAGGTATAAGTTGCTGTGGTAACTGTGAATGATGATATGCATGGTGAGAATATGGCGATGGGGTGCCTGGGACCCAGTTTGATAAACTCCTAACATTTAGAGACTAGATAGAGAAGAATGAATCTCACAGGAGACAGAGAAGGTGTGACCAGAGATGTTTAGAGGAAAACAAGAAGTTTTTATTTTTTAAAAGACTTTAATGATAGAATTAGAAGTCATCTGTGTTTTGGTTTTTATCTTAAAACATTTTATTAAAAATAAATTCTGAGAGTTGTCTATTAAGAATCACCTTTATTTAGCTCCTCTAGACATAGCTTTCTCAAGTGAGAAGCTGTGTACGTGTCAGGTGTGTCTTTGAGTTCTCTCACTTAGAAAGGAGGTAGTTTTTGCCACAGGAAGTGTTTCATCGGGAAGCAGATGTGCTCCAGTGATAGGAGATGGGAAGGGGATGTTTTGTTATTAATTACTTAGCTTTGAATAAACAAAGACTTTGTATTTTTGAAAGATGTCTTCTTCTGGTTTATAGAAATTAATCCTATTTTTAAAGCTTTTCATTAGTTGATCTAAGAAGTATGTACTCTGTTGTTCCAGTAACCTAACTCCTGAACTCTTGGTTAATTGTATTATGTCATATCTTCTATTACATAAGAGCATGTGAGATTTATAGGATAGAATTTCGGTATAGAAAAGGTGTGTCTTAAAAGATAGGAAGTGGTGGCAGACTAGTATTTGTAATCTGAGAAAGCTCAAGTTTTGCCTTTTCATCTCTGCTTGCTTCCCTTAGTTGAAAGAAATCAGAAAAGCCATTTTAATGAGAAACTGATATCCTATTTTAATGTTTAAAAAATAAAGAATTTAGCATTTAAACTAGATAACAATAAAATATCTTAACTCAGTGTCACAATTATGCCCCGTAAACCTAAATTTATCAACTGTATTCTGTGAACCATAGTTGGAAAATGCTAATTTAAAGAGGTTATATAGAATCCTGAATTAGGAATTAGGATACCCATGTGTTCTTTTTGTTTGTTTGTTTTTGCTGTTGACTAAGTAGTCATGGACAAGTTTTTTTCTCTAGCCTCATTTGATTATATTTAAGTGTTGGTTAAGTTAATCTGTGATGTCTTGTTTAGTTCTCTGTTCTCTAATTCTGATTCTGTGTATTGATATTAAAAGTTTCCATTTTTGCTCTGGGTAGATTTTTAAAATATGCTTATTTAAACTTTGTGCATTCAAAAGGAATAAAAATATACAGTCATTATAAAATTTCATATATTATAGAAATTAATAATATAAAAACATAAATCTATTAGCAGCAATAATAACACATTTTATTATTTTTAAAAAAGAAAATATTTAAAAGAAATAGGAACAGAATTTCTCTCTACGCAAATTTCATCATATGTATACTGACATATTAATGATAATCTTCAGTAAAAGTGGGATCATGATCTACTTTTTATAGTATATATTGCTTTTATACCTTATCCCTTAGACTTCTTACCACCTAAATTTCCGTTTTTTTTCTTCTTACTGTGACTATAGTATATACTCATAGTTAAAAAATAGAACCATAAAGATCTAAGGTGATACCTCAGTTGTACTCCCTACAGGCAATCACTCTTTAAAAATGTGTGTGTTTCTAGCACAGTTAAATATATGTGGTTGTTTTTGCATGGTATGTACTGTGATTTATTTGGGCATCCTCCTATAGATGGTCATTTGCATCTCCCTCCCTTGCTTCCTTCCATTAAAAAAAAAAATGCCACAGTTCTTAAAATGCAGAAGATTGTTGAATTTTTAATTGTGCTTTATTTATATGCTATAGATAGTCTTTGCTGTCTCCAAGGAAGAGATTTGGCTAGGATTGCTGTATCTTTAATTCTCTGCACACGACCATGAGCAAAGTCTCTATGTGATGTTCATAGTCACTCTCACAGAATATTTCAAGCAAATATTCTCACTTTATCCTGTAATCCCAATACGATGTTTTTATTTTGGAGAACTTGACTGAATCTCATGGGAGCCTTTAGAATTCCTTTAGTCTTTTTATTTAAAAATCTGTCTACAGCTTGTTAGTCACAATTTGTCCCGTGAATCAGTAGCATACATATCACTTACAGCTTATTAGAAATGTAGAATTTCAGGCTCTCACCCATGTGTACTAAAACAAAGTCTACATTTTAATTCAATCTCCTGGTGATTCATTCATACCCTAAAGCATGAGAAGCATTGGCCTAGAAGCAGGTCTGTTGCATTATCTTTACGCTTGGTCTTTGTGCCCACATCTTGAGTTTGATCCCTTCGTTGTTATTGTTCTGGTCTTTCTGAGGAGAAAGAAAAAAGTGAAAAGTTTGAACTAAAGAGTGGAATATACTTAGTTCAAGAACTATTTCAAACCCTGTGCATTTATTGTGCCTTCCAATGGTAAGGCTTCCTGTTGATATTTTTACCTGTTTTTTTTTTTTTTTTTAATACCATACCAGTATTAAGGAAAAGAGAAGATATAGTCAGCTCTACTATCATGCTTTATTTTTGGTGTTTAAAAAAGAAAATTATTATTATTTTATGTTTCAGGAGTTTTTCAAAAGTTTTTTAAATTGAAATTTATTTTATGTCATGCTTCTTTTGAAAATGAGGATGTGTATCATGTGATGGATAGTAGGGAACAGTTGGAGCATTACATGAATTTTGTGTTTGCTTATGTGCCGTTTGTTGGGAAATGTTAGCTACATACCAAAAACTGTATCCAAGTAAAGCATGATACTGTAGGAGATATTGAAAGGCATACATCTTGACCAGCTACCAGCTACCTCAATTCCCCACACTTGTTATGAGCCACATCTGTCCACTTAAGCGTTACAGCTGTCATTTAGATTTCAGATAACCCTCCTTCCATCATGTCACAAAAACGAAAAAGCCACAACCCTTCTGATGCCCACTTCTACAGGCAAACTTCAGGGTTTTTTTTTAAAGTAACATGATGTATTTATTTTAGCATTTAGGCTTTTCTTAACCATTTAACATGTGCAAAATGGTCTACAGTTTTTATTAGCTTATCTTTTTTTATGTGTCATTGTTTCTAAATGTTTCTTCCCAAACCCACCTGCCTCAAAAGCCTTGAAGTTTTATTGTCGAATTTGTAAAGTGTGATGATTTTTAGAAATGTATGTTGCATGACATAGTAGAATTGAGTATAACAGTATAATCTCAAGATCAAGAGAACTGGAAAGAAATTGGTTCTATCCCTTGTGCCTGCAGTTCAGTTCAGTCGCTCAGTTGTGTCCAACTCTTTGCGACCCCATGAACCGCAGCACCCCAGGCCCCCCTGTTCATTACCAACTCCAAGAGTTCACCCAAACCCATGTTCATTGAGTCGGTGATGCCATCCAACCTTCTCATCCTCTGTCGTCCCCTTCTCCTCCTGCTCTAAATCTTTCCCAACATGAGGGTCTTTTCAAATGAGTCAGCTCTTTGCATCAGGAGGCCCAAGTATTGGAGTTTCAGCTTCAACATCAGTCCTTCCAATGAACATCCAGGACTGATCTCCTTTAGGATGGACTGGTTGGATCTCCTTGCAGCCCAAGGGACTCTCAAGAGTTGTCTCCAACACCACAATTCAAAAGCATCAATTCTTCAGTGCTCAGCTTTCTTTATACTCCAACTCTCACATCCATACATGACCACTGGAAAAACTGTAGCCTTGACTAGACGGACCTTTGTTGACAAAGTGATGTCTCTGCTTTTTAATATGCTGTCTAGGTTGGTCATAACTTTCCTTCCCAGGAGTAAGTGTCTTTTAATTTCATGGCTGCAATCACCATCTGCAGTGATTTTGGAGCTCAGAAAAATAAAGTCAGCCAGTGTTTCCACTGTTTCCCTATCTATTTGCCATGAAGTGATGGGACTGGATGCCATGATCTTAGTTTTCTGAATGTTGAGCTTTAAGCCAACTTTTTCACTCTCCTCTTTCACTTTTATCAAGAGGTTCTTTAGTCCTTTGCTTTCTGCCATAAGGGTGGTGTTATCTGCATGTCTGAGGGTGATTGATATTTCCCCCGGCAGTCTTGATTCCAGCTTGTGTTCCTCCAGCCCAGCGTTTCTCATAAGCAGGGTGACAATATATAGCCTTGACATATACCTTTTCTTATTTGGAACCAGTCTGTTGTTCCATGTCCAGTTCTAACTGTTGCTTCCTGACCTGCATACAGGTTTCTCAAGAGGCAGGTCAGGTGGTCTGGTATTCCCATCTCTTTCAGAATTTTCCAGAGTTTATTGTGATCCACACAGTCAAAGGCTTTGGCATAGTCAATAAAGCAGAAATAGATGTTTTTCTGGAACTCTCTTGCTTTTTCCATGATCCAGCAGATGTTGGCAATTTGATCTATGGTTCCTCTGCCTTTTCTAAAACCAGCTTGAACATGTGGAAGTTCACGGTTCACGTATTGCTGAAGCCTGGCTTGGAGAATTTTAAGCATTACTTTACTAGCGTGTGAGATGAGTGCAATTGTGCGGTAGTTTGAGCATTCTTTGACATCGCCTTTCTTTGGGATTGGAATGAAAACTGACCTTTTCCAGTCCTGTGGCCACTGCTGAGTTTTCCAAATTTGCTGGCGTATTGAGTGCAGCACTTTCACAGCCTCATCTTTCAGGATTTGAAATAGCTCAACTGGAATTTCATCACCTCCACTAGCTTTGTTTGTAGTGACGCTTTCTAAGGCCCACTTGACTTCACATTCCAGGATGTCTGGCTCTAGGTGAGTGATCACACTAGTGTGATTATCTGGGTCATGAAGATCTTTTTTGTACAGTTCTTCTGTGTATTCTTGCCACCTCTTCTTAATATCTTCTGCTTCTGTTAGGTCCATACCATTTCTGTCCTTTATCGAGCCCATCTTTGCATGAAATGTTCCCTTGGTATCTCTGATTTTCTTGAAGAGATCTCTAGTCTTTCCCATTCTGTTGTTTTTGTCTATTTCTTTGCAGTGATCACTGAGGAAGGCTTTCTTATCTCTCCTTGCTATTCTTTGGAACTCTGCATTCAAATTAGACATGGTTAAAAATTTCCTTGCATCACACTTTCCGAGCATTCTGTAGACTCCCTTGCTTACTATCAGTCCTTCCTGGTTAGCTGGCAGTTTCAGCAGGGCAGGGACAGTGTATTTTTTGTTCGTTTTTGTTCCTCTAGTCTTAGTTCAGTGCCTGATATGTGTACTCAATAACCATTTTAAAAATGGCCCCATACCAATATAAATACTTGTATATTTAGAGAATTCAGATGTTTCTTTTGGCTAAGCAACTAGAGTGATTCTTAAAGCTGTGCTTTAAATATTACAAATTATATATTAAGGAGGTGAATAATAATTAGCTGATACTTGAGGTGGCAGTAGTGTTCTTGTTAAGACACTTTAATCAGTAGCCAATTTTTATATTAGGATTCATAATGAATGTGGTAGTTCAGTGGTAGTGTCATAGTTTCTAATTAAAAAATTATAAAACTTGGAATCTTTTCTTAAAAATTATAAATTTGTTGTATACATTTGATAAAATTTAGAGAATGCAGGTGTCAAGTGATTGTCTTAAATTCAGGTGAAAGACAAAACTTGGAGAAATAACTAACAAATGATATTAGGCTATCATAACGATAGAAGAGAATCTGAAACATTTGCCAAATCCAACTTTAGCCAACTCTAAGAGAGGTGAATTTCTTCATTTCTTTGATTATCCCTACTTAGAGACTGTCACTTCCTCACTCTGTGTTTCTTTCGCTTTCTGATTTTGCTTGAATCTTTTATGTGCTATTTAATATTTTCCACTTCCATATTCCTTTAAATAGGGAAGTTTATGGTAAGAAGAATTGTAGTAGCTCCTTGAAAGAATTGGGTTGATGAGTTTAGAAACTAGTATAATTATTCTTACCTTACCTATTTAGTGTGTAAAAGTATTTTCTCATATAACACTGAGTCTCTGAATTTTACAGTGTTAATTATGGGGCTTAAGTTCTACTCTTACAGTGCAACTTTTCTCAAAATCGTAGTTTTAATTTTTACTGAGGTGTTTTAATAGGGTGATCTTGATTAACTTCCCTCTCATGAAACCTGTGAAATTAGATATTTTCTTATTAGTATTACTCAAAAGATATTCTGAAATAGGGACCATTACAGTATTAATAATAAAATATTTGTTATAGACCCAAAGGAAGTAATTTTGAAATTAAAAAAATTTACGTGTGTAATGTCTTATTTTGAAGTAATTTCAAGCCTAGAGAATATTTGCAAGCATAGGAGAAACTTGTATATACCCTTTGTGTGGGTGTGTCTGTGTGTGTGTGTGCACGTGCACAGGCACTCAGTCATGTCCAACTCTTTGTGACCGCACTGACTGTAGCCCACCAGGCTCCTCTGTCTATGGAGTTTTGCAGGCAAGAATACTGGAGTGGGTTGCCATTTCCTTCTCTCCGAGATCTTCCTGACTCAGAAATCGAACCTGTGTCTCCTGCATCTCCTGCATTTCAGGCAGATTCTTTACCACTAAGCTACCAGGGACCCTTTCAGTTCAGTTCAGTCACTCAGTCGTGTCCGACTGTGCGACCCCATGAATTGCAGCATGCCACAACTCCCTGTCCGTCACCAACTCCCGGAGTTCACTTGAACTCACGCCCATCGAGTCGGTGATGCCATCCAGCCATCTCATCCTCTGTCATCCCCTTCTCCTCCTGCCTCCAATCCCTCCCAGCGTCAGAGTCTTTTCCAGTGAGTCAACTCTTCACATGAGGCGGCCAAAGTACTGGAGTTTCAGCTTTTAGCATCATTCCTTCCAAAGAACACCCAGGACTGATCTCCTTTAGAATGGACTGGTTGGATCTCCTTGCAGTCCAAGGGACTCCCCTAGATTCAATAATTATGTACAGTTTACCCTGTTTGTTTGGTCATATTTTATATACCTTTATATGTGTAGTTTTTCCCTGAGTCATTTGAGGGTAAATTGGAAACATCATGCCTCTAAGATCCCAAAATACTTCAGTGGGAATTTCCTAAGAATAATAATATTCTCTTTCATAATGAAAATGAGAAATCTTAATATTCTATTATCTAACAATAGTCCATATTCAGATTTTGTCAGTTATCCCAATAATGTTTGTTTTATAGCTTTTCTCCCCATTTTAGGATCAGATCCAAAATTATGCATTACTTTTCATTGTTTCTCCTTAGTCTCTTGAATTACAACAGTTCTATAGCTTTTCTCTTATTTTTCTGACCTTGACACTTTTGAAGCAAAGGATATAGTTATTTCATAGATCTTCTTTATTCAAGGTTATCTGATGCTGCTTGTGATTAGATTTAGGTTATGCATTTTTTTTTTTTTTACAGGAATAAATCACAAGCTATGCTTTCACAGTTCAACATATCTGGAGGTGTATAGTATTGGTTTGTTCCAGTATTGGTAGGTCTGTCTCTATGTATGTATTCATCCATATTCATTCATTATCTTCAATACATTTACTTCTTTTCTCAAGTCTTAAATACATGGAAAGTGCTTTCAGAATTGCTAAGTCATTATATTAGATAAGTAAACCTACTAACCGTAGTATTTGCAGTTCTTTAAAGGTAAAACTTAATTACGGGAAAATGCATAAATCTTGAGAACAATTGGATGAGTCTTGACAAATATACCCATATTCACATGTATATCAAGATTAAGAAAATTTCCTTAACCCTAGAAAGTTTCCTGGTGCCCCTTTCTTGTTAATAATGCTTTCCACCACTGACAACTGCTTTGTTGATTTTTTCCCCCCTGTTAAAAAATAATTTAGCCTATTAGAACTCTGTAGAAATGGAATCATACAGCATGTGCTCTTTTGTGTCTAGTTTCTTTTGTTGGTATAATATCTGTGGTTTTCATTCACATTGTTTTGTTATTAGTAGTTTATTCTTTTTATAGCTGAGTTGTATACAGTGTATGAAACCATCACAGTTTGTTTATCCAGTCTACTGTGATAGACATTTGGGTTGTTTTCAGTTTATGGGTTTCGTAAATAAAGCTGCTGTGAACATGAAGTACAAGTTTGTGTATTTTCTTTTCTCTTGAGTAAATGCTTATGAGTGGAACTGATGTGCATTGGATAAATGTATGTTTATCTTGTGAAAATAAAATTGTCAAATTTGTTCCGTAGCAATTGTATCATTTCACGACTTCATGACTGATTATGAGATTTCTGGTTGCTCCACATCCTCACCACCATCTGGTGTTATTAGCCGTTTAAGTGTTAGCTGTTTTAGTGAATGATATCTCATTATTGGCTTTAATTTGCTTTTCTCTCAGTCCTAATGATGTTGAGTACATTTCCCACTATGCTTATTGACCATTCATATAACTTTCTTCATGAAGGGTCTGTTCAACTCTCTCTTCCTAGTCGTGTCCGACTCTTTGCAACCCCGTGGACTGTAGCCCACCAGGCTCCTCCGTCCATGGGATTTCCAGGCAAGAATACTGGCGTGGGTTGCCATTTCCTTCTCAATTTTACATTTTGTGGTACAAATTGTAAGACATTTTATTGTGAATATATTCTCCCATTTTGTAGCTTGCTTACTGACTGCTTATTGATTGTCTTCTAGACGTATTAAGGTTTTAATTTTTAGGAATTCATAGTTATTAATGTTTTCCTATCATGGTTACTACTTTTTATAAAACTTACTTTATTTTATTTTTGGTCGCACTAGGCCTTCAGTGCTGCATCTGGGCTTTCAGTTGTGGCAAGCAGGGGCTATTCTTTGTTGTGGTGTGTGGGCTTCCTTTTGCGATGGCTTCTTTTGTTGCAGAGGACAGGCTGTCGGTGCACAGGCTCTGTAGTTGTGGTTCATGCGCTCTAGAATGCAGATTCAGTAGTTGTGGTGCTTGGACTTAGTTGCCTTGCGGCCTGTGGAATCTTCCCAGATCAGGGATCGAACTAGTGTCCCCTGCGCTGGCAGGTGGATTCCTGAGCACTGGACCACCAGGGAAGTCCAGTTATTACTTTTTTTTTAATCCCAAGAAATTTTTGCCTATCCTCAGTTCACAAAAATATTCTCTTGTGATGTCCTTTATAAGCTTTATCAGTTTATATTTTACATTTAGGTTTATTTTCCATCGCAGATTAGTTTTGGTGGATTGTGTGATGTGTCATAAGTAGAGATTAGAACTTAATGTTTATTGTTTTTCTCTTTTTGCAGATTCACATTTCTAAGTGTCTTTTTTAAGCCAAGAGAAAATTTTATGATTGTAATATACTCTAATTTGATTTATTATACTTTTGGGAAAGCTGAGTACTTCAACACTTACTTAGTACAGAAATGTGTAAATTTAGAGACTATATAAACAAATGAAGATGAGATCATTATTTTATGATAATGGAAATAACTAGAACATTTTAACATGTTTCAAAGAATAGATATGTTACTAACTTTACTGTTTGGCAATAATAAGAAAGAGACTTAGTTAAGAACTGTTTTTTCATTGTACATATTCTACAAATGGATGGTTTTTTAGTTTTCCATATGAAATCATCATCTTTTATGCAGCTTGCAAAGTGATCTGATTGCCATGTTTTATCTCTTTTATTGATGGTCTTAAGTCTGTCAGGCTTTCCATTTGAAACCCCTATTTTCAGGAGTTTATGAGCTGACAGTTGAAAAAAAAATTAACCAGCAAAAAAACTTGGCATTCATGATCTTGGTTCAATATAAGGTACTTTGCTTTAATAAAATTTTAAGTAGTCAGCTCTTTTTTTTTTTTTTTTTTTAGGTTGCAAATAGCACAAAGAGGAATAAAGGAATTTTTCTGGTTAAATAGATAGGGAATATTTTTCCAGACAACTTACCCCAATTAGATTTATAAAGCAAACTTTTCCCTTTTAGAAATCATTTAAGTATGTACTTTCCTGTGTTCCAGTTCCCACAAGATGTTGCCTTAAGATTTTCCTTTTCCTTTGCTATAGTTCATAGCAAGTATCCACTATCCCTTTTCTTTTTTCTGTCCACTTGTGCTTTTAAAATTCTCCCTAGTATGTTTACATTAAAAATGGCTTTATATTTTGGCATTCTTTTGTCCTTTTCCCCTCATCTTTGCAATGCCTCTTGCACAAAACTTTACCTATTGGTTGTAAAACAATATTAACTTTGAGAGAAGTTGTGGCATAAATAGCAAGAATTTTCTTGAAATGCCAACTTTAAAAACTATCCTGAAGAGCTGTCACTTAGAGAGCAGACTTTTAGGCAAGTTTTTTCTTCTTCTTCTGGAAAGTGTGTAAGTCAGCTTGAGTACTTTCACAATCCGTTTTTAACCCAATATCATTCACATAGTGAACACTTAACTGCTATTGGTCCCCAAAGGTGTCTGTGGGTTTTTTTTTGTTGCTTTTATTTCACTTCTCATTTAAAAAAAAAAAAAAAAAAAAACCATTTCCTGAAAACTCAGTGCAGAAATGTAACCTACTGCAGGAAGTGAGATGATCTTCTTTTGCTGTATTCTGAAGATAATTTGCTTCAGACAGGAGATTTTTGGGTGCTTGCTGAAATTTTGGAGATCTGGGAAAATGGGGGTAATAACATGACACCAGTTCTTAAGCAGCAACATCTGCTGTGGTTCAAAGCCACACAAAGAAAGCTGTTTAAGCAGTTGAATATTTTGGACTGCACGGACAAGTGTGGTTCAACTGCAAAGACTGCAGAGCAAAAAATTTAAAGTTTCAAGAAGTTGTTAAAAAATGGAGTCATGGAAGATGAGCATCTTTAAGAGACAAACATCACCGTGTCCTCCAAGCTATCGAAGATCTTTGTCAGAACCTGCTTATGCACACTCAGAGATAGGAACAAGCTTAAAGAGTTATCCATGGCGTGGTCCAGTGAAAAGCAAGAGGAAGAAAAATGAACAGGCTGTTTCCAGTCTAGGAAAGCCACTGGGTGCTTATCGGTGGCAAACACACCACAGCTTAAGGTTGAAAGGGGACAAAAAGGAGCAATTGGAAAATAATAAAGGAGACTTGGATGAACCACCACAACAAGCAGTCCTGCCAAAGATGGTTGGGGATAATATTTCTTCCTCTGGCAATGAAGTCCTTGGGACATCAATGGAGAAGCAGAACCTGGTAAACACTCAGTCACTTCGGGTTCCATTCAGCAGATCTCTTTCAGAGCCAGAACCCCGCTCCAGTGTCAGATTTGTTGGACGGTGGCCAACTTCAGTGGGGTCAGTGGAGTCTGAGCAGCAGGGATATTTCATCCGTGGCATTTTCTCTACTCTTTCCAATGGCTTCTCCAGGATGCTGAGTCTAAAAGGAGGGTCAACCAGTGAGCCAGTAAGAGAAGGTATATTGTGATGAATAAGGGGGAAGAGGGATTTTAATTATTTGTGTTTTATAATGAATAAAACATCCTATTTGCTCATTATAAAATAATTTACTTAATTAGTGCAATTTTTAAAAAGTATTAAACTATTTTAGAAGCTCAATGAATGATAGTAATTAATAGTAAAAAATTGATTTAGAAGGAATTTTTTTATTATGTTATACTCTGAACTCTTAATTTTGGGGCCTGTGTAAAATTATTTGTTTTGGTTTGTCTTTTACCCTTTTTAATCCCATTGATCTACTTTTGTACATTAAATGCAGTTTAGAGGGAGAAAGTATCAAATCATCTCCTTCTGACAAAGTTGAGAGTTAAAGAGAATTCCTTCTATTATCTCTTCATAAAAATTAACAAATGTTATTAGAGCTGTTTAGAGCTGGATTGTATTGATAGCTTTTAATAGGTGGGACTTCTGATCTGCTCATGTCTTGGTAATACACAATTTGAAAATGGAAGGAAAAGATGCAAATCTTGAATATTTAGGTTACAAAATAGAAATTTGTGTTTGATTCATTTCAGGTAACAGAATTGTCAATATTTAAAATAAACTCAGGATTTGTTTATATTTTAAAATGTTTTATATTGATGATAGTGTTTTAAGCTACCAAAAGAAACCTTAAATTTTATTCTGATTGTTTTGGATGTGATTGAGCTTATCTGAGGAACTACTTCAATTATGAGTTAAGACTTGTTATTGATTTTTTTGTCTTATTTTTGAAAACCTTAATATACTGATAATATTTCTATTGAGTTGAGGTCATTTTTGGATATGCTCTTTCCGTTAGAAAATTTTATCTTCTCTTTAATTATGAGATTGACCACATCAGCAGAAGTTTGAATTCTTTCTAAAATTGTGAAAATTGTTGAATAATTTTCATACTAGAATACAGTTTAATTTCTTTAAAAATAATGTCAGTGAAAAATTGAGTAATTTTCCAAGTGTATTTGTGCCAAAAATTCAGTATGTCTCCTAAACCTTGTTTTCCCTTTAGATTTTCCTTTGCCCAGGGAGTTTTAATTATACTATTAAGGAAATATATTTTCGTCTTACTCTTGGTTTATAGATAATCACTGAAAGTAAAGTCTTTCTTGATGTGCCTCTATTAACATCCTGTTAAAATATTTTAGAGACTAAGTTATTGCATTTCCTTGGAAACTAGTATGTCTGTTCCTTGCCAGGTGATCATAGGATGATCTAAGTAAAGGAGAATCAAAGGATAAGAGTTTAAAGGAAATTCTTAGAATCAGTGCCTCCCAGTAGTTAATGTGTATACATTTGATAAAAGAAATCTATTTTTGATGTTTGTATTTACAATCCTTTTTGGACTTTTGTACTTAACTTTCAGTTTTTAGCAATTTCACCAACCTGTTGGCAGCCCACTTATATGTGAAATCATCTGAGAATGTTTCCTAGCTTTTTATACACTTATGGTCTACTTAAAGTGACTTCCCTGGTGGCTCAGACGGTAAAGCATCTGTCTACAATGTGGGAGACCCGGGTTCGATCCCTGGGTCGGGAAGATCTCTGGAGAAAGAAATGGCAACCCCCTCCAGTACTCTGGCCTGGAAAATCCCATGGACGGAGGAGCCTGGTAGGCTACAGTCCATGGGGTCGCAGAGTCAGACGCGACTGAGCAACTAAACTGAAGTGATATAAACATTTTATATTTACTACTTCATAATATATTATACATTCTAATCATACAATAATTATGCAAATAGAGACATATTTGGAGTGAAAGGTACTATGCTAGGGGATTTCAGGTCCTAGAGGTAAAGGACAGAACATAGTGTTCCTACCTGTCAGATCAGCTGTTTTTATTTATCAGTTACTATGTATGGTATTTCCTGAGTGCTTCACAGGTGGAGAGTCAAGCTCTTAAAACAGAAGGATACTGTTTAATGCCAAAACTGGAGCTAATTCTTGTGTGTTGTTTAGTCCCTTATTCATGTCCCACTCTTGCAACCCCATGGACTGTAGCCTGCCAGGCTCCTCTGTCCATTGGATTTCCAAGGCAAGAATATTGGAGTGGGTTGCTATTTCCTTCTCCAGGGGATTGAACCTGCTTCTCCTTTATTAGCAGGCTCATTGCCAGATGGATTCTTTACTGCTGAGCCACCTGGGTAGAGATTTCTTTTTCTCTTTGGACTTATAGCTTCTGCCCAGCCTAGAGTCTACCCAAGTGGTTTTCTAAACTTCTGCAGTTGTGAACCTTTCTTTATTTCTCATTCTCCACAGGGGAAAGAATACAATTGGCCCAGGAGATCTGAATTCTCCTTCTATCTTATGCCAATTTGCACTTGTGAAATTTAATCTTAATTTCTCTTTATCCTTTTGTGGTATAGTAATTTCTTTCTTACAAAGTAAAATTTGAAAATATGTAAATTATAGTTTATGTAGTATTTGTTCACAAATACTGTGTAAGTAGAACTTGTTCTTATCAGAGTTGCTATTATATTGTGGCAAGATGTGGGATTATTAGAATATAGATGTCTTTAAGAAAATCAATATATTTTAAAATTTGAAACCCACTAGTGTTTGTTACTTTTCTTGTTCCATATGAACTGCAATATATGAGAGGCATTAAATAATATAGCATGTATTTAAAGCATTTGAAGTAGTGTTTGGCACATAGCAGTTGTTTAGTACTTAATATATATATATATTTATGTTGAGTTTTCATTTTTTGCAGTCAAAATGTTTTTTCCCTTTTTATTGAAGTATAGTTGATTTACTATATTCAGTATATATTTGATATTATTTCTATTAAGAAAGTAAAAATATGGGGATAGATAGTAATTTTTAAAAATAATGAGAAAGAGGATACCCAATTATTGAATTCATTATAATTACAAAATGTAAATAAATTGTAATGTTCTCTTCTTAAATTCTGTGAGCCTGAACTTTTTCTGAGCATATGCATGTTCCGAGCATAAACAAGTAATAATTCCTTGTATCTAATAATAGCTAAATACAGAATCTTATGCTTAAAGGAATGGAATATACCATGCGTGCATGTGTGCTAAGTCACTTTAGTCATGCTTGACTCTTTGTGATGCTATGGACTGTAGCCTGCCAGGCTCCTCTGTCCATGGGATTCTCCATGATACTGGAGAATACTGGATACTCCAGAATACTGGAGTGGGTTGTCATGCCCTCCTTCAGAGGATCTTCCTGACCGGGGAATTGAATCCATGTCTCTTAAGTATCCTGCATTGACAGGTGGATTCTTTACCACTAACTCCACCTGGGAAGCCCTGAAATATACGTACTCAGGATCAATACCAAATTAAAGAGATAAAAGCTTAAAGGTTTCACTACTCTACTGTGTTTAACCCTCCAGCTGTATAATATATATTCCTTTATCTGCTACAATATATAGATCAAATGATACAGTATAAAAAAAACTAAGACTTGTGTTTCTTATAGCTAAAAATAGTTCCAGCTCTTTTGGGCCCATGTCTAATGATGTCACCATGCTTGAGATAGTGGAAGTAAATTGAAGCAACCAATAAAAGAGGATTAACTAAACAGATCAAATGAAAAAGATACCATATAGTCTTCATAACTGTTGGGCTTCCCACGTGGCCCAGTGGTAAAGAATCTGCTTGTCAATGCAGGAGATGTAAGAGATGCAGGTTCAATCTCTGGGTTAGGAAGATCCCCCAGAGTAGTAAATGGAAACCGCTTCAATATTCTTGCCTGAAAAATTCCATGGACAGATTATAGTCCATGGGGTTGCAAAGAGTTGGACATGACTTAGCGACTAAACAACAATGGAGATTCCTTAAAAAACTAGGAATAAAACTACCATATGAGTCAGCAATCCCAGGACTGGGCGGGAAAGTGCACACACTCACACACACACGTGTGTGTGTGGTCAGGTAGCATTCATACACACACATGGTCAGATAGGATTCTTCTGAGGCTTCTTCAGCTTGTAGTCAGGGCTGTCTTCTTACTGTCTTCTCACTTGGCCTTTACTCTGTGCACAGGTGACTCTCTAGTCTCTTTTTTTTATAGGGACACCAGTCGCATTAGGTCAGGACCCCACATGGATAGAGGAGCGAGGTGGACTGCAGTCCATGGGGTCATACAGAGTCGGACATGACTGAGCAACAAACACACATACCACCCTTCTGACTTCATTTAACCTTAACTACTTCCTTAAAGGCTCATAGTCACACTGGGGCCTAGAATTTCAACATATAAATAAACTTTAGGGTGACACAGTTCATTCCATATCACCAGGAAACAAAGGTCTCACAAATAATGAGGCCATTAATGCAATGTATTAGCAAAAATTCCAAAATATTATATAGCATAGTCAGATGTATGCTCAAACTTAATTTGTTATAAAGTTAAGTAACTTTAGAGAAAAATAGGCCATATCACTTTAAATTTATCTTATTTTTCTCATTTTATGTGTGTTTATTTTTGAAATGGTTATGAATGGTGTAAGTTATCTTCCTCCTTTTCTTTTAAGACTATTTCATTTACATTCCCATCTGCTGACCATTAACGAAAATGTTGAGGATATCGGACACTCTGGTACTATTATATTGAAATGTGGAAGAAGGCTCTACTGGACACTTCAGTTGTTTATATATTTTTCCCATTACAATTTTTCTTTATGGGTACATGCCTTACCCACCTTTTCCTGGTTTGTATTATTTCTTTGAGGGTATACCAGGGATGATTATACTGTGGAATACGATCATCTTGTATCTTGTTATATATATTGTAAGATTTTCTGCTTGAAAGCTATAAAACATTAATAATGTCTACAACAATTTATGAGTACAATTTTCTCCCATAACTTTACCAGATTGGTAATTAAACCTTAGTTTATTATAGTTTTGTGTTTGACTCATAGCATAGGGTGAGGAAAAGGAAAAGATCTTTGGGGTTGGACTAGTGGCTTCACGATTTTACATGTGCTGCTGTCTGGTTATATGCCTGAGAAAGTCTCACATAACCTTTCTGAGCTTTCATTTTCTCATCAGTAAAGTGTGGGATGATGATAACTATCTAGTAGGCTTATTATAAATAGTAAGTGAAACAAGATGCCCAGTGCTTATTATATACTTAATTAATAAACACTTTTTATGGTTTTTGAAACATTTATTTTTATTTATTTTTGACTGCTCTGGGTCTTGTTGCTGTGTTTAGGCTTTCTCTCGTTACGGCGACCAGGAGCTGCTGTTCATGCAGTGCATGGGCTTCTGATTGTGGTGGCTTCTTTGGTTGCAGCGCGTGGGCTCCAGGTGCACAGGCTTCAGTAGTTGTGGCGTGAGGCTCAGTACTTGTGGTGCTTGGGCTTAGTTGCCTCACAACATATGGGATCTTCCTGCACCAGGGATCAAACCCATGTCCCCTGCATTGGATTCTTAACCACTGGACCACCAGGAAGCCCAGTTTTTATGATTATTAGTTTAATAGGTATATAACATTATGATTATATTTTTATTAGTGAAGTGGTGCATTTTTCTATAAAATAGCTTATATTTGTAATATAATATTTGATTATTTTACAAGTAGACTTTCTTTTGTTTCTTTTGACTATCAAGTGGAATCTGAGTAGATGTAGCGGTATTTCATTTTTTTCAGTTATTCTGCATTGTAGGTTTTAAAATCATTTACATTTATCCCAAATATTTTGGTTTTCAAATAAAATTTCAGCAATTTAAAAGAGTTATTCAAACTCGAAAACATGCTTGTAATCCATCTTTGTTTCTTGATTTATGTAGAAAACTTATCTTAGCATTAGTACAAATATGTTCTTATAGTTCATCATTTTAAAAATTTATTTTGGAAATGATTAATTATATTCTATCTGAGATAGATTTAGTTGTGTGAAATGAGATATAGAACTAAACAAATTATTTGTAACATTAATAATGGTTGTAACAAATTTCTGTCTTATGTGATTTCAGTATATATTTAAAAATTTTTTTATTAAAATTTTTAAATAGAAATATAGTTGATTTACAATGTTAGTTTCTGGTATAAAGCAGAGTGATTTCAGATATATATATTCTTTTTCATATTCTTTTCTATTGTGGTTTATTGCAGGATATTGAATATAATTCCCTGTGCTATACAGTAGTCTGAGTTCTATAAATAGTAGTTTGTATCTGCTAATCCCAGACTTTTCCTCCACTCCCTTTCCCCTTTGGTAACCATAAGTTTGCTTTCTTTGTCTGTGGGTCTGTTTCTGTTTTGTAAATAAGTTTATTTGTTATAGTGTAGATTCCACATATAAGTAATATCATACGGTGTTTGTCTTTCTCTTTCTGACTTGTGTCACTTCGTGTGATCATCCCTAGGTCTGTCCTTGTCGCTGCAGATGGCATTATTTCATTCTTTTTCATGGCTTACTAGTATTCCACACAGTGGAATGACTACTACACACACACTACGTCTTCCTTATCCATTTTTCTGTTGATGGACGTTCAGTTTGCTTCCATGTCTTGGCTATTGTAAATAATACTGCTGTGAACATCGGGGTGTGTGTCTTTTTGAAATAGAGTTTTTGTCTTTTCTGGTTATGTGCCCAGGGGTGGGGTTGTTGGATCATATGGTAGCTCTATTTTTAGTTTTTTAAGGAACCTCAGTATTGTTTTCCATAGTGACTGCACCAGTTTATGTCCCACCAGCAGTGCTGGAGGGCTCCCTTTTCTCCACACCCCTCCAGCATTTGTTATCTGTAGACTTGAGTGATGGCCGTTTCGACCACTGTGACTTGGTACCTCATTGTAGTTTTGATTTGCATTTCTCTAATAACTAGTGATGTTGAGCATCTTTTCATTTGCCAAGTTGCCATCTGTATATCGTCTTTGGATAAATGTCTATTTAGGTCTTCTACCCATTTTTTGATTGGGTTGTTTGTTTTCTTTTGTTATTGAGTCGTATGAGCTGTTTGTATATTTTGGATATTAAGCCCTTTTTGGTTGCATCATTTGTGAATACTTTCTCCCATAGGTTGTCTTTTCATTTTGTTAATTATTTCCTTTAGTGTGAAAAAATTTGCAAGTTTGATTAGATCCCATTTGTTTATTTTTGCTTATTTCTATTGCCTTGGGAGACTAACTTAAAACATTGGTACAATTTATGTCAGAGAATGTTTTGCCTATGTTTTCTTCTAGGAGTTTTATGGCATCATGTCTTATATTTAAGTCTTTAAGCCATTTTGAGTTGTTTATTGTGTATGGTGTTAAGGGAGTGTTCTAACTTCATTGATTTACATGTGGCTGTCCAGCATTTCCAATACCACTTGCTGAACAGACTATTTTTTCTTCATTATATATCCTTACCTCTTTTGTCAAAGATTAATTGCCCATAGGTATCTGGATTTCTTTCTGGACTCTGGATTCTGTTTTTTTGATCTATATGTCTGTTTTGCTGCCAATACCACACTGCTTTGATTACTATAACTTTATAGCATTGTCTAAGTCTGGTAGGGTTATGCCTATACTTTTGTTCTTTTTTCTCAGGATTGCTTTGGCAATTCTGGGTCTTTATGGCTCCATACAAATTTTAGGATTTTTTTGTTATAGTTCTGTGAAAAATGGCATGGGTATTTTGATAGAGATAGTGTTAAATCTATAGAATTCTTTGGGTTGTATAGCCATTTTAACAATATTAATTCTTCCAATCCAAGAGCAATAGGATGTTGTTCCATTTTTTGAATCATTTTCAGTTTGCATAAGCAGTGTTTTGTAGTTCTCAGCATTATAAGTCACTCATTCCTTGGTCAGATTTATTCCTAAATAATTTATTTTTTCAATGTGACTTTAAAAGGGATTCTTTACTTTTCCTTTTTTGATATTTCGTTGTTAGCGTAAGGAAATGCAACAGATTTCTACATGTTACTCTTGTATCCTGCTACCTTGCTGAATTGAAACCACTATCAATTCTAGTGGTTTCTGTGTGGAAGCTTTAGGGTTTTCTATATCTAGAATGTCATCTGCATATAATGATAGTTTTACCTCTTTTCTTCCGATTTTGATGCCTTTTATTACTTTTTTCTTATCTGATTGCTATGGCTAGAACTTTCAATGTTATGTTGAATAGAAGTGTGAGAGTGGACATCCTTGTCTTGTTCCAGATTTTAGCAAAAAGGCTTTCAACTTTTTACTGTTGAGTATTATGTAGGCTATAGGTTTGTCATAAATAACTTTTATTATATTGAGATATGTTCCTTGTATACTCTTTTCTGTAAGAGTTTTAAATTATGAGTGGATGTTGAATTTTATCAAATGCTTTTTCTGTATCTTTTGAGTCAATCATGTGATTTTTGTCTTTTCTTTTGTTGATGTGGTGTGACACATTAATTGATTTGTGTATGTTGAACCATCCTTTTGACCCTGGGATGAATCCAACTTGATCATGGTGTATGGTCTTTTTTTATGTGTTGTTGGATTCAGTTTGCTAATGTTTTGTTGAGAATCTTTGCGTCTGTATTCATTAAAGATGCTGACTTGTAATTTTGTTTTATGGTGGTGTTTTGGTTTAAAATATTTGGAATGTCTTTATGTCTATTTTAAATGTTCTCTGCAGTTTCTCTTATTTCACAGATTTTTCTATTTCTAAAAGCAATGTTTTTTCCTCCAAAATGAAATAGTCTTTTCTCCAATTATGAAAGTTTAAAAAAAACTCTTTAAAAAATTTGTACATAACATACCTGATTCTTTATTTTCTTTTCAATAAACTAGAGTTAGTATTTCAAACATCATGAAATTGTTATAGGGATTAAATCAGATAGTATGTGTCAAGCACTTTTAACTACTTTTTAGTAAGAGCTCAATTAATGATAGCTTTAAAATAATAATAATGCTGTGTGTTCATGAAGATACACCCTGAAATCTTTTTGTATTAGACTGAAAAAATGTTCCAGTCTTAATTATATGTTTATAAATCAATTTTGTCTAAATGTTATTTTCTAAATGTGTTCTTGGGACTTCCCTCATAACTCAGTTAGTAAAGAATCTGCCTGCAATGCAAGAATCTGCCTGTGATGCAGGAGACCCAGGTTCAATTCCTGGATCTGGAAGATCCCCTGGAGAAGGAAATGGCAACCCACTCCGTTATTCTTGCCTGGAAAATCCCATGGACAGAGGAGCCTGGTGGGCTACGACCATGGGGTTGCAAGAGTCGGACACGACTTAGCGATTAAGCCACCAAATATGTTCTCAGATTATGGGAATACTTTAAGTTCTGATTTGTTGTTTAATCAACAGAACTATCACAGTTTTTTACAGTATGTAGTTTTCCCACCCAAGAGCACCATGTATGTGTGTTTGTGTCTACAAACTTCCATTTGTTCTTGACTTCTTTAATTTTTTTCATTGATAAGAAAAAACCTGCAAATATTTTTATACTTGTGATTGGGCCCTGTTTTTATTGCATATATTACAGTTAATTTTAAAGATGGTAAGGAAGTACCTTGATATTTGTACTGAGCTATAGTTTATTACTGATTGATTATCTGGTATTTAAAATCACCTTATTTTAGAAGCAGAATATTTTAATGGAAAGATTGGTCTTTTCATTAAAAACATAAAAGACCTTTTTTAAAACTCTTTTTATGTCATCTATTTATTTGCCAAGTAATTCTTTGTGAGTTTATATTTGACTTTTTTGAGCCTGACCTTCCTCATATTTAAAGTAAGGATATTTTTGTATATTGAAAGATTATTAAAAAGAAACATAATATAGTTGTCAAGAATCAAAGGTTTTCTTTAGAGATATTTGGGATTTAAACATGGCTTTAAAGAGAATGATTAAGGGAGACCCTTAAAGAGAATGATTAACACCAACTTCAGTATTTACCTTTGCTGGGGAGAACTGAGGAGACATGAAGGGAAGGAGTACATAGGTTGATGTAAGTTACTGGCATTATTTTCATTAAGGGTGGAATTACAGTTTTACAGATATTTATTGCAGTACAAATAAGAAGATGAACGAATTGATTAATTTACAAATCAGGCCATGCATAACCCCTTACTGATAATAGGTCATGAATGAAGAATGATAATTAAAGTGATTAAAGCATTTTAAAATTCTGTCTCTATCACTCATTAGTTAATTCAGCAAATTATTTTCTCTCTCTCTCTCTCTCTCTCTCTAAGCCTCAGTTTCTTCAATTGTAAGATTGAGCAATACATTCTTTGTAGGCTGTTGTGAAGATTAAATGAAAGAGGATGTGTTATGTCCATAGCATGGGCTTGTCAGGTAGTAAGAACTCAATAGAAGTTAATACCCAGTGGTGTGTTGAAGCCAACCATGCAAAAGCCAGTTTTGTGCATCTATTCCCAATTCCCATAGTGACATTGCAGTCGTAGCTTAAAATTAGCCATGGTTGGACTGTTTAAAGTCCAGAAATATTACAAATCAAAGAAGAGTGGTGGTTGGAGTAGGGGTGGATGGATATGTTTCAGGAGCTGCAGTGTTAAATGTTTAGCAACAACCACTGGTAACTCCTGTTATTATATAAGTATTTAGAGTCAATAACTAGTATTATTACAGAAAACATGATTTTGATTCTAGATTTAAATATGGTTTTTCTTACATTAAGAACTTTTATATTTGATATTTTAGAGTATCAATTTAAGTTGAATACTGAATTAAATGCCTTATTGTCATCTATTGAGTTTTTTTTTTAATCATTCTTTTTCCATTATTTCACTAGCATCGAATATCTAGGATAACCTATGTATGGTCAATACCTCATTTGAAGTATTTTTTGCTGAGGTGTGCTAGCACTTTTTTTTTTAGTAAGTCATCTGTAACTTTGTTTCTGTCTTTGAGGTTGCACAGTAATTTTTTTTTAAATTTTATTTTGAGTGAAGTATGCATTCCATTTTAGCCCCTTCAATAAAATGTAATCTTTTGCTGAATATTAGAGTGATAAAATACTTTCAAAATTATCTCTAGTGAATTCATTCATTCACTAATTATTTAGTGATTTCTTTGAAAAAGATGATTTAATATTTTGCATTCACTATTATTGATAATTGTTTTACTGCGTCTTGTTTTATTTTAGTGCTCTCAACTTTTAAATTATTTTCACATGGATTTTCAGTATATGTATATGTGCTGAGTAAAATAACCTCCAACATTAATAAGATTTATATTTATTTTTGCCTCATACTTATTGATTATACCTAATAATTAGCTGAATTTGTATTAGTAAGTAAATTAATTGATATAAATTCAGATAATTATTAGGTATAGTCAATAAAAGGAACTCACTTGAATATTTTCATTTATTTCACTCATAGAATTTGTATGAAAGTCTTCAATTAATTCATTCTTTTTTAAAAAAGTATTTTTTATTGAAGTATAGCTGATTTACAGTGTTGTGTTAATGCTATACAACAAAGTGATTCAGTTACACATATGCATACAGTCTTTTTTTCCCAATCTATTCTTGAAAGTAGAATTTTCTTTTCCTTTTTTTCTCATGCTTGAATGATCAAATTTCACTCTTTCCATGTGGTTATGTAATTTCTGAGCAGTCTGAATAATAAAATGAAAAAAATATGTGCTTTATATGCAAAGACTTTCCTTAACAAACAATTGGTTTGATTTTCTTATCTTAAAGTAATTTAGCTTAAATTAATCAAGTTATTAAGTAAATCAATAAATTTATATGAGAGAGCCAATATATTAATAAATAAAATTTCCTGGCTGTTTATTTATTTATCTAAAATATCCTAGTGCTTTTTCCAAAAAAAAAAAGATTATTTAGCTGTTATCTCACCCTCTCCTGGCTGCCGGTATCTTTTTTCATGCTCATTTTCTAGAAATTTAAGTTGTTGTTCAGTCACTCAGTTGTGTCCAACTCTTTGCGACCCCATGAACTGCATGCAGCATGCCCGGCTTCCCCGTCCTTCACCATCTCCTGGAGCTTGCTCAGACTCATGTCCATTGAGTTGGTGATGCCATCCAACCATCTCCTCCTCTGTCATCCCCTCCTCCTCCTGCCTTCAATTTTCCTAGCCTCAGAGTCTTTTCTAATGAGTTGGTTCTTCGCATCAGGTGGCCAAAGTATTGGAGCTTCAGCTTCAGCATCAGTCCTTCCAATGAATAATTCAGGCTTGATTTCCTTTAGGATGGACTAGTTTGATCTCCTTGCTCAAACGCGTGAATTCTTTGGCACTCAGCCTTCTTTGTGGTCTGACTCGCACATCTGTTCATAACTATTGGAAAAACCATAGCTTTGACTATAACGTCTCTGCTTTTTAAGACACTGTCTAGGTTTGTCATAGCTTTTCTTCCAAGGAGTGAGTGTCTTAATTTCATGGCTGCAGTCACCATCTGTTTCCATTGTTTCGCCATCCATTTGCCATGTAGTGATGGGACCAGATGCCATGATCTTAGTTTTTTGAATGTTGAGCTTTAAGCCAACTTTTTCACTCTCCTCTTTTACCTTCATCAAGAGTCTCTTTAGTTCCTCTTTGCTTTCTGCCATAAGGGTGGTATCGTCTGCATATCTGAGGTTATTGATATTTCTCCCAGCAATCTTGATTCCAGCTTGTGCTTCATCCAGCCTGGCATTTTGCATGATGTACTCTGCATATAAGTTAAATAAGCAGGGTGACAGTATACAGTCTTGATCTACTCCTTTCCCAATTTTGAACCAGTCCGTTGTTCCATGTCCAGTTCTAACTGTTGTTTCTGGACCTGCATACAGGTTTCTCAGAAGACTGTTAAGGTGGTCTGGTATTCCTATCTCTTTAAGAATTTTCCACAGTTTGTTGTGATCCACACAGTCAAAGGCTTTAGCATAGTCAAGCAGAAGTAGATGTTTTTCCAGAACTCTCTTGCTTTTTTCGATGATCCAACGGCTGTTGGCAATTTGATCTGGTTCCTCTGCCTTTTCTAAATCCAGTTTGAACATCTGGGAGTTCTCAGTTCATGTTCTGTTGAAGCCTAGCTTGGAGAATTTGAGCATTACTTTGCTAGCATGTGCAATGAGTGCAATCGTGTGGTAGTTTGAACATTCTTTGGCGTTGCCCTTCTTTGGATTGGAATGAAAACTGACCTGTTCCAGTCCTGTGGCCACTGCTGAGTTTTCCAAATTTGCTGACATATTGAGTACAGCACTTTAACAGCTTCATCTTTTAGGATTTGAAATAGTTTTTTAGGCTACACCTAATAATCTTAGGTGTAGCTAACCTGAGCTATCTAAATATAGAAAAAGTGAAGTCGCTCAGTCATGTCTGACTCTTTGTGACCCCATGGACAGTAGCCAACCAGGCTCCTCCGTCCATGGGATTTTCCAGGCAAGAATACTGGAGTGGGTTGCCATTTCCTTCTAGGATTGTATCTATTCATAGGTATGTAATTTCAACCTGTCTCTCAGTGTTAGAATTTGTTGTTAGTCTCAGTTTCCAAAATCAGAGATTCTAGTTTTGCACATATGCTGAGAACTAGTAGAATTCTCAATAACCATTCTAAAACTTGCCTAGTCATCCAAGTAAAACATTTTTTTACTGTAGTTGCAGTGGGGTCATTTTTTGTTTCTCAAGCCTATAAAGACTAGCAATTCCTTGGTTTTCAGTTGCTCATGGTTTTCTGATGATGTCTTAATAAGCAGAGTAAAGGAAAAAGAGAAAAAAAATCAGAGAAGATTTCATTTTAAATATTATGATTACTAGTTTATTTCACTTTTGGAACTTTATGTTGTGACTTGCAACAAACATTAGGCATCTCTGGCATTTAGGCTGGAGCAAAATTAACCTGTGACTTTTTATATTGGGGTCTGATACCTTAAAGTACCTGGATCCAGATCTTTCTTTTTTATGGACTCCATTTTTTCTTCATCACCAGCTGTTGAGGATGCTACAGAAAGGAATATAGCCCATTATTCACACTCCACACTAGTTTACAATTTAGTGAAGAGGCAGACGTGTAAACAGATAAATAGCAGTCCTTGAGAAGATGTCATTTGAAAGAGATTTGGATTAATGAAAAGTCTCCCATGTTAATAAAGGAGTTAGAGGTGTTCTAGACGGAGAGGACAGTGTGAAGGCCAGGAGTGCATCTAGGGAATGGTGAGAAGTTCACAAAGTAAAAAGTGTAGAGGGTTTGAAGATGAGAAGATGTGACTGGGAATGAAAAGTGAATGGAGGGTCCGTGTTTGGAGAATTCTCTGCCAAGTACCAAGCTAAAGTTTTAATAGAGATTTTAAAGCAGGAGATAAGCTTTGTATTTTAGGAAGATAATTTCATGTTAGCATGCAGGGAGGACTGTGATGGAGAGATTCAATTAAGCTGTGCCAGAGTGAGATGTGATAAAAGCCTGAATTAAAGTATTGATAATGATTGAGGGTAGAGACTTAAAAATTCTTTTTTGATGTAGATTGACAATTCGAAGAATAATTCAGAAGGCAAATAGGAATCTGTAATAGGTTTTGTAGATTTAGAACACAGTGACCCCGCTAACCAAGTTTGAGAATAAAGATGTAGAACAAGTTCATAGGGGAAGGCAATAGACATGTGCTGAGTATTTTCTATTTGCTCAGTTTTCCAGCCTCTGGGAACTTTCTGTGTATTTATCTGGTTTAATCCTCTGAATAATCTTGTGAGGTAATTATTCTCATTTTAAAAGTAAGGAAGTAGAAGTTCAGAAAATCTAAGTTACTTCCCTTAGACTACACAGCTAGTAATGGTGGTTCCAGGTCTCTCTGACTCCAAGCCGCTCTTCTCACCCTCCATTTTGCAGTCCTCTTTGAGCCTGTGATGTTTGAGTGGTTTGCAAGAACGTGGGAATAGCTGTCCAGTGAACACTGAGGAATAAAGGGGCTTGAGTTCCAAAGCAGAGACCAGGTCCCATATGAAGACATACATGGACATTGACCTCACTGGAGAGGATGCAGTCAATCCTCTGAGTAGTGGAGGTTGTAGTGTGAGGGTAATGAGTGTGTCAAGACTAGCACCCTGACCTTGGCACATCTGGCCATCTAACTCCAGGCTAACCAGAGTCTCTTAGAAGAGCCACTCAACTTTTATGATTATAGACTTGAAGTTAACTCATGGTGGCAAGTTTAACATTCTTACTTTCATGCATACCATGTTTATCAATATTTAATAGCTTTATTGAGATATAATCCACATACCATACGAATTCCTCGTTTAAAATTACAGCTCAGTTGTTTTTTTTTTTTTTTTTTGAATTACGGTAATATATACATACCATAAAGGTAACCATTTTAAGACTTTAAATATTTTATTTATTTTTAAACATCTTAAAATTTGGAGTTCAGTAGAATTAAGTACATTTGCATTGTACACCCATCATCACCTTTGATCTCATAGTAGTTCATCTTCCCAAACTGAAACTCTGTGTCCATTAATAAATACCTCCTCATTCTTCTCTCTCCCCAGCCCCTGAACACATACCATTCTCCTTTCTGTCTCAATGAATTTGACTAGGCATTTCATACAAGTGGAATTACACAATATTTGCCCTTTTGTACAATTTAGTTGTTTTTAGTATATTCACAGTGTTTTGTAACCACACTGCTCAAATTTATAACACTGAAAAGAAACCCTGTACCTATTAGCAGTCACTTTCCAATTTGCCCCTAACCACTAATGTTCTTTGTGTCTATAAATTTGCCTTTAGATTTGATATAAATGGAATCATTCAATATATGACTTTTTCTGTAGGGCCTCTTTTAGTTAGCATAATGTTTTCACGGTTCATCTATGTTGTAGCATCTATCAACCCTTCTTTGTATGACTAAATAATATTCTCTTATATGGAAAATCACATTTTGTTAAATGTATTCATCAGTTGATGGACATTGAATTTTTTTAGGGGGGATATTATGAATTATGCTGCATTGAACATTCATGAACAAGTTTCTATGTGGACATGTTTTCATTTCTCTTGGGTATTTGCCCTTCTATTTTGTAAAGGACATACCTTTCATCCAAAATAATGGGTTGATGTTTTGAGACCTTAAGTCACATTTAAGTTTTCCATCTGTTAGTCTAAACATGTAATAGTTTTGCCGTTTTATTTGTGTTTTATATCTATATATTTCTTTAGTAAACATTTGTATAAGGTATTTATAAGATTTTAGTCTTACTTGAATACATGCAGTAATTGGCAATTTCCTACACCTGTAATAAAAACATAAACATAAATATGTTTTTAGTTTTCTGTGATCTAGAGTTTCCTACTGGTAGCTTAACTGTAATGAACATGGCGATTTGTCTTCATTGCCAGGATGATTGTCATATTTTTATCTGCCTGAGGCAGTTTTCATTAAATTTCTCACACTCAAGGCTGCTATATCTTTGTGAGGAAGCAAGGAGAAGAGTAAGATGAGTAATGACTGAATATATGATTATGCAACCTTATCCATATGAGTATACAGGTTCTCAGTGACTGAGCTTTAGTCAGTAAACCACAGGCATTTTTCCTGTCATTCTCTTGTGAATTTTCTCATCGAGATATCCTTAGTATTTTTTTTCTCTTAGTTTATACTTTCTGGTTTTGAAGATGATAATTTATTCATTTGCCTTTACAAAACAGAAATCCTGTGTTGTGCCCATGTTTTTAGACACTGTCACCAAAATGTCAAAGTAGTTTGAAACTTAAGGGATACCAATTCATTTATAACTTAGCACAGTATATAACCATAACTGTGGTGAAAATAAAGGGTATTTTTGAAAGCTATGTGTGTGGTTTGTTGTTCTGGAGAAGAGTGGTATCTGGTGGTTAGAACATATGAGTTGTTGTCAGCATTTGTGGGTTCATTCTAAGATCCAAGCTTTTTTTTTTTTTTTTTTAAAGAGATACAGAGTCTGTCCTTGGTATATGTTTAGTATGGTGCTTTATACCCTACATACATTGTAACTAGTAAAAATTTTATACTATTGACAGAATAATATACAAGAGATTAAGCATAGGTAAAACAATGATAGCTGTCATGCATACTTTGTGATTCCATTCTTTAACCTTTCTTCCAGAAAACCATGTTTAATATTCCTAGGTAGTATTAATAGTATCTTAAGCAACTTATAATGAATATTTTTAATCTAAGTGTTTAGACATTACTCTCTCCCCAAGGGACTGCTCAGAGCTGTACCTGGTGGAACACATCTATTTCACGGTATCACTTGCCAGAATTTCATAGTAAGAAGCCTGCTTTAAGATTGTATGATGTTTCTAATATGTGAAGAATAGGCACTGACATTCTAGCACTAAAGTTTTGTTTACCTCCATTCTCTTAACAGTATCCTAAGCCAAGGGTTTTAAAAAATAAGCCTTCTTATAATATTATTGGTCCTTAAACTGGATGGAGGTGTTGTGCCGTTAATATAATAAAGATCTCTTCCTAGATTATTAAAAAGAGACAAATGACATTAAAATGTTTTTCAGTTTAAACATTTTTAATAAATATTTCTTAATATTTTGGTACCTGGAATAGTCTGTAATAACAACAAAATATTTGACTCAAATTTCTCTATTTGATTATTTTATATTTAGTATCAGTGATTGAGTTGCTTTTCTTCCTGTGATTTAACTTTAGGGTTTGGCCTTTCCCTAATATTTTATGAACACCTGTTGTCCACAGTGAACAGGTGTTGGTTGCGAGTAGAAGTTGTGATTGTAACTAGTTTATTAATCCTCTTTAGCCTTTATCCCAATTTATTGGATTGACAGTTATGCCTCAGAATTTGCTGTTAGTCCCTAGATTGAGACTGTATATCTTTGAATAATGTTTTCTGGTACCTGTTCTCTGTGGAATTCTAAAGTGTATCATTTAGTTCAGCCAAAAGGAACTTAATATTTTCTTGTGAATCCCATCTTTTCTGAAGCTCAGTGTTCATCACAGTTTTGTTTTGTTTTTTTGACCAATGAGGAATATTCATTTAAACAGTATTAATGGACCCATTTTTGTTAGTTTTAGACGTTTTTCTTTTTCAACGTTAGACTACTTTGAATATTAGATCCAAGGAACTTTTTATCCAAGAGTAGGTAGTATTAGAAAAATATCACTTAATATAAATTGTGTAAAGCAGTTGCCAAAATTTCATACTAAATAATCCATATGTATATGTATGGAGAGGGAGCTAGAAGATGGCTAAGAATTTTATTTTTATAAAATAGGAAATCTAAATTTTGAAAATAAACTTTTTAACCTTTTAATCAAAATTTAGATTTTAATGGCAATTATGAACTAATTGTTGAAGAGCTAAATGTAAACTTTTGTTTAGAGTCTTTTTTCTGAACAAAATTGTGTGATAACAAGTTATGACATCCTTTTTCAAATTTTGCTTTCTCTGCACGACTACTACAGTGTTTTTAAAAAAAAATCATTAGAAGAGTTTGTTAGTTCTTTCAAGACTCCTTTTAAAATTTATACCTATTTCAATTTATTGGAAAACTAAGCTCTTCTGTTATATCCTGTTGCTGCATTGTTCTAATTTAGTAAAACTGTTTTAAAACTAAAATGTAGGACATAAAGCACAGAGAAAAATTATGGAGAAAGAATAAATAATTTGCAATTTTAAAATAAAATTTAAAAGTAGGATGAATTTATGAATACACCAGTATATGTAGGTGTTGATAATCATGTTTTCTTCCAGAGTGCTGTGTATTTAATATTTAGAACTTATATTGGCTCAGATAGTAAAGAATTTACCTACAATGCAGGGGACTCAAGTTCAGTCCCTGGGCCAGGAAGATTCCCTGGAGAAGGGAATGCCAACCCACTGCAGTATTCTTGCCTGGGAAATCCCATAGACAGTAGTGTCTCGAAGGCTATAGTTCAGGGGATTGGTAAGAGGCAGACACGCTGAGCGACTAACACTTAGTTACTTAAAGGAGTATTATTGATATAAATCTTGTTTGTTCTTGGTGTAAAATGTAGAGAGAGAGAAGTGAAGTTGCTCGGTCGTCTCCGAATCTTTGCGACCCCATGAACTGTAGCTTGCCAGATTCCTCTGTCCATGGGATTTTCCAGGCAAGTATACTGGACTGGGTTGCCATTTCCTTCTCCAGGGGATTATCCCAACATAGGGATCGAACCCAGGTCTCCTGCATTGCAGGCAGACTCCTTACCGGCTGAGCCACAAGGGAAGTCCATAAAATGCAGAGTGTTGAGTAAGTGTATTAAATACTCTGTGCAGATATCAAAAGATCTCATAGCTGTATTGCAACAAAAGTACTATATATTTTAGGGATTCCTTGTAGCTCTCAAACCCTTTCACATGTGTCATTTGACAATAAGTACATTGTGGAGAAAGTAGCAAGTTTACTTTATATATGGGGAGAACTGCTTTTATGTGGAGATAAGTATTATATTTCCAGGAAGCAGCTCTTTTCTCTTTTAAGATGGCTGTGGATTTAGAGGTGAGAAGTGGGAGGCCCTGATAGTTAGACCTGAATCCTCCATCAATCTGATATTTCTATCCTTCTATGTTTGTATTAACTAGAATAAGTCGAGAGTTGATGGTGAGTGAGATTCAGTAAACTTTATTAATACCTTCACTTCCTCTGCCAGAGAAGGATGACCAAGGATTGCACTGAGAAAAGTGAGAGGATAGCAGGCAGCCTCCTAAGTTATCACTGCAGTATCTTGGGTAGCTTTAGTCTTCATTTGGTTAACTGCTAAATGCAGATAATAGTGCAGATGAGTTCTTCTCTCCACCCCTGTCACATATATACATATACAGAGAGGTACATGCAGAGGCTACAATTGGGCTGCTTTGTTTGGAAAGTTCTTTCCATATGAAGATTTTATGTTCTTTTGCTATGGTGTTTACTTTTAGCTGTCTCCTCAGTTCAACTGGTCACTCATTCATTGAGCACTATTCAAGCACCAGGATAGAGAACTGCCTTATTTCACCCACAGGTTTGTTTCTTGATTTGTTCATGGTGTTTTTGAGTGTATCCCTTTGCATAGTCTTTTTAGTGGTTGCCCTAGAACAAGGGTTTACAACCCCCAGGCCATGGACCAGTACAAGTTCGTGGCCTGTTAGGAACCAGCTACACAGCAGGAGGTGAGCAGCAAGCAAAACAGAAACCTTCTGCCACCCCATGGTCTGTGGAAAATTGTCTTCCATGAAACCAGCCCCTGGTGCCAACAAAGTTTGGGGACCGCTTCTCTAGAAGTGTTACAATACTCATATGTAACATCACAGTTTACTGGTATCAACATTTTACCACTTTGAGTAAAGTGTGGAAATCTTACTTCCATTTAGGCCCCTCCACTTTAAAATATCATTGTCTTGCATATCAGATGGTATCATAATTTTTGTTTCAATTATATTTATAAAACTCATGAGGATAGAATATGATGCATCTTCATATTTCTGTATTTTCCATTTTTTCTTATTTCCCAGTGCTCTAAAATTCTTTCTTTTAACATTTCCTTTCTGTTTGAAGAACCCTCTTTTGCTGCTCTTTAAAGATAGGTATGCTAGTGATTTTCAGTTTTCTTTCATCTGTGAGAAATGAGTTTATTTCCCTTTCATTTCTGAAGGATAGTTTCACCAGATATAGAATTTGCAATTGACAGTTCTTTACTTTCAGTACTTGAAAAATTTGTCCTACTTCCTTCTGGTCTCTGTCGTTTCAGATGAGAAATCCACTGTCATTTTAATCGGTGTTCTCCTATAGATAATAGTCATTTTTCTCTGGGCACTTTAAGTATTTCTTCTTTGTCTTTAGTTTTCAGAAGTTTAATTATGATGTGTCTTATCTTGGATTTTTTTTTTTTTTAATTTATCCTGTTTGGATTCATTTAACTTGAATCTATAGGCTTTTGTCTTCTCCTGTCCTTTGGGAGGTCTTCAGCCATTGTTTCTTCAAATATTCTTTTATCCCTATTCTTCTGTCCTCACTTGGGACCCTAATGATATGAATATTAGATCTTTAGATGTAGTCTTACAGGTCTTTATTCCTTTAAATTATTTTTTTTCTATTTTATGTCTGTTGCTTATATTCAGTAAATTATGTTCATCTGTTCTCAAGTTTGCTGATTCTGTCTTCTGTCGTATCCATTCTACTATTGAGCTAGTCTAGTGAGATTTTTTATTTGTTGCTGTATTTTTCAGTTCTGTAATTTCCTTGTGGTTTTTTAAAGAGAATTTTGATTTCTTTGCTGAGATCTTCTCAGCAAAGATTTTCTTAATTTGTTCTAAGAGAATTTTTAATTGTTTGCAAAGTATTTTATGATGGCTACTTTAAATTCCTTCCCGGATAATTTCAACATCTGATTCATCTCAGTTGATTTTCTTTTTATATTCAAGTTTTAGTATTCCTGTTTCTTGGTATGATGGATGACTTTTTTTTTTTTTTTTTTAATTGAATCTTGAACATTTGGCTGCTTTATTAGGAGACTCTGGGTCCTATTTATATCTTTTATTTTAACCAGCAGTTACCCTATTTAGGTTTACCATGTAGTTATAGGCCTACCATTGAGGGGCACGGTTCCAATGACAATTTAATTTTCAAGTCCTTTGCAGCACTATTTTGGTCTACTTGCTTTATCTGGGCCTCTTACTGGTCCCTGCTAGTGCTAGTTGGGAAGAGTGGAATGAGCTTCCCTAGAATAGGCCATCTGTGCTTCTAGAAGAGAGAAGGAAATCTCCAGGCCATGGGTACAAAGAGACTTCCTGGGCTGGGCTGCTATGGTGGGATCCTTCTGTCTGGAAACTAAGGAGAACAATTCCTAGGTTGAGACCTCCTCCCTATCAGTACCCCCTTGCCAGTGCTGTTGAGCTTGCCTACTGTCGTTGAAATGAATGAGGCTACCTAGGCCACTTTCTTTCATTAGGTTTGGGGCAAGGTCTGGGTCACCTTCTTCTGTTGAACCTGGGGCTGTAAGATGTTCTGTCAATTCAGTGAAAATTAGAATTATCTAGTTCACATAACCAAGCCAAAACAGCCCTTCTACTTATCCTTAGTTCCACACCCCAGATATTTGGGAATATCCCATACCAGAGCCTCCATAGGGCTCATCTTGTCCATTAGAGGTTCCCCCATCTCTTCTTCTTGGCCACCCTATGCTGTCCTCACTGCAGCACGAAAACTAGACTGTCTATATTTACCAGGGTGGTACCAACTTAGAGCTTAATCCAGTTCCTGTAGCTTCTCTCCTATTTCTCATGCTACCCCTTTTGGTACATCCTTGAACTAATCTCAGAAGTATTCCAGTTTGAGGACACCTAACAAGTCAGCCTTCTTTACATTTTCAGAGTCCTGTGGCTACCTTTGAAGTTCCAAAGTTTATAGTTGTATTTATTAATAACAGGGAACAGCAGGAAGAAATGAGTCTGTGCCATCTTGTCTGGTCCAAGACTCATTCTAAATCCTTTGTTAGTCACATTTTTGTTTAGAATGCCTAACCTGTGATTATCTATGTCATTTTTTTGCACTTGTTAAATAATACAAATCTTTTGTTTCCTTTCTTGTAAGAACTTTTATATGGGATCCGAGTTATTTGCCAACATAGCTCTCATCAGCTTTGTCAAGTCCTATCTTTTCTTTTGTGCAAGATTAGCAGTTCGACTGTGCAGTTATTTTGCGTTCATAGTGTATTCAATAGTGATTAACAAAGATTTAGGGATGGATACTGTTCAAGTGGATATTGAGTTTTGTAAAGAGTTAGTTAGGTAGTAAACATTTTTGTTTTGGGTAAATTTATTTCTCTATAAGAATTTAGAACTGTGAGGACTACAATGAATACTTTATATAAACAAAAACCTTCCTATATGTTTGTGCCCTAAAACTTTATTATTTTGTTATATTAGTTTAGAATTTAGAAAGACTTTAAAAGCTCTTTACTTGTGTCTTTATTGTACACTTGAGTAAAATATTAAAGACATATCTAATACTAAGATAACCTTATAACTTATAATCTAAACAGAGAGGCTTTTGAAGATTGAAAGGGGGCATTGTTAGTAGTTACTTTGGGACAACAGGTATAATCTGGGACATGTGGTCATTCCAGTGATGACCAGATTGCTAGTAAGTACAAAATCTAGATTAATGAGATTCCAAATCTTCTGACTCCTGTGGGTATTGCTTCTGTTGCATAGCATTATGATTATGGTTGTGGGCTATAGAGTCAGACTACTTTGGTTTGTATCCCGACATTACTACTTACTAACAGTGTGCAGTTTATTCAGATTCTCTGTGCCTCAATTTCTTTATGTGTAATATGGCAGTAATTACACTTCCAGCCTCACAGGGATGCTATGAGGCTTAAATGAGATTATGCATATAATCTCTTAGTACAGTCACTGGCTAGTACTTAATAAGTATTATGTTTGCTGATGTTATTACTACCATTATTTTGTAAAATCCTAAGATCAGTAAAAGTAAGGGTTAAGTGAGGTCTAATAACTTCAGCGTGAAATTAAGAATCAGGAGTTTGGGGTTCTATTTCTGTTTTGTTCCTGACTCACTTGGACTCTTTGGGAAACTGCTTAACCTTTTTGTGTATAAATTTTGCAGTCTAAAGCTAGAAGAATCTTGCCATCTGCTCACTTCTTGAAAGATGGTAAAAACAATTTTTGGAAAATGCTTTGAGATCTGTAGGAGAGAGGTGCTATATAAACTTATAACTTCTATTCATCTCCACAGTGACATTCACTTGCTCATTAAATATGTATACAGTTTTTAATCAGCATAACTAGTAATCCAAAGTTACTATATATGTATAACGTGTGGGTGATGATACTTCTGTTAGAACATTTTCTTTTGTGTTTTCTTCACCATTTAAAAACAGATTCTCCTTGCCACATTATGTTAGAAATACACACACACACACACACACACACACACACACACATGTATGTATGAATTGGATGTATGAATTATAGTCATTTCAGAATGACTGAAAAATAATTTCTCATTTTTGTACTTAGTTTTAATTATAATGTAGACTTGACTCTTTTCAAAGAAATGAAAAAGTATGAAAGTAGGGCCAAAGAATGATTGGTTGATTAATTATAATGACAATAAAATATGACTAAAAAGTAACTTAAGAGAACATTTAGTCTCTTCTCCTACCACAATAGAATTATATTTTAATGAATTTAACTCAGTAAATTATTGATCTATTGGCTACTATGTGCATGGAAAAAGATAAGGGAATTCTTTTCCTCATGTTTACATTCTAATATGGAAAATTTAAATGTAACTGTTTACTTTATTCTTACATTATCATTAATGATATAGCCGATAGTGATTGCAGGTAGAGGCAGTATATGAAATGAAATCCTATGTAAGATTTTGTCTATTTTAAATGAGTAAGGTTTAGCTAAGTATTTTTATCAGGTTCAAAGAGTCAGATGGTCAGGTCAGAAAAGGTATTAATTTGCCAAATTGATTTCTCATTGTACTCCAATATCAGTGCTAATTTATATTTTTAAAGATAAAGGTTAAAAGTTTTGTTATTCAAGAGAGTAAAGTAGTGGAAACTTGTAAAAAATTATTTTAGGTGGCTTTTTGTTCCTTATAATTCACTTCAAGCTTTAGCCTGAATGATTGTCATTTCAAGAGTTATTCTGAGGACTTGAAAGAAATCTAAGATGTGAAAATAAGACTAAGTGAAAAATTATATTCTAAATCTAAATTTATTATTAATAATAATAATTTGTTTCAATATTTGTTTCAATTTTTTGTTAGTTTCAATTTGTTTCAATCTTTTTCCTAGCTTCAGCTGACTGTTGGCATTCTTTGACTTTTAGCTTCATCACTACCATCTCTTTTTCCATCATCACATGGTCTTTTGGTGTATCTCTTCTGGGTCTTCAACTCTCCTTCTCCTTATAAGGACTTGAGTCCTACTTGACATTTTACTTAAAATCAGCAGAAGGAAGCAAAAGCCATCTAGGTTGGGAAGGAAATTTATCTCTCTTTTTGAAAATGAAATGTTTAAGTATAATATCTTAAGAAATCCACGAAAATTTTGTTAAATGAGTTCAGCAAGATTGTAGGATGCAAGATAAATAAACAAAAATTAGTGATATTTCCATCTACTTGCATTGAATAATCCAAAAATGAAATTAAGAACTCCATTCACAATAGTACCAAAAAAAAAAGAATGAAATACTTAGGATTCAGTTTGACAAAAGAAGTGCAGAACTTTTACCCTGAAAATCTTCAAAACTTCAAAAATTAAGAAAAAAAAAAAAGAAATTAAGGAAGACCTCAATAAATCAAAAAAAGTCTCATGTTCATGAATTGAAAGACTTAATATTGTTAAGATGGCAGTACTCCCTAAACTGATCTGTAGATTCAGTGCAATCCCTATCAGAATCCCAGCTGGCATCCTTATAGAAATAATAAGCTGAATCTAAAATCTATATGGAATTCTGAGAATCAGAATGTGCACAACAATCTTGAAAATGAAAAGTAGCAAAGTGGGAGGATTCATACTGCCCAATTTTACAACTTATTACAAAACAACAATAATCACGACAGTGTTACTAGCTCAGGGACAGAGATATATATGTCAATGGAATAAAATTGAAGTCAAGAAAATCATGAGGTTAAGGTCAACTGTTTTTTGACAAGGGTGCTAAGACCATTCAGTGTAGGGGAAGAATAGTATTTTTTTTCTTTAGTTGAAGGATAATAGCTTTACAGTGTTGTGTTGGTTTCTACCGTACAGCAACATGAATCAGCTATAATTATACATATTTCCTCTGTCTCTGGAGCCTCCCTCCCCCCTCCCATTCCACCCTTCTGTGTTGTCACAGATGCCAGGCTGGGCTTCCTGTGTTAAACAGCAACTCCCCACTAGCTATCTGTTTTACACATGTCAGTGCTACTTTCTCAATTCATCCCCCGCCTCCTTCCCCTGCTGTGCCCACAGGTCCCTTCTCTACTTCTTTATCTCCTTTCATTCCCTGCAGATAGATCCAAAAATAGAATCTGTTTTTGTAGATTCCATATATGTTTGTGTTAATATACGATATTTGTTTTTGTCTTTCTGACTTACTTCACTCTGTAAGATTCTAGGTTCATCTACCTCACTACCACTGACTCAAATTTATTCTTCTTATGGCTGAATAATATTACATTGTATATATGTACCACCTCTTCTTTGTCCGTTTATCTGTGATGGGTATCTGGGTTGCTTCCATGTCCTGGCTATTCTAAATAATGCTTCAGTGAACATTGGGGTACATGTATCTTTTTGAATTGTGGTTTTCTCAGGGTATACACCCAGTACTGGGATTGCTGGGTCATATGTAGTTTTATTCCTAGTTTTTTAAGGTGTCTCCATTGTTATTGTTTAGTCACTAAGTCATGTCTAACTCTTTTGCGACCCCATGGGTTGTAGCCTGTCAGGCTCCTCTGTCCATGGGATTTCCCAGGCAAGAATCCTGGGGTGGGTTGTCATTTCCTTCTCCAAGGGATCTTCCTGACCCAAGGATTAAACTTGCATTTCCTGCATTGGCAGGCAGATTCTTTACCACTGAGCCACCAGGGAAGCCCATTACTGTTCTCCATAGTGGCTGTATCAATTTACATTCCCACCCACAGTGCAGCGAAGAGGGCCCAGCAGCCCACTTTAGTATTCGTGCCTGGAGAATCCCATGGACAGAGGAGCCTGATGGGCTAGAATCCATAGGGTCCCAAAGTCAGACACGACTGAAGTGACTTAGCATGCACGCATGCAGCAGTGCAGGAAGGTTCCCTTTCTCCACATCCTCCCCAGCATTTATTGTTTATAGGTTTTTTGGTAACATCCATTCTGATTGGTGTGAGGTGATATACCTCATTGTAGTTTTGATTTGCATTTCTCTAATAGCGATGTTGAGCATCTTTTCATGTGTTTATTGGCCATCTATATGTTTTTTCTGGAGAAATTTCTCTTTAGTCTTCTGCCCGTTTTTTGATTGAGTTCTTTGTTTTCTGATACTGAGCTATATATGAACTGTTTGTATATTTTGGAGATGAACCCTTTGTCGGTTGCTTCATTTGCAAATATTTTTTCCCATTCTGAGGGTTGTCTTTTCATCTTGTTTATAGTGTCCTTTGCTCTACAAAAGCTTTTAAGTTTAATTAGGTCCCATTTGTTTATTTTTGTTTTTATTACCATTAAGAATAGTATTTTGAACAAATGATTCTGGGACAACTTGATAGGCTGATACAGAAATTGAAATCGGACCCTTACTTCACACCAGGTACATAATTGGACCAAATACCTGCATAAGAGCTAGAACTGTAATACTCTTGGAAAAATTAATATGGAGGTATATCTTTCTGATCTTATTTTAGCAAAGAATTCTGAGAAATGACACAAAAAATATGAGCAACAAAAGGAAATACATAATTTGAACTTAATCAAAAAGTGTTGGTGCATGAAAGGAAACCATGGAGAGAGTGAAAGAAAAAAAGACAACCCCATAGAATAGGAGAAAATATTTGAAAATCAAATATCTGATTTTGGACTTTTATCCAGAATATGTAAAGAACTCTTTACTTCTAAAAAATATAAAATACAACCCAATATTAAAAATGGGTGGAGTAATAGACTTTTTTCCAAGGAAGATATGCTAAGTAAAAAGCAGATGAAAAGTGAAAAACACCAGTCCAGGAAAAAAAAAAAGATGCTAGACATCATTAGTCATCAAGGAAATGCAAATCAAAACAATAATGAGAGGGAAATCAACAAGACAGCAACATAGGGGGTTCTAAATTGCTCTCCTGCATTGGACTCCCCGAATACACACCTACGCACTGTGATTCCTTCTGAGAGAAATCCAGAAATTAGCTGAGTACCAGTTTATATATTAGGCACCTAAAATACATATATATATATATATATATATATATATATCAAAACAGGTAGGAAAGGCTGAGATACATCCTTGCCATAAATCTCATTTCAGACATAGGACCATATAGTTGTGAGGGAAACCTCAACTCCGAGCCTCTCTCTGAGGAGTGACAGGGTTTCGATCGCAAAACTAGTGTCCCAACTTTTAATACTGTGGGACTGGCCCCCAAATCACCTAGCTCTGAAAGCCAATAAGGCTTCCACAGGGAGTATAGCAAACAAATAGTTGCTGATTGGGTGTGTGAGCACTCACCACAATTATTCCCTTGGGGTTCATTGCGAAGGGAATAGGCAGAACCACACCCATCTCCTAGTCTTTCCCTGGAATGGATTTGACAGCATCCTTTATAAACTGTTGCCTGAGGCTTAAACTTCTAATTAGCATGTGTCTAGTCACTTTCACTTTTCACTTTCATGCATTGGAGAAGGAAATGACAACCCACTCCAGTGTTCTTGCCTGGAGAATCCCAGGGACAGGGAAGCCTGGTGGGCTGCTGTCTATGGAGTTGCACAGAGTCGGACACGACTGAAGTGACTTAGCATCAGCAGCAGCAGGTGCTGAATGGTCCTCCTGGGAGACTGACAAAGCCAGTGGGTACTTCCCCTTTAGTCTCCCACTGACTTGCTGTTATTAAATTTCCAATTTCTACTTGGAAGGAGTGTGTCTGTCTGTCTAGTATCCCCATTTTTATAATTGCCAGCTGAGTGATGGTCTGTCGTGTCACCTAGCCCTGATTGCCAGCATGACTTGGCATTCATAAATCCCACACTACCATATTAAGCAAAAAAAAAAAGACAGTTTTCAAATGGGCACTCAAGCATTCCTTGCAGCTATCCTTCCCCAGCCCCTCCACAGCTGGTGTGAGGGGTTCAGCCAGAAAGTCAGGCAAAAATGTGCTGCTTTCTCAATTTCTGCCTGGAAGGGATTTGACTTTCCTAGTTGTTGCCTGAAGTTTCAGCTTCCAGTCAGCTGGTATGCTAACTGAGACACCATGGGGCACCTGATAGATCGGGTAAACATCCCCCTGGCCCCCAGCCCATTCATTCCAACAATTGAATCAAGTTGCCAGCATCTCATCTAGTACCCCAAACCATTAATGGGTACCACCCAAGGGACTGACTCATAAATCAACACTTTGGGAACAGGCTTGGCATTCATGAGTACCCCTGGAGTGAAATTGAGCAGGACTCTGTGGGGCTGCTGGGCATGTCAGCCTTTGATCCTTATTTTTCCAAAACATATTAAGGACTTAAGGATCTGAGTGAGGAAAAGGTAGAACTGAGCCTTCTCCCAAGCCCTGCCTTGATTTCTGTTATACCATGTGATAATGTTACTTATGAAAAACACACAATTTAAGGAGTTAAATTATTTGTTCTAAAACATATAAGCACTTGATTCTCCAGGTAGTCATTTGCATGCTGAACAGATTTGTGGCAGTCTTTTCATTTCCCTCATTTCTTGTAGGAACAGACTCCAGCCTCCATGACCTTCCCTGAGTTCCAAATAGTTCCAAATAGGCAGATTCAAATAGTTGCTAATCCAGGAAGGGAAGGGATTCAAAGATGAGGGAAGGACAGCCAAGAATCAATGGTACAGCCTTGGGGCAGCGTATTGGTTCTGCCTCAAGGATACACAGAATAAGTGCTTTATAGAATTCAGTTCAGTTCAGTTCAGTTCAGTCGCTCAGTCGTCTCTCTGTGACTCCATGAATTGCAGCACGCCAGGCCTCACTGTCCATCACCAACTCCCGGAGTTCACTGAGACTCACGTCCATCGAGTCAGTGATGCCATCCAGCCATCTCATCCTCTGTAGTCCTCTTTTCCTCCTGCCCCCAATCCCTCCCAACATCAGAGTCTTTTCCAGTGAGTCAGCTCTTCTCATGAGGTGGCCAAAGTACTGGAGTTTCAGCTTTAGCATCATTCCTTCCAAAGAACACCCAGGGTTGATCTCCTTTAGAATGGACTGGTTGGATCTCCTTGCAGTCCAAGGGACTCTCAAGAGTATTCTCCAACACTACAGTTCAAAAGCATCAATTCTGTGCTCAGCTTTCTTTACAGTCCAACTCTCACATCCATACATGACTACAGGAAAAACCATAGCCTTGACGACGCACCTTTGTTGCAAAGTAATGTCTCTGCTTTTCAATATGCTATCTAGGTTGGTCATAACTTTCCTTCCAAGGAGTAAGCGTCTTTTAATTTCATGGCTGCAGTCACCATCTGCAGTGATTTTGGAGCCCCCAAAAATAAAGTCTGACACTTCATAGTAGATGTTAATTTTGTTATTTTAAAAATAAATTTATAAAACTTGTTTTAGCACAGCTAGAAATCCAAGAAAGATCGATGTCTTTATCGTGTATGTTTATGTTTCCAGTTTTATGTTCCTCTACAGTCTTAACTTGTGTTAACATTGTTAGAGTTCTCATTAAGACTTCTGCTCAGTTGTGACAGTGACATGAAGAATGTCTTTTGCCAGGGAGAAATATAAACCTGAATATGAAAGATGATATGATAGTAAACTTGTAAAAGACAGTTGTTCTTTAGAAAATGGATTTAATAGAGAGGTTTCCATTTTAGTTTTAGAGAGAGGAGAAATGTAATGATAGATTATATAGGATCCTTTTTCTAAATCTTATTCTTAATTAGAATTATATTTCAATATTTTGAATATTAGAAATTTAAATTTTGTTTAACACTTGACTTTTGTTGTCAGATTTTATAATTGATTACTGGTTTACACGAAGCCTTTTTTTTTTTTTTTTTAGAATCTTCCAAAGAAGAAAGAATAAGTTAGCTTACAAATAAAACGATTTTGCTTTATTTTCCCCATAACTCAGAAGTCTTTCTATAGCCTAAATAAGTAGCTTTGCTGAAAGAGCTGGAGCATTTAATAAAAGAAGTGAAGGGTTTCGCACATTCCCTCTGTGAAACCTTCTGACTGTCGTTCAGCATGCACTGGACACTTGGAGCTGTAGCACTGCTCTCCAACGTGCACTCTCACTTACGTACATGTCAGTGAAGCTGGAAGTTTACCAACAGCCAATGATGCTTCTTTGCAAACCCACTAGTTTATTATTATTATTGTAATAACATTAAATTTTAATGTTTGTAAATTGATGAAATATGAATGCAAAATGTTGTTTCTGTTAAATTTAATTTTCATATCTTGTAAAGACTAAATAAAGGGAGGTTGTTACAAATAATTGCTCTTAATCTGATGAATCAACTATAAAAAAACTGGGCAAAAATTTTGGAAGGACTCTGTGTTCCAGTTATTTCATTGGTGTCTTCAACTTTTCATTAAATAAAGAAAAAAATCAAATAACTGTAAGCCATAGTTGGTTTTTACTGTGTGTGGTTTGTGTAAAAGCACCGTACTGAACTATGGGTCAAGAGACTTAATGTTCTAAAAGAAGGCTTGGCTGTGTATCAAAAGGTTGGACAATGGGTTTGCATTTATATGAGTGATTTAAAAATATATCAGTACTTTTTTAAGGTATGCAAGTACAACTTTAAAACTTCTTTGTTTAGCTGACAGTGGCTTTCTAAAATTTTTAAAAATGATCACATGAAAAAGGCATCTAGTATACTCTGGGCCTAGTTTCCTAATAGTCACACATACCAGCATTGATAAGAAGATAATTATTCCCTCTTCTCTTTACCCACAGCACCCATTTCTTCTTTGTGTGTATCACATTGTATTGCTAATATCTGATTATGTGTCTGTCACAAGGGACTCTGTACGTTTCTCCCTAACGTCTAGCACAATGATTTACTTAAAGCAGTACTCAGTTACTTAAGATCATGCATTTTTCTAGCCTTTCAAATTGATAGATTTAAATGACATGCATTTTCTCAAGATGTGTCAAAATGGATGTCTTCATCTTTTACATTACAGAGTATAAATTTGTACGTAAACAGTTTTCTGATGGATTGTTTGACAAATGTGTATGAGAATCTTAAAACCTGTAAACTTGTGATTGAATGATTACATTTCTTACAGCTTATTGTAAGAAACAGAGATACATACAAACCTTGGCTGTGATATTTGTTGTGAAATTATCTACAAAATAGGAAGATTGGCATGAACCTATATTTTCAACATCAGGAAATTCACTCGCATTTTGGTGCAGTGGTACAACTGGAGATACGGTACAGTGAGGCTTCCCAGGTGGATCAGTGAGAAAGAGTCCACCTGTTACGCAGCAGACACAGGTTCGAGCCCTTGGGAAGATTCCTCTGGAGAAGGAAATGGCAACCTTCTCCAGTATTCTTACCTGGGAAATCCCATGGACAGAGGAGCTTGGCAGGCTACAGTGCGTGGGATTGCAAAAGAGTCAGACACGACTCACGACTTAGTGACTAAACAACAATAACAACAATATGGTACTATAAATACTATGTTAAAAATCATTCTCAAAGACTGAGAAAGGACACCAAGAATGCAAACAGTATGTTATCAGTAAATTATAGCTTATTAAATTTAGCACAGTTTTTCAGTTCTCATAATTTTGGATTCTGATTGTGTGTCCATTACACTCAGTTCTGTGTCATCAGTCCATTAATAGGTATGCCCACTTGTTTATCTAAGTTATTGTAGGACTGAGAGAGTAACTACATAGTAAACCACTAGAGATTGTATAGGTTCATATGCTTCACCTCTTGATCCAGATAATCTTCATATGCTTGTTCTTGGCATAGTTATGAAAACGTGCATGTTGGTTTTTGGTCTGCCGTGCTAGAGAAGGATTCAGTCTGCGTAACCTCTAGAAGTAACATCCTGGCATTTCTTTCTTTGCTGTGTGCTTCAGTGGACATTGCTTCTTCCATTTGCCCTGCTGTTTCAGGCTTCTGGCCATTGTTTCCCCACTATTCCTTGGTTTCTTACTTGGATATGGTAGAAAGTATGAAATTATAGGAGTTATTGAGTAGCTTCTTAGCTACTCATCTCAAACTCTTGACTAGATTTGACATTTTGAAAGCATAGTTATTAACAGTGAAACTGGTTTTTAATCGATGAAATTAGGTCCTTTTACAATAAGATAAGATGTTTCCATGTAAAGAATTACTTTTAGTAGATGCCCGTTTTTGACGGAATTATTTGTGATTTATTATAGGCAAGATATGTTTAATGACATCTTATGATCATGGTCCACGGATAAAGAAATGCACCTATGTGTTAATCTTGACTTGATAAAAATGTATGCTCTCACAAAATTCAGTTTTATGGCTGGAAGGCACAGAACCTATGATCTGGTTCTCTGTTGTAATTATTGCCGTTGAGAATTGTACTTTAAACTTTCTTTGGCTTCCAGGTTCTGCCAGTGCCTCTCTAAATTTAATAGATATCTTCCTGTATCCTTCCTTGTTAATTGCAGTGTGAGCACTGATAACTAGGTGAATTTGTTACTTTTGGAGGCTTTAAGGCAGCAGTCCCTACCCTTTTTGGTACCAGAGACACATTTCATGGAACACAGTTTTTCCATGGGTGAGGTGGGGGGGATGATTTCAGGATGATTCAAGTGCATTTATTGTTCACTTTATTTCCATTATTGCATCAGCTCTACCTCAGGTCATCAGGCACTAGATCCCGGAGGTTGGGGACTCCTGCCCTAAGGGACTTACATAAAGCTCACAATGGCTTTCTAAAGTTAAAAAAAAAAATTAGATTTTATATATCTTTTATGTATTTTTAGGATCATGTAGTTGACCCTTAACATACGTCATTCTTCATATTGCTTTTACTAAAAAGAGTTTTAAGAATGGTTAAAGAAATCACTGGTGTAAGTAATTATTTTCTTAACCAAGATTCTGAATTTTCTAAGCATAAAAACACTGTAATATCCATCTTTAAAAATATCAAGCAATGTATAAGCTCCCTAAAATAAACTCATTACTTAATAACTTGAAGAAGGTAAGTAGGCATCTAATACAACCTTCACTGAAAGGAGTTTATCATCAGTGATGTTATTTAAAAAAAAAAAACATACAAAACTGGCTAAACAGAAAATCTCTTTCTTTACCTTTTCTTGGAATTGTAACCGTCCAAATGTGAGGTAGTATAATGGAGAAAAACCACGTGGTGTGGCTTTCCATTTGAAGCTGTAAGCTTGGAACGCCCTGCTGCTGCCATTCTAGTCAGATAGCTCTTGGGAACTGTCTAACTGCGGTCTCTGTGAGTTCAGTTTTCCTTCTCTGCTTCTAGACTGCATTTAGAGAAATACTTGCTTAAAATATTTATCCTCTAAATAGAAAAATAACTCTGGAACCGTTCAGAATCTCAACGGCACACGTAATTAATGGGAAACATTTCACAAAGCTGATGTAAGGATAATATACATTTTTAGGTCTCACTCTGAATGATGTTAGAGAAGAGCTTAGGTATAGAGCTTTTATAACAATTCATCCCTAAATGACCACCTTTTAAAAGAGTCTTTTAAAAAGATTATAAACTTGTTTTGACTTTTAACAATAATATAGTTAATTACAATCACCTCACACTTAGCCAGTGTTTCTGTGTTGCAGTAGTTACTCTAGTTAGAATAAGTAAGTTTATATACTAAAGTCATATGTGTGAGCTTAAGGCTAATGTTAAGGGAAAACAACTTTTCCAGGAAAGGCACACAAGGAAGAAGTGATTTTTCTGTTACTGAAAGAGTATTCCGTAATACAGAGGAACATTACTGTAGGGATCAATCAGAAGTGTCTATGTGCACTGCATTTTAAAAATCTGTAATGTGGTTTCATTAAAGATACTGTAGGCTGGCCTTTTGAGAATCTCTCTATTAATAGGGCTATGGAAATTCTTAATCCTCTTTTTTTGTCATCATTATGTTGAGAATATAAAAATGAATAGTTGAATGATTGAGGAATGTTCTTGAGAATATTATTTGGAGTAATTATTGGGGCAAAATCAGTGCCTTTTCTCTGCTGGAAACAGTGACTAAAAAGAAAGTGGGCAGGCTCCTGGTATTGTTATGAAGGTCGTGCTCCTGGGCTCTGTATAACTGCAGGGTATTTAAAGTTCCTGGTATCCTTGGAAACACAGACTGTTTGTGATACCAATTGGTGCTTGTGTTTCAATGACGTCACACAATTTACAGATCCACACAATGGATCTCTTGTTGGTGGCCCTACAGAGGAGTCTAGATGGTTTTGGAAAAGCACCTGAAGAGAGAGACAACGTTTTCTCTCAGGCTTTAATTCTAAGAACTGATGACAGCTTTACTATCCATCCCTTAATCTTTTGAGTTTGGATTCAACTTTTTCAAAAAAGAAAAGAATATCAGAAATATTTATTTAGAATATCTAAATAAATATTTATTTAGAAATATTTAAGTATTTATTTAGAATATTTAGAATATCAGATATTCTAAAAAAATTTAGAAATGCTAAATTTCTCTTTGTTTTACATTCTTGTGATCGCTTTGGAGAAGTACATACGTGTTTTTGTACTAATTGAAACATGTAGAGAAATAGATGAGGATTAATTGCTCTTCTCAGGGTTAGCCATCAGCTGTGCAGTGGTAAGAGGCTTGTAGAGCTGAATGTTTGAACTGATTGGTCAGATTAAAACAGTGCCATTAAATTTTTTTTTCCCCCTCTTTCTTTCTCTCTGTCTCTCTCTCTCTCTCAATCTGGGACCTAATTGGTAGATTGACTTAAGTGATGTGCATTAAATTGATCAAACCAGTCTTTTAAAAAAAAAAAAAAAAGGCTTGTTTCTTCTCTTAAATTCACTTCTGTTTGTAATTGTTTCTATGGCCAAACGGCTATAGGTTTATTGGCTCCTCCTTTGTAAAGTTTGCATCAAGAATGATGTGTAGATTCATGGCACAACAATCTACCTAAACGTGTACAACAATCTACCTAAACGTGTCGGATGATAACAGATGGAAGTTTCCTTTTGTTAGAGCAAACCTGTGTAGTTTGGTTTTTCCTCCAGAATATTTCCAAATATTTATTTGGATAAATTCCAAAAATTTATTTATATATATTCTATAATCTTGAAGATCATTCACAGTTTAAATTGTCTTCCCCCTCATTTTATTTCAATATTTTTAGCAACGGAGAAGGCAATGGCACCCCACTCCAGTACTCTTGCCTGGAAAATCCCATGGACTGAGGAGCCTGGTAGACTGCAGTTCATGGGGTTGCTAAGACTCGGACACGACTGAGCGACTTCACTTTCACTTTTCACTTTCATGCATTGGAGAAGGAAATGGCAACCCACTCCAATGTCTTGCCTGGAGAACCCCAGGGACGGGGGAGCCTGTTGGGCTGCCATCTATGGGGTCACACAGAGTTGGACACGACTGAAGTGACTTAGCAGCAACGATAGTTTTGAATTGGATTATGAAACAAATCCATTGTTTCAGACATGTGATATAAACAGAAAAAAACAAGAGCTAACATTTACTGGAGTCTTAAAATACACCAGACACTGTCTACATGCTTAACATTTCTTACTTAATCCTTACCACATCTGTGTGAGGTTACCATATTATTCCCATTTTAAAAATGAGAAAACTGAGGGTCTGAGAGGTGAAGTATATTCACTAGAGTCTCACAGCTGGTAAGCCATGGGATTTCTTATCAGTCAGGCTTACTCAGAGTCTGTGCTCTTAACCACTCAACCTATATGCCTCTCAATAACAGTGATAGTGGTGTTGTTGTCTAGTCGCTGAGTCATGTTCGACTCTTTTGCGACCTCATGGAATGTAGCCCACCTGGCTCCTCTGTCTGTGGGATTTAATAAGAGCTAATAGTTATTGAGCCAGAATTTCTTCTTTGAACCAGAAATTGAGAAATTGTTCTCTGCTTATTCTAGTGTACTAACTTAATCAAATAACCTGAGTTGGGAACATGAGTCTTGTCATGATGCTGAGCCTCACTGCCAAATTTCTGGCTTTGGTAGTCTCTTCTCTCAGACCTTTGTAATTAGTTCATATGTCCTGAAATCAGAGTTGAGTTTTAATAAGCAGCTACTATATAAGAATCCTAACCGAGGTCAGTATGTGCCAAGGCACTAATAGTATTACTTTCCTGTATATTGAACTACTGTATTCCTTACCTTCAGTTCACTTCAGTCCAGTCACTCAGTCGTGTCTGACTCTTTGTGACCCCGTGAACTGCAGCACGCCAGGCCTCCCTGTCCGTTACCAACTTCCGGAGTTCACCCAAACCCACGTCCATTGAGTCGGTAATGCCATCCAACCATCTCATCCTCTGTCGTCCCCTTCTCCTCCTGCCCTCAATCTTTCCCAGCATCAGGGTCTTTTCAAATGAGTCAGCTCTTCGCATCAGGTGGCCAAAGTATTAGAGTTTCAGCTTCAAAATCAGTCCTACCAAAGAACACCCAGGACTGATCTCCTTTAGGATGGATTGGTTGGACCTCCTTGCAGTCCAAGGGACTCTGAAGAGTCTTCTCCAACACCACAGTTCAAAAGCATCATTTCATCAGCGCTCAGCTTTCTTTATAGTCCAACTCTCACATCCATACATGACTACTGGAAAAGCCGTAGCTTTGACTAGTACCTTTGGTACTAGCCTTGACTAGTCCTTTGACTAGGACCTTTGTTGACAAAGTAATGTCTCTGCTTTTTAATATGCTGTCTAGGTTGGTCATAACTTTCCTTCCAAGGAGTAAGCGTCTTTTAATTTCATGGCTACAGTCACCATCTGCAGTGATTTTGGAGCCCCAAAAAATAAAGTCTGACCCTGTTGCCAGTGTTTCCCCATCTATTTCCCATGAAGTGATGGGACCAGATGCCATGATCTTAGTTTTCTGAATGTTGAGCTTTAAGCCAACTTTTTCACTCTCCTCTTTGACTTTCATCAAGAGGCTCGTTAATTCTTCTTTACTTTCTGCCATAAGGGTGGTGTCATCTGCATATCTGAGGTTACTGATATTTCTCCTGGCAATCTTGATTCCAGCTTGTGCTTCTTCCAGCCCAGCGTTTCTCATGATGTACTCTGCATATAAGTTAAATAAGCAGGGTGACAATATACAGCCTTGACGTACTGCTTTTCCTATTTGGAACCAGTCTGTTCCATGTCCAGTTCTAACTGTTGCTTCCTGACCTGCATACAGGTTTCTCAAGAGGCAGGTCAAGTGGTCTGGTATTCCCATCTCTTACAGAATTTTCCACAATTTATTGTGACCACACAGTCAAAGGCTTTGGCGTAGTCAATATAGCAGAAATAGATGTTTTTCTGGAACTCTTGCTTTTTTGATGATCCAGCGGATGTTGGCAATTTGATCTCTGGTTCCTCTGCCTTTTCTAAAACAAGCTTGAACTTTATCCTTATCTTTGGGGGAAATTAAAACCTTAGAGAGTCATATGAAGAGTGTTAAGTTTCAACTCAATATTCTAAATGCTATATATTTATACAGAAACTCCCCCCCCCCCGACACATATATATGCAAATACATTTAAAGCCTTATAGGCAGCATTTCATTTTTGATTCCTAGGGTCTTTAAGTAGACTTGAACTAGTTAAAAATAGGTGGTTCCCTAGTAACAGGTGGTTCTCTAACTATTAATAGAGACAGTTAAGCATCTGAGGACTCAAAGTTAGCATTTCTGTGCCACCCACACTCTGTACCATGATAGAGAAGTTAAATTATGGATATATTGATGTGTTTTGTTTCTTGTCCATCAGCTTGATATTGATCAACTTAAGTTTAGAACTTGTCTTCAATCATTTTTTACTTTGGCGCACCTAGCTACATATTTTTTAGTTGAACAAAATTACTTTAAAATTTAATCCTTTTTAAAATTAATTTTTTAGAGTTAAAATTTAATTTTAAATCAAAGTAGTAGATGGACATAGTTACAAGTGTGTCCTATAAGGACTGAACTCAAAAGAACAAGTTAGCTTCTATGCCGATTACTGCAGCTAGTTTCTGTACCATGAAGGCTACGTGCAGCTCCTTTAGACTTTTTCTATTACTTGCCTTCAGATTTTATAATAATTCATGCATTCACACATACTCATATGAAAATATAAATAGTCTTAACATAGTTTCAAATACTGTTTGGAGCTATCTTCTACTATTAATCTATTTTTAAAAAATACTTCTACACACACACACAGCTAAATTTATATTTCATATGAGTTAGATTTGTTTAAAATGGGACCATATAGTAATTTCCTCCACCTTTTTAATGGCCAAGTGATTAACAATAATACTAACAAACTTTCATTGTGTGCTTAGTAGGGGTGAGGCACTTTGTGAAGCCCTTGATGTGTGTTACCTCATGTGAACCTCACAAAAATCTCTAAGGGATTAGTTCTGTCATCCTTACTTTAAAGATGAAGAAATTGAGGTTTACTTAGGTTGAGGTTGAGTAATTTGTCTAAGGTCACACCACTTACAAACAGAAGAACCGGAACTTTTTAAAGATAATTTTTATTGGAATATAATGTACACAGAAATGCACAATCCTATAGCTTAATGTATCATTTGATGAATTTGCATAAAGACTACATACCTGAGTAACTGCTGAAGAAACAGAACATTGTTAGTGTTCCGGGAGTTCACATCTGTCCTTTTTCAGTTACTGTATATCCAAAGAGTAACTGGGATGCTGACTTTAATATTGTAGGTGAACTTTACATTTCTGAACTTTCTATCAGCTGTTATACATCTTTTATGTCTGAATTTTCTTGCTCAGTATTTGTAAGCTTTATATATGGTGTTACATGTAGTTGTTCTTTCTCATTGGTATGTAATATTCCATTTAAAAATTATCACAATTTATCCATTCTATTTGAGGACATTTTGGCTTCTTTCTAGTTTTTACTTTTACAAATACTGCTGTCATGTGCGTTCTTACACATGTCTTTGGTGAATATGTGTCCACATGTCTGTTGGATATATATCTGGGAATAGGATTTCTAGATGTTTTTCTATGTTCTGTTTTAGTAAATATTGTCAGTTTTCCAAAGTGGTTGTACCAGTTCACACTCCCTCCTGTGGTTACTTTATATCCTACCAACAGTTATATTTTCATTATAGCTATTCTGGTGGGTATATAGTAGTATCTCACTGTGGTTTTAATTTGTACTCCCCTGATGATTAAAGCTGGATCACTTTCTACATGTTAAGCGGACATTTCGGTGCCTTTCTTTATGAAGTTGTAGCCATGTCTTTTGCCCGTTTTCACTTGGGTTGTCTGCTTGTTTCTTAACAAAATCTATTGGCTTTCCTTACCTCTGTCCCTTTTATCTGAAGCATAAACTTCTGACTCTTCTAGCTTTTTATTCTGGCATTCAGTGGTGGTGGTTTAGTCACTAAGTCGTGTCCGAATCTTGAGACCCCATGGACTGTAGCCTGCCAGGCTTCTCTGTCCATAGGATTCTCCAAGCAAGAATACTGGAGTGGGTTACCATTTCCTTCTCCAATTCTGGCATTTACATCTCATTATTTCTAAGCATTATGTATAATACTGTTTCTTTATTCATTAGTTTTAGAGCTTTTTGTTGATTTTCTGTAATGGTAGATGAGGATTTAGCTGCCATATACAATCATCCCAGCTTCCTTATCATACTTCAGTTCAATTCAGTCACTCAATTGTGTCCGCCTCTTTGCGACCCCGTGAACCACAGCACACTAGGCCTCCCTGTTCATCACCAATTCCCGGAGTTTACCCACACTCATGTCCATTGAGTCAGTGATGCCATCCAACCATCTCATCCTCTGTCATCCCCTTCTCCTCCTGCCCTCAATCTTTCCCAGCATCAGGGTCTTTTCAAATGAGTCAGCTCTTTACATCAGGTGGCCAAAGTATTGGAGTTTCAGCTTCAACATCAGTCCTTCCAATGAACACCCAGGACTGATCACTCTTAGGATGGACTGGTTGGATCTTCTTGCAGTTCAAGGGACTCTCAAGAGTCTTCTCCAACATCACAGTTCAAAAGCATCAATTCTTCAGCACTCAGCTTTCTTTATAGTCCAACTCTCACATCCATGACTACTGGAAAAACCATAGACTTGACTAGAACGGCCTTTGTTGACAAAGTAATGTCTCTGCTTTTTAATATGCTGTCTACGTTGGTCATAGCTTTCCTTCTAATGAGTAAGCATCTTTTAATTTCATGGCTGCAGTCACCATCTGCAGTGATTTTGGAGCCCCAAAAAATAAAGTCAGCCACTGATTCCACTGTTTCCCTATCTTTTTGCCATCATACTTACATATATTTTAAAACCACTATTCAATATTCCTTTTTCTTTTCCATCTCTTTGTCTTTTTGTTCTACTTTCTGGGATTATTTTCTGAACTTTATCTTCTACTTGTATTTATTGAGTTTTGTTTTACATTTTTTCCTATGATTTTTTTTAATATATAAAAGCTGTTTTAGTTCTATGAATGTTGCTTTTTATGAAAATTACCCTGTTTTGTCTCATGGATGCCATTTTCTTCTCATATCTCTTTAAGGTAATGATGGCTGTTTGTTTTTTTCCTCCTACATCACTTATGTCTACTTCAAGTTGTCTTTTTTTCTGTTTTGATCTCTATTTTCTCATGTCAGCAGCTTTCCTCTGATCTCTGGTAATTCTTGTTTGTCTGCTCCAGATTAAGAATGGATTTGAGGAAATTGCCTGGAAGATCTGAGTATGAGGTTGGGCCTTGTCCACTGAGGGCTTTACTGTAAGGTGATCTGGGTGGGCTGTTGGTTGGGAGAGCTCCTTTGGTTAGTATCTCTGATTCTTTGCTCTTGAGCTGATCTGATTCCCAAAGAGTGCTTTTGTAATTGTCTGCCTGGTAAGTAAAAGTCTTGTCTGCCAGTTATGAGAGACAAATGGACCAGGTGAAAAGAACTTTGAAGGAAGCATTTCGTAGCATTCCTTGTACGTTTTCAGGATGCCTTTCTCACCTGTGACTCATCCTTTAGTCTACTCTTTATTTTACCCTTCCAGGCAAAGGGAATGTGGGGATAGTTACTGATAAAATATTCAGAGAAATAATCTTAGGACTCTGATTTTTTTTTTAATTGAAGTAATTTACAATGTTGTGCTAGTTTCAGGTATATAGCAAAGTGATTGTAAATATATATATATCAGTTCAGTTCAGTTCAGTCGCTCAGTCGTGTCCAACTCTTTGCAACCCCATGAACAGCAGCACGCCAGGCCTCCCTGTCCATCACAAAGTCCCGGAGTTCACTCAGAGTCACGTCCATCGAGTCAGTGATGCCATCCAGCCATCTCATCCTCTGTCGTCCCCTTCTCTTCCTGCCCCCAATCCCTCCCAGCATCAGAGTCTTTTCCAATGAGTCAACTCTTTGCATGAGGTGGCCAAAGTATTGGAGTTTCAGCTTTAGCATCATTCCTTCCAAAGAACACCCAGGACTGATCTCCTTTAGAATGGAGTGGTTGGATCTCCTTGCAGTCCAAGGGACTCTTAAGAGTCTTCTCCAACACCACAGTTCAAAAGCATCAATTCTTCAGCACTCAGCTTTCTTCACAGTCCAACTCTCACATCCATACATGACTACTGGAAAAACCATAGCCTTGACTAGATGGACCTTTGTTGGCAAAGTGATATCTCTGCTTTTGAATGTGCTATCTAGGTTGGTCATAGCTTTCCTTCCAAGGAGTAAGCGTCTTTTAATTTCATGGCTGCACTCGCCATCTGCAGTGATTTTGAAGCCCCCAAAAATAAAGCCAGCCACTGTTTCCACTGTTTCCCCATTTATTTGCCATGAAGTGATGGGGCCAGATGCCATGATCTTCGTTTTCTGAATGTTGAGCTTTAAGCCAACTTTTTCACTCTCCTCTTTGACTTTCATCAAGAGGCTTTTTAGTTCCTCTTCACGTTCTGCCATAAGGGTGGTGTCATCTGCATATCTGAGGTTATTGATATTTCTCCCGGCAGTGTTGATTCCAGCTTGTGCTTCTTCCAGCCCAGCATTTCTCATGATGTACTCTGCATAGAAGTTAAATAAGCAGGGTGACAATATACGTCACATATATAATATATATTCTCTTCCAGATTCTTTTACTATATAGGTTATTAGGAAATATTGAGCATAGTTCCCTGTGCTAAGCAGTAGGTCCTTGCTGTTTATCTCATTTCTGTATAGGCATGTGTATATGTTACTCCCAGTTTCCCAATTTATCCTGTCCCCCACCCCCATCTTTCTCCTTTGGTAGCCATAAGTTTGCTTTCTGTGTTTATGGGGTCTCTGATTCTTCAATCAATTTTATCTAGTTCTTATTTTAGACCATCGCTTCTCCCCATTGAGAGGTACCTAGTGCTGGCCTATCCCTGAACTTTTTGAGGATTCTCTGCTATAAATTGGGTAGTTTCTTACCTTTTCTCAGCCTTATCTCAGGATTCAGTTTTCTCAGGCCTGATTAAGGCAGTTACCATTTGAATATATTCTTTATAGCTTCTAAAATTTCACTTATTTCTTCTCTGTTTTCTCTATCATTGTGGATTATTGTTGCTGTCTCTACATATAAATATGAATTTATCTTTACTGTAGTTTTGTGGGGTTTTGAGAAGGACTGAAATTGTATGTGTTCAATCTGCCATTTTATCCCAGTAGCTTCTATATATTTCTTGAAATGAAATTTGCATAAGGCCCTTGTGGACCTTTTGAAGAAACTCCAGGTTCTTCTCTTGACCAAAGTTAGAAGTTTTGGACTTAGACAGGCAAATCAAGCTTTTGACTGATTTTTTTTTTTTTTTTTTTTTACTGGTTGTAACCTAAACTAAATCTATCAGCTTCTCCCTCAAACCTTATCTTTCAGAATTCTTCATCTAAGTAAATGAAATCCCCATTCACCTCTTCACACAAATGTGAGTCAGTGGTGTCACTTACCTATTACAACCTTCCAGGGGCTTCCTTTCCTTCCTCGGATCAAGATCAACATCCTTAACTTGGTGTATAGGTCTCTGAGTGATCTTGAAGTGAAGTGAAGTTAAAGTCGCTCAGTCATGTCTGACTCTTTGTGACCCTATGGACTGTGCCGTCCATCGAATTTTCCAGGCCGGAATACTGGAGTGGGTAGTTGTTCCCTTCTCCAGGGGATTTTCCCAACCCAGGAATCGAACCCAGGTCTCCCAGATTGAAGGAGGATTCTTTACCAGCTGAGCCACAAAGGAAGCCTAAGAGTACTGGAGTGGGTAGCAGCTTGTCCCTTCTCCAGTGGCTCTTCCTGACTCAGGAATTGAACCAGGGTCTCCTGCATTGCAGATGGATTCTTTACCAGCTGAGCTGCTATTTCAGCAACCCCCTAATTCTGTACTTACCTCCTTGCTTCCCATGCATCTGCCTTAGGGTCCTCTTTTTCAGATTGTTGAAGGAGCAGAGCCACTTTATTCCTCAAGGGTTTTGGGACCTATGATTTCATTTGCCTGAAATGCTAATACTTAGACTCCTTTCCATACTGACATACCACTAACCATGCTCTCAGCTGCTGTAATGCCCCAGACTAAGTCCATAGCTCTCATTCTGTACTCTCACAGCACCCTATACTGCTTTTTGAAGTAGTGTTTATCACAATTGTTAACCACATGCTGATTGTACAGTGTTTGTCCCCTCAACTAAATTTAAATACCCTGAGTTCAGTGGCTTGGTCTGTCCTGTGCACTGTGAGATCTGTAGTGTAGAGTGTAGTGCTTTACACACAGTACATAAATGCTCACTGAATTACAACCAAAGCCAAATGAAACAAAGACAAGGAGAAGCTTTATGATGTGCTAGAAAAAAATCCTAGTTTATAAGTCAGACTAAATTCTGAGACAACTGTGCTAAATGTGTCTCTTTGAATAAGTAATTTTATATCTCTGAGCCTCATTTTATTAATCTATGAATTTAAGAGGTATTTTTACTGACCTTTAAGATATCTTTCAACTCTGATTTGTTTCCCAAAGGATATCCCTCTTCCTCTTCTATGCATTTCTTATCCTGTTGACCTTTATTTTTTTAATTTCTTCTCCCACTTGATTTTCATCATTATTTGCTTCCCTATATTCATTTTTTTATCTTTACTATCTATAATGTGAATGTATCCCTCGATATCTTGAACTCTCACCATTTGAATATTTGCTGCAATCTCTTGGAAATTTTTAACCTAAAATTGACTATTCACATTGAAATATCATTGAAAGAAACTTATGTGTGTGTTCTGGCCAAAAACATTAAGTTGCACATTAATCTGAGTGAGGGAATATGGAGTAAACTATTGTCTTTGAATCAGTTGTTTTCACAACAGGATTGTGTTTCATGATGATGTTATTTAAGGGTTTCCTTTTATCTAAAATTCTTTAAGATAATGGAAAAGCCTGTGAAAAGTAGGTGAGCCTAGAAAAGCTCTTATGTTGGGAGAAAAGATGGAAATGATAAAGGCTGAGAGGCACAAAACAAGAAGTTAAAAAATATAAATTTGACTGTACACATGTTCTGATGTACTATATAGTTATTTTTACCTATTTGCGAGAAAAAGTAAAATGAAAGTGATACTAGTTTTTGTAATCTCATAGTTAATATTTGCATTCAGATAATTGTTTTTTCTTTTTACTTCTGCAAACAAATAATTGTTTTTTTACCTTAGAGAGCACATTTGCAGTAAAAAAAGAAAGTGTAACTTTTATCCAATACCGAATATATGCAGAAACGTATTCATTCACTAATAGCTTAATTAAATATTAAGTGATTTTGTATGTTTATTTTTGATTTAGAAATTAGAACGTTTTTAGAAATTTTTTGTGGGTTGCATGTGCAGGTTAAAGAATGCTTAATATCTGGGGAAATTAATTGGTATTTTTAGATGGGCTTGAATTGAATTATTCAATTTCTACTTAGGATATATTCTCCAGTATGTGAAAATTTGCCATCCAGCACACTTTGAGAAACAGATTAGATTTAGATAAGAGGAATGTGTGTTCTACTTCTGTTGATTGTATTGAAGAAAAAGTGCTAAACGCTTCATTCTACTGCTTATATTCTATTGTAGTTGTTGGCTACCTCTTACTCATTTGCGGTCATTGGTTTTTTGATGAAAAGAAAGGTTTTTTGCTTCTCACATAAGTCAGCAGAGTTGTGTCAGGACCTCGCTGACTGAATCAGGTTGTTGATTTAGCTGTGAGTAACTGATGGGATCCCTTAGCGAGACCTATGATATCTCCTTGATAGTTTTCACTGTAAGCTCAGTGGTTTGTGGTCCAAACAGGTCACAATTCAGGAAAGATGCGTATTTAGATCCGTGTTCTACTCCATTTGATACTGTGGAGAGAGGTAGAGCTAGTAACATTTTTATAATGCTGCCAAAGTCTTGACAAGTTTTATTTTTTAATTCAGTCTGTCTTCTTCTGCTCCCCTAGAGAGTGAGATAATGACACAGTATTGGCTGTATGCTGCTGCTGCTGCTAAGTCACTTCAGTCCTGTCCAACTCTGTACGACCCCATAGACGGCAGCCCACTAGGCTCCCCCGTCCCTGGGATGCTCCAGGCTGTATAACCAGTTGTGAAAAACCCAGAAACTGATCTCTCAATAGTGGTAAACTATTTACTCTTTTTGTTTCCTTTCTCCTCTAAGAATCACATTCTTTTAAAGGCTCTAATTCTTTCCCCACAGCAGCTGCCCCTAAAGGAAAGCGATGAGATTCAATTCAAAAACAGGCAGGCATGGGGATAGATTAATATAGGAAGAGGTACAAAATATAGCAAGAACGATGAGTAGTACATAGTGTTTGAGATTAATTCTTAGTCTAGTTCATTTTTCTACCAGTAACAGGAACATGAGGTAAAAAAAAGGTCTTGAATTTTAATCATTTCTACAACAACATGGTTATGTTTTAAGAGCCAGGCTACTGTTTCCTTACACTTCTCTTAAATTTGCACAGTGCTTGACTGTTTAAGAAGAGTTGAATATAGACCTTTTTTTTTTTTTTCCTTCTAAGGATGAGTATACAAATGAATTATTTTGAGTATTTTCTGAAAACCATGGATGTGAGTGGTCTATTGGGATTGAAGAACAAGCCGTGATTGACAATCATTTGTCACCTTATCGTGGCATCATTTATAACATTCCATTCGGTTACCCAGGCTGTACAGTTCATGTTCCTTTAGCAGTGCTTGGTCCAGTATGGCAGTTGTGGGACTTCGTTCTTCTAATGCATATGTAAAAAGTGAAGGAAAATGAAACGATCTGCTCTGCCTACTGCTTCATGGCGTGTGTGATCAGGTGCAATGCAAACTGTGTACTAATAATGTGGAAGGGAGAAGCAAGGTGGACCCATCATAGGAAGTGTTTCCCAAACTAAAATTAGTTCTTCTACAAAGAAAAGTGTTGCCTTGATCAAGAAAGTTGTCAGTCATGCCTTCAGGGAACTTATTATCAAATAACTGTGATGGAGCAGAGTTAGACTCACCCCCTGCTTAGGCCCTGATGCTGCTGAGACTGAGGAGACAGCAAAGAGCCTGTTCACAAACTGTGTTGTTGTTTCGTCACTCAGTTGAGTCTGACTCTCTTGTGACCCCATGGACTGTAGCCCACCAGGCTTCTCTGTCTGTGGGATTTCCCAGTCAAGAATACTGGAGTGGGTTGCCATTTCCTTCTCCGGGGGATCTTCCTCACTCAGGTATCGAATTCGGGTCTCCTGCATTCACTGCCGGATTCTTTACCACTCAGCCACCAGGGAAGCCCTTGAAACCCAAAGGAAATAATCCACCAGAATCCTTTATTATCTCTTACTTGTCCTCTCTTTTTAAAAAGGTGACAGTGAGCATAGGGGATTTCCTGACTAGACACGAGTGATCAAGTAGCATGAAAATTAAGCCTTCCTCATTGAGAAGGAAAATAAAATAGTTAGCTTAGGTTAAAAGGCAATGTAAATTCATTTCAACAAATAGTTATGACCTTATAGGGAAATTATGGTAAGACTTGTATTTTCATAAAGGTAAACATTTATGGCCTAATTTTTTATTTTAAACATATTTTATCAAAAGTGTGTTTATTATTCACTAAGGTGAGTGTGACCATACTTAAATCTACTGGGGCCATTGATCCATATGCACTGTAATGCAACTTCCCAGCTTAAAGATTCATAGGATGTCAGGACAAAGCAGAATTCACAGACAGTCATTTTAGTGTTTGGATGGTTATCAATCTAAGAACATTTTTGTTTGTTTCTTCTGGAAACAGGATATTTTCTGACATTTTGACAGAATAAGGAGGGTGGAAAGGTAACAGGGGGATAAAATAAAATTGGGTTTCATTTTAATGGCCTGTTAGAGTTTGTGTTTCCTGTCCATCCTTTAAGAGTGAAGCAGAGTCACAAAGTGTATTGATGGCGGTAATGGATGGCAGCTTCACTAGGTCTCCAGCAGACAGCATTAACACATTTGTAAAATAATTTGGTCATTTAGCTCTAATATCTAGTGGGCAGCTACTGAGCAGCTGCTATGGTTAGTGGCATTATTAAAAATTATCTCCACATGACAGCTGTAACATTTTTTCTGTTGTAGCAGAAACTGCCTGTAGAAGATAGCCAAGCACACACCACATTTTTAAAAGTTTTATGGCAGGGCAAGGGTTTTATTATTGATCAGAAAAATAAAGAACTGCCTTTAAAAAATACAGCATGTTCAGTTCAGTTCAGTTGCTCAGTCATGTCCGACTCTTTGTGACCCCATGAACCCCAGCACACCAGTCCGCCCTGTCCATCACCAATTCCCAGAGTTTACCCAAATTCATGTCCATTGAGTCAGTGATGCCATCCAACCATCTCATCCTCTATCGTCCCCTTCTCCTCCCACCTACAATCTTTCCCAGAATCAGGGTCTTTTCAAAAGAGTCAGATCTTCGCATCAGGTGGCCGAAGTATTGGAGTTTCAGCTTCAGCATCAGTCCTTCCAGTGAACACCCAGGCCTGATCTCCTTTAGGATGGACTGATTGGATCTCCTTGCAGTCCAAGGGACTCTCAAGAGTCTTCTCCAACACCACAGTTCAAAAGCATCAATTCTTCGGCGCTCAGCTTTCTTCACAGTCCAACTCTCACATCCATACATGACCACTGGAAAAGCCATAGCCTTGACCACTGCTGCTGCTGCTGCTAAGTCACTTCAGTCATGTCCGACTCTGTGCGACCCCACAGATAGCAGCCCACCAGGCTCCCCCGTCCCTGGGATTCTCCAGGCAAGAATACTAGAGTGGGTTGCCATTTCCTTCTCCAATGCATGAAAGTTAAAAGTGAAAGTGAAGTCGCCCAGTCGTGCCCGACTCTTCGTGACCCCATGGACTGCAGCCCATCAGGCTCCTCCGTCCATGGGATTTTCCAGGCAAGAGTACTGGAGTGGGTGCCATTGCTTTCCTTAGACGGACCTTTGTTGACAAAGTAATGTCTCTGCTTTTTAACATGCTATCTAGGTTTGTCATAACTTTCCTTCCAAGGAGTAGGCATCTCTTAATTTCATGGCTGCAATCACCATCTGCAGTGATTTTGGAGCCCAAAAAAATAAAGTCTGCCACTGTTTCCACTGTTTCGCCATCTATTTGCCATGAAGTGATGGGACCGGATGCCATGATCTTAGTTTTCTGAATGTTGAGCTTTAAGCCATCTTTTTCACTCTCCATTTTCACTTTCATCAAGAGGTTCTTTGGTTCTTCGCTTTCTGCCGTAAGGGTGATGTCATCTGCATATCTGAGGTTATTGATATTTCTCCCGGCAATCTTGATTCCAGCTTGTGCTTCCTCCAGCCCAGCGTTTCTCATGATGTATTCTGCACGTAAGTTAAATAAGCAGGGTGACAATATACAACCTTGACCTACTCCTTTTCCTGTTTGGAACCAGTCTGTTGTTCCATGTCCAGTTCTAACTGTTGCTTCCTGACCAGCATACAGGTTTCTTAAGAGGCAGTTCAGGTGGTCTGGTATTCCCATCTCTTTGAGAATTTTCCAGAGTTTATTGTGATCCACACAGTCAAAGACTTTGGCATAGTCAATAAAGCAGAAATAGATGTTTTTCTGGAACTCTCTTGCTTTTTCAATGATCCAGCGGATGCTGGCAATTTAATCTCTGGTTCCTCTGCCTTTTCTAAAACCAGCTTGAACATCTGGAAGTTCACTGTTCATGTATTGCTGAAGCCTGGCTTGGAGAATTTTGAGCATTACTTTACTAGCGTGTGAGATGAGTGCAATTGTGTGCTAGTTTGAGCATTCTTTGGCATTGCCTTTCTTTGGGATTGGAATGAAAATTGACCTTTTCCAGCATGTTAGTTGACCTATTAATATAAATGATATTTAAACTTGACCTTCTAATAAAACTGTTCCGGACACTTTGGTGAAGAGAAAAATAACCCTTTGTCATTTTAGGGAAATTGACATGTTCTTAGCTAGTTTAAGCAAATAGCTCTGTTTTAAAGTTATTTAGATTTTTTTTGCTTCTGTAAGAAAGTGGTCACTCCAATTCTGAGACTTATAAAGTAATGCTTGTACTCTGACTTTGACTTCTCACCAAATTCAGAAGCAAAACAAATGTGATAATTGAAAATTTGAATATTGGGAAAGATTTGTCTTTTCTAAGCCAGGTTGTCTCTGACATGGGAATAAACACATATGTGAGAATACTAATCTTACTACAGCAGTTCAGACCTGTGCAGTTTACAGCTGCTTGTTAGAAATGTGTTTTTCTTTTAATGTATTTTAATTGTCCTTCTTATAGGTAGATTTCCCAAAACTATGTGTTTTGTTTTTTTTTAATGGTTGGTACTAAGAATTAATGAAAAACTTTTGAGAGTGAATGAAACATTAGGGTTGTTTTAACTGGAAGTTTCTCTTTATAGAATCCTCTGTAAAGTTTGTTTTGGATGGCCAAAACTTTAAATAGGCTTAAAGTTTTACAAGTTGCATTTAATTTAGAATATTAGAATTTTAGAAAACATTGTAGTTAGTAAATGGATATAAGTTAGAAACAACTCAGATGAACTTCTGAGGAGCTGTGATAGACAAAAATAAAATTTCTCAAGCAGTTTTTTATTTTACACTCTCCATATTTGGATTATAGACTTGTTCTTTTCCATTCTCCTCTATGCCTCTTTCTGTTTCCTATCAGATCCCTTCATTTACTCTCCTACTCTTAAGTCTTTCTGAGATGCTCCCAAAGTCTGGAAGAGACAAAATGCTTACTCTCTAAGAGGAAAATCATTTTGTGGATATTTATAGATAAGCCTAATGGAATTTCCAGCTCTATCATATCATTTTGGTTCCTCTTTTTCATCAGTTGATGCGATAGACTATTTTGCTTCCTTCTCTGGTATGAGGAAAAGTTACAAGGAAGGATTACACATACAAGAGAAGTTTTTTAGTTGTTGTTGTTTCTTTGTCAAGTAGTTACTAAATTTATATCAGCATTTGAAGAGGCCCAGAGTTTGACTTCTAGGTTTATAGGTAGACAAAATATAATGGTATTTTCAATGCTGTTTTGAAATGATGTGGATATAATGGATTGCAGTGAATCCTTCAAATTAAATTCAAGTTTAAAAGCTTCCCTTTTGGATTTTCTGTATGCCTTTTCTTGAAAAATCTTTGTCTTAAACTTTCCTGCTGAAACAAAAGCAGAATTACGGTTATATAACCTGTCTTATGAGTATTTATAAATCTGTATTTGTATTAATTGCTATTTATTCTCTCAGCTCTTTTGTGCTATACTTTCCCCACAAACAGCTAGAGAGTTACCAGCATTGTTGATTTCTGTTTCAAAATTTGACTCACATAGTTCCTTTCTTTCTTTTTCCACTGTCACCAGTCTATGACCCTAATCATCCCACACCCCGGCCATTACACTAATCTCTCACTCATTGTATAAGAACTCTGGTCTTTTCCCCACTTCATCTTACAAACTACTACCAAATTTTCTTAGAATCTTTCATTGCCTTCCTATTATGTAAGCGGTGGTTTTTAAAATATGGTCTGTGGAACCCTAGAACCTGAGGGTGCCCTTGATCTGCGAGGTTAAGATTATTTTTGTTTATTTGTTTGTTTTTACTGTGTTGACATTTACTCTGATACAAAAGGAGTTATAAGCGAAACTGTTGATGCAGTTGCAGGAATCAAAGCTGTGGGACCACGCTCTTCCAGGAGTCATGCAATCTTCTCTGCACACATAGTAGGGGGGAAAAAAGCCAGTTTTCCTTAAGGATATCCTTGAGAACTCAGTGAAAATCTTTATTATATATTAAACCTTTGGAGTTTATGTCTTTTTAACATTCTGTATGATGAGAGGGAAAGTACACTTAAGTTGCGTTCTGAAGTATGACAGTTATCACCGGGGAAAGCATTAGTGGAAAGTGATCTGGGAGCTAGACTTATCATTTGTTTTTCATGAACACCACTTTTACTTGAAAGAACAACTGAAAGACATGACCTGCGCTTACCTGAAAATGCTATTAAAATATTTTTTCCCTTTTCCAACTGTTTATCTGTGTGTTTAGATTTTCACTTATACTTAAACCAAAACAACATAAAGCATAAGATTAAATATCACAACAAATATAGGAACCCAGATGTCTTCTATATTCAGATTTGAAAGAGATTTGCAAAATTTCAAATATTGTCACTCCTCTCACTATTTTGTTTTGTTTTGGGAAATAGTTGCATTTCATCAAAAATGTGTTATTTATGCTAACCCGCAGTAGGTTTGTTCTTGTTGTTAAATGAATAAATATTTTAAAAATTTCTTAGTTTTAATTTCTCATGTGGTAAATATTGATAAATATAGCCCACATAAACAAACAAAAAAACTCTTTGAAGTCCTCAGTTTACAAAGTGTAAAGGAATCATGAGATCAAAGATTTTGGAAATTATTAGTCTACATGATAATATCCAGTCTCAAAGAAGCACTTTCCAATGGGGTTCATTGTGTAACTGCTGATTCTTGTTAATGTTTCTAAAATTATTCAACTTCTGTAATAAGGGTAATGTCCAGTATCATTGGTATCCTTACAGGAATCGGACAGCAGCAATCGAAAATTTCCTTCCAGTTTTGCTGTTAAGATTCTTATTTGTAATTCTAAAGTTGTTACCCTATTCAGTAGTGAATTTTAGATACTAAATGCAATTGAAAGTCAGAAATTAGAAGTATGTCAAGAGAGCCAGAGAAAAAGAGGGTGGGAGTGAGGGAAAGTGGGCGGGAGGGATTGATAGACTTGGTAAAGTGAAATTAGGCAACAATGTGAGTTTGTCCTGAGTTTAATACAGCCTCAGTAAACAGGCTTTACAAGTGTACTGTTAAACCTTCATTTAGCTATGGAAATGAGGACACAGTAGAATGAATAAATTAAATTCATAGGTTTTCAGAAATATCTTAGATTGTTACTTAAAATGCCCTTTAAACCTTAACCCAGAAATGCCAAAAAGAACAAACAATCCCACTTATTCTGACTTCTTGTTTTCTTCCTTTTAATGCAGTCTTATAAAGTGATCAAAATGTGGACCATAGATAGTAGGAAAAAATGTGAAACTACAAAATTTATGACGTGGCTAATCAACCTCATAATTTAGACAGACAGAAAAACTAAAATGTGGAAGTACTGCTTTCTATTTCATTCTACCTTTAACACTGGAGAGGAGTAGTTCAGGGTCCCCAGCATGCTTCATGAGACATTGTCTTGTTTCACAATAGCGTGAAGGAACTAGGAGCAAAGCTCACATTGGAGAAGGGGAGGACTTTAAGGGGGACTGTAAGATGATTACTCAGGTTGACACAGGCAAGATAATTCAGGTTTTCTTAAATTCAGTGCTGGTGGCAGACTGATATTTTGTCAGGAACCCTGGGTTTCCTGCTATAAAAGTTTTCCGTATTCTAGTTTTTACGGACAGAGCCTATCAACATTTTCTTGCTCAGTGTGGATCATAAGATTCAGATTAAATTGCAGGGGGCAGTTTAGGTCATCCATGGCCAACTTACATAAGAAGGTTAGTCATTTGAGTGAAAACTTGTCTAGGCCACAAAACCACCACATTTCTACATAAAGTAGGTGCATCCCTCTCTGTTTAAGTGATCTTGGTATTTGACTCTAAAAATAGGTCTGCATTGTGGTAAAAATGTAACCCATTTGTTTATCCAAATCGTGTGAAGAAAATCAGCTTTGACATGGCTTTTAAGTTTGGGCAAGAATCTTTTATCTGCCAAGAATTACTGAATTAATTCCTTTAAAGCTTTTTGTGATAATTTTAGGAAAATTTGAAGTATAAACAAAACTTTAAATGCTTGAAATGAAAGAGTTGAAGGTAGGAGAGACTTGGTGTGGAATGGAGAAGCTACCTGTGCAGCAGGTACTGGTGTGCGAAGTTCACAGGAGATAGAAGCAGAAAAACAAGGGGAAGAGGAAAGACAGTGAACTTCTAAAAATTAGTAAGCATGTCAAGCCAAGCCCTGATAACATTATTGGTTCTTGAATCTTGAGTTATTTTGGAGGGTAGTTGATGAGCTCCCCAAACATGCCAAGCGAGAAGTTTAGATAGACTTTTAGAGAGCAATGAAGTTAGCCAGAAGGAGCACTGATGACAATGTTGGACACACGTGGGGATGTAAGAAGAGAGGCATACATACACCTAATGCCCTGAATACTGACCTGTTTACTGTCTGCAGATCGTCACCTATAGGTATGCATATTTGAGTAATTATAGTGTAAAACATGGAGAAGGCAATGGCACCCCACTCCAGTACTCTTGCCTGGAAAATCCCATGGATGGAGGAGCCTGGTAGGCTGCAGTCCATGGGGTCGCTACGAGTCAGACACAACTGAGCGACTTCACTTTCACTTTTCATTTTCATGCATTGGAGAAGGAAATGGCAACCCACTCCAATGTTCTTGCCTGGAGAATCCCAGGGACGGGGGAGCCTGGTGGGCTGCCGTCTGTGGGGTCACACAGAGTCGGACACGACTGAAGCAACTTAGCAGCGTAAAACATATAGGAAATCATTTGAATTTCCTTGAAGTCGGTCAGTACCAGGAATACCTATCATCCTGTGATAAAAAGACTAAAAGTCTATGGAAAGTAATAGTAATGAAGACTCTCAACTAATAGATAAAATGCACTTATTTATTATTGATATTTACAACTCTCCTGCACTCATGGGCATTTGTTTTTTAATTTCTTCAGTTTGAAGTGCTCCTCTAGTGTAATAACTAAATAGTAATAAGTAATGTATTTTAATGTTTAATGTTTCCTACACTGTATTTCTGAGAGGAATTAGTCCTTCGTGGCTAAAGAACTTTTGATATATCTTGAAACATCATAAAAGCCTTACTCAATGTATCTAATATGCACTTATAGTTAAGATATGTTTCAAGTTTTTCAATAGCCCAAATGAGCAAACACTTCATATTAAAAAAATTTTGAAGTGATTTTTTTGGATCTCACCCCTAAAGCAAAGGCAAAAACAAAAATAAACAAACAGGACTATATCAAAATGAAAAGCTTCTGCACAGCAAAGGAAACTGTCAATAAGATGAAATGGCAACCTACTGAGCTGGAGAAAATATTTATAAATCATATATCTGATGAATTAATATCCAAAATATATGAAGAACTCATACAGCTGAGTAAAAAACAAAAAATACCCACAGCAGTTTGACTGAAAAATGGGCAGAGGATCTGAATAGAAATTTTCCAAAGAAACATATAGATGGACAACACATATGTAATGTATTCAGCTTCCCTGATCATCAGAAAAATGCAAATCAAAATCAACAGTGAGATATCTGTCACACCAATGATAATGGGTATTTTCTAAAAGACAAGAAATAACAAATGATGACAAAGATGTAGAGAAAACAGAACCCTTCTGCCTTGTTGGTAGGAATGTAAACTGGTGCAGCCACTATGGAAAACAGATTAGAAGTTCCTAAAAAAATTAAAAATAGAACTACCATGCTGCTGCTGCTGCTGCTAAGTCGCTTCAGTCGTGTCTGACCCTGTGCGACCCCATAGACAGCAGCCTACCAGGCTCCCCCGTCCCTGGGATTCTCCATGCAAGAATACTGGAGTGGGTTGCCATTTCTGTCTCCAGTGCATGAGAGTGAAAAGTGAAAGTGAAGTTGCTCAGTCGTGTCCGACTCTTCGCAACCACATGGACTGCAGCCTACGAGGCTCCTCTGTCCGTGGAATTTCCCAGACGAGTACTGGAGTGGGTTGCCATTTCCTTTTCCATACAGCCCAACAATTTTGCTTTTGGATATTTATCCAAAGAACATGGAAACACTAATTGGAAAAGCTATATGCATCCTTGTGTTCATTGTGTCATTATTTACAATAGTCATGAAATGGAAACAACCCAAGTGCCCATTGGTGGATCAACAGCATACTACTCTGCCATTGAAAAAGAAATGAAATCTTATCATTTATGACAACATAGACCTTGAAGGTATTATGCTAAATGTAATAAGTCAGAGAAAAACAAATACTGTGTGATGTCACTTATATGTGGAATCTAAAATCTAAAATAAAGAAAACAAAACTCACAAGTACAGAGAACAGCATGATGATCTGCAAGAGGATGGTGGGTGAGATGGGTGAAGGGGGTCAAGGGATACAAACTTCCACTTATAATAAGCCATGTGAATGTCATCTGCAGCATGGCGATTACAGTGTTGTAGTGGATACTTGAAAGTTGCCAGGAGAGTAAATCAAAAAGTTCTCATCAAAAGAAAAAAGATTTTCTAACTTGTTACGGTGACAGATGGTAATTAGACTTGTTAAGATCATCGTTCTGCAGTGTATACAAGTATTGACTCATTATGTTATACACTAATATAGTGTTACATGTCAGTCATATCTCAATAAAAGAAAAAAACAGTAACATGGGAGATGAGACTTCTAGAATAGTTGAAACATTTAACTTTGGTATTATATTGTATGCCTCCACCTTTAAGAGCCCTGAGGGTAATATGTTTAGATCGTCTGTTTTTAAGATCTTACTGGCCTCTAGTGGTAATATGATGCTATAGTTTAACCAGTTCTAAAATCTTTACAACTGACCAAAAATAAAGCCATTTTGAAGATGCAGGCTGCCAATAACTTCACTCTTTCAATTCAAGCTCAGCAGTACTCTTGAGTGTACATGCAGCAAGCAGCATCTTCTTCCGAAAGATAGCTATCCTTTATTCTTGTCTCTGAGTCACCCCCACCTCTTTCTTTTGAATGATAACTGGTTTTGCCCTGAAGTGATCTCCCATTATTTTAGTGCATGTACACTGGTGATTACCGTGTCAAATTTGTACTAACAATTCTTCCCAAAGTGTTTCAGCCCTCTTTTTTTGCAGACTATAGGGCAAAATCTTCCCTCTGTCAAAAAACTGTTTATATTTTCTTCAGAGGAATTTTAAGTTTTCGGCTTAACCATTTAGGTTTATGTTTAGACCACCTTCCTTGATTTTGAAGCACCTTCCGTTTGAAATGTGAATTTACCAAGCATGGTAGTGATCTGTCCCTTTTGTTTTTGTGTCTGTCACACAGATGTGAAAGGGCCACCTACCCACCGTCTGTCTTGTGGCCAGTCACCCTACACCGACACGACAACATGGGAGCGGAAGTACTGCATCCTCACAGACAGCCAGCTGGTGTTGCTCAACAAGGAGAAGGAGGTGAGGTTGGATGTTACTGAGAAAAGCTACTTCCCTTTTCTGACCAAATTCCTAAAATAATCTAGTTTTAAATTTGCATCTTGATGAGTTACACTTATGAAAATGGAGGCTTTATGAATGGAGACTCTTAAGTGGTTCCAAAGCGCTGCCAGTGTTGTCATGATGAATACATGATTGTCACGAAGCAGTGACTTCAAGACCGGGCTGGATATTCACTACGGGATAGTGAAAGAGATATTGAGTTGAGAAATTTGGAATGAGAATGGGTTGGATTGTGTAGACCTGGCCCTGAAATTATATCAGTCTACAGTGGAGCCTGCTGGGCTGCCGTCTATGGGGTCGCACAGAGTTGGACACGACTGAAGCTATTAGAAGGGCTTCCCTGGTGGCTCAGATGGTAAAGAATACACCTGCAATGCAGGAAACCTGGGTTCAGTCCCTGAGTTGGGAAGATCCCCTGGAGGAGAGCATGGCAACCCATTCCATTCTTGCCTGGAGAATCCCCATGGACAGAGGAGCCTGGTGGGCTACAATCCACAGGGTCGCCCAGAGTCGGACATGACTGGGCAACTAAGCCCAGCACAGCTATTAGAAATTATATCAATCTTGCTTCTTACAAGTAACAAATGGCACAGTCAGCAGATTAATTGAAAGAAGTTTAATGAAGGGAGTATACAGAGGTATGGCAGCAAAAGGGACCCACCAGAGGGTGATAAAATACACATTAAAGCAGTTATCACCCTGGACCTTCAGGGCAAGGGAAAGGAGCAGTTTTTCTGGAACCCAGAGAACTGTAGTTGCACAAGAGGGCCAATGACAGTAGCTTTGGCTGTATACAAGAAAACACCACCTCTACCAAAACAAAAATGGCCAGCAGGGAGGAAACACTAGAGAGCAAACACGCCTGCTCTCTTTTCCTGCTTTCTGATTTCTTGCCAGTTACCTACTGGCCAAACCTAACTTAAAACCAAAGAAAAAGATTGCTTTTGATGTGTTCCAGAAATCTGTTTCCTAAAGCACAGCAAGGGAGAGAAGGGCAAAGAATAGATCTGGAGAGACAGAATGTACTAAGTACAGACATTGAGTTCCAGGTAAATTTTCCGTGCTTCTAAGTAAAAAAACCCTTGAACTTACGTATATACCATTATTACTTTACTCCTCAAACTGTTACAGTGTGCAAATTCTTCCACATCCAATAATTCGTTTGCCTCTTGGTGATTTATCAGATGGTTGACTTGGTAGGGCCAGAAAACCATCTTGCTCCCAACCTCCACAGCATAAAAAAATGATGAGTGTGATCTTGACAAAGAAGAGGGATAATGGGAAGGAAAAGAGAAGAAGGGATCTCATTCAATGAAGGAGAAAGATTAATTGCCAAAAACATATATAAATAACTAGAAAGCCATTAAGTAGAATACTAGTTCCATAAGTCATCCCTCCATAAAAGTGAATTCAGTTGAAGCAAAGCACCAAAAATACATTTCTTAATTCTTACCTGTGGATCCCTTATACCCTTTTCTCTTCTCTCTCTCCTCCCACTCTGTACCTTTCCTTTCCCATCTCTTCTCCTACTCAGCATTCTTTAACATTGTAAAGGCAAGGTCATACCAATAAAGCAATTTTGATTTTCATCTTTTCTTTTCATAAGTGGTACTTACTTGCAAGGGCCTGGCTAATGTGCCCTCTATGAACTTGGTTATTCTTTTTCTCTAGTCATTGGAAAATGTCCCTTACTTTTGTTACCATTTCCCTACCTGTGACCCTTCTCCAGTATTGTAATGTAATTAAATTTGATTTTATTAAAATAATTCAGTAAAGGTCAGCCCTTTCTGGAATAGGATGTTACATGTTGTTTTGTTTCTATTAAGTAGCTACATAATAAAAATTGGTAGGGTACATATTAGTATAGAATATTTCTAATTATCTAATCTGAATAAACAGATCATTCAGAATGCCCATTTAAACCAATCTACTCTGTCAGCAGTTTTTTATCAGAGCCATTAGTATGGAGTGATATGAACGAATCATTTACCATCTTTTTGCCCTTATCTACTTCAGTTTAGTAATGTAAGGAACCAAATAGCCTAAAGATACATAGCGCAAGGTCAGGAGCGTGCCTTAGAGAGAACCATGATGTAACCCATGATCAATTGAGTAATCCAGGCTTGGACCCCCTTTAGTCCCATGAAATAACTGTCCATGAGAAATGATGATTTCTAAAACGATTTCTTACATACTTTATCCCTTTTTTAAAAAATTTGCTTATTTTTGATTGAAGGATAATTGTGCTACCATATTGTATTGGTTTCTACCAGACATGAACATGCTAGCCATCAAGAGTAGCCCTAGGCATCAGGGGAACCCTTGTCTTCTACTCTCCATGTGACTCTGTAAGCCCCCTTTTCTGTCTCTGCCTTCCCCTCATCCTTTCCCACCTCTTGAAACCCTTTCACTACGCCCTCTGCAACTCATAGTCCGTCATCAGTCAAATCAGCTCTTTCTTTCACCCCTTCTCTGAAGGAGTTCCTTGATCTAGATCTCCTGAGAACCTGTAACTTTCTGAGGACACTGCCTTGCGTGAGGTCCTGTCAAGCAATGGCTGTTTTCCTCTCATGGCCTTCATACCAGGCTGCCTGTGGGAGGCATCCTTCTCCTTTCATGGCTGCTTCCTGTCTCTTCACCCACTTTTCCCCTATAAAGTCCAAACTCTGAGTCTCATGTTATAGTCATCTTCTAGCCCCACCCCACACCGTCATTTCTCCTCATTTCATACTGATTTTAGCTCCTGACTCATCATCATTATCTCCAGCACTACTCCTGCCTTCACTTGTGAGGATTCCAGTGTCTGCAGAGATGATCCCTTCAACACACTGGCTCTAAGTTTCCCAAACTCCTCTCCTCCAAGAATCTTTTCGCCTCATTGCTACAGCTTCTTCACATTCTCAATTGTACGTGTCTATTTGACCATCGCCTGCTATCTTTCTAGCTCATCCTTTTTTGCCAACAATTTTTCAATCCTTTTGGGACCTATGGGCCATTGATCTTGTCACTTTTCTGTCCCTCATACCTCTGTTACCCTCTCTTCCTTCTTCATCCAGCTTGAATTCCATGATCACTTATTTTAATCTTTGCATACTGTTTCCTTGCTGCCCCCGCCCCCTTTTGCATCATGTCATATTCACTTGGCAATGTGATAGGTCAGTTAAATCCTGCTGCTCATCTATCCTGCTCTGCTTCCATGCAGCATAATGTGTCTGGAGAGAATCACTCCACCACACTGATGGTCTTTAACTAATGGCTGCAAACCTCATGTGAGCCTCTAATGCTCCTTGGCAATCACAAAACATTTCCTAGTCTAATTACTGTCCAACTCTCCTGGACTCGTCCCTCTCAATCTATGTGTGGTGAGGGGCCAATTTTTTCCCTACTTCATCATGAATAAAAAAACACAATAATATGAATTGTGAAGCAATATGAAGTTTTAAAAAGACAAAAGTCTAAGTCCAAATTTTTATTAGATTTAACAAAAAAATGAAATTGCAGTTCAATAATAGTCATAAAAGAAAAGAAGAAATAGAATTACAAAAATTGTACATGTTTATAGAGAGTGTGCTGTAAAATGAGATGAAGCTACTGGTGACACAAAGCACACTTCTTCTTAATTTCTACGTTGTTAAATTGTTTAAACAAACAACTTGTACAACAAAACAGCAGTACAGGAGCTTGGACTATACTTTGAGTAGCACAATCCAGAATGATTTCTGAGATGATTTTTTTACATTTCCTCATATATTCTGACTCCTTCTCTATGTTTCTCTATTACCCTCACTTATAGCTGTTATTTTGCTGCTTATTTCATTAAGAAAATTCTGGCACTCAAGAGAACTTTGTTACTATGTCTACACATCCACCAGCAACTATTTCCTTATACATTGATTTCCCTCTTTTCACTGTGGTTGGATTACCCAAGGTCCAGCTGTCAGCCCCTCCCTGTGCCCATTCTTGCCTATTCAAGAATATATCACCGTCAGTTCTCCCTTATTTCTTTTACATCTTCAACTCTTTGCTCTCTGCTAGATTGTTCCTACCAGCATGCTCTTATTTCTGCATGAAAAAAAGAAAAAAATAAGCCTGCATTAATCTCACTTCTGTCTCCATTTACCATCCCTTTCTCTGCTTCTCTTCATGCAAAAACTTTTAAAAACTTCTAGCCTCTTTGTTTCTAATTCTTCTCTTCCCATTCTCTCTTAAACCTACTTCATTCACACTCTGACCTTAGCCGCTTTGTGAAAATTGCGCTTGTTTAGCTCACTGGTGACCTCCGCATTGCTAAATTCAGTGGTCACTTCTCACTTCTTGTCTTACCTAATCTTTAAGTTAGTGGCATTTAATGCAGCTGATCACTCATTCCTTCTCTTAGCACCACTTTCTTCACATTGCTTTTCATGACACTCTGCTCTCTTAGTTTGCTCCCTTTCTCTCTGGCAGTTACTTCTGGGTCATCTTTGGAGATTTCTCTCCTGCTCTCCAGATCTCAACAAGAGAGTGCTAAGGAGTTCAGTCCATGAACTTCACTTCTTTAGGAATCTCATCCAATCTTATAACTTTGAATAGCCCTCTAAAGCTGATGATCTTAATTGTATGTCTTAAGCCAAAACAACTCTTCTTGACTCATGTATCAACCTGCCCATTATACACCTTTACTTGGATATGACTTTGTCTCTGTTTTAAGCACATCAGGCATGTTCCTACCTTGAGACCTTAGCCTTGACTTTTCTCTCAGATATTTGCATGACTCACTTTCTCACCTTCTCCAGCTCTTTGCTTGTATGTCACTTGCTTGATATGGCTACGCTGACCAAATTACTTAAAATTGCAACCCCTTCCTGTATCTCCATTCAGAAATTCTGATCTAATTACCTGAATCTTATTTTTTTTTCCCTGTAGTATTTACCACCTTCTAAAATGCTATATAATTTATCATGCTTATTGTCTCTTTTATATAAGCTTTTGAAAATGTTAGTTGCTCAGTCGTGTCTGACTCTTTGTGACCGCATGGACTGTAGCCTGCCAGGCTTCTCTGTGCAGGGAATTCTCCAGGCAGGAACACTGGAGTGGGTTGCCCTTTCCTAAGGCAGGGATTTTGTCTGTTTTGTTCAATACGGCATCCCTCCATGCTTAGAACAGTTCCTGACACGTATGTAAATTCTCAACAAATATTTGTTGAATGAATTTTGAAATAGCCAAATTATAAACTTTTAATTTCTGAATATCCATTTTTTAAAATTTAAGTTTGAAAAGAGCCAAACCTTCTGTCTTTTCTTTTTTATGTGATAAGTCTTCTCTCAACAATAGGTGTAATAACATATTTTTTTTTCTAAGACTGGATAATAAAAGTGGAAAAAAAATCCGTAAGATGCTTTTCTGTTGTTGAATGTGAAATTCCATCTTTATTTATTGAGCACCTATTATGTGTGCAGTATTGTGGTTGCAAAAAATGCAGTTTTGTTAGGAACACATTCAGGTAAATTAAAAGTTAAAACCCATTTGAAACTAGGAACAGAGGTGGTGGCTGCACACCATCATGAATGTACTAAATGTTACTGAATTACTCGTTTTATGATGGTTAATTTTATGGTACATGAATTTTACCGCAATGCAATTTTTTAAGAGGATTATAATATTACCACAAAGGAAGGATTAACTAAGATATTGCCTTGGATACTATATGGTTTAAAGTGGAGAATAGCAAAAAAAGGATTTACAGAGAAGTTTACTACAGTCATGTGTTTAGGGACAAACAGAAGCTCACTTGGAGGAAAAGATGGGAAGGATATTCCATGTACATATAAAGATGCAAAGTCAAGAAACATTTCACATCTCTTTGGCAAACTGCAAAATGTTCAGAATTCTTGGAATATAATTTGCAAAAGGAAGACGGATAGCTGGCAAGAGGTGAAGAATAAAGTTCTTTAAAGGCCATGCTAAGGAATTTAGACTTTATTCTGGAAATGATTTGGATCATGGAAAGGTATTTAACAGGGAAATGACATCACATTTGCTTCTTAGAAAAGGAACTCTGTTGATCATGTTGAAAATTGAGTGAAAGGAATTGGAAGGAAATAGATGAGTTATGTTACTGCAATAGACCAGGAAAGGGATGACAAGTTTCCAGCAACAGTTTAATGTCTTGAGACAGGTGTGTTCTACCATTATTAAGTAGGAAAAACTGGATTAAGTCTCTAGGATAAGAAAATGTTAAGGCATAGTTATACCTGCTACTTGAATTTTATTTAACATTCTGTTAATTTCATGGTAGGAAAAGACTAGAAATCTTTCTTTTTTTTTTTTTTTTTTTAGTGGAAGACCCTGAATACACTGTTACTCTTTTACATTCCACCCACATGATCATGAGGAATATAACTCTTATCCTTGGAGTTTTGTGTTGAACAATTCACAATTCCTTGAAACAAGGAGTTTAAGGAATTTCCTGCCAAAATTATCCTTAAAAGCTGTTTTAAACCTTAATCAACTAATCATGGGGGTATTTATTGCTGTGTTAATAAGATCAAGTAAGAGGGTTCTGAATCCTTAGCCAGACACTGTTGGAATGTGGGAGGACTCTATTAGTCTAGTCTCACTCATGTGTTCAGTGTGTGGGATCTCTTAATGCTCTCTGTTAACTCTGCATGTTCCCTGTCAGCAGTGGAAACAGGGTGGGGAGGGTGTACACGGGAAGCATGCTGAATGCCCGAAGTCACCTGCTTGGGAAGGTAGAGAAGGATGGACCTGGGCAGAATGCTGAGAGAGAAGTCTGCCAGGAATGTCACCTTGAGAAATGATTCACTGATTCAGTAAATTGCTTCATGCAAATTGTGCCAAACAAACATTGCTTATGTGTTACGAAATACACTTCCCTGCCTGGATGCCAGGATAGGCCCCAGCTGGCTTGGCACCAGCATGGTTCAAAGAGGACGTAGGAGGCCATTTGAATTCCATTTTGCTTGCAAGAGATAAGACCAAGTAAACTAGAGATTAAGGAGCAGAGGGAAACGGTAGAGAAGACAATCGTGACCCCACCCCCACCCCCCGGAGTGCAGCCAATACAAAAGTACAAAAGAAAGCTTAATCTCTGAGTTTCTTTCTTTTGGCGATAACAAGCCATTAAGAATGGCTCCTTTTTCCTTCATTCAAACTCTACTTTCTGTATCTGGAATTTTAAAAGCTGGGATGCTAGTGTAAAGGCTTCAAAGTAGTAATAATGCAATTTCAAAATATTTTTAAAATATTTTTCTTCCTTTCAGAAAGCAGTATTTACACTCAGATATATTGATGAAAATAGCAGTTAGGCTTTGTGCAAATAACTAAAATCAAGTGTTATTTATCTTGGAGTAAACTACCCATGGCATATTTCATTCAGAGCTGCTTTTAAGTTATTCAGCAGATACATAATGTGCCCCTGTATGTGAATTCACTGTTCAGAGTTACAGAGAATAAGACACAATTCTTTCCTTTCTCTCCAGTACCAAATTTAATTGTGGGAATAGGATAAATAATTTTAAAATGGCATTTGATAAATAGCACAAGTAAACTGGATAGAATAAAACAAAGAAATCTGTTTATTCTAAAGGACTATAGTCTGTTGTCATTAAGATGCTGTTGGCAATGGCCAATTACCAAAGGAAGCTTAAGAAAGGAAAGGGGTCAGAGTTATGTGTTATGAATATTAATCTGTGGGATGTATTGGAAGAGGGAAAGATAGGAAGGAGGCAGACCAATTAAGAGACCACTATTCCTCTGATCTAAAATCTTGAATGGTTTCCCAGTGCTTCCTGAATTATGCATGGCCTGGTATTAAAGCCCTCCCATGTGGTTATAATATATTTTGGTATTCTCTCCCACTTCTCCGCCTTAAGAGGCTCTAGCTAAATTGACTAACTCCAGGTTCCAAAAGTAAAAAAAAAATAGTATATTTACCAACGTCTTGGCTGATGTTGTATTTTTTCGTTTGCGTAAAATGGCCTCCATATCTACCTATCAAATATTCATTTATTCATTTGTGAGTTGTAACTGTTTTAAGGTTTGAGAATCTACTGGTAAGTAAAGCTGTTAACTTATGTGGAATCAGTTGCACAGATGAATAATTATGATCCCATGTATAAGTATAGTGGCAGAGAAAGATGTGTTATTGGAGAAATCTCAGGAGATGTGCCCTAACCTGCCCTTAGGGGATTGATAGAAGGGAAGGTTCTTGAAGAGGCAGTGCCTGTCCTAGGTCTCAGGGTGATCAGAGTGACCTGGCAGGTATGGAACAGAGAAGAAACTGAGAAAAAAATCTTTCAGACTGAGACAACAAACTCAGCAAAGGCACTGAACTACAACATAGGGAATATGTTAGGGAAACGCAAGCAAATTGGTGTTCCTAGAATGTAAAGTGCAAAGCTGGATACCCAAACAGTGGCCAGATTGTGGAAAACCTGGTATACTATATCAGGAACCTTGTACTTACTCTGTAAGATAGTAGTTTTAAGACACTTTTAGCAGAACAACCCTTTCTTTGTAGAAAAGCTTACATAGAAGCCCTGTACAGCAGGTAAACTCCAGATTAGAGTGTGGTTGAAGCAGAGATGCGAAGAACTGACTCATTTGAAAAGACCCTGATGCTGGGAAAGATTGAGGGCAGGAGGAGAAGGGGATGACAGAGGATGAGATGGTTGGATGGCATCACTGACTCAATGGACGTGAGGTTGAGTAAACTCCTGGAGTTGGTGATGGACAGGGAGACCTGGCGTGCTGCAGTCCGTGGGGTCGCAGAGTCGGACACAACTGAGCGACTGAACTGAACTGAAGCAGAGAGGTACCCTTCTTGTCATGTCCACATACGAGCGAGCATACCATCTCTTCTTTGAAGACCACTGCAAAGGAGAGCAACTGAAGGCCGTTAAGCCTCAGAATGACATGGTTACAATTGCATTTTTGAAATACTCTGTTATCCCATATACAGAATAGATTTAAGGGGCAGATTATCGCCAACAAAGAGACTATATTAGTAGTTTGGAAAAAAAAGAACCGGAGGCAGTTGGCACCAGCTGTGATGGAGTAACTGGTGTAAGATTAGCCCTCCCATTGTAAACAACACAAGACTGGACCAAGAAATATACATAGCAGCTATTTTTCAAACATTGGACAATAGGCAGCCAAAGACAGTGGTGGTCACCACTCTCCTTGAAGAAAAAGAAATGTCAGAAGACGCACAGTATAAGCCAAGAGAGGTTGAAAGAAAGATAAAAATTTCTCTCATGTTATAGAACCTGAAAGATGCACAACTTTTAGAGTAATTCAGTATACAAGTAAATGTGAGCTAGTAAGCTAAATTAGGACAATTGGAATGGAAAAAATTGTTTTTTTAAAGCTGTCTTTTTTAAAACTAATTTTCTTTGGCTGTATGGCTGAGATTTGTAAAACTCTTGCTTAGTTCATTTGAAGATACCTAAAATATTATACCTCTAACTTTTAAGAAGCAGGTCAATATCTTTAAAAGGATAATTTATGTAAGAAGCAAATCAATGGTGTTGTAAAAGGAAATGATTCTTAAGAAACACATTCAGAATAAAAGTAAACACTATTCTCCCTTATATTGAGTCAGAAATAAAATGCCCTAAACTTCAGAGTGATGCTGTGAATAAAATCATTCATCATATTTTAAGTTTCAACTGTGGGAAAAAAAAATTCTGCATTGAAACTTTGAGAATATAACTGTGAGTGACATTTAGGTCGAATAAGATGCTTGACATATTTTATTTATTCTCTTCTTCGATATGATACAGATAAAATATGTGATAATGGAAACCATGTCTTTCTTTTTCCTGGTTATGGCCTTTATGAATTTCCACAGAAAAGACTGTAGGTCATTCCCTCCTAAAATATAAAAAATAACTCCTTTTTTCTCTGTGGCTTAGGTCTTCATTAATTCAGATAATAGGCATTTTGGGGGAACTATTGCAAAAATAGTTATGTTTATTTAGGTTCATCTGTTTGTTCAAAAATCCAAACTACTTTTTTTCCCCCCCAAATTTACCTCCATTCTGTCCTACATCAGGAAGGGGATACATTTTTACCTTCCCTACTAGGAGGGGGTTATTTAACCTCTGGGCACTACTCTTTTAATTATTTAAGTAGAGATCATTTCCATCCTGAAAGGGGTAGATGACTTAGATTACTGTTCGTAAAGTTTTCTATTACAGAGCTTTTGGAAGAGTTAATGTCTTTACTGATGCTATTATTTTATATTCCCTTATGTTTTAGAATTTTACTTTTCTTAATGCCACTAGCAGTAACTGTAGTTATAGCAATGAGGAAACGGGGAATTTTTAGTCTTATAAAGTGTGAAAATTTTCAGTCCTATGAAGACATGAGAATTTTGCTCTTCAGACTCTCAGTAACACAGAAAACCTCCTTTGGTATCATCCCCTTGACCCAGTCATAGGACTTGAATTACTGAGGCGAAGCAGGAAGCAGATACACTTAAGCTTGTATCTGTCCCAGTTTTGCTGGATCAATTGATGTGCCCATAGTAATCACCTGGAGAAATAAATTATTCTTCTGTAAAAAGAAGATAATAATAATAGCTCCCTCATAATGTCACACATGTAAATTCCTTAGCTTTGTGCATGGTAGGAACCTAATACTAGTCATTATTGAAATCTGTTTAAAAATGTCTATATTGGAGCCATAAGAATTAGAGACTATGATTAATTGTTGCTGAATTGGTTGCCTGCACCCACACCAGGGTCCTGATCTAGGCCGAGGGGTCTTGGTCGAGGAGGTTCTTTTTCCACTCAGATTCACACAACCAATAATAGCGAAACTGGTGCTGAGAATAGAATGGCACATAGTTTATTCAGTGACCACAGAAATAGAGACTTCTGAGAATTTAGTTCGCAAATCAACTTCTCAACCTCATTCAGGTGGAGACACATTTTATATAGAAGGGTTGAGGTGAAAAGGACAGAATTGGGTAAAGAGAAGGAGGAATATTCATGAGCTATCTGAGAACAAGGGTGTGGTTTGTACACAGGACTGAGGGGCACTCCTTTTCAGTCCTTATATGGACTTTTCAAGTTGTCACGGTGATTGCCAGTTGTCATGGCGCTCGTGGGTGTGTCATGTAGCATGCTAATACAGTAACAGTGAACGAATAATGAAGATCAAGGTCCACCAGAGATCAGGTCTTCCGCCATCTTGGGCCTACTTGGCCCTAGCCAGTTCTTTTTTTTTCTCTCTGTAACTTCCTCTGTTTGTGATTGAGCCTGAAACTCAGATAAGGGCGGTTAGTGTCCATTTGAGTGAGGGGCGGGGGCATGATTCTGAGGCCTCGGTACCATAATTCTTGACATAGTTTGCCAAACTATTTAAGATGTTATGAACACTATTCTTAATTCCGACAGAGGTTACTAATAAAATCTCATTGTGAAAAGTTTTTGCCCTTCTCCCAAAGTAAGATGACTTGGTCTTACTGGGGGAAGAAAAAGGAACTTCGAGCCATCTCATTACTTCACAATGATTACCGGTCTGTAAATTATAAAATAGTTAATGGCATCAAACATCGTTTATACCATTTGTAGTTCTCATTCCACGTGTACAATCAGAAAGAAAAATTACGCTAGAAAAAAATATTTTTTAGAATTTCAAAAACTAGTCTCACTTGTGGAAGAATATATGCTAGTATTTTATTAACTATCTCTAAGTGCTTCTAAAATTGGAGAAAATTGGGGTGATTTTACTACTTTTGTTTAACAAAACCTTCTTTTACGAGAATTTTGGAGCAAAATCTTTCTGGTTGGTTGTATTTGTTGTATTTCCATTTCCTTACTGAACGGTGGGCAGAATTGGAACTCGTGCACAGGTTTCTGATGTGAAAGAATCTTAACTTGTGTGGGTGTCTTGTTTTTGTGTTCCAAGCTCCTCAAGCAGATACACACCTGAATGTGATTTGTACATACTTGGCAAAAGCTCATTTACATACTCACCTTTCCTGATCTTTCAGTTTTCTTTTTTAAAGAAAAGCTTCCTGAAAGGGGTTAGTAATACTTTAACCATTGTGTAGACTTTATTTCTCCATTTCTTCTGTTTTGCTCTGATGATTGCACACTCCTAGCATCATCACCTAAAAGTGTCATTCGCTCAGAAGGTACTCATGGCACAATTAAGCTTCATCTCTTTTTTGTTTACTAGATACCTGTGGACGGAGGACAAGAACAGCAGGCAGATTCCACCAAAGGGCGATGCCTGCGGAGAACTGTCAGTGTTCCTTCCGAGGGTCAGTTTCCTGAATACCCACCAGAGGGCGCCACTAAACTGGGTAAGCTACTATGCAAAAGGAAAGAAATTACTAATTTTTATCCGGTAATTTATGGACTTGTTATTGAGAGTGTTACAATAAAAGAAAACATCTTGGATTTAGTATTAAGTAAGTACTTTAAAATACAGTCAGAGGTCATTAGAAAGTTTTATTCTTTATAACCAAGCGATAGCAAAGTTGTTTTACAGAGATAAAATTTATCTGAGCGCTAGCGTGGTTGTAGAAAAATCCTAGGCATGTCGATTGATGTGTTGTTTCTGGTTTTACTGCTTGGCTTTAAATTTGTAAAGAGTGTTAGATGGTCCTGTTGAGGCACTAGGGAGTCAGTTTTGGTTGAAAACAGTACTGAATGGCTTGTGTCCTGTGCACATAACTACTGGTGTTGTCTTGCATAGTGTAGAGTCGGATTAGGCTAATTTACCTGAGCCAATTATATAGGGCCTATGTAAGTTATTTTCAGGCTTGTGTTTAGAGTGGCTGACACAAGGGAGACATCAAAAACCCCACTTGAATTGTTACATACTAAGGGAATTACTGTCAGTGTCAAAGCAGTTCTTTCTCTGTTTCTCACCAAATGAATCTGTTTGGCCTTTTCATACTTACCAGTGGATATTTAGATAATTAAAATAGTCAGGTAATTTTAAGGGAATATAAATAATATTAAATGAAATAATGAAAGAATTTGAAACACAGGAGTTGTTTTGGTGTTTTTACAGTGTAGCAGTAGGGTTGTTTAGTGCACCTAGACATTTAGTCATAGATACTTTGTAGGTAGGTAAAACAATCATTTATTGTCTCTTTTTTTGTTAGTATGGATAATTCTGTGATTTTGCTGTAGTTTTTAAAATCAAGATTTGTTTGTTTGTTTTTGCCTTTTTCTTCATATCTTTTCATTTTCTAAATGGAACTTTGTCAGAATTTGAATCCTTTAGTTCCCTTTTTATCCTGTGACATTTGTTGCTTTTCTAGACATTAGTCAGGTTAGCAAACACTTCTTCAAGGGGTCATACTTGGAAGAATCAGATTTTCCTCTGATCCTGTTTCCATTATACTTCTTTAAAATGTGTTGAAACCAGTTTAGGTGTGGGCTTAAGTTATGTTGCAAACCTGTCTGGGTGTGACCATTTTATAGCCTGTTTGTATTTCACATATAAGTTTTGTGTGACTGGACTAGCTCAGAGTTGCCTTCTTTCAACTCCTTTGCTGTCATTATTTGTAATGTTATGTTGATGACTCTCTTTCTCACCCTCTCTAGGATTCTCTCACTATTCGTGCTTTGATCCACAAAAATCAGTTGATTTTGAGGAAGTGCAATTATAGTCCGAGTGATTATTGTGATTTTATAGAAAGGGAATATATAGTACATTGTTAACTTTATGGCCAACATTCCAGGTACAGGTCCTAAAGACAAACTAAGATGGAGTGACTCAGATGTGTACTCCAGAGCCAGCCCTCTACCTTCTGTTCTTGAAAACAGATTTGGCAGCCATCTTGATTCATGCTCATCCATCATCATTTTGGAGTGGGTTTCCTGAATTTAGCACTGGGAGTTATCACTCGTAAATTTTAGAGCGGAAAAGATTCTTTCAGAGCCTTTCTTCCTTACTTGCCAATCTGATGTTGAATTAGATAATTATTCTGTTGTTCTATTTTTATTTCCCAGTGATTTGTCTTGAGGCAGAATTTCCCACTGTCAAATATTTAATTGAGTAATTGCTGTATCTCTCTCTCTATATATATATATATATATACACACAGATATACATATATATATATATTTTATGCCAGTCCCTAAGAATGAAAAGAGGTACAAGATAAGATCCCTGCCTTTAGAAAATTCTTTGAGGAAGATAGATTATTGATGACTGTTGACAGTATATGCTGTTATTGTGGTACATTGTGTGTGGTTTGGAGATGTAGTTGGCGATGACAGCATTGAGCTCTTTGGCAGATCATAAAGGTCTTAGAGGTAATTGTGGGAGCTTTGGCTTTTACTCTGGGAGGGGGAAGCCATAGACTTTTATATTGAGACCAGGGAAGCAAGAATGGAAGGTTAGAAACCAATTAGTATGCTACTGCAATAATCTGGAAAAGAGATGAGAGAACTTGGGCCATAATGGTAGTAGCAGAAGGGCTGAGAAGTGACCAGATTATATTTGAAGGTGTAGCCAGCAAGCCAGTTTGCTTGTTGGATTGGATGTGAGAAGTGAGAAGTGGAGGAGTGAAGAACTTTGGCTAGAGCGGCCAGAAGAATGAGGTTGTCATTTTTTAAGACTGGGAGAAACAAGTTTGAAAGTGGGACTGACTAGGAGCTCAGTTTGGACATCTTAAGTCTGAGGATCTTATTAGATACACAAGTAGAAATGTGTGAGTCTGGAAATTAAGGGAGGAGTGCAGACTGGAGATACAGATCACACACTTTTAGCAAATAGATGGTGTTTGAAGCCATGAGATTGAATGATATCATCAAGGAAGGGTATTTAGGTAGAAAGGAAAAGTTGAAGACTAAGCTCTGGAACATTTAGAGGTTAGGAAGATGAGGAAGCGTTAGTAAAGAACGGACCAGAGAAGAATGACAATACAAGAATTTTGTTTGCAAGTGAGTCAGTCAGGTGTGCCGGGAAGCCCTTCTGTTTTGCAGGGTTCTTTCCCTTTGCAAGCTCTCTCTTTCTTCCTCTCCAGTAGAGTAACTCCAGGGAGGACAGATCAGTTTTTGCGGATGTGAAACCATGGCATGCATTTTGATTTCAGGTGTGAGGCAGTCAGCTATGGAGAATTACCCACTCATGAAAAACATGCACCTTTTATTCTACCTCAGAGAATTTGTAACAGAAAAGAGCTCTATGAGTGTAAAGGATCTGTGAAGAACTTTCGTTAGTGGCTGCCAATTTACTGTACTTTGGAGATTGCAAACTGGTAAAGAAACTTGAATGTAAAAAAGGTGGGAAGGCCTGTATTTCTGCCTCTCACATTGTTCAGCATGAGCAAATGCACAGTTTTGAGGAACCTAATAAATGTCAAGAACTCAGAAGAAGAAAGTGTGTGTGAAGAGGCAGGTGGGGAATAGATAAGCATAGAATGTCCTTCTCACTCACTAGTTCCCAGTCTCTTGCATTCAGGAGTTTACCCCAGACACACAAAATTTATATTTACCATGGCATTTGGCACAGCATTTTGATGCAGCGAATTCTTTTCTCCTGAAAGTGAGATATTTTTTTAAGGTGTATGAACATCTTGCCTGAAGTACCCATTTCCAAATTTAGTAAACCAAGAAAAAAACTACTTTCCCCTGGTAACAGTATCCAGATTTTAATTTATTCATCAGAAAAAAGATTTTTCAAACCATGCAAAAGCACAATTTGCTGAATTTTCAAAAGCAAATCACTTCTTCAGATGGTAGAGTCTTTGCATAAAAACAATACAGGGAGGTATGTAAGTTGACCACATGAATTGGTAAATATTCATTTTCAATGTAAATATAACGTATATGAATTCAGCTTTTTAAAAAGCCATTGGATAGCTTTTAAGAACATTATTAAATGGGAGAAAGAGGAAGCTGAACCATAGGCACCATTTTTGCGATGCATAGATACATAGAAGAAAATGAGTCTCTACTGCCGTGTGCTGTCTGCTGCCTGGCTGGGGGATTGCACAAAGATGAATTGAGAACCTTGTCTGGTCTGGTGGTTGCACTTCTTTGACATTCCAGTAAAGTTAATGCTTTGATGCTCAAATGGGCAGAGCAAAGTCAGAGCCTGAGATGAGCTAGAATCTTGCTTGTAGGTAACATCAGAAACGTCCTCATGAAGCTGGTTTGATTAGAAAGTGCAAACACTCATTACTGCACCTTTGCTCAGTTCTCAAAAATGAAATTGAACTGACATGTTTAAAACCAAATATCTAGTAACTCAAAGCTGCAGAGATCTTCGTGCCTCTGTTTTATTACATTGTGATAAAATCTTAAAAGTACCCCATGATCTTACTTACAAAATCTCTGGATTTTAAAAAAAACTGTGCTTGTGACATTAAATTTGTTTCATTATCACGGTGTCCTCAGAACCTGGAAATATCTGATCAGATCAGATCAGTCGCTCAGTCGTGTCCGACTCTTTGTGACCCCATGAATCACAGCACGCCAGGCCTCCCTGTCCAACTTAAGTGTACTTAAAAATTACAATTTCACATAGGATGCCCTTGGTACATGTTATCAAGCATAGGGGAAAAAATATCAAAAGTCTTAGAGTCAGTGGTAGCTAACGCACAGTTTTCATGTTTGTGTAAATAAAGTTGAACACAAGATCTAAAATAATACCACCAAAAAGAGGGAAACTAAATTGGAAAAACCTTGAGGAAAAACTAACCTTGCACTGATGTTTTCCTGTTTATTGACCCATGTGATGAAAATTTGAGGAAATTTTGAAGAAAATGAATATTAAAAGAATATACTCTCCAAAACCTAAATGAAATTATTGGAAAGGATAACTCATTTAATCAAAATTATAGAGGATATTGATTATTCAGATCTTAGCTTTGACTCTGTTTATTAAATTAACCTGAGATCTGATTTTATGTATAAAATAATGATGACTATCCTTTTTATTCCCAAGACATTCACTATTAGGAGTATCCAGATAACTTAGAAAGATTTTAAAGATGCTAGAATCTTCGAGGTATAGGATGGTAATGATAGTATTGAAAAAAGGGAAAATGAGAGTAATGAAGATTTAATATTGCAAGAAACATATCCTTCCATTTTTCAAATAATAGAATTTTATTTTTTCACATTAATTTTTAAAATTTTTACTTAATATTGGAGCATAGTTGATTAACAATGTTGTGTTAGTGTCATGTGTATGGCAAAGTGATTGACTATACATCTATCCTTGTTTTTCAAATTCTTTTCCTATTTAGTTTATTACAGAATATTGAGTTGAGTTCCCTATGCTATCCTGTAGGTCCTTGTGGGTTATCTGTTGTAAATATAGCAGTGTAACCGTGTCAATCCCAGACTCCCGATCTACCGTTCCCTTTCCCCCTGGTAACCATAAGTTTGTTCTCTAAGTCTTTGGGTCTGTTTCTCAGATCGAATTTTAAATGTTGATAAATAATATCTGTGTACAGTAGCAGTCAGTGTTTAAATTGGCTATTAAATTTGTATGTGTAAAATTGTATGTGATTATATATCGTTTGCTGTATAAATGCTTTTTAGTTTAATGTAGTTCCATTTCTTTATTTTTGCTTTTGCTTATTTCACCTAAGGCAACAAGTCCAACAAATACTGCTAACAGCAGTGTTAAAAAGCATACTGCCCATGTTTTCTTCTAGACGTTTTATGATCTTAGGTCTTACATTTAGGTATTTAGTCCATTTTTAGTTTATTTTTGCGTATGGTGTGAGAAAGTAGTCCAGTTTGAATCTTGTACATGTGGCTGTTCAGTTTTCCCAACACCATTTATTGAAGAGGCTGTCTTTTCCCTATTATATATTTTTGCCTCCTTTTCTTTGGTTAACTGACCATATAAGCTTGAGTTTATTTGTCTTACCTTGATCTCTGCGTCTGTTTTTATGCCAGTCCCATGCTATTTTGATTGCTGTAGCTTGTACCACTGTTTGAAATCAAGGAATGTGATTCCTCTGGTTTTGTTCTTCCTTCTTGATATTGTTTTGACTATTTTAGGGTTTTTTGTGTTTTCATGCAAATTTTTGGATATTTTGTTCTATTTCTGTGAAAAACGTTATTGGTATTTTGATAGAGATTGCACTGAATCTGTAAATTGCTTTGGGTAGTATGATCATTTTGGAAATATTAATTCTTTCCATCTGTGAGAATTCCATTTGTTTGTGTTGTCTTTAATTTCTCTCAGCAATATCTTATAGTTTTCTGACTGCAAGTCTTTTAATCCTTGGTTGGATTAATTCCTAGGTATTTTATTCTTTATGATACAGTTGTAAATGGGATTGTTTTCCTAACAATAGTTCTTTGTTAGTGTATAGAAACTCATCAGATTTCTTATGTTAATTTTGTAGCCTGCAGTTTTACTAAATTCATTTATTTGATAGTTTTTTTTGGTGGCATCTTTAGGATTTTGTATACATAGTATCATGCCATCTACAAAGTGACAGTTTTACTTCTTCCTTTCCAGTTTGGATTCCTTTCATTTCTTTTCTGCTGTACTGGGACTTCAAGTACTGTATTGAATAAAAGTGACCAGAGTGGGCATCCTTGTCTTGTTACTGATCTTAGAGGAAATTCTTTCAGCTTTTCACTGTTTCATATGATGTTGGCTCTGGGTTTGTCTGTATGGTCTTTCTTATGTTGATGTATGTTCCTTTTATACTCAGTTTGTTGAGAGTTTTTATCAAAATGGATGTTGAATTTCGTTGGAAGCTTTTTCTGCATCTGTTGAGATCATATGATTTTTATTTTCAATTTGTTAACATGGTGTATCATGTGCTGGTATTGAACTGTCCTTGCTTCCCTGGGATAAAGTCCACTTCATCATGGTATATAATTCTTTTATTGTTGAATTTAGTTTGCTAATATTTGCTGAGGATTTTTTGCATGTTATATTCATCAGTGATATTGTTCTATAATCTTTGTTATTTTATTTATTTTTTGGGGGGGGTCATGTCTCTCTGATTTTGGTATCAGGGCAAGGGTGGCCTCATAGAATGAGTTCAGAAGCATTCCTTGCTCTTCACTTTTTGGGAATAGTTTGAGAAAGGTATTAACTCTTGAAATATTTGATAACATTCACCTGTGAAGCCCTTTGGCCCTGGACATTTGTTTGTTGGGAGCTTTTTTTAAATTACTGATTCAGTTTCCTGGCAATCAGTCTGTTCATATTTTCTGTTTCTTCCTAATTCAGTTTTGGGGAATTGTAAATTTCCAGGAATTTGTTCATTTCTTCCAGGTTGTCCATTTCATTGGCATATACTTGTTCATAGTAATCTCATGGTCTTTTGTATTTCTGTGCTGTCGATCAAAGCTCTTTTATTTCTGATTTTATCTATGTGATCCTTCTCTTTTTATTCATATACTTTATGAGTCTAGCTAAGGTTTATCAATTTTTATCTTTTCAAAGAACCTCTTCTTAGTTTCACTGATCTTTTTTTTCTTTTGTCTCCTTGTATTTCTATTCTAATCTTTATGACTTTCTTCTATCTTTGGATTTTGCTTGTTCTTTATTTTTCTAGTTCCTCTCTTATGTCTAAGGCTAGATTGTTTATTTGGGATTTTTCTTGTTTATTGAGGTAGACTTGTATCACTGTAAACTTCCCTCTTACAGTTGCTTCTGCAGTATCCCATAGGTTTTGGATCATTGTGTTTTCATTTTCATTTGTCTCCAGGTATTACTTTTTTTATTCTCCCGTTGATTTCTTCAATGATCCATTGGTTGTTTACTAACATATTGTTTAGCCTCCATATGTTTGTAGTTTTTGCAGTTTTTTTCTTGTGGTTGATTTCTAGTCTCATACTGTTATGTTCAGAAAACATGATTTCAGTCTTCTTAAATATACTGATATTGTTTTGTGACCTAAGGTGTGATCTATCCCAAAGAATGTTTCATGTACACTTGAGAGGGATGTGTATTCTCCTGCTTTGGGATGGACTGTTCTATGTATATTTCTTTTACATTCAAATAGGTTAATGTGCTATTTAAGGCCAGTGTTTCTTTATTGATTGTCTAGATGATTTGTTCACAGAGGTAATTGGTGTATTAAAGCCCCCTTCTATTGTTGTGTTACTGACAATTTTTTCCTTTAATGTTTGCTTTATGTATTTAGGTACTCCTGTGTGGGATGCATAGGTATTTTCAATTGTTAACTCTTCTTGTTGGATTGATCCCTTTATCATTATGTAACGTCTTGTTTGTCTCCTGTCTTTGTTTTAAGGTGTATTTCTTCTGATATAAGTATTGCTATCCTGGCTTTCTTTTCGTGGAATTTAGTGTTATGTTTGGGTTCCTTTCCCCCGTTTTGGTGTGTATTTGTTACATATTTTCAGTTTGTACTTACCATGCAGTTCATGTGTAACAACCTGTTTACATGTGATGATTTTACACTGATGCTCTCTTAACTTTGAGCACATTTTAACCACCCTACATTTAACACTCCCTACCAGGTTTAATGTTGTGACATCATACTTTACATCTTTTGTTGTGTCTATCCCTTAACTACTTACAGACATTCCCAGATTAGGGAAATTTTCAGTTATCATTTCCTCAAGTAAGTTCTCTGCCCTCCCCTCTCAGTTTCTTCTCCTTTTGGTAGCATGTGAATGTTAGCGCACTTGATGTTGTCTCAGAGGTATTTTCAAAACTACCCTTATGTTTTTTTTTAATTCTTTTGTGTTTTTTTCTATTCCGCTTGAGTGACTTCCACTGCTTTGTCTTTTACTTCACTGAGTTGTTCCTCCACACCATCTAATCTGCTTTGGATTCCTTCTAATATGTTTTTTATTTCAGTTATTGTAGTCTTCAACTCTGTTTGGTTCTTCTTTGTATTTTCTAACTCTTAACTTTTCACTCTCTTCATCTATTCTTGTCCCAAGTTCACTGAGCACGTTTGTATGAGGTCATTGCCTTGAATTCTTTATTGGGTAGATTGCTCATGTCTTCTTTGCTTAGTTCTTCTTTTGGAACTTTGTCTTATTCCTTTGTTTGGGACATATTCTTCTGTCTCCTTATTTTGCCTAATTCTCTTCCCCTGTATTAAGTAGGTCAGTTACATTCCTGATTTTGGGTAAGTGACTTATATAGGAGACATTGTATGAGGCTAGCAGTCCACTCTGCCTGGTCACCAGAGGCCCCTGCATGGGCTCTGTGGGCCTTTCTGTTGTGTTGGGACTATGGTAGCTAGGCTGATGGATGGGGCTGGCCCCGGCCCCGAAGGCTGCCACGCTCTGCCTCATTCAGTGGCTGCAGGCCTGCTGGTACTAAAGTCCTTTTTATTTCACTCTTATGAGCTAAGTTTAGATGAACAGCTAAATGTTCATTTTTTAAATGAAGAAATGGGTTTTAAGTCAAGGTGTCAGACCACAATTCTTCTAAGTTATAAAGGAATGTTTAGATTCCTGATTTGTCCTTTTATCTTCCTCCTCACCCTCATCCTGGAATAGTAGAGATTAGTTTAGTTTTGTGAAAGGTGATTCAAAGGTGGTGCTGCCCATCTGGTTGTGCTGTACACCTACAAGTAGGGGTGTGTGTCATTTAATTGTCATTGTTGATTTGTCCTTATTTTGTAAAATATCCAACAGATGTCAGTAAGGTGTCTTAAGTAAAAGATTCCTTTTCTGACTCAGTTAAGTCATTTGTACAGGGTATTTATTGTAAGGGTTGCTGCAAGTCCAGAAGAACTGGGGAAGGAGAAATGAAGGAAGTCAGTGTTTAACTGTGGATGAGCTACTTGCTGAGTTTAGAAAGCTGTATCATATGTGTTAATATTTAAGTTAGTCTAATAAACTTTTTTTTTTCTTTTTTTACTTAGAGCCCTCTAAAATGGGATGCCCAGGTGAGGGGCCACTCTCAACTTGTTCTGAGGAAATACTGACCTCAGTAAACCACTCTGGTGACTGGAGAATTGGGTGGGAATGGTAACGAGTGGTGTAAACAATCAGGAATGGTTTTTGATTCAGCCTAGACTTCTGGGGAGAAAAATGGTTGATTGAACGTAAGCATGTACTTGTATTCCTTTCAGAAACCTCACTACAGCTATAGTAATGGGATATTCCTTTAAAGACATAGTCCTTCAAGAATAAGGAAAATGGCAAAGAAGAAAACAACCACAAAAACCAATAATACATAATAATAAATCAAATGCTGGAAAGCAAAGGGAGCGTGGTAAATGACCTACCTGACCCAAGAAAGCCAGTTCTTAATCTAGCAGCAAAGAAAGCCAAGAACCGATCTGATGTTTACCACAGATTCTTCCAATAGTCCAGGAATCGATGGCCTCAGGAATGTATAGTAGTGGATCCCTCAGTCTTCTCCTCTTCCCAAGACCACTAGACAGTCGCTCTTCCCACCCCTATCTCTACCCTAATGTAAGGTTGCGGGTCAGTTCTCTGGGGGAGAAAACGCAAGGGTCTCTGGACGGGGCCATACCAGGCAAAATGGAGAGCACAGGGTATTTTACCAAATACAAGGGAATAAAACGAACACCTGCAAACTGATGAGACTCCTCTACCTGTCTCCCTCACTTTGTCTTTACCCTCCAGGCAAGAGATCAGTGTCATTGGAGAATTTACCAGCCCAAGAGCAAAGACCTAAGGACACTGACATTCCCGAGGCTAGTTGTCATTGGAGGGAAAGCCTCTAGCATGGAAGAAAAAATCCAAAACAAATGAAAAAGTAATTAAAGAAATTTGGAAGCAGAGATATGCAGGGAATAGAAAACTTTAAAAAAAGTTGTGATTATTTTCAGAGAGAGAAAATAGGACATACATGAGACAAGAACTGAATGTTAAATACAGAGCCAAAATACTGCTTTCTGCTGTGTATTAAAAAATTATAACAGAAATAAGACTCAATAATAGGAGCGTTAAAAGATGAAAATGAGGAAATAGCCCAGAAAATAAAGGGGAAAAAAGATAAAATAATTAGAGCATCAGATTAGGAAGTCAAAACAATGAGTTCCAGAAAAAGTAAAACAAAGGGGAGGAAATCACTAGCAAAATATTTTAAGAAAATTTCCCACAACTGAAGGATATGACGTTGCAGATTAAAAGGAATTACTAAGTGCCTATGACAAGGCAAATTTTGGGGAAATTTCAGTTTGTCTCTGATGACAAAGAGGCCATTCTGCAAACTGCCAACGAAAGGGAAGACATTACAAACTAAGGACCAGAAATCAGAATGGCTTCTGACTTCCATCAGCAACACCAGAAGCTAGAAAATAATGAGGGAGGCTCCAGACTTCTGAAGCAAGATTATTTCAGTACAGGATTCTGTACCATATAGCTCTAAGCCACTAATAGCACACGATAATAAAGACATTTTCAGACATGCAAGGTTAAAGAAACTACCTCCTACACACCATTTCTCCTGAAGCTAAATGGGATAAATTCTCCACCAAGAATGAGCAGGATGTGGGATATAGGATAGGATATCCAACAAGGGGAGAGATACGGGAAGCCCTTGGGAGAACCCTGCAAGGAGAACCCAGGTACACAGCCTCAGAATAATGACACCCAGTATAGACTGGAGCAGTCAGAAGACTGCTGTGAGGACTTCCCCAAGAAGACCACACTGATATATCTGAGTGAAACAACAGGAAGTGAATTTGGGATTGAATTAATAATAAGGACATAGAAATCTAAGCAAATAAATAATCAGACAATAACTAAAGCAAGTTTCCATGTTTGTTAAATCCTAGTTGTAACATCCTCTTAGACCTGAAGTGATAAGCAACATAGATAAATGCTTTTTATCAGCTTCCTCCAACTTTATTATTATAAGCATTTAATTTATAAATTTTACCTTATTTTATTTTCCACACACACAAAGTGTGATTTGGCACTGGTGAATACACACAGAATCTTAAAAGTCCAATGTGAACTGAATAGATTTTCTGGGATCTAACACCAAAAAACAACTGCCAAACAACTGTCAGACAGTTCACCCTCTAAGAAAGCTGACTTAGGGGGACAGACTTCTTTGGGAAGATAAGTGTGAGAAGGGGTGTGTGTGTGTGTGTTTTCCCCATGCTCAGTAGTGCCTGACTCTTTGTGATCCCACAGACTGTAGCCCACCAGTCTCCTCTGTCCATTGGCTTTTCCAGGCAAGAAAAGCCATGCCTTCCTCCAGGGGATCTTCCCGACCCAGGGATTGAACCTACATCTCCTGTGTCTCCTGCATTGGCAAGCAGATTCTTTGCCACTGAGCCAGCAGGAAAGTAATAGGAGGAATTTAAGGGAAATTTCTACCACACAGACTGCAGAAATATATAGGAAGGCAAACAAGGCCCAAGGAGAAAGCTCTGCTGAGATAAAAATGCTGAAAGCGGGCTTGGGCCCTGCCTCAAAGGCAACAGCTGAATAACCAAAAAAGAGCAAGGAAGAAGACCTTGCCCAATCCTGGGGTTAGTGTGGGGCTCTGAGAAAGAACAACATGTGGTAACATGACTCCTGAGGGCAAAGAGCATTGCTATTCAGGAGCACATGACATCTTGATCTGAGGACCATAGACTCTCTATCTTGACCAGAGAGGGTTAGTGTCATACTAGTAACACAGGAGCACCGCGAGCATGTGGACCAGCAGCCTTCATGTCCAGCACCCATGAAAGGTAGATGTGAGTCTATTAAGGCACCTTGACGGAAACTTGAATTTTGTTCTTTTCTGTAAATCACAGGGAAACTGAAGGTCTGTACGTCGCATTTCCTGGTGTTGAAAGCAATAAAGGACCAGCACTTAGAGTCAGTTGTGAGATGTATCTCTACTTAGGAGTTGCCTTAAGATAGGGTTTCTGTGACAGAAAAGGAGGAGGCCACCCCATTGGCGACTTTCCTGAGGCTCCCGCTGTCCATGGCTGAGCAGAGCAGTCATTGCAACAGGGGCATGGGCCGTGAGGACAGAACCCTCCAGGACAACAAGGCAGATTTCTGTTGAAGACAGTGTCCCCACACAGGTAAGCAAGTGTCTCCAAGTACCACTAGGAAGAAAGCTGAGCACACATGGTGCCAGCTGCTGGAGGCTGGCTCAGGATGAGAAGGGAAGAGCATCTGAGTCTCTAGATGATGTTAGATGTCAGGACAGGGTGTTCAAGGCCTACCCCTGAAGAGGCCGGGGTGGGGTCCTGCATTTAGCCAAGCACAATTCAAAGTGGTCTTCAACTGCCATGAGGGATTCTGGAATGTCACTGCTGAGGAAGCACTCCAGGAGAAGCTGCTTGTTGGGCTCCCCAGCCGCTGGACAAGCAGTTACCACAGCAGTACTGCTTTGTGTCAGAGACAGTGCTGTCACAGCAGCAAATCTTTCCTCTCACAAACGCAGCCATGTTCGTCCGTGATGAGGTGCTTCCCTTGATTGGAGTTCTGCACTGGTTGCTGGACTGACTGGCATTGCCCCAGTTAAACTGTACTTTCCATGGAATGGGCTGATCACGGTCTTGACCCTGGAGAAGATTCCGATCTCTTACTGCCCTCTTCTGCTTGAAGGTGCTGGTGAGGAAGTAGAGGAGCAAAAGCCGGATGACCAGGACAAGCACCCACCTCTCCCACAAGAGCCAGTGCCACATCGTGGCCGCCAGGTTTACCATCCTGTTAAGAGCATGTGGGCCCTGCTCCTGTGTGGCATGGCTCCTATGCAGCCGGCAGCCCCATGGCTCAAGGGGGCACCAGTACCCTCTATTATAGAAGCTAGATAAGTTAACACCCAAATAGCATACTTGAGTCACTCCTGGTTCTGCTCTCTCACTGATTGACTTAACATCCACCATCCTCTTAGTATAGTGGTGAGTATCCAGCCTGTCATGTGGGAGACCAGGGCTTGGTTTCCCCAACAGGGAACAGGGAGGCAACATTCCCTAGGGCTTCCCTGGTGGCTCAGATGGTAAAAAATCCGCCTGCCAATGCAGGAGACTCACGTTTGAGTCCTGAGTTGGGAAGATCCCCTTAGAAGGGGGTGGCAGCCCACTCCAGTATTCTTGCCTGGAGATTCTCATGGACAAAGGAGCCTGATTGGTGGGCTACAGTCCATGCTGCTGCTGCTGCTAAGTCGCTTCAGTCGTGTCTGACTCTGTGCGACCCCATAGACAGTAGCCCACCAGGCTGCCCCGTCCCCTGGACTCTCCAGGCAAAAACACCGGAGTGGGTTGCCATTTTCTTCTCCAGTGGGGTTGCATTAAATCAGACATGACTGAGCAACTAACACTAATCACAAGCAGATTCTAAGTTTTTACTGTGTTAGCTGGTTCTAGAACTGACTAGAAGTTAGGATACTTTAAGGCTATCTCAGGTCTTCATCTGCCTTTTCTAAAAGCAATTTATTTGTACTCAGTACCTGATAATTCTGTTCTGAACCTGAAATCTGATTTCACCCCCCCCCCGAAATTTCCAGTCATATCAGAGATGTGGTGAGTTCCCAAACTGCTGTCCTTTGCACTCTTTCTCTTCAGAGTTTGTGATGACCGACTCCCTCCCCTCTTCAGAGCTCTCCTGTCTTGTGCAACAGTTTTTCTCTATTGGTTGTGTTTCTCCCACTCCGTACCTTCTTTACTGTTTCCCTTTTTGTGAAGTCTTATTCTTACCCTTCTTTGCTTGCTTTGTCCTTTCTCTGTAGATGACTTAGCCTGTTTTCATGTTTCTAAATGCCACCTTGGTTCTAATAACTTTTAAGTCTCTATTTCTGGCTTTAATTTCTCAGTTGCAGACCTGAATTCCCAATTGGTCGTCTGAACATCTTTACTGGAATGTTCAAAACTGAAGCCATTTTCTTTGTATAATTTCCTTTCTTCACCCCCTCCCTCCCCTACAGCCTGTTGTTCTTATGTGATTGAATTTCTGCTAAATGCCCACCATCCTTCTAGTCCTCCTAACGTTAACTTACTCATTTGTTTCTACATGCTGCTACTGCTGCTGCTAAGTTGCTTCAGTCGTGTCCGACTCTGTGCGACACCATAGATGGCAGCCCACCAGACTTCTCCGCCCCTGGGATTCTCCAGGCAAGAACACTGGAGTAGGTTGCCATTTCCTTCTCCAGTGCACGAAAGTGAAAAGTGAAAGTGAAGTCACTCAGTCGTGTCCGACTCTTAGCGGCCCCATGGACTGCAGCCCACCAGGCTCCTCTGTCCATGGATTTTCCAGGCAAGAGTACTGGAGTGGGGTGCCATTGATATCTTAATAACTGCGCATTGTATATCTCTTCTCTCGGTTCTCTTTTCTTCTCTCTATGTATCTCCTTTCACTGCTTGGTCATCATTATCTTCTTAAAAGCCCTCTTTGAATCATATTTCTTTCCTTTTTTCTTTAAGTTATTGTTGGCTCTTTCTTTTCCCTTTCTCTTAAATATTTACTTATTTGGCTGTGCTGGGTCTTAGCTGTGGCACACAGGGTCTTCAGTCTTCCTTGGGGCACGCAGGGTCTTTAGTTGCTGCACGGGCATGTGGGATCTAGTTCCCTAACTAAGGGTCGAACCTGGGCCCCGTGCATTGGGAGGGTGGAGTCTTGGCCACTGGACCATCAGGAAAGTCTCATATTACTTTATTTCTTTAAATGCTTTTTATAGGATCTCTAGTGTCTATAGGATAAAATTAAAATTTGCAATTACACTAAAGTCTCTCTGTATTCTGACCAGAACTTGACTCTCTCCCATCATCTTTTTTTTACCCATCACAGATTCTCTAGGTTCTCTGGGCTCATAGGTCTACTTCAGGTTCCCCATGCATTCTCATACTTGGGCTTCTGCTCACGTTGGGCATCAGCCTGGTTGTCTTGCTGTAGTCACTCATTCTGCTTCCCTCATCTGTGATAATCACATTTGTCCTGAGGCCCAGTTAGATATCTCCTCTTGGCAATTGTTTCCTTTATTCCACTAATCAGAATTCATAGCATTTATCTCTGATAAGCAGTTCCTCTTTTACATCTAATACTGAAAGTATGTCCTTACCCTTTTAATAAGTTGTTGGTGTGTATCTTCTTTACCAGATTGGAACTTCTTAGTTGACAAGACTGTAGCTTCACTTTGGTGTTGTCATGGCAACTGACAGGTTTTGTGCATTGTTGCCGAATAAGTGAGTGACTGATTGTTGAGCAGATGACTGACATGAGACACACTAGAGAAACCTTTGCTTGACTTTTTCAGGTGAGACACTTCAAAGTAAAAGATAATCTTAGCTGTGGGAAATATTCTTTCCCTCTAGCCGCCCTCCGCAGGGAAAACCACATCCACTTCAGAGAAATATTTTTGGAATGAAATCAGAGAATTAGCATCATTACGTGGCCGCAAGGACTATAAACAGTTACTGCAGTCGCCACAGTTGGTTCTGATAAGTGTGAAGTTGGTATGCGCCACTGTCCATGTTAATAAGTCATAGCACTCAGTGTGCCTGGCTGCACATGGCAGATCTGATCTCTTGAGCTGTGCTGCTAGTTGATTGGAGGAGGGCATGGCAACCCCCTCTAGTATTCTTTTCTGGAGAATCCCATGGACAGAGGAGCCTGGCAGGCTACAGTCCATGGGTTGCTAAGAGTCGGACACAACTGAAGTGATACAGCATGCATGCTAGTTGATATTGTAACCATAGTGGTGTTCGTGAGCATGACACCTATGCTTTTTTTTCTAAAAGATTTTGTTAGTAGTAAATAGCTTTTATTAAATATTATCTTGCTCCTATACAGAATGGTAAGAGAAAATACATCCTTTTAATAACAGAAAATGATCTTTTTTAAAAAATTATTTAATTTTTTGCTGTGCTGAGTCTTGTTGACTAAAACACGATGTACAACTTCAGAGTTGTGAGTTAAGTTTTGTCTGGAGCAAAATGAGGACTGCAGTCCGTGAGGCAGCATAGCTCTGAGAGACTGCTCCAAAGCAGCAGTGGGGGAAAGTCCATATATAAGGTTTTGGTGATGGGGGAGTTCAATACCATGCTGCTGCTGCTAAGTCGATTCAGTCCTGTCCGACTCTGTGCAGCCCCATAGACAGCAGCCCACCAGACTCCCCCGTCCCTGGGATTCTCCAGGCAAGAACACTGGAGTGGGTTGCCATTTCCTTCTCCAATGCATGAAAGTGAAAAGTGAAAGGGAAGTCGCTCAGTCGTGTCCAACTCTTCGCGACCCCATGAACTGCAGCCTACCAGGCTCCTCCATCCATGGGATTTTCCAGGCAAGAGTACTGGAGTGGGGTGCCATCGCATGAAGCACTCATTTTACAAAAGGTTTTTTGTTAGTCATGAGGATCTGATGTCACCATGAAGGGGTTTAGTGCTTCTTTAGATATGGGGAGATGAAAGGATTGAGATCATAAAATCTGTTTCTAAAAACATCCAACTATCTAAAGACCTGTCTCACCAATTTCCCTGGAGCACAGAGTGCTTCACTCCACCCTGAACTCCCTTGAGGGTTGTTGAAGGTCAACAGCCATAGCAGCATGGGGCTCAATCTCCATAGAGGCAGATGGCAAAAGCCTTTGTTGTTCAGTCGTTGGCAGTGCTCTTGGTAAGTGCCAATTTGTAGTTGACAGTCTCCATGCTCTATACAGTCTTTCTCTAGTTGCCGTGTGAGGGCTTCTCATTGCAGGGGTTTCGCTTGTTGTGGAGTATGGGCTCTAGGTGCACTAGCGCAGTAGCTGTGGCTCTCAGATTTAGTTGCCCTGCAGCATATGGGATATTCCTGGACCAGGGGTCAAACCTGTGTCTTCTGCATTGGCAGGCAGATTCCTAACCACTGGACCACCAGGGAAGTCCAAACAGTTTATCCTTTATGTTGCATTTCAGCTTGATAGCACAAACGTGTGTACTATTGTTGGAGTTAACGGTTATAAGATTAATTAGTATATCAAAATCGCAAGAGCAGATTTAGCAGTTACTTCATAGATAGGAAGTTTACTGTGGTAGGAAAGAAGGTGCCTGTCTGTGACTGGAACTCTCTGTTCTCTCTGGAAGGATTGCTTTATTAGAGGCACTCATGGGCAGTGGAAATGGCACAAGGTTTGAAGTTACTGTAACTGGCTTCAAATTTCACCTCTTCTCATCATTACCCCTCAGCCTCAGCTTCCTTATCCAGTGATATTTTTATTATGGTTTGAAAGAAGAATGCAAGACCAACAACATAAATTTTGATTTGAGACAAACTTCAGTTCTCTCTGACTCTTACAAAACCATGGAACCAGTGAGATAATGGAGTAAGTGTTAGTTTCTCATTTTGCCTGGACAGGTTTAAATTAACCCAATAAGGAAATTGGAGGTGTGGCATCTTAGGAAACATCCTGTCTCCGTATCTCATGACTTTACTCATTTGTTTTTCCATTTTTACTTGCACAGTTTGGCAAATTCCTTTCTTCTAAAGTACAGCCTAATTCACCATTCTGTTATGTAACTTGAGGTAGAAAGATGGGAGTGGAGTTGTTTATAGTGCGTCTTGAGATTTAATTTTGAGACTTAATCTTGGCTTTTGACTGCTATAGGAACTTTTCCAAAATGAAAAAATATATGATTTAGGTAAGTGGAGCCAAATTATCTAAACATTGCTTACTTTAGTTGCGCCAGTGGTCTCTCTTTCTCTCCCCTTTCCCCCATCTCTCCCTCCCTCTCAGTTTCCTCCTCCATCCCTCCGCATTCTTATTTTTTGGAGGGAGGAGGAGCAGGGAACAGGATTGGCTCAGCTACTTACAAAAGCCTTTTTAGTTTGTATTTCAAGCAGAAGGATTTGTAAATCAGATAGGTGGAACATCTAGTTATGTTTGTGTCCAAAACAGCCTGAAGCTGCCTCCAGGGATGAAACCTGTTTTTTTATGACCCTAAGGGCTTCCCGGGTGGCTCCGTGGTAAAAGAACCCACCTGCCAGTGCAGGAGGCACAGGAGATGCTGGTTCCATACCTGGGCTGGGAAAATCCCCTGGAAAAGGAAATGGCAACCAACTCCAGTATTCTTGCCTGGGAAATCCCATGGACAGAGGAGCCTGGCAAGCTACAGATCAGGGGGTCACAAGGAGTCCAACACAGATTCGTGACTGAGCACACACACACATGCATGCTCTTGGCACTCACCTGCCGTCTAATTTCTGTAGTAACAATGCTCAAGAAAGGAAGTTCCCAAGTTTCTCATAAAGCTGTTGTATCTGTTGGATTGTTCTGGTTAACTTCTTTTCTCTGAAATGTACAGCCTATTTTCTTTTTCTTCAGAAATTTACAGGTTTAACTGTTTTCCATTTTAATTGATGGTTAATATATCACAACAGGAAATTCCCATCTAGTTCATTTTTTTCTTTTGCTTCCAAAATAATTTTGATTGTGTTTTGCATATTTTTTTCTAACTCTGCAGAGTAGAAAATAACAAGATAAACTCAAGGTAGAAAAGAATAAAAAGAAGATGAATTCTTGGTATGGGAAGGAAATAAAAGAAACTTGAAATAGGAAGAGAACTGGTGATACAGATTATTATTTTATGTCAGTTTATTTTTCAATTTAGAGGTCTTTCAGTTTTTTCCCTTTTACTTTAATCAAAGTAGTGCCATCAGAGTCAAAAGCATAGTTAAACAAACCTTTTGTAATTAGTTTTTAAAAGTAGAAATTGTAGGAAGTATCCAGATGTGTGTTAGGAACCAGATGATCTAGGAAGGGAGCCAGTGAAATAATACACTGGGAGTGACTGAAAGTAAGAGAGAGAAAAATATATTTACAAGCAGACTATCATCGGTAGTACACAAAAAACAGTTAGATAAAAATAGCCTTGGAGCAGCCGCTGAAGGCTAGAAAGTTCCACAGTGGTAGATAAGCCTCCCAAAAAAGAAACCCCTTGCAGAATAGGAGTGAGGGGGAAACGTGGCCTCTTCTAATAACATTTGACATAAGTGATATAGCATAGGGTCGTTGGTAAAGATGAGCTTTTTGTAACTAGATGTGTTTCTTTGGTTAATAAATTAGAATTATACTAAAATTTTCATAAGCTTTCCTAAGACTTAGCAGTAAATTTGACTACTACTCTATTGTATTTATGCCTAAATAATACATTCCTATATCATATTATTACTTGTCTTAATCAGTTCCCGCTGTGATAAGAGGATACCATGGAGTGGGTGGTTTGAACAGCAAACATTTAATGTCTGCTAAGGGCCCTCTGGTGTTGGAGAAGACTCTTGAGAGTCCCTTGGACTGCAAGGAGATCCAACCAGTCCATTCTGAAGGAGATCAGCCCTGGGATTTCTTGGGAAGGCATGATGCTAAAGCTGAAACTCCAGTACTTTGGCCACCTTATGCGAAGAGTTGACTCATTGGAAAAGACTCTGATGCTGGGAGGGATTGGGATTCTCTGATGCAGGAGGAGAAGGGGACGACAGAGGATGAGATGGCTGGATGAACAGAGTCTGAGCGAACTCCGGGAGTTGCTGATGGACAGGGAGGCCTGGTGTGCTGCAATTCATGGAGTCGCAAAGAGTCGGACACGACTGAGCGACTGAACTGAACTGAACTGAACTGAAGGGCCCTCTTCTGGGCTGCAGACTGCTGACTTCCTGTATGCTAACTCATGGTGGGAAGAAGGCATGGGAGCTCTCTGGGGTCCCTTTTGTAAGGGTACCAATTCTGTTCATGAGAACTCCTCCCTCATAACCTGATTACCTCCTGGAGGCCCCAACTCCTAATCCCACCATGCTGGGGGTTAGAATTTCAACACGTGAATTTGGGGGACACCAAGATTTAGCCCATTGCACTACTGTTGTCACACCATCATGCAAACCTCGTAAGGGTCTTACTGAAGGACCAGGTTATTGTAAATAATAGCTTCTGTAAAAGCACAGTATATTCTAATAGCTTCTGTAAAAGCACAGTATATTCTAGTGTCCATTTATATTTGAAGGTGGATTCTTGAGGCTAAAAAGTGTTTTTAAATTAGAAACTGGATATAAGAAAACTGTTAAAATGCCATGGAGACTGTGATTAATAGCATCATGATCTGTTGTTGAATCTGAAGGCATAAAGGGCAGGAAGACAATGGGGTGGGTAGGAATGAGGTGGGGTACAGAATCTAGAGAGTGGTTTGAGTGGGGAGGGGAGCAGAAGATCGGTATTCTGTATGAGACAACCAGGGGAAAATGGCATTATTTAAGGGACGTTTTGTCAAGATCTGAAAAATTGCCAGAATTGTAAATAGGTTATGAGTTTCCACGTTAAATGAGTCTACAAAGTGCTCAGCACAGTGAATAAATAAACACCTATTTCAAAGCACATCTTCGGGAAATTTCAAAACATCTTTGATGAGGAGGACCTTCTAAGAGTTTTCAGGAATTGAAAACAGAAACAAAAATATGCTATATGACATTCGAGTAAGAGTGGCATCGAGTTCTTGACAGCAATGTTAGAGGCTAAGACCACAGAGTAGTGCTGTTAAAGTTCCAATTGAACATGACTTCTAAACTGAAATTATATTTCAAGCTAAACGATCCGTCAAGTAACAGAAGGGGAATATTGAAAAGGACAAGAAGAAGACAGAGGAAATCCCCAAAACATTGGTGAAAGGAAGTCCCGGGATGGCAGCTGGATAGCTGAGAGAATGTCCAATCCAGATTGGAATAAGGGGATGGTAGGGTTTTAGGTACTTCTCAATTTAATCTCAACTTTTCTAGATAATATTCTTACAGCACTAGGTTTTATTTAGAAATGTTGAGATAAATGCCATAAGGAGAGGCTAAAAATTAAAAGAAAGAATGCCTTTGGTGGGCTGCTGTTTTTTCTTTATTAGCTTATTTGATTTTAAGTATAGTTGTTATTTTTCCCACAATGTACATCTATTAATAAAGTAATGTGTAATTTAAGGAAACAACCTTCTCTGAATGTGTAAAATCAGCATGATAGTTACTACTTTATAGGGTTCTATAAAAAAAGGATATTAAAATTAAATTCCCCAGCAGAATGCTGGCACATACTGGGTGCTCATTGAATGTTTGTTTCTTTTTTTCAGTCAGTTTTGCTATATTTTCTATGAGGAAAAAAAAAACAAAAACAACTTAAGTTCCGAACAAGTCAATGTATGAACACATTTAAAAGCCAACTAGTTTTTAAGTAGGGCACTGAAATTTCAGACTTTAAGTATAAACTGCTGCTGCTGCTGCTAAGTCACTTCAGTCGTGTCTGACTCTGTGCGACCCCAGAGACGGCAGCCCACCAGGCTCCCCTGTCCCTGGGATTCTCCAGGCAAGAACACTGGAGTGGGTTGCCATTTCCTTCTCCAGTGCATGAAAGTGAAAAGTGAAAGTGAAGTCGCTCAGTCGTGTCCGACTCTTTACGACCCCGTGGACTGCACCCTACCAGGGTCCTCTGTCCATGGGATTTTCCAGGCAAGAGTATTGGAGTGGGGTGCCATTGCCTTCTCCGTAAGTATAAACTATGTATTGTTTAATAGATCATGACAAGCATTCTAGATTCCAGATTTTTCATTAAAGCAACTCCTTTCATTAAAAAAAATGTCACAGATAGTAAAAATGTAATCAGAAATGAAGTACACACCCCAAAATTAATTTGACAAAATTTAACACCCCTTCTTTCAACCACTCTGGATATACTTCTTGCTAATAATAGTTTAGAAAAAATCTATCTCCAGTAATATTTAGATCAGTGTTTATTATACATTAATGTATTTTGGTTGATGATATTGTTGACTAAATTGCCTTATCAGAGTCATTTGTGGCAGAAAAAACATAAATGTTGTTGACTGCTAAAGTGAAGGCACGGATGGGAATCCGCCTGCCAATGTGGGGGACGTGGGTTCAATCCCTGGTCAGGGGAGATTGCACGTGCCACAGAGCAGTTAAGCCCCGTGTGCCTCAGTGCTGAAGTCTGCGTGCCTAGAGCCATGCTCTGCAACAAGAGAAGCCGCTGCAGCGAGGAGCCAGTGCACCACCACTAGGGAGTAGCCCCCACCCTCCGCCCCTAGAGAAAGCCCACGCGCAGCAACAGAGACCCAGCACAGCTAGCTTCAGTTCCGCTTTACTACAGCATTATGATCAGGTGACTAGTAAGCCCCACACAGTCTTTCCTTAAAATTATTTCACTGGGTAAGTCCAGAAGACTGAGCTAATACTGGCCTGGAATATGAGGAACATAGAGGGATGTGTTACTTTATTTTACTATTGCTACTTGAAATATATACCCAAGATCCTTCAAGCTACTATCCTACATACCTACTGAGAAGTTATTTCACAGAGCATTTCATTTGTACCTCTCCTTGGGTAATTTATAATGTCAGCATTTTCATATCAAAGCACCTACAATTACAGTGTAGGGTCTATGGTGTCTTATTTCAGATTTTCTTGGTAAGAATAATATTCTTTTGACAAAGTTACAGACTTTATCAGGCTTCTCTGATGGCTGAGAGGGTAAAGCGTCTGCCTACAATGCAGGAAACCCAGGTTCCATCCCTGGGTCAGGAAGATCCCCTGGAGAAGGAAATGGCACCCCATTCCTGTACTCTTGCCTGGAAAATCCCATGGATGGAGGAGCATGGTAGGCTACAGTCCATGCGGTCACAAAGAGTCGGACACAACTGAGCCACTGCACTTTCCTTTCCTTTCACAGATTTTATCTCATGATGGCAGTTGCAGGGGGTGTATGCTAGATCATGTTATAAACGCATTAAAAGTGTTCTCTGATAAAAGAATTAAGTGTAAAAACAGAAGGAAAGCGTAAATGGAAGAAAAAGAAAACAGTTTAGACAGTCTATGCCAATGATAGCTTGTAAATGATAGCTGGTAAATAAAGAAATCCATACAGATATTTATCACAAAGCTTTTTGAAGGAAAGATGCCATGTCAAATCAGGGATGAATGATATTAATTGTTCTTACACAACCCCCTCTCCCTGCTTTTTACAGCCTCCCTCACCCACACACACAAAATACTATTTTTATTTTGTTTTAACAAACTCTTATATAGTGGTTTGTGCCAGGGATAATTCTAAGCACTTGACAAATATTTACTTACTAAACTCTGTTAGCTAGGTACTATTATTATCTTTGTTTGTTTGCTTTTTAAATATTTAATGAAACCAAGGTGGTGCTTTTCCAGGACTTCTGTAAGTAGTGAATGGCACTGCTGGTGTTTGAAGCTGGTAATCTGGCCCTAGAGTTAGTCCTGTGAACCTCTATGCTCTTTCTGCTGCTTGCCTTGGAGTGATGAACGAAAGAGGAAGAGTTCTCTACTCCTGGGTCCTATGACGCCATCAATGGTTATTTCCTTATACCATAAAAAAAAAATAAATTTATTAGCAGTTATCTGTTTTACTGTCACTTAGTGGAAAATAATGTGCAGTCATTTATTCAAAAATATAAAAACAGAATATGAAGGGTTTTGTTGCTGTTGGCAGTTTTGGGAATAACTGTGAGGAATGAAATTCTGTTTACTAAAGATACAACTTCACGCATCATTTAGAGAACTTCTTTACCAAGAACATGTTTGGCACTTAATAACACTCAATAAATATTGAGTCTAATTAAACAGTGAACAAGGATGCACTATATATTTACAGCATTCTCCAATTCATCATATTCTTTTTAATTTCACGTTTGCTTGGGTATGGTGTAGAATTTAAAATATGCATCATAAATGTCTTAGGAAGCTTTGAATGTTTTATATGTTTTTGAATGATCATTTAAATCAGGCAACAGCTGATGGTACAGGGTGAAGCATGATCCATAATAATTATATTTTACAAACTCATTTTGTCCTAAAACTTCTCTAAGGACAAAAGTATATCCTTAATTAAAGTCAGTGCTGTGGCCTTTCTCTTGCCAGTGAGATGGAAACCACTGTATTTATTTCCTAACATGAGGGAGAAAGGACTATTTCCAGTTCTCATACACAGACATTCCTGTTGTTACTTCTCTGGACGGCCTCCTGAGAGATCTAATAATAGGAGTGTGAGTCTGTCCTTAGTCACCAGTGACTATTTCCTTAGCAAATTCATTAACCTCTCTTTTATCTCTCAATTTGTAACCCCAGTAAATTATCAGTTAAGTGTTATACTTCCCTGAAATATAGCTCTTTTCCACTCATCTCTGTTTTCTATCAATATGATTTTTAGACCAGTATGTTAAACAGGTTATTTAGATTTAAATTCATTCAAAAGCCCAAGCCATCTGTGCTCTGATTTTATTACATCCTAGGGCAGATTTATCTATTGATAGTTACCACTGTTGAAGATAGGTTAAAGAATATAGTTCAAGCATATAATCATAATTCTTGAATATGTTAAAAAAATTTTTTTTTCATTTTTTATTGGGATACATAACTACTGTCACTGAAACAATTTCTCAGAGATGATTTTCAAGTTTTTCAATGGTTTTTAGCTTCAGCAATAGTAAATTTATATGCTGTGTTTTATTGCCAAGAGAAAATATGTTATCCATTGTGACAGAAAAAATTGTTATTAAAGCAGATGGTAAATCCTTGAATGTAGTGTTTTTGTTACTGAACTACATGGTATTTTTGTTTGCTTGTTTGTTTATTGTTTTTTGGTAGGATTGCTGGTTTAAAATTGACTGTGTGCCTTGTCTCATAATTCTGTGCCTTTTCTATCAGGGTATTTACCTTTACTGGAAGACTAACTTATTTCTTATTATGTAGAACTTTATTTGATAATTATAAATTGTTTTAACTGTATGGACATATATTTAGAAGAAAGTTTTAACTTCTTGAAGTTATTTTTTATATTTACTGATATTTTCTAAACCAAAAAATGATTATTCATGGAGTTATTTTCATGTCCACAGTGTTTTACATTTTGGCAGATGATTCATCTCAGCTTTTAAAATAAGATAAAAATCTCATATTATTACTTAGGAACTTTCAAATATAACCCTTCTCAAAAAATAGGGGGAACATATATGTATTTCAAAATGTAATATTTGAAATGAAAATGTAAAACGACTAATATCATAAAATGGGATAGAGGTGCCCTCTTGGAGCCTAGAATAAAATTGAATAAAAGGGTTTAATTTTATTACTGTCACCATCCTAATGGTTCAGAAGTGCTGAATAGAAGTACCACTGATTAATTTTCCCCTTGCTTAAGAATTTAAATTTTCTTTGGGGAATGGATTTTCTGTTAAAAAATAATCTGAACCATCTTTGAATCAGATCAGATCAGTTGCTCAGTCGTGTCCGACTCTTTGCGACTCCATGAATCGCAGCACACCAGGCCTCCCTGTCCATCACCAACTCCCGGAGTTCACTGAGACTCACGTCCATCGAGTCAGTGATGCCATCCAGCCATCTCATCCTCTGTCGTCCCCTTCTCCTCTTGCCCCCAATCCCTCCCAGCATCAGAGTCTTTTCCAATGAGTCAACTCTTCGCATGAGGTGGCCAAAGTACTGGAGTTTCAGCTTTAGCATCATTCCTTCCAAAGAAATCCCAGGGCTGATCTCCTTCAGAATGGACTGGTTGGATCTCCTTGCAGTCCAAGGGACTCTCAAGAGTCTTCTCCAACACCACAGTTCAAAAGCATCAATTCTTCGGCACTCAGCCTTCTTCACAGTCCAACTCTCACATCCATACGTGACCACAGGAAAAACCATAGCCTTGACTAGATGAACCTTTTTTGGCAAAGTAATGTCTCTGCTTTTGAATATGCCAACTAGGTTGGTCATAACTTTCCTTCCAAGGAGTAAACGTCTTTTAATTTCATGGCTGCAGTCACCATCTGCACTGATTTTGGAGCCCAGAAAAATAAAGTCTGACACTGTTTCTACCGTTTCCCCATCTATTTCCCATGAAGTGATGGGACCGGACGCCATGATCTTCGTTTTCTGAATGTTAAGCTTTAAGCCAACTTTTTCACTCTCCTCTTTGACTTTCATCAAGAGGCTCGTTAATTCTTCTTTACTTTCTGCCATAAGGGTGGTGTCATCTGCATATCTGAGGTTACTGATATTTCTCCTGGCAATCTTGATTCCAGCTTGTGCTTCTTCCAGCCCAGCGTTTCTCATGATGTACTCTGCATATAAGTTAAATAAACAGGGTGACAATATACAGCCTTGACGAACTCCTTTTCCTATTTGGAACCAGTCTGTTGTTCCATGTCCAGTTCTAACTGTTGCTTCCTGACCTGCATACAGATTTCTCAAGAGGCAGATCAGGTGGTCTGGTATTCCCATCTCTTTCAGAATTTTCCACAGTTTATTGTGATCTGTACACTCAAAGGCTTTGGCATAGTCAATAAAGCAAAAATAGATGCTTTTCTGGAACTCTCTTGCTTTTTCCATGATCCAGCGGATGTTGGCAATTTGATCTCTGGTTCCTCTGCCTTTTCTAAAACCAGCTTGAACATCAGGAAGTTCACAGTTCACGTATTGCTGAAGCCTGGCTTGGAGAATTTTGAGAATTACTTTACTAGCGTGTGAGATGAGTGCGGTAGTTTGAGCATTCTTTGGCATTGCCTTTCTTTGGGATTGGAATGAAAACTGACCTTTTCCAGTCCTGTGGCCACTGCTGAGTTTTCCACATTTGCTGGCATATTGAGTGCAGCACTTTCATAGCATCATCTTTCAGGATTTGAAATAGCTCAACTGGAATTCTATCACCTCCACTAGCTTTGTTCATAGTGATGCTTTCTAAGGCCCACTTGACTTCACATTCCAGGATGTCTGGCTCTAGGTCAGTGACCACACCATCGTGATTATCTGGGTCATGAAGATCTTTTTTGTACAGTTCTTCTGTGTATTCTTGCCATCTCTTCTTAATATCTTCTGCTTCTATTAGGTCCATACCATTTCTGTCCTTTATCGAGCCCATCTTTGCATGAAATGGTCCTTTGGTATCTCTGATTTTCTTGAAGAGATCTCTAGTCTTTCCCATTCTGTTGTTTTCCTCTATTTCTTTGCATTGATCGCTGAAAAAGGCTTTCTTATCTCTTCTTGCTGTTCTTTGGAACTCTGCATTCAGATGTTTATATCTTTCCTTTTCTCTTTTGCTTTTTGCTTCTCTTTTTTTCACAGCTATTTGTAAGGCCTCCCCAGACAGCCATTTTGCTTTTTTGCATTTCTTTTCCATGGGAATGGTCTTGATCCGTGTCTCCTGTACAATGTCATGAACCTCAGTCCATAGTTCATCAGGCACTCTTATCTATCAGATCTAGGCCCTTAAATCTATTCGAATCTATTTGACATATAATATTGTGTTAATTTAAGGTGTACAACATGTTACTTTGATAACATTTATGTATTGTAACATGAAAGCCATTGTAGCACTATTTATCACGTTATGTAATTGTGATACAATTTTGTTGCTTATATTTATTATATGTGCTTTAGATCACTGTGGCCTGTTTAAACACTATCCTTTGCAAGTTTGTACCCTTAAACATCAGTTTTATCCCCTCAAACCCATCCCCTGGTAACCACCATTATTATCTGATTGTTTGAGTTTGACGTTTTATATTTCACATATAAAGTTTATGTCATACAGTATTGGTCTCTCCGTGTCTGACTTACCTCACTTATCAAACTGTGTTCAGGATCCTTGCATGTTGTCAGAAATGTCAGGCTATCCTTCTTTCTTACTGCTGAATAATATTTCATTCATATATAAACCATATCATATTTATCCATTCATCTGTTGATGGGCATTTAGGTTGTTTCTATATCTTGAATATTGTGAATAAAGCTGCAATAAGTGTGGGAGTGTATATATTTCTTAAAAACACTGTTTTCATTTCCTTTGGTTATGTACTCAATAGTGGAGTTACTGGACTGTATGGTAGACCTGCTTTTAACTTTTTGAGAAACTGCCATATTGTTTTCCATACAATTGAACCAATTTATATTCCCATCAATACTGTATGAGGGTTCCTTTTTTTTTTTTCTTTGTATGGCATCCTTTCCAGAACTTGTTGTCCCTTGTCTTTTAGATAATGACCATTTTGACAGGTGTGAGGTGATAATATTTCATTGTAGTTTTGATCTGCATTTCCCTGCTGCTGCTGCTGCTGCTGCTAAGGCGCTTCAGTCGTGTCCAACTCTGTGCGACCCCATAGACGGCAGCCCACCAGGCTCCTCCGTCCCTGGGATTCTCCAGGCAAGAACACTGGAGTGGGTTGCCGTTTCGTTCTCCACTGCATTTCCCTGCTGATATGATATTGTGCATCTTTTCACATGTCCGTTGTCCATTTTGATGTCCTCTTTGCTTCACAATTTACCTCTTGGGGTTCTACTAGACTTTAGCTTGCTTCAGATAGTTGTAAGAGAACAATGGAAGTAATAAAGCCCACGTAACCTGCATGATGCAGTAGCGTTTGGATTTTATAGTACATGTATGCATTCCTGTGTCAGTGATGTGCAAAAGATGACCATACCATATTTTTTGCTTTTCATAAGTAGGTTTATCGAAACAGTAGCCCACACGTACAAATATTCTTTAACATTAAGGCAAAAGCAAATGCCTAATGACATACTTTTACTGAAACCAAATGTTATCTGCATTAAATGGGGAAAGTGGGCTAAATTCTTCAGTTGTGACAGTAGATGAGCTTAACAGGAAATCAACAAGCTGAGCAGATAGTTATATTTTCAAAGGCACTGAAGAAAATGAGTTTTTGATGGCTTTATTAAAGTTCAGCTTAAGCTCTTAAATGAGGAGAGCCAGTGTCACAGGCATGTCCCTGGCTCCGTGAACACACTGAGATCTCCATTAATATCCAGCCCTGCCCCAGAATGCTTTTAGTTGCTTTTTGATGTTTATTAATTATTTTTTTTCATAGAAATAGAAGTGTTGCTTTTGTTTCCATAGTATATTGTTTACTCATACACTGAAAGTAGAAAAAGATTTGCTTGGAGTTTTCCACATAGATGTTTTTTTTTTCCTTTGAAATATGGCACTATTCCTATAAGAGCCTGACTGTTGAGAAGGGTGACTGATGTGTGAGTTTTGCCTGCTCTTTGTAATGCTTTCTCCTGGCCAGTGGCCATTTCAGGTAAGCAGATGCAGTCTACTAAATCATCTTTGCTGGAGAAGCAAGGCAGTGCTCTAATGCCTCGCCAGGAGTTGTAGGAACATTGAGCAGCCATCAGAACGGTCACTTGTTTGGCATGTGCCTTCTCTAAACACTTGTGAGTGTTTGCTAACCATCCGACTAATAGGTCCTCGGTCCCTATAATGCCTTTTTTTTTTTTTAATCAAAAGAGAAGTTTGCCTTGTGGTCCCATCATATACAAATAAAATGAAATAAAAATTAGAATTTCGGTGGTATTTTTGAGTAAGTGGGTGACTGTGATTTTTGTCATTCCAGTTATAAACAATGATTTCCTTTTCTAATACGAACTCCAAAAAGAATGCAGTGGGAAAGCCACAGCATCAGAATGTTAGTCTGGTTTTTGAGGAGACATTAAAAGAAACTGTGTTTGTGGTTAGAGGAAGCTGTGTTTCTGATCATCTATCTGTTCAGAAGAGGGAGTGTGCATATGGAGTGATGTACACCTTAGCATGCATGTAGAGTGATGTACACCTCAGTTTGACTGCTGTTGGTATGTGTATCTGCTTGGAAGAGGAGACAGCATATATTAATGGGATTTTTTGTTTGCTCATTTTAAAATTTGTTAATAAGAAAATGGATATGCAGGTAACTTCATTATATTCAACTAGCTTGATTTTTGTGCCCTTTAATTTTCAGAAAATCGTGCACCTATGGTTTTAGAGTTTCTTAATGGCTGTCGTGGGGCTTCCCAGGTGGCTCAGTGGTAAAGAAGTTGGTACAGGCAGCTTCTTTACCACGTGGGTTTGATCGCTGAGTCAGGAAGATTCCCCTGGAGGAGGAAATGGCAACCCACGGCAGTATTCTTGCCTGGAATGTCCTGTTGACAGAGGAGCCTGGAGGGCTACAGTCCATGGGGTTGCAAAGAGTCAGACACAACTTAGCAACTAAACAGCAACAACCAATGGCTGTCACACTGACGTCTATACCTGTACCAAAGTCAGAATTCCCTAATTACTTTTGTAAAGGGTAGGGGAAAAATACACTATCCGTATTCTTCAGAGTTTATAAAACATACTATCTGATTGATTCATTACTAGGAAAAAAGTATCCTAGCCTTCTGAAAACAAAACCAATATTTGTTGACTCTGAGCTTGGAAAGTCACATAGATACAGCCTTCAGTAGTCTACTTATACCTGTTTTCAAGCCATTTGTTTATTTAGCAAATATTTACTAAGCATTTATTGTGGCCAGACACTATATTAGTTCCAAGAAGGGCAAGAAGAAAGTGCTATGTTAAGTTATAATAGAACCATAGTTTGACAAGATGATGACCAAATTTTGAATTTGATTTAGCTCTTATTTCTGTTTGAATTAAAATACAGATTTTCAGAATCAGAAAAGACATTTAAAATTACCTGCTCCAACCCCCTTCATCCAGTGTTTGAATCTTTTGTATTATTCATTTGATCATTGCTGATATTTGACTGTTTTTGACTTTTAAAAAATGGCATTTTCATGTAGTTCAACCTAATGGAACTATTATTAAGTACAGAGTTTGCTCATGACAGTGTAAGATGGGTTAGTGAAGACAACCCTATCAAACTGTCTGTATGGGGGAGAAATGTAAGACCAGATATTGACAAAATTAAGGCTATTTGCAGAAATAAAATGGCTCAAGTGCCTTCATCTAACCAGGATGAAGATTCTGGGTGCTGAATTAAGGGTTCATCTTGTGTGATCCATTATATCATTTCAAACCTTCTTCACACTCTACAAGGCTCTTAAAACCCACGAGGGATATTCTGCATGGACATGGATTTCAGTTACTTTGCAACTTGAGTTTGTGGCTGGAGGATGAGCCATTTACTCAGGGTTCCCCAGCTTCCTAGAGAACACCTTCCTAGTGTTGTAGTTGAAGATGTTCTTGGTCTCTCCAGTCCCTACCTTGGAAGCTGCGTTTCCCTGGCTATGGCAGCTCAACGCATGGCTGTGCGTTCATGTACATTTAAAGTTACTTTGAAAATCAACATCTAGGAATCAGGATTTCACCTAGTATAAGTAAGACCTAACTGGGTAAATGATGAAATGACTGTTTTCCCTTACAATTGGCTTCAGTGAGTTACTTGAACTCACACATTCCTGTTTCACTTACATACAAGTGCTAGCCTCTGGCATCAGAAAAATGGATATGCTGTGGTGTGTGTCCTCAAGTTACTCTAAGCACACCTCAGTCTAAGTACTTTAAAAAGGTTTGGTAAATGAAATATATTCTTCCATTCATCCAAGCATCACTTACTACGTACGTATTAAGCCAGGCACTGTGTTAGGCTCTAGTGATAAAGCTGAAAACAAGAACAAGCCCTTTCTTCATCTACATCATATTCTGAATGTGAAATGAGACATTAAACATCAGTACTAGTATAATGTTAGATAATGATGAAAGCTATAAAGAAAAAGAAACTACTAGAGAGTAAAAAAAAAATAGTACAAAGGAGAATGTAATCATCTCTGCATAGGAAATGAGGTAAACCACCCTAAGAATATAATTTTAAATCTGGGTTTTGAAGAGTAGATAAGAGTATGACAAGCAGACCAGGCAAGGAAGAAACTTCTAGATAGAGAAGCAGCAACAAACAGTAAGGCTCGAAGACGTAAAACAGGAGATTAAAAATAGGAATGCATATTTGTAAAAAAGATGCAGTATAGGAATAATAAAATATGGTGTATGATATCCTTTGAAGAGTGTTGAAATAACATCATATTTGGATATGCGAAAAATTGTTTCCTTGAGAGTACTCAGATTTATTCAAGTATCAGAACTCCAGGTAGTAGTAAAAGTGCTCTTTACAGAACTCAATAAATTATTGTTCTGATTCACCTTCAAATATCTGAAAATGTCATTATTGATCTGAATTTGGAACTGTTCCAGGCATCTTTAAGGTTAAATAAGAGTAATAGATGCTAACATTTTAAAATACATTCAAGAAGAAAAAACTCACTTTTGAGAAAATTGAATACATGAACTTTCTGTGTCATTTTGGGAAAGATTGCTATTCTTTTTTTTTTTATCAGATTAATGACCTTAAAATTTTTTTTTAATTAATAAATTTAGTTTCAGCTGCACTGGGTCATTTTTGCTGTGCTCAGGCTCTCTCTAGTTGCCACAAGGGGGCCACTCTCTAGCTGTAAGTACATAGGCCTCCCATTGCACTGGCTTCTCTTGTTGCTGAGTGCAGGCTCAGTCCTTGCGGTGTGCGGTCCCAGTTGCCTTACGGCACATGGAATGTTCCCCGAACAGGGATCGAACTCGTGTCCCCCCTCTGTTCTTTTTTATCATCAGAACCTGAGTGTTGTTCAGTAGCATAGTTTGAGAACTGCTGTGCTACAGTTATTCATCAGATGGGCTGCCAACCTGTGTGGGAAGCGTTAAGGAATCTAACTGTCTCTTGTAGCAGGCAGCCCCTTCGGAAAGTCCCTTGCAGTGGCTCTGACTTCCTTTCATTGAGCTGAAATCTCTCTCTCTGATAATTTAGTCTCACCGTTTAGACTCTGAATCTTGAAGATAATGACGGAAGTCGTGACCTATTTTTTAGAAATCTTCTGAGGAATAACAAGTAAAAATAATCTCAGTGTACTTTGCACTGTTTTAAGGTATATAAATGAGGCTGGGCTTCCCTGGTGGCTCAGTGGTAAAGAATCTGCCTGTCAATGCAGGAGACATGGGTTTGATTCCTGGGTCAGAAAGATCCCCTGGAGAAGGAAGTTGCAACCCATTCCAGTATTGTTGCCTGGGAGAATCCCATGGGCAGAGGAGCCATGAAGGCTACAGTCCATGGGATTGTAAAAGAGTTGGACATGATTTAGCAACTAAAACAATAACAAAACATATGAGACTAATAATGATAAAGGTTAAAGCTTACCTGGGTGTGAAGAGGGTAGGAGGTGTTGGTGTTCTGTTTCATAGAGGGCAAGGTGGGAGTCTATGGTCTCTTAAGTCTTCATAATCAAACTCTTAGTTTGTTCTTTCTGTATAATGTTTTGTTTATGTCTTTTCTCCCCCTATAATTCTTATTTGAGTAGCCATAGGGTTTACAGGAATAGTTCTTCTGAAATAGAAATACAAAACCCAAAGTAAAAGAGGAAAATGCAGTGTTAGAGTATTATGATCCTTGAAGTAAAATGAAACCTGATAACCAAAATCAAATTATGATGGAATTAAAGGAGACTTTATGCATCATTGAAACTTGGAGAGAAAAAAGGGGAGAGGAAATAGGGTGCCAAAGATACATACATTCATATTTATCACACATATATGTACATACATACAAATATATCTGTGTGAAAATATATTGATCGTATATGAGAGATACATTACATTTAATACATACATATACAAACACATAAACAGAGATAAGTGTATTTCCATCAGCTTTTGTGAAAGGGAAGATAACAGATTGAAACTGTGCTCTCTCCTTTCTGTCCTGTTCCACTGTCTGAAGTGGCAGGTGGAATCCGCTCAGTAATTCAAAGAGTGAATTTTTTAATTGATCAATCCTGACATGCTAACCTCAGCAACCGAGCAGCTGCATAATGTGTTAGGTCATCATACCAATAATGAAGATTACATCATTGACCTGCCTACTTTTTTTGGAATGTAGAGAAAAACAAACCCTAGAAATATGTCAGATTTTCAAACAAACCAAAATAATGACTGAGCATACTGATGCTATCTATAGTTTCATCACAACTTATTGACTAATCAGTTAGGAACCATTCTGTTTGTAAAATTAATTTTAATTATAGTTTATTTTTAAAATGAAGTTCTAGCTTAAGACCTGAATGAAAAGTTTCAGAGAAATTGTTTTTCTTTTTCTAAATTTAAAATATTACTATTGTGATAAAGTGATTCACCAAGTGACTTTAAGATAGCAATGTATGTGTTAACAGACTTCTATATATACATCAGCTGTAAGGTATTTCCCTGGGCTTTGTACTTTGAAAAGTTAATATTTTAATTCAGCAATAACACTCAAAATAAGAATCTCTGAAATTTGTTTTATATTTCTATTCCTAAAACAGGACAGATTTTGAAATAGATTGCTTTTTTTAAAAAAAATGAATCGCTTCTTAAAACTCACAGATGTACACATCCACCCATGGGACAGAAGAAGTGAATTAAATACCTCGCTTGGTAAATCACGTTGCTTCTTCTGAACTAGATTGCCTGCACCCAGTGCTGTGAAAGAGACAGGCTGTGAGCAGGAAGGATAGCTATTGTTCAGTGCTCTCTAGCAAAAGAAGTCGGGGGAGGGGGGTTTGGGGGGGTGAGTTTGACTGGCGTTGGCTCTGGCTTTTCTGCATTCCAATCTGTCTGAGGCATTGAGCGGGAGCAAAAAAACAGAGAGAGAGAGCGAGAGAGAGCAGGAGCGTGAACAAGCGCAGCTAGTGCGGTATAGAAAGTGTTTTGAGTTTCTGACTGGCATGCCGGAAAGATCATGTTAGCAACACCCAGAAACTTCACGGAATGCAGACCCCAGGTAAGAGTTCCTAGAATCCATCTGAGACAGAAGTTAAAAGTTTGTATATATTTAAAGGGTATCTGTGCTTTTTCAAAATTCACAAATGAAATGACTATTTACTTTTGTACTTACCGGCTTTAAAAAAAAAAAAATGGGTTGGTTTTCATTAACTGTGAGTTCACAGGAGTACTGTGTGGAGACTCAACATCCAGTACAAAATCCAGATCTAAAATAGCCTTCTGAGAAACTCAGATAAATTAAAGGTGTGATGATCATAGCAAAGTACTAACACTGCAACATTTACTTGTTCTTTTAATCATTTGAAGTGGATGTTTATTCTAGTTTTTCCCTAGATTCTTTATGAAATACTAAGATACCTAGGAATGGATATAGCCCATTTCTCTCTGAGAGAGACAAAATATATCAACCATTAATAATAATGTAACAGCCTTGCCTGAATCTCAGTAGCATGTAGTAAATCTGTTTCATTTGGCAAGTTCAACAGGTTGGATCCATAGACAGCAGTAAGAGTTCAAATGAGAACTTTGCTTGTTTCCCCCCCCCACCCCAAGGTAGACTTTTAATATCCTTTGCCAATAGATGACGTCAGAAACTTTAACTAATTAGCTCATTGAAAGTTAAATCTGGAAGAGACTTGAGAAATCATCTGGTGCAGTCCACACTCTTCCTTTTCAATGAGAACATTGAGGTGTAAGGGATTTGGTGCTTGCTCAAGATCACAGCATTAGAACAGAATTGAAATGAAAATACAGGTCTCCTTATTTGCAGTTTACTGGTTTTTTTCTCATGGTTCCAGATACATTTAGGCTTTATACTTTGTCCATACTGTGTCTGCTGGCTCAGGTACCATGAGTTATTGCCTAAAGACCAAATACATCATAAATCTAGATTGAAATATTATGGGGAGGAGATGTTGGCAGATGGATGTCATCAATATTGATATCATATTCATTCAAAACCAAAAACACATAGCAAAGTATTGGTATTTATCAGAATAAAAAGCAGCTTTCAGTTAAGGCAAATGCAGTTTGTATGTTGCTTTTATGTAAACAATTACATAGCTGTAGCATATTCTAAATGCCTATATACGAAATTAAGATTCAAGTTGATTTTAATCTCTTTTAAAGACTTTGGGACTTAGTCATTTTCTGTGTAATTGAAGTTAGTAAAACTTTTTTTGGGTAGCATTATCCCATATTCAGTGCCTTCTCTATGTTTATATTTTTTAATGTAATTTTTTTAATGATTTTTTAAATTTTAACATTTCAAAATTATCCAACTGTTTGAACCAATCGCTTCCTTATCCAAGACCCAGCTCAGTTTCTCTCCATTTGTAAGGGTCCTCTGTTACTTCACCTCATGAATTATGTGCTTGAGGGTAACTTAAGTGGAGGATCTTGAGAGTCACAACAGTCAGTGAACATCTGTCTTCATACATTTTCATTTAGTCTCTGAAAAGGTTGCTGCCCTTTCCATTTTTCTGGAGACCATTGTGGAGTTGAGAGAGACCACACTATTCTAGTGAGCTAAATAGTAAAGATAGCCACTGTCAAAAGGATCTGTCATGGCTCTTTACAATCCCTGGGAACAAGTTAGCTTGATTTGGCTCCAAGCACAGTGAAGGGATGTAGTGTTTTTGTGTTAAAGCTTGACCTGCTATTCCAGTTTTTGACTAAGTCTGTGTAAATGGGGTTGTGATTTACGAGTCTGTGAGTGATGAGCAGTACGTTGTAAGGAGCAGTTTCATTACTGCTTTCGGCTATCGGAAATCAAATTACAAAGTGACATTCTCCACCCAGTAGGAAACAAGAGACTGTTTGTCGTACTGCCGAATCCATTATTAAAACACACTGTTTATAAGAGGACTGATGGCTGTGAGAATGAGGACATAATGCTCTGTCCAATTTAACAGTGTTCACGTTGTGTTACATAGGGCTTAGATTTTTCTCTCATCTTCTATCCTGCTGGAGTATGTGAAAGGACTGCCATGATACATGCATGTATATTATGTTATGTGTGTATATGATAGATGAGTGGATGGATGGATGGATAGCTAGACAGACAAACAAAAATGGACGTTGGGCCTTGGTATATTTCCCCATGTTAGAGACAATCAGGTCATTAATCTATTGCTGGTATTTTACTGACCTAAGTTGAAAAAAAACTATTAATCAATCTAATAATTATAAAGTTTGCTACTGTGTATTGGAAAGAGAAAAATATTAGAAGGAAACACATGACTCCTTTTTCTCTCCTGAATACAAATGTCAGATTATGCAGGATTATGTTTCGAAAGGCACTTGTGCTAATAAGGTGCCCATTTTATAACTAAAGGCACATTGTAAATGGGAAGGGAGTGGGTAGGATGAAGTGAATGGCATGAGGAAAGAAATTCTCCTATGTATGTGAAACAATTTTCTTTTGACCATTGTTTTTTTTTTTTTTTGAAGGTGGGCCCATTTTCACTACTCATGATTTTTTTCTTGATACTAGTTTTTCTAAATTTTTTTCATGAAATATATATCCATATAGTTTATATATTAAATTTGCAAAGAAGGTAAAGAGCTCTGTAATGTAGCCATGACATTTTTCTGATAAAAGTTTGGCTATAGTTGATCAAAACTTTTGTCTCATTTAAAGGACTTATTAATACGTCTTCCCCATTACAGTTTCTTTCTACTTTTGGGGTATAATTCTGGGTTCTGTATCCTCATTAAAGTTGTAAGAATGAAATCTCTATAAACAAAAGTAAAGATGAACAGTCCAAGGGGCAGAAGCTTGAGGCTGGGTGTGTAAAACACTGAATTATCAAATTAATTCTTTACTCATAAAGGTAACCTGATTAGCCACTCAAAACTCTGGAAATCCTTCTGTATAGACACATGGTTGAGTTTCCTCTTCTGCTCCAGTCTTGACCTTCAGCAGCTTCTGAAGAGGGAGTCACACTGGTTTTGTTCTTCCTGTTCTTTCACGCTCTCTAGTGGTTGTTTGTGGTGGTTCTTGTTTTCAGTTCCCTGTATATCAGTTTTCTTGAAGAAGCCGGTGGATGTGTGGTGAAATAAGGTTCACAAGATTCTTACACTTGGTTGCATAAACTTTCTAAAATACCTAATTCTGTAGTGTGGAGAGAGAATAACTGGTAGTGTCCTGTTGTTTCCCAGTAAACAGTGAGTCGAGAAAATGAGTCATGACTCAGCAATGTCAATCCTCAGACAGCTGTCTTTTGTTTTTATTTTTTTCTTTCTGGGTATGTGTGTGTGCGCGCCTAATCGGAATTCAGTCTATCAAAGCTCCACATGTAATTATGGGTATGATGTCAGTTTGTGTTTGGAAGCCTAAAGCATTGCCACTGAGAATATGTTCTTTGTGCATATTTGAAAAATAGGAGAGACTTACTGAATCGTCATTAAAATTCAGATGAAGGTCTTCATCTTCTCTGGTACCTTGCTCGCTCTTATCTTCTCTGGTACCTCGCTCACCCCTACTCAGACCTTACCATTCTGCTGAATGAAGAGTTCTCTGAACTTATACACTTGAAGAGGGAGCCAGTGAGGAGTTCTTATCAGGAATGAGACTATAAAACCCCACATTTCTGTCATTCTCAGGTTTGAGGTATTATAAATAAGTGAATTGCTGAAATAGCAAGTTGTGAAGTTAGTGTAGGTTAATACAGTTCTCTTCTTTGAAGAAGAAAAATGACCTGGTTCTGCATGCTCTTTTGTTAGACTTTCGAAAGTAAGCAAGCAGGTTTAGGTGCCAGGATCAAGCCAGTGTCATTCAGGATCAGGTGACACCTAGCATAGTCAACCTGTTGGACAAGTTGCTTGCTCTGATGTATTGCATTTAATTCCACAGACTACAGAGCACCTTTGAAAACCTTAGCAGCATGCTGCTGTTGTATAGTTAACTACTCACAGTTACTACTTTAGTTAATATGAAGACTAAAAAAAATGGATATTCTCTTTTTAATACTCTGGTTTGTAACTTTCTAGCTAGATTATATTTCAAATAGATGGTGTGTAGTTGATTTGATTTCTGGTCTCTCCAGTGAGATAGGAGAAGATACGATGTTTGGGTCCCTACTACAAGAATTCCCTTTTCTAGGAACACCTAGACTATAAAGTGAGTGAAAGTCGCTCAGTTGTGTCCGACTCTTTGTGACCCCATGGACTATACAGTTCAGGGAATTCTCTAGGCCAGAATACTGGAGTGGTTAGCCTTCTCCTTCTCCAAGACTATAAAGTGTCAGGTAAATAAATGAAATAATTTATTTCATTTTTTTAAAAGAGTGATGTGTCAAAGGGAGTGCAGAAAGAACCACTTGAAAGAATTGAGTTTGCTCAGTCAAAGGACGGGACAAGACGTGATATGTCTATGAACAGGGAAGGATAATCATCTTTTGTATACCAAGAGCTCATTATGATGAGCTCATTTCTAAGACTTTGTTTAGTATGGTTATATTTCTTAGCATTTTCTCAAAGTGTGAGAGACAAATCACTCAAAGAAAGAATAGTAGATTATTGAATTACTGTCTGCATATGGTAAAAGAATTGTATCACAATAATACAGTGGACATGAGTTGGGGTAAACTCTGGGAATTGGTGATGGACAGGGAGGCCTGGCGTGCTGCAGTTCATGGGGTTGCAAAGAGTCAGACATGACAGCAACTGAACTGAACTGAACTGAATAGTTAGCTTACATATATCTTGATTTTTTTCTTGAAGCATTTTTGCCTCCACCTGAAACTCAGTGAAACATCACAGTAGTTTCCTGAAACAATATCACTCTATTTTATGAGTACTATTATTTTACTTGCAAATATCTGCACAGTGACAGTTGCTAAAATTGTGAAATATATTTTTAATAATTTTGGTTTTCTTCATTTCCTTTTCTTATAAATACAGTATAAGCACTTAGTATTTGATAATCAGCTTTTTAAGATAAATTTTCCAAAGAATTAGCTTTTTTTCCCCCCAATTGGAGCCAGTGTTGACCATTTTTATTAACAAAACCAAAAACATGGTGTAAGGAAGAATGCCTAGGAGTAACTGCTGTAGTTACAAAGAATGAAAACAAGTCTCTCTTGGAAACATTTTTATTAACAAAACCACATGTACTATTCAAAGCAAATTTACTGTAATGTAAAAGGCAGAAGTCTTTTTAGAAAGTTTAGAAGTTGCTTGTTTTATTTGTTTTGTTTGTAAATGGAAGGATATTTAAAACCAGAAGGCAGGCTTTCCTCTGGTCCTTTTTAAAAAGAAAATCCAACAATTTATTTACCAGTTTTTCTCAGAAGCGTGTCTTCTGAGAAACTGTAAAATATGAACAAACTGCAAGATGTATTGACAATGCAATTTTAATTAGCTAGAAATAGTGAACTTCAAGGATATGACTATTTTATTGCTATAAAGTACTGTGATTTATGACAGCTTCCCAGTAGGTTTCTTCAGTGTCAGAAATTATAAGACCATTTTCATTTTGCTTAGTTGTTAAATTAAATATTTAAAGATAGACTTTTTCTTTCTCTTTTCCCCTGTCAAACCCATGTTACAGGAGAATAGAAACTAGTTGTTTTTTTTTTTTTAAAGGCTCTTCAGGTTTAATCCAGATGTTGCTTATTTTACATTTTTCTATGACAGTCTAAAAAGAGATTATTTTTAAATTTTAATATCCAAACATAATACATAACGAACTTCTCCTACACACCTGTGAAAAAAAGGCAAGGCTTCAATGCTCATTTTAAAAAAGAGCTCATCCAAATGGCTATTCAATATATGAAAAGTTTCATTATTCATCAGGAAAATTCAAATTTAAACCAAAATTATATCAAGATATCTAAAATGAAAAAAAAAAAAAAAAAGTACCAAATGTTGACAAGGGTCTAGAACAAAAGGAGTTGTTCTAGATTCTAAAACAAGAACCTAAAGAATTGTTTTGGGTTCTAGACAAGAACCTAAAATAAAAGGAAGAACACACTGCTGATGAGAGTATAGATTTTTACGACTACTTTGAAGAAAAACTAAGATCATGGCATCTGGTCCCATTACTTCATAGCAAATAGATGGGGAAGCAATGGAAACAGTAACAGACTTTATTTTGAGGGGCTCCAGAATCATTGCAGATGGTGACTGCAGCCATGAAATGAAAAAACCCTTGCTCCTTGGAAGAAAAGCTATGGCCAACCTAGACAGCATATTAAAAAGCAGAGACATTCCTTTGCCAACAAAGGTCCATCTAGTTAAAGCTGTGGTTCTTCCAGTAGTCATGTATGGATATGAGAGTTGGACTATAAAGAAAGCTGAGCACTAAAGAATAGACGCTTTTGAACTGTGGTGCTGGAGAAGACTCTTGAGAGTCCCTTGGACTGCAAAGAGACCCAACCAGTCCATCCTAAAGGAAATCAGTCCTGAATATTCATTGGAAGGACTGATGCTGAAGCTGAAGCTCTAATACTTTGGCTATCTGATGCGAAGAACTGACTCATTTGAAAAGACCCTGATGCTGGGTAAGATTGAAGGCGGGAGGAGGAGGGGATGACAGAGGATGAGATGGTTAGATGGCATCACCAATTCAATGGACATGAGTTTGAGTAAACTCTGGGAGTTGGTGATGGACAGGGAGGCCTGGCATACTGCAGTCCATGGGGTCACAAAGAGTCGGACACAACTGAGCTAAACCTGAACTGTCTATGTGTGCAGTCAGGAACTTTACATTTGGTGTCATTTAAAGGGTTAGATGGGGAAAGTCTCACACAGACCAGGTTTGTAAGTGAATCTTCAGAAGAAAATTGCAAGATGTGAATAACAGAACTACCAGACTGTCCATAAGCTTTCAAAGTACTATTTGTAAGCACTCAAAGACATATAAAACACTAATTTTCATGTCCTAAATATTTTACAGTAGTAACAATTTATATATATATATTACTGTAGATATATATCTAAAGATATAAATGTACTCATACCAAGCACATTAATTTTTACATATAGTTATTAATTAGTTCATGATACAAATTTAATGAGTTTTCTGTACTTTGGCTTTAATATCATTTTGCTTTAAAAGCATTTCTATGCTTTAGAGGATATGTGATTACTTGTTTTATTGGAAGAAAAATAAACATTTTTAAACCGCTTTTTCATCACTGTGGAATGTGGAAGTATCCAACAAAATAAATAGAAGATAATAAATGTTAAGTTCCTTCTTTTTCTTTGCAAAAACACAAACATGATATATTCTTGACCATGCTTCTCTTCTCTTCTCAGGTAAATCGTCCCCCTCCTTCCGATCCTGCCAATTCTGAATCATTAAAATGCATGTGTTTAGCTCTATTTTTGTATTCATTTACAACAGTCTTCTCCACTTGTTGTTCGGTTGCTAAGTTCAATAATCTACTATTCTTTCTTTGAGTGATTTGTCTCTCACACTTTGAGAAAATGCTAAGAAATATAACCATACTAAACAAAGTCTTAGAAATGAGTTCATCATAATGAGCTCTTGGTATACAAAAGATGATTATCCTTCCCTGTTCATAGACATATCACGTCTTGTCCCGTCCTTTGACTGAGCAAACTCAATTCTTTCAAGTGGTTCTTTCTGCACTCCCTTTGACACATCACTCTTTTAAAAAAATGAAATAAATTATTTCATTTATTTACCTGACACTTTATAGTCTTGGAGAAGGAGAAGGCTAACCACTCCAGTATTCTGGCCTAGAGAATTCCCTGAACTGTATAGTCGGAACTCTTTGCAACCCCATGGACCGTAGCATACTGGGCTCCTCTGTCCTCCACTATCTCCCAGAGTTTGTTCAAATTCATGTCCATTCATATTTCATCAGCTTTACTCAAGCTTAAGGTTTTCATGTCAGCACACTACATTAGTTATCTATTGCTGTTATAAACAACCATACACTCAATGACTTAAAGCAACACCTGTTAATATTTATCATTTCACAGATAAATATTATGCAGAACCAGAATATGGGCAGAGTGTAGTTGGTTGTCTGCTCAGAGTATTACAAAGTCAGAAACCAAAATATCAGCAGACTGCCTCCTCATCCAGAGCTCAGAGTCCTCTTGTAGTTGTAGCACTGGGATCCTTTCTTTTTTGCTGGCTATTGGGAAGGAATCATTCTCAGCTCCTAGAGATCACCTTTGGGTCTCATTCCTGTGGCACTCCGAGAACATGGCAACTTACTTCTTCAGAGTCAATGAGAGAATCTTACTCTAGTCTGCTATGATGGAGTCCAGTATAAAATGCAGCCTAATCACAAGAGTGACTGTACCATCATCTTTGCCATATAATACAGCTGAGTTAAGGGAGTGGCTATCCCATTTTATTAACAGATCTTGGGTCCTACGTACACCCAAGGGTAGAGGATTATACAAAAATGTGGGGACCATATATATCCACATCATAAACACCAAGCCCTTGTTCATGATTCTTAATTGTGCTTCTTTTTTTCCCCTCTCAAATTGAATATAGACTATTCCATTGAAGTTAATGATACTCTAATTCTGGCAGGTTAACAATCTTATCTTTCTTTCCATTAATATTAGTTTTATGAGGCCTGTGCTTTTCTGTGACAGCAGCATTTTCGTTCTCAATCTGCCACCCATATTTTAATAAAATAAGAACACAATATAATTGTGCAAATATTGCCAAACAGATTCTGATGCCAAATTAACTGTTGATGAACATGTGACCCTGCCTCATATTTCTCATCAACCGATGAATGACAGTCCTGAATTTTTTTAAATTATTGAATTAAAAAGTTATAGACCTGTGCATTCTCAAGTTATTTTACTGTTGAAGAATGCTATAAACTCTCAGGAAATCCCTAGGCATCTAACGGTGTTATTTAATATTTTTAAAATTTTATGCTATTTTAATATTTCAAAGAAAAATAATACATTGAAGATGTCTTTTCATTTCATTATATTTATACCTGTAGATCCGTAAAGGCTGCAGATTATTCCACTGTAGATTTACCTGTTCCCCTCCTTCAGAACACTTAGTGTTTTTAGTTTTTCCCACTACCAACTTTTTGTTAAACATCTTCATACATACATATCTATGTTCAATTGCTTGTGTTGATATATCTGTAGGACTGGTTCCTAGAAATAGAAACAAAGGTAGTTTACACTTCACACTTGATAGATACTGTTAAAAGCCTTGCAAATTTGCTCAGGATGTCTTTTTTTTCTATTTGAAGTTTTAAATTTTTATGTTTCCTTAATCTCTCTTTTCTGTTGTAATTTCTGGCTTTTGTGTGAGGCTTACAAAGGCCTTTCTCAATAAGATTAGGTCTTTTTCCAGAATTTATTTTTGTATTTTTGAAATGAGACTTTTTTTTTTCAGTTGTAGAGTCAGTTGTCTCAACACCTTTTGTTGAATAGCCTACTCTTTCCATACTGATTTGAAAAGTGCTCTGTATCATCAGCTAAATGTCTGTGTGTTTTTTTCTGGATTCTTTTTCTGTTCCACAATTCTACTGTTCTATTCCTATGTCAATATCAAAGTGTTTTAATGATTATAGATTTTAATATGTTTCTCCTACTGAGGTAGCAAACTCTCTCTAATTAGTTAGTTCTTCCTTTTCAAATGTATTTGCCTTTTCACTCATACATTTACTTTTCCAAATGAACTGTAGAAGCAAATCATCCCCCACTGCCAGGCAAAAACAAACAAAAAATGTTTGTTGACATTTCATCTGGGATTATGATGAGTATATACATTATTTGGTGGAGAATCATCTTGCATACCCATTTCTAAGTTTTAGTTGTTTTATTGCTATTGCTAAGTCACTTCAGTCGTGTCCGACTCTGTGCAACCCCATAGATGGCAGCCCACCAGGTTTCCCCATCCCTGGGATTCTCCAGGCAAGAACACCAGAGTGGGTTGCCATTTCCTTCTCCAATGCGTGAAAGTGAAGTCGCTCAGTCGTGTCCGACTCTCAGCGACCCTATGGACTGCAGCCTTCCAGGCTCCTCCATCCATGGGATTTTCCAGGCAAAAGTACTGGAGTGGGGTGCCATTATATAAAAGGCAAGTTTTATATATTGTTTTGGGACTTTTTTTTTCACTTAAATATTATATGATTAATATCTTTCCGTGTTGTTGCTGTTTCTTTATATTTTTGACTCCTGTATGACTTTTACATTATTGAGTATGCCAAACGAATTTAGATTTTAGATTGGGTTTGGTACTAGGGTTCCATCTTTTCATTGAAGTATATTTGGTTTGTTAACTAAACTTTGCTATCAGTATCAGCGCTACTATGAACATTCTTGAACGTATCTTATTCATTTGCAGCAGTTTCTTTTTGCTGTATTCCTAGGAGTGGAATTTTTGGGTCTTAGGGTGACTAATAATGCCAAACTATTTTCCACCAATAATGTGTATGAGAGATTCACATTATCCCTAATACTTGATATTGTCAGAATTTTAAATTTTAGTCTTGTAATGAAGAGCAAATGTTTGGTTTGCAAAACCTGATTGCCAGTGATACTGAATAGTTTTTGTAGGTCTATGGCTATATATGTTAATGCTTTGGTGAAATTATTTTTCTCTCTTGTTCATTTTTCTATTGAGTTGTTAGGATTTTTCTATTAATATGAAGAAATTCTCTACTGATCTCCCATAGCCTATTGGGCACCTACCAACCTGAGGAGTTCATGGTTCAGTGTCCTGTCTTTTTGCCTTTTCATGCTGTTCATGGGGTTCTCAAGGCAAGAATATTGAAGTTGTTGCCATTCCCTTCTCCAGTGGAGTACATTTTGTCAGAACTCTCCACTATGACCCGTCCATCTTGGGTGGCCCTACAGGGCATGGCTCATAGTTTCATTGTGTTAGACAAGGCTGTGATCCATGTGATCAGTTTGGTTAGTTTTCTGTGATTGTGGTTTTCATTCTATCTGCCCTCTGATGGATAAGGATAAAAGCAAAATCAATACAATATTGTAAAGTAATCAGCCTCCAATTAAAATAAATAAATTTATATTGAAAAAAATAAAGGCTTATGGAAGCTTCCTGATGGGAGAGACTGGCTGAAGGGGAAACTGGGTATTGTTCTGATGGGCAGGCCCATTCTCAGTAAATGTTTAATCCAATTTTCTGTTGCTAGGCAGGGCTGTGTTCCCTCCTTGTTGTTTGACCTGAGGCCAAACTATGGTGGAGGTAATGAAAATAATGGTGACTTCCTTCAAAAGTTCCCATGCACTGCAGCACTCAGTGCCCCCGACCCTGCAGCAGGCCACTGTAGACCCACGCCTCCGCCAGAGGCTCCTGGACACTCACGGGCAAGTCTGGGTCAGTCTCTTGTGGGGTCACTGCTCCTTTCTTCTGGGTCCTGGTGTGCACAAGGTTCTGTATGTGCCCTGCAAGTGTCTGGTTTCCTCAGTGCGACAAGGCTGTATGTTGTCACCCTGCTTATTTAACTTATATGCAGCGTACATCATGCAAAATGCCAGGCTGGATGAAGCACAAGCTGGAATCAAGATTGCTGGGAGAAATATCAATAACCTCAGATATGCAGATGACACCATCCTTATGGCAGAAAGTGAAGAAGAACTAAAGAGCCTCTTGATGAAAGTGAAAGAGGAGAGTGAAAAGGTTGGCTTAAAACTCAACATTCAGAAAATAAGATCATGGCATCTGGTCCCATAAATCATGGCAAACAGATGGGGAAACAATGGAAACGGTGAGAGACTTTATTTTCTTGGGTTTCAAAGTCACTGCAGATGGTGACTGCAGCTATGAAATGAAAAGAACCTTGCTCCTTGGTAGAAAAGCTATGACCAACCTAGCATATTCAAAAGCAGAGACATTACTTTACCAGCAAAGATCTGTCTGGTCAGAGCTATGGTTCTTCCAGTGGTCATGTACAGATGTGAGAGTTGGACTGTAAAGAAAACTGAGCACCGAAGAACTGATGCTTTTGAACTGTGGTGTTGGAGAAGACTCTTGAGAATCCCTTGGACTGCAAGAACATCAAACCAGTCAGTATTAAAGGAAATCAGTCCTGAATATTCATTGGAAGGACTGATGCTGAAGCTGAAACTCCAATACTTTGGCCACCTGATGTGAAGAACTGACTCCTTGGAAAAGACCCTGATGATGGAAAAGATTGAAGGTGGGAGGAGAAGGGGATGACAGAGGATGAGATGGTTGGATGGCGTCACCGACTTGATGGACATGAGTTTGAGTAAACTGTGGGAGTTGGTGATGGACAGGGAAACCTGGCATACTGCAGTCCATGGGGTCGCAAAGAGTCAGACATGACTGAGCAACTGAACTGAACTGAACTGATGAAGAAGTTCTTTTTATGTTCTTGATAGTAACCCTTAACAGTTGTGTGTATTGTGAATATATTCTCAAGTTGTAACGTGTCCTTTCACTTTCTTTTTTAAGATCATTGAATGAACAAAAGTTCATAATTTTGTGTAGACAAACTTATCAGTGTTTTAAAGTTAATATTTTGTGTTTACAAAATTATTTCCTACCCCAGGGCCTCAAGATAATTTTTCTTAGGAGTGTAAATTTTTGTTCTTGACTTTTAAGCTCTTACTCAAAGAGGAGTTGATTTTTATGTTATATGTTTATGCTTTTTTCATATTGATAACTTTTACTTGCCATATTTATTGAATAGTCTTTCTTTTCCCTTGTGGATCTAACAGCACTTCTATCATATGTAAAGTTTGATATTTTTTCTGCAAATGTCTTAAAATTTTTATTAATCTTATCCCTAGTCTATAAGGGTTTTTTTAATGGAATCTTTTCTCTCTTTATTTTTCTAATTGGCAATTGCTGATACATAAAGAATTATGTATTTTTATTTTCAGCATATATATATATATCAAATACTGTATATTTATCTTTATCCTGATCATATTAATGAATCCTTGTATTTTTTTTCAATTAATTGTCTTGTCTCTTGTTGCCATCCTCACTAAAGAATACTATATCTTATCTTCTGCATATACTTATCAGTTTCTTTCTTTCTGATATTTATATCCCTTATTGCTTGTCTTAACCACATTGTCTAAAACCTCTTACCAATAACATAAATAGACTCTGGTGAGCCTGCTGCTACTGCTGCTCAGTCAGTCCTGTCCGACTCTTTAGCGACCCCATGGACTGCAGCCTACCAGGCTCCTCCGTCCATGGGATTTTCCAGGCACGAGTACTGGAGTGGGGTGCCATTGCGTTCTCTCTGGTGAGCCTACATCCTATTAAAAAAGTGCTGATTATAGATATCTTTATGTTAATCCCAACCTTAAAAACACGTTTTTAATGTTTTATGTTTGTATATAACAGAACCACTGATTTCTGTATGCTGCTGCTGCTGAGTCACTTCAGTAGTGTCCGACTCTGTGCGACCCCATAGACGGCAGCCCACCAGGTCCCCTGTCCCTGGGATTCTCAACACTGGAGTGGGTTGCCATTTCCTTCTCCGATGCATGAAAGTGAAAAGTGAAAGTGAAGTTGCTCAGTTGTGTCTGACTCTTAGCTACCCGATGGACTGTAGCCTACCAGGCTCCTCCATCCATGGGATTTTCTAGGCAAGAGTACTGGAATGGGTGCCATTGCGTTCTCCGATTTCTATATATCTTTTTTTAAATTAAAGTTTTAGTCTATTCCAAATATTCTAAGATTATTTTCAGAAGGGGTATTCGTTATTATCAGTTGCCTCTCAGCATCTTTTGTTTTGATTATTTGGTTATTATCTTTTATCTATCATCAGTTCAGTTCACTCGCTCAGTCATGTCCGACTCTTTGCGACCTCATGAATCACAGCACGCCAGGCCTACCTGTCCATCACCAACTCCTGGAGTTCACTCAAACTCATGTCCATCGAATCGGTGATGCCATCCAGCCCTCTCATCCTCTGTCGTCCCCTTCTCCTCTTGCCCCCAATCCCTCCCAGCATCATAGTCTTTTCCAATGAGTCAACTCTTCGCATGAGGTGGCCAAAGTACTGGAGTTTCAGCTTTAGCATCATTCCTTCCAAAGAAATCCCAGGGCCGATCTCTTTTAGAATGGACTGGTTGGATCTCCTTCCAGTCCAAGGGACTCTCAGGAGTCTTCTCCAACACCACAGTTCAAATAATAACATATTATTAAAGTATTTATTTCTCCCACATCACAGATATAAAGCCAGGAGAACTAAATCCAGTATGTCGTTGGTAATATAAATATTGTCCTTTCTAGTACTCTCAAAACCCCTTAGACTATTTAAGTATTTGTTACTCAGCATACTGACCTCATGCTTATCCTTTTAGTCTGCTTATCTATTTTTATTTGATAAAACATCACTAATGAATTTCCCAAGAGATTTAAAGTTTTGTTATTTTTAAATTTTCTACAGAAAAACCTGAGAATCTCTCTTCACAGTGACTAATAAATATATCACTGCTGAAACATGAGGATACATTTTGAGGAAAAAAAGACAGTGACTTATTACCATAGATTCCACACCATAGCCAAGTGATGTTATCTTTCTCTGAACTATGAATGATTCTGTTATAAATGGCTATAGGACTTGGACAAACCTTTGACTGTATTACTGTTGTTGAATTAAGTTCTTTCTATGGCAGCCACAAACCTCATGATCTTTTCAGCATAAGTGACTTTAATAAAACAGAGAAAATCAGAAAAGAGAGATTTGTGTTTGTAACTTTGTAATGTTTTTCTTAAAGATAGCCTGCAAATTGTACAAGCTTTCAGCCCCTCTACCTGCCCTAAGTCTGCCACTGGGTAGAATCCAAGAGTGGGGGGGAGGGGTTGTTTTCTCCAGAGTTGGGTTATTCCTTACCTAGTTTGCTGGCAATCTTTGACATTCCTTGGCTTGTAGAAGCATTACCTGGTCTCTGCCTTCATCTTCATATGGTGTTATCTCTGTTTGCAAGCTCCTGTGTCCTAATTTCTCAAATTTATAAGGATATCAACAATATTGGATTAAGCTGCACTGTAATGATCTCATATTAACCAGGTACATCAGCAGCAGCTGTATTCCAAATATGGTGCTGTCCTAAGATACTGGCAGTTAAGCCTTCATGAATTTTTGGGAGACACAATTCAAACCATGGGCTTTGTCCTCCCCTCCCTCTACCTGCCTTTTTTCAGCAGGTCTCCTGCCTCAGCTCTCTCAGTTCAGTTCAGTTCAATCGCTGTGTTATGTCAGACTCTTTGCAAACCCATGGACTGCAGCATACCAGGCTTCCCGTGTCCATCACCAACTCCCAGAGCTTGCTCAAACTCATGTCCATCCAGTCGATGTTGCCATCCAACCATCTCATCCTCTGTCGTCCCCTTCTCCTCCCACCTTCAATCATTTCCAGCATCAGAGTCTTTTCTAAGGAGTCAGTTCTCCACATCAGGTAGCCAAAGTATTGGAGCTTCAGCTTTAGCGTTAGTCCTTCCAGTGAATATTCAGGACTGATTTCCTTTAATACTGACTGGTTTGATGTCCTTGTAGTCCAAGAGGCTCTCAAGTCTCCAACACCACAGTTCAAAAGCATCAATTCTTAGGCACTCAGCTTTCATTATGGTCCAACTCTCACATCCATACATGATTACTGGAAAAACCATTGCTTCGACTAGATGGACCATTGTTGGCAAAATATTGTCTCTTCTTTTTAATATGCTGTCTAGGTTGGTCATAGCTTTTCTTCCAAGGAGCAAGGGTCTTTTTATGGCTGCAGTCACCATCTGCAGTGAATTTGGAGCCCAAGAAAATAAAGTTTCTCACTGTTTCCATTGTTCCTGTATCTATTTGCCATGGAGTGATGGGACTAGATGCCGTGATCTTCGTTTTTTGAATATTGATTTTTAAGCCAGCTTTTTCACTCTCCTCTTTCATCAACAGGCTTTTATTGCCTTTTTGCTTTCTGCAATAAGGGTGGTGTCATCTGCATATCTGAGGTCATTGTTATTTCTCCTGGCAATCTTGATTCCAACTTGTGCTTCATCCAGCCTTGCATTTCACATGATGTACTCTGCATATAAGCTAAATAAACAGGGTGACAATATACAGCCTTGATGTATTCCTTTCCCAATTTGGAATCAGTCCATTGTTCCATGTCTGGTTCTAACTACTTCTTGACCTTCCTACAGATTTCTCAGGAGGCAGGTCAGGTGGTCTGGTATTCCATCTCTTGAAGAATTTTTCACAGTTTATTGTGATCACACAATCAAAGGCTTTGGTATAGTCAATAAAGCAGAAGAGAAGGCGATGGCACCCCACTCCAGTACTCTTGCCTGGAAAATCCCATGGATGGAGGAGCCTGGTAGGCTACAGTCCATGGAGTGGCTAAGAGTTGGACACGACTGAGTGACTTGCATTGGAGAAGGAAATGGCAACCGACTCCAGTGTTCTTGCCTTGAGAATCCCAGGGACGGGGGAGCCTGGTGGGCTGCTGTCCGTGGGGTCGCACAGAGTTGGACATGACTGAAGTGACTTAGCAGCAGCAGCAGCAGATGTTTTTCTGGAACTCTCTTGCTTTCTCTGTGATCCAACCCATGTTGGCAATTTGATCTCTGGTTCCTCTGCTTTTTCTAAACTCAGCTGTCTAACCTGGAATGAATGACTGCTCAGACACACCCAGTCTTTATAAGTGATTCTTTTGGTGCTTATTTGTTAGTGAAGGGAGGGGTGATAGATAAGCAGGGAAAGTACTCCTTGACTGACTCCAGTCTGACTTGACTGACTCCAGTCTGACTTGACTGACTCCTTGACTCCAGCACTGACATTTTGGAAGATAATCTTGAATCCTTTTTGCCCTACGTAATCCATTCCACTGTTCTTGCCTGGAAAATCCCATGGACAGAGGAGGCTGACAGGCTGCAGTTCATGGGGTTGTAAAAAGTTGGACTGGCTGAGCAACTGAGCATAAAGACTGAGATCATCAGGTAGCAGAGAGGCCATCTCCTAATAACCCTGAGGAGGCATCTGGCTCCAGTTGTATTGCGGTTTCTTTGAAATACAGAGATACTCAATCCACTTTGACTTTATTTTAAATGTGTGTGTCAGGGGTTGCAATAGGAATATCTTACTCAGTGTTCGTTTTCCAGGAGAGGGAGGGGAAGAACCATGACAGTCTGTGTACAAACTTAAATAAAGGAGTAGTTTATTCAGGCAATTATAACCTAAAATGCCTTCAAATAATAATGTACTATCCCTCTTACCTTTCTTTGGGTTGTACTTTTTTTTTTTTTTTTTTAATGTATTCTTCATTAGGGATCAGCTTAGTTTAAATGAGAAAGACATTAAAGATACTTAGTCTCCTTAAAGGAGAAGGCAATAGCACCCCACTCCAGTACTGTTGCCTGGAAAATCCCATGGACGGAGGAGCCTGGTAGGCTGCAGTCCATGGGGTCGCTAAGAGTGGGACATGACTGAGCGACTTCACTTTCACTTTCCACTTTCGTGCGTTGGAGAAGGAAATGGCAACCCACTCCAGTGTTCTTGCCTGGAGAATCCCAGGGACGGGGGAGCCTGGTGGGCTGCCGTCTATCGGGTCACACAGAGTTGGACACGACTGAAGAGACTTAGCAGTCTCCTTAAATCTGGGTAATAAAGGTGGACCATCAGAGAAGTATATAGACCATGAGCTTCTTAGGAACAATTTTGTTTTGTTTTCTGATTCATCTTTAGATGCCACAATTTTATGTGTTCCATTTTTGTATGAATGACCTCCCAGGTAGATAATAGTAAAGAAGTTCTGCCTTTTAAACTTAAGATCAAATGGAGCAATTTTTGCATATCTCTTGAACTGTTTTGTTCCAGTTCATTCTTTTACTAAAGCCCAATTTGCAACATATTCAAATATTAACCAAAGGAAAATAAAGAGTTGATTGCAGTGTTTGTTTTCTGGGCATGTCTTTGTATGGCATTTTAACAATCCAAGTGAAAATAAATCTATTGAAATTTTTTGATAGTTATTGTTTTTAGTACCAAAAAAAGATGTGAAACCGCTTGATTTTTTTTGAGTTGTAATAATATGTACACTCAATTATCATAATCATTATGTATCCATAATCATTAGTACCCATTAATTTTTAATAAGTACCACATGTCCAAAGTAAGGTTTTCTTTTAAGTCCACCAAATATTTTTCTTTTTCTCCAAGCATGTTAGATTCCCTAACTTGAAAAAATTACTTAATATGATGGATAAAAATTGACATGGTTTCCATTGTAAAAGTAGCAGTAGCAAATCTGTCAAGCACAGCATCAAACAGCCTCATTAAAATACCTGTAGGGTCAAATACCCATGTCACATATCCTGATCAGGCCTGGAAAAATATTTGCATTTATTGATTCATTTAACAAATATTGAGTACTTGCCCTGTGCCGAGTGTGCCAATGCACTAACTTTCCCTTTGTTAAAAGCTACATGTGAAAAACAAACAGGTTATCAGAAAGGTGGAAAGCAATAAAACAAATGTCTGCACTCTATGAATCCAAGCTGATCTTTTCATTCCTTCACTTTAGAAACTATGGGATCTGGCTTCCCGATTTTGTTGGGATCTTTGGATTACTACACAATTTGTTTACCCTTCTTGTGCTATCTCAGATCATTGAACAATATAAACAATTTTGCTTCCCACTTAATAACTGTTCACCTTTCAAACCTTTCCCAAAATATCTAAAAATTTTATAGAAAAAACTCTAATATGGAATGTAGTTAGGAGGGTCAACTCTCGAAAAGGAATATCTAACTCCTGGCACCTCCCACCTCCAACCCCTTACTGACTGTGTGACTTTGTCAGTTCTCTCAATCTTTGTGGTGGTGGTTGTTGTTCCGGCACTAAGTCGTATCTGACTCTTCATGACCCCATGGACTGCAGCACACCAGGCTTCCCGCATCCTTCACTATCTTCTGGAGTTTGCTCAAATCCATGTCCATTGCATCAGTGATGCTGTCTAACCATCTCATCCTCTGATGCCCCCTTCTCCTTTTGCCTTCAATCTTTCCCAGCATTAGTCAAAGTGTAGTGAAAGTCGCAAAGTCTCAAAGGCGACCCTATGGACTGTAGCCCACCAGACTCCTCTGTCCATGGAGTTCTCCAGGCAAGAATACTGGAGTGAGTTGCCATTTCCTTCTCTAGGGGATCTTCCCAACCCAGTGATCAAACCTGCATCCCAGCATCAGTCTTTTCCAATGATTTGGCTTTTCGAATCAGGTGGCCGAAGTATTGGAGCTTCAGCTTTTCAGCATCAGTCCTTCCAATGAATTTCAGGGTTGATTTCCTTTAGGATTGACTGGTTTGATCTTCTTGCTTGCTCTCAACCTTAATTAGTTTTCTCTAAACCTTAGTTTCCCCAGGTATAAAATGGGGGAAATAGTACTACCACACAGGGTTGTTATGAGGAATAAATGAGATTAAAACTCTATTGACTGAAAAAAAATACATAGTATGAGAATTGTGAGTTAAGTTTTGTTTAGGGGCCAAATGAGGACTATAGGATGTCAGTTAGCTCTGAGTAGAGTAACTGTGCTGAAGAGGTTGTGTGTGGTGGGGGGAGGAGGGGCAGAGTAAGTATATATGTTAAGAATTCTAGTATTTTTTTAGATATGAAAAAATTGGGGCTCACAAAATCATCTCCTAAAAATAACTATCTGAAGGCCTGTTCCACACGTTTTTCCCCCTGCACAGAGTGCCTCATTCCTGATCTCCACCCTGAACTCCGTTCAGGGTGTGTTGAAGGTCAGCAGCTTGAAGTGACTAGTGATTTAAGTCTTGTAGAAGCAGATGGCAAATGCCAGTTTTCAGTTAGCATTTGCAAAGCACTTCATGTACTACCTTCAGTACCTTTTAAGCACACAATATATTTGATCTTTTATTGTTCATGATACAAATGTTCAAACTATTGCTGGTTCTAGAGATGTTACAGAAGATATGTTCACTTTACTTGCATAGCATCGATAATCTTAGATGTGTAGGCTTATCCCATCCGTCTACCCACTCACTCAATAAATATTGAGGGTTTATTTGCTTGATACTGTGTTAAGTACTAAATAATAGACTCAGGAATTGCTTTGAGTAAAATTAATTGTAAAGTTTAACTTTTTATTTTAAAGAAAATTAATTTAAGAATAATTATATGTTAGCTGCTTTCTGGATCTTTTTGAGAAAGAACTTTCTGTTCATTAACTACAGTTGTCACTTTATTTACCTTTTTTCCTTAAAATAATAGCTTTAGTGTTTAAGGAATCTAATTATCTTAATTCTATATAGTCATCAACTTCCTCAAGCAAAATCTGCCGTTAGTCTTTGACACATTACTTTTAAGCTTCTGTTTGATAATAGTGTTACTACCTTTATTTAAAAAACTGCTTTACATTTTGACACCAGTTTTCACTGGAGGATATTACCTGTTTTAAATAATCATACAATAGGAATGCCTTTTACAATGTTAACATCCATATTTCTCTGTGGCTTCACATTTCAAAAGTGCTGCTTCCTAAATCCAAATGAATGAAAATTCAGCTTAGCTTCATTATTTCTTTGGCTTTAATTATAACATAATGTTTCTGAGAAGTGAAAACAATGCTTGAATGCATTCATTGATATATAACTTATAATATGTAAGTGATTTGAGGAACACATATACATATATATGTGTATATGTGGTACTATTTAAATGTATTGAACTGAAGATTTTGTAAAATTCAGCTCTATTCCTCTTATAGTAAAACATCTCATCAAAATAAAAGGAAAAGTTATGGTTTGATATTCACTTTAGAGGCAAAAGGTTGTACATATCCAAAAGAATATCACGATGGAAATGCAGTCACTTTACTTATCCTTTAGTTACCTTTTTTGAAAACTAGTTATTTCTACTTCTAGTCCTTTATCACAACAGTGTATTGAATGTTAGTAAGTTCAGTAGTAATCCTTTAAAAATACAACAGACATTATTTTAATATGATGTAGACTCTTTCTTTGAATTAATTATATTTGCAGTCAGTACTTATGATTTCTCAGTCACCATTGCTTAAAGTCAATTTATTTCTCAAAGACTTTGTATGATACCAAAATATAATATAGTAGATTTTGCACATAGAGGCAAATTTAATTTTATCCTTAAAATATCAACCTGTATCAGTTTTAAATTTTCTGATTTTGATAGTTGTTCTGGATTATATAAGAGAATGTCCTTTGTTTTAGAAAATATACCCTGAAGCCATTGGCAGTAAAGGGCATAATGCCTCCAAGTACCCAAATAGTTTAGAAAAATGTCTATATAAAATAACAGTATATGCAGAAAGAATGATGAAGAGCACAGGTAACAAAATGTAAACAGTTGGTGAATCTAGATAAAAGGTATATAAGGGTAGGTGTACTCCACTTGCACCTTTTATGTAAGTTTTAAACTATATCAAAATGTAAAACTACCCCCCCCCCAAAAAAGACTGCCAACTTTGCCAACTTTAATTATCAATTTTTAAAAAGATCTATTTTCGTGTATTACTTGCCTTTGCTCATTCTCTTTTCCTGTGTATAAGAACAGTAGAGTAGGGAAAAGAGACTGAATCGGTAGTTTTTGTTTCTTCAAAAAAGATGGAAATCCTAGAAGAATTAGGAGGAAAACATGGTACCTGTAAAATTAGAAAATAACTCTCTTCTGCTGTACAATTTTAGACTTTCTGGTGTAGAAAGAGCAGATTATATGATACATCTTTTTGGATATCTTTTAAAATATTTTTGTATTTATTTTTGGCTGTACTGGCTCTTTTTGTTGAACGTGCTCTAGTTGTGAAGAGCAGAGGCTACACTCTAGTTACGGGCTTAGTTGTTCTGAGGCATGAGGGATCTTCTCCGAACAGGGACTGAACCTGTGTCCCCTGCACTGGCAGGAGGATTCTTAACCACTGGACCACCAGGCAAGTCCTGGATATCCTTTTAAGGTGTAAAGATTCCCAGACATGAACTTGAAGGAGAATGTTCATGACAGCATTAGTTATAATTTTAAAAAATGGAAAGAACCCAAATGGCTGTCAGTGGAATACTATCCAGCCATTAAAAACAATTAAGTAGTGACCCATGCTGCAGCATGAGCACAAGTAAATGAAAATCGGGCACAAACGCCACATTATGAATTCATTTATATAAAATGTCCACAATAGGAAAGTTCATAAAAATGAAACATAGATTAGTAGTTGCCTTAGGGGCCAAGAGGTTAGAAAGAATGGAAGTGAAAGTTGCTCAGTTGTGTCTGACACTTTGTGACCCCATGGACCCCATTGAATTCTCCAGGCCAGAATACTGGAGTGGGTAGCCTTTCCCTTCTCCAGGGGATCTTCCCAACCTAGGGATCGAATCCAGGTCTCCCACATTGCAGGTGGATTCTTTACCAGGTAAGCCACAAGGGAAGCCCAAGAATACTGGAGTGGTAGCCTATCCCTTTTCCCGGGGATCTTCCCAACCCAGGGATCACACCTAGGTCTCCCACATTGCCAGTGGATTCTTTACCAGCTGAGCTATCAGGAAAGCCCAGAAAGAATGGAGAATAACTGCTAATGGACACGAGATTTCTTTTTGAGATGAGGAAATGTTCTGGAATTAAGTTGTGATGGTTATACAACTTTGTGAAGATATTTAAAACCACTTTTAAAAGATTAATTTTATGGTATGTGACTTTTATTTCAATAAAGCTCTTATGTAAACAAAACTAAGGCCTAATGAACTACTCCTGCCTCAAAGTCTTTCCATCTGAATAAGAACAAGAGCCAAAGACCCTATAACTTTATATGATCTGGCTTCCTATTATTTCACAGACCTTGTCTTCTTTTATGAAGATGAGGGTCATTCCAATCTACCTGCACTGGTCTCCTGACTATTGTGACTTCTAGGCCTTTTTATTAGTTCTTCCCTCTTACTGGAAACCTAGCAACCTTTACTCAAAATTCAGTCTCTCAGAGGTGCCCTCTTGGCTACCTCTAAAATTTAGACCTCTCAAATATTACCTATTGCTGTTCTTTGCTTTACTATTCTCCTTAGCTCTATTCACCATCGAACACAATATATATTTTACTTTTTAATCTTATGTATTGTTTATCTCTTCTTCCCAGAACATAAATTCCATCAGGGCAGAGATTTTGCTCCTTTCATTCCACTACTGAATCCTAGGGCTTAGAACAGTGCTTGGCACTTACTCATCACTAATGTTGTCAAGTAGGTACATCTGAAAGTATAATAGGCAACTATAAGGAAAATCAGGAATGTTTAGTAATTGAAGAGAGGGCTACATGTTTTATACTCTTTGTTTGAATAAAAATTGTTTCCTATAGGACTTTGAGACTAAGGAAATGAAATAACTTGTGTTCAGTGTCTTGAAAGTAAAATAAAAAGACAGTCATTCAGTTCTTAAAATGAAAATAAAACTTTTTTGACTAAGGCAAATAATTCTTTTATTTATTTTTCAGTCATGGGGGTCTGGCAGACAACTATACATGCATTAGTATTTTAAAAATATTGACTGAATTGACTGTGTAGCCCTAAATCAGGAGTCAGTAAACTATACCCACAGCTTGTTTTTTCTTTTTTTTTTTTTTCCATAAATAAAGTTATATTGGAATGCAGCCACGCCCTTTCATCCACATATTGTCTATGGCTGCTTTTGTGCTCTAACAGGCTTCCCAGGTGGCACCAGTGGTAAAGAACCCGCCTGCCAGTGCAGGTAGACGTAAGAGACCCAGGTTTGATCCCTGCATCAGGAAGATCCCCTGGAGAAGGGCATGGCAACCCACTCCAATATTCTTGCCTAGAGAATCCCACGGACAGAGAAATTTGGCAGGCTGCAGTCCATAGGGTTGCACAGAGTCAGACACAATTGAAGAGACTTATCACTCACTTATGCACAGTAGAATTCAAATAGCTCTGAAGGAGACTGTATAGCCCACAAAGCGTAAAATGTTTACTGTCTGGCCCTCTATGGGAGAAGTTAGCTAACTCCTGCCTAAATTAGTCCTTGTAGGATATAGATTAGTGTAGTAGGGAACCTTGGCCAAATACTGAGAAGTTTAAATTTCATTTCTCTGACTACCTTTGTTGCCTTGAACAAGTTTTATGATCTTTGGTTTTCTCACCTGTGAAATGAAGATAATACACATCTTACATTGTCATTTAAGAATTTAAATGAGGTATCATGTAAAACACTTAGTGGAGTGTCTAGAAAATACTTCAGTAAGTTATAGCCCAGTGAGCAGCACACGCATGCGCGTATGTGCGTGAGTGTGCACACACACACACAAAAACATAAATGCCCTCAAGTAGAAATTCTTTCAGTCACATTTTCCAGATACTTTCAGTATCTGGAAATTCCTTATTAGGAAAATAAGCAATAAAGTTAACAAATGCTGATTAATGTTGATTAAAGTCCTTAGTATACTTCAGGCACACAATAAACCACCAAAATCTACAGGATTTGGTCATTTGTTGAAAAGACTGTAGTCAGGCATTATTTCTTAACTGTGAGCCCAACTTACAGTATTTCAAAGTCTTTGGCTCATATTTTAGGAAAATGTACAGTCCACTATAGAATGGTTACACTGTCAGGTAAATTTCATTGCTTTATCTGTAAGGAAAATTTTACATAAGGAGGACTAATTCAAATTATGTTTCTATTGTAAGCAAAGAAAAACAGTGTGATACTCTATATATTATGAGAAAATTTCAACCTAGAACTTTTTCTTAGGTGTCTCATATGCTAATTTTGTTTACAGAAGGTGAGTTTATAGTATTGGATTACTTTGATGATGCCTTTCTGTCTGTACAGCCTTTTCTTAATACATAAAAGACATTTTCCTTAACTAGATTCTGTTTCGGCTGTTAATTTGGAGACTAGTGGTATGGAACCTTACATCAGGAACATATGGGATCCTTTTGTATTAATCTATCTTTAGTATATAGAATCACAGTCTTACTTTCAGTAATATATCATACAATGAACATTTACTAATCATTCACTATATATAGGCATTAAAATTTTTTAATTAGTAGAACACAGTTTTTGCCTTCGAAAGGTATAGCGGAGGAAATAACTATCTAAACAAAATATTTCGGAAAAGTACTAGGAGTAATAACAGTACCTGTGTGGATGAGAAAGCTGTTAACTCTGCATTAAAGTGCCAAGGAAGACCTGGAGAGGTGATATTTGAGCTGAGCCTCAGTGGATTAGTTCGATGTCAAGTACGTATGGTTGAATGATACCTCACAGGAAGTATGAAACGCAACAAAAATTTTTGAGCACCTACTGTGTGCCAGATAATGATTGTGTTAGAGATACACCAAAGAGCAAAGGAGGTAGACTTTTTTCCCTGCTTTTGTTAGATTAAGTCAAACGTGAAGAGGTGTTGGAGAGATGTAAACAATACAGAATGGCTGAGCCAAGGAAAGTCTGAGGGCCACTACAAAGAAAAATAAATAAATAAATAAGAGCCATATCTCACCAGAGAATTTGAAGTTGATGATCTAGGCCAATGATTTCAACCTGGGAGCTTCAGAAATACTGGTGTGTTATTAAGTTACCACAAAGGAATTATCAATCCATGCTTAGATGCTAAGCAAGCAAGACATTTCAATAAAAAAGTCTTTTATATGTATTTATTACTATTTTTCAATTTTATGTAGTTATTTTGAGTAACAAAATATAGATTTATTTTAACATTATGAATTCATATTACCCTCCCTCCCCCTTTTTTATGTTTTCTATTTTCTTAATCAATTGATGCCACTGCTAGAACAGCTTTTAAGTCACTGTCTGTCAAAATGACTAATTTTAAAAAGAGATCCTGAAATATCCAGCCTGAGATCTCCTGCCAAAGTGGAAGCTGTTGAAACTTTCAGAGCAGCCAACCAAAACTTCAGTAAATATTAAGTGAACCCTTCAGTGCCAGGCACTGCTCTAGCTGCCAGGGTTACAAAGCTGTGTCCTCAGGGAACTTACAAAGTGAATAAGAGTCCAGATGAAGAATAATGAAGTAAACGTGGGAAAGAGGGTATGGATTCAGAGTATATTGAGATAGTAATCCTTAAGCAGTAAGAATGCTCTCTGAAGGCAGATTGCTAGAATAGAAATAAAGAGTGGATTGTGGGGAACAGAGCTAATGTTTTGCTAATGCAGGGGAAAGCTCTGAGTGATTTTTTTTTTTCACAGTAACAAACCCAATCAATCTCCAGAGAACAGGGATATTAGTGATTTATGGGTCTCTCAAAATACATCTTCTGCTTGATTTTTCTCTGCCTATTAATAAGGTATAAGCCTGTGAGATAATCCTAAATCAAACCATGTAGATTTGTAATGTAAATCACATAAAAAAAAATCCATCTGGCTCTGAGTCCTTTGCGATGTCATTGTAAGTGCGACGGGAGTTGAAGGACAGTCGTTTGCTCCGTCCATGGCTCTCTGAATCTTTAGCCCAACAAGCTCACTTCTCTTACTTCTTTCAGGCTTCAGCCTTCTTTCCTTTACACACACACACACAAACACACACACACACACACACGCACGCAAGCACACCCTTTTCTTTCTGGCTAAGAAAGACAAAGCTATTGACTACAAGCCCAGAGTTGCCCCCAAGTTCCGACCACCGGCTCAAATTCTTATGAAGTGGACTTGTAATATCCTTAATGTTGCTGTTGGCAGTCAGTTACAGATTCCATTATTGTCGATCAATGCAGTCGCCATGCGAGGTGGGGGGAGGGATGGAGGAGGAGCAGAAGAAAGGAGGGATGAGAGCTTCCTATTCACAGATTTATCAACCTGCCTTTGCTTGCAGGAAATCTTCGTCAAGGGGGCTGGGATGCTGTTGAAACAGCTAAAGCAGGAAAGGGTTAGGGGCTGCAGTTCTCTCGGCAGACTGAAAGGGAATTTGAAAACCTTTCTTCTCAGAACAAAACAAAATGCTGAATTTGTTCCTTTGCTTTTGTTTTTGTTTGATGATATGATTTACTTAACTGATTAGCTATTGTGCTGTCCAGTTATCTAAGCTGTCTCAGTGTAGGAACCTGTCTCTTTTTCTTTGAGTATCTTTGTTCTTTATTTTCCTTTTGCTCTCTCCTGACATTGAACACAAATTATTATTCAGTTTTATGCTGGCTTTTCTCTCAGGCTAAAGCTTAACACCAAGAGACTGAAGGACAGACCTTTCCTCCCTTCTCTTCTATCACCCTCTCTTTTAACCCTCTCTATGTTCTTCCCCCTCCCCCCATTGTATTAGATTGGTGTCACAGAGACAGAATTCAGAGTGGAGGGAGGATCACAATTTCTCTCTCATTATTACTGCCTAGCCAGCAATTTAGGTGTAGACCCCCAAGAATTTAGTCTGTGTATCTTTCTTTTCCCGCTCCATCATTCAGTAATTGTGCTCTGTATGGAAAAGTTTTCTGGCTGGAGAATGAGTCTCCTTTCCCCCGGTGATGTGGCCGAGTGGTTGGATAGTAGCACGGAAGAGGAGAAGAGCCTTCTGTCATTTCTGGGTACGGTAGGGCTCTGCTTGTTCTTTTAACCCTTTGTTGTCTGAACTTCTCTTACTTTGGGGAGCATGATGCCCCCCCCACCCCCAAATTGTCTAAAATCCACTTTCGTATTTTTAAAAGGGGGAAGAGGAATTAACAGAATTTGTTTAAGTTGTTTGCTTTTCAAGTTTTGTTTATGTCTGTAGAAATAGTGCCACCAACATTGGCTATGAGAAATAAGAGACAGTTTGCTTGGCTTTAACAAAGAGTGCCAGCTCCATGCAAGGCTTACCGTGGCATCTGGTCAGCTGTTTGTGGTATTTAGAGAACTTCTACCTGCCAAAATATATTGTTGTTTTACTATGCCTTTCAATACAGAGAGATGAGGCTTGCTTGTGAGCGTGGGAGTAGGCTTTGTGTGCAAGAAAAGCCAACATATGAATTGAGAAGTAGCTTTTATGCAAGGTTTGAAATATTTGTAATGTTCATATATAAGATTTCTACTGAGTATGTAAAAGAGAACACAAGAACCAACTATTACTTTAACTTTCCATTTACGGGTGCTTTCTAATAAATTTCTAAGTAAAGCAATTATTGGTTATGGTATTATTGATATAATAAATTCCTAGGAAAGTTAGGCTATAAATCCATTGCACTTAGATATCTTAAATTAATAGGAGAGCTTGATATTTATAAAAGTCATACTTGTGAATACTTTGCTAGATTAATAATTACCTTCAAATTTATCTTTTTTATAAATTTGATTAATTTCATGTTTCCCTAAATACTAGTATACCTTTATTATAAAGGGGCACAATTGATGGTGCTCTAATTTATTCCTCATGAGTATTCTCTGTGACCTGTGAGAAGTCTTCTGCCATTCCAGAAGATATCTCTATCTTATTTTACTTTCTTTTGTTATATTTAGCATACGTTTCTACTTTATTAACTCAATTAGGTTTTCAACTTTAAAATTCCACAAATGATTTCTTTTTTTATGCAGTTTAGATGTAAAGAATCATCTTAATCTTTTTTTTAATTCTACAAAGACTCAGTACATATATTTAGATATTAATCCTATTCTTAATTTGTTTATCATCGCCTCACTTATCTTGGGCATTTGGGTGACTTTAAGAAATGCATGTATCTCTTAACTCATTGCTCTGAAGCCTCTCTAAATCTACTTGCTTCACATTCCCTTCCCCCACACCCATTGAGAAATAGCAGTGAAGAAAAGCAAATATCAATATTCCTGAGTAAAACCAACCACTTAGACCCTACTGCATGGTGGGCAGGGAAAGCAGTCATCACTAAAGATCTTTCCTTTGCTCTTGCATGATATTTTTATGAATTCTGATTATCAATCCTCAAGATTAATTTCTTTCTTTTTTTTTTTTTGCCATTTCCCTACTATGCCTAAAAAGGATTTGACCAAATAAATAGAGATGGTAAATAAAAAGTACTATAGTTTGTGCCCCCTCCCACCCCACTCCCATTCTTCTTTAACCACAGATGGTGATAATAAAGACAAAGGATATTAGGACATGTTTAGAAGAAAAGTACAAATTCCTACAAATTATCCACCTATTGGAAGGAAACCTCCTAGGCATATATAATAGGTGAAACACAAATAAATCAGAGTCGCGATTCTGCTCAAGGGCTGTAGCAAGAAGTTAGTGAGTGAGTGAGTAGATAGCTAAGTATCCCGTACTCTACTGTGGCAGGGCTGAGCCCTGGGTGACAGCCAGTCTTAGTTTAGGGACTGAAGCTCAGTCCTGACCACGGGTAGCAAACACCTCCATCTGTGGATAAATAGGCATTTATTAAAGTGGGAGCAAACTCTCTTTGATATAGCTTGGAATAACTTGCAACGAGTCATTTGCTAATGTAGTTACCATTAATGAAAATGTGCTTCTCCCAGTGAAGATGCCAAGAGAAAGCAATCTGCTTTATGGTGAATCTAGGATAAGTGGAACTGAAAGGGACATTGAATCAGATAACCAACGCAACTGTCTTTCTTTACCTAAGGAATTTTATGGCAGATTTCCCTCTAGGAGAGAAGATGAAAGAAAAGCACTCAGTGCTGGTCAGGGTTCAGCCACTACTTCCTCTCTGCACAATAGCTACTCAACTGATGTTCAGGCCTTCCTATTAATTTAGTGCACTGCTTGTTTGATGAAACTTAAGAAACCGTGCCCTCTTCATTAGCCTATTTAAGAATTCCGTGGCTCCCTCATCACCTGTCAGATAAAACTCCTTACTTTAGAAATTATTCTGGCCCTTCCACCTCACATCCCAGTATTCCTTTTGGCATTGCTAAGTCAGAGTTAGGGAGGACCCTTCATTCTACCAAATTGATTAATTTTCTCTATCTGGGACAAACCTTGCCCTTTCTAATCTTTGCATGTGCTGTTTCTTCTGTTAATATCATCTGTGTTCCTTCATCCAAACTGAACTTTCCAAACCCTACCCCTGTTTCAAATCTTGCTCATAAACAAGATACTGTGTTAGGTACTGTGGCTGGATACAAAGAAGTAGAAGATAGAACTGCTGAGAAGCGTAGAGTTTGGTTGGGGAGAAAACATGAACTATGTACAATTAAGTGAGAAAGAATTAATAATTCAAGACAACAATGGAGAAAATAAAATAAGGCAGTACCTGATTGTAAGATGATTTATCCAGGAAAAAATTGCTTTGAGCCTTTGAAGAATAAAGACATCATTTTTGGCTAGTGATACTGAAGATCAACTTATAGAGATAGGTTTTAATCTGAATCTTCAAAGATAGAATGTATTTTTATGGAAATGGTGGAGTTTGCTGTATGAAGGGAGTGTCATGAGGAATATTAAATTATATTCATGTCTAAAGAGTAAACTGATTTGAAAGGAATGGAAAGTTCATTTGAAGAAGTGTTGAGAAATAATACTTGAAGGATATTTGGTGGCTCACTGTTTAGGATCTTTCATCACAGGCTAATTAGTGACAGTGTTAATCCTGAAAGCAATTGAGAAGAATTAAGATTCTTGAACAAGAAAAAAATATGGTCAAGATCATTTTTTTAGGAAGACATATCTGAAAGTGTCACATTGGGGGAATAACCTTGAAGCAGTTAAACCTCTTTGAAAGCTATGACAGTAGTCCAGATATGAAATAAGTGCTTCTATTGTAACATTTAACTCTCCATATTATAATTATGTGTTTCCTTATTTATTATTAATCTAGACTGTGAATGCCTTCACATCAGGGGCTCAATTCTCTGTCTTTTCAGTACCCAGGTACACTTCAGATACCCATGAATATTTGCACAGTTCAGATGAATAATTGAGATGAGAAGACAGAGAGATTACAAAGGATCGATCAGAATTTATGACTGATCTGAGGAATGGGAAACAAAATGAATCAAAGACTGTTTTTGAAGCTGGAAGGATGGTGGTACTACTAAGAACAGAGAAGTTGGAAAAGGGAGTCAGTTTTTAAGGAGAGAGGGTGATTTCTATTTGATATACTGAGTTTGAGGGGACTGGTATACATCTGGATAGAAATATAGTTCTGATGATTGGAAATGAAGTCACAGGTAGAGAGTGGTGTTTGGGAGCCACCAGAGAAAAGAAAGACTGTTGAAGGAATTGTAGGTGATGTACTATTGAGAGACTGTCGAGAAAAAGTAGAGAGCAGGAACTGAATCTTGAAGAACGCCAAAGATGGGGGTAATAGGGTGGGTAGAAAAAGAGGAGATACAGAACAGTCGTAATGGTTGGGGAAAAGCCAGCCAGGATGGTGTGTTATTGCAAGTGGCTCAGCGGTAAAGAATACATGGGTTCAATCCCTGGGTCGGGAAGATCCCCTGGAGAAGGAAATGGCAACCCCCACTCCAGTTTCTTACCTGAGAAACACCATGGACAGAGGAGCCTGGCAGGCTACAGTCATGGGGTCACAAAAGAGTCAGACATGACTTTAGAGACTAAACAACAACAAAAAAACAAAATCAAGATAGAAAAGGTCAACAGTGCGGTCAGTAGTGTCATTGGTTACAAAAGCCCAAGAAAAGTCAGAATATACACTGGATTGGACATTAGGAGACTTTTGATAACCTGTGAAGGTATCAGTGGTATTTGATTCATTAGAACTGAGGAAGAAGAAGTCAGATTTTATAATATTGAGAAAGACAGAAGATGGTGAGACAGTGAGTTCAGTTCAGTCGCTCAGTCGTGTCCAACTCCTTGCAACCCCATGGACTGCAGCACGCCAGGCCTCCCTGTCCATCACCAACTCCCAGAGCTTGCTCAAACTCATGTTCATTGAGTTGGTGTTGCCATCCAACCATCTCATCCTCTGTTGTTCCCTTCTCCTCCTGCCTTCAATCTTTGCCAGCATCAGGGTCTTTTCCAGTGAGTCAGTTCTTCGCATCAGGTGGCCAAAGTATTGGAGTTTCAGCTTCAACATCAGTCCTTCAAATGAATATTCAGGACTGATTTCCTTTAGGATGGACTGGTTGGATCTCCTTGCCACCCAAGGGACTCGACAGAGACAGGTTAAGTCTCTTGTCTGCAGAAACCTTTGACTGACACAAAGAAAAAGGTCTTTTAAAATGAGGGAGACTTGTGCATCTTCTTAGATAGAGGAGAGAGCTAAGATACTGAACTTACAAGTAAGTATCTGTTGAAACAAACATTTTAAACTGAACAGCTGAACTCTCCACTCTGGAGGGAAAGAAAATTCCCAGAAAGAGAACAAAAGATAACAACTAAAAATCCAGGTAGTGAATTGCCCTGGGGGCATTTGCCTGACTCAGAATTCCTGAAAGTTAAGTTTTAATGGTCACAAGATAGGAGATACGTTTAGGGACTGAAGTGAGGAATTAGAACTGAACGCCCCACCCCATTGTCCCTCATAGGACGAGTTCCTTGAAGAGTGAACATGGAAATTTAAAAATCTGCTCACAGACAAAAATTGACAGATCTTATTTATCTTAGTCTGGACTGTTGAGAGAGGAGGACAAAAATCCCCTGGGAATTCATAACCACTGTTGTGATAAGGTAAAACTAAAATAGTGGACAATAGTAGTTATGTCAGAGATAGGAAGGGGTGATTGAAATTGAAGTATTTTAAGATCTTTGAATTATTCAAGAGAAGGTGAGAAATCAGAACTAGCTCTAGGCTTTAGGTACATATGTTAAAATGTTAACGACAACTATTAAAAGAGTAAAAATAGAGTGTATAGCTTCAAAAGCTGTGGAAGGGAAAATGAACTTTAAAAACTTGGTCATTCTGAGAAATAGAAAAACAAAATGCATAGAAATACAGTAACTAGAAAAAATAAGATGGTAAAAATAAAATCCAACTATATCAGAAAACACAATATATGAAACTGTTAAGAGTAAGGTAGGTTAGACTTCATCCTTGTTTTTAATGCTGTGACTAAGAGAGGCGTTAGTGGGACTTCCCTGGTGGTCCAGTAGTTAAGACTCAGCTTCTGCTACAAGGAGCACCAGTTTGATCACACAAGCTACATGGTGCAGCCAAAAAAAAAAAAAATAGAGACCTAAGAACCTAGGGAGGTTAAAGCAAAAGTTTGGTGGTGGTGGTGAAAGGTATAAAGTAGAAGGTTAGGATTAACATATACACACTACTGTATATGAAATACATAACCAACAAGGACCCGTGTAATAACCTTTAAGGGTAAGTAATCTAAAAAAGAGGATATATATGTATATGTATGACTGAATCATGTGCTATACACCCTAAATTTACATGATATTATAAATCAACTATGGGCTTTCCTGGTCAGCTGGTAAAGAATATGCCTGCAATGCAGGAGACCCTGGTTTGATTTCTGGGTCAGGAAGGTACCCTGGAGAAGGAATAGGCTACCCACTCCAGTATTCTTGGGCTTCCCTGGTGGCTCAAACAGTAAAGAATCTGCCTGTAATGCAGGAGACCTGAGTTCAGGTTGGGAAGATGCCCTGGAGGAGGGCATGACAACCCAGTCCAGTGTTCTTGCCTGGAGAATCCCCATGGACAGGAGGTTCCTGGCTGGCAGGTTACAGTCCATGAGGTCACAGAGTCGGACATAACCGAGCGACTAAGTGTGCGCACACACATAAATCAACTATACTTCAAAAAAATAAATTAAAAAAAATAATTTTCTCAAAAAATAACCAAAAAAACTTCCATAAAAGTAAAAGTTTTGGGAGACGATATACCAGGCAAATACTGATTAAAAGAGAGCTACCGTAGCCATGAAAATGAAATCAAATGGATCTTTATGTCAAAAAATGTTGCTAGAAATAAAGGAGATCCCTATAGTAGTGACAAAATATAAAAATCACTAGAAAGTTGTAACAGTTTTATATGCACTTAAAAACAAAGCCTTAAATTTATAAGGCAAAAATTGACAGAAGTATACGGAGAAATTGATAAATCTGTGACCCTATCTACAAAAATTATTAAGGGTATTCAGTTTAGTCTCTCAGTTGTTTACAACTCTGCCACCCCATGGACTGCTGCACGCCAGGCTTCCCTGTCCATTACCAACTCCCAAAGCTTGCTCAAACTCATGTCCATCAAGTTGGTGATGCCATCCTCATCCTCAGTCGTCCCCTTCTCCTCCTGCCTTTAGTCTTTCCCATGGACAGAGAGTTGAAGGTATAGAAGATACAAAAAAAACACAGTAAGCTTCAGTTAATGGACACAATAGAATTCTGAAGTCCAACAATTATGTGGTCTTCTGAAGTATATGTGGAATCTTTATGAAAACCAACAATAGATTAAGACATAAATAAATCTCAACAAATCAAATTCTTTATATCATACAAACATATTCTCTTGATCATAGATGAACTAAGTCAAAAATTAGTACCAAAAAAATTTACTCTTAAAACTTTTCTTTTTGAAAACTTTTAAGGTTGAAAGTTTTAAAGTTAAAAATTCAAAAAAAATAACAATGGAAATAGAACTGAACATCCTAAAAATCGTACATATCAAAACTTATAAAATATTGCTAAAATAGTTATTAAGTGAAACTTATAGCCCTAATCTTTTATATTGAAAAGAATAAAATTAAGTGGGCCAGCTGAGCATTCAATAAATTCAACAAGGTAGAAAAAAAAGGATAGACCAAAAGAAAGTTAAAGGAAAGAAATAATGAAAATGACAGCAGATGATAATAGAACAGAAGGCAGAAATAAACAGAATCAATAAAGCTAAAATTTGTTTCTTAAAGAAGTCCAATGAAAATAAAACTGTCAAGATTTGATCAAGATGAAAGAGAAAGCACAAGTAAACAATCTTAAAAATGGGAAAAAGAACATAGTTACAAAAATCAGAGACCTAACAGACTATCGTGAACAACTTTATGCTAATATATTTGAAAAAAATGAGAGAAAATGAACATTTTAAAGAAAGATATAATTTATTAAAATTGACTACAGTAGGAATAAAAAATGTAAGTAGTTCTGCTACTTACAATCATTAAAGAAATTGAATCAGTAGTTTAAAATGTACCACTGATTGTGGTTTGATTTCTCATATAGTTTGACTTCTGAAAAAGAATAAAACGCTGGATCACACTTGTATTAGTATTTACAATCAGTGATAGTTCAGTTTTTTATTGCAAATGAATAAATGGACATTTTAGTATCTAAATTAAAAAAAAATGCTAAGAACCATGCTAAAACCTAAGCATGGAAATTGAATTCATATTGAGCCCATAGGTGGTCATGGTTACCTTAGAGTTTTTAAGTATTACATCCTTTGTTGAGGGGATATCCTTAGAAAAGGGGAGGGGGAAGAAGTTCTTTTAAAATTTTTCTTTTATGGGTATGTAAATAAAAAACTAGAGGAAATCAAGCTGAGCAGATATCCCAAGAAAGCAGGCTTCCCTGGTGGCTCAGATGGTAAAGCGTCTGCCTGCAATGCGGGAGACCCAGGTTCGATCCCTGGGTCGGGAAGATCCCCTGGAGAAGGCAGTGGCAATCCACTCCAGTACTCTTGCATGGAAAATCCCATGGACGGAGGAGCCTGATAGGCTACAGTCCATGGGATCGCAAAGAGTCGGACACAACTGAGTGACTTCACTTTCATCAAGACTTAAACTGATTAATTTATGTTTAAGTGTGCTTCTACAACCTGAAAATTTGTGAATTTTTAAGTAGAATGATGCATAGAAGGAAAACCTTAATCTCCCATGAAGTTTCTTTACCAAAATCTCAATTATAGTGTAAGACTTAAGCTAATAGACATAAAATGAGAGTAATTCTTAAACTTGACTGCTAATGCTAAGTCACTTCAGTCGTGTCCGACTCTGTGCAACCCCAGAGATGGCAGCTCACCAGGCTCTCCCGTCCCTGGGATTCTCCAGGCAAGAACACTGGAGTGGGTTGCCATTTCCTTCCCAATGCGTGAAAGTGAAAAGTGAAAGTGAAGTTGCGCAGTCGTGTCCGACTCTTTGTGACACCATGGACTGCAACCCACCAGGCTCCTCTGCCCATGGGATTTTCCAGGCAAGAGTACTGGAGTGGCGTGTATGCTTTAATGCCATATGTGAATTAGAAATAAATAGAAAATTTATTAACATTTTTATTATGAATTAAGTTGAACCATATGAAATTGCTATTTTATCATTTTAACATACAAAAAAATTGGCAATTCTGTGAGATCACGTGTGTTTATTAAAGGAGAAAAAAATCAACAGACTATGCTGAACTATTTTTTAGTTGTTTAGTTAAAATTTATTTGTTACCATATATCTTCTATTTCAGTGTTCCATGCAAGAAAAGAGTGGATGCAAACAGTTTATGGAAACATTGTGGGAGAAATACTTAAAATTGAGAGAGTTCTATTTATTAAAATTTATTTCCTTTGAAAATTTAGACAGAATTGCCATTGTTCAAATACCTAAATTTAGGTAGTTTGATACCCCAAACTAGAGAACATATAATCAAGTAATGGGAACTTACACAAATATATTACTTGGAAATCAAAGAAATGTGAATAATTAGGCCTGGCTTTATGGAAGCAGATGAATTGAAATTGGTATTGAAGGTTACCTTAGATTTGGCAGATAAGTGAACACCATTAACAAAGACAGACACAGAGAAATTAATATGGCCCGTTTAAGATCAGAGATCATCTGACCAAGGCAATTTGTTGCAAAGTGTTGGCAGGAAAGAGTATGTAAGGTAGGAGCTAGGTGGTATTTTTTTTTCAATGTGTGATTGTCTATCTGTAAGATTTCTGGGAAGGTAATTTCATCAAGAAAGTAATGTTTTAGAGAGCTTAATCTGGTAATGGTGATCAGGATAGCTTTAAGCAGAGAGACAGGAGTCAATGAGATTAGTTAGGAGGGTCTGGCCATTATCTACAATGAGAAAATAAAAAGTCCTGCAGTAGAGTGATACATGGTAGTGGAAATACAGAGAACAAAATGAAGCCAACATTCGAAGAGAGGTTTGACCATGTTTGGTGGCTGAAGTATACCAATCAACATTATAGAATTATAGATAATAGGTTTCTCCCTTTTCTGTTACTTTCACTGTAGAGATTTTTGTTTTTTGTATAGCACCTCATGCATATTTGGTCCTCAGTAAATGATTAATTTCTCATCTTTATGTTAGAGGCTGATATATTTTTATTTTTTCAGTACTTTCAGTGCTTTCTGTTAATGTCTGTTGGGGAATAAAACCCAAATTAGTCTTAAAGGACCCTGACATAATCAAGAATCAGATCTTTTTACAAAAGATTTTTAGAGATGAACACTGAAATCATGGTATGAATAAATCAGATTTATCCAGAATTATATTTGAAACATACTAATAAAGAGAACACATTATTAAGTCAGTTATAGGAAAAGTTTAAGTAAAGTCTGAGAATATCTCCATAAATTAAAAGACGTATTATCTTCCAGAATGGAAGACAAAATATTATTCACCAAAGCAAAGCTATGAAATTAAGGAAATGGCTCAGAGGGTAAAGCATCTGTCTGCAATGCAGGAGACCCAGGTTTGATTCCTGGGTTGAGAAGATCCCCTGGAGAAGGAAATGGCGGTACCCTTGCCTGGAAAATCCCATGGATGGAAAAGCCTGGTAGGCTAGAGTCCATGGGGTCGCAAAGAGCTGGACACGACGGAGCGATTTCACTTTCACTTCACTATAAATAATTAGATTGAAATGTTCAAAACAGTTGTTTTATGCTTAACAGTGCTTTCTAGTTATTTGGAGACTGTTCGTTCTAAACCTAAAGTCTTAAGCTTTTAGTTACCTTTCCACTTAAGTGTACTGAAAATTACTTTAAGTGGACAGATGGATGGGTTTTCTTTTCTTTTTTTGAAGACTGTTCTTTTAGAGGAGTTTTAGGTTCACAGCAAAATTAAGAGAAAGTTACAGATTTTTTTCCTGTGTCCCCTTGTCCCCACAAATGCATAGTCTCCTCCTTATCAATATCCTCCACCAGAGTGGTACATTTGTTACAGCTCCTGAACCTACACTAACATCATAATCACCCAAAATACATGGTTTACATTAGGATTGTTTCTAAATGTTGTATATTTTGTGGGTTTGGACAGATAATGACATGTACCTTACCTTACAGTACCATACATAATATTTTCACTACCCTAAAAACTCTGTGCTCTGCTTATTCATCCCTCCCCTTAAGGGCAGTTTATTTTTTGGAGGGCTTTTTTCTACTTTTTAGTTCAAAGAATCAGTAGTAGAAATTCTTTATAGCTTAATTCCTTTTTTGTTCTTTTTTTACCATTTCATTAAGCAAGTTAACTTTTCTCCTTCTTTATCCCATTGCCTCACCCCTCTTTGTTTCTTCATTAGAATGTTCTTATTGCCATCAGCATTCCAGGATTGAGAGTTTCCTTTGATGGGGTTTCGTTTGCAGTAAATTATCCACCAAAGAGTATGATTTAATTCTCTTTAAAATATGAAGAACCATGTGCACTTGTTAGAGTTCTTTGAGTTATTTTTAAGAGGAAATGAGAAAAACTGGAGTTTCCATGATTGTTTATCCTACTTTTTATTCATTACAGTCCACGATACAAAACACAAGGGGAATGGATAGCATGCATGGTAATTAAAAGTATAGCCTCTGGATCCAGACTGCATGGGTTCTAATCCTGATTCTGCCTTTATCAGCCCTGCAAACTGAGTGGAGTAATAGATCATCTCCTTCCTTTCCCATCTGTAAAATGGGGGCATAATTCCAATTCCAGAGATTTGTGAGGATTAAAGAAAAAATTAACATAAAATACTTAGCATGTAATAAGGAATAAAAACGATAGTTTGGTGTTGCAGTTATCCTTGTTATACTTTTATTACTACTACTAAGATCCCTAGTTGTTATCACTAAGTACCAGAGATATGCTTTGTATTTGAAACTTAAGATAACCATATGTGCTGTGCTTAGTCACTCAGTCGTGTCCGACTCCGCAGCCCCATGGACTGTAGCCCTCCAGGCTCCTCTCTGTCCATGGGGATTCTCCAGGCAAGAATACTGGAGTGGGTTGCCAATGCCCTCCTCCAGTGGCTTTTCCCAATCTGGGGATCGAACCTGGGTCTCCCGCATTGTGGGCAGACGCTTTACTGTCTGAGCCACCAGGGAATCCTGGGTAACCATATAAATATCCCTAAACTGTTTTCTTAGTCTTTTTGGTTGACAGTAAAAATTGTTCTCTATCATCTCATCCATTATCATCATGTGAAACCCTAAGTTAAAGAAACGATACACTTGTGGGTGTTCAGATTGCGTGACCAGAGGGATATCTGCTCTCCTACTATATTAACAAGAAGAATTTTTAGAAGTAATAATAATAAAGGATAAATTTGTTGAGGTGAAGAAAAGGTGGGAGAGACCGGATGGCTTTCCTTTCTGAGAATTCACTACGTTTCTGTACCTAGCACCAATTTGTACGTATTGAAATGTGTCGAGGGCATGCAAACTTGAAAGGACTGCTTGCCTGAGTGAAGTACTGCAGTCTAAATGATACAAATCGGATGAATTAAAGTGGCTCTGGGGATTTGTATTTCAGAGCAGCTGGATGGTAGTGACTGTCGGTGCTTTGGCTTTACAGCAGTAGAGATGGGATAGGGCAGGGAAATGTCCTGCTGAAAATCAAGTGGTGAAGTCTATAAAACACCCAGGTGCTATGGTGTTAGCAGCTATATAAATGCAGAGTGTAATTTTCTCCTCTTTGCTCTTGTCACTTTTCCTTTATAAAATTGTTCTCTACCTGCATCTTTAAGCTCCCATTACCTTTAAGGAATCCTCCAGCAAAAAGTATGAAATGTCATGAAGCCTTTTTTTCTTTCACACTTGCCATTTGTTATTAAAGACCCTCTTACTAAAGAGGTACAAGCCCATTTCCCAATATTGTTCCTTCCTTCCTTTTCTGTTCCTTAAGTGTCTTCTGTGCCTCCTGTGGAAGAAGAATTCTCCTAATTTAGAATTCACAGCATGGAGAAATGAGTTGTTTGCTTAACTCATTCATTAATAATTTGAGCCATGGACTTATCACATCCTATTTATTGTTGTCATCATTTATGATGATAGTGAAGTGGATTCATTCACAGTAACATTATATACATTGAAATTCCAGTGACTTAAATGGGTGAAGAAACACATTTTGGTGTGTATTTAATTTTCTATCATGATTTGTTGAGAGGTTGATTTTTTAAAAAGTTTTTGAAGTGAATTAAAGAATTCCTTTTTGACAATGATATTAGAATACTTGCTTACTAAATATAATGTCAAAAATATTAATGGGACATGTGAGTAATTAAAATTGACAGAGCATTCACATTCATTCATGTTTTATAATTCTGTATACCAAACTACTAGAAATTGGCTTGGGTTGCTGTTAATGTGAAGTATTTAGTAAAGTATTTATATATGCCAGCTGACTGCATCTGTGAATATGTAATATTTTCTGGTCTGTCATAACTAGAGAATTTTGCTGTGAGAAGGATATTTTGGTTCCTTACATCATTATCCACCAAATTAAAACTTTATAAATATCTTTATTCATTCTGTTTATCATTTGTTTTGAATTTTCTGAAATTACTTTCATATTGGTAAGGTTATTATCTTTTTTTAAATTTTGCCTCCACCTTCATCTAAGAGAATAATAAATTGGCTACTACCTCAGTAAAAAATTGGCTACTACTGCCCCAAGAACTAATAGAGATACTAGGCACAGTGGTTAGCACATTATAAACATTTAATAGTAGCTCAAATTACCATAAAAATTTTTCTTCCTTAGACAAATTATTAATAAAAGAGGTGCTTATAATTTTGAAGTACATCTTTTCCTCCTAAAAATGTATTTTTGAATCATCTCCTCCACTTAAAAAAAAAAAAGGTAGCTAATTCTAAGTGGTAGACATTATCAGAATTTGTGACATTTTTAGCTGGGTAGTTATTGTTAAGTATATGTATGTATGACATGATGGTGTATGAAATTTAGTTAAATGTGACTGAACAAAAAGTAAGTATAGTTGATACTTATATTTGATCGCAATGACATTACATAACAGATACTTGTTCTCAGTTAAGGTATTTGCACAGGCCTTTGGAACCTAACCCTCAGTTCATACAAGCATTGCCCTTAATCTCTTTCTGAACGTAATAATATTGTAGGATCATTTCAAACACATTCACTATTCAAAATCCTTTAAAAAAATTTAAGACAGTGCCAGGAAGTATATCTCCATAGTATTTCTTTATTTAAAAATTTTCTTTACTGTGGTAAAAGTCAGATAACATAAAGCATACTGTTTTAACCATTTTTAACTGTCTGGTTCAGTGTACTCCATAGTATTTTTGTGTGACTTGTAAATCTGGATGAGGTGCATTTCACCAGGTGGTTTTTCTTTCAGAGGAAAAAGCTAAGTCCTTATGTGTAGGCCTACAAAGCCCACATGATCTGAACATGCCTGCCCTAATTCCTCTTAGTCTTTCTGCTATTATTTATCCCCACTTCCTGACTGCAGCCCCACTGGCTTCCCAGCTGCATTTTACTCTAGAAGCTTTGTATTGGCCTCCCTGTCTTCAGTGGCCCTCCCTGATAAATCTACTAGGCTGACCTCCTCAATTCCTTAAGTACTGGCTTTCACTCACCTTCTCAGTGCCTCTCAGTTCAGTTACTCAGTTGTGTCCGACTCTTTGCAACCTCATGGACTGCAGCACACTAGGCTTCCCTGTCTATCAACAACTCCCAGTGCTTACTCAAACTCATGCCTATCGAGTCCATGATGCCATCCAACCATCTCATCCTCTGTCGTCCCTTCTCCTCCTGCCTTCTGTCTTTCCCAGCATTAGGGTCTTTTCTAAGGAGTTGATTATTTGCATCAGGTGGCCAAAGCATTGGAGCTTCAGCTTCAGGATCAGTCCTTCCAATGAGTATTCAGGACTCATTGCCTTTAGGTTGACTGGTTTGATCCCTGCAGTGCAAGGGATTCTCAAGAGTCTTCTCCAACACCACAGTTCAAAAGCATCAGTTCTCAGCGCCTCTACCTATTCACTATGGTTACTGTAGTGAAATTACTGTACTTCTTCATCTCCTTTTCTCTGTCCTCCTTTTTCCCTCCCTGAAACACCATCTGCTACATTGGCTTCATTATAAGTAAACTGAAGGCCATGAACACACTGTTAGGTCTGAAAGACAGGGTTGAGTTCTGTTTGTTGAATAGGCACATCTTCCACCAAAAGGGCCTTTGTCCTTATAATTATCCAGTTGTCAATTATTTTACCACGCTTTTCAAAAGAAAGCACGTTGACATAGAAGAAAATGTGTATTTTGAGGAAATGACATTGCAATAATATATTTTGGATTTAGAGAGCCCCATTCTTTCAAAAAGCTAATTTTGTGTCAAAGCAGATAAACTCATTCATCTTGTCTTCATCTCTGGTTAGTCTGAATAACCCAGCTTATTAATGCAGATCAGAGCAGGAAAGGTTGAAATGGCTTTACACATAATCACACAGATGGTTAGTAAAGGTGGTAAAAAGAGCACCCAAGTATTCTCTTTGTTCAGTACATCATCTTATGTGGAGCTGTAGTGGAGGCTACCTCTCGTTATTATAAGTTGTCACCTCACCTCAGTTCATACCCAATGGCAAAAGAAATGAAGAGATATATTTAAAACCTAAGTGGCTTTTTATAACTTTTTTTTTTACCTTTTAATTTAAAGATGAAAAACATTATTTTTAGAGGGTGAGACATGAACAAATTAGTTTTAGTCCTTTATCCACAGAAACAATATCATATGCCTCTTGTCTTAAGAGAGTGAGCATATTTTAAACATGACTGTAATTAAATATTGTGACTATGAAGTGAATATTCATTTTTTACAGCAGGGAAAAAATAATGCAGTCGTATGTAGCATGAGGCAGGTAGGGTAGAGAGCTGTCTAATTTTGGCCTACTGGAACTGGTATAGATTTTCCATCCAAATCAGCAGAAATGTAGCTCTAAGAGCATAGTAGCAGCTTTCCTTTCTGATTGGAGCTTTAAAGTCGAAGGTAGCCAGATCAGTTTAGCATGCTGGCCAGCCTGTGACTAATCCAGCAAGTTATTAATTCTGCTTTTCCTGAGGCTACTCCCCTATTCCAAAGTGGACTTTGGTTTTGGGGGTATACATTCTTTTCTCAGCTTTGAAACAGTTACGAATCTTCTGGGCACTAAACAACCTAATACTCAAAGGCCTTTTCTGCATCAGTAGATAAATTGCGTTGTGGTGGGGGCTGGGAAAGTCAAGAAGTGTCTTTTCTGCATCAGTAGATAAATTGCGTTGTGGTGGGGGCGGGGAAAGTCAAGAAGTGTAGACTTCCTCCTCTTATCACCAGTTGATTTAGCTTATTTTGTTTCCTTACTTTTCCCTCTTTAAAGGCAATTGTTCAAACGTCAAAAGTAATTTAATTTCTCCTTTTTGAACCCAGTGACATTCTTTAATCTACATCAGAGTTCGGTTTTTGGTTTTTTTTTTTTTTTGTAATACAGAAAGAGAATGTAAAGAAAAGTACAACAAAGAACATATTGTTAGGGTTTGAAATGTGGTTGCTCATTTTAGCCAAAATAATTCCAGATAGATAAAAGCATTGAAATATATTTACGTAATGAGTTCATATGCCTGAAAACTAAAATTAGATGTTTGGAAAACAGTAAGGAAATTCTTTTTTTTCCTCAGCCAGAACATTGCAAGTCAAGGAAAACTGTTCACTAGATCATTTTATCCTTGCTAATGGGACTTTTTTCCTCCCAATTTGGTTTTTCCATCAGTTATTCTGAGACTGAAATATATTATATTGTAATAGTCAATCTCATGTATCTTTCTAATGATCAGTAATGGGCAGAGGGAAGATGAGATTTTCTTCTACCTTCACCAGCCCCTGTCTCCACCTGCCTGCCCTTCAGATTGAATTGCCTGACTTAGATAATCATCCTTTAAAGTCATGTTCCTGAAGTCTGAAGGTCTTGTTCAGTGTGCTTTGACAGACCGATCTGTTTAAATTCAGCGCTTTGTGCCATTCCCGTTAATTGTACTACCATTTTTTAGAAATGTGCTAGGATTCATGGGTGCCTAATTCTGAAAATGGCTTTGTACATTAAGGTTCATTTAACTGATGGTTAGGGGGAAGTTGAGAGACTTAAAGTTATTTTAAAACACAGTAATAGCTTGGAACTTTCTTGTACTGCAGGCATATAAGACTCTATGTTGTCAGCCTCTCGGTCATTAGGCTTGTTGTGATTTGGCTTATATCTTACTGGTCAGGATGTCACTGTGAAGAAACGTTTAGTCATGGAACGAAAATCAGTGTCCAGCATCAAAGATAGTAATAGAGTAAGCACTCCCAATTGGATTTTCATAGGCGGGATTGATTTGTGTGCATTACTGGGTCTGTGTAAAATGGTGTCCTTTTGGCACTAGCTGAATATAAATTTCAGGAAATGTTTTTTCTTCTGTAGATCAGTGCAATACAGTGAAATTTGCTGTAACTGAGGGGAGGCAGTGGTTGGGCGTCCGCTAATAGCCTGAAAGGAACTAATGAGGATGTGCAGTCCGGAACGATTGATTGAATAGCTGCAGTCCTGTGTGTTGCTTTCTCGCTTGCTCTCTGCAAGCTGTAGAGAGGGAGGGGGAAGAGCAAGACACAGGGAGGGAGCCAGAGAAAAAACGCTTTCTCTTAAGTGGAAGTAGCACGGATCCCAGGGGCCAGGAGGCCAGAAATGGAAGTTTAAACTGCATCTATCTTTTAAAGGGAGAACAGCAGGAATCAAAATGTCAGTCTCCGGAGTCACGATTTACTCCTTATTTTTTAAGATCTGGAAGATAACACAGAATACTTTTTTTAGGATGTGTTTTTTTTTTTTTTTTTTTTTCTTGTCCATGTTGAGATTATCTAATGTTGTCTGAGAAGCTGGATTCCTATATGTCTGTCAGTTGAAGTGGAGATGGGAAGCAGTTGTGATAAAGGTATAATATGTATATATCTATCATCTGTGTGTGCGTGTGTATGTGCATATATATATGCATATATATGTATCGCTCTATAAAAAAATTTAAATGTAACCTTAATATAGCATATAGTAATTAAATTGGAGAATACCACATGATCTTCAAAATCTGAAATGCATTAGGTCAGTTTGCACAGATTTAGGATCCCAGAGTTAGATCTTAGTGAGGTCATACTGCCAGAACAAGGAGAAGCTGAGCTATTTTTATATCTGCATAAGCATATATGTTATTTTATCCTAGCAGCAGCTTTTTGTCTTCTCATGGACTTTTGGTTGCAGGCTGGTGAATCATCTTATCTGCACAGAACTGAACTTTGACCTTTGTGCAGACACCATCAAATCATGTTCAACACTAGGCTAAATTTGTTCATATGAATATAAAAAATAGTTAATTGGATTCTGTTAACTCTTATATGGCTGACATAAAGCAGTAGATTCCTATACTGTGAGATGCAAATACTAAGTGAACTTAGAGATATTAAACATAACTCAGAGGAAATTACTTTTTATATGTGCATAGATAAAGATACAAACTATCACACTAAGGCATATTCTTAACAGTGACCAAGTTTCTTTAATGTCTTGATAATATCTGTTTAGAGATAAAGAGACAAATTATATCTTAGATGTAGAATATAATGTATCTTTAAAGCAAACTGATTTTTTGTGAGGAAAAAAAATCAACAATTTTACAGATTAGTGAAAGATCCTAAATTTGGATTTTTATCGATGTTTCTTTTTTCTCATCCAGAGGTGCCAGCAGAAAGGTCCCCACGCAGACGGAGTATCTCAGGGACCACTACATCTGAGAAACCCAACTCTATGGACACTGCGAATACCTCACCCTTCAAAGTACCAGTAAGTGCTGCTCTTCTTTAAAAGAGTACGTTTATTCTTTTTAGAGTGAGAGACAGTTGCTAAGAAATCAAAACATTTTGCTCCTCAAGAATCTCTTTATCAAGTTACTAGTTAAAACCTATCATAATTCTATAAAGGTGTGGGTAGGATTTTTTTTTTTTTTTTTTTTTTTACTTTAAAGAATGGGGCATACATTTTATTTTAAGTGATGGAACCTAAGCAGAGAACGATAAGACTCATAAAGTTGCAGAGCAATTTATCAGAGAATTAGACAGCTGTGAGTTCTAATCCTGAAACTAGGCCTGTGCTTTGCTTAAGCCATCTTTTAGACACCCAAGTAAGTGCTTAAGAAATACCCTGGAAGAAGTATTCCCGTTAAAAATATTCTTTAAACTGACGAGACAGTAATGAGAGTCAGTATTGAGTACTAAAGAAGGCTGAGATGGAAAGTCTGTAAGTGAACAGGTCAGCTGACCACCAGTTGCAGCCCTCGTTTCAACCTCTTTGATATAACTTGGAGTAACCAGATTTTAATTCATCCATTTTCTTTGTTTATTGAATAAGAAATATGCTTACTTTCTAATCATATCATTAAAATTAATTGTTTTTAAACTGGGTAAGACTTACATCTGTGTAGTTGGTCATTATTATGGGTATAACAGAAATCAGTATAAAGTAGAAATAGCCTTTTCTCTTGGGGAAAAAAAAAGGATTAAAAAAAAATTCAGCCAAGTGAATATATTGTGTTTTTTATTCCAATACAATTTTTTAAAGTTAGGATGACCTTTTAGGTAGAACTGGTATTTTAAGATGTATTAGCTGGCATTTACCTGTAAATTAACCAAAGTGAATGTTTTATTTTGCATTAATCCTGGAAGCGAGATTTTTCCTTATTATATCTCAGTCTTGTAGAGTCTGTGGATAACTATTACTGTGACACTTTTCAAATATTTACAAATCTTCTCATTTTTAAAGATCACAAGCAAGTGTTGGATTAATAGTCAATCAGATTATGAGAGGAATTATAAAATACTGGATGTTATACCTTTTATTAAATTTCTTTATTCTAGCAGACATAATTATATATTTAAAATTGTTTTCATGAATGAAAAAAGTGTCTTTTCTCTCCCTTCCCCTTGTTGTTTTCCTGATGAAACCAATCAAATATAGTGAAACTATCTATCTATATGCAGAATTTGGTGAAAAGGTTTGAGTTAGAATTTGAAGTTTTCATGCCATTGTGCTAGAATAGAATAGTGAATACTTTTTTTTTTTTTTTTTTGTAATAACATCAGTAACTGAAGAAGACTTTGCCTCTGCAATGTGGTAACATTGAAGTACTTCCTGTATTGAATCTGAAGTCGTGGCTGGGTTTTTAAAATTTGAATTAATTAGCAGTAACAGTTTTAATTTATATTTAAACAATAAATTAACAGCTAATTTAAGGTTGACCTTAATAATAAGACTAATTATTTTTGAGTAAAAGTAATAAACCAGTGATGCATATACATGAAAATTAGCACCACATACAGACCACTTACCTGGAGAAGGGAATGGCAACCCACTCCAGTATTCTCAGCTAGGAAATCCCATGGTCAGAGGCACATGGTGGGCTACAGTCCATGAGGTCACAAAGAGTCGGACACGACTGAAGAACTAACACACACAGACCACTTACTCAGGGCTGGACTTCAGGAGAGTCCTAAGCACTGGACGGCCAGGGAATTCCCTCCTTTGTTACTCTTTTTACAATCACGGCCACCTCATGGATTTAGAAACTCTGAGGCAAAGAAAGGCCTTTGAATAGCAAATCGCAGTCACAAAACCCATGCACTTAAGTAAAATTTAGCGATTCATAAGTCTTCACCTAGACAATTATTTAGAAAAATAACTATCAGAACACAGAGATTGCAACTTTTTTTTTTTTAACGGCACAAAAGTTTTTTTTTAATTAAAAAAAAAAAAGGCAGTGAGTAGAAGAAAGAGGCAGAGGAAACGAGAAAACAAAGAGTCATAAAAACAACCTGAATCCATTTAGGATAAAGGCAAATAGCTTTATATACTTATCAATAGTCCTTAAAGGTACCTTCGTATTACAGAATGGGTGGTGCATAATGTAGTAATCGACACTGATAATAATAGTCCTGAATCATCAGGGAAAAGTGAAATTTTATTGTTTATACTAGGCTTTTTTTAAAAAGTGAAAAACTGTGTAATGTTGTGTGATATATATCCATTGAGAATATTTAAAGTCTTAAAGATATGTGAAACTTTATGAACCTTGTTCAGAAAAATATGGTTTGTGAAGTTCCTCTCTCCTTGATAATGCTGGAGAAATAATTTATAGTCTTTTAAGAGAAACCAAAATGTGCTGGCTAAATGAGACACTGCAGTACTTCCACAGAGGGTGTATTTTTTAAATCTCCATGTGATCCCAATAGCTAATGTGACTTTACAGCACTTAAATGTTGCCAGAAGAGTATATCTAGTTTTCAGAACAACACAAAATTTTTTTATAATGTCACAAAAGACTTTCTGGGAATGAAGTACAAAAAGGAACCTAACTTTGAGATACTTAACTTTGTTACTTTATATAGTACCTCAAAGATCATTTTCACATTAACTTTATGAAGGAGTAGGGGTGAGATTTAAGCACATGTACTTGTGGTTCTAAGATTCTGGTGTCGTTGCTGACACGTGTCTTTATGGTGAACAGCAAGTACATTAACCATCAGAAGGACCCAAAAGGAGCTGGTAGTGGACTCTCCAAAAGGACTTTATTCTTCCTAGATCTATTTTTAGGCTTACTGAGGGAAGGTGAGGCTTCCCTTGTGGCTCAGATAGTAAAGAATCTGAAAGTGAAAGAGGGGAGTGAAAAAGCTGGCTTAAAACTCAACATTAAAAAAATGAAGATCACGGCATCTGGTCCCATCACTTCATGGCAAATAGATGGGGAAACAATGGAAACGGACAGACTTTATTTTCTTGGGCTCCAAAATCACTGCAGATGGTGACTGCAGCCATGAAATTAAAAGACACTTGCTCCTTGAAAGAAAAACTATGACAGACATAGACAGTGTATTAAAAAGCAGAGATGTTACTTTACCGACAAAGGTCTGGTCAAAGCAATGGTTTTTCCAGTAGTCGTGTTTGGATGTGAGATTTGGATCGTAAAGAAAGCTGAGCACCAAAGAAATAATGCTTTTGAACTGTGGTGTTGGAGAAGACTGTTAAGAGTCCCTTGGACAGCAAGGAGATCAAACCAGTCAATCCTAAAGGAAATCAATCCTGAATATTCATTGGAAGGACTATGATAAAAGCTGAAGCACCAATACTTTGGCCACCTGATGTGAAGAACTGACTCATTGGAAAATAACCTGATGCTCGGAAAGATTGAAGACAGGAGGAGAAGTGGACGACAGAGGATGAGATGGCTAGATGGCATCACTGATTTGACGGACATGAGTTTGAGCAAGCTCCAGGAGTTGGTGATGGACAGGGAGGCTTGTCATGCTGCAGTCCATGGGGTCGCCAAGTCGGACACAACTGAATGACTGAACTGAACTGAAGGCAGATGAAATAGGTTTTTAACAAGTCTTGATGGAAATTGTTGACACTGGCACACTTCTTGAATGCTTACTTTGGGCAAAGTATTGGTGATTCACCAACTGATATTGATGAAATTATTGATACTTTCTTGGCACACTACTTGGTACTGGGGAAACAGAAATGAACAAAACAGAATTTCCATTCAAGAGAACTTATAGTCTATAGCAAGAGACAGAAAAATAACCAAATCTGTAAGGAGGTAGTTGAGCATCATAGCACAGGTTTTTAACAGTTCACTATGTAAGCCGAAACTTTGTCAAGGAGCCAGTATTTCAGCTGCATTTCAAAGGCTGAATGAAAATAGTTGACAGGGGAAGGATAGTATTCCAGGCTGGGGGAATAGCATTTTGGAAAGATGCACTTCATAAGGTGACTCTCGCTCCCAGGGAATATAGAAAAGTTTCACTGAAGCAAGACTTGGAAATCATGTAGGCAAAAATGGCAAGCTAGAAGGTGAAGAGGTAGGTTGGGGCAAGACTGTGAGTGGGTTTGTTTGTCAAACTTAATGAAATTTTACTGGCCATTACAGCATTAAAGCTTGGTTTAATTGAAATATTTGTCTTGATTCAGAAGCTGAACCAAGTTATGTAAATACTGTGACGATTTGGTAAATTACTTGACTCTAACACTCATCTTGCTACCACTGTCTCAACTCAGGGGGATAGGTGAGTTGGGGCTATCATTCGATAGAAGGCCAGTCAAGCACCCACCCCTGCCTTTCAGCTGACACTCCCTGATAGTTCTAGAGTAGCGGATAGCCTTAGGGAGATCCTCAGAAGCCAGAGGGTAAGGATTGCTTGTATTGTGCTGACTACTGCCAGATAAGGCAGAAGGGAGCCAGGGAAGAACTATGGCAATGAGCCCTTTAAACCTTTGTATATCACCCTCATTCCCCCAAATTTATATTTTTTAAAACTTAAAATGGATAACTAGTATATTCATGTATCAATATATTCCTTATTTAGTTTAATCCATCTTTATGCAGGTAGTAGACAGCAGAGTTAATAAGTTTAAATATAAGAACATAAGAAATAATAGAGAGAACTTGTATGGCCACTGAACCTATAGCTTAAGGCAAAGTCTTGGCTATTGGGAATGTTTAAATATATTTGCCCTTTTATCTAATCATCTAAATGAAAGTCACTCTGTCATGTCCAACTCTTTGGGACTCCATGGACTATACAGTCCATGGAATTCTCCAGGCTAGAGTACTGGAGTGGGTAGCCTTTCCCTTCTCTAGGGGATCTTCCCAACCCAGGGATCAAACCCAGGTTCTCCCACATTGCAGGTGGATTCTTTACCAGCTGAGCCACAAGGGAAGCCCAAGAATACTGGAGTGGGTAGCCTATCCCTTCTCCAGCAGATCTCCCCAACCCAGGAATTGAACCGGGGTGTCCTACAATGCAAGTGGATTCTTTACCAACTGAGCTATCAGGGAAGCTTATCTAATCATAGGAATAAGAAAAGCAGAGATCTGCAGCATAGTTTTCTGTAAAGAAAGATGAGCGCTGAAGAATTGATACTTCTGAACTGTGGTGTTGGAGGAGACTCTTGAGAGTCCCTTGCACTGCAAGGAGATCAAACCAGTCTATCCTAAAGGAAATCAGTCCTGAGTATTGGAAGGACTGATGCTGAAGCTGAAACTCCAGTACTTTGGCCACCTGATGCGAAGAGCTGACTCATTTGAAAAGACCCTGATGCTGGGAAAGATTGAAGGCAGGAGAAGAAGGGGACGACAGAGGATGACATCACCAACTCAATGGACATGAGTTTGAGTAAACTCCAGGAGTTGGTGATGACCTGGGAAGCCTGGCGTGCTGCAGTCCATGGGGTCGCAAGGAGTTGGACACAACTGAGCGACTGAGCTGAACTGAACCGCAGGATAGTTTTTCTGTTCTTCCTCCACACTCATTCCATATCTCTTCACCTTAATTCCAATTGTAGTTATTTGTTTATAAGTCTCTATCCCTCATTAGACAATAAATTATCTTTTCTACTTATCTTTGCAGCTACCACAATGCCCAGCAACAAGTTAATTGTTAAATGGGTAAAAGGTATATGAGTTATCTAAGAACTGAGTCAAGTGATTATGTTTCACACATACTCTCTTGATATTACAGGCTATGTCTCTGGTCAAATGGATTACTAAAGCGTTTAATAGCCACTCAGAGATCATTTTAAAGGAGTGCACCTGTGCAAAATACTTTTTTTTTTCTCTTCAACAAAGAGATCTTAATTTATATTTAAAATTCAGGGCTGTGGTATTTTATCTATATAGTGTTTATTGTTCCTACTTCTGTTGGAAAGTGAAACTAAATAGGATTCTTTACTTAATGATTTATCTCTGTGGATATTTCTTTGAGCCATTTAGGTATCATACATATGTATAAGTTCACAATGTTTTTGCAGATCTGAGTTTTCACTATTAGATTCTTCAAGAACAATTTTAGTCATTCAAATAGTTTTTATCTATTTTTAAAGATCCCATTTTTCATTTTTTCTTTAACATCCTGCTAGACTTTTTGCCTTTGTCCTATTTATGTTTTCCTTTAAATAAAACATCCATTGTATGTCTTATATATTGTTAAAACTACATTTAAATGATATCACAAGACTGATTGGGAAGAAATAAGTAAACCAATAAAAGTTATCCGGGTTCTTAAATTTAACTCAGAAAGGGAATAAGCTAACGTCTTGTAATTGTATGTATTTGTTTCACATTGCCTGAGTTTTTGGAACAGGCTGCTTTCTTTAATATTCTATTTATAAAGTGACTATTGATATTTATGATTTCTGTATCACTTCTCCTTAGAGGATGCCATCAATTTAGCTTTGGCTAAAAGAAAGCGGCTGTGTTCAGGGCCAGGTGCCCGCTCAGTGTTCTCATTTCCATAACACAATGGTCTGAGCTGGCCTTCCCTGTGAATGTAACACAATGCAGTTGCAGCTGCTTCATTTGTATTAGCTTTGAGCTTGGCTCTGAAAGAATTCAGGCACTAAAATATATGCCAAGACAGCCAGAAAGCACAGTTGAACTACAGGAGTAGCCGACTATTCCTGCGTAACCCTCCTTGTGCTCTTGTCACAGTGACACCTGAGCAGTCCCAGTCAGATATACCAGATACAAAAGACTGTCAAAAGATAAAAGCTTTGCCTAGTTTTTAGAAGAAAGTAAAGCTTTAGAGGAATACATGTAGACTAAGCTATATTCTTGTAGGAAATAAAAAAAAAGAAACGTTACATCTTTTAAATATTGTGTGATTATCAGGCTCAGTATTAGCCATTGTTTTGAACAGAATACTCAATCAGGTCTTTGCTTTTCCAGGTTAAACAGAGAGAGAGAGAAAGCTTCATGCCCACTTAATAAAGACCAGAAAGTGTTCATTGTCTAAACAAATCATCTAAGCAACTTCAAAAACTACTACTGCCAGAGCTCCACCCCAGACCAGTCAGATGACACTCTGTGGGCCCGAACCTAGTCTTCTGTAGTTTTGAAAACCTTTCCGGGTGATTCTGACGTGAATCCAAGCTTGAGAACTATTTGCCTAAATGATTGGTTAAGGTATTAGGATCCCATCTTGGTCAGTGTACTCCCTGTGAACACCCGTGCCTCCTCCTATACCTTCAAGCCAACCATTAAAAACCAGCAGTGATAGTCCCGCAGTGGCCAGCTGTCACTCACAGGCAAGTTGTGTTGTGTACTAGTTGCCCTTCTAAGTGTTTACCACAATCAGTCCAGATGACCAGTCTCATTTTGCAAAATGCGTGTTTTATTATGGCAGAGTAACCTCTGATCAGCCTAAGCAGCTCAGTTTTAGCGGTAAAATATTCAATTTGAATTCATGGCCTCGGAGCTACAATACTATTTCAGTTTTTGTGTTCTCATTGCTGTTGTATTCCAGGAAACTTAAAATTCTTTCCTCTGCTGCTTAAAGATTCTTTATTAATCTTTCTTCCTTCTCTTTCCTGACCATCTACATGAATCTAAAATCCAGGATCATCCTGCAGTGATACCTTTTTGTTCATATATGTATGAATATATATTGATAATATATGTCTATCAAAATATTACTACCACAGGTAAAAATAATGTAATAAAATATAGGGATGTCAGAAAAGAAAAATTATAGTCTGACGATATTAAATATTAAGTATACCTTCAAATCGTTTTGTAACCAGGACAGCTATGATTTTTAAATCTTTTAATGATAACTATCCTAGGATATAAAAATAGGAGAGAAAAAAGGGTTAAGGTTAGATATGACCCCTTAAGGAGGCTAGAGAGCAAATAGCAAATACCTGGAGGAAAACGGAGCAGAAATGGCTGAGAATATTGCCAAGAGCCTAAACTTGAAAGAATCGAAGAATGAGGGAAACCTTCCTCAATCTATGCTTATTCCTAGAAATAGGTTTGCAGTGGTGCTAACTAGTGGAGATTTCAACTTATTTTGCACAGGAAAAGATGGCTGTTTAAGATAAGAGGGTAGGATGAACTCAATTATACTTCATTCTTATGGATAGTGTACTACTATAAAGCCGTCTCCTCAAAGCCAAGATATTTTTCTTCTGTTTCAATGGGAAGTAGAGGTTTAACTGGGCTTCCCTGGTGGCTCAGTGGTAAAGAACCTGCCTGCCAATGCAGGAGACACAGGTTCTGTCCCTGAGTAGGGAAGATCTCCTGGAGAAAGAAATGGCAACCCACTCCAGTATTCTTGCCTGGGAAATCCCATGGACAGAAAGAGCCCGGCAGGCTATGACCCACGGGGTTGCTAAAGAGTCGGACATGACTTAGCACCTAAACAACAACAAGAGGCTTAACTTTTCATATCACAACTAGAGATAAATGTTTTGAAGGGCCATTACCCAGTTAGGGGAGCATGTAGTTAGCCACTAAGTATAACTGATAGCAGATGATTTCTCCTTTCAAAGATGTTAGAAAGTTAGAAATATGTGAAGGGAACCTTGCTAACTTCTCAATTTACTAGGGTTAGCTGTACATAAAGATATTTTCACCCCTCTTAGCTATACCTGTAGTCAACAAGGTTCAAGCAGTGCTGGTAACAATAGTATCCCTGAGGTGCCTTCCTACCATCAGACCATTTAATTTTATAACCAATGCCAGTACCATTCTACTGGATCTTTAAAGTTTTTGTTTGTTTTATATTAAACATCTGTGATTTTTCAATTTATCATTTATTTTTTAAATTAAAATCTAGTTTATGTACAATGATATGTTCTTTTCAGGTGTACTACATAGTGATTTGACATTTGCATTCAGTGAAATGATCCCCACGATAAGTCTAGTAACCTTCTCTCCCCATACAAAGTTATTATAATATTATTCATCATATTCCTTGTGCTGTATTTTAATCCCCTTGGCTTATTTATTTTATAACTGGAGGTTTGTTCCTCTTAGTCCCCTTCCTATTTTTCTGTCTCTTCTCTGGCAACCACGATTTTGTTCTCTGTATCTAAGAGTCCATTTTCATTTTATTTGTTTTGTTTTTACATTTCACATATAAGTGAGATCATACTGTATTTGTCATTCTTTCTTTGACTTTATTTCACTTAGTGTAATACCCTCTAGTTTCATCTATGTTGTCACAAATGGCAAGATTTTATCTTTTTAATGCCTGAATAACATTCTTGGGTATGTGTATAACACACAAACATACATGTTCATACACATACATACCACATCTTCTTCATCTGTTTATCTATCAACAGATACATTGTTTCTGTATCTTGGCTATTATAAGTAATGTTGCACTGAACATTGATGTGTGTATCTTTTCAAATTAGTGTTTTTGTTTCCTTCAGATATATACTCAGAAGTGGAATTGGTGGATCTTATGGTAGTTCTATTGTTAATTCTTTGAGGAGCCTCTCAACTCTTTTCCATAGTGATTGTGCCAATTTAGTGCACATACATAGTGTATTGTACCAGTGCACTCCCACCAACAGTGTACAAAGGTTCCCATGTCTCCTTGTCACCACTTCTTATTTGTTGTCTTTTGAATTTACTTTTAATTGGAGGATAATTGCTTTACAGTGTTCTATTGATTTCTGCCATGCAACAGTGTGAATCAGCCCAAGTATACATATATCTGCTCTCTTTTGAACCTCCCTCCCACCCACCCATCACCCCACCCCTTTACGTTGTTACGGAGCACCAGGCTAAGCTCCTGTGTTATACGGCCACTTTCCACTAGCTATCTGTTTTACACATGGCAATGTATATGTTTCAGTGCTACCTTTTCAATTCACTCCACCCTCTGCTTCCCCAGCTGTGTCCACAAGTCTGTTCTTTATGTTCTTTATGTTTGCATCTCTATTCCTGCCCTGCAAATAGATTCATCAGTACCATTTTTCTAGATTCCATATGTATGTGTTATATACAATATTTCTTTTTCTGACTTACTTCGCTCTGTATAATAGGTTCTAAGTTCATCCACCTCACTACACCTAACTCAAATTTGTTTCTTTTTATGGCTGAGTAATATTTCATTTTATATATGTACCACAACTTCTTTATCCATTCATCTATCTATGGACATCTGGGTTGCTTCCATGTCCTGACTATTGTAAATAATGGTGCAATGAACATTGGAGTATGTGTCTTTTTGAATTGTGATTTTCTCAGGGTATCTGCCCAGAGAGGGATTGCTAGGTCATATGGTAGTTTTAGTCCTAATCTTTAAAAGAATCTCCATTTTGTTCTCTATAGTGGCTATATCAATTTATATTCCCACCCCCTGTTCCCTTTTTTCCAAGAGAGTTCCCTTTTTTCCTCATTCTTTCTAGCATTTATTGTTTGTGAATTTTTTTATAATGGTCATTCTGAGGTGTGAGATGATACCTCATTGTGGTTTTGATTTACATTTCTCTAATAATGAGTGATGTTGAGCATTTGTTCATGTATTTATTCATCATCTGTATGTCTTCTTTGGAGAAATGTCTATTTAAGTCGTCTGCCCATTTTTGATTGGGTTGTTTGTTTTTCTGATATTGAGCTATATGAGCTGCTTATATATTTTGGAGACTAATCCTTTGTCAGTTGCTTCATTTGCAATTATTTTCTCCCGTTCTGCGGTTGTCTTTTCATCTTGTTTATAGCGTCCTTTGCTGTGCAAAAGCTTTAAAGTTTAATTAAGTCCATTTGTTTGTTTTTATTTCCATTACTCTAGGGTGTGTCAAAGAGGATCTTACCACAATTCAGAGTGTCCTGCCTGTGTTTTTCTGTTAAGAGTTTTTATATTTTCTTACATTCAGCCTTGCATTTAGATCTTTAATCCATTTTGAATTTATTTTTGTTTATGGTGTTAGGAAATGTTCAGTTAGGATGCTGTCCAATTTTCCCAGCAACACTTATTGAAGAGGCTGTCTTTTCTCTGTTGTATATTCTTGCCTTCTTTGTCAAAGATAAGGTGCCCACAGGTGTATGGGTTTATCTCTGGGCTTTCTGTCTTGTTCCGTTGGTCTACATTTCTATTTTTGTGCCAGTACCATACTGTCTTGATTACTGTAGCTTTGTAGTATAGTGTGATGTCAGAAAGGTTGATTCCTCCAGCTCTGTTTTTCTTTCTCAAGATTGTTTTGGCTATTCGGGATCTTTTGTGTTTCCATACAAATCATAAAAACTTTTTGTTCTAGTTTTGGAAGTTCTAGCCATGGCAATCAGAGAAGAAAAAGAAGAGGAATCCAGATTGGAAATGAAGAAATAAACCTCACTGTTTGCAGATGACATGATACTGTGCATAAAAAACCCTAAAGATACCATCAGAAAGCTACTAGAGTTAGTGAATTTAGTAAAGTTGCAGGATCAATACACAGTAACCCCTTGCATTCCTATGCACTAACAACAAAAAATCAGAAAGAGAAATTAATGAAACAATCCCATTCACCATTGCAACAAAAAGAATAAAATAGCCAAGAATAAACCTACCTAAGGAGACAAATGACAGACTATAAGACACTGATGAAAGAAATCAAAGATGGCACAAACAGATGGAGAGATATAGCATGTTCTTGGATCAGAAAAATTAATTATGAAAATTATTGTACTACCCAAAGCAATCTACAGATTCAGTGCTATCCTTGTCAGATTTGTTGTCTTTTTGATGATAACCATTCTGACAGGTGTGAGGTAGTATCTCATTGTGGTTTTGATTTGCATTCTCTGATGATTAGTGATGCTGAGCATCATTCCATGTGTTTTTTTGGCCATCTATATGTTTTTTGTTGTTGTTGTTTAATATCGCTTCAGGTCCTTTACCCATTTATTAATCAGCTTGTTTGGTTTTTTGATGATGAGTTGTATAACTTCTTTGTATATTTTGGATACTAAGCCCTTGTTGGATTTATTGTTTGCAAACATTTTATTCTATTCAGTAGGCTGTCTTTTTTGTTTTGTTGATGGTTTCCTTCACTGTGCAAATGTTGATGTGGTCCTATTTGTGTATTTTTGCTTTTGTTTCCTTTGCCTGAGGAGACAGTTCCAAAAATTTTTTGTTAAGATTGATGTCAAAGACCATACTGCCTACATTTTCTTCTAGCAGTTTTATGGATTGAGGCCTTACATTTGGGTCTTTAATCCCTCTTGAATTTATTTTTGTATATGGTGTGAGAACATAGTCTGGTTTGATTCCTTTGTATATTCAATTCAGTTCAGTTCAGTCACTCAGTCATGTCTGTTTGCGACCCCATGAACTGCAGCATGCCAGGCCTCCCTGTCCATCACCAACTCCCGGAGTCCACGCAAACCCATGTGCATTGAGTCTTTGATGCCATCCAACCATCTCATCCTCTGTCGTCCCCTTCTCCTCCTGCCCCCAGTCCCTCCCAGCATCAGGGCATTTTCGAATGAGTCAGCTCTTCGCATCAGGTGGCCAAAGTATTGGAGTTTCAGCTTCAACATCAGTCCTTCCAATGAACACCCAGCACTGATCTCCTTTAGGATGGAGTGGTTGGATCTCCTTGCAGCCCAAGGGACTCTCAAGAGTCTTCTCCAACACCACAGTACGAAAGCATCAATTCTTCGGCGCTCAGCTTTCTTTATAGTCCAACTCTCACATCCGTACATGACCACAGGAAAAACCATAGCCTTGACTAGACGGACCTTTGTTGACAAAGTAATGTCTCTGCTTTTTAATATGCTGTCTAGGTAGGTCATAACTTTACTTCCAAGGAGTAAGCATCTTTTAATTTCATGGCTGCAGCCCCCATCTGCAGTGATTTTGGAGCCCCCAAAAATAAAGTCTGACACTGTTTACACTCTTTCCCTGTCTATTTGCCATGAAGTGAGGGGACCGGATGCCGTGATCTTAGTTTTCTGAATGTTGAGCTTTAAGCCAACTTTTTCCCTCTCCTCTTTCACTTTCATCAAGAGGCTTTTTAGTTCCTCTTCACTTTCTGCCATAAAGGTGGTGTCATCTGCATATCTGAGGTTACTGATATTTCCCCCGGCAATCTTGATTCCAGCTTGTGCTTCCTCCAGCTCAGTGTTTCTCATGATGTACTCTGCATATAAGTTAAATAAGCAGGGTGACAATATACAGCCTTGACGTACTCCTTTTTCTATTTGAAACCGGTCTGTTGTTCCATGTCCAGTTCTAACTGTTGCTTCCTGACCTGCATACAGGTTTCTCAGGAGGCAGGTCAGGTGGTCTGGTATTTCCATCTCTTTAAGAATGTTCCACAATTTATTGTGATCCACACAGTCAAAGGCTTTGGCATAGTCAATAAAGCAGAAATAGATGTTTTTTGGTTTTTCTGGAACTCTCTTGCTTTTTCAATGATCCAGCGGATGTTGGCAATTTGATCTCTGGTTCCTCTGCCTTTTCTAAAACCAGCTTGAACATCTGGAAGTTCACGGTTCACGTATTGCTGAAGCCTGGCTTGGAGAATTTTAAGCATCACTTTACTAGCGTGTGAGATGAGTGCAATTGTGTGGTAGTTTGAGCATTCTTTGGCATTTCCTTTCTCTGGGATTGGAATGAAAACTGACCTTTCCAGTCTTGTGCCTAGTTTTCCCATTTATTGAAAAGACTCTCTCTTCCTTATTGTATATTCTTTCCTTCTTTGCCATAGGTTAATTGACCACATAAGTACGGGTTTATTTCTGGGTTCTACATTCTGTTCCATTGATCTGGGTTTCTGTTTTTAATCAGTACCTTTCTGTTTTGATTAGTGTAGTTTTGTTGTATAGTCTGAAGTCAGGGGGTGTGATTCCTCTGGCCCTGCTCCTTTTTCTCAAGATTATTTTGGCTATTCAGGATCTTTTATGTTTTCATGCAAATTTTAAAGTTATTTGTTCTAGGTCTGTAAAAAATGCCCTTAATATTTTGATAGTGAAAGTTGTTCAGTCGTGTCCGACTCTTTGTGACCCCATGGACTATACAGTATTTTGATAGGGATTGCATCAAATGTATAGATTGCCTTGGGTAGTATGGTCATTTTAAGAATATTAATTTTTCCCATCCATGCACATGGTATGTCTTTTCATGTGTTTATGTCACTTAAATTTGTTTCATTTGTATCTTATAGTTTTCAGAGTACAGATTTTTATCTCCTTAGATAGGTTTATTCTTAAGTATTTTATTCTTTTTGATGCAATTGTAAATGGGATTGTTTCTTAATTTTTTCTAATAGTTTGTTGTTAGTGTATAAAAATGCAACAGATTTCTGTGTACTAATTTTGTGTTGTTCAACTTTACTGAATTAGTTAATGAGCTCTAGTAGTGTTGTGGCATATCTTTAAGATTTTCTGTGTATAGTATCAGGGCTTTCTCAATGGTAAAGAATCCACCTGCACTGCAGAAGACACAGGGACATGGGTTCAATCTTTGGGTCAGGAAGATACCCTGGAAGGTGAAATGGCAAAGTTGTATTTATTTCCAACTCTTAGTTTCATTGATTGTTTTATTGTCTTTTTAATCTCTGTTTCATTTATTTCCTTTCTGATTTTTATGATTTCTTTACTTCTTAACTTCAGTTTTGTTTGTTCTTCTTTTGCAGATTAGGTATAAGGTTAGATTGTTTATTTGAGATTTTTCTTGTTTCCTGAGGTAGACGTGTATCACTACAAACCTCTTAGAATTGCTTTTTCTTTGTCCCTTAGGTTTTAGATCCCTGTGTTTTCATTTATCTTTTTTCTCCAAGTATTCTTTTAAATTTCTGATTTCTTCAGTGACCTACTGATTGTTTACTAGCATGCTGGTTTTAGAGTGTTTTTTCCCCCTAGTGGTTGATTTCTAGTCTCATACTGTTATGGTTAGAAAAGATACTTGATGTGATTTCTGTCTTCTTAAATTTGTTGAGAATTGTTCTGTAGCCTAACATGTAATCTATCCTGGAGAATGTTATATGTGCACCTGAAAAGAATGTGCAGTCTGCTATTTTGGATTAAATGTTCTCATCATGTAACTATTAATCTGTATCATCTAATGTGTCATTTAGGCCAATGTTTCCTTACTGATTTTCTGTCTAAGTAATCTGTCATTGATGTAAATGGGATATTAAAGTCCTTTACTATTATTGCCTTGCTGTCAGTTTCTCCTTTTTTGTTTGTTATTATTTGCTTTATGTATGCAAGTGCTCCTTTGTTGGATACACAACTTTACAATTGCCGTAACTTCTTGTTAGATAGATCTCTTTATCATTATGTAATGTCCTTCTCTGACTCTTGTTACAGTCTTTCTTTTAAAGTCTATTTTGACTCATATAAGTATTTCTACCCCAGCTTTCTTTTCTTTTCCATTTGCATGGAATATTCTTTTAGCTTTTGCTAGTGCTGAGATCTTCATATTAGAGGGATGTTTTTATGACTTTTTATAGCAGTGTGATTAATGATCCACAAATCAGGAGATAGAAAATGACATTGTTTTGGATAATCTTCTTCTAAACAGTCTTCTTTTCAGAGAAGGCGATGGCACACCACTCCAGTACTCTTGCCTGGAAAATCCCATGGACGGAGGAGCCTGGTAGGCTACAGTACATGGGGTCACAAGGAGTCGGACACGACTGAGCAACTTCACTTTCACTTTTCACTTTCATACATTGGATAAGGAAATGGCAACCCACTCCAGTGTTCTTGCCTGGAGAATCCCAGGGACGGGGGAGCCTGGTGGGCTGCCGTCTATGGGGTCGCACAGAGTTGGACACGACTGAAGCGACTTAGCAGCAGCAGCAGCAGTCTTCTTTTAGTATTTCCTAACACTTAGTTCCAGTGCCCCATAGTAATTTAAATTCAGCTTGCTGCAAACTATACCCACTTGTGTTTTTCCCAAAAACTCTTTTCCCTCTGAACTTCTAACTGTGTAGTACTATGCACTTCTTCAGTTCCCAGAGCAAAAAACCTATGACACACCCAGCTTCTTGAGCATGAGATCAGTGCAGTGTACAGGGCCTGAACAGAAGAAAGCCATCTTCATGGAGTTTAATGTTCAGTGGTTGCCATCTCAAATGCTTAATGGTTCGTTTTTGGATTTGTGTTTTGTAAATCAAGTCCAGTGAAACAATGGAGCATGTGCAGGGGCTTGAAACCAAGGCACGGTTCCACCTCCTCCTGCCTCTCTGGGATGGATTCTGAGTTCCCCACTTTCCTATCCCCTGGATCCCAGCCACCCTTCCTCACCCTCTGCTTCATTGAGCCACAGCTATCACAAGCTGTAACTTGTGCACAAGCATGAGAAACATAGGGATTGGGCTGCACACTCTTGGCAGGGCTGTCCTTGTCCCCACCTGTCATCTTCACTGGTGTCTGGCAGGTGGCCGGAGACCACAGCTCAGTTGAGGCAAGCCTCTTGTTCATCCTTAATTCCAGGATCCTAGTGAGTTGTAGTGGCAGCCATGGGAAGAAGCCTGGCCCAACTTCCGTGCCCTGGGCCAGGCACACGGGTTTGGTGGCTGGGGAAGGGCAACCTGGTAGCCAGTGGGTCACCCACACACTAAACTGTGGTCTAGGGCCCCAGGTTACTCTGAAGTCTGAAGGTCTGAGGGAGCATGACATTAAATAGCAAATTAAAAATACCATGGCAAATGGAGAGAGAAAGACTCTGGGAAATGTTTTTATTTTATCATCTTTAATGATACTGTTTTCCTGCTTTTTGAACAAGGGCCCTTATTTTTTCACTAAACGCCTCAGAGTATATAGCTGGTCCTATCTAATACAGTAAAGATTTTAACTCATCTCCTGGCCTCCAAGTCCTCCTTCATCCACTTAAGCTTTCACAATGTTACCAGACTGGGCTGTCTAAAATTTAAGCTTGGTCATTCTCCCTTGCTTAAAGTGTTTTAGCAGTTCTCTTTGGCCCCATGCCCATGTTGTTGTTGTTTAGTCACTAAGTTGTATCTGCATCTCTGTGACTGTAGGTTGCCAGGCTCCTCTGTCCGTGGGATTTTCCAGGCAAGAATACTGGAGTGGGGTGCTATTTCCTTCTCCAGGGAATCTTCCCGACCTAGGGATTGAACCCACATCTCCTGCATTGGCAGGCAGATTCTTTACCACTGAGCCATCGGGGAAGGTTCTCTCCCCTATGCCCATGGACATGACCAAATTTTGAACACTTTATTTGGCTTGCACAGTGGGTTCTTTCCACTCTCCTCCCTCTCTCCCTTCTTCCTTTCCCTCATTTGAATGTCTTCAGACATAACTAACTTTTCCTCCAAAAATCATCAGTTACCTGCTGAAACCTTTGGCATATAACTTGTTTTTTACTGGATGATCAAAAACAAAGTTAACTTGGCACAGAAAGCCTTTCATTATCTAGTTTTCAGCTGCCCTTCCAGTCTCATTTCTTTATATTCAATATCCTCTTCCCTACCCCCAGTTTTCTAAGCCTCCAAACTGAAAAGAGTGTTGTATCTTAGTGCTGCATCTTTGTTTAGCTTAAGTTCCTCAAACAAGTTTTCCCACGTGTCTTTGTACATTTCTGCCTGTTAAGGCCACCTTCTATACTCCCTAAAAGTATTTTCATCCTTCAGAACTCAACTCCAGTGTCTTCTTAACATTAGCCTTGACCTTCTCTGTCCTTCCTTCAGAGTGGACATTTACCCATTACCATTTATCTGTATCATTGCCTTCCCTGGTCTGTGATATTCTAGTTTGTAGTCTCCAGAATGAGTGTACATACCTCAGAGAGTACACTGCACAGTCCACTTGGGTTGCAAAAAGAAAATAATAAATGTTTGAGTTTTAAAATTTCACTGTTTTAAGATTTTTATTTTATTGACTATTTTATAGTCATATATCAAAACATTCTTACAGTTTTATAGATGAGAAGTTTTAGGAATGCACACCAACAGTATTTTACTTATTTGATACATAGTCAAGACAATTTAGGGGCTTCCTCAGTTAAAGAATTCTCAGCCTTAAAGAATCTGCCTGAAATGTAGGTTCAAGCACTGGGTCAGGAAGATCCCCTAGGGGAAGGCACAGCAACCAACTCCAGTATTCTTGCCCAGAGAATCCCTTGGACAGATGAGCCTGGCGAGCTACAGTCTATAGGATCACAAAGAGTCAGACACAATTGAAGCAACATCCCCTGGAGAGGGAAATGGCAACCCACTCCAGTATTCTTGCCTGGAGAATCCCATGGACAGAGGAGCCTGATGGGCTACAGTCCATGGGGTTGCAAAGAGTTGGACATGACTGAACGAGTACACTTACTTACTTAAGCATGTATGCATGCAAGACAGTTTAAAAACTACTCTTCTAGGACGCTCCCTTTTTCACTATTCCCACTCCAGCATTTATTATTTGTAGACTTTTTGATGATGGTCATTCTGGTTGGTGTGAGGTGATACCTCATTGTAGTTTATAGTTGCATTTCTCTTAATAAATTAGAAGTGCTGAGCATATTTTCATGTGCTTTTGGGCCATCTGAATGTCTTCTTTGGAGAAATGTCTATTTAGATCTTCTGTCCATTTTTTGATTGGGTGGTTTGGTTTTTTGATACTGAGCTATATTACCTGTTTATATGTTTTGAGTGTAATCTGTTGTTGGTTGCACCATTCACAAATATTTTCTCCCATTCTGAAGGTCATCTTTTCATTTTGTTTATGGTTTCCTTTGCTGTCCAAATCTTTTAAGTTTAATTAGGTACCATTTGTTTATTTTTATTTCCATTACTCTAGAAGATGGATCAAAAAAGCTATTGCTGTGATTTATGTCAAAAGTGTTCTTCCTTTGTTTCCTTCCAGGACTTTTATAGTATCTGGTCTTACATTTAGGTCTTCAATGCATTCTAGTTTATTTTTGTGTGTGGTGTTAGAGAATGTTCTAATTGCATTCTTCTACAGGTAGCTGTCCAGTTTTCCCAGTACATTTTTCTGAAAAGATTATCTTTTTCCATTGTATATTCTTGTGTCCTTGGTCATAGTATTTGACCATAGGTACATGGGTGTATTTCTGGGCTTTTCTAGTGAAAGGTCATTGTCCCATTGATCTATGTTTCTGTTTTTGTGCCCATACCATACTGTTTTGATTATTGTAATTTTGGTAATAAAAATGGTATAACCACTATGGAGAACAGTATGGAGGTTCTTAAAAAGCTGAAAATAGAACTATCATGAGCCTGCAATCCAACTCCTGGGCATATCTCCAGAGAGAGCCTTATCAAAAAGATACATGTGCTCCAATGTTCATTGCAGCACTGTTTAAAATAGCCAAGACATGTAAGCATCCTAAATGTTCATTAACGGATGAATTCATAAGGAAGATGTGGTATACAGTGATATACAGTGGAATATTACTCAGCCATAAAAAAGAATGAAATAATGCCATTTGCAGAAACATAGATGGACCTAGAGATTACCATACTAAGTAATACAAAGACAAGTATCATATAATGTCACCTATGTGTGGAATCTTTAAAAAAAATGATACAAATGAACTTATATACAAAATAGAAATAGATCAACAGACATAGAAAACAAACTTATGGTTACCAAAGATGAAAGGGGAATGGGAAGGATAAAATAGGAGTTTGGGATTTACACACTGCTGTATATAAAATAGGTAATGACAAAGACCTACTGTATAGCACAGGGAACTATACTCAGTATTTTAGAATAGCCTATAAAGGAAAAGAATCTGAAAAATATATATATATATATATCTGTAACTGAATCACATTGCTATACATCTGAGGCTGTCATAACATTGTAAATCAACTGTACTTCAGTAAAAATGAAACTTAAAAAAACAAGGACAATATTAGAAAAAATAACTCTTAGAAAATCAAGACTGTGTCTTATTCATTTAAGTCCAGCACTGACCTTTTCTTCTTCCTAATCTGTTTATGAAAACTCAATAAACAGGTGACATTCATGATTGCCTAAGACATACACATTGCAAAGACACTAACCTTTTTTGCCTTAGCATTTTTATCATTAGTAGATTGTTTCAAATTAATAAACATTATATATTGGATTTTAAAAAAAAGATTCTACCTTATCTGTTAAGGAAAATAGAATTAAGGGTGGAATACAGTGAGTAGAAAGAAAAAATTTTCTTTCACTGGAAGCCCTATGAGATTAATGGTAAAAGGAGTGACTCGTGGGGACTATCTTAGTTTGCTTCTCACTCAAATTATAATTGAAAGTGTAGGAATGTGGTCTGCTCTCAGCTTTTTAAAAGTTAAATGGAAAAAAAAAAAAAAAAGCTAATACATCTAGCAGAAGGGAAGGTCAAAACCTGATGATCTGTCCTTGGCTACCTGGGCTCATAGTTTATGCATTCAGTGAGACCATCACTGTCACTCAGGAGCACTTCTCCATTAAAATCAGCTACCTGCAGTTCAGAAAGGCTTTGCACTCTTCTGCCCATATGATCTAAGGCCAGTGTCACCTGCCTTTTTAATTCTGCCAGAGTATCAGTACAAGGATCTTATTAGCATTTAAGAATTTGGACCAAGAATAGGGAAAAGAGTTGTAAGACCCATATTTTTTTAATGTATATTCAACTTTTTTTAATGTATGTTCAGCTGGCATCTCCCTTGTGTGACCAAGAGAAAATTGTTTGACCTCTTCTGAGGCCTTATGGTGCCTTTTTTATGATAATGAAATATCACACAAATATTTTAAGATCTTGCCAATTTGCAGATTAAAAGGTATTGTATACTAAGAACTAATTTGTTATTATTTTGAAGCCTAAATTCATAATAGAAGAAAATTTTTGCAGGATTAGAAAGAAGTACAGTTAGGAAGTAGCCTCTAGAAGTTGTATAACTATGCCTAGTAAAATCTTTTCCCTGGTGCCCATCTCCCTGCCTTCTTCCACTTAATTGTGTACTTGAAAAAGAAGAGCTTATCCTGGCTAGTAATTAGATTGTTTTACTTTGTACCTTTCACTCACTACCATTTCCATAATATGGATTTTAGGTGCATTTTGTTTCACCAGAGGCAGGAAAAAAATTTTTTTTTTTTAATAATAGGTTCCAAAACCCTCCTTCATCTGCAGTGCTGTTATTCTTAGAGTCCTAGAAATGAGAGCTAGAAAACTTCAATTAAATTCATCTAGTTCATCTCCCCTGACAATGAAAAAACATCTTTCATATTATATTATATGATGCTTTTTTCAGGCTTCCATGATAACCTCTGGGAGACTGTCCAACAAACTAATAGACCTCACTTAGAGGGAATGTTCTCATTCTTAGTTTTGACCCTTCATTTCTAATTATTTGATTCCTGAAAGCCATCTTCCTTAATATTCGTACTCTGTGAACTTGACTATGATCAGCAGTCTCTTCTAGTGGTAAGAAAATCAACATATACCTCATTAGCAGGAACTGAGGGTGGTCTATATAAGTGTGTATTTCAGATACTAAGTTTTTCCTCTTTAAATACCAGATTTGGTTTTATTTTAATAATATTGAGGTTATTTTTTCCCTTCAGATGTATTAGATCTTTTCCCTGCTTTCTTGAGTGAATTGGAATTTTCCTAATCCAGTTTAATCATTATTCACTTCAGTTCAGTTCAGTCACTCAGTTGTGTCCGACTCTTTGCAACGCCATGAATCGCGGCACGCCTCCCTGCCCATCACCAACTCCCAGAGCTCACTCGGACTCACATCCATTGAGTCAGTGATGCCATCCAGCCATCTCATCTTCCGTCATCCCCTTCTCCTCCTGCCCCCAATCCCTCCCAGCATCAGAGTCTTTTCCAATGAGTCAACTCTTCACATGAGGTGGCCAAAGTACTGGAGTTTCCAGCTTTAGCATCATTCCTTCCAAAGAACACCCAGGGCTGATCTCCTTTAGAATGGACTGGTTGGATCTCCTTGCAGTCCAAGGGACTCTCAAGAGTCTTCTCCAACACCACAGTTCAAAAGCATCAATTCTTCAGCGCTCAGCTTTCTTCACAGTCCAACTCTCACATCCATACATGACCATAGGAAAAACCATAGCCTTGACTAGACGGACCTTTGTTGGCAAAGTAATGTCTCTGCTTTTTAATATGCTGTCTAGATAGGTCATAACTTTCCTTCCAAGGAGTAAGCATCTTTTAATTTCATGCCTGCAGTCACCATCTACAGTGATTTTGGAGCCCCAAAAAATAAAGTCTGCCACTGTTTCCACTGTTTCCCCATCTATTTCCCATCAAGTGATGGGACCAGATGCCATGATCTTCGTTTTCTGAATGTTGAGCTTTAAGCCAACTTTTTCCCTCTCCTCTTTCACTTTCATCAAGAGGCTTTTGAGTTCCTCTTCACTTTCTGCCATAAGGGTGGTGTCATCTGCATATCTGAGGTTATTGATATTTCTCCTGGCAATCTTGATTCCAGCTTGTGCTTCTTCCAGCCCAGCGTTTCTCATGATGTACTCTGCATATAAGTTAAATAAACAGGGTGACAATATACAGCCTTGACGTACTCCTTTTCTTATTTGGAACCAGTCTGTTGTTCCATGTCCAGTTCTAACTGTTGCTTCCTGACCTGCATACAGGTTTCTCAAGAGGCAGGTCAAGTGGTCTGGTATTCCCATCTCTTTAAGAATTTTCCACAGTTTATTGTGATCCACACAGTCAAAGGCTTTGGCATAGTCAATAAAGCAAAAATAGATGTTTCTCTGGAACTCTCTTGCTTTTCCCATGATCCAGCGGATGTTGGCAATTTGATCTCTGGTTCCTCTGCCTTTTCTAAAACCAGCTTGAACATCTGGAAGTTCACGGTTCACATATTGCTGAAGCCTGGCTTGGAGAATTTTGAGTATTACTTTACTAGTGTGTGAGATGAGTGCAATTGTGCAGTAGTTTGAGCATTCTTTGGCATTGCCTTTCTTTGGGATTGGAATGAAAACTGACCTTTTCCAGTCCTGTGGCCACTGCTGAGTTTTCCACATTTGCTGGCATATTGAGTGCAGCACTTTGACAGCATCATCTTTCAGGATTTGAAAGAGCTCCACTGGAATCCCATCACCTCCACTAGCTTTGTTTGTAGTGATGCTTTCTAAGGCCCACTTGACTTCACATTCCAGGATGTCTGGCTCTAGGTGAGTGATCACACCATCGTGATTATCTTGGTCGTGAAGATCTTTTTTGTACAGTTCTTCTGTGTATTCTTGCCACCTCTTCTTAATATCTTCCGCTTCTGTTAGGTCCATACCATTTCTGTCCTTTATCAAGCCCATCTTTGCATGATGTGTTCCCTTTGTATCTCTAATTTTCTTGAAGCGATCTCTAGTCTTTCCCATTCTGTTGTTTTCCTCTATTTCTTTGCATTGGTCGCTGAGGAAGGCTTTCTTATCTCTTCTTGCTATTCTTTGGAACTCTGCATTCAGATGCTTATATCTTTCCTTTTCTCCTTTGCTTTTTGCTTCTCTTCTGTTCACAGCCACTTGTAAGGCCTCCTCAGACAGCCATTTTGCTTTTTTGCATTTCTTTTCCATGGGGATGGTCTTGATCCCTGTCTCCTGTACAATGTCACGAACCTCAGTCCATAGTTCATCAGGCACTCTATCTATCAGATCTAGTCCCTTAAATCTATTTCTCACTTCCACTGTATAATCATAAGGGATTTGATTTAGGTCATACCTGAATGGTCTAGTGGTTTTCCCTACTTTCTTCAATTTAAGTCTGAATTTGGCAATAAGAAGTTCATGATCTGAGCCACAGTCAGCTCCTGGTCTTTTTTTTGTTGACTGTGTAGAGCTTCTCCATCTTTGGCTGCAAAGAATATAATCAGTCTGATTTTTGTGTTGACCATCTGGTGATGTCCATGTGTAGAGTCTTCGCTTGTGTTGTTGGAAGGGGGTGTTTGCTATGACCAGTGCATTTTCTTGGCAAAACTCTATTGGTCTTTGCCCTGCTTCATTCCGTATTCCAAGACCAAATTTGCCTGTTACTCCAGGTGTTTCTTGACTTCCTACTTTTGCATTCCAGTCTCCTATAATGAAAAGGACATCTTTTTGTGGTGTTAGTTCTAAAAGGTCTTGTAGGTCTTCATAGAACCGTTCAATTTCAGCTTCTTCAGCGTTACTGGTTGGGGCATAGACTTGGATTACTGTGATATTGAATGGTAATCATTATTAGCATTCTGCAAATATATATTAGGTAGCCCACTGTATACTAAGCATTGAAGTAATATAATGATGAGCTCAATAATGTTTGCCTTTAGGAGTTAAGACTCGGTAGGGGATATAAAATTGAAAGACCAAGAATTATCGGTCAAGACAGGAAAACAGTATGAACAAAAGATCTTAGGTAATTAAAAGTGAGAGACTAAGTCCTACTAGAGAAATCAAGAAGGATTTTGTGAGGAGTTGGTATTCAAAATAAATAGTGTAGGAACAACTGAGTGGCCCTTTTTGGGGGGAAAAAAAAAGATAAAATTAAATGTGAGATATATCTTTTACCTTACATGAGAGTAAACTCCAAATGGATTAGGGATCTAAGTGTAAAAAATAAACCATACAACTACTAGAAGAAAACAGAGAGGAATTTCCTCTTTACTTTTAACAAACACTCTTCTTTAATGAATGATTACTGAAAAGCTAGAAGCAAAAAAAAAAAAATTTTTAAGACATGTCAAAAAACATCATAAAGTTAAAAGACAACTGACCGATGCACAACATATGGATATCAGCACTTACAAATGAGAGACAAATGATCAAAACCTCAACAGAAAAATTGAAAAAAGAGATGAATAGATAATTCTCAAAAACTATAAAAATTTTTCTGAACATACAAAAGCAACGTTCATACAATCAGAAATGCAGATCAAAACAGCATAGAGATACTACCTCACCTTTTAGCTACCAAAAACTGTCGAGTATGATAAATTCAGTTGGTGACGGGAAACTGACAGTCTCATATATTGCTGATGGGAATGCAAACTGGTGCAGCCCTTCTAGAGGGGATTTTAGCAAATCTACACATGCACCTCTCCATCCAGCAGTCCCACTTTTAGCTGTCTGCCTTCAAAATACAGCCTCCACCATTATGAAAATACATATATACAAGGTATTCCTTGCAGCATCGTTTATAATTGTAAAATATTGGAAGCAACCTAAATGCCCACCCATAAGAAACTAATTACATAAATTATATGTGCAAGGTAGAGTAATGGTCTCCCAAAGCTATACATATCTTAATATGCAGAATATATGAATATGTTGCCATAAATGGCAAAAGAAGCTGTTGCAGATGTGGTTAAGGCTGATGACCTCAAGGTAGGAAGAGTATCCTAGATTGTCCAGGTGGTTTCATTCTATTAACAGGTAGTGGTGGTGGTTTAGTTGCTTTGTTGTGACTGATGCCTGTGACCCTATGGACTATAGCCTGCCGGGCTCCTCTGTTCATGGAATTTCCCAGGCAAGTAACAGGAGGCCTTAGAAACTGAGAACATTTAAGAGAGATACTACATTGCTAGCTTTGAAGATGGAGGAAGACGACCAGGAGCCAAGGAATATGAGTGACCTTAAAGTGCTGGAAAAGGCAAAAAACACATTCTCCCATAGAGCCTTCAGAGAGGAGTAAAGCCCTGCTGACACCTTGATTTTAGCCAGATGATACCTGTGTTGGACTTCTGACCTACAGAATAGTAGTAAATTTGTACTGTTTAAGTCACTGTGTTTGTGGTAATTTGTTACAGCAGCAATAGAAAACTAGTACAGTGATAAACTGGTGAAATTAGAATTCTGTAATTTCAGTCAGTATGTCACTGACCATGGTTCTTGACCTTACTCAGTAGCAACTGGTAAGAAGAGACAAGAAGTTCAGGCAGGGCTCTATCTGGACCCTGTTGCAGCAGGAGGGAGTGAAAGCAGATAATAATTTTCCTTGCTGTCTCCTTATGGGCAGGCAAGCAGGTTCCTTACATGGAGTGAATGTCGGGGTGAGTAGAGGGGCTGAGCCAGAGAAGTGGCTTAGGTAGTCTGCCCACCCCTTTGTGGTGCTGTGTGCAGGGAGCATCCACAGTACCCTACTTTTGCTCCAGCTCCTCAGAAGTGGCATTTGGGCTTTTGGCCTTTTTGTATCTTGTTGTTCATAGTTTGCCCCAACTGCACATGTTACATGTATGCAGCTATTTTTAGTTCCTTATAGTTTTTTTGTATTTTGTTGCTGGAGGACATGCTTATCCAGGTGAAAGCACTGCAGCAAAGGGTCCCAGATGCCAGCCTATCTTAAGTATGGTAACTGTGTTAATTTCCTAGTTTTCATAATTATGTGCACGCTCAGTCACTAATTCATGTCCAACTCTTTGCGACCCCAAGGACTGTAGTCCGCCATGCTTCTCTGTCCATGGGATTTCCCAGGCAAGAGTATTGGAGTGTGTTGTAATTTCTTCCTCCAGGGGATCGACCCAGGAATGAAACCCCCATCTCCTGTGTCTCCTACATTGGCAGGTGGATTCTTGACCACTGAGCCACCTGGGAAGTCATAATAATTCTATGGTTACATAAGATGTTACTGTTAGATGAATCTGGACAAAGGGAAAACTCTTTGTACTATTTTTCCAAATGTAAAGCACAAAATATCAAAGATTCCTTCCCTTTTCAAGATCCCCGCCCCACTCACCTCACTGAAATATTTATGTTAGTCACCATTTCTTTTCTGCTATTCCTCTGTGAATTTCCAATGGCTTTTAACTCTTGTTAAAAAGTAAAGACTTGTTTACAAAAATTTTTAGTGGATTTATTCTTAATGGATTCAAAATGGAAACATCCCAAAAGTCCATTGGTTGGCAAATGGGTAAGCCAGTTTTGGTACATCTGTACAGTGGAATAAAAAGGAAGCAACTAGTAACACATGCCCCAGTATGGATAAATTTCAAAACCAGTATGCTAAGTGAAGGACGACTCTTTACCACATAATTCCATTTATATAACATTCTAGAACAGATGAAACTATAGGAACAAATCAGATTAGTGGTTTCTAAGGGCTGAGGAAGGAGGAAGGGATTGACTATAAAGGGGCACAAATAAATTCTTTGAGTGATAGAAATATTCTGTATCTCAACTGCAGTAGTACACATTTGTCAAAACTCATCAAACTGTATACCTAAAAAATAGTGAATTTTGTTTATAAATTACACTTATATGAATATAATTTTTAATAGAAAAGATATATTTAAAACATAAGTTGAAAATAAAAGGTTTAAAAACTTTTAACTGGAAGATAATAATCAAAACAAATATGGCATAACAGTGTTGTATCAAGTGAAGATAAATCTTTACAGCAAATTATTGGGGATAGAGAAGGTATGCTTTATATCTTCTAGTGGTAAGCATATCAATAAGTTATATTACGATGCTATATATAATTATGGGGCTTCCCAGGTGACACTAGTGTTAAAGAACCCACCTGCCAATGCAGAAGACATTTGAGATGTGGTTTTGGTCCCTGGGTCAGAAAGATCCGCTGGAGAGGGCATGGCAACCCACTTCAGTATTCTTGCCTGGAGAATCCCATGGACAGAGGTACCTGGTAGGCTACAGTCTGTAGGGTCGAAAAAGAGCTGGACATGACTGAAGAGACTTAGCACACACACACACACACACACACACAACAATTATAATGTTATGTAATACTATTTTACTTTTATATTTTAATATAATCTAATAATATCATTGGCATAGTTTAGGTATAATCAGTGCATATATGTTCACTCTATTAACTTCTGTGCTTTTGTATGTTTAAGAGTTTCATAATAAAAGATTCACTTCCTTTAACAAAAGAGAATCATTGGATGTGTGTCAAAAATCCAATCTGCTTCACACCAGAGATTCTGATTCATCAGCTCTGCGCTAGAAAAAACAATTGTAATTTATGATAGAATCTTTTCTTTTCCTCTGTGATGCTCAAATTTGTAGACAAACAAAAACAAAACAAATAACCCTACATCAAAAAGCCCCACTAGAGGAGAAATTACTCACACTGAAGCTGCTTATTAACTATAAAGCACTTTATAGCTGTTTATTGTTTTGCTATGATCCTTGTTACCTGGAGTTTCCCTTTCTGTTTAGACTTCCAACAAGTGGAAGATAAACTAAGTAACATATTATAACTGAAAAGTAAAGTTTGACATTTTCAGTTACCCTTCCTTTTCCTTTTTCCTTGTTAGCTTTCTACAATTAGATTTTAGTTAACATTTATCAAACATCTACAAGTTCCTAAGTTACATTAAGAGAACAAGCAAGAGAGTCGGTTATGTATGACATAGCCCTTCTTAGATAATTATGAACCATAGTAATATGAAGAGCTAAAATATACAAAACACACAGAGACTAATTTACTCATTAAACTGAAACTTAAAAAGCAAGAATAAAAACAGTTCTCACCTGGTTTCTAGAAGGTGACATTTTCTTAGTATGAGTCATAGAACATTTTAAGGAACTGCTATTAAAATTACTTAATCACCTAGAATCATTTAATCCCTTTGGTGGTCACTGGTACGGAAAAGTCTCAAACAGGATTAAAGCAAGGTTCTGTTGCACCCCACTCTGTGTGTGTGTGTGTGTGTGTGTGTGTGTGTGTGTGTGTGTGAGAAAGGTGATGACATGTCTCTCTGCTGCCTCTCTATTATGTCTTAAGGGAACAGCAGCAGTGCTAGGACACCCGCAAGTCAGTGTCTGATTACCACCACTGAGGCTTCTGAGAGCGGTTGCATAGCAGCAGTTTTATTCCAGTTACCAATCATGCCCTGATAGCCAAGTTCGGTCTTTTGGGGGTTACTCCAATCTGTAGGTGGTGAACAACTTTTATCGCTATCTTAACATTCACCAAGCTCCAGAGAAAGACACATTTGATTTTATCTCTTTCACTGGCTGTTGCTAATTTTAAGCCTTATTTTGACAAAAAAAGAATGAGTATCAACTTCTTAATCTAAGTCATTTTAATTGTATCAGTTGCCACGAGAGTGTTGTTGTTTAAAACAGTAAGCTTTTTACTATTTTTAAGAAGTGTAAACGGTAGCAAGAGCATTTCAAAGGAAACTTGGATGGGGTAGGACTTGTTTAAAGGGTTTTATTGGTGTTCTTTCAGACTAGGTTTGAGTCATTTAGAAGGATGAAATCAAGTTTATTTGTAGTCTTCTCCTTTGTTTGCATTTATGCTATGGGATTTTTAGGGTACATTTATAGGAGTATCATTTACTCTCCAAATTAACATAAGACATAGATATCATAACTTTATGTGAAAGAGAGAGAGAGATTTTCCTAACTGGTATTCATCTATTTTAAAATTTTATATTTGGATTTTTTTTCTCAGTAACCACAGAATCAGTTACATATAAAAGTAACTTCAGTAGGATTTCAATTTTACTCTAGTTTAATTTTATAGATAGGAGCCTTAGGAGCAAATTTTTCTACATCAAATGTCACATTAGTGGAGGTTTTTAATTTGTTTTCTTTTTTCCTCTCATATTTTTGAATTGTCGTATTGCATTTCTATTTCTTTATGATGTATAATTCTATAATAAGATACATGTAGAAATTAAGTATAGTGTACATTTTTGAACTGTAGTGTTGGAGAAGACTCTTGAGAGTCCCTTGGACTGCAAGGAGATCCAACCAGTCCATTCTAAAGGAGATCAGACCTGGGTGTTCTTTGGAAGGAATGATGCTAAAGCTGAAACTCCAGGACTTTGGCCACCTCATGAGAAGAGCTGACTCATTGGAAAAGACTCTGATGCTGGGAGGGATTGGGGGCAGGAGGAGAAGGGGACGACAGAGGATGAGATGGCTGGATGGCATCACCAACTCGATGGACGTGAGTTTGAGTGAACTCCTGGAGTTGGTGATGGACAGGGAGGCCTGGCGTGCTGCAATTCATGGGGTCACAAAGAGTCAGACACAACTGAGCGACTGAACTGAACTGAACATGGGAAAATGCATTATAGTATAGTACTTAGAGTATTCAAAGAGAAATTAGAATGTGGAGAATTAGTATAGTATTATGGTTAAAAAGCAAGAGTTCCAGAGTCAGACCACCTGAACTTGAAGTTTTACTCTGACACTTGGCAGCTCTGTGACTTGGGAAAAGCCAGAGAACGTCTCCATATCTCAGCTATTGATAGACAGGTGATCAACTGTTCATGAAGAAAATGAACTGCTCATATATTGCACATTCCTGCTTAGAATCATATTAAAGTTTCATAGCTGAGAGTATTTTTCTAAGAAAAGCAAATACTTATTTATGACTGCTTTGAATGGTCTTGTCTCTCATTGTAGATTTCCTTAGAAGTCAGAGCACAAGGTGAGGTCCTTACAGTGGCCTCCAGGATCTACACAGCATACCGCCTACCCCACTCCCCAGACCAGCACCATCATGCTACCTCTCTGACCTCATTCCCCACAACTCTTCTTACTGCTTTCTCCATTCCAGCCTAAGTGACTTCTTGACTCTTTTTTGATCATACCAGGCATGCTTTTGCCTTAAAGGCTTTGCCGAGCCTAGTCACATTGCCTGGAATGCTTTTCCCTTCCAGTATGTGCTGGAAGTACCAAGGCTGACTCACCTCCTTCAGATCTTTATTCAATATAATCTTCATGAGGTCTGCAATGACCACTTTGTACTCCCAGTCCTCTTTACACAGCTCTGTTTTTAACAGTGGTTTTCTCTTGAATCCCTGGTGGCTCAGAGGTTAAAGCATCTGCCTGCAATGCGGGAGGCCCGGGTTCAATCCCTGAGCTGGGAAGATCCCCTGGAGAAGGAAATGGCAACGCACTCCAGTATTCTTGCCTGGAGAATCCCATGGAGGGAAGAGCCTGGTGGGCTACAGTCCATGGGGTCACAAAGAGTCAGACACGACTGAGCTACCTCGCTTTCACTTTCTTTTGCTAATTTACTTTGTTCTTTGTTTATTGTCTGCTTCCTTCCACTGGTATGTAAGATTAATGAAGAAAAAGAGTTTTGTTTGTTTTGTTCATTGATATATCTCAAGTGCCTCAAGTATCTGACAAATAAATATATGAATAAATGAAGCTTTTTCAGTACTAGCATTACACTGGATTTAAATTCTGACTCCTCACCTATAAACTCTATTACTTATATCAAGTTATTGAATACCTACTTTGTGGAGTTGTTCCATGAATTAAATGTCACCACATACTGGAAAGCACCTGGCCAGTGCTTGATAACCCAGGAGGCCTTCAATAAATTCTTTCAGCCAACAAATGTTTACTGAACACTTATGATATACCAGGTATCACTTACAGGCACTGGCATATATCACTGAGCAAAATAGCCCCAAATCCCTGATGCTATGGGAATTATTTCTAGTTTGCTTTCCTTTCTTCGTTGCAGTAGTTTCTAGAAGGAAAAAAATCATGATTTCACCAACCTGTTCAGTAGTCTCTCATCCTAGATTCATTTCAATTAATACTTATAGGTACCCATTTTCCATTACTTTAAAAGTACTTTTGCATTCAGTTATCTTATTCTTTGAGATGGCCTTAGGAAGAGAAAATTTTAATCCTCATTTTACCTCTAAGAAATCTGAAACCTCAAAGTTATGATTTGTCCAGTGTCATTCACCTAGGAGAAATTTGAGCCAGGATTTGAAGCCATACTTCCTGACTCAGGGTTCCCTATTCTCTCCATGGTGGCACTTTTACCAGAAGCACCATGATGGGTTTTATTCATTTCACTGCCTATTTAATTTCAGTTCTACAAACATACATTGGGCCCCTACTAGATGGCCAGATACCAGCCTTGCCCAGGAATGCAAAAATTGTTTAGTCCCTGTCCTGAGAAGTTTAGAATTTAATAGAGACGACTGTTAACACATCAGTGGGTATGCAGCGTGCTAAATGTAACACTGGCTATATTTATAGATTCTTGGAAGCACATAGGAGGGACAATTAATCTAAACAGCGTCAGGGATTGCCAAAATAGACACCTTAGAGGAGATCATGGCTCAGCTGAGTCTGAAAGGATGACTTAAACAGGGAAAAGGGAAGGAATATGAGCAGTAGCAGAGAGACGTGACAAATTGGAGGCTTTTAGAGTTGCTGGTGTCTAAAGCACTAAGCAGGGAATGGCTAGGGATCAGGCTAGAGCAGTTAGTATCTACCAGATGATACTACATGCTTAGAGGTAAAACCGTTACCAGGACCATTCTCTTAGGTAGCTTTAGGTCAATTATTCCCATCCACTCAGCGGTAGCTAGGGCTGTTCACAGTACAGAGCCTACTGACCTGTATATAAGGAATTGCTCAGAGGGGCTGGTGGGCAAGAGGACATACCATACACTCTGAGGCTTCAAAGAGGAAATAATGTTGCTGGAAGGCTCAGTGCAACCTGGTTGGTCCAGGCAAAGGTATAGAAGGAGCCAAGCTTTGAGCTAAATAGTCTTCTCAGATGAAAACCATAGTTCAGTTATATCAAGGAAATGAAAACAGAATTTTGTAGTAGCTTCTACTACCTCACCAACAACTCTGGGCCATCTTACAATTTCCCTTATCTGTATTCTGTAAACAACCATAATTTTAAGGTTTAATCTCTGTGGTGGATTTTAAGATAGATATAGCATTATCAGTTCACTTCACTTCAGTTGCTCAGTTGTCTGATTCTTTGCAACCCCATGGAACATAGCATGCCAGTCCTCCCTGTCCATCACCAACTCCCAGAGTTTACCCAAACTCATGTCCATTGAGTCGGTGATGCCATCCAACCATCTCATCCTCTGTCGTTCCCTTCTCCTCCTACCTTCAATCTTTCCCAACATCAGGGTCTTTTTAAATGAGTGAGCTCTTCGCATCAGGTGGCCAAAGTATTGGAGTTTCAGCTTCAACATCAATCCTTCCAATGAACACCCAGGCCTGATCTCCTTTAGGATGGACTGGTTGGATCTCCTTGCAGTCCAAGGCAATCTCAAGAGTCTTCTCCAACACCACAGTTCAAAAGCATCAATTCTTCGGTGCTCAGCTTTCTTTATATTCCAACTCTCACATCCATACATGACCACAGGAAAAACCATAGCCTTGACTAGACTGACCTTTGTTGACACAGTGATGTCTCTGCTTTTGAATATGCTATCTAGGTTGGTCATAACTTTCCTTCCAAGGAGTAAGCATCTTTTAATTTCATGGCTGCAGTCACCATGCAGTGATTTTGGAGCCCAGAAAAATAAAGTCAGCTACTGTTTCCACTGTTTCGCCATCTATTTGCCATGAAGTGATGGGACTGGATGCCATGATCTTTGTTTTCTGAATGTTGAGCTTTAAGCCAACTTTTTCACTCTCCTCTTTCACTTTCATCAAGATGCTTTTTAGTTCTTCTTCACTTTCTGCCATAAGAGTGGTGTCTTCTGCATATCTGAGGTTATTGGTATTTTTCCCGGCAATCTTGATTCCGGGTTGTGCTTCCTCCAGCCCAGCGTTTCTCATGATGTACTCTGCATATAAGTTAAATAAGCAGGGTGACAATATACAGCCTTGACGTACTCCTTTCCCAACTTGGAACCAGTCTGTTGTTCCATGTCTATTTCTAAATGTTGCTTCCTGGCCTGCATACAGATTTCTCAAGAGGCAGGTCAGGTGGTCTGGTATTCCCATCTCTTTCAGAATTTTCCACAGTTTATTGTGATCCACACAGTCAAAGGCTTTGGCATAGTCAATAGATGGAAGCAGATGTTTTTCTGGAACTCTCTTGCTTTTTTGATGATCCAGCGGATGTTGGCAATTTGATCTCTGGTTCCTCTGCCTTTTCTAAAACCAGCTTGAACATCTGGAAGTTCATGATTCACATATTGCTGAAGCCTGGCTTGGAGAATTTTGAGCATTACTTTTCTAGTGTGTGAGATGAGTGCAATTGTGCAGTAGTTTGAGCATTCTTTGGCATTTCCTTTCTTTGGGATTGGAATGAAAACTGACCTTTTCCAGTCCTGTGGCCACTGCCGAGTTTTCCAAATTTGCTGGCATATTGAATGCAGCACTTTCACAGCATCATCTTTTAGGATTTGAAATAACTCCACTGGAATCCCATCACCTCCACTAGATTTGTTTGTAATGATACTTCCTAAGGCCCACTTGACTTCACATTCCAGGATGTCTGGCACTAGGTGAGTGATCACACTAGTGTGATTATCTGGGTCATGAAGCTCTTTTTTTGTACAGTTCTTCTGTGTATTCTTGCCATCTCTTCTTAATATCTTCTGCTTCTCTTAGGTCCGTACCATTTCTGTCCTTTATCGAGCCCATCTTTGCATGAAATGTTCCTTTGGTATCTCTGATTTTCTTGAAGCGATCTCTAGTCTTTCCCATTCTGTTGTTTTCCTCTATTTCTTTGCATTGGTCGCTGAGGAAGGCTTTCTTATCTCTTCTTGCTATTCTTTGGAACTCTGCATTCAGATGCTTATATCTTTCCTTTTCTCCTTTGCTTTTTGCTTCTCTTCTGTTCACAGCCATTTGTAAGGCCTCCTCAGATGGCCATTTTGCTTTTTTGCATTTCTTTTCCATGGGGATGGTCTTGATCCCTGTCTCCTGTACAATGTCACGAACCTCAGTCCGTAGTTCATCAGGCACTCTATCTATCAGATCTAGTCCCTTAAATCTATTTCTCACTTCCACTATATAATTGTAAGGGATTTGATTTAGGTCATACCTGAATGGTCTAGTGGTTTTCCCTACTTCAATTTAAGTCTGAATTTGGCAATAAGAAGTTCATGATCTGAGCCACAGTCCGCTCCTAGTCTTGTTTTTGCTCACTGTGTAGAGCTTCTCCATCTTTGGCTGCAACGAATATAATCAATCTGATTTTTGTGTTGACCATCTGGTGATGTCCATGTGTAGAGTCTTCGCTTGTGTTGTTGGAAGAGGGTGTTTGCTATGACCAGTGCGTTCTCTTGGCAAAACTCTATTAGCCTTTGCCCTGCTTTATTCTGTAGTCTAAGGCCAAATTTGCCTGTTACTCCAGGTGTTTCTTGACTTCCTACTTTTGCATTCCAGTTCCTGTAATGAAAAGGACGTCTTTTTTTGGATGTTAGTTCTAAAAGGTCTTGTAGGTCTTCATAGAACCATTCAACTTTAGCTTCTTCAGCATTACTGGTCGGGGCATAGACTTGGATTACTGTGATATTGAATGGTTTGCCTTGGAAACGAACAGAGATCATTCTGTTGTTTTTGAGATTGCTTCCAAGTACTGGATTTTGGACTCTTTTGTTGACTATGATGGCTACTCCATTTCTTCTAAGGGATTCCTGCCCACAGTAGTAGATATAATGGTCATCTGAGTTAAATTCACCCATTCCAGTCCATTTTAGTTCGCTGATTCCTAGAATGTCAATGTTCACTCTTGCCATCTTCTGTTTGACCACTTCCAATTTGCCTTGATTCATGAACCTAACATTCCAGGTTCCTATGCAATATTGCTCTTTATAGCATCAAACCTTGCTTTTATCACCAGTCACATCCACAACTGGGTATTGTTTTTGCTTTGGCTCCATCCGTTCATTTTTTCTTATATTATTTCTCCACTGATCTCCAGTAGCATATTGGGCACCTACCGACCTTGGGAGTTCCTCTTTCAGTGTCCTATCTTTTTGCCTTTTCATACTGTTCATGGGGTTCTCAAGGCAAGAATACTGAAGTGGTTTGCCATTCCCTTCTCCAGTGGACCACATTCTGTCAGACCTCTCCACCATGACCCATCCATCTTGGGTGGCCCCACACAGCATGGCCTAGTTTCATTGAGTTAGACAAGGCTGTCGACCATGTGATCAGATTGGCTAGTTTTCTGTGATTGTGGTTTCAGTCTGTCTGCCCTCTGATGCCCTCTCTTAGTGCCTACCATCTTAACTTGGGTTTCTCTTACCTTGGACGTGGAGTATCTCCTCACGGCTGCCGCTCCTAACCTTGGACATGGGGTGTCTCCTCTAGGCCACCGCTCCTGACTTTGGACGTGGGGTATCTCGTCTCTGCCAATTATACATTCAGTTCAGTTCAGTCACTCAGTTGTGTCTGACTCTTTGCTACCCCATGAACCACAGCACACCAGGCCTCCCTGTCCATCACCAACTCCCAGAGTCCACCCAAACGCAATAGCTGGACAAATCAACTTTCCAATCTTATTTGTCGTTACAACTCATAATTTACCAACCAAACTAAATCTACTTAATGTATACCCTGTGTGGTGTTTTTCTCAAGCTGTGGTCCATAGAGTACCCTTGCTCCTCAATTCCTCCAAACCCCAATCATGTCTTCTCTCTGGGACCTAGCATATACCACTTCTTCCGTACAATGTCCCTTCATTTCAATAGATGATGCAACCTCTTCTGTCTCTGAACTCCTGAAATAATTTCCTATGTACCTCTCTAAAATAATACCATGTTTCATCAATTCCGAGATGTAAATTTTTTCATCTTTTAACATCTCCATAGTTTATCTTTTAAAACATGCCATTCATCATCAGTGTTCTTAAAAGAGAGAATATATCATGGTATTTTGTGGAAAAACATGAATAACAACTACTCTGAGTCAAAAAAAATAGTTCAGAAGAATGAAGAAGCATTAAATACCTTAACCAGTTTTGTGTATGTTCTTTCTTTGTGTACACTATGTGATATATGACAAAACCTGCCAACCTAAGTCATTAAAAAGACAACTTCTTTAATGCAAAATAAAGAGTCTAAGTGATGTCATTTTGTTATAGTTTAATTGGCAGCTTTTTTTCTTAGTATTCATAAAATAATGGTGTGACAATCACTGTTGTCCTAGATTCAAAGAAATAAGATAGTTTTATTTTGTGATTAAATATGTCAGGCATATTTATGTCAGGCATATATGTCTGGCATATATGTCAGGCATAATATATAATATATATATTATATTTATTTCTAGTCCTGTATTAAACTACAAGCCTTTTGAGGGCAAGGATTTTATTTAATCTTTGGTACCCTTACAATAGCTGTTATGATGCTTTATACCATATACATATAAAATAAATATTTAATAAATAAATGGATTAAAATATGAAGTATAAGATAAAAGTGCCACAGAAAGATAAAGTACTATATTAGTGAACATCTACTAGTACATTCTCAGTTAACTACTTAACTATAGTTTTGTTAGAAATGTATTTATATATGTATTTAGTTGGGTCCTTGGGCTGAATCTCAACTTAGGCTTGTGGTTTTTGAACCAACAATAAATGATCCTAATAGAATTCTATAAATTTCGATCTGCTTGCTGACTCCATTCTTAAGAAAATGTGATGACTCATCTTTTTTGAATTATAGAAGGTAGTAAATAAAACCTCTGCCTTGGAGAACAAATACCAGTGACTTTCCCTAATGATGCTAAGATTATACAGGAAACCAGCAAATGCCTGTCTCTAAGAAGTATAGTACTGTAAAAATAGCCTTGTTTTTTTTCCTTCCAATCAATCTCAGTAACACCTATAATAAAAAACCTGGGAAATCAAAAACAGCTTAGGGAATTTTGTCTATGTGATATTTTCTAGTTTTTATCCTTATTCTTTGGACTACAAGAACAAGAAATAACATAAGCATTTTTCTTCAGTCAGCTAAATAGTTCCAATTCTGATTGAAATAAGTAATTTCCATCATTCTCTCAGAGTGCTTATGTGTTTGCAAACCATACTTAGCGTGGAACAGCGGTGGTAGTCCACTCTGCTGTTCACTGGATATCTCCACTTATCTTTCTGGATTGTACGTTCTTTCCCTGTTAAAGTTAGGCGTGGTCATGTGGCTTTTTTGTCTAATAAAATGAGACCATTAGTGACATAAAGCTTTCAGAGCAAGTACAAAATTCCCCACACTTCCTTTATCCTGCTGCAACAACTGTAGAAGCACAGAGGTGGAGCCACACTTAGCACAAGACCCTGTGTGAGCATAGCATAGAGCCAGGTCCGCATCACGTTTAACCTGCTCAGAGAGACGTAGTGTGTTTTGTGTGAGATTATTATTTTGTGTGTGTGTGAAATTTGTGTGTGATATTTTGTGTGAGATTATATTATTGTAAAGTTATTAGATAAGTATAACCTAGCTTGTTGTGATTAATATAGTCTTTACTCCAAAACAGTGGGGTTTAATGGTAACTAAAAGAATATAACAGATTTGATGTGCTGTTATTGGCCTAGTATTTCTTTCTTCCTTTTGGAAATATTATTGTACACAGATTCTATAAGCTAATAATATTCATCACCAGGTGATTAGAGTCATTTCCATGCAACAAAATACTTTTCTTTGAATTACAATCTTTTGTCAAAACATTTTGAGGTACCTCTGTAAGATGTCCTTTCATCTGCCAACAGTAGAATTGTTTCTTAAAAGAAATGCTCATTGATGTTCATTCTTGTATTTATTTTTTGTATTCAGCAAGCTTTTTTGAATGTCCATTATTTGCCAGGTGCTAAGACTGGACGATGTTCAGGGCACTCTGGGTGGTTTGGTAGAAGTGGCACAAAGCAAGCAGGGGCTAAAAACTATAAGGCACTTTGCTCTTCTGAAGTCTAGGTGCTTCACTGATTTCATAAATGATACATACCAATTTCATTTTGAAATAGTTAAACTATATTTAAAAGTTAACATCATAAATACCATATCCAAGATGACATAGATCAAATTATGCCACTGTTGAGACCGCCAACTTATGACCTTAAAACTTAGAAGTTTCTTTACCATAGCTAGTATAGGGACAGTTTAAGAAATAAGAACTTAAGTGCCATCAAAAACTCTAATTCTCCCAGTTATCTTGGAAGAAAACGAATTTTAGCACATTACCAAGTGGTTTCCAGCAACTGTGTTTTACAAATTAAAAAATTGAAAGCTGGATTCTGTTTCTGGTCTTCATTATAAGAATCTGAGTAGCTTTTATAAAGGCAGTGCAGACGACTTAGGAGATAGCAAGGTTCCCCTTTTGTTCTTTTTCCTATCACCTTCTGCCTTTTCATTCTAGGGGTTCTTCAGCAAGCGCCTAAAAGGCTCCATCAAGAGGACCAAAAGCCAGTCAAAGCTTGACCGAAACACGAGCTTTCGGCTTCCCTCTCTTCGCAATACCGATGACAGGTAGGCGTTCACTTGCTTAAAACACAGAAAGCAATTTTACAGTGCATTTTGGTAAGATACTTTGGTCTTCTCTAACTGTGCATCAGTGATAGTCCTAGAGAACTGATAAAAAAATTTACTTTTTTGTCTTGCTCATATTGAGGCACGGTACAAAATATTAGCTTACATACCAAACCAGTTTAAAAATCTTATAATATTGAAGAGTGTGCAGATACCTAAGAACTAATTTAAGAGTCAGTTGTGCTGTTTCTGTCGAATTGTGTTCTAGTGGTCCAAGGTGTATCTTTCTTCTGTAGAATGCCTCTAAGGGATGCTGATGGCTATAGCTAACATTTTCTGAGCACTGTCCTAAATGCTTTATATACTTTATCTTGTTTAATCTTTAGAATAACCCTGTAAGAGAAATACTAATATTATCACCATTTTACAGATGACAAGTTTGAGAAACAGAGGTTCCAAGTTTATACTGCTTAGTAAATAGTAAAAATGGTATTTAAACTTCGGCAGCTTTGCTCTGAGTCCATGGTCTTCACTGCTGTCTTGCTCTTTGTGTATACTATATGGACTCGGCCTTATTAATTTACAGTCACATCTAGAAGGCGTGTATGGAAAGGAAGCCTTGAGATTTTTCTGGTGGTCCAGTGGCTAAGACTCTGCTCCCAATACAGGGGGCCCAGGTTCGATCCCTGGTCAGGGAACTAGATCCTACATACTACAACTAAAGATTCCACATGCCACAATGAAGATCAAAGCTCCTGCATGCCACAACTAAGACCCAGCGCTGCCAACTAAATAAGTAAAAAAAAAAAAAATTTTTTTTTTTTTTAAAAGGAAGCCTGGAATTCAATAATTAGTACTACCAGCTTGAGCAAACCTCACATGCATAGCTCTCGAAGGATAACAGCCTTCTAAAATGATTGAATGCATGCTAGAACACATTTGTAATAATTCATGTCTCCACAATGCTCAGAATTTAGGAAATGGTACTCTTGTGTCTTGACACATCACCACTGTCACCAGTATTTACTGAGTGCTTACTCTGTGCCAGGTATTTTTAATGTAGTCTCTCATGTAATGCAATGAGATTAGATACTATTTTACAGATGAGGAACTAAGGCAAAAGAGATTGAGAAGCATGCCCGTAGTCACACAGCTAATTAGTAGAGTTTGGATTTAAACTTTTGTCTGCCTTTCATAATGATCCTCCTATTTATACTTGGGTGTTTCTTTTTCTTTTCAGTAATAAGTCCATTATTTCCAGCTACCGACATAATAAGTAGAAATATAGATTGTAATCTCATAATTGCAGATTATAGACTTGCCAGGCAGAGAGTTACTCTTATTTTATAAATAAAGTAACTTTTCCCCTATACTGAATTGATGAGAGGCTACAGCTTTATCAGCTCTTCTTATCCTTGAACCACTTTAGAGATGTTCTGTGAAATTTGCAAGTATGTTCAATTGCAGTGCAATTGTATTGTTAGATATCTCTTTTATACCTCTTTGTTTAAAGGTAATCATTTAAAAAAAAATCTTTTATTCTCATATTTTCCCTTAGATTCCTATTATTCTACAACTTTCATCATTGTAAGAATTCAAATCATTTTATAAATAAGTCTCAATAAAATAGAATGACAAGATTTTTCAGAATATTGGTTTTTAAGGACAAGGATATGGTATAGCAACTAAAACATTCCTAATTCAATCACTAGTTCCTTAAACTCTGTAGCATCACGTATAAACTTGAAAGACAAGGAGATATTTTTTGTAGGTGTACTTTATTTTATAAACTTGACTAAATATCACTTTCTCAATTTCAAACCAAGTGCTCTCTCCTATTCTGTTTTGCTTCAGGTAGCCTAGAGGAATTCTTGGATTGAATTACCAAGAGATTATATTCTCCTGGAGTCTGCTATTGCTATTATATAGGCAGCGCATTTTCAGCCTTTCCAGTGATTTAAATTCCTTATATGTGACGTCCATGCTATTCTGCTTCAGTCAATAGTAGTATCTTTCTGGCTCAAATACAGCATACTAAATAAATACAGCATAATAAAAAAAGTGCTAATAAATCTCAAATATTAGATAATCCTTTTTGTCTTTCAAATCCATTTATAGAGGTTTTCTAAACAGAAATTTTTCAGAAACTTTATTCTTCTTATATAGGGATATACTCACTAGAAGTTTGAATATATCACAGTTCAAAAAAAAAAAAAAGACCCTCTTGCCATCAGATCATCTGAAAACACAGATAAATAGAACTAAGGTACAAGGTCTTAATCAACTGAGTTCCTCAAATTGGTAACCTTACTGGTATCATTAAGAAATTTTTCCAAAGACCCCTGGTCTTGTGCCATATGCATCAGTTGCTGAAATCAGGCCATTTCTTCCAAAATGGTATGTGGTGTCTAAATCTAAGTAGAAAAGCATTGCTATTCTTATAGCAAGTCTGCAGAAACTCTAGGCAAACCTAAGTAAGCAACCCCTTTTTGCAGTTTCTAAATTGTACTGTAAAATGCTTGTGTCTTTGTGTAAAAGAAAAAAGTTTCAATACATTAAGTACAGCTTAAAAAATAGAAGTCCCTCTTCACCTTCCTTTTCTTCCCATACAAATAACCTCATTAACAGTTTGTATATTTTCAAACCGTTTTTTTAAAAATCCATACGTAAATGCATGCATATGTATATTTTGCTTATTTTCATAAAGCTGGTGTTGTTGGTGTTTAGTCAGTGAGTCGTGTCTGACTCTTGCGACCCCATGGACTATAGCCCAACAGGCTCCTCTGTCCATGGGATTTCCCAAGCAAGAATACTGGAGTGGGTTGCCATTTCCTTCTCCAGGAGATCTTCCTGACCTAGAGATCAAACCCAAGTCCCCTGCACTGCAGGCAGATTCTTCACCACTGAGCCACCAGGGAAGCCTTTCACATAAGTGGGATCATACTATATGTATTACTTTGTGACTTCGCTTTATAGAATAAATATTTTGGACAACTTTATATGTCAGTCATATAAATCTACATTATTCTCCTTAACAATAACAGTTTTTTGTAACATGTGTACTTCACTTCCCTGCTGATGAATATTTTGTTTCTCCATTTTTGGGCTTAAAATAGAGATGTAATGACCATTTTTCTTATGTGACTTTCTCTCCTTATGTGATGGGGTTAGATTTCTGAAGAACTTCTAGTATGAAGTATACACAATATCGAATTGTTCTTCAAAAAACCTGTACTAATTTCCATTCCCACCCATAGATTAGGCTCACTTTTATCCATGGATAAATAACAAGGTCCTACTGTATAGACAGGGAACTAGATTCAATATGCTGTGATAAACCATAATGGAAAACACTATTAGAAAAAAAAAATATATATATATATAAAACTAAGTCACTTTGTTGTACAGCAGAAATTAATATAACATTGTCCAGCAACTATACATCAATATTAAAAATTACTTTTATCCTTCAAACAACCATTATATTTTATCAATATGATGGATGAATAGAAATAGTAAACACATATACAGTATGTACTGGGCTTCCCGGCTAGCTCAGCGGTAAAGAATCTGCCTTCAATGCAGGAGACCCAGGTTCTATCCCTGGGTCATGAAGATCCCCTGGAGGAGGGCTTGGCAACCCATTCCAGTATTCTTGCACGGAGAATTCCTGGACAGAGGAGACTGGCGGGCTACAGTCCATAGGGTCACAAAGAGTCTGACACAACTGAAGCGACTTGGCACTCACACACACAGTGTGCACTACGTGTCACACACTGGTCAAGCACTTCACATAAATGAACTCATTTAATCATTATAACAACCCGAGTTACATTCGTGACCTCATTTTGAAGATGAGAGAACTGAAACAGAGAAATGAGTGAATTGCACAAGGTCACACATCAGAAAACGGCAGTACTGTGATTCAAATTCAAGAATTCTAGCTCTGGAGTGTACATTCTTAACTTTATGCTATATTGCCCCTCACAAAAAAGTCAGGTAGCGGTAGCAGACATTTCTTTGTTTTAATTTCCATTCCCTAATGCTGGGTAAGTTGAACACCTTTTCAGAAGTTTTCTTCTTCTATGACTTGCTTATTGATCCCTTTACCCATTTTCTGTTGAGCTATTTGTCCTTTATCTAAGGATTTGGAGTAGTCCTTTATTATTACAAGGGATTGTAAGCCACTATTACTCATATTCGGAGAAGGCAATGGCACCCCACTCCAGTACTTTTGCCTAGAAAATCCCATGGACGCTAGAGTCGGACACTACTGAGCGACTTCACTTTCACTTTTCACTTTCATGCATTGGAGAAGGAAATGGCAAACACTCCAGGCAGTGTTCTTGCCTGGAGAATCCCAGAGACGGGGAAGCCTGGTGGGCTGCCATCTATGGGGTCACACAGAGTCGGACACGACCGAAGTGACTTAGCAGCAGCATTACTCATATTGTTAAATTTTTCTTCCAGTCAGTTACTTGTGTTTTAAAATCATGTCTCTAGATTATATAGAAGTTTTAGATTTTCATTTGGTCCATCATGTCAGTCTTTGTGGGCTTAACTGTCCAAATTTGACCAGAACTCTGAACTCAAGAAGCCAAGGATCTCTTTCTCATTAAATTTCTCATTATAATGCTGTTCAGTTCACTTTCTCTCTCTCCTTCAAGAGGAGGAAATATTCTATCTGGGGTATCAGAAGGATAATGAAGTAGTGATCATGATATTTTGAATTTTTCAAGGTTTTTGATAACTACAAACCTTATTTAGCACTCATTACATTTTAGAAATGTAAAATTATTCTCATGAGGTCTGAGTTACTGCTTAAAGATGGCAGAAAAGCAGTTGTAAGTGAGTCCATTTCATCTAAAGAAGGTTTACTATATGTGATCAGTAAGTTTTTCTGTGCAAAAGACTAAAAGGTTATTTTAACATGCAGACTTAATTGATCCAAAAGACCCTGCAGGTCTGTTTAGCCAATGATCTGCAAGTCATAAACTCTGCTGTAAGGCCCTGATAGAATTTAGTGCCAAGGTTGCCTTGGGGATCAATTTATAATGATTCTTAAACTTAGAATTTTCTTTGTAAAACTGTGGGGCATAGACATAAGTCAAATGTTGCCGAATAATATTTCTAAAAACCAAATATCTTGTTGCACCGTAACATAGGTAATTGTGAGAGTTATGTACAGAGTAGAAAGCCATGTGCTACCAGGGAATATAGAGAAGTAAAGACACAGCCCAACCTTAAGGAGTCAACAGAAGAAGTAAATATCCAAGAAGAAATGGTGCAGGGAGGTAAGATTACTTCTTGTTGGGTGGATTGGGAAAGACCTTAGAGGGCAGTGGCAGTGAGTTATACCTTAAAAAACAAGTATAATTTGAACTGAGAAATAGACATGGAGAGAGTACTCTTCAGGATGGAAATAATAAGCAAAAGAAGAGAGCAAGAAATTACAGAGCTTGAAAAGAGCTTACCCCCCAGAACTCTGAAAAGATTCAGCTCCTACCCAGCTCTAAAAGGCTAGCAACCAGGCTTACATTTATCACAGAGCAAATTTGAGAAACTCAACCAGATAAAAAGATACCAACATTTATGTTCCCCCATTACAATTTCTGGAGAAGGCAATGGCAACCCACTCCAGTACTCTTGCCTGGAAAATCCCATGGATGGAGGAGCCTGGTGGGCTGCAGTCCATGGGATCGTGAAGAGTCGGACACAACTGAGTGACTTCACTTTCACTTTTCACTTTCATGCACTGGAGAAGGAAATGGCAACCCACTCCAGTGTTCTTGCCTGGAGAATCCCAGGGACGGGGGAGCCTGGTGGGCTGCCGTCTATGGGGTCTCACAGAGTCGGACATGACTGAAGCGACTTAGCAGCAGCAGCAGCATTAAAATTTCAGCTGGTAATTCTACTCCTAATTATATACAAGAGAAGTGAAAACATTATGTCCCCACAAAAACTTGTACATGAATGTTTATAAGCATTATCTATAATTGCCCCAAAATGATACTGACCCAAATGTCCATTAACTGATGAGTGGATATACAAAAGATGATACATCCACATAATACAGTATTATTCAGTCTTAAAAAGAGAATGGAGTACTGATACATGCTACAGTATGGACAAAGCTTGAAAACTTTACGGAAAGTGAAAAAAGCCAGTCACAAAAGACGGCAGAATGTACAATTCCATTTCTGTGAAATGTCCAGAATAGGCAAATCTATGCAGACAGCAGATTAATGGCTGCTAGAGGCTGGGGATATAGGGCAGGGAAATTAATGAAAAATGACTGCTAATGGACATGAGGTTTCTCTTTTGGAATGATGAAATGTTTTAAGCTTAGACTGTGGTGATAATTGCACAATTCTGAGTATACTGAAAATGGTGTGCTTTAAATGAGTAGATTTTATGGTATGTTAATTATATCTCAATAAAGATGTTAAATTACTTTTTAAAAAACATCTGGCCAGGAAGTACTCTGCAATGACGCTCATTAATCTGTAAGCTGTATTCCAGCACACAGTTTCCACTGAGTTCTTTCGTGCTTTAAAATAAAGACAGATGGCCAAGAATCTCCAGATACTGAGGAAATTCTTCACCATGAAAGGCAGGAGGAAAAACAAATAAAAAAGAGAGAAAAAAAAGAACTCAGAAGAAACAAGAGACAACACACAAAGCCAAAAACAACTTCTAAGCATAATAAATATTTTCAAAAGATAAGGTTGTGCATCTATAAAACAATAATATGCTGTAAGAAAAGGAACCCCACTGAAACAAGAGAGTTTGAAAATTAAAATATGTAAACTAAAGTCAAGTCAGTTGCCCAGAAAGCGGAACAGAAAATGAGAAAATCAATCCAGAAGATTCTAATAAAAGAAGAGTTTACTTAGAAAAGTTTGGAGAGGAAAATATCAAAGAAATAATACAAGAAAATTTCCAAAACCAAGAAAATATAAATGTACATAGTGGAAAGGCCACCATATTCCAGTGAGTGAAAAATAACGAAAGACTTTCCAGCACACACACACACACACACACACACACACACACACACACACACACCAGTTCACATTATCATGAAAGAGCACAGTACCAGGGCTTAAAAAAAACCTTAAAAGCTTCTAGAAAGAAAAATTAGGTTACATATAAAGGAGGTATGAAAGGATTGCATTACAGTTCTCAATAGAATATTGAAAATCAAAAGTCACTGGAGCAGTGTTGTCAAAATTCTGAGTGGAGGTTATTTTCAACCCAGCAATCCATACACAGGACAATCCTTGAATGTCAAATGGGGAGTTCAGATTTTATTGTATAAGCAGTGGGGGCACGTTAACCATGTTTGAGCAAGGAAGTGACCTGATTAGAATTGTGCCATATATAGATTAATCCAGCAGTGGAATTTCACATGACTTGGTTTGCAGAGACTAAATTTGGGATTCCAATTAAGGGTTGGGGGAGTGCTATTTTAAGAAATAAGGAAGGCTCTAAAGAGGTAGTTGGCAGTGGGGATGAAGAATCAGAGACAAGATAGGAGAAACATTTTAGAGGCAAAATCAATAGGATGTCACAGTCATTATTGTTCCAAAGCCATCTAATCAGATAAAAGCCAGTAAAGTGATTTCCTAGAATCAATATTGGCAGCATTTTCACATTAAAGCCATATCATGTGAAAGGGTGTAGGGACAGGAGAAGACTCTGATATGTCTACCTTTTGTTGAAATGCACTTTGAAAAGTTTTAAAAATTTGAAATTGCTGAAAAACCATGGTCATACCGCACTATCAGGCATTCCAGGATTTTGAATGCTGGTCAGGTTGCCAACCTTGCTCTGGAAGTGCTACTTAAATTTATCAACGTCTTGAGGTAAAAGTAAGCACATGGAATAGAATTTTCTCAATTCCTTCAAATGTCCTTTAAGTAAAAACCTCTGCAGTGATGTCTTCGATTCTGAGACTCACTGACCAAGTATGGTTTTAAAGTCTGCTTATTCACTGTCAGGAGATACTAAAGAGTAACTGTAGTGTTCATTTGTAGGATGTATATACTCAGCTTCTTCTGTTTCTCCTGATTAGAACCAATTTTTTTTAACTCTTTTTCTTTTTAATTCATATACTGACAAGAAGTGAGAGAGTCTTGCAAGCACTTCCCCAATAGCATGTGTGTGCTCAGTCAGAGTCATGTCGGACTCTTTGTGACCCCATGGACTGTAGCCCACTAGGCTCCTCTGTCCATGGGATTTTCCAGGTATGAATACTGAAGATCCCTCCTCCAGGGGATCTTCCCGACCCAGGGACCGAACTCGCATTACCTGCATTGGCAGATGGATTCTTTACCACTGAGCCACCTGGGAAGCCCAGTGATATAACTGTAGTGTAATATCAAAACCAAGTAATTGACATTGATACTGGACTACAGACTTTATTCAGTTTTCACCAATTTTTATATGCACTTATTTGTGTGTGTGTATAGTTCTATGCAGCCTAATCCTACATATCGATTTGTGTAACCACCACCATCATAATCGAGATACAGAATTGTTCCATTACCAGAAAAGAACTCTCTGCTACTCTTTACAGTCATACCCCCCTCTCTACACCTATCCCTGTCCCCTGCCAACCACGTTTTGTTTTCTACCTCTATGGTTTTGTTATTTCAAGTGTTATATAAATGGAATTGTATAATGTGTAACCATTTAAGAGTGGCATTTTTTTTCACTAAATAAAATGCCCTTGAGTGGCATTTTTTTTCACTAAATAAAATGCCCTTGAAGTCCCTCCAAATTGTTGCATCTGTCAATAGTTTGTTCCTTATTATTGCTGAGTAGTATTCTATTGTATGGATGTACCAGAATTAAACCAACCACCCACTGGAGAACATTGGTTTCTAGTTTTTAGCTATTAGGAATGAAGCCCGTATGAACAGTTGTGTACACGTAAGTTTTCATTTCTCTACAGTAAGTACACAAGCTTACTGTGAAATTGCTAGATTATATAAGTACTTGCTTAGGTTAGTAAGAAACTGCTGAACTATTTTGCAGAGTACCTGTACAATTTTACATTTCCACCAGCAATTTTATAGGGGGCGGGGGGTGTGTGCGGGGGGGTGTGTCCGTGTCCCTGTCCCAAGATTTTCACCTAAGTTTTCTTCCAAAGGTTTTGTGATTTTTTGCTTTTATATTTAAGTTTACAATTCATTTAGTTAATCTATAGTTACTCTAAATAAAGGTCTTGACCCAGAGCCTATGGATGTTCTCTCCAAATAGTAATCAAAACTGCGTACTTACCCCAGCCAAACAAATTGCAGAGAATGTGTCTGGTTTTGGAGAAGGAAGTATTATAAACTACTTAGTTCTCTCTTCATCTACTCTTCCCATCCAGCTTACCTACCCGTGGTTTTAGGTACTCTCCAGATCTGGGGCAATGGGAGGCAGAAGGGCGGGGAAAGGGAATAAGAAAACAGTAAATACTACCTTGCATGCATGTGTGTAAGTCGCTTCAGTCTTGTCTGACTCTTTGCAACGCTATGGACTGTAGCCCGCCAGGTTCCTCTGTCCACAGGATTCTCCAGGCAAGAGTACTGAAGTGGGTTGCCATACCCTCCTTCAGGGGACCTTCCTGAGCCAGGGATCAAACCTGTGTCTACGTTTCCTGTTTTGGCAGACATGTTCTTAACCACTAGCACAACCCGGAAGCCCAAAACTCTCTTAGCCTTCCATTATGCTCTCTGAGCCTGAGCGTTGTTTAACACGACTCTTCTGTCATGGGGTGCTTTGGGGAGTTCTTCAGGAATACATCATCTCTGAGGAACTCTCACCTATGGTTTTTGTTTCTGTTTTTTGTTGGCTTTTTTTTTTTTTTTAGTTTCGTGGGTACATTTTTATTCTGGATACTTATTTGCAACTCCTTCCACAGTTTCTAGGTAGGAATTGCTGTTCTAGTTTCTACCCTTCCAAGTCTCCGGTCCACAGGAAATATCCACAAATTTTCTGCCCTGACAAACCTCTAAGATTGCAGCCTTATGTAAAATTATCAACTTGGGCTCTGCTACTGAAAGTTAGCCATTTCCCATCCTCTAGATTTCCCAGGTAAAATCAAACTCCACTTTGTATGCATTCCCTACCTAAACCCCTTATGTGTGTTGGGGGGAGGCGGGTAGCTGGAAGGGGTGAGCCTCACAGCTTTCTCCAAAATTCTCCCTCAGAGAATCCTTTCCCTTCTCCATAGTCACCACTTTTTATAGTCTTATTCTGACCAAGAGGTTCAAGGTAATGGAATTCGTTCCAAAACTTTCCCTTTGTAAATTCTGCAGTTTGTCTTGATACTTTACTTTGGCATGCAATATCTGTTTTATCTTGGAGTCTCAATTTGAAACTTCACTTTTAATATCTCATCACATGTATATAATACTTTCATTAATCTACAATCTTCAGCATAACCTACAGGTAGGAATATGGCTCTGTCTGTTCCCTAGCTCAGCATTATCACCTTCTACTCCTACCAGAAGTCTGTCATTTACTTACTATACTGTTCATATTTCTCTGCTTTTAATCTTGCTGCCCTCTCTGTCCCCCAAACCATTTCCTATTCCTACACCTTGTCCTTTGACAAGCTTACTTCTAATTCATACTGATGCAACAAAACCCCAGTTAGGAGTCATATGCTCCCTAATTTCTTTGTTCTTCCTATGCATCATCCTAAACTAAGCACCTACACCAGATACCCACCCGTGACCAAGTGTATACACCTTATTATTGAGTTTATCTTTCCATGTTTCTGCTTACCATGGCAGATGGGAAGTTCCACAAGTAGACACACAATCTTTGTATCCCCACCCTCTACCACAATGCCTGTTCTATTACAGTACTTAATTTCTTGGCTTGAAACAAAAGGTAAGAATCCAAACAAATTCTAGATAATAAAGAATCTCCTTCAATATGGTGTACTTAGGTAGAATGACAGCTTCTCAGAAATTATTGGATTCCAGGCCATTAATTAATCAATACAGTCTAGCTATAGATTAGTTTCCCTTACCAGTGTTTACTGGTATGGGCCAATTAAGGAGCCCTTAGTTTTGTGGGCTAAAATCCAACTGAAGTTTCTGATTATATCACAATAGCATTTTAATCCACTTAGACTGCTTTATCTTAGTAGAAAAATTTTATTTCCATACATTTATTCTTCTGTCTTCATATTCTTCCAGCAAGGAATAATTCAAGAATAGCCATCCTAACCTCAGCCAGATGAATAGTTTATATAAAATGAACTAATGCATGTAATATCACTGTGAAAAGCTGTGTTTGCAATGATAGTCCTATTTGTATGGTACGTGTAGTTTATGAGACATTTGTAAAATCATGGATGATTGTATTTGATTCTCACAATAACTGTGGGAAGTATAGGACCAGAAATCATTATCTATATTTTACAAATGAGATAACTAAGGTTCAGAAAGAATAAATTATTTGTTCCATGTCACATGGCTAGTGAGTGATTTGAGCAGGCATAAATACATAGGGCTCTTGGCTCCAAGTTGATTGCCTTTTCCATTATACTCTTTGTTGCATGTATTGATAGGAAACCTCACCTGCTGAGAAAATTATTGAGAAAGGAGAAAAAAAGGGGAAAATCATGCACACACATACACATATGCACAAACATACTCAAAACAACTCTTATTAAGAGTAGATTACCATGCAGTAATAATTAATGAGTCATTATATTTTTACAATTTGGTAAAATGTAAAGCAAACACCCTACTATGCTCCTATCATCGTCCCTTCCCTCCAAATCCAAGTAGAAAGAATGAAAAATTAAAAGCAGTAGAAGAAACTATAGGCTGGATTTCTTATGCTCTTGGAATGGAAGAATTTTTTCTAAGCATAAACTGGGGGAAATAATTAAACTACAGACAGAAAAAATACTAATTTAATTAATTTACAAATAGTATTTGCATATCAGTTAAGTTCAACAATTAGAAAAATGGTCTAAGAACATGAAATAACATTTCATAATTTACAGAATAGAGAACTGAAGTTGATTGTATATTGATATACATTTAAAATGTGTTCAAGCTCATCATTTAAAGAAATTCATACTAAAGCAATTAATGAAATACCACTTTTTACCAATTATACTGCCAAAGGTATTTAAAATTCAGCCCTGTGTCATTTTGGTGGTGATAGCATATAGAAATGAATAGCATATTCATTATTGGGGTGAATTTAAGTTGATACTATCTATTATGGAGGATAAGTTAGCATTATCAGAACTTTAAATGTGTGTACCCTATGATCTAGCAGTTTCGCATTTGGAAGTTTAAACCATGAATACCTGCACATGTGCTTCAGAGTATATGTACTAAGATACTTTTTGAACCTGGGTGTTAATCACCAAAAAAAAAAAAAAAAAAGGAAAAGAAAAAGAAAAAAAATATAGATGGTTGTCAATTATTGCTTAAAGTTCTGTAAGCCCATATAAGGGAGTACAGAGTGATCATTAAAAAGAGGTACGTTATAACTATATTTCCAGTGTGGACAGAATTCCAGAATATACTCTTAAAGGAAAAGAAATCCATTTGTGTGTATATACATACATACACATATGTATATGTATACCAAATTGGTTGTCTGTACAAAAAATTTCTAGGAGGCTCACAAAAAAATCAGTAATAGTATTTTCTCTAGGAGATTGAGGGAGATACCATTATTTATATTTTTCACCTTCTGTCCTTCTGAGCTCTTAGAAGGTATTACCAAGTGCAAGTATTACTTTATTATTTAAGAGGAAAAAAATGATTAACTAGAGAAAACCTTCTTTAGTGCCATTTCAACCTCATTCCTCCTTATAGCTTTTCCCAGTTGCCAGCCCTTCATCATCAGACTTCATGAGTTAGTCTTCACTTTCTCACATCCCATTCATTTCCTTAGCCCTCTGCAGTCTCATTTTTATCCTCATCATGTCACTGAAACTGCTCTTGCCAAAGTCTCTAATTATCTCTCAGCTCATATACCCAGTGGCTACTATTAATATTTTAATATTATATTATTGTGCAGTGATGGACAAACAGCCCATCCTTTTAAAGAGTTCTCTTCCCTGGGTTTTTATGGTACCTGAGTCTCCCAGTTTCCTTCTGTCTTTCAGATTCTTCAGTCTCTTTGACTTTTGTAGATTTAAATGTTAGCATTTCTCAGATTATTTTCTTAGGACCTTTTCTCAGTCTGCATATTCTCTTTCAGTATTCACATTGTCTTAGTCTGTTGAGGCTGCTATAATAAAGCATCATAGGCTGGGTGGCTTATAATCAACAGAAATTTATTTCTTACAGTTCTGGAGGCTGTGAAGTCCAAGATGAAGGTCCTGGCAGATTCAGTGTCTGGTAGGGACCTGCTTCCTGGTTCAAAAGCCTTTCTTTTTTTTCTTTTTTTCTAATTTTATTTTATTTTTAAACTTTACATAATTGTATTAGTTTTGCCAAATATCAAAATGAATCTGCCACAGGTATACATGTGTTCCCCATCCTGAACCCTCCTCCCTCCTCCCTCCCCATACCATCCCTCTGGATCGTCCCAGTGCACTAGCCCCAAGCATCCAGTATCGTGCATCGAACCTGGACTGGCAACTCGTTTCTTACATGATATTTTACATGTTTCAATGCCATTCTCCCAAATCTTCCTTTCTTTTTTATGTGTCCTCAGACAGGGGAATGGGTGATAGATCTCTCTGGGGTCTATTTTATAAAGGATCTCTCTGGGTTTTATTTTATAAAGGCGCTAATCCCGTTCATAGGCTTCCCTTGTGGCTCAGCTGGTAAAGAATCCACCTGCAATGTAGGAGACCTGGGTTCGATCCCCTGGGTTGGGAAGATCCCCTGGAGAAGGGAAAGACTACCCACTCCAGTATTCTGGCCTGGAGAATTCCATGGACTATACAGTCCATGGGGTCACAAAGAGTCAGACACGATTGAGTGACTTTCACTTTCACTTTCAATCCCCTTCATGAGAGTGCCCTGTCCCGACCTGATCACCTCCCAAAGGTCAGACTTCCTAATATAGTCACATTGGAGGTTAGTAATTCAACATAGATTAGGGAGAATAGTCTGTAGCAAACATCTACTCACATAGGAACCTCAAACTTGTACTAAACTTGATTTTATTTCCACCTTTGCCTCAACCAGCATTGCCTCTCACTTCCCATCTCTGGAAAGGACTTTACCATTTTTCTACTGCGTGACTCAGCCTTGACTCTGCCACCTACCTCACTGATGTCCCCAGGATTGCAGTCATGAAGGCCTGTTTACCTCCTAGTGAAGTGAAGTGAAAGTCGCTCACTTGTGTCCAGCTCTTTGTGACCCCATAGACTGTAGCCCACCAGGCTCCTTTGTCCATGGAATTTTCCAGGCCAGAATTCTGGAGTGGGAAGCCATTCCCTTCTCTAGGGCATCTCCCCAACCCAGGGATTGAACCCAGGTCTCCCGCATTGCAGGCAAATTCTTTATCATATGAGCCACCACGGAAGCCCAAGAATACCAGAATGGGTAGCCTATCCCTTTTCCAGCAGATCTTCCCAACCCAGGAGGCCAACTGGGGTCTTCTGCATTGCAGGCAGATTTTTTATCAACTGAACTATCAGGGGACCCCTATTTACCTTCCAATTACCACCCAAATCCATTTACTTCTTTCACATTTCTGCTGTTCTAGTTCATGATCTTTACTCAGATTACTATCATAATCTATGAGCCAGTCTCTAAGTCTTTCAGTATTTCTCTCCTGTCTCTGTACCCCTTTCTCCACTTTTTAGCCAAAGTATGCTTTGTTCAGATACGCATTTGATCTTGTCATTCACTCTCCACCACTCATGACCTTTCTATGTTCATTCACTGGCTTTGTGATCAAACTGGAACACCCACATTACTACTGGTCCCATCATAGTGTCTCTCAGGCCTCATTACTCCCCACGCCTCTTCTCTCCGCCCCAGCACACATCCACCCTGTAGCAGAGCTACGCTGCTGAATTCTCCTCAATTCCTCAAACACCCCAGATTTGTATTTTTCTTACAGGCTTTCTCACATGCTGACCATTCCCTCTCAGACTCTCAGGACCTCCACATCTGCATACAGCTAATTCCACTCCACCCTTAATTACCTAATGACTTTTAGCACTCCATCACATTACTTTCACCGCCATGAAACTTTCTTTGAATCCCCAACTAAAGATCCAGGGCCCCTACTAAGTGCCCACAGAGCCATTTTTGCATCTTTTTTTCCTAGGTCTTATCACATGGTATAATGGCTTGTTAACTTACTAGACGATAAACTATTTGTGAGTACAACAACCTTGCGTTTCTTCTTCACCATTGTTTACTTCCATCTGTATCTAGTGTAGTGCCTGACACATAATGTGCACCAAGCAACTATTGAATGAGTAGATGGATTCAGACATATATTCATTTATTCAACCGAATAATGGTTAAAACCAGTGGGAAAGCAAATAGGCATGAATTTAGGAATGATGAAGAAGTAAGTGTCATTGAACTTCATCAATTTCTAAATTTTTTATCCTCCTTTCACCCATACTTAAATCTTATGGTGACACTGAGACTGAAGTCTAAATTCAGGGAAGAATAGTTACTAATCTTTCCACTTATTCTTGAACTATTTAAATGTGTTAATTGAATTCATTTGTGAGTGTGATTTAGTTTAGTTTCATGTTTTTTTTTAATTCAGTATTTATATTGTCATATTGTTTATATGTACAGTTGTTTTAATTCAGTGATGTTTATACTGAATTTGTTCAACAAGCACTAGTAGATTTTATTCCATTTGCAATTTAAGAACAAAAAAAAGGTGTATTATAGTTTGGTACAGTTTCTGTAAGAAGATTTTCCCCTGGTGTCTGTCATTGAAGGCTGGGTGAGTTTTTCGCCCTTCAGAACATGTTTTAATGTCTGTAATCTTGTCTTCATTCTGTGTCCACCTTCATCACATGTGTATGTAACCAAGGTAGGCTGAATGTCGTTTTTGACTGTGATGATAAATTTCCTTACTGTGGGTTTATTTAAGTGAAAACTCAGGCTGACAAACATCCTTCTTCACCATCAGCAGCTAGGTTCATTAGACCATCCTGTCTAGAGGCTGAGAGCAGAGAGAAGGAAGATCAGTAGTACATGTTATGTTTCCATAAATAGCTTTTTGCATGAGCTGTTGTGTGGTTGTTTTTTTTTTTTTTTAAGCAAACATAAAAACCAGTGAGTAATATAAGCAGTAGGGACTGGCTTTAACTGCAGCTGGTGCTGTCAGGATCCTCAAAGAAGACGTTTTTCTGGCACACAAGCAGAACTCTGGTGAATGAGCTCTAATTTCTTCCGTTTTTTTTTTTTTTTTCTAAAATCCAGGTAGGGAAACTTTTATAGTATAGGAAAGTATCTGCTCTTTCAAACGGAAAACATCAGTTGGATGGTTTCACAGATACCAGGTTGAAAAACAATAAAATCTGGGAAGGAAGTAAAGCTGTCTTTTCCCCAAAGTGAAAGCTCAGATGCAACTTTTAAAAAACTGATTAGACCCTTTGTAAATTTGTTGGTTAGAGTACTAGGATACCGAATTTTATTGATTTCTTCCTGGAAAATTTTCAGACAAGATAAAGTGCCTTAGGAACACACGCTGGTGAACACAAACATATATTTCTGTACCCAGTTTATGGCTGAGCTGTCTTTTCAAGAATTCAGCGAAGCAGTTTGGAATCATAATTGCCACACCAAGCAGAAATTCACCTGCCCTGGAGTACAGAATTTTGTGTGGCAATAAGCATTTATTTTTTCAGTTGTATTTTTAATTAAAAGTTTCCTACATTTGGAACTGAATCTGTTAACATGTGGCAGATTGAGCTAGCGCATCCAAGTACCACTGGCGCTTTGGGGGAAATATGCTTTTAAAAAATTGGATGGTTGAGCTGGGAAAAATCCAGCTGTGTTTTACTTAACATTGCACTAATCAGAGTCTTTTGACTCCTTTTTTTTTCTTCTTCAGTAAATTCAATGGCATGCATGTTGGCTCCCCACCCCCCACGACTTTACTTTTGTCTTTTAAGACTGATTTCAGCTAGTAATGTGGGTTAAAGCAATATAATATTAATTCACTGTCTTGGGTGATAGAAGGCTACTCCTGCCTTGTAGTTTATCTCTTAAATAGGTCAGAAGTAGCAGGTAATTTTCATCAGCAAAGCAATTAGATTTTTAACCCTTACCTTTCATATCACTAGAGCTCTGGGAGTTCACACAGAATTCAGTGTTATCTACTGACTATAAACCAAAATGTAAAGGAGATCAAACCAGTCCATCCTAAAGGAAATCAGTCCTGAATATTCACTGGAAGAACTGATCCTGAAGCTGAAGTGCCAATACTTTGGCCACCTGATGCGAAGAACTGACTCATTGGAAAAGACCCTGATGCTGGGAAAGATTGAAGGCAGGACAAAAAGAGGACCACAGAGGATGAGATGGTTGAGTGGCATCACCGACTCAATGGACATGAGTTTGAGCAAGCTCTGGGAGTTGGTGATAGACAGGGAAGCCTGGCATGCTGCAGTCCATGGGGTGGCAAAGAGTCGGACATGGCTGAGCAACTGAACTGACTGAAGGATATAGCCTTCCTTAATTAGAACTAAAATTGCTTGTGGGAAGCAGGTTCCCAATTAAACCAAGAAATAGTCATATTTGAACCCTGAATTATTACATGATGTTTAGGATGATGGGAGTTGAGGGGGGTGCAGGGCTCAGAAAGAGAACCAGTAATTAGCGAATTCACAACGTCCACTTTCAAGGCTAGTTTCCTTGATGAAGGCCATTGTCAGATTGGACTGAGAATTGTTTCAAACTCCCATTTTTCTCTCAATAAATCCACATTCTTTCCTTTAGAGAAGTAAACTATAGTGACAATCAAAGCTGCTAAAACTCTAGTTAGCAGATCTAAGAAAAATCAGCTCATAGGAAGGTACAGGAGGAGGTAAACATGACTTAGAGGGGACTTGGGATTACTTTCATATTTGCACAGATAATGCCTCCTCACCACTGCCATTCCCAGGCTGCTCGATCTTCCTGTTTACTGTAATCCTGCTTCTCTGGGAATTACTTCTGTCTTCTCCAAGACACTTTCTTCCCAATACAGGAAGGGCTTGCTTATTTATTCAGTAGCAATGTTGAATGTTTAGCAGATGTAGTGTTCAATCCATTGGTATCAGTGTGTATACACATACAAACATCCATAAATGCTGAACAATAAGGAGATCCTGAACAACTTGAAATTTCCATAACCAGAAGGAATTTTGAATTCTAATTCCAGGTGGCTTGGTTGTAATATCTGTTTATGTCTGTATTAGAAAATTAAGCCTGAGTATCAAAATGAAATTTGTTCAGTATTATGAATACAGTGAATAAAGAGTTTTATCCACCCCCTCTCTAAAAAGAAAAAAAATATTTAACTCAGGTAAGTTAATGAAAAACAATACCTAGTAACATTAAACTAGGACAGCAAAGAAAATAGAATGGACGTGAGAGAAAGATTATACTTGCAAGGTGGAACAAGGGGAATACCTTTTAGTAGGGGGCTGGGGATTATCCAGAAACAAATCACTGCTTTGTTCTCTGGCAGAGTTAACAGATTCTCCTTCACCCCCAGAATTGCCTCAGTTTTCTCCCTATAGCTTCTGACTCCAAAATTGTTCATGGGAATGGGTGGGGCCTCACTGTTCCTTTCTGCCTTAAAATGGTCACATTTGCAGAGCATGCTCCTTGAGTCCTTCACACTGGCGGCTTCTCCCTGCTGCCTTGGGCTCTAATCTCCTTATAGGTGTAGCACCATGGCAACAGGCCCAGCCTAGAGCCCAGGAACCTTGTTTATGTTACCTGAGGGGCTGGATGCAGCCTGAGGAAGAGAAGAAGAATATTGCCTGTCCCGCAGCTGGTTTAGAAGATGACTTCGTGTTCCGTTTCATGTGTTTCTGTTCTGCTGCTATTGAAGACCTGAAGTTACATACACCTGGAAAACGTTTATTCAAAGATGCTATCAGTAACTGAAGGCAGCAGGGGAAACTATCTTCTCTTGGTTCTTGTCTTCTAACCAGAGTTGTCTTCTGAGATGTAGTTCAGAAAAGTGACTTGCCGTGCTGTGACATGTGGCAGCGCTATGATTTGGGGGTGCACTCCAAGGTGGCTGTACAGTTGCTTCACGTAGGTAGACATTTATTTGATTTGAGATAACATTATGTCTTAGAATATTTTCCTAGAGAGTTTAAAAAAGTAAGGCTTTTGTCGCACGTCTTATTTAAATATGCCTTCTTCATCTTTCCTATTGAGAGGCTTACTCCCAGAGCGGGAGAGAATTCTCCTCTCCAGGCAACTCCTCCTGGGAAAAAGGGGCTGGAATTGTTGTTTCATTTTATTTAGGAACAGTTATAGTATCCTCTTGCCTCAACCAGGCTTCCCATGAAGCATACTGGGAAAGGTTGTATGGTAATTACATTAAAATTTGTTTTTGCATTTAGTTATTTATAGTTGATATGCTATGTTGACAGTATATAACATGACGTTGTTTTATCCACTAGAACAAAAGGAAATAAATGTGGAGCTATTAAATTGTTCTATTTTTATGTACAAAACATTAGGTGGGTTTTGTGCAGACTTTGTATTATCAACGGTAAATGTAATTATTGACTCTTTGACCTTAAAAAAACTACTGAATATGAGAACACATGTTTTGTGTATGGAAAGAAGAATGGACTAAAATCCTAGTCTTAGGATGTTTTTTACTGTATGTATGGAATTTGATTAAACAGAGTTGGAATGGAACCAGAAGGGAAAGAGCAGCCTTTAGTACTAGTTTCCTATATCTTATTACTTTATAATTTAACTGCAAGCTACTCTGACATTAAGTATTTCAGTTCCTTTTAATGTTAACATGGTTATTTCAAGGAAATGAATGAAGCTGCTTATTTAATGCATTTTACAAAAACAAATACCTTTCTACAAGACATTTCTTTTTATCTCTATTACTAGGTACTTCTACTTAAAATATATGTATTTAACTCTGAGTGTCTCAGTCAATAAATACTATAATTACTGAGTAAAACTGCATAGCTCTCCCGTTCTGGATTCAAGAATATTGTGTTTTATATTGTTTGGCTTCAGGCAGTGAAGTACTAGCTCGTGTAGCGGCAAGAGTCACAATTCCCCACATTCCAAGTAGGGGACAAAATGAACCAGAACCCCTGAATGGTGTTGACAAAGATCTCTTCTTCTAGATGGGAGTTTGAACATTTCTTTGGAGGGTGGGAAGTTTCTTCAAGGCATTTTACTGTTCATTCATATTTGTACAATAAAGCATAAATAGAAACAAAAGCTTGCCAGAAAAGAATTCCATATTGAGTTGAAAATCAGACCTTTTGAAAAGCAGGGTCTTGTGCTGAAAAGTTTGGCTTTGTTTCTGAGTATGTATATGTATGTTTATTCTGCCAAAGCAGTGAAGATATAGCCACTACTACTTTGTCAGTGATAGTAGAGGATAAAGCTATAGCATGGGGGGAAAAAAAGAAACCATTTGTCTTTAAATAAGACCTTTGCATAAAAAAGAAATGCGTAAGGTTACCTTGAATGGTGTCTATTTCTCCATCTCCAACACAGGAATGAGAATAAAAAACAATGTCTGTGGTGCAGCTTCCAGCTCCCTTGCGATTAGTAATGTTATAGTACATTATTGTGTTTTGTTGAAAAAAGAAAGTATGTGTGCACACACACATGAATATATATGTGGTTTCTATGTGTCCCATGAATATGATCCTATCATTATTATTACAGATATATTTTTCTCTTCAGGCATTTATCCATTTGTTGTTAAACCTCCATTGCATTTGACCTTTATTTTCTTATTGGCCAAGTAGTTACACTACCATAAATATCTTTTTCTACTTTTAGGTCTCGTGGGCTGCCTAAACTAAAAGAGTCCCGTTCTCATGAATCTTTGCTGAGCCCATGCAGTGCCGTGGAATGTCTGGATCTCGGTAGAGGGGAGCCTGTGTCGGTAAAGCCACTCCATAGCAGCATCCTTGGACAAGACTTCTGCTTTGAGGTAGGAAAGTCCAGGAAAAACAAAGAGTAGTAAGACAGCAAAGAGATTTTCTATCCAATATTCTTGTGATTGCATTACTGCATTATTGATGATTTGATCGTTTTAACTGGTTTTCAGTTACTGAAAATTACCTACTTACAGGGGAAAAATTAGAAATCTGCTAATCTAATTATGTTGGTAATTAAAGTTATTAATGATGGTTTCTCATTCCTTTTGGCTTTGTCTGCTTTCAAAATAAATGAATTCTTAGTACATTCTCAGCAGAGATCACAAGATTAATACTGAATTATTGTTAGTATTTTAATCTTTTGTTATTGAGAAAGATATCACACAGTACGTTACTATTTTTCTTCTGAAAACCTAAGTCCCCAATTTTAATGATTCTTTGAGGGAAAAATACCAAAACCATACTAACTAAAACCTGAGTGGTTCAAGATCTGGGATCATGTCTTCTTTATTTTTATAATTTCTCTGCACTTAGCTAGCTTCCTGGCACATTGCATGTGCCAATTTCTTCAGTGAACAAACTGCCCTTTACCAGGAAATTATCACTTTTTATAAGGTAATTTTCCCCTCCCAAACAATGTATACAATTGGCCATTTGCAAATTTAATTTCAAAACCATCTGTGTACTTGTTAGCATTATGATTTAATTAATTAGCACAGACTTACAAAATTACTAATTATGAGTCCTATGTTAGATGTTGTAAAAGTTGAAAGATATATCTGGTAACTGTTCTTAGGGACCTGCCCTATCCAACAGAAATACAGTGAAAGCCATGTGTGTGATTTTAAATTTTATTAAACCCAAATGTTACCACTTCCAACATGTAGCTAAAATAAAATTATCAACTTTCCACCTTCTTTTTTTAAAACTAAGTCTTCAAAATCCGATGTGTGTTACACTTACCCGCACATCTCATTTGGACTAGTTGTTTTTCAGGTGCTCACTACCACCTGTTGTTAGTAGCTGCCATATTAGACAGAACGTAACGTCTGATTTAATTCACTAGGTTATAAACTGAGAGTAAGTTACTATGTGAGCCACGGTAGCAATTTGGACAGGTCATTTATTGGTGTTCTTTTTTATAAAAGTCTCTTAAAGTTTGCCATATTTGTGGAAATTAGTTCAACAGATTGTATGCCGAGACAGGTGGTAGGTACTAGACATAGAGACAACATACTTCATTTTTAAAGGACATTGATAATAATATTCAAACTAACCTAATGACTGGAAATCAACTGACTGGTTGCCTAATAGAAGACAAGTGGGTTCCAGAGTAATTAATTCAACACTACTAACTCTTTTCAATTTCATGTAGTAGCCTTCTGTAATATTATAATGTGAAAGCATTCCCAAGAAATAAGCTGTTAGAGATCTTCTTCCCTTTTTAATTATTTTTTTATTAACTCACTCAGAATTGAGGATATTTATTTGCAGGTAATTTTTTAAAATATTAATTTAATTAGAGGTTTTCAGTTTTGTTCTTTCTAAACTGTAGGCCAGTTTTCAGTTCCTAAGCTGAATTCTCAGTGACCTTTGTCCTTACCTGGAGAAAAGTATAGATGCTAAGTAGATAAAAAGCAAAAAGTGAATGTAGACGCACACATAGATATCACAAAGCCAGCAAATATCATTTTGGTTACCGTATCATTTTGGGTTCACAGCATATCCCTAACTCTTAAATGATACCCCTAGGAAGATAGAGCTCCCAAGCCCTGTGTTTCCTTTTCCTTATCTCTAATCTTTATGTTGAAGGTTACCTACTTAAGTGGAAGTAAATGCTTCAGTTGTAACTCTGCTTCAGAGAGAGATAAGTGGATGGAAAACCTGCGCAGGACAGTTCAACCAAATAAGGTAAGAGTGGCTTTGAATGTCCAAAAAACTGTATAACTCTATTAAGCAGTAAGTTGACTGAAGGGAAATACAGTAATATTAATAATACCTTACATTTTACAGAACTTTTAAACACAAACACGTGTTTTATTATTTTGTGCTCAAAATAATCTTACTGCAGACAGGATCATGATTTTATCAGTGTGGACAAGAGGACTCAGAGAAATTACTTGACTAAGTGAGAACCGAGTACAATACACAATAGAAATGGGACTAGAACACAGATTTCTTAATTACTTACATACCTCTATCTCATTTGCAGAAAGCTAATCCAGTTGCCATAAGACTGGCTATATGAGAATTTCCATTACAGGATGTTTAACCCAAGTGAAATAGAATGTTGTGGCTCTCTAAGAGCTTGCTGTTATCTTGAATGATGAGATAGCAATCCCCTTCATTATTTTATGACTGCCCTTAATGAAGTACATAGCATCACTTACTTTAAGAGGAAAATGTCTTTCTGGTATTTCGGCTCTCAAACACAGCTTTGTTACTTCTTTATAGGACAATTGTAGACGAGCTGAAAATGTTCTCCGTTTATGGATTATTGAAGCCAAGGACCTTGCCCCTAAAAAGAAATATTTCTGTGAACTGTGCCTTGATGATACCCTCTTTGCTCGTACAACTAGCAAGACCAAAGCAGACAATATTTTCTGGGGTGAACATTTTGAGTTCTACAGCCTTCCACCTCTTCATAGCATCACAGTTCACATTTATAAAGATGTGGAAAAAAAGAAGAAAAAAGACAAGAATAATTATGTAGGGCTGGTCAACATCCCCACTGCCAGTGTGACTGGTCGCCAGTTTGTAGAAAAGTGGTACCCAGTGAGCACACCTACACCCAACAAAGGAAAGACAGGAGGACCTTCTATTCGGATTAAGTCGCGTTTCCAAACCATCACCATTCTGCCTATGGAGCAATACAAAGAGTTTGCAGAATTTGTCACCAGCAACTATACCATGTTATGTTCTGTTCTTGAACCAGTAATCAGTGTGAGAAATAAAGAAGAGCTAGCCTGTGCCTTAGTGCACATTCTTCAAAGCACTGGAAGGGCCAAGGTAAGTAGAAAGGGGGGTTGCATTGCCCAGAAAGGAAACCTATTATTGGTTCTTAGATTCAGAAAAAGTGGAGATTATAAAATTAAAGAAGTAAAATGAAGAGTCTAACAAGTATTTATTTAAAGTTTATTTGCACAAAATATAGATAGCACCGCTCGCTCTTTATCACCGAACAAAATAAATGGTAGGACTGGTGTAATAATCCCAGTGTGTGCAAGATTATTTCTCTTTAGTTCCAAAGTGTGTTGTATGATTGTTTTATTCCGCACTATATTTTAAATTAAGATTGACTGATGACTATATATATCAGCTAGTCACAGAAGGAAGTATTCCTGAATCAGGTTGGTCACTAGCAAGAGTCTTCATGAGATTAATGTCTGAATTTAGAACTAAAATACCAAGGGATGTTATTGTTAGCTGTCTCATGATAGCCTTACCTCAGTTCATCCTGGATAGAAGTAAAAATCTAGAAAGATAGAGAAATATACCAATTGGATGAAGAACACTAAACAATTGATAGAGTCGCTGATCAGCCTGAAGTGTGGTAATCATCACCCCTGCGAGGCATGTTCACTTAACCAGGCTAAAGACTGCATTATATTATATGCAAATTGATCATGGTAAAATTGTATTTTAGATCTAGAGGAGTTCACAGCTAGAATAATTTATTTAGAACCGATCAATGAAGTGTTTTTAAGATTTCTTGATACATATCAGAATATATCAATATATTCAATATTTAGTTCCTTATTTAATTGCCTTCCTATTGATCGTCATTTTGGTGGTTGAATTTATTAATGATAATTTTGAGCTTTCTGGTGTTAAAAAAAAATTCATTGAAATTTTGAGTCTCATCTTTGAAATTGTATGGATATGTTCTTTTTGTTCTTCACTTGCTTGAGGTTCAAGGATATATGTAGGGTTTGTTAACAACTTTATTGAGGTACAATTTACATATTATAAACCAAATCCATTTAAAGGGGAAAATTCAATGAGTTTTGACACTTTATGTACCCGTGGAAACCACAGCAATCAAGATACAGAGTGTTACCATCACCCCCAGGTTTCTTCCTGTCCCTTAGCATAGGAGTTTTAGTAGTGATTCCTAAGTCTACAGCTCTCACGCTGATGAAAAAAAATCCCAGAGTGAACCCCATTAATATTGAAATGCTTAATTTTAAAATAAAAGTAAAGCAGCATATTCCCTCTGTTTTTTATTTTGGAGACTTTGAAATATCCAATGCATATATAATATTCAAAATATATGACATTATCAGATTTCAAATTGAATAATGAACACTGAATTTTAAATTAAGTTCCTTAAGACTGCTGAGAAACGAAGCAGCTATTTCTTAAGGGCTTCATTTCTCCTTGTGCCTTCCTTCACTATGGATGAGTAGATGGATGGATAAATGGATGGCTGGAGATATATACATACATAATTCATGTAGAAAATGAGTTTATATGTTTAAGAAATTTCATGTTGATACTATGGACCAATTTGTAACTATTTTATATTGAACACCTAATATGTGTCAGAAACTGTTAAACGCTGAAATATAGAGGTGAACAAAAATAGACACTGTCTTTGGTCTCATGGGGCTCACAGTCTCTGGGAAAAACAGATATTAGTAAAATAATTACAGAAATGTGTGATTACAGTGAGAAGTGCAGATTTATAAAAAGATACATGGTGCCTCAAGAATGTGGATCAAGGGGTCCTGACTAATGGAGTTCAGAGGCAGTGTTGGTCAGACAAGGCTTCACTGAGGAAACGAGGCCAAACTAAAATCCAAAGGATCCAGGGAATTAATGCCATAGAAATGGAGGCGGAGCAAGGGTGGGAGTGAAGCAGAACTGTGAACAGCATTTGCAAAAACCTCTGTGGTGAACAGACAGCGCTGTGCGCTGTGCGTTAGAAGCTTGCAGGCCACGTGCAGGAGTATAGTCTTTATCCTAAGTGCAGTGGAAAACCTTTGAAGGAATTTTTAACTTGGTAACACTTCAAATTTTATCCTGACTGACCTTTTCCCTTCAAATGAATCTGGTAGATTTAGTTTTAAAGCAGCATTCCCAGGATGTCTGACATTGCATCAGTCTGTCCTAACATGTAGTATTTATTCACATTCAGTTGCTTTCTGCCTGATTGAACATTATTCTACCAGGATTTTCTGACGGACTTGGTGATGTCTGAGGTGGATCGTTGTGGAGAACATGATGTCTTGATCTTCAGAGAGAACACCATTGCCACCAAATCCATTGAGGAATACCTCAAGTTGGTGGGACAACAGTATCTTCACGATGCACTGGGTATGGAGAAGAAAAATATCTCTATTCTTTCCCTTTTGATTTTTAGGTTATTTCACCCTCATGAAACAACCAACTGGAACTCAAATTCTGAACGTTATTTAGTTCCAACTGATTAAAGTGTTAAAATTGGAGTTTCAATTGTAGGAAGTGTCGACAATACTCACCAGGGGAGGAATAGAAGATCTGTTTCTTATACCATGTACCATGAGAAAGCTCATGAGCACAGGCAGTACCCCCATGCCCTCAAGTTCCTGACATTCTGAGACATACAGTGATGTTAGTAATGAGATGTTACATCTAGTTGATCTGTTTCCTCTGAAGTCTTGGGTATTTACATCATGATATATTGGGTTGGCAAAAGGTTCATTTGGGTTTTTCCATACCATCTTATGGAAAAACTACAACAGACTTTTTGGCTAACCCAATAAATACATAACCTAAGTTTTGAAAGTGTTAGAATTTGTTATCATGCATCAGCAACGGAGAAAGTCCTGCCAGTTCCCACAACTCCCAGTTTCTGCCTTCAAGACCTACAGACTTTGTCATGACAACTAAGTTTTCTCCAATCAGTAGTTCTTACTGACTGGGTCACCCACTTACAGCTCCATGTTTGGTCATAAACTTCAGGTGTTACCACTAGACTAAGGCACTGTCCTTGGCACTTCATTGTACATTATGATAAAGCAGACATGAGTTCCTTAAAGAACATTGTCATTATCTTTATGTCCCCAGTCCTTCACACAGAATGTAGAACAGCATTGTCCTAAAGGAACTTAATGTGAGTCACATGTAATTTATATTTTCTAGTAGTCACAGTATAAAAAAGGGGCAAGGGAAACAGGTAAATTTAAGTCCAATAACATTTTATTCAAACCAGTATATCCTAATATTATTTATTATATCATCAATATAAGAATTATAAACAAAATACTTTACTTTTTTCATGCTTTTTGAAATTATGTGTATTTTATCTACATTTATTGCATGGTCAGTTGCAGTAGCCACATTTCAAGTGCTCAATAGTCACATGTGACTGTCAAGAGTAGACAGGTGTGTGTTGAAGGCAAGAAATAAGACTGAATGAGGTAATCCCCAGTGAGGTAATAGGACTTGGCAACGCTTCCGTTTGTGGGAATGGGGCAGGGTGTGGTAGGGGAGGAGGTCAAATATTACAGTGAATTTGGGGCCTTTGTGAGTGACAAGAAAGATGATGAGATTCTTAACAGAAAGAGAACATAAAAGTAGTACTCTCGAAAGAATGAGAAATGATATTTTCACTTCACTGTATTTAACTTGAAGTTCAAGTGGGAAGTCCCAGGGGTTCTAGGCAGGACATCCCAAGACTTCTGTCTAGCTGGCTGGTGGAAGTTTAGGACTGTTACCCATGTGGAAGGAATCAGTGAAACTACCAGATTACAGGAGAAAGAGAATAGGGCCAAAGACAGATCTGGCAGTGTTCCTGGCTTATGGTGTAGAAGGAAGCAGAGGAATGTGAGAAGAGATCGGAGATAGAGGAAGTGTGCATGCCCGTGAGAAAAAAAAAAAGAAGAAGGAAAAGAGTCTTAGACACCAAGAGGAAAAAAGCATTAAGAGAGTCAGAGATTAAGGAAGGTAAAGAGTCAAAGAAAAACACGGCTGTTGATTTCGCTCATTAGTGATGCCTGGGATTGTTCTCAGGAGCCAGGTCACAGGAGGTAAAAAGTGAATGACTGCTTGAGGAACAGCAGGTAGACACTGTGTTGGACTGTGAGTGCTGGGCTCACTGTAGTAGCAGTTAATTCCTACTCTAGAGAAGTAAATTTTTTCTTCTCCTGCTTCCTATCTTCATTTTTTTTTTTTTAAGCCATATGCTTTAGTTTAAGATCTAATGGGAATTTAGAAGAATGGCGAAAATGGACTTTCATTGACTTTAGGAAAGGTACAGAATCAGTGTCATATAAAAAGCTTATTACAGTCATATCATGAATTATATATCATAATTTGCTTTAATGATTTGCACCACCTTATAAAAACCAATAATGATGCATCTCAAACAGTATTCTCTATTCTGGAGAGATAAAGAGGTAGATATTTGTTGACCATCTACTGCTTAAAAATCAAATATTCATATTCCACCATTCAATGTACTAACCAGGATTTCCAAATGAAATAATTCCTGAAGTGAAAAGGAGAGACAAGTCCTTTGATAGAACAGTTAATAATTAAATATCTGATTGGCTCATTGAGATATGAAAATTCAGTGAGCAGGGGAAGAAATTCACGTAACCCCACAAAGATCTCTGTTATCATTTTTGTAACCCAAGAGCAAGGGCCAGGGTGGTGAAAATGGGTGCTGCTTCCAAGACACAAGCAAAATTAATTAGTAAGCTTCTTCAGGACAGAGATGCTGCTGTCTTCTCCCCATCTAACTCTCCATATTTCTAAGTAGCCTTTTAATCCTAGATTCTTGGTATCTAATTTTTCTCCTGTATTTTATTTTTTTATGACAAATTCTGTTTTGAAAACAATTTACAGAATACATCTTAGCACCAGTATAAATTAAGACTTATTTTGTATAGTTCAAAATAGTAATAAGTGATTTTCCAAAAGTAACCCTGAAGAAGTGCAAAATTTTCAGTTCCCTTAGAAAGATTGTTTTTTTCATCATAGGATACTGTACTTGCTACAGCAGGAGCCTCTAATCATAAAATTAAATAAGACTTCATGGTAAGTTTTAAATAAAAAAACTTCACAGTGAAGTCTTAGTAAAACCAAAAAATCACATTAATAAGTACAGCTGAGCACTCTGAATAATTCAAGTTTTACTGTATTGCATACACTTTGGGCAAAAAAAAAAATAGATGTTATTTGCAGACTGCCTGAAGAATGCTTAGAGAAAACTGAGTTAAAAGTTGCCAATCAAATTAAAGAATATCTGCCTGCTTTTTAGCCAGTCTTCATTTATCTTGATTAAAAGCATTAATGTTGATAGCATAGACTCTGCCTCAATTAGACTTAAATCTTTCATCCATTAACCCCTTTTACTTTTCTAATTGAAATCAGATTTCGTGTTGATGTCCTGTGACACACAGGAAACACCATCTTCTGTGACATACAGAAAGGGCTCTAACATGGCCTGATTCCCACCATTGACGGCGGAGGCAAATTTCCTTTTAACAATAATATATCCATACCTATTGGCTTATTTCTACACATGAAATTTGGGTGCTAGAAAGTAATGAGATAATGAAACATTATAGAACATTGTCAGTTCAGTTCAGTCTCTCAGTCGTGTCTGACTCTTTGCAACCCCATGAATCACAGCACTCCAGGCCTCCCTGTCCATCACCAACTCCCGGAGTTCACGCAAACTCACGTCCATCGAGTCGGTGATCCCATCCAGCCATCTCATCCTCTGTCGTCCCCTTCTCCTCCTGCCCCCAATCCCTCCCATCATCAGTCTTTTCCAATGAGTCTTCGCATGAGGTGGCCAAAGTATTGGAGTTTCAGCTTCAGCATCATTCCTTCCAAAGAACACCCAGGGCTGATCTCCTTTAGAATAGACTGGTTGGATCTCCTTGCAGTCCAAGGGACTCTCAAGAGTCTTCTCCAACACCACAGTTCAAAAGCATCAATTCTTTGGCTCTCAGCTTTCTTCACAGTCCAACTCTCACATCCATACATGGCTACTGGAAAAACCATAGCCTTGACTAGATGGACCTTTGTTGGCAAAGTAATGTCTCTGCTCCCCGCCACCCCCGCTGGCCCCCGGCAAGGCCAGAGAGCAGATATGAAAGGATTAAATCTGTCTCAATAATTTGTAATCAGCTAATGGCACCCCACTCCAGTACTTTTGCCTAGAAAATCCCATGGATGGAGGAGCCTGGTAGGCTGCAGTCCATGGGGTCGCTAGAGTCGGACACGACTGAGCGACTTCACTTTCACTTTTCACTTTCATGCATTGGAGAGGGAAATGGCAACCCACTCCAGTGTTCTTGCCTGGAGAATCCCAGGGACGGGGGAGCCTGGTGGACTGCCGTCTATGGGGTCGCACAGAGTCGGACACGACTGAAGCGACTTAGCAAGCAAGCAAGCAAAACAGCCTCTAGGTGCAGATCTATAAAAGTTCACTTTTCAGTGTGGTACTTGCCACATTATCAGACACATAGGTTATAGTTTCAAAAGTGAAAAGAGTTTTCTCAATTTCGGAGGATTTTAATTATAATCAGGTAAAAGAAAAAAACTTTAGACAGTCAATTTGCTTCCAGACCCTTGAGTTATTTATTTGGTTCTTTTTTTGAAGGAAAAGAGAAAAATACTCTCAGAATTCACAAGTTAGTATTATTTCCCCCAGAATAGGTACAACTCATTAAGCCGAATATTAATGATATAAATTTAGAGGCGGATTGATCTTTACATCAAGTATTTGACATTGATGACTTAGTTTTAAATTCTGGTACTCTTTAAATGAGGTGAAATCTGTGGGCGCACAGAGCCTAGGTGACACTGAGAACGTGTTCAGTAGAAATCTTGTGAGAGTTGGTAAACAATTTGAAAGCCTTTGGTTTTTTTCACTTGATGAAAAGTTATTTTACTAACTTTGGGTTTTTTTACTTGATGAAAAGTTATTTTAAAACTACAAAGTATACATAACACTTACTGTGGGGGCCCCTACTAAGTACCCAGGCACCATATTAGACACTTTTCTTTTCATGCCCTATTCCTCACCATAGCTCCAGCAGGTTGGAGTTCTTAACACTATTTTCCAAATAAGGCACCCGAAACTCAGACCAGTTAAGTGACTTTTCAGGCCCCCCACAGTTGGCTAAGTGATGGGTCCAGGATTTGACCCTAGATCTGTCTGGTTCCAGAGCCTTTAATTGTTCTCTGCATCACTTTCTTTTCTGTGCATCATTTAAATTCCTGTCCTCCAAGCATTTTACTTCCAAATAACCACTTCCCATCCTCTATCACAGCTATTTTTTTTTAATCTTTCCTTTACCTTAGTACTAGCCATTTTGATAGAAAATACTCTTTGTTATTGCTTCTACTTCTTAATTTTTTTGTAGAAATTACTGTTCACTTCCATGATATCTATTAGTAACTAGCCTGAACTTCAGTTACTATGAACAGATTTGGAAGGAGCTTTGAAAGATCTACTCCTTTTTCATAAAGATGTATTAAAAAAAAAAAGAAAACCATACTACCATTTCTGACAACTATTTTTTGAGTTCCTGCAATGCTTTGGGGGAGAAAGCAATGGCGACCCACGCCAGTACTCTTGCCTGGAAAATCCCATGGACGGAGGAGCCTGGTAGGCTGCAGTCCATGGGGTTGCGAAGTCGGACACGACTGAGCGACTTCACTTTCACTTTTTACTTTCATGTATTGGAGAAGGAAATGGCAACCCACTCCAGCGTTCTTGCCTGGAGAAACCCAGGGATGGAGGAGCCTGGTGGGCTGCCGTCTATGGGGTCGCACAGAGTCGGGCATGACTGAAGCCACTTAGCAGCAGCAGCAGCAATGCTTTGGAAGCTACTTGATAGGCTTGGGATTTGAACTTGAATAGAACCCAGTCCCTGATCTTCAGTGGTATTCATCCTGAAGATGAGACGAGTGTGTGAACAAGTAAGCACAAAATAGCGTGAAGCATAGAACAGAACAGATACAAGGTATGGTTCATAAAGGAGGATAAACAGATTAGGTAAAGATTTGCTCTTTCAGGAAATACTGGGCATATCTCTACAAAGGATAAGATGTATGAACAGGGCATCTAAACTAAATTTATTTGGAAAAACATCCAAATTATACACAGAGATGCTGTGCTATGTGCTATGTGGAATTACTATCCCCGTTAGGAGACGTGGGCCTAGAATTACCTGAATCTGAGTTTGGCACTCAGTTTGGCACCAGTATTAGCCCTTAAAAGCTTAGGTGGGCTATTTAGTCAGACCTGGGGTATTTATTCTTCTAAAATAGTAACAACATTATTTATAACGTAGAGAGGCGTTTAATGAGTTCCTGCTAATTAAATATATTTGTGGTTTCAGGTAAAAGATGTAAAGTTGTAGCATTTTTAAAGTAGTTTCATTATTCTTTTTATAAATATCATGATGGCAATGTTAATGAGTGCTGTTTTTCCACTTCAGGATAAGGAAAATAAACATGACATGTAGGAGGTGGTAAATCTTAGCTTCCAAAACAATAACCTTTCGTGAACAGTCTTGTGCCTTCCGTGTCAGGCACCAGAAAGAGTTCCCTATTACAGTTTAGTACAGAAATCCTAAATTCTTTTGTACTATTCAGGAAGACACTATTTATAGTTATCCGATCCATCATCATCTCATCTTCAAATAGGGGAGTTCATCAAAGCTTTGTATGAGTCAGATGAAAACTGTGAAGTGGATCCCAGCAAATGTTCATCCAGTGAACTTCTGGACCATCAGAGCAACCTGAAAATGTGCTGTGAGCTGGCTTTCTGCAAGATCATCAACTCTTACTGGTGAGCTGCTGTCAGTGCTTCATTCCCTGCTTATGGAACTTGACTTTTTTCATATGAAAGTTATCACAGTGTTAACTGTCATTTCCCAACCAAAGGAAGAGAAGTTGAAAGTTTCCCTAACACAGTTTTGTCTAAAATCTAAACCTATATTGTAAGAAGTCCCCCTGAACTATCTACATAAATGTAATCTTTCCCCAGAATATTAACCCCACATCCTCGAATACCAAAAGTACTTTAAGGACTTTTAAACATATTTACTAGTGTCAAAACAGATACGTTAATGATTTCTGATCACTATTCTCACCAGCAGTCAGTAAGATTTTAGATTTGTGATGAGCAGTCTGTAGAGAGATTACGCTGAGCTAGAGTAAACCAAATGGGTTAGTCAGGAGCTGCATGCCATCTTCCCACTTTGCAAAACCTTGTTTACACTAGTTCCTGAGATTTACAGCATCAGGTTTCTGGTCTCCATCTGGATGTCTATGATTTGTCCACCACCTCTCAGCCGTGATCAACGGAGTTCTCTCTATTATTCCCTCCTCATAGTCTGACTCTGTGGGGCCACAGTGGGATCCACCCGGGCTTTTTTGGGTTCTAGTACTTTTACCTTTGGTCTTTCTTTCTTCCCCAGTGTTTTTCCTCGTGAGCTGAAAGAAGTGTTTGCATCCTGGAAGCAGCAGTGCCTGAACCGCGGCAAGCAGGACATCAGCGAGAGGCTCATCAGCGCCTCGCTGTTTCTCCGTTTTCTGTGCCCGGCCATCATGTCTCCCAGTCTCTTCAACCTCATGCAGGAGTATCCTGATGACCGCACATCTCGGACTCTGACTCTCATTGCCAAGGTCATCCAGAACCTGGCCAACTTTGCCAAGTAGGCGGAGCTACCGTAACCACTTTCTCAAAACGTCACTTAAAAGTACATGAGGCTTAACCTTTAGATGAGCATGGGCCACCTCATCACTCATGTTACATGGTTTTCATCGTGATGTTATTAAAAACAGCAAAAAGATTGACATCACTTTGAATATTCACTTTGTAGAGGAATAGTTAAGTAATCCATGCATCCAATGGAATATATGCAGCTACTACAAAATATGTTTATGAATAGTATGGAAAATGATAAAGATATAATTATATTAAATGAAAAGTGCTATTTAAAAAAAGAGATAGCCAAAAAGAGAGGACACCAAATGGTGTATATGCTTTTATCCCCCAATATGATATTGCAAAAACCTAAATATAAGAAAGTTGGGAAGGAATTGGCCTGACCCCTTCAAAAAAGTCAATATCATGAAAAATGGAAAAGATGAAGTGGGGACTATTTTGGATAAAAGAGACAAGGCAGTGTTTGGATCTGAATTGGAAAAAAAATTATTAAAATCATTTTGGAAATAACTGGTGAAATAGGAACTCTATGTGAGATGATTTATAAATAACATTTTCTTAAAGTTTCAGTGTGATAATGGCATTCGTATGTGTAAGAGTTATTCATTATTCTAGAGAAGTAGGTACTAATGTACTTAGGGGTTATATCTGCAGCTTAGTTTAAAATGGTTCAGTCAAAAAAAGAGACGGTGAAAACAGACTTGGCAAAATGTGAACGGTTGGTTAAGTAGGTAAATGGCATATGGGTGTACACTGTATATTCTTTGAAATTTTCTGTAGTTTTAAACTTTTTCAAAAAGAAGTTAGGAGAAATCAGCTGGAGAAGAAATGCACTGAACTGTAAACAGCAGATATGTTTGGGTGGTAGAGCTGGTATAGCCATCCTTTTTTCTTTCCACTTTTCAGTGTTTTCAAATTTTTCTTAAGTTTGTGTAATTTTTATAGTTTATAGGAAATAATTTTAAGAAATCACTGAGAAGCAGTTCACACTGGCAGAATTGATCCCAGATTCTCTTAATATTGAAGCTTAAGTATGTTTCTAGTAGCAGTGTATTGAAGGGAAAAATTAGAACTTCAGTGAAGCACTGTTTTCTAGCATGTGGCTCTTGGAAAGTGCATGAGTTTAACTTTGTGTGCACAACATATATGCCAACAGAGGAATCTATTTTTACCCATATTTGATCTAATTCTTATAAAAATTGTTGCTAGTTTATTTTAGAACATGTTCTTTGGATTTAAGCTAGGCCCAGAAGATAGCTACAACCTAGACAGACAAAGAAGAGAGGAAATTCTCTAGTAGACATAAATAGCATAAGCAAAGGTTTGGAGAAGAAAAGAAGTATACTATATTTGGGAGATTTTGAAGAAGCTAGTGATACTGAGGTTTATACTGATAATGTTGATACTGGCTTTAAATACCAGGGAAAAAGGACATTGTCTTTACCCTATAGAGAATAGAAAGCTATTCAAAGTTTTTGAGTATTAATGTAATATTAAGAAAGTATGTTTTAATACTTATCACTTACAAATAATAAAACAAATTAGTCACCTCCCTAAAAAAAAAAGTATAGCTCTGTGTAAAGTCAATTCAAAATGATCACATCTCTTTTCCTGAATATGTTCTTTCTCATTTTCTCTCCCTCTACTTCAGATTTGGTAACAAGGAGGAATACATGGCATTCATGAATGATTTTTTAGAACATGAATGGGGTGGAATGAAGCGCTTTCTTTTGGAGATCTCTAATCCAGACACCATCTCAAACACCCCAGGCTTTGATGGTTACATTGATCTGGGCCGAGAGCTTTCAGTTTTGCATTCCTTACTGTGGGAAGTAGTTTCCCAACTTGATAAGGTAAAGTAGGCTGGAAGGGCAATGGGGGATGGGAGGCAGAGCGCCCTGAGCCACATGAATTGTGGAGTGTCTACGGAGTGATAACATTCGTGCTCTCTGCTAGTTGAAAGCAACCTTTTGACCTAGAAGTCTGGGAGGAGATTGTTATTATTTCTGAGTAAAATGTGTGCCCTAACCAACCAGGAAATTCTAGAAAGTCATGAAATTATTAACATTTATTTTAAAGTAGTTACCTTGATTAATGGGGTATATATTTCTATAAATATGTGTGTGTATTTGCCTAGAAACTAATATTGAATATTGATGTGTGATGTGTTATTCATGGAGTGTAGAATGAGACGAAACCTCATATAGTAATTTCTAACAAAAGTGTGGACTTAAGAAAATACTGAGACTATCGTGTTTAAGTAACTTACCATGAGATTTATTTTATCATGCAAGTCAGAGGGTTTACTATAACTATTGGTGTCTATAGAGTTATACGGGATCTGAAAATCCTTATTTTTTTCCTCTGCAGATGTGAATTAATATAGAAAATGATCATTTTAATCCTTTATTTTCTGACTATAAGCTAAAAAGTATATATCATATTAATAACTAAATGTATACCTGTCAATCATTTTCTTCCTTCTGGAATTTTGCAAAGAGGAATAGAATTTATTATGGAAAACAGTCTAACATATTTTGGCTAGGTTTATCATAATAATTATTTATAGGTGTTTTTGTTTGCCACAGGTACTTTATAGGTATCTGTGGTGGTATGTTAGAATAAATTCAGACAACAAAATTATTTAAATTATTTTTCTGTAATTGTTTTCCTCCATTTCCTATTACCTTTAAAAATGACACACCAATAAAATGGGGAAGAAGAGAGTAAAACTTATTAAAAAAGACTAGTTTCCTAAGGAAATATAAATGGTAGGGTTTCCACTGGTACTAACACATTTATAAAATAATACTGTTTCTTATTCTTATGGACCCATTAGATTTTAAGTTGCGGCTATGCTAAGGGTAAATTCCTTGAAAAAGAATCTTGGCTCAAGAGAGTCGAACGAGTAAAGACGTTCTTCAGATGGCCTTTGTCCTCAACCAGGAGTCTACTGATTGTTGAGGAGACAAGGAAAACCCAGAGGCAGCCATATAAAACTACCTAATCGTTAAGGATTCCCGTAATACCCCGTGAGAATGAGAATTCCCCAAAGGAAAAAATGATTGAGATGGATAAAGCAAGTTGTAAAAGGTTATTCTTCACTGAATAACACCATCAGTGGGCTGTGGATACAGTTATATCTTGTGAAATCAACCTGGTTTATTCAGGGGCAAAGTCTTTTTAACAGGCTTTACTGTGTAAACACATTTTCTCCTTTTTAATTAATCTGTTTGGTCTTGGGAACCAGCAGTACCTCTAGATGTATCTCATAGAGTTTACCTGATCTTGCTGTTTAAACAAAAACATTGTCTTGCTGATGCAAATTCAGTTGGCAGTAGGTCAGCATTCCCAAGGTTAAATGACTAGTGGATGACAGTGATCAACTGTGTGGCCTGCAGTGCTCTGGACCCCTGAATGCATCACCTTCTTGTATGCTGGCATGCATTTCTTTCCTCACATGGTCCCTTCTCTTTGAAAGTTTCATCACACTAGCCAGCCCTCTAGTCCCAAATTCCTTTTTGGTTAGAAGGTGTTTGGTTCTTCCCCTCCCTTCCCCTCCCTTGATCTACCAACCTCCCAAAGATGTAGTTTGCTTTGCATGCCTATTTTAGTTGGAATGGCAGTAGTTTGGTTGTTTTGAGCATGTCTTTTAATTTTTATTTGCATAATCCTAATTTCTATTTCCTTTCTTTCCTCAATGTCTGCTGCATCTTGTTTCGCCTCCTCCATTCATCTCGACGCCATGGTTCTGCTGCTCCATAACAATGCATTATGAACCTGCCACTCCCATACGCAAACACCTACCCTTCCCTTCAACCTCCACCCCTCCATCAATGGCATCGTTGTCCCAAAAACAATCTGTGGTGGATATCGCAATGCTTATTATCCAATTAGGGTGAAAATTCCTTCCTACAGGCAACCGTGGCAAAATTGGGACCTCTCCCTCGTGTTCTTGCTGATATTACCAAATCTCTGACTAATCCTACACCAATACAACAGCAACTGAGACGCTTCACTGAGCATAACTCCAGTCCAAATGTCAGTGGAAGCCTGTCCTCTGGGCTGCAGAAAATATTTGAAGACCCTACTGACAGGTATGAACTTAGTAAAGAACTGGAACTGCTTACCTCAGAGGGAGATGATGTTTAGAGATTTGTGGGGAAATCTATTGAACTTCATTCTTGAATTTACAGCTTTAAACTCATGAGCAATTGAAAAGAATCTTCTGAGATAAATCCAATTGTTTGTCATAATAATACACATAATCTAGGATACTTTTCTCCTAAAATGATATTGTAGAGTTATATTCAAAAAACTTATTTAGATAAAAAAGCCTGGGCTTCCCTGGTGGCTCAGAAGGTAAAGAATCTGCCTGTAATGCAGGAGCCCCAGGTTCAATCCCTGAGTCAGGAAGATCCCCTGGAGAAGAGAATGGCTACCCACTCCAGTGTTCTTGCCTAGAGAATCCCATGGACAGAGGAGCCTGGCAGGCTATAGTTTCAGATAGGACTGAGTGATTTAAAAAAACATATGTCCTGCCTAATAGAAGACTAAGGGCTCTATGAAATTGGTATTTTCATGTATTGTAGCACTCAGAGATCTGAGAACCTCAGTTGAAATCAATTTAGAACTGGCTGTGTCAGGCCACATGGCACCCCACTCCAGTACTCTTGCCTGGAAAATCCCATGGATGGAGGAGCCCGGTAGGCTACAGTCCATGGGGTCGCGAAGAGTCGGACACGACTGAGCAACTTCACTTTCACTTTTCACTTTCATGCATTGGAGAAGGAAATGGCAACCCACTCCAGTGTTCTTGGCTGGAGAATCCCAGGGATGGGGGAGCCTGGTGGGCTACTGTCTATGGGGTCACACAAAGTCAGACACAACTGAAGTGACTTAGCAGCAGCAGTGTCAGCTGGACAGGTGGATACAATGTTAACACGTAGACTTTGTTTTCTATATTGGTAAGACCTGTGCCTGTAGTAGGGATCCTTTGGTTGTACACTGAGGGCTTCTGGAAGGGTTGCTGCTGCTGCTAAGTCGCTAAAGTCATGTCCGATTCTGTGCAACCCCATGGACTGCAGCCTACCAGGAAGGGTTAGACAGAACCAATTAACTGTGAATTGGAATACCTCGGGTAGTTTAAAACCTAAGTAGGAAATGATTGGAATTCTAGTAAAAATCTAAGACAGGGAGGGAGGTGGTTCTCACAGTATTATCCCCTGCTGCTGCTGCTAAGTCACTTCAGTCGTGTCTGACTCTGTGTGACCCCATAGACGGTAGCCACTGGGCTCTCCCGTCCCTGGGATTCTCCAGGCAAGAACACTGGAGTGGGTTGCCGTTTCCTTCTCCAGTATTACCCCTACCTTTGACGAAAAACTGAAAATGTTGGATCTTATTCTGAGTATTGTGATGATGAAATCTGGGCTTAGAAATTAGTAAGGAAGACTCACCGGGCCTGTGAGCTTTCTGAGGAGTTTATATGCCTGAGTTGAGGAAATCTTAACTGTTAAATTTGCCTCAGGAGTAATGAAGGGTCCTTTCCTTTTTCACAGTGATTTGCACAAACTAAAATCCCCAAGCCAGGACAACACAGACAGTTATTTCAGAGGGAAGACATTATTGCTGGTCCAGCAAGCCTCCTCCCAGAGCATGACTTACTCGGAAAAGGATGAAAAGGAAAGTAGCCTCCCCAATGGCCGCAGCATCTCCCTCATGGACCTTCAGGAGACGCACGCTGCCCAAGCGGAGCATCCGTCTGTGATACTCGACGTGCCCATGCGCTTGACCGGAAGCCAGCTCTCCATAACTCAGGTGGCCAGCATCAAGCAACTGCGGGAGACCCAGAGCACCCCCCAGAGTGCACCCCAAGTGCGAAGGCCCCTGCACCCAGCCTTGAACCAGCCAGGCAGCCTCCAGCCCCTGTCCTTCCAGAACCCTGTCTATCACCTCAGTAACCCCATTCCTGCAATGCCAAAGGCCTCTGTGGACTCCAGTTTGGAGAACCTAAGCACTGCCAGTTCCAGGAGCCAAAGTAACAGTGAAGACTTCAAACTCAGCGGACCCAGCAACAGCAGCATGGAGGACTTCACCAAACGGAGCACGCAGAGTGAGGACTTCTCCAGGCGCCACACCATGCCCGACAGACACATACCTCTCGCCCTGCCGCGGCAGAACAGCACGGGGCAGACCCAGCTCCGGAAGCTGGACCCGGCGGGGCTGGGCGCCCGAGCCAAAGCCCCGCCGTCCCTGCCGCACAGCGCCTCCCTGCGGAGCACCGGGAGCATGTCGGTGGCGTCAGCGGCTCTGGTGGCCGAGCCCCTGCAGAACGGGAGCCGGTCCCGACAGCAGTCCTCTTCCTCCAGAGAGAGCCCGGTCCCCAAAGTGAGAGCCATCCAGAGGCAGCAGACCCAGCAGGTAGGGACGAGCGCCAGAGCGGGACCGCCCTCCGCTTGGTCCTGCTGTGTCCTCGGTTCTCTGTCCATACATCACTGGGAAATGCCGTCACTAACAGGGTTTCGGCTTAAAACGATCTTCTGCAACCTTTTAATGGAAAGAGGAAATGAAAAGTTTGGGAGGTTTCTGGCTAGGTGAGGTAGCAGAATGTAGCCTGACTCAACACGCAGGCACCTTTCCATCTCTTCAAGCAGCTGAGCTACCTCTCAGCATCTAGCACAAATCTGTGATGCTGAGGGAATGGTTGGAAACTTAAGATATGAAATCTACAGCCCAGATCAACTAGGATGTGTTTTGGGAATCTGCACATTTATCCTCCTTATTTTTTTCCCTTAAGATTCCACACTAAAGTTTTGCATTCTGAGCCAAGAGTTTGATATACCTACTCTCTACTCCACACCCCAGTTGCCTCTGGAAATAGCAAGTCCCATGTGCCTTTTCCTGAAAATGACTAGAAAAATAAGCTGAACACCTGTAGAGGCAAGGTAAAGGAGAGAGGTCATAATATAGAAAGAAACACAGGTGGTTGACAAGTATTCACTAAATGGTTATGCAAATCTGTTCTTTCTCTGTTTACATGGACAAGCCCAGCTAGTATCACATCTAAACTTAATATAAGATTATCAAACTTTTTTCTTCACAAATAAGAAAGGTTTCTTAAGAATTTAATCATTTCTTCCTTACATATTACATTTTGAGGCACCTAGACATATTTTGCTCTCGAAATAAACTAAGAGTACATATATACATATCTTACTTTCATCTAAAAAAGAACCTTCTCCTAAAAAGCTTCATTGAATTTTTTTTGAAAACTAATCATTAAACAAGTGATTAAACAAGTTCTATGACAAATCCTTTAGTCAGCAGAATCACTGGTCAGAGGAGACTGCAATGAGACACCAATGTATCTCTTTAATATATTTCCATTTTTATAGATAGGCATTTACTGATTTGGCTCTTTCTGCCTCCTCTCTGCTGTAATCAGAGCCCTTGCCACTACTTTGATAATTATTGGTTTTTTGTTTTTTGTTTTTTTAAGTAGAATGTTTACAGAATCCTTGGATACAGAAGTAGAAGAAGGGATGAAAAACTTAGGTAGATTCTGGTAGCCAAGTTCCTGGGCAAAACCTCCTAGTTGGTCACTTCTTTTCTGAGAAATACTTTTTCTTCAGTCTTAAATTTTTCATATTTTTTTTGTTATATTTCCAAAAATCTCATCAATTCATTTGATTAAATGCACATTTTCATTTAAAGAAAAGGAAAAAAGAAAATTTACATAAAGATTATATAATTTTTTTCCTTTCTTTGAATGAAAATGCTTTTCTATATATCTTTTGTGTGTGTATATATGTTTTATATACATTTAATTTGTGTTAGGAAGCTGTCAGTCTTTCACATCTAATTGTGAATAAGTTTCCACACTTGCTTTTATGCTAGCTTCTAGTCGAGATCAGCCCCTTTCAGAGAACTGAAGTGTTTATTGAGAGGAGAAGAGAAAAGTAATTTTAGAGATGGATTACTGTGTAGAGGTAAGTGTCTACATGGGGCATTAAGTGCAACATGAAGGCCCTGAGGATGAGAGCAGGAGTAGAGAAGAATATCAGATTGGCAGAGAGGGGCAAGACAGGGCAGAGGGCCCTCTGCCTACTTTGCAAAGTTGGACTTAGTTCAAACCCTAAACAGAAAAGAAGAATGCTTACCCTTCCCTGCTTTATCATGTTGTCCTCAGTTCCCAGGATCCATGATTCAGACTATTTATAGATATTGTAAATCAAATAGCCTTTTGTGTGACCACCTGAAACTGTCATTTATAATATCTCTGCTATATGGAAATTTAACACCTATCATGGCAGCACTACATGATTCTATGTGGGAATAGAAAACTTTCCAGATGGATGAAGGTAGCAAATGAAAATGGTCTTCAGACACCAATTAAAATGCTTTCTAGCCATAGCCATTAATGAGCTTGGGAACGTCTCTGTTACATTGTCCTGAAGTGGGGCATAGCCGTAGCAAGATGCCCCAGCACAACTTTAAATATTCATCTCTGGCTGTGCCTTTGCTGGTAATGCCACTGTCATGTCAGTTAAACTGGAAATCGCTGTATTTTGATTGCTCATATTTCTGGGTTTTTTCCTAACACTGACTTTTTCTATGCAGATGGTTTATTCTTTCAAGCTTATGTTGTTGTTGTTGTTGTTGTTGTTCGGTTCTTTTTTTTTTTTTCCTGCTTGCTTTTCTCATCTCATTCCTATGAAGCCTAGATGTTCTATCTAATCAGCACATTTTTTATATAAATTCCTTTACATATTTTAATTGCAAATTATTATGCTGGAGAATTCTTCTCTCCCCCAGTACTGGAGGATTTCTTTGGGGGATTGTTCTACAGGCATTTATACTTATTGGAGGCTTTGTCCCATGCAAATTCCATTTGTATCTTGGCACAAAGGAGCAGCCATTGTTGACAATGTAACTAGCTTCAGTCCTTCTCCATCCACTGAGTAGGAAGTTGAACAATCTACAGAGAAGGAATATTTTAGGAAGCCATCTTTTAATTTTTGGACCCTTTTTGGCTTTTTAATAATTTTCCTCTTCATCTTTTTTGATCTGTCATATACTCTGTGTGCATAATAGACTTTATTTACAATATATGAGTTGTACAGATACAATATGTTACCTAACCTTAGAAATTCCAATTTGAAGATGCTTTTTAACTAGGTATTTGCCAAGTCTATTAGAATGATGCTACAGTTTTCACTTTGGGATTTGTTGAACCCTCCACCGAAGAACTGATGCTTTTGAACTGTGGTGTTGGAGAAGACTCTTGAGAGTCCCTTGGACTGCAAGGAGATCCAACCAGTCCATTCTGAAGGAGATCAGCCCTGGGATTTCTTTGGAAGGAATGATGCTAAAGCTGAAACTCCAGTACTTTGGCCACCTCATGTGAAGAGTTGACTCATTGGAAAAGACTCTGATGCTGGGAGGGATTGGGGGCAAGAGGAGAAGGGGACGACAGAGGATGCGATGGCTGGATGGCATCACTGACTCGATGGACGGGAGTCTCAGTGAACTCTGGGAGTTGGTGATGGACAGGGAGGCCTGGTGTGCTGCGATTCATGGGGTCGCAAAGAGTCGGACACGACTGAGCGACTGATCTGATCTGATCTGATCCCCTAACCAACCTCTTCTAGGATTCTCAGAGTTTACTGATTTAGTCAGCCCTTTCTTTGGTGTTGATAGGAGAAGTGGCCTTCATTTTTGGGAACCTGATTATTTCAGATTAGGAGGAAGTTGAAAGTAGCACGTCTTATTTATGTCTAGTAACTAAACAGGGAACTGGCCTATTCTCAGTCAGCCTCAAGCATAGCCAGGCTAACCAAGATCAATGGAAACTGCTTTCTCTGGCCCTTTTTGCCCTAAAACAAATTATTTTTCCCAGAGACACCCTATATAAGCTCTATCTCAGAAGGATGATATTCCTGTTAGGAATTCCTGCTCCTTCTCATTTTATCTTTTTCATCTTTTATGATCCACTGTTGAACGTCAGTGGAGAAAATGTTCTTCTGAAGGCTATAGCTAAGCAACTTATCAATCTCTCCTCTCAATTTGTTTGACTATAAACTAGAAGAAATAAATTTTGTTATCTTATAAAGGAGATGGAACAATCTCTGAGAAAAAGCCCTTTGATGTACTTCCAAAGGATTGGAGGAAAAACATAGGGTATCTTTCTCCTAGTGATAAATTGTACTTTGGTATGAATTCTAAAGAAAATCCAAAGTAATAGTAAATGGATGATATTTTATTGAGCATCCATTGCACAATGACATAGTCACTACCATTCAAAAAAAAAAATCCTGTGACATATGGGGCCATGCTTCAAGGGTTGAGAGTCTAATTAAGAAATAAGACCAGCATTCATAAGACCAGTAAAATAAATATAAAAGACAGTATTTAGTTCTTTCATTTGAAGAATATATTATAATAAAAATAATTTTTAAATAAATATCACCTCCATTGTCTTCCAGTATAGATAACTATTTCTTATTTGTTCAGTATTATTTTTTCTGTTTTTATAATCAGTTCAGTCAGTTCAATTGCTCAGTTGTGTACGACTCTGCAACCCCATGGACTGCAGCACACCAGGCTTCCGTATCCATCACCCACTCCCTGAGCGTGCTGAAACTCATGTCCATCACCTTTATGTTGCCATCCAAGCATCTCATCCTCTGTCATCCCCTTCTCCTGCCTTCAATCTTTCCCAGCATCAGGGTCTTTTCCAACGAGTCAGTTCTTTGCATCAGGTGGCCAAAGTATTTCAGCTTCAGCATCAGTCCTTCCAGTGAATATTCAGGACTGATTTCCTTTAGAATTGACTGGTTTGATCTCCTTGCAGAGATTTAGTCGGCCCTTTCTAGGTTTTATCATAAATACAAGTAGTTCTGTTAGTCTGATTTAGTTTTTCAAAACTTACTGACCACCTACCATATGCCATGGGGCATCCTAGGTGGTGCTAGTAAAGAACCCACCTGCCAGTGCAGGAGATGTAAGAGATGCGGGTTTGATCCCTGGGAAGATCCCCCCTGGAGAAGGGAATGGCTACCCACTCCAGTATTCTTACCTAGAGAATACCATGGACAGAGGAGCCTGGGGGGCTACAGTTCATAGAGTCAAAAAGAGTTGGACATGACTGAAGCAACTTAGCATGCATGCACTGTAGGCCGTGCAAAGTGCTAGGAATATATATTAGGAAAAACAGATTTAACCAGTAAAATAGGAATAGGGTGAAATGCCCAGTTCCCATTGTACCCTCTTATAATTCACTGGACATAGTCCCTGTGCTGATACGGTAGCTACCACCACCACCAGTGAAATGAACTAACTCTTGCTTTTCCAACTTCTCACTTTACAGTTAGTGCCTGGATTACCTAAGGAGTTGTTTTCAATATGCTTCTAGGGGCTAAGATCTCTCCTTAGTATGTTCTTAGGGATACTGTTAGTTTGTAGTGCATTTATTGGCACTCATTAATTAATTCCTTGTAACAAATCACAGGGAAGGAAAGTTCTTTCAAGCAACATATTGTGAACTATAAAGCAGAAAGCTATTAAATTAGCTTCCTTGAAGTTGTAAATTACAAACAGTAAAGTTACTCATTTTAGCAACTGCTTTATCTCAAGCAGCAATTGAAAAGAAAATCCTGGTTTCACAGAAGAGCAGCTTTGCCGTACCCTGTGTAGTGAAGTGATAAGATTATGAAATTAAAAAGACATTTGTCTCCTCTAAGTATGGACTTTCTATTAATTTTTAAAGACTCAGAACCATAATATTTTGCCTTTCAGGTGTACATACGTCAAGTAAAACCTAAACCCCTTGTTAAACTATTTTTCTCTGCCAATACTAAAGCAATGTATTGTGCTTTACTTTCAAAATCCAGTAGAGGGAGAACCCAGGGTGTGTGTGTGTGAAGGAACTTGTGGTTTACAAACTGCTTTTATATGCTCTCTCATTTGTTTCTCATAATAACTTTTGAAGTAGATAGTTATCACCTATTTTAATATAAATGAATTCTATAGATCAGTGTTCCCAAAGTGTGATACTCAATTTAAGTATACAAGTTATTTAATCACGTAATTATGTTAATGTATATTAGAAAAATATTTGACTATTAATATGAATTATTTATAAATATATATAAACATCAAACTCATGATTTTACTGATAATATTGCTTAGCAAACTGGAAATGGTTGTTTTATTATTGATTATAATAAATAATATGTCAGTGATGATGTGGTTATGACAAAAATAACGAGAATGATCCACAAATGAATGAAGCATAAGAAGCATCCCTACCACAGTGGCAATGAAGGTAGACTTTGAGAACTGAGGGGACTGCAGTTTAAGACATGTTTATGTTTTTCTTGAGACAGTGGAGAAAATGGCTTTAAAGAAGGAATTTCTAGAAGTTCATTCCCAGTTGCTTATGTGTACCACAGGCATGAAGCCATTTTTATAGATGCATATCCGTCATCTGTATAAATCAACCAAACCAGGTTCTTCTTCAAATCTTTAAGAAATACCTTCATGCTTTTTAAAATTGTATTCTATCTCTTTCTGACTGCACTGGGTCTTCACTGCTGCGTACAGGCTTTCTCTAGCTGCAGCGCTCAGGCATCTCCTTGCCGGGGCTTCTCTTGTCGTGGAGCACAGGCTCTGGAGCGCTTGAGCTCAGAAGTTGGTGGCTCACGGGCTTAGTCACCCCACAGCATGTGGGATCTTCCCCGACCCGAGACTGAACCTGCGTCCCCTACATTGGCAGGCGGATCGTAACCACTGGATCGCCAAGGGAAGCCCCTCCTACTACTTTTGTATGAATATTTTTCAGTCTGCCCAAATAACCTTTTTGCTTTTGCATCCACTTTTTTTTTCATCTAGTCTTTCTAAACCTCAAAGTGATCAAAATACCCCTTATTTTAAAATATCTATATATTTAGAGTTTAACCAGGTTTTATTCCAGAACAAGATAAAGATTCTTAAGGCTTATAGCTCTGCATGAGAGAGAAAATTCCCTTCCAACTATTTATAGAGTATTGCTCCTCAAAGTAGAAATTGATTTTAATTATAAAAAGGCTAACTCACAGAAAATGCTTTTTTCTATCTGTTTCTCAGGAAAGCTAGAGAAAAATAACTTGCTGTCTATTTCCAGCATTGTTTAGGAAGGAACCACTATGTTCAGTCGTTATTGTTTAGTCACCAAGTCATGTCTGACTCTTTGCAGCCCCGTGGACTACAGCATGCCAGGCTCCTCTGCCCATGGGATTTCCCAGGCCAGAATACTGGAGTGGGTTGCCATTTCCTACTCCAGGGGATCTTCCCGACCCAGAAATCGAGCCACCCACGTCTCCTACAGTGCTGGAGGATTGTTTACCTCTGAGCCACCAGGAAAACCCAGTAGTAGCCTAATACAAATTGTCATATCCAGTGCAAGGTTTCTAAGATAAATATAGTAATAACATCTAAGTTCTATAGTACTCTGTAGTTTCCAAAGAATTTTTACATACATTGTATTATTCCATCCTCGGAACTCCCAGGGAGATGCTCGGGATAGGTACTGATGGTGGTGGTAACCCTACTCAATAGATGGAAAAAAGTATCTAAGAGATTAAGGGACAGGGTAAGTGGTAGAGTTGCTACTCAAGGCCAGAATTCTTTTCATTCTGCATCCTTTTCTGTTGCCCTTACAAAAGGGCAATTTATCTAGCTCTCCTAACTGGATAGAAATATCCCTTGGACTAGGCTGATATCCATTGTTGTGATGCTATATTCATCAAGAAACTTTCTGGTAAAATATGGACTTATGGATCTTAACCCATCAAGAAGTCAGTGCTCTATAAAAATGACCAATATCAAAACACCAGTATCGAAAAGTGATTTTTTCTCTTTCCCTAAATGGCTGATGTGAAAATTAAGAACTTGGCATTCTGATATATAAATCGGTTAGCTACCTTGTGAGTTGTTTAGCATTAAACGGTTCCTTGGTTCCTGAGCATTCCTGGTTAAACAGGTGTTTCCTCACCCGAGCAGTCAGCCATCAAGTTGCATTTTCTCTCTCTCCTCTGTGAACACTGTAATTTCATTAGGTAATGACCTAATGAAACCACTGGACTAATTAACAGTTTTAAGGCCTTGGCTTTTCCTGTTTGGGGGTGGGGGGGTGGTGTGGGGAGGCAGATTCTTAGAAGTGATTTCTGTTTACAATATTTCTGAATATTTATTCTTATACCAATGGATATCCTCTTCTCTCACCCCCAGCCCTGGCAGTAATATTATTTAGAACTGAGAGCATTTATCAGAAAACAGGGATCACAGTTATGCCTTCCAAGAATAGCTGTCTTTGTGGAACATAACTGCAGATGAGCTCTTTCGGGAAATGCTAACGGGTATTTCTGATGCAGGTTCAGTCACCTGTGGACTCCGCCACAATGTCCCCAGTCGAGAGGACAGCAGCCTGGGTCCTGAACAATGGGCAGTATGAAGAGGACGTGGAAGAGACTGAGCAAAATCAGGACGAAGCCAAGCATGCTGAGAAGGTAGGATGTAGTCTGCGCTTATTGACTTACTGTCCCCACTGGTAGACCACACACAGGGTCATCTAGTCAGGAACATGATCTCCCCAAGTTCAGCTCCACCTCTTATGTTAACCCTTCGATGCATATTCATGTATATTATTTCAGTAGTGGCTGCATGTGAAAATATGCAGAGATGTCCATCAAGTTGACATCAAGCTCTAGTGCAAGGGGAGAATGCATTCTAATATATATTTTGTTTTAATATGGGTTCCCTGAATTTCAAGAAAATTCTGTTATTCATTTCTAATCATTTTAAGTGAATATTTCGTGTTTCTGTATAACTAAACACGTCCAAAATTACCCTTGGACTAGACTTCCTTTCTATATCTTTGTAGTGATTTTGCCTTTTTTTGTTTCCTTTTCTCCTTTTCTGGATAAAGAATTTGTAATGCTATAGATGATTTTTAAAAGACATCAACATCAAAAGAAAAAAACTGAAAAAAAAGACACTAACTATTGCTTCAGTTTTGTTAAGAAAAGTTGACATGAAGAAAAAGGATTATGACACAAGAACCATGATGTCATGTACAGCATTATCTCATTTAATTAGCCAGACAACTAGCTTCTGTTTATCAGCATAATCCTAAAAGCTGTGCTTATTGATGCAGTCTGCCTCTTCAGACTGTGTAAGAACTGTCATCTTTGACCTTCTGGATTAATAAGCATAGTGTAGGACCATGACATTGGATAGGCAGAAGCTAATTGTCCAATTGTTGATTAAATGAGATATGACATGAAAATACATTGCATTTTACAAAGCAACATATAGGTTTATCATTAATGACTAACAAATTTGAGTAGACCATATACAAGAAAACTTAATGCTTCTTACCTCATCCAGAAATTTGACATTCCAGTTATTCAGACCCCAACCACAGTAGCTTCAGTACAAAAAAGGACCAGGTAACCAATTGAATTCTATGAAACTTGAGTGAAAGTTTGTTATATAAAACTTTGGTGAGAAAACAGGCGTATATATGTGTTCCAACAAGCAGTGGCAAATTGGGCAGATGAACAGCATCATAAAAGTGGGCCAAGAGGCAGTGTTAAAGAACACGTGGGCCTTTTGCTTAGAGCCTGTGACCTGAGTGTTACGCTTCCATGGACAGGGAGGAAGTAGCAATAACATATTGTGCTATAAAAGTATTGATTTAGTAGCTTGTCAGTACAGAAGTGCTGCTTGCTCTTTAAAGGGCTGATTCTAAGGGTGAAAGAATGGCAATCTGATGAGTCAAGCCATGTCAGAGATCCTACAACACAGGAGATGCTACAGAAGCCTTTCTCTTGTAGACAGCTGGCTTTTGGCTTATTTTAAGCTTCTAAGTGCCTGCCTGGCCTTCTTTTTTTTTTCCTGTTCCCGTTGGATACCATCACAGATTGGTATTGATGTGGCTTGCAGCAACCTCTAGTTTAGTGTGGAGAATGATATATAAATATATACATTTGGAATGCAGAGTTAAGGAGGCAGGCAGAGCTCCATTACCATGTATGCCTGGGGATCATTTTGAAGAGTATCAGCAGCCATGGAATGGCTGCTCACACAGCATCCAGCTATACTGCTTAGGGTTTGATAAAAAAAAATCAATCACTGACATCTAAAACCAGGGTAGCTCTAGTTTTTCTCTCCTTGTCTTCGGCACCTCTTCTCTTCTGCTCTCCCTGGTGACTCAGATGGTAAAGAATCTGCCTGCAATGCTGGAGAGAGACCTGGGTTCTATCCTTGGGGTCAGGAAAATCCCCTGGAGAAGGAAATGGCAACTCACTCTGGTATTCTTGCCTGGAAAGTCCCATGGACAGAGAGGAGCCTGGCGGGCTGCAGTCCATGGGGTCACAAAGAGTCAGACGCAACTGAGCGACTAACACTTTCCCTTTTCTTTGTCCTCTGCTCTAGTACGAACAGGAAATCACCAAACTGAAGGAGCGCCTGCGCGTGTCCAGCCGGCGACTCGAGGAGTATGAGCGCCGGTTGCTAGTCCAGGAGCAGCAGATGCAGAAGCTGCTGCTGGAGTACAAGGCCCGGCTGGAGGACAGCGAGGAGCGGCTGCGCAGGCAGCAGGAGGAGAAGGACAGCCAGATGAAGAGCATCATCAGCAGGTCAGAGGCCGCCTGGGAGCGGACGTGGGCTGGCTCGGGGCACGAAGAGGCGGGATGATGGCTAGAGGATCCTAAAGCAAGCACTGCGTGTCCTCCGTGATACTCTCTACAGGGGTGAAGGCTGGCTGTATCTCTTACACTTTTCCACATGTGAGACCTTAGTGCACTTCCTCTGAGGTAGCCAAATTTTCTTTAGTTGTAACAATCAGAAACAGTTAAAACTTAGTGACTCACTTAAGAGGTCTTAGAGCAAAACTGAATTTTAAAAGTGTCAGTATCCAGCGTCCAAGACTAATTTAGATTTTTACAAGTCCAGAGAGGTCTAAGACACTGCACATCTTTAGAGCCAGAGAATCAAGGCAGAGGGCCAAGAACGTCCGAGGAAGACAAAGGGAGGGGGGCAATTTTACGAAACACTACATAGCACTGACTGTGGGCCAGGCACTTGTCTAAGCACTTTACAAATAAAATTTGTTTACTCTGTTACTGATAATTTGTTTAATGCCAGCCTCTGAGGTCAGCATTATTCTTCTTCTTCTCCTCTTACAAATAAAGAAACAGGCAACAAATTCATTATGTCACTTGCCCAAGGTCACTTAGTGGTGCAACGGGTTTGAAGCCAGGTAGTCAAGCCCTAGCTCAATGCTCACAACCGCTGTGCTTCAGTTGTTAAGTGCCGTAGGCAGGTTGAAAGAGGTCTGTTGTTTTAGCAGCACAGAAGGATTTAGCAGTCTTACTGAGAGCCCTTCCATGGGGTTAAACGTCAGGGGATTAAGATATGAAATGCATGAGAAAAAAAGTAGACCTACTATGTGTCGTGTACACTCAGAGGACATTTAGCTGTTCAGGGGAAGGAAAGGTCAGCTGTCACAAAATAATGAGATTAAAAAAGGGTTTGATTTGTGTCAGTAGGTTTGCTGTTTTAAAATGAAATAAGTTGTGCTAAGGAAAGGATCTGATAGAAGAGAGGGAGATAATGATGGTGAGAGTGCTACTGCAGAGGAGATGGAAACATTTGGGATCCAGTCCCAGGAGAGGCATCAGCTCTGAATGTCTTCTCCCAAGTCAGGTGAGAAGACAGAGCCTAGTGCAGATCTTGCGCTAGGAAGGAGTGGCAACGCTGAGCTGTCCTGAGTGTGGGTGTCTTGTTCTGTGTGTTAGCCTGCTCGCTCCTTGAAGCTGTTGGTCTCTCCTTCCCACCCCATTCTAGGCTAATGGCTGTGGAAGAGGAACTGAAGAAGGATCATGCTGAGATGCAGGCAGTTATTGATGCAAAGCAAAAAATAATCGATGCACAGGTAAGCAGGTTCTCAGTCTAGTGGAAGCGACTGGTTTATCATAACTGTTATCTCCCAACTTCCCATCCCTTGCAAACACCAAGGCATATAACAGAAAACGGCTCATTGGAAAGTTCTCGGCATTACCTTTCAAAGACTTTTTTAAAATGTTTCTTTGCGACCTCTACGACCTTTTCCTTCCTTTACTGGTGACGAATCCATTAACCCAGCAAAGTTTTAGCCTGCTTTAGTACAGGTGCTCGACAAATCTCAACCAGGTGCATGACGGGGTTTACTTCTTTCCTTCTGGAAAGGAGGGCATTCTCTCGGGGGCACCCGTGAAAAGTCCACTGCATGTGTCTGGCTTGTGACCTCCACTGACCATTGCTTGGCTGTGACGTTCACGGTCTCGTCAGTCACGTCCACTGTGCCATCAGCCTCTGGCCCCAAACAGTAGTTGAGCTTCAGGGGAAAGACAGGGCTGCAGAAGGCACCCTGCCTTGTTATTCTTTTGGTTCCGTGACAGGCATCGGTGCCTGGGGTTCACTTGGCCGCCCTTCTCCATTGGTGCTGTGCTTGGAGAGCCTCTTACAGTTGATGAGATCAGAACCTGGGTGTCTGCTCCCTGTAGCTTCTACCTGTGATGCTAACGACACAATGATGGCCAGGGGCTCCTCACAGGTTCTCAGAGCAAAACCCAGGAAGTGTTTCTAATGCCTTTTCATCTTTTCAGTGCAAAACACGGTTGTATTTCTTAGAGTGAAACAAGTAACGAGAGGCAAGTGCCGTTTGGATGTGGCTGGTTTGGCCACTGAATATATCCCCTCCCTAAAGACCACCCAGGCAGGCTTGTGTTTCTCACCCTTAAGTATCATCTCATTTCCGTTAGGTCTGAAATAAAAATGGGAGCAAGGCCTTTGTATGTCCCACTTTCTCCTCTCCCTCTCAGCCAGTATCAGTCTATGGTAGAACCACCCAGTATTCTTAAACACACATTCCATTCCCACTCAGGTTTCCTGACAGAGCTAATGTGGGATGGGGTACATTTTTCAAAGGAATAGGGAGCGAGGCTGAAAGCACCGCCGCGGAAAGTATGCGTCCTGGGCCTCGTCCTCCCTCATACACACAAGACCCGGAAGTCAAGTGCGAGTGCCAGTGCTCTCTTGTCAGCACAGTTCCCAGAAAGATTTGGACCCTTGAACTCTAGTTTCCAGATATTTAGACCTCCTAAGAATCAGAAGAAAGTTCTTAGTTGGTCCTTTCTTTAAATGTGTCCCCAGGGTGGATGACAGAGAAGGAAGGGTTGCAGAGACAAGGCTATCTCGACAGGCATTTATCCAAGAGGCTTAAGAGAAACAGCCTGGGTAAAGACAGTTTAGTCAGGAAAACTAGTATTGCTAAGTGTTCACTTTGGGATTTTTCAACATGAGAGAGAGTTCTATGAATAACTATACCCAAATAGATTTTCATTCTAATAAGATAATACAGATTGTTTTAATAATTTCCGCTGGTCTAAAACCGTGGCAGCCTTAGCAAAGGGAGCTTAGGGGTGTCCCACTCATGGCTTGTGTGCATACAGTCCGATTTCCTAGTTGCCTGTTGAGGCAGCCTCATCATTAGCTTCTGAAGATTTCTATCCTACCTTGTCCCCGATTTTGACTTCTAGGTAAGATGGCTGGACATGAAGCAGGAGTCATAGGCATAGCAGGTGAAGGCAAAGGAGGGAAACAGATTCATCAGGGCTCAAAAGCTCTGGAAAGAAAGGGCCTTCTCTCAGTTAAGAGGACGGTGTCACCATTCCAGAATGGGAGAACTGTTATCCTCAAAGCACTGGTCAATGTCAGACTTGCAGTCTGGCTAAACTAGACAATAGTTTGGATCCATACCTCAAGGCAATGGTTTTCAAATGGTTTGATTCTATGGACTATTTTGGTGGAACCAGAGGCACCTTCCATAGATCTCTTTCCAGCTGCTCCTCCTGACCACTCAACAACAAGGACTTCTCTCAGCTAATGGATCAAATCACGTCCAGGTTAGCTAAATATCATAAATTACACATTCAAACACAGGCATTACTGTATAGTAAATTTTAAGAGGAGGCTCATTTTGGATCCCTAAAGCATACCTGAGGAGTCCATTAGACCACATTTTGAAAACCATCGCATGATGCCCAGCACAGATGATAAACACTAAAGCTAGCTTTTCAAAAATTATAATCCCCTTAAAAGGAAGGGGATTCCCAATTCCAGCTGCTGTCTCACTGACACATTAAAAATCCTTTTCTAGCAAAAGACTGTGAAAATCCTTTGGTGTCCTTTGTAGCAAATGCCTCTTCCTCTGAAAGATTAAGTAACTTAACATCTTAAGTGTTTGATGGAGCAGAGCAACCCTTCCAGCAACATTTGCTAGAATGAGGACATGTTTTGGGGTGAAAGCTTCCCAGTGAGGTAATGCACACTTACTTCCGTGCCCCTGATACCTGCCTTGGTGCCACTGGCAGTTAAAAAATATTTCTGAAGTGAATTGCTTTCCTTATACTAGCATCGGGCCCAACACTTCCCAAAACAGGACAGGACAAGTACCCAGTGAATGGGTTTCCATCTCTCTCAGCAGCCATGTGCCCCTCCAGACCAGGCTTGTCCCTGAATTCAGCCTCTTCATCTCCTAGAGTCAGTTCATGCTCCGCGGCCCCCCTGGGGTCAGCCACTTTCTAACTGGAACTGGGAGATGATGAGTATTCCCCTAGTGACCCTGTCCTAGGAGATGAGATCCTGGTGATGGTACTAAGGGGTCATTTCTTAAACATCAGACCAGGGGCTGTGCTGCCTTCCACCCCAACCTCCCCCCTGCTCCAGGGATCTCTCCAGGTGACTCAAATGGAGAACAGAAAAGGGCGTCCTAGGAGAAGCAAGCAGCTGCCTAGTTACTGTTGCAAGTGATATCTCCACTGTGTTAAATTACAGGTCATAAATGGAGATGAGATTATGCAAACAGGCAAGTAACCCCGTCCGTCCGTTCTCTAGCTGAGCAGTTCCCAGCCCTGGCCCGATGCACTGGCCTCCTACACATTCCAGCTCCTGCACTCCCCACACTCAAAGCCCTTCCTGTCAGGCCGGAACTAGATTGCTCTGCCGTTCACGCCAGGCAGAATGAAAATGTCAAGGCATCTTTTGCCAACTGAACTTGACTTTCAAAAGTCCCTGTTTGATTTTTTTGTTTGTTTGTTTTATTTTGAAAGGTTGGCACTTGGAGGGGAAGTTACAAAAGGGAGTTTGTCCACTTGGAAGTTTTCAACTGTTGAATAAAAGGGTTGCTTGACTTTAGTTGTTACTCTTGCAGGAAATAAATAAATACAGCCATTCTTAGTCTTCTTTTTGACCCTTTATGAGTCAAATAATTTTTCATGAATGCCTAATTTCTTTGGGTCAACCCTAGAGAATCCTTTAGTCCTTAGAACTGAGACATTATAATTTATCCTAATACTGAAATACCTTCTTTTTTAATCATTTTGAGATATTACCAGTCTTTCTGCTCAGAGATCATTTCTAACCATAGTAGCGGGGAACATCATATCTGGTTCCCACCCCCTTTTCCCTGGTAGTCACCGGCCAACCCTTACTTCCTGACTTTTAAAAGATCTAAACTTGTTACCTCAGTAAACTCCATTGGCAGTAATTTTTTTTTTAATTATCTTTTTTAAAGCCTTGTAGTTCTTTATTTCTTTCAAGTTTTGCTTATCCTTAAAACAAGTTACCTTCCCAGAGTATAAATCTTATGCTAGATTTGTGGTTAATTAATAATGCTGATTTTTTTATATATATGTATCTTACCCCCTGAGTTCTCTATCAGGGAAAGGAAAAAAAATTTAATGATATTAACAAGTGTGAGCTAGTTTTTTTTCATACTTTTGAAACTGATCACCAGCCCTGCTCCATATAGATTCCCACCCCACCCCCAAAAGCAGAAGATTAAAGGGAAGCCTTACCTGATGCTACTGTTGTATTGGGTTGGCCATAAAGTTCATTCGGGTTTGTGTACGCTGTTACCGAATGAATTTTTTGGCCAACCCAATATATGCTTTCTCCCTAAACGTCCCCCCAGGGCAGTGGTCTTCCTTCTGCATCTTGGGCAGCATGTTTCCCAGCAGAGCAGCGCTGCTCACAGCCGTGTGGAGCTACTCCCGTAACAGCAAGGAATAGCATCCACCACATGGACGTTTGTGTGTCCTCTCTAACCCTGACCATGAGTCTCCTTACCATGCTTTTCACTGAGCAAATGAAAACAATCCCTGGGTAGGAAGCCTGTTTTTGGCTCTGGGGGGGTTGTTCCTCACGTGTTTTTTTTTTTTTAATTGTTTTCTGGAAAATGGCAACTTCATGTTGGAAAGGTTCTAGAATGATTTACCTAGCTACTGAAGCTAAGATTAGGATTTCTCTCCTAGTCTTTGCAAAACTAATGATATTTTGATGGGATGATTTTTATTTTTTTTTTTTAATTTAGATGAGTCTGCTTTTCTCTGATTGCCATTTTGTTCCTTCATTTTTTTTCTCTCTTTTTTTTAATTCATGTATTCAACAGTGTTTGGTTCCAAGATGTTGGTTCTAAGGCTTTTTTTTTTTTTTTTTCTTTCTGAGATTCAAAAGTAAAATGAAAGCAGTCTTCCTTATTGGGGAGCTCTCCTGGAGTACCTCTGAGCTGGAATGAGTCTAGGAGCTTGTGTTTTCTGTTTGTTTCCATGTGTTATGTTTCCGGCATCCCCCTCCGGCCACATCTCCCTTCCCACATTCAAATAACCCCTCGGTCTAGCTTTTGGCTGCTCCTCCTCCTCTCGCTGTCGCATCCTCACTTTGTCGGTGACTATAAACTGCCGCCATGTACTTTCAGTTTTGAGCACCATGTGAAATCTTTCCACATGTGACCGGTGTGCCCCTTTGGGGGCTGAGAACCCATAGATCACATGCACTTCTCCTCTGTGAAATGAAACCTCTGGTGCTTCTTTCTTTGCCACCTAATTCCTGTGTTTAAGTTTTGACCCAAAGCACTTACTACAGCAAAGCAGCTTGACACCTCTGTCTCATAGTCTGAATAACACATGGTGTCATTTTTATGTGACGTCTTAGGGTCCCAAGGGGTGATGAGTAACAAACCCTGCAATGCTGAAGGGGAAAAAGAAACACAAACCCACTGGGCCCAGGGGAAGCTGGCCTGACTCGGGTGCAGAAAGAGGCAGAGACGTTCCATTTGTCTGGGAAGCATCATGTGCACTGCTGTTTGATAGAAAGCATTAATTAGAACAGTCATTTGGTAGAGCATTACGGCAAGTTGCCCACATGGAGCCATAATAAAGCCCCGTTTGGTGTGTTGTAGGAAAAACGGATCGTGTCGCTGGATTCGGCCAACACCAGACTGATGAGTGCGCTGACCCAGGTGAAGGAACGGTACAGCATGCAGGTCCGAAATGGCATCTCCCCCACCAACCCCACCAAGCTTTCCATCACGGAGAATGGTGAATTCAAAAACAGCAGCTGCTGACGGACGGGCCTCACAAATAGACAGACTGTGGGAGGAGACAGAAGGAAACGTCCCCACTCTCCTGTCCCCAGCCCTCTCCCCAGCCCCACCAGGTTTACAGAATGCCGCTGCTTCAGAACAGCAGGGTGGTGAGCAAGTCTGGAACGGAGAAAGGAACCTTGTCTTTCAGGGCATAAGGCTAAGAATTCCAAGGTCGACGCTTCCCCCACCCCCGCCCCATGTCTCTGTGTACATAGGGAACTTAGTTCTGGGCCATGTACAGAAAATACCACTGTAATATACCCAAAGGAAGTTAATAATGTAGATTACCTTTTTAACTATTGCTATTTTTATTATTGTTGTCCTCTTGTTGAAAGCACTGCAGTTGTTAGAGGAGGAAATGTAGGAACTATGTACGTGAATGAGAGTTGAGCCCAGCCGCTCAGTACGTAGAGACCACGCATCTGTCTGATAGAGCACACGGTCCGCGACAGGACATGGTCAGAATGAATTTTTCAGGGATTCATCTGCCAGGTTAAAAGCCCCGCTCTGGTTCCCTTGTCCTGTAGGAAAACATGCAAATTACCAAGATCCAAATGAAACAGTTCATCCCACTGATCAAGCGGGACTGGTTCTACATGGACAGCTGATCTGCTTGGGGACACACTGTCCCAGAGGACACAGATAAGAGCTGTTGCATTGAAACCGGACTCTAGGAGGGGTTTTTGTTGAACTCCTGTTGATGTTCATTTCCTTCTGTCTGTAGCAGATGGAAATTTTTCCACTTTAGGTAGGGGGCTTTTTTTTTTTTTTTTAACTCCAGTTGTAATAAAAGGTGTTCTTTTTCCTCTTTAGAGTTTACAAAACTATAAATATCTGTGTCTCTAGAAACCATCTTCATCTTCACACACCCACTTGCCCTTTCCTCCCCCGTGGTGGGAGCAGTCATCACCAACAGGGTTTACTCTCCCCTGGAGAGGTTATTCAGATCTACTGTCCATAAGCCATCCAAAAGAAACACCCTTTCTTCCGTACAGAAAAGGGCTAACATATCATACTATAGCAGGAAGCTCTGAATAGTTCCCAATTAAAAATTTTTCTTCTATTTGTAAGTTACAACTCTGGTTTGGGATAAAGATTTTATCCAGTGTACTAGCAGGTCTCGGGGCAGGGTAATTTTATCTCAGTCTTTCACTTTTAAATTGCTTCTTCTTTTAAATTTGGACAAGAAATCTAAATCAGAAGCATTGCTCTCTTAAAAGTTGTGATTACTCTTAATGAAAAATAAAATACTGAAAGTGGGAGGACAGCATATTCCAGCTGTTATTCCCATGCTCTTTGTATATTTGGCAATAATAACCCAGTCACTAGTTGTCATCCATGGCTTTATTGTAGGACAGAAACAGTTATGGAAGTTCATTTACTTCCTTTTTTTTTTTTCCCCAGAGGTGTGAAACGTCATCTTAAATGCAACCTTGATTATCAGAAGTATGAAATGTTACAAGTTAGACAGATAGTATATAGACAAGTATATATACACATATATTCACACATATGTACATATAACTGCACAAATAGGAAAAGTTCCTGCCTTCTATGCTGTCGGATTTAATGTTACAAGGAGTTAGAATCTCATTAAGCAAGATCTAAGCAATTGCTTATATTGAGAAAGCAACCACATTTCTCAAGTAAGTTAATGATGTTTATTTTAAATGATAAACTTTAGGGAATTTTTTTTTTTTTAAGGGAGAGGAGAGAGGGAAAAAAACACCCGAGGAAGCCATATGCATGGAGTGAGTGTTTCCACATAACGGAGTACTTAGAACTACAAAGGGGACGAGAGAACATTTATCAGGTCCCCTTCTGGGTGACGCCCCAACAGAGTCACCAAGCTTCCCTTTCCACTGTACCGCAGACTTGCACTCTGACCTCTTAAGCACTGCCCTCCGGTAGATCTTTGTGTTTGACCTTGTATTTCAACAGCCTCACATGGCCCCTGACCCACAGTCTTTTGAAATATGTCCCCTCTGTAACATCCCCATTTCTGCCTGTCGAAGATCTAAAACAGGAGCTGCCTGGTGTGCTCATCTGATCTGCAGACATCAGGCCACATAGTTTGGCACTTGTGTGTTTTCTTGACCCCTGGTCATGATTTTATAAATTCTTAGCCCCTTTCCCTCCAAGTTGAGGGCACACTGTGACCAAAATCACTTATTTGAATAGGAAAAAAAAACTACCAATTCTGAAGCAGTGCTCAGTGTGGGGGGAGAGGGTATGTAAACATAGGTCTGTTCTTGTTTGTGACTATTTTCAGCTCTAGCCATTCTCTATAAAAGCCTTCAGAAAACCTGGTAAAAGAATGGTCAGCTTCAGTGGCCTTAAGTATGTATCGTTGGTGATGTCTTGCATTGAGGTTTGGAAGTTCTCAGGTAGTGGTTATGGATGACAGAGGTCTGATAAACTATTTTGGAGGGTTGGGGGAGACACACAAAACCAAATATGTTTTTTTTTTTTTAATTTAAATTTATGTTTTTGATGGATGCAATACATCTTATCGGCATTATGTGAGCTTCTGAGATGGCTGCCTCACTTGGAAGATTAGATGCCCAAAATGTTTGTATAGCTTATGCAGCCCTCTGTTATTATCAGGTTATCTTGAATGAAGAAGAAAGAGTATACACAAATAATAAAATCAGAGGTAAGCTAGAAGTTCAGTGTAGTTGCCAGATGTTAAATTTTAGATTATCCTTTGAGCTTATTCCTATCTGAATATTTTTTCTGAGTATTTGTTTAGAGAATGCTGCAGTCTTACAGAACTTATTCCAAAAGATTTTTTAAGTATGGAAAAAGTCAGCAACAGCCTATAATTTTTATGGAGGTATTGCTCAGTTGGCTTTTCTTCAGCCCAAATAAGTACACACTTCTGTTTTACTCAGAGGAGGTGTGTGTTTGAAGAGAAGTGGGTGGATTAAGATAGCACATCTTGCACGCCCTCTAACACCCAACACGTCACCGCGTGATGGGGTGCAGCGTGGACCAACGCTGGAGTTTGGAAATCAGATGAAGTGCTGGCAGAATGCTTGTCTAGCTGACAACCAGACTAGGCCATTAATAAGGACAACATTGGCAGGATTTAGGGAAAGAGCTTAATACTTCCCTTTTATTTTCACTGGAGCAATACGCTTTCTGAGCTGAAGCAGCAAGAAGTAATAACATTTCCTTCAGGTCATCGCATTCCGAGTGTCTGCAATACAAGCCCTGATGGAAGGGAGATTGTAACTCAGTAACTAAGACAAACACTCGACCACTTACTATGTTCCAGGCACTGTTACCGAGGTTCTGCTGGGCTCCAGGGCAGTCTGCTGTAAGAGAAGTGTGGTAAAGTGAGGTCCCCATGCTGCTGTAACTTGGCCTTTTGCACTTGTCACTGAATTGGTCAGAATTAGCTTTCTCTGGTCCACTTCTACCGTCTCCTATGATGGTGCTGGACAATGAAAGAAAAAGTAGGATTAACTATCTAGGACTGCTGTATCCCCTTGAGAATTAACTTGACTTCCGAGGTAAAGCTTTTTGGATCCCAGTCTGTTTACAGATCTGTAGCTCTGCCGACCCTCAGCTCTCTGTCTGGCCCCAGAGGTGCGCTGGGTTGAGAGCAGTTCTTTTTTGGAAGCCCCAGAGCAGGACTTTGCCATCAGGTGAGTTTGGTCAGAATTTGTTGTGCCTTCCATCTAGGTTCAGTTCTAGTCATCTCCATTTTGGAGTTTCTGAGAAGACTGGTTATGGGACTGAACTTGGGGAAGGAATCCTCCTTGGGATGACCGAAGGCCCACGTGACCCTGACTAGAGTTGACACCAGGCTAGACTTGTCACTGGGCCGGACTCAGCGGCTCTGGAGCCCACTTCACAGCTTCCCTGTACTTTCAGCCACTTCTCCAGGGGCCATCTTCTACACATTATGGGCTTTCTTCTTCATTTCCCCTTCCCTTTTTCAAATCTAATAGTGAAATCTCCTGCTCACTTCAGCAGTAAATAGTTGCCTACGCACCCCCTACCTGAGGGCCAAGGATTTGGGATACTTTGGTTTTTTAATCAATATGTCCATTGAAAGGGCCTATTTTGTTTCCTTTTTTAAAAGCAAGATATGTTGGGGTGTTAAATTTTTAAGTAGACTCTCTTTCTGTGTTTGAGTGATTGTTGTTAGTTCTAGAAGCATTCTCTTGTCATGACCCAGTTATGAATGCTCTAGAGTTTAGGAAAGACAAAAGTGATGAAATTTGCATGAGGTAGAATAAATATCTTATGAAGAGTGAAAGAACCTGAGACGATACATGATCCAAAAGGGTCTAATGCACAGCAGTCTTCTTCAAAGCCCAACGGGTTCAAGGAAACAGGAGGATTTATTATCCTTTGCCCCATCTCAAAATATACGAGATACGTAGAAAGGCAGTTTCTGTAGAAACATGATGTGGGCACCCACGCAAAACACATGATTCTTAGGGCTTCCTTTTTCTGAATGTTAATCCATCTCATCAAGCAGTGATTCCCAAACGTCTTGAGATTTTTAGATTTTATGCCCTCATCTGTTAGATTGTATGACAGTGGTTCTTTCCTCTTTAAAATGTACCATATGTGTTATATGTATATATGTTAAAGTGACTTGAAATTGACTTGGTTTGACATTATCTCAAGAACCCAAGATAACATTATTGATACCTTGGGAAGTCATAGAAATAAAGTTGAATGTCACTGATCTGAGAGTAGAGTCCAGAAAGAAGTAGCTTTGGTTCCTGATCGGTTTATCCTCAGGTGTTTGAGTAAGGCTTGGCCATGAGCCACCCAAGGAGCCAAGTGGTGGTCTGCGTCCATATTTCAGCATGCATTTCAATTTTCTCCTCAGTTCTTAGTGTTCATTGCCTTTGTTTTTTCCCAGGAAATGTTTTAGTTTGAACCTTAAAACCAGATTTATATATTGTAAAAAGATTTTCACAGAAACTGTGTTTTAGGAGGCCTCAATCATCTGTGTGGGATGTATAAAAATTTAAGAATAAATATCATTTTTATGTCATTTCTACACTCCCAAGGGAAAATTTCAATTCCCAGTTCACCAAAAGGTTAAATACTAGTTGATTCAATGACCACTATCCTGCAGAAAATTTGAAATAGTAAAGGTTAAATTTTGACTGGTGCTTAGACATTTCCTCATTACATTAACTCAAGACAGCAGCATATTAACCTGAATCACACCTGTAAGGAACTTACCTTCTAAATTTGACTTTGTTCTTCATCTCCAGGGCCTTAATAAGAGTGTGTTAAAACACATGACTATTTTACAATGATAGCTCTAAATAATTTATTTTTTATTTCAAGAAAGAAATACACGTTAGAGAAACAAAACCCAAGATTTTATTTTATTTTTAAAGCCATATTTTTGTGCTAGTAGCACTTAGATTGTTCCATATGTGAGATCCATATCAGCATTTCATTACCTGGGTTTGTTCTAAAAGAAGATTTATTTTTGTTCTGTGAATAATTTTTGACAGTTCTTGTACATGTACAGATATAGATACGTTTGAGGTCTTTTATTGATATTCCTATGAAGAATACAAATAAACTTTAACTTTAAACATTTCAGACTAAGGTTGCTACTGTATTTGACATATTACTGTTTGATTTCTAGCATGTCATCTGGGTGATTAGGACACTTGGAGAAGAACCAGTAACAAAATCTATGTAGGAATATTATGCTGAAGGTATATTTTAACATGAAGAACAGCATGTCTTAGAATTTCCCAACTTACAGGGAAAAAATATTTAGCTGAAGGGCAAAGATAACATGCATCATATTGTAACAACACCCTTAAAAAGCTCCTCATTCTGGAAAATTTGAAATCTCTTTACCAGCTTGTAACTGAATAGAAAATGGAAGGATAACCCTACTGAGCACTCCAGACCAGTACTGGCCTCTCTTAATTCCTCAATAGATTAACAGGGTTTATTTCAGGGTAGTGTTGTTTAGTTGGGACTTTTTTGCTGCTGTTGTTCTTATTTGCTTATTATTCTCAAGGTTATTATTTCCACATTACCCCCGTCTTCTGCTTACCTATTTCATTCTTTAAAACCCCAAGATGCAGGTCCCATAAGCAGTTTTCTTACATGCTAAGTTTAGTTCTGAAATTCCACCAGTTAGCCTCCTCACATATCTAGCTACTTCTTCTATTCTACTAGGAATTAAAAGACTAAAATTCACTCAAAATCCAGAGAAAATTGTGCAAGATCACAGTAGACGTGTTATTTTTTGTTCACTTCAAAGCCGACCCATTTCAATCTGAATTGCTCATGACCTAATGTAAGTTTTAAGACGTCTTGGATCTGAAAGATCAAAAAGGGAGAAACTATCATTGATGCTATCTTGGGACCTTCCAGTCTTAGCCCTTAACTGTCCACCCGTCTACCCTTTATGTCCAGCCATACCCTTTACTTTTCTTAGCTTCCTTCCAGCTACCTGCCTTTTGTTGTTAGTGCCTTCAACAATAGGAAAGTACATAAATCAAGTTTGTTAGACCACCACTCCCCGCCCACACACACACACACAGTTTAATGATAAAGGGGCCTAAAACAAATGACTTAATCAAGAATTCTCAATCCTGACTGTTCATCAGAATCACTTGAGATCTTGAAAAAGTGAACGTGGAAATGGGCCTTTAGGCCCTCCACTGAACAATTAGATGGAGACTCTCTAAGGACTGGACCAGGGATTACCCAAGGGATTCTAAATTCAGCCAGGTTAATGACCGCTAGTCATATCTTGCTCTGAGCACTGTGTGTGTGACTGTTACAATGTTCCTTCCGTCACCGTCCATGGAAGTGGGTAAATTGGCTATAGGTGTTTTTTTTTGCCTCCTGTTTGGGATGTTAAATGCTGGTAAAAATGATAATATGTACTCTACCTTGTCCCTGCCAATTCCATCCTTTAAATATGTGATAGAAATTCTCTCTGTTAATATAGGATAGCCATATTCCAACAAGAGTGACCAAAAGCTGGAATTTCCCATCTTGACCCCAATCTTCCCATTATTGGTTTTAATTTAAAATAAAATGTAGATGGTTTCTGGTTTGGAACCCCGTCCCCTGACCCAGAAAAGGGGGAGGCTACCTTGACTTTTGTAGATTTAACACTCAGCACTGCAGTCTTATTACTTGAACTTTTACTAAAAACAATTTTATCGGAAGCCAAATTGCATCATTTGCAACCTGTTCTTCCTTCAGTGAGGGCTTCCCTGGTGGCTCAGATGGTAAAGATTCTGCCTGCAATGCAGGAGATGCAGGTTCGATCCTTGGGTCAGGAAGATACCCTGGAGAAGGGAATGTCTATCCACTCCAGTATTCTTGCTTGGAAAAGTCCATGGACAGAGGAGCCTAGTGGGCTATAATCCATGGAGTCACAAAGACTCAGACACGAGTAAGTGACTAACACTTGCCTTCAATAGAAAAATGCACCAAAAGCTCCCCAGTTTCCTCCCCACTGCCAGGCAGACACTTGTGCCCATATACACACACACACACACAACCACTCTTCCTAGAAACTTCCATTTTTGAGATTTTTGAATGAATTGCCTCTGTGCTGTTTCTTTGGCATATGAGTAAACTGCAGTAAGCTAACAGATGGATATCAGTCTGTTTCCTTGTCTGTAAAATTGTGATTTTGGCTAGATAGTCTACGAAGAACTTTAGCTCTGACATCTTATGATTATTATCTGATATCACTGAAAAATGTGCCGTTAGGTCATATCTGAAAATCACTTTGGGGCTTTTGTCACAATATTTAGGAACAGTTCTTCCTCGTCACAATTTCCTGTCTCACGATACTTTTAAAAAATAGGACAGGATAAACAAAAGCCTGGAACAAATGTATATTCAGAATAATAATTTGATAATAATAATATTTAATGTTTATTGAGCACTTCCTATGTGCCAGACAATTTCCAAAGCACTTTTTTTATGGAATACTTCATTTAATCAAATACCAACCATATGAGTTAGGTATGGTTGTTCCTAATTCATGAGGAAACAGGTTCAGAGAGACAAGTTTAGGTGCTCCAGGTCACACCACTAGCAAGTGCAAAGCCATCATCCAAATTTGGGTCCTTCTGACTATGCTGTATAGACTTTTTTTTTCTAAGAGCTCAGGAAAAATGTTAGAAAAGATCCGAGCACGTGAACCAGCCTTCATGATGAACCAGAGCCAGAAGGATGGCAATGGCAACAGATAAGCTCGTTTTTCAAGACTATTTCTCCATTATTGGCTTTGACGGGATGGCTTTGCCTTGTCAAGTCATCTGACTGATCAGAATTAGAGGACAGAAGTCTCACCTCACTCAGAAATTGGTCTTTCATGTCTTCTGGGTCCATCAGAACCGGGATGAGAAAATCTGCTTTGAGGATTCCAAAGAGTTGCCCTGAAAAAGAAAGTATTACCTGGATCAAGGCACATTATCTCATTGCCATCTGAAAACTTTACATTCTTAGCGGTCAGGGAGTGCCCACTGGACACCATAGGGGCTACATGGTGATGTAGGACTTTAAAACGAGAAGAAAGAAACCAGCTAGTGGCCAAAAGTAGAGAGTCTCATGAGTGGAGTAACTGCTGCTCTCCTCCCATAACCTGGCTACCCTCAGGCAGTTATTTCCTTTGCTGGCTCCTGTATTTTCCTCCTTTAAAAAAAAAAAAATTTTATCTTTGGTGGGGTGGGGGGATGCGCCATGCAGCTTGTGGGTCTTAGTTCCCCAACCAGGGATCAAACCCTGGACTGCCAGGGAATTCCTTTTAATAAAATTATCAAGTAGATTGTTCCACACTATGCTGGAAATATTCACCTCTCCCTGGACCCACATTTATAAAAGCCAACTCTACACCAGAAAACTCTTAGATTCTCCGAGCCTATAAACAAGCCCAGCCTTTGGCCCTGAGCACTGCAATCATAGGAACTAAAGCATCATACAGGACCACCTTATAAAGTTAATAAAGCACCTCACTATCTCTTTGGGTACTTGAACAACCCTGTGATGAAGGCAGGTCATTTTTACTACATTCCTTCTGCAGATGAGAAAGAGGAGATTTGCTCCCTGAGCTTCCACAGTCGTCAGGGAGCTAACTCTAGGATCCTCACCCTTGTTCCCTTCCCAACGTGTCAAGCTGTCTTTCATAGAAAGGTCTTGAGTGCCCCATGCTGAGGAGTGGCTGTCCAGATTTAATTGATTGGTTGTTAAGAGTGAAAAACTTGGTAGCCAGAAGCAGTTAATTACCTGGTTTCGGTGCTGGAGTTTTTTCCGTAGATTCTGGGTGATTAGCTGAGCTCCAGTGTTGGGCTTGAGTGGCAGGAGCTGTGCCTGTCATATTGGTGCCACTCCTTTCACTTGTCACAGCTACAAGAGGGGAAAATAAGAGAGTTACTGCAAATACAGCCAGGAGCAAGGTGGTCAGAGATGGGTAACTGCTCCTGAGCTAGAAAACAGGCCTGGGCGGCCACCATCCTACAGAAACCATCCCGTGTGGGAAGCTCAGTCCTTCCCAGACCCTTCACTTACCCCACAGGCTCATGTACCCCGTGTCTACATCATCATCCCTCATAAAGTGTCTCTGATACCAGGATTTGTGGGGCTTGGGCAATATTATATCTCCTCAGTGTCAAATGTTTATTTTTAGTAGCTCCTACGCCAAGCCCAATCCCACTATGTGGTCTGCCAGCTACACAGAGCCCCACCATGGTACCCAGGGACCCCCAGCATCTCCATCAAGGGGTAGCACCTCAAAGTACATATTCCAAAGCCTAGCTAAGCAACCCCCTCACCCCCTTTCTGGTTGCCCATCCCCTGAGGCTCTCCAGCCAGAGATGCCACATAACCCCAGCTGCTCCCTCCCTCCTCACTTGCTCTCACATTCAGTCACCAAAGTCCTGTCAGTGCCTTGCAGATGTCTTTTTTTTCAAATATGGAATATTTGAACCATATTGTTTTGTGATATATTATTGTAAAGTATTTAAGTAAAAGTGTCCCCTCCCCTGACCCAGGGACAACCACTATTAACAGTTTGCTATAGAATATCCTTCACACACTTGAATTTTTTAATTTGAATGCATAAAGATCTACCTTATTCTCTTTCAAGGCTGCATAGTATTTTGTTGAATGTACATAACTTATTTAATCAATCTGCTTTCAACGGACATTAGATTTCACCTCCAGTTTTTCAGTGTAATAAACAATGCTGCAACAAGCAACCTGTGTGTGGCGTGTACGCGTCAATGTGTGTGTGCACCTTGTACTATTATTTCCTTAATAAACTGCCAAGGGTAGAATTTCTGTATGAAAGAGTATGCACATTTCAGAACTGACACGCATTACAAGAATGGGAACATCAGTTTAATGCACTACCCAGCATCTGAGAGTGCTGATTTTCTCACATTCTTATCAGCATTATCACTCCAAATCGTTGCTAAACTGGTAAGTTAAAAAAAATAATAATGTAAATACATTTTAATTTGCATTTCTGTGATTCAGTGAGCAAAGCTGAGCATTTTGCAAAATATGTTTGTATTTATATTTCTTCAGTTAATATGACTTGCAAGCAATGTGAAATCAGCTCCAAGTCCCTGCTCACTCCACTGCTCCAGTTCTGACCTCGACTTCACTCTCCCAGACTGTGCAAGTCTTTCCCCCCACACACACTTCCTGTGTCTCCACGTGCCCTCTTCTTTCCCCACCCAAAGTATTCTACGTTTCTTTAGTGACTTGAGTAAGTTTTGTGAAGTCCAGGAGCACAGAAGGCAGGGAAACACATATTCTTGTTGCCTGAATGTAACCATTGTTAACATTTTCACACATTTTCTTCTAATCTTTTTTCTGAGCACAGTTGATGTTTCCTTTCAGCGTTGTTGTGACTGTGTTACATGTGTAAGGTTGAATCATCTCTTGTTTTCCTTTAGCATCCTGACACAGGCATTGCCCCTGTCACTATTACTGTCATCATAACCACCTTGCTTCTGTTGACTACAGATCTGAGCATTGTGCTGCCTTGCTAAGAAAGCTCTGATGGCTCCACTGACTGCAGGATCCAGTCCTTCAGAATTTGGCCCGGTCCACCTCTTCCCCCTCATCCCTTGATTCGTGCGTGATTGCCTGCTAAGACGCTTCAGTCGTGTCCCACTCTTTGCAACCCTGTGGACTGTAGCCCACCAGACTCCTCTGTCCAAGGGATTCTCCAGGCAAGAGAATCGCAGTAGGAGTGGGTTGCCATGCACTCCTCCAGGGAATCTTCCCAACCCAGGAATCAAACCCAAGGGTCTTATGTCTCCCACTCTGGCAGGTAGGTTCATTACCACTAGCACCACCCGGGAAGCCCTCATCCCTTGCTACTTCCCTTCCAAATATGTGACAGACATTCCAGTCACCTCAAACTGCATGTTTTTCCCGCACACGTTCACCGTCTACCTGTCTTTGCTCATGCTGTTCCCTCTGCCAAGAAGAACCTTCTAGCCTTTGCTGCCTGATGAAATCCTCCATTACCTTCTGTCCATCGACCACCACCTTTCCAGACAGAATGCATGAGTCATTTTCCTGTCAAGGCTCTTGGTTCACCCTTCTGGGGGCAGTACTCATCAAAAACTGTCCTAGTTATCTCTATTAGCCCTTATTAGACTAAACTCTCTTAAAAACAGGAAACAGGTTCTGCTCATCTTGGTATCCATTGCCTTGTTCAAAACAGGTACTCGGGAAAGGATTGTTGAATTAAATCATCTACCGGTATGCAAAACACTATCCTAGCCCTGGGAAAGATACAAAGAGGCATAAAAGATAAAACAGCCCCTGCCTGTGAGATTTCAGTCTTAATAATTCATAATGGTGATCATTCATAATCATTTATAATTAATAAAATGAGAATGAGGCCAACCCTGTCTGTTGAGTCAAGTAAGGACAGGGATGAGAGACTGAATGAATCACTAAGTATTTACTGAATTGAGATTAGAAACAACTACCATTCATTGAATGTCTGCCAGATGCCAGGCACTGAACGATACCTCGTGACATCTAGTATTTTTCTTTAAAGATGAGAAAAATGTTGGGAGAGGTTGGGAAATTTGCCTAAGACCACACAGTAAGTAGAGGACCCAACAGTCTAACCCTTGACTGTTAGCCTCCTCTAGCCAAAATATAATTTTCCTCCCCTAGATCGCCCCACCCTAAATTATTATCCAGGGAGCATGAGGGGGTAAACGCTCCAGCCGGTAAACTCACTCCCCCATGGACTGATCTGGAAGGTACCCAGAGAGTGGAGACGTGGCCCAACACACACACCCCCACCCCCTCAACCTCCCTGACTGGTGGCCCGGGCATGGAAACTAGGACTTGGTCTCCCCAAAGGAGGAGCCGGGCTCCAGGCCGGGGTCCCCAACCCCCGGGCGGGCGGGCACCTGTGTCGGGCCATGGCCGGCTGCCAGCTGTCTCCGGGCCTGCGGCCTGGCTCTGGGCTGGCCCTTTCCGGCGCACGTTTGTTCTTTGGAGCACAGCTGAGCTTCCTGAGCTCCAAGGCTCCGCGGTGCTTTCTTCTTCCCCGGAGGTTCGGCACCTCTGGACCCGCTGGATGTGGCCGCCCCGGGAGTCGCCGCCACCCCGAGGTGAGCCGAGGCCCCAGGGGTGGAGCCGAGCGAGGGGCCCGCTGCGTCCTCCTGCGGCCTCCCGGGCCCACCCTGGGTACCGGAGTCCTCCGGGGGTGCGGGGCCTGGAGCAGGGCTGGAGGTGGAGGCCAGGGGGGTCTCGGTCACCCCCTGAGGGACAGTGGGGCTCCTCCAGTGGACCAGCTCCGTGGGGCTCGGGGTAGGGGTCGGCGAGGAGGCCGGGGGCGCAGGACCAAAGGACATGTTCTGGGTGGTGACCGGCAAAGTCCAGGGCCCTCCGTCCAGGGGGATTGGGACGTGGGCCGGAGGGCTCAGTGACGCTGTCCCTCTGGGCTGGGGTGCGGGAGGGCCTGCAGAGGCGGAGGTGCTGGGGCCGAGGGTGCCGGAGCTCAGCTCGGAGGGCTCCGGGCTGACTTGTTGTGGGAAAGGCCCTGCAGAAACCCGACCTTTCATGGCGTCCGCGGGACCGAAGCTGGTGCCTACGGCAGAGAGAAGGCTTCCCTGGGGCTCCAGGGCCCTGCACCTGCAGCCGCCGGGCGGCTTCTCCTCGCCTGGCCCTGCACACCCGTGGCAGACAGGGCGGAGCCCGGCGGCGGGCAGGGGAAGCTCCTGAACCCGCCTGGTAGAGCCTGGGTGACCAGCGAGCCCCCGAGCATCTCAGCCCAATCCCTTGTTCCTTAGCAGCTCACAAGGCCCCCACCCCTACAGGATCCAGGCCTCCCAGCTCAGCCCTAAGCATCGCCTTCAGACCCGCTCCATTCCCTTTGCAGGCTAACTTCAAAACCACCCCCTCCAGGAGATCCTCGGATAATTACAGGAGCTGGAACAATCCCCTTCCATGTGTTTCCCACCAGGCCTGTGACTACACAGGCAGCACTGCCTGTCAGGAGCCCTCCTCCCGCTGGCTGTCAGCCTTCAGAACAGGCCCTGCCTTTGCCTTGTGTCCCCGGAATTAATAAAGCTCTGTGTGTCCATGAGCTGGTCTCCTTGCTCTGTGTCCTCAAAAAGGGCAACAATACCTTTGTCTGATGTCCGACTCTGTAAAGATGCCAGAACTGTGATTTTTGCCCTCAATTATCCTAGTTTGCTTCTGAACTCACGGGAAGCAAAATGAGGTAATAGCTGTGAAAATGCTTCAGGAATTTTAAAACGCTAAAGGCACACTATCCCTGTGATTCCCAGCCATGTCCCCACACACGGTCCCAACAATTCAGCTCTCATCTTCTCTCCTCCCGAAGAAGGGATTTGACGGGCACCTCTGTTGGGCTTCCCGGTCTGGATGCTGGACCTCAGAGGCCTATCTGGTGATTTTTCCTCAGGAGCACTACTCAGCTGGGCAGTGAGGGGATCTTCCCCTTTTCCTGTCTCTTGACCTCACCAGAGAGACTACACAGCCTTTCACGGGTCCCCTGGCCCAGGAGCTGCAAGGCCAGTGGCCTCGTTCAAGGAGGGAGGTTGATGGTAACCGAGCCCTCCTCCTCTGAACCCCAGCTGGCCCAGCAGAGTGAGGGGCCAGGGAACTGCTGCTCCGTAAGTGGCCCATGGTTGCCGCCCAGGCGGCTCACCTCTTTTCTGGCTCCTTCCTGGCCTTTTTGGGAGGATCGCTTGGGACTCACCGTGTGCTACAGAATACAGTCCACCCTCTCCACATCCCAGGCCCTGGAGACCCTTGAATTCAGCCAAGAACAGGCTCAAAGCAACCCCATATGGAGCAGAAAACAGGGGAGTGTACTTGGCCTGGGCATCATCCCCATGGTCACTTCTGAGGAGGGCGTGTAGAAGAGCTGAGGGAGGGCTGCAAAATCCCGGTGTCCGATGGTGGGATCTGTAAGCAACGCCAACGGGGCGTGTGAGAGCAAGGCTGACATGGGGGAGCACACAGCAACCCCAGGTCTGCCACTCCGGACGTGCTGCTCCGGTGAGAGCCCCGCCAGACACTGACGATCAACCTCCCGTTACAGAAGCCAGCTCAGGAGGGCGCTGTCACAGGAGAGGTCCCTTCACGATCTTTATTCTGCACAGCAGCTCTTCAAGGGAAGAACCATTGTTCCTGTTTTATAGATAAGGACCACTATTCTCATCAAATCCAAAACACAAAAAGAAACAGCCAAGAATGGGCAAAACCAGAGACAGAGATTAGTGGGTGCCAGGACTGAAGGTGGGAGAGAATGGAGGTGGGGGGCGCTGCTAAAGGGTAAAGAGTTTCTTATTGGAGGTGATACAGTTGTCCTAAAATTAGGTAGTAGTGATGATTGGGCCACCTGGGTTGTACTAAATCTCACTATACAGGCCACTTCCAAAGTGAATTTTAAGGACTGAACTATATCTCAATAAAACCAAAGAAAATAAGAAGGAAGGGACAAAAGAGAAGAAAAGGAGATGGAAAGAACAGTCAGGATGAAGCCTGTTGCTGAGGAGACACACCACAGACACGATCCAGAATAACCAGGTAGGCCTCTGGCTCCCATGTGTTTGTGGTGACAACAACAGTAACAGTAGCTAGTATCTACTGGGCACTTACTCTGAGTCAAGGTCTCATCTAGGTCCTTTATATTCATTCTCACTCATCCTTCAAAGCCATCTTAGAAGGTGCATCATCAATGCCATTTTGGTTTTTTGCAGATGAGGAAAAGGAGGCTCAGAGATGCTGTTCACCTTATTTCTAGCAAGTAATAAAATCTGATTCCAAAGCCCACACTTTTAACCTCTTTGTTGCCAAATAAGTAATTTCCATTGCTAACTGCTAATGCCCAGAGACTGGATGCGGTCCATTCTATTCTTTAAAGATCCCCCAGAATTAAATTAAAGCCTGCTCCAGAACTCTGGTAACCTACAGAATCTAGAAATACTTCCTTAGATCTATCCTCAACATCTCAAGCTGCCAAAAAAACCCATTTCTCATCCCAGTGTAGCCTTGGGTGGGCCGAGGGCCAGTGGGGGTGACTGTCACTCACCATCAAAGCAGATGAAGGGTTTCAGGGAAAAGCAGGTCACTGCAGAAATTCTGGGGGGGAAGCTCCAGTAGCTACTGAGACCTGCACACAGTCCTGCCCCAAACTTAGGTGGCTGCAGCCAGGCAGGGACGCTGGAACCCCTGTCACTGGACCACCTCAGAGACCCAGAGGCTGCGCTGAAGTAGAGGCCAATCCAGGCCTCAGTGTTACTCGTGATGGATTTCAAGTCCTTGTCCATCTCCTCAGTCACCATCTGCAGGTCAGCCAGGTCTGTGTGGTATCTGCGGCAGTACCCCACTGCCTCCAGCCACATCTTTTCTTGGTCAAATCGCTTGAAGAACAGGTTGCCCAGCTGAACCTCAACTGTAAGTAAAGAACATAGAGACCACAGGCCTGAGGTCCAGGATCTCTGCCGGCTCAGCCCTTATCACCCCTAGACACAGTCCCAGTCTGACCCTTGCCCTTACCCCATCCTCAGGTGTTAGGTTTGATGAAATCCATAATTTTATAGGCAGACTAAATACCAGATTGGGAGAATGAAGGAGCTGTCACAGCAGAAGCTGGGGAAAAGGACATGCATTAGGGAGAGCAAGGGTTAAGAACTAAGCTTCAGTTTATCTATCTGTACAACAGGGATGACCAACCTAGACAGTGTATTAAAAAGTAGAGACATCACTTTGACAACAAATGTCCATCTAGTCAAAGCTATGGTTTTTCCAGTAGTCCTGTATGGATAGGAGTGTTGGATCATTAAGAAGGCTGAGTGCTGAAGAATTGACGCTTTCAAACTGTGGTGCTGGAGAAGACTTGAGAGTCCCTTGGACTGCAAGGAAATCAACCCTGAGTATTCATTGCAGGACTGATGCTGAAGCTGATGCTTCAACGCTTTAACCACCTGATGTGAAGAGCCAACTCACTGGAGAAGACCTTGATGCTGGGAAAGATTGAGGGCAGGAGGAGAAGGGGTTGACAGAGGATGAGATGGTTGGATGGCCTCATCAACTGAATGGACATGAGTGTGAGCAAGCTCCAGGAGATGGTAAAGGACAGGGAAGCCTGGAGTGCTGCAGTCCCTGGGGTCGCAAAGAGTTGAACATGAATGAGTGACTGAACAACAACACAGGGGTAGTACCTAAACATATTTAATTTAAATGATTAAATGAAGTCATGAATATACATGATTTAACACAGTACGTGCAAATAATAAACACTCAAGTGGCAGGGTTAAACTTTGCAGGGAGGTAATGAGGAGGCTAATATAATCCTGGTTTAGAATCAGCCTCTTCTGTGGTTTCCAGGGAGTGTGCTTGCCATACCAGCTCTTAGGAGGGTCCAAGGTTGAGGCAGAATAGAGGGAGCATGTGGTGTTCCCAGGCTCATGACATCAGGAGAGCCAGGGACAAGGTAAGCCTGGTGAGGAGCACACCTGCTGGACAGGAGGCTGCTGGACATTCACGGTCCTGACTCCAGTGGCGCTCAGACAGATCGAGACACCCTCGCCTACCCTGCCCCTGGCCAGGCCTGTCTTACAGGCAGCACACAAACATCTGTGATTCAAAGCAAGGGAAGTTTGGAAAGGATGTGTTTTGGCATGGACTGATTCCAGAAACCTGTTAAAGGATACACCTCTGTTTGCAGAATTGGGACTCATATCCTCAGATTCAAATATGGCCTCCCAAGCTCTGACTCCTGCCTGCTTACCAAGTCCCATCCAGATTTGCCTAATCCTTCCCTAATTTTCCCTATTCAAACTGGTCTTTTAAAGCTACCCTTTTTTAAGCACCTCTAGTTCTCTTCTCGCCAGCCCTGAGCTTTGCCTGTTAGCACAAGTCATCTTTTAAAATCCTCACTATAATCCCCAGAAGCAGACCTCACTTTACAGAGGAGGAAGGGGAGACTCAGGGAGGCAATGACTTATCCAAACTCATGCCTTACTAAGTGGCAAGACGAGGTTCAAATCAGGTACGCCTGCCTTGGAAGCCTGTGTCTTCACTCCACAGTGCTGTGTTCCACAGCATGCAGAAAACCCACTTTACAGAGCTGGTTGAGGAGTGAATTCCCTTTGAAATTTCTCTACCCCAAGAAACTCTTTGTAAAATACCAGGGCAGTAATAGACCCCTCACCATGTGGACTTCCCTGGTGGCTCAGATGGTAAAGAATCTGCCTGAAAGATAGGAGACCCAAGTTTGTTCCCTGGGTCAAGAAGATCCAGGAGGAGGGCATGGCAACCCACTCCAGTATTCTTGCCTGAAGGATCCCATGGACGGAGGAAGCTGGTGGACAACACTCCATGGGGTTGCAAAGAGTCAGACCCAACTGAGCAACTTTCACTCACTTTGACTAGGTGGATGGGCCTTGACTGTGGAGAGGTACTGCCCACACCTCCACCCACCCCCGAGTCACTGGGGTGGGGACATCAGAGACTGGGGTGCAGGCTAGGCTGGACTCTACCACAGGCTGGTTGGAGAACCACACGCCCCCCCACACCCACACCCCCACCCCCACCCCATGAATAACAAAGGCATTGAGCCTCTGCTTGGGGTCAGCCTGGGGGCAAAGCCAAGGCATCCCGGGCCTGGGGGGAGGGACAGTCACCTGCTCCAGGTGGACCAGTGCCAGGGAAGGCGGAGCCCCGGGCATGTACCTGGCTTTGGAGTGGCGGTCAGGCTGAGAACTGGCTCCAGGAGGGTGTGGGGCCGCACAGTAGGATCTGTGAAACAAGCCACATGTTATGTGGTGGGGGTGGGGCTGCCCAGGGTCCTCTGTGGGCACTGAGAATTGCCAAGTTGAAGCCCGGAGAAACCTAGCTCCAGAGTGAGTGGGCCCCTTTGTTCCTATCCACGTGTGTTCCATAAATATATATACTGAGCACCTATTGTGTGGCAAATGCTATTGCAGGCCCCGGAAAAATAGCAGCAGGAGTAAGGCAAAGTGAGTTCTTTGCTCTTGAAGAGAATATAAGAAGAAGCCAGCCTTGCGAAGAGGTCGGAAGGAATATATTGAGCAGAGCTGAGAAGGGATGGGACCCCGTGTGTAAGACTGTGATTAGAAGTGCTAAGGAAACCTACTGAATATGTCTAAGCAAATTGATCTGATTTACTTTTTTTTTTAAATTTACATTTTTAAGATTTTACTATGTACAGAACAGGCTGGAGGGCGCCAGGCAGATGCCAACAAGAGCTGTGCTGGTGTGTGGATTTGCAGAGCTGGAGAGAAGCGGATGCAGTTAAGAAGCATCTAGGGAGAGTCCAAAGGCTCCAGGAGGGTTGGGGAAAGCTCCCCCAACATGACGGTTCCTTCAAGGGGACTCCCACGCCCACTCCGGCACACTCACCACTCTTCTGGCCTGGGAATCGCAAGATCAAACCTAGACTACTCTGGGCTACATTTCAAGGCCCCATGATGGGCATGGTGTAGCATAGAATTGGGGACCCATCAGGTTGGCCCTCCCTGACCCTATTTGAGGAGCTGGGATGGGCCTTGGCTGACTGAGAGAAAAGCGGAAATTGGCCCTTTTTTTTTTTTTTAAAGGAAGGTGCTGTCTATAACTATTCCCTCTGTGATCTCAGAACCTTTAAGAAAAGAGCTGCCTGGACAGAGAGGAGCCAGCCAGGGGCAAGGATGGTGGCGGGGGGCGCTATTTCCCAACAGCCAGTACCACGCGCATCAGGTAAATGGATTATCTGCAGAGATGCACCCACCTGCCTCCCCAAAGCAGGGGTTCTCCCAGGGAGTGGCTGTTCCACATGCCCCCAGCCCCTAGAGACAAAACCACTCTGTGCTTTATCAGGAGATAGACCCTGGACTCTGCTCTGGCTTCTGCATAGATGCACATGGATCCCCAATCTGACTTTCCCTGTTCCCTCCCTTTTTTTTTCCCTTTCCCCAGATCCTTAATTGGCAGAAGGAGGGGACATAATGGAACATTCCAGATTTTACTTTTTGTCTACCCTAATTTACACCTGTTTTCTCTGATGGAGTCTTTGGAATGAGGGACAGAAGAGAAAGAAACTAAGGCAGCAGAGAAGAATGTAGCAAACGAGGGTTAAGAGTTAGTTGTGCTCTGAAAGAACTTGAGCCAGACCCATGCTCGCTCACTCGCTCTGTCTCATTTGCTCCTGAGAGGCGACCCTGGGAGGAAGACCAGGCCCTGGATGTGACTCTGAACACACCGAAGTAGCAGATGAAGGGCCTCCGGGCAGCGCACCAGGCAGCCCCCAGGCTGGGGAGAAAAGTTATTGAATACAGGGTGGCACAGAGGCCCTCCCTGAAGGTGAGCAGCGAGCCCCACGCCAATGCGCTGAAGGAAGAACCGCCAGACCATCTCAGGCCACCAAGGTGCACGTCGAAGAAGAGGCCGATCCAGGCCTCATGGCTGCTGGTGAGAGAGTAGAGGGCCCTGATGCTGCTCATGCTGTGCAGGTCGGCCAGGTCCGTGTGGTGCCACCGGCAGTACTTCAGGGCCTCGGACCAGCTTAGCTCCTCCGCCACCCGCCAGAAGGTCTTGCTTTCGCTGGTCAGCTGCAGGGCTGGGGCGGGAGAGTTGTCATCTTAGCACTGCCCCTACCCTAGCCACGAATCCCAGGTGTCCAGCCACACCATGGGCAGTCTCCCGGCCTCTCCTCTCGCTTTTCGCCCCCCAACTCCTGCCCTCCACTCGGCCTCCAGGGCCTTCACACAAGCCTCTCTCTTGGCCTGAAAGACTAGCCAGCCCCTCATTCCCCCCAACCTGCTCTCTCAGTGCCCCCCCACCACCTTGCATTTCTTGTCTCCCACTTCCCACTTATATGAAGGTAGGCTCCCTTCATATAAGCAGCCCTGAACGTTTGTTAGCGTTAATAACAGTAGAGTGTTCCCTGAGCGCTCCCTGTGTGCCATTAGCTCACCGAATCCTTTCCAAGAACTCTCTAGGTGAAACATCACTACGACTGTTTTCCAAATTGAAAGACCAAGTCACTGAGAGTTAAGTGACTTAGCCAAGGCCACCCAATGGGAAAAGAGCCAGGGCCCAGGGACTGTGGGTGGGGCTCCCAGGGCAAGGCCCTTTGTCAGAGAGTGGTTTTGCCCTGATGTAGGAGTCACGGGCTTATCACTGGGCTGCACATTAGAATCACCTGGGGAGCTTTTCAAATACACCAATGGCCAGGCCACCGACAGCAAAGATCTTAACGTCTTGCTGGGACCAGCATCAGAATTTGTTTAAAGCCCATGGGGAAAAGGACCTTTTGGCTTATCTACTTCCACCAGACAAGGCAACTTGGAAGCAAAGAACCAGCCTTATTCATCATTATATTCCCAGGGTCACCCAGCACATCAGAGGAACTGGAGGTATTGAAAATGAATGAATGAGCGCACAAACAAATGAGCACATCGGACATCTCACAGGAACCAAGACTTTATCCCCTTGAGGAGGTGCCCGCAAAGGAGGACTAGTTAAGAACTGCCCAGGGCCTTGGGGTGGGAGACGGGGTGTCCTTGTCCTTGAGGAAACCAGCCACAAACCAGAGCCCTAAGGGGAGGAAAGTAAGACCGCAAAACCGCGCACACAGAGGGCAAGGTGTGCATTTGGGGAGGACACGGGAAAGGCCTGACGAGGCACATGCCGAAAACAATGACGCTCCTCACACCCACCAGAGGCCGAGAAGATGCTGCCTGTTGCCGAGAGAAGCTGGAGGACCCCTGGATGGAGAAAAGGGAATATAAAAAAATCATTCTTATGAGAGGTGAGTCATTTTGATATTTTTTTGTCTGATTCTGTTTATTTTTTTAAATTAAATCACTGGCTGTGGCCTATTAAATTGACTTTAGGATCTAAGGGGTCCCAACCCACAGTTTGAAAAACCCTGCTGCCCCAGCTGATCTCCTGGCTTGAAACACGTAAGCTGACAACTCCACCCCTGAGCTGGGTGTACACGTCCAAATATCCGTTTCTCACATGCACACAGGTCCACACCACAGATCCGGCCTGTCCGGGTCCTCCCAGCCCATCCGTCATGCGGCGCCCCTCACCCCAGCACCTCAAGCCCCACCCAGGAGTCGCTGTCGATGCCCCTCTGTCTCTGACTAGGCATATCCCGTCAGTTCTACGGCCAGCGTGTATCTGGGACCTTCTTGAACTTTCCACTTCTTTCCATGCCCACTGCCACCTGGCTCAAGCCACCTTCCCCTCCCTGGGACTGACAGCACAGCGCCAGCCCTGAAGCTTCTGTCCCCAGCCCTCACAGCTTGCTCCCCACTCTGCGACCAGAAGGGCCTTTCTGATTGTTTACCTGGTCATTCCCACTGGTTACTGGGGAAGGGGGTGGCACTCCTTACCGCAGCCCCCAGGCCTGTGGGTCCTGGCCCGCTGTCATAGGAAGGCGCCTCAGGCTCCCCAGTTTGCTCCCGCACACAGCCAGCTCATCCACAAGGCTCAGCCCAGCGCCTCAGGGCCTTTCTCTGGCTTTACTCTTCAAGGTTCCTTCATTTAGCCCTTAAGCTCAGCCCAAATCCCCCTTCCTTAGAGAAAGCTTCCCACCCCTAGTCTAAAAAATCCCGCAGAAACTTCTCTCTGTGACATTTGCTTGTCACCCTGATCATCTCCTTCGTTGCTTTAGTCACATTCCGTGATGATCTTGTTTCCTGACTTTTGGCCCAATGTCTCTAACCCCCACTAGGATGAGGGCTCCGTGAAGTCGGGGGCCATTCCTGACTGGCACCTACTAGCACTGTGTGTGTCGATTAGATGCGTAAATGAAGAAATGAATGAGTGAAAGTCTACACAGAACAGCAAACTCCAGGCTCTGACCCCTGGAGGGTTGGGGTGGGCAGGGGGCGGCTATGGGGGGTGGGAAGGTTGAGAGGAGACGTAGGCAGGGGAGGGCGAGCTGAGGCTGCTCTCACGATCAAACTGACTTGCAAAACCAGTCACTTCTTCCCACTTGTCTCACCTGCCACCTCTGAGGGAGGGGCACCTTTCCTGCAGGTCCCCGCTCTGGACGTGCCTGGGGCCCGGTGCCCTCCTGCCCGGGCGGGGGCCTTACCTGCTGTGCAGAGGGACAGTCGCAGCCCCATGACCAGCATGACTACGATGCAGGACAGGACCACAGGTGGAAAGTCACCCCTGCTCTGGAAGAGGCTGTGCCTGGTCTGCGGGTCATTTCTTTCTTGATCCCCACTCTCCTCCTCTTTCCTACTCACCTGGACAGATTTGACTGAACAAACACTTACCCAGTGCCTCCCGCAGGCCAGCCACTGTGTGAGGTGCTCAGACACAGAGGAGCAGAAAAGATGGCTGTGCTCCTGCAAGTGACAGGGGAGGTGGGTTACTGGGATGAGCAACGGGCTCAGGCTGGGGAGGGGCGAGCCATGCTGGGGGAGGGAGGAGGAAGATGGCCTGAGAGGTGAGAGCCCTGGGGTCCCCCAGGACCGAGGGACAAGGGGCCCAGTGGAAGGAGAGGAAAGGGAGGCCTGAGGAGGAAAAGCGAGCTGGCGTGTGTGGGCCAGGCTCGCTGCACTCTCTTCCCTGCCCACCCTCCAACAACCACAGCGCCAGGGACAGCCTGTCACGATCCTGTTTTACAGGTGAGAAAGTTGTGGCTCTAAGAAGGAAATTACGTGCTCAAAACTCCAGGGTAGGAAGTAGGGCAGTGATTCAAGGTCGGGTCACTGCAAAGCATGAGGCAGGGAGGTGTGGACTGCCCCCCCTGCCGACAAATCCTACTTCAGTGAGGACAGAAGTGCCCCCCACCCAGGCTAGGCTCTGGCCCCCCCAAATAAGCACAGAACAGATGCCAAGACACTTTCTCTGGGGGAACCAAGAACAGCTCTCTCTCTCCCTTCCACCCTCCCTCCCAACATCCTGTTTATGCCCACAACTCTCTCCATTCCCCTAAGAGCTAAGCTTTTGAAAACCAAAGCCTGGAAGACTCTTTTTTTTTTTTCTGCCCTCCACCCCTTCACACCCTTCCTGGAGGGAAAGGCAAACAGCCCCTCTGATTGGAAGGGCAAAGGGAAAGAGGAAAAAATTGTTCATGCTTCAACAATAATGTCCTGCACAATATTCTCTTGTGCAGTGATGGCCTCAGATGACTTCTTCCCAGTGGCAGAACCCATGTGTGCCAGGGCCACTCTCTGGGGATGGAAGAGATCGCGACACTCCTGGCCCAGGAAACACCACCCCCGCCAGAACCCTCTCACCCAGCCATTCGCTTAGGTATCCTCAGTCTCATGATGTAAGGGACCTGCTAGGCTTCCCAGGGGAGAAGCCCTGGGGCAGTGCAGTGAGTGTGGGCTCAGGCACAGCCTCCAGTCCCCCCACCCCCCAGGGCCGCTCCTGGTACTGTGGGTTGAAATTCCACATGCCCTTCTCTTCTCTCCCACGACTCCAAGAGCTCCTGGACAGCCGGGACTGCACCACAGTCACAAAGCCCTCATCCCATAATGCTGTTGCAGTTTAGTTACTCGATGTCTGACTCTTTTGTGACCCCATGGGCTGTAGCCCACCAGTCTCCTCTGTCCATGGGATTTCCCAGGCAAGAGTACTGGAGTGGGTTTCCTTCTCCATTTCCTTCTCCAAGGGATCTTTCTGACCCAGGGAATGAACCCACCTCTCCTGCACAGGCAGGTGAATTCTTTACTGCTGAGCCACCGGGGAAGCTCCATCCCATAATAAGTGCAGCAAACACTCTCAATGAAGAGGAGGTACTGTGGTTTGTAGGGGGCTTTGCTATTATTCTTCTCTTTGGAGTCCCTCCTGTCTCAGATTCTGTCTGACCCGTGGAGATCTTGAGAACATGAATGAATGAGGAGACTCAGACTGGACACAGAGGGCCGGTGATGAGGGGAGCGAGGACGGCTCTGGTTACCTGACTTGTGTCAGGAAACCCCAGCTGGATAAAAGGGACAGAGAGAAGGAAGCAGCAGGCCTCCCAAGTGAGCAGGAACAAACACTTGGTTTGCATGAGCCCTGGGAAGCAAAAGCCTTCACGGAAACTTCCTGTGGCACCTCTTCCATCCGCCAGGTTAGGAATGCATTTCCACCCGGACACAGTACCGCCTTAGGTACACGCGGGTTTCCACCCGGACACAGTACTGCCTTAGGTACACGCGGGGCTACAGTTTTCACTTTTCAACAGTCGCCATGTATCTCTTCTCCCAGACCAGTTAGATCTGTAGCCCCTGTAGCATTTTTCCCATACTTCCTTTATTACTTGGACAGGCTCCCTGAGAGTAGACAGCTTTTCTTCTGCAAAGTGAGCTGCTAAAGACCGTCTGTCCATGCTCTCTGTTAGAGATGTTCACTGTGGCCATAATACCCAGCCAGCACAACTCGAGAGGTTTTCTCAGAGCCTTGATTCCTGTGAGATAATAGAAAAACATATATTGGTCTCTGCCACCCCGTACCTGGTGCGTATGTGCTAAGTCACTCAGTCATGTCCAGCTCTTTGCGACCCCGTGGACTGTAGTCCACCAGGCTCCTCTCTCCATGGGATTCTCCAGGCTCTTGCCTGGAGTGGATTGCCATGCCCTTCTCCAGGGGATCTTCCTGACTCAGGGACTGAACCCATGTCTCTCATGTCTCCTGCGTTGGCAGGAGGATTCTTTACCACTAGCACCACCTGGCACAGAGCTCCTAGAGCCCTGGTTATTTCCTGAGTGACAAAAATGTCTTCTTTTTTTTTCTGATGAAGTGACTCTGGATGGGCTCCTGGATGGCAACTGGTACCTAGAAAGACTAAGCCATGATGAGAAGCTTGGAATTTTCAGCCCTAACCCCCTATCCTTCAGAGTTAATGATCGCTCAGGGCTAAGTAATGAAGCCTTCACAGGGACTTCTCTGACAGTCCAGTGGTTAAGATTCCACACTCTGCTGTGGGGGGCATGAGTTCGATCCCTGGTCAGGGAACTAAGATTCTGCAAGCCATGCAGTATGGCCAAAAAATAGGGGGGAAAAAAGCCTCCACAGAAACCCCAGAAGTGTGGGGTTCAGAGAGCTTCTAGGTTGGTGAACGCATAGAGGTTTGGGGAGAGTCCTTACCGTGCCCCAGGCCTCTCTCCCATCTGGCTGTTCCTGAGTTAAATCCCTTGGTGATAAACTGGTAATCTGGTGAGTAAGATGTTTCTTGGAGACCTGTGAGCTGCTCTAGCAAATTAGTTGTACCTGAGCAGAGGGTCGCAGGAACGTCCATCTGCAGCCACTTAGTCCAAAGCACCTGGACTGGGGACTGGCGTCTGAAGTGGGTGGAGGGGGCAGGGAGCCTTGTAGGACTGAGCCCTTCACCGATGGGATCTGACTCAAGCTCCGGGTAGTGTCAGACTGAGTTAAATTACAGGACACAGAGAACTGCTCCTTGTGGGTGAAAATTGTCGTATGTCTGGTATCAGAAGTTGTGAGGATGGTGTGATATGATGTGAGAGTAAGAGAGTCACAGGAGGAAAGACTGGGGGGAGGGGCTTCCTAAACAGTTCTTATCTGCAAAATGAGGGTCATAATAGCTATTTTTCAGTGACATTATGAGGATTAAATGAAAATAATCTTTGTAGTGGATATGATAGGTTGCACAAATCCTAGTGTGGAAGAAGCATTGCATCATCTGCTTATTTGTCTCTAAACCAGCTTAAGAGTTTTAAGGTGCACTTATTTTTTAATTTTATTGTGTGCACAGAATAAGATGCACCTATATGTCTTGTAATGCACCTGTTTAAAGTGCACAATCTGATCAGTTTTGCAGAGTGCATGTACCAGTGGAACCACCACAATCAAGTCATAGAACATTTCCAACACCCTAAAATGTTCCCTCCTGCCCTCTTCAGCAGTCCCTCCCCTACTCCAGCTCCAGGCGACCACTGATTTACTCTCTGTGGCTGTAGATTCATTTTCCAGCATCTTGTTTGAATGGAATTTCACGCAGTAAAATGTCTGTCGGGTTCACCCACCTTGTCATATGTATCAGTAGCTTACTCCTTTTCATCACTGAGGGGTAGTCCATTGTAGGGAAACACTGCTTCTGCTGCTAAGTCGCTTCAGTCGTGTCCGACTCTGTGTGACCCCAGAGACGGCACTACACCTTGTTTATTCAATTGTCCTGCTGGTGGGTTTGGTGTTGTTTTCCAGTTTGAGCCCATTATGAATGAAGCTGCTATGAACATTCGTGAACAAGTCTTTGTGTGGGTATATGTTCTTATTCCTTTTGGGTAAATGCCTAGGGGTGGGATTGTTGGGTCATGTGGTAAGCCTATGCTTATAAGAAATTGCTAACTCTCTTCCAGAGTGGCTGTATCATTTTCCACTCCCACCAGCAATGTATGATAATTCTGTGTGGATGTGAACTGTTGGACGAGTATGCCCCATGGGGCTGTTCCTGCTTGAGGGAAAAGTTCTGTTACAGAGAGCTTCTCAAAATGCCCACATAGTTGGAAGGCAGTGGGGCTCCTGGAACAGGTCACTGGAGCCTTCCTTGGACACTTTCTTTTTTTTGACGTGTTAATTATTCTTTATGCTGTTATAAAATGCCCTGTTTCTTCGGAACCATCATAGGTGCAAAGTCAAAACATGTTTATAGACAAATGTTAAACATAACAAGAAACATGGGGTGCACCTATTTGGCAGGAGTTGAGCCTCCGTTTTCAGTCCTCATCATCCGGATGGACACTTTCTTTGATCCCTTGGGGAGACACCCGGGTCCTTTGCTCTTGGGCGCTACCTAGTGGTGGGTAGCACACAGTACTGGGCAGCCAGCCGGGTTTCCTTCATCTGGAAGACAGGTTTTTTACTTGTACCTCAGGAGGAATGTGAACCCTTGGACTCCACTGTGGCTCAAAATTTTCATTTATGTTTCCCCTCTCAGTGCTGTTTTAATAACTGACTTTTTAAAAATTCTACTTTATTCCTTTAAAAGTAAATGTGTTGGCCAGTAAGAATATTAAAAGATGTACAACATCACTAGTTATTGCATGCATGTGTGCTCAGTCATGTCTGACTCTTCTGCCACCCCACGGACTGTAGACCGCCAAGCTCCTCTGTCCATGGGATTCTCCAGCCAAGCGTACTGGAGTGGGCTGCCGTTTCCTACTCCAGGGTATCTTCCTGACCCAGGGGGAAATGCAAACCAAAACTACAATGAGACGCCACCTCACACCCATTAGGAAGGCTGCCATCAAAACAACAGAAAATAACAAGTGTTGGTGAGGGTGTGGCAATGCGGAAACACGTGTCAGGGGGAATGTCAATGTCAGGGCAGCCACTGTGGAAAACCATATGGAGGTTCCTTAAAAAATTAAAAAAGAATTATGATCCAGAAATTCCACTTCTGGGTATATGCCCCCCAAAATTGGAAACAGGGACTCAAAGAGATGTTTGTAAACTCATGTTCATAGCAGCATTATTCACCATAGCTAAAACACGGAAGCGTCCCAAGTGTCCTTTGAGGATGAAAGGATAAACAAAACGTGGTACAATGACTCAGCTTCAAAAAGAAGGAAATTCTGACACATACTGCAGTCTGAATGAAACTTGAGGACGTTATGCTGAGAGAAATAAGCCGGTCACAAAAGGACAAAGATCGTACGATTCCACTTATATGAGTTACTTAGTCAAATTCACAGAAAGAGAAAGTTGAATGGTGATTGCCAGGGGCTAGGGAAGGAGGGAATGGACAGTTGTTTAATATAAAACTAAGCAGAACCTTGCATTGCCCTCCCAAGGAAAGAAGTCTTTCTGTGTCCCCCATTTCTTGTTTGTAAAGAAAAAAAAAGGGGGGGGGCTTTCTTCTCCTAGGTCTTCCCTGAGTTCCAAAGAGTAGACCCATTCAGTTACTAACTAGGGAAGTGAGGGAATGCAGAAACAAAGGAAAAGCAGTCAAGCAAGAAGAAGAATATAACAGCTTAAATAACAGTTTAACCATAAAACAGAGTCACAGGACCCAAGTTCCTCCTGAAGGGGTATAGACAATAATCTGACACTTATCTTTGAGTTCTGCAAAAACTAAGACCCCGCCCCACCCCTGCCAGGTGGGGGATGACGACCACATGCTGACGGTTAGCATGTGGACCCAAGGTGGGTTGGAACCAGAAGGTGATGATTAGAATTCCTGAAACATCACCGTGTCACCACCAACCAATCAGAAGTCCACAAGCTGATCGTACACCCTGCAGCCCTCACCCCTAAGGTTGCCTTTGGAAACCCATTTTTGAAAGTCATCAGCATTCAGGTCTTTTCAACATGAGCTGATTATTCTCCTTGCTTGCCCCCCCTGCAATAACACTGTACTTTCCTTCACCATAATCCGGTATCAATTGATTGGCTTTGCTATATGTGGGGCGAGCAGACCCCAGTTTCATTTGGTAACAGATGGGTGCCAAGTTTTCATTTTACAAGGTGCAAAGAGTTGTGGGGGTGGATGGTGATGATGGCTGACAGCACAGTGAATGCATTTAGCATCACTGAACTGCACGTTTAAAAATGGTTGAGGGGACTTCCCTGGCAGCCCAGTGGAGATGACTCTGCCCTTTCAATGCAGGGGGCACAGGTTCGATCCCTTGTTGGGGAACTAAGATCGCACATGCTGCACAGCATGGTGAGAAAAAAGATAAAACAGTAAACTTTATGTGTATTTTATTACAATAAAAATGTGGGGAAAAGTAAATGTTTCCAGAGTTGATACTATTTACCTAATTTGACTATTTTTCTTTTCATTAACTCACATGCATTATCTCCAATTTTGATCATTTCTCTCCCAAGTTACTGAATTCTTTTTGTTTCATATAACTGTATGTGTGTATATATATATGTGAACTGCTTGGTTTGTTCTATTTTACATAATTTTCTTCAGCAATTATTTCATCCTTTTAGTACTTTCAATAACTTAATAAATTCATTATTAATTTCCTTTTAATATCTTTTAAGTTTTTCATTTTAAGTATGCTGTTGGGGGGTTGCGTTTCCAAGGGGAAGGAGTTAGTTGAGTGCAAACCACATGTTGTTGTTGTTGAGTCCTCAGTGGTGTCCGACTCTTTGCGACCCCGTGGACTGTAGCCCGCCAGGCTCCTCTGTCCGTGCGATTTCCCAGGCAAGAATCCTGGAGTGGGTGGCCATTCCTTTCTCCAGGGGATCTTTCTGACCCAGGGATCGAACCTGAATCTCCTGCATTGGCAGGAGGGTTCTTTCCCACTGAGGTGGCCTGGGAAGGAGGATAAACCTGCTGGCTGTGTAGCCAGGCTGCCTGGCTTCATTTCATGGCTCTTCCACCCAGCTCTGCAACTGCTTCCTCGTCCGAAAAATGGAAAGAACATGGCACTTACCTCTTAGGATCATTGTGTGGATTAAATAAAATAAACACATTCAAAATGCTTGGTTAAGACACTAGCTATTTTATTCCTGTGATTCCCCATATCCCTATAGGTGAGCCCTTGACTCTAGTTTAACCTGTAAGGAAAGAAGGCTGGCAGGATCACTAGGAAATCGCTGAACCAGAGAATCCAGGCCCACCAGCCCAAAGCCCCTCTTAAGGGAAACCAAAAGTCCCTCCTTAGCAATGGGCCAGCCAGGGACTTTATACCTGCGTTATCCATCGAGCAAACCACGCCTACAGCCCCACTCATCTGCGCACCTGTTTGGCATTAACCAAACAGAGCAACAGGCTGAGAGATTCTGGAGCCTGGAGAGACTAGGGCAGGGACTCTGAGCAGAGAATGAGCTCAGAAGTGGGCTGAGACAGTCAAGGGCTGCTTGAGGGAATCTGAGAAATACAGCGTTCCCTCCTGGAATAACAGGGGACCAGGAGGGTATGGACAAGTACCCTCCTACTAGATGGGTGTCAGGGGACAAAACACCCTGAGTGAGCAGAGGAGGAGGTGTGGGCCCCCCACCCTCACCCGACCCCTCTGCATCGGCTGATTCATACAGCTGAGCAGAGAGAGAGAAATGTCTTCCTGGAAGACCTTTGCCTTAAATTGCCAGCCACAGCAGTAGGGTGGGAGGAAGCTCTCCAACAGGGACAAAGGAGGAAGGAGGGATCTGGTACTGAAGAGCCAGGGGCCAGGGCCCCAGTGGGCAAGGCCTGAGGCCAAGCCAGAGGTCAGTTATTACCACGAGATCAGGCCACATCTGACATGACTCAAGGAAAGGAGCTGTGCTCCAGAAAATGAGGAGATGGGTCAAGAAAACTGCAGAGACAGGTAATATGATGTTTAATCTTACGTCAACTTGGCTAGGTCACAGGGTGCTCAGAGACTGTTGACCCTTCTTTTTTTAAAAAAAAAAAAATTATTTCTTTTCGGTTGTATTGGGCCTTCACTGCTGCTCACTGGCTTTCTCTAGCTGTGGCGAGCAGGCGCTAATTGTGGTGCTTGGGCTTCTTGTTGTGCTGGCTTCCCTTGTTGCAGAGCACAGGCTTTAGGAGCAGGGGCTTCAGTCGTTACAGCACCCGGGCTCAGTAGTTGTGGCACATGGGCTCTAGTTACTCGGTGGCATGTGGAATCTTTCCAGACCAGGGATCGAACCCATGTCCCCTGCATTGGCAAGAGGATTCTTATCCACTATACAACCGGGGAAGTCCTACAGTTGACCCTTGAACAATGTGGGGGATAGGGGTGCCAACCCGCTGGACAGTCAAAAGTCTGTATTGCTTTCTAGTCAGCCCTGGTATATACAGTTCTGCACCTGGAGATTCAGCCAACTTCAGACTGCATAACACTGCAGTATTTACTCCTGAAAAAAATCCTCCTGTAAGTGGACCCATGTAGTTCAAACCCATGTTCAAGGGTCAGCTGAATTTGGTTGAACATTATTCTGGGTATGTGTGTGAGGGTGCTTTGGGTGAGGTTAACACTTGGATAGGTAGACTGAGTAAAACGGACTGTCCTCCCTAATGTGGGTGGGCCCCATCCAATCTGTTGAAGGCCTAGGCAGAACAAAAGACTGAGTAAGAAAGAATCCTTTCTCAGCTTGTTTTATAGCTAGGACCTCAGTCTTCTGTACTCAGAAGGGAACTGCCCTCATTGGCTCTCCTGGGTCTCCAGATGGCAGATCATGGGGCTTCTCAGCCTCTGTAATTACGTGAGCCAATTCCTTAAGATAAATGTCTAGATAGATAGATGACAGATAGATATATAAATAGATGTCCTATTGATTCTGTTTCTCTGGAGAACCCTGACTAATCCAAGTAACGAAGTGGGAGGCACATTAGAAGGCCCGTAGAACATCCAGGGGTGGCGGGCGGGGGGCTGGCAGAGAGCAGCAGGGCGGAGGCCAGGTGAGGTTGGTGAGAGAGGTCAGCAAGATGAATCTCATTGACACCAGGTGGGCCCTGCAAAGTCTCCTTTGTGTGGATGTGGGGCTTGAGGTTTTCCAACTCTCTGAGAGCTGAGGGAGATCCAGGCACAAAACCAGGTTGTTCCATTTATGAACATCCCATTATTTCCCGAGGCAGGCGCCCACAGGACCTCTGGGAATGGGTGTGTGTTATGACACTGGGAGGTGGTGAAAGCCTGACACAGGCGGCTCAGAGGACACCTTCTTGCTCTGTTAGAGGATGTGTAGATTTAACTCCAGTTCCAGCTGCTGTGCCGAGTGACAAGGCCAGGTAAAGGTGAACTTGGGCCAGATGGAGCAGAGAAGGCTGATACGGTACCCAGCACACCTGCTGGGACAAGCTAGCACCTCTTTCTGCCAGAAGGAAGACCCATTCGCTGTGCTGGAGACAGTAGACACTCGCCATACAGGGCCCAGCGTGGAAGAGACGGCCCCACTGCGCTGGGCAGAGTGTGTCATCTTCAGAGACAGAGACGGGTATCGGTGACGGGAAAGTCTGGTATGTAGGAGGTAACGTGGCTCTCCACACCTCCGGCACCGGTTTAGAGAAGAAATTCTCTAAAGTCAAGGGCAGTGGGAAGCTCACTAGGCCAGGAATGGGATCCAGAAGAACATGAGAGAGAGCCAGCTCTGAGAACCGGGCCGAGCCTCTCCCTGGGCTCTCAGCACCCTGACCTTACTCACTATATTGCAAGTGTGGTTCTAATGATGCCCTGTCAGCCCATCAGTGATGAGTCCCTAGACGCCAGGGGCCTTTTCCGGTATCCTTGTGCTCCTAGTGCCTAGCAGAGCGCTCGGCACACAGGCTCAGTGTTGAATGAGCAGGCGGGGTGTTACTGTGGAGTCCCCTACATAGTGACCCGGAGCTCCTTGCTGAGACCCGGCCTGGGCCTGAGCCTGGATAAAGGCGACCTTCCAGTGAGGTGTGTGGCCGAGACAGGCAGGGCCCCTCGATTCACAGCTCTCTGTGTGGGTTGTCATTGTCACAGGTGTCAGAGTGGTGGGGGCACAAGAAGAGGGCTTTGTTTTAACCAAGAATGAGATAGAAAGAAATTAATGCTTATGTTTAGGGCGTTCAGCAAATGACCGTGGCCTGCTTCAGTGTTGGGTTTCCTCTGAGTTGTCTTGCCCAGGGAGCGACTTTCACACCAGTGTTGCCACCCAGAAAGCAGTTTTGCTTACGCCTCCCTTTTCAACTTCAAGTGGGAGCTCAGGGCCCAGAGAATTCCTCTCGGAGGGTTGTATATACTTCTTGCCCTGGACCAGTGGATTATTGCCATGAAGGGGGTTTAGAAAAAGTCTATCTGACATTCTTCAGGTAAGAATGGCCTATGGCCTTCAAGGAACAAAGTTATACCATACCACAGTAATACCCACATCACAAGGCTGCTCCCACGTAGGGCCTCAGTTCAGTTCAGTTCATTTCAGTCGCTCAGTCGTGTCCGACTCTTTGTGACCCCATGAATCGCAGCACGCCAGGCCTCCCTGTCCATCACCAACTCCTGGAGTTCACTCAGACTCACGTCCATTGAGTCAGTGATGCCATCCAGCCATCTCATCCTCTGTCGTCCCCTTCTCCTCCTGCCCCCAATCCCTCCCAGCATCAGAGTCTTTTCCAATGAGTCAACTCTTCACATGAGGTGGCCAAAGTACTGGAGTTTCAGCTTTAGCATCATTCCTTCCAAAGAAATCCCAGGGCTGATCTCCCTTAGGATGGACTGGTTGGATCTCCTTGCAGTCCAAGGGACTCTCAAGAGCTTTCTCCAACACCACAGTTCAAAAGTATCAGTTCTTCGGTGCTCAGCTTTCTTCACAGTCCAACTTTCACATCCATACATGACCACTGGAAAAACCATAGCCTTGACCAGACGGACCTTTGTTGGCAAAGTAATGTCTCTGCTTTTCAATATGTTATCTGGGTTGGTCATAACTTTTCTTCCAAGGAGTAATGTCTTTTAATTTCATGGCTGCAGTCACCATCTGCAGTGATTTTGGAGCCCAAAAAAATAAAGTCTGACACTGTTTCCACTGTTTCCCCATCTATTTCCCATGAAGTGATGGGACCAGATGCCATGATCTTCGTTTTCTGAATGTTGAGCTTTAAGCCAAGTTTTTCACTCTCCTCTTTCACTTTCATCAAGAGGCCTTTTAGTTCCTGTTCACTTAGGGCCTCAAGCGGTTGCAAAATCTTAGAGAAGAAAATAACAGATTCATTTATTTAGGTTTATTAAACATATCCCCAGTCCTTCCAGGACATATTGATGACAACAGTGATGTATTTGAGGGCATGAACAGCAAGTACTGTATGAAGGCAAAATGTGGGTCTGTGGCCAAATTTCTGTCCAAATCATGATAATGTACAAATTGGTGATGATGATGATGGTGTGTGTGTGTGTGTGCGTCTGTGTAAATTTTCTACATTATAAAGCAGTTTCACAACAAGGCCTTGATTTCTTTTACACTCAATTTCCTGATATATGGATCAGTGAGTTTGTCTAGAAGGAGGCTCATTTAACAAGTGCTCCCCCAAACAAAGGACATTTCTCTTCAGGTCCAGGAGGAACTCAATCCCCAACAAAGAGGAGATGGTGCCCATTTTCACTAGGCTGGTAAACACTGAGAAGGAGTCGGTCATTTTCACTGCAGTTTCCTGCTAAAGCCTGTGGGATCTTTGGAAGCCTGTGAAGAAGGGGCCCTCCTGCCATGCAGTCAGCAGATCTGGAAGGACTGAGCACAGTGGTCAAAGGACTTAGTGTTCCAACCCCTCATTTGGAATGAGGGGGAAAGGAGCCTGGGAAACTCCCCACCACTTCCTGCCCCCACCCTCCCCTCCCCAGCTGAATAGTGACGGACATTCTCCTTTGGTTGTGATGAGCTGAGATCAAGGTCTGTCCCAAGGATGGAAGCTGCAAAATAAGTCCCAGAGCCCAGAGCCTCTGGGAAGGACAGGCACAGGCCCAGGAAATGGCCAGGTGAGTACAATTGGTCTTGTCTGGGATGCGGGCACATACTTAACACACAATTTGCATCATTTCCTGTACTGTCTGTCCTAGGAATTTCCAAGTTGGCCCTCCCTTTCTGAAGCAACTAGTATTTGAAATGAAAGGGAGGAAGGAATACCCAAGGATAAGAGGGAAGAGAAATTAGGTTTCCTAACCCGGATATGGAATAATTTTAGGTCTCAGGGGAGGCCATGTTGTTTAAACTTCTTTTGGTGGGTTGTTTTTTTTTTTTTTAATTGGAGTATAATTGCTTTACAATATTGTGTTAGTTTCTGTCATACAACGATGTGAATCAGCTATAAATATACATATATCCCCTCCTTCTAGGACCTTCCACCGCCCCCCAACCATCCCATCCCTCTAGGTCATCACAGAGCACCGAGTTGAGCTTCCTGTGCTATATCCCTACTAGCTATCTATTTCACACATGGTAGTGTATATATGTCAATCCTAATCTCCCAATTCATCCCACCCTCCTTTTCCCACCCTGTGTCCACTTGTCTTTTAAACACAAATCACAGTTACCCTCAGAATGGCCTCAGTAACCTTCCTTGCACATCATCCAGGATTCTCACCATTCACAGTCTACTTATTGCTTTTTGCCCTGACTCTCTTCCAGGAGGGTAGAAAAACCAGGAGGAAGAATGGAGGTGGGTGGAAGAGGGCAGAGGGGCAGGGCCAGCTGTAAAGTCAGGCCAGGGCATCAGAGATCACCCCGCCGAGATTGGTACCAAGAGCCCCGGGTTAGCACAGCACAGACACCTTGAATTGCAAAAACTTCAGGGCACCTCAACCCAAAATAGCTTCAGGCTCAAGGAAGGGCCAGAAGAGGAGGTGAGTGGTCTCTGAAGAGAAACTCATTGTTGAGGGCAGATGCCTCCTCCTAGTCTTAGGAGATGGGGGAGGTCCTGCTGGGGTGCGGCCAACAATTTTTCCTTCTCCAGGGTGTGCCTTGTGCTTGGGCCGTACAGGCTGCTGTCCTTCAGGTGGACTCTGCAGGGGGTCCCCCTCCCCCTTGCCGGAGGGAAACTTCGTGGCTTTGGAACCCGGCCTGAGGTCCTCTTCTCAGTGGCCTAGACACCCCAGGCTCGCAGCTGCAGTGACACTCTGGGCCCATGTGTAGGTCCTGGGCATTGTGACCTCAGCTGTTCCACCCACAGAGAGGTGGTGGTCCTGCCTGACCTCAGCCTGTAAGCTGCCTAGGACAGTGGCCTGGTCACGGGGGCCCGTCGAGGGGAGGTTGGGAAGTGGAAGAACACTCTGGCCTCCTCCATCATGTCGGCCAAGAGGGTGGAACCGAAGAAGACAAGCCTGGTAAAGGGGAAACGCTGAGCGCCCACTGGGTAGAGGCGGGGGTGGGGGTACAGAGAGTCCCCAGCACACCCTCGGCTTTTCCTTCTCCCTCTGAGCATGAGGTAGCTAGCCTCTCAGCCTGGAAGGATGGTGGGGAATGGACCCCGGGCCTTGAGGTGGCAAGGACTCCCCGCTAGGACGAGGAGCACTGAAATGGGCCACCCCAACTCCAGCCACTCTGGAAGCCATGACCCCAGCCAGGCCTACCTCTGACCCACATGTTTAAGGCATAGAAGAAGCTCATTAAATAAAGGTAATTATCACCCACAATTTAAAGATTAAGAAATAAAGGCTCCGGAGAGACTAAGTAACTTGCCTAAGTTAACACAACCAGTGAGGAGGATGGCTGAGAGGAGGATTCCAGTCTATCTGTCTACCTCCAAAGTCAGTGTTCCCGAAAAACTACTTAGCCAGCTTCCTTCAGTTATCTCAAAGTGCTCTTGCCGGCCCCCCCAGCAAGAAGAGGGCAGCCTGCTGAACAGGCAGGTTTTAACATGACAAAATGTGAGTTGTCTTGGCTCAGGGGCTGGGGGTGTGTGGGCCTGATCTTAAGTGCAGTTGGACAGGCAGGGTTGAGTTGGGGGGAGTCCTCCCCAATTTTTTCCAGTCCTCCCCCAGCTTCCCTAGTCCTCCTCAAGCCTGATGCCTGGCAGCCTGAATCCCACCTTCCCTCTCTGCAGAGCAAGAACTACAAGGCAGTTTGCCTGGAATTGAAGCCGGAGCCGATCAAAGTAAGAAGCTTTTTTGATGCCATCCTGGCAGCCAGGCCTGAGAGCCCTGGGAAGGTGACTTGGAGCCAGGGGTCATTCGCCTATCCTGGTGGCCAAGACTTGTTCCAGGTGTTGGCAGATACATGAGAGAGAGAGTGAGAGAGAGCACTCTGCTGTCATAGAACAAAGCAGATGCATAAATAAATGAGGAAAAATTCAGTAGTGTTACCTATGATAAAGGGGATTGAAATAGGAAGCCAAAACTGGGTGGTTACTGTAGGTCTGGGGGGCTGTCAGAAAGGCCTTCCTCAGCCTGGAGAGGACAAGGCTCCGGCCGCTGGAGGGCCAAGGATGCGCGCCAGGGCTGGAGGAAGCCACACACCCAGAGGCCCTGGGGCGGGAATGAGCATGACTGCTAAGGGCATGGAAAGCTGAGGCCCAGCGGGCCAGGAAGGGAGTGGAATGAGATGGGCTCAGACAAAGGAGAAAGACTGAGGGAACGCTGCTGCTGGTGGGGCCAGGCCACCAGCTCTCACCTCTGCCCAGGCCAGAAGCGAGGAGCCGAACCTATGGGGGATCTCCCTTGCCTCTTCTGCCCACAATGGCTATTTCCAATATTCTGTGTTTCTGTTTTCAACCGACAGACATATGACTACAAAGGAGCTAAACAAGAAGGGCCATTTACCAAACCAGGAGGGACAAAGGAGCTAAAGGTAGGTGTGGGGACGCTGGAGGCAGCAGGTTGGACCAACCCAGTGAACAGGTGGAGCTGACGGAGCAACGTATGGGGCAGATAAACTGCTGGTCCCTGCAGTTCTGCTCAGGCCCCTGCGACTTCACGCCTTCTGCTTCTACTTTAAAATTATTTCTGGCTTACAGAATATTTTCCCAAAAAATGGTACAGTGAGTTCTAGTATACTCTTCCCCCAGATTTCCAAATGTTTTATCATGTTATTTTCTCTTTTTATCATATTTATATATGTGTATATACACACACACACACACACACACACACACACACACTATATATATATCCTGAACCATTTGCAAGCATGTGGTTCTCCGAAATTTCAGTATACATTTCCTCAAAACAAGATCACTCTCTTACACAGCCATAGTACAATCATCCAGACATCAAAGTCAGGAGATTCATGTTGATACAGTTCTCATCTACAGCCCTTAATCTGATTCCCCCAGTTATCCTGCCAATGTCTTTCATAACAAAAGAGGAGATAAATTTTTTGGTTTGGGATCCAATTCAGAATCACACCTGGCTTCCAGTTTCCAAGTCTTTTTTCATCTGGAACAGTTCTTCGACCTTGTATTCTGCGACACTGTCAGTTTTGAGGATTACAAATCATTTGTTTTGTAGAATGGCCTCAGTCCAGGTTGTCTGATGCTTCCTCGCCATTAGACTTAAACCCTGCGATTTTGGTGGTGACACCACAGCAGGGAGTGTGTGGCCTTTTCACAGTGCATCAACATCCGGAGGTACAGTGCGTGCCACCGTACTATTTTCTTAACAGCATCCTTTCTTTCCTCCCTCCTGGCAATGATCTTCTGCTCCTTATGCCCCAGGATCTTATCTTTCCTTCTTTTGACTGTTTCCCTTCCATCCAAGACACTTCTTTACTCCTCTGTTTTATTTCCTCAGAATGAACTCAGGGAAGTGCGGGAAGAGCTGAAGGAAAAAATGGAGGAGATAAAACAGGTAACAGGATGAGACTTGACCTCTCATGGAGTTAAAGGGTAGTTCCCAGGAAAATGCAACACCTAACTTTGAATAGTGAAGGAATTCGAAAATTGCATGTAAGAGCAATCCCATTAACTAAGCCCAAATTCCCTAGAGTGCTTGTGTCAGGCAGCTTAGGTTATTTGTCTCTTTCATGTCTGAGGCTTAAATCCAATTTTGGAATGATAAGGGCTCTCTAAGGTGTCTCATTGATTAGGATGGGGAGATACAATCTTAGTAACAGAGTGAGAGGGGATGACTTGGAATTTGGAGGCCATCAGGGGCCAATTTCTCCTCCCCTGAGCAAGCTGCAGACCAAGAACTCTTGTTTCTCTGATGAAATCACCTATAGTATATTTGTGAACAAAGAAAATACTCAAGCAAGAGTGTGTAATTGGAGCTGTGATTTGGGTTCCACGTGGCAGCCTTACAATGGCCAGATCCAAGTTATGCCCCGGCTGCTGCTGGTGGTGACTTGGTGGTACATGCATTTACCCTTCACAGACTCTTAGGAAGAAGTGGCTTAAATAAGTCATTATTAGAACATTCCTTAAACTTTATCAGCTCATTCCAGGGGAGCAGATACAGCACTTACCTTAAAACTCTCAAAAGACAACTCCACATTCAGTAATGTGCTGCGTGCCTTTCTTCCTCACTAGATAAAGGATGTAATGGACAAGGATTTTGATAAACTCCAGGAATTTGTGGAGATTATGAAGGTAAGTACTTACTGAATGACCTCCATGGGCCAGTACCGTACCAGGAATCATGGAAGGAGAAGCCAGAGCCTGATCTGAAAGTGCTTACAATCTAGTAAGAGACTCAAACTCTATTGCATAAATAACAGGTAGGTATCAGAATCCGCCTGCTAATGCTGGAGCCAAGGAGATGAGGGTTTGATCCCTGGGTCAGGAAGATCTCCTGGAGGAGGAAATGGCAACCCACTCCAGTATCCTTGCCAGGATAATCTCATGGACAGAGGAACCTGGCGGGCTACAGTCTATGGGAGTCTCAAAGAGTCAGATGCAACTGAGCACACAGGAGCCATGCAAGTACAAAGTTAAATGATGACCGGTTGTCACTTAAGTAGGAGTTTAAAGACATGAGAAGTGAATGTGGACTGGGGTGACCAGAAAGTCATTTTAGAGAAAGTGAGTCTTTTTCTTTCTTCAATATTTATTTATTTGACCGTGTCGGGTCTTCTTTGTGGCACACAGTATCTTTTTAGTTGTGGCACGTGAACTCTTAGTTGGGGCATGTGGGATCTAGTGCTCTGACCATGGATTGAACCTGGGCCCCTGCATTGGGAGCGCAGTGTAATAGCCATTGGTTCACCAGGGAAGTGCCCTAGGGAAAGTGGGTGGTACGGTGAGTCTAAAAGTTTGAAAGTTAAATGCAAATCTATCCAAGAGTCCAATAAGGTTATTTTTGAATTCAGTAATTACTGAAAAGATTATCTAGTTTCTAGAATAGCAGTTTTCAAATTTTGAGTTTCAGAATCAGTGGGAGCACTAATATTAAGAAACAGAGCTCAGGTCCTTGCAGCCTGGGCTTTTATTCATGTTCCCCAGGAGAACAACCAATGTAAAAGTATAAATAGGCAAACACATTTACCTATAAATTTTTCAAGAGTTGTAAAGAGGCATCACCCTTACCAGATATTAAAATTCATAATGAAGTCACAATAATCAAACGAAGGTGGTACAGCCCAAGGATAAGCAGACAAATTAAGTAAAGCAGCATGCTGCTGCTGCTAAGTCATTTCAGTCGTGTCCGACTCTGTGCGACCCCAGAGACGGCAGCCCACCAGGCTTCCCTGTCCCTGGGATTCTCCAGGCAAGAACACTGGACTGGGTTGCCATTTCCTTGTCCAATGCAAGAAAGTGAAAAGTGAAAGTGAAGTCGCTCAGTCATGTCTGACTCACAGCAACTCCATGAACTGCAGCCCACCAGGCTCCTCCACCCATGGAATTCTCCAGGCAAGAGTACCAGAGTGGGGTGCCATTGCCTTCTCCGCCAAGCTGGGGCACCATTGCTCAAAATGCTGTTACATGATTAAGATGGTTGCTTCTGATGAGAACCAGGTCCTTAGCACTTCAGCAGTAGTTGTTAACATTGGCCACACGCTGGAATCACCTGTACTGTGGTTTTGAGCTGCCTCTCTTTACCGCTGGCTGCACCCCATAGCAGTTAAATCAGAGGTCTGGGCATTGGTAATTTTTAAAGATCCTCAGTTGATTCAATTATATGCTCACAGTTGGGCACCACAGCTCTATAAAATTTAAAATACAATAAAGATGATTTTTAAAATTATCAGTGAGAAGGACAAGATTATCAATATTAAGAATATTTATACGATGAAATATTCAACTATAAAAAATAATGAAGTAATGTCATTTGCAACAACATGGATGGACCTAGAAATTGTCATACTTAGTGAAGTAAGTCAGAGAGAGAAACAAATGTCATGTTACTTATACGTGAAATCCTAAAAAATGCTACAAATGAACTTTCTTACAAAACAAAAACACAGCCACAGATGAAGGAAATAAACTTATGATTACTGGGGGGAGGGGAAGGGGAGGCGGGGTAAATTGGGAGACTGGGGTTGACACATACATACTACAATATATAAAACAGACAACAATAAGAAACTATTGTATAGCATGAGGAGCTCTTCTCAATGTAATGACCTACATGGGAAAAGGATTTTAAAAAGTGTGGATATATGTTTATCTGATTCACTTTGCTGTATTGCAGAAACTTTAATACAACACTGTAAATCAACTATACTCCAATAAAAATTAAACAAAAAGAAGAATATTGCCTGATTATATAAGGGGAAAACTTAACTCAGTTAACACTATAAACTGAAATAGTCTATAACATGAATTAAAAAAAAATAAGAAATTGTATATATTTTACTGGATGGTCTAAATATAATTACAATGAAAGAAATCATAAAAGAAATACTGATATGTTTAACAATACAAAAAATTTAAAAATCATAACAGAAAAGCACCATACACATAATTAGAAAGTAAAGAACAGTTTGAAGGAAATAATTTTCCACAAATATGATCAACATAGACAAAAGGTTTTTATCTATAACATATAAAACTCACACAAATCATTAACAATCAAATAGGAAAATGGGGAAAGGGTGTATGTGAACAATCCACAGATAAGAATATTACTAAAAAGCAAAAAAAAAAAAAAAAGAATATTACTAAAAAGCAATAAATACAAAGTTTTACCTAATGAATAAACAAATAAACACAAATGAAAACAACTTAGGTAATTGCCACATTCAAATAAACCAAGTTTTAATCTATGACAATTACAAATCAAGATAGGAATGCTCTTTACAGCTGATCAGAGTACAAGTTTGTACAAAACTGAAAAGGAATTTAGACAATAGGTATCAAAAATATCAAAACCCCATGACTTATCAACTCTTTGACTTCTCAGAATTTAACCTATGAGAATAATCAGAAATGCCTGCATGGGTACATATAAAAAGATGTTCATCACAGGATTATTTATAACAGCAAAAAATTGTCAACAGCCACAATTTTCAATAGTAGAGGAACAGTCAAATAAATTATGATATATCTATTAACATATAATGAAAATTAACTATAGGAGACAGTGTTTAGAAAGAATGCTTATAATGAGAATTTTAAAAAGCAAGATACAAGCAATAATGTACCGGCTGATCACAACTAGATGAAAAAAAAATAGGTAAGTAATTATATAGAAAAAAGACTGGAAAGAAATCTACCAAAAGGGTTAATTGCTGTTATCACTAGATGATGAGATTAATTTTCCCTTTTATATTCCTCTGTATTGTCCGATTTTTCTGCAAAAGGTTGTGCTATTTCTGTATTAAAATGCAAACACAGTAAGTGTTTTGTTAGTGGGTAGGGCTGGGTATCACAGGGCACAAAGGAGGCTATTTTGGGCACGGGAGCAGCTTGCACACAGCATGGAAGCAGGAGGAATGAGAAGCTTATCACGGTCAGTGGGGAGATCAGTCATATAAGTGGGATCATTGGGGGAAACTGTGAGAAATAAAACGGAGTGGGCACAAAGGCGATGGATAATGAAGGCTTTTGAAAGACGGGCAGACAGGTTGGGACTTGGTTGTGTAAGCGGTAAGAAGCCTCTGGAGATTCTTAATCAAAGAACACGCTAGGAACAGCACTTCAGAAAGCTGAGTTGGCAGCTGCTTGCAAGGTGGCTGGGGCGGGGTGAGGGTGGGGGCACCAGGAAGCAGGTGGGGGTCGTCTGGAGCAAGAATATCAAACAGGAAGCCGCATCCCGGCTCAAGGTGAAGAAGGCTGGACCCAGTGTAGGAACAGAAGGAAAAGGGTCAATCCGAACGATGCAGTGAAGGGAAAATAGCATGCTTGGTGACTGATTCAGTAGAAAGAATATAAGTGAGGCAAGCGTCCATGATGACACCAGTTTTAATCTGGATGGCTAGAAGAAAGAGATGACAGTCACAAAGACAGTAGGGAAAGAGCAAATTTAGAAGAGAACATGATGGAGATCAGTTTGAAGTATGAGTTTGAAGTGATGGTGAGACTTCTAAGAAAGTGAAATGTATTAACTCTTGCCGGTGCCAGCCGGCAAAGTCGATCAGGTCCCGAGAACGTGCACCGCGCGGCTGAGAAAGAAAACTACAGCAAGAGACTACAACAAAGATGGGGTCGAGAGGTTCAGACACAAAGGGAAGCGGTCTGACACCGACTTTATTCAGCATCTTATATTTATACAGGAGAGCATGAGAAAGACAAGACAGTTGACATTTTTTCTTGGTTGACCTATACATCTTACAAACAGTCACAAGAAATCTTGAGAGCATGGGAATGGCACCCTGTTATTATTTCTTACACCAGATAACATTTCTCTGTGCGTGAGAAGTTTGCACAGAACTCCAGGTGTCTGCAGTAAATAAGCGCCTAATCTCTGGGGTGGCGGGACAGAGAGCTATGTTTGCAAGCAAACCCTCAAGGACTGAGGCAGCTCCCAGAGCTGTATCCTTTGGACAAAGGACCCCATTCTCATGGGCAGCTCCCCGCAAACTCTGATGTTTTGGACCCAGGGGAGAATTTTAAATATATTTATTTATTTGACTGTGCCAGGTCTTATTTGTGGCACACGTCTTGGCTGTAGCATATGGGATCTAGTTCCCCGACCAGGGATGGAACCTGGGCCTCCTGCATCGGGAGTTCAGGATCTTCCTTGGACCCAGGGGGCATTTTGACTTCAAAGATATTTTGACTTTACTTATGAATACAAATATCTTATTCAAAATTTATACAAACACTTAAGTGCTTTTCAAAAAGATCTTTTTGGGAAATCATTTCCATCCTGACAGTAATTCCTTGATTAATTTTCTACCCCAGATCAATAAACTCTTCCCAAATCTTTCATTTTTTTATTATTAAAGTGATTCTCCTGGAAGCGAATTTTTTTTTTAATATTTTGTGATATTCAATCCAACCCTATTTTTGTCCTCAACAGATATTATCAGTAATAACATCAGCCATCTTAGAGTTTCTTTGTGACCACTATTTCTCTCCAATTTTTCCAGGTCAAATTTTATAGCTTTAAACTTTACCAAGAAGACTATTATTATTTCAGTTCTTAACAATACATGTGAGGAGCCATTTGCACTATTATCTGTTTTGCATTGACCATTTCTGCCAGGAATTGAGTAAGAGATGTAACAAACACATATCCAGGATCTGTGTACATGGCAGGGGTCAAACCATTGGCGTCAGACGTGTCTTTAGGGGTCATAAGATTTGTTTTCTTGGTTCCATGATTTTATAGGCATTGAACCAAAGCAGATAGGGTTTCATTCAGGTGTGAAGTGAAGTGAAGTCGCTCAGTCATGTCTGACTCTTTGCGACCCCATAGACTGTAGCCTACCAGGCTCCTCTGTCCACGAGATTTTCCAGGCAATAGTACTGGAGTGGATTGCCATTTCCTTCTCCAGTTCATTCAGGTGTAAGATCAGGTAAAACAGATCCTGGCCTTTAACTCACTTGGAGACTTTGAACCAGCCCCTAAGGACTCTGCCTGTGCTTCAGCTTCCTCGTAGAATGGGGAAAGAGACAAGGAGGGGTGGGTGGCATGTGTCATGAACATTCTGTGAGCTACCTCACCCAGGGCCAGTGAGGATTCTTGAGGAAGTAATATGCGGAGGTGGCCTCAGTGGTTCACAGAGTGAAGCAGGAGAAAGGGATTTCAGAAGCCCTTCATGATGATGATTCTAGCTTTGACTTCTCTTTTGGAAGGAAATGCAAAAGGATATGGATGAGAAGATGGATGTTTTAATAAATATACAGAAGAACAGCAAGTTGTAAGTACAACCTGCCCCCATCTCTCCTCATCCCTAAAGAGTCTCCTTCCTTTTCTTTGCCAAATGTCCCTGAAGTTCAGAGGACTCCCAGAGCCTTCAAGGAGCTGTCTTAGTTTCTCTTGCCCCCAGTGGCTTTGGAGTCAAGACCCTCCATGGCCACCCATGCTACTGGTGAGTTCCTTTCATGTTGAAAATTATTCTCCCCAATTCTGCCCCTTCCTGACTCCCCAGTCCCCTTAGGAGAGGACTGAAGATGCAGCAAGAACTCAGGCTGATAGGAAAGACAGACACAGAGCCACAGCTCCGGCTCAGGAAAATGGATGGGGCTGGTGGAGCACCGCTCTCCCTTCACAAAAAGATGGTGGCACTGCAACAACCAAAAGACCCAATGGATCCCCTTCACCAGTGTGACTCCTGCTTTGTAAGTGAAGCCCTCCCCACCCTGCTGCAGTGTTAAAGCCCCTGGTCTCCTGTTCCCCTCTACCTCCCCTGGGCTCTCTCCCTGGGTTCCACTCCTCTCCCGACCTGGGGATGCCTCCCTAGTCTTGAATCCACTCTGGGGTCTTGCCCTCTAGGACTGGGGAGATTCTGAAACCATGACTAAGTAGGACTCAACCCTGGATGCGCCCACTCCCAAGTGCAACTATATTGTTCTGTCCTCTCCTATAGCAAGACCCGATGAGGTGCCCAGCAGCCTGGCCATCTTGGACCAGGGAAAAATGATCTTTCTTGTGCCGTTTCTGTCCTCCACAGGAGAAATGTTTGTTGTGTACCCCACAGAACAACTACGATCGGGGGTAGGTAGATCCCTGCAAGCCCCTTGTCTCAATCGGGTGCCCAGTCATCCCAAAGGCGGTGCTCCAGGGCGCATTCCCATCAACCCCAGCCTGTGCAGGCTCCGCCCCCACCGCATCCGCCCGGCCTTAGAGGGCGTGGCACTTCGAGAAAGGAGGACTTGCTTAGCCCAGCCTGGGGGCTGCCCAGAGGCCTCTGTGAAGGGCAGGGTGCCTTGCCAGCTGCCCAGCTGACCTCGCTTCAGGCTCCTGACTTTCTCCCCATATAACAGAAAACTTCCATACCACGCCTGGGCATCCTTCTCACCCTTGGCGTCTGGACCTGCTTTCTGATTTACCTGTACTTCAACTCCTGTGTGACCGAGGACATAGTTCCAACTTAATGCTGCCTCAGGACCCATCAGCGGCTTGGGTTCAGCCTCTCCCCACTCCTTGAAAGACTTGCTGCCTTCTCACATACCACCCTGCCCCCAGCTCCTTCCACCCGGAGAGTAAAATCTTCGTTTAAAGCCAAAGCAGGAGTCAAAGTATTGAATATCAGTCTCAAACTTGAGTGTGGAAGGAATATCACTTTTTTAGATCAAAATCAGTGTGTTTCAGACTCCAGCCTCTCTTCTTGCTTCCTCATGGTTCAAAGGGAAATCCTTAGGGTCATCCTTAGAGTCTCCACTGCCTCCCTCCACTTTACCTGGTTCTACAGATGTCCCAGGTCAAAGGGAAGGCCCTGAAGATATCCTATGCTATTCTGTATGATCCCAGAAGTGTGTGTGTGGGGGGGGGGGGGGGGCGGGGGGGGCGGGCAATAGGAGGAACTCCTCAGCCCAGGGTCTAGCCTGCACTGCCTCCCTCTGTGGTCTCATTACCAAGCAGGACTTAAGGCTCCACTGTTCATGGGAACTTGCTCCCTTTTGGGGCTCTGAGGATCCACCCTTATTCTCTGGCATGTTTCCTCATCCCCACCCCACCTGAAGGAGACCTTGCCCTTCAGAGGCCTTTAAAGGTGGGGGCGGGCCGTTGACCTCCCACTGCCCCATGCTGTGTCCTGCCCGAAATCCCTCCACCAAGATAAGGGGAAGCCTGGCTGCTGCCTTGAAATGAGAATGAAGAAAGATTCAGAGAAAATCGGACTTCAACAAACTATCCTGCCATGAGTGAAATTCTTTGCATTCAGTTCAGTGTCCTCTGTGTCTGCATCTCCACTGTTGCCCTACAAATAAGTTCATCAGTACTATTTTTCTAGATTCCATATATATATGCGTTAATATACAATATTTGTTTTTCTTTTTCTGACTTACTTTACTCTGTACAATAGGCTTCAGTTTCATCCACCTCATTAGAACTGATTCAAGTGCCTTCCTTTTCATGACTGAATAATACTCCATTGTATATATGTACCACAGCTTCCTTATCCATTCATCTGTTGATGGACATCTAGGTTGCTTTTGTATCCTAGCTACTGTAAATAGTGCTCAGGATCACTCTGATTCTTCTTCTGCCTCCTCCTTCCACTTGGAAGGACCCCTGTGATTACACTGAGCCCTCCTTGATAATCCAGCTACTCTCCTTAGTTTAAAGGTCAGCTGATGATCAACCTTACTTCCCATTTGCTGTATAACATAACATATTCACAAGTTATGGAGATTAGAACATCTTTGGGGACTGATTTCTGCCACCAAAGAGGAGCCCCCACCCCAGACCCCATCCCTTGACTCCCAAACCTCCAGACACTTGGGAACATTGTATGGCTCAATTCTGTGCTCAGTTCTGGTTTGGTATAGACCCACAAATTCGATACTCTTTCAAGAGGAACATAGTTCCTCTCCCCTTAAGTGAGGACTAGACAGAGTGTCTGGCTTCTAATGAATCGAATATGACGGAAGTGATGGTGTGTTACTTCTGAGATGATGTCATAAAGGACATGTGGCTTCCATCTTGCTCTCTTTCGCACACCAATTCTGGGTGAAGCTCACTGCCATGGGGTGTGGACCCAAGCAGGCCTATGGTGAGTGGCACATGGCAAGGAGCCTAGGCTTCCTGCCAACACTGGTATGAGTAGCACTTTTCCAGCCCCAGCTGAGCCTTGAGAGGACTGCAGCCCTGGCCATCGCTTGACTGCCGCACCTCATGAGGAGACAATGAGCCAGAACCCAGAAGAGCTTCTCCTAACTACCTGACCTACAGACACTGTGAAATAATAAATGCTTGTTGCTTTAAGTCGCTAGGTTTTGAGGCAGTTTGTTACACAGTGAGAGATAACCCATGTGCCGGTTTGAAGAACTGAAACAAGGTCATCAGGGAAACAGCTGCTGGGATCAGCTGAAGCGCTGAGTCTTCGTTGTGCAAATGACCGCGCAGTGCTAACCAAGCCCCGAGGACTGGTGGCGTGGTCTCCGAAGTCCCTGTCCCTTGACCTTTCCAAGCTCCCCTGTGTCCCAGTTTCACGTCATCCAACTCACAGGCAGCAGAAGGACAACACTGTGTGTTGGGGGACAGGTCTGTCTGGCTGTCAGACAGCTGTCATGTCTGCCCTTGGGAACAGACCTTCAGGGAGCCACAGCCTGCCATTCCTGCCAATGCTTCCCATGGGCCAGCTTTGCTGGTGAGCTTGTGCTTTTTCTGTTGGTTTCAAGGTCACCTCATCTGGAAGGGAATTATGTTTGACCTGTCTCTTCTCTGAAAAGATGTGACTCCTCTCCTGAGAACAGAGCCTCTTGTGGGGAGGGCGCGTTTCCCCAACCCGGGCCACCACTTCTGCTTTGCACTACAGGACCCAATTGATCAGAACAAGGTGGACAGCCGACTCAACTTGCCCAGTCAATTTCTGTCCCTGGGAATTTGAAATTGGAATTTTGGGAGACTCAGTTGGCCCCCAGAACTGGTCTTCTAATTAGGAGCTGGGGGGGCATCTGCCACTATCAGCCAAAGAAGCAGAGAAAGGTAATCTGCAGAAAAAGTAAACCATTTTGCAGAGAGAGAAGACTGAAAACAGAGGAGCTGAGAGAAGTGGAGACTCGTGCAGTTCCAGAGAGGGGACAGCAAGTACCACTGCCTGGCCTCAGCCCTGCTGGCCTGGTGCTGGCCCCTGGCTTGGCTTCATGAGAGTCTCCAGACCCTTGGACCACAGCGCCCATTTCTGTTTAAGCAAAGCAGCTTTCTGTTACCACCCAATAAGCCTGAGCTAAGGCCCCACGGTTAGAAGGAATCTCAGAGAGTGGTCGGATCTTTTCAGTTTACAGTGAGGCTTCTGAGGTCCAGAGTGGTGCAGTGAAGTGCCCTCAGCCACACAGCCCATGTGTAGCAAAGCCAAGACCAGAACCCAGGTTTTCTGACTTCTGGGCCAGTGCTCTGTGACTCTCTGGGGCTGGTTGCGTTTCCAAGGGCAATGAGATGAGATCAAAGGAGGAACAGATCTCAGGGTCAGCTGGCTCTGGACATGAATTAATGGTGTGGCTGCAGGTAAGTCACGTCGCCTCTCAGACTCCATGCTTTCATCTGGAATGTGAATATAACCACGTCTAATTCAAAGGGGTAATGAGAGCTAGGGCTTCCCTGGTAGTTCAGCTGATAAAGAATCTGCCAGCAATGCAGGAGACCCCAGTTCCATTCCTGGGTTGGAAAGATCTACTGGAGAAGGAATAGGCTACCTATTCCAGTATTCTTGGGCTTCCCTGGTGACTCAGCTGGTAAAGAATCTGCCTGCAATGTGGTAGACCTGGGTTCGATCCCTGGGTTGGGAAGATCCCCTGAAGAAGGGAAAGGCTACCCTCTCCAGTATTCTGGCCTGGAGAATTCCATGAACTATATAGTCCATGGAGTCTCAAAGAGTCAGACACAATTGAGAGACTTTCACATCACTTTCAGTGAGAGCTAAATGAGAGCATATGTGGAGGAATTCAACTCTCAAAAAAACCCAGACTACTCTGACAGCAATGACGACAAAGTCAGAATTGCCTTTCCCAGATGAAAAAGTTTCAGTTCTCCATTGCAGTTTCCCAACACCTGGACTGACTGCAGTCAGAGTGAGGTCTGCAATGAAATGAGATTTGAACTATTTCCATATTAAAAAAAATAAGTGTTTTGAGAGGAAGTATATATTAGGAAATGAATCAATAAGAAATTATTAGATGGTATGGGGATTGAGACTGTTCTAGAGGTCAGAGTGGTCCCTTGTAAAGCAGTATCCTTCCTTTCTAATCTCGGTGTCTGATTTCTAGCAGAGTGAAGGGCAAGTGGATCACCCCAGCCCACCCACAGGTGACAGGTGCTGCAGCCCCAGGCCCTGACTCAAGGAGTCACCAGAGAAACAGCTGGGCAGGCAGGGCTGGGCCCAGAAGGAGGCCAGACTGTATCATCCTTTCCCATCACTGCCCTGGGCCCTGGTATGACCCGAACTCACAGCCTCCCTTCTCCCTGGTCACAGGTTGCCGCCAGCTCCAGAAGGTGGGTGAGGGTGGGCTCAGGCATCCACCAACATGGTCAGGAGCCCCATCTCTCCCGGGTGCAACAGGTCTGAGTATATACATTTCCATGGCAATGAACTTCCCACCCACCTTCCTAAGTGTTCCTGTCTGGCTTCAGGGATCCCTAGAGCCTCCCTGCACCCTCTTCAGTATTTGAAAGGTGACTTCCCTTCTGATAAGTGTGACCAAGGTGACTCTGGTACTTCCCTCTATATTAGAAAAAACAAACAAACAAACAAACAAAAACCCGCAACCAAATCCAATCCAGATCTTACTCAGAGATTGAACAGTGAGTCTGAAAGCCTGACCCTAATTCCAATCCTAGAGGACCCAGAAGATGAAGAGTGGGCCTTCAGCAGGTGGTGAAGCAAAATGGTGCAAAGTTGCCCCCTGACACTTTAATATCAACATCAGCTTTTAAATGTGACCAAGAAATGTTCATTTTGTTTTTTATGGGTCATGTGTCTGTAGGGAGATGAGCAACTCCAGGATGAGTCTAATTCACACAAATATTTCTGAGAGCAACTTGGTGATATGTATCAGATGCTTTAAAAGATAGGGAAAAAAATTACAGATGGCTGCCAGGATTTAGCTACAAGGATACTCATCAAGGAGTCATTTGTGACATGTATATATTTTAAAATCAGAAACAACATAAATGAACACCAGTTGGTTAAATAAATTGTGGTACACCCATAAAATGAAATGCTCTGCTGACATTAAGAATAATATGTTGTTGAAATATATTTAATGCCATCGATAGTATTGGTGTATTACATAGTATTCAAATATCACCCCATTTTTTTGGTAAAAAATTTATATGTGTGTGTATGTGCATGCACATAGAGCCTGCATGAACTGAAGACACTTAGAAATATACAAGAATAGAATAATAGCAGTGGTTTTCTCTGAGCAGTAAGATTATGACAATTTCTGACATCATTCTTTGTGTTTATCTATAATCTCTAATGTTTCTATAAGGCACATGCATTATCTGTATAATAAAACTAACAGCTTTTCTTTTTTTTTAAGGAAGAGAAAGATGGCCCAGGAAGGACCCTTAAGAATAGAGACAAAGTCAGGTGAGATCTCCCCACATCCTTTCTGATGAGAAGCACCTTGGATCTTTCTATTTCCTGGGAGTGGCCAATGAAGTTGTGCCCTAGCCAAGCATTCTCCCAGAGGAAGGGGCAAATGGACCCCACTCAAAGGATAATTTAAAAGGAAAAGAGGAGGGACTTCCCTGGTGCTGCAGTGTCTAAGACTCTGTACTCCCAGTGCAGGGGGCTGGGGTTTGACCCCTGGTCAGGGAACTAGATCCCACATGCTGCAACTAGAAGTTCTCATGCCACAACCAAAGATCCTGCATTCCACAACTAAGACTCAGTGCAGCCAAAAATAAAAGGGATAATAGGGAACAAGATGAATGTGGGTAGATGTTTACAGCCATGAATACATACCCTCCCACCACTGCTCCCAGGGATCTCTGCATGCCACCCTCCTCTCTTGCCTGAGCAATCACAGTGCTCCTGGAGTAGAGGAGGATTTCCCACAGTTCATCCGCAACAAGCCAAACTTATCCTTTTAGAATGTCAGATCGTGTTGCTCTTATGCTCAGAACTTCCAGCGTTTGCCCTTTTCTCTCAGAGAAAAATCCAAAGTTGATGCTGGCAATGCCCTCAAGGATGGACCCTGCTCCTCCACACTCACCTTTACCTGTTTTCTTTCCCCACCACCTCTGGGCTCCTCTTTCTTCTTCACACACACCATATACACTCTTTCCTCAGGGCCTTTGCACTCACAAATGGTCCCTCCCATTTCTTCAGCTAGCCATGTGGTCGTCCCCTCAAAATTACATTCTCTCTCTTTTTTTTTTTTTTCATTTTAAAATAGTCTTTATTACTTTAAAGTATTTGCATACATTGAATTTTGGAGATGTACAGTTCTGAGTTTTAACATATATTGGGTTGGCCAGAAAGTTCATTTGGATTTTCCCCATCTTACAGAAAATCCAAATGAACTTTTTTTTTTTAATTGGAGTACAATTGCTTTACAATGTTGTGTTATATACATATGTCCCTTCCCTCTTGAGCCTCCTTCCCGCCCCCAGCCCAGGTCATCACTGAGCGCCGAGCTGAGCTCCCTGTGCTATACAGCAGCTTCCTGCTAGTGATCTATTTTACATATGGTAGTGTATATATCCGGAGACGGCAATGGCACCCCACTCCAGTACTCTTGCCTGGAAAATCCCATGGATGGAGGAGCCTGGAAGGCTGCGGTCCATGGGGTCGCTGAGGGTCGGACACGACTGAGCGACTTCACTTTCCATTTTCACTTTCATGCATTGGAGAAGGCAATGGCAACCCACTCCAGTGTTCTTGCCTGGAGAATCCCAGGGACGAGAGAGCCTGGTGGGCTGCCGTCTGTGGGATCTCACAGAGTCGGACACAACTGAAGCAACTTAGCAGCAGTAGCAGCAGCAGTGTATATATCAGAGAAGGCAATGGCACCCCACTCCAGTACTCTTGCCTGGAGAATCCCATGGACAGAGGAGCCTGGTAGGCTGCAGTCCATGGGGCAGTGAAGAGTCGGACACGACTGAGGGACTTCACTTTCACTTTTCACTTTCATGCATTGGACAAGGAAATGGCAACCCACTCCAGTGTTCTTGCCTGGAGAATCCCAGGGACAGGGGAGCTTAGTGGGTTGCTGTCTATGGGATCGCACAGAGTCGGACACGACTGAAGCGACTTAGCAGCAGCAGCAGCAGCAGCAGAGCAGTGTATATATGTCAGCGTCACCTTCCCAGTGACACTTTCCCAGTCTGCACAAACAACAGTATGCTCACGCTCCGAGTTCCTTATCCTCCTCACTCTCCTTTGTTGGCCTCTGCGGCTCACTTAGCACCAGCTCACATCCTATCCATTTCACTTGTCTGTGGTCTGTCTTCTGCTCGAATGTAAGTTCCTTGAGAGCAGAGATTGTGTTTCTGTCACTGCTGGATGTGGGGCCCATGGCAGTGCCAAGGGCACAGCAGGGGGTTGACAGATACTTGCCGGATGGACACATGAGTATGAAGATATTTGCCATGTGCTGAACACTACAGGCTCTGCACTAAGAACTTCACCTGCATCGTTTCATTTTATTCTTACAACAACCCCATGAAGTCATTCTGTCTGTCTTTCTATGAGGTCACGTAAATGGTCATCTTCCCTATTTTGTGCAGGATGAAGCAGACTCAGAGAAGGTAATGAACATAATCTGTCCAAGGTCACAGCATAAGTGGCAGAGGTGAGGTCAGAATTCTGCCCGAGCATTCTGATGTCAGAATCTATTTCCTCTACACTCTTGCTTTCCCTGTGTGGTCCCTAGACCAGCAGCATCAGCATAATCTAGGAGCTTGTTTGGAATGCAGAGTCTCAGGCTATATGGCAGACCTACTGAATCAGGACCTGCATTTTAACACAACTTCCCAGGTGACTCCAGTGTGCTCTAGTGTGAGAAGCTGTGCTGTGCCATCAGCTGTATGGAAAATAGGGGCCTTCACTGAGCAAGAGGCTGTGACAGTCTGGGTTAGTTTGGCCTTGGGTTCTCTCCCTCTGCCCGCTACCTTCCTACCCGGGAGCTCTTTAGTGTCCGCCTGGCTTCGGGGGAGCCACGACTCATGATGAGTACAGAAAGCTCAGCGCCGGCCCCTCTCCAGGGGCCAATCCCGCTGTGGGCAACTTTGGTTCTCCCTCTTGGAGAAAGTTCTCTCAGCTCACTCAGACAAAACCTCATGTGTGCCTCTTAAAAGCAAATGAGAGAGCCTGCTACTATCAGAGATACAGCACTGAGCCTGGAGCAGAAGGTGTTTCCACCTGACACTTAGGCACTGGGGCCAGGGAGGTTGTTAAAACCAAAACCTGCTTTCAATTAAATTGTTAATGTCTGGGAGCCCACCCTGACACTCATTTTCATCACCAAGGGCCACTTTCAGTCTTGATATTCATGAAGAATGAGCCTGTCATAAAACCAGAAATCCTCATTCCCAGTCTCGCCCAAGCCCATTAAAAACAAAAGTAAACATTAACTATAAACCCAGATATGCAAAAACCACCTATGAAAATACACCAGCAGAGGGTGCTGTGACCCCATCAGTCCCTGCCCACTGGCCCCCTCCAGAAGCAAAAGTTGCAAAGATGCAAGAACATAAATCACACAAGATTAGGGGTCTGGATCCTGGGTCCCACCCTGGCTTCATCTATGGAATCTTGTGGGAGCCCAGGGCAACAGAAACCTCTGATCTGTGCCTGCAGGAAAGTCAGTGTTCACTCAAATAGGGATGGGTTCCAAAAGTCCACCTCCAGATCTGGCATTAGCAACTCAAAATGAAGTCACTTTCATTCATGCTTTTATTCCCTTAACCAGCACTTGCTGAGCACCTGTGATGAGCCAGGCACAGGGCTAGACCATGCATTTTCCCCATCAAGTGATGCCATAACAACTAGATCCTGAGGCTAAAGCCTTTTAAGTCTTTAATAGAGAGGAAATAGAGCTAATAAGGTTATTTTCTGTTCCAGGGTCAGAGGAAAGGAATAGGGGAAGGGCAGTGTGGAGGAGAGGAAAGTAAGCGTGGGAAGAGGAGAAGAAGAGAGACCAGTAGGAGCAAGAGGACCCTGGGGAAGAGGAAAGGAAGTTGGCTTCCAGCCCCTGCCTGGTGCATATAAAATATAACCTTAAGAAGTTAGTCTCTGGCTTCCTCCCATTTTCCTTTCTAGACCCTGACTTGGGCATCTCTCCAGAGCCTTGGACTGCCCAGGGATCCTGCAACATGCCCCAACCTGCCCTGCCCATCATGGTCACCATGATCCAGGGTTTTCCACCCTCCACTCCCCATCCACACCCCCAGGCTTGCAGCTGCCCTTGTCAGCTCAGTGTTGGCAGCTGAGTCACCCATTAAACTAACACACGCTGACATGCAGCAGGCTGGTCCTCCCAGGGACACTGTGCGTCTTTTCAAGAAGACCCAACCAAATCCACCTCTAGATGGTAGATTCCCAGAGAGCGGGCTGAAAGGACATGACAACTTCAGGCTGTTCGTGTCAACTTCAGGCTGTTCGTGTCAGGGGTGGTATTCTGAAAACAAAGCCAGAACGCCTGTTTGGGGAGGGCGGGGTGGTCTCACACAGTCTCTTAGGGGAGCCAGCAGGAGGGACTTCCGGTGGGGGTGCTGGTATGGAAAAGTCATTGGCAAGTCAAGGATTTGCAGGTCAGTGATACATCTCTGAGCAGTTTTGAGTTTTGTGACTGTGACGTGTGTGTGTGCTGGGTTGAGACCAGAGAGAAGGTCTGCAGGGCTGGATGCAGGAGAACCACTGAGGCAGGAGCAGGGTCCTCCCAGAGCTGGGGCCTTTCTGTGGTTGACGGCAGGCTCGGCTTCTGCAAGGGCCACCTCCCAGGAGCACCTCCCGGCGGAGCACGCTCTGAAGATCCTGACGGTAGAACAGGAGGCTGCATTGACCGCTGCCCCTTCTCAATTCCCTGCTTGTGGGAGACCTGCTCAGATAGTCCTGCCTTTCTGGAAGCCTGGGTTTTTCCAAAGGGCCTGCTGCTGTTGCTGCTAAGTCACTTCAGTCGTGTCCGACTCTGTGCGACCCCAGAGACAGCAGCCCACCAGGCTCCCCCGTCCCTGGGATTCTCCAGGCAAGAACACTGGAGTGGGTTGCCATTTCCTTCTCCAGTGCGTGAAAGTGAAAAGTCAAAGTGAAGTCGCTCAGTCGTGTCCGACTCTTAGCGACCCCATGGACTGCAGCCTACCAGGCTCCTCCATCCATGGGAGTTTCCAGGTAAGAGTACTGGAGTGGGGTGCCATTGCCTTCTGGTGGGAGGTAATTGGACACAGAAGGGGCGGAAGGGACGGTGACAGGACCATGGCCAAGGCAGACTCCCCCACGGCAGCCACTGGCCCTGCAGCAGGCATCACCAGGGTGCTTGGCGCTGAAGCTGTCCTTCGGGATGAATCTTGGGCATCGGGCATTGCTTCCGTGCTTCAGCTGCCCACCCCCAATCCCGGGGCCTCCTGGAGGATCCCAAGTCAGGGCTTGCTGTTGCTCTGAAAGGGTCCGCTTGCTGCACAGGAAGTGAAGCACTGCGGGAGGAAGCCTGTTTGCTCACCAGGCCTGGGTACAACAGGAAAAAGTGGTATGTGTCTACATAGAAGGACTTAAAGCTGGTGTAAAGCCCTGCCTGGTTTGCTATGCCTTTGATAAGGCTGCTCTCACCACAGGGCACGTTCCCCTGGTTTTACCTCTCAAAGCCCCAGCCATTGGTGGTGACAGAGGTCAAATTAGAGGTTCAGGGGAGGGTTCTAGAGTGCTGATAATATCCTGTTCTTGACCTGGGTGGTGGTGATACGAGTGTGTGCTATGTATAAACATTTATTCATCAAACCACAGATGATGCAGCTGCTTTGGAAAACAGTTTGTTGTTTCCTCAGAAACTTTAACATGGAGTTACCACTATGACCCAGCAATTCCACTCCTGGGTGTATACCCTGAAGAATTGAAAATATAAGCTACACACACACACACAACGTGTGCATGAATATTTACAGCAGCATTATTCATAACAGTAAATGTTCATCAGCTGGTGATGAATCACAAAATGCGATCTGTCCATACCATGGAATATTACTCAACTGTAAAAAGCAAGGATGTACTGATACATGCTATGACGTGAGTGGACCTTCCTTGAAAACATTATGCTCAGTGAAAAAAGCCAGTCACAAAGGCCTCCATATAGTATGACTTTATTTATATTAAAAGTCCAGAATAGGCAAATCCACAGAGATATAAAATAGATTGGTAATTGCTAGGGGCTGAGGCAGGGGGAAGTGGGGAATGAGTGCTAATGGATATGGGATTTCTTTTGGGGGGTGATGGGAATGTTCTGGAATTACATAGTGGCAACAATTATAGATCTCTATGACTATACGAAAGATGGTTCAAGTATACACTTTAAAAGGGTGAACTTTATAGTGTGTGAATTGTATCTCAAAAACTGGATCTTGTTCTCTTTGATCTACGAATGTTACACCTTAATAATTTCTTTAAAGTTGAAAAGTGAAGATGCCACTACTCTGTTGCTATGTTCCTGGTTCTTAAGAAAAGTCACTGCCAAAATGCCACCTCCTCTATGACAGCTCCCTCATCCCTGCTCTGAGCTCCTTCAGCGTTTAGTCCTGACACCCCGCTAACTACTTACTACTTGGAGAGCCTGGCCATTTAGAGTGCAGCTGAGGACCAGCATGCCTGTATCTCTTGGAGGCTTTTTACATGTGCAGCATTTCAGGTCCCTCAGGCCCGCTCCATCAGACTCTGCGTTTCAAAAAGATTGCCAGGGAATTCACATGCACATTCATGTTTGAGAAACACTGCTCTCGCAGGCTTCCCCCTACCTCCTCCTCCTCCATCCGCTCTCTACACCTGAAGGCTCTTTTTGTCTCTCCCCACCTGGTGCTCATCAGCATTTGTGGATTCAGTGCTAGTGGCCTCAGAACTAAAGTCAATACCTACTCTAAGACCAGGATAGAGAAACTAAAATCTGGGGACACTTTGGTCAGATAAAAGGAATACGTAAACTCTGCACGTCCAAAGTGAGGTCTCCAAATACCATTTCCCACTGAAAGGCACCAGGGCCTTGGGACAGATGGCTAAGTCTAAGCAGAAAGCATACAAGATTAGGCTTGTTTAAAATGTACACGTCTTCTCTGTGTTGCGCTGTGCTCAGTCGTGTCTGACTCTTTGCAACCCCATAGACTGTAGCCCACTAGGCTCCTCTGTCCATGGGATTTTCCAGGCAAGAATACTGGAGTGGGTTGTCATTTCCTTCTCTAGGGTATCTTCCTGACCCAGGGATCAAACCTGCGTCTACTTGTCTCCTGCATTGCAGGCAGGTTCTTTACCACTGAGCCACCAGGGATTATAGTGTTCTCTAGTCATGCTTAAAATATTCAGGAATCAAGTGGAAGAGATGCACACTGGTCAAAACGGGAAGCATCAATTAGAATATTAACTGCAATGAATTGAAACACACGTTTAAAAATCCATGAATTCATAGTAATACTAGAAACTAAACTCTGTTCACTGTTGGAGGATGGTAGGAAAGCAATTCATTGTTTTGAAATGGTAAATGGAGGAAACCGAACAATTATCTTAGGTGTGAAACAGTAGAGAAATAGTAGTATCTGATTCTATCATCCCTCCCTTATATAAGCTAGAATACTTCTATGAAGGAGAAGATGGTAGAATCAGATATCACTATTTTGAAACAGAGCTTTCAAAAGATGCCAGCATTGACCATCTGCAGCATCTAATATGGAAAGAGACAGACATCACATGCCTCCTGTTGGAAGAATACCCAGCACTGAAACCAAACCTGAAGATTATTAAGCTCTCGATTACCAATTTATAGGAAAAATACGGACAGAGATCCTGTAAAATTATACCACAGAAAGGTTAGCAGCAAACTCTAGATTGTGGTTAAATCTACCGAATAAAGAACCCAGTGTCTTCAACAAACAAATTACAAGGAAAAAAAAAAAAAAGATTACAGAGGTTGAAAGTCAAAGCAACCAATTTCAACAGATGAACCTCATTTGAACCCTGATTCAAACTTTTCTCCTAAAAATCCATTTATGACAATTTTTAGACAGTTGGGAAATTTTTAAAAAATATTTGTTTTATATCAGAGCACAGTTGATTACAGGTATACAGCAAAGTGATTTGTGATTCAGTTATACCCATAGAAGTAGCCTTTTTTTTTTTTCAAATTTGTTTCCCATTTAGGTTATTATAGAATCTTGAGCCAAGTTCCCTGTGCTATATAGTAGGTCCTTGGTTATCCATTTTAAATACACTAGTGTGTCCATGTCAATCCTAAACTCCCAATCTATCTGTCCTCTCTCCCCACTTTCCCCTCTGGTAACTGTAAGTTCCTAAGTCTGTGAGTATTTCTGTTTTGTAAATAAGTTCGTTTGTATCATTTTTTAAATATTTTATATATTAACGGTATCATATTTAAGAGACAAGAGGAAAATTTGAACACTAGGAATTACTATGATACAAAAAGAGTTCTTTTTTGGTTTACTAAAACTTTTACAGATGAAATAGTATGATATCTGGGATTTGCTTCAAAATAATAGAAGATGGGCTAAATGGAAGAGTGTGGGACATGGAACCAGTTTGGTTATTTTGGGGGTTGGCAGATTGATGGGTGTGTGGTAGTTCATGATACTAATGTACCTACTTTGGTGTATGTTCAAAGGTCTCTAAAATTTAAAAAAACTAGAACAAAAGATTTATAAGAAAGTGTTATGTAAGAACTAAGAACAATAAGATCACCTTTCTTGTTTCCTTCTCAACATACTTACTCATAACTAGATTTTCTATAACATAATAATTTGCCTTCAGAGGTGTTCTACAGAATGAGACACTCAAGTCACCATCCAAAAATGAAGCAGAAACTTAAACCTTATGAAAACTCAAGGAGAAAGAATTGGATACAGAAATAATTACGGGTGAGGCATGAGAGGAGCTGAATTCGCATCAGAGGTCCACCAGCCGAGGGCAGGACCAGGCTGCAGATGTGCTTATGAGTGCACTGGGGGTGGAGGTAGTGTGTCTGTGGGTTTCAACCCTGCCTGCATGGGTGAGTCACCTGGAAAGCTCTGGAAACACAGGGATGCCCAGGATTCTACCCTAGCCCCATTAAATCTCTGCAGGAGGCCTGCGGTTTCAGTGATTACCAAGCCCTGCCCCAACCCCCCCAGGTGACTGATCCTGACACACAGCCAGAGAGAGAGAGAGGACTGTAGCCAGCTTGCTCATATTTAAATAGCTGGGTAAACCTGCTGGGAAATGCTGGTGCAGCCACTGCCAGATAAATACAAAGTGAGCTGGTAAGTGAAACACTGGGCGTCCACATCATTCTGTTTGCTGTGAGTCACCTGAGGCCGATTGGAGCCACTGTGTCCAACCTGAGTTGCTTCTCTCTGGGTCTCAGGTGTGGCTGAGCTCCAAGGAGGCCACAGGTTGGCTCCTGTGGGCTCAGCCGTGGGCTCCTGGGCTGCAGGTTTTGGCAGCACATATGTAGCAAGCGCCTAGGATCAACAGCTGGTCAGCGGAAGTCGTGGTCAGGATCAAGTTGGGGGAGGAAAGGTTTGGGGTCCACAAAGGTGGCCTCCTGCTGCATGCTGGACTATGAGTCAACCTCAGGAACACCCAGCGGCTAAGCGGGCAGTGCCAAGCCCAGACTCCATCTCCATGGCAACAATATCCCTTCCGCAGGATCTAGGGCTGGTGCTGAATGGCGACTTTCATCAGGGCCACCGTAGAAAGTTAAACTGGCTAATTGACAGGGAACAGAGAGTTTAAAGTCAGTGTGTCAGAAGCCACAGCCCCCTGGCAATTGAGGCAGGCAGTTTCTAAGCAATTATGGTTCACTATGGGCTTCCCTGGTGGCTCAGCCAGTAAAGAATCTGCCTGCAATGCAGAGTACCTGGCTTTGATCCCTGGGTTGGGAAGATCCCCTGGAGAAGGGAATGGAAACCCACTCCAGTATTCTTGCCTAGAGAATTCCATGGACAGAGGAGCCTGGCGGGCTACAGTCCATGGGGTTGCAAAGTCAGACATGACTGACTAACACTTTCAAGGGAAAACATGATTTGAGTTTCAAAAATTCCATTCCCAGGTATTCACCATGGGGTAGACCAAGGTCCTCTCACCACAGCCTCCCCAGTGGGTAGAGGTGGCTGGACATCTCCCCAGCCTGGGTGGGTGCTGCCTGGCCTCCCTCTGATCCAGCAGGAGCCTGTCACTCTCAGCCTAGAGGGGCGCCCCACTCCCACACAGGGGCCACAACTCAGCTGACCTCCTACCACACCCTCATTCCGCTCTGGGTGTGACCCACCCTTTGACCTTCCCCTTGCCTCAGCCCCACCCGAGTGTACCTGCTCTCCCTGCTGGCCAGCTCAGCATTGCTCATGGCCCCTAGCCCTGGGGTCCTTCTGGTTTGGCCTCTCCCATGAACATCCCTTCTCAGGCAGTCCTACTTGTTATGTCCTGGCCTTCCTGGGCCCTTCCCCTCTCTGGCCCTGGCCCTAGGGGTCTTGGCATCCCTCACCTGCTGCCAGGTAACAAGAAGGCAGGAATCTGGATCGCATCACTGGACAATGATAAATTTAAGACTCTTCAGTTCAGTTCAATTGCTCAGTCATGTCTGACTCTTTGCAACCCCATGAATCGCAGCATGCCAGGCCTCCCTGTCCATCACCAACTCCCGGAGTTCACCCAAACTCATGTGCATCGAGTCGGTGATGCCATCCAGCCATCTCATCCTCTGTCGTCCCCTTCTCCTCCTGCCCTCAATCCCTCCCAGCATCAGAGTCTTTTCCAATGAGTCAGCTCTTCGCATGAGGTGGCCAAAGTATTGGAGTTTCAGCTTTAGCATCAGTCCTTCCAATGAACACCCAGGACTGATCTCCTTTAGGATGGACTGGTTGGATCTCCTTGCAGTCCAAGGGACTCTCAAGAGTCTTCTCCAACACCACAGTTCAAAAGCATCAATCCTTTGGTGCTCAGCTTTCTTCACGGTCCAACTCTCACATCCATACATGACCACTGAAAAAACCATAGCCTTGACTCGATGGATCTTTGTTGGCAAAGTAATGTCTCTGCTTTTCAATATGTTATCTAGGTTGGTCATAACTTTTCTTCCAAGGAGTAAGCGTCTTTTAATTTCATGGCTGCAATCACCATCTGCAGTGATTTTGGAGCCCTCCAAAATAAAGTCAGCCACTGTTTCCCCATCTATTTCCCATGAAGTGATGGAACCGGATGCCATGATCTTCGTTTTCTGAATGTTGAGCTTTAAGCCAAGTTTTTCACTCTCCACTTTCACTTTCATCAAGAGGCTTTTGAGTTCCTCTTCACTTTCTGCCATAAGGGTGATGTCATCTGCATATCTGAGGTTATTGATATTTCTCCCTGCAATCTTGATTCCAGCTTGTGCTTCTTCCAGCCCAGCGTTTCTCATGATGTACTCTGCATGTAAGTTAAATAAGCGGGGTGACAGTATACAGCCTTGACGGACTCCTTTTCCTATTTGGAACCAGTCTGTTGGTCCATGTCTTTAAGGAGCATCAAACTTCGGTGCAGCAGGGTCCACATGGGGCAGGAGGAAGGCAGTGTGAGATGTAGGTGTGAGGGCAAGATCTGTGGCCTCTGGAATCAGGATAGTTCCCTGGGGGAGGTGGGACTTGAAGCAGGTACGGAGGACAGGCTGTGTGTGAGTCTGGGGGTGAGAAGTGGAGGGACTGGGCAGCAGGAACAAGTCACCTCCCTTACTCTAGCTGACAAGCCCCAACCTGTTCTGGCCTTCCGCCACCTCTCACCTCATCTTCTACCACTTCCCCTCCCTGTCTTAGCTCTGAATGTCACTGTCCCATCTTTACCCTGTCCTCTCTGCCTAGAATAATGCCGGCATGCAGGAGGTGGATCAGGCGCTGTTGTCCTAGGGTGGTGAGCAGAAGTTTCTCTGAGGAGGTGACTTGTGGGTACCCTTGAATACCTATTGGAGAAAGCCATGCAAATATATGCATGTGTACACGCATGTCTTCACGACGTCTTGATTTTCTACAAATGGTGCTCAGTGAGGCTCCCAGCCCCCTGTGGAGAGGTATCCAGGGCTTTAAGGCAGCCTCAGGTGTGGGCATGCAGACCTGGTCGGCTGAGGGAGTCCTGCTCGGGCTGCCAGGGACCACTTTCCTATTCCCACCTCAGACAGAGGGCAATGTCAAAGGCTGGTGGGCAGAGGACAAGCCCCCAGCATTCACGTTTTCTATTACCGCCGGGCTGGAAGCAGCATCCTCAGGGCAAGGAGGTGAACCGCAGCACACGCTCCCTTACTCTGAAGCCCCCCTCCCTTCCCCTCAGCCAGCCTTTCTCCAAGAAGCACTGAGACCCATAAGAGAGCTACCCCGGCTCCAGGGCGGAGTGCAGTTTCCTGGGCAGCTTCCTTCCCATGTCAGGGACTGAAGTTTAAAGGACAAGGGAGCTCAGTGAATAAATGACTATGACTAAGGCATGGACCTCAAGGTTCCCTTTGCATAGACTGGTAATAAGGCCTCTCGCTTCTGGGCTCTGATACTGTCCACCCGCCCAGAACATGACACTGGGAGAAATTTCAGGCGCCACTGAAATTAGTAGATGTTACTGTCTTCATACACGCTGTTGATATTACTACCATTCCGGTTTCTTCTTTTGCTAAAAGTGGATTCGTTCCCGGTAAGGGAATGATAGCAACCTGATCCCGCGGATCACTCGGCGCCAGGCATTGTCTCGGAGTCCTGCCCCAGCGGAGGGAGGGAGCCGGGCTGGCAGGGTGCAGTTCCCTCCACGCCCACTGGGTGGCGCAGGCGCCGCACTCCGTAGGGAGCTGAGCACCAGAGGCCGGGGGCTGACTTGCAAGGAAAGGGTCCCCGGAGGAGGAGGGCCCCTCCATCTGTCACAGAGGACCCCGGCCTCGCAGCTCTGACCTGGGAGGTCCGCTGCAGCTTCATCCAAGCTCGGTTCCGACAGAGGCCTTCCCTTTGCTTTCCACAAACTTCTCTCCTGGGGATTCTCATCTCACAGAGCAGCCTCCAAGACAAGGGCTTGGCCACAGATGTGCTGGAGCCCGGGGAAGAAAGTGGGGGCGGAGGGGGGGAGCAGAGAGGAGGGGAGCTCTTGCAAAGTGAAATGAGAAGGCCCAAGGCGGTCAATGGTCAAGGCCAGACCTGGGGTCAGCCTTCTTGATTTGATAGTAAACCAGCCTGTCACATCCTGATCTCCTGCAGATATTGGGGGGTTGGGTGGGGGGGGCGGATAGGGGAATGGGATGCTGTCCTGGGAGATGGGAATGGAGAGGGGAGATGGAGGCAGAGAAGCGGAGGGTAGCCGGACTGGACACCTTGACAAGTAGGGCCCAGGCTAGCTAGGATGACGTGGGGGCCCTCCTGGGTACAGTTGTTTGGCACTTTCTTCCAAGGTTCTCAGATGCTTGTGGAAACCTGCTGTCTCCTCTTCTTCTGCCTCTGGGCAATGCCCCATTTGCCCAATTCAAATCTGCCTTTTGTTTGTGAGAGCACTGGAGCTTTCTGGGGAGAGTGAAGCCGGGGAACAAGGAAGTGGAGCTGGAACAGGCACCTGGGGATTTACGGGCGCCTTGAGTGTAGGTCTTAGGGCACTAACCCGCCTCCTGCTGCTTTGGTACATCCGCAACACCCCTGGGATGTTTCTCCACACGTAGCAGGGCCCTCGTTCAAGTTCATTGTCCAACTATGTCCGAGAGAGCTGAAGAGCAACGTCGTGCCCCTGAGCTATTTGTGTAAAATGCAGATTCCACCTTCTTGTTCCTAAAGATTCTAATTCGAGAAGATGAGAGTGGGGCCCAGGAATCTGAATTTTAACAGACACTGGAAGAGATTCCCAGGCATGGTGGCTAGGTTCCACTTGGAGCAATACCAGCCGAAGCTTTGGGGCACTACGTTTTATGGAGAGAAGCCTGCAGGCAGCAGGTCCTCCTTCCTTTCTGAGCGTCTCCTCTGGCTTGGTGTGACTTCAGGTTCAGCAACTCTAGAGCATTTTTTCCCCTGCGCTCAGCCTCTTCAGCTTTCCCAGGCCTGGTTTTACTTATTTTTCTTTCTCCTGACCTCACTGGAACATCGAGCTCCATTCTTTCAATAGATAAGCTCTTTATTAGCATCAGCCTAGAATTTTGGGAAGCCTCAAACAGTCGTGCAGCATTGGATAAATCCTGTAAGAAATGAAATTATCATTTGCCAGCCATTATTATGGAACCTGCATTCTGCAACCGTGTAATTTTCTTTTCTTAAATGGTTCTGATTTGAGTCTAAAACACCTCCCTTCCCTTCCCACCCCCATTCCTCTGAGCTGAGCCTCCTGAACTCTAGATCTTTGTGCTATCAATCACAGTTTCTTTCATTCTTTTTATTCTTCATGGAATGAGAGAGGCACAAACAATGTTTTTAAATAAAATTTAGAAAATGTCTACATGTCCTTATCTCCTGGAAGAACTTTAAGTAACTACATTTCCCTGGGGTTTACTTTCCTGCCTGGCTCAACCTGCTATCATAAAAATAGAAAGCTGGCAGACAGATATACAGAGTCCACAGAGTTGGGTATTTCCTTATTGCATTTTTAAGAGCAGTATTTTGTAATTGCTGTGATAATACAAGGGATGATATTTGTGAGAGTAAGCCCAGAGCACCTTCCCTGCTGGTGTCTGCCCTCTAATAACCCCGTGCGATGATGGCGACGCACCACCAGGAGGGGATCATCACAGAACATTAATGAGAAGTTGAGAGCTGGCGCCAGGAGAGCTGCAGAGACAGAAAGCAGTGACTAGGCCAGACGGGCCCGTCATTTTTGCACTTTGAGCAAGAAGTGAGAAATGGAAAACATTCTCTCTACCTTCCCAGCATTGATGTCTTTGAGCTGTGGTGCTGGTGAAGAGTCCCATGGACTGCAAGGAGATCAAACCAGTCAATCCTAAAGGAATTCAACCCTGAATATTCATTGGAAGGGTGGGCTGAGGTGGAAGCTCCAATACTTTTGCCACATGATGCAAACAGCCGACTCATTGGAAAAGACCCTGATGCTGGGAAAGATTGAAGGCAGGAGAAGAGGGCGGCAGAAGATGAGATGGTTGGATGGCATCATCAACTCAATGGACATGAGTTTGAACAAACTCTGGAAGATAGTGAAGGACAGGGAACCCTGGAGTGCTGCAGTTCATGGGATTGCAAAGAGTCGGACACGACTGAGCAACTGAACAACAATACCACCTTCCCAGCAAATATGGTGCCTGGCTCAGAATTTCCTCTGACTTTGTGTCCCCAAGACCCTGGCTGCCCAATTACATGGGCAGATCCAAAGAGAAACTGTTCAAGAGAGTTCAGGAAAATGACTGTTCCCTCAGCTCTGTGAGGACACATGGGTTCTGGCTGAGATGAGAGATTTGAGAAGGTCATAACTGAGCTCCAGATGCATCTAGAACCCTCTCAAAATATCACTTTTCTAAAATGTCTTGTCACTTTCTAAAAATTATATTTTCAAGTTAGATTCTGCAATGTGTTTTCCACTATTTTTGGGTCTTTAAGAAAGAGATAATGCATTTCCTTGCTGGGCAGAGGGTGCTAGACTTGCAGGAATCTTCTGGGTTGCAGCTACAGAAACATCAGCTTATTTGCTAACCAGGGACAACTTGCTCTGCAGCAGCCACGGAGGCCCCAGGGACCCCACGGGCTGGGCAGGGCCTCTAGCCCAGGACTAGAATTCGAGCACACCCGGGTCCTCCAGGGAGCCGCTAGGCTCCAGGTCACTGACTCTGCAAGATCTGTTTGACCATGCAAGCGCCAGGGGTGTGTTTCCACTTCTTACACTTAATCATTCTCCCTGAGAGGGGTCCATGTCATTGTCTGTTTACAGAGCAGGAAAGCAAGGTTGAGGGAGGCTAACAGCTGGCCTGAGTCACAATCCCCCACTGAACGTGGTGCCGCCCACCTGGACATCCTGGGTGCCTAGAACACCCAGGGTATATGCAACAAAGGACAAAGAGGGGCTCAGGGATCAAGCCCAGCTGCTGTGATTCGAAAACCAGAGTCTTTCCACCTCATCAAAAAGCCAGGAAAATGATCTTCGGCTTTTCCACTGAAGACCCAAGGAATCCACGTCCCCGCCTTTTTTGCTCTGATTCTGGAGCTGTGAAAGCCAGTCACCATTTCCTGCCTTAAAACTGAAGAATAAATTTTACAGTTATAAATATGAACATCACAAGGACACGCTCTGGCTCATGGGGAGGACAAGTAGCTACAGCTACACAGAGCCTTGAGGTTTATTTCATAAGTCACCACCAGGCCATCTCAGAATGGCATTTGGAAGACAGAAAAAATGAAAGTGTTCCCACTCTGATTTGTTACTTGTTTTAACACCAAGCAAAGGACTGGGGGACGATCCTGGGCCAAACTTGGAGGGCCGGGAGGAACGTGCCTATGTCATGTAGACATAATCCAGAGATGCTTGTTTCAGACAGAACATTTTCCCTCTGAAAATCCTGAAACCTTCCTAGCCCTTGAATGTGGTAAAGTTCGTCTGAAACCATTTAAGCACACGCAGTGGAGGTGAGGAGTGGGAGTGGTGGTCTTTAAGGAGTGGTTTCTTGAGCTTCCCTGGTGGCTCAGATGGTAAAGAATCTGCCTGCAATGCGGAAGACCTGGGTTCAATCCCTGGGTTAGGGAGATCCCCTGGAGAAGGAAATGGCAACCCACCCCAGTATTCTTGCCTGGTAAATCCCATGGACAGAGGAGCCTGGTGGGCTACAGTCCATCTGGTCACAAAAGAGTAAGACACAACTTAGAGACTAAACAAGAGCAAACTCCGTTCTGAGGGCTACCCAAAACTGAGATGGGCAGAAAACCAGGGTCTTGCCAGAGTGGTTTTACAGACAGAAACTCAAAGAGAAAAAAATGTCCCAAGAGATTACGTGATATGACTGATGGTGACATGCAGTGAAAAGGCCGTCATAAATTCTTATAAAAAATATAGTGGACAGATGGTCCCCAGATGCTTATTTGAGATCGGGTTCAGGTCTTACCTCTTCCAGGGAGGTGCCTATAGCAACACCAGCATCTAAGCTCTTCCCCTTCTTTAACCTCATCTGAAGTTTTATAACAAGCAGAATATACCACAGTATTAAAAAAAAAAATCCAGTCTTAACTGAATCTGACTGGACTCCTTTCTCTGGTATCCACTTCAGGGTGGAAACCACTTCCTCAATGAGATGAGTGATGTCTCGTTAGCACTGCCTTTAGATCCAGGCAAGAGGAAGCCTGTTCAAGGTGCAGCACTTTCATGGGTTAAGTCCATATTCTGACTTCTGGAATATTCCCCAGGTGCTCTGGGCCACATAGGCCCCTCTTCACATCTGTCTCTCCTGGACAGACAACACTGCCAGTCCCTGAATGGCCAAGGGGGAGCTATTTGCAATGGGTCTGCTTGGACACAGAGCTGGAAGTCCACCAGCCCCATGTGAGAGTTTTCATGGTGCCAGAGCCTGCTGGGCAGAAACGGGGGTTGGACTGTGGGCTGGGCTCTGGGACTGTCTCCCTGTGCCACTGCTTTCTAGTACAGAATTCTGAGGATGCCAGAAATTCTCCATGTGAACTGGACTTTCCAGCCTCGTGTTGCTCTGAGGAACTTCAGGCAATGATATAGGGGCACTTCACAGATACAGAGGTTGCCTGGCTGGCAGTGGGAGGGGTGAGGAGAGGTCTCTGGCAACAAGGCTGGGGGCTTGCCTGGATGTCTTCTTCTAGGCTCCTCGCCTGCTCGAGGCAGCCCAGGCATGTCCTAGCTAACTCAGTTAACGTTCTGTTTAATTTTTGTCTTGTTATTGCTATCACGTCTCTGGAACGAAGAAATGAGTCACCAAAATAATGAAATGCCTGGCTAAGCTTGAACACACCACCAGGGGACTTTCTAAATAAATGAAAAAGTGGAAACTGCAGGTCCCCATAATGAATTCAAAGACTCTGTTCCAAGATGGAAATAATGTTAAATAAGGGAGTTTAAAGCAAAGGAGGTAATTAGGAGAGAATGGTGGCTGACATTGAACTGAGACTGTACCAGGGCTCCGTCTCAAAAACAAACGAGCCTCATTTGTAGCAGCGGTTCTGTGTGTTGCTCTGTTGATTTAAAACACAGCATAGCTTCACTCTCTTGTGTGCCACACACCTAAAATGAGAATGTACTTGGTCAGGCTAGACTGACAGTTTCTTCTACTACACTTAAAAGATTTACTAAGAAAGTTCAGTGGACAAACAAGCATTCAAGGAGAAATTTAGGTTTAATTAAGAAAGCAGCTCTTTAAAGGACTTCAGCAGAATAATTGTTGGTATGCAAATAGTACTATGAACTACAAATGAGTCATCCATTCTTTGAAGGAGGCTGAACAGGATCTCTTCTTGGAAGGACTTGGGACAATTTTGTTGAACAATAGCAAGTTCCATGTCATCCTCACCAAGCAATAATGACTGAGTCCTCTTCAGCCTAACAACAATCAGGTAATCTCTTTTAGGTGATTACTACAAAATAGGCCTTTGGTTGAGTGCTTTCCAAGCAGTTAGCCCTCACAACAAGCCTATGAAATGTTGGTTACTAGTATTATGGCCATTTGACAGATGAGGAGACTGAGGCTTTGGGAGGCCACGGGCCATGCCCAAGTTAGCCACCTGAATACTAGGTGGTGGCTCAGTCTGTCTACAATGTGGGAGACCTGGGTTCGAGCCCTGGGTTGGGAAGATCCCCTGGAGAAGGAAATGGCAATCCACTCCAGTACTATTGCCTGGAAAATCCCATGGACAGAGGAGCCTGGTAGGCTCCAGTCTATGGGGTCGCAAAGAGTCGGACACAACTGAGCGACTTCACTTTCACTTTCAAAGATGGGTATAGTCAACTATAGGTCTATAGACCTAAAGGTCTCTGCCTTTAGGAAGTTTACTATCTAGTTTTCTTTTTTTTTTTTTAAGATTTATTTGTTTTATTTTTTGGCTGTGCTGGTCTTCATTGCTGCTCATGGGCTTTTCTCCAGTTGTGATGAGTGGGGGCTACGCTCCATCGTGGTGCATGGGCTTCTCACTGTGGTGCTTGTTTTGCTGTGGAGCACAGGCTCCAGGGCATGTGTGCTCTTCATCGTGGTGCACGGGCTTCTCACTGTGGTGCTTGTTTCGCTGTGGAGCACAGGCTCCAGGGCACGTGCGCTCAGCAGTTGAGACTCCCAGGCCCAGAGCGCGGGCTCAGTACTTGTGGCTCACGGGCTTCATTGCTCCACAGCCTGTGGGATCTTCCTGGACTACGGATCGAACCCCTGTTTCCTGCGTTGGCAGGCAGACCACCAAGGAAGCCCTGTGTGTGCACGCATGCTCAGTCGCTTAGTCTTTGCCAACCTTGGAAGCCCTGGTATTTTTTAAATGTTGTAAATTTTCTAATCTTAATAAGCTCAGACCAGCTTTGTCTTCCAGCTGATCTGAATTGGGTACGTCTCACTAAAGTAAGTAAAACAATATGAGATATTTTTCTAACCAATTAACTATTGTCATGGATTATAAGAGGAATGAGAGGAAACCTGACTGATGAAATATCCAGTCCGCACTTGGGAAGCAATTGCCTGAAAAATACTCGCATTTCTAGACTGGCACGTGGTATGTATTATGCCTGAACAGTGACAGAAACAGTGCTGATTTTGTAACGAAACCTCAGGGAAGCCATTAACAAGTTGGCATTTCTAATTCATGTGGAAATGTTCATTTTATTTATCAGGGAATTGCAGCAGTGGTGTTCATTTAATTAAGAATCTGGTGCTGTGGAAGGGCAATTTTGTGAAGTGTGTAATATTACAAACAAACATGAATTCAGACGCAGAAAAATTCAGTCACGCGTCTACGGGTCAGCTCATTTTCCTGTGACCCACTCATTTTACACAGTTTGAGAGCTGCTTAACAAAAGAATAATATCATTATGTTGTATCATTTTATAAGGTTTTTTTTTTTTTTAAGGCAAATCCATCTAACTAGTAACTGTACTAGGCTCCGAAAGAGCCAGAAAGAACAGAAAGAAACTATTTCTGTGTATTAGAAAGCAGGTGAACAGCTAGCTGCTTTCTCAACTGCAAATAAAGCGTTGGCGTATTCTAATCTATGTGATAGGCATTATAAAATCAAGAAGTGAGAAGGCAGGTTTGAATGAGGAGTCTAAGAAAAGCAGAGGATGGGAATCAGATGGAGACTGGAAGGGGACAAAAAGACTGGAAAAGGTGGCATGGGAGATCATCCACTCTCAGCGTCTGACACCCACACCTTCTCCAAGAAGCACTGCTCACCTGTCAAAGCTGTAGGCCCGCTTATCTCCAGGATCCTAAGCCGCCCCACCTCCAGGTCTGCATTCATTGTTTACTGCTGAGCTCTAGTTAAGCGCCAGGTGCTGGGGTGTGTCACACCTACGAACAAGGAGAACGGGTCCCTGGCCTCTAAAGCCGATGGTCTGGTCAGAGGAGACAGTCGTAAACAAGTAGATAAATAATTGTGAAAGAAGGAGGTGACTATTTATGCTGTGATGAAAATAAAGCAAGGTAAAGGGGTTGAGTGTGATGGAGGGACATGGGGGATGCAGAAAGGCCTCTCTGAGGTTGTGACATCTTAGCAGGGAAGAAGCCAGCCATGGGAGGCTCCAGAGGGGGTGGAGTGGGGGGAGCATCCCAGATGGAGCAGGTGCCAGGGCCCTGGGGCAGGAAGGAGTTTGTTTTATCTGAGGTTGAGTAAGAAGGTACCAATATAGCTGAACCATAGGAAGGGAGAAAATAGGAGATGAAGGTGGGAAATCACAGAGGCCAAATCCTGTGGTAATCTAGGCCAGGGCTAAACTCTGGGATTCTCTTCTAAGTGGAATAGGAAGTGACTGAAAGATCTCTAGTAGGGAAGTGATGGTGGATTTCCATTTTTCTATTGTTGCTTGTTGGAGCTTGGGTCATAGGAAGATGAGGGTAAGGAGGTGCATAAAGAGAGTGACCAGTCATAGCATCCATCTTCTCCCCTAGAGCTGAGTGCAGGAGTGGGTCTGTGACCTTGCCAGGGCATGGAGGCCTGTCCATGGGATGTTTCTGTGGAAGTGAGAAAGGCAGATTCTTTCTCCTGTCTTTGGTGTTGAGCCACAACTTCCACCCTTTGGAAACGCCAGAGAAAGTGATGAAGGGCTGAGAGAAGGATGGGCATACCTGCCTTCTCTGGGGTCCCAGTGCTGCCTGGCCTCCTCCAGCTCTTCCTTTGATTCCCGAACTTTTAGCTGAAGGAGTTCTAAGAAAGATATGGAAGTTAGAGATGGAAAGCAGATGGCCAGGGAGGAGTGGAAGAAAACAGAGGGGGAGACCGACCTTGGCCTTGAACGTGGGTGAGATCCAAGAAGAGGGAAGCAGAGATGCATGAGCTTTGGCTCAAAGATCTCATGCAGAGAGGACTCTCTGACCCTGGCAAGAGGACAACTGCGTGTTTTCTGTCCAAACATCCAAGTTACTCATTTCCCCAGGTGATACTGCAGCTGGGGGACCTATGAGCAGTCCTGCAGCTAACAGCTCACAATTCTGAGTTAAAAAAACCCAGGATGGTATTTAAACCAAGAAGCAAGAATGCAAGGGCAGTGTGCCTCAGTATGTATAGCATGGGGGCAAAGCATAATTAACTCACAAGGATTTCCTTTGAAATATAGAGAGGGGACTTCCCTGGTGGTCCAGGGGTTAAGACTGAGCTCCCCCTGCAGGGGGTACAGGGTCAATCCCTCATTGAGGAACTAAGATCCCACATGCCACTCGACATGGCCAAAGAATGAATAAAAATTTTTAAAATATATGTATATATAATGAAAAAAGATCCTGACATTTTCCTATACATCTAATGGAAATTAACAAAGATAAGCAAAAATGTCACAAATATTGTTATTATTCTGTGTGACATCCTATTATTTTTATTGTTCAGTTCAGTTGCTCAGTTGTATCTGACTCTTTGTGACCCCATGAATTGCAGCATGCCAGGCCTCTCTGTCCATCACCAACTCCCGGCGTTCACTCAAACTCATGTCTATCGAGTCAGTGATGCCATCCAGCCATCTCATCCTCTGTCGTCCCCTTTTCCTCCTGCCCCCAATCCCTCCCAGCATCAGAGCCTTTTCCAATGAGTCAGCTCTTCACATGAGGTGGCCAAAGTATTGGAGTTTCAGCTTTAGCATCAGTCCTTCCAAAGAACACCCAGGGCTGATCTCCTTTAGGATGGACTGGTTGGATCTCCTTGCAGTCCAAGGGACTCTCAAGAGTCTTCTCCAACACCACAGTTCAAAAGCATCAATTCTTCAGCGCTCAGCTTTCTTCATAGTCCAACTTTCATATCCATACATGACCACTGGAAAAACCATAGCCTTGACTAGATGGACCTTTGTTGGCAAAGTAATGTCTCTGCTTTTGAATATGCTGTCTAGGTTGGTCATAACTTTTCTTCCAAGGAGTAAGCATCTTTTAATTTCATGGCTGCAGCCACCATTTGCAGTGATTCTGGAGCCCCCAAAAATGAAGTCTGACACTGTTTCCACTGTTTCCCCATCTATTTCCCATGAAATGATGGGACCAGATGCCATGATCTTCGTTTTCTGAATGTTGAGCTTTAAGCCAACTTTTTCCCTCTCCTCTTTCACTTTCATCAAGAGGCTTTTTAGTTCCTCTTCACTTTTTGCCCTAAGGGTGATATCATCTGCATATCTGAGGTGATTGATATTTCTCCCTGCAATCTTGATTCCAGCTTGTGCTTCTTCCAGCCCAGCGTTTCTCATGATGTACTCTGCATAGAAGTTAAATAAACAGGGTGACAATATACAGCCTTGACGTACTCCTTTTCCTATTTGGAACCAGTCTGTTGTTCCATGTCCAGTTCTAACTGTTGCTTCCTGACCTGCATATAGGTTTCTCAAGAGGCAGGTCAGGTGGTCTGGTATTCCCATCTCTTTCAGAATTTTCCACAGTTTATTGTGATGCATACAGTCAAAGGCTTTGGCATAGTCAATAAAGCAGAAATAGATGTTTTTCTGGAACTTTCTTCCTTTTTCCATGATCCAGCGGATGTTGGCAATTTGATCTCTGGTTCCTCTGCCTTTTCCAAAACCAGCTTGAACATCTGGAAGTTCACGGTTCACATATTGCTGAAGCCTGGTTTGGAGAATTTTGAGCATTACTTTACTAGCATGTGAGATGAGTGCAATTGTGCGGTAGTTTGAGCATTCTTTGGCATTTCCTTTCTTTGGGATTGGAATGAAAACTGACCTTTTCCAGTCCTGTGGCCACTGCTGAGTTTTCCAAATTTGCTGGCATATTGAGTACAGCATTTTCACAGCATCATCTTTCAGGATTTGAAATAGCTCAGCTGGAATTCCATCACCTCCACTAGCTTTGTTTGTAGTGATGCTTTCTAAGGCCCACCTGACTTCACATTCCAGGATGTCTGGCTCTAGGTCAGTGATCACACCATCGTGATTATCTGGGTCGTGAAGATCTTTTTTGTACAGTTCTTCTGTGTAGTGAATGCTAAGTATTTATTTACCAAGATTTTTGTAGCTTCTCTCTCGCTTTGACCCCCAGCTCTCAGGTTTTCTGGTAAGGGTTTAAGTTCCTCAATCACCAGTTGTCAGACCTACTACAGAAGTCACAGCCTAACCACACGCAGAGGGTGGAGGTGAAATCTGAAACGACTAGGGTCAGGGTGCCTACTTCGGGAAGAAGCTGGTGAACCTAAAGTGGGAGGTTAGATGTGAGAGCGGGGAGACCTTCATCTTAAAGCAGGAGGTCTGGTGTCCCTTCATGGGTGCTGCTGCCATTCAGGCTGTCCTCACATTCTCTAATCGGGCATCATTGCCCATGCCATGCCCTGTGGCACTACAGTCGCCCTTTGGCGGAGTGGGAGAAATGCTCTCCCCAAAGGGCCTCTAAAAAATGCTGCTGCTGAGACTGCCCGGGTGATCCACTGGTTAGGATTCTGTGCCGCCAATGCAGGGGACTCAGGTTCGATCCCTGGTCAGGGAACTAAGATTCCACATGCCTTGCGTTGAGGCCAAAAGATTTAAAAAAAAATAAAAGTGCTGTTGCTGCTGTGTGTGTGTGTGTGTCTCTGTCTGTGTGTTAAAGTTTAGTGCAATGGTTCTTCCAGCTTCTACTTACAGCTCCCTTCCTCCCTAGGTCCATGGGTTAGGACCAGACATTGCTTTGATGTGAAACACCAGCCTTTCCTCAGCCTTCACTGAAGCTTGTGTTCCTTATGTAGTCAAGGTTGTCTTGCCTCCTTTCTTTTTTTTTTCAGTTCTACCTGTTTATTGCTATCAACCCATCTCCCTCCATCCCTCCTCATGCAAGTATGCTCAGTCATGTGACCCCCATGGACTGCAGCCCACCAGGCTCCTCTGTCCATGGAATTTTCCAGGCAAGAGTACTGGAGTGGGTTGCCATTTCCTCTTCCAACGCCTCCTTTCTTGAGATGAGTTCTTTCCCAGGATGGCAGCACCTTGATCCCTCAGGTAAGGAGACTTCAGGTGGGCCAATCCCACCAGTTCACCTGGCATTTCTAGACACACCCACCCCCATCCCATCCCTACCATGGTATCCATACCTAGGGGGTGAGATGAGAAAATCTGTGTTTAAATAAGATTTGACTGACAGCCAAGGACAGGATGACTTTGCCTGCCACAGAACCTTCTGGAGCACTTGTTAAAAATACAGACTCCTGGGCCCTACCTGGAAAAGTGTCATTCACTAGGTCAGGGCAGGGCCTGAGAATCTGCCCTAAACTCCTGCACATGTCCCACCCTCATCTCCACCTTCATGATTCTGATGCACTCACGGTGGGACCCAGATGAGAGGAAAGCAAAGCTGGAGGTCAGAAGGTCAGTGTGGAGCTTGCATTGTGCATGAGAGATGCCTGAGACCATCAGGCAAAGGCAGCCACAGAGAGAGGAAGGGAGGGAGACGGGCTTCAGGGGCAGAGTGGGTTTTGACTGAAGGCAGAAGAAAGGAAGACGGGTAGGAGGCGGTCTGTCTTCCCTGGTCCGTGTCCAGGCCAGTGCCCACCTCTCCAGCAGGGCATGTGGCTCTCACACGTGTAGGGAGGGGCCTGGGCCACCCAGCTCCCTCCTCCTAGCTCCAGCTAGCCCTGGTCCCCTGACAGCAGCTCTCTCTGGGGACCAGCCAGGGCCACTCCCTAGAACCCTCAGGTTACAGCTGCACCCTGGCCTCAAACACGGCCTCTCCATGGCCCTGCCTGATAAAGTTACCAAATGTGAAGTGTGACAGATTCCTGGAAGGGGACAGCAAGTGGAAACCAAGACTGATCCCAAAGGCTTGTCTTTTACATCCCAGCCCCACCTAGTGAGAACAACTGCCCCTGACGTTTCCAGAACCCGCTTCTTCTGGGGGATTTAAAAATGCCTTGACTCCATGAGCTTGTGATCATGGCACTTTTTTTTTCATGCATGTAACGGATTGTCACATATACGTGTAAAGGGTTTTTTTTGGCTGTGCCGGGTCTTTGTCGCTGCGTGCGAGCTTTCTCTATTGCAGCGGTGGTGGGGGTGCGGTTTACACTTCGTTGCGGCGTGTAGGCTTCTCGTTGCGGCACTGTGCAGGCTTCCTTGTTGTGCAGCACGGGCTGTACGTGCAGAGGCTTCAGTACTTGCAGTGCGTGGGCCTGGTAGTTGCGGCTCAGAGTCTCTGGAGCGCAGGCTCAGCAGTTGTGACAGCCGGGTACAGGCTGTTTATCTTCTTTGTTGTGTTAGTCACTCAGTCATGTTTGACTCTTTGCAACCTCATGGATTGCAGCCAGCCAGACTCTTCTGTCCATGGAATTCTCCATGCATCATGCAAAAGCTCAGGGTTCCCTCAGGGTTATTAAGAGCAACTGCTGAAGCCAGAGGACCGGGGGATGTGGAAGGAAGTGCGTCAGGGGGCTGTGAGGGGCAGGGTAGTGGGGGGTGGGAGGCCAAGTAAACCTGGGAGACACATGAACTGAGTTTGTTTCAGTGATAAACAAGGAGTTAGGGGTTTTCTTTTCTAAAAAAGGCAACCTTCTGATTTGTTTGCCTTTCCACTGAAATTCTGGCCCTGCTGGACCTCCAAATGCCATTAACATTTACTCCTTTCTTGAGACTGACATCTGTCTTTAGTAACATGCGACAATGGAAAGGGAAGTCCTGGAGAAGTCATGGCAGAAAGTATTCAAATGTCCTCATTTCCCGAACTACCCCACCTCAGGTCTCTCCCATGCCCTGCCACTCGCCGTGTGACCTTGTGAAAGCCGCTTAACCTCTCTGAGCTGGTGTGACAGTTTCCTGAGGGTCAGTGGGAACGCACACCTCATAAGGTCATTTAGAGAAGTCAGTGAAATAATGGATGCATAAGCACTGTATTAGGTCTTCCCTGGTGTTTCAGTGGTAAAGAATCTGCCTGAGACGGCAGGACATGCAGGTTCAATCCCTGGGTCAGGAAGATCCCCTGGAGGAGGAAATGGCAACCCACTCCAGTATTCTTGCCTGGAGAATCCCATGGCCAGAGGAGCTTGGCGGGCTACAGTCCATGGGATTGCAGAGTCAGACATGACTGCGTGGCTGAGCAGGCAAACACTTTTAATACACTTGTGTGCTCTCCAAGGTGAAGGGCTCTTGTTAGTACTCCCCTCTTTTCCTTCAGCCCTACCCACCATTCTTCTTGAGACACTCTGGTTTCTTTCTCAAGCCTTTTTGGACTTGGTTCCAGCTGTGTTTCTAGCAAGCATCTCTTTGGTTCTGGCCCCAACCCCATTTGCTTCTTCAAGCTCACCTATTTCTTGAAATAACCTCGCCTTGACATTCTGTCATGGGGAATTCTGACCATCATATCAGGGATCCTATAATAGTTTGTTAGGACAACAATTTCACAATTTCACAATAAAAGGAGCTTTCTTCTGAAACAATGAGTAAGCTCTGCACAAGCACCAACACGTCAGGAGCCATAACAACTCATGTGGGAAAAGCTGGTCTGACTATATCCTGGAGTCTCTATATTCAAGCTAAAAAGAAATGCAAGTTAACTTGTTTGTTTCACTGCTAAGCCTTCTTTCCCCTCAACATCCTTTCCTACGCATTGTCTCATTTTAGCCTCCCAATGACCCCTATGAGGTGGGAAGGGCATCCCCATTTTTACAGTGGAGGAAGCAGGGGATAAGAAAAAACCGTGAATGATTTTTCCCAGGGCCCCAAGCAGCCAGTCTGAGGTCAGATCAAATGAGAAACTATTGTCTAGTTCCGAGTATTTTCTATTGAACATTGCTGCCATCACTTTCACTTGTCCCTATTCTCTTTATTCTTGATTTTCCCAGGAACTTCGATCTCTAGGGAAAGTGTCCAGGCTTCTAGCAAGTGGTTGTATTCTTGGTAGCATGATTTTTTGCCTCACCAAGAAAGTCAGTTGCAGAACCACGCATCCAGTAGGGATCAACCCAAGACCACACAGCCAAACTCCTGCCTTCAACTCAAAGGAGACCTGAACCATTCATTTCTCACTGCTTGAGGGAGCCTTGGGGTGCTGTGACCTGCTTCAGAGCTGAAGAATGGCCCGAGTTTTCCCTCAAGTTAACCTCCTGTTCGGGGCTCCTGAGCCTAACTCTCTACCTCCATCCCCAGAGGCTTGATGGGCCAGACTGGGGACCTGCAGATCTTTTATGGTGCTGAATGTTGTTGTGTTGGTTTCTGTTTTTCTTCAGGGGGCGGTGCAAGGTGCTGGGGTTCCGAGAGGGGATCTGGGGGATGGGAGTGGAGTGAGCATGGGAGGGAGAGGCAGAAACAGAGGTTGGGAGAGGAACTTCAGAGAGAGGGCAGGGATTCTAAAGGGGATGGAATGCGACTGCAGAATGTTTGTGTGCCCTCCTCTGCTTTCCCACGAAGGCTTAAGCAGATCCTTGTTACTAGTTGGTGCTTTCGGAGTTAATACAGGAGGGGGTGTGTGTGGCAGAAGTGGGATGGGACTGGTTGGGCCTGAGAATGTCAACAACACATTGGCACTTGCCATGGGCACTTGCCATCTACCTCTACAAGGGTTAAAGCATGTGCTGTTGCAGCCACTGACCTTCAATACTCCTTGAAAGGAGCTCAAGGTGGAGAGCGGAATTGAGGCACTCGGTGCTCAGAGGGAAACCTGGCAGGGCAGGCCTTCAGAGAGTTAGAGACTTTTCAGAAGTCGATTTAACAAGCCCGATTCCTGTATCTCCTTATATCTAGAAAAGCACTAAAATCCTTCATGGTGATGACTGTTCTTCATGACTAGCAAAAATTTTATGAGACCAGCAGAAAACTTCTGGAAAAATATGTGCTTGATTGCATGTACTCCCCCTTCACAAAAATCACTTATATACTGGCCTTCCCCCTGCCTCTCTGGGGCAGTTTCTCAGAGCTCCAGAGGTGCTCTTTCCTGGGATGCAGTCCTCATTTTGCCCCGAATAAAACTTAACTCGCAACTTTTATTTGTGCATTTTTAAAGTCAACAAGGGGAAGCGGAGCAGTCCAGTTGTGCCTGGTCACATGCAGGTCACACTTGGAGTTTCATCATAGAAGAAGGGGTCTGGGGCTGGCTTGACTCATCAGGGCATCGGTTTCCAAACCTGAAGATAAGTGTTTATCAAGAATTCTTCCTTTATGCCTATTCCAAATCATTCCTCCTTTAACTCAAATTCAAATCCATTTCTTCTGGTTTGGCTCAAACTGAATCCTTGCCGGTGTCCCAAACTTTGGCTTACAACACCCAGAACTGTAGGGAAAAGGGTAGCTGGGAAAGAAAGAAGGCTCTGGTCAGAATCAATGGAAACTGTGGGCTAAGCTACTGTGGACAATGAATGACACTAGTAGAGGTAGGATTGTAGCCACAGGAAGGAGCTACTGTTATTCTGCAGGAAAGATAGTGAATAATTCCCATGCGGTGAAACAAATTATTAGGAAATTCAGAAATACTTGGCCCTTCCAGTGGTGTGTGTGATCAGTCGCTCAGTTGTGTCCGACTCTTTTGCAACCCCATGGACTGTAGCCCACCAGACTCCCCTGTCCATGAGATTTTCCAGGCAAGAATACTGGAGTGGGTTGCCATTTCCTCCTGCAGGGGATCTTACTGACCCAGGATAGAACCCACGTCTTCTGCATTGGCCTGTGAATTCTTTACCACTGAGCCACCTGGGGAGCCCCTTCCAGTGGTTTAGATTCTAATTTAATGGACACAGATGGCTGGATGATATCACCGACTCAATGGGCATGAGTTTGAGTGAACTCTGGGAGTTGGCGATGGACAGGGAGGCCTGGCGTGCTGCAATTCATGGGGTCACAAAGAGTCGGACATGACTGAGCAACTGAACTGAACTGAGAACTGAATCTAAAGCAGCCGAAGACACTAACCACGATGTGGGAAAATGCACTTGTTTTTAGTCCAAGTGTATCCACAATTTGTCAAGCACTATTTAATGTCATTAGTGTAGCACAGCATGCATGCTCAGTCATGCCCAACTCTTGCAACACCATGAACTATAGCCTGCCAGGCTCTTCTGTCCCTGGGACTTCCCCAGAAAGAATACTGGAGTGAGTTACCACTTCCTCCTCCAGGGGATCTTCCCACATGTAAATCCATCTTCTGTCTCTCTGTGTGATGGCCAGAGATAGCCTATGTTTAACTTACTCCATAATGAGGATCTTCTTTGTTAACACAGTTCCACCTTGTTGAGCTATGGGTGTGTTGTGTAGAAACCCACCAAGCGCTTGTCTCAGTCCATTAAGCTGCTATAGCAAAATACCACAGACTGGGTGGCAGATAAACAACAGAAATATATTTCTCATAGTTCTGGAGGCTGGAAGCCTCAGATCAGGGAGCCAGCATGGTCAGGTAAGGACCCTCCTCTGGGTCAGATTTTTCATTGTATCCTCACCTGGCAGAAGGGGCTTAGTTATCTCTCTGGGGCCTCTCTTATTAAAACAGCACTAATCCCATTATTAGGACTCTGACCTCCTGACCTAGTCACCTCCCGAAGACCCCACCTTTTAATAATATTACTTTGGGTTTCAGGATTTAACATGAATTTCAGGGGCCTCAAACATTGAGCAGTGCTACAATTTGCAAATCTAACTAGTGTCTGTCACTATGCAGGGCCTCACCTATAGAGATAACTAACTAGAGATTTTGGTGTACATTTAAAAAAATAAAAATGCAAATACTTATCCATATTCACATATATAAGTATGTAGTATATTAACATATCAAAGACAGGGAATGTAACCAGATCTTAAATGACTATATCTATTTTTAAGGACCATTGTTTTTTATCAGCCATTTATATTCCAGGGCACATTTTACTTCTCATTTTACTTGACACATGAGAAAATTGTTGCAAGCTAGTTGAGCTGTAAGGTGAACTTGACTATGATAATGGGACACAGCTCAGCAAAGACAGCAAGGTCAGTTGACCGGTGTTCTGTTCTCTGCATGCTGTATCTACTGACCTATTTCAGGATCAGCTCTTTGTTCTCCAAAGAATTTTAACATTAGCACCAGGGTGGCCCAATGTCTTTTGTACAGTTAACCAGTAAAGACACCAACAGATGTATGTGGAATGAATGGATTCAAAGAAACTGATTAATATTTGTAATTAATCCCAGATAGCCAACTTTGCTTTGAATCATCAGCCTAAACTCTTTCTAAAGGGGTCTAGAAAGTCTTGGGTGGGTAGGAAAAATACCTTGTATAGAAAATGTCTGTTTAAATCTCCATTTGTGCTATGTCAAGTGTGTTGATCAGAAGAGGCTAGGTACGCTATAGTAAAAAACAGCCTTCACATCTTAGGATTTATATAACAAAATTTTGTTGCTCAGACCATATCTGAGGTCTGAACATTTGTCCAGAGCAACTGTCCTCCCATGCTGACTCTGAGTTCCATTCAGTCTGAAGGCTCTTCCTTACCAACACACATTTCCCTGATAACCACAGCAGAGAGAAAACAAGCAAAAGCAAATAAATGCTTCCACCTGGAGGTGATATGTGTCAAATTTAATTTGCAAAAGCAAGTCCCATGGCCACACTGAACTCTGAGCAGGCAGGTGAATCAGATATTGGCTCCTGTTATAAACATAATACTGCAAACTTATGTTTCAACAACACTTTATAATTTTGTGGAATTCTGTGAGTTGAATGGGCAGCTTCTATGCTGGCTTTTCCTGAGCTTACTTATACAGCTATGCTTGGTTGGATTGACTGGACTGAAAAATTTTAGATGTCCTCATTCACATTTCTGGAAGTTGGTGCTGGCTGTGGGCTGGGGTGCCTCAGTTCTTCATGTGACTTCTCCTCCTCCAGTAGACTCAGCTGACTTCCTGACATGATAGTCTCAGGACAGTGGTCCAAGACGAAAAAGGCAAAAACTTCAAGCTCTCTTGAATGTAGGCTCCAGAACTTGCATAACCCTTCTGCCACATTCTGTTGGTCAAGTGACCAACAGAACAAGGCCAGCCCAGATTCAAAGTATGGGGAAATAGTCTGTTGATGGAAGCAGCTTCACATATTGTAGCCATGTGTTTTTATCTATTACAGCAGGGTACACGAACAGCTGATTCTTGTTACTTATGGTATTATGTTCTATAAAGTTATTGCAAATAAAAATAGTGAACCATTGCTCCTTTGGGAAATACAAGTTAAGTTCCTATGAGCCTCTGGATACAATAGTTTTATCAACTGATCAATAATAATGTTGTTTTATGTGTGTAACTATTTAAAGACACCTTACTTAAAATATAGGGCTTTGTAGATGGTTCAGATGGCAAAGAATCTGCCTGCATTGCAGGAGTCCAGGGTTCGATCTCTGCATTGGGGATAGCCCCTGGAGAAAGGAATGGCTACAAATCCCAGTATTCTTGCTTGGAAAATGCCACAGACAAAGGAGCCTGGTAGGCTACGGTTCATGGGGGTTACAAAAAATTGGATATGACTAAGTGACTAACACTTTTGCTACTTAAAATACATTGTTGACTCATTAACATTGAACTCATGGCCAATAGCATTGTAACTCATGCCCGAATGGTGCTCATCTAATACAATGTATTTCCTGAATAAGGCATGTCACAGACACTATTCCTTAGAACGCTAGATCTAGATCGCACTTCAGCATTATACTTGGGGATCATTTAAACAGTGAAATCACCAACAAAAAAAAGCACAAAAACGTGAAAAAAAAAATCACTAAACAAACCCCCCAAAGAATATAAGAAAAAAGAAAACTTGTTTTGCCTCAGCTGGGAACCTGTGTGTCGGACAACTCAAATGTGGTAACACTCTGTACACATCCATGAATGAGCATGAAAGCAACATGAGTATTGATCTGTTACATTTTAGTAAGTAGGTGAATTTGCAAATACAGAACTCACAAATAATGAGGATTAACTATACATAGAAGAGGGAAATCAGAATGGAAACAGTGGTGATTCTGTTATGGGAAAACAGGAAAGAAATGAACATGGATGGAGTACTACATGCTCACCTTTTATATTTACCATGTCATTTAATATATATTATAAAGCATAATAAATATTTTAATATATTGCTAATTCAGTTTCCTAGTTTTTTTTTTTTTCTTTCTTTCTTGTGATGTCTTTGTCTGGTCAACTGTTCTCATAGAAAGTTAGGAAGTGTTCCTGCCTCTTCTATATTTTGGAAGAGTTTGTGAAAGACTCGTGTTGATTTTCCTATAAACTTTTGGTAGAATTCACCAGTAAAGCCCTGTGGTTCAGGGCTTTTTGTTTTGGTGAGAAAATTGTATATAAATCATTGCTCCCATTTTATATAAGATGAATGAACGGAGGTTCAGAGAGCGGAATGTGTCTCAAATCATTCATCTGGGGAGCAATTAAAGAGGAATCTCAACCAGGTCTGTGTTAATTCTGAGCGCTGTGGTTTCAGATTAGCATTATGTCATGTGGCTTCAATAGGTAAAATGAAAGAACTGTGGATGGGAGTTTCAGGGAGAAGTGAAAGGTGTGAAAGTTGCCAGCTCTCAAAGGCGACTTTAGTAGTTTTGATATTATCTTTCTAGGAATTTGCCCTTTCATCAAGGTTATCTAACTTGTTACAACTATTCATGAGTATTCCCTTATTATTATTTAATTTCTCTAAGGTCAGTGTAATCCCTGTCATTCCTCATTTTAATAATTTGAGCCTTCTCTTATTTCCTGGTCAGTGTAGCTAATGGTTTGTCAATTTTCTAATCTTTAAAAAAAATTGGCCTTTTGTTTTGTTGATGTTTTCTAGTTTTTTCCTTCTTTGTACTTTATTTTTACTTTCATCTTTATCGCTTTCTTCTGCTTGTTTTGAGTTTTGTTTGCTCTTCTTTTTCAATTTCTTAAGGTGGAAGATTATGTATTGATATGAGATCTTTCTTCTTTTAAAATATTAACAGTTACAAATTTCCTTCTAAGCATATTTTTGGCTTAGAAGCCATGTTTTGGCTTAAGCATGTTTTAAGCCCATAAGACTTAATATGTTGTGTTTTCCTTTACATGGGCTTCCCTGGTAGCTCAGCTGGTAAAGAATCCACCGGCAATGCAGGAGACATTCACATGTCTTTATTCTAATTTTCCTTTCTTTCTTGTTATCCATTGGTTATTTAGAAATATGTTGTGTAATTTCTACATAGTTGTGAATTTCCCAAATTCTCTTCTGTCACTGGCTTACAGTTTGTGGTTGAAGAATGTACTTTGTATGATTTTAATATTATTCAGAGTTGTTTATAGCCAAGCATAGGGCTATTCTAGAGAAAGGTCCCTGTGCACTTTAGAAGAATGTGTATTTTGCTATTGTACGTAACATTCTGTAGATCTGCCATCTAGTTGATTTCTAGTGCTGTTCAGGTCTTCTGTTTTTTTGTTGATCTTCTGTCTCATTTTTAGATTTATTATTGAAAGGAAGGTTTTGAAGTTTCCAATAACATTGCTGAATTAGTATTTCTCCTTTCAATTCTGTTATTTTTGCTTCATGTCCTTTGGGACTTTGATAAGTATATGTTTGTAATTGTTTTGACTTTTTTGATAGATTGACCCTTTTATTATAAAATTTTCTTCTTTTTCTCTAGCAACAATTTTGTCATATGTTAGTATAACATGTAATTAATTTGTGTAATGTTTTATCTGATATCAGTATAGTTACTCCAACTCTCTTTTGGTGACTGTTTACATGATATATTCTTTCCATTGTTTTATTTTCAATTTATTTCTGTCTAAAACATATGTCTTATAGAAAGCATATAGTTCTATTGTATTGGTTTATTTTTATCCATTCTGCCAATATCTGCCTTTTAACTGGAGTAAGAGTTAATTTTACTGAAAACTTTTTGTATATGATGAGTTGATTCCTTCTTGCTATTTTCAAGGTTCTCTTTTTGCCTCAGCTTTTGACAGTTTGATTTTGATGTGTCTAGATGTGGATCTTTCGAGTTTATACTGCCTGGAGTTTGCTGAGTATCTTGAATGGTAGATTGATGTTTTGCATCAAATTTGGGACTTTTTAAGCCATTATTTCTTCAAATGTTCTTTTGTCTTTTCTCTTTTCCTTTTGAAACTCCAATTATGCATATGTTGGTACACTTAATGCTGTCCCACACAAATTTTTGAGGTTCTATCCATTTTCCTTCTCCTTTTCTCTTTATGTTCCTGAGACTGGATACTTGCAATTGACCTATCTTTCCAGTTTGCTAATTCTTTCTTCTGCCACCTCCCATCTTCTTTTGAGCTCCCCTAGTGAATTTTCCATTTCAACATCAGAGTTTCTATTTGGTTCTTTATATGTATATATGTGTATGTGACATTTCTATCTTTCTATTAATATCCTCTGGTGATATATAATTCTTACACTTTATTTCTTTAGACATGATTTATTTTAGTTCTTTGAATAAATTTAAAATAGCTGACTTGAGGTCTTCGCCTAGTAAATGTACTGTCTGGACTTCTTTAGGGACAGTTTCTATTGATTGCTTTTTTCCTGTGTATGGGCTGTATTTTCTTGCTTACTAACTTGTCTGGTAATACTTTTGAACCTTAAATATTTTAAATATGATGTGACAAATTTGGAAATCAGATTTTCTACCCTTCCCAGGTTTGTTTTGCTGTTATTTATTTAGTGGTGTTTTTTTTTTTTTTTTTACTAAATCTGTTTTCTTTGTTAGGTTAACCACTGAACTCTCTGTTTAATTATCTTAGTGGTCAGCTAATGATTGCACAGAGATTTCTTTAAATACGTAGAACTAATAAGTCTCCTAGTCTTTGCGGAGGAGAGTGTTGAAGCACATTTTCAATTCTTAGCCAGGCCGTTGACAACTGTCTTAGCCTTTATTTCCTCCCTTTGCAGAGCTTCAGGGTGAGAATTTAGGGCTTTCTCAGGTATTTTCTGAATATGTGCACAGCCCTACAAATGGGTATGTCCTTGTAGATTCCCAAGAAAGTGTCAGGGTTTTTCAAAGTTCCTATAAACATTTCATTCCACAGTTTTCCTTTTCTATGTCCTTGTAGATTCCCAAGAAAGTGTCAGGGTTTTTCAAAGTTCCTATAAACATTTCATTCCACAGGTTTTCCTTTTGAACTTTTTGGTTAGCTTATTGTTTGCCCCAACTGTTACCTACCACTTTAGGCAGCTATAAAATCAAATAATTGCCTTGAATTTTTGTCGACAGAAATACCAGAGTAAAAGGCCTGCCATGTGAGTGAGCTCCAACATAGGTCAAATAAAGATAGCCTTGCCAGTGGGGTCTTTCACAAGATCACCAGACAAGTCAAATAACAACCATTCTCTGGGAATGAGGTTTTTAAAGGTGCTTCAATCCTATTTTGCCCCCTCCGGTGGCTGGAAGGTTTCTAATTTTCAGCACGATTGGAAGCTTTTGATTTTCAAAGTCACCATAGAGCTGGAAAAGGATCATATTACAATGCCACAAAGCTTGCTGTTCTTACTGAGATCTAGTGGTTCTTCTTGAATATATACCTACAAATTGAATAAATAGGCTAACCAAAAAGTCTTTTGCTAATTTTCAGAGTTTAAAAAAAAAAATTGATTCTGATCATTTTGGCAAGTTTTCTCTTTGCTTTTATGGAGGAAAGAACTTTTATTCATGTCCTTTGGTAGCTATTTTGATCTTTATTCTAGCAGTTAGGATTAGGTTCATATAACATGTAACAAAAAACACGAGTTAACAGTGACTTAAATACACAAGTTGTATTTGCTCACATTAGAATTTAAATGAAAGTTCAAACTATTCAGAGAGAGCAGCTTCTTTCAGCTTTCAACTCTGCCAGCCCTTAGAGTATGGCTCTCACTGTCATGGTCTAAGAGAACTGCTTAGCTCCTGCCATCATATCTGCATTCCAGGAGATAAGATGAAAGAAGAGATGAAGAAGAGCACACACCCTTCCTTTAAGTATACTTCCCAGAAATTGCACGTGCTATTTTAGAACATAGTCACGTAGCCACACCTAGCTACCTGGGAGGTTGAAAAATGTGGCCTTTATTTAGAAGGCCATGGGCACAGCTACAAGCCAGGAGTGTATTTTTAAGGAAGGAGGGAAACTAGCTGGGACATGTATTTGACAGGTGAAGAAACTACGGTTTAAATACATTTAGTAATTTATCAAGGACACTCAGGCAGTATGTAGTGGTACTAGGATTCAAACCACACGGTCTGATCCAAAAGCCTGTACTTTTATATATATTTATACAGCACATTTTATTTTATATAATCGAATCCCATTGGTAAAAATAACAATGTATTGCTATACTTTTCTGGGTGGAAATACACAAAGTTCACAAAATTTATCTCCTCTCAGTGCATATCATACTCTTTTTGTTTTGTTTTAAACTTTTTTTAAAACTTTGTTTTGTATTGGATCATAGTTGATTAGCAATGTTGGGTGAGTTTCAGGTGTACAGCAAAGTGATTCAGTTATACATATACATGTATCTATTCTTTTAAAAATTCTTTTTCCATTTAGGTTGTTACATAATATTGAGCAGAGTTCCCTGTTCTATACCATAGGTCCTTGTTGGTTATCCACTTGAAATATAGCAGTGTGTGCATGTCAGTCCCAAACTCCCTAACTCTGCCTTCCCCCCTCCATCCCCTCCTGGTAATCATAAGTTCGTTGTCTAAGTATGTGAGTCTGTTTCTGTTTTATAAATAAGTTTTTTTTTTTTAAAGATTTCACATATAAGCAACATCAAATGATGTTTATCTTTCTCTGTCTGACTTATTTCACTCAATATGACAATTTGTAGTTTCGTTTATGTTGCTACAAATAGCATTATTTCATCTTTTTTCAATATTGGAGTAATATTTCATTGAATATATGTAACACATCTTCCTAAAGCCTGTACCTTTAAGTACTTTGCTACATAGATTCAGAGAAGTTAAATAAGTTGATGAGGTCACACAGTTGGCAAATGCAGTTCTGTCTGCCTCCAAAGTTCATCTTTTTTCCATATTTACCCCGAGCTATCTGTTTCACTCTGGTGGGCCATCAAGAGAGTGAAAAATATAGATCTCACTGTTCAAGCTGAAAATGCGTAGTAGAGGTTCATTAAGATACCTAAATAAAGGACATCAACCGTCTTTTAAACACAGAACAACAATGAGTGTCTGAAGGACAGCAAATGAACCAAGATGACAGATAATCAGAACTAGAGCTATTAAGAAACAAATGCTGTAGAACATGCTTTTTCTGAAGTGGGATTAAGGAACCAGTAAAGTACAGGCTGTGAATTGTTATTTAGAAATCAGTATTGAAGTTTGCAATTTTGAACAGAATGCTAAGTACTAAGCCTGTTTTGTTTTTCTCACTAATCTCCTGGACGCCCACCCTCACTCCAGTCAGTCATTAAGTTATTATCAGCCCCTTCCACTCACATCTGGCTCTGAGATGGGGTGAGGTGCCGGGAGCCGGCATATTGCATATTGAGTGCATATTGCATATTGAGTGCAGCACTTTCCACAGCATCATCTTTCAGGATCTGGAATAGCTCAACTAGAATTCTATCACTGCCGGGAGCCAGCGTGAGGCACTCCGCCCGTGGCAAAGGTCATGAGGAAGGAGGCTTGGCATACGCAAAGGCGGGATGGAGCCTCGGGAGTCCCTCTGGAAATTCTCGAGCATCTACCCCCAAAACCAGAGTCTGCCTACTTTCTGCTTTGTGCTCTCACCTACACCTCTGACTTTACGGGGGGCTGTCCCCCACTACCTCTCTCTGAAAAAAGAGTTAGCTTACAGCTCCAGTTAATAATTCCTGGGTGTGACAGTGTTTCAACCTACAAACTCCTTTGGAAATCCTCTAGCCTGCCTGAATAGGTTTTTCCGGCCACATGTGATTGTTCAGAGCCTCCCAACTGTGAGAGGAAGGAGATGTTCTAAACTGTCTAAACACAGATTCTTTTGAGTAGTTAAAAGATTGATTAGAAATTGTATTGGTGAAGGGTTTTTCACTTATTGGGCCAATGTTTGCTGCTAAGTCTCCATACCCCTTACCTACTGTGTCCTTGGCAGTGTATTGATTGATATAATGGGTGTATAGAAATGTAAGTAGTAGCCTCAATGTTTGTAACCTTGGACCCTTGAGTTAATTCTTTTCTTGATTGAGCCCACCTCACGTTTGCCCTATAGGAATGCAGCTTTGTCCAATGATTTTTGGAGGCTGGCGCCTGACTTTAGAATAATCACCTTTAGAGAAAAATAAGTTTCTTAAAATGTTAACAGGCCTCCAGGCCAGAAGATGATGCAAATCACCTAAACTTTTGCATATGATAAGTTTGCAGGAAGAAAGCCTGGCTTACTGCAGGACTCTACCCCTTCCCCCATTATCCTCTATGCACAACTTAAGGTATAAAAACTACTTTGGAAAATAAAGTGCAGGCCTTGTTTACCAAAACTTGGTCTCCCCATGTCGCGCTCTCTCTCTCACTCTGGCTGAGTCTCCATCTGGAGCGCAGAACCCACCATGCTTATTAATTATGCCTGGGCTTCTAAGATCCGACCGGGGAGGCTTCAGTGTCTCCTCTCCTTTGGGAAAATGGAAGGACGCCTGCAGCCTACGTAAGTGGTGCAAACTTCTTGTCTTGAAGTTTTATTGGTCTCCCGTGTAAACCAAGCTACTCAGCCTCTTTTCTCCACTGAATTTCCTCACTGAGCTATCTTCATTCTATTACTCTTTATATCTTTGATAAATATTTAAATAAATAGGTCGCCTATGCCGTCTCTCCTTCGAATACCCTGGATCAGCCGGGGCTGGACCTCGGCAGTGAGGCCTTAAGGTTTTCAGGTTCCACTGAGCCCACCCATGGTCTCAGGGAACTGACTTCCAGTTCCTGCATTGACTCATCCATTTCTTTTCATTCTTGGTCAATTCTTTTTCTTCAACATAGATTATCCAAAAGCTGAGTTTATTGGGGTCTGAATAAAGAAGGTCATATAATTGCAAACTCAGGGCAAATTTTCAATTCAACCCAAGCACCTTCTCACATTGCTCGCAGAGAATACACTCCTGGAGAGGGCATCAATGGAATTGCAGTTTGATAACCAAACAGAAGCACAACTGAAGCTGTGGTGACTCATGCATAGTCACCCAAAGATCATCCACGTTCTCTGTGGTTTGAATCCATCACACACACATGATTGGGTTTCAGCAGCTTGTGGATTCATTCTGTCTTCTGGATGGCATCACTGACTCAATGAACATGAGTGTGAGCAAACTCTGGAAGATGGCGAAGGACAGGGAAGCCTGGGATGCTGCAGTCCATGGGGTCCCAAAGAGTCAGAAATAATTGAGCACCTGAACAACAACAAGGATGTTTGAGTTACTGAAGTTAAAAAAAAAAAACTCATGGCTGGAAATTGGGCCCCTATTGGGAGCTGCTATGTCTTCCCTTCCTGGGCCTCTGGAAGCTTCCTCACTAGCATATAGCAGATCCCTGTTGCTAAGAGCTCCCCCCTCACGCTGCCCTGGTGCCCAAAAAACCTCCGCTGACGCCTTCCCTTCATCCATGTGCGTGCACAGGGGCAGGAATAACTCCAGCCTCTGCTTTTGTCCTCCACTTTGAACATTTTCCGGGCTTCTCGGGCTTCCCCACTGGTCTTTCTGTAGCTTCACACCTGAATTCTTTCTTTCTATAACAAGGTTAACAAAGGCCCATCATGAGAATACCAGATTGCATTTACTTTTTAAAATTTAATTGAACACTTTATTTTGAGGTAGATTCATGTGCAGTGGTTGGTAAGAAATAATACAGGGAGATACTGTAAGTTCTTTGCCCAATTTTCCCCAATGGTAAACAGCTTGTAAAACTGTGGGACAATATCAGAGTCAGGATATTGACACTGGTCTAATCCCCAGATCTTATTCGTATTTCCCTTGTCGTATGTGTGTGTATTAAGTTCTTTGCTATTTTATCACATGTGGAGTTTCGTTTATCAATCATTATCTCTTGTGTTAACCTTTGTCTAACGCCACACATCCTCATCTTGCTCCCTCCTCACTACCCCCAGCCCGAACCCCTGACAACCTGTTCTCTATTACTATGTTTTTGTTGTTTCAAGAATGTTATATAAGACTTTCCTGGTGGTCCAGTGGTGAAGAACCCACCTGCCAATGCAGGAGACACAGATTTGATCCCTGTTCCAGGAAGATTCCAGGAAGATGCAGCAGAGCAACTAAGCCCGTCCACTGCTCTCTAGAGCCTGAACTCTAGAGCCTGTTAGCCATGACTACTGAGCCTTCAGATCCTGGAGCCCATGCTCTTCATCAAGAGAGACCACTGCAATGAGAAGCCCACAAGCCACAACTAGGGAAAGCCTGAGTGTGGCAATGAAGACCCAGTGCAGCCAAAAATTAACAAATAAATAACATATTTAAAAAGAATGTTATATAAATGAAATAAAAACCTATGAAACCTTCGGGACTGGCTTTTTTGACTCAATTTAATTCCCTCAAAAGTGACCCTGAGGCTGGGAAAGATTGAAGGCAGGAGAAGAAGAGGGCAGTAGAGGATGAGATGGCTGGATAGCATCACTGACTCAATGAACATGAGTTTGAGCAAGGTCTGGGACATAGTGGAGGACAGGGAAGCCTGGTGCACTGCAGTCCACGAAGTTGTAAAGGGTCAGACACAAGTTAGCAACTAAACAACAGCAACGATTCCCTTGAGATCCATCCAAGTTTTTGCACGTGTTCATAAGCTGTTTCTTTTTATGCTGGGTTGTACTCCAACGTACAGATGTACCATAGTTAATTTAACCATTCGTCCACTGAAGGACATCTGGGTTGTTTTCAGTTCGGGGCAATTATGGATAAAACTGCCATGAACGTTCATATATAGATTTTTGTATAAAGATAAAATGTAAGTTTTTATTTTCTGGGATAATTGCCCAAGAGTGCAGTTGCTGGATCATGTGGTAACTGCCTGTTTAGTTTTATAGGAAACTATCAAAATGTTCTCCACCAGCAAAGTAGGAGTGATTCATTTTTGTGCATCCTTGCCAATAATTGATATCGTTACTACTTCGTATTATAATCATTCTGATGGGTGTGTGGTAGAACCTCATTGTGGTCATTTAAGTTCTGAAATCTTTTAATATTTCAGCTTTGAATTGTAAACTCATTTGTGCAACTTTCATGCATTGTTTTTTCTAATACGTTATCTTATTTTTTTTTGTTGTTACTTTTTTAAAATTGAGCTATAGCTGTAGAGTATGAGTAAGTTATAGGTATACAATATAGTGGTTTACAATTGTAAAGGTTATATTTCATTTATAGCTATTATTGTCTATATGTTGCTAATAGTTCCTTAGTTGTACAATATATCCTTGTAGTTTATTTTTATGCACAGTTGTCTGTACCTCTTAATCGCGTACTCCTGTATCGCCTCTCCTGCCTTCCCTCTCCCCACTGGTAACCACTAGTTTGCTCCCTACATCCGTGAGTCTGCTTCTTTTTTGTTATATTCACTAGTTCGTTATGTTTTTTTAGATTCCACAGGTAAGTGATATCATACAGTACTGGTCTTTCTCTGTCTCGTGTACTGTTTTTTCAGAAGCTTCTTTACTAAACAACTGTGTGAAGTGTTGGAAATTTTCAAATTTTCCACCTAATTTCCACTAGTATTCACATAATTCCATTTCACTCATCAATCTACATTTTTTCCAACATGCTTAGGATTCTATCAGTGTCTGCTTTTGAGACATGACTTGATGCAGTGTTGAAACATTTTCAGTAATTGCCAACTCAAAAATGACAAATACTGCATGAATAATAGAGTAAATGAGCTATTCTTGCCATCATGGGCCTACAATAGAGGGAATTGCTTAGTCCACATACCAATTATGTTTCTACGTTCATAAGATATTTTTGTAATCAAAAAATTAAACTATGAAAAATATACACCTATTTCTTTTCCAGCCCTTCCTGAATGAGAATGCATTTGGGCTCTCTGCCCAGTTCTGATCTGTAAGCTGCCTCCTCAGTTCCTCAACTCCATGTAGCCCGGATCCTACCCCAGCTTCCAGGCCTTCTACTCACCCCTGGGGGAAAATGAGAGGTAAGAGGGGAAACACGGTGTCCACGTTTTTATTTGTCTGGAGGGAAATTGATGCTTTTAGCAGACAACTTAAATGTTTACTTTAAAAAAAGTAGAGACCCAGTTGCTTGGATACAGCCAGAAACTCCTATCACTATTATAGAACGTCCCATACTCACTTTGTCCCTATTTGAGGGTCCAAAGTGTTATGGGAAAAAAGAGACAGCTCTAACAAATAGCTCATACGTGCTTGGACTTTCTCTGATGGTTCTCTGGGTGTGTGTATATGTATCACATACCCGTACATATGCATGTGATAAATGGTTGAGTATAAAAACCCTGCAACAAACATCAATTCTGTAGATGACCAGAGAGGCCTAATTGGGTTCACTAGCAAAGCAACTTTTATAAAGACTATATACAGTAGGCACATGCCTCCATAAGCAGAGCAGCTATTTATTTTTTTAATAGGGGATTCTCATGTTACAAGGGCATCACAGATTACTGAATAATTTATTTAATGGTAGATTATATGGGCTTCGCTCTTTGCCAATGAGCTCATCCCCAAATGTCTAAAGGAGATAAGGGGAGCAAAAGCTAGAGCTGAGGCTTGAGCTGTTTATTCTTCATTAGATATCATAACTATTAGAGTTGTATATGCATATTTTATTTAAAATCTCAGCTGCATTGTCACATATATTCAACCACTTCATTATAGACATTTAGCTAACTCATAACAGTGTATACAACACACCACACTGAGAAATAGAGAATAGAATAATAAATGACTTTGTCTGTTCTTGGTGATTTTAACAAAGTATGGTGATATATAAAGGTATGTTTGTTCTCTAGGAAAATATGGGGAAGCAGGAGGGAGCAAACTCAATAAAAGGATGTTGAATTTGGAAAATGAAGGCAAGAAAAAAGATCTGGATAGGTATTTCCTCTGTGAATATCTATTGTTATCTTTTTAATGACTTGGAGTGGAAAAAACAATCACTTCCAAACTTGCTGATCTTAGACATTTTGCCTCTAGCTGTATATAGTCCTCAGGTAAGCAGAGGTACCTTGAAAGATGGGCATACATTTGTGTCAAACAAAATTTTGATGAAGGTAATATTGATTTAAGAAGAAAATTTAAATTTGACAATAGAAAGATGGTAAAACATTTGAACAGGCACATCACATAGGAAGAAATTCATGTGCCCAATGACTGAAGCAAGAGGTACCTTATTTTTTTTTTTTCTTCATAACCAGGGAAATGCAAATTAAACCCATAATGAGATATCTCTACACACCCACCCGACAGTTACAATTTTAAAGTTTGACAATAATAAGTGCTAATGAGGACAGAGAATAATGGGAAGTACTGCTAGTGGGACTTGCAATTGAAGTAATGACTTTGGAAAATAGTTATTGGCTACTGAGGTTGAAGATTCGCTGTTGACGACACCCTGTTGACGAGTGAGGAAATGCCACTGTGGGAAAATGCCCTGGAGGGAGATGTGTATGTATTTCCTGTGGTTCAGGGTATACACAAGAGTGTTTAGAGAAGCATTGTTCCTAATAGCCCCAAGCTGGAAACAACCCAAATGTCTGCCCGACTTAGAAAGGATAAGTGAGGGCCAGAGCCATTTACAGTAGCAGGGATGAACTCCACAGACAGAATGTTGAGCAAAAGAAGCAAGACGCAGTTGGTAGAAGCTCTCAAACAGGCAGAACTCAGTCTGTTGTTCAGGGATGCATATAGAGAGGGCAACACTATAAAGAAAAGCCAGGGAATCCTTATAAGAAGTAAGGTTAGGATGGCAATTACTTTTGTTTTGTTTGAGTTTACTTTCTTCTATTTTTTAAAATATAAATTTATTTTAATTGGAGGCTAATTACTTAACAATATTGTATTGGTTTTGCCATACATCAACATGAATCTGCCATGGATGTACACGTGTTCTCCATCCTGAACCGCCCTCCCACCTCCCTCCCCATCCCATCCCTCTGGGTCATCCCAGTGCACCAGCCCTGAGCATCCTGTATCATGCATCGAACCTGGACTGGTGATTCATTTCACATATGATAATATACATGTTTCAATGCCATTCTCCCAAATCATCCTACCCTCGCCCTCTGCCAGAGTCCATAATAAGACTGTTTTATACATCTGTGTCTCTTTTGCTGTCTTGCATACAGGGTTATTGTTACCATCTTTCTAAATTCCATATATATGCATTATTATACTGTATTGGTGTTTTCCTTTCTGGCTTCACTCTGTATCATAGGCTTCAGTTTCATCCACCTCATTAGAACTGATTCAAATGTAGTCTTTTTAATGGCTGAGTATTGTGTATATGTACCACAGCTTTCTTATCCATTTGTCTGCTGATGGACATCTAGGTTGCTTCCATGTCCTGGCTATTATAAACAGTGCTGCAATGAACATTGGGGTACACATGTCTTTTTCAATTCTGGTTTCCTCGGTGTGTATGCCCAGCAGTGGGATTGCTGGATCATAAGACAGTTCTATTTCCAGTTTTTTAAGGAATCTCCACACTGTTCTCCATAGTGGCTGTTCTAGTTTGCATTCCCACCAACAGTGTAAGAGGGTTCCCTTTTCTCCACACCCTCTCCAGCATTTATTGCTCGTAGACTTTTGGATCGCAGCCATTCTGACTGGCATGAGATGGTACCTCATTGTGGTTTTGATTTGCATTTCTCTGATAATGAGTGATGTTGAGCATCTTTTCATGTGTTTGTTAGCCATCTGTATTTCTTTGGGGAAATGTCTATTTAGTTCTTTGGCCCATTTTTTGATTGGGTTGTTTATTTTTCTGGAATTGAGCTGCAGTAGTTGCTTGTATATTTTTGAGATTAATTCTTCGTCAGTTGCTTCATTTGCTGTTATTTTCTCCCATTCTGAAGGTTGCCTTTTCACCTTGCTTATAGTTTCCTTTAATGGCAATTACTTTTGGAGGAAAGGAAGGATTGTGATTGCAAAGTATACTCGGGACTTCTGGGCACTGGAAATGTTTTGTTTCATGAGTTTTTGCTTCACAATTTCTCACGAAACTAGATATTTTTCAATATTTTTTAAAAAAATATTTATTTATTTGACTTCACTAGGTCTTGGTCACAGCATGCGAGATCTTTGATCTTCATTGTGGAACATGGGATGTTTGGTTCCAGCGTGTGGAACCTTTCATTGCAATGTGTAGAAATCGTTAGCTATGACTTGTGGGGTCCAGTTCTCTGACTAGGGATCAAACCCAGGCCCCCTGCATTGCGAACTCAAAGTCTTAGCCACTGGACCACCAGGCCAGTCCCTACACTGGATGTTAATGTTTAATGAACTTTTATGTAAATGTGTGTGTTGTATTTCACACACATCTGCACTAAGTGTGCACAAACAAATACTAAAAGACTGAGATTTGTAGAAAGAAACCCCCTAGGTCAGTTTAGTTACTTTAAAAAATGGACGTGTTCAGTTGAATGAACATTTAAAACAATAAGGTAAATCTTATACATAGTCTCACGTAAGAATTCTCTAGTGTGGTGCGGGGACAGAGAGGAAAAGGCGTTGGCCGCCAGAGCCCAGGCCCCTTTCCAGCCAGCCCTGAGCCTCAGCACTCGTTTCCCAGGGCAGTTTTCAGGGTCTTGAGCCTCATCTGTAAAGAGGATCAGACCCGACTAGAACTCCTCTGAGAGTCTCCTGGTGTATTCTTGGGAGTTCTCTGTGGGAACTTTAATTCTTTAAAAATAGGAAATTCTTCCCATTTGGATGAGACTCTAAAGAACACGTACATCATCCGGGTCCTCTGTAAGTCCACCTTAAAGCTGACAGAGCCAGCAACACTCTCTGGTTATGATCACACTGGGGCCCAGAGGTGTTGCTTCGATTGTCTCAGGCCGGTAAGGTGAACGCACAAGTGGGCCTCATGAGTAGTGTCTGCGTTTGCCAAGTGACCTCATGGAAGGCTCACAGCCAGAGTTTTCATGGAAGTTTGAAGAGACCGTGTTGTATGAGATGTGAGTCAGGGGACAATGCCCTACCCCCAAGAGGACTTGGCACCCAGTGACAAAGCCAGGGGCAGTTTACTCCACAAAATTATGCCATCTGTCTCATTAAAGGAATGCTGTTAACTTAAGATTTATTGCTTTGCTGTTGGGTTGTCACAATTGTGAAGCTGTTTTGATTTTATAGTTGTAGAAGTTACAAGCCTGTGGGATACATGCCTAGTTTCATGTCTGTACATAGCTAACTAACGACGCTATAAAAGTAATTTATATCGACCCTGGAAATCCTCAAACGTTTTTTTCTCGAGAAGGCACCACACGTTATTTGAATTTGATCATGCTGAGCCCTGTGACCTTCACTGACCCTCCGGTGATTCTGTTTCCATTTTGGAAGTCAAGCCCTTTCCAAATGAGTGGGAGGCTTGCCCTAGTGCAGCCTGGGACCCCAACCCTTTCATCTGTCGCAGTGAGACTCCACTGCACATGACTTTGCCCCTAGGGGACCTTTGACAGCGTCGGGAGACATTTTTGGTTGTCGCACATGGAGCCAGGGCCCAGTCAACAGAGACAGGCTAAACATTCTACAATGCGCAGGACAGTCATAGCAAAGAAACTCTCTAGGCCGTAATACCAAGAGCGCCCTGGTTGAGAACTCCTGATTCCACTCCCTACAGCTTTCACGTTTATAGGAAAGAAGTCATCTCTGTGTTTGTTCCCAGATAATCAGGATAAGCCAGTAGTTTTTTTGTTTTTGTTTTTTTTTAATTTAATTAAAAAAAAAATTTATTTGGCTGCATTGGGTCTTAGTTGCAGCACTTTCGTTGGGAAAGTAGGGTCTTACGTTGCGGCACGGACTCTCTAGCTGTGGCTCACAGGCTCCAGAGTGTGTTGACTCAGCAGTTGCGGTGGTGGGCTTACTTGCCCTGCGGTACATCAGATCTTAGTTTTCCAGTCAGGGGTTGAACCTGCGCCCCCTGCATTGGAAGCACAGAATCTTAACCACTGGACCACCAGGGAAGTCCCAGGAGTTTTCTTTTATAACTTACCTTTCTTAGCACCTGTTTCCTTCTATGTGGGAGAAATGGACAAACAAAACCATCCCTCAGGTGTGAGGTCTGTTAACGTGACTGGCTTGATTTAGGAGTGGGAGTTTGCAGCCATTTTACTATTTTTGAGGCTCCCTTATTTCTGATCCTCTTCTATTAGGTTCTGAGCCTCTTCTATTGGGGCCTGATCCACCATCTACATAGAGTGACTTTGCTCTGCGGGGACCTGGTCCCTGATGTTTATGACTGGTCTCTAGAGGGAACGTGCTCCAAAGTGATTCCCAGAGGAGCCGACGTCTCTTCCGGAATAAACCACTGGAAACAGTATTTGAGAGCTTCCAACCAATCTGAGGACTCTGGGTCAGTCTCCAAGGTTGATCTCAAGGCCCACATGGTTGTGTGTGTCTGTGTGTGTGTCTGTAGCAGCTGCTGGGGACCATCTGCCCTGTTGCTGTCTATCCCCGAGGAATTCGTTTTTTTCTTCCCCCAAGGAATTCTTGTATTTATTCATACAGATCCTGCTGGGTGTTCCTGGGTCCTGTCTCACCTCCCCCATCAGCTACTTAGCTCCTTGTGAACACAGCCTCCTGTGTCTTTTGCTGTCACTATGTAGCACCCAGCATGCCAGCAGGTGGCCCGCTCTGTGGTGGTCACACTGTCAGCGAGCCAGCGAAAATGACTGTGTTCAAATACAGGTCAGGTGGTTTTATGGGTGACAAGTTTCCTAAACGCCGTCCCAGTCCCCCTCAGCTTTTCCTCTGGCTTGTCTGTTGTTCTAGTGATCAGCATCCAGGCACCAACCAGCCTCTCGGTTTTGGAAGCATTAGAATCTATAACTTTTTCCCGACAAGATAACTGCCCTTAATCTCCAAGACCAAAAAAGGGGATGTTCTCTCACTCACTTGGCCGGGCAGGCTGCCCGAGGTAGGGGTTCTGAGCGCTCCTCCATCTCTATTCCGTCTAGCCCTCCTCCCTACCACACTCCCACAGGGTCACGGAAAGCGCGGCGGACGGGACTTCATCCAGCCCTGACAACCTCTGATTTGAGGCAGCCGAGAGGATGTCTCACATCCTAAGACCACCACCCTTTCCTCCCTGTACCCACTCCTTTTTAAAAGAAAAAAAAATTCCTCTCTAATGTGTAGTCTTTCAAAAACACAGTTGGGAGCATCATGCCTCTTGCACAACACGGGTGCCCCTAGGGTATGGCCAACAGGGCCCTTGTTTCCTGGCCAACACTTTAAGGGTCTGTTCAAATCCCACAGCTGAGACACACCACCCACAGACCTCTTCTTCCCAGGGGCTCTTTGGTCAACACCCCTTCCTCTCTTCCAGGTACCCTGCTCGGGGTGCCTGCCTCCTGGGTCCTGCACAGCTGGGGGCCTGCATGGCTCAAGGCGACTCACTGCAAAGGAAACACAAACCATAGTGAAGGAAGGAAGAAAATTGAAGGCCTGAGAAGCTGAGCATTGGGTATAAGGAAATGAGGCTGGACCACAGAAAGGAAGGCCATCATGGGGTCAGAGCTCAGAAGGGTGACAAGCACAGGGAGTAATGTTATAGGAGACATGCATGCCTGCTAAGTCATTTCAGTCATGTCCGACTCTTTGCAAGCCTTTAAACTGTAGCCTGCCAGGCTCCTCTGTCCATGGGATTCTCCAGGCAAGAATACTGGTGTGAGTTAATATGTCCTTCTCCAGGGAATCTTCCCAACCCAACGGAGATCAGGGATCAAGACCAGGGATCGAACCCAGGTCTCTTGTGTCTTCTGCACTGGAATTGGGTTCTTTGCCACTAGCACCACCTGCGAAGCCCCTAACAGGAGACAGGTGAATGGAAATGGATCTGGTGAGGTCTGTTAGCGATGCCTCTCTTGTGGAATCTGGTGATATTTTAGGTTTGGGGTGGAGTGAAGAGAGAGAAGGACATGATGGCCTTAGGATAACTAGGCAACACTCAACAATCCTTTGGTCCATTTCAGCCAGACTTTACATCGATGATGTCCAGACCTGGGGCAAGGGGAAGGAGTAGCTGTGACTTTCCCCTGCCTTTACACAGACACAGTGATCACTTGGAGCCCCATCTATGACTCTGAAAGGGCGGCAGACCCTGTTGTAGCTCAAGTGTAGCAAGCCCCCAGCACGGTGGTGGGGAAGAGCTAAATGAAGCCCTCCACCTGGTGTGAGCCAGAACTAACTTTAGTCTCCCAGGAGCACATGCAAAGTGGGTCACCAGCTGCCCCATCATCTTATCCAGGGACACTTCTGTTTTATATCCTGCATTGGGGGCTTTGGCGTGTCTCCATGCTCACCCTCCGGTACCCTGGCCAAGAACATCTTAAACTCACATAGGACTCCTTATTCCCTTGGCAACAGCCAGCTTGTTCCTCCCCTCCTACCCCAGAAGCAAAGTCACAGTTTCTGAACTTCTGCCCTGGGTCAGGAAGATCTCCTGGAGAAGGAAATGACAACCTTCTCCAGTGTTCTTGCCTGGAGAATTCCATGGACAAAGGAGCCTGGTGGATTACAGTCCATGGGGCCGCAAAGAGTTGGACATGACTGAATGACTTGCATCCTGGTTAGTGGGCCCCATGGAGACAGGGCCCTTGTGGAGGGCCTGGGTTATAAACAGGGAGGAAGATGGGGAGACGACTCATCCCTGTGAGATGGGATACAGTCAGGTCAGGAGCCCATGGTCCAGACTGCAGAGGATCCAGGCTCCTGTTTTCCTCTTCCCCTGGCTGCTGGCGTCTTATTCTTGTCATGGTTGATTAGCTCCCTAAGCAGAGAAAATTAAAGGAGAAAAATGGAGGAGAAATTAACAGCTCTGGTAAAAGATCTGGTGGGGAAGGAATTTAATACCAATGAACCAACTGAAATTGCAATTGCCGCATCCACTCCCTATCCCTTTGTGATACATAGAATTAAATCTTGAGTGTAGGCACCAAACACATTTTACACCCATTCACCAATGGGTTCTCTGGTCTTCAGCTTGAAATCTGCTGAGCTTGAGGTCAGGATGTCCCCCTGGGACACAGAGGTGACACCACATCCACAGCTGACCGGCAGGCTGAATGGCAGGGAGCCCCGCTTGTGCAGATAGCTGGGTAGTGGCCACGGGGAGTGTGGGTGATGTCTCGTGTGCACCATGGAAAGACGCAAGGATGGGCTGTGGGAGTGGAGAGGGCGGAAGAGGCAAAGAAACGTCTCTTCCCACATCATTCTCTGGGAGAACACCTAGGTCCTAAAGCCTGGCCCTGAGGGGTGACCACATTTCAGAGGAACATCAAGGAGCAGATCTGAGCGGTGTGAAGAGGCCAAACAGTGAAAGCCTCGAGTGCCGCTCTGGCAAGCAGAGTGGATCTTGCTGCCAGGCATCTCAAGGCTCAAGGCTTAGAATTCTCTGCCAGTGACCTCACTCCTTTCACAGTATTTATTCTTTCTCTTCATGGGACTCTGCCACTCAAAAGGAAATTCAGTGCTTAGTGACATAAGAGAGACAAACACTGCATGGTATCACTCACTTGTGGAATCTAAAACATACAACAAGCTGCTGCTGCTGCTGCTAAGTCGCTTCAGTCGTGTCCGACTCTGTGCAACCCCATAGACGGCAGCCCACCAGGCTCCCCTGTCCCTGGGATTCTCCAGGCAAGAATACTGGAGTAGGTTGCCATTTCCTTCTCCAATGCATGAAAGTGAAAAGTGAAAGGGAAGTCGCTCGGTCGTGCCCGACTCTTAGGGACCCCATGAACTGCAGCCTACTAGGCTCCTCCGTCCATGGGATTTTCCGGGCAACAGTACTGGAGTGGGGTGCCATTGCCTTCTCTGATACAACAAGCTAGTGAATATCAAAAAAGAGCAGGCTCACAGATACAGAGAACAAACTGCTGATTACCGCTGGGGAGTGGGAAGAGAGAGGGACAAGATAGGGTAGGGGATTAAGAGGTGCAAACTACTGTGTATAAAATACATAAGCTACAAGGATATGTCATACAACACAGGGAATATAGCCAATATTCTAGGATAACTATATGTCAAATATAACCTTTGAAAATGTGAATTACTATATTGTATACCTATAACTTATATAATACGGTACATCAACTATATGTCAGTAAAACCTTTTAAAATGAGGGACCAAGTTTTAAGAAAAAGAAAAAAAGGAAAAAGAACATGCAAGATTTGGCTTTGTAATTCCAGAAAAACTCTCTGTGGTTCCACTAAAGTCAAGTGGGCTATGAAACTATAGGAAATGTCAAAACAGGTGCAAAAGGAGGAAGTAAATCTCTTCTGAGTAACTGCTACATTAGGCTCTATTTGCCTATGGGATGCAGGGTGAAATTGTTGTCCCCATTTGAAATCCAATATCTACCTTGCCCAAAATGGGCCATCCAAACCACTAGCCTTTTAACAAAGTCAACTTTCTCTCTCTTCAGAGGTGACTGTTGGCATCATTGGCCTGAAACCACTCTACCATTCTACTAGCAGAATTTGTACCATTGGCTGAGGTCCCACCCAGAGAACAGTCAATCCAATTTAATATAACGAACTTGCATATACCTTTGGTATAGAGCTGGTGACTATCTGTGTTAGTCGCTCAGTCACGTCTGACTCCTTGCAACCCTGTGAACAGTAGCCCACCAGGCTCCTCTGTCCGTGGAATTCTCCAGGCAAGAATACTGGAGTGGGTTGCCATTCTGTTCTCCAGGGGATCTTCCTGACCCAGAGATCAAACCCAGGCCTCCTGCATTGTAGGCAGATTCTTTACCAGTCGAGCCACCAGGGAAGCCCTGGTGACTATCTGGGAACGAACGATTACAACTCAGGCCACCCACTCTGAGTATCACACGATAGAAGGAGACCCCTAGCAGTGTGGGCAAGCTGACAGGTAGCAGAGAACAAGCGTGGGCACCATCTTTTACTAAACCACCGTCCAGATCAAACCACGATTTAAGTCAGCCCATGACTTTGAGGAGCTGACATGGTCCCTTCTGATGAACCAGGGTTCCCACCACCACCACCCTCATTCCTATGATCTTTGGCTCTGCAGGTGGGAGGGCCTGGAGTGGGTGTGTTATCACACCTCAGGCTGCCTTTCGCCACATGTAGTGCTGCCACAGACAGTGCCGAGCAACGGGAACATCAGGCATCACGTTTTCTCTGACACAACTCTGAGGAGAGACAGCTTTTTTGCTTTGTATGGACCTGGGGTATGCTTAGAGGGGAGAGGAGATGGCCTGGGTGTTCCCTGCTAAAAGGGTCTTCCCGGAGAGTCATAAAGCCAAGTAACTAAATCAGCCAGCACTCATGGAGTCCTGCTGTGGCGGACTCTGTGGTCCAGGTGAGAGCGCCTGAGGGCAAGCCGGTTTGGGCGTCCTGGTGTGGGACTGAGGCATAGACGTAGGTCTATCAGTCAGGAAAAAGGTGAAGAAGGCCATCCACAAATAACAACATGGAGGGGAGGAAAACCTTAGAGATATTGCCTTGGAGATGACTATTTCTCTTTGGAAACCATACAAGTAAGTAAATCACACTCTTTGGGTCCTGAGAGATGTGGCTTTGTCCCCTATCCAAGGATGTGGAGCTGTCGTGGGCTAGGCATGTGTGGAGAAGCCAAGGAAAGGAACGTCTCACACTTCCATGGCATTTTACAGCTGCTTTTACCCACATGGTTACACTTGATGTTCACAGAAACTGCTGAAGGGGACAAAAATTACTATCTTCATTTCACAGATGGAAACTTCCCTGGTGGCTCAGATGGTAAAGCATCTGTCTACAATGCAGGAGACCCCGGTTCAATTCCTGGGTCAGGAAGATCTCCTGGAGAAGGAAATGGCAACCCATTCCAGTATTCTTGCCTGGAAAATCCGATGGACGGAGGAGCCTGGTAGGCTACAGTCCATGGGGTTGCAAAGAGTCGGACATGACTGAGCGACTTTGCTTTAAGAGAGGTTAAATGACTTCTTGAAAGCCCCACTCTTTCTACGTGGCAGAGCCCGGATTAGAACCTGGGTGTTCTAACTTTAAATTCAGAGATCTTGCAGCCCTACAGTGGTGGTTTTTAAACCGTGTGCCCAACAAAACATCCTGGGAGAGGAAGGGGACTCTGGCATTTCCAACCCCCACTCAGATGGGAACAACTCCAATTTCATTTGCTTTCTCTGTTGGTGTTCCAGTCAAGATTTTGTGTATTTAAAAAGGGGGTTTGGTTTAGGTTGGAAATTCACTGAGCTCTGCCATGATCCTTCCAGTGGGGGCTCAGCTGCAAGACAAGGAGCCCATGTAGAAGACATACAAGAAAGGGAGGGATGAAGATAGCAGCTCAAGAGGCAGACTCCCACATGTGCATGCCCGGCACCTCAAGACTTCCCTTAGGGAGGGAGACAAACAGCTGAAGCCTGTCGATCCGGGGAAGTATTTCCTGGCTCCACATCATGGGGTGCTGCCTGGTCAGCTTTGTGGGATCTTGTCCAGACAAATCTAATGCCCTCAGCAGACTCTGAGTCACAAACCATCCAAGCTCAATCAGCTATTGCAGCCTCATGCCTTGTAAGCATGTTTGCAGCCTCCTCCAATGCCCAGCCTCCAGTGAAGCACCTGCTTATCCTGAGGGTTGGCTTATGGCTGAGGCATCACCTGTTCGTGGGGTGAGCCCACTCAGGGTGTCACCCCTACACCTGAGCCCTGAGGCTTCCCAGCCATTTGTCCCTTTTCTCTGAGCTCTTCTTCGATAAGACTGTCTGCTCTCTCACTGTGCTTCTGATCTTTCTAGGAATCTGCATTACAACCTTCTGGTTTAAGCTTCTCTAAATAGGAGCTGTTTAGAAACAGCCTGCTTCTCTCCCCATTGTCCCAGCTGGCAAGTATTTTGGCTTACCAAGGGCCTCTTGGAGCTGGGTGGAGTAGGGCAAATCACTGAAGGTTGGGTTTTGGCCCTTTAACCTGGGCTATGAAAAAGCCACCTGCAAGACTTGCCTAAGGTCTGACTCTACTGTCATCGTGGTTGATGAACATAATTCCATCCTTCTGTTCAGATTTTACAAAGCTCTTACAGTTTACTTTTGTCATTTGTTTTTATATCTCTCTCCTTAAACTAGGTATGACAGAAAGAAATCAGATAGACCTGGGTTCGAATTCCAGCTTTGGACTTACTAAAACTGTAGGATCTTGGACAAGCTACTCAACTTTTCTGACCTTTCTTTTCCTCATTTATAAAATATTGTAAAGTTAAAAAATAAAATAAAATAAAAAATAAATTAAAAAAAAAGAAGAAACCACATGAGCAGAAAACATAAAAAAAAAAAAAAGAAGAATAAATGAGGTAAAGAATCCTGTACAGTGTTTAGCACAGAGTCAGATTTCAATAGATGCTGGTTTCAAGGATCTAAGGATAAAGCCCAAAGTTTACCCACACTGGTTTCCCTAAAATCTAGTATAGTGGCTGGTACCTAATACATACTCAGTAAATATTTATTGACAGTATGAATACATGAGGAGTGAATCAAGAGGACATATATGAAACTGATAAGTCAGGCCACAGGAAGAGTTGGAAAAACTTGTTGAGTTCTATAAAACAAGTAACAGTATTAGAATTTGAGCAGTGAGTAATATATCCTAAAGAGGTAATCAAGTGCTCAAAAATGTATTTACAAAGATGTTCATTGTTGTGTTCTTTACAATAGTGAAGCTTTTGAGATAACCTACATGTCCTTCAAAATGGTCTGAGTACATTAAGTTGATTTAATGTAATAAAACACTATGTACCCATTTTTTAAATGTATATTTAGAAGTATTGTATGTATGGATGGATGTGAGAGTTGGACTGTGAAGAAGGCTGAGCGCTGAAGAACTAATGCTTTTGAACTGTGGTGTTGGAGAAGACTCTTGAGAGTCCCTTGGACTGCAAGGAGATCCAACCAGTCCATTCTGAAGGAGATCAGTCCTGGGATTTCTTTGGAAGGAATGATGCTAAAGCTGAAACTCCAGTACTTTGGCCACCTCATGCGAAGAGTTGACTCATTGGAAAAGACTCTGATGCTGGGAGGGATTGGGGGCAGGAGGAGAAGGGGACGACAGAGGATGAGATGGCTGGATGGCATTGCTGACTTGATGGACGTGAGTCTCAGTGAACTCTGGGAGTTGGTGATGGACAGGGAGGCCTGGCGTGCTACGATTCATGGGGTCACAAAGAGTCGGACATGACTGAGTGACTGATCTGATCTGATCTTAGAAGTATTATTCTATAAAAATAGCAAAAATATACTTTAGGTGAAATGGTATATTATAAAATCTCAGTCTTATAAAATTATCTATTTATCTATATTTCAAAAGAAAAAAAATCCCTGGTGGTCCAGCAGCTAAGACTTTGTGCTCCCAATGCAGGGGGCTTGGGTTTGATCCCTGGTGGGAGAACTCAGTCCACGTGCTGCAACTAAGCATTTGCATGCTGGAACTAAAGATGCCAGCTAAGCCCTGGTACAGCCAAATAAACAAAAGTAAATATAAAAAAAGAAATGCTTGCAAGAGTATTAAGACAGTGAATGGTTGTATCTGGATGGTAGAATTATAGTAATTTTTAAAATATATTTTCAACATTGTTTGAATTTTATGAATCTCATTTTATAATCAGGAAAACTTTTCTTTTGGAAACCCAGAATATACAAAGGGTATAACAATCAGTGGATTTTTGTTGTTGTTTGTCTTTGGTTGTAAATGTCAAAACCCAGTATGAACTCCTTTAGATTCAAAGGGAAATGTGTATGGAAGGCTGATATAACTATAGGAATGTGGAGGTGTTGCTGTGCCTTGGGAACAGCTGTGAATGCCTCTGTCACATGACATCTTGGGGTGTTGATATCGTTCATTCTACCACAGGCCAGCTTCCTCCCCACGGCAGGAAACACCACCATCTTGATGAGTTCTGAGCTGCTAGTCTCCACCACAGAGGGAAATGAGCATCGTACTTGGTGGTCCTTAGGTCATAAATTCCGAAGGTGCACTGCAGTTGGCCCCACTGGTTCAGCTGTCTGTCCAGCATGCAGTCACTTGGCCCAGGGCAAGACATGCTCTCTACAACTGGCCCAGCTTGTGGCCCACTCCCACCCTTAGGTCCATCAGTGTGAACCAGCCAGCAAGGTCCTGTGAAAAGAGCTTGATTAACGGGTTGAGGAATGGTTATCCTCTTCCCCTGCACTCTTCTGCTGTGAACTGATATTTCCTCAGAGGTGAGGAAGAGAGGATAGGAAGTTCTGAGTCTGTTGGCTTAATTTCTGTTTTCACAGGAGGGTAGGGGAGGCTGGAGGTAGAGGGGTGGCCAGAAATTGAATGGACAGTTGTCAATATCAGGGGCAGTAAGTGAAATTCCTGGACATGTCCCTGTGCTAGTGCAAAAGTCATCTGAGTTCTCCAAGGGCTTACAGTTCAACCCAAAGGCTAAATGCTAGTTGGACAGAGGCAGTAGCTTTTGTTGTTCTCGCTACCTGACCTTTCTTCCCAGGCACCTTTCATCACTTCCTTGTTAAGAAAGGAGAAATATATCTTCTAAAGTATGGTGGATTTTCTAAGTGCCTTTCTTGGAACAACCAGAGCTCAACAAAACATTCACTGGTTTCCATTCCTCTGTGCATTCCCTGCTGCATTTACTTACTTAGGCATGGTCATTTCATTTCTTTCCAAAATAGAGCGACTGTGCCCTGAAAATAAACACTTACAAATACAGTAGGATCTTATGATCTCATAGTCTACTGTTAGAATTCAACTTGGAATAAGGTCTTTGGTTTGAATGAGATCACTGCGCTGTGAGTCCCTGATGGTCAAGGATTGTGTTTATGTTATCTCTGAGCCCCAGCTCCTGGAGCAATGCTGGCCCACAGTAGGTCCTTAGAAGTTAATGGTACTCATAACTCTTATGGTTCATTCTTAACATGTTTGTTTTTTTTGGGGGGGGGGTGGTTCTATTAGTGTTTTTTCTTCCTCCTTACATTTTTTTCTATTAAAGATGCCACACATTTCCCCAAATCTGGTTCCTGCAGTAAACCATTTTCAGAAGCTTGTTCTTCCTCTGAGCCTTTTCAGTGATGTTCTCTGTACCTTGTTCTACAGTATTTCCCCCACATAATTCATTTTTGACCTCTTTACTCATCCTTGACCAAGGTAAGATGTATCCTCCCACCAACAAAGAGACTATTTGGAATGCCTTGGGTTGGGCTCATTGTCTACTTGGGCACTGGCTGAATCCTTTTCTTATTTTATATTGATAGATGGCACAGGGTCATGGGTTCAACTCCCAGCCTGCTACAGGTAAATATCTTGTTCTTGCAGTGGATTTAATCCAGATTCACAGTAAAAAAAAAAAAAAAAAATTGCCCTGAAAGATCTGCTGGATCTCAGCCTATTTCCTTTTGCCCCCAAATAATATAGCACTGATGAGATTATATTTCCAAGATGCACAGAAGGATTTTAACATGACATTATCTACCTATAGACTTACAAGTCTCAGCCCTTAATAGCCACTACAGTGAGCACATTGTAGCGTGTTTTCTTTGTACTGATACTTGATAATTATTGAGCACTGAGGGAAGAAAAAAGAGTGTCTTTCCTTTCCTAATTAGCATAAAGAGGTATGGAATGAAAAAAAAAATCCACCAAAAGTCATGGCAACATTTTTTCCCATTTGCATAGCCATATGTCATTACTATGCATTATTCACCTTGCTTTTCAATGTGAAATTGTTTTTTAGTTGCAAGTAAAGAGAGAGATATATATTGGAGAAGGAAATGGCAACCCACTCCAGTGTTCTTGCCAGGAGAATCCCAGGGACAGGTGGGCTGCCGTCTATGGGGTCGCACAGAGTCGGACACGACTGAAGAGACTTAGCAGCTGGCCGTCTATGGGGTCGCACAGAGTCGGACACGACTGAAGAGACTTAGCAGCAGTAGCAGCAGCAAAGAGAGAGATATAGCAACAGTGACTTAAATGAAAAGGGCAATTGTTTTTATTAAACAAGAAGTCCAGAGGTATGGTCTTAGGGGTGGCCTGAGAGCTCAACTGTGTTATCAGGATCTTTCTCTCTTTCTCACTCTGACTTACTAGGCACCTTGCTTGTCATCATTATGCTTATTCCCTCATAGACTTAATGTGGCTACCTCGGCTCCAGGCATCACATCCATATTCCAGATAGGAAGGCAAAAAGGGATGACAGCAAGCTTTCCTTCAAGTTTGTCTCTTTGATTAGAAAAGAAAAATTTCCTGGCAAACTTTTATGTTTCATTGGTCCCAGTTGGTAACATTTCAGTCCTAGCAGCAAGGAAGAATGGGAAAGGGTTTTTCAAAGAGAAAAAGTGTTATACAATCATGACTAGATGGAACTTATTGATCTTAATTTATTCCCTGAGTCAAGGTACATTGCTGCTACACACCACTGACCTCCATCATCATTCAAACAAAATCAGTGTTGTGTTAGCAACGATTGCTGACAGTCAAGAGCAACCTTGGCAGCCTATTTTTGTCCGTGGTGATGATAGCTATAAAACTTAGCAGTGTTCTCCTAAGATAGAGGTACTTTGAATATAATGAGATGATATATGATTTTAATCACTGATAATGAATATGGAGTCAGTGGAACTGAATATTATCTAATATTACATACTTAAATATGACAGCATGACTTGTTGAACTCAAGAAGACTACAGAGACATCAAATCAAATAATGTTTGTACAACCTCCCTTTCTTAAAGCAAGTAATTTCAGAACCCCATATATAAGGAATTATAAACACCATTTGCACTGGTTGCTCAAATTTCTCAAGCAAGCAAATTCTGAGAATCACATACTTCAAAGAGCCCTTTCTAGTCTGCATTTCTACACAATTTGAAGTGAAAGGTATTTGTTGGGTTGTGGCTTCCTCCACCCAAGCAAAGGCTGCCAAGGCCCACTGCCAGCTCCTGTTTCTTCCCCTACCATTACTGTCTCACAAGCTCGTCCTTTAGTAAAGTTAATTTTGATATTAGAAGTCTTCTCTTTGGGCTCACAAGGTGAAAGGTAGGGAGTTCAGGTGATGGGGCCATCCCAGATGGCCTAGGATTAAGGCTTTCCTAGAAAGCAAGACTTTGAAGGCTGAAACCAGGACAGTCCTAGGCAAACCAAAATGGTTGCTCATATTAGGAGTTGTCACCAACGTGAAATGATTCATGAGGGAGAGGGAGTTTGAGAAGAAAGAAGGAGAGGGATGGGACTTCCCTGGTGGCCCAGTGGCCAGTGAAGGGGGCTTGGGTTCGATCCCCAGTCAGGGAAATAGACCCCACATGCTACAACCAAAGATCTCGCATGCAGCAATGAAGACCCTGTGCAGCCAAATAAATAAACATAGAAAAATAAGTACTTAAAAAAAAAAAAGTAAGGAGAGGGAGGGAGGACCTGAGAAGTCATGGCCATTTAACCCAACTCTGAATTGTGTGACTTTTCTTTCCGTTTTAATAACTGGGGTTCCTGCACATCAACTCACCAGTGATACACGAACTCATCATTTTGTCAGGTTCTCTACTCTTCCAACCCGTACACAATTGCCCATTTTCCACCTCCCAGTTCCATGTCTCTATTTTTCTCAGTTTCTATTTCTATCCACTGAATTCAATGGCCTTGCAGGTGAATGTTTTGAAGTCCCCTCTGCTCCAACACATAGCAATGATAGATAACATTTCCAAGAGAATTTAAAAAGTCATAATCACACTAAAAAATGAGATACACATGTCCATGATCCTGGAACTGAAATGTGAAGTGATGAGTTAAGGCTGATCTGAGGGCTTGGCAGGCTTTGGATCTGGAAGGAGGTAGTAGGAACTGTGAGTTTGGCTTCTGCAGGTACACCACAGGGGAAATGTGCTCTGCAGGAGGCATGGGAACCAGAATCATGCTCAGATCTCACAACTAGAAGCCAGAGCAGAGCTACCCTGGCCTGTGAATTGAGCCTGAAAGCCTGCTGCCTAGCACTACCTGGCATATAGCCTAGTGCCTTTGGAACCAGCCTCAAACTCAAACCCCAGAAGGGTGATGCATAGAGAAAAAGAAAGGCAGAAAGCATTGCACATGTTGATGACCCTGTAAACCCAACTTTAAAATGTATGAAAGACTCTTATACCAAGAAAAGACAACCAATAAAATCAATAGTTGGAATATGAGTTTTTTTTTTTTTCCAGAAAAAAAGATAACAAAAACGTCTGAAAAAAGACTTGGAAAATATGTACATTTAGAATCCTTAAAGAGATACACGAAGACATTATGCATATGCCACTGATCTATTCTGTATTGAAACAGGCAGAAATGAAATAAAGATTAGAAATTATGAAAATATGATCATTGAAAAAATTCTAAACTTAGTAGAATAAATTTTAAACTAAACATAGCTGAAGAGAGAATGAAATTGGAATTGGGAGGAATTCACCCAGAATGTAACAGCTTCAAAGGGGTTGCACGAATAAGGTAGAGAATGCCAGGTGCTATGGGCTTCCCAGGCGGCGCTAGTGGTAAAGAACCCACCTGCCAGTGTGAATAGACTAAGAGACTCAGGTTTGATCCCTGGGTTGGGAATGGACAGAGGAGCCTGGCGGGCTATAGCCCATAGGGTCACAATGGATCAGACATGACTGAAACGACTGAAGCAGGTTAGCATGCATGCCCGTCAGGTGCTGTGGTTACGGACTGGGGGCTCAGGAAAGGCTTGTCCAAGAAGACATTTGAGGGACTTTCCTGGTGATCCAGTGGTTAAGAATCTGTCTTTCAATGCAGGGCCCTTGGGTTGATCCCTGGTTGGGGAACTAAGATCCCACACTCCATGGGGCAAAGAAGCCCCCTCACTGAAACTAGAGAAGCCCACTTGCTGCAAGAAGATCCAGTGCAGCCAAAATTAAAAAAAAAAAAAAAGATATTTGAGCAGTGACCTGAGCAAGTAAGGATGTGAGTGATGCAAATGTAAATAAAAATTAATCAAAATCAAAGATACACAGTAGTAATAATAGCTAGTTTCCAAGTTGCTGGAAGGATTAAATAGCATACCTAAAACACATGTCCAGTGCCTGACAATAGTAATTACAATTTTTACTGTTATAAATAATAACAAAGGTTTAGGAGCTCTGCTTCCCTTCCTAAGAACGTGAGTAAATAGAATAGAATTTATACTTCTGCCTCCAAACTGAGGGGCCTTTTGCCACCTCTGCTAGAGCCCCAGCCTCATTCCCAGGAGTCTCAAATCAGCTGATGATTTTTTGAATCTAATAAGGGTGGATTTAGCTCTTTTGACAAAGTGGCTGGAATGCTGTCGGCTGTCCATATGCCTGTCTTCTCCTTCTGCTTCTCTCCCTGGAGAAAAACTCTATTTTTCCCTCTAGCATTAACTAAACAATCCAGTCATGTCCAAAAGACAGAGATGACATTTTAATATATCCAGGCAACATGGCTAGTGGTTTCTTTGCAAATCTTGCAATTTTATCAGCACAGCTCTAAGCATTTCTCCCTGTTTTGTCTTGTCTGGAGCCTCAGAGAACTCCTGACAGAGGTCACGAAAGGGGGAGGGGACAGAGCCTCCCTCTCTCTGAGCATGGAGCCTTTTCGAGGCGCAGGCCCCTCATGGAAACATTCCCTAATGAAAAGAACAAAATAAGACTGCTTCCCAACGAACAGCAACAGAATGTTCCACTGGACAGAGAGCAGCTTCTTGGGACGTGGGAATCTGAGAGACTGGATTGCATTCAAAGAAAATGCCCTCAGAGTGATAAAGAGCAAGTCCTGGGGGTTCAGCAATAGTCAAGATTCCAGGCTTTAAAGGGAGGGGGTTTCCCTGCCAAGGCCTGGGGGTGGGGCTGGTTATCCTAGGAGCTGAACTGGGATGTGGGATTCTGATGATCCAGGACATGAGGTGGAGCAGCTTCTTCCTCTCTTGAGCAAAGCAGAAAAGGGAGGCTTGATGGACCAGAAAGAAGATAGAGATACAGAGTGTGTCTGTGTGTTTCTAACCAGAAGAGACAAAAGTGTCCCACCGTCTCTGAGTCCTTGGTCAGGAAAAGGTTGTTTTCAGGAGGAAAGAAGGAAGAAGAAGAAGAAACATTTCCTTTTTCGCAACTAAGACTTGTATTTGCACTCAGCTCCTGCGGGGTTCTTCCCTGATAGCTCAGTTGGTACAGAATCTGCCTGTAATACAGGAGACACCAGTTTGATTCCTGGGTCGGGAAGATCCCCTGGAGAAGGGATAGGCTACCCACTCCAGTATTTTTGGGCTTCCCATGTGGCTCAGCTGGTAAAGAATCTGCCTGCAATGCGAGAGACCTGGATTCGATCCCTGGATTGGGAAGATCCCTTGGAGAAGGGAAAAGCTACCCTCTCCAGTATTCTGGCCTGGAGAATTCCGTGGGACTGTATACTCCATGGGGTCCCAAAGAGTCAGATACAACTGAGTGACTTTCACTTTCACTTCGGGGGTGTGAGGCAGGCTAGCAGACGTTGCATAGTGGTCCAGGCAGTCGCCTCAGCATTTCAGTCCAGCACAACTGTCCCACACTAGCAAGTCTATTTAAAAAAATCTTCCTCTTGAGTTCTCTTTTCCCCCAAAAAACTGCACACTTCACCAAGTATGAATTATTTTTAAAAAATAATAAAGAACTGAGCATTTTGACTTAGGCTTAAATTGGAGGTAAATATTTATGCTTGGGGTGGGAGAAGATAACAGGAATTACAGGGATAAATAGTGGGATTTTAACATCTCCACATCGCATGAGGCAGATAGCCTCTGATATCTTCTGAAGGAAAAGAATCTAAGTTTATGTCACATTCAAAACAAAATGAAAATTTAAAATCAGATGCTTGGGGTGAGGTTCAGTTCAGTTCAGTTCATTAGCTCAGTCGTGTCCGACTCTTTGCAACCCCATGAATCACAGCACGCCAGGCCTCCCTGTCCATCACCAACTCCCGGAGTTCACTCAAACTCATGTCCATTGAGTCGGTAATGCCATTCAGCCATCTCATCCTCTGTCGTCCCCTTTTCCTCCTGCCCGCAATCCCTCCTAGCATCAAGGTCTTTTCCAATGAGTCAACTCTTTGCATGAGGTGGCCAAAGTACTGGAGTTTCAGCCTCAGTATCAGTCCTTCCAATGAAAACCCAGGACTGATCTCCTTCAGAATGGACTGGTTGGATCTCCTTGCAGTCCAAGGGACTCTCAAGAGTTCTCCAACACCACAGTTCAAAAGCATCAGTTCTTTGGCGCTTAGCTTTCTTCACAGTCCAACTCTCACATCCATACATGACCACTGGAAAAACCATAGCCTTGACTAGACAGACCTTTGTTGGCAAAGTAATGTCTCTGCTTTTGAATATGCTATCTAGGTTGGTCATAACTTTCCTTCCAAGGAGCAAGCGTCTTTTAATTTCATGGCTGCAATCACCATCTGCAGTGATTTTGGAGCCCCCAAGAATAAAGTCTGCCGCTGTTTCCACTGTTTCCCCATCTATTTGCCATTAAGTGATGGGACCGGATGCCATGATCTTAGTTTTCTGAATGTTGAGCTTTAAGCCAACTTTTTCCCTCTCCTCTTTCACTTTCATCAAGAGGCTTTTTAGTTGCTCTTCACTTTCTGCCATAAGGGTGGTGTCATCTGCGTATCTGAGGTTTTTGATATTTCTCCCGGCAATCTTGATTCCAGCTTGTGCTTCTTCCAGCCCAGCGTTTCTCATGATGTACTCTGCATAGAAGTTAAATAAGCAGGGTGACAATATACAGCCTTGACGAACTCCTTTTCCTATTTGGAACCAGTCTGTTGTTCCATGTCCAGTTTTAACTGTTGCTTCCTGACCTGCATACATATTTCTCAAGAGGCAGCTCAGGTGGTCTGGTATTCCCATCTCTTTCAGAATTTTCCACAGTTTGTTGTGATCCACACAGTCAAAGGCTTTGGCATAATCAATAAAGCAGAAATAGATGTTTTTCTGGAACTCTCTTGCTTTTTCCATGATCCAGCGGATGTTGGCAATTTGATCTCTGGTTCCTCTGCCTTTTCTAAAATCAGCTTGAACATCAGGAAGTTCACGGTTCACGTATTGCTGAAGCCTGGCTTGGAGAATTTTGAGGATTACTTTACTAGCGTGTGAGATGAGTGTAATTGTGTGGTAGTTTGAGCATTCTTTGGCATTTCCTTTCTTTGGGATTGGAATGAAAACTGACCTTTTCCAGTCCTCTGGCCACTGCTGAGTTTTCCAAATTTGCTGGCATATTGAGTGCAGCACTTTCACAGCATCATCTTCCAGGATTTGAAATAGCTCAACTGGAATTCCATCACCTCCACTAGCTTTGTTCGTAGTGATGCTTTCTAGGGCCCACCTGACTTCACATTCCAGGATGTCTAGCTCTAGGTCAGTGATCACACCATCATGACTATCTGGGTCATGAAGATCTTTTTTGTACAGTTCTTCAGTGTATTCTTGCCACCTCTTCTTAATATCTTCTGCTTCTGTTAGGTCCCTACCATTTCTGTCCTTTATCAAGCCCATCTTTGCATGAAATGTTCCCGGGTGAGGTTAGAGAGAAAATTATTGCACAACCGCAAAAGGAGAGTGTGATGTACACATGTGTATGAACAGGAGCTCTGTATCATCATGTTGGTGGTCTTCACACAAGTAGAGATGTTTGGTTTTCAGTGTGCTTGCCAACCTCACACGCATATACAACTTGAAATGCATCTCTAATAAGATTTCAGTCCCTATGATAGGCAGGTAGGAGACACATTAACTAGAGGAAAATTCAGACTGAGAGTGGGGTATTGTTCACTTATCAATGTTTATTAGTCAGCGTCTTCTGTATTGTGGAGGCTCTGTACATGCCTTTTGATTAAATTAATGTAGGACACCAGAATAGCAAGTGGAAATGGATTTCATTCCTTTCCTTAGGGACAATTGTTTGGTGGTAATCGTGCTATAGAACCAGTTGCCTACCGAGAGAGACCGCCAGAGGGTATATGTTTCAGTAACAAAGTAAGTCCTAGATTCTCAGTTAAATTGTTTGTAGACCTAATTCCTCATTCTGATTGGAAACCCTGCATCGATTTATGTTCTTTCCTTATATTTTGATACATACAGTTTTTTGGTTTTGTTTTTATTGAAGTATAGTTGATTTATAACTTAGTTTCAGGTGTATAGCACAGAGAACCAGCTATGTGTACTTACCTCTGTCTAGTTTACTTAGTATAATAATCTCTAGGTCCATCCAAATTGCTGTAAATGGCATTATTTCATTCTTCTTTATGGCTGAGTAGTATTCCTTTGTGTACAAATACCACATCTTTATCCATTCCTCTGTTGATGGGCACTTAGGTTTCTTCCATGTCTTGGCTATTATAAATACTGCTGCTATCAACATTGGGGTACATGTATCTTTTTGAGTTATTGTTTCCTCCAGATATGTGCCAAGGAGTGGAATTGTAGGATCATGGTAGCTTTATTTTCCGTTTTTCAAGGAACCTCCATAGTGTTCTCCATAATGGCTGTACCAATTTACTCCCCACCAATAGTGTAAGAGAGTTACACACCATCTCCAGCATTTGTTACTTGCAGACTTTCTGATGATGGCCATTTTGACTGGTGTGAAGTGTGATATCTCACTGTAGTTTTGATTTGTAGTTCTCTAATAATTAGGGGTGTTGAGCATCATTTCATGTGCCTTTTGGCCATCCGCTTATCTTCTTTGGAGAAATGTCTGTTTAGGTCTTCTGCCCATTTTTTGATTGGGCTGCTTGACATGTGGTTTTTAAACTTGATCGACTTTTTATTTTTATTTATTTATTTTTAATTAATTAATGTATTTTGGCTGCGCTGGGTCTTCATGGCTGCGTTCAGGCTTTCTCTCGTGGCGGCCAGCAGGGGGTCCTCTCTGGTTCTGGTGCAGGCTTCTCACTGTGGTGGTTTCTGTTTCATGGAGCACGGACTCTAGAGCACAAGTTCAGCAGTCGTGGCACACGGGCTTGGTTGCTCCATGGCCTGTGGAACCTCCCCAGAACAGGGATCGAACCTGTGTCCCCTGCATTGGCAGGTGGATTCTTAACCACTGGATCACCAGGGAAGTCCTCAGTACTTTTAAAGGGCCTTCCAGGCCACAGACCCTCTCAGTCTCTCTTCTGATTCTTTAGCCTTCATACAAAAGGCCTTAGTTACAGACCTCGAACCCAAGCCCTCTCTCTCTGTCCATGACTCACAGAGAGAGAGATGTGGGAAAAAATGGGGGCAGGGCAGGGCCGGGCAGGAGAAAAATCACCTGTTCAATAGAGCACAATAGCAATTAAGTGAAACTAGAAACTAGAATCCACTCATTCCGAGTAACCATTTTGAGGGGGCACATTTTCAAATTAAATTACAATATATTGAGTAGCTGAGTGTAGGGATGTGTTTTATGTGGTGGTCGTTAAGTGCAGTCATATAAGATGCACATTAAAAACAGTGCAGCAGAAGCAAATAATCCAGTTTATCTATTAAAATTAAGTAGGAATATCCATTTGAATAGCTAATAATTTGACACTAGATAGGAAAATTACTCCATTGTGCCTCTTTTTGGATGAGTCTCAGGAATCATCATCAGTCATCCCCAATCCCTTGTTGCCTGATGAAATCAACAGTGAATTTAGCAGCTGCTCTGTTATTACAATTCAGCTACTTTCTATCTTAATCAGAGCAGATTACTTTTGACCAAGCTAGCATCTCTGAATATGTTCTCCACTGACCTCTTTCAGTTAATGGGAACTGGTTCTGTCTATTCATCTCATGTTTGTGCAGAACTAATTTATCTTTGACCAATATTAACATTATGCTAATTATATAAGTGCAGTTGGCTCTTTCAGACAATTTCTATTACGAGAGCCCTTGAAAGTACAACACAGAAGAAAGAATAAAATAGAGCGGACATGTAATTAGGGAGATTATGAAAATCCTTTCCTAGGTATCAAAAATATATTTGAAGTATAGGAATTTTGATCTTTGCTTTATCATGCCTGCATCCTTTTCTGGACCAACTTACTCCCTTCATGGAGTAAAATCTCAGATATGTATGTGGGCCAGGAAGACAAGGGAAATGAGTAAAACAGACAGGATTCAAGTACTTGTATCTGTGTCATGTGAGGCCCCGAGAAGCCTAGACCCCAAGAGAGTGCTTGTTGCCTCTGAAGGAGGCTACCAGCCTCCTTGCCATGACATCCACTGTAGGAGAATGAGGCTTAGTCTGGACTTGAATGAAGTGTCCTGTTTTTTTAAATATTTATTTATTCAGGCTGTGTTGGGTCTTCATTGCTCTGTGTGCAGCAAGTGGGGGCTACTCTTCAGTAGCAGTGCGTGGGCTTCTCTTTGAAGTGGCTTCTCTTGCTGCAGAGCGCAGGCTCTAAGGAGGACAGGCTTCAACAGTCGTGGCACATGGGCTTAGTTGCCCTACGATATGTGAAGTCCCCAGGGATCAAACCTGTGTCCCCTACACCAACAGGCAGATTCTTAATCACTGGACCTCCAGGGAAGTCCAAGTGTCCTGAGTTTTAAGTGGCTATTTTTTTTTTTTTAAAGTACTGCTGCTGCTGCTGCTAAGTCGCTTCAGTCATGTCCAATTCTTAGCGACCCCATGGATTGCAGCCCACCAGGCTCCTCCGTCCATGGGATTTTCCAGGCAAGAGTACTGGAGTGGGGTGCCATTGCCTTCTCCGTTGAAGTACTGAGCTGAATCAAATAAAATTTAACCAAGGCTGGGACTCAGCAGGCTGCCGTTTTGTGACCCCTACTCCATTCTTTACAAAGGTCATTTCAGAAGCAAGGTGCTTAGAAATGGTCTATAAAATAGCTGGAGCATCCACCAGGTGGCAGGAAGTAGCAGACAATTTTTCCTGCTTGCCAACCTTTCTAGGGTTGAAGATTTCTGTGGATCCATCTGGAATCTTAAAAAAAGCAGCTGTGGGACTTTGCTGGTGGTCCAGTGGTTAAGCCTCTGTGCTTCCAATGCAGGGGCTACAGGTTCAGACCCTGGTCAGGGAGCGAAAATCCCACATGCCTTGTAGCCGCAAAACCAGAACTTAAAACAGAAGCGATATTGTAACAGATTCAAATAGTCTACATAAAAAAAAGTTCTTTTTAACAAAATAAAGATTAAAAAATAAAAAGCAGCTGTCCCCTTGGACTCACCAACCACTGCTCCCCAAATCTTAAAGCAACCAAACACTGAGGAGACTACCTCTCTCTTTCCCTATCATTATTGGACACAGATAAGCCAGAAAACACACAGCCCACCCTGCCACAACCCACCACCACGGCTGCCTGGCCCCCCACCCCCACCCCAAGAGCCACTGGGGAGGAACATGCAGAGCGTGAAAGGGTCACGGCCCTGACCCGGCTTCCTCCTTTCTCTGAGCTTGAGGGCACTTGGTACAAGGTGGAAAGTCACTGAAGATGAAGGATATTCATGCCCAGGGAGGCTGGCCTCTGCTGTAATTGGGAGCCACCTGGGCAGACAGCTGTTTTCACATGAAGGCCCAGGATGGAGTATCATCCAGGTCTACTTGATGCTAATACCTGTGTTTGAGGCCTGAGTGCCTGATCCTCTGCCTGGCCTTGCCCTTTATTGACTCTTAGCTATCCTGTCTCCGAGGCTGTGAGCTCCTCCTGACCCTGAGTCTGGTTCTGACCATTAGACCATTGCTCACAACCCCGACTGGCCCCTCACCCGACACAGACTGTCTGTCTGTCTCCACCTCTGCCTCGGCCCAGATGCCCCTGGCCCAGCCGTGCCCTCTGCTCCAGGCTCACCCCACCACATCCTCTCCATCCTCTATCCAGACACTCCAACTGTGCTGCCGGGACTGCCCTGCCCTCCCAGAGACACCTCACTTCCTCTCCTCGGAAGGCCCAGGGTTAGAGGCCGCACACAACATAACTCTGTGACTTGAGGGGATGGGACAAGGAGAGACTCCTCCTTTCACTAAGAATTAACAAGACGAGATAGTTCCGAATTGCAGAAGGGGAGAGAAAGGCTGTAAAACGCTTGAGTCTATTATCCAGAGAGATTTGGAAACTTCAAGGTTTTTCAGTCACTCCTTGGTATCTGCAGGAGGTTGATTCTAGGACCCTCACCCCCAAGGATACCAGTAACCACAGATGTTCAAGTCCCTTGTATAGAATGGTGTAGAGTCCCTTGGACAGCAAGGAGATCAAACCAGTCAGTTTTAAAGGAGATCAGCCCTGAATATTCATTGGAAGGACTGAGCTGATTGGCCACCTGATGCCAAGAGCTGACTCATTGGAAAAGACCCTGATGCTGGGAAAGATTGAAGGCAGGAGAAGGGGACAACAGAGGACAAGACGGTTGGTGGCATCACTGACTCAATGGACAAGAATTTGAGCAAACTCTGGGAGCTAGTGAAGGACAGGGAAGCCTAGAGTGCTGCAGTCCATGGGGTCACAAAGAGTTGGAAATGACTGAGCAACTAAACAACAACAATACAACGATATGCACATACTCCTTTCATATACCTTAAATCATCTCTAGATTATTTATAATATCTAATACAATGTGATTTATGTAAATAGTTGTAAATAAAATGTAAATGATATGTAAATAGCTTCCAGCATGCAGCATATTCAAGTTTTGCTTTTGGAAGTTTTCTGAAATTTTTTCCAAATACTTTTTATATGAGTTTGATTGAATCTGTGGGTGTGGAAACTGCAGATACAAAGGGCCAACTGTGGACGGAAAAGCTCAGTGTCTGGAATAGGGTTTGGCTGGGACTGGGGAGGCCTGCTGAGGGGCCATGAAAGGGACCGATTGGCTTCAAGATCTGGCTTCCAGACTTTGCCCCTTTCTCTTACTGGTCAGCTGGAAACAGAGATATCCTATTAGGAAAAAGTGGGGGCTCATTTAAAGGAGGGTTACATAAGGCCATGCCAGGTAAATTTCCGTAACACCAAATTGCAAAGGGGAGTTGTAAATTGTAAGAGAACCCCATCTGAGAATTTAAGGGCATAACTTCTGGTCTGGTCTGAGTCTGTGAAAGTTCAGGCAAGGTACCAAACCTCTCCAGATATCCATCAGTTCACTGAGAATACAGAAGTTGGATTAGAAGAAGTATTAGTTATCTGCATACATGCTCAGTTGCTCAGTCATGTCTAACCCTGCGACCCTTTGAACTGTATGCTGCTGCTGCTGCTAAGTCACTTCAGTCGTGTCCGACTCTGTGCAACCCCATAGACGGCAGCCCACCAGGCTCCCCCGTCCCTGGGATTCTCCAGGCAAGAACACTGGAGTGGGTCGCCATTTCCTTCTCCAATGCATGAAAGCGAAAAGTGAAAGTGAAGTCGTTCAGTTGTGTCCGACTCTTCGCGACCCCATGGACTGCAGCCCACCAGGCTCCTCCATCCATGGGATTCTCCAGGCAAGAGTACTGGAGTGGGGTGCCATCGCCTTCTCCGTTTGGACTGTATAGTCCACCACATTTCTCTGTCCATGGAATTTTCCAGGCAAGAATAATGGAGTGGGTTGCTATTTCATCCTCCAGGGGATCTTTCCAACCCAGGGATCAAACCCACATCTCCAGCATTGCAGGTGGATTCTTTACCTACTGAACCATCAGGTTATCCAAGATGATACAAATTCAACCCAAACCTTAGCAGCCTAAGACAATAAACTTATTATTTCACAGATTCTGTGGGTTAGGAGTCCATGTGCTGTGTAGTCAACTCCTCTGACTTAGGGTCTCTTTGAGGCTGCAATTAAGTGTCAGCTGGGGCTGCCATCATCTTAGGGTCCAACGTGGGGAGGATCTGCTTTCTAGCTCACCCAAGAGGTTGTTGGCAGGATTCAGTTCCTTCTAGACTAAGAGTCACACTGTTAGAATAAGAGCCTCAGTTCCTCTCTGGTCGCTGGCTGGGGGCCTCCCTTCATCTCTTGCTGCACAGGTCTCTCCACAGAACAGCTCACAGCATGGTGGCTGGCTGTTATGAGCCAGAGAGGGTTAGCAAAACGGATCAGAGTCTTTGTGATGTCCCATCCCTTTGTTACATTCTGTTCTGTAGAATTGACTCACTAAACCCAGCCCAACAACCAAGGGAGGGGAGTAGGCAAGAGCGTGAATACAGGAGGCAGGGCTCATTGGGAACTATTTTAGTGGCTGCCTACCACACATTCTCTCCAAGGCCCCTCCTAGCTCAGATTCTATGAGTACTCCCTCTCTCTCCCCCAGAAAGGGGCTACATATTCTATTTACAGACCCAACTTCTCAGCCAAGTGCTCAAATAGGCTCTGACATATTCTTCAACTAGAGTTAACCATCATGAAAAATGTAGTCAAATAGGAAAATCATCTTATCCAAAAGAGTTAGACTATGAAAAGAAGACATTGGATTTTCTCTGTTTTGGTGGCATTCTCCATTATAGGGCTCTTCCGGTAGACCAGATATATTTTTAGAATAAAAGGGGAAATATATCTTTGTTTAAAGCACTTCAGAACCAAGTACACTGAGATCAATGTATTCAGAGAACCTAGGTTGATTTGAGGTTCCTATACTGCTAGGAGGAGCATCACAACTCAAAGGCCACTTCTGAGTTTTGCTTTCTTTACAAAGCAATCCATGCCATGGATTATCCCCAGAGCCTCTGTGAGGTGTTCACGTTTCCTCTGGAATGATGTGACTTTCTTCAGACATCTAAGCCTGTACATGTTATACATTGGACTGGCTCAGATCTGGAGAATGACTTAGGGTGTCCAAGTCCTGAGGACTGTTAGGTTAATTTGAATTAATGTTGCTGTCTTTGTCCGTCACCCAGGCACTTTGTAAAGCAGTCATGGATTCTTTTTAAAAATCTGTTTTAATCTATCAGAGGTCCATATTTCCTTTATTAATAGCCCTCTTTAAAATTGTGGTCATCAGGCTTCCCTGGTGGCTCAGTGGTAAAGAATCCACCTGCAGTGCAGGAGACACAGATTCAATTCCAGATCCGGGAAGATCCCACATGCGGTGAAGCAGCAAAGCCCATGTGCCACAACTACTGAGCCTGCACTCTAGAGCCCGGGAGCCGTGACTGCTGAGCCCACCAGCAGCAATTACTGAAGCCTGCTCACCCTAGAGCCCATACCCCACAGCAAGAGAAGCCACAGCAACAAGGAGCCTGTGCACCGCAACTAAAGAGTAGCCCCCAATCTCCACAACTAGAGAAAAGCCGGCACAGCAATGAAGACCCAGCACAGTCAAAGCTAAATAAATAAAATTAGGAAAAAAAAAAACTGTGGTCATCATAAGCCCTTCATCTTTTGATGACCTCAAGCTCTTCTAACTTGGGAAGCTGTCCTGTCGATGTGCACATACACATTAACCAGTTAGGAACCTGTAGTCAAACTGAGCCACAGTAGCTTCTTACCTCTGAATAAAAAGGCTTGAGATCCCCATTTTTACCCACAATTTCTAATTTTGAGGAAATACATTATGATAATCACAGCAACATGTTATGAATTCATGAGATTTTAACTGATCCCTTTCCATTTTCTTTTCATCATACTTAAGAAGCTAAGACTTCCTTGAATTCGCAGTTATCAAAGCTGTCTTATGTAGTTCCTTATTCATTCTTTCAAACTAGATAAAAAGAGGGATTTAATTCTTTACTGGGAGGTAACATAATGTCAAGAAAGTATATAGACTTTGACACCAGAGAAGCTGGATTAGAAGCCTTAAGACTTCTGGCAAGTTACTTCCCCTCATGGTGACTCAGAGTTTTCATCTGTAAAGTGGGATCATAGGTGCCTATCTCACAGAATTGTTTCAAGGATTAAATTACACAGACTATCTGTATGAAGTGTTTAGCACCATACACAGAACTGGTTACTCAATAACTGCTGGTTTCCTTTAACATTTATTCAGAAGCAAAGGGAGATCCTGAGAGCATCTCCAAATGGTCAACCAACAGGAGCAAGAAGGGATGGGATCCCAGAGTCTAGGTCATCAGGCTTCATCATAGTTATTTCAGGTGTTCCTTTAACAAGTCATCATCCAAATATCCTGCTTCACCACTTTGATGAGCTTTATAAACTGAGCCTGAAATACCACATAAGACACATACTGCCTGTGTCATTCCTGTGCCCTCAAATAAGGGCAGATTTGCTCTCAGTTGGTAGAGGGAAAAGGAATGTTGTATGTAATATATGCAAGAAATGCTGATACGCCCACTTTCCGATCTGCGGTTATCTTGGATTTTGTGGTTTAGCCTCTGTATTGGAATGCATGAAAAGTGAGCACAGATAAAGGTGGGCAGTAGGTTCTCCGTTGGAGGCCCCTACCCCCCACAATAAATAGCTCCTCTAGATGATCCACGAAGTCAGCTGCATATTTGGAAATTCCTCTCCTCTACCTGAAAAGTAGCCTGAGATTGGCTCAAGCTGTCCTGGGGCAGCTTTGCCATGTAAACAACCACTGGCAACACACCACTCCTGGAAACCTGGCGATGCGAGAAGTGGGCTGCAGAAAGGCAAAGAGCGGCCACCAGGCTCCCAGCTCAGGGGCCGGAGGAGAGGACCTGGCTATGCGAGAAGTGGGCTGCAGAAAGGCAGAGAGTGGCCGCCAGGCCCCCAGCTCAGGGGCTGGAGGAGAGGACCTGGCGATGCGAGAAGTGGGCTGCAGAAAGGCAGAGAGTGGCCGCCAGGCCCCCAGCTCAGGGGCTGGAGGAGAGGAAGCTGGGAAGCAGGGGACTACAGGCTCTGGGGTTGGGGCCTGTGTGTGTGGGGAGTGGGGGTGAGGGTTCCCCAGCCTGTTTCATTACATGGGAGGCAGAGACACAGAGTACACCCGCAAGGCGGTTTCTCTTGGCCCCCTGGAGGACATGTATAAAGGTCTTTGCCAGCTATAAAAAGGAAAGTAAATGAGTTGAATACTGAATATTCAACAACATTAAGAAAGTCCAAGATGGAAAGTATAAAGAGAAAGGAGGGTTTGTATGGCATCTCCAACTCCCGATGCCTCCAGCTCCCTCCTCCCAAAGCCCTCACCTTAACAACTCACCTTCACCTGCAGTTCTCTCCACTGGACTCTCTCTGCCTTCCCTCATGGAGGAGCTGGCTGCGCTCTTACTCTCCTGGCCTTGGAAGCTCCCCCTAAAATCATTCAAGGAAACACACCCAAGATTACAGAAGGCACTATTCCAACCATGGGAAGGGTTTCAAAGCACAGATACAGCTCAGCCTAGGATAATGTACACCTGGGCACACACAGTCAGAACTCCTGGGGAAGTTTCTTTTCTCCAACTCTATCCTAAACCAGGAGACCTAGCTGAAAAATCCTCCTTTTTGGTCCTTATGTGTTTCTCCGTTCACATCCCACCTGCCTTCCCCCTTTGTACCCTTCCCTCCTCACCGCCCCTCCTGGCATTCTCACCACTCTGGATAGGGGACGGAGACTCCTTGTGCAAATGAAGGACATTAACCCAAAGGATGTGTAGATATTACTTTTTCAATATTGCTAGTAAATATCTTCTGGTATTATCTGGGATTAGGGCTGTACTTGTAGAAAAAGCATCCCCAGATAAATGCTACATAAATTGATACCTCTGGATTCATAATTTCCCTACTGCTTGTTACTGATTCATTTTTCAGTTAGGTAGTGAGTCCTTTACTCGGTCAATTTTAATTTTCTCAGACTTCTTTCCGCTACATGTAATCTGCAGACCAAAGCTCAAGGAGGGGGAAATCCAACATAATGGAACCAGGGTGAAATATTCTGTCATTTACTACTCTTCCCCTCCGAGGCTCCCCATCCATTTATCCACCTTGAGTTGAAATCTTATACACACACACCCCTCCTGGGCCCCCCTCCCCAAATCCTCCAGTCGGTGGAAATGGCAGCAGAACCCTAATCTGGAGGCCAAGTTGAACCCTTCCACAGAGTCAAAACCACAACCAGGAAGCATTTGCCCAGCACTCAGATGTGCAGAACGCAGAGCAGCACAGCAAGTTTTCAGTTTCAGACCTAATTCTGATTCCTCCAGTGCAAACTGCCTCCTCACTTGCTTTTAAGTGTGTCATTTCTGCAGTGAACTTTCTTGAAAAAACACTCATCTGTGAGTCTCCTTCTCGTATATCTCTCCCTGCCTTTCCCTTCCACTTGGCAACAGAAGGCATTTCTGTCCCCCTTAGAGCATACGGGCATGACCCATAGCTCCTGGGGGAATTCTTCAAAGAAACTGGTTCTTGCTTGACCCCGACCCACTAACACAAAGAGTCCATCACAGGAAGGCCCAGGTCTTGGCTGAGTGAGCCCCAGCATCACCACCCACCAAGCACAGCTGCTCCTCTAATTTTAGAACTCTGAGAAGCCACCTGACTTCAAGGCACTCATGAGATACTCATCACACCCTATCTCTGGAGCTGATCTGGGGTGGGGCCCGCTCCTTGTTCTTCACACCCAGAACACCTTTGACAGCTAGAAAAGTGACTTTGGGGGAGGCGACTCTGAATAAATAACAAAAAGATAAAGCGACCCTCGATCAGCTAGCAAACTGCAAATTGTTTCTACCTGGTCGAGCCGCCAGCATTGGACTGGTCTGTCCAGTGACCTGATCTCCACCTGACATTCAGATCCCACCTCCAATTTCACATGTCTGGAGTGGGACTCACCAGCTTCCCCCAGACCCTTGCTTCCTGTCTGCTTGTCTGAGGCATATCCTGTTTCCTAAGTGAATCCTCAGGTCAACACTACCTACCTCCCCCTCCTCTCCAGTCACTAAATATAAAGTTCAAGCTACTTTATCTCCTAACAGGGGTTCATAAACTTCTCTCCATTCCCACAGTCTTTGCTCTCCATCATGTTCTCTTCAGGGATTCCCAAGTGGCACAGTGGTAAAGAACCCGTCTGCCAATGCAGGAGACACAAGAGATTTGGGTTCAATCCCCGGGTCGGGACGATCCCCTGCAGGAGGAAATGGCAACCCACTCCAGGGTTCTTGCCTCCAGAATCCCATGGACAGAGGAACCCGGCGGGCTCCAGTCCCTGGGCTCGCAGAGAGTTGGCCATGACTGAGCACACACGCCTGTGCACAGTTTCTCTTCAGCCCTCACCTGCTCACTGTAACAGTTGCCAGCAGGCTCCCTGCCTACCTTTTCATACTCTTAAGTCCAACTACCAAGGCCACTTTTCTAAAACCACATCTATTTCTAGCTTAAAACCCTTCAAGTTTTCCTGGCAGGCTCTCCACACTATTTGCATGTTAGAATCACCTGGGCAGGGTAAAAAAAAAAGTCAATACCCAGCTTCCCACACCCAGAGATTCTGATTTGATTGACAGGATGGGATGAGGCATCCATATTTCTTTTTGAGATTCCCTAGAAAGCTGATGTGCAGCCAAGCTGGAGAACCACTGACCACCAGGATGAAGTCCAAGCTCCTTCCCATGGCACCCAAGACTTCTCTTGACTGGGCCCCTGCCCACCTCTCCCATCAGCCTCTCTCCTGGCATCTCCATGCCTTTATGTCCCAGCAACACTGAGCTGCTTACTATTCCCGCCACCACAGCATTGCTCATCTGTTCCCGAACCTGAAACACCCTCCTTACTGGCCCAACATCACCTTCTACAGGAACCCATGCCTGATGCATCACCTCAGCACCTTCCTTCACTCCCTGGTGCTCCATAAAACCTTGGGTGTGCCTCTGTTACTAAACATCCGCATTATTTTGTGGTGATTTATGTACCCATCTTCCTTAAGCAAAAGGGAGAGATTATTTCCATAGGGTTACTTCATGGAGCCCAAAGCTGCTCACACTGCAGATGGGCCTCTCAATCATCGGAACCCTGAATTTGGAAAGCTGCCTGAATCAAGACACTTCTCAGTCACCTTCTCACTGGGGTTATATGGCCTCTCCTGTCTGTTCATTACTTCTGGATCTTCTTGGCGGACAACATTCTCTACCTGTATGTGCCAGATGGGCCTCAAATGGCCACTGCATAAAGGCAGGCTCAGCTCCTCAATGTACATGTTCTACTTGTGGCAACACTGACTACCATTCTAAAGGTCCATTCCAGAGTCCTAGGAAAGAGAATTCTATTGGCCCAAGGGATCACCAGTGTTCCCATCAGCTATGGCCAAATATGGCTGCTGCACAGAAAGGGAGAGTCTAAAAAACTGGCGATGAATCATGCATGGGCAGACACCCCAAAGGTGAAAATTATGCCAGGGGTTCAAGATTCCTGAACCCTGTGTTACATGGGTTTAGATCAAGTGCTGAGTGAGCCAGAGAAAGAAACCAGTATTTCAGTCTTGGATATCTGGGAAGCCTTCACAGGAAAGCTGACACTGAATTTGAGCCTTGAAGGATAAGTAGGATTTTTCCAGGCACAAGAAAAAGCAAAGGATATTCTGGGTAAAGGCAATATCAACAAGATACCGTGGAGAATATGTTTCCATGTAGAAGTGAATGGAAGGAACTAAAATGGTGTCAAGATGATGGAATCAGCAGCTGGGGCTAGAAATGTGGGTTTGACCCAGATTGTGAGAATCTTTGCCAGACTGAGTTGTCTTCACCACTCAGGAGGTGGACTCCTCCGAGAAGATCTGAATCACAAAAGTAAGGAGGAGACAGTGTGAGCAGACCAGGAGAGAGGTCCTGGTCTGCACTAGGGTAACAGGTAGATTCCTACCAGACTTTACAGTTCAAAGAGCAATTTGACTGTGGTAGCTCATCTAATCCTCACAATATCATCATAATGTAGGTAAGGCTGGCTTTTGTTATATTTTATTCACGTTACTGAAGAGGAAAACGTGCTTCAATTCAGTTACGCAGCTTGCCTAAGATCACACAGTTAACCAGATGCATAACTTGAATGTTCAGTTCAGTCACTCAGTCGTGTCTGACTCTTTGCGACCCCATGGACTGCAGCATGCCAGGCCTCCCTGTCCATCACCAGCTCCCAGAGTTTACTCAAACTCATGTCCATTGAGTCAGTGATGCCATCCAACCATCTTAGCCTCTGTTGTCCCCTTCTCCCACCTTCAATGTTTCCCAGCATCAGGGTCTTTTCCAGTGAGTCAGTTCTTCATATGAAGTGACCAAAGTATTGGAGTTTCAGCTTCAGCATCAGTCCTTCCAATGAATATTCAGAACTGATTTTCTTTAGGATGGACTGGTTGGATCTCCTTGCAGTCCAAGGGACTCTCAAGAGTCTTCACCAATACCACAGTTCAAAAGCATCAATTCTTTGGCACTCAGCTTTCTTCACAGTCCAGTTCTCACATCCATACATGACCACTGGAAAAACCATAGCCTTGACTAGACGGACCTTTTTTGGCAAACTAATGTCTCTTTTTAATATGCTGTCTAGGTTGGTCATAACTTTTCTTCCAAGGAGTAAGTTTCTTTTAATTTCATGGCTACAGTCACCGTCTGCAATGATTTTGGAGCCCCCAGGAATAAAGTCTATCACTGTTTCCACTGTTTCCCCATCTATTTCCCATGAAGTGACGGGGCCAGATGCCATGATCTTCGTTTTCTAAATGTTGAGCTTTAAGCCAACTTTTTCCCTCTCCTCTTTCACTTTCAAGAGGCTTTTTAGTTCCTCTTCACTTTCTGCCATAAGGGTGGTGTCATCTGCATATCTGAGGTTATTGATATTTCTCCCGGCAATCTTGATTACAGCTTGTGCTTCTTCCAGTCCAGCGTTTCTCATGATGTACTCTGCATGTAAGTTAAATAAGCAGGGTGACAATATACAGCCTTGATGGACTCATTTTTCAATTTGGAACCAGTCTGTTTTTCCATGTCCAGTTTTAACTGTTGCTTCCTGACCTGCATACATATTTCTCAAGAGGCAGGTCAGGTGGTCTGGTATTCCCATCTCTTTCAGAATTTTCCACAGTTTGTTGTGATCTACACAGTCAAAGGCTTTGGCATAGTCAATAAAGCAGAAGCAGATGTCTTTCTGGAACTCTCTTGCTTTTTCCATGATCCAGCGGATGTTGGCAATTTGATCTCTGGTTCCTCTGCCTTTTCTAAAACCAGCTTGAACATCTGGAAGTTCACAGTTCACGTACTGCTGAAGCCTGGCTTGGAGAATTTTGAGCATTACTTTACTAGTGAGTGAGATGAGTGCAACTGTGCAGTAGATCTTCAAATTCTAAAGTCCATTCTCTATTCAGTGTTGCAGGCTTCACAGCAATGAACAGATCAAACTAAAATTACCTTGCATTAGAATAGAAAGAAATGGATAATTCAGGGAAAACATTTTCAGTAGTAACTACTGATATGGAAAAATGTTCATGATATAATACTGACTGGGAGAAAAGTTAACTATAAAACCATATGATCATGTAGTGCTAATCTTCTTAAAAGTATAAACGTGAACTGAAAAAAGTACCAAAAGGAAAAATAGCAAATTGTTTTTGGGTAATTTTTAATTTTTATCTGGATAATTCTTTTTTCTAATGATTTTTTGTTTTAAGTAATTAGTTAATTTTTGGCTGCACTGGGTCTTTGTTGCTGCACAAAGGCTTTCTCTAGTTGCAGCGAGCACAGTCTACTCTTTGATACCGTGGGCTGGCTTCTCATTGTGGTGGCTTGTCTTGTTGCAGAGCACAGGCTGTAGGTGCAAGGGCTGCAGTAGTTGTGGCTCACAGGCTTAGTTACTCTGAGGCATGTGGGATCTTCCTGGACCAGGGATCGAATCTATGTCCCCTGCATTGGCAGGCAGATTCCTATCCATAGAGCCACCAGGGAAGTCCCTGGATAATTCTTATTTTTATCTTTATATCCTTCTATGTCTTCTGAAATATCTAGCTCAGAATTGTCATGCCTTTAAGTGAAAACAGTAACTTTTCATTATAAAAATTATATAGTCTCTCTCTCTCTCTACATATATATATATAAATTATATAAAAAATATACTTTAGCTTCAGCATCAGTCCTTCCAGTAAATATTCAGGGTTGATCTCACTTAAGAGTGACTGGTTTGATCTCCTTGCTGTCCAAGGGACTTTCAGGAGTCTTCTCCAGCACCATAGTTGGAAGGCATCAATTCTTTGGCGTTCTGCCTTCTTGACCATCCAGCTCTCACAACTGTACATGACAACTGGAAAGACCATAGCCTTGACTATACGGACATTTGTCAGCAGAGTTATGTCTCTGCTTTTCAACACACTGTCTAGATTTGTCATCGCTTTTCTGCCAAGAAGCAATCGCTTTCTGATTTCATGCCTGCAGTCACCACCTGTAGTGACTACTTATTCTTTAGCAGTTTCACGGGATTCCATTGCATGGATGTGTCACAACCTATTTAATCAATCCATGTTAAGACATAGTTAAGATGTTTCTAGATTTTTTTATATTATAAATTTTAAATATACTGTGTTTATTTCCTTATACATTGCATAGACATTTAACTCCATATGAGCAGTAACTACCGGGCTTCCCTGCCGGCTCAGTGGTAAAGAATCTGCCTGCCAATGCAGGTAACATGGGTTCGACCCCTGGGTCAGGAAGATCCCCTGGAGAAGGAAATGGCAACCCACTCCAATATTCTTGCCTGGAGAATCCCATGGACAGAGGAGCCTGGTGGGCTACAGTCCATGAGGTGTCAAAGAGTTGGACAATTGCAATTTTGACAGAAATTGCCAAATACCTTCACCTTCACTTACAATGGGTTAATTTTTTTTTCAATCTGTGGTAATTTGATATATGTATTTTTAAAGGATTGCTTAACAAAATACTTGTAAAGAAAAAATTTCCATCACTGACCAATTTAGAGTATATTTATTGGTCACAGTCCAAAATACGTCACATAATCAAACAATTCTTCTAACCAAGATTGTGAAATTCAGAGTTGTACAATTTCACCCCAATATACACTTACTAAAAACTATTTATTGTTAATTATCAGTGTATGTCTAGCAATGAAAGCCCAATTCTATTTATAGTAGGCCATGAAACTCGTGGTGTGGCTAAAATTGCTATGGTTTGTTGTATGAGGCAGTAACTAAAATTTTCATCTCTGTGGCTGAATGACTGAAAAGAATGCACTGTGGTTGCAAAATTCAGTTGAAGATTGTGAGAAAGGGACATCCTCAGGGCCCGTCAGAGGCCTGATCACAATCTACAGGACAATTGAATGCAGGGGTGAGCAGGAGGGGCCAAAAAGTGATCTGGGTATCAGCTGAGCACCTTTCAAAGGACTGACAATGGTCAGTCTCCAGGGAATAAACACTCCCAAATGAACTGTGCTTCATTCATAAAGAAGTTCAGGCCTGTCTGAGCTCCTGGGTTGGTTGGTTTGTTTACTGTTTACTTGTTTGCCTGCTTCTTTGTTTGTTGAGCTTTGAGTTATGAGCCAAATATAGATATGACTGCATTGTCCACATATGCATTCAAGGGACAGGATATTTTTTTGAATTTTTGTGAGTCAGATGATTTTGTATTGGGATAAAACAATGTTGTGATAGTTTCAGGTAAATAGTGAAGGAACTGAGCCATACACATACATAGATCCATTCTCTCTCCAACTCCACTCCCATCCAGGCTGCCGTATAACCTCGAGCAGAGTTCTCTGTGCTATCAGTAGGTCTCTTTGTTGCGTACCCATCTTAAAAGTAGCAGTGTGTACATGTCCATCCAAAACTCCCTAACTAACCCTTCCTTCCATTCTTCCCCCCAGCGACCATAAGTTTGTTCAAGGGACAGGTTTTATATCATCATGCTAATAGGAAAAATTTGTAAAATGACTTCATCATCTTCCTAGATGCCAAGAAATAATTCAAACCAACAATTGTCCCTTTTGAAAACTCTAAATATCTTAACAAAAATGTTTCTGTGTTAAAGTTTTTTAAAGAAACCAAAATTCCAAACCAATATTATATAAAATGGAGAGTCAGGAGGCAGAGTTAGTAGGCTCTCTGTCATCATTGCACTCAACATGATATTATAGGGCTGACAATAATGTTCTGAGAAGAGCGAGAAACAGAAGCATCTGCACAAGAGAGGAACAATTAAAGTATCATTGAGAGATGCTATTATTGTATACTTGTAAAACCCACTAGGTGAGAAATGACAAAGAGCTATGAAGTATAAGACAAGTCCACAAAATCTGGTGTTATTCTTTATAGTAGTGGTACACATAGAAAAAGAGATTCCATTCTATAAGAGTAACAAAAACCATAAATTCTTGAATACTGACTCAACTTGGAATAAAAAACGTTTTATCATGTTGAAAGAAATGTAAAACACCATAATAGGAAAAGTAAAGGGAGACCAAAATACGGCAATCTTTCCTCGTTTCTGATTAAGAAGAGAATATAGTAAAGGTAATAAATCTTAAATCAGTGTGCAAATTTAGGGCAATTAAAGTTCACTAAAGACAATTTAGGCCTTCTCTGGTGGCTCAACTGGTAAAGAATCTGCCTGCAATGCGGGAGACCTGGGTTCGATCCCTGAGTTGGGAAGATCCCCCGGAGAAGGGAATGACAATCCACTCCAGTATCCTTGCATGGAGATTTCCATGGACAAAGGAGCCTGGTGGCTACAGTCTGTGGGATTGCAAACAGTCAGACATGAATTTATACATCTTGACATATAATGTGAAATTAGTCCAAAGGAAAAAGCAGTCAAGGATAACAAAATCCTTTTTTTTTTAAATATATTGAGGTAAAATTTGCAACATATAACAACTAAATCTTTATGAAAATTGTATGATACTGACATCAAAACAGTGAGAGGGGATAAAAATAACTAACTGATTAAAATATATATTTCAGAAATAAATTCAGTTTTAGGGACAAAATATATTGGGGGAGAGGGGAGAATAAGCACTGTAACAGTAGATAAACATTATTTAAGCAAAATTATAGGAAAAACAGGAGAATAATTATATATACTTATATGTCATACTTAGAGTGAAATATTGAGAGTATCTGGTATCTTGCATTTTGTGTGTGTGGTTTATGGTTTTATGGAAGCTTTTTTTTTTTTTTTTTCTTTCTGCTACTGTGGACTCATCAGCAAAGACTAAAGGGAATTTTCCCCTTACTCCTCTCAGAGAATGCAGTCAACCTTTGTGTTCTTGTGTTCCTAGCACCCAAAGGACACATGCTACGTTCTAGTTTCAAGCCTTTGTTTGGAAGCACTGATTTCTGGGCAAGAAGAGGCAGGGTGTGGAGATTGGTGTGGGGGTCATGACATATCTGGAGAGAGGCTTGACATCAGGCTGAGAGTGGTCAGTTCTCTGATTTGAGGTCCCTAAGGCGAGGGGAACACACAGTGCCCAGAAGGTGGTGGGACCTTGAGTGGAGGATGGCTACAGGAATGCTGTCAAGGCCAGTCACCAGCCCCTCAACTTGGGAACAGCTCCCATGCTATCTGGTCTGGTGAGGAGAGAGTACAGCTACAGTGCCCCCCAACCGTGGGGAGGCCTGTGCCCACTTGGGCAAGGAGCATCTTCTCTGGTGACTAAATGGATTAATGACAGAGGCCTCTTTCCATCCTAGACTGAGTAGGTCCTGAGGATCTGGTAAAACTCAGGGAGGGAAAAGAGAGAACGAAGATCCCTTTCCTAAACAATTAGTACTGGGATCAGAGAGTAAATCCTGAGCTAGAAAAATAAGTGATATTTCTTGCACCTCAAATACGTGGAACAGTTCATACCTGTAAACCCAGGTGACTCAAAGAATAATTAAACAATGACTACAAACTATTTTGAAAATTAGAAAACAAACTAATATATTTTTTCCAGTGGAGAGGACAGATACATTTCTGGGATACAAAAAAAAAAAAAAAGATAGAAAATTAGACCGAGGGGTAATGGAAAAATATACAACCCAACTGGCACTTAGAGAAATACAATCATATGGTGTACCCAGATTGCCCCCAATGGCCTGGATTTATTCTAACTCAGGATCGACTATAATTAATCCATAAGTGACTATTAGCAAAAAGTTTTAATTATAGTGATGTAAGCCTAGCAGTGTAATCTGCATTTTTCACCAAATGTGACATAAACATTCGTGCAGACTCCAAGTTAACAAAGGACTTACTCAGTTTTTTCAGTGTCTCATGCCAAAGGATGTTTTTGAAGTGATGCTGGAAAGTGGTCTGGGCCTTCCCATCCTATGAACCAGCCACTTATGCTCTCACACCACAGGATGCCTGCCAAACCTGAGGCCATGAGGCAAAGCTCAACTATCCGTTCTACACGGGCCCAACACGAAACCCAGATCTTCTTATTATGTTAGAAATTCAGTGGCTGGCAAGGAGTCAAAGCTAAATGACCTCACAGTGTAGCCACTGAGACATCTAGGTGAAGAAAACCATACAGTATTAGGATTTGCCAGAAAAACAAAACCAACACTTCTCTCCGCGCACCCCCCCTCCACCCTCTCTCTAGAGAGAGATTTTTGACCTTATAAGATATTGGCTCATGCAATTATGGAGGCTGAGAAATCCCCCAATGAGTTATTTGCAAGTCAGAGAACTAGAAAAACGAATATAGTTTCAGTCCAAGTCTGAAGGTCTGAAGAACCTGGAGTGTCAATGATGTAAGTCCCAATCTGAGTACAGGAGAAGATCAATGTCCCAACAGACAAGGTCAGGCAGGCATCAAATTGGTCCTCCCTCTACCTTTTTGTTCTATTCAGGCCTTCAACAGGATGGATGACGCTCACCTATGTTAGGGAGGGCTACTCAGTTTACTAATTCAAATACTAATTTCTTCTGCAAACACTCTTACAGACACACTCAAAATGATGTTTAACTAGATATCTGGTACCCCAGTCAAGTTGACCCGTAAAATTACCCATCATCATGTATGTAGGGGTTCAGCAAGGACTACCCATCTGCCTAACACTATGGTTCTGAAACTAGTTGCCCATGTGTGTCTCATTAGCAGGCTCAGATTGGCTAATAATTGTAATTGAACCAAACTTCATGATATAGTTTTTTGAGTTCCTCTGATTTAATTCCACTAAAATTTCAGAATGAAGCTGGGACATTGTAGATTGCTAACAAAAGGAAAATAGGTGTGAATAATTCCCCAAATGTCCTTGACTCAGATTTGAGTCATATGGATTTTCATTCAGCACAATTATCATTTAAAAAAAAGCAGTACTGGTGGTATAGTGGTGAGCACAGCTGCCTTCCAACACCATCATCAGTGCAGCTCAGTCACTCAGTCGTGTCCAACTCTCTGCGACCCCATGAATCACAGCACACCAGGCTTCCCTGTCCATCACCAACTCCCGGAATTCACTCAAACTCATGTCCATTGAGTCGGTGATGCCATCCAGTCATCTCATCCTCTGTCATCTCCTTCTCCTCCTGCCCCCAATCCCTCCCAGCATCAGAGTCTTTTCCAATGAGTCAACTCTTCACATGAGGTGGCCAAAGTACTGGAGTTTCAGCTTTAGCATCATTCCTTCCAAAGAAATCCCAGGACTGATCTCCTTTAGGGGACTGATTGGATCTCCTTGCAGTCCAAGGGACTTGCAAGAATCTTCTCCAACACCACAGTTGAGAAGCATCAATTCTCTGGTGCTCAGCTTTCTTCACAATCCAACTCTCACATCCATACATGACCACTGGAAAAACCATAGCCTTGACTAGATGGACCTTTGTTGGCAAAGTAATATCTCTGCTTTTTAATATGCTATCTAGGTTGGTCATAACTTTCCTTCCAAGGAGTAAGCATCTTTTAATTTCCTGGCTGCAATCACCATCTGCAATGATTTTGGAGCCCAAAAAAATAAAGTCTGACACTGTTTCCACTGTTTCCCCATCTATTTCCCATGAAGTGATGGGACCAGATGCCATGATCTTCATTTTCTGAATGTTGAGCTTTAAGCCAACTTTTTCCCTCTCCTCTTTAACTTTCATCAAGAGGCTTTTTAGTTCCTCTTCACTTTCTGCCATAAGGGTGGTGTCATCTGCATATCTGAGGTTATTGATATTTCTCCCGGCAATCTTGATTCCAGCTTATGCTTGTGCTACACCATTATAACTAAAGGTAAATGAATGTGGCTTACTTGAATTTCTGATCATGTGGTCCATCACTGTATAAAAATGTGATTGTTCCTGCTCAAACCAATCACAGAGTCAACCAGAACACACCTGAATGTGTAATAAAAATAATTATTTATTATATTTCATAAAAATTCAACATTATGATTAGACCATTAATGACCTTAGATATGTTGGTTATTGATATCTTCCAAGTTTTTACAGTTTTATTTTCTCTTTCCACAAATGATGCTTCTTCCTGTGGCTGCTCAGACTACTTCCCTTTAGGCAGTGGCCAAAGATGAAATTCCACATTTAGTCAATTGGAATGTTGTTACCATAGGGGTAATGGCGGGAGCACTGATCTTGGTGCTGTAAGACCTGAGTTACAGTCCAGGCTACCTCCACTTACAAGCATGTGACCATGTGCAAGTTACTTGACCACTCAGAGCTACGGGCTCATCTTCATAAAATGGAAATGATAATACCTGCTCTGATATTCTTCCCTGAGGCTTGTGGTGAGACTCAAATGAGGTATTATACAGAAGTCTTTGCAGAGCATAGAGCACCATCAATTGTATGGTATCATGATTGGCATGCTCTAGGAATCACTGTGCTTAAACCCTGGAGTATATTAAAATCACGTGACTCACTGGTTTAAAATGTTCATTTCTAGGCTCTATTTCCAGAGAGTCTAGTTTAGTAAGTTCTGGGTGGAACTTGGAGATCTGCATTTTTATCTTTCAACCCCCACCATCACCACCCTTTCCCTGCCGAATGGTTTACGTATGAATGGTCTAGGATGACACTTGTTGAAATACTTATGTAAGGGTAAAATAAAACACTTCTGAAGAACTTCAGAAATGGCTCCTCAGAAGAATAAGTTAGGTCCTGCCAGTTTTGGATTAATATCAATCCGCCTGCCAATGCAGGAGACATGGGTTTGATCCCTAGGTCAGAAAGATCCCCTGGAGAAGGAAATGGCAACCACTCCAGTATTCTTGCCCGAGAAATACCATGGACAGAGGAGCCTGGTGGACTACAGTTGGATACGACTTAGCAACTAAACAACAACAATCAGATATCTAATTGCTTTAAGTGATAAACTAACATAAGCTATTGAGCTGATGTTCAGTTGGAAGATGTTACTCAAACAAATTCACTCCAGAAAAAAAGATATTTATTGTAGAATTGCTCTTAGAGTTGGTTGAAAATAATGAGAAAGACTTTTGTTTTCCACTCTATCTTAGCTTCCTCTAATGCTACTTCCAGGCCAGTATTTCTTGGCTTCACTTCTTCTCTGCCACGATTTCTGTACTGAATGAATGCCCTCCATCTCTCTGGGGAGACAGGAATGGATTCCCGTCATTTTAACAAGGCTGTCTGATGAACCATGTGGGCTTGCCTCAGGCCAGAGCGCTGAGGGAGAAACAAAGCTTCAAAGATTCTGGCAACTGCGAGGGCATCCAAGATGGGAAGTAATAGAGCTGTGGTCTCTCTGCAGCCACAGACTCAACCGATAGCTGCTTTGTCATTCAGAATAGATAGCACAGGGCTAGCCCTGGGCTAAATTATTCAGTCATTGAAATTGACTTTGATGTTTCCCCACTATCTCCAATTCCTGATCACGCTTATTATCCCTGCCTCCTACCCTGGTCAGGACCCTCATTTTGATATCCCACCGAGCTCTCTCTGACTAGAACCTGGGAACTCTTTCTTTTCTATGACAACACCCCAACTGCCCCCCTTGGCTCAGTGCCCCTGGTATAAAAGGAGGTAGTGGTAGTGCTGGGGTTGGAGGGATGGGACTCTAATCAATCAGTGTATTTGTGTTGAGGTTAAATGTGTTACTTTCCCCTAGGTGACTGAGGACTTTCTGGAAAGATGTTTTCATCCCAAAGAATACAAAGTCCAGGAATTATAGGCACAGGTAGCTTTGGAGGAGAGGTCCAGAATGGAGGAGAAATTTCAGGTAGCAGCCCTTCGCCAGTCACACCACCTAGTGGGTAGATTGACGGGCCATGCACATTTCCAAGGGCTTTCCCTGGGGACTTCTTAGTGTCATTGTTTGGACTTAGCAGTAAGAAACTCCTTCTACCTCACCATCCTCTATTTCCTGAAATAAAGGAGAAGGGGGCTGCAGAGGATGAGATGGTTTGTGCTAAGTGGCTTCAGTCATGTGTGACTCTTTGTAACCCTATAGACTGTAGCCCGCTAGGCTCCTCTGTCCATGGGATTTTCCAGGAAAGAATCCTGGAGTGGGTTGCCATTTCCTTCTCCAGGGGATCTTCCCAACCCAGGAATCGAACCTGAGTCCCCTATGTCTCCTGCACTGGCAGGAGGGTACTTTACCACTAGCATGACCTGGGCAACATCGACTCAATGGACATGAATTTAAGCAAACTCCAAGAGATAGTGGACTGGGAAGCTTGGCGTGCTGTAGTCCATGGGGTCACAAAGAGTCAGACACAACTTAGCTACTGAACAACAACAATATTTCATTGACTCCTTTTAGCAACCACACAAGAAAGGCGTTATGCTAAACTCCTTACGCAATGGACCATTGAGTCCCTTCAAGGATGGTATAAACTGTGAAGGTTAAATTCATTGATGCAAAGAATCAACTGTACTGACCCTAGATTAATGTTATCCTGAATTTCAAAAGAAAACTACCCCACCTCCAGGGTGGACCCTAATTAGTTTAAATCAATTATTATAAGCCCACTCCCTTGCCACAGTGATTGGTTTTATTAGAACTAAGCCAATCAGTTCACTCAGCATTCCCCTGGCTGCATTTGACCTAATTAAGGGCAAAGGAAAGCAAGAAGATATCAGAGGGTTTCTGGGAAAGGAACTTCATTGTTTTTATTGGAATACTTCCAGATGTCTTTCTTTCTCTCTCTCTCTCTCTGAATATTGATAAAGAAGAACATACTGGTCTTTTTGTTAGTAGTCATCTTGCCTCAGTCATAGGATGAAATTGACACCCAAGGTAAAACAAAGGCCTAGAACAAAACTGATTCTTTGATTATCATGGAGCTGCTGAATCAGATTAACACTGAAGCCTACCCTAATGCTGGACTTTGAGCTATGGGAATATGAGTTATGATTAGGTTCAGTTGCAAATAACTGTAAACCCTAATAACAGTGGCATAAACAAGTTAAAGGGTCATTTCTTTCTCAGGTTTAAAAAAAGTCCAAAGAGATAGTCCTGGGATAGTATATCTTACTTTCATTTGGTAGCTCTGCCATCACACACAAGTCCAGTCAGCAAGAAAGAGTAAAGTGAAAGTCAGTTCTCAGAAGACACATATAACACTGTTTAGATGCCAGAACTTAGTTATGTGACTATAACTAGTTTTAGATGTGGCTGAAAAAATGTCTTTGTTTTGGGAGGTCATATATGCCTGGCTAAAAGTTGTGAATTCTTCTCCTGGTATAAGGGGGAGATGAATCTTTGGGGATAACTAGCATTCTCAGCCATTGTATGTCTTCCTTACTATTTAAGGCAGTTTGGATGGAGTTTCCTGTTGTTTACAAACACATCCTAATTGACATAGCCTCATAAGCCCCCACTGACGTTCAATCTCCAATCACATGCAGATGGATCAACGCAAGAAGACCTTCACTGGGAGCATCTCAAGGTCTGTCCTTGTTTTTCTTCTCAGGCTTGGGACAGCACCTGGCACTTAGAGGCACTTGATAAATATTTGCTGAATGGAACAAAATTAACTAAGAAGATTCAAACAGAGAGAGTTCAATAGAATCTTGGCATAGTGACTTGTCAGCTCTGGCCTTGAGGAAACTGTAAAATCTTCTGAGGCTATAAATAAGAGAAGTAATACCTACCTTCAAACACTGTTCAAACATTAGTGACAATGTATGTGGAGTGCTCAGCAAAATTTCTGGCACATACCCACATAGTTGACACACGCATACCATGTACATGAATTTGTTTTTTAATTACGATTATACATTATCCATCTTGAAAGAACCCTGAAGTTAAGAAAAGAGGGATTTTGGCAGTGTTTCAAATACCCACAAACTCTACTGGCTATTATTCATTCTTATTCTTAGGAAAATATAACTGCTGAGTTCAAAGGAAAGAATTCTTTGAAGAGATTTTTCATTAACACCCCGAAGCCTTCTTAGATATCAAATAGTTATTTAGTGAGTAAAGTGTGAATGAATCAGAACATATGTATTGAATTTATCTTGGAACTCTTTGTGTAAAACCTAACTACAAAATGTGCTTTGCGTTCTCTCTCTGTCCAAAGGCTGGAAAAACAGCATGACGTTCTGCTGAACCCAAAATGACCTTGAACTCAGCAAATAGACCAAACTGATGGAAGAACCCCAGGTCATTTTCAGGGTCTTTACCATAGTAAGGTATCTACAACCCACTGTGATTTGGGATCTTTTGTGTTTGTTTTCCTTGGTTTGACTCAGAAACTTAAGGGAGAAAACAGAATCACCCTCTTTGTCCTCACTCAAGGTCTGAGAACAAAAATAGACATGTTACCCCTGTGAGGAGGGCCTCTTCTAAGCAATGGGGCCTCGCAGACGTGGAAAGAACTGAGTTACCTTTTAAGTCAAATCATAGATAAAGGCTGTAGTAAGAGGAGCTGAAAGAAAAGAGCGCAGGGGATTTTAGAATGTTAACAGAGGTTAGCGGTCCTCCTCCCACTTCGGTGTTGAGAAAGCTGCATTTCAGAGAAACGGCTGTTCTTAGCAGGACGTGCAGTGAGCTAACAGTGAGGAGAGTAGGAACTGAAAGGCAAGTTTCTCATTCCATAATCCATTACACCCTTGCAGGAAAAATGTTTAAAACACACACAAATTGTTTTTTTAATCTGTTTGCAAAGGCAGCATATTGGTTTTAAAGGGTTGCAAGTGGCTTAGAGTGTACAAGGGGCTTTCACACACACTCTCATCTGACCTCACACACACACAGAATGCCCTTTAGCCCACTCTGCCAGGTTTTGCACAGGAGGGAACAGAGGTTAGGTGGCTTGGCAAAGTTGCTCAGAGGAAGCGCTGACTCCAAACACACCTCTTTCCGCTCTGCACTCTGTAAGTCAGAGACAAAACAATCATGTTTCTTTTTAAAAAGAAGAAAGAAATGCTAGTTTGTTGTTCTGATACCGCCATCTCCATTTGCTGACTGTCTTTAGGGTAAAAAGTCCTCCTTGAAAATGAGATGAAAACATTTCCAGGTTTTACTTTCTGGGGTGGTTACTGACGCTCTGCTTTCGGCCTCTGGCCTGATGAGCATAGGAGGGGATCCATTCCGACTCTGCTGCAGCCTTCCGCTCTGGTCTCCCTCTCGCCTTCCTCACTGGGCCTCTCTTTCCTCCCCTCTGGGTGCACAGTAGATCCTCAGCCCCATCAGCCACCATGTCCTGAAACACAGCAAACTGCTCAAGACTAAAGTGAAGTGAAAGTTGCTCAGTTGTGTCTAACTCTTTGCAATCCCATGGACTACACAATCCATGGAATTCTCCAGGCCAGAATACTGGGATGGGTAGCCTTTCCCTTCTCTAGGGGATCTTCCCAACCCAGGGATCGAACCCAAGTCACCCGCGTTGCAGGTGGATTCTTTACCAGCTGAGCCACAAGGGATGTTCAAGATTCAAGTTGACGTCAAATGTCAAAACGTTTGTTGTCTTTGTCACAGTTGTTGCTAGGTTCTGACTGATGGATTGACTGAAAGTAGAAATTATCCTATTTTTTTAATCAAAACGCAAATCCTCTGTTCTCTCAAAACCATAGGCCTGTTGAGATGGCTGGATAGCTCATTAAAACATTAGGATCTTTTCCCCAAAATTGGCAGGGTTGGGGGACTTCCCTGGTGGTCCAGTGGTTAAGAATCTGTCCTGCGATGCAAATGACAGGGGCTTGATCCCTGGTCATGGAACTAAGATCCCACATGCCATAGGGCAACAAAGCCCATGAGGGTCTGTGCGCCACAACAGAAGACCCTGCAGGATGCAAAAAGATCCCACGTGCTGTGGCTAAGACCTAACACAATCAAATAAATTAACTAATTTTTAAAAAAGAATTTATAAAAATAAATAAATGAAAAGGTGACTCCTTTCCAGGAGGTTTTCAATTAAAAAAAAATAAAAATGGGGTTAGGGCTCTGTCCAACACAGACTTTTCAGTAATCACCACTGATTGGTACTTTTTTCCCCTCATAGTGGTACTGATTTTTCCTTGGCTTTTAATTCTGTTAATCAGAACCAATGACATGCTGGAGCCGGCTCCTAGCATGTCATGAGAGGTGATCCTTAAATTTCAGGAATTTGTGAAGCTGACGTGTTAAAAGCAACCATTATTACAAATTAAACTATATAAACTCACAATTAAATTATTTTAAAATCAAATGTAATAGATGCTTAAAACATATCACTTCCTAATTACTTGTATTTATTTTTAAAAACTAAAGAATAATATTGGTTCTTCTGAGACTATTTGGGTGCCTGTTTGGTGGAGATACCATAACCTGGTGTGCTGCTGTGTTTCTCTTCCCAACTGTGTTTGGTGATGTCATGTTGACAGCTTGAAACCAACCATGGAGGGAGCATTTACTCCATAGAAATTGGAAAATAGAAAACACTACAAATCAGAATTTCTTTATTTCAGGGAGTCCTTTTTTAAAAAATGCACTTACTAGCACTTCACCCAGCAGAACCACCTGTAGATCCTGCAAGATGAATATATCAAGATCACTGTTCTTAGTGCTCTAGCAAAATCTTATTTATCATAGCAATCCCCAAAGCAAGGAGTGCAAGACTGACCTTGAAGAACCAAGTGATTGTTAAGTAATGTAAAACAAAGGTGCCTTGGGACCCACCCTCTTCCTCTTTCTTTATATAGAGATTAATGACTAAGACTGCTTTTAGATAACACAGACACACCCCCTGACAAAATTAACTATAGGTAGTCTTCTTATTGAAAAGTAGAAAGAAAGTAGTGCTGGTAACTACTAATTTTCAAAAAGAAAGGTTCGGGGCTTCACTATGCTTTCACAGCTGGGGACACAGGTTCCATCACTGCTTGGGGAACTTAAGGTCTCACACGTCATGTGGCAGGCCAAAAAAAAAAAAAAGGTTTAACCTCAACCATCAGTGTTGTTACACAAAAGCTACTGTTTTGAGCAGGTTGTTTTGAACAACAATGTTGTTCTGAACAAAAACATCTAAATGTTCTTCAGTCACTTAGTTGTGTCCAACTCTTTGCAACCCCATGGACTGCAGCATGCTAGACTTCCCTGGCCTTCACGGTCTCCCAGAGTTTGCTCAAACTCATGTCCGCTGAGTTGGTGATACCATCCAACCATCCCATCCTCTGTTTTCCCTTTCTCCTCCTGCCCTCAATCTTTCCCAGCATCAGGGTCTTTTCCAGTGAGTCAGCTCTTCGCATCAGGTGGTCAAAATATTGGAGCTTCAGCTTCAGCATCAGTCCTTCCAGTGAATATTCAGGGTTGATTTCCTTTAGGATTGACTGCTTTGATCTCCTTGCAGTCCAAGGGACTCTCAAGAGTTTTCTCCAGCACCACGGTTTGAAAGCATCAATTCTTCGGCACTCAGCTTTCTTCTTTAGGGAGCAGATATCCTCAGTTTCTCCTTGTCCCACTTCTTACAGAAGCCTGTGCTGGCCTGGCATTGCCTGTGATGGGGTGGGAATGGCTGCCTGATTCTGGGGTTCAGACCTGGAAAACTCACTTGCCCAGAGACACCAGGCACACTTCGCTCAACAGATTACTTTACCTCCCATCTGCTTTACCCCTTCGTCTTATTTCTCAGTTGATTCAAACCCAGGAGGAAAGAGGGTATTAACTTCAGGGCCTCTCTAACCCATCAACAGCCAAGGATGAAGTGGCTTAGAACTCAGTCTTCCAAGGACATTACAGAGAAATTTTTTATGGCTGCGGTGAGAAGCTGTCAACACTTGCCCACAATATCTTTCATGTTCAAGTGTTTGAACATTCTACTACATGGAAGTTTGGCATCTCATTGGAGCCCTGGCTCTTTTTGACCCAGCTCCAAAATTTATTCCTTAAGAAAATCTTGGCTTTTTTTCAGTCAGATCCCCCACTCACAGCTCAGCTCCAGGCAGGGATGGGAAGGCCTTTGATCAAAACAGGGATCCTGGCCAAGCCCTTTAAAGTTTCACAACTATTAACCCTCCCACCTGTTTACCTGGGTTTCAAAGCAAGTGCTCTGCTCAAAAGGACAGTAAAGGATTCCTGAGTCCCAGATCTCACTAGAAAAAATAATTTTGAATGGTTTACTATCCCATTTATCTGAAAAACCCCAGTGAGATCATCTTATTTAGGAATAATATTTCCTATAGGAGTGTTAACAGAAGACCATCTGGATTAAAAATAGACAAGTGACTATCCCTACTGCAGTTGCTATGAAACTCTCATTGAAGATACAGTTCAGAGCATCCTTCAAAAACTTCTGTCTGGTAACCCAAGTGAGGAATATCTTGGATCTTTGTGCTAGGGAAAGTTTGTCTCTCCCATGATGAATGAAATGCTTCTTCCTTTCAGATGATCATTGAAGTACCACTTTCCCTCCTTGTCTTGGCCATAGGGAGGCTGCAGCTAAGCCTCAGACTTCATGCTCACTCACAGATGCTCTATCAACCCTATGGTTGGATTATCTGCCTTGCACCTCTTAATCTTGCCCTCTCCTCTTTTTTTCTTCCCTTTTATTGACTTTGATATGTTTATTCCATTTTAAAGTCATTCTGAAATTCTTTAGCAAAAAGGTGAGATACAACTAAATACAATGAAAAGATTCAATGATCGCTTGAGGTTGGGAGTGCTGTGTGGGAGAGGAGCCACCTGCAGGACATAGGGGAACTTTGGAGGGCCGTGGAATGTCTATACCTTGATTGTGGTAATGGTTACCTGCATACATGCATTTATCAAAATCCATTGAACTGAGTGCTTAAAATGGTGCATTATATTGTAAGCAAATTGAACCTCAATAAAGTTGACTTATTCAACTAACATGTTCCTATGATCTGCATTTTACATGGTACTGGGCAGAAAGAGTGCACACAATTGTGTAGGTTGTTCACCAAACAAGGGTACCTGGCCCAGAGGCTAGGAAGGGCTGAAATCCAGCCCATGCCTGGCTCACCAAGCCCAAGTGCCCAGCAAGGGGCTGAGTCTTCTCAGAGGAAGACTTTGCTTTTCTTTTTTATATTTTATAAAGGTATATTTACATTTTTATAAAACTTTTTATTTTATATTGGAGTATAGTCTATTAACAATGTTGTGATAGTTTCAGGTGGACAGCAAATGGACTCAGCCATACATATACCTGTATCCATTCTTCTGAGGCAGCCTTTTTGATTCTGGAAAAAGCATTATATGAATACGGGTTTTTGGAAGCCTGGTTCTGAAGACATAGTGAAAAAGAATACAGATACTTGCCCGCCCTTGTGGAATTTGTTGTCTAGGGGGAAGGAGTTAAAACAAACAGTAAACATATAAGATAATGATAAGTTGTAATAAGTACTGTTAGAAATAAATCCTAAAGGAAATCAACCCAAAGTATTCACTGCAAGGACTGATGCTGAAGCTAAAGTTCCAATACTTTGGCCATCTGATGCAAAGAGCCAACTCATTGGGAAAAAAAACCTTGATGCTGGGAAAAATTGAGGGCAGGAGGAGAAGAGGGCAACAGAGGACGAAATGGTTGAATGGCATCACTGACTCAACGGACAAGCAAACTCTGGGAAAAAGTGAAGGACAGGGAAGCCTGGCGGACTGCAGTCCAGGGGGTCGCAAAGAGTCAGACGTGACTTAGAGACCGGACAACAAGAAATAAATATGATATAACGGAGAGTGTCAGGCTTGAGGAGATACCCAAGATAATTCATCAGGAAAGACTTCTTAGAAGAGGACATTTCAGCTGAAGCCCAAGTGATGAGAAGCAACCAGCCTTGCAGAGTGTGGGAAAGCAACCCACACAGAGGGGACAGCAAGAGCAATTTCTTGGGGGCAGGAGAACTCAGCCTATTCATGGATCAGAGAGAAGGTCACTGAGCATGTAATAAGCCAACTGGAGCAGGGCATAGGGGTCAATAATGTAACGAATTCACCAAAAGTTAGACAGAAGCCTTGAGAAATGGCTCACAATACTAACTGCATTACAAAACATTTTATTGTTCGTAGATTTTAGAATTGCCAAGAGACCTTACAGATAAGAGAGTCCTTCAATCTGCCCCTATGACAAATGCAAAAAACAAGGGCCAGTTCACGCTGATAACTGGTAGCACAAATAGGAGAACTCAGGCTTGGCTTCAATTCAGCTCGCATTTACTGACTGCCCACCACATGTCAGGAACTAGTTTCTACCCGACGGTCTAAAGCTTTTCAGACAAGGCAGGGTTGAGTAACAAGAATGACTGAATCGGTGCAATTCTACTGCTGAAGACATGTTAAGATAAGGAGCATCTTCCTTTAGACAGCTGTGGGGGCTTAATCAGATGAGTATTTCACAAGACTTGACTTTTGCCTTGTGTTTCAATTCATGACCATGAGATACATTTTTTGAAAGATTCATATCTTAAAGCAACCAGTTCTGAAGCTAATTCTATGCTGACAGTGTTAGGAATGAGAAGACCATTAAGGGACTGCTGGGTGGGAAGTAACAAGAATATAATCTCAAGTAAATTGTGTTGATCAATCATGGGAACACCAGCACCATCTTTGAAACCCAAGAAAATTGAGATAGTATGGAAGACTTGCAGGGAAAAACTCGGATCTCACACCCCATGTCACAGAACACGGTGTCATCGTCCACATTTCCTTCATCCATCTGTACTCACTGCCTGGAAATGGCAGGTGAAAATGACAACCGCCCTTTATGAAGCCATGCCTTTATCACGGTTAAATGATTTGCAGGCTAGTAAATCCCAAGGTTCTTGGAATTATATTCTCCCTCTCTGATCTCCCTTTTCAAAAAGCTAAAGAAGCTAGAGCCGTGCAATTAAGCATCAGCCCACAGAAATAGAAATATGCCACAAAACCATCACTTCCCCCTCTATCTCCCGCAGTTCTAAGAGTAACAGAAATGAAACCTACCATCTTCAACACAAACTTGAGTATCCTACTCAAGCAGATAAAAAGCTAATTAAGAAACCAAGGCTAATATTCAAAGAGATGTTTTCCCTTGAGCATAATGGGTTTTTGTTCTCCTTTTAAAGAAAGTGACTTTCTTGCTTTCATCTGGGGGCCATTTTCCTAACTGACCCCTCATCCCAAGATGCAACCCCCTGGCAGTCAAGTCTAGATTAAACAGCTTCACCTAATCCAAACACATTCTGGTCCTTTCCATGGAAGGGATTTAAGAAGGTCGATGGCACCCCACTCCAGTACTCTTGCCTGGAAAATCCCATGGATGGAGGAGCCTGGTGGGCTGCAGTCCATGGTGTCATGAAGAGTCAGACACAACTGAGCGACTTCACTTTCACTTTTCATTTTCATGCTTTGGAGAAGGAAATGGCAACCCACTCTAGTGTTCTTGCCTGGAGAATCCCAGGGACAGGGGAGCCTGGTGAGCTGCCGTCTATGGGGTTGCACACAGTTGGACACAACTGAAGCGACTTAGCAGCAGCAGCAGTCTCAGTCTGGGCTGACCTCCCACTGGGTGTGCAGCAAATTCAGTACAGTTTGCTGCCCAGCACTTCCTCCTCTGAAACTGCTCCTCACCTTCCCCTGTCCTGCCCAGTCACAGTGCCATCTCTGGAGAGACCCATCTCCTAGGACCCACCTCTCCGGCCACATTGGGTTGGTCTACAGGCAGTTGGGCCTCAAAAACTGACCAGAACCCTTAAGGCTTTCAGGCTGTCACCAATGATACATTCCTATTTCCCTCTGAGTCTTCTTCCCTCTTTCCCTGGACACACTAGCTTTCTCTGTTGCTCATCCAGGTGACAGAAGAGGGTAGTTAGTTTCTCCGAAGTTAACACTTGTTTGCAAGCAGCAGGGTGTCACGGAAACCAACAACAGTTTATAGGTGAGCCTGCAGTGTAATGAGAACCAAGGGCTTGAATCACAGTGTGAGTAAGAATCTCACTCTGTCACTTCTCCCCATTTCTTCCTATGTACCTTTGTCGGTCCCCTCTCACTGTAGACTAGCTCTCTCTACTGCCCAATCTACTATGTAAATAATGCCCACAGCCAACAGTTCCTGGGGTTACAATTCCTCAATTCAAGACAGCTGTTACACTGAATTAGAATCTTAGTCTAATTCCAAATTCCTGGAAAAGCTCTTTGTTTCCCCATGGATGTTATCGGCATTTTGGGCAGGGCAATTCATGCCATATGGAACTGTTCCATGCAAGCAGGATGTTTAACCTATTGGCCCCTGCCCATGAAATGCCAATAACCTCCCTCCCCCACCTTACCCATTGTGCAACCAGAAAACCGCATCCGCCCTCTACCAGATGCCCCTTGGGGGGCAATATCACCATAGTTTGAGAACTACTGTATTAGATATTCCAACTCAGCCTGGTTCAGTTTGAGGTCCTATTCCCAGAGAATCTGATACTTGTTATAAGTGGCTACATTCTGAGAGGAATTTCCCTTGGCGTACATCTTAGAGGACAGAGGTATGTGTAACAGAAGATGAAATTTTCATTTCTTTATGATTTTGAGTCAGCTATATATCTTTCTAAAAAACAGAAAGCAGTTTTGTTTTTTGGGGGCATATCTTGCTTCTGCTGTTTTATTTTTCTTGCACAATGACATGATGGTGAAATCAAGGATGTGGTAAACGTTTGTTTTGTTTTGTTTTTTTAAAAATCATGTAATTAGTAGTGAAAAATGGCAAACATTGACTTGTGAGTTGGCACTCTCCTTTGGACTCGAACAACCAAGTACAAATGCAAGTCAGATGTCCCTCCTTCAGGTACCCCAGGGACAGTGGAATGGGAAGGAAGAGCAGGAAAAAGAGAACTTGACAACAAAAGCAGTTTTTTCCTTCATAGAAACCTAGGTTTGGCCATGACTAGCTCTGCCTACCCACTCCAGTACTCTTGCCTGGAAAATCCCATGGACGGAGGAGCTTGGTAGGCTGCAGTCCGTGGGGTCACTGGGAGTTGGACATGACTGAGTGACTTCACTTTCACTTTTCACTTTCATGCATTGGAGAAGGAAATGGCAACCCACTCCAGTGTTCTTGCCTGGAGAATCCCAGGGACGGGGGAGCCTGGTGGGCTGCCGTCTCTGGGATCGCACAGAGTCAGACACAACTGAAGTGACTTAGCGGCAGCAGCAGCAGCAGCTCTGCCTACCTCTCTCCCATTCTCTGAGTTCAAGGGTGGGATCCTTCTTTTGCTCAAGGACCATAATACAAGCATGGTTAGGCTTGTTACACACATAGCCCAAGAGGAGTTAAGGTGAGTGGGAAATGATGAAGGTATTGCTTTAAGGCAAAAAATTTTTAACTTGTTATTATGACCTTGGAAAATGTGACCCAGAGCAATAACACTAGTACTCTTAAGACCACTGGTGTGCCTAGGCTGTAGCTTGGACCCTGCACTGTCATGAAAGAGGAGACCTATCATAAAGTTTATGGTCTGAATAAAATTCCAATTCAGTTTTAGAACCAATGTGATGAACTAGGAACTCATCTCTGAAATAATGCTGTTATGAGCAAGTGGGCCATAGAGTTGAAAGAGAACAGACTTAGGTGGTAAGAGATATGGATTCTAGAATAAAAAAGAACCCATAAGTGAGTCCACACTGATATGAAAGAATGAAGGAATGGGGAAATTTTTCCTTACAGTAGGATTCCAACTAATAAATGTAGGAGAAAGGACAGAATTTAAAAATCACCACTTGGCAACCACCACGTTAATAGTTGCTTCAGGGAAAAGTTATTCATGAATGATAAAATCAGCAGGTGAAGTATGATGAGGAATAAACCCACATAGTCTCAAGGTTTCTTCTCACAAGATATTCACTTATTACAAAGGGATGAGATAGTAACTTTACCATGGAAATACCCCGCAGATTCCGTCTTAATCAAGGGATCAGTGTTCCTATCATGAGAAATGGAAAAACAGACCTCCTGTGCCTCCTGACATGATACCCTGAGAAGGACACTGTGTCACTGCTGTGCTACTTGTGCCAGAACTGCAGAGCTTGAATCTAATCTTGAAAAACATCAGACAAACCCAAATCCAGAGACATTCTTTAAAATAATTGACCTATACCCTTTAGTATCAAGACCCTAAAAACAAAGATAGGCTGAGGAATCATTCCAGATTAAAGCAAATTGAAGAGACATCACAACTAAATTTGTGTGACTCTGGATTGGGTCCTAGTCCAATAAAGGACACAAGTGGGACAGTTGACAAAATTTGACTAAGGTCTGTACATTAGTTTATAATATTGCTTTAGTGTTGATTCCTGATATGGCATTATAATACAATACAGTAAATAAATGTACTCCGGTTACAAAACAGAGTTTTTACTTTTAGGAAATACATGCTGAAACACTTAGAAATGAGGAAAAGAGAGAGAAAGATTAAGATTCTAATCCTAGGTCTGCCATTAACTAGGCGACCCAGGACAAGTTGTTCACACCCTCAGGGCTTTGGCTTTCTGTTTGTGAGATGAAGAGATTGCACCAGTTGCGTGATCCTCAAGGTGTGATGAAATAAAACAGCATCATCTGGGAAATTGTTAGAAATGCTGATTCTCAGGTCCCATCCCATCCCATCCCATTCTGGGGATGCCCCCCTCTCCCTTGTTTTTTTAAGATTTAAAAGCACTTAATGACATGGCATATATTTAACAGGACAAAAGTTGAGCAGTACAGGTCATAGAACTGAGCACTGGGCCTGAATGGCCACCTCCCTCGCTGCTCAGGTGCAGCCTCTGGACTTCATTCCTATCAATATGTCTTGATTGTGCAGTCAGATGAAAATTTGTCATTACCATCGTTACAATGACAGAGAAATGCACACTGTGTATCAAAGAGCAAGGTGATGAAGCCAGTGGGGATGGAGCCTGTATATTAACGAGTCCTCCGTGAAATCCTGATGTGTGCTGAGGTGTGAGAACCGCTGCCCTAGTTATCTCCAAGGCCTCTGTTAGCTTAAGGTTAGCTGATGTTCTGTGGTTCTCATCTCTCTCCTACAGAGGACCACTGTCTCTCAGAAAGAGTGCCTCCCCTCTCCAGTTCACTCATCATTTATTTGGTGCTGACAAAGGGCTGGCTGGAAGTGCTGGAACTTTGGAGAAATGGTTCTTCTGGGCATTTAGACCCAACCTGTGCTTGCAATAGGTACAGATGAAACATATAACATTTAGTAATCCTACTCACTCGGGATAGCAAAAAAACTAAACGATGCATAATTAAGTTCATGCAGTGGCTTATCTGCCTTGGCCTCTTACTAAAATGCTTGAGCCACTTGCTTCTAGGAAGAGTGGGGCTGTGAATCACTCCTAAGAGTTTCTATTGCTATGTTTAGAAAAGTTTGCCTTAGCCTTCTCTTCAGGATAAGTGTTTCCTGGATTACTCAGGTGGATGAGAATCTCTTCTCATGCCTTCTAAACACTTCTACAAGCCCAGAGTTAACTCTTATCTGTTAAGTGTCCTTAAGCTGTGACCCAAGAGAGTGTTAAGTTTGCTTCTGATTGGCTGTTGATGAAAAAGAGCAAACAGACAAAAATCTCTCCCATTCTTGGTTTACCGGTTACTACTGGGCTAGTGGTAAAGAACCCACCTGCCAATGCAGGAGACATAAGAGACACGGACTCGATCCCTGCATCGGGAAAATCCCCTGGAGAAGGGCATGGCAACCCACTCTAGTATTCTTACCTGGAGAATCCCATGGACGGAGGAGTTTGGCAGGCTGCAGTCAGTGGAGATGCAAAAAATTGGACAAGACTGAAGCGACTTAGCACGCAAAGCACACTCTGGTCTCCTATCACTGAAGGTTTTCCATTCACATCCACACCCCTGTCCTCAGCACCATCTGGCTCTCAAAGCTACTTTTTTAGTCCTGATCTTGCCTAACTTCAGTTTCTGATTTTGTGTTGTTTCTACATTTTTATTTATTGACTGAACAGATAGTGGAGATCTACATGCCCCTCTTCCCTGCCCACCCTGACTTTATCCTTCAGGTTAAATTTCTGATTTCTGACAGTCATGGGGATGCCCTTTGAGAACTGATTCACTCTATCCAAAACAGATCCATCATCTTCTCTGCCATTCTGGACCCAATTTCCTTAAGCTTCTTTGTCTCCATCCGTAAAACAAGATAATAATAGCACTTTCCTCATAGGGTGTTTATGTCCCTCACAGAATCAATGCTTGTAAATTTTAGCACTGCTGAGCACATAGTAAGAACTGAGTAAAAATTCCCTCTTGATTATATAGTTATAATAACAATAATAAACAACTCTCCCTAAATTGAATATCTATCTATGGGTTTGCCTTTTCTCCCAGTCTTCCAAATTGGCAACTTTGGAGTTCACCTGCCTCTGCCCCAAAGTTCAATGAGTGAACTTTGGAGTTCACTCATTCTCCTCCATTGCAGATATTTTGGCCTCATCTACCTTTATATAGGGCTTCTCTGGTGACTCAGATGGTAAAGAATCCCCCCACAGTGCAGGAGACCTGGGTTCGATGCCTGGGTTGGGAAGATCCCCTGGAGGTGCGCATGGCAACCCGCTCCAGTATTCTTGCTTGGAGAATCTTCATGGACAGAGGAGCCTGGCAGGCTACAGTCCATGGGGTTGCAAAGAGTCAGACAAGACTTATTGCTTTCTTGGTGGGGTTTGCATGGGACAAGAATTAGGAACAAATTCCCTAGGAGGCTGCCCTACTCTTGCAAAGACCTTGAACTAGGCTGCTGAGAAGACTCTGCCATGGGTCACCCACCTCTGCCCCTGGGTCCCTTTCAACACAATCTCCCTGCCTCCCTTCTGGGATATTGCTGATAATTAGTACTTCATTCCTGACATTGCTATTTCCCCCTGGGCCAAATGACTGAGCTTGTTACATTTAAAAATGTAAGATTTCCTGGCTCTCTTTAGTGCATTTAATCCTGCCACCCTTCCTTGGGCTTCCACAAACAAAGGCACACTTCTCGTTTTCATGGTAAAGTAGGTGAATAAATATTGAGAACGAATCCTTCTATCCATCAAATATTCTAGTGCTTCAGTCTCAACAATAGCTCTCTTGGGGATGAGTGGGGCATGGGTGAATGACGGCCCTTGGTCAGCATAGCATTGGAAGGGAAAGAATGTCGGGGCTCATGTTTATGCTTTCCAGTGTGTGTTCATTCCATCGTGTTTTCCCCTTCCCCATTTTTAGCAAATGGCTATTTCACACTTCAGTTCAGTTCAGTCCCTCAGTCGTGTCCAACTCTTTGTGACCCCATGAATCACAGCACGCCAGGCCTCCCTGTCCATCACCAGCTCCTGGAGTTTACCCAAACTCATGTCCATCTAGTTGGTAATGCCATCCAGCCATCTCATCCTCTGTCATCCCCTTCTCCTCCTACCCCCAATCCCTCCCAGCATCAGGGTCTTTTCCAATGAGTCAACTCTTTGCATGAGGTGGCCAAAGTATTGGAGTTTCAGCTTCAGCATCAGTCCTTCCAATGAATATTCAAGACTGATTTCCTTTAGGATTGACTGGGAAAAAGACGCTTGTTCCTTGGAAGAAAAGCTATGGCCAGCCTAGACAGCATATTAAAAAGCAGAAACATTACTTTGACAACAAAGGTCCATCTGGTCAAAGCTATAGTTTTTCCAATAGTCATGTATGGATGTGAGAGTTGGACTATAAAGAAAGCAGAGCGCCAAAGAATTGATGCTTTTAAACTGTGGTGTTGGAGAAGACTCTTGAGAATCCCTTGGACTGCAAGGAGATCAAACTAGTCATCCTCATGATAACAGCTTAGAAATGAGCGCACAGACACCTCTGTTCTTTGCTAAGCCATGTTTGAGCCTAGCAGAGTAAGCCTTCTTCACTGAAACTGCAGCTAATCAGAACGCTGGCAATCTCGCCAAATAAAAGGGCTCAAAGAGAAATGCCTTGACTAAAGCTAAAACATCTGCCACCTGGTTGTAGCATTTCATATTTGATATCAAGGAACATTAGATTTATTATGCCATGTACTTTGATTTTGTGGCAGATGCTTCCTCTGTTGGGAAATACTGAGCTTGGGCATTTCCTTCTCCAGGAAGCCTTTCCCTCCCATGGCTTAGGTTATTTTCCCTGGGTTCCCAAAACCAGTCTGTGCTGGGTGTGAGGGGCCCAGGCTTGGGCCTTGTATTTCAGGGGCTCCTTTCTGACCCTCCTTTCTGATCCTCCTTTTGACTGGCCTTTCCTTCCAGGACAAACAAACCCCTGGACCAAGGGAATATGTCCATTCAGAGAATGGACTTTCCCTCCTGGACCGTATGTTGGATACTCAAGATCCCAGAATGTTCTCCTTGAATGGCCTCCAGCCCTCCATCTTGAAAGTTGACCACATAGCTGGTGAACACACCCCGAGGGATGCTGAGAGGTAGCTGGGCAGTGGCTGTCTGCTGCTGGAGAGAAGCTTGGATATGCAGTCTGAGGGGTCCATGTGCAGGTGTGCTGACACTCACAGTGCAGGATGGAGCTGGGGTTGCGAAGTCAACAGGGGTGAGCCAGGGGTGTGTCTGATAAGGTAGGAGGATAGAACATATTGTATTGATAGTTTATTAGCTAGGTTTACAATTTTAAATTCTTAGATGTATAGTCAATGGGCCTTTCTTTGTACTCTTGCTCTGGGCCCTGCAAATGTTAAAGGTGCACATGTTCAAAACATCCAGGGAATATCTCTGGGTTTGCAATGCTAACACTGTATAATCATCTGTTTCATGGCTATGGTAGCTACTGTGTACTCCCCCCAGCCTCAGGGTTTTTGCACACACCGTTTTCTCTCTTGGAATGGTCTTCCCATGGATCCCTTTAGCCTAGTAAACTTTTTTAAAATTGAAGTTTAGTTGATTTACAATATCGGGTAAGTTTCAGGTGTACAACAAAGTGATTCAGTTATATATTTACGTATATATGCTGTATTTTTCAATTATTTTCCATTAAAGCTTATTGCAAGATATTAAATATAGTTCCTTGTGCTGTACAGTAGGTCCTTGCTGTTTATCTGTTTTATATATTGTAGTATGCATCTGTTAATCCCATATTCCCAGTATATCCCTCCCTCCCCTTCCCCTTTGATAACCATAAGTTTTCTATTAATATGTATATAAGTCTATTTCTGTTTTGTAAATAGGTTCATTTGTCCTATTTTTTAGATTCCATATTTAGGTTACATCTTGTGATATTCGTCTCTCTCTGTCTGACTTACTTCACTTAGTATGCTAATCTCTGGGTTCATCCATGTGCGGCAATGGCAGAGATATGTATATGTGTGCACGTGTGCTCTGTCACTTCAGTCATGTCTGACTCTTGTGACCCCACGGACTGTAGCCCACCAGCCTCCTCTGTCCATGGGATTCTCCAGGCAAAAATACTAGAGTGTGTTGCTTTGCTCTCCTCTAGGGTGTCTTCCCGACCCAGGGATAGAACCTGCATCTCCTGCATTGCTGGGGGATTCTTTACTGCTGAGCCACTGGGGAAGCAATATATATATATATTACATCTTCTTTAACCATTCCTCTGTTGATGGACAGTTAGATGATTGCTTCCATGTCTTTAGCTTGTGTGTGTGTGTGTGTGTGTGTGTGTGTATTAGTTGCTCAGTCATGTCCAACTCTTTGCAACCCCATGAACTGTACCCTGCCAAGCTCCTCTGCCCATGGAATTCTCCAGGCAAAAATACTGGAGTGGATGGCCATTCCCTTCTCCAGGGGATCTTCAACTTTTAACTTATATATCAGACCTCAGTTGGAATATTTTATCAAATAAGTCTTCCCTGACTTCCTAGATTAGGTCAGGCCCTCCTGGTTTTTCACTCCCAAATCTCCTGATACTCTAATAATACTCTGAGGTGAAAGTACAGTAGCAATAATGATAATAACAATGTTAGTGATGATGATAAAAACAAGTATCCACTGAGTACTAAGTGCTAGACTTTTTATGGGTGCTTTACATATATGACCTCATTTATTCTGCATAAGACAAATGAAATATTCTCATCCTCATTTTACAGATGAAGAAACTGAGGCTTAGGAAGTGTGGTAGGCTGTTATGCTTCTGGTACCTACCTGAATCAGACCTCCCAGTATTCTCACCTTCACAATGATTACCTACCTGCTAACCCAGGTGATTTGCTTTGGCCAATGATCCTTCAGCAAGCATGACTTACTGATAAATTCTTGCACATTGGAGCTTATCGTCTTTGAACCCAACTTCATTTAAGACTCCCAGATCAAACTAATGAATGAAAAGAACCACATGGTGAGGGAGGCCCAACTGGTTCAGCATCTCAGCTGACCTCAGCATACAGCTGACCCTAAAGCTGAATGCAACCACCACAGGCAAATTATAATGATAGAATAAAGAATAACATAATAGTACAGTGTACTACAAAATGTACATAGAAATAGATCATTAGTAGAGAGGGGTTAATTTGCTCAAGAGCCCAGAACTAATAAATGATAGATATGCATGCGAGGTGTATAACTATACTCGTACTATATCACTTCTAGTCCAAGCTGTCCTCTTCTGGACACTGGATGGACTGTGGCTCTGCTCCCTGGATCCTCTCCTGGTCTACACCACACTTGCCTACCCTCTAGCCCACTCAGCTTCCTCTGGCCATGCTGTCGTGCAAATATCATGGACACACAGGACTACTGTAAGATGGGCAGCTTCTTAGCGCAGTGTGAGATTCCCAGGGGAGTGGGTTCTCTCCAGCCTGGGTGCCCCTACACCCGCTGTGCCTCTCCCCCAGGGGAATCAGGTAGGCCAATCCCCCTTCTCTCCCCTGTGTCTCCAGGACACTATCTCTTCAGTTCTGCACCCTCCCTTCCCCATTTCCTCAAATCAGATTTAGACTGACAAATAAGCTTTTCTTTCTCCCACTAAGATTTTCCATTAGGCATCTGCTGACGTGGCCCTTCCCATTCAGAGAAGCCGAGGGTATAAGGGGTAACAAAAGCGCTGGTTCTTCCACTCAAGCACCATAAACTAGAAATGCTTTCTAGTCTCAAACTAGAAATGGGAGGAAAAGAGCACCTTCCAAAGAGAGAAATACAGTGAGGATTGCTGAGGCATGGAGAGTGACTGACAACATATGCTTCAGCCCAAACTGAGATTTGAAAAATCCCCAGAATTTCTTAGAGCGCTTACCCATGGCTGATCCTTCTGTCTCCCAGAAAAATGTGGGTTACTTCCCTTTTTTAAAAATAAAACAGCACTGTCAAGCTACACTTTACATATTAGAAAATTTACCTATTTCAAATTGTTTTTAGTAACTTTACCAAGTGGTGTAAAAATCTCTATAAATCAGTTTAGAACATTTCTATCCCCTCAACACAATATCTTATGCCCTCATCCTGTTCTCTTCTCCAAACCCAGGCAATCGTTAATTTAATATCTGTCTCTAGAAGTTTGCCTTTTCTAGACATTTCTTGCAAATGGAATCATATAATATGTGGTCTCTTGTGTCTAACTAAACATGACATTATTAAAGTTCATCTATTATGTACCATATGTTAGTAGTTTTTCCTTTTTTACTTCTGAGTAACATCCATTCTGGGGCTTCCCAGGTGGTGCAGTGGTAAAGAATCCACCTGCCAATGCAGGAGGCACAAGAGATGTAGGTTCGATCGCTGGGTCAAGAGGATCCCCTGGAGAAGGAAATGGCAACCCACTGCAGTATTCTTGTCTGGAAAATCCCATGGAGAGAGGAGCCTGGTGGGCTACAGTCCATGGGGTCACAGAGTCGGACCGCATTCAGCACACACACAGATCAATTGTGTGGATACCCCACATTTTATGCATCTCTTCACTACTTGGTGAACAGTTGGGTTGTTTGCAGATTTTGGCTCCTATGAATAATGCAGCTATGAACATTTGAACGTGTCTTTGTGTGAACATACATTTTTACTTCTCTTAGGTAAGAGTGGAATTTCCAAGTAGTTTTATGTTTAACTTTTAACTGTAAACTGCCAAGCTGTTTTCCAGAGTGGCTTTACTGTTTTGCATTCCCACCACCGATTAGGGGTTCCTTTCTCCTCTCCAAGTCATGGGACAATCATCCTCCAATCTTTGATCAACAACCAGTTTTTTTATTCTAAGAATTAATTAGGTCCTAGAGAATGTTTTAGCTATGTTCTCCTGGGTTGAATTATGCTTTGGTCTCTGTAATGACCTTAAATAGACAGTTATGATGGTTACACTCTATGCACGTGTCATTATTTATTTATTTAAAACACTTAGTTCACTGGGCTGGCTCCAATAACCATTTAGTTTTTTACTATCTCAAGGGATGGTCATGCAAAAGTACTTATGAAAACTCTGAGGCAAACAACAGTGTACTGCTCTGAAAACTCACCAGGAAACTGAACTCCTTGAGAGCAGACTTCTGAAGACTGTAACCTTGTATGGTATTTTTTAGAAGAGGACACTGGCCCTGAATACGTTCGCATGCAACCCCCCAAGGTGAAAAGCCAATACGAAGGACATACGTATAGGAAACTTCAGAGCCCAGAGGAAATAAGTTTACGTTTGTGTGAAGGTATATACCAACACAGGCTTCCGTGGTAGTCAGCTGGTAAAGAATCTGCCTGCAATGCATGAGACCCTGGTTCGATTCCTGGATCAGGAAGATTCCCTGGAGAAGGGATAGGCTACCCACTCTAGTATTCATGGGCTTCCCTGGTGGCTCAGACAGTAAAGCATCTGCCTGCAGTGCAGGAGACCTGGGTTCAATCCCTGGGTTGGGAAGATCCCCTTGAGGACGGCTTGGCAGCCCACTCCAGTGTTCCTGCCTAGAGAATCCCCATGGACAGAGGAGCCTGGTGGGCTACAGTCTGTGGGGTCACAAAGAGTTGGACACAACTAAGTGACTAAGCACACACACACACACACACACGCCAACATGTTTCACAGATTATGAAATTTTAAAATGTATTCATTTTTGATGGCGCTGGGTCTTCATTGCTGTGTGCAGGCTTCTCTAGTTGCAGCAAGCAGGGGCCACTCTCTAGCTGTGGCGCACCGGCTTCTTACTGCAATGGCTTCTCTTGTTGCCAAGAATGGGCTCTAGGGCGCATGGGCTTCAGTAGTTGCAGTACATGAACCCAGTTTCTCTGTAGCATGTGGTATCTTCCAGGACCAGGGATTGAACCCATGTCCCCTGCACTGGCAGGCGGACTTTCAACTCCTGGACCACCAGGGAAATCCAAGAAATTTTTTATTATGCAACTATAGTCAGAGAAATTTTAATCAGAAATCCTAACTTTCAAAAATCCTGCTAGAGTATTTCTACAAATGTACATTTAAAAAAATGTGCTCAATAACAGAAACTATTCAAAGATTCAGAAATAAAACTCAAGACAGTCTGGGACTAGAAGTTGCCATTGAGGCCTTGGTAATAGTGAATGAGATTATTCCCCAGGGGAAGGGATTGGTAGGTCACAACAGTTGTCCCTCAAGGTCATTTGCATAAGAACTTCAGATGCGTGAAATAGTAAAAATCTCCTGGACTAAGATTTCTAACACTGAAAATGGAATATTTATAAAAGAAAATCACTGACTAGTAAGGAGTGACACAAAGCTTCTTTGTGATGTTGGTTTCTCAATCTACATGTGTGCTGAAATGTCACGGAACCACACACACACACACACACACACACACACACACACACAGGGTGCATGTGAAAACTAGTGAAATCCAAGTAAGGTAATGTGAGTTTATAGTATTATACCAGTGTAACTCCCTGGTTTTGACCTGTGCCATGATTATGCAACGGTAAAATGTACAGGGGAACTCTATGTACTATAGTACTTTTGAAATTTCTTGTACTGGCACCTTAAACTATTTCAAAATTAAACTTTATTTAAGAAAGAGAAAGAAAGAGACAGACAGGAAGGAAGGAGAAAGGAAACTATGGATCCTTTTCTTCTATAGTCAGTATGGATTGGAGGTAGGTGAGAGATGGGGAACAGTCAAGTACCTCCTGAATTCTAGCAAAGATCCCCTCTGAAAAAGAAATTATAAAAATGAATACAATAAACTCACCCTAAACTGGAATCTATAGATTAGATAGATAGATTGACCTAGATAGATAGGTTGCCATTTCCTTCTCCAGAGGATCTTCCTGATCCAGGGAACGAATCCGGGTATCCTGCGTTGTAGGCAGACACTTTACTGTCTGAGCTACCAGGGAACTTCCCAATAGATTGACAGACATAGATATTTCATATGCATAGAATGACTAGATATAATGTAAGAAAATGACCATGTCTGCATGTGGGAGTCTCTCTGGGGTCGCACAGAGTTGGACATGACTGAAGCGACTTGGCAGCAGCAGCAGCATGTTGGGGGTCTAACTGCTTGTGCTGTACCTTTATTTAGCAAGAGTGATCACAGAAGGAGGTTAGCCTTTACTGTGTCTCAAAGCAGAGAGTACAAACATCAGGAACTGTCAACAGGAGAGGGTCTGGACTGACTGTTCCAGCATCCTTGGCAGGGGTACTTCTACAAAGGAAACGGATGCATCAGACTATGATAGTCTGGCAACAAGAGCTATTAAGACCATTCTCTAATTCCCTATGCTATGATTCCATTCTCAGTTTTAATTGTACTTTGGCTTTTCATGTAGCTTTTGTATAGCAAGATAATGAGCTGATTGGCCAATGCAAGGATTTTAGTCTACTTGACATTATTTCTTCTTCATGAATTAATAATTTAGCATTCTGGTTCATATATCAATATCTTGTGGGTTTGCTAAGTATGAGTGAGCAACTAGAGCATGAGTTCTTAACCTAGAAACCAGAGCTGGGCTTCAAAGGATCCATTAAGCCCTAAGATTGTATGCATAACATGTCTACATGTGCAGTGTGTGTTTATCAAGGAGTGGGGTTGGTAGCTTTCACTAGATTCTCGTAGAGAGTTTCCAATCTGGATACACTGGCAAAATAGAACTATCTGGCTTATTAAACTTATCTTCATAGAACATATTGGGAAGGGAATATATTCCCATGCTATAATTCTTTTAGGACAACTTCACAAGATTCAATTGCTCAAATTCATGTCTAAGATTTTAACAGCTTGTTCGCTAATAACCTCTGAAGGGCTTAATTTTTAGTTGAAATGTTGCCTTATTTTATTAATAGATGGTCAAGTGTGAGAATTAATGGCAATCACTACTCTTAACAGCTAATGTTTACAAGACAACAGCTCTGTACCAGGCAATATGCTAACTTTGTGTATGGTATCTTACTATGGGCTTTACAATAGTCCTGAGGCGTGGGTATTAGGACTTCAGTTTAAATCCTGAGGAAACTGAGCTAGAGAAGTTAAAGAATGTACTAAGGTTATATAGCTGTCAGTGGAGAGCCGAGTGGACACCCATATGTGACTGGCCTTTCCCTCAGCCACAAGGCTCAATATCTCGATTCTCAAGCTCTACTTGGAAGCACTTTCTTGTCAAAGCTTTATTTCCACCTCAAATGCTCCCACTGTTCGTAGAAGGCCTCTGGTTCTTACTACTACTACTAAGTCACTTCAGTCGTGTCCGACTCTGTGCAACCCCATAGACAGCAGCCCACCAGGATCCCCCGTCCCTGGGATTCTCTAGGCAAGAACACTGGAGTGGGTTGCCATTTCCTTCTCCAATGCATGAAAGTGAAAAGGGAAAGTGAAGCCGCTCAGTCGTGTCCAACCCTAAGCAACCCCATGGACTGCAGCCTTCCAGGCTCCTCTGTCCATGGGATTTTCCAGACAAGAGTACTGGAGTGGGGTGCCATTCTGGTTCTTAAACTGATTATAAATCACCCCACTAGAACCATTAGAGTAGTATCAACCATGAGGTCAGCAAGCTATTTTCTGTGAAGGACCAGACAGTATTCATAACTATTTTAGGCCTTGTGGCCCATATGGTCTCTGTCACAACAACTCAGCTCTTCTGCCCTCTGTGATGCAAAAGCAGTCACGGATAAGACGTAAGTGAGTGAGTGTGGCTGTGTGCCAATAAAATCTGATTTATGGATATGGAATTTTTAATTTCACATAATTTTCATATGTCACAAAATAGTATTCTTATTTTAATTTTTTCCCCACCATTTAAAATTGTGAAAACCATGCCTAGCTCACACTGTACAAAAACAGGAGGCAAACTGAATTTGATCAATGGGCCAAAAATTGCCAGTGTTGCTCGGACATCATCTTATGTGCTCCTGCTCTCCACAACTACACAGAAAACCACTGAGCCTAAAATTGTACCTTAACCTTTTCTTCTTCTCTACAGAATCTATATGCAGGGTTAGACCTATAAGTAAGGGCTCAAATATACTTGAGAAACAGCACTGATGGTTCCCACCCGCAGAGCCATAACCAAGAAGAAATAACAAGTCCATCTCAAAATAGACGGCATCTTTATTGTCTTCACCCTCTCTCCTCCCTAACAAAATTCTGGCTCTCTAAAATATCACAGTGAGTTTTTGGTTCTGAGTGCTGATAAGAAATATCCACGTGCTTGGCTAGCTTGAAGGTCAGATGGCATCTGGGCTGGGAGCCAATGAATACAGCTGGTGAAAATTCAAGCTGTCACACACTTGTTGCTAGCCCTGGTTTTCTAGTTCCTTCATCATGAATTATTAGATTATTTATAATAATGAATCGCCACATGAGCAATCATTTTTAAAACCGTAATCCCCAACCAGGAAAGATGTCATGACTTGATGGGCTAAATTTAGGACCATGAGAACCGTGTTCTAAGTCTGGCAGCCATGCATCTTCTCTGGGCCTTCATTTCCTCCTCTATAAACAAGGGTAATAGCTCTGCCCTCCTCCTATGTGAGGTTGGGCTGATTGGGCTGCAAATATAGTAACAATGGTTTGTAAGCTTGTCCATATAATTTGGCTCAATCATATTAAGCCATGCTGGTATATGATATTATAAGACCGAGAAATGTGCTGTGCTGTTATGTGTAAGAATGAAACTGTTTGGTTTTTTAATTTGCTTTAAGGCCATATCAACAAACTTTAAGATCAAGCTGATATTTAGTACTAAGTACACATTTAAAAATTTTATAATATGCCAATGAGTTGTTTGTTTTTTTTTTTTTTTTGCTTTACCACTTCAATGTGAAATTGCTGAAACCAGAAACTGCAATTACCACAGTCTTTCTGGTCAGATGTCACCCTGCTGAACAGCATGTGAAAACAGGAGATTCATATTATTCTTTGTTAAGCAAAGCCCGTGACCCGGTTGTCAGGATAGAATCTTGCAAACACCGCCAGGCACCAAGTAAACTTCTAGGTGCTTGAGGAGCCAGCTGTTCTGTGAGGCGTGGATGTTATTCTGATTTATTTCTAAAAGTTTACGTGTTTTTTTTTTTTTTTTTAACCACTTTGCACTGGAGTTAGTTTTCACCCACTTTACAGATGCCTTAAAATAATCTGGTGTTGAAAACTCTTCCAACAGCTGCCAGCTTGCCCATGAGGTGAGGAAGCTGCTCCCTCAAGGGTGAAACAGCACTTGGTGCAAACAAATGTTTAAAACCGGTAAAGACAGCAGACAAAGGAACACTTTAGCTCTTCTGCATTAACTATGGCAAGGAGAGAATTTCTCCAGTCAGAAGCCCCTCAGCATTCAGCAGCAGATTGATGATTTACTGCTCCTAAGAAGACAGCAATCTCGGACATGGTATAGCGTAAGAGGTGGAACAGAAATCGACTCACAAAAGATATGCTTTCAAATCTCAGACCACAATTACCATGGAGAAGGGGAGGAGGAGTTCAGCTTTGCAACTGGAGCCTCAGTGATATATGTAGGAAGCAGCTGCCTTCTGTTCCCTGATGCTGCCTCATTCCATTGTGGGGCAAGCAATGCCTGGGTACACAGAATTTGTGACATTTGTGGGGTGCTTATGGTGCCTGGATGAAGAATGCTTATAGGGTTGCTAATTATTATTATAATAATACTGTGGCAAGAAGCTCTGCTGGCCTTCCGCAGATAGCAGCTTATATAATACTCTGCTTTGATGTGAGAAGCTTGCAAGCATCAGTGGTTAATATAATTTTGGCTGGCTCTTAGAGTCAGCTGTGGTCATTATGGTGCCTCCCCTAATATAACCCTAAGAAGTAGTTCACATATTTCTACGTGGGTTAGTCACTGAATCATGAATCAAGAATTTAACCATTGGTGTGGCAGATCTTGTTGCTGTTACTAACATGTTGGTGGTTCTCTCTCCACCTTCTCCAATAGTCTCAGGGTAGATAAGAAAACTGTTGTTGTTGTTGTTTAGTCACTAAGTTGTGTCTGACTCTTTCGAGACCTCATGGACTGTAGCCCACCAGGCTCCTCTGTCCATGGGATTTCCCAGGCAAGAATACTGGAATGGGTTGCCATTTCCTTCTCCAGGCAATCTTCCCAACCCAGGGATTGAACCCGTGGCTCCTGCATTGGCAGGCAGTTTTTTTTTTACCACTAAGCCCCAGAAAAGAAAATATTTTCCCTCTGGATTCACACTACTTGAAATTGAAAAGCCTATGCATGTTTACACTGAATAAAGAAAAACTTTAATTAGCCTACGAGTAAAAATGGAAAGAAGAAGAAACACACTTTTGAGAAGTCTCAGGTTAATTTGATTATTTTAGCAACTCCTGAGCCCCCAGCATGGTTAGACATTAGAGCTACAAAGATGCAATGCCATCAAGGAGACTCAGGCTGGGGGAGATGGATACACAAATTGACAAGCACCATGAAGAGGAACATGTGCAATGATACATGTACTAAGAACGATAGAGGTGCAACAGAGAAAAGGACTTTTCAATCTGGAATGGGGCAAGTCAGCCAAACAAAGCAAAGGAATAGGTAGGAGATAATCTGGAAAAATGGATGCAGTGGATCCTCCCAGCTCATAAGCTGCCCACCTTCCAGGAAGGAGCAGCAATAGGTACAAGAGTGTGGAGGTGAAAAACAGACCAGCCTGCATGATGATAAAGAAAACAGAGTTCTCATAATTGCCTAAATCCTGTGACTATATGCTAAGCAAGAGCCCGGTCTCCTACCTCAATCCCGTTTTGGGTTCTTCATTCCAAAAACTCTGGGAAGTCTTCGGGCTCCTTTGAATTGCTGTAGCAGCTGACTCTTTGTGCTATTTATCTTGCACTCCCACCCCATCAGGGTACCGTTTACCCCCTTGATGAGCAACCTGAGGGAAGGGACTCAGTAAGGGGGTGTCCTGCATTAAGCTTCATTGTTATTCCATTTGTTTTTTTTGTTTTTTTAGTGCTCCCTGGAGAAAGGAATGGCTACCCACTCCAGTATTCTGGGCTGGAGAATTCTGTGGACTGTGTAGTCCATAGGTTGCAAAGAGTTGGACAGGACTGAGTGACTTTCACTTTCACTTTATTTACTTTAGGCTTTCACCATAGATTTAGGGAGCACACTCCTTTTGTTTAAACATTATTTTATTTTTTGACCATGCCTTACAGTGTGTGAGATCTTAGTTTCCCAACCAGGGAATCGAATCCTTGCCCATTGCTCTGGAAGCTTGGAGTCTTAATTAACCACTGGACCGCCAAGGAAGTTCCATTGTTACTACATTCGAATTGACCTGCTTACTTTGGTTCACTATGGTCTATGTACATAGTGACTTACAGTAGGCTTTTTTTTTCTGTTTTTATATTTTTATTTTGAAATTTAAAATTCATAGAAAAGTAGTACAAGTAGCTCTTGAAACTCCCCTCTACCTTTCACTCAGTTTACCTATTGTTACCATTTTGCCACATCTGCCTTATTCTTTATACACACATACATTAAAGTTTTTTCCTAAACCATCTGAGAAAAAAGTTGCAGACATATCATGCCCCTTATGTCTTGATCCTTCAATGTGTATTTATGTATTTCCTGTAAACAGACACATGCTCTCACACAACATAACCATCAAGATCAGAAAATTAACATCGACCCAACATTACCGTCTAATTTAGAGATTCCATTCAAATTTCATCTGTTGTGACACAGAAAACAATTTTATGGTTATTAAAGGGGAAAAGTCGGTGGGGGGGGGATAAATTAGGACTTTGGGATTAACATATACACACTAATATATCTAAAATAGATAACCAACAAGGACCTACTATATATCACAGGGACCTATACTCAATATTTTGCATATACCTACCAGGGAAAAGAATCTGAAAAAAGAAAGAAAGAAAAACTGAACCACCTTGCTGTACAGCTGAAACTAACACAGCATGATACATCAACTATACTTCAATTTAAAAAAAAAATTTCACATGCTGACATGGTGATAGGTCTAGGTCTTTTATAGTTATCGTTTCTCTTTAATTTCCTTCATTTTGGAAAAATGCCTCCATTTTTCCTTCTTTTCATGACATTTCTTGAGGCACATTGTTATTTTACAGAATATCCTGCAGTTTGGGTTTGTCTGGTATTTCCTTGTGATTTATGCATTTGCAGCAAGAATCTCTCAGAAGTAATGCCTTGCTCTTCTTATTGTATCATATCAGGAGGCACATGATGTTAATTTGTCCCATTACTAATTTTTCTTGTTACATTTGGTGGAGTTGATGTTTTATAGGATTCTCTGCTGAGTCATTCCGAAGTGTTTTGTGAAGAAAATGTCTTTAAACTTCTACGGTAAGATAGGACTTTCTTTCTCCTCCATTTATCCCTTTAATTTTTATCATTGTAGATTCATGGATTCCTATTTTATTCAGGTGGGTAAGATCAGTAACTGTCATTTACTAGGATACTCAAATCGCGCCAGACTTGATCAGTGGGAGCTCATTGAAGGCAAGCCTTGTGCCCTTTTGTTATGTCCTCATCATTTTTTGAGCATCGCCTTAGTTTGTAGAACGAGATGTTCCTGTCTCACCTTTTATTTCCCCTACCCCAGCCCTCAAATCAGCTGTTTCTCCAAGAAACCCAGGTCCATTAAATGAAGAATAGCATGTAGAAGCCAGATTCTGCAAGCGAGCTAAGCTTATTCCTTCTGGGATATCTTTGCTTCTGGCCCTCTCAGCAGATAGAACTAGGAAATATAAGTATATCTCTATCTACATATGTGTACGTGTGTACATGCATGATATGTGAATACACACACATAAACATCTATATTCACTTATACCTAACTCCATATCCATGTCTTCCTAAAAGTTATGAGTTCACCTTGATTCCTCCACTCCCAATTTAGCACCACAGTATTTATTCTAGCCTTTCCCTTTTCCAAATTTGTAATTCCCTTCGGACAGCAAGTAATTCTCAATGCATTTACTTAATTGGGCAGTCCTCCCCATGCATCGAGCTGCCCCGGTGGTTCAGTGGTAAGAATCAGTCTGCCAATGCAGGAGACATGGGTTCAATCCCTGACCCGGGAAAATCCCCTGGAGAAGGAAACAGCAACCCACGCCAGTATTCTTGCCTGGGAAATCCCATGGACAGAGGAGTTTGGCCGGCTACAGTCCAAAAGAGTAGGACACAACTCAGCGACCGAACAACAGCAACAAGCCTGTATGTCACCAGTCCCCCAGCCACACTAGCCTGAAGTTTGCCCCCTAACTGTGGGCCCCAGAGCAGGCAAATCTCTTCCTGCCGCGGGGTGACTTATAATCAACAATGACTTGCAAAATCAGAATGAACCGTCTTTAAGTGAATTCTGACCACTTCTGCCACTGCCTAGACTGAGACTCAGTGGAGAAGAATTGCAAGGTTTACTTTTCTGGGTGTTGCTTAGCAGAGTGAATGTTATTTTCTTCTTTGCCATGGCAGTGACCACTTTCAATGTGGAACCTTTTTTTTTTTTTTTCCTGTTTGCTCCTCTCTGCTGCTCTCATTACTCACTAATGAGTAATACTCAGTAAAAGGATTAACTGAATCCATTCAAAGATGTGTAGCTTGCTCCAAGCTTCTCCCAGGAAGAGTGCATTATAAATACGATATAGCTGTAAAAAACCAGAGCTGGAGACCAGAGGTCAGGTGATCTCTCTCCACAGCTGCCAGATGGTTCTTCTAGTACATTCTCAGAGACATAACCTCACATCCTAGGATACACATCTTTAAGTCATCTTCATCTCACGCCTCTCCTTCCCCCACCCCCATGACAAATTGTAACCTTGGAGGCAGTGAGTTCTCTGCTGCTGCGGCTGCTATGTCAGTTTCTCCTTGATCCGTTTACTGCGGTGGTAGTGACTGTCCCCAACAATGTCCTTACTGTTCTGCACAGCAGGGGAAATCCTTTTCCACAATCTAAATCATCCCGATGCGTTAAATGTTGTTTCCTTACAGAGGCAGATAGTTATACTGCATCACATGTACCAAACGAAGTTAAAAATGTCATTTCTAAACTTACTCTCAACACTCTCACAATTTATATTGTTAGAGAAAAGGGATAATAGGGAGACCCACAGTCTTTCAGTTCAGAACTGATTTGTTTTAGAAGAGCAAGGAGAGCTGCCTGGCAACACAATGCATCCCTGTGCATAAACTATGTTTACAGCCAAGGCTGGAGTAAAGGAACAGATGGCAAGAAAATCGGATTTAAGGAAGGGACAGATGCGCCTGCGTCGGGGAGCTCGGTAAATCTCTTGGCTTCTGGTTTGCATGCAAGGATGAAGTCTAGCTACCCACGGCAGTCACGCCCAACTCACTGCTGCCTTTGACTGTTTGCATTTTGTCTCTGAGAATGGTTAATACAGCCCATTACCAGCGTTTATCTCATTCCTCCCACAGGGAATGTGTTTTCCCAGGGCTTTGTATGTTCCCTGCCCTTTTATGGAAAGTAGTTTCTTCATCATCCATATGATTGTGTATGTAAAATTTCAAGAATATTTAAGCTGCTAACCCCGCTAGTCTATAGAAGCTGGGAATTTCTATGATCTTAGAAATATTTCCAATGAGCACATATAACAAGGAAAAATGAGCATAAACATTTATGATTAACACATTAACAAGCACACTCCCGCCCCCCACTCCGCCCCCTCTCCCCGCCCCTGCCCCGCCCTGGCCATGCTTCATCATCTCTTTTTGGTACTTTTCTCTGTGAAGGCAAAGCAATTTTAAGATGCTAAATTCTGCAGTATATAAAATAGTTATTATAAATGTTATATTAAAGTTGCCTAGGCCTACTTCCCCCTCCCTCCCAAAGGAAATTGTAAGTTATACTCCAGTTAAGACTTACATTTGCTGCTTTTAGGGAGGTAATGGGGAAGAACACATGCATTCTGTCCCAGTAATCTCTGGCTGGGTTTAAATACATTTGTGTTATTTAACCTAATTCTATCTCAGTGATGTATGGTTGGATTTAATAGCCCCAATTGTTCAATGCGGGGATCAAGTTATAAACATAAAGTTATATTTTTATTCCAGAATGGCCCCCTCTGTTTATAGCAATCCTAGGACCTTCACAGCCACCCCACAAAGTCACCTTCCTAAAGAAACATGCACCATAACAAGAAGCCCACACTCACGCCTGCATGTTGGCAATTCGTCACTTCTCAGCAGCATCAAGTTCTGTAAAAGTCACCCTTTTAGATTCATCCTGAGAGAAAGATGGCACTACTTAATTAAAAATACTATATATTATAGATGGAGTTTCTCACAAAATAGCCACGAATTAAAAAAAAAAAAATCAAAGTATCTTGGAACTCCTCTGCGTGTCCAGTGGTTGATAATCCATTTTGCAACACAGGGGGACACAGGTTCCATCCCTGGTCAGGGAACTAAGATGCCACATGCCACAACTAGAGAGCCCACGTGCCACAAAGAAAGATTCTGCAGGACGCAGCTAAGACTCGAGGCAGCCAAATAGTTTGATGAATTAATTAAATTTTTTTAAAACATCGAAGTATCTTACAGGATTGACTGCGGAGCACCCTCACAAGTGGTTTCAGCGATGTCATCAGGACTGGTTTGACTCAACTCTCGCCTGGTGGTATGTGCAAGGCCAGCTGCAGTTCATGGGCACGAGCATGATTCTGTCAGATGACCCAGGGGTTCCCCCGTCACACAAACTCCCCAGGTGTGCCCCACCAGCACCCTCAGTGCCTACACACCTACAGCTGCTCTCTGTTACTTCTAGTCGGCTCTGAGATCCGGTATGACCCCTTCCCCAATTTCTGGAAAGGCAATGTTGGAATCAAAGGCCTGTGGCTTGCTAGTACCCCCAGTCTCTCACAGAGCATAGGTTCTGGCCTGCGTTGATGCGGCTTCATCAACCCTTGGGACATGGAGGGGGTGCCCCAAGCCTGGTAAAATGGAAGCCTGGTTGAGGCTGCCTTAGAGACAATTTTCCACTTGTGCTTTAAGTGAGCCATGTCCTTTTACTTTACATACCATCTGATTCTCTGGCTCCAATGCACGACAGTAGCCAAGCCAAGGAAAAAGCCACTACCAAGAAATCCAGGAAAGAATCCGTATGGACACTTATTTACAACCACCAGCCAGGAGGCAATTTGTTATGCCTCTTTTTTGGCACCCTTGTCTGTGGCTGATACAAATATACCCTCTCAGTTCTATGGGGCTCAAAGTTTTGTTAGCATGGGATAAACCTTGAGGACATAGGATAGACCTAGAGGCATGAAACTAAGTAAATAAGTCAGACAGACAAAGGCAAATCATATAATCTCACTGATATGTGAACAAATAAACAAACTGAACAAATAAACAAAACCCGAACTTAAAGATTCAAAGAACAAGGATTTCCTTGGTGATCCAGTGACTAAGACCCACGGTCCCAATGCTGGTGACCCAGGTTCGATGCCTGTTTAGGCAACCAGATCCCACATGCCGCAACTAAAAGGGGGTTTCCCGGGTATCTCAGCAGTAAAGAATCCACCTGCAATGCAGGAGACCGGGCTCGACCCCTGGGTCGAGAAGATGTCCTGGAGAAAGGATAGACTACCCACTCCGGTATTCTTGCCTGGAGATTGCATGGGCAGAGGAGGCTGGCGGACTGCAGTCCATGGGGTCACAAACAGTTGGACACGACTGAGCGACTAAAGGACAACAACAAACTGCAACTAAAGATCCTGTGTGCCACAACTAAGACACAGTGCAGCCAAATAAGTAGATAAATAGAGTAAACAAATGCTTTTTAAAAATTCAGAGGGCCCAGGGGGATGGTATGGGGAGGTTGGGAGGGAGGAGGAAAAAAAATTTAAAAGAAAAAAATAAAAAAAATAAAAAAAATAAATAAAAAAAAAAAAAATAAAAATAAAAATTCAGAGAACAGATTGGTGGTTGTGGTGTTGAGAGTAGGTGAACTGGGTGAAGGAGGTTGAAAGGGACTGACTTCCCTCACCTCGGTCGCTGAGGTTTACTGGGTCCAAGTTGGGCATAGGAGCAACAGGCTCCACATGCAAAGCTGATGGCAATGGATTTTTAGAAAAAGTTCCTAAGTAGTCTTTTGTCTTTTTCACTCTTCATTTTATACGAGCCCCCTTTCCACTCACTTTAATTATCCTAGAGCTTTAATTATGACCTATAAACTGCAAGTCTCTGTATCTGTAGCCCCAAGCTTTCTCTTGAATACTAGGTTTAAATTTCCATTGGCTAGCAAATATTTCTCCCTTTATATGCTCTAGATACTTTTGAAATATGTTTAAAATGTAATAATGAAAAGTTATTCCATCCTAGAACATTTGAAAATAAAGGCTACTCTTTGAGGCCCACTTTGAGGTCAAGCAAAAGGCTAGTTTGACCGAAATGTAGAATCCACTCAGGGTAAAGAAAAATTTTGTTTAAATTTCTTATAAAGTTTAGAAAAGAATCTGTTGCTAGTGGCTGAACAATCTGTAACACCAAGACCAGAAAGCAGTTAGATTCCACAGTCTACACATTTAGGATGAGTGTCATCACTTCTGCTGAAGATGTGAACAAATATTCAAATTTCATCATCATTTAGTGAATGTTTGCTTTGCTTCCCCAAGACAAAGATAGCTCTGTGAAAGCTGTATTTGATAACTGTTGGTGCTCACTACCTGTTGATTTTATTCTCTACTGCTTCTCAAACAATAGTGGTGAAAATTCTAACTTGAGAATCTGATTTATTATATTCACCCAAGGATTCAAATCTACAGTCATAATCAGGCTCCTGTTCCAAGGAGCAGAAACCCACTCTGTTCAAAGTTTATTTATATATTTTTTAATTTTTATTTATTTGGCTGTACCCAAACTTAGCTGTGACTCGTGGGATCTTCAGTCTTCATCGCAGCATGCTATGAAAACTCTTAGTTGCAGCATGTGGAATCTAGTTCCCTCACCAGGGAAAGAACCCCAGCCCCCTGCACTGGGAGCTCAGAGCCTTAGCCACTGGACTACCAGAGGTTCAACACTTCAAAGTTTATTGTAAGGATACACTTGTTGTTCGACACTAAGCTGTGTCCAACTCTTTGTGACCCCAAGGACTGCAGCAGGCCAGGCTTCCCTGTCCTTCACTGTCTTCCAGAGTTTGCTCAAATTCATGTCCATTAAGTGGGTGATGCTATCGAACCATCTCATCCTGTTGCCCCCTTCTCCTTTGCCTTCAATCTTACCCAGCATCAGGGTCTTTTCTAATAAATTGGCTCTTCGCATCAGGTGGCCAAAGTATTGGAGCTTCAACATCGGTCTTTCCAATGAATATTCAGGGCTTATTCCCTTTAGGATTAATTGGTTTGATCTCCTTGCAGTTCAAGGGACTCTCAAGAGTCTTCTCCAACACCATAGTTCAAAAGCATCAATTCTTCAGTGCTCAGTCTTCTCTTTACGGTCCAAATCTCACATCTGTACATGACTACTGGAAAACCCATAGCTTTGACTGTATAGACTTTTGTCAGCAAAGTGATGTCTCTGCTTTTTAATACACTGTCTAGGTATGTCATAGCTTTTCTTCCAAGAGCAAGTGTCCTTTAATTTCATGGCTGCAGTCACCATCCACAGTGATTTTGGAGCCCGAGAAAATAAAATCTGTCACAGTTTCCACTTTTTCACTATTTGCCTTGAACTGTTGGACCAGATGCCATGATCTTAGTTTTTTGAATGTTGAGTTTTAAGCCAGCTATTTCACTCTCCTCTTTCACCCTCACAAGGGGCTCTTTAGTTCTTCTTCACATTCTGCCATTAGACTGGTATTACCTGCATATATGAAGTTGATATTTCTCCCTGCAGTCTTGATTCCAGCTTGTGATTCAACCAGCCCAGGATTTTGCATGATGTACTCTGCATGTAAGTTAAATAAGCAGGTGACAATAAACAGCCTTGACATACTCCTTTCCCAATTAAATCAGTCTGTTCCATGTCTGGTTCTAATTGTTGCTTCTTGACCTGCATACAGGTTTCTCAGCAGACAGGTAAGGAGGCCTGATAAGGCAACAGTGCCAGTGAGGAAAGCAGGAAGAGTGGCACCCTAGGGGAACTGGACATTTTCAGAGCATCCTGACAGCACTGTTCATAAAGGGTCTCGTAGACAGCTTTCTTGGGCAGACACAGCTCTGAGCTCTGCCTGTGCTCGCTTAGTCTTCACAACAGTCTTATTAAAGGCACTATCGTGGTCCCTGCTCCTTACAGGGGGAGACTGAGGCATAGAGTGGTGAAGAATGGCATCCCACCTGCTCTGGCTCCAGGGTCATGTTCTTTCATGCAATGCAGCTGCTCTCCTGGTTGTCCTCCTCCATTGGAACTTTACGTGGTGGTGGCTCAGTGACTCTCTGGTTGGCGTCACCTGCTCTTGCTGCTGCTGACTGACTCTGTGTCCTCTCCATTACGATTTTTGTTCACTCTCCCAACATGTATACTTTTTTTTTAATTGGAGGATATTTGTTTTACAATATCGTGTTGGTTTCTGCCATACAACAAGGTGAATCATCCATAAGTATACCAACATGTGTACTTTGTATGCAGCGTCACTGGCAGTAGTGGGAAGAGCATATTTGGCAGGTGTCCAGGCAACCTTGATGCCTTAGTGGTGTATATGGAAGCTATGGCGTATTGGAGCTGATAGAAATGTAGAGATATCACCACCGTATGACAAAGCAGGAGAGAAAATAGTAAGCCAGAGGACAGAAAAGTAAAATCAAATACCCTTTTATGGTCACATGTTCAGAAGGCAGGAGCACTATCCCCTGAAAGCTCCTAGAACCAGTTGGCAAGAAATTTGAAGAGAATAGAAATACTGCAAGCAGAGAATGAAAGAACCAAAGAAATGTTGTATTTGTTTTTATTTTTTTCTTTTTCCTCTCCAGGCTGGTATGGATAGGGAAACATGGACTTTGTAATTGTGTGTGCTCAGTCATGTCCTATTCTTTGCTACCCTTTGGATTGTAGCCTGCCTGGCTCTTCTGTCCAGGGGATTTTTCAGGAAATAATACTGGAGTGGGTTGCCATTTTCTACTCCAAGGGACCTTCCCAGTCCAGGGATCGAACTCAAGTCTCCTGCTTTGCAGGTGAATTCTTTACCACTGAGCCATCCAGGAAACCCATGTATTTGTAGCTCACACAAAATAGAGCCCTAGAGCCATCCTCCTCCAAATGTTGATGTTCACTGTGTTGATTTAATTTGAGCTAATTTCCCTTTCCCTCTCATATCAAGCCCATGGTGTAAAGTAGCGCCACCTTCTCCAGAAAGCACTTCCCCTGTGACCATGCGGATTTACTGAGACCTTACTGTATGTAAGCGGGCACTAAGGATATAGCAATTGATAGAAGACACAAGGTCCTGGTGTGTTGAAACATACATTCCAGGCGGGAAGGGGACTTGGAGAGCATCTATCTAATCTACTCCTCATTCAAGACAGGAATCATCACCATCCCAGGCCTGCCCACCACTCAGCCAGCCTCTGCTTCACACATCTCCTGGGATGACCCATTGTATCAGCAGATAGCTCTAAAGCTTAGAAAGCTCTTGTCTAAATGGTGTAAAAATCTGTTTTCCTGCTAGTCTGTTTATTGACCTTGGTTTCATTTTCTAGAGCTAGACAAAATAAATTTCCTTTCATCTGACAGTCTCTCAAATATTGGTCAATGTAAAAGCCTTCACACTTGCTCACTCCTCTCTGCCATCCTTTCACTTTCCCAACAACCTCAGGTCAGACCTCCTCCCTTTATCTTTCCCTCATCCTTGCCTTACCATCTCTCAGCCAGAATATGGCACATTGGCACTTCGTTTGTGTGTGTGTATGTGTGTGTGCACGCACGTGCTCAGTCATCTCTGACTCTTTGCGGCCCCATGGACTATAGCCTGCCAGGCTCCTTTGTTCATGGATTTCTCCAGGCAAGAATTCTGGAGTGGGTTGCCATTTCCTACTCCAAGGGGTCCTCCCAACGCAGGGGTTGAACCTGTGTCTCCTGCATTGGCAAGCAGATTGTTTACTGCTGAGCCACCTGGGAAACTCTGCACTTCTTTTACTTGGACTTTATTTCTTCTTCATGCTATTTCTCCCATTTTCTCTCCCAACACAATCTCAGCACCCAACTCTAAGCCTATATTGTTTCAGCCTCTGTATGTGCTAAATTATTGCCCTCAGGGACAAATTGGAATTGGACAGATTGTGGTAAGTGGTGGTGGCAAGTCGACACTTTCTTTGGGGCTTTGTTTTGGCTTTGGTGGGGTCTATTATTTCTTTAAATTTAAAATTTTAAGTCTACTATGCAGAATTATGGGCCCAAGGCTAAATAGACATTTCTCTGAAGACGACACACAGATGGCTAACAAACACATGAAAAGATGCTCAACATCACCTATTATCACAGAACTGCAAATCAAAACCACAATGAGGTACCATCTCACACCAGTCAGAATGGCTGCTATCAAAAAATCTACAAACAGTAAATGCTGGAGAGGGTGCAGAGAAAAGGAAACCCTCTCACACTGTTGGTGGCAATGCAAACTAGTACAGCCACTATGGAGAACAGTGTGGAGATTTCTTAAAAAACTGGAAATAGAACTGCCATATGACCCAGCAATTCCACTGCTGGGCATACACACCGAGGAAACAAGAATTGAAAGAGACACGTGTATCCCAATGTTCATCGCAGTACCATTTACAATAGCCAGGACATGGAAGCAACCTACATGTCCATTGGCAGATGAATGGATAAGAAAGCTGTGGTACATACATACAATGGAATATTACTCAGCTATTAAAGAGACTACATTTGAATCAGTTCTAATGAGGTGGATGAAACTGGAGCCTATTATACAGAGCGAAGTAAGTCAGAAAGAAAAACACCAATACAGTATATTATCGCATATATATGGAGTTTAGAAAGATGGTAACAGTGACCCTATATGAGAGACAGCAAAAGAGACACAGATGTAAAGAACAGACTTTTGGACTCTGTGGGAGAAGGCGAGGGTGGGATGATTTGAGAAAATAGCATTGAAACATGTATATTCAGTTCAGTTCAGTTCAGTTGCTCAGTCGTGTCTGACTCTTTGAGACCCCATGAATCACAGCACGCCAGGCCTCCTTGTCCATCACCAATACACGGAGTTCACTCAGACTCATGTCCATCGAGTCGGTGATGCCATCCAGCCATCTCATCCTCTGTCATCCCCTTCTCCTCCTGCCCCCAATCCCTCCCAGCATCAGGGTCTTTTCCAATGAGTCAACTCTTCACATGAGGTGGCCAAAGTACTGGAGTTTCAGCTTTAGCATCAGTCCTTCCAATGAACACCCAGGACTGATCTCCTTTAGGATGGACTGGTTGGACCTCCTTGCAGTCCAAGGGACTCTCAGGAGTCTTCTCCAACACCACAGTTCAAAAGCATCAATTCTTCAGTGCTCAGCTTTCTTCACAGTCCAACTCTCACATCTATACATGACCACTGGAAAAACCATAGCCTTGACTAGACGGAACTTTGTTGGCAAAGTAATATCTCTGCTTTTGAATATGCTATCTAGGTTGGTCATAACTTTCCTTCCAAGGAGCAAGCATCTTTTAATTTCATGGCTGTAATCACCATCTGCTGTGATTCTGGAGCCCCCAAACATAAAGTCTGACACTGTTTCCACTGTTTCCCCATCTATTTCCCATGAAGTGATGGGACCAGATGCCATGATCTTCGTTTTCTGAATGTTGAGCTTTAAGCCAACTTTTCCCGCTCCTCTTTCACTTTCATCAAGAGGCTTTTGAGTTCCTCTTCACTTTTCGCCATAGGGGTGGTGTCATCTGCATATCTGAGGTTATTGATATTTCTCCCGGCAATCTTGATTCCAGCTTGTGCTTCCTCCAGCCCAGCGTTTCTCATGATGTACTCTGCATAGAAGTTAAATAAGCAAGGTGACAATATACAGCCTTGACGTACTCCTTTTCCTATTTGGAGGCAGTCTGTTGTTCCATGTCCAGTTCTAACTGTTGCTTCCTGACCTGCATATAGGTTTCTCAAGAGGCAGGTCAGGTGGTCTGGTATTCCCATCTTTTTCAGAATTTTCCACAGTTTATTGTGATCCACACAGTCAAAGGCTTTGGCATAGTCAATAAAGCAGAAATAGATGTTTTTCTGGAACTCTCTTTTTCCATGATCCAGTGAATGTTGGCAATTTGATCTCTGGTGCCTCTGCCTTTTCTAAAACCAGCTGAACATCTGGAAGTTCATGATTCAGGTATTGCTGAAGCCTGGCTTGGGGAATTTTGAACATTACTTTACTAGTGTGTGAGATGAGTGCAATTGTGCAGTAGTTTGAGCATTCTTTGGCATTGCCTTTCCTTGGGATTGGAATGAAAACTGACCTTTTCCAGTCCTCTGGCCACTGCTGAGTTTTCCAAATTTGCTGGCATATTGAGTGCAGCACTTTCACAGCATCATCTTCCAGGATTTGAAAGAGCTCAACTGGAATTCCATCACCTCCACTAGCTTTGTTCGTAGTGATGCTTTCTAAGGCCCACTTGGCTTCACATTCCAGAATGTCTGGCTCTAGGTCAGTGATCACACCATCGTGATTATCTGGGTCGTGAAGATCTTTTTTGTACAGTTCTTCTGTGTATTCTTGCCATCTCTTCTTAATATCTTCTGCTTCTGTTAGGTCCATACCATTTCTGTCCTTTATCGAGCCCATCTTTGCATGAAATGTTCCCTTGGTATCTCTAATTTTCTTGGAGTGATCTCTAGTCTTTCCCATTCTATTGTTTTCTTCTATTTCTTTGCACTGATCACTGAGGAAGGTTTTCTTATCTCTTATTGCTATTCTTTGGAACTCTGCATTCAGATACTTATATCTTTCCTTTCCTCCTTTGCTTTTCACTTCCCTTCTTTTCACAGCTATTTGCAAGGCCTCCTCAGACAGCCATTTTGCTTTTTTGCATTTCTTTTCCATGGGGATGGTCTTGATCCCTGTCTCCTGTACAATGTCACGAACCTCCGTCCATAGTTCATCAGGCACTCTGTCTATTAGATCTAATCCCATGAATTTATTTCTCACTTCCACTGTATAATCATAAGGAATTTGACTTAGGTCATACCTGAATGGTCTAGTGGTTTTCCCTACTTTCTTCAATTTAAGTCTGAATTTGGCTATAAGGAGTTCATGATCTGAGCCACAGTCAGCTCCCAGTCTTGTTTTTGCTGACTGTATAGAGCTTCTCCATTTTTGGCTGCAAAGAATATAATCAATCTGATTTCAGTGTTGACCATATGGTGATGTCCATGTGTAAAGTCTTCTCTTGTGTTGTTGGAAGAGGGTGTTTGCTATGACTGGTGCATTCTCTTGACAAAATTCTATTAGCCTTTGCCCTGCTTCATTCCATATTCCAAGGCCAAATTTGCCTGTTACTCCAGGTGTTTCTTGACTTCCTACTTTTGCATTCCAGTCCCCTATAATGAAAAGGACATCTTTTTGGGGTGTTAGTTCTAAAAGGTCTTGTAGGTCTTCATAGAACCATTCAACTTCAGCTTCTTCAGCATTACTGGTTGGGGCATAGGCTTGGATTACCATGATATTGAATGGTTTGCCTTGGAAATGAACAGAGATCATTCTGTCATTTTTGAGATTGCATCCAAGTACTCCATTACAGACTCTTTTGTTGACCATGATGGCTACTCCATTTCTTCTAAGTGATTCCTGCCCACAGTAGTAGATATAATGGTTATCTGAGTTAAATTCACCCATTCCAGTCCATTTCAGTTCGCTGATTCCTAGAATGTCAACGTTCACTCTTGCCATCTCCTTTGACCACTTCCAATTTGCCTTAATTCATGGACCTAACATTCCAGGTTCCTATGCACTATTGCTCTTTACAGCATCGGACCTTGGTTCTATCACCAGTCACATCCACAACTGGGTATTGTTTTTGCTTTGGCTCCATCCCTTCATTCTTTCTGGAGTTATTTCTCCACTGATCTCCAGTAGCATACTGGGCACCTACTGACCCAGGGAGTTCCTCTTTCAGTATCCTATCATTTTGCCTTTTCATACTGTTCACGGGGTTCTCAAGGCAAGAATACTGAAGTGGTTTGCCATTCCCTTCTCCAGTGGACCACATTCTGTCAGACCTCTCCACCATGACCTGCCCGTCCTGGGTGGCCCCACATGGCATGGCTTAGTTTCATTGAGTTAGAGAAGGCTGTGGTCCGTGTGATCAGATTGGCTAGTTTTCTGTGATTATGGTTTCAGTGTGTCTGCCCTCTGATGCCCTCTCGCAACACCTACCATCTTACTTGGGTTTCTCTTACCTTGGACATGGGATATTTCTTCACGGCTGCTCCAGCAAAGCGCAGCCGCTGCGCTTTACCTTGGACGAGGGGTATCTCCTCATATTACCATATGTGAAATAGATGACCAGTCCAAGTTTGATGCATGAAACGGCACTCAAAGCCGGTGCACTGGGACAACCCTGAGGGGTGGGAGGGGGTTTCAGGATTGGGGACACATGTACACCCATGGCTGATTCATGTCTATGTATGGCAAAAACCACTACAATATTGTAAAGTAATTTACAATTAAATTGTAATTAATTGTATTACAATTAAAATGAATAAATTATTTTTTTTTTTAATAAAGGAACAAAAGAGAGAAAAAAAGAAACTGGGTTGAAGAGTCCATTTATGATAATGATTTTGATCACTAAAATAATTTTTTAAGTGTATCTTTATTCTTTTTAAGTTAATTTTTATTAGAGTATAGTTGCTTTACAATGTTGTGTTAGTTTCTACTATACAGCAAAATGAATCAGCCGTGCATAAATCCTCTCTATTAAAATAAACTTTAATAAAACATATGTACCAGAAAGCCTTTGTATACATGAAAAGTAAGGCAAGAAAGAGTACATGAGTGAATGGATGGATGTTTTCTTGTTCATAAGCCTTAGAACCACTGTTGTCCATTTTTAGTTTATTCCTACTCATACCAAATAGATAAATAAAGTGAATGGTTTTTCAAATCAAAATAGCGGTTTCAGTCATTACAGTTGCTATTTTATTTATATTAAATAAATATATCATCTCATCATGCTGTGCAGCATAATTAGCAAGTGTTATATTGTTGAATCCATGACCCAGTTTCCTGAAGACATCTGTTTTCTAAAAGGATTTTTTGTTAAACTGAGATTCAAAGGCACTACTCAAGTAAAGTTGCCAGATAAAATACAGGACACTCAGCTAAATGTGAATTTCAGATAAACAGCAAATCATTTTTCAGTATCTCAGACATATTACAAGAAGCAGACTTATACTAAAAGTTATCAGTTGTTTTCCTGAAATTCAGATTTACTTTAGCATCTTATATATATATTTTTTTCTTCTCTGCATGCATTTTTTTTTTGTCAAATCTGACACCATCATACCCAAGATGTAAGCCTTAGAAGTTCATCCCAATTCCCACCCCTCCACCACTACTGTCCCTCTCCACCTTCCAGCCCATTTATGTTTCTCTTTCTTTGTTTCTCTTCAGATGAAAGACTCAGATTGCAGTCCTCCCTAGTGTAATGGCCTCATTTCAGCTCCAAATTGTTTTTATTTTTCCCCCTTTGACAATATCCATCAGGTGTGTAACCATACTTGATTTCTGTTGTGGGGTTAAAAAGTGTGTCTAGGATAAACTGCTGGGAAAATAGACTTAACAACTTAACTGATGACTAAGAGTTTAACAGGTGCAAACTGGTGAAACCAGTCTCACTGTACAGATGATGCAAACTGGAGGGTCAGTCTGGGTGGAGGCTTGTGACAGTAGAATACAACTCCCTGTCAATAAAAATGAGTTTACTGGATGTTGTCACCTGTGACCGTAAGGCCTTCTATATTCACTGTGGTTCTTTTTTTTTTTTTTCACCCAAGAACTAGATTCCTTTTCTTTTTTTTAATTCTTCTATGACTCCATTTCCCTTTCATCTCATAAGCTCTTGAGAACATCTGCAAAAGTCGTCAGAGAGCACTCCATGGACTGATTTTTCTTCAGGTTCTGGGCCACCTCCTACCTCAAAAGGCTTTCTTTTTACTAGCCTGAGAAGTGCAAACACAACCCGTTCCCACCTCCTCTCAGCCTGCAGCATGGAGTCATTCATGTTCTTGAGCTGGCCATATGATTGATTTGTTTCATTATTGTTTATGGATCTGTGTAGGCAAATGTGTAGAATCATAAAGACAATGGGAAAAGATGAGTTATTCTTGCTGAGAGTAAGCTACGTCAGTGTCCATGGCATGAGGCTTGTTAAGTAGTAATTGTCAATGTATCAGACAACGCAAGCTGGTTCAGTGTAAAATTATGTGCTTTACCTCTTTGGAAATGATGATAAACTATGCAGTAAGCTGTTACCTATGTTTAACAAAATACTACTCAGAATAGTCTATGAGACTGTAATAAATTTACTTAAACATGGATACTGACATATTAAAATTGGCTTAATAGAGCAAATATTAAGATGACCATGAACTTCAAAGAACAGACCTGAGATCCCATGAACCTTGGATTCTCAAACTTCTATATATATAAGAATGTTCCAGAGAGTTTTCTAAATACAGACTATTCTTGTGTCCTATTGCCAGATATTCTGTTTCAGTAGGCATGTAGCATGGATTAGGAACCAGACAAATCTGCCACTTTATCATATGAAATTCTCTCATGTCTGTTTCCCCATTTCCTGTAAAATGGGGATGATGTCGCCTATTCACGGAGTTGTTGTGAGGGTTTAGAGTTACTATCTAAAGCACTGAGTAGACCACCCATATATGTTAGCAATTAAAAAAAAATAAAAAAAGCCAGTACTCCAGGTGATGCTGGCAGTCAGCACTCATTCTAAACACAGCAGCGTGGCCTCAGGCTAGCTATGGACTCAGTGTGGGCTGTGCATAAATCAGTTAATCTCTCTGTGTATCAGTTTATTGCCAGTAAAATACATGTGAGAATTAACTCACTGATCCAGTCCTTGAGAAAGGAAGTAGCTATATTTCCCCCAACAGCCTGGTAGTGTTTACTCAGCACTGTGAGAACGTTTGGAACAGTAAGAAGTACGCAGTAAACAAGGACCATGCCAAGACTGTAGGCACCAATAAATTGCTTTGGATCTTTACCTTCACTCTTGTGGAGAGCAGTCACAAAAAGTTCGCAGTCTTGGCTGTCATGACAAGTCCAGCACACAGGAAACTACAAGCTTACCACTCAATTCCGTAGATGTGTTTGGATATGTGGGAAAGTTCAGTGACCACAAACTGAGTCTCCTTTCTGGCTCCTCCATGACCTCTAAATGCTGGTGGGCCCCAGGGCTCTGGCCTCTTCTCAATCTATACTCTCTTCCTAGGTGATGTTGTCTAGTCCCCTGGCTTTTTATAAATCTAGCCTGACCTCTCATTGGGTTTCAGACCTGTATACATCCAACTGTCTGCCCAACATCTACGCTTGGATGCTTAAAGTTATCTCAAACTTAATATATCTAAAAATGAACTCTTGTTTTTAACTTCAGCATCTCCCCTGCCTACACAAATCTATTCCTTTCCTCCCCAGGCTTTCCCTACCACATTCTCAGACTTAACATTGAAAAGTTACCCTTGATTCTTCTCTCCCTTAAAGCCCTACAGTTTCTCACCTCTACATCCTCATCTTCTGCTTCACTCTGCCTCACATTAACCTTTTTGATGTTCTAGAACATTCCTTGTCTTTCTAGAACAACAGTCTCCAACCTTTTTGGCACCAGGGACCGGTTTCATGGAAGACAATTTTTCTGCAGACTGGGGTGGGGGAATGGTTGCAGGATGATTCAAGCACGTTACACATATTGTGCACTTTATTCTATTATTATTACACTGTGATACATAATGAAATAATTATACAACTCACCATAATGCAGAATCTGTGGGAGCCCTGAGCTTGTTTTCCTGCAACTAGATGGCCCCATCTGGGGATGATGGGAGATAGTGCCAGCCTCTCCCCAGTGATAGCATAACTGCCTCAGCTCCATATCAGATCACCAGGCATTGGAGTCTCAGAAGGAGCTCTCAACCTAGATCCCCTGCATGCACAGTTCACAGTAGGGTTCACACTTCTATGAGAATCTAATGCTGCTACTAATCTGACCAGAGGCGGAGCTCAGGTGGTAATGCAAGCAATGGGGCACGCCTGTAAATAGACATGAAGCTTCTCTCACTTGCCTGCTACTCACCTCCTGCTGTGCAGCCCAGTTCCTAAGAGGCCATGAAGCAGTACTGGCCCATGGCCCAGGGGCTGGGGACTCCTGTTCTACAACATTTCTGTCTCCAGGACTTCACTTTCTATTCCCTCTACCAGGAGCACTCTTCTCTCTGGTTGGCTCATGACTGACTCTTTCTCATAATTCAAGTCTCTGCTTAAATATCACCTCTTCAAAGAGGCCTTCCCTGACCACTGAATGAAAAACAGCCTCCACTCCTGCAATCACCTTCTAGCCCTTGTCATTTGGTTGCTAAGTCGTGCCTGACACTTTCATGACCCCGTGGAATGTAGCCCGCCAGGCTCCTCTGTCCATGGAATTCTCCCACCAAGAGTATTGGAGTGGGTTGCCATTATCCTGCCTTTTTATTTTTTTTCTCATACTACTTGTCTCAATATAAAGTTATACTACTCACTTGTCTTAATGTATGTCTTCCACACTAGAATAAGTGTAGAAGAAATGTTAAGTGGATAAAGACCTTGTCTTACTGTATTCTGAGCTCTAGGATGGTGATAACTCATAGTGGTTCTTAGAAAGTCTTTATTGTAAGAATGAATGAATGAATGATGAGTGGATATTGGTTATTAATAATAAAGGAGTTTGGGGAACCAGGAGAATAGTGAGTGTTAGAACATTAAAAAAAAATAGATTCTGTTTGGGCTTTGACAGGCTAGAGGGATTTGGATAGGTGAAATAAAAAGAAGAAAGGGCTTAACAGGTGGGAAAGAGCACAAGCAAAACCCAGATATGACCACAGTATTTGTGGGGCAATGATAAGAAACCAGCCTGATAGAGACAGAGAGCAAATACAGAAAGAGACTGACGTTGAATAAGTAGGAGGGGTCAGACCAGAGCTGAATGTGTCATAGAGAGGAGTCACTTGATGGGAACATGACCTCTTCCAAGGAGGTGGCAAGGTGTCAGTAACAGGTGTGGCATCATGTAAAACTGAAACTGGGAAGAAAGGGGAGTTCTGCCACCAGCACAACATTCAGCCAAAGCCTTAGGAAAAGATAGAGGGCTCAACAATCACATTTCTCCCATAGCTTGAGAGAAAATCCCAGGAAGAATTTTTTTTTTTTTTTTTTCGCTCTTTGCTCTTGAGACATTCAGAAACTTAGAGGTCATGGCAGAATCTGAGAACGGGCCAAGCCAAGAGTACCTCACATTACTCAGTGGTCAGGGAGTCATTAATTGATGCTCTAGAAACCAGGAAGTATCGGATCTTGTGTGAAAGCATGGGAATGAGGGCCATTCTGAAAACATATTGGCAATATCGTTGGGAAAATGTCAGGTTTTTAATGACCAACAGAATTTCAAGCAAATCTTTCTGTAATGTTGCTGTAGCTAAAACCACTATTTGTTATGATTCAAAGTAATACTGGCTAGCTTTGCTCTCAAGATGCATACTTGGGCCTTTTGAGAAATCATATTCACTCCAGATGTTGTGTAACAGAGATGGAGAACAGATTCACTGTGAGAAAAAGCTGGAAATGACCTAGATGAGTACAGGAAAACCCAAGGGGCCCAGGCAGTTTTCTATTAAGATCAAGCAACTAATTAGATCGTAAAACGTGTTATAGTTCCCTGACTTCCCCCTCCCCTCAAAGATATGAAAGGCACATTATGTAGCACCAAAGACCACTTTAAAGGATGCTTTAGGATTTGCTTTATTCACAAGTCTGCAACTGGACCACTTATCGCATGTTAAGGAAAAAAAAATTCCTCCCTTGTGCCTCTACCATGTGGATACCACAGCATCACAAGGGTGGTGCAAACACCCTGTTTGTGCCATTTACTTCCTGGTTCAGCCTCGGTGTCCCCTTTGTCTTCTGATGCACTAGAAGAGTGAGTCACATCTAGTGGGCGTTACATCACTGGGTCCTCATCTCTCTGCTGGTGCTTCACCTATTTTAGCTCAGTGAATCCTCACATGTAAAGGCGGTAGGTAACATCATACCCGTGTTACACATTAAAAGGATACACCTCAGAGAATATGTTGCATCCACGGTCTATTTATTTTAGATAAGGAATATATTGACTCTTGGAGCTCCCATTTCTGGACTCGAAACCTTGGCGTTAAGAATAACTCTGCAGGGAACTTCCCTGATGGTCCAGCTGTTCCCAACGCAGGGGGTGTGCGTTTGACCCCTGGTGGGGAAACTAGATCCTACATGCTGCAACTGAAATCCAGTATAGCCAAATAAATAAATAAATAAAAATAAATATCTTAAAAAAAGATATTTATCTTTAAAAAAAAGAGCTCTGCCTTGTCTCAGAGAGGTGGAACCCTTTGAAACAAAATTGCTAAATAACTTAGAAATAGCTAAATTTCACTCATGTTAAGCAAAATCCAAGAAAATAAAAGTTTGAAACAGCAAAAGAATAGGGTCAAAGAAAAAAAAAAGTCCCTTCTTCCTACAGAAAAAGGCTACATCATCTTTATCACTATATCCCCAGTGCTTAGATTAAAGAGAAAATCAAGACGGATCTGTGGGGAACAAATAAATTCATATGATAGCTTTGGGTGTTTACAATACACAGTCCAGACTGGATGTTTCCTCAAAAGTCACTCTGCTTCCAAGCAGTTTCCCATCCAAAGTAAGCACCAAAAGGACCTGGCCTACTTCCCTAAGGCGTAAAAAAAGCATTACAGATGGACAGTTAGAACAACAAAGAGTGTCTAAGATAAAATAAACTTGATCCACATTGCCCACTTGCCATTCTTTCTTTCTTTCCTTCCTCCCTCCCACCCTTCCTTTCTCTCTTTCTATTTCCTCTTTTTTGTTAAAAAAAAAAATCAAAACAGAGACATGTTGGGAGGAAAATTCCTGGATGTTTCCCACAAGCAGATGGTAATGTTCTCCTATTCTCATTTTATGGGCTCTAGACAAAGAAGGGGGCAGTGGAAAAGGGAATGATAGAATCGAAATTAGATAAAGCACATCTGGCCAATCAGTAATCCTCTGATTCTAATGACTCTTGAAAGCTACAGTATTTGCAAGAATTATTTACCATTCAAAAGCAGAGACATTACTTTGCCAACAAAGGTTCGTCTAGTCAAGGCTATGGTTTTTCCTGTGGTCATGTATGGATGTGAGAATTGGACTGTGAAGAAGGCTGAACGCCAAAGAATTGATGCTTTTGAACTGTGGTGTTGGAGAAGACTCTTGAGAGTCCCTTGGACTGCAAGGAGATCCAACCAGTCCATTCTGAAGGAGATCAGCCCTGGGATTTCTTTGGAAGGAATGATGCTAAAGCTGAAACTCCAGGACTTTGGCCACCTCATGCAAAGAGTTGACTCATTGGAAAAGACTCTGATGCTGGGAGGGATTGGGGGCAGGTGGAGAAGGGGATGACAGAGGATGAGATGGCTGGATGGCATCACTGACTCGATGGACGTGAATCTGAGTGAACTCTGGGAGTTGGTGATGGACAGGGAGGCCTGGCGTGCTACAATTCATGGGGTCTCAAAGAGTCGGACACAACTGAGCGACTGATCTGATCTGATCTGATCTGATCACTATACTATCCTTACAATCAAGGAGTAGGCCAGTAAGAAATTTCATCTGCACTTGTTCTTTCAATACATGTTTGGCCAGTACTGAGCATGTCAGGCTTTGGGTTAGTTTCATGTTTTATAGAGAAGACCATCTTACAGAGATGGACAAAACAAAGTGCTTGGTGTCAGCTAGCGCATAACCAAGACAACCCTGACAGCAGTGACCATGCAGGTTGGTCAATGCTGGGACAGTGGCATGCCCAGGATACTAGGGAAGTCTTGGAGTGTGGTCAGAACAGGTCTCAAGACCAGGTGACCCTAGAGCTGTGTCCAGAAAGAGCAGTAGAATTTAGACACAAGCGAAGAAGCAAAGGAAGTGATGTGAAGCAGGAGTAAAAGTCATTGAAATATGACAGCTCCTGAGCTGTTTGGGAGCCAGATTTAGTTGGTATCTCTAGAATCTGAGAGGGGGCTGAGGATCAGCAACTGAGCCTGAAGAAGCAGCAGGGGCAAATCAAGAAAGACTCTAGCTCTCATGATTGGACGTTAAACTGAAAGCAGTGGGGAACCATGCAAGGATTTCCAACCAGAAACAAAAATGCCGCATTAGAACTTTTGGAAGTTCATTTGATTAGCAATGTAATACACAGACTTGGGAATCATGAAAGAAGACTGGAGACAAGAAGACTCGTTAGCAAAGGATGGCAAGAAACTAGCCAAGGACTGCCAGTGAGGATGGAGAGGAAGAGGCCAACTGGTCAGTTGGGCATGAAGAATGAGTGGAGAAGGAGATGCCATAGAGAATTCCAGGGCTTCTGATTTGATTTACCAGGTAGATGTTGATATCACACAACACACAAGGTAAGGAAAGGGCACAGTTTGAGAAGGAAGATGATATGGGCAATGCTGAATAGGTTGAGTTTGACATGTCCAGCTGGCAGTTGGATAGCCATTTCTGGAGCTCAGTTTTATCCTGGAGATATGAATCAGCACATGGGTGATCAGTGAAGCTCTAGGTTTAAGTTCTACTAGATCAATGGCTTACAGACAGTTTTTTAATAGCCCACAGTAGAAATACATTTAATATCACAATCCTGTGGGCACATGCACACACAGATAAAAATTCACTAAACAGTACTGACTATTGCAAAGTGATGGACTCTAATAATTTTCCCTCTTATTCGATTTTTTTTAATGCAGGTTAAATGCATACTACGTGGGTGCAAACTTTAGTTTAAAACACATAGTTCGTATATTTTTGAGATTAGTTGTTTGTCGGTTGCTTCATTTGCTATTATTTTCTCCCATTCTGAAGGCTGTCTTTTCACCTTGCTAATAGTTTCCTTAGATGTGCAGAAGCTTTTAAGGTTAATTAGGTCCCATTTGTTTATTTTTGCTTTTATTTCCAATATTCTGGGAGGTGGGTCATAGAGGATCCTGCCAAAAATATACAAGCAACTCCTACAGCTCAACTCCAGAAAAATAAATGACCCAATCAAAAAATGGGCCAAAGATTTAAATAGACATTTCTCCAAAGAAGACATACAGATGGCTAACAAACACTTGAAAAGATGTTCAACATCACTCTTTATCAGAGAAATGCAAATCAAAACCACTATGAGGTACCATTTCACACCAGTCAGAATGGCTGCGATCCAAAAGTCTACAAATAATAAATGCTGGAGAGGGTGTGGAGAAAAGGGAACCCTCTTACACTGTTGGTGGGAATGCAAATTAGTACAGCCACTATGGAGAACAGTGTGGAGATTCCTTAAAAAACTGGAAATAGAACTGCCTTATGATCCAGCAATCCCACTGCTGGGCATACACACTGAGGAAACCAGAAGGGAAAGAGACACGTGTACCCCAATGTTCATCGCAGCACTGTTTATAATAGCCAGGACATGGAAGCAACCTAGATGTCCATCAGCAGATGAATGGATAAGAAAGCTGTGGTACATATACACAATGGAGTATTACTCAGCCATTAAAAAGAATACATTTGAATCAGTTCTAATGAGGTGGATGAAACTGGAGACTATTATACAGAGTGAAGTAAGCCAGAAGGAAAAACATAAATACAGTATACTAACGCATGTATATGGAATTTAGAAAGATGGTAACGATAACCCTGTGTACGAGACAGCAAAAGAGACACTGATGTATAGAACAGTCTTATGGACTCTGTGGGAGAGGGTGGGAAGATTTGGGAGAATGTCATTGAAACATGTGAAATGTCATGTATGAAACGAGATGCCAGTCCAGGTTCAGTGCACGATGCTGGATGCTTGGGGCTGGTGTGCTGGGAAGGCCCAGGGGGATGGTATGGGGAGGTTGGGAGGGAGGAGGGTTCAGGATGGGGAGCATGTGATTTTTTTTTTAAAGTAATAAAGAGAATTAAAAAAAAAATAAAATAAAATAAAATAAAATTGGAATGGTGACTTAAAAAAAAAAATAAATAAAACACATAGTTCTAGACTGTAAACTTCTTGTGGCAGGGACCACATCTTACACAATTTGGATTCCCCAAAGTATCTATTATTAATATGCTTTTCATGTAATTTTTGTGGGAGGAAGGGAGGGAAGAAGGGTTTTCTGATAATTTTCTCCAAAACTGCAATGACATCTTATCTCCTCAATTCTCTTGAGCTTTTATATACAGTTTCCATTTTTTCCCACACATTTCCAAGATGAATCAAGAATGAATCACTAGAGAATTCCCTGGAGGTCCAGCAGTTAGGACTCAGTGCCTTCCCTGCTGTGGCCCTGGGTTCAGTCCCTAGTCAGGGAACTAAGATCCTGCAAGCCACGCAGTAAAAAGAAAAAAAAAAAAATCATTAGTGCCTAGGGTGAGAGATGCTTTTTCTCCCCACTGCACCCCCAATACCAACTCCCCCAACCACACCAAGCATTACAGGCATGGGGTATTAAGCTGGACTGAACTGGCAGAGCAATGTGCTCACGTGTCCTGGCTGCAGCTCTTTCTGTGCAAAGATTGTCATGCTCTATTCAACATGACCCATCACAGCTGCCTGGAACCAAAGGAAGACAGCAGTGGCAGCCAACACACACATAGAGAAGAGGAAGTGGAAACCAGGAGGAAACAGAAGCTATGAGCAAGCTGAAGGCAAGAGGAAGAGAGGACAGGACAGGTTGCCAAAATTAGTTGATAGGACAGGAGCGGTTGAAAAAGAAGCAGAGAGTAGTTGAGAAACCATAACAAAGCCCTAGAAAAGGGAGCTGTGGCCAACTTCTGCTCACAGGGGCAAGATACCCAATTAGGCTACCTTCCACTCCTCTGAGAACATTTCAGGCTCTGTGACAGCTGGCTTTTCATAGACTTATCTTACTCCATAAGGCCTAGCCATCATAAATAAAATCCCCCCTCCCTTATTTTGATGAATTTTTAAAATTCTTAAGTTGTAGAAATGTTACAAGACAAATAGAGAGAACTCATACTCTTTACCTAGATTCATCAACTTTTAGCATTTCGTCACATTTCCTTTTGTCTCCGTTTTTTTCTCTGAAGCATTTGAGAACAGGATGCATATATCATACTCTTTTGCCTCAATATTTCAGTGTGTATTGCCATAGAACAAAGATGTTTTCTTCTACAACCACAGTACAGGCACATTCAGGAAATTTTACACTGATGTACTGCTTTAAAAGTGTCTTTCTACGCCAGTGCTCATTGTAGCATTTTTCAAAATAGGCAAAAGGTAGAAATAACTGAAATATCCATCAGGAGATGAATGTTCAAGCAAAATGTGGTACATGCATACCGTGGGATATTATTCAGTCTTAGAAAGGAATGACATTCTAATGTTTGCTACAACATGCATGAACCTTGAAAACATGATGCTAAGTGAAATAAGCCAGACACAAAGGAAAAATGTTGTATAATTCCACTTATATGAGGCACCTAGAACAGGCACAGTCACAGAGACAGGAAGTAGAGTGGTGGTTACCAGAGGCTGGGAGAAGGGGAAAATGGGCAGCTACTGTTTGGTAGATATGGAGTTGCTATTTGGGAAGATGAAAACATTCTGGAAATGGATAGTGAGGATGATTGTATAGCATTGTGAACATACTTAATGCCACTGAACTATATACCAAAAAATAGTTTAAATGGTAATTTTATATTATATTTTATCTCAATTTTCAAAAAATTTCAAATTCTGTGACTTGTCCCAATAATGTCTTTTATAGCATTTTCCCCTCCAGTTCAGGTTCACCCATTGCACATGTAGCATTTAACTATTATGGTTCCTTATGAAGGTGACGAATTCATTCCTGTTTGCCTGGACTTTTCCCATCTTAACCTTGCAAATGCTGAATCCTGGGAAACCACTCAGTCCCAGACAAACAGGGATGGTTGGTCACCCTACTCTTTAGTTTCTTTTGATCTGTAACTGCTCCTCAGCCTTTGTCTTTCATTGCCATTTTTAAAGAAATTGGTTCAGTTATTTCCTGGGAAATTCTGTGGAAAATTCTTCAAGAGATGGGAATACTAGACCACCTGACCTACCTCTTGAGAAATCTGTATGCAGGTCAGGAAGCAACAGTTAGAACTGGACATGGAACAACAGACTGGTTCCAAATAGGAAAAGGAGTACGTCAAGGCTGTATATCAACACCCTGCTTATTTAACTTCTATGCAGAGTACGCCATGAGAAACGCTGGGCTGGAAGAAGCACAAGCTGGAATCAAGATTGCCGGGAGAAATATCAATAACCTCAGATATGCAGATGACACCACCCTTATGGCAGAAAGTGAAGAGGGACTAAAAAGCCTCTTGATGAAGGTGAAAGAGGAGAGTGAAAAAGTTGGCTTAAGCTCAACATTCAGAAAACTAAGATCATGGCATCTGGTCCCATCACTTCATGGGAAATAGATGGGGAAACAGTGGAAACAGTGTCAGACTTTATTCTTGGGGGCTCCAAAATCACTGCAGATGGTGATTGCAGCCGTGAAATAAAAAGACGCTTACTCCTTGGAAGGAAAGTTACGACCAACCTAGACAGTATATTCAAAAACAGAGACATTACTTTGCCAGCAAAGGTCCGTCTAGTCAAGGCTATGGTTTTTCCTGTGGTTATGTATGGATGTGAGAGTTGGACTGTAAAGAAGGCTGAGCACCGAGGAATTGATCCTTTTGAACTGTGGTGTTGGAGAAGACTCTTGAGAGTCCCTTGGACTGAGAGGAGATCCAACCAGTCCATCCTAAAGGAGATCAGTCCTGGGTGTTCATTGTAAGGACTGATGCTAAAGCTGAAACTCCAATACTTTGGCCACCTCATAGGAAGAGTTGACTCATTGGAAAAGACTCTGATGCTGGGACGGATTAGGGGCAGGAGGAGAAGGGGACGACCGAGGATGAGATGGCTGGATGGCATCACTGACTCGATGGACATGAGTTTGAGTGAACTCCGGGGGTTGGTGATGGACAGGGAGGCCTGGCATGCTGCAATTCATGGTGTCGCAAATAGTCGGACATGACTGAGCGACTGAACTGAACTGAATGTTTTCCCAGGTTATGCATTTCTGGTTGAGGTACCATTTTAGTAATGTTGCATCCTTTCAGAGTACCTCAGAGTCACATGTGTCCCTTTGCCCTGGCATCTTAATTTTGATCATGGGCAAAGTGTGGTCCAGTTTCATAATCATGGACTTACTACTTTCTTCCCTGTACATTCTTTTTTTTCCCTTCAGTTTTATTGAGCTATAATTGACATATTGGCTTTCCAGGTGGCTCAGCAGTAAGGAATCCACCTGCTAATGCAGGAGACGTGGGTTCGATTCCTGACTTGGGAAAAGCCTCTGGAGTAGGAAATGGCAACCTACTCCATTATTCTTGCTTGGATAATTCCATGGACAGAGGAGTCTGGTGGGCTACATTCCATGGGGTCAAAAGGAGTTGGACAGAACTGAGTGACTAAGCTACACACACAATTGACATACAGCACTGTTTAAATTTAAGGTGCACAGCATAATGATTTGACTGTGGTGACCATAGATGATGACCACAGAAAGTTCAAAGAACATGCATCATCTCACATAGATACAAAATTCAGTTCAGTTCAGTTCAGTTGCTCAGTTGTGTCCGACTCTGCGACCCCATGAATTGCAGCACGCTAGGCCTCCCTGTCCATCACCAACTCCCGGAATCCACACAAGCTCTTGTCCATCGAGTCGGTAATGCCATCCAGCCATCTCATCCTCTGTCGTCCCCTTCTCCTCCTGCCCCCAATCCCTCCCAGCATCAGAGTCTTTTCCAATGAGTCAACTCTTTGCATGAGGTGGCCAGAGTACTGGAGTTTCAGCTTTAGCATCATTCCTTCCAAAGAAATCCCAGGGCTGATCTCCTTTAGGATGGACTGGTTGGATCTCCTTGCAGTCCAAGGGACTTTCAAGAGTCTTCTCCAACACCACAGTTGAAAAGCATCAATTCCTCGGTGCTCAGCTTTCTTCACAGTCCAACTCTCACATCCATACATGACCACTGGAAAAACCATAGCCTTGACTAGACGGAACTTTGTTGGCAAAGTAATGTCTCTGCTTTTGAATATGCTATCTAGGTTGGTCATAACTTTCCTTCCAAGGAGTAAGCGTCTTTTAATTTCATGGCTGCAATCACAATCTGCAGTGATTTTGGAGCCCCCAAGAATAAAGTCTGACACTGTTTCCACTGTTTCCCCATCTATTTCCCATGAAGTGATGGGACTGGATGCCATGATCTTTGTTTTCTGAATGTTGAGCTTTAAGCCAACTTTTTCACTCTCCTCTTTCACTTTCATCAAGAGGCTTTTTAGTTCTTCTTCACTTTCTGCCATAAGGGTGGTGTCATCTGCATATCTGAGGTTATTGATATTTCTCCTGGCAATCTTGATTCCAGCTTGTGCTTCTTCCAGCCCAGCGTTTCTCATGATGTACTCTGCATAGAAGTTAAATAAGCAGGGTGTTGATATACAGCCTTGACGTACTCCTTTTCCTATTTGGAACCAGTCTGTTGTTCCATGTCCAGTTCTAACTGTTGCTTCCTGACCTGCATATAGGTTTCTCAAGAGGCAGGTCAGGTGGTCTGGTATTCCCATCTCTTTCAGAATTTTCCACAGTTTATTGTGATCCACACAGTCAAAATTAAAGAAATAGAAAAATATGTTTTTTTCCTTGTGGTGAGAAAGATTAGGATATACTCTCTTAATAACGTTCATGTATAACATATAGCAGTGATTGTTATATTTATCATGTTGTACATTATATCCCTAGTGCTGATTTATCTTACATTTGTAACTTTATACGTTTTGAATGTCTTCATCAAATTCTACTCCCAGGACCCCACGTCTGCTAAACACAAATCTAATTTCTTTTTCCTGGTCTAGTTGGTTGTTTTTGAAGAATAATTGACCTACAACACTATGTTAGTTCCTGGGACTCAGAATAGTGTATTTCTATACATTTTCCTATTCTAGATATTTCTATGTATTTCAAAATGATTGCCATGATAAGGCTAGTTACCACCCTCTCAGTATATTTTTAAAATAGACATTTATTATGGTATGTAAATATTCCTCACAACCTGAAAGCCTGTCAATCGCTCAGTCGTTCTGACTCTCTGCCACCTCCATGGACTGCAGCCCGCCAGGCTGCTCTGTTCATGGAATTCTCCAGGCAAGAATTGCCATTTCCTCCTCCAGGGGATCATCCCAACCCAGGGATCAAACCTGGGTCTCTTGAATTGCAGGCAATTTCTTTTCCATCTGAACCACCAAGTAAGCTCTGAAAAGCCTGAGGAGAAGCTAAACATTTGATAGGAAGCATCTGACATCATCCTTGCATTTGAGAAGCAAGCATTTCAGGATCCCCTTTCCACTGTCACCACAGGACACAATAAACCACTTTATTCCCAATCCTTCCCTCTTTGGCCACTATAAGTTTTTTTTTATTTGTCTTTATATAATTTTATTTAGTTGCTTTTGGCTGTGCTGGATCTTCGCTGCTGCTTGAAGGCTTTCTCTAGTCGCAGTGAGTGGTGGCCACACTCTGGTTGCGGTGTGCAGTGGCTTCTCACTCACTGCAGTGGCTTCTCTTGTTGCAGAGCATGGGCTCCAGTTTTGTGAACTTCAGTAGTTGTGGCAAGAAGGCCCTAGAGCATGGGGGCTCAGTAGTTGTGGCACACGGGCTTAGTTGCCTCTCAGCATGTGGGATATTAGTTCCCGGACCAGGGATGGAACCCATGTCCTCCGTATTGGCAGGTGGATTCCTAACCACTGGGCCACCAGGGAAGTCCCACTGAGGAGAAAGACTTTTCAAAATGCAAATACTTTATGGGAGAAAGACTTTTCAAAATGCAAATGCTTCTTTCTATACAATCCCCTCTTTTAAAAAAATTCTTGACTTGACTGGCAAAGAGTGCGTGTCCTCCTGTTTGAATTTGGTGCCTTGATTCTCATTCTTAAAGGGAAGAGTGTTTTCTTGGGAAAAGCACAATATTTATGTGTCACAAAGACCTCTAACCTTTTTTATTGACAGCCCCAACTGTCTTCAGAATTTGTTGAATATTTGTTTAGTAAGTGATCGGTTCAGATGAACACATCTTCTTTATGAATTACCCAATCGGATAAACAGTGAACTCTTCAGAAGCACTAGCAATCACCGGAGGCAGGGCTTTGTGGGGAAAGAGGTGGATGAGCAAAGGTTTCAGAGCTGTTTGAAGGACATAGAAGCCTTCAGCACCTGGGAGCAGTGTGGCCTGGAATTCAACCATGGCACTTATCCCAGGCCAATGCCACAGAATCTATTTACCTCTTATGTTTTCTGCTCGTTCTCTACCTCTGTGTGCTAAAATGAAGAAACCCTCTGAAGCCAGGGAATCTTTGTTTTTGTTCATAGACTACAGTGCCTGCTCCATAGCACTCATTCAATTAAAATTATTGAATGAATGAATGAACTTGTTCATGAATGAATGAATGAACTTGTTCATGAATGTAATTAACATAATAATACCATTGATTGCACACCTAAAAATGGCTAAAGTAGTAAATTTTATGCTGTGTATATTTTTTCACTTAAAAAAAGTTTAACGAAGACATTTGACATGAGTAGTCCTGGATCGTTCATATACAGTTGACCTTGAACAACACGGGTTTGAACAGTGCCGTCCCACTCATGCAGATTTTTGTTTCTATAGTAAATTCTACAGTGCTACATGATCTGCTGTTGGTTGAATCCATGGTTTCTGAACTGTGGATATGGAGGGCCTTATAGGTGGATTTGCAACTACAAGGAGGGTCAGCCACTCAACCCTCTTCCCCACCCCTCACATTGGTCAAGGCTCAACTGCATTTGAAATTAACACAGTATAACTATTCTACTAAGGAATCAATCCAGACTAGTTCTTCATTCCAAGAAATGATGGAGGATCAGTCAGTTTCAAAGCCCCTTGGGTCAAGTTTTTTCTTTTTCATCCTACTAATAATGAAATTTATTTTTTTTAAATTATTTATTTGATTGATTTTTGGCCGTGCTGGGTCTTCATAGCTGTTCGGGATTTTCTCTAGCTGCAGTGAGTGGGAGCTCCTCTCTAGTTGTGGTGCACGGGCATTGTGGTGGCTTCTTTTGTTGCAGAGCATAAGCTCAGAGCGCTCGGGGTTCAGTAGTTGCAGCTCGCATGCTCTAGAGCACAGGCTCAGTAGTTGTGGGCTTAGTTGTTCTCCTGCATGTGAGATCTCCCCAGTCCAGGAATTGAACTCGTGTCTCCTGCTTTGGCAGGTGGATTCTTTACCACTGAGCTACTAGGGAAGCCCAACTCAGGTTTTAAGTTTTTAGTTTTATTGGGAGTGGGGGGCTGTGTGTGAAGGATGAAGACTAGCAACCCGTTTTTGGTTATAATCTTTTCTTGACATCCTTCCTCCTGACACACACCTCACTATCATTCCACCAGAGATTTGAAGAATGGAGTCTTTGAACCCTAAAATTAATGATAGAATAGTTTTGCTTTCCCCATTTCACGTGGGGAAAGGCAGAAATTCAAATTCAAATGTGAATTCACATTTTCTGCCAGTATTCTTGGTCATCCACCTTCAGGTAAATACTAGGGTGCTGTGGCAACAGGGAACTTAGAAACCGCCTGGTTGGAAAGTATTGCACGTGCTTCTTCTGTTCTCAGATCCTTCTCCCCCAATAGTGAAGAGCCCATGCTTGCCAGTGATGAGGTCTAAAAAGCACAGAATCAAGAATTACAGTTCAGGGAAGTTCTGTGAGATAGACTGGACAGGGAAGATGCACCTACATTAATGGTCCACTCTCGGCAATTTTCTGCTTTAGTGTTCACAAAATGCTTTGCGATCTACAGATAAACGTGCAGGCTCTGTGAAGTGGAACATACAAATGGCTCCTGGTAAAAATCCTTAAGGATCAAAGCTATTTTCTCTCTGCCCTTCGAACTATCTAGTTTACTTTTTAAATTTGAACGCTTTCATACAAGTTGTGATGATGACACGAGTGTGAATACACCATGCTCCTTTTGCAAAGATCGTGACTTAGAAAAGTCTTCACCCCAACTCTGACTCTTCTCTGAGGCTTGAGAGGAAAAGAAAGAATGAAAGGGATGCTCATTCATACAAGACTTTGAAAATATATTGGGCACTCAGTTAAAAATACTCTATTAAATTTGACACCTAACTCAATAACTGAAGAAATAGTAATGAAAGAGATTTTGTAAAAGGTAGAAATGATGAGTGCCGAGTCCCATCATTTACAAATTTTCTGCCTTCCATGCAAATGTGGATTCAGATGAAGAAGCAATGAACAGATCTGGGACATCTTCTTTGTACTGTTTTAAGTGTTTTTACACATTTTATCTCATTTAACTTACAGCCACATCTACACGCATCTATGTAGACTAGGAAATTGTGATTCTTTTCTTGAGGCAAACGATTTGTCTTTCAACTAAGAAATTTTCTCTCTCTCCTTCATTCTCATTTTTTCTTTTATGAATTATAGGAACAAGCTATTCTTACTTTATCTTAATGTTATGCTTCTAAGACTCAGATACATGTTTCAGGATTGTTAACAAGAAGAAAAAGTATGTTTGTGTTATAAGGTTAATTATATCAAACACTGAGCCAATATTTTTAATAACTATATTTTATTATAACTATACATTTTAGTTAAAATGTCACTACTGTATTTAGTTTAATTGTATGTTTTGATTCTGAATCTCAATAACAAATGCTGGGTTTGTGCTAAAACTGTCACGGAAGTGGGTAGGAAAGTTGCAAAGAATGTCAGGATAAGTACTATTCAGTGGGAATCAAGCTTTAAGAAGAATGAAATATTTGACTTGCCCCTCATTCCCAACAAGCTCAAGGCACATTTTCCAACTCTCATTTCGGTGAGAAGTGTCAAGAAGTGAACACAGTGGCTATATGCAGATTATTTCAGAGCATAACCTTGATTGATGTTCAGTTCAGTCGCTCAGTCATGTCCGACTCTTTGCGACCCCATGAATTGCAGCACGCCAGGCCTCCCTGTCCATCACCAACTCCCAGAGTTCACCCAGACTCACATCCATCGAGTCAGTGATGCCATCCAGCCATCTCATCCTCTGTTGTCCCCTTCTCCTCCTGCCCCCAATCCCTCCCAGCATCAGAGTCTTTTCCAATGAGTCAACTCTTCGCATGAGGTGGCCAAAGTACTGGAGTTTCAGCTTTAGCATCATTCCTTCCAAAGAAATCCCAGGGCTGATCTCCTTTAGGATGGACTGGTTGGACCTCCTTACAGTCCAAGAGACTCTCAAGAGTCTTCTCCAACACCACAGTTCAAAAGCATCAATTCTTTGGCACTCAGTTTTCTTCACAGTCTAACTCTCACATCCATACATGACCACTAGAAAAACCATAGCCTTGACTAGACGAACCTTTGTTGGCAAAGTAGTGTCTCTGCTTTTGAATAGTTATCTAAGTTGGTCATAACTTTCCTTCCAAGGAGTAAGCATCTTTTAATTTCATGGCTGCAATCACCATCTGCAGTAATTTTAGAGCCCCCAAGAATAAAGTCTGACACTGTTTCCCCATCTATTTCCCATGAAGTGATGGGACCAGATGCCATGATCTTCGTTTTCTGAATGTTGAGCTTTAAGCTAACTTTTTCACTCTCCTCTTTCACTTAGTTGTATATTATTAACAATTTAGCAAAATAAATGTAGATAAAGATAATTTTTGAAGTATTATACTAAATAATGCATAGATCACTGCTATATGACTTATTCAATAATATAACCCCACTCAAAAACTTATGTACACTCCTCTTTGTGTAGAGACTATTATTGCAGTTCCCACTCCAGTGAACATAATAAATAACTGTGGAGTTATTAGACGTTATTGATCAGTACCCCTGGAGGTATAGATAAATAAAGTTTCAGAAGAAGATAGAGGACTCTGTGTTTATGAGCTATAAGAAATAGGAATTTATTAGAGTGCAAAATCTGGAGCACGAATATCTGAATTTCAAGAATCTGTTCTAACACTTAATAACTGTATGACCTTGAGGAAATTCATTCTCAATTGTAACACAAAGAGAAAAATATTACTTGCCTTCCAGCAGTGCTGTGGTGTTTTGAGAATAAGTGATAAGGAAAAACATTTTTTAAAGCTAAAACACCATAGATAAGTTATAATAATAAATACTTCTAGCAAGATTCAGACTTTTGTTTCCATTACAATTTTTATCTAAAAATCAGCTGCCAAATACTCATTTAAGAAATCAGAAAAGTAAATATAAGGGGAAAAAAATATCCATAGTCCTGCCATCCTTCTTCATCTTCAAGTCTTGCTCAAATATCACTTTTTCGGTGAAGCTTTTAAGGACATTGGGTTTAAAATTGTTGCACAACCATCTCTACACACATGAACACTATGTACTCACTGACTATAGCATTTCGGGTCACGTGACCCACTATTTAATTTATTTGTGTACTGCCTATATCCCTCAGGAATTTGAGCTACATAAAGTGAAGGACTTTTCAGTTTGTTCACTGTTGTATCCCATTGTTGTCTCTAGTCCCTGTTCCCTGTCAGTATTCAATAAATATTTGTTTTAAAAAAAATCAACAAATCCAAACACAAGTACTATACACACTTAGATGTGTTTCTGGCAGTGCTTTTAAATTTCAAATGCAGTGAGTGTTGTTATTTTTAACGTACAGCATACAAGTAACACTTATTGAATGCCAGATACTGTGCTTTTAAATTTCAAATGCAGTGAGTGTTGTTATTTTTAACGTACAGCATACAAGTAACACTTATTGAATGCCAGATACTGTGCTAAGATTTTACCTACTATTTTTTCTTGTTTTTTTATTTTTTTTATTTTTTACCTATTGGTTTTAAATTTACTATGTCAACAACCCTGAGTGATATTATCCTTGATTTACAAATGAGAGAACCAAAGGCTCAAAGCGTTAGGCAATTTTGTTCATCATCAAGCTTCCAGTAAATTAAAACTGGACACAAACCAGTGTGTGATTTTCACAACATCACTGTGCTCTGGAGTTGTACTCTTACTACGTTTTTATTTGTATCCATCTTTTTCTACTTCCTTTTATGTCCTAAGTATTTCCTGATGTTATCACGTTTCATTTCCTACTTCAATGGCCGAAGCTAACTGCGTATATGAGGCTCAGGAGACAGCAGTAAAATGTGGTGGCTGAAGGTCATATCTATTCTTAAGTGTTCAGTTCTGAGCTTTACCTAAAAAATCATTTTTAATCTAATCTCTGTTTTTGCCCAGAAGCCCCTCCCTACTCCTGTCTACTTACTCACATTTGTATTAGCTGGGATTCCTGGACTCAACCTATCTACTCAAGCATTTTGCTTTTTAGGGGGGGGCGGGATTTATGAGAGAACACTGGATTGACTCAGATTTGAAGCTGAACAGTAAGCCTTGGAAAGCTGTCAGTTGGACCCTGGCCATCAGGGCTCCCTCCCCATCTCCTGCCTCTTAGCGCCTTGCTCTCTGACCGGCTTCCTCCGTGGGAGTACAAGACATAGCTGCCTTGGATGGACATCCTTGCAGCTCTTTGACCAAAGAAGAAAGGATTAAAACTTTCTCCAACTCAAGTTTGAAAGATATTGGTAACAAGGCACTGGTTGAACTGGTTGGGACCCTGTGCGTGTCTAGGGATGGACCGATGTGCCCAGGGGAATGGAGAGCAGAAACTGACTCAGCTTGGGTATGTGCCCTTTCTCTGAAGCACTTCACAATTAGTAGCCCTCACATGATTTTAAGGATCATTTCCCCCCCCAAAAATGTCTGTTCTGAACAAAATATTGCAAATTCTACTATAGAACCAGATCAAACACCACCATCTTCCCTAACCACTTCAGGCTTATTCACTCTTTGTGAAGAAAAATTCATGGAACACCTATCACGTGGCAGGCACTGCTAGGTTCATTTGATCAGTCAACAAGGTTTGTTCTCAAGTACCATATATTAATGTATATGTATGAAATCTGAAAAAATTGGTGTGGATGATCTTATTTACAAAGCAGAAGTAGAGACACAAATCTAGAGCACAAATGTATGGATACCAGGGGGGAAAGGGAGGGAAGGGATGAACTGGAAGATTGGGATTGGCATATATACACCACTAATACTATGTGTAAAATAGATAACAAATGAGAACCTACTGTAGAGCACAGGAAAGTCGACTCAGTGCTCTGTGGTGACCTAAATGGGAAGGAAATCCCAAAAAGAGGGGATATTTGTATATGTTTAGCTGATTCACTTTGCTGTACAGTAGAAATTAACACAACATTATGAAGCAACTATACTCCAATAAAAACAAACAAATAAACAAAAAAACCCCACAAGGTTGATTCAGAGCCTCCTATGCCAGGCATCTTGCTAAGTTGCTGGGGACTCAACAGTGAGGAAGAGAGGTAGGTCTCTACCCTCTAGAACTTACACCCTATGGGCCCAACAGTTAATAAACAAGTAGATAAATGACACAGTCATAGATTGTGAGAAGTCATACACAGGGTGCCGTAAGAGTGTAATGAAGGTAGCTATGGGGAAGGGGTCTGCAGAGCTGATAATAGAACAACTACCCAGCTCAGGGAGGCTGAGCCCATGAAGGTCTGCTAAATTGAAAGAGAAACTAGAAAAAGGAATGTCTAGCTTAGAGTAAAAATAAAGGAAATTTTCTGAATGTTAAGAACTGCTGGTTAAAGGAGGTCATACTCCCTTAGGAGTTTTGGAAAAAACACATCATTTAGCAGTCATTAAGAAAAAATGTGTGACCCTAGGAACTGTAAAGTTCACAAGGCTTCAATACACATTTCAAAACAAGCCCAAGAAATAACAATCAAATATGTCATTGCTATACAAGTCATTCAAAAACAAACCCACAACAAAAGGAGAAAAAAAAAAAGCTGTTTCAGAGTTCACTTATCTAAGCACTAAAGAATGAAAAGGCTCCTCTGAAAATCCACATGGCGTGTTTATTTCTTTAAAATGACTCCACCGCTCCACCCCATACATTTGTTTGTTTATATGCATAACAAATATGTAAAAAGAATTAAGATTTGTATTTTGAGATTGCTCTTAATACAATATCAAACCACATAGTGTCATGAACTTGCCCTCTATACACACACATAAACATGCTCTCATGCATAAAAGCAGCGTCATATGGAAAAGATACGTTTATAGTTAGAAAGAGCTATGTCCCTATCCTAAGTGGTTCTACCACTTATTAGCTGTGTGACTTTGAGCATCTTATTTAACCTTTCCAGACCTCATTTTTCATTTGTAAAATGGACATAACAATAATAACTTCATGGGGCTGTTCTGAAATTTTTATTAAATGAGATCTATGGTGCTAAGCAGTATGTGAATCAGAGTAGGCATTCAATAGATGGTATTTATTTTTTTTTTTTTAAGATTCAGTTTCTGATTAGGCCTGGACAAGACACAATATCATTTTTACTATTCTTGTATTCTATGAAAAAATTAATTTAGTGTATTTTCTTTGTTTGCTAGTGATTCAGACCACATCAGAAATATTAGTTAGAAGACAGCTATATTTCATTAATATGTCAGGAATAATTGGAACAGATCCAGCTATGAAATAAGTTAAGAACGTTAGCAACGGTTTTTTTTTTTTTTTTTTTTGGTTCCTTCTGCTATACACTAGAATAGACAAGGGATTAGTTTAATTATTCATGTGTGAATGGGAGACCCAAAGAACATTCAGTCAAAGCAGCCTTTACAGGTCAGAAGAACCTTGGCCATCCGTATGAAAACTCTTGCCTCCCTGTGTGTTCTGCTCGTTCTTGAATTCACAGTCTGGCCCAAGGTGTTCTCATTACTCACTCCATCTGCTATCATTGCTCTGGTTTTAAGGAAAGGGAGTTCACAGTTCTTCTGTTACATCAGCAAACAACACTTACTCTGGAATGTCTTAAGTTCTTATCATCCTTTTATAAATACCTCCAAATCTCCCTTAAATCACACTACCTCGGACATGGAAACCTTGTATCTTACCATTAGCTAGTCCAGGTCCATTAAAGTAGAAATCCTGCTTGAAGCCATGAGACAATCAATTCTTTAAGACACAGTCGAGTCCTTATGGGTAACTCTAATCTTAAGAAAAGTTTTCATTCAACAGTTCACAGAGGTTATAACTTAAGAGTAGAAAGAGAGGAAGGTGAGTAGCAGAGAAGGGAAGAGAAAGAAAGAGGAAATTTTTACATTTCATTCCCTAAAATTTGGTCAAAACCAGTTCTAGAATTACATGGAATAAATCTAATGCTGCCCCCAAACAACTTTCAAACCTTCAAAGGCAACTACTTGCTCTTTCTTTGTCTTCTCTTTTTCAAGCTGTATGTTCCTCATGTGTTAAAGTGTGTACCTTTATTGGTTATTCCTGCAGCATTTATTTCCTCTTCCCTTTTTCCACCAGCCCTGATTTCCAAGTGGGACTCTCTGTGGTACTGGATAAGCTGATCCCCTCCCTACTCCAAGGGTGGAGTTCACGGCCAGGGCTAACACTCCATTCTCCTGGCCACAGTGATAGCCACAAGGGTGGGCACCTGACTTAAGCCAGTCAAGTTAGAGTAAATCTCAAGACATTAATGCATTGGTTCTAAGGTGTGAGATGGGGGTAAGGGTTCTTGGGACCTTGGGAATATTGACATCTGTCTTAGACCACAAAGGGAAGGGCCTATACCCAAAATGGTATAGGTGCCAACACCCAAAAAGGAGACAGAGAGAAAAACCTGAGTTCTGGTTGCATCAGGTGAACCTATAGCAAAGCCTTGTCTTAGAACAATTTTACTTCACAATTTTCTGGTTTCAGTTGCATGTGTCAAATTCTTACTTTTGCTTAGCTCAGTTTAATTCTAGTGTTTTGTTCCTTGCAACTAAATATATCCTGACTGATACATGTGAGATGGTGTTGTTATGGTTTCCTTCCCTTGGACAAGCTCCAGATTGTCAATGACCCTCTTCCAAGAGTCCCAGAAGAAAAACCTATTATTCTAGATGGAGCCTGACTAGTACAGGTCAGAGGGGGCCTCTCATGAGACTGGAGTAGAATGTAGTATTGTTAATAACTCAATCTGAGACTGGTATTGGAATTTTGAGCATCCTAATTCCAATTAATCTCACCAGTAAACTACCTATTTTCCCAAATAATTTACCCAAGTGTAACCTACACCCTAAACACCAGGCCCTTGTAGGAAAAAAGAGAAAAGTGTATTTCAGAATATACTTTCTACCTCTTTCTTCCCTACAGAAAGGCCCAATCCCTGCTGGTTCTACTTTAGCTTTCAAAATAGAATCACCAACTCCCTTCTTCTATTTTTCACATAGAGGTTAAAAAAAAATCTGCAGGTTTTCAAGTATAATCACTGTACCTGAATACTTTGAAAACTAAGCAGAGAGACTACAGTGTTCTGCAACCATGTGGAATGATTGCTCCCTAATTACAATGAGCTCCAGGGGTTTTATCTAGGAAAGAAGACAGGTGACTGGTCCCCAAGAGGCCTCTGGGTGGATATTTCCCTAGTAACTACACAAAGGTCTGGGTTTGGACCTCAGCTGGGAAAGTTCACAAACTAGATTTTCCAAGTGTATCCCCAGAGGTGCAGACTCAATGATACACTCACACAGTGTGGATGTATAAATCATAGTATTAATGCGTTCATTGTTAATTGGAGACGAGCTTTTGTGGCAGGAAACAGATGACCTTAATCTCATTCAAAATACCACACCCTCTTTCCTGAGGACGCATACCTGAAAAGTTGGATTAGTAATCAAGACACTTTCTGGGTGAGGATGGAATTAAGAGAAGTTGATTGTCTTGAGGACTTTTTCACTTCTCAGGCCATGGTTGACCCTGATCAAATATATCATTACATGGTTACATTGGGGAAACGTATCTATCTAGGGGCCAGAAGGACTATGATGTGGATCCATATTGCCAAATTGTTCTTTGCAAAATAACAACAGTTAATGTTTATACATGGTGCTTACCCTGTGGTCCATCGCTGTACCAGACTTCTTATCGATTAACTAACTTAATCTTTATAATGAAACTTTGAGACTTTTATTATCAGCTTCATTTTACAGATGGCAACCCTGAGTCACAATGGGGTGAATAATTTGCTAAAAGTTGCCTTGTTAACTAGGTGGTAAAGCTAGATCCCCAGGTTGCCTGGCTCCAGAGTCCATGCTTTAAATAGTTAATCTACACTACCTCCTCCCTTTTTTTTGGCTCTGCTGGGTCTTCATTGCGATGCGAGGGGGCTTCTGTAGTTGCAGCACACAGGCTCAGTAGTTGTGGCTGAGGGCTTAGTTACCCCGTGGCATGTGGGATATTAGTTCCCTGACCAGGGATTGAACCAGCGTCCCCTGCATTGGGAGGCAAATTCTTAACCACTGAACCACCAAAGCAGTCCCTACACTGCCTGGACCACCAGGGAAACCCCTACACTGCCTCTTGAACTCTGTGTTCTTTTATGCTACACCCTACATGCTACGTGGGTTACTTCATAACCTATTTGACACCATTCTCTATAAATCTGATTCCTTATAATACTGTGTCTCTGAAATATTTTTCTTAAAAAGTATATATGTATGTGTTAGTGCTAGTCCCTCAGTCGTGTCCAACTATTTGCAACCCCTTGGACTGTAGCCCACCGGCTCTTCTGTCCATGAAATTCTCTAGGCAAGAACACTGGAGTGGGTTGCCATTCCCTTCTCCAGGAGATCTTCCCAACTCAGGGATCGAACCCAGGTCTCTTGTATTGCAGGCAGAGTCTTTACCATCTGAGCCACCAGCGAAGCCCAATATATGTATGTATACAGCCTACCAGGCTCCTCTGTCTGTGGGATTTTCCAGGCAAGAGTATTGGAGTGGGATGCCACTGCCTTCTCTGATATGTATATATAGACATATGTATATAGAGAAATGTTAAGGAAAAATAGCATATACCATATATGTGGTGTATGTGTATAAAATCCTTACTGCTGCTCCATACATACCAACAAATATGAGCAAAACCATGCTCGTATGGGCAGTTGGCCAGGAGGACAGGAACTTTGTTATACTGGACTAGACAGCATGATGATAGCTGTTAAAATAGCATTCTGCCTATACTTAACCCTTCTCCAAAAAAGGAAATATTTAGTTTCATGGAGGTATTTAATAGTTACAGCAAGAAACACTAGAAAGGAATGAGGACCTTATGTTGGCCTCGTGCTAGAAAGCGATGCTACAGTCAGAGGCAGCCCCTTCTGAATAAGGCTTGAGGCAGCGCACCCTCCGGCACTCGGCATTGCCACAGAAGGCCCCGGTCAGGGCTGGATTTTACTAAGCTAGACGCATCCTTGTTTCAAAGGGATTATTTAAAAACAGCTACAATTTTAAGAAAGATTCCCTTGTTACTTTTTTTTAAATCTAGTATTTTTTAAAAATAGATTAAAAATTAATATGATTCCAAAACCCAAATGTACAAAAGTTTATATAGTTAAAAAAAAAAAAAAAGAATGTCTCTCCTATGCCTAAAACCCTGAAACTTGGTTCCCCTCTTGGGAGGCAATTATCGGTTCTTTATTTATATTTCCAGAGGTATTCTATTATCATTTTCTTTTACTGTCACATTTTCCCCCATGGGGACGTTATTGGAAACTTTTTATCTTGTTTTTGCCATGGTTTCCTCTCTTTCTTTCCGGTCTCTTTTTACAGACGACAAGGTTGACCTTCCCTGGGGACCTTCTTCAAAATGTCAACTTCTTGTTGATGGATATTGGTTTTATCCTGTTTCCAACTTCAGTTTCTGCTCTGGTTAGGAGTCAGTTTGTGTGTGACAGCTGGTGGTCCCAGGCACCTTCTGATGAATGATGGATGGGACCAGGAGGAACAACCCTTCCCTAATATTATTAATTGCGAGATTTTTGCAAGCTCAAAATTCTAAGAACTGACAGTTGCCTCCAACTGTTACCAGCTGTTAACTTGGCTGAAGTGGTGGGGATCCGATTCCCCTTCAGCAAACACTCTGGGACAACGGCTGGCTTACTATATATCTTCCTTTACACCCTCTGTGACACTCAATTCTGAATTATTTAAGCCTAAAAATAATATCCTAAACCTATTCCAGAGTGCCCACATCTACCACTGACCATGTAACCCTGCAAGAGTAACTTACCTTGGTCCTGGGTTCCCCATTCATACAATAAGGGAAATAGGTGTATTGATCAGCCTGCTTCCAGCCCTAAAAATCTTCAAATGTAAGAACAGGATGAGATGGTAAATGGTTAATGTTGCAGCAGTCTTTCCTCTTTCCCTCAAAGCACCTGACACTTGAAGGAGTGAAGAATCTGGTTGTGATCTTGAAGCAACACCCAATGTGTACTTGAGCAATTTTAGAGCAAATCTGCTCTTCGCTTCCATGGCCTTGCAGGGTTTAAGAACTGCTTTGTTTCACAGCTGCAAAAAAATTCTCTCCTAGTCCCATATACTAGCAAGTAATTTTTCTTTCTCATTTTAAGTTATTATGAAAACATGGGATTTCCCTGGCAGTCCAGTGGTCCAATGCAGAGGGCTTGGTTTCAATCCTTGGTCAGGTAACTAAGATCCCACATGCCACAGGTTGTGGCCAAAAATTTTTTTAAATAAATACATTTTTTTAAAGTTATTATGAAAACAAGCATTAATTTTGTTAAGTATAGAAAAGCAGTAGAAAAAAAAGCAATCCACCCTTTTAATCTCACCTGTGCTTGTCCAGGTAATCTATAACTCTCACCCAATTTGAAAGTTTAGTTTGAGTCATCAGAGTGACAGTTTTGAGGTATGCTTCATGAATTAAATTTTTCTATTTTTATTTATTTATTTGGCCACACCAGGTCATAGTTGCAGCATTCAGACTCTTAGTTGCAGCATGTGGGATCCAGTTCCCTGACCAGGGATCAAAACCCCGCTCCCTGCATTGGGAGCATTGAGTCTTAGCCACTGTACCACTAGGGAAGTCCCATGCTTGGTGAATTAGATGCTTCTGTCTGAGAAGGGTGAGCCTGGTGACAAGGTTTTATGAGTGGAGATACGATGGGTGCCATATTTCCGTGTTCTGAAGTGGAATTTCATCGGGCACTCTAGGGTGTCAGTTTCTTAGGACCCAGCTACAAAATCAAGGGGCTTCCCTGGCAGCTTGGTGGTACAGAATCCACCTGCCAATGCAGGAGACTTGGGTTTGATCCCTGGGTCGGGAAGATCCCCGGGAGAAGGAAATGACAACCCACTCCAGTATTCTTGTCTGGGAAAATCCCATGGACAGAGGAGCCTGGTGGGCTACATGGGTTTGCTACAGTCAGGCATGACTTACCGACTAAACAACGTGAATCAAATTGTCAAGAGACTGATTTCTTCCCAGACTGACAATACATCAATGTGCACTGGAAAACGTGCTTTCACTCAGGTCTGCTGTGTATACATCACCTCCCCCATATAAGGTACCTGGGGAAAATTTTTTTCTGTCAGAAGATTTGATAAGCACGGAGTTAGTATAAGATAACGTATCCAGGCCCTGATAGATATGCTAAGATAGAAAATTCCTCCTCTACAAAAGAGATTCCTAGTATGCAAGTGTCTCATCTTTGGCTCACTCACTCATTGAGCAAACATTCCTCAAGCCCCCCAGCAGATAAGATATCCTAAAGCTATTACTGGTTAAGTTTCATGGTCCCTCACTTGGAAGGGTCGTCCCTCTTATGACCATGGGAGGTGCCTTCATAATAAGTTCATACATTCCTATGTTTTTGTAAAATTTGCAAAAGTAGGCACTTTAAGTAAACAGTTGAAACTTCCATCTTCTGGCCCTCTTACTTCTTCTCAGTCACAATTCCTCTGGAGTAGGGTGACTTTGGAGTGGTCGTGGGTACTTTGGGGGTCTGATAAAGGAGTTGAGTTGGGGATGCATTCTGATTGGGTTTAGTAACTTGCAATCACTTCTGTAAATAGTCAAGTCATTGCTGGTCTTCCAGTGTCAGAATAGCTACAGGAATGCTTCTACTACTCACTGAGCCAGCCCGCCCAGCAATAAGACTTGAAAGTGCTGGACCAGAAGTCGCATTCTATTGCATCAGAAGTACATGGAGTGGGGAAGGAAAAGATGATTTGAAACATACAGACAGAAGGTAATCTATGACGCTGAAGGTTTCCTGGCTGCCCCTCTCTTGGTTCAATGCGCCCTATCCCTTTTCCTCTAACACACCTGACACATCCTCTTCAAGGGGCTTGAGATTTTTACAAACCCCAGAAATAGCCTTAGATGTCATGCTGCCTGGTAAATTTTGTCTAGAAAAAATCCCCAGGATAAGGAAACATGAAGGGGCCTGGGAATCTGCTCAAAGTGGGGAGAAATGAAAAATACTGAGAATACAAATTAATATGAATTGAATATAGTGGCAATGGAGGAGTGAGAGTATTAAGGGAATGGGAATGAACAGGAAAGGTGAGTGTGGGGGTGCCGGGAAGGGAGGACTTGGCAGACACTGACAAATTCTTGCTCTCCATTTCCTTTTAGAGAAGTTAACAGATTGTCCCCTTTCCAAGGCTTTCTTTTTGCAAAGTTCACCACGACTGCTTAGTTCAGACTTTATTAGGTACCATGGCATTCCAGTTATGCCTCCCTGACATCATCCAGATTAAACATGAGGGTTTTTGAATACTTGGCGAAATCTTTACTAAATATTGAGTAGATTGAAAAGAATAGTAAATTATAGATATATGTCAAGTACTCAGTCTTCAAGTGTAAGAAAACAAGTTAACCTGTGAACCTCTCCCTACCCAATCTCCTCCCCTTCCTTCTCAGAGCTAAAGACTATAATTTTGTAAATAGCATTTGTTTGCTTTCCTTTATAGTTTTATCACATGGATTCATTATTTATTGTTCAGTTGCCATGTTGTCTCTGACTCTTTTTTTTTTTAATTTGGTGTTTTTTTTTTAAATTTTATTTTATTTTTAAACTTTACAAATTGTATTAGTTTTGCCAAATATCAAAATGAATCCGCCACAGGTATACATGTGTTCCCCATCCTGAACCCTCCTCCCTCCTCCTTCCCCATACCATCCCTCTGGGTCGTCCCAGTGCACTAGCCCCAAGCATCCAGTATCGTGCATCGAACCTGGACTGGCAACTCATTTCATACATGATATTATACATGTTTCAATGCCATTCTCCCAAATCTTCCCACCCTCTCCCTCTGCAACAGAGTCCATAAGACTGTTCTATACATCAGTGTCTCTTTTGCTGTCTCGTACACAGGGTTATTGTTAGCATCTTTCTAAATTCCATATATATGTGTTAGTATACTGTATTGGTGTTTTTCTTTCTGGCTTACTTCACTCTGTATAATAGGCTCCAGTTTCATCCACCTCATTAGAACTGATTCAAATGTATTCTTTTTAATGGCTGAGTAATACTCCATTGTTTATATGTACCACAGCTTTCTTATCCATTCATCTGCTGATGGACATCTAGGTTGCTTCCATGTCCTGGCTATTATAAACAGTGCTGCGATGAACATTGGGGTACACGTGTCTCTTTCCCTTCTGGTTTCCTCAGTGTGTATGCCCAGCAGTGGGATTGCTGGATCATAAGTCAGTTCTATTTCCAGTTTTTTAAGGAATCTCCACACTGTTCTCCATAGTGGCTGTACTAGTTTGCATTCCCGCCAACAGTGTAAGAGGATTCCCTTTTCTCCACACCCTCTCCAGCATTTATTGCTTGTAGACTTTTGGATCGCAGCCATTCTGACTGGTGTGAAATGGTACCTCATAGTGGTTTTGATTGCATTTCTCTGATAATGAGTGATGTTGAGCATCTTTTCATGTGTTTGTTAGCCATCTGTATGTCTTCTCTGGAGAAATGTCTATTTAGTTCTTTGGCCCATTTTTTGATTGGGTCATTTATTTTTCTGGAGTTGAGCTGTAGGAGTTGCTTGTATATTTTTGAGATTAGTTGTTTGTCAGTTGCTTCATTTGCTATTATTTTCTCCTATTCTGAAGGCTGCCTTTTCACCTTGCTAATAGTTTCCTTTGATGTGCAGAAGCTTTTAAGTTTAATTAGGTCTCATTTGTTTATTTTTGCTTTTATTTCCAATATTCTGGGAGGTGGATCATAGAGGATCCTGCTGTGATGTATGTCAGAGAGTGTTTTGCCTATGTTCTCCTCTAGGAGTTTTATAGTTTCTGGTCTTACGTTTAGATCTTTAATCCATTTTGAGTTTATTTTTGTGTATGGTGTTAGAAAGTGGTCTAGTTTCATTCTTTTACAAGTGGTTGACCAGATTTCCCAGCACCACTTGTTAAAGAGATTGTCTTTAATCCATTGTATATTCTTGCCTCCTTTGTCAAAGATAAGGTGTCCATATGTGCGTGGATTTATCTCTGGGCTTTCTAGTTTGTTCCATTGATCTATATTTCTGTCTTTGTGCCAGTACCATACTGTCTTGATAACTGTGGCTTTGTAGTAGAGCCTGAAGTCAGGTAGGTTGATTCCTCCAGTTCCATTCTTCTTTCTCAAGATAGCTTTGGCTATTCGAGGTTTTTTGTATTTCCATACAAATTGTGAAATTATTTGTTCCAGCTCTGTGACGAATACCGTTGGTAGCTTGATAGGGATTGGATTGAATCTATAAATTGCTTTGGGTAGTATACTCATTTTCACTATATTGATTCTTCCAATCCATGAACATGGTATATTTATCCATCTATTAGTGTCCTCTTTGATTTCTTTCACCAGTGTTTTATAGTTTTCTATGTATAGGTCTTTAGTTTCTCTAGGTAGATATATTCCTAACTATTTTATACTTTCCGTTGCAATGGTGAATGGATTCACCATTACTATTCAACATAGTTTTGGAAGTTTTGGCCACAGCAATCAGAGCAGAAAAAGAAATAAAAGGAATCCAAATTGGAAAAGAAGTAAAACTCTCACTATTTGCAGATGACATGATCCTCTACATAGAAAACCCTAAAGACTCCACCAGAAAATTACTAGAACTAATCAATGATTATAGTAAAGTTGCAGGATATAAAATCAACACACAGAAATCCCTTGCATTCCTATACACTAATAATGAGAAACAGAAAGAGAAATTAAGGAAACAATTCCATTCACCATTGTCTCTGACTCTTTCCAATCCTATGGACTGCAACAAATCAGGCCTCACTGTACTCAGATTTTGCTCAAACTCATGTCCATTGAGTCAGTGATGCCATCCAAACGTCTCACCCTCTGTCACCCTCTTCTCTTCTTGCCCTCAATCTTTCCCAGCATCAAGGTCTTTTTCAATGAGTCAGCTCTTCTCATCAGGCGGCCAAAGTTTTGGAGCTTCACCATCAGTCCTTTCAATGAATATTCAGGGTTGATTTCCTTTAGAATTGACTGGTTTGATCTCCTTGCTGTCCAAGGGACTCTCAAGAGTCTTCTCCAGAACCACAGTTCGAAATCTTCTTATCTTCAGCACTCAGCCTTTTTTATGGTCCAACTCTCACATCCATACATGACTACTGAAAAAACCATAGCTTTGCCTAATCAGACTTTGGCAAAGTGATGTCTCTGCTTTTTAATACACTGTGTAGGTTTATCATAATTTTCCTTCCAAGGAGTAACCATCTTTTAATTTCATGGCTGCAGTTACCATCTGCAGTGATTTTGGAGCCCAAGAAAATAAAATCTGTCGCTGCTTCCATTTTTTCCCTTTTATTTAACATGAAGTGATGGGATTGGATGCCATGATCTTAATTATTTGAATGTTGTTTTAAGCCAGTTTTTTCACTCTCCTCTTTCACCCTCATCAAGAGGCTCATTAGTTCCTCTTCACTTTCTGCCATTAGAGTGATATCATCTTCATATCTGAGATTGTTAATATTTCTCCTGGAAATCTTGATTCCAGCTTGTGATTCATCCAGCTTGGCATTTCACATGATGTGCTCTGAATATAAGTTAAATAAGCAGAGTAACAATTAACAGCCTTGACATACTCCTTTCCCAATTTGGAACCAGTCAGTTGTTCCATGTCCAGTTCTAACTGTTGCTTCCTGACCTGCATATAGGTTTCTCAAGAGGCAGGTCAGGTGGTCTGGTATTCCCATCTCTTTCAGAATTTTCCACAGTTTGTTGTGATCCACACAATCAAAAGCTTTAGCATAGTCAATGAAGCAGATGTTTTCCTGGAACTCTCTTGCTTTTTCTATGATCCAACAGATGTTGGCAATTTGATCTCTGGTTCCTCTGCCTTTTCTAAATCCAGCATGTACGTCTGGAATTTCTTGGTTCACATACTGGTGAAGCCTAGCTTGAAAGATTTTAAGCATTAGACTCTTTGGCATTGCCCTTATTTGGGATTGGAATACAAACTGGCCTTTTCCAGTTCTGTGGCCACTGCTGAATTTTTCAAATATGCTGGCATATTGAGTGTAGCATTTTAAGAGCATCATCTTTTATTAACTAATTAATCATTAACTTTTTCATAGATTCTTGGCCATATTTACCAGTTAGTTTGTTTTCAACCTTTATACTTTATTTTCCTTCTTATTCTAGTCAGGATCTCCTGTATGATGTTAAGTAGAGCATCCCAATCTTGTCCTATCCTAAAGAGAATGCTTTCAGGATGTCACCATGGGATATGATGACTGCTGTAGGGTTTTGTTAGTGTTCTATATCAGGCATTCATTACTGTGTAACAGACAATCCCAATGTCTTAAAATGACAAGCGTTTTATTATTTTTCATGATTCTATGGGTGGACTGTAGGGCAGGTGGCACGAGTAGTAAAGACCCACCTGCCAGTGCAGGAGACATAAGAGATGCAGATTCGATCCCTGGGTTGGGAAGATTCCTCGGGAGGAGGACATGCAACCCACTCCATATTCCTGCCTGGAGAACCCTGTGGACAGAGGAGACTGGTAGGCTACAGTCCATAGGGTGACACAGAGTCAGACACGACTGAAGCGACTTAGCACGCACATGGGGCTCTGTGGGGATGGCTTCTCTTTCTGTTCTAGGTAGAATCAGCAGGTCCGGCTGCAATCTGGATGAGATCCAAGATGGCCTCACTGCAGCTGAGATGGCTGGAAACCCAGGCCTTTCTCTCCTCCTTGTCTTTCCAGGGCTTCTCTCTCTGGCTGGCCTTTTCCAGCAGGAGAGCATGACTTTCTTGATAGCTTAACTTGTCAAAGTATAACACTTATTGACACTTTCAATAACACAAGAACCTTTGAATATTCTATTTCTAATCACTCCTGGACTTATATGCTATTATAGAAGTGTTTTTAGTCTATATGGATTAAAAAAATTTGTTTTTAATTATAGGAGAGTTCCTTTACAATGGTGTGTTGGTTTCTGCTGTACACCAGTTCTGGTGAGGTGATGAACCTACAGCCTGTCTATATTGTAGTTTAGATTTATGTTTACTCACAAATTTAACCCCTTTTTTGTTCTTAATCTCTTCTTGCATCTCAGACTTTCCTCTGGGGAATATGCTAATTCTTCTTGAAGTATATTCTTTAGAATTTCCTGCAATCAATTGGCTGAATCTCAATTCTTGAAAGAAAGTTTTTGCTAGTTATATAATTTTAGATTGTTTTTCTTGTCTCTCTCTTGATCCATTGAAGATATTATTTTACCACTTTCTGACTTCCACTTCTGTTAAAATTAATTTCCATTCCTTTGAAGATAATATATGATTACTCATTTTCTTTTAAGATCTTCTATTTCACTTTTCTGTATTTCAATCACATTATATGTCTAAGTATGATTTTTAAAAATTATTTATCCTGCTTAGGAGTTTTAAAAACTCATACAAAGGTATAATCAAGATTGAAATTGGAGATATAGTTGTGGATCTGAATGTGAAAGATTTTGAAAGTGATACTAAGGAGTTGAGTTCATTCTTCAAACCTGGTGGCTATGCACAGTATATACAAATTTTGGAAAATATGTGTTCCCTTGCATATATTTAATATATATAATTTTCATCGTGTCCATATAAGTTCATTTCTTGCTAATAAGAGCGTATAATAAATATTTTGTAAACTAAAATAAGGTGAGGATTGACTAAAATTGGAATATGTTTTATGGAATGCTTGAATGTATCAATTTGATATATATTTGGATATGATTATATACTATTTATGTGCTTAATGAATAAAGTGTGCTGAAAGTGAAAGAGGAGAGTGAAAAAGTTGGCTTAAAGCTCAACATTCAGAAAATGAAGATCATGGCATCTGGTCCCATCACTTCATGGGAAATAGTTGGGGAAACAGTGTCAGACTTTATTTTGGGGGCTCCAAAATCAGTGCAGATGGTGATTGCAGCCATGAAATTAAAAGACACTTACTCCTTGGAAGGAAAGTTATGACCAACCTAGATAGCATATTCAAAAGCAGAGACATTACTTTGCCAACAAATGTCCGTCTAGTCAAGGCTATGGTTTTTCCAGTGGTCATGTATGGATGTGAGAGTTGGACTGTGAAGAAAGCTGAGCACCAAAGAATTGATGCTTCTGAACTGTGGTGTTGGAGAAGACTCTTGAGAGTCCCTTAGACTGCAAGGAGATCCAACCAGTCCATCCTAAAGGAGATCAGTCCTGGGTGTTCATTGGAAGGACTGATGCTAAAGCTGAAACTCCAATACTTTGGCCACCTCATGTGAAGAGTTGACTCATTGGAAAAGACTCTGATGCTGGGAGGGATTGGGGGCAGGAGGAGAAGAGGACAACAGAGGATGAGATGGCTGGATGGCATCACCGACTCAATGCACATGAGTTTGGGTGAACTCCAGGAGTTGGTGATGGACAGGGAGGCCTGGCTGCAATTTATGGGGTCGCAAAGAGTCAGACACAACTGAGCAACTGAACTGAACTGAATTTAAAAATAAATCACATATAATTTTTACCCAACAGTTTTATTAAATGTGTCTTAAAATTTTTGTACTTTAAAATATCATGGTTTCATTTAAAAGAATAAGAATTACCTACCTATGCTGCTTCAATTGTTCTGAATTTAAGCCATCCTAGTATGAGATCAACACTGTTCCTAACTTGAAGCTTCACCCTTGACAGAAATATGTGTAGGACACAAAAAGGCAGGAATGCTTTCATTAATCATTAAGGGGGGTTCCCTGAAACTCATTGTCATGGTGGTATAATCAGTCACACAAGAGGTCTAAACAAATTTTCTATAAACAAATTCTCAATGTCACAATGACTTTAGAGGATCTCTATCTCTCTCACACACACACAAAAATGCAAACAGACCTGGATGTCCTACATTTACTTTTGGAAAAGGATTCAGGCAGACAGGTTTTGCCCACAAATAGATATCTGCTTCAAGGGGAGAGGAAGTCCAGACCTTTTTCTTGGGCCAAGAAAGATAGGCAGAAGAGAAACCAGTCATAATTCTGCTATACTTTATTTGGAAGTAGGTTCAAATGACCTAATGGGCAAATCTTTCTCTCTTCTTTACTTGTAACAGTAAAAGGTAACTGGTACAAGTTTGAAGTGAGACTTCATAACATAACATCTTCAATTACTGCAATACTATGAAATTTGTCTTTTTGAAATTTTACTTGAGAATGGTAAATTAGAGTTATTTTAGTTATTTCTACCTTTTTCTCTGAAAAGAAAGAAATATGAGAAATGTGTAACTTTAGACCAATAAAGAAGAATTTGACAAAGGGTATGGTGGCTCAGATGGTAAAGTGTCTGCCTACAATGCGGGAGACCCGGGTTCAATCCCTGGGTCGGGAAGATCTCCTGGAGAAGGAGATGGCAACCCACTCCAGTATTCTTGCCTGGAAAAACCCATGGACAGAGGAGCCTGAAAGGCTACAGTCCATGGGGTTACAAAGAGTCAGACACAACTGAGCGACTTCACTTTCACTTTCATCTTAGAACAAGGTCTAATACATACTTTATGGTTAAGTGTTAATTGTCCTCAGTACAGATTGTATTCTTGATAATGTACTAACCATTAAGCAGTTAGAGGAGGTATTAAACGGGGATTAAGGGCACAAGTACAAAGCTAAACCGCCTGGGTTCAAATCCCCTAATTAGCTCTGTGAACTTGAGTAATTTTCAAAACGTCTCCAGGCCTCAGTTTCCTCAACAATAATACCAGGTTAAAATGTTATCTATCTCAGATGATTGTTTTGAGAATTAAATGAATGCCCCCGTTTCCTCAGCTGTAAATGATCTTTTGCTCACAGGACAGTTATAGGGATACAATGAGTTGTGTGTGTATAGTGTTTAGCACAGGGACCTGCCTTATGGTACGACTTCAATAATGTGTTCCATTTAGCAAGTAGGAAATAAATCTGCCTTAACAATACAAAATTAAATGCTTATTTTACTTTCACACACCATATTACAGCTGGGAATTTGAGGATTTAACACAGAAACTGAATACGCTGAAAGAGAAACAGACAAGGCATTAACTTTAAAGAGAGAAGTCCCTAGACATCTTTGTATTCCATTGTACGAATTACATATTAAATATAATGGGAAAAGATAACAAAGATACACAAAGATAAATGATTCTCTAATTTTCAAGTAAAGCATATCTCAATTTCAGTTCTTAGTTCAACTAAGAAATGTAATGCCATTATAGAAATGTAATGGCAAAACAAGTTCTCCATTTTATCTTATATTAGTTCTCTGGTTTAGCTCTAACTTGTGGAGAGTAAGCATGTTATGGCAAGACACTAAATCTCCTACAAGATCTAATGATTTTTTTTTTAATTGTGTAATCATAATTTTTTAAGTTACATATTCTAGATTCTAAATGACACTAAACCAGGTTAATGTAGCCTTAAAACATCCAGATCAAAAAATAAAGGAAGCTGTCAGTTATCTATGTTTCTCATAAAACACCAAAGGAATTGAACATTTAGAAACATTTCTATGATTGAATTTTTCACTTTTTATTTAGACTTTTTTCTTCTTTTTTTATTGGCCATGCCACAAGGCCTATGGGATCTTAGTTCCGTAACCAGAGATTGGACCAAGGCCCTTAGCAATGAAAGCACAGAGTCCTGACCACTGGACCACCAGGGAGTTCCTTATTTAGACATTTATTATAATCAAGAAGGCATATATTATATAAACAAAGCATTCAAAAGCTAGTTCTGGTTTTTTAATTTATCCAGTGTAAGCTGTTTTTTCTCTTTAATTTCCCTAATTTTCATGCTAGAGATAACTTGAACATTAGAGTGAATAGCTATAGTTTTCGACTGCTCAGAGCCACTCATTATTTGGACAACTGTCCCTTTGCACTTTATTAGAGCTTGGGGTGGGGGGAGCTGTCATCTGCCACCCACTCTCCCCTATCATGCTGACAAGTAAATAAATTAGCCCTGGATACAGGTATATGTAAGGCTGAGTTCCTTTTCTGTTCACCTGAAACTATCACAACATTGTTAATCAGCTATACCCCAATACATACTAAAAAGTTTAAAAACAAACAAAAGAATGAGAAATGACAGAGGTCACATAACACCTAGGTTTAGGATCAATTGTTAACAGCCATAAATATAAGTTATAAACACTAATAACCCACTGGAATCTGACAAGAAGTAGGCCAATTTTTTGAAATTATTGAAATTATTTGAAATAAATTAGCCCTGACTGATCAAAATGGTCCAACTTTCCAGGTAAAGTGATTGGTTCAGGGGTAGACACACAACCCAAGAGGAACCAGTCAGAGTCCTTCCCTGGGACTTTTCAGCCAGAGCTGGAGGGGAAACCCGCTGTCATTTCTAGACCTGGGGGCTGGAAGGATGTGTATCTGGAGTGCTACCTTCTCATCTGTAGAAGTAGGTGAATTCAACAAACCAATACAAGAAGATCTGGGAGATGGAAGGATGGGGCTTGATTGTATAGCTTGGCCCCTAGATTTAACTCTTGTCTAGCATCATGTCCTCACACCCCTACATATGTGGGTGTGTTTTAAAGATACTTGAGTTTATAGCACTTACAACTGGAGGAGTCCTGGTAAGTACAGACATTTTTCTAATTTATTCATAGATGCAACCATTCACCATGAAAGTGAATATATTACAATGAAGTACATTAAAAATGTGGTCTAGGTGTCACTTGAACCCAGCTAGTATAACACGTGGTTGAGGGCATAGGCTCTGGAGTCACCTTACCTGCCTGCAAAACTAAGCATCGCCTAGGGCTGAGAAGGGCTACCCTCCCAGAGGGCACACGGGCTCTGCAGTTGCCATAGGGATGGCCTCACACACCTGGAACCAGCACTGATTGCCATTTATCATTGCAAGACACAATTATCTTTCGTTGAAGTGTGTTACTAGAAGTGTCAACCATTCTTTGTTTTGTCATCTGTACAATTCTATGAAGAGAAATGTGGAATGGGAGAACCAAGAAAAACAGGAGCCAGTGTTTTTGTCCATGGATGGGTGGAAGGTTCCTACAGGTTGTGTCTGTGAAGCCACTATTTCATGCATTTTCATGATCTATTTGGGCCCTGCAAAGCATTTGCTTTCACCACCCTGGTTCAGTGGCCAGCTATGGTAGAAAATCCTCTCTAACACTCCTAGAATTTTTTCACATGTATGTTATGCTGCCTGGAATGTGGACATTCACTTGTGTTAGGTTGCCTGGATTCAGAATCCAACTCCATCACTGACTGTAGTACAGTGACTTTGAGCAAGCCACCTAAATTCTCTGTGCCTGTTTCCTTATTTGTGGAATGTAGACAGTATAGCACCTCTCTCCTGGGATTGTTGAGGATCTAAATCATTGACGTATGCTTAGAATAGTGCCAGGCACAGCACTACTTAAGCGTCAACTCTTATTGTGCTTAGGTGTTCATACATCATTTAAATCGGATTTCCTTCTCACTAATCTGTCTGAAGACTGCTTCACTGAGGGAGTGGAAGTTTGTTGAGATGACCCAGGTCAGGGCTCAGGGACTAGAGGAGTTGGAGACAGGGGATGAAGTGGGATGGGTCGGAATGGAGAGGATAAAAAAAGCTCAGGGCTTTGCAGAGTGATGAGAATCTGAATGGGATGACAGGTGGAGTCTATGGACCCAGAGTAAGGGACACTTAGAAGATGGAAGAGAGAAAAAGAAAAGGAAGTAAGAGGGTGCCTAAATACTGGGTTGGTCAAAAAGTTCATTTGAATTTTGGTGTAAGATGTTAAAGGAAAACTTGAATGAACTTCTTGGCCATCCCAATAAATTGCACACATTTCAAAGCTTTGTCTATGTTGACTTGCATCCAGAAAAGGGGGGAAGAAATGTCTTTTTCCTCTCTTTCACTCTTAGACAAATATCATAATTTAACTGCATTATAAATGAAATAGACTGGTGTGGACAAACCTGAGATCCCAAGCATTGTTTATACCTTTCAACAGGAAATCTTTTCTGAGTCCCGAATACCAGGCTTCAGCAATCTTCTGGAGAAGGATCCATAGTAAGTTGGGACTGCCTGTTTGCTGGGAGAGGGGTGAAGAAGGAGTTTATAACTGGGCAGGTCAGATAGAGAGCCAATGTCTCACAAGAGAAGAAACTGGAGCTTGCAGTGGTTGAGTTGTCTGGACTAGTGACACAGCTAGTTCTAGAGCCCAATCCCCAGGTCTCCGAATTCCCAGCAGAGATTGGATGACCGCCTGCCAATTTTCATAAAGGTATCCAAATACTAGGCTGGAGGAAGTAGAAGAGGGTAGGAAAATTAGGAGATCCCCAAGTCTACCAAACTCAAGATTTAATTATGCTACACTGCCCAATTTTATTTTATTTATTTTAATTGGAGGCTAATTACTTTATAATATTGTGGTGGGTTTTGCTATACATTCACATGAATCAGCCATGGGTGTACATGTGCTCCCCATCCTGAACCTCCCTCCCACCTCCCTCCCCATCCCATCCCTCTGGGTCATCCCAGTGCACCAGCCTTGAGCACCCTGTTTCATGCATCGAACCTGGATTGGCGATCTATTTCACATATGATAATATACATGTTTTAATGGTATTCTCTCAAATCATCCCACCCTCGCCTTCTCCCACAGAGTCCAAAAGTCTGTTCTTTACATTCATGTCTCTTTTGCTGTCTCGTATATAGGGTCATTGTTACCATCTTTCTAAATTCCATATATATGCATTAGTATACTGTATTGGTGTTTTTCTTTCTGACATACTTCGCTCTGTATAATAGGCTCCAGTTTCATCCACCTCATTAGAACTGATTCAAATGTTTTCTTTTTAATGGCTGAGTAATACTCCATTGTGTATATGTACCACAGCTTTCTTATCCATTCATCTGCTGATGGATATCTAGGTTGCTTCCAAGTCCTGGCTATTGTAAACAGTGCTGCAATGAACATTGGGGTACACATGTCTCTTCAATTCTGGTTTCCTTGATGTGTATGCCCAGCAGTGGGATTGCTAGGTCATATGGCAGTTCTATTTCCAGTTTTTTAAGGAATCTCCACACTCTTCTCCATAGTGGCTGTACTAGTTTGTATTCCTACCAACAGTACACTGCGCAATTTTAGACTAGACATAGTAAGTATCAATCACTTGCTTTATACTTTTGGTACTGCAACAATCTGGATCATTATCATTCCTCGCTGATGACGATCAACTTGAAGTACAATCTGCCATGAACTTCCAGGAATGTTTAGCACCTATGAGGCCCAACGGTAAGCAACTTTGCCTAAGGTGTGGGTGCCTGCATGCTAAGTCACTTCAGTGATGTCTGACTCTTTGTGACCCTGTAGACTGTAGCCCGCCAGGCTGCTCTGTCCATGGGATTCCCCAGGCAAAAATACTGGAGTGGGTTGCCATGCCCTCCACCAAGGGATCATCTCAACCAAAAGATCGAACCCACATCTCCTGTGTCTCCTGCATTACAGGCAGATTCTTTACTGCTGAGCCACCAGGGAAGCCCCTGCCTTAGGACAGTGATAGGAAAATTTTTATATATTCTTTACTTGCAAGAAATGTCCCAAGATCAATAATGCCACTATTCTCTCTACCTGACTGCTGTGGAATTAACCAAGAGAGGTGAAATGACCAGCCAACTCACTGCAAATTTTGTGTGGCAAGAAACTAGAGCAATGATTAGAGAGCACTCTCCTTGGACTTCCTTGGTAGTCCAGCAGCTAAGACTCATGCTCCCAAAGCAGGGTTCAATCCCTGGTCTGGGAATGAGATCCCACGTGCTGCAACTAAGATTTTACTCAATTTAAATAAAAGATCCTGCATGATGCAATGAAGACAGATGATCCCGTGTGCCACAACTAAGACCTGGGGCAGCCAAAAAAAACCCCAGACACTCTCTCCTTTCACTGCTTAATGGGGCATAAGCATCAGTAAGACATAGAATCTGATCAATTTTAACACCAGCACAATTAAAAAGTAATAGCACCAAAAGGCAATAGCGAGAGTGCAAATCTTTACGGTTACCCCCTTGCAAATAGCTGTGAAAAGAAGAGAAGCGAAAAGCAAAGGAGGAAAGGAAAGATATAAGCATCTGAATGCAGAGTTTCAAAGAATAGCAAGAAGAGATAAGAAAGCCTTCCTCAGCTATCAATGCAAAGAAATAGAGGAAAACAACAGAATGGGAAAGACTAGAGATCTCTTCAAGAAAATTAGAGATACCAAGGGAGCATTTCATGCAAAGATGGGCACGATAAAGGACAGAAATGGTATGGACCTAACAGAAGCAGAAGATATTAAGAAGAGGTGGCAAGAATACACAGAAGAACTGTACAAAAAAGATCTTCACAACCCAGATAATCACAATGATGTGATCACTGACCTAGAGCCAGACAGCCTGGAATGTGAAGCCAAGTGGGCCTTAGAAAGCATCACTACGAACAAAGCTAGTGGAGGTGATGGAATTCCAGTTGAGCTATTTCAAATCCTGAAAGATGATGCTGTTAAAGTGCTGCACTCAATATGCCAGCAAATTTGGAAAACTCAGCAGTGGCCATAGGACTGGAAAAGGTCAGTTTCTATTCCAGTCCCAAAGAAGGGCAATGCCAAAGAATGCTCAAACTACCGCACAATTGCACTCATCTCACATGCTAGTAAAGTAATGCTCAAAATTCCCCAAGCCAGGCTTCAGCAATACGTGAACCGTGAACTTCCTGATGTTCAAGCTGATTTTAGAAAAGGCAGGGGAACCAGAGATCAAATTGCCAACATCCGCTGGATCATGGAAAAAGCAAGAGAGTTCCAGAAAAACATCTATTTCTGCTTTCTTGACTATGCCAAAGCCTTTGACTGTGTGGATCACAATAAACTGTGGAAAATTCTGAAAGAGATGGGAATACCAGACCACCTGACCTGCCTCTTGAGAAATCTGTATGCAGGTCAGGAAGCAACAGTTAGAACTGGACATGGAACAACAGACTGGTTCCAAATAGGAAAAGGAGTACGTCAAGGCTGTTAATTGTTACCCTGCTTATTTAACTTCTATGCAGAGTACATCATGAGAAACGCTGGGCTGGAAGAAGCACAAGCTGGAATCAAGATTGCCAGGAGAAATATCAATAACCTCAGATATGCAGATGACACCACCCTTATGGCAGAAAGTGAAGAGGAACCAAAAAGCCTCTTGATGAAAGTGAAAGAGGAGAGGGAAAAAGTTGGCTTAAAGCTCAACGTTGATTCAGAAAACGAAGATCATGGCATCCGGTCCCATCACTTAATGGCAGATAGATGGGGAAACAGTGGAAACAGTGTCAGACTTTATTCTTGGGGGCTCCAAATTCACTGAAGATGATGATTGCAGCCATGAAATTAAAAGACGCTTACTCCTTGGAAGGAAAGTTATGACCAACCTAGATAGCATATTCAAAAGCAGAGATATTACTTTGCCAACAAAGGTCCGTCTAGTCAAGGCTATGGTTTTTCCTGTGGTCATGTATGGATGTGGGAGTTGGACTGTGAAGAAGGCTGAGTGCCGAAGAATTGATGCTTTTGAACTGTGGTGTTGGAGTAGACTCTAGAGAATCCCTTGGACTGCAAGGAGATCCAACCAGTCCATTCTGAAGGAGATCAGCCCTGGGTGTTCTTTGGAAGGAATGATGCTGAAGCTGAAACTCCAGTACTTTGGCTACCTCATGCGAAGTGTTGACTCATTGGAAAAGACTCTGATGCTGGGAGGGATTGGGGGCAGGAGGAGAAGGGGACGACAGAGGATGAGATGGCTGGATGGCATCACCGATTTGATGCACATGAGTTTGAGTGAACTCCGGGAGTTGGTGATGGACAGGGAGGCCTGGTGTGCTGCAATTCATGGAGTCGCAAAGAGTTGTACACGACTAAGTGACTGAACTGAACTGACTATGTTGGTTTACTCATGCAGCAAGAGTTAGGTGAATTGCTAAGAGAATAATGACAATCACTAACAGAGCTTTACTAGGCACCAGATGCTATGCTAGTCCCCTAACCTACATCATCTCTCAACCTTACATGGAGATTTTATTATCCCAGTTTTTCTTATACAGAGCTGAAGCTGAGAGAATTCCAGTGACTTGTCTGAGGTCCCCTAGCTGGTAAGGAGCAGATGGGTTTGATGTTGCTGCCCTATATGAGGCAGCAGCAGCTAGGGACTTTGGGTTCGGCATTCTGAGAGAGATGCTAGTAGTAGAAATGAACAAACTGTAAAGAAGTTGTGGTGCAGTGGATAACTTGATTGTCCTGTAAGAATTCCAAGAACAACAAAGTTGAATTATAGTAGTAAGGGAGATGTTTTAGTAATGTGAACAGTACAACAAAGGGAGGAGAAAAATCTCTTCTACCTGACTATACCACAAATCACTGCTGATCAAAAATCATGCCTTTAAGAAATATTTTAGATTAAATCAGTTGTTTAGGAAGCCACTATAATGTTTTCTGTCTAGGAGGCAATAAAGTAGATTGGTTAGGACCGTGCACCTGGAGCAAGACTGCCTTGAATCAAATCCTGGTGCTGCCACTTCCCAGCCATGTGACCTTGAACTAGCTACTTATGTTTAGTACCTACCCCATAGGGCTGCCATGAGGGTTAAATCATTAAATACGCATGAAATGCTTAGAAAACACCTGGTCCATGAAAAGCATATGGTCAATGTTACTCAATACTGTGTGCAGAGTAGTTATAAATGGTGTGATGAGATTGAAGGCATGGTCCCCACTTTCAAGGAACTTAGCGACGAGCTGGGATGAAAAAGCATCTGCTAATAATATGTCTCAAGAACTGGTACAACATTAAAACATCTGTTGTCAAGCTATATGCTCTTATATCACTGAAAAAATTTCCAATAAATATTAATAATAATGATTAAGGAAATAAAAGAGAAAGTAAGCTATGACTTAGATTTTGAAGAAGCTGATGGCTCACCACTAGAAAAACTTTTATTCCAGGATTCTGGAAAAGTGACTTGTCCATTATCATTATTGTTCCTCTTTATCTGTTATGTATTTAATGATAACCTTCTCCGTGCAAGACACTGAGATAGTGGTAACAAAGGACTACAAATCTGAAGGAACTCTTATCCTCAAGGAGCTTAAAATCTATTATAAGAAGTTAGATATTAATGAAATTCAAGGTAGAAAGTGCATTAAAGGCATCACCAGTTGTTAACACAATAGTTTCTAGAAGTTCTATTATGTACTTTTTTTTTTTTTAAGTGTTAATCAGGTGCACACAGGAGCCCAGATGCCAAGTGCAATAATGAACATGAGAGAGATCTTGTTCTTTTAGGAGGGGCCTACTTGGTTATAGTAGGAATGGGGAGCAGTCCTCCCTAGGAATCCTCTGCAGGATGAGAAATTTAATCAGGATACAGAGACTGAGGAGATCTCACTAAATGGGCAAGAGCATCAGGATGAGAATTTATTAAATTACCTAGCCAGATCATCCATATGGTCCTAATTCTCTCTCTCCAGCTGTGCCTCCCCTATCTCACCATGCTTCAAAGGTAGATTCATTTTGGGAATAAATACTAGATAATAGATTGTGAGTCAGATAGACTGATATTTTCCACTCTAAGAATATTTCTGTTTTAACTAGATAAAACAGTTTTGTATCTGGACAATTACCTTTTAGATTCCTCTTTTTTACATTTTTTCCTACTATTACATCTGAACAAGGATTTTTAGCATGTTACAGTTTTCAAGTTGATAGCTCATTTTCCATTGGCTACACTCTTAGTTTCTTCCTGATGACATTCAGTGGGGAATCTTCCTTTCTTATAAATCCTGCTAGAGGATGGGTTATGTTGCAAGGCTTTCTGTAGAAAACAGAAACCACTAGGGCTTCCCTGGTAGCTCAGATGGTAAAGAATCTGCCTGTAATGCAGGAGACCTGGGTTTGATATCTGGGTGGGAAAGATTCCCCTGGAGAAGGGAATGGCAAACCCACTCCAGTATTCTTGTCTGGAGAATTCCATGGACAGAGAAGCCTGGCAGGTTACAATCAGTGTGGTCTCAAACAGTCAGACATGACTGAGCGGCTAACATGCACACACAGTAGTTGATTATTAATACTTTTTTACCTGGAAATTTCATCTTCTTCCTGACTTTTTGTCTCTATCTCTTGTCCTAGATCTTGAATACTAATTTTAGGTTTGACTTCTGTTTGCTGATTACATAACAAATTCTGTTTGGTTAATTGAATAGGATTTATAGTTCATATGAAACCTAGCTCCTTTGTAGCTCAGCACCACTTTGGCTTTCCCTAGTGGGTTATATCGGAGAAGGCAATGGCAACCCACTCCAGTACTCTTGCCTGGAAAATCCCATGGATGGAGGAGCCTAGTGGGCTGCAGTCCATGGGGTCACTAAGAGTCGGACAGGACTGAGCGACTTTACTTTCACTTTTCACTTTCATGTATTGGAGAAGGCAATGGCAACCCACTCCAGTGTTCTTGCCTGGAGAATCCCAGGGATGGGGGAGCCTGGTGGGCTGCTGTCCATGGAGTTGCACAGAGTCGGACACGACTGAAGCGACTTAGCAGCAGCAGCAGCAGCAGCAGCAGTGGGTTATATGAAACCTGAGGAAATCACACAGTGCCCTGCCTAATAGAAAGAGATGTGTACAGGTAACATCAAATTGAAATAAACGTAAAAGGAAACGAAAGTTAGGCAAAAGCTGGTGTTTGTAAGAAGGATAGAGTGTGGAGTTTGGGCCTTCCAGAAGGGGGATGGAGGTTGAAAGATGACTGATTTTTCAGTCACCTCCCAACAATGTGGCAGGACAGAAAGTTTTTATACTGTGAGTGTAGAGCCTAAAATGGGTTTATCACATGAATCCCTCTAGAAAGAATAGATAAGTTGACTAAATGCTGCTCAAGTAAGTTTGTGTGAATTCCCTTTCTAGGCCAGTTGGGCCCTGAACTTCTAGGCAAGTTGAGGAGCCTGCCGTGGACATGGGCAGGCAAGGCTAGCCCAGGGTTTGATGAGGCAGAGAATTGGAAGGCATCTAAAACAAGGTAAACACAGCATTGACCTGATATTTCTGGGCAGTAGTTTGGAAACAAGGAAAAGGAAATGCAGATACTGTGATTGTACCAGTCTTATAATTTCAAGCACCAAACATTGGTGATTTAGAAAAGTGCTTAGAAGTTAATGTCATAACATATAACAAAGGATATTACTTATAAAATCCAACAGAAACACTTTTCAAGGTTATTTTTTTAACTTTTGTAATATTATTTAATGTTTAGAATAATGACATGAGGAATGACATGGGTACAGTTTTCTCAGTACCCCATCTCTCCAATTCCTAAACTTCTCAGAGTTCTGCTGTGCAAATCAGCTAGCTTCTTTTTGCCTTTTAAAAAGACAGCTCATTGCATTTTACTCCACTTACTTAAATCTATTTATCCTTTATTTTTTCATCTTCTAAAAATCTTTATTCATTATCCTTTCTTCTTTCATTCTTTTTATACTTTATTGTAATTTTATGTGAATTTTGGGAGGTAGCAGATATAAACTTGAATATTCAATTCACCAAGTTTAGAAGGTAGTCTATAAATTTGTTTTTAATTTATCAGAAGCCTTGCCTTTCTTGTGGTTATATTTCAAAATTAATCATGTTGATAAGGAAGAAAAGTACCGAGATATAAGTACATCTAGACAAGTATATGGGAAATGGATGGGGAAACAGTGGAAACAGTGTCAGACTTTATTTTTCTGGGCTCCAAAATCACTGCAGATGGGGACTGCAGCCATGAAATTAAAAGACGCTTACTCCTTGGAAGGAAAGTTATGACCAACCTAGACAGCATATTGAAGAGCAGAGACATTACTTTGCCAACTAAGGTCCGTCTAGTCAAGGCTATGGTTTTTCCATTGGTCATGTATGGATGTGAGAGTTGGACTGTGAAGAAAGCTGAGCGCCGAAGAATTGATGCTTTTGAACTGCGGTGCTGGAGAAGACTCTTGAGAGTCCCTTGGACTGCGAGGAGATCCAACCAGTCTATTCTAAAGGAGATCAGCCCTGGGTGTTCTTTGGAAGGAATGATGCTAAAGCTGAAACTCCAGTACTTTGGCCACCTCATGCAAAGAGTTGACTCATTGGAAAAGACTCTGATGCTGGGAGGGATTGGGGGCAGGAGGAGAAGGGGACGACAGAGGATGAGATGGCTGGATGGCATCACCGACTCGATGGACATGAGTTTGAGTGAACTCCGGGAGACGGTGATGGACAGGGAGGCCTGGCGTGCTGGGATTCATGGGGTCGCAAAGAGTCAGACATGACTGAGTGACTGAACTGAACTGAGACAAGTATCAATATTTATGTTTAGGTATAACTTGGCCCCAAAGCCCATTAGTTTTAAAGTGGCTTTATTTCAGTTTCAGCATGTGTGCTGCTATTGTTTATATTATGGTACATATTAGTAAATTGAAAACAATTTTTTGAAAAATAACTGTTTTTAATGACATCACGATTTCTAAGTATAGTCACAATTTTAAAGTCAGTCTATAACTAGTTTTACCACCATTTATATTTTCTCAAGTTAAATACTCTTAATAACCACTATGTTATAGATACAGTGAAGAAAAATATAATTGCCATTATTCAACAATGAGTTTCAAATCTGTGTATGCTCAGTCATAGTGAAGAAAGTCTCTCTGGCTAAGTGAAGTCTCTATTAAATACAGTAAGAGTTATATAACATGTATTGGTTGGTCTAACAGAGGGACAATTAAATGCTTATGTTACTAATTTTCAGAAGGAGTTAGAATATTTATTTTCAGAATGCGAAACCACAGATAGAATTACATCTCTCCAGGGAAAGGGACTCATTGGTTATGCAGTAAGATTTTCCCATCTGTAATGTGAGAAGCAACTTTATTACTACACTCAGTTCAGTTTGGTTCAGTCACGCACACAGTCATGTTGAAATCTTTGCGACCCCATGGACTACAGCACGCCAGGCCTCCCTGTCCATCATCAACTCCTGGAGTTTACTCAAACTCATGGCCATCGAGTCAGTGATGCCATCCAACCATCTCATCCTCTGTTGTCCCCTTCTCCTCCTGCCTTCAATCTTTCCCAGCATCAGGGTCTTTTCTAGTGAGTCAGTTCTTCGCATCAGGTAGCCAAAGTATTGGAGTTTCAGCTTCAGCATCAGTCCTTCCAATGAATATTCAGGACTGATTTCCTTCAGGGTAGATTGGATCTCCTTGCTGTCCAAGGCACTCTCAAAGAGTCTTCTCCAACACCACAGTTCAAAAGCATCAATTCTTTAGTGCTCAGCTTTCTTTACAGTCCAACTCTCACATCCATACATGACTACTGGAAAAACCATAGCTTTGACTAGACGGACTTTTGTTGGCAAAGTAATGTCTCTGCTTTTGAATATGCTATCTAGGTTGGTTGTAACTTTCCTTCCAAGGAGTAAGCGTCTTTTAATTTCATGGCTGCAGTCCCCATCTGCAGTGATTTTGGAGCCCCCAGAAATAAAGTCTGCCACTGTTTGCATTGTTTCTCCATCTATTTGCCACCAAGTAATTGGACCGGAATCCATGATCTTAGTTTTCTGAATTATGAGTTTTAATCCAACTTTTTCACTCTCCTCTTACACTTTCATCAAGAGGCTCTTTAGTTCTCTTCTCTTTCTGCCTTAAGGGTGGTGTCATTGGCATATCTGAGGTTATTGATATTTCTCCCAGCAATCTTGATTCCAGCTTGTGCTTCATCCAGCCCAGCATTTTGCAAGAGGTACTCTGCATATAAGTTAAATAAGCAGGGTGACAATATACAGCCTTGATGTACTCCTTTACCTATTTGGAACCAGTTCCATGTCCAGTTCTAACTGTTGCTTCTTGACCTGTGTACAGATTTCTCAGGAGGCAGGTCAGATGGTCTGGTATTCCCATCTCCTTCAGAATTTTCCACAGTTTGTTGTGATCCACACAGTCAAAAGGCTTTGGCGTAGTCAATAAAGCAGAAGTAGATGTTTTTCTGGAACTCTCTTGCTTTTTTTGATGATCCAATGGATGTTGGCAATTTGATCTCTGGTTCCCCTGCCTTTTCTAAATCCAGCTTGAACATCTGGAAGTTCACGGTTCACGTATTGCAGAAGCCTGGCTTGGAGAATTTTGAGCATTACTTTACTAGTGTGTGAAATGAGTGCAATTGTGCAGTAGTTTGAGCATTCTTTGCCATTGCCTTTCTTTGGGATTGGAATGGAAACTGACATTTTCCAGTCCTGTGGCCACTGCTGAGTTTTCCAAATTTGCTGGCATATTGAGTATACCACTTTCACGGCATCATCTTTCAGGATTTGAAATAGCTCAACTGGAATTCCATTACCTCCACTAGTTTTGTTCATAGTGATGTTTCCTAAGGCCCACTTGACTTCACATTCCAGGATGTCTGGCTCTAGGTGAGTGATCACACCATCGTGGTTATTTCAGTCATGAAGATCTTTTCTGTTCAGTTCTTTGGTGTTTTCTTGCCACCTCTTCTTAATATCTTCTGCTTCTGTTAAGTCCATACAATTTCTGTCCTTTATTGAGCCCATCTTTGCATGAAATGTTCCCTTTGTATCTCTAATTTTCTTGAAGAGATCTCTAGTCTTTCCCATTCTATTGTTTTCCTCTATTTCTTTGCACTGATCACTGAGAAAGGCTTTCTTATCTCTCCTTGCTATCCTTTGGAACTCTGCATTCAAATGGGTATATCTTTCCTTCTCTCCTTTGCCTTTCGTGTTTCTTCTTTTCTCAGCTATTTGTAAGGCCTCCTCAGACAACCATTCTGCCTTTTTGCATTTCTTTTTCTTGGGGATGGTCTTGATCACTGCCTCCTCTACAATGTCATGAACCTTTATCCATAGTTCTTCAGGCACTCTATCAGATCTAATCCCTTGAATTTATTTGTCACTTCCACTGTATAATCGTAAGGGATTTGATTTAGGTCATACCTGCATGGTCTAGTGGTTTTCCCTACTTTCTTCAATTTAAGTCTGAATTTGGCAATCGGGAGTTCATGATCTGAGCCACAGTCAGTTCCTGACTGTGAGCTAGCAAAAACTTTCAAGAACCAGAGTAAGCAAAAACACTAAATGACAGACTCCAGTTTCACTGTTAAATTTTATACGCATATCTCTCAATATATAAATGCAGAGAGAGATATAGAAGGATATTCTTTCAAATATCTTTTATAATATCATTTCATAAAGGTGATATAGTAGAAAATTCTCTTCTGTAATATATTTTAAAATTTTCTACCATATCACCTTTATGAAGTGATATTAAGTACTTTGGTCACCTCATGCAAAGAGTTGACTCATTGGAAAAGACTGATGCTGGGAGGGATTGGGGGCAGGAGGAGAAGGGGATGACAGAGGATGAAATGGCTGGATGGCATCACTGACTCGATGGACGTGAGTCTGAGTGAACTCCGGGAGTTGGTGATGGACAGGGAGGCCTGGCATGCTGCGATTCATGGGATCACAAAGAGTCGGACACAACTGAGTAACTGAACTGAACTGAACTGAATGCTATTTTTTCCCACTTAACTTTCTCCATTATTCTAAAAATATTTTGATTTTTGAAAGCAATTTTACTCTGGAGCTCATGAATAAGCTTCTATAACCAAGCTGAATTCTAGGAAATATTAAACATATATTGAGTATCTCATGCCAAATTGTTCATAGTTAGTATAAAATATATTCAATAAGTATTTTCCAAGCTTCATATATGTATATGACATTGTGCTGTTTATTGATAAGAATATACAAGAAACTATTTAAAAATCATAACAGATGATGCTGTTAAAGTGCTGCACTCAATATGTCAGCAAATTTGGAAAACTCAGCAGTAGCCACAGGATTGGAAAAGGTCAGTTTTCATTCCAACCCCAAAGAAGGGCAATTCCAAAGAATGTTCAAACTACTGTACAATGTGCTCATTTCACATGTTAGTAAGGTTATGCTTAAAATCCTTCAAGGTAGGCTTTAACAGTACATGAACCAAGAACTTCCAGATGTTCAAGCTGGATTTAGAAAAGGCAGAAGAACCAGAGATCAAACTGCCAACATCCGTTGCATCCTAGAGAAAGCAAGGGAATTCCAGAAAAATCATCTACTTCTGCTTCACTGACTATGTGAAAGCCTTTAAGTGTGTAGATTACAACTGTGGAAAATTCTTAAGGAGATGGGAACACCAGACCACTTACCTGCTTCCTGAGAAACCTGTATGTGGGTCAAGAAGCATCAGTTAGAACAAGACATGGAACAACTGACTTGTTCCCAATTATGAAAGGAGTACATTAAGGCTGTATATTGTCACCCTGCTTATTTAACTTCTTTGCAGAGTATATCATGCAAAATGCCAGCCTGGATGAATCTACAAGCTGGAATCAAAATTGCCAGGAGAAATATCAACAACCTTAGATATGCAGATGACACCACTCTTACAGCAGAAAGTTAAGAAGAACTAATAAGCCTCTTGATGAGGGTGAAAGAAGAGTGAAAAAGCTTAAACTCAACATTCAAAAAACTAAGATCATGGCATCCAGTTTCATCACTTCATAGAAAATAGAAGGGGGAAAATGGAAGAAATGACAGATTTTATTTTCTTGAGCTCCAAAGTCACTGCAGATAGTGACTGCAGCCATGAAATTTAAAGATATTTGCTCCTTGGAAGGAAAGCAATGACAAACCTACACAGCATATTAAAAAGCAGAGACATCACTTTGATGACAAAGGTCCATCTAGTCAAAGCTATGGTTTTTCCAGTGAAAGTGAAGTTGCTCAGTCGTGTCTGACTCTTCGTGACCCCATGGACTGCAGCCTTCCAGGCTCCTCTGTCCATGGGATTTTCCAGGCAAGAGTACTGGAATGGGGTGCCATTGCCTTCTCCACATTTGTACATGACTAGAAGTCGATGGCACCCCACTCCAGTACTCTTGCCTGGAAAATCCCATGGATGGAGGAGCCTGGTAGGCTGCAGTCCATGGGGTCACTGAGGGTCAGACACGACTGAGCGGCTTCACTTTCACTTTTCACTTTCATGCATTGGAGACGGAAATGGCAACGCACTCCAGTGTTCTTGCCTGGAGAATCCCAGGGATGGGGGACCCTGGTGGGCTGCCATCTCTGGGGTCACACAGAGTCGGACACGACTGAAGTGACTTAGCAGCAGCATGTACAAATGTGAGAGATGGACCATAAAGAAGGCTGAGTGTCAAAGAGTCGATACTTTTGAATTGTGGTGCTTGAGAAGATTCTTGAGAGTCTCTTGGACTGCAAGGAGGTCAAACCAGTCAATTGTAAAAGAAATCAACCCTGAAAATTCATGGGAAGGCTTGATGCTGAAGCTGAAGTTCCAAACTTTGGCCACCTGATGCTTAGAACCGACTCATTAGAAAAGACCCTGAAGCTGGGAAAGATTGAAGGCAAAAGGAGAAGGTGGGGGCAGAGAATGAGATGGTTAGATAGCATCACCAACTCAGTGGACAGGAATCTAAACAAACTCCGGGACATAGTGAAGGACAGGGAGGCCCGGCGTGCTGCTGTCCATATGGTCTCAAAGAGTCAGACATGACTTAGTGACTGAACAAGTGTGTGGACTGGGGACAGGCGGGGAGTGGACTGAGGTTATGGAAGTCCCTGGATGCCTCCTTGTTGAACCATAAAGAACTGGGAATTTTTCAACTGGCAAATGAGTAAGGATGGAGAAGACTTGTGACATAATGAAAACAGTGATGGAGGAAAAGTGAGCAAAAGAATAAAAAAAGGGTGTAGTTAAATCTAAGAGACTAGTTAGGAATACCTTTCTACATACATTGTTTGAGCTTATAATTGCAAAACAGTCTGCAAATAAATTATAAGGATCAAGAATAAGTGGATAAATGTTAACGGAGGGAAAAGAGTAAACATTCATTCTAAAGCCTGGAAAAGAGAAGTGATAGGAACAGTAACTGTTAGGAACTTTAGGAACTGATAGGAATTTTAACAGATTAAAGAAAAGTTTTCATGTTAAAAAGAAAGCTCTTTGATTGTTGTGCTATGCTATGCTTAGTCACTCAGTAGTGTCCGACTCATTGTGAAGATTCTCCAGGCAAAAATACTAGAGTGAGTTGCATGCCCTGCTCCAGGGGATCTTCCCAACCCAGGGATCGAACCTAGGTCTCCCACGTTGCTGGCAGATTCTTTACAGTCTGAGCCACCAAAGAAGCCCAAGAATACTGGAGTGGGTAACCTATCCCTCCTCCAGGGATCCTGACCCAGGAATCGAACGAGAGTCTCCTGCATTGCAGGTGGATCCTTTATCAGCTGAGCTACCAGGGAAACCCTTGATTGCTGTGGTTGCTTTTATAAAAGCTATCATGCTTCTGGTAAAACAAAAACAAAACAAAACAACAACAAAACCCCACAATGATAAAAGCAAACAATAGAAATATATAAAGTAGAAAAATGGAGTCCCCTTCTCCACTCCTAATTCCATTCCCCTGGAGTAACCATTGTGACAGCTTTTCTCTGCTGATTTCTATGTACGCACCAACTTAAAAGGAAACTGGAGACTCATGTACATGATTCCCTTCAATGTTTGGGCTCTTTCCCATATTGGTCTATATATAGCTATGTTTTCATGTATGCAAAGAAACAGTATAATTGTTTTTACCTACCCTTGTATTGCAGAGTTCCAAAGAATAGCAAGGAGAAATAAGAAAACCTTCCTCAGAGATTAATGCAAAGAAATAGAGGGAAACAACAGAATGGGAAAGACTAGAGACCTCTTCAAGAAAATTAGAGATACCAAGGGAACATTTCATGTAAACATGGGCTTGATGAAGGACAGAAATGGTATGGACCTAACAGAAGCAGAAGATATTAAGAAGAGGTGGCAAGAATACACAGAAGAACTGTACAAAAAAGATCTTCAAGACCAAGATAATCACGATGGTGTGATCACTCACCTAGAGCCAGACATCCTGGAATGTGAAGTCAAGTGGGCCTTAGAAAGCATCACTACGAACAAAGCTAGTGGAGGTGATAGAATCCCAGTTGAGCTCTTTCAAATCCTGAAAGATGATGCTGTGAAAAAGTGCTGCACTCAATATGCCAACAAATTTGGAAAACTCAGCAGTGGCCACAGGACTGGAAAAGGTCAGTTTTCATTCCAATCCCAAAGAAAGGCAATGCCAAAGAATATTTAAACTACTGCACAATTGCACTCATCTCACACACTAGTAAAGTAATGCTCAAAATTCTCCAAGCCAAGCTTCAGCAAGACATGAACCGTGAACTTCCAGATGTTCAAGCTGGTTTTAGAAAAGGCAGAGGAACCAGAGATCAAATTGCCAACATCCGCTGGATCATGGAAAAAGCAAGAGAGTTCCAGAAAAACATCTATTTCTGCTTTCTTGACTATGCCAAAGCCTTTGACTGTGTGGATCACAATAAACTGTGGAAAATTCTGAAAGAGATGGGAATACCAGACCACCTGACCTGCCTCTTGAGAAACCTATATGCAGGTCAGGAAGCAACAGTTAGAACTGGACATGGAACAACAGACTGGTTCCAAATAGGAAAAGGAGTACGTCAAGGCTGTTAATTGTTACCCTGCTTATTTAACTTCTATGCAGAGTACATCGTGAGAAACGCTGGGCTGGAAGAAGCATAAGCTGGAATCAAGATTGCCAGGAGAAATATCAATAACCTCAGATATGCAGATGACACCACCCTTATGGCAGAAAGTGAAGAGGAACTAAAAAGCCTCTTGATGAAAGTAAAAGAGGAGGGGGAAAAAGTTGGCTTAAAGCTCAACGTTGATTCAGAAAACTAAGATCATGGCATCCAGTCCCATCACTTAATGGCAGATAGATAGGAAAACAGTGGAAACAGTGTCAGACTTTATTCTTGGGGGCTCCGAAATCACTGAAGATGGTGATTGCAGCCATGAAATTAAAAGACGCTTACTCCTTGGAAGGAAAGTTATGACCAACCTAGATAGCATATTGAAAAGCAGAGACATTACTTTTCCAACAAAGGTCCGTCTAGTCAAGGCTATGGTTTTTCCTGTGGTCATGTATGGATGTGGGAGTTGGACTGTGAAGAAGGCTGAGTGCCGAAGAATTGATGCTTTTGAACTGTGGTGTTGGAGAAGATTCTTGAGAGTCCCTTGGACTGCAAGGAGATCCAACCAGTCCATCCTAAAGGAGATCAGTCCTGGGTGTTCATTGGAAAGACTGATGCTGAGGCTGAATCTCCAATACTTTGGCCACGTCATGCGAAGAGTTGACTCATTGGAAAAGACTCTGATGCTGGGAGGGATTGGGGGCAGGAGGAGAAGGGGATGACAGAGGATGAGATGGCTGGATGGCATCACCGATTTGATGCACATGAGTTTGAGTGAACTCCGGGAGTTGGTGATCGACAGGGAGACCTGGTGTGCTGCGATTCATGGGGTTGCAAAGAGTCGGACATGACTGAGCAACTGAACGGAACTGAATTGAACCCTTTTATTGATAGATATTAAGTATTCCAATTCTTGCTATTACAAACAATACTAAAAGAGCAGTCCTATATATTTCTTTGAATGTCATCGCAGTATTTTTTTTAAGACAAGTAATATCTACATGTGAAATTGCTTAGTCAAAAAGTATGTACATTAAGATTTTCCTTAATTTTGGCAAACTGTCCACCAGAGAGATATGCTCATTTAAACTCCTGCCATCAGTTTATGAGACAGTCTGTTGCTTACATTCTGGCTAAACTTGAACATTATGAATCTTATTAATGGGTCAATCTATTAGGTGAAACATGTCTTGCTTTAATATCTCTTTCTCTGATTATCACGAAGGGTAGGTGTATTTTCATAGGTTTTATTTTTATTTTTTCTCCTGTGGTTATTTCAGTTTTGTAAGGGTTGAACTGATGATGAGTGTCCTCATCTAGATGTCCATGGAAGCAATTAGATGTGTGGACAGAGGTCTGGGAGACTTTCACCAGTGGAACAGTGATAGCTGAAACAGTAAGGCCATAATAATTCCCTGTATAATCATAAAAAGAAGGGAATACAAGAACCGTAGGAAACAGCGTTAGGAAGGAGGAAAGAGAAAGTGATAGAAACTGAGCAGTAACCTCAGATAAAAAGCTCAGCAGTTGTAGGGACTGAAGTAGAATCAAGACGGTGCTCTGACATGTTAACTGGTTCAAGAGTTTAGGATAAGTCTTGAATCTCTGAGCCGCAGTTTCCTCATTTATGAAATAAAAAGGTTGGATAAGATGACTCTAATTATAAAAATTCACCATATCTGTAATTTTAACCCAAGAGATGAGACAATTTCATGGAAGTAGTCAATTTTAGAAAGCATAGGGGATTTGGCAGTAAGGCGGCCATTTAAAATAATTAGCATGTTATGGTCTAGGATGGATTGCTTACTTCTGTCACTGCTGCTTTTTTTTTCTTAATGATTTTTTTAAAATCCATTTATTTAAAAAAAGCTTTTTATTTGGAAATAATTTCAGATTTATAGAAGTTACAAGGAACAGCCAAGCAATGTTTATCCAGAGTCACTTATTCTTAACATTTCACTTTTTTATTACTTTTGTTTTCTCTTCTCTCTCCCTCTCTCTCTTTATATAAATATATTTCTTCCCTCCAATTATACATAGATCTTAGCCTATTACTCCTAAATATTGCAGTATTTATGGACATTATCACAGTATAGCTATGAATTTCAGTGATTTTAATGATATAATGATACAGTACTTTGATCAATCTAATATCTGCTTTCCAATTAATAAAATAATTTGCTTTATAAAATTTTCCCCCTCCATTTAAAGATCCAACCTAGTATCTCATATTGCCTTTAGCTGTCATGGCTCTTTAGCTAGAATATTTTCACAACTTTTGCCTTTTATGGCATTGATAGCTTTGAAGAATATAACTCCCACCCCCTTAAAAAAAAAAAAAAGACAACATAACATTCCTCATTTGGGATTTATCTGATATTTCCTCATTAGATTCCTCATTATATTTCCTCATTTCCTCATTAGATGCTACGTCCTCTGGGAACTGCATCTTGAGGCAAAGAATGTCCATCTGTCCCTCATTCGTGACGTTAATTTTGATTACCTGGTAAAGGTTTTGTTCAGTTTCTCCAGTGTATAATTACTGTGTTTCATTCCTTGCAACTAACAGGATATCTCTAGGAAGAACTCTTAAGATGACCCAAATATCCTGTTCCTCATCAAAATTTCTCATAGTTAGTGCCTATTGATGATTCTTGTCTTACCCAAACTGTGCCACTATGGTTGCAAAATGACTGTCCAACTCCAGTACTCCCTCCACATTTACCTGTTCAAGTATAAGCAAGAGTATATCCTTCTCCATTGATTTAATGTTTATTACTAGTACGGATTTATGAATTTCTGTTGTTTTTTAATTCTAACCTTTTTTTTTTTTTTGGCTGTGCTGGTTCTTCGTTGCTGTGCACAGGCTTTTTTCTAGTTACGGGGTGGGGGAGCTGCTACTCTTAGTTGTGGGTTCGCTGGCTTCTCACTGTGGTGGAGCACGGGCTCTTGTCGCAGAGCACGGCTCCAGGCACTCTCGGGCTTTAGTAGTCGTGGCTCGTGGACTCTGAGTGCAAGTTCAGTCACTGTGGGACATGGGGCTTAGTTGCTCTGCAGCATTATCTGAGTTTCTTTACTCCCACCTTTTAAAAAATATTGGTTATTTGGCTAGCATGATAAGACAATTCAAACGGAGGTGTGAATGTGCCGGGAGCCGGCATATTGCATATTGAGTGCATATTGCATATTGAGTGCAGCACTTTTCAGGATCTGGAATAGCTCAACTGGAATTCTATCACTGCAGGTAGCCAGCGTGAGGAACTCCACCCATGACAAAGGTCATGAGGAAGGAGGCTTGGCATACGCAAAGGCGGGATCAAGCCTCAGGAGTCTCCCTGGAAATTCTTGAGCAATCTACCCCCCAAACCAGAGTCTGCCTACTTTCTGCTTTGTGCTTTCACCTACACCTCTGACTTTACGGGGGGCTGTCCCCCACTACCTCTCTGAAAAAAGTTAGCTTACAGCTCCAGTTAATAATTCCTGGGTGTGACAGTGTTTAACCTACAAACTCCTTTGGAAATCCTCTAGCCTGCCTGAATAGGTTTTTCCGGCCTCATGTGATTGTTCGGAGCCTCCCAACTGTGAGAGGCAGGAGATGTCCTAAACTGTCTAAACACAGATTCTTTTGAGTAGTTAAAAGATTGATTAGAAATTGTATTGGTGAAGGGATTTTCACTTGTTGGGCCAATGTTTGCTGCTAAGTTTCCATATCCCTTACCTGCTGTGTCCCTGGCAGTGTATTGATTAATATAATTGGTGTAAATAGTAGCTTTAATGTTTGTAACCTGGGACCCTTGAGTTAATTCTTTTTCTTGTTATAGCCCACCACACCTTTGCTCTGTAGGAATGCAACTTTATCTAATGCTTTTGGAGGGTGGCTCCTGACCAATCACCTTTAGAGAAAAATAAGTTTTCTGAAGAAAAGGTCTTAAAATGTTAACAGGCCTCCGGGCCAGAAGATGATGCAAATCACCTAACTTTTGCATATGCTAAGTTTGCAGGAAGAAAGCCTGGCTTGCTGCCTGACTCTACCCCTTCCCCCATTATCCTCTGTGCATAACTTAAGGTATAAAAACTACTTTGAAAAATAAAGTGTGGGCCTTGTTCACCGAAACTTGGTCTCACCATGTCGTTCTTTCTCTTACCTTCTGGCTGAATTATTCAGCCTCTTTTCTCCACTGAATTTCCTCACTGAGCTATCCTTATTTCAGCCTCTTTTCTCCACTGAATTTCTTCACTGAGCTATCCTCATTCTATTACTCTTTATATCCTTAATTAACGTTTAATTAAGCAGTTGTTTCCTGATCCTCGCCGACGCCGTCTCTCCTTCGAATACCCTGGTTCAGCCGGGGCTGGTCCCCGGCAGGTGGCGCCCGAAACAGGGACTTTCGAAGGTAAGCTCCCCAAAGCAATCAGAGCCATCAGCCCTATTGCTCCCCGTTCTCGGAACAACTGGGTGACCAGCCCTCTTGTTCCCCCACGGAGCAGTTTGGGTCACCAGCCCTACTGCTCCTCCCTCGGAACAGTTTGGGCCATCAGCCTACTGTTCCTCCCCCGGGACAATCTGGGTCACCAGCCCTATTGTTCTTCCAGGGTTCGGGACGGCTAGGACCCCACTCAAGGGTGCCGCGGACCCCCCTGTAGGATAGACAGGGCGAGAGGAGTGGGAAGTGTTGAAAGTGTTAAAAGAGTTAGACTTAGAGAGAGAAAACGGTTTCTGAAGTTAAAAGGCCAAAGAAGAGCCTGATCTTTTAAAAGCTAAAAGCTTTATCTTCTATTATACTTAATTTTCTGACATGGGTAACACTGAAACTAAGAATGGCAACTCTTTACACAAGTAATCTTGAAACTGTTAAAGAGGCTACTGTTAATTTAGATACTTGGGTGAAGGTAAAAAACAACTAAAACTTATCCTATAAATATGATTAAAAATGTTCTGGACCCTCATCATGAGACTGTGGGATAGCCTATGGGAGAGGCTATAGTGGTGGATGGTAGTGGGTCTCCACCTTCTGCGCAGATCATATTTTCTGCCATTGACGAAGAAAAGGAGGGAGACTGTGCTCTACCTCCGGAAGAAGGAGAGGGCTTACAGGACGCTGCGGCCGGGCGCCCTGACGAGCCCCCTCCCCCTCTACACAAACCTTTAAAAATTTATCCAACAATTTCTGATTTAAGTTGACTACTCCACCTCCGCTTGCACCTCCCAGGGCCTAAAAATTCCCCAGTTTACATCCAAAGTCTCCCAGAGCATCGCCTAAAGCTGAAAAAGATAAAAAAGACTTCTTTTAAACAAAGGAGCTTTTAAAAAATACACAATATACAGAGCCTGCTCCTTGAAGAAAACCCCCTCAGGGGGGCCTCACCCAAGCAAAAAAAAATAAATAAATAAATAAAAAGAGAAAAAAATAAAAATAAAAAAAAAAGTAAAAGAAAAAATAGAGAAAGATCTAAAGATAGAGAAAGAGCTAAAGAGTGAAAAGGAGAGAGGAACAGAGAAGGAAGGAATCAGGGAATGCAGCAAGATTGAGAAAGGAAGAAAGGAAGTTAGAAAAAGAGATACAGAGAGAAAGAGAGGGAGGAGGGAAGAAAAAGAGAGAAAGAGGGTAAAGGGAAAGAAACGAAGGAAAGAGAAGGGTAGCGAAAAATGAAGGGGGAGAAAAAAGTGAGAAAAGCAGGAAGAGAGGAAGAGAGAGACTGTAAGAGACGCTGTGACCAGGTGCCCTGGCGAGCTCCCCCTCCCCCCCACCCCCTCTGCGCAAACCTTAAAAAAAAAAAAAAACAACTTATCCACCACTTTCTGATTTAAGGCCATTGCTGCCGCCTCCGTTTGCGCCTTCCAGGGCCCAAGAGTTCCCCACTTTGCCCCCAAAGCCTCTCAAAGTGTTGCCTAAGCCTGAGGAAGATAAGAAGGTTTTTGAACAGTGGAGATTTTAAAACAGACTGCGTGCACAATATGCAGTGCTCCTTCACCCAGGCTAAGAAAAAAGCGGACGGTAAAGGGATATAGCAACAATATTAACCCCTGATATGCCGGTTGCTCCGATTCCAAGGGGAGTGGCTGGCCCCTCTTCTTGAGGGCATTATAGGACTTGTGCTAGGGTGTAGCTCGCTTTCTTTTCAAGAAATTTCGGTGGTATATGGTGTGGTAGATTCTGATTATATTGGAGAAATTATAGTTTTGATCTCGCCGCTTACCAAAACTGTGCAAATTAATAAAGGTCAAAGAATAACACAGTTTTTGCTTTTACCTTATCAGGCAGGAAAAAACTTGACTTCTCAAGCTAAGAGCCACAGAGCGTTTAGATCTAGTGATCCAGCCTTTTGGGTGCAGGAAATTACAGCTCCAAGGCCTTTAAAAGATCTTTTAATTCAAGAAAATAAAATGTCAGGGCTATTAGACACAGGAACAGACGTCTCTTAACATTGCTGGGAAAGACTGACCCAGCTCCTGGCCAACACATACTACTAAAAATGAGTTGAGATCAGAGAAACTGGTATGCGGGGTGGGAATGCTGTAGAGAAAAAGGTGAGGGAGAGTTTAAAACCTTGAAGAGTAGTGAGTTCCCCGTTGCTGGAAGTATTCAAGCAAATATTAGATGGTTGCTTGTCATCTAAAAAGCTATAGACCAGATTTAGGTTACAAAACGATAACTGGAGAAGCTTATAAACATGTTGTGCAACACCTCTTTACTTGCTTCTCATATTTAGGTCTGCCAAAACTTTTAAAAACTGGTAATGCCCCTTTGAGGCTGCGGAGAGATTGTTTACTAACTTTAAATGATTTCCAAAAATTATTAGGGGACATTAATTGGATATGCCCACATTTAAAACTGACTACTGCAGATTTAAAGCCTTTGTTTAATTGCTTAAAAAGTGACCCTAATTCCAGTTCTAAGTTGACTAGTGAGACAGAGTTGGCTCTTGTTAAAGTAGATGAGACTTTAAATGATCAGTTAATTAGGATTAATACTACCAAAAGATGAGATTAAATTATTCTTCCAACAAAACATACACCTACAGGGTGCTTGTGACAAAAAGGCCCATTGGTTCCATCTACCAGTGATCCCAAGAAAAATAGTTTTATCTTATCCTAGCTCAGTGGCACAATTAATTATAAAAGGAGGAAAAAAGAAGTGTGGAACTTTTTAGAGAAAAAAAAAAAAAAAGAGTAGCAAATATAGTAATTCCATTCAATAAGGATCAACTGCAAGTCTTCTACAAAATAGTGATGATTGGCAAGTTGCCCTGATAGATTTCAGGGGTCAAATTTTGTTTCATTTGCCCTCAAGCCCCCACAGTCGTTAAAAGTTCAAAAATGTTAGATTGGCAGTTTGAGGATACCTGTGGAACTTTCCAACCGTATGTAGTTCCTACGCTCCCCTTTACCCTATGGGGGAGGGACGTGCTGTCTCAAATAGGAGATACTCAGAGAAGGGTTTTCTCAATTTCTTAGTTATCAACAGGTGGTACAATTAACAATACTTTATATATTGTTATAAATACGTAATATAAATATATTTGCCTAACTACAGTTTGCCTAATTAGATATGGGTATAAATAAAATATAATAAAGGTATACCTAATTCTATTTATAGATCTATACTTACTTAATTTGTATATAAATCAATATATGTATTATATATATACTGTATAATTAAATGTATATTGCAGTAATATAATGTGTGTGGCTGATATTAATTGGTATGGATTGATGTGCTGTGATGATATATGTTCTGTATGCTGTATAATTATATATGTGTGACATGTATTATTACAGTACATTGGTTTGTGTTGGTTGGTATTGGCTGTGTGTGTGTTGTATTGCTGTAATATATATGAATTGATATATTAATTATAAGATTAATTCAAGTATATTGATTTATATATATTGTATGTCAATAAGTTTATACTTGTTGCCATATATAAATACATTTTACATTTAGGTATATCTGTATACCAAAATGAGATAAGGAGGTTATACATTTATTATTTAAATTTATAGAGACCTAAACTAAACATTAGACCTAAATTAACATATCTCTAAATTTATGTTGTTAAAATGTAAATTTTTAAAAATTTTAAAAATTAAATTGACAACTGCTTGATAATTCCTTTGCAATAAAACCCCCATAGGTGTAATTGGGGTAACCAGACAAAAAATTGGTTTTATAGTAAAACAGTCCCCTAGAGTGGGTCCATCTTCCCCCTCAAACTAAAAATGTAGTGGCTTCTTATCCAGGATTGATAGCTACTTTGATATTAAAGGAAAAAAGCGGAACATTGGATTATTTGGAAAAGAGCCATCAGAAATTGTAATTCCATATAATAAGGAACAACTTGTTGCTCTTCTAATGTTTGATAAAAATTGGCAGATTGCTATAGGAAACTATTTTGGTCAAAATTTTTGCATCATTTACCCTGCATGTTTTGCTGAATTTTATATCCAGACATCCAATTATTTTTCCTGTCAGATGTAAACAATCTCCTATTCCAAATGCTCAGATAGTTTTTACTGATGGGTCAGCAAACGGTAAAGCCTCCATAGTTACTAAAAATCACCAAAAGGTTTTAAAAACACAGGAAACTTCAGCTCAAAGCGCTGAAATAGCAGTCATAGAGGCTTTTGCTATGTTTGCAGATGAGGAATTTAACCTTTATTCTGATTCTCAGTATATTGTCAGGTTGTTTCCACACATTGAAACTGCGGTTTTGCCTGAAAATAAAACTACCATATTTCATTTGTTAACTAAATTACAGCAACAAATTTGGAAAACAAATAAAATATTTTTCATTGGACACATTTGGGCTCATTCCAGATTGCCCGGCCCTTAAAATGCCTTTAATGATTTGGCTAACTTGTTAACCAGAAATACAGTGGCTACTGTGATTGAGGAGGCCAGAGCCTCTCACTCACTTCATCATCAATACGCTACTGCTTTAAGATATCAATTCCAAATTCCCAGAGAGACTGCTCGAGAAATTGTGCGTTCTTGCTTATATTGCCCCACTGTTTATAATAGTCTACCTATGGGAGTTAATCCTCGCGGTCTCAAACCTAACGTACTCTGACAAATGGATGTAACTCATGTCTCTTCATTTGGAAAACTGTCCTTTGTTCTTTAACTGTAGACACCTTTTCTCATGTTATTATTGCAACTGCTCATACAGGGGAAGCAATTAAAGATGTAATACAACATCTCTTTACTTGTTTTTCATATTTGAGCCTGCTAAAAGCTCTGAAAACTGACAATGCTCCTGCGTCTAAGTCTTTTCAGGAATTTTGTATAAAGTTTCAAATTAAACATAATACTGTCATCCCTTATAATCCCCAGGGACAGGCCATTGTTGAAAGAGCGCATCAAACATTAAAAATCCAAATTCAAAAACTAAAAGAAGGGGAGTTTAAGTATAGTTCTCCCCATCAAATCTTGCAACATGCTCTTTTCGTAATAAATATTCTAAATACTGATCTGGCTGGAACTACTGCAATGCTTCGTCATTGGTGCCTGGAGCAATTAAATGCAAAACCATTAGTCAAATGGAAGGACCTCCTCTCAGGACAATGGAAGGGTCCTGACCCATTATTAACTAGCGGTAGAGGATGTGCTTGTATTTTTCCACAGGATGCAGATTCTCCAATTTAGATCCAGGACAGGTTGATTCGCCATGTTGCAGACCCCCAGACATCCAGTTCCCCCATTGCTTCGATCACAAAAGAGGAGCCCGCCTGAAGGGGAGGCAAGATAAACATCGAGATCCCGGCGGGACCGACAGGGCTGCTGCAGCGCGAACTCCAACCAGAAAATAATTCTACTTACTCTGTTTTGGCTTGTCTACCCTCTCCTTATGTTTTTCTCTTTACCAATGATTCTGGAAAACTTAATGTACATGTGACTTTCACTGGTGGACCCAATGTAGTGACTTGTGAACAATGCGTGCTCTCATCTTGTTTAAACCCTCAATATAATGTTTGCTCCTTTATAGTGTTACAATGTCCACCTTATCTTATGATGTAACCACTTATTGATATGTTAACTATAGTCTTGCTATGTTACAACAACTACAAGATTTAATGTGATCACGACGATTTGTGGGCTTTACTTATTTTAGGAATATCAACTTTAATAGCAGCAATTACTTCTGTTACTGTGGCAGCAATATCATTGACTCAACAAGTGCATACTGCCCAATATGTTGATACCATGTCTAAAAATGTTTCTTTAACTCTAGCAACACAGAAAGTTATAGATAGAAAATTGGAGATGAGAGTAGAGGCCTTAGAAGAGGCAATAATGCATATTGGGACTGAGTTACAGGCTTTAAAAGTGAAAATGGCTCTGTCTTGCCACTCTGATTACCGGTGGATATGCGTGACATCTTTAAAGGTAAACGAGACAGATTATGAAGGGGAAAAAATCAAAAATCGTATCTCAGGTGTTTGGAACAGCTCTGACATTGGCCTGGACTTAGGGAAAGTTCATAATCAAATACAGGCCCTGGAACACTGTCGACTGGATTTTACCACCGCTGGAGCAGCTAATGACTTTTTTCTCACCTTCTCTAACTTTATTTCTGGAAAAAACATTCTGTCTAATATCTTTAGTTCTAGTTTTGCTTCTCATAATCATTCTTCCTTGTATTGTCAGGATTCTTCGGCAGAACATTCAAAAGCTCGCGACTGAGCTGCATCTGGCTGTTTTAAGAAATAAAAAAGGGGGAGATGCCGGGAGCCGGCATATTGCATATTGAGTGCATATTGCATATTGAGTGCAGCACTTTTCAGGATCTGGAATAGCTCAACTGGAATTCTATCACTGCAGGTAGCCAGCGTGAGGAACTCCACCCATGACAAAGGTCATGAGGAAGGAGGCTTGGCATACGCAAAGGCGGGATCAAGCCTCAGGAGTCTCCCTGGAAATTCTTGAGCAATCTACCCCCCAAACCAGAGTCTGCCTACTTTCTGCTTTGTGCTTTCACCTACACCTCTGACTTTACGGGGGGCTGTCCCCCACTACCTCTCTGAAAAAAGTTAGCTTACAGCTCCAGTTAATAATTCCTGGGTGTGACAGTGTTTAACCTACAAACTCCTTTGGAAATCCTCTAGCCTGCCTGAATAGGTTTTTCCGGCCTCATGTGATTGTTCGGAGCCTCCCAACTGTGAGAGGCAGGAGATGTCCTAAACTGTCTAAACACAGATTCTTTTGAGTAGTTAAAAGATTGATTAGAAATTGTATTGGTGAAGGGATTTTCACTTGTTGGGCCAATGTTTGCTGCTAAGTTTCCATATCCCTTACCTGCTGTGTCCCTGGCAGTGTATTGATTAATATAATTGGTGTAAATAGTAGCTTTAATGTTTGTAACCTGGGACCCTTGAGTTAATTCTTTTTCTTGTTATAGCCCACCACACCTTTGCTCTGTAGGAATGCAACTTTATCTAATGCTTTTGGAGGGTGGCTCCTGACCAATCACCTTTAGAGAAAAATAAGTTTTCTGAAGAAAAGGTCTTAAAATGTTAACAGGCCTCCGGGCCAGAAGATGATGCAAATCACCTAACTTTTGCATATGCTAAGTTTGCAGGAAGAAAGCCTGGCTTGCTGCCTGACTCTACCCCTTCCCCCATTATCCTCTGTGCATAACTTAAGGTATAAAAACTACTTTGAAAAATAAAGTGTGGGCCTTGTTCACCGAAACTTGGTCTCACCATGTCGTTCTTTCTCTTACCTTCTGGCTGAATTATTCAGCCTCTTTTCTCCACTGAATTTCCTCACTGAGCTATCCTTATTTCAGCCTCTTTTCTCCACTGAATTTCTTCACTGAGCTATCCTCATTCTATTACTCTTTATATCCTTAATTAACGTTTAATTAAGCAGTTGTTTCCTGATCCTCGCCGACGCCGTCCCCGCTTCGAATACCCTGGATCAGCCGGGGCTGGTCCCCGGCATGAATGTGCACACAGGCAATGCTGTAGCAGCAGTACAGCAAGAAGGGACAGCAGGAAGATTGATCATGAGGACTGTCCAGCTCATTTAGACTCAAAGGGGTGCAGGAACATAGTAGGCCATGATTATTTGCTGTAGAATGAAGGGTTCTAAGTACTTCTAAGCTTCTGGGGGCATCCTGGTATCATAGCTTTTGTATTGATATAAGATACCTCTGGGTCATTAGGAATAGGTTAAGCTACACCATATTGTATTAGTTTCAGGCAGAGAAGCAAGTGGTATTTCCGAAAAAAACATCAATACAAGTGGGTTAAATGAAACTTACTAACTAGTACTTGAAGATGAAAACCTCAGTTACTTAGAATATCTAATTATGTTCAATCCCTTGCTGCCCTCTTTCCTTATCCTGTCATATAAATAAGGCATTACTGCAATTGTCATTAAAGTTCATTTGTATTAGTTCATACAAACATTTATTTACATACTAGTTTGTCTCCCCAAGAGTTGTGCCAGGGAGACATTAATCTTCACAAAGTAAATATATCCCTGCTGATCCATACCCTGCAGAGTTGCCCTTATTAGAGGTAGGTCAGTCATAAAATAAGTCCTTACTGGACAGCAAGGAGATCAAACCAGTCAATCCTAAAGGAAATCAATCCTGAATATTCATTGGAAGGACTGATGCTGAAGCTGAAGCTCCAATACTCTGGCCACCTGATGTGAAGATCTGACTCATTGGATAAGACCCTGATACTGGGAAAGATTGAGGGCAGGAGGAGAAGGGGATGACAGAGGATGAGATGGTTGGATGGCATCACTGACTCAGTGGACATGAGTTTGAACAAGTTCCAGGAGTTGGTGATGGACAGGGAAGCCTGGCATGCTGCAGTCTATGGGGTTGCAAATAGTTGAACATGACTGAGCAACTGAACTGAACTGATGTCTTTTGAAATTTGTTGCTCATATTTGAATGGACAGGTGATTATCTCTGTTCTTTGTATCTTATTATCTGTGGCATGTCTCTCTTGATTTGGGAATTGTGGCAGGCTTTTCCAGTAACTTGGTGTCAAGTTTTCTGGAGAATGCCTGTCTATTCCTTCAAACACCTGTGCATTTGAATTTTGAATATGCTACTTTGCCTATACTTTCAGTCAGAACACTGCAAACATAACAGATCTTTTCAAAATGTCCAGCCAATAAATATATTTAAAAAAAAAAGATTAAAGCTTAGGAAAATAACAGAGATACATGTTATTACTGAAATTCTGTTGGTTGTAAAAGAATTAAGTGTTACTGAAATAATAAGCTTTCTTATGCCACCAGTTCGATTTTGTTTTGACAGGTGTAATGACAAGAGTTATTTGTTGATTCTTTTTTACAGTGGTGGTCTCGTCTTTGAAACTGCTTGTTCTACATCTAAATGAGTTCCTTGGCTTACCCCTTGGAAATAAGATTGATGGACAGTAATAAAACTGTTACATAATGCTGGTTGTTCTGAAACTACTTTTAAGCATATTGAATTCTTATTGATTTCTATTTTATATAATGGCATTTCTATTTTATACATTAGTACTTTTTGTTATACTAAGACTTTGTATATTTCTTGTCTTTTGGCAAAAGCAAATGGAAAACATAAAGCAACTCAGAGAATTTAACTGTGATTAAAGATGCTCTTGGAGAAGGCAATGGCACCCCACTCCAGAACTCTTGCTTGGAAAATCCCATGGATGGAGGAGCCTGGTAGGCTGCAGTCCATGGGGTCGCTAAAAGAGCAACTTCACTTTCACTTTTCACTTTCATGCATTGGAGAAGGAAATGGCAACCCACTCCAGTGTTCTTGCCTGGAGAATCCCAGGGGCGGGGGAGTCTGGTGGGCTGCAGTCAATGGGGTCGCACAGAGGACTGAAGTGACTTAGCAAAGATACTCTGATAAAGAAAATTTGCTGTTCTTCCTCTTTGGATGTAAAAAGTCACTGTTTCATTTGCATATCAATGAATAGGAAAGGATACTGACTTCCTAAAATAATTTCCAAGCTATGGAAAAAAAAGAACCAGACATTGAGAGTGAACTTTTTCTGTATTTTTATACACAAATTCTCAATCTTAACGAAATTTGGACTTTTGGAAATTTGAACTTAACACAACTCTAAAGGTTAATAAAATTACTATTTTACAGGTTATCAACATGAGAAACAGATTTTGAGTGATTATGCCAAACTCAGAAATTCAGTATGTTAGAATTTAGTATCTCCATGGCCTAGCTTCATGAGTCACAGGACTTCTTCTCAAGTCCAGATGAAAACTTCACTGCTTTTACAGTAAATTTTAAAAGATTATTGGTAGATATAGGAAGACAGGCTCATTTGTTTTTATGAAACTCTCCTAGTTTTATTCCTAACTATGGAAAGCAATCAAAACCTTTGTAGGTGTGAAGGGAAGAAATGAGATCTGAGTCCTGTTTCCTGAAAGCCCATTTCTTTTTCTCAATCAACCCCACCAGGTGAACAGTACAGAGTAAAGGCTTTTACAATAAGCCTTTGTCATTGCACAAGTCGGATAGTGTGGTGCAGGCAGTTCCGAGGTTGGGTGATTCCGAGGCTGGAGAAATCCGTTTCAGCTATCTCATGCAGAGTCAATACTGTCCATGGAAAATGGAAAACTTTGGGGAATTACAGCAGATTCTAGCTCAGATCTTTTCTGCAGGAGCTGGGTAATGTCCACACTGAAACCACCAGCGGGTAGGAAATGAGGATCCCCACTGGGTTCATATCACTCATCATTCCCTCCAGGAAACAGGAGAGAGAGTGCCGGTCTGCCTCACCTGAGAACATTGGGAATAAAAGATACACAGTGTGTGGCCTGACTGCTGGTAGAAGTGGGACAGTTTCCGCAACAGACACTGGCAATGCTACGTCTCAGGCCAAGGGAAGGTCCTGCCAAGGTGAGAAAATATATAGCAGCTCCTGAAAGCTTCCCACATGTACCTGGTACTTGAAGTTATCTCCCCATGTGGATACTGGATGTATGAAGTTCAACTTCTGGCTGTTGGTTCCATTGCAAAGGCTACTATCAGAATTTTCTCTTTTATGAGTCACACTATGTTGAGCAAGGAGAAACCCTAATCAAAATTTAAAGTTATTACAATTACACAAACTAAAATTCCCTGTTGTTCCTCAGTCTTCCTATTTTTCAAAAGCAGTGATAATGGGATTTATATATGCAGATCTATATTGTTGAATTATTACTGTGGGCACATAACCTTTTCCTTACTCTCTTAACAATTTAAGAAGATTAAAGATTTACCCAACTAGAAGGATTTTTCCTCCAAATGCTAGTTCTGTTTGCCTATTATTTTTTGGAACTTGAAGCAATTAACATCTGTGGAAAAACTTTCTTTACACATCACACATTCTCCCCTTTTCACCATTAGTCTGCTCTACTTTCCCTTGGTCTATTCTCATTTGACAGTTTGGTTTCTTTGCTTCTCCTAGTGATTTCATCATGATTTTTTTTTTTTTAGGACTTTCTTTGAAAGTAAATGAAATAAAAATGAAAAGAACATGAACTTTACCTATCCTTTTTTTGTTTGCTCTTTAACAACTTTGGGTGTGGAGAAGGGGGCGGGGAGGTGCTTTAAAGAAGTAACTCTATTTAAGAGGCAAGAGTTGAAGGGCATTCTAGCTTCCCTAACTAGAGTGAAGGGCAGTCATTGGAGAAAATAATTAGCATCCTACAATATATACGATTAATCTGTTCTGTTTAGGGGTAATTAGAGAGGAAAGAAAGTAAATGGGAAGGATTTTGTCGCTTTCCTGTTTTATGGGCAACGCTGGTTCACAGTATTCCTTTCACATTCTACCATACATTGCCTGGAGAGAGAGAGGCAGATCATCCAACAAACCATCCATTTCTAAATGGTCTAATGATAGCATATACAAAGGTGGATCACCTTCCATTTATAGTCAGACTGCATCAAATGGTGCTAATTCTAAATAGGCCACCCGGTATAGTGCACCCTCCGAAACAACACCCTTCCGCTGTTTAACGAAATCCATTCCTTTTTTATTCACAGGAAATATTTAATATTCCAGAATCTTGTTCTTGGATTCAACGTGAAAATATTGCTCACCTGAAACTCATCAATCTGAGACCCAAGGGATGCCAAAGTCCCTGTCATCTGCTCATTAAGCCAAGGGCATCACACAAAGGCCTACTTCTAACACCTCCTGAATCTTAATGAGAGAGAGTATTGATCTCTACAATTTATGATCCTACGGCAGTGGGGTGGCTTTTCACACGTGGAACCTCCTCACTTGTGCTCAATGACTTCGAAAAACACCTCTAGCGCGGGCTGGATATAGTATCCGCGAGCCGAGGGTTTTCTCGGTTTCTTCGTTCTCTGGCCTTAAAGGTAAGGTGCCGGGCGCTGAAAGAGGCGGCCACCGCAGCGGATTTCACCGCGGAGGGCCGGGCGCGGGGAGCCGGTGGCCCAGCTGCTGCGGAGGCCCCACCTGTGCGTCCCTCCAATCCTTCCCTGCCCCCTCGTTTGGCTGGTAGCGGCCCCTCCTTCCGGCGGGCTCGAGGCGGAGGGACTGCGGCTGTGGGCGCGCGCCGCGGCCCCGGGCCTCCGGGGACAGTTGGGCTCCGCCCGGCAAAGGAGCCGCTGGCGGGAGCGCGCGCCGGGAAGACCCCCGCCGGCCGCGACGCTCGGGGCCCGCGCGAGCGCGCTCGGTTGGTGCACGAGCGCGGCTCCGCCCCGCCTGCTCGGAGCGCGCCCCCGCCCGGCCCGCTCTCCTCCCCCACCCGCGGCGCGGACGGGGTGGATCCAGCTCACTCCCCTCCCCCGAGCGGCCGCGGCGGCGGCCGGCGCTGAATGAGAGACGCAGACTGCTCCGGTCGCTGAGCGCTACCCTAGGCGGCGGCGGCGGCGGCGGCAAAACGGCGGAACGCGAGGCCCGCGCCGTCCTTCCAACCTCCGAGGCGTTTGCCGGGGCTGCACAGGTCGGTGCCTTCGCCGCGGGCCTGGAGCGGAGTCTCGGTGGGCGGTGCGGGGGAGGGAAGGTGGGTGCGCTGCGACCCTAGAGCGGCGCGGAGCCGCAGCAGCGGCGGCGGCATCGCGGGGAATGGCGGCGCCTGGGGCGCTGCGGTGTGTGTCGTTCGCCCGGCCGCGGGCCCCGGGACTGCTCGCCCTCGTCGAGAAGAGGGGGTTGCGGGGCTTGGGCTGAGGGAGGAGGGGGCTGGAACCCAGGGCCGCGCCTCCCTCGGCAGCTCGCTTTCGGCGTCAGGAGGCGGCCATGGGGTCCCCGCTCCGGCTCCCTGTCCTGCGGCCGGGGGTCAGCCCGTCTCGCCTCCCCTCGCTTCTCCCCTGGGTGGCGGAAGCCCCCGGCCTCCGCCCGCGCTGCCTTGGCGCCCAGCGGCACCTCAGCCTCTCTTCAGGTGAGCGGAGCCGGGGCTCCGGGAGCCGGAACCCGCCGAGGCGGGCCACACCCCCTCCCCAGCCCTCGCAGCTGCGCCTCAGAAGCCCGGCCGCCCGGCTGGCCGCCTTGCGGACCCGCACTCTCGCGGTCAGGGTGACCTGTTGCGGAGCGGCCAGCAGCCCGAGTCGCCCGCCGACTCGGACCCGGAGGGACCGGTCTTGCGCTGGCCCCGCGCGGCGGGACGCGGGGCCGGCGCCGCTGCCGGAGATCGGGTGTGCTGTACTGCTAGGAGCGGGCGTACTGAAAAAATAAAAAATAAGAGGTTCCCCCAGGGGTCTGATCAAACACTTGCAGAGCGGGGATATCTGTCTGCAAATATCCGGGATTCCATTGCAGTATCGGATTAGGTAGGCTCATAAACACCATGCTTTGGAGGTGATTTGAGAGAAACCTGAGCCAGGAGTGAGGAGCTGTTATCTGTATCTGGAAAATAACCTTAAACCTGTGCTGAGCTAAATTATGCCCCCATCAAAGCTCTTTTCCTGTAGCTGTATGTTGTGTAGACGCAGTCCAGTTTCACTGTACGTGGGCGTGTTTGGGAAGAAGCTGCGAGCTGATAGGAGGTACCTTAGTACAAATGTTAATTTGTTTTACCCAGGAGGGTTGAGGGAGGAGGAAGAAAGGGCGCTGATGTTAGCTGTGGAGGAGGGGGCCATTGAAACACTAAATTTCTGTTGAAGAAAGCTCTGAAAAGAAATACAGAGTACCTGGCCTTTAAGATGGTTAAGAAGGAAATACAGTCAGCAGTTAATTGAGCTTTATCTTTTACATGCCCAGGATTTTAAAATTTCGACACTGTAGTTGCTATAGAGAGCTTTGTTTTCGTACCGGTGTTTGTGAATTGATCTTGGTGTTTTTCTGTATTCACCATCAAGCCAGCTCTGTCTCTTTGAAGATGACCATCAGAATTTTGGGAAACTTTTGGATCTGAGCAGCATAGTATTACAGTCATAGATCATAGCTTGCTGGCTCTAAAAGCCTATTCCATCCAGATAATTATGGTTATACAGTGCTGTAGAATCATAAATAATGTGTGTTACTGTTACTGCTGCATATCTTCCTGGAGACGTTAGAATTATGAAGGATCTTATCCAAACGGTATTATTTTAATAAAAGCCTCTTACTCAAGCTTTGTAGGCATAAAGTTTATCGTCTAGCTTCAAAGATTTGGAAAAGTACTTGTTTTATTAGCTTACAGACCAAATGCAAGGACATTATTTTGAAATGGTAAGATCTACCTTTTTTTTTTTTTTTTCCATTTTATTCCACCTTTCATTCAATTAAGAAATTTGACTTTAAAACACTGAGAATGGAACTCTGGAAATATTGTTCATTTTGCCTAAATCATTCCAGATTGCAATATGCTTTTCTGATACATTCTTTGATTATCAGCAAGAACTGACCAAAATGTCCTGAGAGAAAATATAATTACTTTAAAACTGACCTTGTGGATACTTGATGTTCTTTTATCATATATGTGAGTAGTGTATTTGTGTGTGTTTATGTACCTAGTACATGTCTCTTTCGGTTTAGTACCTGTCATTAGAGCTGAGACAGCAGTTTTTTGTAGTGAATGATGGGTATATGTGTAAGTGAAATTGTTCTGTTGCAGTTTAAGGCACTTTTGTCCAGAGGCCCAGTTTGTACATTCATTCATTCATTCCACACGTTTATTCGTTTTCTACTTGGTGCCAGTTAGTTGCCTAGTTGTTGGTGATACAACAGAGAAAAGGATAGGTCTGTGCCCTGATGGAGCTTAAAGGGTAGGTAGGCAGATTGTCAGATAACACTATTTAGCATTAGTTTACAACTTTAAGAAGTAAAAACTCCTCTGAAGAGTTTTTTTGGTTAAGGATATTTGTTGTGTTTTTCCTTCTAAGGATAGTGGGTATTATTACTGAGTGAACAAAAGCATCAAGACAAGTTATTTTAAAAATACACTGATGTTTATGTACTTTGGGTGTCTGGTTCCCCAAAATAAACACTCTACCTTAAGTCACATGATGCACAGTTTACATGTGGTTAGACAGCTTTATACTTTTGGTTTATATAGTTAAATGAGATGTTTGCTAAAAATATTTTTCTTGGCACTTGTTTTTAAGGGAGTCTAATTCTTTTTTTTCCCTAAATTTTTTAAATCGTTCCCTAAATTTTTTCTTCCTCTGGCTGTGTATGTGTGAGTGGACCAAGGTCCTATTGTTCTTCCTTAGAATGTAATAACTGTTATCGCTAAATCAGAGAATTCTGACGGAAATTTTTCTTTTTAAAATATGACAAACACTGGTATAGTTTGTCACAAATTATTGTTGTCGTTTAGTCGCTAAGTCATGTCTGACTCTTTTGAGACCCTATGGACTATATAGCCCACCAGGCTCTTCTGTCCATGAGATTTCCCAGGGAAGAATACTGGAATGGGTTCCCATTTCCTTCTCCAGGGGATCATCCCGACCCAGGGACCTTTGCAGATCACAAAACTTTTTAATATACTGCTGCTGCTAAGTCGCTTCAGTCGTGTCCTACTCCGTGCGACCCCATAGATGGCAGCCCACCAGGCTCCCCCGTCCCTGGAATTCTCTAGGCAGGAACACTGGAGTGGATTGCCATTTCCTTCTCCAGGGGATCATCCCGACCCAGGGACCTTTGCAGATTACAAAACTTTTTAATATACTGTTGATTCTTAAATATGTTGGTACTTCTTATTTACAGGAGTGCCAGCAATTAACATTGACCTTGTGCGTGTGCTCAGTCACTTTGGTCATGTCTGACAGTTTGTGACACCTGCCAGACTCCTCTGTTCATGAAATTTTCTCGGCAAGAATATTGGAGTAGGTTGCTGTGCCCTCCTCCAGGGGATCTTCCCCACCCAGGGATGGAGTCCCTGTCTCCTGCATTGGCAGGCGTATTCTTTACCATGGAGCCACCGGGGAGGCCCAGAACATTGACCTTATGTAGGTATTATCATCTCCATTTTGAGCTGAGGAAATGGGTTTGAAAATGTGAGTACACCAACGAGCAAGCAGTGAACCTAAACCCAAGCCTTAGCTCTTACTACAGTGTGATGCTCCACCTGGGGAGTGTTGATGGGGGAGCATCCACATCCACTGCTGCAGTTCAGCATACGGTATAGCTGCTAGCCTGCCTTTCCAGAAATTTCTAAATAACTTTTAAACTCTAAACCCAACTGTTAGTTGAGATTTAATTAGACCTGTTTAGAATCTAAAAGTTCTGCTTTTTATTGCTGTATAAAAAAAGACAGTTTGGATCTACTTTTAATGATATAAATGTTTTGAGAATAAGATGTATTAAAATTAATCTTCTTTTCTGAATGTGAAGTTTTTATTGTATAACAACTGTATATAGAATAAAGCAAATAGCTTCACTCAGTTTTCAATAAAAAGATAATTCAGATAGCCTGAAACTCTGGCTTAACCTGAGTGAGATTTCTTGGAGAATAAATTACCCTCTAAATTGTTTTTTGTTGTTTTTTTTTTTTTTTTTTAATATGTCTTACTCCCGTTGGTTTACGGATTTTCTTCAGTGAGAAAATAAAGATTGGACGTGACATATTTCAGTAGCTTGAAATTAATCTGGAGTCCTTCTTGATTAACATCTTGAACTTTTGGTTTAGGAAACCTTTTAACCATGTCATAGGAATAAAAACACTGAAATTTGAAATATGTGGCATCTGCCTATTCTATGGAAAGAAGAAAGTTTGAGTATATATTTAGTGAGTCCCTTTAGTCAGTAATGGCTAGTTAGGGATGTAGGAAGCAGTGTTCATAGGACTCAGCTTGAAGGTGTCTGGCAGCTTATGTGTGCTACCACAGGGAACTTTGATACAGGCTTTTGAATGACACATGGCTTTGGTGTATGAGAGGCTTGAAAATGAAGCCCTCACCTTGAGCTTAATTGATACCCTTCTGTTATTTTGCTTATATGACCTTTTCTCCAAACAGATTTTTCCTTTAGAGCTCTATTTCCTTGTTGTTCATTCTTGGAGAACCCTTTTCTGAAAACCTTGCCTAAAAAGCAGCCCCATCACACTCTACCCTCATCTTTATTTCTCTTCACAACAGTAATTTATCTGACATTAAAGCATATGTTAATTTGCTTATTATCTGCTTCCCTCTGGATATAAGGAGGGACCTTCCTTGAAGTCCTTCACAGGGTCAAAGACTTTACTCGCTGATGTCTTCCTAGCACCTAGAAAAGTGCCTGGCACAGTCAATGCCCAGATAAACTTTGTGGAGTGGTTGAATTAATTGATACTAAATGATACAAAAAACACTAGTTATGTTTCTTGAAAACAACAACACATTAACTTTTGACTTTAAATAATACACCTGTGCAGTTAAAAAGAAAGTTGTACCGTAAGACTTAAAATGAAAACCCCACCCCCTGAATAATTTTCCCTCCCAGGTCCTGCTTTTAGAACAATTATTTTTGATACATTTAGCTGGTTTTTTTTTCTTTCTGATATTTATTTCCATATTTTAAGATATTACTTGTTTTTCAATTTTAGATATCTGTTGGTTTCCTCCTCTGGAAAATGAGTCTATGCTTTAGGGTTCTTAGGCCCGCTGAGCTTCCTCTCCCTTTATCTCCTTAATACAGTCACCTCCTATTACGTTATATCTCCTAATGTAACATATAGTTATGTAACTTGTTGTTTATAGTTTACATTATTATGACTTTGTGTATCTGTTTACTGTTGAACTATGCAGTATTCTATGATTGTATTTCATGGATTTAAAATTTTGGGGGGACTTCTCTGGTGGTCCAGTAGCTGAGACTCTGTGCTCCAGTGCAGGGGGCCTAGGTTGCGTTGCTGGTCAGGGAACGAGATCCCACATGCCACAGCTGAGTTTGCATGCCACAGCTAAGACCTGTTGCAGCCAAATAAATAAATATTAAATTTTTTTTATTTTTTTTATTTTTTTGCTTAGTGTCCTATTTGTCTCCCCCCAACCCCGCCCCCACCAGGAACTGTCTCAGTATGTGCAAACACATCAGATTGATCACTTGATTTTTTTTTTTTTTAATTAGAAATATCTCAGAGTTCCCTGTCCTTATGCCCAAATCAGCACTGGGGCTCTTCACTCTGCTGGGCATCAGCTTGTGATTTCCCTTTGTGACCCTGGGGGTTCTCTTTACCTTTTCCCTGTGTTAGGGTCCATGTTCTCTGGATCCCTGTCCTCCTCTTTCCCTGATTTACCCCTTTGTTTTGGTGAAATACATCCCTCAGTAACTTTCAAGAAAGAGTGTTTGAGGCGGTGAAATTTCTGAGACGTTTGCATTGCTGAAAATATCTTTCTTCTACCCTGACAGCTGGTTGATAATTTGGCCCGCCTCAGTGTGGGATTCTAAACTGAAGTAATTGTCCTTCAGAATTTAAGGGGTGGTACTGTAATTACCTAGCTTCAGGTGGCTGTTGAAAAGCCTTATGCCCTTTCATCATCTTCTTCCTTTCTACGTGACCGGTGTCTGTTGAGATCCTTTCTTGGTCATCAGTCTGTGTCTCTCTTGTCTTCTGTGTCTTGTGTGGGTCTTAGCGCATTTCTTCTGCGCAGGACTCACTGGGCACTTCAGCCAGCAGTGTCTGTATTAGATGAGAGGAGAGGTGATCATCTAGTGGGAGGCTGAGCCAGTTTTTTCTTTGAAGGGCTGAATAGTATTGTAGGCTTTGTGGGCAGTACCATGTGTTACTGCTACTCAGCTTTGCTTTTGCAGCATGAAGCTGCCGTAGACAGCACAGGCACGTGGTTTGCTGACCCCAGTCTGAGCACAGGTGGAAGGATTAGCCGTTGCTTTACTAGGAGTCCGGAGAGAAGACCAGAATTTGCAGACAGACATGATGGTGGTGGCTTGAGGAAGTTCTCATCTGAGGTTTTCTGTTAGTGGATGATAAGCAGGATCATTAGCTGAGAGTGAGGAAGAAAGGTTGTGTGTATCGGAAGTTTGACAAGGGGGAAAGTACATGACACAGTTGTCCATCAAAGAGTGGAAAAGTGAAGAGAATAGAGGAGAGGAATATATTGTGTTGGCTTGTCAGCATTAAGGGCTCACTTACCTGAGAGAGATGATTCTAAATTTCAGGTTCCTGGCTTTAATAGAAATATCTCTAAAATCTCACTAAATATGATATCTTACTAAAGGTCTCCCCCCTCCCCCCACAATCAGGTGAGGTTTTTTAAAATTAATCATCAGAACTATTCACATATAAGTACTGTATACTTATATGTGTGTATGTTTTTATACATACAAACATGACCTATATAACTTCTCATTTGTAGAGAAATGCCAAAAGAAAGTACTATAATTTTTCCCAAATGCATATTTGATTTAGAAATCATTTGCTTATTCATTTTTTAAAAGCCATGGAGCATTTTCTGTGTTCCAGGAATAGTTCTTGGTGCTGGGGATACAGCTGTAAACAAAAATACAAAAACATTTGCCTTTATTACACTTATATTTTAACTAACATCATCGACATTAACAAAGAAAGGAACATTATGCAGAGATGAGAAAATATAATGTTATTAAATGTATTTTTTTCAGCTTTCTTGAGGTATAATTGACAAAATTGTGTAAGACATTTAAAGTATACAGAATGATGATTTAATACATGTTTACATTGTGAAAATGCTCAGCATCATTAGCTGTAAGACAGTGGTCCCCAACCTTTTTGGCACCAGAGACTAATTTTGTGGAAGACAGTTTCCATGGATAGGAGTTGGGGGTGGTGGTTCAGGCAGTAATGTGAGCAGTGGGAAACAGCAGATGAAGCGTCACGCACTAGCCCCCTGCGTGGCCCAGTCCTAACAGGCCGTGGACAGATATCAGTCCGTGACCTGGGGATTGGTATAAGGGAAGTGAAATCAAGCCGTGATGAGATACCCCTTCACATTACTAGAAGGGCTAAAATTTAAAAAGTTTGGTGATGTAGCAAGTATAGGTGTGGATGTTGAGAAATTGGATCCCTCAAACACTAACAGGAATATAAAATTATGTAGCTTCTTTGGAAGATAGTATGGCAGTTCTTAAGGAGATTAAATGTTGAGTTACCATTATGACCCAGCAGTTCTTTCCTAGGTATATACCCAAGGAAGATGAAAGCATGTCTCCATAAAAAAATTGTTCCCAAATGATTATGGCAACATTATTCATTGTAAGGAAAAAAATAGAAATAACACAAATGTCTATCACCCAACAAGTGAATAAACAAAATGTGATATATCCATCCAATGGGATTATTATTTAGCCCTTAAAAGGAGTAAGGTACGATACATGTTATATCATCAGTAAATTTTGAAAATATTATGCTTGGTGAAAGAAGCAGTCACAAAAGGCCTGATATTATATGATTACATTTGTATGAAACATGCAGAACGGGAATCTGTAGAGATAGAAAGCTGATTAGTGATTGCGTGAGGTTGCAGGTAGGGGATGGGAAGGCCTAAAGAGTATAGGGTTTCTTTTTAAGATTTTAAAAATGTGCTACAGTTGACTGCATTGATAGTTCTACATGCCATTGAACTGTATACGTTTTCTTTTTGGCCTCTCCGTGTGGCTTGTCGTATTTTAGCTCCCTTATCAGTGATTGAACGTGAGGCCTTGTCAGTGAAAACTCAGGAGTCCTAACCACTGGACCACAAGGGAAATTCCTGAATTGTGTACTTTAAATGGATAAATTGTATGGTATGTGACCTATATTTCAAAGCTGTTTAAAAAAGCAAGACATGGCAAAAATAATCAGTGATATGAGGCAATGTCATTATATTTAATTGAGAAAAGCAAGTTACAGAGAAAAGTATAAAATATCCCATTTTAATAAAATAGTAAAAATCCAATGTTTATTACAGAGTATAAGTGATCTTGTAAGATTGAAAAATGTTGCACACCAGATGTAAACATTTGTTACCTAGGTGGTCTTAGGTAAAAAAGAGGGAGAGAAAGAAGGGAGAAAATAACTTGAAGGAAAAGGGCTTGATATAGAAGAAAGAGCATTTATAACATAATAAACATAAATCTTGAAAAGAAAATGGTAGTTGTCTATGTGGTGAGATACCAGGGTTTTTTTCTTTTTCTTATTATATTTTTCTGGATTGTTTGATTTATTTTATCAATATAAATATCTAAAACTAAATAAGAAACAATACAAATAAAACATTTATGAAATCTGAAAAAATGCAGCAGTTTGTTTTCCGTAATAGCACCCAACTGGAAACAAGCCAGTTGCCCATCAGCAGAAAAATGTAGCAATAATTTGTGGTATGCTCTATACTGGAATACTATATATCAGTGAAAAAGAAGGAACTACTGCTATACTTAGCAAATATGGGTGAATATCACAAACTATTGATAGACATCAGACACAAAAGAGTATGTTCTGTGTGATCCTCTTTTCTTGAAGCTCAGGAAAAGGTCAAACTCATCTCTGTTGTTGGAAGTCAAAGTAGTGGTTAAGGGTTGGAACTAGCACAGCAAGACTTCTGGAGTGCTGGAAATGCTCTATATCTTTATTTGACTGGTGGTTACATGCACATCTACATAGTAAAAATTCATAAGTACATTTTAGTGTTTATGTGTATCTCAATAAAAAAAGTAAAACACATCAAGCCAGAAAAAAATGAAAAAAATAAGCTTTAAAAAATCTGGTGCTCATGTAAAAAGTCTTTGTATACTTTTAAGGATACTTATATCATTTCCAAAGACAGTTTCTCTCTGCCTTCAGTTTTTTATTAATTAATTTTTAATTGAAAGATAATTGCTTTACATAATTGTGTTGGTTTCTGCCAAACATCAGCACGAATCAGCCATATCTGCCTTCATTTTTAATGGTTGCATCATATCACTTTCTGTGGGTGCATCATAATTTATTTAAGCAGTCTCTCGATGGAACTCTTGGGTTGTTTCTAACTTTTATATACTGTAAAGAGCGGTAGAGTTTGCATTTTTTCTTATACTTCTTCCTGTACTTTTCTGGTCATTTCCTTTTGATGAATTCCTAAAAGGAGGATGGTTTGCTTGTTTGGAGGTTAAGTACATTTGCATTCTTGCCTGTGCCGTATAATTGTTTCTCTGTACTCTCACTGACTTGGTGATTAACTTTACAAACATAGATTTTGATCTGTTATGTAATAAATTCTTATTTTAATTTGCATTTTAAAATATTTTTGGTGAAATTTATATTTTCATGTTTTTGGACATGTAGGCTATAATTTCCTTTTCATATCTTATATACTTATTGCTTGTATTCTTATCTCTTAAAAGTCTTTTAAGCAGGTAAGTCAAATAAACAAAAAATACATAAAGATTAATACACTTAACACCTCAGATAGAAAAAGACAAATAAATACCAAATGATATCACTTACCTGTGAAATCTAAAATATGATACAAATGAACTTATCTGTGAAGCGGAAACAGACTCACAGAGAGAACAGACTGGTGGTTGCCAGGCAGGAGGGTTAGGGGAGGGGTGGATTGGGAGTCTGGGGTTAGCAGATGCAAGCTGTTATATAGAATGGATAAACAAGTTCCTGTTGTATAGCACAGGGGACTATTTTTAATATCCTGTGACAAACCATAATGGAAAAAAAAAGAAAAATACAGTTAACTTGAGAAATGAAACATTACCAGTGCAGTTGAAGCATCCTGTTGCTTAACATTAATAACATGTTAGAGCTCTTCATGTATGAAGAATATTGGTTTTGTTGCTTGTTGTAGACCTTTTCCCTATCTTATTTTCTGTCATATAACTTAGTATTTCCGTGGTGGCTCAGACGGTAAAGAATCTACCTGCAATGCAGGAGACCTCGGTTCAGTCCCTGGGTTGGAAAGATCCCTTGGAGAAGGAAATGGCAAGCACTCCAGTATTCTTACCTGAAGAATCCCATGGACAGAGGAGCCTGGTGGGCTACAGTCCATGAGATTCAAAGAGTTGGATGTGACTGAGTAACTATCTCTTTTTAGAGTCTTTTATTAAATCTATATTGGCTTCAGTTGTGAGATATTCTGTTTAATAAACAATTAAGGATAGAAATATACTGTCAGTTAAACCATGACACTCTTAGTTTAAGAGGCATCCTAATTTCAGAGATGTTAAAAGATGAGAAAATATTCATCCTAGAATTGATGAAATATATATATATGTTTGGCTGTATGTGTGTGTTGTATGTTTTCTTTAGTCAGATTTATCAGTCTTTTCTACTATTTCCTATTTTTCTATTGTCAGTCCTAGACTTTCCTACACCAACATTAAAAAAAAATTCACCTAGTTTTACTTCTAGTGTTTTTATGCCTTAAACATTTTTCATCTTTAATTCATCCTGTTTATTTTAATGTAAGATCTAGTTTTTGTCCTTTTACCCAAATAGCCAGTTGTCATAAAGTTAGAGGCCACTAGCAGTTTTTTGAATAAGTAATGAATGATACAGTCAGATGTGCTTTTTGAAAAATATTAATATGGCAGTGGGTCTTGGTTGGGTTTAGTCTAAAAAGTCCCAGTTGCATTTTCTATTAAATATATATCTTAATTCATTTGTAATAAGAGGAATATGAACATTACAACTGTGATTTCATATTGCCTTAAATAATGCATCTGAATATTCTTGGAATCAGTCAAATAATTAAAACAATTTTTTGCCACATAGACCATGGTTTTAATCCTGTGCTTAAAGTTTGTGTGAATCTGGGCAAGTTACTTAATTTTTCTTAATATTCAGCCTCCCTGTTTGTGAAGTGGGCATAGAAGTATCTTCTCATAGGATCGCTGTAAGGATTAGATGAGGAGATATAAAAGCAAAGTACTAGGCTGAATTAGTTCTTAACTCTTCCTCCTCTCAGGACCGTGAAGATCAAGTGTACTAATCACAGCCTAGCTTCTCTTGTATCTGGGGTTACTCTAGATCTCTAGGGTTACTTGAGTAAAGAATTCGTTAGACCTCTTCAAATTCTGATTTAGGTGTCTCAGGATTTGACTAGAACTTTTCTGGCCTCCTGGAAGTAGCTTACATGACAGATCTGTCTGTTTTCTGTTGTTGCTTTTAAGCTGCTCTTCTGTGAATGTGCTGAAATCTTCATAGCTTTTAGGGTTTTGTAGGTAGGGGATTCGTATGTATTTTAGGTTTCACTGATACAGCTTTTATTCTGTCATTGTCATTAGGATAACCTCTGCTGCTTTTCTTTCACAGTTTAGATTTGTGGATATATTTTTTAATAGGTTTGTGTGGTTCAGATCCCATTTCTTAGGGCTGAGGGTCCAGGGGTAAGTCTATTAAAAGGGAAATATTTTGAAGATACCCTTGGATAAGAAACTCCTCTTTTGACTTGCTTCTTTTTGTCAGCAGTGTTTTTGAATGGTTTCTGTGAGCCCAGTACTTGCGAATGTTATCCTTGGAGGAGTAAGTTCTAGATCTTGCACTGGTTGTTTACATCTTGGTGAAGAGGAGAGAGAGAGATGAAATCTTCTATATGAAACCACAGTAAATCACATGAGATTGTACGTAGTTATGTGTCAGATTGAAGAGCAGTGTGCAGGAGAAGAGGGGGGAGTTATGTGCTCAGTGAGGGCAGGAGTGGTCCTTAGGAAATGTGTTTCATTAAGGTGGTAAGAACATAAGCTTTGGGGAGCAGCAGTACTGAAGTTACAGCAACAGCAATCAGTTTTGGCATGCTTTGGCCCGAAGGGTTTTTGGAGGTTTTGGAAATAATTTGATAAAATGAGACCAAATTATTCAGTCCTTAGAAGTAAAGCAAGTTAAAATTTAAGGGATAACATATACTGTTACTGACTTTTGGCTTCTCACTCTATTTCCTTTCTTTTTAAGGTTGTAAATTGATCAATTGTAAATGAAGATTGGAGGGAAAATCCAAACTGTTTAGAACCAGTGTTGTTTTTTTTTTTTTTTCCCCAAAAGGAGGGGGTTTCTACGTAAGTTATATATGTATTGGGTTATCCTCCCAACAAGAAGATTTAAAACAACATTGATAGGAAAGTAGCATTGATAAGTTATATGTTTGCTTTTTCCTTTCTGTCCCTCTTACTTGGTTTTAGCTAATTATGTAGCAGAAAGTTTTCATTTCAAAGTCTTTCCCCTGCCATTGAAAAAGCCAAGGGGTGTAGGGTCAAACTCATCTGCAAAAGGATATTTTGAGCTATAATTCTGCAGGTTCGAACTTGGGGGAACCAGAGTACTGTTGAGGCCTCTATGCTGTGTGTGAGCAGCTGTGAATTGGCTGTAGTAATAGTGTCAGCACATCTAGACCCCTCTTCTGCTTCAGTTCAGTGCGGTGCAGCGGACGTAGCTACGAAGGGAGAGGGTTATTGACGTTTACTACTTCTGTCTGAGCAGAATTGAAAATGATAGACGATGATGGGCTTTCCTTGTCTCAGTCGTAATATCGTTGCTGTCGTGTGGCCACCCTCGACTTAACAATCACTGGGCCTATGTCCCATGTCTTACTTGTGTGACACTGTAAATTATATGATCTCCTTAATAACAACCAAAAGTTGTATTTATGACTGCTTAATTACTATAACTAAATAGATTAAAAATACTGACAAGACTTTTGAGCCCCAGATGAAGGGTGACTTGGCTGACTCAGTGTCCCAGACATGTGTTTGATAATTCTGGTGTGCCTGCAGTTCCACAGTACATTGCAGAGGAATAGACCTCAATAGCTATGTTTTTAACCACATAAAAGCTGTATTCCACCTGATTGATCCAGGAGTGGGCATTTGACCTAAGGGCTGCTAATCTGTAAACCAGCTAACAACCTAGCATTGTCTGGTGGGGAAAATTACAGCCATGTATAGGGAACATGGAGTTAATTTGCCACTGAGCCATGAGAGCCTAAGCTGGGAAGATAACATTAGCGTGGAGTCCTGTAAAACTAAAGTTTAAGAGACTGGAAAGTTAAGTATAAGCAGAAGCTGTGAGTTACAGAAATGGTAAAGGAGTTGAGGAAGCCAGTTGGTAACCAGAAGAGAATGAGGCATCTGTGATGAGAGAAGCACAAAATTGTAAGCAGGAAGCCATGTGGTGAGAGAGGGATGGGCACAGAGCCTGAGACTGGAGATTGTGCTGTCTGGCTCTGTAGATACTCCTCTCCGGTTACTCCAGGACTTCTGTGGCTCCTGCCCTTCTGGAGACCCCATCCCGTTTTTTCCCCAGGAAAGCGTGCAGGCGTTGGTGTCAGACTTTTGGCAGTAGAGTTCTGGCTCTGTCTTTTACTACTTGTGTGACCTTGGAAAGGTTGTTTTAACTCCTCTGTCTCATTCCTTATGTGTAAAAAGTGAGCATCATAAGTAATATTGATACCTTTCCTTATGGGGCTGATGTCAGGATTAAATGAGATGACACAAAAGTTTTAATAACAATAGTAAGATCATAACCAGTGTTCAGTGAGTAGTGTCATACATAACATGCTCTTTAGGGTAATTTGAATGAATTTCTTGCAACTAAAAGAGCCTAAGGAAATAATTTGCTTGGAGATTCACTTAGAGAAGTGCAGCCTAGTGTGTGGGTTGAGTAATCAGGGTTATTTTAGGTAGTGAACAGGGCACTAAAAAATAGTCTTATTCACCTTATGAGTAATGGGACTTGCTGTATTTACTCACATACCTTCTTTTATTGTATTTTGCTTCATTGTAGTTCACAGATACTTTGTTTTTTACAGTTTGAAGGTTTGTGGCAACCCTCCATGAGCAAGTCTGTTGGTGCCTTTTTTCCAGCAGCATTTGCTCACTTCTTGTCTCTGGGTCGCATTTTGGTAATAATTCTCAAAATATTTCAAGCTTTTTTCTTATTATATTTGTTATGGTGATCTGTGATCAGTGAACTTTGATGTTACATTGTAATTGTTTTAGGACACCCCAAACCTTCCCCATATACCATAGTGAGCTTAATGTGTGCATTCTGTCTACTCCACCAACTGGCCATTGATGTCTCCACCTCTACTGATCTCTGTCCATCTGTTGAGGCCTCCCTATTCCAAAAAAATGGGGTATTGAAATTAGGCCAAGTAATAACCCTACAGTGGCCTCTTAAGTGTTCAAGGGAAAGGAAGAGTGGCACGCCTTTCACTTGAAATCAAAAGCTAGAAATGATTAAGTTTAGCATGGAAGACATGTTGAAAGCCAAGATAAGAAAGCGGAACCAGCCTTATTGTTCATAATGGATCTGAACAGAAGATCAAACCAGTTACAATATTCTATTAGGGGAAGGCCCCAACTCTCTTCAGTTGTATGAATACTGGGAGGGGTGAAGAAGCTGCAGAAGAAAAGTTTGAAGCTATCAGAAGTTGGTTCACGAGGTTTAAGGAAAGAAGCCGTCTCTGTAACATAAAAGTGCAAGGTGAAGCAGCAAGTACTGATGAAGAAGCTGCAGCAACCTGGCCAAAAGTTTTAGCTAATGAAGGTGGCCACACTAAACAACAGGTTGTCAATGTAGACAAAACAGCCTACTGTTGGAAAAAGATGCCATCTAGGACTTTGACAGGTAGAGAGGAGAAGCCAAAGCCTGGCTTCAGAGGACGGGTTGACTCTCTTGTTAGGGACTAATGTATCTGGTATCTTTAAAGTGAAGCCAGTGCTCATTTACCTTTCCTCAAATCCTGTGGCCCTTAAGAATTATGCTAAGTCTTCTTTCCCTGTGCTGTACAAATGGCGTAATAAAATCTTGATGGTAGCACATTGGTTTACATGTTTGTTGTGGTTTTTTTTTCTAAGACAACTTTTATTGACGCGTAGTTGATTTACAGTGTCGTGTTTCAGGTGTACAGCAAAGTGAAGCAGTTATTTTTTTTCAGATTCTTTTCCATTATAGGTTCTTGCAAGATATCAAGTATACTTCCCTGTGCCATACAACAGGTCCTTGTTGTTTATCTAATTTATATACAGTAGTATGTATCTGTTAATCCCAAACTCCTAATTTATCCCTCCACTTCCCGTTCCCGTTTGGTAACCATAAGTTTGTTTTCTATGTCTGTGAGTCTGTTCTGTTTTATAAATAATTTCATTTGTATCACTTTTTTAGACTATACATATAAATAATGTGATATTTGTCTTTGACCTACTTCACTTAGTGTAATAATCTCTAGATCCACCCATGTTGCTGCAAATGGCATTATTTCCTCCTTTTTTTTATGGCTAAGTAATATACGACTATATAAATCTCACATCATCTTTATCCATTCATCTGTTAATAGACATTGGGTTGCTTCCAAGTCTTTGCTATTATAAACAGTGCTGCTGTGACCATTGAGGGGGGTGCATCTTTTCAAATTAGTTTCTGTCTCTTTCGGATATATGCCCAGGAGTGGATTGCTGGATCATGTGGTAACTATTTTTTAAGCAGTCTCCATACTGCTCTCCATAGTGGCTATACCAATTTACATTCCCACCAACAGTGTTTACGACGTGTTTTACTGAATATTTTAAGTCTACTGTTGAGACCTACTGCTCAGAAAAAAGATTCCTTTCAAAATATTACTGTTCATTGACAATGCACTTGGTTCCCAAGAGATGGAGATGTTCAAGATTAGTGTTGTTTTCATGCTTGCTAATACATCTATTCTGCAGCCCATGGATCAAAGAGTAATTTTGACTTTCAAGTCATTATTATTTAAGAAATATATTTTGTAAGGCTATCAGTGAAAGTGTTAGTCATTCAGTCATGTCTGCCTCTTTGCGACCCCATGGATAGTAGCCCACCAGGCTCCTCTGTCCATGGGATTCTCCAGGCAAGAATACTGGAGTGGGTTGCCATTTCCTTCTCCAGGGGATCTTCCTAACCCAGGGATCAAACCCAGGTCTCCTGCATTGCAGACATAGTCTTAACCGTTTGAGCCACCAGGGAAGCCCGTAGCTGTCACAGATGTAAGGCTATGGCTGCCACAGATAGTGATTACTTTGATGAATCCAGGCAAAGTAAATTGAAAACCTTCTGGAAAGGATTCACCATATTTGCTGCCAGTAAGAACATTCATGATTCCTTGGAAGAGGTCAAAATATCGACATAAATAGGAGTTTGGAAGAAGTTGCTTCTGGATGACTTTAAAGGGTTCAAGATATAAGTGGAGGAAATAACTAGCAATGGTGGAAATAGAACTGTAAGTGGAGCCTGAATGTGTGATTGAATTGCTACAATCCTATGATTGCTGCTGCTGCTGCTAAGTCACTTCAGTTGTGTCCAACCCTGTGCGACCCCAGAGACAGCAGCCCACCAGGCCCCACTGTCCCTGGGATTCTCCAGGCAAAAACACTGGAGTGGGTTGCCATTGCCTTCTCCAGTGCATGAAAGTGAAAAGTGAAAGTGAAGTCACTCAGTCATGTCCGACTCTTCATGACCCCGTGGACTGTAGCCTATCAGGTTCCTCCGTCCATGGGATTTTCCAGGCAAGAGTACGGAGTGGGTTGCCATTTCCTTCTCCAATCTCATGATTCAACTCGGATGAATGAAGAGTTGCTTTTTATGGGTGAGCAAGAAAGTGTTTCCTTGATATAGAATCCTCTGGTGAAGAAGCAGTGATGATTGTTGAAATTTTAACAAAGAGTTTAGAATATTACAAAAACTTAATGATAAAGCAGTGGCAGTGTTTGAGAGGATTGACTCCAATTTTTGAAAGAAGTTCTGTAGGTAAAATGCTATCAGTCAGCATTGCATGCTACAAGAAAATCATTCATGAAAGGAAGGGTCAGTCACTGTGTCAGGCTTCATCTTTGTCTCATTTTAAGAAATTGCCACAGCCACCCCAACCTTTGGTAGCCACCAACATGATCATCAGCAGCCACTGACATTGAAGCAAGACCCTCCACCAGCAAAATGATTGACTTGCTAAAGGCTCAGATGGTGGTTAGCGATTTTTAGAAATAAAAGATGTTTAAATTAAGGTATGTCCTTTTTTTAAGACATAATGCTATTGTACACTTAATTGACCGTAGTATAAACATGACTTATATGCACTGGAAAACCAAAAAACTGGTATGACTTGCTTTATAGCAATATTTAGTTTATTGCAGTGTTCTGGAACTAAACCCAGAATATCTCAGGGATATCCTTTATTTTTCAACCATTTACTAGTTGCTTGGAGCTGTTCTAAGTATTTTACCTGTATTAATTCATTGGATCATCACAATTAACTGTTAAAGAAGGTACGGTTGTTACCTTCATTTTAAAGAGGTAGAAACTTAGCAACAGGAAGGCTAACTGTCTTGCTTTATATTATACAGTATGTAAGTAGCAGAACTAGGAAATGAACCCAGGTGGTATGGTTATAGTTTTAGGCTTTTTTGAAAGCATCTATGTCTTTTTCAGTTTTTATTTACCATTTTAAATGAAGCCAAGGAGAAGGTTTGAGTTTGTTGCTACAGTTTCTTTTACATTATTCTAGTGCTTCTCTCCCGTTTTAATAAAGAGTTAGCATCTAGTTATAGAGTATTAGGTGGGCAAGATAGTGATACTAGGTAGTATACTATCGTAAGAGGCTTATACTGTATGTGAAGTGGTACTGTCCCTTGAAGTTAGACCATGGTAAGTCGAAAGTTATATGCTGTAAATCCTGAAGCAATTCTATTTTTAAAAAGGTTGAAGGTAATAAGCCATCAAAAGAGATAAAGTGAAGTCAGAGTTATACTTATTTAATTCAAAAGAAGGCATTACAAAAAGGAGAAAAAGAACCTTGGACAAATAGAAACAAATTGTAAGATAATAGACCTAAATTTGACCAGATTGGGAATCATATTAAATATAAATGGTCTAAACAGAGATTCTCAGATTGGGTTAAAAAGCAAGACTCAACTATATCCTTGCCTATAAAAAATATGCTTTACATATAAAGATGCAAACAGTAAAGGATGGAAAAAGATACACTCTACTCACAACAGTCAAAAAGAAAGATGGAGTGACTGTATTAATATTAGACAAAGTAGACTTCTTCAGAGCAAAGGATATTTCCAAGAATAAAGGATGTCATTAAAAAATGATAAAGAGGTCAGTTAATCAGGAGGACATAACGGATCTAAACATTTGTGCCTCTAAGAACAGAACTTCAAAAATGGATAGCGCTCCAAGGAGAAACAGTCAAATATGCAATTTTAGCTGGATGTTTCAATACCCTTTCTTGAGAATTTAAAAAATTGACCTAATTAACATTTACAGAATATTTCATCTAACAGCAGCGGAGTATTATTCTCAGGTCTCTTTAAATGTACATAAAGCATTTTCCATTATGGACCATATTTTGGGTCATAAAGTAAGTCTCTATAATTTAAAAGGATTGAGATCTTATGTTCTCTGATCACAATGGAATTAAATTAGAAACAGAAAACTTTGGAAAATTTACTAATACTTGGAAACTAAATAATGCAATTCAAAGAGATTAAAAGTTTTGTACCGAATGAAAATGAAAACAGAACATACCAGAATTTGTGGGATTCCATTAAAGCAATACTTAGGGGGAATTTGTATCACTGAATGCCTGTATTAGAAAAATATCTCAAATTAATGACCTCTACTTCTACCTTAAGAAATTAAAAAGCAAATTAAACCAAAGTAATTAGAAGAGAGGAAATGGTATAGACCAATGTGGAAATTAATGTATAGAAAACAGACAAATAGTAGATAAAATCACTACAACCCCAAACTGCTTCTTTGGGAACATCAGTAAAATGGATAAAGCTTTAACCAGACTTTCAGAGTTATCATCATTACAGACTCCACAGATAATGAAAGGACAACAGGAAAGTATTATAGACAGCTTTATGTCTGTAAATTTTATAACAAGAAAAAGATTGTTCAAAGACATATACTCAGGAGTAGACAACGTGAGTGGCTGTGTATCTATTAGAAAAATTGAATTTGTCATTTAAATATTTCCCCCAAAACACCATTCAAGCCCAGATGGTGAATTCTACTAACCATTTAAGAAATAAATTATATCAGTTCTGTACAAACACTTGAAAAAATTGCAGAGGAGGAGTGCTTCCTAATTTTCTTTGTGAGGCCAGCATAACCCTTATACTTAAACAAGATATAGACTTTATGAGAAAAAAAGTCTGCACAAAAATATTCCACATGCAAAAATTTTAAATTATAGGAAATTGAAGGCGACATTTTATTAAAAATATATATATAATGACCAAGTGGAGTAATCATTCAGGAATGCAAGGTTAGTTTAACATTTAAAAAGCAGTAAATGTAATTCACTCTATGAACCAACTAAAAAAGAAAAACCATGTAATCATCTCTATAAATGCAAAAATAAAAACATTTAATAGTCTTACGTCCATTCCAGATAATACCTGAGCACAACAAGATTAGAAAGGAACTTCTTCAACCCAATAAAGAGCATATCCCCCCAAAACTACGGATAATGTATTTTTAATGATGGAAAACCAAATGATTTCTCCCTGAGACCAGAAGCAAGGTTGTCTACTCTCACCACTTCTGTTCCACACTGTACTATAAATTCTAGACACTACAGTCAAGCAAGCAAAAAAGATAAAAGGCACCTAGAATGGAAAGGAAAAAGGAAAAGTATCTCTTTTTTCTTTTTTAAACACAACTGTTAGAAAATCTGATGGAACCTATGAAACTACTGGAACTGCTAAGTTTTGTAAAGTTATGGGATACAGAATCAATGTAGAAATATCAGTTGCACTTCTTTATACTAGCAACAAACAGAAATTGAAATTTAATACAACCGATACCATTGACAATAGCAACATGTATGCAATACTGAAAACTACACGGCAGTGCTGAGCAAAATTAGAGAGCATTTAGATAAGGCAGGAGACATTCTTTGTGCATGGGGTCAGAGACTCATTGCTGCTAAGGTGAAAGCTCTGCCCAGTTGAGTTATTGATTCACTGCAAGCCCAATCAGAATCTTAGCAGGCTTTTTCTGTAGAAATGGACAAGGCGATTCTGAAATTCATGTAGAAATGGCCAGGACCCAGAATATCTAAAACAACTTTGAGAAAGAAGAACGGGCTTGGAGAGCTAATACTACCTGATATCACAATTCATTGCAGAACTAAAGTAATCAAAACAGTGTAGTATTGGTATAAAGATTGAGAAATAGATCAATGGAATAGAAGAGTCCAGAAAAAAGTCCAATAAATATATGGACAGCTGAATTTTAATGCAAGTACAAAGGCAATTTATTGAAGAAAAGATAGTCTGTTAAAAAAAATGATGCTGGCTCAATTGGATATATATCTATGTATAAGCAAATGAACTTCATCTATACCTTGTACTGTATACAAAAATTAAATCAAAATGAATCATAGACCTCAATGTAAAACCTGAAGTTATAAAACATGGAGACAAAAACAGGGCAAAATCTCTGTAACCTTGATTTAGGTACAACACCAAAAGCACAGCCCAAAAAACAACACAATGATGAATTGAACTCCATCAAATTAAAGTGCGTGCCCTTTGAAAAATATTAAGAGATGCTTAGTAAGCACCTGTGGAATTGAATTGGTTCTTTGGTCCTCCTGGTATCCTGACCTGGAACTGGGGATCATGGGCTCCTGTCTCTCTTCAGATCACAACTGTTCCAGTGGCCCTCTGTGGCCCTTATTTTTCTCACCTGTAACATGTATGGTTTGGACCACATGATTTCCAAGGTTCCTTCCAGCTTAGACACCTAACATGTCTGTGAAACAATTGACTTGCAAAGCAATATCTACCATTAAATGTATTTTTAAAAATTAAAATTAAAAAAATTTAATTCATTTGGTGAAGTGGTTCTCAAATGAGGCAGTTTTGTCCCCCAGGGGACATTTGGAGTATCTGGAGATGTTTGATTGCCAAAACTAGTTAATGGCATCTAGTGGATAGAGACCACAGATACTACCAAACAGCCTGTTATGCATAGCCAAGTCCTCCTCACACAGAATTATCTAGTCCCAAATATCAGTAGTGCCAAGGTTAAGAAATCCTAGTATAGAATATCTAAAATCTGTTTAGCTGCTTATTATTTGAAACCTGTGGTATTACACCTTCCTATGTTGAACTCGATGGGCATGAGTTTGAGTAGACTCCGGGAGTTGGTGGTGGACAGGGAGGCCTGGCGTGCTGTGATTCATGGAGTTGCAGAGTTGGACACGACTGAGGGACTGAACTGAACTGATGTCGAACATATTCTTGGTAAAACAAGTTGCTTAATAAAATCCTTTGGAGAACATTGTGTCTTAGATTTTGGGGAATGTGTGTAGATGATGTATTTATGAGACTCTTATTTTTGAAATAATTTTTATATAACTGTGGGGAGTTGATCAATTTGGATATGTTGAAGTTTGTGTTCTCATACCATTTAGAAAAAATATATATTTTTTGGAATTCCCTGGTGGTCCAGCGGTTAAGAGTCCAGCTTGCACTGCAGGGGATATGAATTTGATCCCTGCTCAGGGAGTTAAGATCCCACCCACATGCCGCAGAAAAACTAAGCTCACTCGCCTCAACTACTGAGCCCATGCGCCGCAGCTGGAGAATCCACGTGCCAGAACAAAGATCCTGCATGACACAACTAAGACCCGACACGGCCAGATAAATAAAAATTAAAAAATGTTTTTAAAAACTTACCACCACCATACATATAATTTCCCAGCCTAGTCTAATAGAGGCCACCAGTAGAGCTTAATTTTAATGGATGAACTAAAATTTAGTTTTTTAAATAATCTGAAATTTACGTTTGCTGCTGCTGCTGCTAAGTCGCTTCAGCCATGTCCGACTCTGTGCGACCCCATAGACAGCAGCCCACCAGGCTCTGCCATCCCTGGGATTCTCCAGGCAAGAACACTGGAGTGGGTTGCCATTTCCTTCTCCATTGTGTGAAAGTGAAAAGTGAAACTGAAGTCGCTCAGTCGTGTCCAACTTGTAGCGACCCCATGGACTGTAGCCCACCAGGCTCCTCCACCCATGGGATTTTCTAGGCAAGTGTACTGGAGTGGCTTGCATTGCCTTCTCCGGAAATTTATGTTTAAGATTCGCTAATGCCTACTTTGCTACCTTTTTGCCAATATTCCACAAATAGGCCGAGACCCAGGTTCTCAGATTGGAGAATTTAATCAGTTTATATGGTGATGCTTAGATCTTAGTATTTTTTGTTTTCTTGTTACTTAAAAAAAAAGAGAGAGAACCTAGGGGAGAGAGAAAATAGGTTTTAGTGGAAGAATGAAGGAAATGAACAGGGATTTGAATTGGGTTGAGAACATTGGCCCTTAATATGTTGCCTTATGAGAAGTGGTATTTTTTCAAATAGAGGGAAACTAGGAATTTTGTATATTCAGTTTGATAAGTAGTTTGCTGCTAATACAAATATATCTACAGCTGCACCCAGAAGACTGATGTTACACAGTTGAATTTAGTCCACGCATAGCCGCCTTCTACATGTTAATCCCACCTGTTGTACTGAAGGAGTATTTTCTGAGATAGAATCTATCCCTGTTTTTGTTCTAGGCCAGGAGTTGGCTGACTTTCCATCAAGGCCCCAGATAGTAAATACTTAAGGCTTTTTTCTCTGTAGGCCATACAGTCTGTGTTGCATCTATTCAGGTCTGCCTTTGTAGCATAAAAGGAACCATAAACAGTACAGAAATGAAGAAGTGTGGCTGTATCCCAGTAAAACATAATTTACAAAAATGAGCCTGGGTCCAGCTTGTAGATCATAGTTTGCCAACCCCTGTTGTAAGCCATCAGCATTTTCTCTTTGGAACATTTGGCATTTCTGGTTAGTTTCCCAGTGGTGGCTGGTTGCAGATGGAAGAAAGAGGTACCTTGTCACTTGCAGCTGCTCTGCTGTATTGAATGGCTTTTCTTGATGATGGTGTAGGGTAAGTAGATGATAGGAGCTTTAACTGAGAAAGAGAGTTAACTCCTTAATTCTTTAATTAGAGTTAAAAAAAAAGGCTTGGTTCCCTTCTCCATCACAACCCATATGCAGGTGGTTGACAAATTCTAGCAAGTTTACCTTTGAAAAATCTCTGAAATTAGGTTGTGTGTGTGTGTTTAATAGAAGTACTTATAACCTCTTGGCTGGAGCAGGGTAATACCTTCTTATCACTCTCTGCTTTTAAGGTTCTTTTCTCTAATCCATCAACCTCCACAGATGTTGCCAGCTACCTTTCTAAAATGAAAGTGTTATGGCACACATGTCTGCCTATAAAAAATTATACAGTGGTTCCCAGTCATTCAGAATAGTGGTTCTTAACCACTTTTTATTTCTGAGTTCCTTTGAAAATCATTTGATAGCTGCAGATCCAGGAAAATGAGTTTGTGTGTGTGTGTGTTTAACACACAATTTTCATACTTTGGGGAGCAGGGCATTTCATGGCCCTAGGGTTTAATTCGTGATCTCTGAGTTAAGAAATCTTGATTTAGAGAATAAAGTGCATGTTTCTTCCCAGGCTGTTGTTAATATTTTGTGATCTGCCTCCAGTCTGTCTTCATAGGTTATTGTTCATTTCCGTACACACACGCACACATATACGCATGCGCGCTTTTTCTGCAGCACACTAACCAGCGTTGTCCTGACATGCCAATTTCTTCCATTCTTCTGTCTTTGCAAGTATTATTTACTCTTGTCAGGAATGTCCTTCCCATTACCCTCCATCTGCCCAATATTTGCTCATTAAGGCTCATCTCAAATATCAGGTTCTCTGTGAAAGCCATCCTCACCTTTCCTCCTTGACAGACATAAGTAAATACGGAGGAATTGTAGTGACTGAGACTTGTAGAGAATCCTTCCCTTTGGAAGGGAAAGGTATGGATAAGGATGGAAGAAGGAAAATTCTAGGAGAGAGTTCCTTACTTTTAAGAGATATTCCTCCTCTTAACCTCCGTGAGCCTCAGTTTCCTAAGTTGAATGTAATAATACTTATCTCAGGGGGCTGTTAAAATAAATGAATGTCCCAGTCCCTACATCAAGTCAGTCTTTATGCAGGCAATTCCCTTCCTCTGGTCATTGGGTGGCCCCAGGAACTTAGGCAGGAGCAAACATCTTCAGAGATCCAGTACTCTCGGTTCTTAATAAAATATCTGAATGGAAAACTAGGCTGTAAATCTAGTAATACAAGATTTCTTGAAATCCTTCTGCCAAAATTGTGGTAAGGTGTGTGTTGTAAGCTACAAGTTGCTATGCTAATATTTATGTTGTTATAGGCATTGCTGCTTTTAAAAGACCAGTGGATCTTTGCTATTAAAGTACGTGATGCTTTTTTTGGCTAGTCAGTTGCTGCTAGAATAGAGCTCCATCTTTCACAAATTAACACTTATGGTTTTCACTGTTCAGTGAATGACTGGGAGGGTGTATGATCTGATAATTCGTAATTTTGCTGGGTACATATTTGGTCCTAGTCTGCCACTGGTAGGCACATTTGTTATTCTCTGGTTTTTTTTGTGTGTGTGTAGTAACTTTGGTTGTGAGGACTGTTTATGCTGCAGGAGGCAACTAGTTCTGGTGATCAAAGAGAAGTAGAAGACAGTACATCTAGAAAGGAATTTGGGGTAAATTGTAAGATTCTGTGGTGGCTTAATAAATTCATGATGTAAAAGAGTTTGGTTTGCAACTTGCAAATAACTAGGGATTCAGTTCAGTTCAGTTCAGTTCAGTTGCTCAGTAGTGTCCGACTCTTTGCAACCCCATGAATCACAGCACACCAAGACTCCCTGTCCATCACCATCTCCTGGAGTTCACTCAAACTCATGTCCATCGAGTCGGTGATGCTATCCAGCCATCTCATACTCTGTCATCCCCTTCTCCTCCTGCCCCCAATCCCTCCCAGCATCAGAGTCTTTTCCAATCAGTCAACTCTTCGCATGAGGTGGCCAAAGTATTGGAGTTTCAGCATCAGTCCTTCCAATGAACACCCAAGACTGATCTCCCTTAGGATGGACTGGTTGGATCTCCTTGCAGTCCAAGGGACTCTCAAGAGTCTTCTCCAACACGACAGTTCAAAAGCATCAATTCTTCGGCACTCAGCTTTCTTCACGGCACTCTCACATCTATACATGACTACTGGAAAAACCATAGCCTTGACTAGACGGACCTTTGTTGGCAAAGAAACGTCTCTGCTTTTGAATATGCTATCTAGGTTGGTCGTAACTTTCCTTCCAAGGAGTAAGTGTCCTTTAATTTCATAGCTGAAATCACCATCTGCAGTGATTTTGGAGCCCCCCAAAATAAAGTCTGACACTGTTTCTACTGTTTCCCCATCTATTTCCCATGAAGTGATGGGACCAGATGCCATGATCTTAGTTTTCTGAATCACCATTGAGCTTTAAGCCAACTTTTTCCCTCTCCTCTTTCACTTTCATCAAGAGGCTTTTCAGTTCCTCTTCACTTTCTGCCATAAGGGTGGTGTCATCTGCATGTCTGAGATTATTGATATTTCTCCCTGCAATCTTGATTCCAGCTTGTGCTTCTTCCAGCCCAGCGTTTCTCATGATGTACTCTGCATATAAGTTAAATAAGCAGGGTGACCATATACAGCCTTGATGTACTCCTTTTCCTATTTGGAACCAGTCTCTTGGTCCATGTCCAGTTCTAACTGTTGCTTCCTGACCTGCATATAGGTTTCTCAAGAGGCAGATCAGGTGGTCTGGTATTCCCATCTCTTTCAGAATTTTCCACATTATTTCAGGGTTTTTTAGAATCACTGAAAGTCTGTTGGAGTAAAAAAATTAGTTATACTTTAATGTGCTACTTGCCTGGAAAATCCCATGGATGGAGGAGCCCGGTAGGCTGCAGTCCATGGGGTCACTAAGAGTTGGGCATGACTGAGCGACTTCACTTTCACTTTTCACTTTCATGCATTGGAGAAGGAAATGGCAACCCACTCCAGTGTTCTTGCCTGGAGAATCCCAGGGACAGAGGAGCCTAGTGGGCTGCTGTCTATGGGGTCGCACAGAGTCGGAGACGACTGAAGCGACTTAGCAGCAGCAACATTCTCAAATTTGGGAATATTTCAAGATGTCTTGAGACAGATCGCTCTTAAACATTGAGGATCTGTTGTACTTGAAGTAATTACACAGGTACCCATTTGTTGAGGTTTATGAATTCAACAGGAATGTCTTTCTATCACTGTGTATGTATATGTGTGTATATCTTCTTAATGAGACTTGTAAGATCCTGTAATTTAATAGTCCCATTTATAAGGACTGTCTTTTTATTGCCTCCAGTCCAAGCTTTTGTTTTTGCTGTGGCAAACGTTGCCCTTTATACCAGCTTCTCCAGACTCACTTCCTGATGCTTCCCATCACTCTTTTTTACATTTTACCCTCTAATTATATTGTACTCCACTACTGACAGTTCCCTGAATGCCAGTGACAAAGGATTTCACTGTCCCTAGCCTTTGTACATGGTGTTTTCCTTTGTCATTGTGTTTACCTAATGAACTTCTGTTAGAAGTGGAAAGAGAGAAACCAGATATTTTACCCTCTACCACTCCCACATTTCCACAGTACTTAAACATCCAGTTAAGGATTAGTAGGAAGAGGGTAATTTGGCATTGTAGAAAGCACCAAGGATTAGCAAATAGAAGGCTTGTGTTTAAGAGCTACCTGTCCCTTTAATGATGTGAGCTTGGCCAGATCACATGACCTCCCTCCCATTAGATTGTTGTCTAGCTGTAAAATCAGGAGATTGGAATAAAGCAAAGGGTTAGCAAACTCACCCACTCCTTCTTTCCTTTACTTCCATTTTTCTTCCCTCCCCTTTTTATTCTTGCACATTGGAAGGATACAGTGCTTTCACGTTGCTTTATAGTAAATTACTACAGCAGTGATTCTCCTAGGGAAGGATAATGGCATTCCCTGGGTTGAGAGGGGCAAATATTAAAATGAAGACCTGGAGCTTTGAAATGTACTCCAAGTGGAGATCTCCAGAGTACCTTTCCACCTCTTAAATAATGTTCATCTGTGTTATTCTTGGTAGTAGCATGAGGCAGAAATATTTGAGGGTTTATGTAGCTTAGTTCCAGAACGCTGTTCATGAGATCGTTTCTGGCTCTGAGGTTGAAAGTGACACTAAATAAATAGCCACTAGCGCCATCTATTGGTGGAAAGAGTTATACTTTTTATTAGAAATGGACCTTATTCTTTGAAATTTTACAAGTTGAAGATTTTTGGGACTTCCCCACTGGTTCAGTAGTAAAGAATCTGCCTGCAGTACAGAGACACAGGAAATGCAGGTTCAATTCCTGGGTTGGAAACATCCCTTGGAGGAGGAGATGGCAACCCACTCCAGTATTCGTGCCCGGAAATGGACCGAGGAACCTGTTGGGCTGCTGTCCATGGGGTCACAGAGAGCTGGACGTGACTGATCATACACACACTATGAAATGACGATTTTAAGGCCAATAAGGTTTTGTATAACTCAGAAGAACTTGTAGGATTCCCTTCACTTTTTACTTTGAAAGACTTTCAAACCAAAAAGAAAATTATGAGAGCAGTAAAGAGAACTCCTGTTTACCCTCTGTACAAATTCATCAATTTTCAACATTTTGCCCTATTTACTTTGTAATTGATTTATTTCTCCCTCACACACACATATATGCTGTTTTTCTGAAATATTTGAGATTAGTTTTCATACCTCATACCCTTTTATCTCTTAATACTTCGATTGTATTAACAGCAAATTTATTTTTTTATATAACCACAATATAGTTATCAAATTCAGGAAACTGACACAGTACTTTGATTTTCAGTCTGTATTCTGGTTTCTGAATTGCCCTCAATAACATCTGTATAGCATTTACTGTAGTCCAATACAGCGGGTGTAGTTATCATGTGTCTTTGCGTTTTCTTTCATTTGTAATGGTTCCTCAACTTTTCTTAGTGTCTCATGACAGTGGCATTTTTAAAAGACTATCTAAAGACCATTCCTCAGTTTAGGTTTGTCTATTTCCTTGAGATTAGGTTCAGGTTATGGGTGAATTTAACTCAGATGACCATTATATCTACTAGTGTGGGCAGGAATCCCTCAGAAGAAATGGAGTAGCCATCATAGTCAACAAAAGAGTCCGAAATGCAGTACTTGGATGCAGTTTTAAAAACGACAGAATGATCTCTGTTCGTTTCCAAGGTAAACCATTCAATATCATGGTAATCCCAAGTCTATGCCCTGACCAGTAACGCTGAAGAAGCTGAAGTTGAACGGTTCTATGAAGACCTACAAGACCTTTTAGAACTAACACCCAAAAAAGATGTCCTTTTCATTACAGGGGACTGGAATGCAAAAGTAGGAAATCAAGAAACACCTGGAGTAACAGGCAAATTTGGCCTTGGAGTACAGAATGAAGCAGGGCAAAGGCTAATAGATCTTTGCCAAGAGAACACACTGGTCATAGCAAACACCCTCTTCCAACAACACAAGAGAAGATTCTACACATGGACATCACCAGATGGTCAATACTGAAATTAGATTGATTATATTCTTTGAAGCCAGAGATGGAGAAGCTCTACACAGTCAGCAAAAACAAGTCCAGAAGCTGACTGTGGCTCAGACCATGAACTCCTTATTGCCAAATTCAGACTTAAGTTGAAGAAAGTAGGGAAAACCACTAGACCATTCAGGTATGACCTAAATCAAATCCCTTATGATTACACAGTGGAAGTGAGAAATAGATTCATGGGATTAGATCTAATAGACAGAGTGCCTGATGAACTATGGACGGAGGTTCGTGACATTGTACAGGAGACAGGGATCAAGACCATCCCCCAAAAAAAGAAATGCAGAAAAGCAAAATGGCTGTCTGAAGAGGCCTTACAAATAGCTGTGAAAGAAGAGAAGTGAAAAACAAAGGAGAAAAGCAAAGATACACCCATTTGAATGCAGAGTTCCAAAGAATAGCAAGGAGAGATAAGAAAACCTTCCTCAGTGATCAGTGCAAAGAAATAGAGGAAGACAACAGAATGGGAAAGACTAGAGATCTCTTCAAGAATGTTAGAGCTACCAAGGGAACATTTCATGCAAAGATGGGCTCAATAAAGGACGGAGGTGGTATGGACCTAACAGAAGCAGAAGATATTAAGAAGAGGTGGCAAGAATACATAGAAGAACTGTACAAAAAGGATCTTCATGACCCAGATAATCACGATGGTGTGATCACTGACCTAGAGCCAGACATTCTGGAATGTGAAGCCAAGTGGGCCTTAGAAAGCATCACTACGAACAAAGCTAGTGGAGGTGATAGAATTCCAGTTGAGCTCTTTCAAATCCTGAAAGATGATGCTGTGAAAGTGCTGCACTCAATATGCCAGCAAATTTGGAAAACTCAGCAGTGGCCACAGGACTGGAAAAGGTCAGTTTTCACTTCCAATACCAAAGAAAGGCAATGCCAAAGAATGCTCAAACTACCGCACAATTGCACTCATTTCACATGCTAGTAAAGTAATGCTCAAAATTCTCCAAGCCAGGCTTCAGCAATACATGAACCATGAACTTCCATATGTTCAAGCTGGTTTTAGAAAGGCAGGGGAACCAGAGATCAAATTGCCAACATCTGCTGGATCATGGAAAAAGCAAGAGAGTTCTAGAAAAACATCTGCTTCTGCTTTATTGACTATGCCAAAGCCTTTGACGGTGTGGATCACAACAAACTGTGGAAAATTCTGAGAGATGGGAATACCAGACCACCTGACCTGCCTCTTGGGAAACCTATATGCAGGTCAGGAAGCAACAGTTAGAACTGGACATGGACCAACAGACTGGTTCCAAATAGGGAAAGGAGTACATCAAGGCTGTATATTGTCACCTTGCTTATTTAACTTATATGCAGAGTACATCATGCAAAATGCCGGGCTGGATGAGGTACAAGCTGGAATCAAGATTGCCGGGAGAAATATCAATAACCTCAGATATGCAGATGACACCACCCTTATGGCAGAAAGTGAAGAAGAACTAAAGAGCCTCTCTCTTTTTTTTTTTTTTCTAAAGAGCCTCTTGATGAAAGTGAAAGAGGAGAGTGAAAAAGTTGGCTTAAAGCTCAATGGTGATTCAGAAAATGAAGATCATGGCATCTGGTCCAGTCACTTCATGGCAAATAGATGGGGAAACAATGAGAGACTTTATTTTTGGGGGCTCCAAAATCACTGCAGATAGTGACTGCAGCCATGAAATTAAAAGACATGCCTTGGAAGAAAAGTTTGACCAACCTGGACAGCATATTAAAAAGCAGAGACATTATTGTCCATCTAGTCAGAGCTATGGTTTTTCCAGTAGTCATATATGGATGTGTGAGTTGGACTGTAAAGATAGCTGAGCTCTGAAGAATTGCTGCTTTTGAACTGTGGTGTTGGAGAAGACTCTTGAGAGTCCCTTGGACTGCAAGGAAATCCAACCAGTCCATCCTAAAGGAAATCAGTCCTGAATATTCATTGGAAGGACTGATGTTGAAGCTGAAACTCCAGTAATTTGGCGACCTAATATGAAGAACTGACTCACTGGAAAATATCCTGATGCTAGGAAAGATTGAAGGCGGGAGGAGAAGGGGATGACAGAGGTTGAGATGGTTGGATGGGAACACTGACTTAATGGACATGCACTTGAGTAAACTCCAGGAGTTGATGATGGGCAGGGAGACTTGGCCTGCTGCAGTCCATGGGGTTGGAAAGAGTCGGACATGACTGAGCGACTGAACTGAACTGTGCAGTCGCAGCTCAAGTACTCGTAAGTGGTGTGTCCCAGAGTATCCCATGAGAGACACACGATGTCTGTCTGCTCCTCAGGTCAAGGCATTGTCCAGTTTCATCACAGTATACTTGTTTATTTTTCCTCTTGCAGCTAATAAGCAGTCTGTGAGAAGACACTGGTTTTTTGGGTTTTTTTTACTTTTCAAAAATTGAAGTCTTTGTGGGAAAGTTTAAAATATGCCGGTAAGCCAAAGTTAGGGAAAACTTGATGTGTAAACCTGGAGACAGCCCCATTTTAGTGTGTGTTGGTACAGGTTCTCTTCCATGCTGCAATGATAATGACAGCCGAAAGGGATTATACCTCAAATACCTTTTTTGTCACATTGCTTTATTGATTTAGCAGTAAGTTGTGGACATTTTTGCATGTATCATTGAGGATTCTTTTGTTCTTTAGTGACTGCATAGTGTTCCATTGCCTATAGATTGTTCCCTGGTGTTCAGTCAGCTTCACATTTCAGGTTTAAGAATCTCCTGAATGTCCAGGCTGTTTAATTGTCCTCCTTTTTATTTATTCCTTTTTAAAATAATCTTTTTGGCTGTGCCACGTGGCTTGTGGGATCTTAGTTCCCCGACTGGGGATTGAACCCAGGCCCTCAACTATGAGACCACAGAGTCCTAACCACTGGACCGCCAGGGAATTCCCTGCCCTTGTCTATAGAGCCTTTTCCCCTGTGTCTTAAGGGAGGCGCTGCGGCTGTACTGTTGCCCCACCTGAAGTCTTTGCTTGGACATAGAGTTCTGATGTCTGTCCTGCTTCTGCCACACTGATTCACCATGCTGTCTTTCTCTTCCACTATTTGAATACTAACAGGCTGAGTTCCTTTCTCTAATCATTTCTAGGCCTACAATGACACACTTTTGCCAAATACGTAAATGTACTTCTGATTCAGTTGACTTGTCTTTATGCTTTATTTGCCAATATTGTGCAGTATGTTTTTTTTTTTTTTCAAATAGCATGTAGTCTTATGAATTAAATGGACGTTTATGGGCTAGTCTTCTGAGTTGAGCCTCTGACCAAAATGCGCACACACCCACCAAAACACAAAAACAGATGTTTGAGGGACAGGGTATCTTTTTGCTTGGAGCTTCCTTTCTGTTAATGGAATTTCTAGTTAACCTATATTTATATTTTGGGCCAAGTCATATAGGAGATCTTGGAGCTCTTTTTTTTTTTTTTTTTTTTAAATTATTTGGCTGCACTGGGTCTTAGTTGCTGTACACAGGATCTTCAATCTTCCTTGCAGCACGCACGATCTTTAACTGAGGCATGTGGAATCTAGTTCCTTGAACAGGGATCAAACCTGGGACCCCTGTATTGGGAGCGCAGAGTCATAGCCACTGGACCACCGGGGAAATCCCCTCTTAAGTATTAGAATCTTGGTAGATTATCTTTATGAACATTTTATGCTAGAGATTGAGTATAACCTTTAAAGGCATTACTTAATAGATTATCCCCCTTTAATATCTAATTTGAAAGCCTCGCCTCCCCTACAGATAGTTTTAGGCCATTTAGGTACATAGACATACAAGTTTTCTGTGCAGCTCTGGGCCAGTTTATAAATGGTTCATCCCATTATATGTACAATTTAGTAGAAATGCAACAAAATTATATCTGAAAAACTTATATTGAGTCTTTAGATAGGGAGGTTTAAGCGGGCTAGTTTGTTTTCATCGTTGCCTGTAATATATGCTGTAACCCTGCTTCAGGCAGGCTGTTAAAGTGGCAGTGTGCTAAGTGAAATACTTTTCTGCTATCCCTATCTTCTTCCTTCTAATTTAAGGTCTCAGCTTGCTTTGTTTTGAAAATCATCTTTCTCACATATCTTAAATATGTACCTAAAATATCTCTAAATAAAATACATGCCTGGAAAAAACATGGAGACGTTTAAACTTAAACAGTAATTTGGGAAGTGATCTAGTAAACAGTCTTGCTGGGAAACAGTTTATTAAGTTCTTTTGACAGAAGATTTCTAAATATGTAGATTAGTTTAAACACTGTCTTTTTTTCCCCTCAACCTGGGTGGTGTGTGAAATTGCTAAACCTGTCTTTGTGGTTGGCTTACAGTGATTGAAGCTTCTCCAGCACATCTTGTTTTTCTTACAGTTTCAGGGTGTTCTTGCCATGTGAATTACTATTGTTTGAAAATGCTTGTTATCCTTTGATTAAGAATTAAGTATAGCTTAGAATATCTTATCACTTATTCTGTACTACTAAGGATACATGGGATAATTTCAGTGGACTTTTGAATAAATTTATAAAATAATTTACAACATTCATGTTTAATTTACACTTGGAAGTTAGCCAGCCAGCATGCAAAGTGGTGTCTCTCCTAAGAGACCTCTCATCATTAAATGCAGTGATTTAGTGTTGGAGACTGTTTTGTAGGTTTATCTCCTTCTTGTGCTGAAAGATAACAGTTGTTATTAACATGTGATACACATAGCACTTCTAAGAAATTAATATTTTTTAAGTAAAAGAAATTTTTAATTGTTCAGTACATTTCTTTTCCAGTGTGCTGCTGCTGCTGCTAAGTCGCTTCAGTCGTACTTGTGTCTTAAAATATGCTTTCAAAATGGTTCATTTAGAGGCATAGTTTACCATTTTTTCTAATTCATTAATTTATATTGTAATTTTCACATGCTTCTGGAATTTTAAAGAAGGGTTATTTGAGATCTGCCTCTTCCTTTCCTTTTGATTTTTTGTGGATTTTTTTTGCGGGGGGAGGGGGGTGGGTTACTTGTTTTTATGTTTGTTTTGTTTTGTTTTAAGCCCATCACTGATAGATGGACTTTGAGCCTCTGTCTAAATATTAGCAAAGTTCCTTGGCCAACGCCTTACAGCTGGCTGGCAAGTGCCCAAGCTAGAATTTGAGCCAGGGCTTTCCAACTCCAAAATTTGTGTTCTTGCTATTATACTCAACATTTCTACATGCATTGAATTTTTCCTATTTGATTACATATAATTCTCACAAAATCACTTTGATGTACACTTTATTGTTTCTTATGACTATGCATGAGTGCTCAGTCTTGTCCGACTCTTTGTAACCCATGGACTGTAGCCCGCCAGGCTCCTCTGTTCATGAGATTATTCCAGCAAGAATACTAGAGTGGGTTGCTATATCCTCCTCCAGGGGATCTTCCTGACCCAGGGATCAAACTTGTGTCTACTGCATCTCTTGCATTGGCAGGCAGATTCTTTACCACTGAGCCATCCGGGAAGCCCATTGTCTCTTATTTATACACAGAGAGATCAAAGTTCAGAGATTACATAATTTACGCAACAGCACATAGCTAAAGTTCTAGAATTAGTATTACTGTCTTACGGTTTTCCCACTGAACTGCTCTCACTACCCCTCAGGATGGGTGGAGCCAATGTTCACAAATGAATATGAATTTTGTTAGATTTTTTTTCTCTTAAATGTCATCCAAAGTTGCTATTTTCACAGCATCAGGTATTCTGAATTAGAAACTGGTGATGGAGGGTGAAGGTGATGGCAGTTAAGGGGATAGGGTGTGATCAGGGGCTTTTTATACAACCAGGAGACTAGGCGAGGGTCCTGGAGAGCAGAGATTGGAGAAGCCTGGGTAGGAAAGGGGTCTGCACATCATTTCAAGTGCTTCGCTGTTCTTGGCAGAAGGTAAGAGCGTGTTTTTTACTACTCACCTTCCATAAAGCTCAGTGGCATACCCCTGGCATGGTAATCCTTGAAATACTGGTTTTAGTTTCCTAAGGTCATTTCCCTACTCAGAAAACTTGAATGGTTCCTAGCGCCTTTCCTTTCCAATCTCAATTCCTCCTTTTAACAGTTGAGACCATCTGCAGTCTGGTCCTGTCACTTCTTTGAACCTTTTCAGAATAACTCAGAAAGGTTGTCCCCACTAAGCAAGTCTGTCCACATCATACTTTCTCTCTGGGCCACCTTTGCTTTTAAATTTGCACCCTTGTTGGTGGTGTTTTACTTCCCCTTCTCTTCAAACCCTTCAACCTGTCTTATTTGGTAAACCTAAAGATATTTCCTCCTCTAGAAATCATGTGACTCTTGAAGCTGAATCACTGTGTAGTAAGTTGTAGTATTCCCTGATGTCTTCTGTTTCCCCTCTAGTTGTATTATAAATCTGCTCAGAGGAAGGAAAAACTTTTGGATTCTCTTCTTTGAACCCCCACTTCCCTCGTTTTGTCCCCCTACCGTCCCTCTCCACTCCTTTCCCTCTCTTTTTTACCTCCTCCCTCCCCACCCCAAGTTTTTGTTCTATCTGTGCAACAGTTTATCCATCTTTGCTATCTTTTGTTTTTCTGTCCATCCATCCTCCTTCCCTTTTTCTTCTTCTAGCTGCCTGTTTCTACTGTGTAAGCTTAGGCAAGTTACCTTTCCACTCATCTCTAAAAACGGGGATATAATGTAATAATTTTGTAGGATTTGTTTTGATCATTGAGTGATTTTTTAGTGGAAAAATGCTTAGAGTGGGACCTACTGGATAGCAGGCACTCCATAAATGTTAGCTTTGATTTGTTATTGCAGTGTTTTGTGTATTTCAGTGTATAAAACAAAATGATAGGATTGTCTATAAAAGAAGTAATTTTTTTACGTAAACGTAGGTCATTATTTTAAAAAGTTATTAAATAGAGGTTAATTTTAAACTGATAAACACATTGACAATCTAAAATCACTAATCATCCTAATCACAGTTAACATAAATATTTATATTTTGATCTTGACAGTGAGAACTTATTTTCAGAATTCCACATTGCCTGGATTGAAGGAATGTTACTTCCCACAAATTTTGTTTCCTTCATCTGCTTTGGGTTGTGTACATCTCATTGGCTTGTGTACATATTTTATGTGAATATCTTATCTTGAAGGTCTTGGACCTTGCTGGTAGTATAAATTCAATTGCTGTATTTATGCTGGAGCATGCCTAGGATAACAGATTTTCATTTCGTAGGCACCCTCCTCCAGCCACCATATTAAGCCCAGGCAAAGACATACAGGTACTTATCTTTCTGTACCAGAATTGTTTTGTAAACCATCTTATCACTGATTGGGTAGACTATCAGTCTCTCTGGTTTTATTATGGTTAAAATTGTGTGTGGATGGGGTAGAGAGGATAGTATATGTGTCTCTGTCCTCATCTCTTGGTTGATTTTTCTGTTCAACTGGTGTCAGAGTCCAAGCCCCCATCTCTAAATATCCCTTGTTGTCATTTTTTAGCCATGTTGCTAGAAATAGAAAGATTCCTTTAAAAAAAAAAAAAAACTACAGCCGCGCCAGCTCATCATTGCTGTACTTAGGCTTTTCTCTAGGTGTGGCGAGTGGGGGCTGCGCTCTAGTTGTGGATGGGCTGCTTGTTGCCGTGGCTTCTCTTGTTATGGCGCACAGGCTTAGTTGCCCCCCACCATGTGGAATCTTCCCAGACTGGGGATCGAACCCATGTCCCCTGCTTTGGCAGGCAGATTCTTAACCACTGAGCCATCAGCAAAGTCCTGTATTCATTTAAATGTGTATATTATTGTGTGCACTGATTATTTGATTGCCATTATGCCGGTATGTTTGTTGTTAAATGGACATTTATTTAATGTTGTCATGTAAACAACTGCTTTGTTCAATCATTCACTCATGTTTCACAGACAGGTGCTTAAGTTAGGCAGTTAAGGTCAGTATAATGTTTATGTGCCTGAGTGCAAAGATGAAAAATCATGGTTTTTCTGTTGTGTTTTGTTTTCAATTTGGGTCCTTGACATCAAGAAGCTCAAAGTTCATTATGGAGAGATACATAAATCAGTGAGAAAATAGAGCAATAGAATTTTGACAAAAGAACAGTGGAAGCATAAAGGAAGGAGACTAATGACCTCTTTGTGGGAGGCATTGGGGAGCTCATATAACCCTGGATGGAGGTATATCATAACCTCTTTCTATTTCTTTTGTAATAACTTGAACTTGTTATAAGCAAATACCCAAAGATAATCTTGTTTTGTGCTCTAGTAGAAATGATTTTAAGAGGCAACCACATTCTTTACTAAACTTCTCTCAAAATAGCTCAATATCAGTCATGTCAAAGTCAAAATTGTCTTTTTTTGTTACTCATCAGTGTTTTTTGTTGGCTGTAATTATTGAAACAAAGTACTGGGGGATTTGGGACTAATCTCTAATTTTCTTAAATAAAAATTAAAGAAGGCAGTGAAAGTTCAGCTGTCATACATGCTGAAAGTGCTGTGATATACAGGCCGTTTAAACCTTTTGCCTTCCACGTAAAAATAAAGTGTTTGTTGCTCAGTCGTGTCCAACTCTTTGCAACCCCACGGACTGTAGCCCGCCAGGCTCCTCTGTCCATGGGATTTTCCAGGCAAGAGTACTGGAGTGGATTGCCATGCCCTCCTTATTGTCATATAAAATGTGTCTTTAATATTTATTTAAAAATAAATTTTAAAGGAAAGCAAGTGCTATGACAGCATATAAATATTGAGTTTCTATTATGGTGTTTTAATTTCACCATATTGCTTTTTTTTCTTATGAAATTTATATGATCATAATAAGATTTAGGTTCTGTGGTTGAAATTGTCATTTCTGTTTTCATATTTTTTCCTTAAAATTGTCTATTTGAATTTTTTAACGTGATTATGTACAAAGGCATTAAGGTCACTTTTGGTTTTCACTGTTGTAAATAGTGCTTGTTTGAATAACTTTTAATCTATGTAGTTTTTGCTTCTTCTCCAGAGTTTTAGTGAGATTATTTTTGTTACTGAGAGTTTAAGCCAGCATGTATAAGCATATCAATTCTGTATTATCTGAATGTTTCCAAAGAAATTGCACTAATGAATTATAATTCACTATTTTCCTTATAATTGCTTAACTCTTCTAAAGTATATTTTGTAAAATTACTAAGTGTTTTTAACATAATATTCCTAATGATGATAGCATAAATTATTTTAGAAAAGAATACATAACTGGTATTATGATAGGAGATTAATTAGTGAGAAGTTGTCACTTTAACTTTACCCTCTTGGTATTTTTGTTTTGAATAAAACAATTTTCTCTCCTAAAAAAATAAAATGAAAAGTATTGGGCTTCTTGGTGGAGATACTATTGAGAAGGTGAGGAGGGGTTAGGAGACTGAATGATTTTGCCTCTTATTTAATAATCTGGTTTGGGCTTCCCTAGTGGCTCAGCTAGTAAAGAAACCACCTGCAATGTGGGAGACCTGGGTTCAATCTCTGGGTGGGAAGATCCCCTGGAGAAGGGAACAGCTACCCACTCCAGTATTGTGGCCTGGAGAATTCCGTGGACTGTATAGTCCTGGGGTCGCAAAGAGTCGAACACGACTGAACGACTGCACTTTCTTTTTTTTCTTTCTTGTGACCTCAAGCAAGGAGCTAAATCTGCATATTTCAGGTTTTGTATTTGAGGATGATACTGCTTGGAAAGAAGCAGCATTGATGTTTGGGGATTATATTGAAGCACTATGCCTGTCTGGGGATTTAAACCTTTCTAAAAGACAGATAAACTGTTTTTAGAAGTTTCAGAAGAGAATAGTAGGAAATAATTTAACTAAGAAAAGCGCTTCTGTCATGTTGGTGTTTACTGTGAATGATTGTGCTGTTTATACATAGTATTAGGAAAAGTAAATAATATTAAAGCATGTATTTGTCTTATCCAATTTGAACATTTTTGTGTGCAAAGCACAGGAATGTATTGAGGCACATGTTGTAAAAATTAACCCATGCCTGTTTCTTAGGACTTGCAATGTTTTTATGGTATTGTATGAGGCTTTGTTGTACTTGAATGCTGTTAAATACTATTGACATGTAGTACATTTGTAAGTGATTATTAGAATAAGACTTTCATTAAGGTATGCTTTGCTGCCTTTCATTTCACATAATGGATTTTAATATGACAGTTTTCATTAGGATATTTGAATGACTTTTTAATTAAATGCAGGCAGAGAGAGTGATTCTTTACTGTCAATAGTTTGCAAACGTATTAGTGTTTACTCCTGGTATATTACCTGCTTTTTAGTAAATAATAGCCATGCTGCTGCTGCTGCTAAGTTGCTTCAGGCGTGTCTGACTCTGTGCGACCCCATACACGGCAGCCTACCAGGCTCCTCTGTCCACAGGATTCTCTAGGCAAGAGTAGTGGAGTGGGTTGCCATTTCCTTCTCCGAATATTAACCATAAAATTTATTTATCTGATATGTAAGTTAGACTAAGGATACATTTCTTTTAACGATTTGATGAATTTTTCTTAACACTAGGGGGCACTCTTGATCTATGAATTTGTATCTAAATTAATCAGGTGCAGAATGTGGAATGAAATTAAATTGTTTGAAAACATTTCATTGCAAACTGAATGTAGCCTTCAGAAAGAATTTGGATTATCAAGTTCATTTTGCATAGTAGCATAAATATAAATGTTCTTAGATCCTTAAAAATAAAGTTTATAAAATGAAATACTGTAGATTGGAGGACATTAAAGTATTTCTGTGCTCTATTCCTTTTCACATTGGTTTTCCAAATGATTATTTTAAAAATCATTGTTCCTAATATATTTCTAATTAAAAAAATTCTGTCACAGTGTTTTGCTCATAGCAGGTACTTAGGATATATCTGAAGAAATGAAGATAAATTTAGGATGTGACTGAAGCCTGCTACCATTAGTAAAAATTTTTAAGCATTTGAAAACCAGCAACATGTTTTTGCTACATCTGGGAAACATATTTTAGGTATTCTCATTCATTGTTTCTGCAATCAGGATATTGCTGATGCCCACCAACAAGTGTTTTGTCGGAGGTATATTCCTAAGATTTTTGTATTTTTTTAATTAGAAGATTCTCTTGAACTTAAGCTTCGTGTGGATTCAGTAGCGAGTAGACAGAATGTGCATTATTATCACAGTGCTCTTCACGTGTGTCAGTGCTGTTGTAGGCGCTTTGCATGTGTTAGTTTCTCATCACCACTCTGTGAAGCAGGTACTTCTATCTCTGGGCACAGAAAAGGTAAACAGTTCACTGGGTTTAAACTTAGGCAGTTTTGTCCTGTAGTTTGTGCTTCTAAATCACTGCCATACATTGCTTTTCCAGAGAAAGGAAACTTAGCATTTCAGGCAAATTAGTATTTCAAGCTCCGGTTGTTAAGTGGGTATAATTTTATAACGTACAGCATAGGGAATGTGGTCAGCAATATTGTTAATAACTCTATGTGGTGACAGATGGTTACTAGCCTTAATGTGATGCTCATTGTAATGTGTAAAAATAGCAAATCCCTATGTTGTATAGCTGAAACTAACTAATAATGTAAGTCAATTATACTTCAGTAAAAATAGATACAGTTTTAAATACCTAATTGATGGACACTTATTTCTCTTCTGGAAAATATCTTAGAAATTTAAAGTTTGAAAGGGGCCTTACTCTGTTTAGAGGAAGAAATTGCCTCCAAAACAGGTAGTTACCAACATACCCATCTAGGAGGCAGTTTCTTTGTGGAAAGGGATTAGAATCACAAGTAAACGTTTTGAGTTTCAGTAAAGTAGAAAAAATATGGTAATGTGGAAAAAATATTTGACAAGAATTTCAGATGGCTTGAATTTTATTCTTGACTCCTCATTTACCAGCCTGTGTCCTCAGAGACGGTGTTTGTGTTATGACTATAATGAAATCCTCCTTAATTAGCCTTATGGTCATTGTGAAGATCAGTGAGATAATGGATTGAGGCTATTCAATAAGCTTTAAAGCCCTATACAAATAAATATATATATATATCATATATTGTGTTATTTTTATAACATGTGATATCTTTATAAATAATATTTTGTTTTTAATTATTTGTGATATCTTTGTCAACTATCAACTTGTAAACTTTGTGACTGTAGACTATCAGCAATGCTAAATTTATTCAGTATGGTTGATTTAGGGATGTCATTTAGATCTCTAAGACATTATTTTGTTAAGCCATGTGTTACTTGGCAAGAGTTTTTTTACACTTTATTTTATTAAAGCAAACACTTTAAAAATTTTTCTAACAATAAATGAAAAGTTATATCTTTGTTTGGCTGATAAGGAACATAACAGTAGCATGTATTGAACATACGTGTTGAAAGTAGCATTAATAGGATTGTCCTCAGACTGAATTTACTGATTTAAATGAAAAACAGAATTTGGTAAACTGGAAGTATTTTATTTGGGGGCATGGTGAGAGGTATGGGTTTGTTTTCTTAAACTTCCAATAAGACGCACAGTTAAAGTTTGCTGTTTATTTTTTTACAGGAATAATAATGTATTTGTGGCCTTGGACGTGATGCAATCAGTCTTCTGTTGCTATTAAATAGCGTCAGGGACTGATGTTGTGGGAAGCATGGACCTAATGAACGGGCAGGCAAGCAATGTTAATATTGCTGCTACTGCTTCTGAGGTAAGACAGTTAAGAAGTTCAGTTGTAAAATTTCTTACCTGGCATTCTAATTTTTTAAGCATTATGGTTGGTTACAGATTTTAAATCATAGCATGAGAAAAGGGTTACAGACTTTTCAGTTTTTTAAAAAACTATTTTAATTGTACCATCCATGTGTTCATTATACATTTTAGGAGTTAATCCCTACCTACTTAATATAATTGACAGATAATGATTACTTAAAACTCTTTTTTAGTTTTAGTTTTGAAGGATGCGTAGGATTTCTTTTTAAGGTATTTTCACATTATATGAACATTGAGGGCATTAAAACAAGTGGGGCAGAGAATGACCAGTTGACACTGTCAGATCCCTTGATTCCAAGCCTGTCGAAGGAGGCTGAAGAACCATTAGGCTGGAATGTTGAAAGGGCTCTTCTGGTGATGTAGCTCAGACTGTTGGAGATGAAGACTGAACTTGATGCTCATCTCTGGTTAATGGATTATGATTTTATTTTTGCCGCACCCCCCCCCTTTTTTTTGCTTTGTCTATAGATCTAGGGTACTTGCCTGCTTTCCTTAATACTTTCAGCATCTAGCGTCTGTATTTCCCCTTTATTTCATCCTTACTGTAGAGGATGAGAAAAAATGTTTGACGCTTTTACACCTTGACTTCAGAGTTCCTTGGTAATTTCAGCTTCATTTTGCCCAGCCAGCTTACGTAGGCCTTGCTGTTGTTAGAATATTCTCAGTCAGTAGTTTCAATTATTTTTCCTATGTAGATTATTTCCATATTTTTAACTCTAGCTCTGGCTTCTGTTACAAATTTTATTAAGCATTTGTGATGGACCAGGCATTTTACTTATAATATGAACAAAATCAGTTTACTTGTTTCTCTTTTGCTCTACTACTTGTAAAGAAAATAGCTCACCCTCCTTCTCTGACTTCCATCAGTAACATCACTATTTCCTTAGCATCTAAGTTCAGTTCTATAGATTTTGCATTAACCTGCTTCTCCTTTGCCCAGCACAACCATTTTCACATCACAGCAGGGAGAGTCCACTAGCAGAACATAAGTTGGAATCCTCTGTAATGTAATCATCTAGTAACATCTTGGGTCCTGCCTGCACTGTAGTGGAGAGGATTACACAGGCCAGTGACACCAAGAGATAGAGAATGCCTGGCACCAGCTTAGAGCCTGGCCACCACACCTTATCTCTGAGAGCCAGTCCTGTTCTCCTTGTTTCTACTAGTAGCATCTTAGTTTGGTCAGTTATTATTTCTTGTCTAGAATATTGTTGTGGCCTTTTATTTTGATCTTGCACTTCTGTTCTCTGCTGTTTTTGGTCCATTTGACTATAACTCAATTTTAACATTCTTAAAATACAGTTGTTATACTTTATTGTATTCCCGAACTGTCCGTGGTTCCTCATTACCTACTAACTAAATACCCATGACATTCAGCCCTGCATTTGGGACTTTTCTCAAAATGGGCTTAAATTTTCCTTCTAATGGATTTAACTACCACTGATTCTCTACTTGAAATTTATATTCTAATGAAAAAATACTACATCTTGCTGATGTTTGGATAAACCCTCAGCTTTTTCTATTTTAAATGGTATACTTTTATGAAAGTTTTCTCCTGATTCCCTAAACAGGAGCTTTCTTCTTTCTGAAGCTATTACTTTAAAAAATTTTTTTAAATCATTTTTTCCATAAATTTGTATATAGCTTTTATTCCTCCTTGAGGCATGGATTAAATATATTTGTAAATATGTCTATATTGCATGTATATTTACTTGGTATCTTTATAATCATATTTCTTAACTTTCTTAGATGTATGTGGGTATATGATGGTATATTTATGACTTTGTGTCCTGAAATATATGAAATAATATTATAGGAAACAGTACAGAATTGTTTGTTAAATAAAACAGATCATTTCACTTGTATAAAAACTTATGTTGGCTTTTTCTAAAAGTAGATGAATTTCATGAGACCTCAGAGTAGTATAATTCAGTATGTGAGAAGTAAGGGTAGAAAGTCTGCCTTTTAAATTGTCTTCCTGCTATGTCAAGAAAATAAAATAAAAAATACATATTTTTCTACCTTCTCTTGAAATAAAGATGTATTAACATATCAAAATGCAAGCTTCTCAGAAATGCGGTACCCTTACCCTTCTATCTTTACCTTTTAGACCTAACCTGTGCTTAAGCATCTGGTATCAGTAGAGGGGTGGTGAACTTTTTTCATACATTTAGAAGTGTCAATAGTTTTTTAGTCTTTCAGTGGATAAAGAATAACTACTGTGAACTTAGTGTACATTATGTCTCGGTACTGCTTAGCTTCTTATCAATACCACTGTTTATTGCCAGTGGGGAAGCAGGTAGAAGCACATCACTCAGAATTTTTTAAGCCCCTGCTACTGGTTTGTAAGAAGGAAAGGAGGAAAATGATTATTCATTTTGATAAGCATTAAGATTGCCATTATGACCTGCTCACTTCTTTTGAATGAGTTAGAAACTTGGAGAAAATTGGCAAGTTATATTTAAAATGAATGTCTTTACCTGACAGAATATATTTATTATTTGGTAGTTACTAGATTAGTATATACTGTTTAACTGATGTCTATTTGGATTATTGACATGAATAAATTTCTGTGTTAGTCTTGGAATATAAAATAACATTGTTGACATATTGTAAGCTAGTCATAGTTACAGAGATCAAATACATGGAATAAGATAAATATATGAAATCCATTTATGAGACTTTGGGTTTCTGCTCAGACACATAAAGAGCTTGGAATTCATGACTCCTGTCCTCACAGCTTGAAAAAAGCTGAACAGTCTGAAAACCTGCTCTGTTGGAGAACTGATGTCACAGAGCAAATTGACAAGTGATGCCCTGAGAACTGGAGAGAGAAGCAAATAGAGAGAATAACTGTTTACCAAGAGCAGAAATCACTGGAGTCAGGAAAGGGAAGGAACACTTACTGTAGTTGACAAGCTGCTAGAGGCTCTGTGTGGACTAGCTTGAGAGTTAGCATCTCCTGGGGGCTTAGTTTAGGCCTCCCACCCCACTTTTGTGAATTTTACCTCCAGGAGCCCCACCAGGTTTTCACAGTGAAGATCATGGAAAAATCCCTCATGCTTCCAGCTGGAGGAGGGGAAGTAACCATTTTGAAATATACTAAGGGGAAGTAATCATCCTGAAATATGCCCAGCATGTTCTTTTCTCCACCCGTCCTCAGGGGAGACTTTACCAGATCCTAATCTACCTGGGGAAAGAGGAATACCGAATTCCGAGCCCTCCAGCCTTCCTGTCTTACTTTCTAAGGGGAGTCTGGGGTACTGAGAATCACCTAAGGTCACACAGCCCAAGCGCACAGGCTCACCAAAGTAACAGACTGTAGGGTGGTGGAACATGTCTCCTCTTCCTACTTCCCATACCTTACCACCACATCAGCAGGGTTCCTGTATGATAATAAAGGATCACAGCCTAAAGAACTGCAAGGCACATATCTTATCTAAGGAGTTTCTAGGGAAACCCAGAGACAAAAACAAGGACACTACAGGAAAGTGAAGGCGCCTCTAGCCACAACAAATAATAAACAAAGTAACTCCTATCTAGATAAACATAAACTCTTACACTAAAGGCCTATTTACCTCAGTTTCTGTTACCCACTAAGTCACATCTGACTTTCAGCAAATTTTAAGACATGCTGAAAGGTAACCAGAAAAACTTAGATTGAAGAGGCAAAGCAAACAATGCAGTAAGAGACTCCAGATATGGCAAGAGATTTTGGGATTAACAGGCTGGGAATTAAAATAGCCAAGATTAGTAATGTTAAGAGCTCTAATGGAAAATAATGGACAACGTGTAAGAATAGATGTGTAATATAAGCAGGAATATTGAAACTCCAAGAATCAAAAGGAAATGCTGAAAATCAAAAACGTTGTACCAGATGACTTTGATTGACTCACCAGGAGACTGATGACCAGCAGACACCTAAGGAAAGAATCAGTGAACCTGACATGAAGACATGTCAGTAGAATCTTCGCAAGCTGAAGTGCAATGAGAAAAATAGAATGAGGAAAACGGAATTCAATATTCAAGAGTGGTGGGGCCAGTGACAAAAGGTGTAGGGTACACATAATGGAACATCAGAGGAGGAGAGAGAGGAAGGAGCAGAAGAAATATTTTAAGTAATAATGGTGCAGAATTTCCCAAGATTAACGAGAGATCCCTTCCTGTGTAATGATTTCGATATTTAGTTGCTACTGAAAGGGTCACAAAGAGTCTGACAGGACTGAGGGACTGAACTAAACTGAACTGAAAGGGAAGGAAAAAGTAAAAATGAAATGTAATGACAAGTGCTCAAAACTGATGTATAATAGCTGTTAGCTTGACATACATATTATACCTCTGTAATTGAAACTTTGGTTAATTTTTTGTGCCATTTACTGTAGCCTGATATTCTATCACCATTTAACAGAACATGATCTGAATGTTCTTATAGTGCTTTTTCTTTGATTTCAGTCAATGATTTGCAAAATGCATCTTTATTTTGTAGTACAGATGAAGTGGAAATTTAACAGAAATAAGGTTTTCAGAGCCAAAAGCCACCTTTTGTTCTACATATGGCAACAACAAATTAAAATTAAGCAGTAACCTTAAAGCAGAAAACACTTAAATTTGTACTGTAATAGAAAGGGCAGTATCAATTGTACTATCACAGACAGACATTCACTTGACAGATAAGACTGGGTCATTTATTATTTAGTTAATGGAATTTTAAATGTTTTCCTGTTATGTTAGGAAAATAATTTATCTTTTTCTTAATAAACATCAGTTTTAAAAATTATAGATGAGTGTATCCCCCCCCCTTTTTTTTAATCTCATTTGAAAATCATTGAACTTGTTAAAATCTTTCATTTCTATTGGAAATGATAGGAGGTCAGGGTGAGGAAACTGACATACAGAAAAATGACTTACTCGCAAACCTAAAATCTAAAGTTGAAGTTAAATTTAGGAACTGACTTATTTGAAAAGACCCTGATGCTGGGAAAGATTGAAGGCAGGAGGAGAAGGAGACGACAGAGGATGAGGTGGTTGGATGGCATCACCAACTCAATGGACATGAGTTTGAATAAGCTCTGGGAGTTGGTGATGGACAGGGAAGCCTGGCGTGCTGCAGTCCATGGGGTCACAAAGAGTAGGACACAACTGAGAGACTGAACTGACTGACTGAGGCTAAATTTTACATTGCCCGACCCTTTTTCTAGTGCTCTTCCAACTAAGCAGTCTGTTCCGACTAACTTTTCTACAATTTGTTAACTCAGTATTCTTAGCTTCCTCAGTTTTAAAGCCAGTCTAGTTTCTGTGATATTGACTGCAAGACAATTTTTTAGTGGCTTCTTTTTTTTTTTTTTTTAATTTAACAGAAAAGTAGCAGTTCTGAATCATTAAGTGACAAAGGTTCTGAATTGAAGAAAAGTTTTGATGCTGTGGTATTTGATGTCCTTAAGGTTACACCAGAAGAATATGCGGTAAGTCTTCCACCTCTTGTTCTCCAGTTTTTGCACATAATTTACATATTGGTACTATCCAATTAGAATTTGTAGGCCCAACAGAGGAGATGTTTAAAAAAAAACAAACAAACTGGATGTGGGAATCAGTGGAGAGAGTAGCACAACAATGGAGCAAGCAGAGGAACGAAATGGGGAAGATGGAAGAAAAAAATCCACTGATACTTTTAGAGAAGCTTTGTAGGTTACACTATCAACTTGAGAAGTAATAGTAAGCCTTTATGATAATTGCTTTCGTCTCTACCTACACCTCCTCCTCCAGCTAAATGTACTTTACTGACATAGGTAGGAAAGAAGTACTTTTACTTTTTTGTAAATTAAAAAATTAAAGTTGAAGGCATTATTGCATTTTCATGAAGGATACCTAAAAAAACTTAGTTCTTAACAGACAAGTGTTCATTTATTTGCGTTATCTTTTGCCTTTGGCTTGTTAGCAGCATATACTGAGTTCCTGATATTGAACTACTCTTACATTCCAGGAATAAACTTTGGTGTATTGCTAGATTTTGTTTTATATGTGTAGTCACAAGAGGGATAGGTCCATAAGCACGTGAAGACCTTCAGTATGAGTTGCCGCTAGTGTAGAGTCAGTTACTTTTCATAAGTTGGGAAAAAATACCCTTGTATTATTACCACATTTTATATTACTGTTTGAGTAGGTATGATTTAATAGTCACAGCAACACCACTGCTTTATAAACCAGTAGATCCAATTTTTGTTTTTTGTTTTGATTTAGTGTATGTATTTGGGCTTCCTTGGTGGCTCAGGTGGTAAAGAATCTGCCTGCAATACAGGAGACTCATGTTCAGTCCCTGGGTCGGGAAGATCCTCTGGAGAAGGAAATGGCAACCCACTCCAGTATTCTTGCCCGGGAAATCCCATGAATTAGAGGAGCCTGTTGGGCTACAGTCATTAGGGTCAAAAAGAGTCAGACACTACTGAACAGCTAACACACACAATGTATGACCATGTTCAAACTTTTAAAATTATTTGTTTATTTTGTAACTTTACCCCACTTGTCTCACAGGAAAATATAAAAAGGCATGAGATAAATAGAAATAATTTTATTTTATGGTGTAAGGACTAAATTTTCATTTTTTTAAGCCCTTATAAAATTGGGACTTTTTTCTAGTAAAGATTTGAGTACAGACTAATAATTTTAATTTCAAATATATGTCATATAATGGCATTCCAAAGAAGAAATTCTAAAAATTTTTTACTTTTTATTTCAGGGTCAGATAACACTAATGGATGTTCCAGTATTTAAAGCCATTCAACCAGATGTGAGTAGTTTTAAGAACTTCCCTTTAAAATATGCAAAATGGTGAATTATATCTCAAATTGAGAAGTTTTAGAAACGAAAAATTACACTTTATATTAATTTTTAAATGTTTAAAGCTTTTGGCATTGTTCAGGCTTTGGAAACTCGTGGCATTCATAGCTATACACTGTTGAGTCATAGATGAGACTCAGTCATTTTGGTTGATTTGGTTTCATCACTTTACTGAAGGGGGCATAGACTTAGGCAGGTTGGATGATCTACCTGAGGCTTTGAATCTTGTACTCCCATCTTCTTGTACTCCCAAGAAGTAAGCCACTGGGTTTCACAGCTCACTTCAGTAATCGTTTCCCTTGTTCCTTAATTTTTTGACTTTATAATATGACTGTGTGTTGACACTTGGGCGAGAAGAGAGAGAAGGAAGGCATTTTTTGTTTTATTAAGAAGAAGGAGACTATCTGCATCTACCCACTGTAAACTGTTTATTACACTGTGTGTGTATGTATGTTCCTATCGTTATCACAGTCTGAATATGGTAGCATCTATTTTACTGATGAGAAAACAGAATGACAGTTGTCCCTGATTACAGCTTAGTATTAGAACTGGTTTTCAGACTTTAAAAATTGATGCTTTTTCCACTCTTATCAGGTGAGAATATACATATGACTTTGTATCCCCAAACTAAGTCATCAATAATACTGACATATTCAGTACCTTAAGACAGATATATTTTTAGTTCTTTCAGAACAAAATATAATGTATTTGTTATAGTATTTTCAAGTCAACTATAACATAGATGTTAGAGAAAACATCTGTATCTTCAGTGGCATAGACAGTCCTGTGTTTTTCAAGTTCCTTAATTTCTGAATATCTCAAGTTTGTCGCTTACAAAATGAAAGCATGGGCCTAAATGACCTCTGAGTCTTTGTTATATCTACAGTTTTGTTTTGGTTTTTTTTTTCCCCTTTTTCCCTATACCGTGGATGGAGGGCACTCTGAAACCATTAGTTTAGCAACAGAGGAAGCAGAACAATCTAGTCTATAAAGAAGACACAAACAGAAAAATGGCTTTTGTATTTAAATAACAGTAACTGAAGTATTCATTTCCTCACATCCTTAAACAAAGCAAACTGAATTCTTCATAAAAAGAACAACGTTTAGTCCTAAAGTTCAGTCATCTTCTCTTTTTGTGCATGCTCAGGCACTTCAGTCATGTGTAACTATTGGCCACCTCATGCCAAGAGTTGACTCATTGTAAAAGACTCTGATGCTGGGAGGGATTGGGGGCAGGAGGAGAAGGGGACGACAGAGGATGAGGTGGCTGGATGGCATCACTGACTCGATGGACGTGAGTCTCAGTGAACTCCGGGAGCTGGTGATGGACAAGGAGGCCTGGCGTGCTGTGATTCATGGGGTCGCAAAGGGTCGGACACGACTGAGCGACTGATCTGATCTGATCTGATGGGCACTTGCCTACCAGGCTCCTCTGTCCACGGGATTCTCCAGGGAAGGATACTGGAGTGGGTTGCCATGCCCTCCCTCAGGGAATCTTCCCAACCCAGGGATTGAACCCACATCTTTTATGTCTCCTGCATTGGCAGGTGGGTTCTTTACCACTAGCACTACCTCTTCTCTTTAGACATATTTTTTTTCCTTTTGAATAAACTGTGATTACTATATTTCTAGAAGTTTCATCCGAGATTAGTGCCATCCAGTAGAAATATGTGAACCATTTATATAACTTTACATTTTCTACAAAATAAAAAGAAACAAGTAAAGTTAATTTCAATAATTGTATTTAACTACAACATCCAAAATATTATCACTTCAACCTGTAATCAGTATAAAAATTATTGAGATTTTTACTCTCTTTTTTCTGTGCTAAGACTTTGAGATTCAGTGTATATTGTACAATTACAGCACATCTTGCCACATTGCAGGTGCTCCATAGCCATTTGTGGCAAGGGGTTGAACACTGAAGATCTAGCAGTGACTGCTTATGGACATAAGCTTCAAGTCAATGGGAATTTTTTGTGAACTTCCTAGAAGTGAACCTTAAAAATTCCCTTGACCCCACTTCCTGATCGAATTTAACACTGATCCTGTTGATTTTTTTTTTTTTTTAGCCTAAATCTCGTATTTATCCATTCTATCTCTACTCTGAACACCCTAATCAAATACACCATGGTAACTCATCTGAATTGTTGCATTGCCCTCTACCTTATCTGTCCACATCCATCCTGACCCTTCTAAACTTTCTCTACCCAGGATCCAAGGTCATCTTTCAATATATAAATCTGCTTTCATGATTCTTCTGCTTAGAATGCTTCAGCGGCTTCCTGTTGCTCTGAAGATAAAGACAAATTGTCCCAATATTGTCTACGAATCTATTCTAAGTTTTGCCTCTTCCTACCTACTCCAACCTCATCTTCCGCCTTTTCCACCTCTTTCTGGTCTAGCTACAGTGGCCTTTTAGCCCGTCTCACCACTGAGCCTGTGTGCATCCTAGTTAACTCCTAATCATCCTTCACTTCTCAAGTTAAGTTTGACTTTCTCAGATGAGTTTTTTTCTCTTCATACAGGCTCTCCCAGCACTTCCTACTACTTCACTGGACTTGTCAGTTGCAGTTTTACATTTATGGATTGTGGTTCAATAAGTATTTACTGAGTGTCTGTTCTATGTCAGATGCTGGTTTATAGCAGTGAAGAGACCAAAATTCCTGCCCTTGTGCATCTTACATTTGAGTAAAGTAAGCTAGTAGTGTGTCATGGGAAGTATCAGCCAGCCAGAAGAGGACAGGGTGTGAGGGCCGTGAGAGCTGTGATTTTGCATAAGGTGATCAGACAGGCTTCACTGCAAAGGTGCCATCTGAGAAAGACCTGAACGAGATGAGAGAGCAAGCCCTGCAACTGTTTGGGGGGAAGGGTGTTCCAAGCAGACACAACAGTGCCGATATATAGTGCCATAAGTTTCTTTCTTAGTTCTTTTGGGAACAAAATATAGTGTATTTGGTGTAGTATATACAAGTCTACAATGGCCCTGAATACTTTTCCTTCCTTTATTTTGTGACTTTATAATATGACTGTGTGTTGTATCTTAAAGACAAGAAAAAAATCAAGGAAGACATTTTTAAAAAGAATTAGACTAACATTTATTATGTATCTACCCACTATAAACTATTTATTATGCTCACATAAGGGAAAAGATTACTGGAGTGAGGTGTGAAGCCCAGGGCAAAGGCCAGTGAGCTCAGTGAGTAAGTGTGGGGGTCTAGTAGAAAGTGAGAGGGCCAGATGGCATGGGACCTGGGGAACCGTTACTCTGAAAAAAATCAGAAGGTATGGATGGTTTTGAGCAAATGAATGACATTTTCTGATTTGGGTTTTAAGTAGCTCTTCCTGACTAACTGGCCAGGGTATGTGGGGAAGCAACCATGGGGGTAGGGAGGGGCAGGGACCAAGGACTGAATCGAGGAGATCAGATGAGCAAGGAAGGTGACTTGGGTCAGGGTGTGAAGGGAGGAGGTGGTGAGAAGTTGTCAGGCACTGTATGCTAAAGAGGAGTCAAGGATGATGGCAAGATTTTTGGCCTGACACCTGAAACATTTACTCCATAGCCTTTGAGATGGAAAATGGTTAGTATTGTGTTCATAGCTCCTGGGACTGCCATTTATAGAAAACAGAATATGCAGTGTATTCTGGAGAAAGGCCAGAGGAGCAGATTTTGAAGGAAGAGCTTGAGTTTGGCTTTGGACATGTTTAGTTTTACGTGTGTGTTGGACAGCCAAAGAGAATGTTGAATTAGGTAATATATACTGTATTTTGTATATGTATATGTATATATATATTCTACCACCACCACCCCACCACCCCCAGTTCAAGCTGGAATGTAAGTTTGGGAGTTGTCAGTGTAGAGATATTTAAAGCGTGGGTGAGATTACCGAGGGTGAATATACTTGGAGAAAAGAAGGAACCTATTTAGTGTTGAGGAGGAGCTAGCAAAAGAAATTGAGATGCAGCACCTGGTGATTTAGGAGGAAAACTAGGTTAGTGTGAAATTCAGTGAACCAAGTGAAGTATGTGTTTTTAAGAAGGAAGGAGTGATCTGGTGTAAAGTGATGTTAATCCTGGGCTTATATGTTTATTGCTTGCTACTTCCACTAGGTTTTAAGCTACATGAGGACACTTAGGACAGATACTGTTACTATTTTATCTGGCATGTAGTGGGAACGCAATATTTAGAATGAGAAAATGAACAATGTTTAGTAAGTTTTATCCAATGAGAGAATGTTTTTCTTTTTTTTTCCCCCAAAATTGAAGCAGTAACTCTTGGAAGAAGCAATGTAGCACCAAAATATTCTTGTCATGTATCCATCTCATATAATCTTCAAGGTTACATTAACTCTGGCAGCATCAACAGGACTTTGTCACCTGGCAGAAAAACGTCTTCTGATTGATCCTGGGATATTTAAGACGTGTAATAAGATGTAAAGTGTAACAAGATGAAACTCTGTGTACTGACCTAGCCCAGTACTGTTGAAGCCACTCTGCGTCCTTCCATATTCGCCTGTCTTCCCTCCTCCCACCAGAGGAACCGCTATCCAGTGTTGATCTGTATCATTCCTGTGCATTTAGCTATCGATTTTCTATAAGTGTATGTTCTCCCTTAACAGTATTTGCTTTTGCATGTTTCTGATTTTTTATGTATGGTATCCCGTGATTTTCTTTTTTGTCTACTTATGTCCAACATTGTTGACCAGCATCCATGTTTATACTCTAGTGCGTTAATTACTGAGTTGTAGCACATTAATATCCTTAAGTTTATTAAATACTGCCAAATTGTTTTCCATATTGTTTGTACAGATATTATTTGTTTATTATGTAAAACTCTTGCTATTGATAACTTTAACAAAAGATTTTTTAAGTCAAGATGTTGTCCAGTCTAATGTATTAGTCTCATATATTAGCATAAAATGAGGTCTCTCTATGTAGTCAGAATATTAATTTGACTACCAGATGAATTATTTTTGTTAAATCCAAATTTAACCTCAGATATGAAAAAACAGTGGTTATCACTGAACCAAATAAATTTTTCTTCATGTTTCTATCCATTATACCAATGTTCAAGTTTGTATAATTTTATATAAAGCTTTAAAAACTATATATATACTATATAAAAGGAAACTATTTAAAAGATCGTTAGTTACACTAAAACTGTTTTAGTCAAAACTCAGTATTCTGTGTATATATCCACATGTAACTATTTCAGGTGATGATTTATTCACATTTTCTGAAATAAAATGTTCTAAATCTGAGCTTTGAAGAATGTAGATTCTGAATCCAGCTATGTGGTTTAGTGATTTGATTTGCAAGTTGGTGATTGAGCCACACAGGTCTCAGTTTTCTGCAAATGAGGCAATTTCTGAGCTACTTGCAACTTATATATTTCACATTAATTCTGTTCCCTAAGTAGATCATTGCCACTGTTACCAGCTTGTGGAATTCTATATTCCCAAGTCTTTTTGTATCATGCAGAATTTATTTAAACTTTTGTCCCTAAACTTGTTATTGACTTGTAGACAGAAAGTCCAGTTGTTTTCCCAGAATAAAGCTGTTTATCTGCCTGTCTGCTGCACTGTCTACCTCAGAATTGCTCAGGGGAAAAAAAAAAAGAAAAACTCAAAGCCTTTTGTTTCCCTCTGGAAACTATTGGCCTTATGTTTGAGATGTCAAAAATTATTTTTTATTATATAGAGACTATCCTTAGTCATCAGTAAAACACTGGCTGAAGAAATCTGGTCTTTTAGTAAGCAGATCTGAGTCAGATTTAATGCTCAGTCTGGTTTTTCTCCAACCTTGTGTTACACTTGAAATGGCTTGAAAGTGAAGGGAAGACAAAAGAACACATTTTGCCACTTTGTTTTATTGTTTTATAATAGAGAATAATGGGAGAAAAACATGTTTACCAATGAAAAGAATTTAATGGTAAAGGAAAGTTCAGTAATTTTACAAACTACTTAATAGAATTATACAGAAAAAATGTTTGCTCAGGTTTTAAAGTTGTCTTTCTGAGTGGTTTGCACCATCTGTCTATCCATTTTTAGTACCAATCAGAAACCTGCGAGTCATTCTTTTCTCTTCTCCCTCTGTCCTCTTTCTTCTGTTTTTTAGTATCTCCAGTTGATTTTATTTCCTAAATAACTTTTCTCCCCTTCTGCTTCCCTATGCTTCCCTGTCAACGCTGAAGGAAATTTTTTAAAAGAGCACAGTATTTTTACAGGGCTGCGGCTCACTGGCTCAGAGTATGAACCTTCCCTAGCGCCTGTACATGTTTGTTCATCTCAGTCTGTTACCTGTGTTTACTGGTGGATCCTCCTTTATGTGGACACTGCCCTGACGTCCCTGTAGCTGCTGCTGCTAAGTCGCTTCAGTCATGTCCGACTCTGTGTGACCCCATAGACGGCAGCCCACCAGGCTCTCCCATCTCTGGGATTCTCCAGGCAAGAACACTGGAGTGGGTTGCCATGTCCTTCTCCAGTGCATGAAAGTGAAAAGTGAAAGTGAAGTTGCTCAGTCGTGTCCAACTCTCTTAGCGACCCCATGGACTGCAGCCCACCAGGCTCCTCCATCCATGGGATTTTCCAGGCAGGAGTACTGGAGTGGGGTGCCATTGTCTTCTCTGCCCCTGTAGCTAGTGCTACAGAAATCCCATGCCCTGATATTCCTATAGCTAGTGCTGCAGAAATCCTAAGAATCTTCATTTGCACCCTGGCCCAAGCAGCATGGCCAAATTTGGAAGCTTCTGTGAATGGTGATTACTCTCACACAAAACCCGGCTTTTCATTCTTCTCCCGTTCCTCCTTCTAAGTAGCCCTTCCTTAGTGATAGGCATGGGATGGAGACACAATGATATACGGTTGCTGACACTGCAGTTACACTGATTACAAGGAAGGAAAAAGCTGGTAGTTCTGTTAATACATCCTTACAATTCTTAACTATCAGAGTTGCTCACTGTCTTTTTGTTCTCAGTATTCTTTAAATTAGACCAGTTTAGCGGGGTAAATGGGCTTCCCTGATAGCTCAATTGGTAAAATCCACCGGTAATGCAGGAGACCCAGTTCGATCCCTGGGTTAGGAAGATCGCCTGGAAAGGATACCCACTCCAGTATTCTGGCCTGGAGAATTCCATGGACTGTATAGTCCATGGGGTCACAAAGAGTTAAACACAACTGAGTGACTTTCACTTTCACTTTGGGAGGTAAATTGTCATGTATTTTGCTTTCTCTTTTTTAAATCGGTCTAACATTCACAGCTCTTTCTGTGGGTGCTCAGAAAATTCTCAATTACTTAATTTCACTTACTTTAAAATTTATTTTAAAGCCCTTTGAATTCCAAAAAATAATTTAGTAGCAAAACATAAAAGCCATGAGCCAGAAGACTTGCAGTTTTGTTTCAGTTTTGACATCTACAGAGTGTGCCACTAACATAACCTATTTCATGTCATTCAGTTCAGTTCAGTTCAGTCGCTCAGTCGTGTCCGACTCTTTGCGACCCCGTGAATCGCAGCATGCCAGGCCTCCCTGTCCATCACCAACTCCTGGAGTTCACCCAGACTCACGTGCATCGAATCAGTGATGCCATCCAGCCATCTCATCCTCTGTTGTCCCCTTCTCCTCCTGCCCCCAATCCCTCCCAGCATCAGAGTCTTTTCCAATGAGTCAACTCTTCGCATGAGGTGGCCAAAGTACTGGAGTTTCAGCTTTAACATCATTCCTTCCAAAGAAGTCCCAGGGGTGATCTCCTTCAGAATGGACTGGTTGAATCTCCTTGCAGTCCAAGGGACTCTCAAGAGTCTTCTCCAACACCACAGTTCAAAAGCATCAATTCTTCAGCACTCAGCTTTCTTCACAGTCCAACTCTGACATCCATCCGTGACCACAGGGAAAACCATAGCCTTGACTAGACGGACCTTTGTTGGCAAAGTAATGTCTCTGCTTTTGAATATGCTATCTAGGTTGGTCATAACTTTCCTTCCAAGGAGTAAGTGTCTTTTAAGTTCATGGCTGCAATCACCATCTGCAGTGATTTTGGAGCCCCAGAAAATAAAGTCTGCCACTCTTTCCACTGTTTCCCCATCTATTTCCCATGAAGTGATGGGACCAGATGCCATGATCTTCGTTTTCTGAATGTTGAGCTTTAAGCCAACTTTTTAACTCTCCACTTTCACTTTCATCAAGAGGCTTTGTAGTTCCTCTTGACTTTCTGCCATAAGGGTGGTGTCATCTACATATCTGAGGTTATTGATATTTCTCCTGGCAAACCATTCAGTATCACAGTAATCCAGGTCTATGCCCCAACTAGTAACGCTGAAGAAGCTGAAGTTGAATGGTTCTATGAAGACCTACAAGACCTTTTAGAACTAACACCCCAAAAAGATGTCCTTTTCATTATAGGGGACTGGAATGCAAAAGTAGGAAGTCAAGAAACACCTGGAGTAACAGGCAAATTTGGCCTTGGAATATGGAATGAAGCAGGGCAAAGACTAATAGAGTTTTGCCAAGAAAATGCACTGGTCATAACAAACACCCTCTTCCAACAACACGAGAGAAGACTGTACACATGGACATCACCAGATGGTCAACACCAAAATCAGACTGATTATATTCTTTGCAGCCAAAGATGGAGAAGCTCTATACAGTCAGCAAAAACAAGACCAGGAGCTGACTGTGGCTCAGACCATGAACTCCTTATTGCCAAATTCAGACTTAAATTGAAGAAAGTAGGGAAAACCACTAGACCATTCAGGTATGACCTAAATCAAATCCCTTATGATTATACAGTGGAAGTGAGAAATATATTTAAGGGCCTAGATCTGATAGAGTGCCTGATGAACTATGGAATGAGGATTGTGATATTGTACAGGAGACAGGGATCAAGACCATCCCCATGGAAAAGAAATGCAAAAAAGCAAAATGGCTGTTTGGGGAGGCCTTACAAATAGCTGTGAAAAGAAGAGAAGCAAAAAGCAAAGGAGAAAAGGAAAGATATAAGCATCTGAATGCAGAGTTCCAAAGAATAGCAAGAAGAGATAAGAAAGCCTTCCTCAGTGACCAATGCAAAGAAATAGAGGAAAACAACAGAATGGGAAACACTAGAGATCTCTTCAAGAAAATTAGAGCTACCAAGGGAACATTTCATGCAAAGATGGGCTCAATAAAGGACAGAAATGGTATGCACCTAACAGAAGCAGAAGATATTAAGAAGAGATGGCAAGAATACACAGAAGAACTGTATAAAAAAGATCTTCATGACCTAGATAATCACGATGGTGTGATCACTGACCTAGAGCCAGACATCCTGGAATGTGAAGTCAAGTGGGCCTTAGAAAGCATCACTATGAACAAAGCTAGTGGAGGTGATGGAATTCCAGGGGAGCTATTTCAAATCCTGAAAGATGATGCTGTTGAAAGCTCTACATTCAATATGCCAGCAAATTTGGAAAACTCAGCAGTGGCCACAGGACTGGAAAAGGTCACTTTGCATTTCAATCCCAAAGAAAGGCAATGACAAAGAATGCTCAAACTACTGCACAATTGTACTCATCTCACACGCTAGTAAAGTAATGCTCAAAATTCTCCAAGCCAGGCTTCAGCAATACGTGAACCATGAACTTCCAGATGTTCAAGCTGGTTTTAGAAAAGGCTGAGGAACCAGAGATCAAATTGCCAACATCTGCTGGATCATGGAAAAAGCAAGAGAGTTCCAGAAAAATTTCTGCTTTCTTGACTATGCCAAAGCCTTTGACTGTGTGGATCACAATAAAGTGTGGGAAATTCTGAAAGAGATGGAAATACCAGACCACCTGACCTGCCTCTTGAGAAAATTGTTTGCAGGTCAGGAAGCAACAGTTAGAACTGGACATAGAACAACAGACTGGTTCCAAATAGGAAAAGGAGTACGTCAAGGCTGTATATTGTCACCCTGTTTATTTAACTTATATGCAGAGTACATCATGAGAAACACTGGGCTGGAAGAAACACAAGCTGGAATCAAGATTGCCGGGAGAAATATCAATTTTATGTCATTAGGCTTTGTTAAAAAAAAATTTAGATAAGTGAAGGGATATTAGACTACTTGACCTTTAAAATACTCTTTAGGTCTTTGAGGATTCCTGAAAGTAGAATAAATTTGAGTGGTAACTTCAGAGTAAGAGCTTCAGTTAAGTGTAGCTTCAATCAGTAATAAATAGGATTTTGACCAAAACTGCAGAAGTCTTGAGATGATAAGTGTTGGGGGTGGTCAGAAGTCAAGTTTTTAGAGATTGGGGTGGGGGGCGGGAGGGTCTCAATGGAACATAAATTCCACCAAGGCAGAAACTTGTCTGCTCGTGTGTCTATAGTGATTGAATGATACTTATTCGATACTTGAATTTGAGTGACCATTCCAAGGCTTGTACACTGTACAGCCTGTACAGCCTGCAAGCATATCATCTCCCATTGTTTACCATGTTTAGTTATTTTCACAAAAGTCTATTACCCAGTCCAAGAACGTAGTTTTTATCAAGTAACACTTGTTCTATGGAAGCAGAAGTGTTTTTTCCTCTCTGCCCATAATCCACAACATTTTCTTCCTCAGTGTGAATTCTTCAGTGTTCAGTAAGGGCAAAAGTTTACCATAAGGTAAACACTCATTAATTTCTAGAATGAATTTTCTGGTATTTAGTTGAGGCTCTGCTGCTGCTAAGTCACTTCAGTCGCGTCCAACTCTGTGTGACCCCATAGACGGCAGCCCACCACGCTCCCCCGTCCCTGGGATTCTCCAGGCAAGAACACTGGAGTGGGTTGCCATTTCCTTCTCCAATGCATGAAAGTGAAAAGTGAAAGTGAAGTCGCTCAGTCATGCCCAACTCTTAGTGACCCCATGGACTGCAGCCTACCAGGCTCCTCCATCTATGGGATTTTCCAGGCAAGAGTACTGGAGTGGGGTGCCATTAACTCTTGTTAAAGTTTTTGCACATTTCTTATATACAGAGGTTGCCCGAGTATGGTTTCTCTTCTAATCATGAACGTTTTTTATTTTTCCTTTAGAAAGCTCTTACACATTTACCGGGCTTCTCTCCAGTGTGAGTTCTCTCATGTTGAGGAAGCAATGACTGTATTCTGAGGAATTTTCCATGTTTCTTTATAGGATTTTTGTGGTTTTTTCCTATTATGAATTCTTGGATGCTCTATAAAACTTGTATTTCTTCTGAAGTCATTGCCACATTCACTACACTGATGGGATTTCTCCTCAAAATGAGTATCACGTTACTCAGCACAGGATGAGTTATGACAGAACGCTCTCTTGCAATCAGGTTTTCTTTCCATTAGCAGCTGTGCTTGAAATCTGTATTGTAGTCATTACATTGGATAATGTTTACTTCTCTTAGAGGTTCCCAAATCTTTATGAAGTAACAGGATCTGACTGAAAGTCCTCTGACGTGTATTACATTCAAAGAAGAAAGTTCTGTGCTTTATTGTTTATTCTGTTCAGTTCGGTTCAGTTGCTCAGTCATGTTCAACTCTTTGCGACCCCATGAACCACAGCATGGGGTTCCAGAGTCCACCCAAACCAACTCCCAGAGTCCACCCAAACCCATGTCCATTGAGTCGGTGATGCCATTCCACCATCTCATCCTCTCATCCCCTTCTCCTCCTGCCCTCAATCTTTCCCAGCATCAGGTCTTTTCAAATGAGTCAGCTCTTCGCATCAGGTGGCCAAAGTATTGGAGTTTCATCTTCAACATCAATCCCTCCAATGAACACCCAGGACTGATCTCCTTTAGGATGGACTGGTTGGATCTCCTTGCAGTCCAAGGGACTCTCAAGAGTCTTTTCCAACACTACAGTTCAAAAGCATCAATTCTTCAGTGCTTAGCTTTCTTTATAGTCCAACTCTCACATGCATACATGACTACTGGAAAAGCCATAGCCTTGACTAAACAGACCTTTGTTGACAAAGTAATGTCTCTGCTTTTTAATATGCTGTCTAGGTTGGTCATAACTTTCCTTCCAAGGAGTAAGCGTCTTTTAATTTCAGGGCTGCAGTCACCATCTGCAGTGATTTTGGAGCCCAAAAAAGTACAGTCAGCCACTGTTTCCCCATCTATTTGCCATGAAGTGATGGGACGTAGGTCAGTATAATAAGTCATTTAGATTATATCAATAAACACAATATAACATACGCAAACACAGTGCAATAAGTCATTTAGATTATATCAATAAACAGTAAATACAAAGGATAGATAAAACCTTCCTGTATAACTGGGATACACTAGAGATTGAGGAAGAATTCTGGTTAAATGAGGGAAAGTACATATAGGTCATTCTGAATCTTATTAAAACATTTCTGAAGAACTTGCAATTGTGATCTTTCTGGTGATATATGTAAAGAGCTTTCTCTATGCAAAATTTCTTTCGTATGCAAAGAGGCTATTGTCTTGGCAACATCCGAAATTCCAACATCAGGAATATCATAATTCTGTCCTTGTTTTAATGAAAAGTAACATTTTCATTAGGCTTAAAATATAAAAATCCATAAATACAGTAGGAGATTTGAAGAAAGCAAAGAAGACATATGACTTTTTTTCTCATATTTCGTTGGACGTAAGGTTAGCTGCTTTGTCAGTTCTTATTGCTGTTTCTCACTGAAAATTTTCTTAATATATAGTAAGGTCAGACTTAGGGAACTAGGGAAGGTGAAGAAGAAAGCTGTTGACTAGGAGAGTAGGTATATCACACCATCAGTGGTAGCAGAAGATAGCTCCTGCCTTAATCTCTGACCTCACTGTAAGGGGCAACATTAAGGTATTGGAAGTAGGGAGGTTGGGGGAGTAGAGAATGTGAGTTCATTAGAAAAGTGATGTGATATTTTTAATTTAACATAATACATTAGAATTATATAGTTTCAGAGCTTATTCTGTGGATTAGAAGCGTAGGAGTCGCAGTGAGTGCTTCATTTCAGGCTGCGACTTCTTTCTAAACAGCCATATAGGCTGAATGGATATACTGGATATACCAGTTCCCTCCAGATCTTCCAGGTTTTGAGCCTAGGAATACCTGCCTCAACAGTAGTGATTTTCTCATTGTGAGGACCCCTACCCTTTCAGTCTTGTACAGATTCCATCGCTTTTTCTTTCTTTCCCTCAGTCTTTGTCTACAACTGGTCTATATTGGCCTTTTCTCTTCTTCTATCTATAGGTATCCCTACAACATCACCCTTAGAGCAGTCCTTTTAAGAGTGTTGGAACCTACAAGATGAAATTTAGACCAAGAATTTGACTTTACAGAACAGACCTACAAGACATAAGAGAAGCTGTGACTCCCGTGAAATTCAGTAATTCTTTCATAGGGTAGGTGGTCATCAGTTGTGGTGTTTGCCTTCCCACATGCTTTCAAAATAATCTGTTTAATGGCTAAAAATGAACCCACGCATATTCTCTCTGATACACTTTTAGTGACCATTAAGAAATTGCCTTTGTATATGTGAGTTACTGTTAGAAGCTTTCTCTTCACTGCCTGTTTTAAAAATTGCAAGTTGAATCCATTTGAGCAGATTTTAAGCATCGAGGCTGCTCTATTTCCTTTAGCCTTTGCTGAAATGGAGGCTTATTTACATAGTGTACTTAACTTGAATCAGTCCTATTCATGAGTCAAACCCTAAAAAAACATCTTTTGAGTCACTAAGTTTACTTTAACTTTTTGGTGTTCATGGGAAGTGGTTTAGTATAGAGTAACTGGAGACCTGGCAGATAACCTGTCAATACAGTATGGTGCTGGTAGGAGAATTCATTTCTCAGATGGTATAGTCTCACGTGGAGAAAGATTCTAGGGTCTGAGACAGAAAGAGACAGAGACAAAGGGAAAAGCAGGTTTTTTTTCCCACAGAGATATTTAGTGGCTGTTGAGGTAGAGATGGGGCAAGACAGATTCCTGTAAGGTCAGCTAAGCATAAATGCATGTCAGGGTTTAGGAGGAAAGCACTGAATGAGTCGCAGTGCGGTGTCTCCTTCATAGTCCATTATATGGGTTTTTCTTGTTGTTGTTTTATAAACTTTTTATTTTAAGGTAATTAGAGATTCACAGAAAGTTACAAAAAAAATACTACAAGCATAGTTTAATTTTAGATAGGGAACTGCTTTTCTTTTCCTTTTTTAAAAAATGTGTTTAGCTGCACCATGTTTTAGTCGCGGCATGGGGGATCTAGTTCCCTAGCTAGGGATGGAATCCGGGCCCCCTGCCCTGGGAACACAGAGTCGTAACCGCTGGACCACCAGGGAAGTCCCCAGAGATAGTGTTAGATTCACGGTTTTGAAACCAAGAAGTAGGTGTTTATACAGTGCATGTCTGTACAGTCCTGTGGCGTTCAGCGTCTGTGCAGATTTCCTAACTGCCACCTCCATCAAGACACACAGCTGTTCCCCCAGCACAAAGCTCTCTCACCTGTGCTTCCCCGTGGCAGCCACACCCCCACTCCCTCATCCACGGTTCCTGGCAGCCTCCATGTTGTCCTCTACCCTAGTCTATTTGATGTTGTATTAGATGAGCTAGTAATGGAACATTGTTTCCAAGGGCAAATGTTTTCTGAAGCAGAAAATATACTCTTAAAAGGTAAAGAACCTCTTTATTTCTTCATGTTTTTTATGTATAAGATGGAGAGCTCCAATGGAATTTTAACCCATTTGCTCCCAAGTAATTTGACTGGAGTTTCATTCATCCCCTGCCTTCTTTCAGGTCTGCTTCGAACAGAGTTTTCTTAGAGGAAAAGCATTTTTTCATTAAGTTAGTGATGTTGCAACTCACCAAAAATTGGATGGATTTTTCAAAACCTCTTAGCTTCTCTTATTTTGAGGAGTCAGAAAAGAATTTAAAAAATTTTAATGTAAAACATAAGGCTATAATCCACTGCTACCTTTGTGTTCCTTATCATAATAAATTGTAATGATAAAGATAGGATCAAATGAGTTGATATGTGTAAGGCATTTAGAGTAGTGCCTGGCACATAGTGATCTCTGCCTTCGGGTTAGCTTTTATTTTTATTGCAGCTGTTAAGACCTGTGTTCTAAGGAAGAAAGAACTTTTTAAGCCCAGAGTCAGAAGATTAGATCACACAGAAAAGGACAGATGTATTGGCTACTGTCAATAGTTCTATATGCACATAAAGGAGATAGGGAAGATGTTTACGTAGGTTTATTCAGGTGGTGGGTTCTGGGTGGTGTATGGTCCCTGCCTGCTGCCCCTCTCCACCCCCTGATTTTCTGTTTAACAAATTTTGTTATTTAACAACTGTAATTACTCTTACAGATGGGGAAGTTAAGATATAACGTATAGAAAGAGAATTAAGTACACCTAGTTTTGATAAGACGCTTGTGAAACTGACAGGAGTTGCTAGTATGAATGATTCGGTATTTCAGAAGGGCAGTTTGACAAGCGTCAAGACCTTGAAAGAAAGGGTTCCTACTCTTTGACTTAGTGATTTCGCTTCTAGGACTGTATATTTAGGAAATGATCAGAAAAGGTGCAAGGATATTCTTTATTTATACTATATAGCCTTACTTATGACAGGAAAATGGCTTGTCAAATGGCTAGATAAGTTGAATAGCAATTTCATAGAGACACTTTGATTATAGCATTAATATAAATTTGGAAATTTTGTAATTGGTTAAAAACAAATTCAGAGTTGATGGATTTAATCCTAGAAATTGTGTCCTAAACCTTGACATCTTTATATAGTTGTATAAATATACTGTGATATTTAGGAAGACCAAACATGTTTTCTAGCAGTTTGATGTTTTTAATATAGTTATCATGTGTCATGTTTATGTTAATATAATATCTATCACTAAAATTTTGTGTCTATACAGGAAGATTATGTGAAATGAGTATATATCTAGGCTGAGTACAGAGTACTCAAATTCCTTTTTATTGTAGAGTTGCTTCTGTCATTTTCTTTTCCTTGATTAATTTCAGATTTGAAATTTGCAAATTCTAGGTTTAAAAAAAGTACTTTATATCTTTAGAAAATTTACTGTTTACTGTGTTAAAGTGATAATTGTTGTCTCTTTCTTCAATATTCCCCATCTGAATTGCTCAGGCCAGAAACTTGGGAGTTTTAGTACTTCTGGATACCTCATTCTTAACACTGTGTGGATCCAGTTTTTGATCAAGTGATATTTTCAGTATCCACTGATACTACCCTATTCCAGGGAACATTAAACAACATATAAAGTTGTTATAATACCATCATAACTTCCTCAGTCTTTCGGAAGTCAGTTCATTCTTTTTTGTTTTTATTTAATTTTTAAATTGTATTGAAGATATGCATATATCATGTTTAACGAGCTAAATATTTCCACAAGAGAGCAAAATATAACAATATCCTGTTGTTTCCACCCTTCCAACCTCCACCTTTGAGCCCTACACCCATCCAGGTCTCTTAACTTTTCTTATTTGGAAGACTTTATATTTGTTTTAAAGATAATATATCTAAATACCTATTGTTTATGAGTTTTCAATTTTGGTTATGATTTATTGACTCTCTACTATGGAAGATGATTTCACTCTATTTTCTCTTCCTCTCACATTTGCACAATTTATTTCCTCTTCTTTTCTTTATAGTTATGTCACAATTTTGACATGAATAAGTAATCATGGCTCAGCTGTTCTTTACAAGTGTAGAGAAAGCTGAAGAACAGTTGATCCGTGATTACTTACTTAAATTTTGTTTTCTTTCAGCTAAATAACTTACTTTAACTTTCTCTGTTTTTGGGCGCATGCTCAGTAGTATCCAGTTCTTTGCGATCCCATGATTGTAGCCTGCCAGGCTCCTCTGTCCTTGGGATTTTCCTGGCAAGAATACTGGAGTGGGCTGCCATTTCCTCCAGGGGATCTTCCCAACCCAGGGTTCGAACCCATGTCTTCTGCATCTCCTGCATTGGCAGGAGTGTTCTTTACCACTGAGCCACCTGAGAATCCCTTTAGCTCTCTCTATGACTTGTCACTGATTTTTCTGCCAGAAGTGAATGCAGTGAGTGTGTTTTCTCTGTGTTCAAACATTCCAGATAGTGTTTCATCTTTCAGAGATGTCTCTCTTGGAATTTCCGTCCTTGCTATTTACCATCTGGACTATCGTTCTTATGGTCTGCTCTTAGGTCTGTCTCAGAATCTCCCTTTACTCTTTTTTTTTTTTTAATTTATTTTTTTAAATTTTATTTTATTTTTAAACTTTACATAATTGTATTAGTTTTGCCAAATATCAGAATGAATCCACCACAGGTATACATGTGTTCCCCATCCTGAACCCTCCTCCCTCCTCCCTCCCCATACCATCCCTCTGGGTCGTCCCAGTGCACTAGCCCCAAGCATCCAGTATCGTGCATCGAACCTGGACTGGCATCTCGTTTCATACATGATACTTTACATGTTTCAGTGCCATTCTCCCAAATCTTCCCACCCTCTCCCTCTCCCACAGAGTCCACAAGACTGTTCTATACATCAGTGTCTCTTTTGCTGTCTCGTACACAGGGTTATTGTTAGCATCTTTGTAAATTCCATATATATGCATTAGTATACTGTATTGGTGTTTTTCCTTCTGGCTTACTTCACTCTGTATAATAGGCTCCAGTTTCATCCACCTCATTAGAACTGATTCAAATGTATTCTTTTTAATGGCTGAGTAATACTCCATCGTGTATATGTACCATAGCTTTCTTATCCATTCATCTGCTGATGGACATCTAGGTTGCTTCCATGTCCTGGCTATTATAAAAACCCTTTACTCTTAATCTGGGGATTTCCAGTATTTTCTTTCGGTCTTGGTTCTGTGGTTTCCTGGATCTTCTCTCCCTTTTTCTGACTTTGCTAGTTTGTTTTGATGGAAGACATATTCTGCAAGCTCTGTGAGAATAGGTGCATAAAAGGAAGATTCCCCGAGACTTTCTGAAAATGTCTGTGATACACTTTCATACTTAATTGATTCTTTTGTTGAATATAGAATTCTAGGATTTTGAAGGCTTTGTTTCAGTTGTCTTCTATCTTCTAGAGTTGCTGTTGAAATACCTGATACCTTCTGATCCCTTTTTTTCTGTATGTTATCTGTTTTTGTTTTGTTTTTGAATTGACAGATTTTATGATTTCTTTGTCTCCAGTGTGCTACAGGTTTTTGATGCTAGGCCTTGATTTGAGTATTTTTTTTTTAATCTTTTATAATGGACATTAGACAGGTCTTGTCCTTTAGATTCAGGAGACATTTTCTTGAATTAGCATTTTTTTCAATAAGTTACTTTCCTCTATTCTCTCTGATTCTTTTAGAATTATTTTTATTATTCAGAAGTTGACTCTAGTGGACTCTTCTAATTAACATACTATTTTTGCCCCCATATTTAGCTTATTGTTTAAAAGGTATTATCACCTTTATCTTTCCTGATTTTAACAGTTCTTTTATTATATTTTTCATGTCCAAGAGTTTTATTTGGTTCTCTGAATCTTTCTTGTTTGTACCCTTCTATTTTTTCTGTTTAATGGGAGCAATATCTAGCTGGAAGTAATAATTACATGGTTTTACCCTTTTCTCCAGAGAAGGTGATGGCACCCCACTCCAGTACTCTTGCCAGGAAAATCCCATGGATGGTGGGAGCCTGGTGGGCTACAATCCATGGCGTCGCTAAGAGTCGGACACGACTGAGTGACTTCACTTTCACTTTTCACTTTCATGCATTGGAGAAGGAAATGGCAACCCACTCCAGTGTTCCTGCCTGGAGAATCCCAGGGACTGGGGAGCCTGGTGGGCTGCCGTCTCAGGGGTCGCACAGAGTCAGACACGACTGAAGTGACTTAGCAGCACCCTTTTCTCTGTTTTCTTTTTTCTCCACCCTAACTCAGTGTCCTCAGAATTCTTCTTTCCTATGGATTATGTCTCTTTCTGGCCATGGTCGTTGTATTACAGCAGGGTTCCTAACCTGTTTTGACTCTTGAACCCCTTTGGAAAACTGAAGCTTCTGGAGCTGAACCCTTACTTAAAATCCAAGAAAATCAGTTCTAATAACATACACCTATCAAAATATTTTTTTAAAACTGTCCTATGGCTATATATGTGCCCCTTTGTTAACATATTAAGTATCTAGAGGTGCTGAAATTATAACTTCAAAGCAGTGATGAGTGTAAATGATGTTTTTGAGATATCTGTACCAACCGTAATGTGATATGAAAAATCTGTGTTTTTATTAGTCATAGATAAGTCACATATATTGCCAATTCTTCTACAGTCGGTAGCCTACATGTATAATTAAAAGCAATGTCATTTCAGTTGGAGGTTAGTGTAAAACAGAATTGTAATTTTCTTTTTTTTTTTTTTTACATCTAAGTTCTTGAGCTCTTTGAATTCTATTGATAGATCTATGGGGAATCAAACATCCCCTTTTAGGGGTTTCTTCAAATGCCTGGGGTCATTGGCTTTCAGCTCAAAAGATTGAGGTTACCAGAAAGTTGATTGGAAGCTCTGAATGATTGACTGGGACTTGGCAACAAGTAGGCTTCGCTTTACGTTGTGGGATGCTCATCTTTCATTATTTGTAGATTTTCTTCTTGGGATTCAAATCTCTTCAAAGAAGAACCTACATTCTGCATATGGAGTATAGATCTAATTATCTATGTTCATATGGATAAGTAATTGTGCCCACTTGTATTCTTGTAAAATTTGTTTTTGTGATTTGCCTGAATGGTTATACTATTAAATATGTTCCTATTAAATAAAACAATTCTAGGAAAGTATGCAAACTGTCTTTAATGCTTTTAAACCATTAATGTAACAAGAAAACTGGGCTTTTTCATGAATTTATATTTAATTTTTTAGGAGCTTTCAAGTTGTGGATGGAATAAAAAAGAAAAATACAGTTCTGCACCAAATGCAGTTGCCTTCACAAGAAGATTTAATCATGTGAGTTGCTTATAAAATTTTGATATTTAGTTTCTGAAATTCAATTCCTCAGTATGTAATTTTTCATTAAGAAATAATTTAAGTTTTTACATCAGTTCTAGAGCATTTTCAACCAATATCTCTTCAGTGTCTTTCCATATAATCTTTTTTTCTTTTTCCTTCTGTAATTCCTATTGAAAATTTACTGGAACTTTATGTTCTTTCCTACTTGTGTCTTAACCTGTCATATTTTACATCTATCCCTTTGTGCTCCATTCTGTGTTATTTACTCAGATTTATATTTCAGTTCACTAAAACAATTCTCTTCAGATGTGTTAAATCTGCTTCAAATCTATGTACTTTTTTTTACACTAATATCATTCCCCCCCTTTTTTTTTTCAATTGCTTAAGTCATCTTCAACTTTTTATTTTGTTTTATTACAAGGTGTATTAAATCCCACATCCCTAAGCTCTTGAGAGGAAATCTGCCAACGGCAGCTGTCATACCCTTTCCTTTTTTGCCTTTATTTCCTTTATTTTTGGCCTCAAGTGAAATCTTTTCTTTTCAAGTTAGTCATGTGCAGTGCTTAGTCAGTCAGTTGTGTCTGACTCTTTGCAACCCCATGAAGTATAGCCCACCAGGCTCCTCTGTCCATGGAGATTCTCCGGGCAAGAATACTAGAATGGGTTGCCGGGCCCTCCTCCAGGGGATCTTCCCAACCCAGGGATCAAATCCAGGTCTTCCGCATTACAGCTAGATTCTTTACCGTCTGAGCCACAGGGAAGCCCCAAATTACTGGAGTGGGTAGCCTATCCCTTCTCCAGGGGATCTTTCCAACCCAAGAATCAAACCGGGGTCTCCTGCATTGCAGGCAGATTCTTTACCAGCTGAGCTACCAGGGAAGCCTACTTTTTAAAAAATGGTTTTCTTTAACTCAGCATTTCTAGGGGTTTATAGCAAATAGTATATCTCAAGTTATTTGGTTCACTGCATTACCCAAAATGGAAGTCCGATAGTATTTTTTTTTTTCAGTTAGATTAAACCATTAGTAAGGAACCTACAGCAAACATGTCTTATACTGAATTGCTTATTTAAACTATATGGCAGTTGTTTTAAATTTTTTCTGGAGTGGTCAGAATTTATCATCGTAGTAAACTTTTTTTTGCCAACAAAAACATTGTCACAATACCCACAAATTTGACTTTAGATTTTTAAACACTAATATTATTCTTAAGTAAGTCAAAAGATTGTTAGGGTCAAATATGTCACCGTGTACCAAAAGCTTTTACACTTAATCAAGATTACAGTTGATCTATAATAAAATTCATTACTTAGTTATTCCATTACTCTATTATTTTCTCTTAGAAGTGTGATGGGAAATCTGAAGTAGCAAATTACAAAAGAAGTTGCAAAGAGACTTTTATTTTTAAAATGAATTTCTTGTAGATAGCATATAGTTGAGTCCTCCTTTTTTTTTTTTTTTTTTTGCCCCATCTGACACAATTTTAGTAGGTAGTTGCTAAAATAAAATCATTACTGTTTGAAAGAAGACAACAAAATCCACAGTCTCTATAACATTATCCATAATGATGACTATACAATTGAAAAAATTACCAGACACACAAAGAAAAAGAAAAAGTTGACTGAGTATTAAGAGAAAAAGCATTAAAACTCCAGGAGTTGGTGATGGACAGGTAAGCCTGGCGTTCTACAGTCCATGGGGTCGCAAAGAATTGGACATGACATGCGAATGAACTGACTGACTGAGTTAACTCGGCCGGGCTCAAACTCTAAATTCTCTTTCTTGTTGGAGAATAGATCGGTTCTTTCCAGATTTTGTCTTTATCTGGGCTTCTTAAAGTTTCCCCTGCACATGCACAGTTCCGAGGTCAACTGGAGATTTGGATGAAGTTTTTATATAGATTTGGGGGACTTTTCTTACCTTTCCAGAATTTCACCCCTTATTGTCTAGCCGATTGTTCTCTGACTCTTGAAGCCATCAAGACTGTGGCCTTCTCTAAAATTCTCGGTGCACCACCTGGTAACCCTGAATGTCCTCAGACACTTAACTTTATAAGTGCAAATCTCATCCAGTGCATCTTACTTCTTTCAAAGATCTTTTCTCCAGTTTATGCCTTCTTTTGGTTCCTCTCTTGTGCTTTTAAATACTGTTTTTATAATTTGTAATTATAATCAGAGGAGCATTTCCAGAGATACCTGCTTCTCCACATTACCAGAAATGGAACTCTCCCACATCTTTTTAAAACTATGCTTTTTTCAATTGATAATCAAAACACTGGCACACATTGCCAGAAAACTGAAAAAATGCAGAAATGTATGAAAAGCTGGGGGGTAGGTGCAGAATCACCCAGAGATGACTGTTACTAATATTTTAGTATATATTCTTCCATTCTTTATTTTTTTCTTAATCTAATAGAAATCATGTTGTACATATAATTTACAGTCCTATTGTCTTCACGTATCATGAAATGTTACTGTATCATATTGATAAAATCACTTTGAAAACATTTTAAGTATCTGTATAGTCTCCTGTGACTTGACTCTATCAAAATTTTAATATTCATTCTATTTTGGCTATTTCTTTGGTCACTTTTATTTATGCCTTCTGGCCAGTGGCTTTCTGATTTTTTTTTTTGGTGGGGCGGGGGAAAGGTTGTCTAAATTTTTAAAAAATGTTACCTTTAGATAATTGGAAATTTGATTAATTAGAAATTAATGTTTTTAGAAATGATATTAATTTTAGGTTATGTTTGTAGAAAGACTCCTTTTTGAAAATGTTGATAGATGCTATCATATATTGTCTGTGATTTGCTTCACAGTATTAATGGAGCATTTGAGAGTGGGATGAGAGTAGAAGTGAGAAAACTTGGCCATAACTTGGTTGTTGAAGCTGGTTGATGTGTACTGGGGAGTTCATTATTATTATGTTTAGTTCAGTATACGTTTGAAGATTTCCATGATAAAAAGTTAGGAATTATCTTTAAAGCTTAACAAATGTTTGGCTGTAAATAAAAGGTTTTCATAACACTTTTATATGATTATAAAAGCTTGAATAAAGCAGCAACAGTTAGAAATAACCTCTGAATAAAAGTTTTCTAAGATATACTTTTTAATGAAATACTTGATTCACTCCTAAAATACTTTAAATGTTTGTTTGAATCTTCTGAAACTGCCAGTTCTGGCCTACGGAACTGGCAGGTTCATATGGTTAATCTAATGTATATTAGGAAGTATTATAATAAAACAACTGTGAATTCACCACCTAAACTAAGAATATTACCAAAACTATTGAAGCATTTTATATGTTCTCTGCTCTGTCCTCACTAAAAGGGTAACTATTATCTGAAAAAAATTTTTTATCTTTTGTCTTTTCTTAATTTGATTTTAAAAATTTTAACTCTTGTTATAATTCCTATATGAGTAGATTTACCAGAAAAAGTTGTGCCCCTAAACAATATATTGTATATCTTGCTTTTCATCTTTGTAAAACATATCATCAGACTATATATAGACTTCTGTGGTTGGCTTTTTTTCACTTGTATTTCTCTGCTGTATCCGTGATAATGCATATAGTGCTTACTCATTGATTTTCAGTGCTATCTTCTAGCATCTCATTGCATGAATGTATCAGAAAGAATTCATCATTCTTTTGAGGGTAAACTAATTTTGAGGGTGGACTAATGTGTCTCCTAATTTTTTGCTGTTGTGAAGAATGTTGCTATGAATATTCTAAGAGTTTGGGTGCCCATGTGCAGTAGTTTCTCTAATTGGTGGTTTTCAAACATTTTTTGCTATGACCCACAATAAGATAAAATATTTTTACATTGTAACTGAATATACAAACTAAAGTTTTCTGAAATAATACTTACCTGTATTAGACAATATGTACTTCGGTCTTTGCTTAAAAAAAAAAATTGCTGCTTAAACTTACTAAATTGGTTACCATAAAATAACGGGAAAACACTGTGATTTGTTTGAAAAATGTGTTCCTAAATACAAAATTTGTGTCAGAGAGAGTATATCCATGTTTAACTACATAAGACAATATATATTTTTAAAAATGATTATACCAGTTTGCTTTGAGCTTTCATCACTGTGTATCCTTATCAGCACTTGGTGTCATTAAACTTTGAAATCTAATTGATGTAAAATGACTCAACTTTTATTTTCATTCATTTAAATATTTACTAAGTTCCTACTATGTCCTGAATATTGGTCTTGATGTTGGGGATATATTAGTGAATAAGGAAAACAGAGATCATTCTCTTTATGGACTTTTTCATTCAGTTCTTCCTAATTTTAATTTTACTTTTTTTTTTTTCATTTTCAGACGTTCTATCATTTTCAGATTTCTCTGGTCATGTGTATTATTCTCTTATTTTTTATTTTAAACTCTTTATTGTAAAATAAAGCATGGATACAAAAAGAACCCATAAAACAAACATATGGTTTAATGAAAGTTTGGGAACTACCCTAGAAACCCCTCCATGTGCCTTCATCCCAGTTCACAGCCTTTCTTCCTCCAACAATAAGTACTGTCCTGACTTTTATAGCACTCACTGTCATGTATTTATTTTTATAGTTTTTATCACATAAATATGGATCCCTAACTTAGCCTGGCGAGTTTTTTTAATTTGTTAAATGTTTGCAACTTTTTAATTTGCAATTTCTCCCTTTATCCTTTTCTCTTCCTTACTATTTCCTGTGGAAGAACCTCTAGAGTCTCCCATAGTCTCCCATAGTCTATATTGCATTTTGTGTAGTATATGTTCTATGTTCTCTGGAAATTAGCTGCTAATTCCTAAGGTTTAGTTGGGTTCAGTGCCTTTGGCAAGAGTCTGGGTTGTATGGGGTTTCTTCATCAGATCTTTTCTGTGATATTAGTAGATACATTAGATATTAGATATAAAGAAATATTTTTAGTGGGGATAATTTTATAGAGATATTTTTCCCTCATCTAGTATTTGCATACCTAGAGATTCCATTTCATACAGGTAAGGAAGAATAAATATTTGATTTTTTTCACTTTATTTAGTGGTTTTGAAGATAATGAATTGGTGTTCTGTCATCCTTTAACAATGACAGAGTAGTTTTTAATTTTTTAATTTTATTTTAAACTCATAAATGTAAACATACATGATGTGAATCAGTATTTTCATTGCCATTATTATCATTATTGAAACTCATATTATCCTGTCATTGGCCAACAGGAGCCTCTTCAGGTTGGCTTTCATGACCTTTCTCATGACCCTTGTAATCTTGAACAGTTTCTTTGCTTTTGTTTGCAAAGACGTTGCATGTTCATTTTGTCCATTACCAGCTCTCTGCCTGGAATCAGCGTTTCTTTAACAAATGTTGGTTTCTTATAGTAGGAAATGGACCTAGGTGCTAAAAATGCTCATTGCTATTAGAGTGACCATAATTTCTAGGCTTTTTTAGCAGATATAGCTAGGATACCTATATGTCATACACACACACATATATATACCAACTACTTGAAGATAAAATATTTCATAAATTCATACTAGTACTTCTAATTCAAATTCAAGACCAGAGTTCTACTTAATCTCTTCCATATTATATCTGTATATCCTTTCTTCCACACCTGGAACCTGGTTTTTCATGAATTCGGGGCGTGATACAGTATCCTACAAGTTACTCATTTGCCTTAACCTGCATAAACAAATAACAGTCTCAGAATAGCAATACTAATGCCAATAATACTCCTTTAAACAGTTATGTACATATTCTTGCAAATGTTGTATTTCTTTTATAATAAATAGTATATAGTGTCTGGGCATATAGGCATTATATAATGTACTCTCCTTCTTTTAACCCTTATCATTCTTATTTCTGTGAATGTGTGTATTTAACGGTCACTGTCTTTCTAATGTTGGTGTTTCTCTAGTCATTTGATTTTCTGAAGCCTGTTCTCCAGGCATTTACTCAGGAAGGGCTCATTGGAACAATAATTCTTGAGTTCTTACACGTTGATAAGTTTGCCTGTCCTTTGTATGAAATTTTCTTTCCTTGATAATACTTGATGTAGTACTCCCATTTTTTTTCTGGCAAAGTGTTGCTATTAAAAAGTCTGATGATAATTAAATTTTCTTTTCCTTAAAAATCACTTTCTCTTTTCTTAGCCTAAAGATTTTTCTCTTTTAAGTCCAGTAATTTCATTAAACTGTGTCTTGCTGTTGATGATTCTGGGGCGGTATTATCAGGTGTGATTGGCTTTAGAAGGGACTGTGAATTGGGAAGCACCTACACTTAGCCTTTCTGTCATGGAGGTCTCAGGGTAGCTGGACTTCTTACGTGGTAGTTTAGGAATCCCATAGAGAATGTTCCAACAATCAAGGCATGGGCTGCATGCTCTTTTATGACCTTGTCACGGAAGTCAGTATCAGTTTTGTTAATTTTCTATTCCTTGAAGCAGTCATGAGCTTGTCTAGGTTCGATGAGAGGTGACATATACCCCCAACTTTCAGTGTGAGGAGTGACAAAGAGTTTGTGGCCATGTTTTTAAATTACCATAGTATTTGTCTTAAAATTTGACATTAAATTTATTAAGTCAGTGATCATGAAGTTTAGATTGAATCATAATTAATATTTTCTAATAAGGTTGTTGTTGGGCTTCCCTGGTGGCTCAGTTGGTAAAGAATCCACCTGCAATGCCCAGGGAGACCTGGGTTCAATCCCTAAGTTGGGTGGATCCCGGGGAGGAGGGTGTGGCAGCCCACTCCAGTATACTTGCCTGGAGAATCCCCATGGACAGAGGAGGCTGGCGGGCTGCAGTCCACGGGGTTGCAAAGAGTTGGAAACGACTGAGCGACTAAGCACAGGACAGCACAAGGTTGTTGTTAAAATAACCTTAACTTTAGATACATTTTAGAAGTAAAATTTATTAGAATCAGGGATAATTATTGTCATTAGTAGCTCAAATATAGTAACAAATATAAAGATGTCTTTGTAAAATATATTCATTTTACATTTACATATACACTTTAAAATATACAAATTTTGACAGTTTGTTTATAGATGAAAGTGCAAATAAATTCTGAAATATTTCTCAGAAGAAAAGGTGGTAGTGGCTTTATTTTTGCACTGAGATTTCTAACTACATCCTACTTTTAGATTTGTATAATTTTGAACCAACTGATAATGCTTTGATTTTGCTTTTATAGTACATGAATTGAAATATGTTATATAAAAAATGTATATTACATACATATTGCTCTGTGTCATATGATAAGCACACTATTTTCACCAGAGCATTTTAGTAATGTTACAGACCCATCCTGCCTTATGATGAATGATGTTTATTGTTTTTTAAAAGAAATTTTGAAGATGGTTTCATTGTAGAAAGCATTACATAATTGTTAAAAATACAATCTTGATTTTAGAATGACTTAGATATATTTTTCTTTAAGTAGTTTTATATTTTATCCTATTCATATCAGGAAAACCATACTTGAGATTCTTTACATTTAGGATTCTACTCCATGTAAATAAATGGCAGCATGGGATTATACAGACACAGAAAAACATACTATAAGTAGCATGTTTTACAGAGTCTGATCTTAGAGCTTATCTAATTCTGCCAGAGTGTTATAAAATACAGCAAAAAACACTTGTATACTGTTCTTGTTGCATCATTATGGTTTTATTGCTTTCTCTTTTCCTTCAAATTTTACATTCGCTTTTATAGATGAAAAATCATTATGATGTGTTTATGTGTCTGTACGAATGTGTATATATGTTTCCCTGATGGCTCAGCGGTGAAGAATATGCCTGCCAATGCAAGAGACGTGGGTTCGATCCCTAGATTGGCAAGATCCCCTGGAGAAGGAAGTGGCAACCCACGCCAGTAGTCTTGACTGGGAAATCCTATGGACAAAGGAGCCTGGTGGGCTACAGTCACAGAGAGCTGGACATGACTTAGTGACAGGGACTCACACACAAACAAATACTCATGTCTATATCTGTCTGTCTATATATGTGTATGAAGTATGTGCAGCATTTGAAGAGTTATGTCCTGGTGGTGAGTCAGGGGCAAGAGAAAGTATTTTTACACAATTCTCAGTGGTTCATCAAGTAGCTCTTGTCATTCTTTGATCCTGTAAGTAAAGAATCTTACCATTCACCTATTTTTATTTTTTATTTGCAGGTAAGCTTTTGGGTTGTTAGAGAGATTCTTCATGCTCAAACATTAAAAATTAGAGCAGAAGTTTTGAGCCACTATATTAAAACTGCTAAGGTAAGATAAACTTGTGCTTCTGTTTTTAATTCAGTCATTTACGAATGCTTGTGAGTAAGTATTTGCCTGTGTGACTATAGTCACTATTTATTGACGCTGGAAAATAAGGCCTACTGATTAACCTAAGATAATTTTTTAAATTGCATGTCTGTTTCCTTTGCCTTTTCTTCTATTCCTCCTATCTTCCTCCCCTTTCTTTTATACTTTCCCTCTCTTTCTCAGAGAAGCTGATTTGTATTTGGGCAGAGGTCAGATTATGATGAAGTTTAATATTTATAAAATATTTTGGTATATTCTGCAGGTGACTAAAAAAGCCTTGCAGGATTAAGTAGAGAAATACATATCAGTTATTTGTCTTTCATATAGATTATTCTGCCAACCATGTGGAGAATAAGACTTAATTTTAAAAGAACAGTATAAGTGAGGGTGTTAACCAAATACATTGAGTAACATAGATAATAGATGCAGCAGGAGAAATAGAACATGGATTTCAAAGACAGTTAAAATTTACAGAGGAAGATGGAATAGGACATTCCACAAGAGGTTACAGAATTTTGCTAAAATTTGTAACAACTCCAGATTTATGTCAAGTTGACTGAAAAGAGGTATAATGGTAGCCACATTCATTATTCTAATAATAAATACATAACTTATCTCACCTGTGAATGAAGGAAGATGGGATAAATTGAGGATACGATTTTTACAGTTGTAAAGTATTGTAATCATTGTAAGTCCTAACTGTTCCATGGCTTCCTTGAGCATCTGGGAGCAGTTGTATTCCAGCATTCTGTGGCACTAGGTGGCAGAGCTAGCCTTCTTAAAAGTTGTTATTTTTTCAGAAGTGTCATAAAATTTTAAAAAACATTCTTTGTGATATGTTAAAGATTGGATTTTAGCTAGTAGAATCCATGTCTTTTCTCCATAGATCCTGAATTTTCATTATTGTTTTCTGGTGTTTTTGTTAGTTTTTTTCTTTTTTTTATGAATGTTCCACTCAAAACCACCACATCCATTAAACCTGTCATTATTCTCATCAAATAATCATTTAATTCCTGTTCAGACTCATACTTTGAGTTATTTCTGATAGTGCTTACTTTTACCCCAAGGTCTAAATTCTTAATTTTTTTGTCCATTACTGTGTCTTCAGTCCCACTGGGGACTCTGCCTTCTATTTTGTTTCTTATGAAACAGGCAAGTCTTTCTCTTCTTTTAGTAGATGTTTCAGTTAGGTTCTATAGAGTCAGAAAACACCCACACATGTAAATGTATAACATGTATAAAAAGGTTTAAGAAATTATCTCATGTGATTGAGTTGGGGAGAGGCTGGCAAATTTGAGTCCGTAGGGCCAGTAGACAAGCTAGAGACTTAGGAAGGAGTTTCTGGATTTTTGCTGTTATCAATACCACTACTTATACAGCATTCTTGTGTGAATCTCTTGGTGCTCAGCTGCAGGTTAAAATACTAGAAATATAGAGAGAAAAGACAAATTACCTTCAAAGAAATGACAGTAAGACCAATAGCTTTCATCAGCCAGTACCTGATGTTGTTCTCCATTTGTGAATTCTTGTTTCATTTTCTTTTTCTTATTTTTCCTCTGAGGCATTTTGTTTGTATGAATTTGCATCCCTAGTTTTTATGAATCTACATCCCTAGAAAAAGAAAAAGAATCCAAGGATTTTCTCTCCTATGTGTTTTTGTCTTGCTTCTTCCTGGTCCATGATGACAGCTGAGGTTGTCAGTGCAATAAAACCAAACTGATGGGATGGGAGCAGGTTGTTCTGCCATTTTTCTAGTAATAGATCTTGAGTCACACATCAAATATGGGGCCCATCCCTCCACACTTACTGAGCCTGCCTGTGAGGTTCACAACAACTTTCTCAGCCCTGTGATCATCAGTGATTTCAAATGCACTAATGTAAGCATGCTTCATCATCACAGTTAGAAACCTGATGATGACTTTGGAGCACAGCCTAATAAGCACCTGGCTTTTGCCTCTCTTTTCGGCATTGTTGATACTCTAGAGAGCATCAGCCAAGACATTCATGCACCCCATTATGGTGGCACAGAAAGATGGCAGAAAGAGTCCTTGTGTTTTTCCCTTTCCCTTTTTTATTTTTTTAAACTTGAGTTCATATTTCTTGAAATTTTATAGGAGTTCTTTCAGACCAGAATTAAGGTGGTATTAGAGTTCATCAAAAGAATAGAACCCCTCGCCTTGCCTTGGTTCTCATATTCAAAACAGGCAATTTTTGTCTTGGAGTTTCTTAATAATTAAGGACAGTTTTACATGCTAAGACCTTTGAGGTGTAAACATCTGATAGTTTGGAGAAATCTGAGCAATTAGCAATAATTTGACAAAAGTAGATGATCTCTTGGTAAAGTGATGGAACCTAGCAGTAGCATGCGTGCACAGCATCATATGGGATTCTTCTGCATGGAGGCTAGAAAAAGCAACGTCTAGTGTTGGGAAGCAGGTAGATGTCCCAGCATGAACAAGGAAAAAAGGGATGGGGATTCAGGTGGGAGGAAGCCAGAAATTGAGGAGGGCTGTGAAAAGCAAGCTTGAACCCTAGCCCTGGAATGTTAGGGGTCCTTCTGCTGCTGCTGCTGCTGCTAAGTCGCTTCAGTTGTGTCCAACTCTGTGCGACCCTAAGGACAGCAGCCCTCCAGGCTCCTCTGTCCATAGCATTCTCCAGGCAAGAATACTGGAGCAGGTTGCCATTTCCTTCTCCCGTTAGTGAGCCTGCTGCTACTGCTGCTGCGAAGTCGCTTCAGTCATGTCCGACTCTGTACGACCCCATAGACGGAAGCCCACCAGGCTCCCCCGTCCCTGGGATTCTCCAGGCAAGAACAATGGAGTGGGTTGCCATTTCCTTCTCCAATGCATGAAAGTGAAAAGTGAAAGGGAAGTCCCTCAGTCGTGTCCAACTCTTAGCGACCCCATGGACTGCAGCCTACCAGGCTCCTCTATCCATGGGATTTTCCAGGCAAGAGTACTGCAGTGGGATGCCATTGCCTTCTCCTAGGAGGCAGGGGCACCTGAGTAGGACACAAATCAAGATCCTGGGTGCGGGCCTTTCTTTGAACTTGGATCATAAGGCAGAACTAGTAATAGTTCAGTATAAGAAAGGAAACTGCCTACTAGAAACAAGGATGCATACCAGATAACTTTGATACTGAGCCATAACTTTGGTTTTCTTAATGTATTAGACAACTGGAGGTAGATGTATTCCCAGAGCTAGGAGGGAGTTCTGTGTGGGCCAAAAATCAGCTTACTGTAAACACAGTGGATACCCCAAAAACAAATCTCAACAATGAGGGTAATAAGTATGCTATAAGAACCACCAGTTGCCTAAACTGTATTTGTCTTCAAGTTGTCTTGTATTCATGCTATTTATTTTTCATCTCTCCTCCCCCTTTTTCTAAATCTTCCAGAAGTTGTATGAGCTGAATAACCTTCATGCACTTATGGCGGTGGTTTCTGGCTTACAGAGTGCCCCAATTTTCAGGTTGACTAAAACATGGGCGGTGAGTAATCTTCCTTAGTTAATGATAGGTTAGACTGCCTGTTGGAAGTGAAGATGTTTTAGTTCCTTTTGTAGTTCTTAGTAAAGTTAATATTATGATAATAGATAAGGATTTTTTAATTAGTTTGTACTCTGTTCTTTGAAACCTACATTTTTTCCTCTCCCCTTAAATAAGTATTTCATGAGGCTTGTTAAGTATTTTGAGCTAAAACCAACTTGGTGCTTGGTTTCTGCTCTTTAGGAAATCATCTTTGTAGAACTTTTTAAAACATCTTTGACAATATAGAATTTCAAGTTTACTGATGGGAAACTGTAAATGTGAAAATAAATTGCATTAATCATGTAAAGATTATGCTTTTGGAAAATTTGAGAAAGATATAAATTGTAAGTTGCCCCCCAAATTTACTGATTCAGATTTCCATTACAATATTTTTACTCAGTAAACTCTTGGGTTTTTTCCTTAGGAATAAAGGAAAATCTGATAGCTAACAGGGAAGTAGGCAGTGTTTCTGCACATTGTGATATTATGCTAATCATACTTGGTTCTGTTTAACAGGGTCAGAGTGTGAGGTTTTACTTTTGCACATTTGTGTATTTTTATGGTTGATCAATGTGATACTGGCCTCAAGCTTGCTGGGTATTTTTCATTTAGGTTTTATAGAACTGAAACTTTAGATTCAGTTAAATCTGTTCATATTAATACTGTTCTTTAATGTTAAAGAGGAATGGTTTTGTTTACTACATTTTGTGCAGAGGGTTAGTGTGTTCTTACTGTCCTGGAATAAAGACTTGACTAACTTTATCACAGTTTTTTACTTACTAAAATATAATTTTGTGTTTAATTAGCCTGCTGTTCTCACTTTTCATAGTGTCTGAAGAGACAGATGTTTCTCATACTGGAAAAACATTAGTATGGAAGAGCTTATGATCTTGTTTATATTTCATTTGTATTTTAGAAACACCTGAGTGAACAGTTTTCCTACTCTAAAAATTATTTTTAATAATGATGACCTAATTCTCTTTTATTAAAACTTTAATTTAATGAGGGAATGGAAGTGATTATAAATATATAGTCATAATTCCATCTTTGAAGTTTTAGGGAAAAGAAATTGTACTCTGGTTTATATTGTGGTTTAGAAATGAGATACATTTCCCTCAAGTTAATTTTGTTTCCTGAAGTTATTTTCATTGTCTCTGTCTCATGTCTTGCATCAAAAATAGTTTTGTTTAAATTTAGTAACAGCTCCATTATTAATCTGAATAAAATTTTTGGTGTTCATGTTAAACTTGAAAATATTCTGCAGTTTTGCTAGGTACTAATTGTTTGACGTGCATAGTGGATGATATAGACAAAGTCCTGTTCATATAGAGCTAACATTCTACTGGGAAAAGATAAGCTGTAAATATATAAATGATATATCATAAATAATGATGAATGCTCTGTAGAAAAATAAAACCGAGTAAATGAGATGTAAAATACTTCCCTCATGCTTTTCTGTGATATGTGGTAAGAATTTCTGATAAGTGATTAGACCCAGTTGCAGTTGGACCTGGCAATTGAAAAGGATTGATGACCTTGTCAAAGATGTTGGAATGATTAGATTTGAGAGAATAGTGAAGGAAAAAATGGGACAGTAAGAATAGAGAATGCCTTTGAGGAATTTTGTTGTGAAGTACTGAGGTGAGGGCCAGCGGTAACTAGAAGAAATGTGAGATTAAAGATTTGTGGTGTTTTGCTTTGATTTTAAAGATGAGATCCGTGACAGTATGCTTGAGTGGTAGTACAGTGATCTAATAAAATGAGGAGGTAAACAAGAAGTCAAGGCTGTGATACCATAGATTAGCCCAGAGGAGATAAGGTCCAGTACTCCAGTGGGGCAGGAACAGTGTCTCCGTTTTAACAGGAGAGAAGGGGGTGCATTTGGTTACAAACACAGGTATGTTGGTAGATTTGGTGGTGGGATTCTGCAGAATTCTGTTTCATAAGACATAAGAAGCAAGGTCATTAATTGACAGTGGGAGAGGTATTGGAGGTTTGAAGAGAAAGGAAAGGATGAAAGTCATCAAGGGGACTGTGAGAGTGAATTAATTAGGGAAACATGTAGGTCTTAGGTGGAGAAGGCAATGGCACCCCACTCCAGTACTCTTGCCTCCATGGACGGAGGAGCCTGGTGGGCGACAGTCCATGGGGTCGCTAAAAGTCAGACATGACTGAGCGACTTCACTTTCACTTTTCACTTTCCTGCATTGGAGAAGGAAATGGCAACCCACTCCAGTGTACTTGCCTGGAGAATCCCAGGGACGGGGGAGCCTGGCGGGCTGCCTTGTCGGGGGTCGCACAGAGTCAGACATGACTGAAACGACTTAGCAGTAGGTCTTAGGAAGGTCCACTTGAGATTTTTGGTCATGAACTTAGAGTGAAACTTAGTGTTCAGCATTACCATGAAGAAGTGCTGAGAATTAATTGTATTTAACCAGTTGGAATTTTTTTAGGCGTGTTTGTACCACAGAGGGGTCAAGGATAGTACAAGAGATAAAGTAGGTAAATATAAAAGTTGTGATAGATGAGGAATCTAACCTAAGTAAAAGGAAAGAAATAATGAACAGTGAAAGGGTAGTATGGTGGAAAATCCTGGTGCCCTCAAATACAAGGAATGTACCAAAAAACAACATCACAAATGGGGGAAATATTAGAAACATTATTTTTAACATCAAGCAAAAGTATGCTCATTTTCACTGTTTCTACTCAACATAAAAATTTTAGCATAGTCAAAAAAGATTAGAAATAATAAGATATATCCTCAAAAAATTAGAATTACATTGAGTTACCATTTATCTATCAACTCCACTTCTGAGTATATACCCAAAAGAATCATAAGATTGGGACTCAAACAGGCATTTTTATACCAGTGTATAAAAAAGCATCATTATTAACAATAACCAATAGGTATGAACTATCCAAATGTTCACAAACAGATGGATGAATGTACAAAATGTGGTGTAAACATACAATGAAGTATTATACATCCTTAAAAAGGACTGAAATTCTGACACAAGCTGCACCTTGGATAAACCTTGATGATGATATGCTCAGTGAAATAAGCTAGACACAGTAAGACAAATAGTGAATGATTCCATTTATATGAGGTGCCAAGAGTAGTCAATCATTCAGACAGAGTAAAAGGTGGTTCCCAGGGCTGAGAGGAGCAAGAAATGAGGAGTTCTGTTTAATGGTTACAGAATTTCAGGGAAGATGGAAAGAGTACTAGCCATGGATAATTGCAATGATTGATGGATAATGTGAATGAACTTACTGCCACTAAACTATACACTTAACACTGGTTAAAATGGTAAATATTATGTATATTTTACCACAGCTTTTAAAAATAGTCCTCTGAAAACAAGTCTCTGCTATCCCACCCCAAATTGAATCCTTTCATTCTGACTATTGATTTGTTATGAAAATTGCAAAATGTATTATTTTTATACATATCAGACTCCATGCTTCTTCAGTTTTGTGTTTCAGATATGTCAAAATCAGCTATGAGTTCCAAGTAATTTGTTTCTCCAGATATTGTACCAGAGTTCTGGAATGATTGACTTTGGGAAAAAAAAAAAAGATTTCTTGTTATCCTTGCTATGTCATGCAGTATATTTTGCATATTCAAATACTTTGTTATGTGGGAGAGAAAAGAATGTTTGGATTTATAGATCGAAGTGGAGAGTTGCACCAAATCTTGAAAGTTGTAATCAAGTGTATTGAAATTGGGCCACAGAAAGTCGTGAAACCAGTGTTTGCAGGAAAACCCATCTAAAACATTCAGGGATGCTGGTTAGACAGTTTTTTTGTTTTTGTTTTTGTTTTAGAGATTATCTAAAGATAATCTGTTATCTTGGAGCCTGTGAAAAATAGATTACAGCATCAATCCCAACTATATTACTTGTAATATTAAAAAGAGTAGTGGATTAGATGTTAGAATACTCTGTCTCCAGGACCAGACTGAGACCCATAAAAGCAGGACCTAGTCTTCGTGAATGATGACTGACGAGTGTTGGTGTGTTCTGCTTCTCCTTGGGGTCTCAGTCACCTCATCTTTAAATTAGTCCTCTTGACTTTTCTCTTAACCTCGTAGGAGAATTAGATGAGAATTTTATAGGTGGAAGTGTTTTGCCTGCTATAAAATAACAAATATTTTATGACATAAAGTGAAATTACAACATAATGAAATAGTAACTTCACATATTTAAAGAAGAGATTTTTTTTCCCAAAGTCTTTGAAATACTTAAAAACATGTATTTTCTGAATCTTTTAGTTAATATTATTTCGGATGACTGTCCTTGCTTTTCTTTTATTCCCCTTGATATCTCCATTTTTCTCAAAGGGCACGCACTACAGATCTACTCCTCAAGCCTCCTAAAACAGCTGCAGTTGATTGTTCAACTGTATATAATACAGCACTGATCAAAGGGATCAAGGAAAAAAATGTCAGAAATCCAAACATGTAAATTGTAGTTTTATAGTACTGGAAGAACTAGGTATGGTTAGAGTCATCAAGAAAAGTTATTACTTAAATTATGAAATTCAGTATTTATTTCCTAATGCTTATTTACATAATTAACTATCTTTGAGGGGACAGGACAAGTCATGAAAATATTTGGGCCTTTGACGTGAATATGAATATATAATTATTTTAAATTAGGAAAATGAATAATAAAAATTGTTTAACCATTTAAAATAGTAAAGATGAGAAATAATGTATTATAATTTACTACTTAGTAAGTTAATTATTTTACGTACATACAAAGTATATTGTATTTTATAAATAATGAATATGGGTTTATTATATTAATAAACATGTCTGATTTTGTTTTATTTACATACTACAAAAATATAATTAAAGAAAATAAAACTTTGAAATTAAAATTCAAATTTATAGTAATTCTAAGTCTTTAATAAAATTGGATACAGAGATAACTTGGGCTTTTCTGTTTGTCTTATAGTTATTAAGTCGAAAAGACAAAACTACCTTTGAAAAACTAGAATATGTAATGAGTAAAGAAGATAATTACAAAAGACTCAGAGACTATATAAGTAGCTTAAAGATGACACCCTGCATTCCCTATTTAGGTGAGTTATGTCACTGTATATTCATTATGCCTAGTTGTTGCTTTGCTTTAATCAATAGTTTATAAAAAATTCAGTGTATTTTAAAAGTTTGTGTGTCCTTTAAAGAAATTAAAGGATTCTTAAGTTGAAAAAATTGTCTAGAGGAATGTGTTACCTTACTACCTGGAATGTATTTTCATTTTTTCTTAGAAATGAAGCATATGGTAAAGCCATACATTTTTCCTATTTTAGTAATGCTTTAAAAGAATGAACTAGTAGTTTGCAGTGAAGTTTAATGCTGTGAAAATATTTAACATTTACTTAAGAAATTGATCAAAAGATACAATGAATTTATTGTCAACATCATGAGTTCTTAGTTTATATTGTTGGCAGGTATTTTAACAGTGAATTATGAAAAACAGTCTCAATGAAGGTGTTATTGTTTTTCTGGAAGAAATTAGCTGTTTAGCTGTGGAAATTTAGCTCAGTGCTGAGACAAATCTGTATTTTACATATTATTACACATAGTGTGTATCTCTTTATTGTATATTTTACAGTGTTGATGAATTCCAAGAAGCATTAAACCAATAACGTAAGATGTTCACCAAAATATGAATAGTAATTGTTCATTAGGTGTTTGAATAAAAAAATGACTGAAACTATACCTTTTTAATGTATATGTGAATTTAAATACAGAAAATATATTATGTATACCTAGTATATGCATTATATTATGTATACCTAGTATATGCATTAAAATAAATTGACTTGATCCTATGTAGAGAGTAATCAAAAGATAACATTTGTTTTTTCCCGGTATCCCCTTTTACCTCCTATTTCCACTCTGTCTTTTATGTAACTACTCATACTGGATTTTATCATAACTGTTTCTGAAAATCATGGAAAAACCTGTTCCTTGTTTAGGAGACTCTACAGTGTCATCTTTGAAGTCTTTATAGTACCACTGAACACAAAGTACCAGTATAGTACCAGAACTCAAAGCAGGGCAGAGACAGCTGATGCACTGTCCTTCAGCTGCTCTAGAGCATCACCTTAGTTTGTCAGAGATCTCAACTCATCATATCATTGTGGGACATTCTCAGAGTCCAGTGGGAATAGGAAATGTTGCACATCCTGTGTTGAAGGCAGAGCACTCCTGTGCATTGTGCAGTGGCCACGTACTGTTTGTCTGTTTCTTTGATACATGGTTCAGGGCCATAGTAAACATAACTCAGGCTCTAAGCTGATATTAGGAAAGGCATTCTGCATACGCTCTACTTTCTACTATTACCTTGGCTTTGACATTCTTAAAAGTGGGGAAAGGAAGAATAGAGGACTTTTTAAAGTCATCAATATCTTCATACTCCATAAAAACATAAACTTTTCATAACATAAAGAACATTAGACAGAATTTTTTGAATTCACGTCACTCAGTTGTGTCCAACTCTTTGTGACCCCATGAACTATAGTCTGCCAGGCTCTGTTCATGAAGTTCTCTAAGCAAGGATACTGGAGTGGGTCGCCATTCCCTTCTCCAGGGGATCTTCCCAACCTAGAGATTGAACCCAGGTCTCCCAAATTGCAGACTGAGAATTGGGAACTGTAAATTCCAAAATGGCTCTATGATATTCATTTTTCAAGTCATTGAATTGTCTTCTTTAAGCCTTGTTTTCTTTACCTAGAAGTAGCACACATGTTTTTCTTGAGGCTGGGTGGGATGACAGTGATCTCTTCTATATAAATCACTTATACTACACTTGAGAAAACCAAAGTCCAGAAAGGTAGAAGAGCTGATTCAGAATCCTAAAACCTAGTTAATGACAGTTCTGAGGTTCTGACCTAACATCCTTCCAATTATAGCTGCTAAACTCTTATTCTAAAATTTACTGATTCCACAATTGTGTTTTTTCTCATTGAAATAAATATTTTTTGCAAATTTCATAATTTTTTTTTTTTTTAGCAAAGGAGACTAAGATTATTTTCTATTAAAGAGGACAAAATAACATAAATCCTTGTGCTGTGATGTCTAGTTCAGGGGTCTTTGTTTTATATTTATCCACATAGAAACTTCAGTAGAGGGTTTGAACTTGTCTGTGCCTGTGCACTTAAGCACACTCTTATATACCTATGAGGGTGTGGTGGGAAATCATTGAAATAGTGGAATCTGGACAAGTTTTCCTTTAGAAAATATACCTGTTTTCTCCCAACTCTGATACCTGAAATGGAGTATTTTTTCCTGTGGGTTAAGGCAAATGAAGAAAACACTGAGGTATAGAAGTTAGTTTGGAGAAAATAATAAAACCATAATCTTTCCTGTGTCTTCAATTTGGTCTGCATTAACTCCTCTTTTCAGTTACTTTTCACTTTATATATTCTCATGACCCAGAATCTTCCTTACTGCAATTCTCCACCAGTAGCACCAGTCTCTCTTGATTTACCTTCTAATTTATGGCTTTTGTTTTTTTGACTCCTCTTTCTCTGCCTTTCTCTCAAATCTGTTCTTTTAAAGGTCTCAGTCCTTTCCATTTATTCCATACACACACTTAAAATGGTCTCATTCAGCTTTTTCCCATATATCACCTGATGACTGCCAAATCTCAGATTGGACCTATATATTCAATTGGCTTTGTGGCCTAGTAATTCCTAATTCTTGTGGCCTAGTAACATTTTAGGTACTCAGATACTGATTGAATGAGATATCTATTGGTAACTCTTAATTTAGCATGTTCAGAAGTATATTCATCATTTTCCCCCTTTTTCTATACCTGATCCCCATCTTATCTCCTAGCTTAGTGACCTAGTGATCACAGTGTTGCATTATCTACACTGCTTCACCACCCTCAACACTTGGCGGGTTTTCTGTTCTTTGTTTTTGGCTTTACTGAATTTCTCCTCCTCCCCTACTTCTCATACCATCTGTTAGTTTAGTTCAGTTCAGTTGCTCAGTCATGTCCGACTCTTTGCGACCCTCTGTTAAGCAAGATGCATGTTTGTGAGGGTTATCAAGAATTAGAAGCCAAAGTGAAAGTGTTAGTTGCTTAGTCGTGTCCGACTCTTCACAACTATATGGACTGTAGCCACCAGGCTCCTCTGTCTGTGGAATTCTCCAGGCAAGAATACTGGAGTAGGCTGCAATGCCCTCCTCAAGGAGATCTTCTGGACCTGGGGATTGGACCTGGGTCTCCTGCATTGCAGGCAGATTGTTTACCACCTGAACCACTGGAAAAACCCCATTAGAAGCCAAAGGGTGAAGGGGAATGGCAAAAACTTATGCTAAAAATAGAAAACATACACTTTCAGTCTAGTTCAATTCAGTTGCTCAGTCATGTCCGACTCTTTGAGACTCCATGGACTGCAGCAAACCAGGCTTCCCTGTCCATCACCAACTCTCAAAGCTTGCTCAAACTCAGATCCATGGAGTTGGTGATGCCATCCAACCATCTCATCCTCTGTCGTCCACTTCTCCTCCTGCCTTCAATCTTTCCCAGCATCAGGGTCTTTTCCAATGAGTCAGCTCTTTGCATCAGGTGGCCAAAGTATTGGAGTTTCACCTTCAGCATCAGTCCTTCCAGTGAATATTCAGGACTGATTTCCTTTAGGATGGACTGGTTGGATCTTGTTGCAGTCCAAGGACTCTCTCCAGAGTCTTCTCCAACACTACACAGTTCAAAAGCATCAGTTCTTCAGTGCTCACCTTCCTTTATAGTCCAACCTCACATCCATACATGACTACTGGAAAACTTTGTCGGCAAAGTAATGTCTCTGCTTTTTAATATGTTGTTTAGGTTGGTCATAGCTTTTCTTAATTTCATGGCTGCAGCCCCCATCTGCAGTGATTTTGGAGCCCCAAAAAATAAAGTTTGTCACTGTTTCCGTTGTTTCTCCATCTATTTTCCACGAAGTGATGGAAGTGGATGCCATGATCTTAGTTTTCTGAATGTTGAGTTTTAAACCAACTTTTCACTCTCCTCTTCCAGTTTCATCAAGAGGCTCTTAAGTTCTTATTTGCTTTCTGCTGTAAGGGTGGTGTCATGTGCATATCTGAGGTTATTGATGTTTCTCCCAGCAGTCTTGATTCCAGCTTGTGCTTCATCCAGTCCAGTGTTTCTCAAGATGTACTCTGCATATAAGTTAAATAAGCAGGGTGACAATATACAGCCTTGACATACTCCTTTCCTGATTTGGAACCAGTCTGTTGTTCCATGTCCAGTTCTAACTGTTGCTTCCTGACCTGCATACAGATTTCTCGGGAGGCAGGCCTGGTGGTCTGGTACTCCCATCTCTTGAAGAATTTTTCAGTTTGTTGTGATCCACACAGTCAAAGGCTTTGGTGTAATCAATAAAAGAGAAGTAGATGGTTTTCTGGAACTCTCTTGCTTTTTCGATGATCCAGTGGATGTTGGCGATTTGATCTCTGGTTCCTCTGCCTTTTCTAATTCCAGCTTGAACATATGGAAGTTAACAGTTCACAGACTGTTGTAGCCTGGCTTGGAGAATTTTGAACATTACTTTGCTAGCATATGAGATGAGTGCAATTGTGTGGTAGTTTGAGCATTCTTTGGCATTGCCTTTCTTTGGGATTGGAATGAAAACTGACCTTTTCCATTCCCTTGGCCCCTGCTGCGTTTTCTAAATTTGCTGGCATGTTGAGTGCAGCACTTTCACAGCATCATCTTTTAGGATTTGAAATAGCTCAACTGGAATTCCATCACCTCCACTAGCTTTGTTCATAGTGATGCTTCCTAAGGCCCACTTGACTTTGCATTCCAGAATGTCTGTCTCTAGGTGAGTGATCACACCATCATGGTTGTCTGAATCATGAAGATCTTTTTTGTATAGTTCTTCTGTGTATTCTTGCCAGGAATATTCTGTATTCTGTACAGAAGTATTCTGTACAGAAGTATTCTGTGTATTCTTGCTAAGAATATTATGTATTCTGTACACGAAACATACACTTTAGCATCTACATAATTTTATACATTGGATTCTCCATGTAATTATTCATCCCTATACCAGTCTGTGAAGAAGCATCTGAGATTGTGAGATGATTGTGGAACATTTGGCACAAACATTTGGTAGACTTGGGACAGGAAAATGAAACAGTGAAATATTTGTCAGACAAGTTCTTGTGATGCAGTTAAGCTCATTTCCAGCATGAAAATCACCTTTTTAATGCAGTGACAGTTTCATTTTATAGCACACTTTGAGATTAAATGTATTCATCCCATCTATCAAAACAAACATGCTTTTCCTAAGAAAATGTGAAGCATTTCAACTTTATACAACTTTTTGACTGCTTGATTTATTTATATCATATGCAGCTGGTTTATTTTCTCATTCCTAATCTTCAGTACTAAAGTATGTTGAAGAATGAAGATTTTACAATAGTTTATATCCTGTTAATATTTACATTTTTCATATTTTGTCCTTATTAAAAATGAATTAGGATCATGGTTTTTAAATTTAACTTTTCTTCAGAATTTTTTCCCCACTCATATTAAACTAGGCCTAGTGCAGATAGATGCCAAAAATGACAATATTTACAAGATGCTGTACATTTGATAGGAGATAACTTGTCCTGAAGACATTTGAGAGATAATACTCATTGTGCATATTAGGAGCTTCTAGTTAACTATCCCTCCTCAAGTGTACAGAATTTGCATAATGCTATCCTTTATCCAGATGACTCCATGGTAAAGAATCCACCTGCCAAGTGGACGACCAGGGTTGGATCCCTGGGTCGGGAAGATCCCCTGGAGAAGAAATGGCAGTGTATGCCAGTATTCCTGCCTGGGAAATCCCATGGATAGAGGAGCCTGGCTGGCTACAGTCCATGGGGTTGCAAAGAGTCAGACAGAACTCAGTGACTGAATAACCACCCCTTGTCCTTTAGTGTCTGCGAAGGTTCTTTTGGAACAGATACGTCAACCAAAAGAATCTGTACTGTACAGAGAAAAGGTAAAGGTTAATCACCTACTCTTAACATAAGAGGCATTATCCAAACTAACAGTGTTATTAATGTTATGAATTATGAACTGAACCAACCATCATTCTCTGTGAAATTTAAAACAGAAAATGAAGGCTTACATACTGACAAAACTCTTACTTTGATACTGCCAGATTTATTTATAATTCAATGTGGATTAAATTATAAAAAGTAGAAAATGTTTTCTTGGCTTTCAACTCATCATCTGTTGAAAAGTTGTCTCTTCTGTTGGTTTGCATTCAAGGTAAAAATTAGTCAGCCTGGACGATATAGTGAAAAGTTCTTAGGCTAAGGATGCAGTTTTTCTGGAGAGAAATAGTTTGGCAAATTTCAAGGAAAAAATTGTTTTATATGAGAATTATTGCTTTAAATCTGAAAATCATTAACAGCACTCATTTGTTCTTGTCATTGGAGAACAGTCTTAAGGGGCTTATTAGAGAATTTGGCATGGGAAGTTTTGCTTTGCTGGAGAGAGGGCAAAAGAGCATTGTGCAAAAATAATTTAGTTGTTGTATGAAACATGATAAATATTCTTTCATGTGCGTTTTCTAGCCTCATTTCTACTTTATTTATGTAACTTTGGGAAGATGCAGTAGCTCAACCAGCTTAGGATGTTTTCTGGGAAGGAAAGCATATGTTTTTAAAACTATGGAAATAAGGAAGTTGTTGCAGTTCTATACACTGCTTCCTATCAAGTAGAAGCAGAATGTTACAGAGAAAAGTAAGATGGCCTAACTCTGTCTCTTATAGAGACACCCCCCAACTTAATTTGCAATTTTGTATGTTAGATTTTCAAGATAGCCCCCTCTCACCCCCCTCTCTTTTTTTTCCCTTTTTTGAGAAGAGAAAATCTGTCTTTATGTTGGGCTTCTCTGATGTCTCAAGATAGTAAAGAATCTGCCTGCAATGCAGGGTTTGATCCCCGGGTTGGGAAGATTCCCCGGAGAAAGGAATGCCAACCTGCTCTAGTATTCTTGCCTGGAAAAGTCCATGGATAGAGGAGCCTGGTGGGCTTTTTTTTTCTTTTCCTTTTGTGAGAATAGAAAAGCTTTCCTTATATCCATCTGTAATAAAGAATATAAATTGTACCCTTTCCATCCCCTATCGTCTGACAAGAAGTATTTTGTTTTCATTAATCTCTCTCCCTCAGCAGTGTGTAATAAACCCTTAGTTTTTCTTGGTCCAGGGCTCTATGCTTAGCATCTCAAATAAAAGTGGGCACTTAATATTTAATACTTAACTGGTTGACTTCATTAATTAAATTATCCCTTTCTGGCTCTTCCCATTGTTCCAGCAATTTTATTCGTGTGTCATTTTTTGTATACAACTCCCTACCTTCTCCCAGTGTTCCGCTGGCTATCCAGTGTTTGCTTAGCGCTGTTCTTGGTGATAGATGTAGAGCAGGGATCAGAGTGGACTTCAACCCTTCCTTTGTGGAACTTAACATCTCTTTAATACCAAGGACTGTGTTGATGTCATTACCTTGTGAATAACCTCTCCTATCTCCTAAGCTGTGAAAGAGGTGCATAACATTACCAGGCCTTGATAGCAGTGCCCTCATCACAGCAATGTTTGAAGCACGCCTAAACTTGCAAGGACCTTCAGATTTTATCTGATCCTCTTTAATGTTTCTGGAGTTTTCAACCTATCTTGATCCCTTAGAAGAATATAGTTCTTTAATTTTATATTAGTTTTAGAAATTTTTGCTAATCTATGTACAAATATTTTCAAAAACAGTAGCTTTTTATTCACATTTCTACAAAGATATTTTGACAAAGTCCAAAGTTTTAATGAGGGTGTTTTCCCTGCCTCTTTGGTAGAATTTTACGTGGTTAAATGTATAAAAGTCTTTGGCACTGATCTCAAAAATGCCTAATGGTCAAAAAATGTCACTGGCTTTTAATATTTTAAGAGTTTTATTCCATTTTCCTTTCTTTGATTTGTAGGTAATACACACCATGGATTACTTTACCTTATTCTTCTCACTAGGATTACATAGTGAATTCTAAAACAGCAATAAAGCATGTTCAGTCATTTTATTCTGAATCCTGAGAATGAGGTCTGAAATGAGCTCTGACCAAATGGCAGCTAGCCCTAGCTTTTTCTTTAGCCAAAATTACATTCCCATTTTCCATTACCTCATTTATATCCTTTTTTACTCTCATTTTTTTATATATATATTTAAAATTCTTCTAACTTTCTTTAATAGTGTATTTTATGAAGTTTACTTTAGACCATTCAGAGACTTGTGATATAAAAGGGCTAGGGATGGGGTTATATTGATTGCTTTCCCATTTTCATCGTTTTGGGGTTTGTTTGTTTTTTTTGAAGGGCCTATATCTTTAAAATATATGTATATTATGTGTAGAAGTTATATAGATCTGCATTTTAATCATAAAGAGAATCAGATTCCCCCAGTTCCAACAGCTTTGCCAGCAGTGTTTCCAACTTGATATTTCAGTAACGTGTTTCGTAAATTTTTTAGCAAACCTTAATAGGAGGATAATAATAAAAATCTTAAGTAACATTTATTTGCAACTTAATCCCGTATGCCCAACATTGTACACTTTACATAAATTTTCTAATTTGTTACAACAGTTTATAAGTGATATTATTATTCATGTAAGTGAAAAAACCTGAACAAGGGAGGTTAAATTGACTTGCTCTTAAGATATGCATTATAACCATTTCATTTATAGCTCCAAGAAAGCATTATGGAATTATATTAATATTTTAGAAATCTGTCTTTAGTTTTAATTTTGAGTTCATCTTGAAAACTGAGCTTATTTTTATGGCTTCTTTAAGGAGAGGTCATGCCATCATTAAGTAGAATCATTCTTTTCTTACTTATTTTCTCAGACACTAAAAGAATAAAAAAATCATTAGGATATAATCATCTTTAACTTACTATTGATTAATTCAAGTATATAAAAATCATATCACAGTAGTACAGATTTACAGGTAATTTGAAACATTTTCATAGTTGTAGAAGCTTTTACAGTTTTCTTATATGATTACCAGTAGGAGTCCTAACAAATATAATGCCAAAAGAATTAGCACTCCTTGACTCATAGAGTCAAGTGAACATTAAACTGAAAATCTGATCTTTACACTCACACAGGCTTGGAGCCTGAGGATGAGTTTATTAGTTCATATGTACTTAATTTTAGAGATGTCAAGGTTCCTTAATATTGACGATGTCCCATTGAGTGGAGGATAGAGTCTAAGTCATTTTTAGGATAAGCTTCATTTCATTTATTAAAAATAACTAAACATAAGTAATCCTTCTATAAACCAGCTCCAAGTTTATAGCTCAATGTTACTGAAGGTAAGGCAACCACATCTTATTCCCGAGTAACCTGTAAAGTGGCTAGCTATCAGACCTTGCCTACCATACATGCGACTTAACCTAATCGCTCACAAGATTCTCATTAGGCTGAAATCTCTTAGTATGGCTATTCCTTTTTTTATTTTTTTGGCTGTGCCACACAGCATGTGGGATCATAATTTCCCAACCAGGGACTGAACCCTAGCCCCCTTCATTGGAAGCGTAGAGTCCTAACCACTGGACCACCAGGGGAGTCCTTTTTTTTTTTTTCTTTTTTTTACTATGGCTGTTCTTAATTTTTCTTATGGCCAATGCTCTTTACTACCTGCCGTTAACAGGTGACATAGCTCTATTAAGTTTGCACATGAAGATCGTGGATCAGTGTAATTTTGTGCTGGAAAATTTGGATATTGTTTCTTTTAGCACATTGGTTACTCACTCTGTGCAAGACACCACATGATAGGTAATGCAGAAAGTATATAGATGAGCAAGAATAATCTGGTAGTTGAAGTCTACTGAGTCCTTACTAGTATCAAGCATTATTCTAAATGTTTTACCACATGTATTACCTCATTTGATTTTCACAGTAACTACATGAGCTAAGTACTGTTGTTATCTCCATTTTATAGATATGAAAACTGAGGCAGGAATATATAAATTGACCTCAGGAATATCTAAGTCTAACACATGTACATAGTAGATTTGAGCCACAAAGCCAAGCAGTTCTGCCTTTAGGACCTATGCTTAGCCATCATATAATAATTGCTTTCTACTCCTTGATCTCGAGGAACTCAGTTGCCTAAGTTATTGTTAAGCTTTCCAGGAACTTTAGAGCAGAGCTGTATCACCTCTCTATAAAGGAGGGTATAATGAACCTGTGGGCAAGGCGCTGTGAGCATTCAGCAGTCTTCCAGTTTGTATGTTGACTTTCACATGATTCTCGTGTTAATAATATTCCTCTTCTGTGAAAATTCTCTGAGACTTGTCTTTAATAGGGTTTTGGATGTGTGAGTGAAATGCTGTAGTTCTGCAAATAAATGGAATGCCCTCGTAAAGTTTTATTCAATTAAGATTTGATAAAATGATTAGATGCCTAATTTCTCCCAGAAATTTTCTAGTGGAGTTTTCTGGTTCTAGGGGTGGTGGAGAGGGACTTGAAAACATTCCAAAATGACCAGATAAAGCAGGAAATAACATTGCTGTCAGCTTGATGTTCTCTTACCTTCTTTCACCAGAAGTTTTGAGATGTGGCAGAGCAGAAACATTGGACTTGATGTTGATGGATTAAAGTTGTGCAGATAATTACCTTCAGTTCTGCCTGGTTGAGCAAAAGTCTCAAGAGATTCCTCTAAAATTTTTAGTTCACAAATGAGTTAAGGGAAGATCTGCTCTAAGCAGAACATATTTTTAGAAGATAATTATTCTAGAAGATTGGTAGTAAAGTTGTTAGTTGCAAAGATGAGCTAAAGACACACACACTGGAATTAGCCATTTGGACTACTGAAACCCCTGTGGATTCCATCCTGAAACTGTTGAATCTCAGTATTGGAAAGATATCTAACAGCTCGTTGAAGATGTTTTAGTCCCACCCATCGGTATGCAGTAATGCTTGTAAAGCTGTCCAAACTTTCTGACTTGACTAGCAGATAAACTTTTTCTAAATAGTTAAGATCAGTAAATTAGGGAGGGAAAAGTATTAATAAATAAGCTTAGAGTTGTAATTCAGTTCTGTAAAACCATTGACTCACCAAATATTCTGCACGTTTGTAATATCAATGTTTTACTGATATAAAAACATAAAGTAGATTTTAGGAAATTTTGGTATTCATACGAAATCATATGAAGGTAACATTGAAAAATTAATTTGTCTATTTCTGTTTCTATAAATTGGCCATTTAAATACTGTAAACATTATTTTTGTTTTTAAAAAATATGTATCTTGTAGATTTCTTCATTCTGAAATTGACATAAAATATATTGTCAAGAATTCAAGTTTAATCATTTCATGTGAAAGGCATAAACTCACTTTGAAATAACTTTTATTCAATGCAAATTGTTGGCAAAACTAGAGTTTTTTCTAATTTCCTGTCTATATTTTTTATAAATAAAATGTATGATGTTGCTGAAATCTTAAAATTATTTTTCCATTGGAAGTTACAGCATTCTCATAAAGGCTTTAAATAAATTGTTAAAGATCTTGACATGTATTGAATTTTGATTTAAAATAAAGCTAAAATTTGTTTTACGTTGTGACAAATAATTTACATTTTAGAAAACAAACTTTGGCTGTATTCAGTCAATAATATTTTTAAAATAACTTGGATTATAGATGCAGATAATCTTCTACAGTATATTAAGGGAAGATGAAACTATATTCATAAATCCCCTTTTATAGTTATAGTAAAAATTCACTTAAAAAACTATATCTGTAGAAATGAATTGTGCAAAATAATACACATGTAACATTTACATTTTTAAGAACTGAAAATTAGAGTTCTGTGTCATTTAAATTGGAGACTGCGTCTCTTCAGTCAATAGGCTTGATCAACATCTGAACTGCTCTCAAGGAGTATGAGCCACCTCGGTATTCGGCCCAAAATATCCCATCTTGGTACTTGCTTCTGTAATGGCCTCCTCTGTACCAGACTCCATTGAGATTCGAGTGTGCACAGGCATTGTACCACCATCCTCCTTTATGGAAGTGGGCGCAGTTTCCTTTGAGGAAAAAAAATACAGACATCAGAGTAAAAGTTTCTTCTAAGTGTGGTACTCTGTAAACCATCAAAAACCTACTCTACTTTGAGAACAGTTTGAGTTTTTCTTACTGATTTCAGTTAACCTTTATCTTCACAGTGGTGTTTTTTCATTTATCCTGTTACTGTTGCTTGAGTATCAACTACTTGAAAGATCACTTGAATTGCCTTTTTTATTTTGCTCTTTGCTTATTAGCACATGCTTTTTTTGTTGTTGTTGTGAGTGATTTTCTTTGCTGGGAGGCAGGGTAAGTAAAATGCAAGTAGTGTTTGTATGTAAGAGAGAGAAATGGGAGAGATTGGGAGGGAAAAAGATATGGAGTTGCTAAAGAGAGTAAAGTTGGGTAAAATTGATTTTTAAAATAGCAAAAAAATCTATATCTAAAATAGTACTATTAACAAATCAAATGAGTTTCTGTAAATAAGGCATATATTATGGTCATATCTGTCTTCTTTTTCCTCTTTTGCCAGAGTGAAATAGAGACCTGTGTGCTGCTTGCCATAGAACTCAATGTAAAAATAAATCAATTTTCAGGAGATATCGCTTTATCAGAGCCAGAAACCTAGGCTAAAAAGGCAAAAAGTGTGTGAAAATTAAATTAAAAATTACATTATGTGGATGACCTGATTGAGTCTTTCTAAAGAGAATATTTCTCCTCTGAATAAAGCTTTTCTGCAGTTCCTGTACCCCCTGCTGCAGTCATCTTGCTAGTCGTCTTTACCAAAAAGTGCCTTTACCCCATGTACCCAAATGACTCGCTTCCTTCACTCCCTTCAGGGCCTTGTTCAAATGTCACCTTTTTTGTCCAACCCACGGAAAATGGCACCCTCCCTGTTGCTTGTTCAGTTTTACTTTTCCTGAAGCACTTGCCACCACCTGAGAAATCATTTTATTTACTTCCAGAAAGTAAGTTCCCAAAGGGCAGGAACTTTGTTCACTGCTGTGTTCCTCAGAGCCTACAACAGTGCCTACCACATGGTAGGTGTCCAGTGGGATTTGTTAGCAGTTGTAGGCAGTTGCAAGTTTATTTCCAGATGACTATGTTTTGTTTCCCATCCCACCCCATCAGGTTAGAACAGCAAGACCTTGTTCACAGAGTTCACGCTTTGCGATTGCCTTAGAGAAGAGCTCCTAAAAAGCTGTTCCTTTTAGCAGGTTGTATTCCCTTTGACTGAGTCCAAAACAACTTTTCTGAAAAGACTTCAGTGGCATATACTTTATAACTGGGTTCTATTTAGTGCATAGAAAGTGGTGATCCTGCAAAGAAGACGCATCAGTTTTTTCTCACTCACCTGCATACATATCTTTATCTCTGTCCAGAGTGGTGAACTGTTTACCATTATGCCACATCATGGAATCCCCAGCATTCCCCTGGTAAGTCCCCAGACGCAGTCTATAGAATTCACTTTCCGGTTCCAGGCGGAAACTGCTATATTCTGCATAGACTTTTTTGTCACTCCAGTCTTCTAATTCAATCAATAACTTATAATTATCTTGATTGCTAAGCAAATAGATATTTTCCAGTCCAAGCCAATATTCTCCATCGATGTTTCCAAATCCTTTCTGTTATTAAACAAAGAACATGCATACATGAATGAGTGTAGAGATAGTGAGCATTTTCTAGATGTTTTAAACACCTGATAGCTGAAAGGTATTGACCATTTAAGTGTTAATGTAATCTTCCATTTTTGTAGATCACCTGTTCTACTGAAGTCCCACGTAATCACTTTGTTTTGTTTTGCTTTCTCTCAATTTGTCAGCATTTATTTGCACAACTAACTCCAAAGTCTACAAATAAGATAAAAGCATAATTGAAATTACTCATAGAAACTAAAAATATTAACTAGTACACTACCCAGATCCTCGAAAAGCGTTCCTGATTTCTTTCATACTCATACAAAGAAACAAATTTTTGTTCTAAAAGTAATATAGGTATTGTCTCCACCATAGTCAAATAAATAATACATCTAACATTTTTTATGATACTCAGCAAAAATGGTAGTATCTGTTTTAGAACAAATTATCTTCTTTAGCTCTATTAAAAATAAAATTAGTAAATGTAAGATGATAAAATAGTAATCTTCAAAGTCCTGTTGGAAAATTGTAGGTTAATGTTTGAAGAAAGTAACAAATTAACTATCCTATTTCCATAAATATTTGCCATCGCAAGTATGCAGCAGAATATAAGTTTGATAAACCTGATCTTAATGCTAAATGTATTTTCAAAGAGGTTGTGTTCTTTCACTTGTTACTTGTTTAGAAATTTATACAATTTCTCACATGGATATATTAATGTCTCCTTATTATAAGCAATAATACAGAGTATAGGACTTCCAAAACATGACCTTTTTTCTAAGATTGTTTACCTCCGATTAAATACACTTGATAATGGGTGCAGATGTGGTCGTGAACAAAAAAGCAGTTGTCTTCCTAGAAAATGAAATTAGGATCAATCTTTGCAAAGAATTAAATATATGTGTAAATCATCCAGACTGAAAGGGAACATTTTAAAGTACATCTTTAGTTTCCTTTTTACATTTTAATTTTGACTTGAAACCAAAGATGAGGATTGTCTTTTGGACAAATGCAGATAATGAAAAACATACGAAGAGCAATTTTTTAGCTGTGTATCTTATTTGTTGCATAGAATGACTATTCTTGCAAGAGCTGCTTTGTCTACCTCTCCCACCAGGGCTGAATCACTGATTTACCTTATAATTTTCCCAGTTTCTGAAGAAGTTGACAGAGCCATCTGTTCTTTTCTGAATAACAGTCCAACCCCCAGGATCCAAACTGTTCTCACACCATAGTTGCATTGGTCCATTGCTGTTTTCAGGTTTGATCATATAAATCCCACTGACTGAATGTCCAGCGTCTTTTGCATGCTGACAATCTTTGTATGGTCCTGTAATTAAAATTTTGGTTTGGCTTTGATTGCCAGGAAACTTAATAGGAAAAGAGCCATATTAAAGTAGTTTTTAGTCAAGAGTCTTACCATTGTATCTTTCTTTACAGATACCATTTTTAATATATTGTGTACACAAACCTCTAAAAGCTAAAGAAACTAAATTTTTTTTAAAAAAGCATCTAAATAAAAGAATTACCCTCCCCCGAGTCCCACTATCTGGAACATTAACTTGATTTTCCACTGTTCTTGCAAGTCTTTGTCCAAATACATATATTTTTTGTATTGTTATAATTCTGACACTCATAGAAAATTGTATTCTTTTTGTTTCAAGAAACATTTCCATGGGACTACAGCCTCCATTCTAGCGCTTACAGTAAGTGTAAGACACAGTCTTTGATGTTGATACATCATGCTTACCTCTGCCATTAGGCACTGAGGTTTCATCTGATTTTTGCTATTATAAGTAACACTATACATAGTGTCTTCTTTTTTACTTCATTTTTTCATACGTATGAAAATCTTGCAGGATTGATCTGCTAGATCAAAAGTGTGTGAACAGTTTTACAGTTTTTCATGGGGTCCAATTTATAGTTACCAAAATTTGATTTCAGTGGATCACGCTAGTCCCTTGAGATACTCAGTGAAAATGGCATACCACGGTCAAGTAAGTTTTAGAACTGCTAAGTATTATATTACCCTTTCAGAAACACAGTATACATTCACATATGAAAGACTGAGAAGCCCTGAAATAAACCAGTCTCCCAAGCTTATGGAATCTTTAAAGTTTTTCCCTCATACAACAGTTCATAAGAATACATTTCAGGAATGTTGGCAACATGCCTTTCTAAAGTGTTGTATCAATTTATATGACTAACAGTAATTTTCTTATTTAATCTACACAGTAACCTTCTAATAGTTTACAGATGTTCTGTAGATGAAACAGTTAACTGACTAGTCTTTAAACCCTAGACTTAAGCCCACTTTTTTCTAATCCCAGAACCCATGCTCTGAACTGTTATGCTACAATTGTTCCCATGTTATCTCACAGTTGTATGAATTCACTCCCTATTTTTTAATCCACTGATAAGTTCTTCATATATTTTAAAACGACAGAACATTTTGTGAAGTCGTTTGTAGAGTATCTGACTCTTGAACTTGTGATTTCCATATTTCTGATCTAAAGAAAGATAGCATCTAGTTTACTGAGCATTCTTCAGTTTCACCCTTCTCCAGTGTTTTGATGCTTTGAATTTTTTAATAAGCATGTCAAAATATTAAGTGATTCAGAAATAAGAATTACCCTAAAGATCAACCCTAAGTTACCCTAAAGAACAACCAAATGAATATAGAAATTTCAGTTGTCAAATTTTATATTTTACTAAAAAATTTTAAGTTCTGACGTGTAGAATTTTTAGAAATTGTGTGAGAGTTTAGTCAAGTAAAATTCATACAAGAAAATCTGTACTGTAATGATAATAGGATTGTTGAAATTTTGAGGAATGTGTTTTCAGTACAATGCCAAGTATGTACAAGGTCCCTTATGGGGCCTTATTGGGGTAGGATTAATCTCATTAAATAAATAGTTACACAGCTACAACATGAGAAGGGTTTCTTAGAAACTGTAAACTCTTCCCTCTAGATTATTCTTAAGGATGGAGACTGTTTTTGTTTTTCTTCTGACTTCTTGTCATCAGTGTTTGAACTATTAAGTTCAAACTTAATAGTTTGTTAAGCAAATGAATCAGAGTTTCTTTCACATTTTAAATACAGGGAAATTGAAAACCACACGCAAAAAGAAGAGATGATCAATTTCTCTAGTCCATATTTTTATTGTGTTTCATTGATATTTCTCTGTTTTGGGTTTTTAAAAATTATAATGACTGTGTAAGCACTACTGATTGCTACTAAAAATTTATAGAAACTGGAAATACATAATGCTGCCTTTCTTGGGTTATATTTATTTTAAGTATTAAATTTCTTAGTTCTAGAGCTTCAATTAGATTATTTTTTATCATTTTTATTTCTCTTCTGAGATTCCAGTCTTGCATTTATTATGGACATAGTTTCCTTTAAGCTGTAATAACTACTTTAAAAATTCTTGTTCCTTCTATTTCTAGTTTGTTGAGAGCTGTTACCATGAATGGATTTAGGATTTTGTCAAGGCTTTTTATTTATCTACTGACATGATGATATGGTTTTTCTTTTTTATTTGTTAATATGATAAATTCTATTGATTGTATTTTTAGTGTTAAACCAACCTTTTGTTCCTGCGATAACCTCAACTTGGTCATGTTATATTATCATTTTTATATATAGCTTGATTTATTAAATTTTTGTTAAGAATTTATGTTTTTATAGTTGTGAGGATATTGGTTAGATTGTGAAAGCTCATAAATAGTTTCTTAAGCTAGGGAGGGCTCTTCTAAAAATAATGTTTTTCCTTTTCACACTAGCTGTAAATTAGATCACATTCCATTTAAATGCAATGTGAATTATTTTTACCTATCTACCTTCTCGGTTATTGAATTTAAATTACAAAGTATTCATAGCCTTTAACACAGTGCTTAATAAAATAGTCATCATCAGTAACTTAGTTCCCTTTTCTTCTTTGTTGCTGACCTTTACACATAGTAGTAACTTATTTAATAATTTAAGTAGCTTGTGTAATAAATACGTTTGTTTTATTAAAAGATTTAATGTGGCTATTCAAAGTTGAATGTACACTCATTTCTATTGTAGAAAAATAATGTATTCCTGAAAAACCTCATGTTCTGCAAAATCATGCACTAAAAATAACAGTTAATGTTAGCTCTTAGCATACTTTGTGTTCATCTGCAGTTATTTGTGGCACAGAACATTACTATGCTTGGATAAAATCCCATGTGAACCAATTTGACCACTTTGTTTCACTGATGTTATTCACCATTGTTTTTGTAACCAGTCATGTATGAGCTACTTCACGTTACAGAAGCATGCAAGTCAAGTCAGAGAAGGGTAGAGAAGTTTAAATGAAGTATGATTTCCAGATCCAGTCTTAGATTATTTTGTGCAATGCATGGTAACATGTTTTATTTATTTACTTGTGGGTGAGAGCTCTAGTTTTTATATCCAGTTTAACTGTGTATCTAGCTTAACTCACTTCAGTGCTCAAATATTTGTTGAATTAAACGATTCCTGGCAGCCACAGTGGTTTCCTTGGTTCTGTCTTTTCTGCATCTGCAATAGGCTGGAGACTGTGTTAGGCTCCAGGGATAGAGAAACAGCCACAGAGTCCAGGAGGAAGTGGGGAGAGAAGACTCCACTATATCCTGATGAGTCCTCCAATCGGCCGCAGGGCACACAGGAAACCTGGCTAAGAACTAGCTAACCCAGACTTGTGGGGAAACCATGGTGTTGGCTCCATCTGCCGAGGCATGGAGAGAAGAGAGCTTGATGAACCAGGAGAGTTAGAAGTTCAGCATGAGATGTCTGTGGTGGAGGGTGGCTCTTAGAGCTCTTGAGGTCTGCTGCAGGGTTGAAATTGATGTCTTCAGTCTGAGAATGCAGTTGTCATAGTTGTTTACAAAATTAACCAGATTTTTTCTAAGTTGTCACTTTCAGAACAGTCAAGAATATCTGAGGAACACTGCTTTTAAAACTTATATCAGTATTATAGTTAATGCATACATGAAGTGTTTTTGTTGCAGTACCTACAAATCTCATTCCGTAAGTGTGCTTCTTCAGTGAATGTCATCTTTGTAAATGTTTGCTCTGTACTCATTTGAGTATAATTTTGACAGTTTACATTTTATATTCTACTATATATATTCACAAGTTGGACTTGTATTAGATTATTGGAATTGCTGTAAAACATTTGTAAGCGTCATTTTGAGCCTTGACAGAATATTTGTAGAATGCCATTTGTCTCTCTTCTGCTATTTAATAGGCCCTCAGATATTTAGGCAAATTGGGGAGTTCCTGGGTTTTCTAGATCCAGCTTTGATTTGATAAGATTTCAGTTTATGCAAATTTAAAATTATCTTCAAAACCCACTTTTTTGTAGTGAGCTTCATGTTTGCAGTTTTGGATGCCTGTTATACTTGCTTGATATCAAGGCTTAGGAAAATGTGATAGAAATTCTTTTCTGAGACATGTGGATAAAATTAGCAGTATTTGCAGCTATTTTTTTCCTCCTCAGTAAAGCTAATAAGTATCAGAATTTAGTGTTTGTTTATATTTATTTTTATAAATAAACCATTAACCTGTCTTAGCCCAGTGTATACTATTGATCTTGGCAGAAATATTTTCTCATTATTACTTTCATATCTTATTTATTTTCTGCTATGCGATTAGATTATAGATCATTCTTATATTAAATGTTTTACTGCTTTCTCTTTACCATAAAAAGTGCTTCCCAGGCATTCTTAAATGACTAGTAAAGAAGTACCAGCTTTATTTTTGAGAGGCCAGTTTCCCAGTTTAACTTGCTGGTTTGTGTAGTATCAGAAATTAATTTGTTTATCTATGATATGATTCAGGAATTTGTTATTAGTCATTTACGGGTATAGACTAGGAGTACCTTTCTTCCAAAATAAGAATTTTATTACAGCCTTTTGCTTACAACCTCTTAAAAATTTTTATTGGAGTATATATAGCTGATTTAGTGTTGTGTTAGTTTCAGGTATACAGCAAAGTGAATCAGTTATACATATACATATGTCCATTCTTTTTTTTTTTTTTTAGATTATTTTCCCATATAGGTCAATACAGAGTACTGAGTAGAGTTCCCTGTGCCATACAGTAGATTCTTATTATTATCTATTTTATATATAGTAATGTGTGTCTGTCAATCCCAATCTCCCAATTTACCCCTCTCCCCCACTTTTCCCTCCTGCTAACCATAAGTTCGTTTTCTACATCAGTGACTTGCACTGAGTAATCTTGAAATAGTTGTTTTCTATGATGCAATTGGATTCTTCTCAAAGCGTGAAAATGGAATTCTGTACATTGAATATGAAGGGCTGGTCTCTTTCTTCCTCAGTTTATTTGGTGATTAAAATTTGTATAAGACTAACAAAGTCCAGTTAATAGGTCTGATTCATCATAGAAAAATACCAAAAAAAAAAAAAGAAAGAAAGAAAAATACTGACCAGTCATGCCACATATCTCACAACATGTATTTTTTTATGAAGAACCCATGTTTTGAACAGAACAGTGTGTTGAAAAAGACAAGAAGATTTCATACTTTGAATAGCACCTTTACTGGAAGCCATCTTTATTTAACATACCTGTCCTCTTTCTATAAAGAAACTGTTTAATTACTTAAGTTGAGAGGTAAATCCTTTTCTTTTTGTTGTTGAATTTCTCATTAATTTCCTTACTTTGTCCCAGTACTGTGTTTTTTGTGATAGAAGAAGTAGGACGAAAGGGATAACCAGCTTAGAACTTTCAGATAACTGGTCAGCAAGTAAAATCTTTCGAGGGGTAAATTTTTTAATTGGGTTGAGTTAAGTATAAGATAAATATATTTAGCATTTCTGGAATGGGAAATTTGAGGCAAATGCCTTCTAAAGTGATAATAGATTCTTTCTTGTAAAAATATGAATTACTTTGTTTATTAATCTATAAGCTTAAAATGCAGTTAGCAACCTGAGCTCTTATATTGAAGTTACTTAAGAATATACATGGCATCTGGTCCCATCACTTCATGGGAAATAGATGGGGAAACAGTGTCAGACTTTATTTTTTTGGGCTCCAAAATCACTGCAGATGGTGACTGCATCCATGAAATTAAAAGACGCTTACTTCTTGTAACGAAAGTTATGACCAACCTAGATAGCATATTCAAAAGCAGAGACATTACTTTGCCAACAAAGGTCTGTCTAGTCAAGGTTATGGTTTTTCCTGTGGTCATGTATGGATGTGAGAGTTGGACTGTGAAGAAGGCTGAGCGCTGAAGAATTGATGCTTTTGAACTGTGGTGTTGGAGAAGACTCTTGAGAGTCCCTTGGACTGCAAGGAGATCCAACCAGTCCATTCTAAAGGAGATCAGTCCTGGGATTTCTTTGGAAGGACTGATGCTAAAGCTGAAACTCCAGTACTTTGGCCACCTCATGCAAAGAGTTGACTCATTGGAAAAGACTCTGACGCTGGGAGGGACTGGGGGCAGGAGGAGAAGGGGACGACATAGGATGAGATGGCTTGATGGCATCACTTGCTCGATGGACGTGAGTCTGAGTGAACTCCGGGAGTTGGTGATGGACAGTAAGGCCTGGTGTGCTGCGATTCATGGGGTCGCAAAGAGTCAGACACGACTGAGCGACTGAACTGAACTGAAGAATATACCAATTGTTTTTCATAACTGGTTAATAGAAGCGTACTTCAGCCCCTTTGCTCAACTAGTCGTCCTCGTTAATTTAGTTTTTGTTGGTTTAAATGTTAATATAAGTATTCCACTGAAACCAGCTGCATTTTTAAAATTTACTAATGGGAAGCATTATAAATAATTAAATTGAAAATTAGCTTATTACTTACTAAAAAGCATGTTTTTAGTTTCTAATGACTGTTTTTCAAACTTAACTTTATTAGATTGCCTTTTATATTCCCATACATGGCAAGGCATATATTGGAAAGTACACTCCAAAAAAATACGACAAGGATGGTCAGAGCATACACAAAGCTTATTTTCATTTGTATCACCTCGTTTAATCATCACAACAAGCTCTTACAAAAGAAGCAACTGAGCCTCAGAAGAGCCTTGCCAGAATCCAGATTTCCTGGTATGCAGGTCTATTCTCTAACATACTATGAAGGAACTTTCTCAACTTCATTTACCTACAAGGAATGAACTTATAAATATACCATCTGTAAAAGGAAAGTGTTTTCTTTTATTAAAGACTATCGCCAATGAACAACATTACCAGTTAAGAATTTTTTGATAGCAGTCTGCCAAATGTATAGTTACATTCCCAAACATTTTGTTTTTCAGGTAGAGGGAAAGTAATTTTTCTGGGGATTATTTATTGTAAATGAACAAAAATATTCTGTTTTTTGCCATAAGCTCATAGTAAGTTTATTCTCCTGAGGTGCACTTTTCTTATAACCATTTTAAATGAAAATATAAAATTGCCTGTCATTAAGATACCTTTTTAAAAATGCTGGTAAGATATATATAACATAAAATGTACCAGCTTAACCATCTTTAAGTATACAGTTGAGTGGCATTAGTACATTTTCATTACTATACAATTAATCTCCATAGCTCTTTTCCTCTTGGAAAACTAAAACTCTGTACGCATTAAATAACAACTCAGCATCGTCCCCTCCCCCAGCCCCTGGCAGCCACCATTCTACTCTCTGTCCCTCTGAATTTACTGTAGATACCTCACATATATGTAGAATAATTGTATAGTATTTGACTTTCTGTGATTGGCTAGGACACTTTTTAAATATACATACACGTTATTCATTTAAAGGGTTTAGAATGACCATGTACCTACATGTAGAGGGCAGTAATATGAAATTCTTGGTGCCAGGAGCATATGTGAGTTCAGCAATAGACATCCATGTTTGCCCTTTTTGTTCAAGTACCCAAACAGCTGACATATTTTCCAGTCTGACATAGGAATAATATGAACAAAGATTTTAGCACATTATATATAAAGAAAAAATAGCAAGTCTGTTGTTGCTTGTTGTAGTTTATATTTGATAAGAATCACAGAATACTAGAACTAGAAAGAGGTTTTAGAGTCTTCCAGTCCCACCAGTACTTGTACAAATGAGAAAAACAGGCAAAGTGACTTACCCAGGGTCAATAACAAAGAAAACAAGTTTCCTTAATTCTGTGCAGTTTCCCTTGTAGCTAATTAATGTCCTTGAGTTTCAGAGACCAACATTTACAGAAAAAAATAAAAAGTTAATGTTTGCTTAGAACAACAAATATATAATGAATAACAGAAGAAGTTATGCCCGTGCTTCATTTTTACATTAAGGATTGGTTTATTTGGGATATAAACACCATTATTTCTTTTAAAGCAAGTCTGTTTAATGGGACCTTTGATATGCTAAATCCTTAGCATGAGATTTAACTCTCTAATACTGGATTTTTTGGCACTGCAGCTCAGTGTCTAGTAAAACCTAGAGCTGATGTGTCTCATTTCCCATAGGCATGTTTAGTGTGTCATTGTCTGAATATGTGAATTATCATTTCTTCCAGAACTGGCGATAACCATCAAATTAAGATACTCCATGGCAGTCATCCCCATATTTATGTGACTATACATCCCATCAGTTAAAAAAAAAAAATTCACACACTTCAGTTATGTTTATTTATAAATTATATGTAAAAATTACTGATAAATTATATACATTAAAGGCTTAGACAAGACATCTATTTTTAAGAGAATATAAAAAAGTTTTTTCTTTCTTTATATATCCAGGTGATCATTCCATCCACATCATTCCCTTGAAAATCAGAGGGCATGGAGATCTTAATGATGATCATTTGCCCAATTTACTGGTTCACTAGCCTCTTGTTTCTGACAGTTACAACATAAAATGAATGACTGCAGTAGAGTAGAATGTGTTAAAGTACTTTCATGAAGGTCTTTGGAATGACAGTTTTAAGAAGCTCTATAAAAATATAATATCAAGTTAATCAGCATTTATTTAGCATCTGCAAAGGACACAATATCCACCTACCATGAAGGAGCTTACACTATAGACTGAAGGCATTTTATGTATGTGTGTATACATAAGTACTGTGTGTACATGTGAAGATACCTGATAATTCAGCAGTGAATATAAGAAATATCGTGTCTTTGTTATAGAGTGTAGAGACATTCATGTAGGAACAATCACTTCAAGCCTGGGGAAGTCAAAGAGGCTCTCAAAGAGGCTTCAAGGAGGACTCACTTTTGTATTGTATAATATTGTAGTCTGAGCCTTACAATTTGAATTAGGGAGAATGCATGGAAAATATTTAGAAGACAATGAGTTGATTTATTTTATTGAAGCAGATGGTTTTTGTGAAAGAAATCAATAGAAGGAAAGCTAAAGAAGTGGGGTTGATTCTTTTGAGGAGGATATTAATCTTCCCCAGGCTAAGCAAACTGGATGTTTTCTGTTTGTAGTAAGGACCTGCTGGGCAGGTGTGTGTTGTGATCAGGATGGAAATTTGAGGCAGATCTGTTGGCAGTGTATAATATATTTTGGTGGAAAGAGAAAATGGAGTTAAAGAGATCAGTTGGCAAGCTGTTTTACAATTCTCAGTAAGAATAATGTTTGAGTGCCAGGTCCATGGTTCTAATGGCTCCTCATGTGTGGTAAATACTGTTGTTATCCCCACTTTACAGATGAGGAAACAGACACAGAGCAACCCCTTCCACCCAGCTAAGGTCACCCAGCTAGTAATCCAGGACGTTTTTGTCCACTCTCTGCTTTCACAGATAATGTGGATCTAAGTTAGAGTTCCGGTTCTGAACAGAAATGAGGGACACATCCATGAAAGACTGAAAAGCAGCACAGATACAACTCAGTTGACTCCATGCATGGGACAGGAGGGAAGAGTCAAAGATGAGCCAAACAGATTCTGAAATGGGTGGTAAAATACACCAAAATAGAGAAGTCAGAATCCATTTACCTATCAGTTTCATTTACAGAAATTTATTTCCTAAGAGTGTAATTTTAAGGATAGAAATGGTATGGACCTAACAGAAGCAGAAGATATTAAGAAGAGGTGGCAAGAATACACAGAAGAACTGTACAAAAAAGATCTTCACAACCCAGATAATCACGATAGTGTGATCACTCACCTAGAGCCAGACATCCTAGAATGTGAAGTCAAGTGGGCCTTAGAAAGCATCACCACGAACAAAGCTAGTGGAGGTGATGGGATTCCAGTGGAGCTATTTCAAATCCTGAAAGATGATGCTGTGAAAGTGCTGCACTCAGTATGCCAGCAAATTTGGAAAACTCAGCAGTGGCCACAGGACTGGAAAAGGTCAGTTTTCATTCCAATCCCAAAGAAAGGCAATGCCAAAGAATGCTCAAACTACCGCACAATTGCACTCATCTCACATGCTAGTAAAGTAATGCTCAAAATTCTCCAAACCAGGCTTCAGCAATACATGAACTGTGAAATTCCAGGTGTTCAAGCTGGTTTTTGAAAAGGCAGAGGAGCCAGAGATCAAATTGCCAACATCCGCTGGAAAAAGGAAGAGAGTTCCAGAAAAACATCTATTTCTGCTTTCTTGACTATGCCAAAGCCTTTGACTGTGTGGATCACAATAAACTGTGGGAAATTCTTCAAGAGATGGGAATACCAGACCACCTGACCTCTTGAGAAACCTATATGCAGGTCAGGAAGCAACAGTTAGAACTGGACATGGAACAACAGACTGGTTCCAAATAGGAAAAGGAGTACGTCAAGGCTGTATATTGTCACCCTGCTTATTTAACTTCTATGCAGAGTACATCATGAGAAACGCTGGGCTGGAAGAAGCACAAGCTGGAATCAAGATTGCCAGGAGAAATATCAATAACCTCAGATATGCAGAAATATCAATAACCTCAGATATGCAGATGACACCACCCTTATGGCAGAAAATGAAGAGGAACTGGAAAGCCTCTTGATGAAAGTGAAAGAGGAGAGGGAAAAAGTTGGCTTAAAGCTCAACATTCAGAAAACGAAGATCATGGCATCTGGTCCCATCACTTCATGGGAAATAGATGGGAAACAGTGGAAACAATATCAGACTTTATTTTTCTGGGCTCCAAAATCACTGCAGATGGTGATTGCAGCCATGAAATTAAAAGACGCTTACTCCTTGGAAGAAAAGTTATGACCACCCTAGATAGCATATTGAAAAGCAGAGACATTACTTTGCCAACAAAGGCCCGTCTAGTCAAGGCTGTAGTTTTTCCAGTGGTCATGTATGGATGTGAGAGTTGGACTGTGAAGAAGGCTGAGCACCGAAGAATTGATGCTTTTGAACTGTGGTGTTGGAGAAGACCCTTGAGAGTCCCTTGGACTGCAAGGAGATCCAACCAGTCCATTCTGAAGGAGATCAGTCCTGGGTGTTCGTTGGAAGGACTGATGCTGAAGCTGAAACTCCAATACTTTGGCCACCTCATGCGAAGAGTTGACTCATTGGAAAAAACCCTGATGCAGGAAGGGATTGGGGGCAGGAGGAGAAGGGGATGACAGAGGTTGAGATGTCTGGATGGCATCACCGACTTGATGGACATGAGTTTGGGTAAACTCCTGGAGTTGGTGATGGACAGGGAGGGCTGGCGTGCTGCAATTCATGGGGTCACAAAGAGTCAGACATGACTGAGTGACTGATCTGAACTGAACTGAAGAGTATAATTATAGAGGGGGAAAAAGAACAAGGTTAATTTTTAAAGTTTATGGGGGGAGCGGGGGAGAAAGACCTGAAGATTATTACCAAAGTGTTTTCAGAAAGTGAAAGTGAAAAATGAAGTCACTCAGTTGTGTCCGACTCTCAGTGACCCCATGGACTGTAGCCTACCAGGCTCCTCTGTCCATGGGGTTTTCCAGGCAAGACTACTGGAGTGGGCTGCTATTTCTTTCTCCAGGGGATCTTCCCAACCCAGGGATTGAACCTGGGTCTCCCACACTGCAAACACGCGCTTTACCATCTGAGCCACCAAGGAAGCCCATATAAATAGGTTCTCATCTCGAGCTTCTGACCAGAGTTCCAAAATTTCTGTAATTTCTTAAAAGATAAATGTACTAAGGGCATCTTATGCTCTAATGTACACTCCTATTACTACTGTTAACTATAAAGTAGTTCCTCAGAAGTAAACTACAGTAATAGTTTACTTCTGAGGATTTGGATATTCCAGAAGCATTTTTAAAAGTTTGTTACTATTTTCTAGATTTTCCTCAGTAATTAGTGTTTTTACAATAATAATTGACTTATTTCTTAAAGCAGAATGCTAGTTCAGGGAAAGATTGTTTTAGGGTCTAGTTACTAATTTACGTATTCATTCCTCAAGCATGTATTGTAGTGCTTACAATATGTGGAATACAACAGCCACACCTAATCCTGGCTAGATGTTTGAGATGGAAAAATGAAAAGACAGTTTACTTTCTTCCAGAAATGTTCAGTCTAACAGGGAGACAGACATGCAGACAAATAACTTCAGTGTAATGTAATGGAAAAAAACATGTTCAAGGCATTGTCAGCAGTTTGGGGAGGGAGCCTTCTAGATACATTTGTTTGAATCTGAGTAGGTATAACAGTTAAGACACTATTTTAGCTAAGCCTTGAAATCTACCAGGTTGACAGATAAGCTGAAAGAAGGCATTTCAGTAGAGGAAGCAGCAGCATGTGAGGTAATGATCCAGGTGCAAACATCCAGCTTTGGTTAGAATCAGGAGGGCGAGCTCCATGCCGGAGTTATCTGAGCAGTGGTAAAGCTTGTAGCCTTGAAGGAGTGTGAGACCACTAATAAAACACAACATCTTCGAGAAAGCCTTTAAGTCATAGGAGAAGGAAGAAGATGCCAGTGAAGGACCTAGAGAAGTAGGAAGAGTTAGAGTATTATCATCTGGATACCCAAGAAAGCAGAGATGTGTGAATGGTCAGTGATGTCCCCTGCTACAGAAAGACACGAGCACTTTGCAGTGTACATACTTTCAGTCTTTTGTCTTTTTTCTGTTTTTTTTTTAAATTATTTCTTAGTCTACATGCAGTTTTTTGTCCTCCCTTTTCAATAAGTGAATAAACTACAATTAATTTTTTTCTTTCTTTCTTTTTTTTTTTTTTAACTTTTGGGCCTTTGGGTCTTTCCCTTTAAGAAAACAAATCAATTTGTAAAAAATTCAGGAGAATATAGCTTATGAGAAATTGGATGTATGTGTAAAATAAATGTATTCAGAACGTTAGCAGTGAGCTTACTAGACGGAAACAAAGATGACTTATTCATCTTTTTGTGGCAGACACCTTGATCAGTGACTGATAATGAATGAAAGGAGGAAGGGATGGAATTAGAGGTAGAGATACTAGGATCAATCCTCAGGATTTTTGTGGATTGAAGACTTATTTATATTTACATGGTTACAGGGTATTTTAGCTTTGAAAAATAGGTGAGGTGGATACCTTTTCATGGGCTTCCCTGGTGGCTCAGATAGTAAAGAATCCTGCTGCAATGCAGGAAACCTGGGTTCGATCCCTGGGTTGGGAAGATCCCCTGGAGGAGGGCAGAGCAACCCACTCCAGTATTCTTGGCTGGAGAACCCTCATGGACAGAGAAGCCTGGCGGGCTGCAGTCCATGGGGTCACAAAGAACTGGACTAAGCTGAGTGACTAAGCACAGCGTACTTTTTCTTCTTCTTGAGACTGAGAGCAAGAAGCCTGGGTTTTATGCAAATGTTTTCAAGACAGGAAAGCACAAGGAACCTAGTACTAAGTATCTCAGCACAGCAGCAGAAGGTGGTGCATGTGCTGAGAGTGGAGCTAGGAGGAGGTTAATGCTAAGCTTCGGGAGCTACTGTTGTTGTTTAGTCGCTAGGTCGTGTCTGACACTTGGTGATCCCGTAGACGGTAGCCTGCCAGGCTTCTCTGTCCATGGGATTTCCCAAGCAAGAATACTAGAGTGGGTTGTCATTGCCTTCTCCAGAGGATCCTCCTGATCCAAAGATTGAACCCACTTCTCCTGCATTGACAGGTGGGTTCTTTACCTCTGAGCCACCAGGGTAACTTTAGGAGAGTGAGAACTAATTGTTACACATTCCTTCTGAGGAAGATAATGATGAGAAGAACAGCAAGAGGTAAATGAAAGGGATGTTTAGCAAATGTGAGGACCTAGCTGGAGACGGGTAGGATGGCATAGAGGTTAGGAGTGGATTGTGGACTCATTCCTGTCTCAGTGCAAATAATTTAGATTTTAAGAATTTGGATGAATGACTACTTTTCCCACAAAGTATACTGTTTCTAGAAACTGTTAAGACTGAGAGATGTATTTAAGAACAATTTCAGGTTAATAGAAAACAAAATCAGAAAATTTAATATTCATGTAAAATTACATCACCAAAATGAAGGATAGGCATGTATTACGAGCATTATTTCATAAACCATAAAACATATTGACCTTGTACTTCCATTTTTAGCAGTAAGAGGTAACTCACCTTCATTGATGAAAGTTACCGGTGGTATCTTGAGAGGGCTTTTGGTGGGAGAAGTAACCAGATCCGGTGGCGGCATTAAATCTCTGGGATAGCCTGGATCCCTCTGTATCTCATTGCCTCCCAGCAGACCAGGAGTGTACTGATGACTGTTAGGGATGTGCTGTGGCACGACCTGGACGAGAGGAGGAGACACATGGGGGTCCTGTCGAGAAAATATCCTCAAGCACTGTTCTTCCAACAAAGTGATCATCACAGACTGGTTATTGACCAGATCAGTCAAGGAAGCGTATTTCACCTCCAGTTCCCTGTACCTTGTTGCCATCTTCAACATTTCTGTGGTGACATTGAGGATTTTATTTTCCAACTGGGAAAGTTCAAGTGAATTATCCCTCTTTCGGATAATCTCATGCAGCAGTTGCATATAGAGCTGAGTGACTCGGGAGTTCATGTTACGGCTTTCTTTCCTCAGCAGCTTTACCTCATTGACAATGTTTCCATCCACATCCACCACCAACTGCAGGACGTCTATCTCCCGCTTCTGCTTGGAGAGCACATCCTTTAGGTTCTCAAGATCCATCCTGGTGATCATGTCTTTAATGGTACCTGCATCTTGCCCTTTGGTATTGACACATATTGGCCCTGTTATTTTTTGTTCAGGTACCAGAAATGTGTATGAACATTTCTTTGCATCCTCTTTACCATCTGTGGCGCGAGGGTATCTCCTCTGGGTTATTTTTTTAATTTTGAACTGTCCTCCTCTGCCATGTCCAATGCCCATTAGTAGGAAGAATAGCACACTTAGGGTCCAGATAAAAGCCTTCATTTTGAAATGAGGTTGTATGCTATCTTTAAAAAAGAAAAAGCAAACCAATGAAGGGAAGAAGTAGAAAATAATTAATATTAATCTACTTTTTAAGTCAGAAATCTAAAAAAGTAAGGGAAAAACTGAATATCTATTGGTGTTAATAAATGGGGCCAGAATTAAAGTTATTAATTTTTAAATTCCATATTAAGTGCCTTCCTATTTGTTTAAAAATTAGGTTTCAGAGAAGAGCTTTCCAACTACCATCTTAGGTAATGCGTTTTGTTCCCCAGCTCAGTGAGCAGATCTTGGTGTCCCTGTTTTGAGGCATATGGTTAGATGCTCTTGGGGCTTTTGAGACCCTAGTAAGACACTTCTCCTACCTTTAAAAAGCTCACTTGTTGTCTTAAGGCTCGGAAAATGGTACACAATGCCTGTAAAAAATTAATTACAACATTCTTCTCTAACTAGTGTGAAAGTTGCTGGTCAGTGTTTTTTCTTTATATTGTATGTTTTGAATTAATTTGACCTTCTCTAATAAGTATCTGTTTTATCTGTCAAATTAAAGAAACATTTTTAGACAAAATGTAAAACCAGAATGTTTTAGCATAGTAGTTTTTGCTTGTTTCATAGTATGTCCTTTTGGTATTGGTGACAAGTTTGAGAATGATAGCATGCTCACTGTGGGTAATCGTGTTTCCTAAATCATATTCCTATATATGCTCTAAGTTTATATATGATTCAGCAGGTTCATTCTTCTAAGAGAAGTTCTACTGAACTGAATTTTTGTAAAATATTAATAACTTTTTATAACCATTACCAAGGAAAGAAACTCAACTGTAGTTGAATCTGATCAGTGAAAAGTGCCTGTTTAACAACCATCTCATATCATCTAAGACTTCTCTGCTCCCATGGGCATGTTGAAGGCCAAGGCCACACAAGTAGGTAATATTAGAGCCAGGTCTAGAATCCAGGTTCCCTGGCTCTTTAGTCAGTGTTTCTAGCAGTGGCACATAGGCTGAAATGTGTGCTTGGAATGTTGCACTTCTGCTGTGAAAGATAAATGCTTATTTTTTTATGGTATAATCGATAGAAACACTCTAGAAAACAGTAAAACTAGTTCCAGGAAGCAAAACTGCTTCCTTTCTCTTTCATTACCTCCCTGCAGAGCAGTAGCGGTTAGAATGAATAGGATGTATCATCCTGTCGTCAGTATAGCCCACCGTGCTGCACGATAGCCCACCTTCCTCTCTTATAAACTTCTTGTGTGCTGTTTTTGAAGGATGGCAGTGGATATACCAAGAACTTTTCTATCCCATTTTCCACCCAATTGTTTTTTGATTTGGGAAGCCAGGTCCCAAATGATTTATGATGCTACTAATAAATAGCAATGCAGCAGTAACAGTGGGTCATTTTTATTGGGCGTGCCAGGCATTGTTTAAGCCTTTTACATGCATTAAATGATTTTACCACAGCCCTCTGAGGTAGGTTATTACTATCCTCATTTTCAAATGAAAAAACCTGGCATCCAGATGTTAAGTATCAGTACCTCACCCAGAGGCACACTGCTTTCTAAGACATGGAGCCAGAATTTGAACCCAAGCAGAAGACTCCAGGGTTCATGTTTTTCATTAACAACTGTATCATATGGCAACATATTCTGTCCTTTTTTCTATCACCAACACTACAACAATCCTTTATATTTATGTAGTGCTTAACTCATATTAACTGTTTGCATTCACAGCAGCACTGGGATGTAAACATACACCATTTTGCAGAGAATAAGCCTGGAGAAGCTGAAACACTTAGATGGGATTCAGATCTTCTACTCTTACCTCTCTAGACCTGTGACTTTTATCCTAGTTGGGTCATAACTGCAGAGGAATCTTAACTTTGTGTTCCTTGTCTTTCACAGTCTCTTCCTGGTTTGTATCTCTTTACATTGACCCCTTACTTAATTATGCACGAGTACTTGTGGATCAGTTTTATATCCCAAGCTTTTCTGCTGCCATTCCTTTCCCTCCATATTATTCTATCAGTTGATAGTAACATGTCTGACTTGATTATGAATCCTCCTAAAATTAAAGGTTGTATCAATAAAATATGGACTCTTCAACTAGAGTCATAAAGATGGGCTTCCCCTTTATAACAGGCTTCCCTCATAAAGATGACTACTACTTTCTAAAACCATGTCTACTTCAGTGTTTTCAAATGAGTAAGGTTTGCAAACTGGAGTGATAATGAAAATAAAGCAAAGAATGGATGGAGTGCAGGGAATTCTTTTTCCTTTATCAACGTAAGATAGGAGGGATGAGCATAATAATATTCCATATCTGTGTCCGAGGCCTTCTGTTTGCTGACAGATAGCCGGAAGCACACTTGGATGAGTACTTTTCATTTTTTGTTTTCATCCTTTGCCTTCTGACATCAGTTGAAAATTTAGACCAAGTTTCATTTATTTTATTTAAAAAGGACTTTAGTTACTATATTGGAGTTACCTGTACCAAAAACCAGTAAAATGTTTCTTGTTATACTTGCAGATTCATGGGATTTAGATATGGTTTATTTTTAAAACTGCAGACAGTAAAATAGAAGCCATCAGCCTCATGGGTAAACGTACAGCGTTTCTCCTGTAGTTAATGCAGCCCTTGTTCAGATGCACTCATTTCTTTCATTTCAATAATGGAATGGAAACTCTTAGATCATAGAAAATCATTTTATCTAAGTAATCTACTATGAAAAAAAGCTACCAAAACAAGGAAAATTCAGAAAGTACCGTGAAACTTCAAAACATGTAGACTTTTCTGAGCAGTGTTCTGATTGAAGGTCTTACATTCCTACCAGACACAGATTTGTATAGAACTGAGAAGCATATAATCCAACTCTGTTGGAACTTTGTATCGGTGTTGTTATGGAAGAACAAAAATGTGAAAATACAAATCTAAATTAAAATAGCCATAGCTTCCTTTTGCTGTATTCTGCCTTGGCTCTTTGTGGGTTCCTGTACAATTAAATCATACGGTGAATCACCATCTACGATAAGAGAATCTGACCTAGGATTAACATTTAAAGGGGACAACAGAAAGTTTATTTAAAAAAAAATAAATACAATTTCCTTATCCTTTACAAAAGTCATGATTTCGTTGTCACCTAAAGCTGAATAAGGAGCCACATTTCTTAAGTAGTAGACTAGCTACGTCATGAGTAAAGAATGAGTTTTTAGAATACATTTACTGTTACCTTTTATGAAAACATTCTCTCATTTAATATTTTCCCACATATGTTCAGTTTTAAAAGTGAAAGATCCATAAATCTGTGTTACCTCATAAAACCTTTCTGTATATGTTAAAATTTTCCTAGGCCCCACGAGAATGTTGTAAATTAGTTACAGTATACTTAAGTTTAAATCTATGTCTGCTTGGTTGTTTTTAGGGGGGAAAAAAAGCCTTCCATGCTTTGAGTTAATTTTATTGGTACTATTTCTCTTCACAGTTGCTACATTGCCAGTTAGTAGGGAGAAGAAATGAAAGCAAAGATTTGACTTCCTTTCAGATGGTAAATGCGTAGAGGCATTTAACTGGCAGTGTCATGCCCTGAAAACAGCATGAGGCAATGAAATTAAATTTATGAAGGACTGAAGATACTGTAGATAAAGAACTTCTAGATTGTGAATTATGTTCCGGGAAGAGCCTCAAGAACGATTTCATCCCCTGGAGATGTTTAAGAAAGGGATAAATAGTTATCTGGGTTTCAGATTAAATGCTTGCTTAAGGCTTCCATAAGAACCAAGGTTTAATTGAAGTCCTGTACTTTGCATAGCGGCAACAACAGAAAAGAAAGGGATGACATATTTCTGATTCAGTATTTCTTGGAAATTTTATCAGAATTTCTTATAAAATATGTTTAACAGAGATTGTCCCAGTATTTAGAGTTTTGAATCTTTAAGAAAAGGACATGAAAGTAAAGTTGAGGAAATCTTACTTAGCTTTACCATTTTTTTGCTTGTTGAAGATTCTTACCTTGAATTTCTTTGGTTTTTTAAAAGGACAGAGAACCCCCAAATCATAGCAAACTTAAGTGTCTTTGGTTTTAAAGCTCATTGTTGGTAACTAGTAATTTTATTTTTAGTCTAGTAACACAATTAAACAAAGCTCCTAGATAGAATATTTAAAGAATTGTGTTCGTTGACCAAAATTGTATTTGTCTAAAAGTATTACATACTTTTGGTCTTTGAATTATGTATGTAAGTAATTGTGTCTTCTGGGTCCTTACTTTCTATTGTTAACGCCGGCCACTTATGCAGTGCTTCTGTCACATTGTATTCCTTCTTAACTATGCTCTGTAAGATTTTAGGACTACTTAATGTATCCATCGCTTTGGTTTGTCACATAATTCCGGTTGTAGCAGTTTTAATTTTTGTTACCCAAGTTAAAGTACTGTTACATGTAAACTTAGAAACTACTTAAAAGTTTGAGTTTTAGCAAGAAATACCATAGACTTATTTTAAAACTCTTATATTTAGGATTACTAAATACTAGGTTATATTTGGTTATGCTGTGATTGGGGTATCGTTGCAAAGCCTTGCAGTTAATTTGATGTTTTCTTAATTGTGTTTGTAGCTTTACTTTAAGATATTTTAACAGTACATGTAAATCATTAGCACACACACTGTAGCTGCAAAGACAAACTAATCATGTTTACAACTATTTAGTTTGTATCCTTTTGTTTTTATCATTGTGCAATAAATCTTATACATTTAACGTTAATTGTTAAAATTTCTAATGTCACTAAAGCACTTGTTTTTTGAAATGCAGAATGTATGTACATCAATCTATAAACATACACACTAAATACCATTAAATTGAACCTCAAATTAATCATCACAAAGTATATAATGACCAGTTTTATCTAAAGTTGCAAAGCAAAACCTTTTCCAGACAAGCAAATTGTAGTATGTTCCAAAAGTCTTTGATTAATAAGAGATTTTGACATTTCTACTACAAATATAAAACAATTACACATTTCAGCATACATAGAATTTTAAAATAAAAGAAATATTAAAATACCTTTTTGCATCTGTTGATAAAGCAAGCCCAGAAACTTGCTGCTCTTACTCTTGCTTTTAAAAATCAGAGTAAACGTTTGTTCGTCTGTGACTTTAATGGCAACTGCATTTTTGTTTTGGACCGTTGAATCCAAGCTGTAATAAGGAGCTTCTTTCTTCTTACAGCACTAATCAATTGAATTTGACAAGCCACCTATGTAATTTTAAGTAGTAGAGTGGAAGTTCCTGGTCTGCGGGCTGTCTTTAATCCAGCAGAGAAAGCATTGTGGCTTTGCTCTGTCTGCCACATGGAGAAATGCAGTAAAACCAGCTGCAGCTGACCCAGATTGTATATACAGTACCCTCGAATAGTGATTCCCTCTCTTTCTCAGGAGACTCAAGTTCAGCCCACATATTACGTCACCAAAAATTTGCTGGAGACTAGGGGGGAAAAATCTCCTTAGGATTTCCTCTCTGTAGCCTTAAATAGGGGTGGGGGTAGTGGCATCAGCAGGAGGTTGAACGCCTGCAAACAAGGAGAGACTGTGTGCAGGTTGAAGGAAGGGCACCATCTGGAAACAAACTATCATAGTTTAGCGGGCAATTATAAAACAAACATGTGAGTCTGCTGCAGAGATCTTTTAAGTTGAATACTGAAAAAATAGTACTCAACTTCACTTAGAAGTAGTTGCAGGCTGATGAGTTTGTTTTTTTATTACAAAGCTTAGGAGTGAGACTCTGTTCTAAAGAGGCAGCCTCCTAATTAGCCTCCTAATCCTAATTAATAGAATACTCTTTACAGCCTGGAAGAATTTTTAAACATTTTACTAAATTTGCCCATTTTAGAAGGTTTTGAAGTTGTAAAAAAAAAAAACCTGGTGTGTATTTCTAAGATAAAACTGCTCATTATATACAATTATCAAAAATAATTGAAAAGCTAGGTATAAAATTCTCTCAGAAATTTAATATTTCTTAAATTCTAATGTTATATAACTAAATTCTGATGTTACATAATGTCACTTCCTCCTAGTCTGCAACATGACCCCACTTGTCTGAATACAGTTATTCTTATTAGTTTATGTTGTGATTTAAAAGCAAACATAACCCTGGCCTGAGTCTTAGGGGAAAGAGAGAGTTCTGAGCCCCCCATTGGCTGTGGGAACTTAGACAAGTCACTTTACTACCTCTGACCCAATTCTTCTGCTATGAAATTAGGGAGCTGCTTAGAGAATTAGTAATTGTCAGGTACCGACTATGCCTTTTTATTTCTTTAAATCAAGAATGTTAATTAACTCAGTGGCTGAGGAGACACAGGTTTAGACATCTTAGGTAATTTGGCTTAGGACTTCAGTACTAAGCTGTAGCACTGGGATTTGACTCTGACTCCAAAGCATTTGGCCACACTCTCTCTGATTGGATTATATAACTGTTGATTGCTGCTTCTAGATAAAACTTGGCGGGCTCCTACTTTCTGTACGTGTTGTGTGCGTGTGTGTGTGTGTGTGTAAGTCCCTACAGTCATTTTGTTTTCTTTGCGACTCTATGGACTGTAACCCACTGGGGCCCTCTGTTTTGTGGGGTTTTTCCAGGCAAGAATACTGGAATGGGTTGCCATGCCCTCCTCAAGGGATCTTCCCTACCCAGGGATTGAACCCGCGTCTCTTATGTCTCCTGCATTGGCAGGTGGGCTCTTTACCAATACCACGTGCTTTCCCCCTGTCGTTGCCTAACTTTGTGCTACTTTTCTCTTTCTCAGGCCCTATCATCAACTCTGTTTGTTGATCAACATCCTTTATTTGAAGTCAGCTTAGTTTCTACTTCTTTCACAGAATTAATTATTTCTTTAAATTCCCATGACATACATAGGTATAGCAGGGGTGTACTCAAAGGCCTACAGATGCTCACGACAAGAATGAAGCAGGTAATGTATATAGGTGAAGCAAACGAGAAGTAGGAGAGCAGAGGAAAATAGGTTACGACAGACTGACATCTGTAATGATTACTATCTATACTCTTCCCAGCTGTACCTCACTATTGCCAGATCTCCCCATTTTTTTAAGGAAAAGGTCATATAGATACTTTCTATGTTATTTCCTGATTTTAAAAAGACTGGGACAGCTTCTAGCCTCTGATTTATACTATGTAATACATTACTTGATCATTCAGTGATCACATTGTATTCACTAATACCTTAACCTGGAGAAATATGAGATAGTAAACTCCTTCAGAGCTTGTTTGTTTAAGCAGTATAGGGGTTTCTAATTTAGTTCAGTTGCTCAGTTATGTCCAACTCTTTGTGATCCCATGGACTGCAGCATGCCAGGCCTCCCTGTTCATCACCAACTCCCAGACCTTGCTCAAACTCATGCCCACTGAGTCAGTGATTCCATCCAACCATCTCATCCTTTGTCGTCCCCATCTCCTCTCACCTTCAGTCTTTCCCAGCAACAGGGTCTTTTCCAGTGAGTCAGTTCTTCCTATCAGGTGGCCAAAGTATTGGAGTTTCAGCTTCAGCATCAGTCCTTCCAATGAATATTCAGGACTGATTTCTTTTAAGATGGACTGGTTGGATCTCCTTGCAGTTCAAGGGACCTTCAAGAGTCTTCTCCAACACCACAATTCAAAAGCATCAGTTCTTCAGTGCTCAGCTTTCTTTATATAGTCCAACTCTCACATCCATACATGACTACTGGAAAAACCATAGCTCTGACTAGATGGACCTTTGTTAACAAAGTAATGTCTCTGCTTTTTAATATGCTGTCTAGGTTGGCCATAACTTTTCTTCCAAGAAGCAAGCATCTTTTAATTTCATAGCTGCAACCACCATCTGCAGTGATTTTGGAGCCCCCAAAAATAAAGTCTGTCACTGTTTCCATTGTTTCCCCATCTATTTGCCATGAAGTGATGGGACCAGATGCCATGATCTTAGTTTTCTGAATGTTGAGTTTTAAGCCAACTTTTTCACTTTCCTTTTTCATTTTCATTAAGAGGCTCTTTAGTTCTTCTTCACTAGTTAGTAATTCATATCACTGACCAGGTTTGGAAAGTGGATTGGCAGGTGTCTAGGGACAAATTATGGTTAGTTTGGGATGTTAAATTGAAAATGAAAGTCAGGAGCTGTGTTCTATAGAGAAATTTGGAGAGTCATCAGCAATCAGGTGATGGTTGAGGCCTCAGAAATAAGATAATTCAGAAGTACATGTAGATTGAGAAGATTAATGACAGAACCATGGTGAATACCAATTCCAAGGGACCTGAGGAAATAGAAGAATCGAGGGAGGATGGAAGCGAGGCAAGTTCAAGCCAGTAAAGACTGAGAAACAAGGGAGTAAGTAGTACAAATACTGCAGAGAGACTGAGCAGTAGAGAGGAGACCAAGAGAGATGTCTAAAGAATTAGTGTGAGAAGGTCATGTGTGCCTTTGCCAGAATAAGTTCCAGCAATGAGATAGATGTGAATTTCACATGTTAGCACATGTGGATCAGTAGAAACCTATATGCTGTCAGTGGGTGTATCAGTTGATATAGCTTTAAAAACCAATGTGGCACTGTCTTGTAAAGCTGAACATTATATATGCCTGCATGTATGTATATATGTGTATATCTCTCTCCTAGAGAAGTTCTTGTACGTGTGCACCAGGAGACATGTACAAGAATGTCTGTAGCAACAAGGAGGAAGGGGGCAAGTAACTCAAAACTCGTATCAAACAAAATGAATAAGTAAATTGTAATATAGTTACATATAGTTTATTCTCTTAAGGAATTACGGCTGTACTTAACAAGATGAATAAGTCTTAGAAACAAAATAGTAAGACGAAGCAATCACAGATCATATTTTTAAAAACTTATTTAACAGCCATTTGTAAATCACTTATTGTGTACGCATTCTAACTTTACCAATATTATCATTTAATCACACGTATAAAAGTATGATTTTTTTTAAAGCTCAAAAATAAGCAAAAGTAAAATAAAATGTGCAGGAGTACAGACATGTGCCCCAAAAAGAACAAGGGGAATAATCTTAAAATTAGAAATGGTAGTTCCCTCTAGACAGGAGGCAGAGAGATGACACAGGGAAAGAAGATAAAGATGAGGCAACAGTACTGATATTGTAGCTCTTACATTGATGAGTATTTATTACATTATTTGATAACCAATATTATATGTTAAACTGTTATTTTTAAAAGATACAGTTATCTTTTTCACACAAATAAAATATGAATACATGTCAAAGGTTTTGTTTAAATCATTAAGTATACAGGGAATCAGGAAGATATTTACAATAACTTCAAGGAAGAAGTCCGAGTACTGCACATACATGCAGGCCGTTGGGAATGCTGGAATGAATTTACAGATAGTTGCAAAATTGTTCAACATCCACAGGGCAATAATCAGTTACATCCCACTGGACATAATTCATTGGCATTTTTATGGACAAGAATTTGTATTATTACCAGTTTTCAACAACTTATAAAATAGTTCAGGCCAAGAGGATGCACTGGAAACAGGATATACCTAGTAATCTTTTTGCCTATTGCAAAGTCTATCACAATTTTTCCTGACACAAGTAAACTTTTATATGTACCAAGTATTACATAAAAATAGAATGAAGGATAAAAAAATTAATTGTACCAGTCCTTATTTCTCTTTCAAGGTGTTTGTTGAAGAAGGCAAGAGTCCTGTATTGAGGAAGGGATCAGATTTAAAGGAAGGGTTGCTTTGCTTGTGTTTTTATGTAGAGGAGATTTAAATGTGCACACTGGCTCTTGGAAAAGAGCCATGGAGTGTAAGTGATAGTGGAGGCAGCAGTGGATATGTTAAAAGGAGGCAGTAGAGATTACGTTCAAAATCACAGTTTAGATTTGGAAGAAAAAGAAGGGGATTCTTCTTCCTCTGAGATAGGAGGGAAAGAAAGGGAGCTAGGTTACAGATTTATTTGAAGTCATAAAAAATAAAGTTGAGAGTCTCTAAAGAAAAAGAAGTATTTATGATAGATGGCTTAAAGAATACTGTTAAGATTTACTGAATGGAAAAGGAATGATACTGGAATGAGTAAAAGGATTACCATTGCCAACTTTTTACATTTTGTTAAACACCAATTGTCTGCAAATACTGGTCAGGATTTTCATTTTTTAAAGTGCAAGATAGAGTAACCACTTGAATGAGTTTATTATCTTAAGCAGATTAAATATTAAAATACTAAAGATTTTCAATAAAAAGATTAGAAAGTCTTAAAAACTATCAAGTGAGTGATACAGATACTGTATGAGTTTGTAACAGTGTAATTTTAAAAAAAAAAAACCTTGGAGTACAAGTGTGTACTCTGAGATCCAGCTCTGTCACTAACAATTCATGTGGTGTTGGGCACTTCCTTAATATCTGTGGACCTTAGAGTGTTTGCCTGTGAAAAGAGGGTTTGGACTAGACAGTTTCTAAATTCCTTTCTTGGAATATGTGAGGAAACTAAAGAACCGTTGACATGGACCTGAATGTAAGATAATGATTCAGATGGGCAGAGTTGAGTTCAGGTATCATTTAAACTGGAAGAACCGGCATGAGAAAAAACACAGGGCTTATCTGGAAGGCAATAAGTGCATCATTTTGGTTGCACTTATTCTGAAAGTTCATGAACCGGGAGTAATGATTTGGAAAGTAGGAACATGGTGCCTTTTACGCTTTACACATGCATAGTAAACTCTCAGGAAATATTTTCTATAGATGTGACTTTGAATATCTAGGACAACTGAATCATTTGAGAGGATGTATTATTTTTGTTGGTACAGAAGAAAAGAGCAAGGTTAACTTCAATGTGTAGTTAGTAGAACTATTTCAAAAATCCAACTGTTAATCTTTAATAAAAACAAGACGTTTCTACTAGAATGAGACAGTTTTCAAAGTAATTAAGAATCAAGACTTCTCTGGTCCTCCCAAGGTTAAGAAACTCTCTTCCAAGGTGGAGCGGGAGGAGAGCACAGGTTCCATCCCTGGTTGAGGAGCTGGGATCTCATGTGTTATGGGGACAGCTGGGCCCGAGCGCTCTGGAGTCTACACACCTCAGCGAAGAGCCTGTGTGCCACAACCCAGACCCAGTGCGGCCAAATAAATAAATATTTAAAAGGAAAAAAAAAAGTAAGGCTCATGTGATAGTTACCCACTCGAGGCAAGCATGTATAGAACTAATATTAAGTTAACTGCCCCATGGAAGTGGAAGGGAAGTGGTTAGGCTGGCTAACTTAAAACTTCTTCAGGCTGTACCACAACTTGAAAAATAGGTACTAGTGTATAGACATAAAAACCAAGGTTTGGAAATTAGAATAATTATCTTTATTTTATACAGAGGCAGAGCCAGTTCAGGAGCTTATCTTCTTTCCATTAAGACCCATGGGTAGGTAGGTATTGGAGTTTCTAACTTCAGCTTTAAGTCATGTCTGACCTGGATGCCACAGAAATCTAGGCCTTCAGTCCAGTTCAGTTCAGTCACTCAGTCATGTCCGACTCTTTGCGACCTCATGAATCGAAGCATGCCAAGCCTCCCTGTCCATCACCAACTCCCGGAGTTCACTCAGACTCACGTCCATCGAGTCGGTGATGCCATCCAGCCATCTCATCCTCTGTCGTCCCCTTCTCCTCCTGCCCCCAATCCCTCCCAGCATCAGAGTCTTTTCCAATGAGTCAACCCTTCGCATGAGGTGGCCAAAGTACTGGAGTTTCAGCTTTAGCATCATTCCTTCCAAAGAACACCCAGGACTGATCTTTAGAATGGACTGGTTGGATCTCCTTGCCTTAGTGGTCATGTTTTAACACAGTATTAATAATGAATATATTTTAAATAGGGCATATATTGAAATATAGCTATAAACAAACTATACTCATCCTAACAAGTAGAAAAACACTCATTTATCTTAATTTTGTTTCAGGTATCTATCTATCTGATTTAACATATATTGATTCAGCATATCCATCAACTGGCAGCATTCTAGAAAATGAGCAAAGATCAAACTTGATGAATAACATCCTTAGAATAATTTCTGATTTGCAGCAGTCCTGTGAATATGGTAAGTTTCTGGGAGTAATGCTGTAATTTATTTATAAAGGTTTGATTCATTTACACAGGTTGATGGCCACTTTTCACAGAGCAGGGTACATCATCCTAATGTAAAGGAAAATAATGATTATGTCACTGTCCAATGTTTAGCATCCTGTTTAAGATCTTGCTTTTAAGGAGTTCAAGTATTTCATATTTAAAATGCTAAGTTTTATCTTTTGCTCTTCTGTAATTTGTAGCAACTTTGCTAATGTAATTTTCACAATTATTTTCTATTCTTCTCATCTCATTTGATCTCCCTGATCTATTATGTAAATATTTCTTTTATTTTTCAGTTAGGGACTGAGCTGAGGCTGTTGTAGTAACAGTTGAGAAGCTTTCTTGAGTTCTATGTTGAGTAGATAACCAGTTTTGTCCAAGACGTATTTTATGGAAACACATATGTGAAAAGAACTTATGCAAGCCCAAATGATTAGAAAAAAAAAATTTATTGTTTTAAAGCATTTAAATGCTTTCAGTTTGATAGAAAATAGAGAGAGGTTTTTACAGCTATGTAATTTTAATGCTGTTTAAAAACAGTTTACAGTTTGTTGCTGTTTAACTTTAATTTCTTTTTTTTAATCCTTTTCTCAGTTTTTTTAACATAACATCAAATTGTAATGTTAAATCAGTCTTATTTGAAATTTCTAAGTAGGAGAGAAAAAAAACTACAAATGTGAGCCAGGCTTCTTTAAAAAAAAAAAAAAAAGAAACCCTAAACTGCCTTATATGTTGCACTTAGATGAGGTTTGACTATAAATTACAATGGTGGCTCTGATTTTCTTTTATGAAATTTCTCATATATGTGGGACTTCGTAAATGGAGGTGTTTTAATCTATACAAACAGCATGCAGCTGCAGTTTTCTAAATGACCTTCAGTTTTACATTAAATAACATTTACCTCAGCCACGTCCTTCTAGAGTTAATTTAAATTTTGGTGCCATGTGGCCTTCAGTTCAGTTCAGTCGCTCAGTTGTGTCCGACTCTTTGCGACCCCATGAATCGCAGCACGCCAGGCCTCCCTGTCCATCACCAACTCCCAGAGTTCACCCAAACTCATGTGGCCTTAATTTACCTTTAAATATATTTTTCTCAGCTTAACTTTAAAAATTTTGCCTGAGATGTACTTTATCAGATAATTATTTATCATGTTTTGCCTAGATATCCCCATGTTGCCTCACGTCCAAAAATACCTGAACTCTGTTCAGTATATAGAAGAACTGCAAAAGTTTGTGGAAGATGATAATTACAAGTAGGTTGGATCTTCAGAAGTGGTTTGTATAACTGTGTCTTGTCCTCTACCCTTTCATCTCTGTATTCAAACATCTAAATACTGCATCTTATCATGCAAATACAGTTGTGTATTTACAGTGGTAAAGTTACCTATTCATGTGAAGTTTTTAAATCAGTCACTTGATGTGACTGAGCCAGTATACAAGTACGTCATCTCTTCTTCTATTAAAAAGCATTGTATGTTTCTCAACTTGTTGAGAGCTGATGTTTGATAGTTCTAGTTTTACATTTCTTCCTTTCTTTCTCGATTGAAGCATTGAATCTTTATGGAAATGTATCTTTTAATAGACTGAAAAATTAATGAAGCAGTCCATGAATAGAAAAATTGCTCCTCTTTAAGGAAATTTTTAACACAGTTTTGAATTTGTTTTCAGTTATTTTTGTGTATTGACAGAATATTGAACCTTCTGGACTCTGAATTAATATTTGTCCAGTAGAACACCACACTTGTCCTTTCCTCTATTCAAGCAAGTCCTTCATTAAAGGTTTTCAAAACTTACTTTTAAAACAGCTGATATCCATATCTTTTTGCTTAACCATTCTCAGTCCTGCCCAACAGAAAAGGGATTTTTTCATTATTAACCCTTTTTATTTTTCTGGAGTCGGAAATGCAACCCACTCCAGTATTTTTGCCTGGAAATTTCCTTAGACAGAGGAGCCTGCTGGGCTACAGTCCATGGAGTCACAGAGTCAGACATGACTGAGCACACACACGTACATTCGCATTTATTTTTCAGTAGTGTGCTCTATATCATGACTACCAAGTTTTTGTTTTTTGGTTTTTTTTTTCCAAAAGATATAAGGATAAAGAGGCTATTTTTCTCTTGAGGCTTTTCATTTTCCTTGCAGCTTCATTTATTTTAAAAAAATTTTTTTGCTGTTTCTAAGCTTTCAAATTTAACTTTGTGTCTACCACAAATATATTTTCCAGTAAAAGGTTATACTTTAAATTTTTATCAAAGTGAAAGATAAGGTTATTTTTTAATATTAATGCATTATATACAAAAATTTTCTTATGCTGTGTGATAGTAATTATCAGCTTCTTTGTTCCATAAGTTTCAACATTTTTTAAAGAATTCTGGAGAACAGAATTGGTACCCATAATAAAAGGCTAGAAATTCCAGAAAACAACTGGAAATAACTTTTCTTCAAATATCAAATATATTAAGAAGCTCTGTACATATACTTAAAATGTATCTAAAGCTTTATTTATATTTGAAAACACTTTATTGTCATCTTCTCCACCATACTGTATTATTACCACTTTATCTTTCTGTATCAATTTTTGTTTTACGGAAAGATTTTATAGGGTAATTCATTGAAAATGTATGAGGTCAGTGCATCAGCTTTTTAATAATCTTGGCACTGTTTAACAGATCTGATGCCCTAGATTGTAAGTTTCTTGAGTGTGATGGTCTGTGTCATATTTATCACTTACTTCTCTCATCTCTCTACTGACATAGCATAAAACACTCATATTTTATCCAGTTGGGTACAGAAGATTATCTTAAAACTCAAAACATGAGTAAGTCATTATTAAAATTTCTGTGTCTGTCTCAAGAAATTTAATGGATTTTTTAAAAGTTAAAGTGTAACTCTTCAGTAGAAAGTGAAAGTCGCTCAGTCAAGTGGGAATCTCTGCGACCCCATGGACTATACAATCCATGAAATTCTCCAGGCCAGAATACTGAAGTGGGTAGCTCTTCCCTTATCCAGGGGAATCTTCCCAACCCAGGGATCGAACCCAGGTCTTCTGCATTGCAAGTGGATTCTTTACCAGCTGAGCCAACAGGGAAGCCGAAGCACATTGGAGTGGGTAGACTATCCCTTCTCCAGCTGATCTTCCTGACACAGGGATTGAACCAGGGTCTCCTGTGTTGCAGGTAGATTCTTTCCCAACTGAGCTATCAGGAAAGCCCCTTCAGTAGAAGTGAAGTCTAAGAAACTGTTGCATAAATACAGAGTATGGTGAATTTTAATGCTGAAAGGATAGAGTTAACTAAGCTCTTAAGTAGTTTTAGCTGTCTGTATCCTGGCATGAGAGCTTCATTTTGGTAAGAAAGTGGATGCTGTTACACTGATTTTTGTTTTCATGAGTAACTAGAACTTGAGCAGCCTTCCCATTATACTCATTGTGTGTTAGTCACTTAGTCGTGTCCAACTTTTGCAACCCTCTGGTCTGTAGCCCGTCAGGTTCCTCTGTCCATGGAATTCTCCAGGCAAGAATACTAGAGTGGATTGCCATTTCCATCTCCAAGGGATCTTCCTGACTGAGGGATTGAACCCAGGTCTCCTGCATTGCAGGCAGATTCTTTACCACCTGAGCTACAGGGAAGTCCCATTGTATTCATAAACAAATATTTATTCAGCTTTTGCTATAGGTGAATGCTAGCTGCTGGGATTACAAAATAAGTAATTACAAAATAGTTCAAAGAGTACTATACTAGAGATGTGCAGAGGATGCTATGGGAACATAGATGAGGGGAGACCCAGCTCAGCTTTAACTGGGAAAAGTGAAGAGAAAATAAACATGAGCAGCTTCAGGTGACCATCTTACCTTAGTCTGCATCTTAGCAGGTGAGTTGCTCCACATGAAGAGTTAAGAAAGGTGTTTCAGGGATGGAACCATCAGTGGAATCGGCTGGGGAACTCCAAGTCACTTGGTGGTATTGGAGAATCTTATGGGACGCTAAAGAAGATAGTGTTTTCCTAAAGATGCAGTTGTGTTGCATGAACCTACTGATTAAATGTGTTGAAAATCAGAGCATTTTAACATAAGAGCTATTAAGGTCGTAAGTTGGGAAAAGTGGATTTTATGATGAAAGATTTAAATAGAAATGACTTTTCATTTATCCATAAGCCTCTGTTGTTGGCAGCTTCATCTACATAGGCAGCCAGTATCAATATTACAAGTTACATGCATGTGTTTTAGTCAGGGTGAAAATCTTTCAAAGTTATTTCATTTTAATACTGAGCATAATATCTTCTGGAGAAGGAAATGGCAATCCACTCCAGTATTCTTGCCTGGAGAATCCCAAGGACAGAGGAGCCTGGTGGGCTGCTGTCTGTGGGGTCGTACAGAGTCGGACAGGACTGAAGCGACTTAGCAGCAGCAGCAGCGTGGTATCTTTTCTCAGTGAACCCGCATCACTGTTACATATAGTGTTTTGATGATGATATGGGCAACTGACACTGACTGCACTTTAAGTGCAGTTTAAGACGCTTCCACTTTTTATATTGCTGTCGGTTATCAGCCATTGTTAATAGCAGCGTGATTCTCCCGTAGCCTCCTTTCTGTTCCTTTCAGTTTTGGTTCTGTGTTAGGAAACTTTTCTGGACTGTGCTTCTGAAGGGGAGAGACACCCTGTCTGCTTTAGTCTCCATTATATTCCAGTGCTGAGAGAACTGTGCCTGACGCAAAACAAGAGTTCAGCGAAGGAAGATAGCATAGTCTGAAGCTCACATAAGTAGAGTCAGCTACCTGTAACAAGAAAAAGAGCAGAGAGTTCTGGTTAATCATACATCTGTTCAATACATGTATTTTACATGGTTAAGTAATTAGAGTACAATTATGTGTGATTTCTCCTTTAGGATATCAAAGAAATTGATAAAAAGTTAAGCACCTAGAATAGATTTATCATTATAATATCATTTGTATTGTGCAGTTTCATAAAAAATTCCAGTTGGTAGGATGCTGAAAAATAAAAAGTCTTCATTAATTTCCAGACAAATGTTTAATGATAATACAGAGTACACCAAAGTGTATTTCCTGGACTACACCAAAATATTTTCTACAACTGCTTTAGTATCCTATCTCCTGAAACCATTTCCACTGATAGGAATTATAACCTCTTTTTGCTGCAGAACTCAAAATTGATACATTTTCCTAAATGGAACTTGTGTGTGTGTGTGCTCAGTCGTGTCTGACTCTTGACCCCATAGACTGTAGCCTGCCAGGCTTCTCTGTCCATGGAATTTTCCAGGCAAGAATACTGGAGTGGGTTGCCATTTCCTTCTCCAAAGGATCTTCCTGATCCTGGGATTGAACCCAGGTCTGTTGTGTCTCCTGCATTGGCAGGCAGATTCTTTACCACTGAACCACCTTAATTTCCAACTAATAAACTCTGCCTTAGAAAGGGATTTATCAGGGATTTTGTAAACAGCCTTTTTATTTGTATAGATAGATCTTTCTTTTGATAATTTGAGTTGGTTTTTTGGATGGTTAGTTTTAAATAAGGTTTGTTTTGTTTTGTTTTAATTTTCAGTGCTACAGAGACCATTAGCCCATCCAATAAGGATTCTAGAAAGAATTTGCATAATTTAACTCAGTGTTGGAAATTTACTGAACTTACTTGCCTTGTATCAGTATAACTTCAGGTTAAATCACCAAATAGCTTTAAATGTGTTGAATTGTTCAGCAGTAATGAGGTTCTTGGGAGAGCTATCTCTGTTTTTGAATATGAGGTTTTGATGTTTTTCCCTCTCTTAATATTTCCTGGAATCACTGTAAGATCAGCTTTGTATGAAAGAGAAAGGGGGCTTAATTAAGATCACCCTTGAAGAAAAATATATAGTTGAGATTATTTTATAAAAAATGTTTTTAGGCTTTTGGTAGAAAAATATATGATTTTAATGTTATTTTGTCAAATATTAATCATTTTATGTGCTTTTTTCCTTTCTGAAATTCAGGCTTTCATTAAAGATAGAACCAGGAACAAGCACACCACGTTCTGCTGCTTCCAGGGAGGATTTAGTAGGTTAGTGCAGCTTTCTCTTGTTACTGAGTAATAAACCAGATAACCTAATAAGAAAGAAGGGATATATCCAAAGTGAGTAAATGCTTAGCACATTTTATTCTGCCTGCACAGTTTTATTTTTGGTATTAAAATACATCTTTTTCTATTTGGTTTTCCTGTTTTTTCATTAAAAAGTTGTCACATGTAGTTTTTCAGTAATATGCAAATAAATATGCCAAGTAATCAAGAGTAATAGATATAGCCAACAGAAAATAATAAGTAAGTGTTTATGAATTATCTGTTCTTTTTTCATTAAGCATACTGTAAGGGGCAGTGAGGGTTAATTATGTTAGAAATTTCTGTGGTCTAAGTGGAAAAATTTACTAATTTGAATAATTATAGGAGTCAATTTTAGTGGCTTAATTTTTTTTTTTTTAATTTCACTCTAATGCTGGACCAAGTACTCATAAGAATAGTCATAGTCTCTTAATTTATCTGTTGCATTACAATTGGGATTTATATGTATATAAATAATCTAAAAACGTAAAATTGAAGAGAATTTTTTAAAGAAATCATAGACAATACCTTGTTTAATATTCCAAATACAGACGTTGGCACTAAGCTTTGTATTATTATATATCCTAAAAATAATTGGAGACCCATCTAATAAGGTATGAAGGGAATGAGGGAGCAAAACCATGACAGTATCTACAGGGTCTGAGAGTGGTCCAAGCAGAGGAAATCGTTTCAGGCTATATCTATTGAAATTTGCTTTTCTTTTCATTCTTAAAGTGATATTTTGCTTGTAAAGCAACTGTAAACCAATAAAAAAATTTTTCAGTGTTATTTTGCAAATCTGTGTATTCTCAAGTTCCTTTTTTTTTTAATTTCCAGAAACTTGAGCAGTCAGTATAGATTTAAATTGTAACTTGAATCCTTGACCTACTCTACATATTCTGTATCTATGAAGAAGCTGAAACTAAGAGTGAAGCAGTCATGTGAAAATTAAACAAGCACTGAACTAGGATTCAGAAGACCTGAGGGTTTAGTCTAGGTTTCGTGTGTGATATGAGACCCTTACACTATCTCTTCTAATTACATTGCTTCCTCCATAAACAGACTACTTAGGGCAAGTAAAAGAGATAGAAATTAATAGATATTATTTGTTTTGAGGTTTTGTGTTTTATGACTCAGAAACTAAATATTTTTTATGTTCAGTCAATTAAATAGAATTCATATTACCTTAAATTAAACCAAAATTTTTATTTCATATCAAGGGATTACAAATAAAGCAATCTTTCTAAACCATTTAATAATTTCTGTCTGTATCTCTTTGTGTCTCTGTCTCTCTCTTTTTTAATTTAACCCTTAAGGTCCTGAAGTAGGAGCATCTCCACAAAGTGGAAGAAAAAGCATGGCAGCTGAAGGAGCCTTGCTACCACAGACACCACCGTCCCCTCGGAACTTGATTCAGCATGGACACAGGAAGTGCCATAGCTTGGGTTACAAGTCAGCACTTTGAATTTTATCTTTCAAATTTTTATGTATTTAGTTGGATTTATTTTCTACTTATTTTACTAGTTGGACAGAAAATAGTGTCCTTGCATAGTTTTATTTGTGTAAAGTAGTCTTTTTCTGATTTAGTAAACTATCTTGTTTGCATAAAGGCATTTATCTCTTCCTTACCTTAACTTGGAAATGAGCTTTTTCCAATAGTGCTTTCACATTTTGGGGAATAAAAATGAACATTACAGGTCGTCATCATAAATAAAATCAGGAAAGCAAACACTGTTTCCATTTTAAATTATAACTTATATCATTGCTTGTCTTAACCAAAACAAGTCACCATAAATAAAGCATATAAAAACTGTTCTTTTTATAACAAAATACAAAGAAAGGGAAACTGTCTTTTCGTTTAGCTTTACAAGATTGTTTCCTCAAAGTGGACCCCAGGTTCACCTTTGCCGTGATTTTTGTGGAAATTTAATAGACATTTTTCAAAAGCGAATGTGAAAATAATTTTTAATGAACCCAAGCATCAAGATTAAAGTATTTTCTGTTATATAGGTAGATATGGCCTGGTTTTCTAAAAAATTTTTCCCTGAACTGTTAGCTTGAGGCTTTCATGGTAAAATCTGTGTGTTCATTAGTATGAGAGTTCAGAAGTAAGTTCAGGATAGCAGGTACATCTTTTATATCCTGAATCTTTATGTAAGAGTATCTTTTATATCCTGAATTAGTAACAGTAATGAAAGATATGAAAAATATTTCTCTTTGTTTCCAGTTTCATTCATAAAATGAACACAGCAGAGTTTAAGAGTGCAACGTTCCCAAATGCAGGGCCAAGACATCTGTTAGATGATAGCGTCATGGAGCCCCATGCACCATCTCGAGGCCAAGCTGAAAGCTCTACTCTTTCTAGTGGAATATCAATAGGTGAGAAATAATTCTCTGAGAGAGTTCCAACTTATGTAAAATAAGACTTCTAACAAAACTCAGCTGGAAAAGCATGATTAACCCCACTACAGGTAGAAAAAGTAATTGATAAAAGCTAAGTAGCAAAGTGTGGATATAAGATCATATTACTAGTAGCCGCAAAAATTAATAATTCATGATGGTTTGAAAAGTGCTTGATGTTTTTGACTTCAAAAGGGGAAGCATTCAAGGAATGGTGGGGAAGAAAACAGGCACTGGTTGAATTGGTTACTGCATGTAGTTGGAATGCAGGAATGAGGAAAGGGGCAGATGAGTTATGATTCTCAGGTTTTTTTTAGATTAAGCAGCTAGTTAGATGGTGGTGCTGTTACTTAGGCAGAGAACATTATAACAGCAGCCATTTGTAGGTATTGAGGTATTTGTAAAGGGTGACTAGGTTTGGGGAATTAAGAATTCCATTTTGGACGTGTTTGGACCATAGGGAGTTGTCAGGTAGGTAATCGAATGTATGAATCTGAAGCTTAAGGAGGTAAAGTCACATTTATAGATACAGGTATAAGAATTAGCATATTTGTAGTATTTCAAGCCATGAGACCAGATAAGGTCACCAAGGGCAAGGATATAAATAAATAAGAGTAGACATGCTAACATTTGGAGGTGTCATTTTTTTTAAATGGTCAGCCATCAAAGGAAACTACAAATGAGGAACCACTGAAGTAGGGAGAAAAACAGTGTGGTATCACAAAAGCCCAGTAGAGGAAGGATCTCTGAAGGGAGGGATGTGCTGAACGTATCCATTCAAGTGCACAAAAGAGAAAACAAGAGGAGAACAGGAGTTGATCACTGAATTTGGCAAGATAAAAGGCACTTGGTGACCTTGACTAGATTTGCTTTATAGAATACTGTGGGCAAAGCCCTGGCTGGAGTAGATTGGAGAATGAGAGGTAAGAAAATAGAGATAGCTATTATGAAGAAAACCAGGACTGGAAAAGAACGTGAAGTTAAGAAGAATTTGTTTGTTTTTACTTCCTAAACTGTTATTTATTTTCTGAACCTTCTGCTGCTGCTACTGCTAAGTCGCTTCAGTCGTGTCCGACTCTGTGCAACCCCATAGATGGCAGCCCACCAGGCTCCCCCGTCCTTGGGATTCTCCAGGCAAGAACACTGGAGTGGGTTGCCATTTCCTTCTCCAGTGCATGAAAGTGGAAAGTGAAAATGAAAGGGAAGTCGCTCAGTCGTGTCCGACTCTTCGCGACCCCATGGACTGCAGCCTACCAGGCTCCTCCGTCCATGGGATTTTCCAGGCAAGAGTACTGGAGTGGGGTGCCATGACCTTCTCCGTCTGAACCTTCTAGCTGAGCATAATTTCTTTGGATAGTTAGGAAATCTCTATATGATGCTGTTTTTATTTAAAAAAAAAATAAAGGAGGAAAATGTCTTCTCTGATTAACTGCCAAGGTTGCTCAGGGGCTTAGTCTATTACTCTTAATATGATCATCTCAATATTGATGAACAATCAGTAGAAAGAAAGATAGTAGTTCATTTTCTTGAACATACTGACTTCTTTTAACCCTTGAGAGTTTCAAACCCTGACATTGCTTTGGAACTGGAAAGCTTCGTTCAGCAGTTTTAGTCCAGTATTCCCTTTTTATAAATGCAAATGATGACAAAATTTACAGAACAGAAGACAAGTTGGTCACCTGAAATATCTCTTCATTAATACTGTAAATTGCCTATATGCAAATACTAACCTCAATCTGAAAAATAGTACACAGAATAATTTTGCAAAAGAGAGAGGAAGAAGCTTTTTCTAGTTAAAAATGTGTTACAGTTCTGGAATCTAGCATGTTACTTTAAGCAAAAAAAAAAATAATTTTAAAAATTATAGTTCTCAATTTAGTATAAAATATTTGCCTTTTCTGTAATAGTTATCGTAAGTATTATAATGATGATTATTCTCTATTTGTGACTTTTACTTACCATAGATGTTCTTTTGGTTACCACAAGATAGTTATCTAATTATTTCATTCCATTACAGTTAATGTCTTATTTTAGAGAACTATCTTTTAGAACAAGAAGGGGCTAATTCAATTTTTGCCTTTGTATTTATTGTTTAATTATTCCAAGACTAAGTAGGTGAACAGTAAGGATTGTTGTATCCTTGTTTATAAATTAGGAACATTAGACATAAGCATTACTTTCCAGGGTGTTTGCTTTAAAACTTTAACATTCTAAAAAGAAAGTTTATAACCACAGCTGGTAGTTATTAATATACACACACAATTCATAATAACAAAAAGATATTTTCCTTAGCTGTAACTTTTACATACAATATTAATTTATGCCTTGGAGGCTCTGAGAAAGTACCCTGAAGAAATAACCAGTGCTTGGGACTGTGGCCTCTAACATTTTCTAACATAGCATATATGTCCTGGGTAACCCAGAATCCCAGAATAGTCTTGACCAGCTGAAGGAGGCATATCTACTTAAGATCCGTGCTTCTGGAAGAAACTTTTGTTTTCTACAAATAAGTCATACTGCTGCTGCTGCTGCTAAGTCGCTTCAGTCATGTCCGACTCTGTGAGACCCCAGAGACGGCAGCCCACCAGGCTCCCCCGTCCCTGGGATTCTCCAGGCAAGAACACTGGAGTGGGTTGCCATTTCCTTCTCCAATGCATGAAAGTGAAAAGTGAAAGTGAAGTCGCTCAGTCGTGTCCGACTCTTAGCAACCCCATGGACTACAGTCCACCAGGCTCCTCCGTCCATGGGATTCTCCAGGCAAGAGTACTGGAGTGGGGTGCCATACTAATTATGCTTAAATTTTCATTCTTTATCACATAATATTCTACACATCAAAAATAACATACAGGCCTCCAACTACCAACAGCAGATTGTCTCCAGTTTCTTATCTGAGCCATACAACCAGAAAATTATTTCAGTAACTGTTAGTACTTCCAAGGATGGGATATAACTTGTACCATTCTACATGCATGGAAGAGGTGTTAAATCCATCACACATAATGGGTTCCTTATAGTATTCAAGTTTGAGCCTCTCAAAGAACCCTGGTTGTAAAAGTCTGATAGATGACTCAATGTGATACACAAGGACAAATTAATTATTGATTAATTATCTTTAAAATAAATTTTAAATCAACCTACACTGTTTTGGACTCTCCAAGTTCTTTCCCCTCCAGTTAAGCTAATTTAAAACTTTCTATTGTAACTGATATTCTGGGTCTCTAAGAGAAAGTTTTTACATTGTTATGCTACTTTTTTTTTTCTTAAGGATTCCATCCTCTTCTGCCTTGCCTCTAAAGACAAAAGTTGCATTTCATTGAGCTTTTTATCCTTAGGATAGTAATGGGTTTTTAAAAAAAAAAATGCAAAAGGAAGTATACCATGAACCTCTAAGAAATTTGTAATTATATTGGTCTTAAATTATGACAAACCTTATAAGGAAAAATTGTGTGCTTATATGTGAACTTATATGTACTTATTCTCTGATGATAGAAAAAGTGTTTACTAATGTAATAAATTCAAGCCATAAGTATACATATAAAAATATTTTATGCTGTTTTGTTTCTTTGGGTAGATTTGTCAACTCTGTTCTAATATATTGCAAAATAAATCAAGCACAATGGTATTAGAATGAAGAATTGATATGTGAATGTTCACCAACAAATAATGTGAATAAGCACAGCTAGAGCACTTATTTTTTTAAAGTAAAATCTAATTATGATGTTTAAAAAAATAAGATAACTTTTGATTTTAGGTAGCAGTGATGGCTCTGAACTAAGTGAAGAGACCTCATGGCCTGCTTTTGAAAGGTAAGAAAAATTGTCCATTTAAACTGTTTTGAGTTTATTTTGTCCAAGTATATGATGTTTCCCATCATATACTTCATTGGTTCATTGGTAAAGAATCCGCCTGCCAATGCCGGAGATGTGGGTTCAATCCCTGGGTTGGGAAAATCCCCTGGAGAGGGATATGGCAACCCACTCCGGTATCCTTGCCTGGGAAATCCCACGGAGAGAGAGCCTGCCGGGCTACAGTCAACGGGCTCTCAAAAGAGTCGGACACAACTTGGGGACTAAACAACAACAACAAAGTATATGATAATCTGAATTTTAAGACATAATATTTATTACATACAAAAGGACTATTTAGGCTTCCTGCTGGTGGCAGAAATTAAAAGTTAATACTTAAGCCTAGAATTCAGTATTATCTCGTAAAGACATTGTATTTGGTGACTTGACACATATATTTGATTTTTAGTACATTTTAAATTGTAACTTAAAATTAATAATAATCAGGGCTTCCCTGGTGGCCCAGTGGTAAAGAATCTGCCTGCCAATGCAGGATACACAGGTTAGATCTCTGATCCGGAAGGATCCCACATGCCTCAGAGCAACTAAGCCTGTGCATTACAACTGCTGAGCCTGTGCTCTGGAGTCTGGTAGCCACAACTACTGAAGCCCACACACTCTAGAACCTAGTGCTCCACAGCCAGAGCAGTCACCACAATGAGAAGCCTGCGTACTGCAGCTGGAGAGGTGGCCCCCACTGTCCGCAGCTAGAGAAAAGCCTGCACAGCAACAAAGACCCAGCAGAGCCAAAAATAAATTTTTTAAAAAATAAGTAAAATATGAAAAAAATGACTTAAAAAAATAATAACCAATCATAGCTTACCTACTTTGATGTACAAAAGTAAAATCTTTTCCTTAAATTCTGGTTTATTTAAGTAATTTTAAGGTATTTAGTGAAATGATCAATTTCATTCTCTGCTAATTTATACATTTTAAATTATACTCTAAATAAGTAGATGAAAGTTTGAATTTAAATTGTTATTTATTAAAAGGTTCCACAAAGCACACAGACACATACTTAAATAATGTAAGTCATATTCTATTCTCTTTTCCTTGATGCTTTAATCTATAAAAGCTGTCATCTGCTTGCAGCAAATATGCTGTGTTGATCTTTCAGTATAAGATTTTTCTAAAAATGTAGGCAAGTAGAACAAATAATTGTTATTTAATAAATATCCATTAGAATTTTGCTGTCTTTGATCATTTTAGTTCTGCCATTGTCATACTAAAATATTTGAACCTTGAGCAAAATAATTGCTCCTATTGTGTATATACTAAGCAATAAGTTTCTGAGCAATCAGATTAGGTTGAATTTTGAATGTCACATTAAACTTGATGAAGTTGAAAATATTTAGTTACCTAACTCCTGCCAGTCACTTTTTTTAAAATATAGATTTATTTATTTTAATTGTAGGCTAATTACTTTACAATATTGTATTGGTTTTGCCATACATCGACATGAATCCATCACGGGTGTACACGTGTTCCCCATCCTGAACCCCCCTCCCACCTCCCTCCCCTTACCATCCCTCTGGGTCATCCCAGTGCACCAGCCCCAAGCATCCTGTATCATGCATCGAACCTGGACTGGCAATTCATTTCATATATGATATTATACATGTTTCGATGCCATTCTCCCAAATCATCCCACTCTCTCGCTCTCCCACAGAGTCCAAAAGACTGTTCTATACATCTGTATCTCTTTTGCTGTCTTGCTCACTTTTTAATAGAAGCAATTATACTCACTATACATCTGAAATTGAACTATACATATTTGAATTGGTCAATTTCATGGTGTTATTGGAAAATTAGGTCCCTGGAGAAGGAAATGGCAACCCACTCCAGTACTCTTGCCTGGAAAATCCCATCAGAGGAGCCTCATAGGCTACAGTCCATGGGGTCACAAAGAGTCAGACACGACTGAGTGACGACACACATTTGTTCTTGAAGCTTCGTGAAGATTCTCATCATGGTGATTAAGACTTTACTTGCATATCCAATATTTCAAAATACTTTTGAGCACTTCTAATTATCAGTGTTCTTAAGTTTTATTCTCTTTGTTTTGGGAAATTTTTAACAATTTGTTTTTACATATTATTTCTCTTCCAAGTTTTTATTTCAGTCTCTTTATTTGAGTTTGCCTGAAACAGGAAGATCACAAGAGTTGCCTCTGGCATTCTGTCTGTACAAATTGTTTTATTAGTTGTCTCCCTCTAGTAAGAACATGGTATCATCAGAAGTAGATTATAGTGTATTGTATTTAAATAAAAAATATTGATGAACAAAATTGTTTATCATGTGGCATGAGAAGTAATCAAGTAACCAGAATGGTGTTGTGTTAAATAATCTGTTCTTATTCCACCAGGTTACTTAAGGAAGATGGTATTTAAGTGTTAACCTTCACATCTCAAAATAGTATTTTTCTTTTGACAAATGTTTTGCTTTGCAGACATTTGCAGCCAAAAATATCTACTGTGCTTTTGCCAAGTTTAAATCAGTGGCTCTTTTGAACACTTTGAAATCAAATCAGTGCTGCCCAGCAAGATTCAAACATGAAATATTAAAAAGTGAATAAAGAATTGGGATTTAAAATACTGTTGTACTTGTGGATAATGAACTTTGAAAATAGACATCAAATATTTTGCCACTTAAGTTGCTAAAATAAAACTTTTTGTTTTAAATATCATTTATCAACAGTGCTGCTTTTGGCTTTTTCTAGGCAAAGAAATATCAGTGTTTCTGTGTGTATGTGTTTATTTCCTTTTTTAAGTATCACATGCTATTTTGGATGAAAATTAACTCATACCATTTTTTTTTAATCATTTACTGGCTTTCTCATGCATTGTAGTTGATGTGAAAATAAAATAAAGCCTCTATTTTTGTTCAGTTTATCTATTTTAGTAGTTTTTTTTTTTAGATTTAATATATAAAAGAAAAGAAAAGAAGATGTTTAGATCACATTAATTTTAAGTTTTTAGATCACATTGCTTTTAGGTATCTTCATAGGGACATATAATAAAAAATTATTATTCTATAAATCCAGGTACCATATATAAAGTGGAATCTAAGAACTGGAATATAAATAAAAGGATTTCAGGCTTTGTTTGGATATAAATACTTCTTTATTTTAGTAAATTTGTGAAAATGAATGTGTATATAAATACATGGTTTAAGAAGCAACCTCAAGTATTTATAGTCAATGGTAGAAGAAAATAATAATTTAAAATCTGTGCTGCATGCTTTTTTAAAAAAAAAGGAGCAATCATATACTATCCTTTTGTAGGATTTAGAAAGCTGTATTACATGAAGAAATTATTATGAAAGCTGTATTACACAAAGAAATTATTATGAAAGCTGTATTACACAAAAATTATTATACTGTTCTAGGTTATTGATGATGACTATGTAAATAAAAGTAATATATGCAATTTATAATGGAATCCAACAGGAACAGATTATACCATTCTCTCGGCCCGGTGACAAGAGTGGCACGAAATGGCTATCGAAGCCACATGAAGGCCAGCAGGTACAATCCCCCTGCATTCAGGGGTCACAGAACTCCCCTCTGGTGGTGGTGACTGGCTTTCATAGGTGTGGTCTCACATTACTTCTGTTCTTTCTCAGATAATTGGTTTCAAAGCTAAATTAAATGCCCATGAAAACTTTCTTTCCAAGATTTAATCTAGAGATAAATTTGAAGTATTCTTTCTGATCCACAGAGCTAATTGCTAAAATTTGCATCTTTATGTCACATTCTTTAAATAATCCAAATCAGTAGCTTTTTAACTGCACAGGTCTTTCTAACATTGCTGATTATTAGAGGAGCAGTGCAAAAACCCACTTGTTTTTCAAAGGCTGCAATCAAAGAATTTACTACATTCAGTTTGTCTTTTTTAAGGATTTTTCAGATTAACTGCAGGTCTGAATTTAAACAAGTCTGTTTTATGAAATAATATTTGTGTATTTAACTCATGTTCATTTGGTTATCTAGTTAATCCTGATCTCCTTCTGCACTACATTAGCTGCTGAAGAAAATAAAGATGGTAGATTGATTGGGGACTGGAGGTTAATGGTAGTGAATAATCAACCAATTCTCATGAGACAATGCAATAGCAAACATTTTAAAGTTAATTTTATGTCAGTTTAATAGTGTCTAATCTCCTTGGATATAAATAGCTCCAGCATGAAATTTCTGGTGGTTTCTAGGTTTTTAAGTCATTGAGAGCACCTAGACAATCAAAAAGAGATAAACTTCAGTTTTCATCACTGTTGTAGAAATTCTGCAGCTCACATCAAATCACTGGAGAATGACAGATTTTTTTTTTCATCAGTGTATATGTTTTAATTGACTCATAAAAATTGTTCTGTTCTTAACTGTAGGACCTTAAATGAGTTGGGGAAAGATATTTAAATGTTTGATTATTCTGTGATGGAAGCAATCTTGAGTTTTAGTTAATCCTTTCTTGCAGAGTTGTTAGGCTTTAATCACTTAGATGCACTGATGACATTAAAATGTCATTAAATTTTATTGCAGTAAGTTTGATTTTTTAATATGTTGTTAGTTGCCTTTTTTACTTCTGTCACCTATTTTGGAATTGAGCATGTATTTTCTTTTGCTTTTTTTCCTTTTTTGATTTTCTGATATTTTTATTTTGCGTTTTATATGCTTAAAAAGACTTTTAACATATAGAGTCCTCACCTTTCCTACCAGAACTTGAGTTTCTTCTGGGGAAAAAAAGGTATCAGCAGTGCTGCAGTATGACATGTTGAGAAGAAAAGTCTTGAATCCCTAATTTACTCTTTACTAAAGTGAATCACTGTATTCTTTCTGAATTATGCTTGTTCAGATATGCAGTAAAATGCGTTTTTTAACCATCTGCTGACTTTAATAACTGCCTGATTCATTTTGTGACAGCTTGTAAATTTCAGATCAGTAAACCTTTGTAATTGTCAGTGTCTTCTCATTCTTAAAAAAGTAGCAGTCTTAAAATTGAAAATAATTAAATTTTATTTAAATACCTACTTGATAATTACTCAAGTGCTTATATGTTCTTTTCTTTTCACTTTTATAGTTCTGCAGAATCAGAGGATTTGGCAGTACATTTATATCCAGGGGCTGTTACTATTCAAGGTGTTCTCAGGAGAAAAACTTTGTTAAAAGAAGGCAAGAAGCCAACAGTAAGAATTATTTTATATTTTAAAACATGTCTAAAAATAAGCAAATGAATAAGATCCTTAAAAAAATGAAGACAATTGAAATAAAACCAGCTATATAATACACTTGAAATAATTTAAAATATATTTTGCCTCACAATGTTATTTAAAGTGTTATTATACCTGCCACATATTAATAGATTTTGGTTAAATTATACACTTCAGGTATTTAAATCAATATGCTCCTGTACTTCTCTTTGCTCCCTAATATAGTTCTTGGAGAATCTTGAAAGTATATCCTGTTAAGGAGTATTTTTAGAAGGAATAGAAAATAGAGAAAACTCTAAAAAACAGAATTCAGCCAATTTTGTTTTGTCAGTCCTAAGTAGAATGTATCAAGTAGACGTGGTAAGAATATTTGAGATAAAGATTTCAGAAGTGATCAAACTCAAAGCTAAGGTGGTGGAAGTGAAGTGGAATGCCTCTTTGGCAATGAGGAACAGTGACTGAGAAGCCGGTAGCATTTGAGTAGTATATTCATGTGTCTGTCCTCTCCAGGTAGCATCTTGGACAAAATATTGGGCAGCTTTGTGTGGGACGCAGCTTTTCTACTATGCTGCCAAATCTCTAAAGGCTACAGAAAGAAAACATGTACGTATTCCTGTTCCAAGTCGTTAACAGTTTCACGGCCTCTATATGGTGGTAAGGAAAGTAGTCCTTATGGGATGTGAGGGTTTGGGGTTTTTTCCCCACTTTCTAACCCAAAAGTTCTTAGACTTTCTTTGTATGAGTATTGTAATGGAATTATTTTTGTTTAGTAACATGATCCTAAGAAAGGTCTTGGAATAACTTCCATATTCTGAAGTTCCTTTTTTGAATACTGTTTTTTCTTTGCAAATGTTAAAACTGCACCCTGCCATTATCTTATCTTCATGTCCAAGCCCTCCCAAACCTGGGGTTTTTTGTTTCAGAAAAAATGGTTGAAAACTGTTGCCTTGGAATGTCATTTCCTAATTTGTAAAGTATGAAAAATAGGACCAGCATCTGCAGTTCTTTCCACCTCAGTCTCTGATTGAGTGATTTTTCCAACAGTGAAGAGGAATAATAGTTACTAAGGTTACTATCGTCACCTTCTTGTGCTTGAAAGATGCCTCGAAAAACTCTTTTCTTGTAGAATCTTGCTATAAATGTAGAATCTTGCTATAAATCTTCTTTTGCATGCTGTCTGTCTTTGTATGCCAGTGATACACCATTTGAAAGGAAAATAATCTTCTGCTTTGCATTATCTCTTGGAGAGGAATTTATTTCTAAATTGTGTATTTTGAGGGTGGGGGGAATTAAGTGGTTTACCATATTGAGGAAAGGTAAGTAAGCCACTGAGAAAAAAAATTAAGTTCTTTTACTATTTATAAATTATCTAGTGATACTGTGTAATTCAGAAATGCCCCCTTTTTTTTTCTTTTTGGCAATTATCACTGTATGTTTTTTTTTTCCAACAATGGCTGGCTCTCAAAAACAATAACACATACATATTGCATGTATTTTAATATCAGGTATTACTTCACCAAAGTATTTGTTTTTTCCTTTTAGTGAGAAAATCCCTAGTTTGAAGTTTGGTTGGATGAGGCCAGTTATAAGTTCAACTTTAAACATTATCATTATACAGAGAAGCTTTTCTTTATTCTCACAGTTTTAGCCCTTTAATCAAACCAGGAATAGAGAAAAATACAGTTTTGGTTTACATAAATGTGGGAAATGCTGTAATAAGATAGCATCACCTGCCTTTCTTTATCAGCTGTACCCATACCCTATTACTGTCCTGAATTCATGTTACTCATTGCCTGGCTTTTCTTTAGAGTTTGCCACTTAGGTTTCCTTAAATGATACATTGTATCATTTTTTAATTGTGCCTAAAAGGCACCAACCTTTTTGTTCAGTATTATAAATGTCTAGATCTAATCCTCACATTAAAGTGAAGGATAGACTAGAATGCCCACATACCTGACAAAGCCACAGTTTAGTTTCACTAGAATGTTTTGCAAAGTAATTGCCTCTGGTTAGTATTCTGTACTCAAAGGAGGGGGAAAAAAAAGGTTAATATAGCTGAATTATAATCTTCAGATATAGTTAACTGTTCACTTAGCCACTTTGAGAGACTTGGCTAGATTTCACTTAGTTGACTATTACAAGGAAGTAAAATGTATAAAATTTTTTTTATTTTTTCCTAACTGTAATTAGAAGCCAAACTAGAGAATTGATAAAATAACTGAATTTGTTATCTAATACATATGTTAAGTATCTTTTTGTGTTTAGTATAGGTACTTACACAGCTAGTTTGGGTTTATAATTGTATGAAGTGATAAATAATGCATATGAAATGTTTAGATATTAGAGCCTAGTGGGCTGTGAGGGAGCCAGATTGAGTGCCAAGGAAATGGACTGTGTTCCTCATCTTTTCTAGTTTAAACTGTTAAGATTAAAAAAAAGAATTATAATAACAAAGCAGTATGGAGACAAGTCCATGTTTATATTTATCCAATTTTAGGATAGAAAAAGGGCACAGAACTAAAAGCAGTGGAGAAAAATGTTTTTAATCATTTTCAAACAAAAGTTAAAATGCACATTGAAAGAAAATATTGGCTATAGATAAGCAGTAGGTGTGGGATTAAAATATATAAACAGAGCATCACCTGTGTGGTGTTCTTGTCAAAAATTTAATCATGAGGACGCAATCAAATCCACATCATGGAACATTGTGTAAGACCACTGGCTTGGATTCTTAAGACCAAAATTTGACAGCTAGAGTAGAAAGAGGGATAGAAGGAATGTTCTAAATTAAGAGAAACTTGAAGAGTCTTGATAACTAAATGCAGTGTATGTACCTTGGTCTAATCTTGGAGGTAATTCTTTTAAGCTGTAAAGTTCATAATTAGGACAATCAAAGAAATTATAATAATGGACTTTATATGATTATGTCCATTAAATTTCTTAAATGTGAACCATTGTGATTATATAGTAATATCAGTATATTCTTAGAAGATACATGTTGAAATATTTAGGGTTCAATATTATGTCTGATGCTTACATTTAAATGTTCAAAGAGATCAAGCAAATGCAAAATGTAGATATATGGGTAATCCTTGTAGCATTCTTAGTAGTTTGAACTTTTTCAAAATTAAAAGCTGGAGGAGGAAAAAAGTCACTAATAAAAATATATGTGTTCCTATATGTAAATAAATGCAGGAGGAAGAAATGTGGAAACCTACACCTGTTTTATTGCTTTGTAAAGTATGAATTTTTTTTTTCTTTGCATGTGAGGAAAAGAGCAGACTTGGGAATAGACAAGAGAGGAGTATGACTTCTTAATGTTTTAAAATGAAAGCATTCACTGTAAAACTATTTATAATGAAAGTATATTCATTATAACTTTTAAAAGTTTGCAGATATCTTTGAACCTCTCTGCATCATAATGAGTGAATAAATACTGTTAGATAAGTTAAAAACAAAGTCTACACCCGAAAAAGAAGTCTGTAACATATGTAAAGACCTTCCGCAACTCAGTAAGGATAAAACAACAGTGGAAAGATGAAATAGGGAGATAAATAGAAAGTGAATATAAATGGTAAATGTACATGAAAAGGTGATGAACCTCACTAGCTATCAAAAAGGCAGATTAAAGAAATGCTTTTTTTTGACCATTAGGCAGAAATTTTAAAGATTGATAATGTAGCATTGGCCATGATGTAGGGAAACAGACTATGACCCAAAGCTGGCAGAAATTTAAATTGGTACTTTTTGTGGTGGACAGTCCTACTCAGCATTTAACTTAATAATAACCAGTGATTCTTTATCTGAAAATCTGTTCTTTGAAAATCATTAAGCTAATGCACAAAGATATCTATAGAAGAATATTCCTGTTCTATTTATAGTATCAGCAGTCTGCAAACACTGAAAATACTTATTATTAAGGAAATATGATGGGTAAAAACCACAAGTCAGAGTATAAGTATACCCCCATTTGTATATGAAAACCAACAACAACAAGAAGTCTTTGGTGTAATGCAGACAGAAAGGTCCAGAGGACTACACCCCAAAGGACGGTAAATTCTGGGAGCAGGATGAGGTTCAGCTGGTGGTCGAGGGCATTTGCACTCTGTGAATGGGCTTATATTGCTTGAGTTTTTATTATTATTACTGAAAAAAAGCAATTTATGCAGAGGTTTTTGGGTCTAAGAAAAGATATTAGAAAATCATGCTGTATGCTTTGATATAAACTATAAAACTATCAGATAGCTATGTTTTGCCAGTTTGATTCTTCGCAGCATTGTTGTTGCTAAATCGTGTCCAACGGTTTTGCAATCCCATAGACTGTAGCCCTCCAGCCTCCTCTGTCTATTCCTTCTTCAAGGGATCTTCCTGACCCAAGGATTGAACCTGTGTCTCCTGCATTGGCAGGCCGATTCTTTACTGCTGAGCCACCAGGGAAGCCCTCTTCATCCTATTAAAGCTAGTTCCTAATTCCTTTGGCTTTCATTTTTGCTGTAACCATGTTGTTAAAAATAATGTGATATGTTCCTTCTTTTTCCCATTTCTTTAAAATTGTGAAATATATACATGCAGAAGAAGATATATTGTATATGTGTATATTTTAAAGAATAATAAATAAACACGTATATGACTCCACCCAGCATAAGAAGAATCATCCAAGTCTTCCCAGATAGCATCTTCTTCCTTATCAGCCATGATAAGGATCTTAGTTCCCCGACCAAAATCAGACCCATGACCCCTGCATTGCAAATGCAGAATCTTAACCACTGGATCACCAGGGAAGTCCATACTTTGTGATTTTAATGCATATACCCCGGATTATTAATGTTTGAAATAATTTTTTTCATGTTTACTAGCTATTTGTGTTTCTTCTATAAAATGCCTGGATAAATTATTTTGCTTATTGAATAATTTGTTTTCTTACTAATTGGTAAAAATTTCCTTATATATATTCTGGATACTTATTAGCAATTATGTATTACTAATATCTTCCAATTTGTTCAGTTTTTGTTTCACTCTCTTTGTGATCTTTTAGTGAATGGTTCTTAGTTTTAAAGTAATAAAATTTATCTTTTATGCTTAATACTTCCTGAGTCATATTTTTTAAATCCTTCTCTAACGTGAGTTCATCAAAATGTTCTGTATTTTCTACTAGTAAAGTTTTACAGTTTGCTTTAAAATCATTGACCCACTTGAAGTCAGAGGAGGGTATATGTGAGATGTGTTATGAAATAGGCATTCATTTTTATTTATCTGCCTGGAGAGGTTATTTTCCTGACACCATGTGTTGAACAGTCCGTTCTTACTTGGCTGGTCTGCAGAGCCCATGTTTGTCGTTTGAGTTGGCATCAGTATTCACAGATTGCTTTCCAGACTTCCATTGCCCTGTCAGTCTCTCCCTGTCCTAGTAACTCACAGTCTCAGTTACTATAGATCTGTAAGTCTTGTTGTGTAGCAAGGCAAGTCCTGCCTAATTCTTCAGGAGCATCTTGGCTGCTTCTGATCCTTTGTCTTACACACAAATTTCAGAATCAGCTTCTCAAGTTCCACATAAAACCCTACTGAATTTTTTATTGAAATGACACTAAATCTGTAGATCAATTAAGGGTGAATTGACATCTTTGCAACACTGAACCTTTTTCTTCATCTCATGGTATTTTTCTGTTGATTTAGGTCTTCTTGAATGTCTTTTGACTGTTATACTTTCCTGTATGTCTTTTGTTACATATATTCCTAGGTACCTTTCTTAGAAGTGACTTTTATAGTTCTAGTGTATAAAATTGCAGATGACTTTTATAGTGATCTTTTCCAAGCATCCTTGCTCATTTTTCTTATTAGTTTGGTGGATTTTCTGAACTGAATGGATAATACTATCTGCAAGTGATGGCAGTTTTATTTCTTCCTCATCCTTTTACCTTTTATTTCTTTTTTGTTCTCTTATTATGCTGACTAGGTCTTCCAGTTCAGTATTGGATGAAAGTAGCAATGGTAGGCATCCTTGTCTTGAAACTGACTTTGAAATGTTTTATGCATTTTACCCTTGAGCGTATATTGCAGAATTTTAGTTTGGGTTTTATTTTATTTTGTGTTTTTCTTTCCTGTATACTTTGTTCAGGTTTTTTGTTTTGTTGTTGTTTTTTTTTTTTTTTTTTTTTTTTTTAGTTGGTTGGGGGAAGAGGGGAGTGTCGTTTGTTTCTTTTGTTTGTTTAGTAGGTACTGTTGAATTCCTTGGAAGGGAATTTCCTAATTCAGTAACAGTATCTACCAAACAAACAAAAAAATAAATTCCAAGTCTACCACAAATATGCATTATATTCTAACAAATGCTTTTATTTTACATCAACTGAGTTGATAATATTTGAGTTGTGGCTCCCGGGCTCCAGAATATAGGCTCAATAGTTGTAGCACACAGGCTTAGTTGCTTCACGGCATGTGGAATCTTCCTGAATCAGGGATCGAACCTGTGTCTCCTGCCTCGACAGGTGGATTCTTTACCACTGAGCCACCAGGGAAGCCTGACAGTTAAACTTTTGATAAAGAGTTGAAGCTGGGAAAGATCTGGAAAGTAGGAGATGATCTGAAGAGGGCATGCCTACATGGAATTTAGTAGTAAGAGGCTGGAGCAGAGCCAACCAGCAGGAAATCTTGTCTCTCCCTAGGAGAAACTGAAAATACACTTTTTAACAATAAGTTTTTACTTAGGATAAGCCATAAATTTTGTGTTTTTATTATTTTTTTTGTCTCTCAGTTTAAATCAACATCAAATAAGAACGTGTCTGTAGTAGGATGGATGGTGATGATGGCTGATGACCCAGAACATCCGGATCTCTTCTTGCTTACTGACTCTGAGAAAGGTGAATCATTGAAATAACTAGGGGTTACTATACAACTTTAGATAACCCAAATTTTAGTTTAACTGGAATACTCAACTGGGGGCATTGCTTATATTGTTCCACCTCTTAGGAAATATTTCTGTCATGTGATGTATGCTAATTATGCCAATATTTTTAGATATCAGTATCTATTAATTGCTTCTTTAATAAGCTTATTTTCTTTGCTACATGGGAATAAGCTTGAAGAGCTAATAATCAAGAAAAGAAAGAGGGAATTTGAGAATCTATAAAACACTGTTACTTTAAAATCTCAGATTTACAATATGCAATACCCCTTCATTTATATCTTGAATAAATTGTTATTGTTAAATTCTGAATGTGGCAAAAGTTTTCCTTTAAATGGTTTGTGTTCCATTATTTTTAATTAAATTAATTGGTTATTTGACTCAAACCACTTTCCATATAAGTATAATTTTAATTATAATTCTTTGGTTATAATATGTAGTGGAGAAGGAAATGGCAACCCACTCCAGTATTCTTGCCTAGAGAATCCTGTGGACAGAGGAGCCTGGTGGGCTGCTGTCCATAGGGTCGCATAGAGTCGGACTGAAGCAACTTAGCATGCATGCATGCGTTGGAGAAGGAAATGGCAACCCACTCCAGTATTTTTGCCTGGAGAATCCCAGGGATGGAGGAGCCTGGTGGGCTGCCGTCTGTGGGGTCGCACAGAGTTGGACACGACTGAAATGACTTAACTGTATAATATGTAGAGACATTTATGAGTAACATTATTGGCTGTTAACCACAGGAGTTTTTAGAATGCACGAGAGAGGCTGGAGGGTGGGCCGTGTAGAATCAGGTCGTGTGTCTCCTTACCCTGCTTGTGTGTGTCGTGGGGACCTCAGTGATCATCAGAACAGATCCTCACATGATTGTAGCTCTTGCTTTATAACATCTGCCAGCCATTGATGAGCACCACAGAGGAAGCCAGAAAGGAAATCGTTTCGCATCTTCCTTCTCCAAGGGAATCGTTGATTCCTTAGTGTACTTGATAGAACTACTTCTGAGTACAAGGTTTTTATGAAATCTATACTGACAGCCTTTTTCAGGAAGAAGAGTAGATAAATGGCCCCTGTGGCCAGCTTGTCAGATATGCCTGTTATTTAGGTTGATCTGATGTTTGATCTGGGTTCAACAAGCAAAAAATGTTATTTGAATAATTAAACATATGGTGAAGAGAACTTTTGCTTCTGAAAATGAATAAGTCTTTGATTGTTAAAATCTCAAAGAAGAGCTGAATAAAGCCTACATATAGATCAGATGAGGCTCCTGAATCACTGGATGTAGTTATAAAGGAAAGAGTAGAAGTCAGTAAGAACTGGGAAATAAGAACAACTCAGGTCAGTGAGAAGGAGAACTAAGCTTAACTTAGGGCAGCCTATACTACATGAATCCCTTCTTTTCTCAGTTTATTACCTTAATACATATAAATGTATAAAAATACTCTTATCGTGTATCAGTTTTTTATTAGTCAACATAAGGTCTAAATGGTCTTTCCTAGTAACTTAGATGGTAAAGAATCTGCCTACCAATGCAGGAGACCCAGGTTTGATCCCTGGATCAAGAAGATCCCCTGGAGGAAGGGAATAGCAACCCACTCCAGTATTCTTACCTGGAGAATTCCATGGACAGAGGAGCCTGGCAGGCTACGGTCCTTGGGGTCACAGAGTCGTATGAGACTGAATGACTAACACTTTCACTTTCAAGGTCTAAATATATATGTCACAAATGAAACAAATGAATTTCTAATTTTCTAAAAGAGAAAAAGGTGCTTTCTCAGATTTTTCACATAAACCCTTATTAGACCTAGGAACTTCTCTAATAATTTTGACAAATGTAAGTAAAAACTAAAAGCATAGGTTATATTGATGTTAGCTGATTAATCCTTAATCACATTAAATAGCTAATGTTTAAGTGTTAAACATGTTAGAACATTTTGGCCTATAAAAATTTAGTCTTAGCAGCTACTAGTATTTAGGTCATCTAAATAGTGCTGAGAACTGATATTCTGTACTCTCATCCATGCATACAAATGTAGAGAAGCCAAACAATTGTTTTATTTAGGTATACTTAAAGATCATGTAAGAAAACAAAATACTTCTCTTCCAATTGATGAATAGCAAAGCAGTGACTTTCTGAATAAATTATAGCTTGTGAATGTAGCATATGGAACTCTGTATTGGAAAATCAGGTGATAGAGAAATAAACTGAGACTGAGAACTCTCATCAATTTTTGTTGTTTTCCCCTTGTTTTTAATAATTTTAGGAAATTCGTACAAGTTTCAAGCAGGCAGTAGGATGAATGCAATGCTGTGGTTCAAGCATTTGAGTGCAGCCTGCCAAAGCAACAAACAACAGGTGAGCATTTCTCTTCATCCTCAGAAGAGTCCATAAACTGGGAATGTATTTAAAAGAGCTGGAAAGAGAAGTATGTGGACTGATTTTTGGAATGAAGTAGAAAAACTGTGTTGTTTATGTTCTTTTTTTGTTGACCACAGTCAGCAAGACGTGAGGTCCACATTTTAGTGAGGGAGATGGACAATAAACAAGTGAACAAATAACAGCATTTCAAAAAGTAAAAACTCTTTGAAGGCAGCAAAATAGAATTAGGTGATATGAAGGGATGGGAGTAAAGTCAACTTTAAATAAATTAAGAGTGAACAGCAGAGGTGTCCCTAAGGAGATGACAGTGACGTGAATGACAGGAGGGAAGAGCCACGTGAAGATAAGGGAGAGCAGAGTTCTGGTGAAAGGAAGGGAAGTGCAAAGACCCTGAAGGTGAAACAAGCTTTAAGGTGTTCAAAATAGGGAGGTGTAGCCTGTGTCAGAAGAATGGGAATGAGAGGCAAGGAAACGTAGCTTCAGAGGTTAAAAATTTGATGGTACCTTGCCAACAATTATTCTGATGCATCTCTATTTGTTCTGTTGACAATTTATGTGGGTTCCTATGCTTGCAGTGAAACCCAAAACGATTTGGACTTTTTCCTTGTTTTTATTTCACTGAAACAAAGATGGCCTAACCCACAGAGGTCTATGATGGGAACTCGGCTGCAAAGAGGAATGAATCCATAGTGCTGTGTTCCCCAAATCCTGCTGCTGATTTAAAGTTGAACAATGAATTGGGAGGGCAGACATAAATATAACTGGAGTTAAAAGTTTTTACACTCTTTTTGGCCAGTTTTTAGTTGAAAAGTTTATTGCCTGTAGGTACTGAAATACAGAAGTATATGGTAAATATTATCAGTAGCTAATTTTGAATTATATAATACATTGTAGAAGTTTATAAAGCTTATAAATGTGTTTTTTACCATGTGCTATCAGTACCTAAGTTATAACCGCTTTTTTGGTATAGGAAGAAAGTAAGGCTTAAAAATGCTAATAAATGACCTCGACAAGGTCAAACAAATAAAAAAAGTAAAACAAACAAACAAAATTAAAAAATGGTGGACCTAAGACACAAAGTCTGTCTTCATTCTGTAGATGCGTTCTTAAATATTGTTGGAATGGGCTTTGTTCTCTTATAATTTTTGTTTTAAAAATAATAAAGCAAAAATTACATCCTTGCCCTTGTCAAATTAGTGTCTGGGACAGGATGAAGGAAACAGACCTTCTTTTGCCTAAACCAAGTTCTTGAGGATTCAGTTGCATGCATACATTTTCTTTAAATGTGGCCTTAAAGTATTGTATCATTTTTTTTAATCTGAAGATTTCAAGGTTAATCTAGAGAGTGTATGCATACCAGCATAGAGATTCAGTTTCTTTTACTGTATTAGTGGATCTTCATGCTGAAAAAGTTAACCAGATGTGTATAAATGGTTTGGTTTTGTTTTTTCAGTTTGTTTGTTGCTATACTTAGAAGAATGAGAGAAGTAGCAAATTTATAAATTGAAGCCATGAAATTTGAAAACTTAGTAGAAGACTGTAACTCAAATACAACATCTTAAACCATCATCAGGCAACTTAGGAGGAAATGAAAATTTTGCCTTATTTAAATATGGATTTCTTATAACCAGACCTGAGAATTTATACTTTAAGTACTCGTCTCTTCATACTGTATTTTATTTATAATTCACTTATGATTACATCATCAAATAATTTTTCATTCAGAAGCTGACATGTGTAAGAGATTAATCTTTTTTTTTAGTGTCCTAGGTTTTCAGGAAAAGGTTGTTAAAGAACTGTTACCCTCTTTTTAACTTCCCTGGTGGGCCAGTGGTTAAGACTCCATGCTCCGAGTGCAGGGGACCTGGTTCTAACCCTAGTCAGGGAACCAGATCCCATATGCCTCAGCTAAGCATCTGCATGCCACAACTAAGAAAAGAGAGGGAGAACTGTTAAACTCTTCTAAAGGACACAGCAATGACTACTGATACATGAATATCTCTACCAGCACAGCTTTGGAAAACTGGTAGTAAAAGTTAAGAGCATTTTTTTTAACATGGCAAAACCCTCTTTAGTCCTTAACTAGATGACCCATCAACTAATTTTTAAGAACAAAATATATTTATATTTCTAAGAATTATTGTTGAATTTTAGATTTGAAATCAAATTAAATTTGATCCAGTCTATTAGCAGCCAACTGTTATTATAGCCTGTAGATTTTTCAGAGTCACAAAGTGTCAGATTAGAATTTATCTAGTGATGAGTTTTATTCTTTTATACTCATTTCATGATGACAAAGAAATTCTTAGTAATGTCTGTTATAAAATTATGCTGATTTTAAAATTTGCATGTAGGAATTCATTATAATACGTATAATGAGAAAATTAATGATGACAGGTGTGTCTGGAATCTCACACCTACTAAGGCCATACTTACTCTTTCCTCACTCATTCATTTATTCACTCAGCAAATGTCTACTGAGCTCCCCTGTGTTAGACAAGAAAGGTATTGTCTCTGCCCATTTTGCCATCCAGATTTCAATTTACTGGAAAGGGTATTAACTTATCTCAGTGGTTTTTCTCTAAAAATGTTCTAGTATATTTTATCCATTATTCATGAACAATTACAATACCTTCTATCAAATTCCTTTGGGCTTAGTTAAAATGACAAGGGAACATAAGAAATAGTACTTTGAAGAACACCTTTCAAATACTATCAGTTTGTAATGCTTATATTTTTTAGGTTCCTACAAACTTGATGACTTTTGAGTAAAAACGTGATAAAGAACAAGGTGAACTGTTACCCTAAGTGAAAGCGAGGACCTGATGCAAGAGTGCCAGCTACAAACCAATCCTGTGCCAGGCAGAGCCCAGAGTCTCCGTCTCAGCCTCTGAAGTCCTGAACCAAAAAAGCACTAATTTCAGGGAACGAAGTGAGATATTCCCAGGGAACACATCAGAGCTGTAAAACAAACTGCCATGGACCATGCTTCTTATCTCTGAACTGACCTGTGGAAACCACTGCCTTAATAGAATGAAAGGAAAACCACCACGAAACACCAAACAGTGCGTGTGAATCTCCTGGCGGTGCTGTGCTTGGAATAGATCGTAGCTAATTTGCATTTCTTTTAACTTTGTACTAATTTTGGAGGGGGGAATGCCTTTTTTTAGATACACTTTAAAAGGAAAAACATATTTCTTATGGGTGACATCAGGAGCTGGTTTTGAACTGAAGTGTGAAGATGTTTCAGCTTAGTAAGGTTCTACCAGCCGCCTCGCCAAAAGGTTTGCTTAAGCTTCCATGAGTCAGCGGCCTCAACGCGCTTTCTCACAGCAAGAGTGTAGGAATTAGAAATGTTAATAATGTGAGTTGTTGGGGTTTGTTTGGGACTGGGGTGGGGTGGGGGGGTTGTTTTGTTTTGGATAGGGGAGATTTTTTTTTTTAAACACTAAACTTCTGAAATTTAGTACTGTATGGGGTACATTATTTCCTGCTGGAGGTATAAAGGCTGAGTGTTCACATGCCAGACACTTTTTTCAAGTGGGCTCCAGAAAACATGGTTGTTTTTAACTGGGTTTAAAGTTTGGCCTTCTATATGAATTCATTGTTGGACCACATATCTGCTTAGTAGAGAACTGTAATCCCAACCTAAACTTTTCTAAGAAGATTTTACAGTAACTACAGTTTTCAGGTTTAAGTGGATTATCCCTTCTTTCACTCACAGGTGATTTTTGTCGTCAAGGGTGATGGATCAATATTTTATTAGGATATTTTCTTTTACAGTGTTAAATGTGCACAATGCCAGTTTTTTTTTTTAATTGTTTTCATTATTTTTGTTCAATATGAGATTCAGGATCACATTTGTTTAAAAGAGAATCTACATGTGTTTGTATGCATGTATGTATTTTATTATAAGGGATACAGAATAATCTTCAAAGGGAAAAAGGTGAAAGAGAGGCTGGAAATTTTGAGTATCAAAACTTTCCTTCCTACTTAACTTTCCTTTATCACAAACATTTTTCTCAAAATTTACTAATAGGTCCTTACCATGAAACCATATTTTGTTAATAGTTGATCAAGAGAGTTTTGTGAGAGCTCTTTTATGCAATAATGCATTTAACTTCCAAAATAAATGTTGAGTTTAAAAAAAGGAGGAAAAAAAAGTTTGAAGGTGAAATGCCTTAGAGTTTTAACCAAAAAAAAAAAGGGCACTTGAACAAAGGCTGTGTGTTGGCTGTTATAAACTCATGAGGCAGCATGAATTTCGCCTATGGCCCAGAGTAAGAAGTGCTTTTTGACTGATAACTTCTAATAGATTTCTATTACTTTGGGCCTCACATAAAAACTTTCAGATTGTATTCTAGGGGAATTTTATCTTTTTCCTTTTTAATCATAAGTATTTCATCCTTGAATCCATGAAACTTACATAGAAAGTATTGCTTGTTAGAATAATTAACTAAAAGTATATCCATTTGGAAAGTAGAAGAGCTTTCTCAGATTGCTAAATTTTTAAATTTTGTTTTCTGTTTGAAAAGTATATTAAGAGTTCAAATATTTTTCTCACATAGTACAGTTAGAAATACCACTATTTCTGGTTTTGTGGGAAATGACATGAGCTGGAGAGGGCAAGAACATAGCTGAGACCTCCCAGCACAGCCCACGCTGGGCATGGAAAAGACCCCCTCTGCATAACCAGCATAGCAGTATTACTCTGAGACCTTGCACATCTGACTTTTGTTTTAATTTTCTTAACTTGTTTGTTTCTCTTCAGAAATAAGTGTTTTTAACAGTGTATGTGCTTTTAAAACACATTGTGGATGAGAACCCTGTGGATTTTTTATTACCTTGTCTGTTTGTCATAAATAAGCTAAAGTAGACTAAGTGGTAGGCTAACCATATTGCTGAAGATGGGCAGCTGGAAGTCAGAGCCTGACAGCACAGTTTTGCCAAAGAGAGAGCTCAAGTGGAAGACGTGTTTGATATTTTCAGCGCTAAACACAAGGCTGCTTGTGCAGAGTGAGAACAGTGTTCAGATTTGGTGACTAGACCACACATAGATTTGTGGCCTCTGACTGACGGAAACTATGAACTGTGTAGCGGAAGTCACCATTGTTTTCTTGTCTTCAGATTTGTCCATTCAAAAGCTTGCTCATTGCTTTTTAAGGCTACTTTAGCATTTGAAGCAAAGAGAATTCCAGTGGGAGAAGTGAATTAAAATAGTGTGGGTGAATTTTTGATCTTATAATTCACCAAATGAGACCTAATAATAATGCAGGCAAAAATAAATACTACAATATTAAATATTTAGGCATCGTGTTAGTGAGAAGATGAAATTTTTCTCCTCTTACTAGGCCTACCCTTAATAAATTTGTAAACTAGCACCTCACAAGCTTGAAATTTTCACCAATATTAAGCCCATTTTTTTCTCTCTGAGTCAAGAAAAACTCATTGGAAATTCCATTATAATTTAAATTTAAGCTAGTTTTTGATAAGCATAATGATTGGTATATTATCCAGCCTGGTGCAGCAGTATAATACCAACCAAAATACAATTTGAGGCACATCTCATTTAACTGTTTGAACATGGAAGCTTATTTTTCATGCAAAAGTAACCTCTAACGGTTTTTAAAATGCAGCTATAAAAATCACTGTATGATGACCTTGAGGAGCTCTGATTTTGGTCTCATGCCCCCTCTGTGTGTGAGTTCTACTTATTTTTTTCAGAGACATTATTTTTAATATAACCTCCAAACTATAAAAATTAAAAGAACCAATCAAACACACCTTCCTATTACATTTTCTTCACTGTGTAAATATTATTTGTGTAAACAGTACGAAAAGGGATCCAAACAATTTGAGTCTGAGTATTTTTTTTCCTCCCCAGGCATATGCTTCAATGATAAATGTTTTCCTGTGCGAAAAATGCCATATGACTGTTGTGCTACCTTCTGTATGGACTGTTTTGGTATTGTATCTTTCTGTATGTCAGGAACTTAGGGTGTTTGTAGCTGCAGAGTTTCTGTAAGTGGCTTTATTCCTCTTCTAGAAGGTTTATAAAGGAGCCCAATGTGCACTGTTACAGAAGGGAAAAATGTTTACAGTCTCTAGTGTATACACCTTGTATGTTAGTTGAAACCAGGGCCCGCCAAGAGCAGCCTGGCCTATTGCTCTCTTAGGATTACTAGAATTCACTTGGCCAAATGATTTGAGCAGAAGTCTTTTTTTTTTTTAGGTTAAATCTGTAGTTATAGATGACTTTACTGCTAAAAACAAAACTACAGGACTTGGTATTAGTTTAAAAGTCAATAATAGTAGATTTAACCCATTAACTATCCACTCTTGATTTCGTTCCTATTTTCTGAGACATGGTCCCTTTCAATGTTCTTTTAAACCACCATATTATCTTTTTTTTGCTGTAAACAAGAGGTACCAGTATTGTTAACAGAGGATAATATCAGTTTTTTCAAAAAGCATCTGCCTCAAAGGCTTTTGAAATAATTGGATCCCTTTTTGAAAATGAAAATGAATTTGACTGTGTCCTGGTGGAACAGTAGTACTGCTGGTGCGTGATAGGTGATACAAAGCAAGTGGTGAGGTATGTCTGACTTCTTCAGTGGTCTTTTAGGGTTTGCTTTTATTTTCTGTCTCTCTTCTTTTATATTATTTCTTTCAGGCATAGTAAATTTATAATTTTACAGCCAGAGTAGTATTCTCTTTTCTTGTAACAAACATTGTTATTTAACACATTGATGATAACAATTTTCTGTGTGAAGTTAACCTTTTTTGGTTTTGCTTCCTTAAAAATGGCTTGTGTCTAAGGTGACTTGTTTTATTTTTTTCCCCCTATTTAGAGGATTCTAACAAAAGAGATCTGTGTGAGCAAACTTTTAAGCTTTCTGAAAGCTATTTCATTACACTGGTATCTCCAGTTGTAGTGCGGGGAAAATTTGCTCAGTGCCTTATCAATTTGAAGACCAACTTTAGGGCATCGAGTGTGACAATAATCATTTGGCTTCTTACTCCTCTTATTTCAGGAGTGTGTGCTATTCCTCTCTCCACCAGCTTACTCTTGCTCACAGCAAGTCTAAGAAAATGCGTGCGGATCGCTCTGGGTTATTATCGCATTCCTCCTTGGCTTTGAGTCTTTTCAGACAAGCTCCTTCCCTGCTCCTCTCCTTCCAGGTGAGAAGATTAAAAATAAACCCTCCAAGTCAGCCTTTAGATGAACACGCCTAAGAGCAACTTTGAAGAACATCCATCCAGCTGAGTTTATTTTTATTTTGTGTTGTTGAAATTGTTTTGAGCATAGATTCAATTATCAGTCCTTTCAGAAAATCCTTAAAAGAATACAGTACAGCCAGAAAGATTTGTTTGGGTTCTATAAAAGCTACTAAAATCCTGAAATGAGAGTTCCTTTGCCCAGAAGTGAGATTTAGTTCAGTACATTCTTACAATTAAACAGGACTCAGAACAATAAGCGGTCGCTTCACCTACCGGTTAGTGTTAACTTGAAGATACTGTCAGGAGAGTGAAAACAATGACAAGGTATAAATTAAAGAGAAGTTGAGAGACTAAGCTAGCTTTCTCAGTGAAAACAAAGTGTGGAAGCATTTTGCTTCTCTGAGATCTGGAGATACTATTGTTCAACAGAGTCAAAATGCTCTCTTCACATTTTGTAAAGGGCTGGTGTGTTCTAGAGGAGGCAAGTAAATTTAGTCTTTAAAGCCAAATGAAGGGATTAACTGGTCCTTGAAGGTTATTAGTAGGATTTAAAGTTTGATTCTAGTCATTTGGACTGCAAAGTGGTGATGGGATTAAAGGAATACATAATGAAAGGAATGCTTTGGGATTGAGCTTTTTTTTTTTTTTTTTTAATAGACAAGTAGAAAGTTTCATAATTAGCTATGCTTTAGATACCAGGTAACAAATATCAATTTTCCCATGAAGATATCACCTATTAAAACTATTCACAGAAGATAGTCCAATAATTATTGACTTACTAAATCTGACAGAGTAGCTGATAAAAGTCACCAGACTCAAGAGTTTCTATACCTTGATTATCGACAGATCCATTGTTTTACAGCTGACTGAAGTATGTATGTGTGGGGAGGGGATGGGGAGCTCATTCACAGTGTAATCTAAAGGAGATAAAGGCATCTGTGGGGATGAATATCCAATAATGATAATATACAGGAAAACACAAGCCATTTTTACTCTCCTTCATCCCGGTTAACTTGAGGTACTAAAGATGAAGTACTCGTTTGCACTATGACCTCCTGGAGTGACGTGCAGCTTGGTTCCTCTCTCACTTTTGATTTCTGTTTAATATGCAAATGTGAGTGTGAGATCTTAAGTGTGTTTGCTTAAGCTAACTTGAATTTAAGTACAGTTTTCTGAAATATTTCTATTGGAATAAATTACTTAAAAATATAGGTTGTGTGGGGATAATTTGTTTCCATGGTTACATTTTTATCATTAACTTTTAAAGAAATGCTTTAAGTTGATTTCTTTTTTCCCAGTCTTTCTAGAATAGTTGACTAGGATTTTGTTGGTACAAGGAAGCTTCTGTCTGGGTAAACTTCAGTTGCTCTTCTCTATCCCAGAGCAAGGATATGCAGCATGCTGACAGATGGTGCCTTGGGGAAAAGAGGTCAAGGGTATAATATTTCCGACATATCTATCTCCCCACTCCAAGTATGTTATATGAGCAGTCTCCATAGAGGCCCTCTTTGCTAATACTATATTTCATAAATTCCAAACCATGACACTCACTTCTCACCATTTCTGAGAACAGAATCCGCCATCAACCTAGGGAGCCTTAAATTAGAAGAAGTACCAAAATACATGTGTTGAGTCTCCTATAAGTTATCAGCTGGGGTGTTTGCTCTGCCCTTTCTTAGAATTCCATGAGTTTGCTTCTAAGAAGCTTGGGAAACCTCCAGATGGGACTGAATGCCCAGTGTTTGGGCACACCATAACCCAGTTTTCAACTATTTTCTCACTTTTTTGATGGCTTTTGAAATTTTTCACTGACACTGTGCTAGAACCAAAAGAGAGTGACTATTCTCTTCTTGGGTGAGCCTGTCCTTGCCTCACATAGCACCTCGTTCTCCGTGTGTGCATGCTGAGTTTCCGGGTTCCCTCCTCGTTTCGTTAGTGGCTGTTCCCTGAGCCAGTACCACATTGTCTTCATCCCTGGATAGCTGTGTAAGTCTTGATGTCTGATGAGGTAATTGCATTGTTTTCATCCTCCCTATGAATTCTATAATCAGTGTGTCAGGTTCAGTGAAAACACTGTTAATATTTTTATTGGACTTGCTTTGAATTTGTAGATTAATTTGAGAATTAACAGTTTGAAAAGCTTACTCATCTCATCTATGAATATGAACTGTCTCTGTTTTATTTAGGGTTTTTAATGTCCCTCAATAAAGTTTCATAGTTTTCTCCCTCCTAGTTTCATACCTCTTTTATTAGTTTATTCCTAGGTAAACTAGTTTTTGTTTCTGCTATGAGTTATCTGTCTGTAGGAATGCTATTTTTATGTTGACACTTAACACCCAGCAACCTTACTGAAATCCCTTATCCCTTAATTCTAATGGTTTGTCCAGTATGATTCCATTGTCATATTAGCTGCAAATAAGGTAATAGATTGTGAGAAAATATTTGGAGTTTATAAAACAAAGGATTCATATCAAGAATATACATGGATTGGATTTTTTTGCAAATTAATAAGAAAATGTATTCAGTAGAGAAATGTGCTAAAGGGTATGAATAAACAGTTTATAGAAGGAGGCCTATGTGGCTAATCTATGAAAAGATGCTCAACCTCAGTTAGTAGAGAATTTCAAAGTAAATCATGGAAGAGCTGTCTCATTAAACCTGTCAAACTGGTGAGGCAGTGCCAGAGAGCATCTGGGCAGTATTACAGAGATTGTGTACATATACAGAGCATAAGAATTCAGAATTCCGGCCCTGGACTGCTTACTGGCTGCGTGATCTTGAGAAAGTGACTTAACCTTCTTCCTCAGTTTCCTCTTCTGTAAAATGATCACAGCGACAAGCCCACCTCAGAGAGTTGTGCGGCTCACCTTAGCTGATGTCTGTAAAGCCCCATGAGCAGAGCCAGCACTAGGAAGAACTGTCAGTGTTAGGGAGAGTTGGAATCAGTTACGGAGAGTGGGATTAGAGGTGAAGGGGAGAATAAGGAAGAGGTATTTGCCTAGTTAAGTCATAGTGAACTGAGAAGTATCTTATAAACCTTAGTAAACTAAATGAAGAAATAAACCAGGTATATTCATTACAGACTAACTGGCAAGTAGAGAAAAACCTGAAGGACAGCCACCTAAAAAAAGAACCCTACTTTATTATTGTTGATTATTAAGATCCGTATTTCACCCACCTGTTGCTTGTTCAATGATGACTTCTGAACACCACCCCCAAATTGCCTAAATCGGAATATGAGGACAGTACCTGGTGCACACTGAACTTTGAATTCATTTTGCTCTGATTTGCCCATAGCCCAGGCTCAAGTGAAAATAACAGTTACTGAATTTGCTTTGTTATTGCCTAATTGTCAAAACCAAGTTGTTCATACAGTTAAGGTTTGGAAACTGTTAGCATCTATATTGAGCTGTTGCAGAAGAAAGACAAGTTGCTGTTTTTATTGACAGAAACTATTCTGAGATTTTAACATGAAAACAGAATCCTTTTCCATTAGGCATGGAAGAAAAACCTGGAGATTCACATTGAGTTTCTTACTTCTTAAGCAATTATCAGTAAGTACAAACAATAAGTACAATCAGTGAACCTCTGCTGACCACTGAGCTCTACAGTAGCCATGTTTTAAGACCTCGTGCAACCTCAATGATGTGTTAGCAAATCTTAACCACACGAATACAGGATTGGGATTTCTATGTTGAAAGAGATTAAATAACTGTACTTTGGGTTGTGGTCATATCTACCTGGATCTTTGGTATAGACAGCCTACAAAAAAGTTGAGAGTATGACCTGATGTAGTTTGAATTGAAACCTTTGATTCTAGCCTAACTTGCTGTGACATAACTAATTACGTTCTATGTCTCATTCTAAATCAAGATAGTTCATGAACTTACTTGAGTGACAAATTTTCTGTGATTCCTTAGTTTTACTAAATTAAAATTCCCAGACTCTTAAAGGAAGACTCATTTCTGGTTCCATGTTTCTCCTTTAAGAAGAGGCTTGTATTCGTGTTTCCTCTTTGGTTAAAATCATCCGTGGATGCCTTTTGTTCTTTGCACTTACTTCCAGCAGGAGGGCCTTTTGCTCTAAAGGGACTCTCAGAGAGGGCCGTCAGACGTCTGATGATAACTTGACGTTTTCTGTTGGCAGTTCAAGCTCAAGTACCTGCCATCCAAACTGTGAAAAAGGAAAAGGACAGTGACAGAATGTATTAAATGATGGAAGTGTCTTATACCATAGTGAGCTGTGTGTTTTGAAGCAGTAAACAGAACTTTTCATATAACACCTACAGCCTTAGAAACCCATCAGTATATACTCATTGCCAAAAGAGGTAATGAGCTTTTCAGCCTAATTTAAATCGTAGGAGTGGGTTATCTGTCATAGTGTCTAAAACAGATCATCTCTTTTTTTATACTTCTCAGTCAGTTCAATTCAGTCGCTCAGTCGTATCCTGAGCGATTTACGATTTACTCTTTATGACCCCATGGGCTGCACCACGCTAGGCTTCCCTGTCCATCACCAAATCCCGGAGTTTACAAAAAACTCATGTCCATTGAGTCAGTGATACCATCCAGCCATCTCATCCTCTGTCATCCCCTTCTCCTCTCGCCTTCAATCTTTCCCAGCATCAGGATCTTTTCAAATTAGTCAGCTTTTCACATCAGGTGGCCAAAGTATTGGAGTTTCAGCTTCAGCATCAGTCCTTCCAATGAACACTCAGGACTGATCTTTAGGATGGACTGGTTGGATCTCCTTGCAGTCCAAGGGACTCGCAAGAGTCTTCTCCAACACCACAGTTCAAAAGCATCAATTCTTCGGCACTCAGCTTTCTTTGTAGTCCAACTCACACATCCATACATGACTATTGGAAAAGCCATAGCCTTGACTGGATGGACCTTTGATGGCAAAGAAATATCTCTGCTTTTTAATTTGCTGTCTAGGTTGGTCATAGTTTTCCTTCCAAGGAGTAAGTGTCTTTTAATTTCATGGCTGCAATCACCATCTACAGTGATTTTGGAACCCTAAAAAATAAAGTTAACCACTTTTTCCACTGCTTCCCCATCTATTTGCCATGAAGTGATGGGACCAGATGCCATGATCTTTGTTTTCTGAATGTTGAGCTTTAAGCCAACTTCTTGCCTCTCCTCTTTCACTTTCATCAAGAGGCTTTTTAGTTCCTCTTCACTTTCTGCCATAAGGGTGGTGTCATCTGCATATCTGAGGTTATTGATATTTCTCCCAGCAATCTTGTTTCCAGCTTGTGCTTCTTCCAGCCCAGCGTTTCTCATGATGTACTTACTCTGCATATAAGTTAAATAAGCAGGGTGACAATATACAGCCTTGACGTACTCCTTTTCCTATTTGGAACCAGTCTGTTGTTCCATGTCCAGTTCTAACTGTTGCTTCCTGACCTGCATACAATTTTCTCAAGAGGCAGGTCAGGTGGTCTGGTATTCCCATCTCTTTCAGAATTTTCCACAGTTTATTATGATCCACACAGTCAAAGGCTTTGGCATAGTCAATAAAGCAGAAATAGATGTTTTTCTGGAACTCTCTTGCTTTTTCAGTGATCCAGCGGATGTTGGCAATTTGATCTCTGGTTCCTCTGCCTTTTCTAAAACCAGCTTGAACATCTGGAAGTTCACGGATCACGTATTGCTGAAGCCTGGCTTGGAGAATTTTGAGTGTTACTTTACTGGCGTGTGAGATGAGTGCAGTTGTGCAGTAGTTTGAGCATTCTTGGGCATTGCCTTTCTTTGAGTCTGGAATGACAGTTTATCCTCTCATATTAACCTTTTTTCCCCCCTTACATATTTTGTCAGTTGTCTCACTTTTGGATGTCTACTCATTTACAGTATGTTGTCTCCCTTCATTTTGTTTAGATCATTGATTCTCAACCTTGGCTGCAGTTCAGAATCATCCAAGGAACTTTTAAAAATTTCAAGGCCTGGGCTACACACCAGACCAATTCCATATGCATGGGAGCAGTCGGGGCAGGGGGCACTAAGCCTCTCAGATGACACGAATGTGTAGCCAGGGTTAAAAACCAACATTTAGGTTGTTGGTCTCTAAACACCGCAGAGGCTTTAGGACAGTGCCTTTCAAACATCCAAAGGCATAAGAATCCCCTGGAGGGCTGGTTAAGACTTAAATTGCTGGGTCCCATCCCCCAGAGTTTCTGATTCAGCAGTTTTGGGTGGGACCTAAAAATGTACATTTCTTACAAGGTTCCAGGTGCTGCTGATGCTGCTGGTTTGCAGGCCATACGTTGAGAACCACTGGAAATGAGAAACTAGGTTAGGAGGGGAAGATGAGAGGATCCATCTTCGATGCACACTAGGCTGTGAGTGTGCAACTTCGTGCTATGAATGTGGTGGACGGGGTGCTGTCCAGAGTGTGAGCATCTGTGCCAGGTGGTAAGAGGGCACAAAAGGAGAAGACAGCACCCCAAAACTCTGAGATAGCTCAGGATGAGAGGGAGGAGGCCAAGCTTGTGCCTGGGCAGCCACAGGGTTCCCAGCAGCTATGGCATGGCAGAGAGGCAAGGACTGAGGACGCTTCACGCATATTTGATCTCTGGCCCATCTCCTGTCCCTGCAGCTCAGTGCTGACCTCTGCAGAACTGGAGCATAGCAATGTTTTGACTGCTTGCGACAAATGGCAACCCACTCAAGTACTCTTGCCTGGAAAATCCCATGGACGGGAGCCTGGTAGGCTGCAGTCCATGGAATCGCGAAGAGTCGGACACGACTGAACAACTTCACTTTCACTTTGCACTTTCATGCATTGGAGAAGGAAATGGCAACCCACTCCAGTGTTCTTGCCTGGAGAATCCCAGGGACGGGGGAGCCTGGTGGGCTGCCGTCTATGGGGTCACACGGAGTCGGACACGACTGAAGCGACTTAGCAGCAGCAGCAACAATATATTTACTCACAAAGCAGTTATTTCCGAACATCCAGGATACCCTTTTCCTCCCTCTTAACAGCAAAGCAACAGGAAGAAAATTGTTCTGTATTTGGAAGCCTTCAGCAAGGTCATTTGCTCCAATGCGCCATAGTCCCTACCACTCCCGATAGTCTTTTTTTTTTAATATTTATTTATTTATTGGATGTGCTGGGTTTTTGTTGCTGTGTGCGGGCTTTCTCTAGTTGCGGTGAGCAGGGGCTGCTCTTCGTTGCTGTGTGAGGGCTTCACATGGCAGTGACTTCTCTTTTCTCAGAGCTTGGGCTCTAGGGTGCATGGGTTTCAGTAGTAGTGGTTCAGGGGCTTTAGTTGCCCCTCAGCATGTGTAATCTTCCCAGACCAGGGATCAAACCCGTGTCCCTGCATTAGCAGGTGGATTCTTAACCACTGGACCACCAGGGAAGTATCCCCCTAGTCTTTTGACCTATTTTCCCCACTCGTCTCTTTAGCAGCCTAAAACAGAAGGTCCCATTTTATGACAAAGAAGGAAGCTGGCCTGGAAGTAAAGCTGTCTGCAAGAACAGAGGGAAAAGATGGAAAGAACCTAGGTCCTTAGTGATTTCCTTGTGCTGCTGAATTAACCCAACCCTGTCAGAGTCCAGCTTCTGAACTCCTTACAGATCGTGATCATCTTTTATTTTTAAGACAAGAAAAGAGGGGAAGGAGAGGAGAAAAGAAAGAAGACACAAAAGAATAGAGAAAAGAAAGATGGGATGGAAAGAGAAAATAAGGAGGAAGAAGGGGAAAAGGCAGGCCACTTTTAAGACTTATGTGCGCTGGTAAGGAATGATGGAGCTGCAAAAACATAATAGATTTCTTGCAAGATTTCTGTTTGTGCCCCCACAATTTATTAATTTTTAAAAGTACAACCAGGAGGCATTAACAGTCTCAAAATAAGGGAGAGAAACACCTCTTCCTTATGTGGTGGTATTACTATTAAAGGGAGGATACAGGTGTTGACACTGGGCGCCCTGGTGGGCCGTGGAGCCCCATCAGCCTCTGCTCTCGCCCACGGCTAGAGTGCCCTGAGCTGTCTCTGTTGGGAGCCAGGTCAGCCGCTGTTCTGCTCAACAGGGAACACTCCGTTCCTCTACTTGGGTAAACCAGACACAGGCCCCTGCTGCTGCTTCAGTCAACAGGGAGGCCGGTGACCAAGCAGCTGCCTCCTCGCGGGGTCAGTCCAGTGTCGGCAACAGGCCCTCTGCTCCCTTGGGGCCCTGCTCTGCTTCTGCTGACAGCACCAGCTTCGTCGGAGATGCTGAATTCTCATCAACTGTGAGAGCCAGATTGTTTCCCTCCTTGCTTTTGTTTTGATGTGTCTTAAAATGATTAGGCTTTTACTCTCAAATATTTCCGTTCACCCTTACTGGCTAATGAACGAGGCACCTCACACACCACAGCGGGACAAGGCGCGCTACTATGGTATCCAGTAAACAGTGGCTAAACAGTCAAAAGTCTTGCTCAAATCAAGTTCTCTTTTGTACTTGTTGTTCTTCCATCTGCCCTGAGCTACGTAATGGCTGTCCAAAAATGTAACCCACTGCACCTCTGTGAGGAGTTCAAGAAAAGCAGCTTCCTGGACCTTTGCCAATGGCTTTCTTGCATCATCTTAATTGTCCATTTGCTAGTTAACAAGTCAGTCTAGAAAGAAGTCTTTCTTCTTTTATTCTTGGAAAGTATGTACTTGGGAATGTCCAATAAAAGCCAGTATGTGCTGAATGCCTGCTCTCTGCCAGGTTCTGGCCAATGAGAGGCTGTCTCTGAGGGCTGCCCGGCTGGGAACATGAGGGCTGAGGAGAGGCCACTCAGGAGTGACCGAGCGTCTGATCAGTGATCACCTGTGTGAGACAGGTAGAGGCTCTCACCCTGCGGCTGAGGTCAGACAAGGGCAGTCTCTGGGAAGAAGGGGCACATTTCCCTGTCTGGGGACAACCAGCTCCCCATCACCGGGTTCCGGCACCTGGACCCCAGAGCCACTCTCGGCAAAGTGACTAAGCACCTGCCTCAGTCCAGCCCACTCTAGTCCTGCCCTGTGTCTTGTCACTGTGTCCCTGCAGACCCCACTCCCAAGTCCCCAGCGTATTTCATGGAAACTTGTCAATTTGATTCATCACACAATCTCTGATGGCTTGGTTATAATCTTACTCATGTTATACACAATCTCTCAGTATTCCTTATAACAACTCTAGGAGGAAAGGATACTTCTTCCCAGATAACAACAGGAAGAGTCAAAGAGGTTAAGGAATTCAGTGAGGTCACTCAGTAAGGGGTGGAGCCAGAACTCAGTCTCTGATCAGTCTCATTCTCAACCCGGGTAGACCTTGGCTTTCAGAGCCATAACCTAGCAATTTCTGTGCCCAGAGCTAGCAGCACGAAAGCTCAGCAAATAATGTTGTGATTTATTATGTGACTCAAAGAAAGAACAACCAGCAGCTTCCTGTTTTAGTTATTCTTGCTTATGACAGTTTCTAGCTAAAGAAATTCATGTGCTGTCAACATGCAAATGTAATCTTTTTTTTTTTTTTTCCAATGTCTGTGCCAGGCCGGAGCCTCCCTATGGGCCTTGCACGCACTGTGCTGAATCTGGTCCCTTGAGTTTACAACCTCACCACAAATACAAAACACTAAAACAATTATCACGAACAACCCCGAATTGCTTAAATGTCACGTGTTCATGTTACATCAGAAAAGTTCTGCTCAATCAGAAGGAAAAGCACCATGCTGTGGCCTCAGAGAGCTTGGAAAGGCTGGGTGGAAGAGAGGAGATTTTTGTGTGGATAGGATTTAGGACCAGAGGAGAATTGAAAGCAAGAACTGGAAGTGTTAACTGACCTGGGTTCTTGGTCTCTTATTGTTAAGTTGCTCAGGGGTGTCCAGACAAGGACTTCAGGCAGGGCTTTATTGGGACTCAATTACAGCAGGAGGGCATGAGAACAAGAAACAGTTTCCCTTGCTTGCTCCCTGATGAGGGGTGGCAGGGGGTGGGGGGTTGATTTGGGCCAGTCTCTTAAATGGGGTGAGTGTAGGGGCCCATCGGTGGTTCGGGCTTCAGGGCTGGCTTAGGTGGTCTGCCCATCCGCTTGATGGTGCTGTGGTGCAAGCTCAGTCCCCTGCTTTTGCTCCCTGCGCCTCAAGAGTGGCAGTTGGGTTTTGGCCTTTTCTTCGCAGGTCCCAGTCTGTCTCAGAAGTACACAGTTGAGGCTGCGAAGAGATCACACTGACAAGACCCAGGGCACAAAGTAGAAAGAGTAGGTTGGAATCCAACGGTCAGGACTCTGCCAGGATGAGGAATTGAGGGCAGAAGCTGGGAGAACAGGCAGGGAGTAGTTAACACTCCAAGGGAGAGAGAACGAGGGCCTGACCAAAGGAGGAGCGTGGGAGGGGCAAGACTGAAGGAGTCTGCTCCTCTGCCCCAGGCACCCAGACACCCTGCTCTCTGGTAACCAGTACTAGCTGGAATGACAAGCGATGGCTCAGGGGCAGGCTATGTTGGTCCCCACTGGCAATACGATACCCTTTCTAGAAAAAAGTAGAACCTCCCGGCACCCTGCATGTTCAACGGCCAATTTCACTCACCTCCTCCTATCAATTGTACTTAACCTTTCCGGTCTATTTCCTCATCTATAAAATCAGCATGAAATGGTTCTTCCTTCCTGGGGTTGTTATGAGGTTGAATGAGATAATGCATGCAAAGTGCAAGGCCAGGCACTAGGCTCATAACTGCTAGTGATGAGCCACCAGTATGACAATCTGCTCCCTTGGTCAGCTAGAACCTCCTGAGCCATGAGCATGCTTTATGAGGACTTACTGCTGTGGAAAGTGGCTATTAGGAACCCCCTCTCTCTCTGGAAAGCATTAGACACTGGCAAATAGCTGAAGGTGCAATCAAGCAAATTTATATTGTGATATCTCTCAAGTTTCCCGTAAGTTAATTTGGACACAGGTAGCTTTCTAACAAAAAGTTCAGAATTGTTCCATTTTGACAGTCAACCATCCTGTTCCTTATTTTATACTACTGTCCATACAGGCTCCTCTTCTCCCTTTGTGTTTATACTGGAGTGTACCTGAGCTAAACTGTAATGGAGCTCTGGGTGGGAATCTGGGATGCTTTAGACCCACCCATAGAGGTCAAGGCCTGAGAATACTAGAAGGATCTGAGAATACTAGATGGGCCCTTCAGTAAGACTTCACCCATTTCATCCTCCAGGGCACTGTGCCATACATTTGGCATATGTCATGTTATGTAATCCTTACACCAGTCTCGTGAGGTAGGAATTGTTAACATTGTTATAAATGAGGAAATAGAGTCTTGGTTGAAGGGTCTTGCACACATACATCTAGCCAGCACTGCAGCAAAGATCCTCTTTCTTGTGTGTCTGGCTGAAGCCCCTTCTTTCCTGCATGTGTTCCTCCCTCAGGTTGTCACTCCAGGCCTCATGGTAAGCCTAGTACAGTTGTTACTATGATTTTAAGTTTAGCATTTTTTGTTGTTGCTATAGGATGCTTAAGAGGTTTATAGTTCCATTATGGTGGTTTGCTATAATACTTCTAACCTGTATATTGTTTTTTAGTCACTAAGTCGTATCTGACTCTTTGTGACCCCGTGGACTGTAACCCACTTGGCTTCTCTGTCCATGTGATTTCCCAGGCAAGAATACTGGGGCAGATTGTCATTTCCTTCTCCAGGGGATCTTCCCAACCCAGGGATTGAACCTGCGTGTCCTGCATTGGCAGGAGGATTCTTTACCACACAGCTACCTGGGAAGCCCTCTAATTTATATAATTGGGAATAAATGTAAACACCGCAAGCTCTAATCAGCCCCAAATAGCATGTTATTTCATGACAAATAAATAACATGTTGAATGAAAACAAAAGCCATAGGACAGAGTATGGAAAGCCATGGTAAATGGAACTTCTTGCTCATCACTAAAGAAAACAGGCTGACGTGAAGAGTCAGTTCAGACAGAAACTAAAGATCAAACAACAGAGCATTTTAGCTTATGCTTTTTACAGCTGGATTCCAAGGAAGATAAATTCTATTTGAACTTATCTTTTCAAATATCTTGCTAATAAAGTCAGTCGATTATTGAGTGTCAGACAAGAAATTTAAAAGACGTATTATATGTATGTATGACTTAGGACATGTAATTGTATATGTATGTGAGATTAATATGGTAAGGGCGCTAATGGATAAAATAGCATGCAAGAACAGATAGACAATGTAAGCAGAGAGATGGAAATCCTGAGAGAGAACTCAAAAGAAATTCTAGAAATGAAAAAAAACATGAAAATGAAGAATGCCTTTGATGGGCTTATTAGGAGACTGGACACAGCTGAGAAAAGAATCTTTGAGCTTGAGGCTATTTCAATAGAAATCTCCAAAACTGAAAAGCAAAGAGAACAAAAACTGAAGGAAAAAAAAACCCAGAACAGAATATCTGGCGTCTCTGGACAACTACAAACGATATAACTGAGTAACACAGATGCCAGAAGGACAGGAGAAAAAGGAACAGAAGAAATATCTGAAACAAGAACAGAATTTCCCCCAAATGCTAGATATCAAGTCACAGATCCAGGAAGCTCAGAGAACACCAAGCAAGAGGAATGTCTCAGAAAAACTACAGCTGAGCATATATTTTCAAATTATTGGAAAGCAAAGGTAAAGAAAAAATACTGAAAGAAACAGAAGAAAAACACCTTACCTAAGGAGGATCAGAGACAAGAATCAATCTCACTTCTTCACAGAAACCATGCAAGCAAGAAGAGAGTGGAGTTAAACGTTAAAAGTTTTGAGAGGGAAAAACTACCAACCTAGAATTCTGTACTCTGAAGAATTATCCTTCAGAAATAACTGAGAAATAGACTTCCTTAGACAGACAAAACTGAGGGAATGTGTTGCCTGCAGACCTGCCTTGGAAGAAAAGTTAAAAGTTCTTTGAAAAGAAGAAAATTGACATAGATCAGAAACTCAGCTCTACATAAAAAATGAAATAGCATCAAAGAAGGAATAATGATAAAACTTTTTGTAAAAACTTTTTATTTTCCTTAAGTGATCTAATAACTTGTTCAAAATAATAATAGGAACAATATTTGATTATGAATGCTTATGTATCTATCATATATACATCTTGAAGTGAAGTCGGTTGCTTGTGTTCGACTCTTTGCCACCCCGTGGACTTTAGCCTATACCAGGCTCCTCAATCCACGGAATTCTCCAAGCAAGAATACTGCAGTGGGTTGCCATTTCCTTCTCCAGGGGATCTTCCCCACCCAGGGATCGAACCTGGGTCTCTCTCATTATAGGCAGACGCTTTACCATCTGAGCCACCAGGGAAGCCCTTATACATCTTATATATATGTATGTACACACATACACATATACCTATGTGTGTATGTGTGTGTGTGTATATATATGTAATATGCTTATATAATAAGTGAAATGAGTGACATCAGTGGTACAAGGGACAGGGAGGAATTAGGATTATTTCCTTATTATTAGTCATTCACATGACCCAAGAAATTGTATAGTGTTATTTGAAAATGAGCTTGTATATTCTGACTTTAGTGCAACCACTAAAGAAAGAAAAGTATAACTGATATCCCAAGAAAGAGAAAATGGAATCATATAAAATGCTCAGTTGAAACTGCAAAAGGCAGGAAAAGTGGAAGACAAATAACCTCAAGGAACATGGGCAACAAATTGAGAACAGTATCAAATAAAATAGATATTAATCCAACCATATCAATAATCCCTTTGAATGTCAATAGTCTGCATGCACTAATTAAAATACAAAAATTGCCAAAGTAGATAAAAAGACAAACAAACAAGTGGTTGTCTACAAGAAATGCACTAAGTATAAAGACACATGTAGATTAAAAATACATGAACAGAGAAGGTTTATACCATTCTAACACTAATCAAAGGACTGGCTCTATTAATTTGCATCAGAGCAGATTTCAAAGCAAGAAAGTTATCAGGGATAAAGAAGGACACATAATGAACAAGAGGTCACTACTCCAAGAAGACCCAACAATCCTAATGTATACACATCTAACAGCATCAAACTTTATGAAAAGTACTTCTTAAGCAGAAATCAGGGAAAAGGTGTTAAGGGGTGTGTGTCTCATATTCTGGAAGAGTTTGGAATGCCCTCTCTACCATTCTTTCAACACTCCTGGATAAATACCAATGTGATTATTCTTTAACCCCCTTTTTCTAGGCTCAATACAGGGCTATTCATGTCTACCCATTTAATTCTCTTCAAATAACATGACCTTATTACAATCTAGTTTGTCGTTTCTTTATATAATTCAGTTTTCCAATAAATTTTGAGTTATCTAAACTTACCGGGAGTTTGTGATAGACAGGGAGGCCTGGCGTGCTGCGATTCATGGGGTCGCAAAGAGTCGGACACGACTGAGCGACTGAACTAAACTGAACCTTAATGTAGCAAACCATGAAATCCTCAACAATGCATGTGCAAAACCTACCTGAGACAGGTCACATCTACAAGTGGTTAATCTCAGATGTATTATGAGGGTTCTAGTAGCATTCTTCAATTCCTGACTCCTTCTGACCATGTCCCCAAATTCTGAAGGTGCTCTCTATACTGCCCACAAAGATGGCAAATGTGTGTTAGAATCTGAAAGTGCTAGAAGACTCTGGAGGGAAAGAGGAACTGAATTTATACTGTCCTGAAATAAATTTGGTCATACAGAGGCTGTCTCACATAGTTCTTTTATGTCTGATGCAGCTCAAGTATACAGATAGCTGATCCCCTGGAGTTTGTGGTAACAGAGCTCCTAACAGCCTGACTGGTTTAAATAGCAGTCATTTATTTCTTATAGTTCTTGAGGCTAAGAAGTCCAAGATAAAGGTGCCAACAGATTCTATTTCTAGTGAGAGCTCTGGCTGGCAGACAGTGGGCTTCTTGGAGAGAGAGGGGTGAGCTCTAGTCTCTTCCCATTCTTAAAAAGGCACTAATCCCATCACAGGGGCCTCTCCCTCATGACCTCATCTAAACCTAATTATGTCCCTAAAGCTTCTCCTCTAACTACCATCATATTAGTTAAGATTTCAAACTATAGGGTTTTCCCTGGTGGCTCAGAGGGTAAAGCATCTGCCCGCAATGGAGGAGACCTGGGTTCAATCCCTGGGTCAGGAAGATCTTAGGACTTCCCTGGTGGCTCAGATGGTAAAGCGTCTGTCTACAATGCGGGAGACCCAGGTTCAATCCCTGGGTCGGGAAGATCCCCTGGAGAAGGAAATGGCAATCCACTCTAGTACTATTGCCTGGAAAATCCCATGGACAGAGGAGCCTGGTAGGCTACAGTTCATGGGGTTGCAGAGAGTCGGACACAACTGAGCGACTTCACTTTCAATTTCTTTCACTTTCAAACTATGAATTTAGGAAGGACACATACATTCAGTCCATAGCAGATACCACTGGGTTCTTTTGTACCAGATATTTTCCATTAAATGGGGAAATGGTAGACGGGTTTTGGGATGCATACAATTGTTTTGGTACAGAGCCCAAATGAATTCTAGAACAGAGAGGTTTGTTTCTAACCAGCTTCTTAAATGAGCTTTAAGTAAAAGGTGAAGGAAATTAATGTACCTAGAGATGTTGTACCATGATTTTGCCAAAGATTGTCCAGGGTCTTTTAAGGCCACAATTAGAGACAAGACTAGACCTTTCCATTCCTCCTCTGCTCTTCTGGACGCCAAACCACTGCCTTTCTCCAAAAAGAAAAATTAAAAACAAATTCTCAAGTGGTTTGATAGTAATTCAGACCAACAAATTTTACTTTCCATTAAAAGTCACCAGCTATCATGTGCTTAGCTTTAAATGGGAATAACTTGCTCTCAAAGAACATTTTTCAGTTGATGTCACTTGTGAGTTTTATTTTCACCTAATAAAAAATGGATTTGCATTAGTGTGGCTTTGGTGACAGGAAACCCCTGCTTGGAGGCCTGACTTGGTGATCCGCCCATGCCCTGAGGAAAGCTAATTGTTCTACCAGCCAACTCAGAGGACTAACACTGTGGTCAGGAGAGGCCTTTGAGGGGACAGAGGAGAGGGGTTGGTGATAATGTTCCGGCTTCTTGCAGGGAGGCTCTCATGGGGCTTCTTCCCTTAAAAAAACAAACCAAAAAAAGGCATTAAAAAGATGTGTTTAGAGCAGGGTGTAGGGAGCAAGGGCTTTCCTGATAGCTCAGTTGGTAAAGAATCTGCCTGCAATGCAGGAGACCCCAGTTCATTTCCTGGGTTGTGAAGATCTGCTGGAGAAGGGACAGGCTACCCACTCCAGTATTCTTGGGCTTCCCTTGTGGCTCTGCTGGTAAAGAATCAGCCTGCAATGCGGAAGACCTGGGTTCAATCCCGGGGTTAGGAAGAGCCCCTGGAGAAGGGAAAGGTTACCCACTCCAGTATTGTGGCCTCGAGAATTCAAAAGCAGGGGACTGAGCATGCCCCCTGCACTCAATACCACCAAAGCAGTGGGCAAAACACTGAAGCCACCCCACACCTCCAGCCTGACCCCTGGACACACCCCTATCCTCACCCCATATAAGGAACAGGATCACCCCACCCCCAGTGAGCAAGCAAGCAAGGAATCTGTTGTTTGTTCTCACTCACCCCTGCTGCAGCAGGATCCCCAGTAAAGCATTGCCTGGGTGGGGGGAAGTGCTTTTAGGTATGAGGATTGGAGAGAGGAGTGACTCATTTTAATGTGATTACCAGTTTGAGGGAGGCAGCCCTTCTGATACCTGTGTGCTCAGAGACTGGGACCAAATCTCTGCCACAGCTCTTCTCAGAGAAGTGTCACTGTGGCCCCACCACTCTGGGCAACGGCCTAGACATCTCTTTTCTGTTGGCCACTGGAAGAATCTCATCACAAGTCTCAAGAACAAAACAAATCAAAAAGAGTCTCTGCACTGAAGCTCCTGAAACCTGAACCCTGTCAAGTGCAGCCACAACTCTGTGGACACTCAGGATCTGCCCGCTGCGGGGCCCTGTGATGACCATCTGCTCGGCAGGCAGGAGGGTGACACCGAGGACCTGGAGGCACCATCGACCTAGGTCCTCAGAAGGGTTCGGGGGGCTCTCTCACCTCACCGGCCCCTGACGTGCAAACCCACACACACGAGCATCACACACAGCAACTGTGGGCAAGCTCCCTGTGGAAACAGCAACATCCGAACCTGGGGCCATGACAAGGGCCCTCCCAGAGGAGGAAAAGCTCTCCCCACCCATCCGCCTTGTCTCAGTGCTCACAGTGAGGACTCGGAGTATCCGAAGATTCCTGAATACTGTTCTTGACAGACACCAAAGCGCTCTCCTCCTCCTCCAAACGTGGAGCTCTGGGGCTACCCCCAGGGAAGACGCCTCTGGCAGCGCCCAGCCCTCCGAGCCACTGGGGCCAGCTCCAGGAACACTGAATTCTGGCCACACTTGCAGCCAGGCCTGGTTACTTTAGATTCCCTCTCCTCCCCACTTGTCTTTTCAAGCTGGAGCCAGCCAAGGTATTCGTCATATTTTCAAGCTACCCTGCTGCTTGATTTATGCTCTGACAGGGCAGAAGGGAAGACTCTGGAGTGGGGTGGGGCAGGGGGGTGAAGGCGGGTCTGGGTTGGCAGGGGGTTGAGGGATACTGAAGGGTCCTGTCGCCCTAGGTAGGGGTCACTGAGGGTGTCGCCAGTTTTAGGATCGACTCTGTTCAGTTAGTGCTGAGGAGCACACAGGCTCTGTCTCAGGGGAACAGAGATGATATCCCTCTCTCTCCCTCTCTCTCATGTTGAGGTACAGCCATAAAAGGAGTGAAGCTTCATTTGCCCTCTCACTGGGTTTCACCTAAAAGGGCTTTCAGAAAAATTTCCAGCCTTCTCCTGCGGGACATTGGATGCGGTCTCGTTGGCCAAAGAGAAAACGAGTAACAGATGAAGCTCATACGGATGAAGAGGCCAAAACCGAAATGTTAATCACCTCAAAATATGCGCTGCTCCCTCCAAAACCGCTCTTGGCTCGCCTCAGAGGATCTCTGATTGGAGACTTTTCCCCCAGGGGTGGGGGGGTCTGCTGCTGATATTCGGGGTTACATTTGAGGGTCCAAGCTGCAAGAAGATAAAGAATTGTCATGCAGGGCACTTAACGCGCCCATTGTGGTGATTTGAAATGGCTGGAGTACTGAGCAGCCCCTCTTGGTTAAAAGAATCCCACTAGGACACTCCCATAAAAGCTCAAGATGCTGTCATCCAAGATGAATAAAAATGCCTCTTTTGATTCCACTGCATATGAAAACATGAGATCATTGGAATATATTTAGAGTGAGATTTGGCAGTGTATTCATGTTTACAATTCTTGGACTCGAAACTCTAATGTGAACCGGAGGCTCTCTTTTCCCTCTTCACCTTCTTTTCTTTCTCTAAGAGGGTGAAGGCCTGTTCCAAGAGTTCAGAATCCCTTTCCTTATTAGATTCTGAAGTTAACATTGCTCTGTGATTGATGACATCTTCACTGCCACTGACCAGCTTTAGAGGCCCCATCTTGAGGTATTAATGTATTAATCAGACCACTGAAGTGACTCCACACCAGGGCGAAGCATCCATTGGGTTTGAGCAGAATATCTAAAAATACAGGCTTTTCCTCAGTTCTTTGAATCATGACTCGGTCTGATTGCATGAGGGAGAAGTCTATGATACCTTATGGTCACTGACTCCTGTTAATACATAGATTTGGGGTTCTTTATGGAGCCTTTAGGAGCAGCATGGAATCAATAAGAATCTGCCTGTGCTCTGCTGTCTGGTACTGTCTCATCTTTAAGGGCTCTTGTTCTCAATACTGACTACTCGTTAGAATCATCAGGAAGCCTTAAAAAGCACTGATGCCTAGTCCCCAACCCACAGCGACTCTGATTGTATTGATCTAGGGTACAACTGGGCATCAAAAGTTTTAAAAACAGTAATATACTCTATTTCAAATTTTAAAAAATAATCATTTATCACAGTGGTAAAGAATCTACCTGCCAATACAGGAGACATAAGAGACTCAAGTTCAATCCCTGAGTCGGGAAGATTTCCTGGAGTAGGAAATGACAACCCACTACAATATTCTTGCCTGAAGAACCCCATGGACAGAGGAACCTGCCAGGCTACAGTCCATGGGGTTGTAAAGAGTCAGACAGGACTAAATGACTAAACAATAACAATTAAAATATCAGAAAAAATTGGAAGAATATTCATCAATATCTTGATTATCTCCGAGTGGTAGAATCGAGAGGAAATTTTATTCACTTATATACTTTTCTATATGACCTGATTTTTTATTGCAACAAAGCAAAATGCAATGAAACAAATTACTGGCATAAAGAAAGGGAACGCTATTTCTCACTTAAAAGGAAAGAAGCTCAAGATACTCAGAACTCTTCATCTCCCACCACAACCTGATGCCCTCCTGCATCCCCAGTTCTGAGAGTGGCACTGGATCTGCACAGCCGCACTTACTCAGTGCTCCTCCCCGCGTCTCATCTTCCCCAGCTCCGCTCACTTTATCTTCATTCATTAAGCATCCTTAATACTTCCAACATTTCTCTGCCTCTGGCCACACAGGCTCCCCATCCTCTGCTACCTTGATGTCGGTCTCCCATGATCTCACTTCCATGCTGACGGCACTGGCTCCTCAGCAGGCTCTGTCCTGGAGGCTGTGGTGTGGCAGTCCTCCAGGGCACACTGCAGCCACATTTGCCCTATACCCCACGCCTGGTCCCAGCACTCACCTGCTTCAAGCCTTCAATGACATCCTCTATTTCCAGAGCGTGCTGCAGTTCCTCACACGGCTTACCAGGCCCTCTGTGACCTGCCCTGCCCACTCTCAGAGCCCCTGGCCCTGTACCCTTCCCCCAAACCATGTACACTGGAGACCTCCAAACATCACCTGTGCTTGTACTTCTGTGCTTGGAAGGCCCTTCCCTCCCACACTAACCATTTTCCCTAGTAAACTCCTACCCCTCAACTTTCTGCTGGGGCCGCCTTCTCCAAGGAATCTTTGCTTTACTGGATCTCAACACCCAGTCTCTTTCACATTCGCCTATACCTGTGTCTTTAAGTCTAGTGTTGGTTATTTGTGTGTGTGTCCATCTGTCCATCTCCCACACTGCTCTCTGACCTCCTTGAGGATTAGGACCTCTCACCTTTGTGACCCAGCACCACTCACATTGCCCTACAGGTCCCAGGTGTTCAATGTATGAGGTAAGGAGTGGATGGATAATATCGATCCCTTACATTTATACAGCTCTCTGATTTTTCAAAGCATTTCTGTATCTGTTTGGGGGTGGATGTTGTGACTTCAAATTGTCTTCAGAAGTACCACCTACATCCTCTGCACTCTAATTTATCCTCCAGACAAGTCTGAAAGAGAGGAACCATTTATTCTTCCTCCTTTTTCTGGTAGTGAAAGTGAGGTACGTGATAATGGGGGGCTGGTGGGGGAGCTGCTGCCCAAGGCCATATGTTCGGCATGTTGAAGACCCAGGAGACAGACTCTCTTCCTGGGTTCTTCGCCCTCACCACCTTATTTCTTCAGCACTTTGGCTCCACTGGCCTGGCTCCCGAGTCTGCCCTGGGCGATTGCCCACAGAAAAATGGAGATTGTCATTCATTAAAAAAAAATCCTGCCTCCTCCATTTTCCAATCATGCTTTCAGAAAGGAAGAGAGGGGAAACCAGGAGAAATGTGGAAACTGAAGCTCTGCTGAGTTTAAGATGAGCTACTCAAGGGTCTGCAGTCTACCACTATCCACCTTCTCTGGAGAGAAAGCAAACTCAGTATGTGCGGATTTCTCCTCAGGAGGAAGTAACACACTCACTAACCCCTTCCACTTTAACCAGGCCTGGGCTGCCAGGCACTCCTTTCCAGAGGGTCGTCAGTGGGAGAAAGAGCAGAGCAACCTGTCTTCTGACTCAGTGGCACGTCCTAAGACTGGACACAGTGACCAAAACCATGGCTCATGGCTTTGCCCATCAAGCCAGGGTTGAGAGAATAACATTAGGAGGGCCTTGTCTCTGGCACACTTGGAGTCATCCTCACTTGATCTTTGCATTAAGTCTGGTCCAGAGAAGGCTTCTTCTCAAGCAGGCATTGGAGGAGGTCATCAGGAAGATGTGGGAATCAAAGACCCCTCACCCCTCCCCTGGTCCCTGCACTAGGAGCTGCCCAAGGACACAGCCTTGAAATAGTAAGCTGTTGTTGAGACCATCTGGACAGTATATGTGACTGAACCCAGCTAAGCCCTCTGTATAAACTTTTAAGATTCTGGCAGGGAATGTGCAAAGATCTACTCTTCTTGAAGCTGCCCAAGACAAGCCTTATATGTCAGTCCCCTCATTTATCAAATCTGCCACCTACCAATTTACTCTGCAATGGCCCGCCTCTTTCCTAGTCTTTCCCTGCCCTCTGAGTACTGGGGGTCTGTTTCTGACAACATTCAGGGAAGCACCCAAGGTTTTGAATTAACAGCAGGGCCAAGGGTGCATCTTCACCAGGCCCTTCCCAGGAGAGCGCAGAGGTGGGGGTGGGGGTGGGGAGGTTGTGAAGGTCAGGAGTGGGAGGGTGCGGCAGGGAGGAGTGTTGCCCCCACCTCAGATTCTCCTATAAGCTATAGGATGGAGCCCTGGTACAGGCATGTCCCTCCAAGGAGAAGGAAGTCACATAGTGGAGCTCCACCAACTCTTAACAGGCACCTATACTGTGCTATATACTATGCCAGGAGCCAGTTGAAAGTCACTCAGTTGTGCCTGACTCTTTGTGACCCCATGGACTATACAGTCGATGGAATTCTCCAGGCCAGAATACTGGAGTGGATAGCCTTTCCCTTCTCCAGGGGAGCCAGTTAGGTAGGGATAAATTAGACATGGCTCCACACCAGAAAAACAAGACATGTACACACAGAGGCAAATAACCATGATGCCTGGAAAACGGCAACAAGAGAGGCAAACAAGGTGCCATGCGCGTTTAGGAAAGATGATTTCCAGATGGTAAGTCAGCAAAGACTTCCTGGGAGAGACAGCATTATTTAAGCTGAAACTTGAAGTGAGAGTAAAATTTGGACAAGAAATATTGTTGATTGAGGATAGAGAGAGATGGAATAGTAAAGATAATAAAGGCTTTTCAAGTTGCAGTGTCTATGATTGGGCTGCTGCTGCTAAGTCACTTCAGTCATGTCCGACTCTGTGCGACCCCATACATGGCAGCCCACCAGGCTCCCCCGTCCCTGGGATTCTCCAGGCAAGAACACTGGAGTGGGTTGCCATTTCCTTCTCCAATGCACGAAAGTGAGAAGCGAGAGTGAAGTCGCTCAGTCGTGTCCGACTTTTAGCGACCCCATGGACTGCAGCCTACCAGGCTCCTCCATCCATGGGATTTTCCAGGCAAGAATACTGGAGTGGGGTGCCATTGCCTTCTCCAATGATTGGGCTAAATCACATGAAATTGCAGGCATTTTCCTGTTTTACTTACAATAACATTGATTTCAGATGACTCAACATAATACTTCCCAGGTGAGTAGAGACAGGAAAACACAGGTTGTAGAGAGGAAACAAGGCAGAAGTCCAGCGTCTGTCAGTAGCTGGCAAACATGCACTTAGTTTCACCTTTTGTCAACGTGTTGATAGAAATATCCCTGGGATGGCTTTTTTTTTTTTTTACTTTCTCCAAAGGAGACTGATACTGTGAGGTTTGTCTGTTGTCCAAAGACTTGAACTTTAGAATCAACTGAAATAATGAGTTGCTGGAAAGCAGTGTTGCATCCCCAAGTCTGAAAGATTTGAGTTTAAATCCTGGCTCTATAACTTGTGAGCTATGCTGCCAGTTTCATAACTTTCTGACTCATACTTTTCTCACCTGAAAAATGGTGAAAATAATAGTATAGTAGTAACAGTATAGTATTATAGTAAAAGTAATAGCATTTCCCATAACATCTTATAGGAAAATCCAAACGAACTTTTTGGCCAACCCAATACTTCCCTTCTAGGACTTCCCAGGTTATCCAGTGGCTAAGACTCCTCAGTCCCAATGCTGGCAGCCCAGGTTTGATCCCTGGTCAGGGAACTAGATCCCACATGCCACAACTAAGACCTACTACAGCCAAATAAATAAATTGGAAAAAAAAAAGACTTCCCTTCCTCGTAAGATCATGGAATTGAATACATGAGTTGGTGCCTGCATGGCTTAGCATAATAGCTAGCCCTTAGAAAGTGCCCAGCAGCTGTTTGACTGTAACCTATGTCAAGAGGCACCGAGAAGGACACTGTGTCCACAAATCATAAAGGGAATTCCATCCTCAGTCCCTTGGCTTGTTTCAGTGGAGACAGCAAGACGGAGACCTATTTTAGTGCCCACTTTAGTCACAGAAGAGGGAAGGAAGACACAAGGAAACATACAATACTTGAGTTTCTCAGGCCGAAATAACAAGGGCTTGATGCGATCCTATAAAGCCATTCAGTTGCTTTCAGCCCTCAAGCAAACCTGCTAAGGAATTTCATGTTCCCAGGTCTCCCCTGGCAGGCACCCCTGGCACAGAGATGGGTTCTTTTGAGCAACAGGGTTTCTGCAAGCTACCGAGTCAACCCCCCGGGAGCAGTTCCCAGGAGAGAGCAGTGATGTCAGAACAGCAGGCTGGCTTGGGCACCAGCGGTGCAGGAAAAACAGATGCTGGGCTTTCCAGGGAAGTAATTCTTGGCCACTCAGGGAAATATAAAACCAGAGAGGTGAGGCAGTGAAGGACACATCCTGACCAGGATGCGCAGGGTCGGGACAGGCCCCTGGGTAGGGCTTCTGGCCCAGCGGGGTGTGGGCTGACTTACCCGGGTTGGTTCCCTGCATTCTAATGTTGGTTTCACTGCATTCTAAGCCGTCTCCTGCTGGGCACGGGGACAAGGTCCCATCAGCACCAGAAGACTGGCTTGTGTATTTTATAATCATCATCAATAAGAATTTTAAAATGCAATTTAGGGTTCTAAAGTAAAGAGTGTTTGTGATGGGGCACTGCTTTGAGAGTAAGAAACTGGAGTGTCAGGGAACACTCTCTGCCAGCCCGCCTGACCCTCCTGCCTGCCCTTCGCCCACATCACTGCTGTCCTCGGTGACCCAGCCTCATCCAGGGGCCAGCAGCCCGGTTTCCTGTGCCTGCAGGTTCCTGAGGCCGGGCTCAGCAGGCATCTTCCCATTTTTCTGTCGATCTTTTACCACCCTTTCCCACGCCCCTTCCCCCTCTCCCCAAAATTGATGGAGCTGGGGGCAGGAGTGGCTTGTGAACACCCTGAGACAAGGGTCGTCTTTGGGGACTAGAGACCCCTGTAAAAACCCTGAGGGCAGCACTTCTCTCTGCAGCCCTAAACAGTTTCCTCGCGGTTTAAAATTTGCATTCAAGTCACCATTTCTAGTCCTGCTGACAAGTCTTTGGGGTCGGAAAATGGCTCCGGCTGGGAGCAGCAGCTGGAGGAGCAGCCGGCCAGGCCTGGCCTGGGCGTCGACTGCTGGGAGCCTTCCCAGAGGCCAGGCGACCATTTCATGCTGAGAGATCGGTTCCTCCCGCCCCCACTGAGAGGGACCACAGGCCAGCGCCCTCCTGCCACGCAGAAGGAAGCTCCAGGCCTCCGCGCTCAGGAGGGCGGCTTCTCGATCATTCTCTGCACCGTCAGCAGGCCCTGCTCGAGCTGCCCTTCACCTCACCCCCTCCAGGGAGCTCCGGAGAATTTCCCCTCCAGTTTCAAAAACAGCATCTCCCTCCACTCGGCCCCACCGTGACTCAGCAGCTGCAGAGAGGAGTCTTTTCCAGGAAATGACGCTGGACTTGAATCTTGAAAAATGAAGCCAGGGTAAGGGGGCAGCATTCGCAGAAAACCAGGGACAGGAATAGTGGTCCATTCGGCACTTCCGGTGTGTGAGCTGAGCCTGGAGAGAGGCCCAGAGCCAGACCGGAAGCGGCCATCTGAGTAAATGTTTAACAAGCAGCTGGGGGAAGTGTTAGACAAGTTGCGGATGTGTAATGTCTGTGCCAATTTCTGTGGTGTAAATACTTCCCTCCATGGCAGAGTTCAATCTACCTGTGGTTTGACAACCAACTCACAAGAATTCCTGAAATTTTAACAATTAGTTTGCCAGCTGATAAAGGCTAGCTCCAACACCCTAGTTTATCACAAGTCGCATATAAACCCTACCCTCCCAAACTCGTTGGCTGCCACAAAATCCCTACAAAGTCCTTAGGTAGAGGGGCAGCATCAGGTAACAGTCTCCCTCACCTTCCTGCTGATAGTTGTTCCTTCTCCCTACCCCACGGACACAGGCATTGAGCTCAGTCACTTTTCCTGGAGTTCCACACACAAAAAAGGCTCACTCACATAATGTAGCCAATTTGTGGAAATGGAGAAGGTCTACATCACAGAGATGCTAATTACATCCAAAGAAATATTAAACTGTCCATTCTTAAGTTTTTCCATAGCCATTTCCACCATCCCGGGTTTGGTCTCCTTCCATAATTCTTTGTTCCTCTGTCTCCAACCTTGACTGACTCTGTCTGCCCTTAACACCACACCACTCACCTCCCCCATCAAATCCTATCACAGAGAGCCCCTCACCCAGGCCTGCAATGTTCAGTACATATTCTGTCTATCGATGGCTATTTCAACTCCAAAGGGCCTTTGGGAGGAACACTGACTACTCTTTACGCCTGATTAATCAATGACATTAATCACTGCCCATTGATTAATCTTATGAAAGTGTAGCCATCATCATTCCTCAAACTATCAGAATTCCTTTAATATTCACACACTACTAACACAGGTAATAAATAAAAAATTTATTGCAAACAATAAGATACCACTACACATCAATCTGAATGGCCAAAATCCAGCACGATGACAGCCCTGAATGCTTGAAGGGTGTGGAGCAATGGGAACTCTCATTCATTGCTGGTGGAAGTATAAAATGGTTCAGCCACTTCAGAAAGCAGTTTGACACTTTCTTACAAAACTAAACATAGTTTTACCACATGATCCAGCAACTGTACTCCTTGGTATTTACCCAAGTGAACTGAAGCTAAACAAAAACCTGCACATGAAAATTTATAGCAGTCTTATTCATAATTGCCAAAACTCAGGGGCAACCAGGATGTCCTTTGTAGGTAAATGGATAAATAAGTTGTGGTACACCCAGATGATGGAATATCATTCAGCACTAAAAGAAAGATAATGAACTATCAAGGTGTGAAAAGACACGGTGGTGGTTTAGTCTCTAAGTCGTGTCTGACTCTTATGACCCCATGGATTGCAGCCCGCCAGGCTTCTCTGTCCGTGGGATTCTCCAGGCAAGATTGCTGGAGTGGGTTGCCATTTCCTTCTCCAGGAGATCTTCCCAACTCAGGAATCGTACCTGGGTCCCCTGCATTGTAGGCAGATTCTTTACCAACTGAGCTACGAGGCTTAAATGCATGTTACTAAGTGAAAGAAGCCCAACTGTAAAGGCTACATACTGTATGATTTCAACTATATGACATTCAGGAAAAGGCAAAATTATAGAGGCAGTGAAAGGGTCAGTGGTTGCCAAGGGCCGGCACGGGGGGAGAGATGAATAGACAGAGCACAGAGGTTTTTTAGGGCAGCAAAGCTACTCTGTGTGGTGACACAATGGTGATGCAGAGCCTTATACATTTGTCCAAACCCATGGAGCACAATCCACCAAGAGTGAACCCTAATGTAAACCATGGGCTTTGGGTGATGATGCTGTGTCAGGGCCGGTTCACTGATTACAGTACCTCTACCTGCTGCTCCGGAGGGGGATGTGGACTGTGTGGGAGACTGCATCTGCTTGGGGTACAAGGGGTAAAGGGGAATTCTCTACTTCCCACAGTTTTGCTGTGGACCTGAAACTGTTATGAAATTAAATTCTTTTTTTTTTTAATTCATTAATTTAGGACTTCCTTGGAGGTCCATTGGTTAGGAATCCGCCTGCCAACGCAGGGGACATAGGTTCTATCCCTCATCTGGGAGGATTCCACATCCCTCAGGGCAACTAAGTGCTTGCACCACAACTGCTGAAGCCCGTGTGCCCTAGAGCCCATGCTCTGCCACAAGGGAAGCCTCACAATGAGAAGCCCGAGCACTGCCGCTAGAGAGCAGCCCCCACCTGCCTAAACTAGAGGAAGCCTGCACAGCAATGAAGACCCAGGGCAGCCGAAAGTAAAATAAATACATAAAAATTCATTAATTTAGCACATTGGATTTTCACAAACATTTAACACTGATTGCACACTTAAAGTGATACCTCCAGACATTTAATTAAATTCACAAATTTAACATAGCAAATGCTCTTTAAAGCTCTCAATGTATTAAATACACAAAATATTACAATCCCAAAGCTGTTTAATACCCTTACATCAAAACCTGTTATAAAATTACTAATATTGTGGATTTCACTTTGTTTCTTCTCCTGAATTCTGCACCTTCCTGGGGTGCCAGTTTTGACACTTTCCTAGGATTTTGGTGATTTTTACCAAGTACTATTTTTAGCTTTCTAAGGATTTTAACAATTTTACCAGACCACAAGAAAAAGAAAAAGCACCACCTCAAACTGCTGGAGTTGCAAAATCTGGGTGGTTGAACAATTTGTTCTAAGTCAGGATGTCAGGCTAGGGGTTGCAAAGGAGATGAAATCAGGTCAGGAAGCTTCCTTTTCATAACTGTTCTTTGTTTCTTCAGTAAGACTTTTTAAGTCCACACCTTTTGGGAAGGTTTTCTGTTTGACGGCATTGAATTTTCCCCCTCAGATGAATTCTCATCTTGCTTGCCCAGCATTGACCTAACCCATTGTCCTGTCATCATGATGAATTGACCTGATCTGTTAGCATTATTAAAAATGCACATCTTCTTGCTGGTGTTGTGTTATAATTTATAAAGACCATCTCCAAGTTTCATTCCCTAAGGGAGCAGGCACTGGGTCTGTAGTGTCGGCTCCTCTCTAGGACTCCATGGAACATGGGGTAACCACCTTCACTCAGTTGTCTGTATCACCCCAAAGTGGGGAAACTGCAGCCTGGACAGTGCCTACTTTTTCTTATACAAGTTGGCTAACTCAGTGTTCCCAGCATTTATTCTTTCCTGCTTTCACAGATAGAAACAAAATATATCTATCCTTGGTAAACAGATATTAATAGAAGAAAGAAAAGACCTGTTTACATGAAATGCCCCACTTACTAAAGTCAATACAAAACAACATATGCCATTACAGTCACTGCCCTTTTGTTCTCAAACCACTACTGCATATGCTTAGAGAGTTTTGAGAATTATCTTGAACCCATTCTTTCTCTGGCTTGACTTGTTTTAATTAATGTCCTAATGACCAAAGCTTGGCCCAGAAGCCCCTTTGTTTGGCTCCTTTGTCCTTACAGCACGCCCTTGACATTCTTGAAAGCATTCTTGATTTCTGGCAACAACAAGACGTTCCAGACCCATCCTAATTTTTTTCCAGCCTTGATACCTGGAATCAACTGCATCTGTGGAATCCTCATTCCTGTGAGTGATATCAGAGCTCACAACCTGGGAGCTTGCGGTGCATGTGAGCACCGGGGGGAATGAGGGACGGGGGCAAGAGTGCCACCCTCGTGGTAACAAACAGAAAAATATTTCTTTTTAAGGTAATGTGTTAATATTACTTTTTCTGACTTAACACAACACATCAGTGACCACTGAGCCTTTTTCTGCAGCTCTCAGCTATTCTCCCCACCCCTTCCTGCAAGAGAAAGGGAGGTGGACGGAGATTTACTTCCCCATTGATACAGTTGATGCCCCTGCCTCCCTCACCCTTAGGAGGATGCTGCCCTGCACTGACTTGGTTTTCAACTATTTTCTCCATTGTGCATTCCAAGGGAGTGGGGTGGGGCGCAAGACTGACTCTGTGTTTTGGATGAATTCCCCTTGTTTTGAGAATGGACAGGATAGAGGTAGGAAGATCACTGAAGAGTCCATTGTGGCAGATCAGAAAGAGAGCCTTGAACCAAGGGAGCCGCAGGAGAAGCAGGGAGGAGGACAGGGAGTTGGGGGTTATTTGGTGTCTGGATAATAGAAGAGAAAAGGGTACAACCCATGTGTCTGGTTTTAGCCTCTGAGAGTACGGTGGTATCAGTCACTGAGATAGAGAGAGAGACTGAACACCAGAGGTCTGGGGCGAGTTTGACTTTGACCTATTGAGTCCGAGATGTTTCCATTAAGATGGAAACCTCCAACAGTCAGTTTCAGCTGGACATGTGGGTCAGAATTTCTAACATGAACCACAAGCAGAGAAAGCCTCCCAAGCTAAAAGCAGGTGGTTTGGGGCTGTCTGTTGGCAAAGAATGTTCTCTGGGGGCCATCCACAGCTTGGGCTGTTTTCTTGGGAAGACTTGGAAACTTGTCTGTTTTTCTAATTTTCGTTTTGTCTGAGTCCTTGCCAGGAATCCCTGATGTTTTTACTTAACACCAGAGTTCCAAAACCAAAATAAGCAAACACCCCAAGAGGCTGGGACCCAGAGAAGGGGCCAGCCACCTCTCCCCATTGCTAATCCTAGAGAAAAGGTAAGGGTGATGGAGAACTGGAACCAAGGTGACAGAGGCTTCTGGAGCAAACCCTGGCCATTCCAGAAGCTGATCTTCCCATGTTTGCCTAGTAGGTTCTGGAGTCTCTGGAGGAACCACAGAAGTGAGGAATAGAGGGGGCTTTGCAGAGAAAGACCTTCTCCCATTGTCTAAGCATCCGTTGTGGTGGTGCTTGGAGCATCATGTGGACTGAGCATCACCTGACCCGAAGAGTCCGCCTTGGCTGAGACAAGACACTACAGCTTCTTTCCTGACTCTCTGCAGGACTGTGCTCATCTGAGAATGTTGTTTGATTTGAGACGGCACTAGGCAGCCTGTTCTCACTCAGGCTCTGGGCACAGCAACTTGAATCTCAGCTGTTTGCCTAATCGAGTGTTAGGTTATATTTTCCCCTCTCCTGATTATAGGAAATTGCCACATGTAATCAACACTCTCACCCTCATCACTGTTCTCTACTCTGAGCCAGAGAAAGTCAGACCTGGAGAAGGATCACTCCCCAGGCTAACAGCTAGTCCAGGGGCCCTGTCTCCAGCCTCATTTCTCACCTTTCCCCAACACAAACCCAATCGAGTGAGTTCTGTCTCCTCACTGGCCCCCTACTCACTCCACACATTCCCTTCTCATGCCCATCTTCATGCCTGAGTTTCCACCATCTCCTTGAGCAAGTTAACGTTCCCCCTTTCTTTACACCAACTGGGGTCTCACCCACCCTTTGGAGCTGAACTTGGCCCCATTGCATCCAGCCCACTCTGATGGGGACCTCATCACTTCTTCAGACCAAAGTAGAGTGCAGTCCAGACCCCTCCTTCCTACAGCTTCTTACACAGTTGGAGGTACAACATCAACTTTAAAAATGACAACTATGGGAATTCCCTGGTGGTCCAGCGGTTAGGATTCAGGTCTTTACTGCCGGGGACCCAGGTTCAATTCCTCATTAGAGAACTAAGATCCCACAAGCCATGCAGTGCAGCCAAAAGAAATAGATAAATGACTACTACAGTTGGGAAGAGTAAGAAATTTCTCTTGGGTGTTTAGAGGAAAACCCCAAGTACACTTAGCCCTTTGCTTTTTTTTTTTTAAGAAAGCTTTTTAAAAAATATTATTTTTTAAAATGTATTTTTCTGTGCCAGGTCTTAGTTGCAGCCTGCAGAATCTTTCGTTGCAGCATGTGGTGTCTAGCTCCCCAACCTTTTCACAAACATAGGCAAGGGAGAGGGCCTAGTTTTCAGAGCCAGAGACAGTGCAGAAATCTCAAGATGCCTGAGACCTAGGGAAGATGGCTTCCCTGGTGGCTCATTTGGTAAAGAATTCACCTGCAATGCTGGAGACTAGGGTTTGATCCCCGGGTCAAGAAGATCTCATGGAGAAGGAAATGGCAACCCACTCCAGTATTCTTGTCTGGGAAATCCCATGGACAGAGGAGCCTGGTAGGCTACAGTCTACGGGGCCGCAAAGAGCCGATATGATTTAGTGACTAAACCGCCACCACTGTGACCTAATTGCCTATATGATGGTGATTGGGAAGCCAGCTTTGTGAGCTGGGCTGGTGCAGACAAAACTGAGACAGAAGTTGACCTTCCTCCAGTTTCTCTGCCCCCCATTCCACCCACCCCTTCATATCCTGCTGCCACACAACAATGCTGGCCTCTGTGCCCTTCCGAAAGAAATGTATGGACAATGATGTCCATCATACGATTATTTATAAAAATGAACATTAATCTTCAACTACTGGGGAACAATTTAACCATGCCTCAAAAATGTGATAGAAGACTCTACAGATGTTAGAATGGATCAGCATGAAGATGAGAGTATGGAAAGATGTCTGTAGGCTACTTCTAAGCAAAATAAGCAGAACACAAAATTGTAAACTCTGTGATTAGAACTAAGTAAAAAAAAAAATGTGTATTTCTCTGGCTGAAGGTTAAAAAGATCCATGGACGAACGGTGTAAAAGGAGTAAGTAGGATTGTGCCTTGGACTGTTGTCTCTTTAAATTCCTTCAGTGTTACTGTAATGTGTTAATAATAAAAATGTCATATAAAGTTAAAGTGCCAGTCCACTGGCCCATTCCAAGTAAGTTCATGACAGGCTGATCCTGGCCTGTGTTTACCTTCCCCTGGTTACGAATTTGTATCAGAAAGAAGCCTGTTGGGAAGGAGAGGAGCCTCCTGAATTGAAGACAAGACACTGGGAGGTGAGGTCTTGGATGGGACAGAATGCAGCAAGGTCTCTGCTGCCCTAGCAACCTGGTATGTCTCCTCACAGGGCTGGAGAATTTCAGGGCTCTGCTGGCCATAGAGACCACTGCACTTTTCTGGGCTCCTCCCATGGGCAGGGTACCCTGGGGTCAAGAACCTCCATAGCCACCATGGAGGCTACAGACAGACCAGGCTAAATCCAGGCTATGTTTCAGGCTACAAAGGCAGGAAGAGAGTCCCTGCAGTCCCAGAAGCTGAGGAGGATTTTGACAGATGAAGAAGAGCTCAGATTTGGCTGAACTGAAATAGATGAGGCCCGTGCCGGGAGGCAGGTGCTCCAGGAGAGAAAGCACGGAGTCTGCAGACTGAGTTTAAATCCCAGCGCCATCATTCACTACCCAGGTGATCTAGAGCAAGCTATTAACCTCCCCAAGCCTTAGTTTTCTTGTCTGTAAAATGAGCATTAATGATCCGTACAGGATTAATTCTCCTAAGTATTAAGAGAGACCAAAGAACACGAAAGTACAGTGCCTGCTCATGGGAGGCACTCAATAATATTCATTTCCCATATACACCGCTGCTGCTGCTGCTGCTGCTGCTAAATCGCTTCAGTCGTGTCCGACTCTGTGCAACCCCATAGATGGCAGCCCACCAGGCTCCCCTGTCCCTGGGATTCTCCAGGCAAGAACACTGGAGCGGGTTGCCATGTCCTTCTCCAATGCATGAAAGTGAAAGGTGAAAGTGAAGTCGTTCAGTCGTATCCGACTCTTCGCAACCCCATGGACTGCAGCCTACCAGGCTCCTCCGTCTATGGGATTTTCCAGGCAAGGGTACTGGAGTGGGTTGCCATTTCCTTCTCCAATGCATGAAAGTGAAAAGTGAAAATGAAGTCGCTCAGTCATGTCCGACTCTGTATACACTACCACATGTGAAATAGATAGCCAATGGGAATTTGCTGTATGACTCAGGGAACTCAAATCTGGTGCTCTGTGACAGCCTAGAGGGGTGGGATAGGGTAGGAGGGATTCAAAAGGGAGGAGAATATGTATACCTATGACTGATTCATGTTGATGTTTGGCAGAAACTAACACAATATTATAAAGCAATTATCCTTCAATTAAAAATAAACAAATTTTTAAAAATAATATTGGTCTCCAACTTCTGTTATTGGTACAGCTGGAGGGGAACCCAGGGCAGTCTGTCTCCAAACCCATGATGCTCCCACAGAACCACTTGATGAGAAGGACAGAAAGAGTCTGTGAATCGGGGCAAAAGGCATAGAAATGCCAGGAGGTTTCCCGAAGAGTGCAAGGTGAGAGCAGCCCTGATGATAACCCCTCTGGGTAGGGTTCTTTCTTCTAGATTTTTACCCCACACTTGTTTGTGTTTTATCACCACCCTCTGTGTCAGTCTGAGCATCACAAAATCTGTTTGCACTGAGTTGGGCGCTCTCTCCAAAGCATTTTGCCCTCAGGTCTGCCAGAGTTCAGGGAGAGGAGTGGTGGCCCCACACAAGCTCTCTGATCAAAGTCGAGGGTGATCTTGCAATGTTTTGACCAGCTGTGCCAACCCAGTGCCTAAACTGTGAAATGAATGCCAGAGGGAGTCTCCATGAGTGCCAGCTGCCCTGTGTAATAGGAAGGGCGTTGGATTAGGACTCGGGACCCTGGAGCAGGGTTCATAGCCTGGGCCCACCCCCACTGTCTATTACATGTCCTCAGGCAGGTACTTTGCCCTTTCTGATTCTGATGAGCTAAATGAGGGCTTTGGGCTTCATCAGAGGTTCTCAGTCCCCTGCACATTACTACCACCTGGAGACCTATCAAACCCAACCAGGCCAGGGACTTCCCTGGCGGCCCAGTGGTTAAGGCTTCCCACTTCCACCGTGCCTCCCTGGCTCAGACGGTAAAGAATCCGCCTGCCAAAGCAGGAGGCCTAGTTTTGATCCCTGGGTCAGGAAGAGCCTCTGGAGGAGGAAATGGCAACCCACTCCAGTATTCTAGTCTGGAAAACCCTATGGACAGAAGAGCCTGGTGGATTACAGTCCACAGGGTCGCAAAGAGTTGGATACAACCGAGCAAGTAACACACACACTTCCACTGCAGGGGCACAGGTTCCATCCCAGGTTGGGGAACTAGGATCCCACGTGCAGCACAGCACAGCTGAAATAAATAAAGACTCTTATTCGTTAAAAATTTAAGACATTTAAAACAAAAACAAACACCACCCAACCAAGGCATAGGACTCCCAGGCCCCCGGAGAGAGTCTAATTTCATTGGTCTGGGGCAGTCTGGGGCGTGGAGATGTTTTTTAAAGTTCCCTAGCCTTTTTTTCAAACTTGGCCACACCTGAGAGTCCCCTGAGGCATTATTTGTTTGTTTGTTTGTTCTTTATTGACAGAGTTGATTTACAATATTGTGATAGTTTCAGGTATACAGCAGAGTGATTCAGTGTTTTTGCAGATTAGATTCCATTATAGATTATTATAATGAGTATAATTAATTCCCTGTGCTATACCTTATATCCTGTTGCTTATCTATTTTAAATATGGTTTCTTTAAATAGGGTTTCTGCAAACTATTATATAGTTTGTATCTGTTAATCCCATCCCGCTGCTCTTCCCTCTCCTTTTTGGTAAAACCACAAGTTTTGTTTCCTATGTCTCTGAGTCCATTTCTGTTTTGGATATACATATGTTTTATTTTTTTTAATTCCACATACAACTGATATTATCATGTAGTATTTGTCTTTCTCTTTTTCTTTGACTAATTTCACTAGGCATGATGCTCTCTCGGTCCATCCACATTTCTGGGGCATTTTAAGTACTGACTCCTGGGTCCCACCTCCAGCCATTCTGCCATGAGATGAAGCCAGGCATCGCAGTTTTCGAAGCTCCCTCGGGGGATTTGAATACGCAGCAAAACACATCTCACCTGGTGGCCTCCCCGCAGGAGGCTGGCATCACACTGGCTGGTGATGCTTTCTGGGCTTTGTCGGATTTTCATTCCTCAGGAAACAGAACCAGGAGTGACCAGCGAGGCCCAGCCCAGTGGCAGAGCTGAGATCTCTGTGACCGGCAGAGGGTCCCTGGCTGAGAGAGGGTACCGGTTGCCTTCTGCCTGCCTGCCCCAGGCAAGGTGAGTGCTGGCTGGACACAGGCGTCCTGGGGCTGTGTGTTTGTGGCCACCATCCCTCCAGCAGCGATTGCAGAAACTCAGGAGAAGGGCATGAGTACCACACGCAACTGATGCTGGAGACTTGGGTCTCCAAACGGGTCATGGTTTGAATACTGGGGGGTCCCAGGTGAGTCCCCTACTCTTTCCACTCGTTCATTTTTTCATACACATTTTTGGCCATTTACCAAGCACTCTGCTGGGCCCAGCGAAAACAGGTGAATTGGTGTAAGTGATCGCCAGGCAGGAAGGGCAGGGAAGGAGAAAATTCAGGCAGAGGCCAGGGACTGTAAGTGGTCAGATAAGGACGGCTCGAGGGAGGGAAAGGCAGGGGCCCAATCAAGCCTCGGGCACCATGCTGAGGAGCTCAGGCTTTATCCTGGTGAGTCCCGCTTTCCAGGCACAGGAGCCTCACACCAAGTAGTGTCAGGGTCACAGGACAAGCCGTGCTACCCTCTCTGCCTGCAGCTGCTCTCACGAGATGCCTGCTTCAAGGAAACTAATGCTGGGAGTCCCTGGGTCTGTCTCCAGGCCTACCAAGACAGCCCTGAAGTGCCTGTCCCACCCAAGAGTGTCTCTCTCCCAGCCCTTGTGAAGGCATCCTCTGTCTAGCACTCCCCAAAGCCCAAGAACGGTCCCCTGGGCACCTGCGGGTGGCTGCCAAGGCTTCTCCAAGAAGACCTCGCCACGTGGGCCTCAGCTGCGTGCAGGCCTCTCCTCCCAGGCTGAGAGAGCACTTGGGGAAATCACAGCATCCCTTGTGTCTGTTGACCTTCCTCCTGGGATTCCCCAGAAGTACTCAAAGCCCACCTCCCCTGCAGACAGCCACTCCAAGCCCTGCCTCTACCCTTCCCTCCCTCAGGATGAGCTCTCCCCTGAGGGGGATCCACAGCCCGTGCTAGCAGTGGGCTAGCAGACCACCCGGCACTCTGAATCCTGGGACCGCCCCACCCCACCCCATGCACTGCTGGTCACTGGGAGCACTCAAGACAGGAAGGTAAGCCAGAGAGACTTGTGTTTTCCTTTGTAAAAAAAAAAAAATATATATATATATATATGTATGGGAAATTGAAGATGCTGTTACAATGTTATAAATTACAAGTTGCAATTTTTTTTAAGTGAAAAAAAGATTTCAGCAAGTGAGATAAGGTGGTATCAGCACCACAGCAACCACCTTCAGCTGTTAGCACTTTGCAGCTTGAAAGTGACTTTGCTGGCCTTTAATCACAAGATTCACAACCAGCCTATGAGACAGGAGTCAAGATTTTCCCCATTTCACAGGTGAGTAAATGGAGGCTCAGAGAGGTCGGGTGATTTGCCCAGGGCTGCACAGCTAGGACAAAGAATGGGAATCTAAACATTTTGGCTCCAACATACTGGCTATATCAAGCTGCTGACAGCCTTTTTAAAACTATGAAGTGTTACACAAATGTCAGGCATTAATAATTATTATCACTTCCACCGTGTGGAGCTTGGCTTGAAGCCCCTGTGCAGCCCACACTTCAGCTCTGCTGCGCTGCGCACGCTCCTCTTTCCACTCGCCTGTCCCCAGCTGGCCTTTGATGAAAACGCGCCATCAGGAGTGGGTAGAGCTATCTTGAGATTCTCCTGGCCAAGGCTCCAGGCTCCCAACAAAATGTGAATCCCCGTCTGGTTTTACATAAGTCTTGTACTGTCTGGCTTTGTACTGTCCTGACTCCGAGTGTGTCCAGAAACACCGAGGTCTCGCAGGGTGCCTCCACTGTTCCAAAGGCAATACTCATGGAGTGGGACACACGGAATGGATGAGGGCAGCCTGTCTGATGCGGCGTGAGGCTCGGAGGTGACCGCCCCTGGAGGATGCTCCCATAGGCATCTCTATGGCTCAGAGCCATTCCAGCTTCTCAGCACAGAGCTTTAATGCTTCCCGCATGGTTAGCTTTTGCTGGAGCCTGAATTCCCTCTTCTAAAGTGTTGGGAGAGATGCAGCAATGTAGAAGACAGGGAGTAGCAAGTGGGGGAAGGTTCTGGGGATTGGGAAAGTCAAATACTCCCTCAGAAACATTTCAGTGTATAAAGGCTGAGAAACATATGGATTGAATTTTCCCAAAGAATACACAAAGAATTTAAAAATTAAAGGGCTAGGGTGGAGGTTGGATTTTTTTTTTTTTTTTTTAGATGATTGGCTGTTTTTCCCCCAGAGCATATTTTGGGGAATTTTATTGGCAGCCAAACCACTTACAGCATCCTGAGATATTAACCAGACATGGAGTCATCCAAGTGACCTATCACCCAGCTCAGCAGTTTAGCAAGCTGTCTGTCTCTCCCTGTTTCTGAGCACACATTCCTGCCTGCTCCACACCCAGAGGCTGAAGAGATACAAGATGACTGTAGGTATTCCTGCTGCCAGTTGGTACCCTTTGACTGTGGTCTGCAGGGACTGGGGGTCACCCAGTGTGAGCTCCAGAATATTGGCTAATAAAAGTCAGGCGGTGACGACGAATCTGGCCTGAACTTCTCCATGGTTCAGTTTCATCATCTGACAAATGGGAATAATAAAAGCGCTTCTCTCATACTTAATTACTAAGAATTAAATGGACATGTAAAATGCTTAGTTCTGTGCCTCACAAACTTTGGCACTCAAAAAAACTAATAAAAATAATAGCAATTATTATTATTACTATATGATATGTACATATATATCAATACCTAGAGTGGAGTTCTTCAGGACAATATGAAGGCAACCAAAGGATTCATAACTATTCATTAAATATTTCTTGAAGGCCTGATGTATCAGTCAAGGTCAGCTAGGTTATTTTGCGATAACAATCATCCCCATCGTCTCAGTGACTCAAAACAACAAGGCATCTTTCTTGCCAACATTAGGTACCTCAGGCTGCAGGGGCTCAGCTCTACCCAGCCCTAAGGGGTGTGGGCAAGCATACAGCATGACTCCGGAACGCCCCTTTTGGAGGCAGCACATGTCACCTTTAATGCACATTTCAAGAGCCAAAACAAATCCAACGGCCATTTCGGGGGAGTGGGGAGAATGTGGTTCTACTCTGAGCCAGAAGGGGCAGAACAGGAAGAGGCAGCAGAGACAATGAAGGAATTTTACCAACCAGCTGCCCCTCTCGGTGCTTGGGATGTAACAGTGAACAAACCCTGCCCTCAGAGACCTTATCATCCAGTGAAGGGAGAAAAAGAATAGACACAGTAAACTGAGGGCTACAGTTTGTTTCAGGTTTTTTATTTGTATTTATTGGAGCATAGTTGAATCACAACGTTGAGTTAATTTCAGGTGTACAGTATAGTACCCCTGTATACATTCAGCTATTCATGCATGCATGTGTGCTAAGTTACTTCAGTCATGTCCGACTCTTGCAACCCTATGGACTGTAGCCTGCCAGGCTCCTCTGTCCACGGGATTCTGCAGGCACAAATACTGGAGTGGGTTGCCATTTCCTTCTCCAGGGGATCTTCCCAACCCAAGGACCAAACTTGGGTCTTCTGCGTCTCCTGCATTGCATGTGGATTCTTTACCACTGAGTCACCAGGGAAGCCCTATACATATACATATATTCATTCTTTTTCAGATACTTTTCCAATACAGGTTATTACAGAATATTGAGTAGAGCTTCCTGTGCTATATAGTAGATCTTTGTTGGTTATTTATTTTATACATAATAGTGTGTGTGTTAATCCCAGTTTCCTAATTATACCTCCCCACTCCCTGCCCCATTTTCCCCTTTTGTAACTGTAAGTTTGTTTTCAAAAACTGCGAGTCTGCTTTTGTTTTGTAAATAAGTTCATTTATATCATTTTTTAAATTAGATTGCACATCTGAATAATATCATGATATTTGTTTTTCTCTGACTTAGTACGATAATCTCTAGATTCATTCATGCTGCCACAAATGGCATTATTTCATTATTTTTAATGGCTGAGTAATATCAAAATATTTCAAGCTAGGCTTCAGCAGTATGTGAACTGAGAATTTCCAGTTGTACAAGCTGGGTTTTGAAGAGGCAGAAGAACCAGAGATCAAATTGCCAACATTATTTGGATCATGGAGAAAGCAAAGGCGTTCCAGAAAAACATCTACATCTTCTTCATTGACTATGCATTAAGCACCAACTATGTACCAAGAAGCATGCTAGTTCATTTCAAGAACTGCTGAATCAGCTACAAACCCATCTATATTAGTCAATCTGTTCAGTCATTAAGTCACGTCTGATTCTTTGTGACCCCATGAGTTGCAGCATACCAGGCTTCCTGTCCTTAGTCAACCTAGGCTGCCATAACAAAAGGCCATGGTCTGAGTGGCTGAAACAATGGAAATTTTCTTTTCTCACAGTTTCTGTAGACTGGAAATCCAAGGTTAGAGTGCCATCAGAGTCAGATTCTGGCAAGGTTTCTCCTTCTGGCTTGCTGATAGCCCCCTTTTCACTGTGTCGTCATGCAGTGAAAAGGAAGAGAAAGAGGGTGCTCTGGTGTCTCATCCTCATCTTGCTGCTGCTAAGTCACTTCAGTTGTGTCCGACTCTGTGCGACCCCATAGAGGGCAGCCCACCAGGCTCCCCCACCCCTGGGATTCTCCAGGCAAGAACACTGGAGTGGGTTGCCATTTCCTTCTCCAAAGCATGAAAGTGAAAGTGAAGTTGTTCAGTCGTGTCTGACTCTTCGTGACCCCACGGACCCCAAGGATGGTGGCTCCTCCATCCATGGGATTTTCCAGGCAAGAGTACTGAAGTGGGGTGCCATAGCCTTCTCCACATCCTCATCTTATAAGGGCACTAATCCCATCATGAGGGCCCCATCCTCATGACCTCACCTAACTACCTCCCAAATTAGATAAATCTAATTATCTCTCTTCTGGCACATGGGCTCAGAATTTGCATCTTGCAAGTTGCAGAGCGAGGGCTTGTTAGTTGTAGCACAGGGGTTCAGTTGCCCTGGAGCATGTGGGATCCTCCCAGACAAGGGATAAAACTGGTACCCCATGTATTGCAAGGTGGACTCTCAACCACTGGACTACCAGGGAAGCCTGGTTTTCTCTGTTGTAATGCCACATGTGGAGTGTGGAAATTATTGATGAGATGGGGCACTCTTGTACTTGTGCCCTAGCCTCTCCAAGGGTACCATACAGCCAATGAGCTACTATCACATTGGTGGTTACAGCTTCAACCTATGAATTTGGCAGGGGGACACAGACATTCAGTCCATAACACCATCTAACCAGGTCATCATCTGCAAGATCATTTTTAATGAGAGTCCTCATTAAGGTCCATGCTTCAATTCAGAGTGTATTATTGCACAGATCCTGCAGTCTGGTGACCACACTATTAAAGAAATGAGACCATTTCTTTGCTGAAGGCTTACAAATTGTATATTTAATAATCTTCTCAAAAGGTTTTGCCAAGTTTCAGGTAGGTTGGTATTGTAATCTACCTCTTGTCCCAGTTTTTAAAAATTGGTTTAAAATCTACCCATCTCCTGGCATCTCTTGCCTTTTCCAAGACTCCTCGAAGAGGACCAATCAGAGTTTGGGGATATTCTTTGCAGGTTCTGCCCATGCTCTGGGTGTATCTGAACTAGGTTAAAGGTGCCAGGAACTCCCTTCCTTGTGTAACTGGATAATTTCTTAATAATTTCTCCTTTAAATGTCCTGATCCCAAGATTGGTGAAGGTAGCTACATCCTTATGTGTTCCTTTCTATGGGAGTTTTGTACAACAAGGTCAACAATAGAAGTACTTACTTGGCTGTCTAGTCCAGAATTGGTTGGAGAGATTATGATAAATACTTTCAATCACAATTGGAAGAGTAGGGGACAGAATTCCCTGAGGCACAAAAAAGAATCATCAATCAAGGTGCGAGGTAGCAGGACTGAACAGTGAGGAGGAAGTGAGAAGTCCTGGGTGGTTGGCTGCCTGGTACCCTTGGAGACGCTAGGGCACAAATACAAGAGTGCCCCATCTGATCAATGAATCCACACCCTACATGTGGAATTACAGCAGAGAAAACCAGGCTTCCCTGGTGGTCCAGTGGTTGAGAGTCCACCTTGCAATGCAAGGGGCACCAGCTTGATCCCTTGTCTGGGAGGATCCCACATGCTCCAGGGCAACTGAACCCCTGTGCCACACTAACAGGCCCTCGCTCTGCAACCTGCAAGATGCAGCTTCTGAGCCCATGCGCCACAACTACCAAAGCCCGTGCATCCTAGAGCCTGTGCTCTGCAACTAGAAAGCAGTCCCACTCTCTGCAACTAGAGAAAAGCAATGAAGACCCAGCACAGCCAAAAATAAAGAAATAACTGCTAAACAATAACAGAAAACCTTCAAGGGATCACTGAGTTCAGACCAGGAGGATATCAGCCACGACCATAATGACCTAGAGTTGTGTGACTTTGAACAAGTTCCTCCACCTCTCTGGGTCTCAGTTTCTTTATCTGTGAAATGGAGGTGTTAGTGTTATTTGTCTCAGGTTTTGTTATGAGGATTAAATGAGTTCCTATATGCAAATACTTACAGCAGTGCCTGGGGTCTCCCCCAGACTACCAGCCAGGAGACTGAGCCCCATCCAAGCCCCATATAACTGCAGACCCAGTAGACATCACATGGAGAAAAAGCACCTCTCAGGCAGGCCCAGTGAGCCCACAGAATCATGAGATAATGCAATGGGCTTTGGTGGCATTTTTTTTGTTTGAGGAGTGGAGGTTAGTATATTAACTTTTTTTTTAACTGGAGTCAAGATATATACTGCGCTGTCCTGGCAGCTGGGTGGTAGAGAATCTGCCTACCAGTGCAGGAGATGAAGTTTCCATCCCTGGATCTGGAAGATCCCCTGGAGAAGGAATGGCAACCCCACTCGAGTATTCTTGCCTGGAGAATCCCATGGATAGAGGAACCTTGTGGGCCACAGTCTGTGGGATCACAAAAGAGTCAGACATGACTTAGCGACTAAGCAACAACAATGAAACATACATTAACAACAACAAAAACATACATGACATACACTTTATCATCTTAACCTTTTTACGTGTACAGGTCAGTGGCGTTAACTGCGTTCACATTGCTGTGCCACCATCACCACCATCCAGCCACAGAATTCTTCTCATCTTCCTAAACTAAAACTCCATCCTCATTAAACACTAACTCGCTGTTGCCCCAGCCCTTGGCACCCGCCATTCGACTTTGTGTCTATGAATTCTACTACTCTACGTACCTCATTCGAGTAGAATCACATAGTATCTGTCCCTTCATGACTAGATTATTTCACCAAGCATAATGTCTTTATCATCCATGGTATAGCATGTGTGAGAATTTCCTTCCTTTTTAATTTCCTTCCTTTTAAATAATATTCTCTGTATGTATGTGTATACCACATTTCCTTTATCCATTCATCCATTGACGGACATTTGGATTGCTTCCACCTGTAGGATATTACTTAAGAATAATACTGCCAGGAACATGTGTGTACAAATATCTCTTCAAGTTTTCAAAGTTCAGAGTAGAAACCCAGAAGCAGGATTGCTGTATCATATAGTATAATAATTCTATTTTTAATTTTTTTGCGAAACTGCCATACTGTTTACCATAGCTGCAGCATCATTTTACACTTCCACCGACAGTGCACAAGTGTTCCAGTTTCTCCACATCCTCACCAACACATACTGTTTTCTGTTTTTCAGGGTTTTGTTTGTTTCGATAGTAGGCATCTCAGTGGCTGTGAGGTGTTGGGTTGGTTTGTTACGCAGCGGTAGGTAACCAAGACGTTGCATTTGCAGTCCCGATGCTTCCCTAGCTGTCTAGTTACCGTGGGCTCTAACATGGCACGCTGACCTCCCCACATAGTCTGCCATCTATTCTTTCCAATTTTTCTTGCTGCCTGAGAAGTCTAGAGTAGGTGGTCCCTAAAGAGACCATTGGAGAAGCATATTGAGAATTTCCCCCAACACTGTTTTCTGAAGAATTAGACACCCTGCCTCCCTGGACTTACTGTAACATTTTGACTTTGGCTTTCATAGGAAATTCTGAAACTTCAAGGTAGAACTGGATTTAAGGCCATGGCTGGCCACCCTCATTTACCATTGTAGACACAGATCTCATACCCCTGAAGTCTTGTATATTTCTTCATGTGTTCACATATAAATCTAACTTTTCATTGACTCCCACATTCACATGTTCAGATACAAGGTCAGACCTTTATGACACAATTACAGTGAAGTTCAGCCAAGGTCAATCTGTCTAGCTGCCCTGGAGCCCTCAGCAGACCTGCAGGCTGGAAGAGATGCCAGCCCGGTGGAAATAGAAGGGAAGGTCCTGGGTGCTGGGATCTCATGAACAGCTTTCATAAGCTCTGTGTTCAGGCCTCTTCCCTGCTGATTAAATCAGAATCTCTGAGTGTGGAACCCAGGAATCCGTATTGACTGGTGACTCCTACATATACCAGCCAAGTTTGAAAACCAAAAAATCTTCATCTATCATCAAACATGGGCCTAGAGCAGAGATTTTTTTTAAACTGGGGCCAAGTTCACATGACATAAAATTAACCATTTTAAAGTGTATAATACAGTGGCATTTACTACACCCACCATGTTGTGCAACTACCACATCTATCCAGCTCATTTTCGTCACCTCAAAAGGAAAGCCTGTACACCTCAAGCTAGCATTCCCCACAGCCCCTGGCAATGGCTAGTCTGCTATTTCTACCCAAGCCATGTCCTTTACTCGGAGAGAGCTTCTGCACATGTTTACCAGGTGATTTGGAAGATCAAAGTGCCCAATCTTCAGAGTGAAATGAATCACTCCCTCATCTGATTTCCCATGAAATCTTGTGCACACATTCTGCTATTTGTCTTATTTATTGGGGCTTCTTCGTGGGTTCATCTTTTCACACTCACATTGGAAATTCCCTTACAGAAGAGTCAGATCTGCACCAGAAATAGTAATAATAACAGAGGCACCACTAAAAATATTTGCCAGCCATCACAGACTTAGAGAACGAACTTATGGTTGCCAGGGGGGAAGGATTGGGGGTGGGGGGAAGAGTTAGAAAGTTGGGGATTGACGTGTACATACTGATATATTTAAAATAGATAATCAACAAGATCCTACTGTATAGCAAAGGGGAAAAAATTATTTACCAACCAAAAAAAAAAAAATCTGTTTCTGTGGAACCTAATCTGGATATGTCATATAAATGGAACCATATGATGTGACCTTTTGTTTTCAACTTTTTTCACTTAGAATATGTTTATCATGTTGTAGCATGTATCAGAACTTCATCCCTTCTTATACCTGAATAATATTCTATTGGGTGGGTAGATGACGTTTTGTTTATCCACTCATCAGTGGAAGGATATTTAGGTTGTTTCTGCCTTTTATTTACTAGGAATAATGTGGCTATGAACATTCATGCACAAGTTTTTGAGTATCTGTTTTTTATTATTTTGGGGGTCTATATCTAAGACTGGAATTCCTGGATCGTATGGTAATTCTATGTTTAACTTTTTGATGATCCGCTAAACCATCTTCCACAGCAGCTGCACTATTTTGTATTCCCACCAACAACCTACGAGGTTTCCAATTTCTTCACATCCTCGTCAACACTTGTTATTTTTCAGTTTTCTTTTTTTTATTATTACAGCAACTCTAGTAGGTGTGGAGTGGTATCTCATTGTGGCTTTAATTTTCATTTCCCTAATGACTAATGATATTGAGCCTCTTTTCACGTGCTTGTTGACCATTTGTATATCTTTGGAGAAAGGTTTATTCAAGACCCAAATATTTCATATTCCCCAGTCCTCACAACTGAAAGAAAAGGATTGTGCATGCTTTTAATAGATGAAGAAAAAGAGACTAGGAGAGGTTAGGTTGTCCCAAATCCAACTGGTGATGGAAAGGAAGGTCTACCTGACCCTGAAATTCACACCACACACATGCCCCAAACATCTGAGTGTGCAGATGCTAGTGCCAAGTGAGAAGCTGCAGGGTGTGGAGGAGGGGTGAGCACACAGCACTGGAGCCGCCATGGAGGTCTTCAGGTGGGAAGTGGGGAGAGGGTTCCGCATGGATTTGCAGTGGCAGAGAAAGACACAGTGTAAGGGGCAGGGCACACTGAAGGGGACCCCGTGGCCAGGTCTGTGTCCGCAACAAAGAAAGACATGGCTAATGTGAACCACTGTGAGCTACTTGAGTTTCATGCTCTGGGCTCCCTTGGGCCCCAGTAACTCTCAAGCTTGGCCATACTCTGCTCCAGTTCCGGAGTCTGGGATGGACTCAGACAGACCCAGCCGATTCCAGGGTCACACAATTGGAAGCAGAAAGTCCGAGCCCTGCACAAGCCACCACCGCAGCTGCAGGAAGCCTGGAGGTGTGAGCCGACGTTTCTGTTAAACTTCCAGCTTCATCAGAAACCCGTGCCAGAAAATGGCTTTGCAGCTGTGTGTGTGTGTGTACACGGACTCCAACATGGGCCCTTTAAGAATCCAACCTCCACCTCTAAGAGGTGCAAATTGAAATTGGGATGAGGGTCCATGAGGTGTGAGGAGTTCCGACAATCTGAGGCTGAGGAGAAATAAGGACCAGAACTGCCCTCAGGCCTGGCAGGCAGCCTTCAACTCTGGAAATGATGCTGAAATATTTAAGCCTCTCTCTCCTGGGGCTTCCTGTTTCCTATTTGGTCTCTGGTTTCCAAGCAACACATGAATACCCTGCCCCAACTCCTGAAACGTTCAGGTCTCCAAGTGTCCCTCTTAACGCTGAAGTGCACATCTGTAATGAGTTTCCGATCTGCGGGGTCTGCCATCCATTCTGCTCTCTCCGGAGGACAATAGCAACCGAAGATGCCTTGTGGTTTGAGTGTGTGTGTGTGTGTGTGTATTTCCCCCTTTGTAAGTTCCTTCAGTTTAATAAATCCTGCAAAGTCAGTTTGGCTGGATCTGGTGTGGGGGTGAGACAGGAGATTTAGGGTTTGATTTAGTAAAGAATTGAGTCTTGGCAGGAGGCCAGCAGTGCTGGGAGAAGGTGAGGGAATAAGTAAGTGGAGTCGACCAGCTGCTGTGCTGTTGGCTGGAAGGAGAGAGGAGCTGCTTTTGCTTTGGGTGACTCTGATGGGCTTCAGGGGACATGAAGCCCTTTTTTAGATGCATGGAGAACCCGGTTTCTGAGTCCAGAGCAGCTGGCAGGGTTGCAGTATAAAAGTAAGGGCGGTAGAAATTTGGGGAATTGCCTTAGTTTTTGTTTTGAGTTCGAGAATACAAGATATATAGTTTTCAAAGTTGAATAGCACCTCAGGGCTTATCACAAAAAACAAGCAGTCCTCAGCCACTTCTATCCCCTCCCAAGCCCCTAACCCCGGGGACAGCCACCTTTATTTCCTATAGCTATTTTTTAATGACCCTCCATATTGAAAAGATTATCTCTTAGTTTATTTTTCATTTTAGACATCCTTTATTGCCTTCTACGGAGAAGGCAATGGCACCCCACTCCAGTACTCTTGCCTGGAAAATCCCATGGATGGAGGGGCCTGGTGGGCTGCAGTCCATGGGGTCGCTAGAGTTGGACACGACTGAGTGACTTCACTTTCACTTTTCACTTTCATGCATTGGAGAAGGAAATGGCAACCCACTCCAGTGTTCTTGCCTGGAGAATCCCAGGGACGGGGGAGCCTGGTGGGCTGCCGTCTATGGGGTCACACAGAGTCGGACACGACTGAAGTGACTTAGCAGCAGCATTGCCTTCTACCAGAAAAGATAAGGATTTATCTCTCTACACACCCCCTACACACATACATACACTTCTACTCTCTCACCTTACAGTAAGTTTTGGTTTTTTGGTTTATTTGTTTTTTTAATTTTTACAACATTGTGTTGGTTTCTGCCATACAACAATGCAAATCAGCCATAATTACACAGTAAGATTTATGGCAGTTTTTGAAAATCAGTATTCAGTATTTGTATTATTACTAGGTAAATACCCAGCTGAGGCTTCTGGCCCCAGATTATGCTGCTGCTGCTAAGTCACTTCAGTCATGTCCGACTCTGTGCGACCCCTTAGACAGCAGCCCACCAGGCTCCCCAGTCCCTGAGATTCTCCAGGCAAGAACACTGGAGTGGGTTGCCATTTCCTTCTCCAATGCATGAAAGTGAAAAGTGAAGGTGAAGTCGCTCGGTCGTGTTTGGTCCCAGATTATACTTTCCCATATATACAGCTTCCTCACATCTGCCCCACCCCTACATGGACAACTGCCCCTTTTGTTTGCTTTCTTCTCTACTTACCTATGATTAATTTTTCTCCAAAATGCACTGTGAGCAGACCTCGGACAATGGGCCACTTTTGTGTTTTCTCTGAGACACCAGCCTTGACTCTGACCTGGGCCTGACAGAACACGAGGGGCTGTCAACCAGGGCTTGGCTTCGACCTTACCCTGGAGGTCCCTGTCACCTCCCTCCCAAGATTCTTATACACCCAGTGTTCCCTTTCTTGGCTTCCTCCCTCATTTTGCTGAACTCCTGCTCTAGTAGCTTTGAGACCAGGCTGCCTGGGAGGTACATCGTCTTAAAGCCTACAGGTTTGAAACGCCTTTAGTCTGTCCTTCCAAGATTAAGAGTTTGGCTGGAAATAGAAGCTGTGACTGGAAGGCATTTCTCCCATTATTTTGAATATATCACTTTCTTGTCTGCTGGTTCTCAGTGCTGCTGGTGATGAGAAACCTCATCCCTTTCTCACTACTGATCTTTGCTGTGAGTTTATTCCTCGACTTCATAGGATCATCTCTTTATTCTGGATGTTCTGATGATTCAAGATTAAGTACCTCAGGTTAGCTCTATTTTCATTCTTCTTGCTGGTGCCCTGTGGGACCTTTCAAGCTGGTGATTCATGGCCTCAGACGCTGAAAATGTTTCTTGTATTAGTTTATTGATAACATCCTCCTCAATTTCCCCTGTCTCTCCCACTGAAACTTCTCTAGTGTATGATGTTTAACCACCCTGTTTTCCATCTCTCTTTTTGTTCCACTTTCTGAGAGATGTCATGAATTTACATTCTATCCCTCCTACTGAGTTTATTTTGACTATCATATTTCCAGAAACTATTTCTTATTCTCTGGGTATATATGCTGTCCTCTCTTTTGTGGACCCTGATCTTTCTGAGGATCATTATAATCATTTAAGTTTTCTTCTGCACCTTATATTATCTTTATTTCCTTAATTCCTTTCCTGAATTTCTGTTTGTTTGCTTGTTTTGTCTCCATCTTTAAACATTGGGGGTTATCTGGTATGGATAAAAATACATAAGCCAAAAGAGCAAAACATAAATAAGCCTCCCTTTAGAAGCAAAATATAATTATACATATATATATAAGCTCCCCTCTTAAGGAAAAAAATTAGGCTTTCTTTCAATAAAATACTTTGCTAGGTAAACTCACTAGTGTAAAATTTAAAATCCAAATCAGATTGCATTTTTCTGTACACTATATTTTCTGTTCTTAAGAAGTCCTGACACTCAAGGAATAGAAAATAAGAAAACTTGTGTTAAAACTTTGTTTTCTATTTAAGAAACACATAGAAAACACCTCTTATTCTTGAATTAGTCATCAGATTTGTGAAACCTTATTTTGATAATTATGTTATCATAAATTTATGACCACATGAATACTATTAGTGGTTCAAAATCCATGTAAGCCTTTTTTCATAAAAAGCATGGTTTTCAAAACTCAATGTAAATTCCTAGCAGATAAAGATAATTCTACTTGTTGTCTTACTTCTGCAGTAAAGCAATAGTTATTTTAAATATGCACTGGCATGCCTCACTTTATGGCACTTTGTAGATACTGAGGTTTTTACAAATTGAAGATTTGTGGCAACTCTGCATTTTTCAGTGATAAAGTATTTTTTAATTAAGGTGTGTACATTTTTTTTTAGACATTATGCTATTGCACACTGGATAAACTACAATGTAGTATAACCATAACTATTACATGCACCAGGAAACAAAAAAAAATGGTTTTTTGTACCAAGTGACTTGCTTTATTGTAATATCTGCTTTATTGTGGTGCTCTGGAAATTCCCTATCTCTGAGGTATGCCTGGACAGTGTTTTCCGAGCATTTTTCCTAAAGTTTGAACTTAAGGCAGAGTGTGTGTTTGTTGGTTCCCTGATGATTTTCTCCCGCTCTGGTGACCCTGGGCTGCCCGGGGGTGACTGGGTGGTGGGTCTTCTCTGAGTACTGGGGCCAGGCGTGGGGGCTGCAGGAGCTCTCCACAGAGTGACCAGGTTGAGATCTGCTTATTTTGTTGGGAGGACCCAAATTTCAATAGCTGTAGGTCTTTTCACCCAGGCTCATCAGTTTTTCCAGAGAAGAACCCTCCAGTTGCTGGCCTGGAAGTACCTTCAATTGCTGGACTGCTCAGATCAGGGTGGAAAGAGGGCCCTGGTGCCTCAGAGAGTAGTGTCGGGCCTTTCGGTCAATTGTCTCACCTTCAGTGAGTGCCTTTCTCCCCGTCTGCTGGGCCTTGTGACGTGGAAGGTAGTCTGCTGGTCTATTTCTGTAGTGAGTAAACTTCTCATCACCCATGGGGGTGAGGGAAGGAGAGGTGGGTTCCAACTCTCCCTGTGTGCTCTGCTGCAGTTAGTCTCTTTTTAAAGTTGTTGACATCTCTTATCTTTGTCTTTGGGAGTTTACACATTTTGTATTTTTTTCTTTCTTTCTTTCCTTTTTTTTTTTTTTTTTGGTGGCCATGCCATAGGCATGCTGGATCTTAGTTCCCTGACCAGGGATTGGACCCATGCCCTCTGAAGTGCAAGCTCTGAGTCTTAACCACTGGACCACCAGGGAAGCCCCAGTATTCCTTGATGAAAGTTCTTAAATAGAGTTTGAGGAGGGAAGAGAGACATACATATGTTTTCAATCCATTTTGTTTAACCCAAAGTTCTCATTTTTCTTTGGGGATGACCAGAGAGTGTGCCCATCAGACTCCAGCTCCTTCATGAATGCCTTCCCAACTACTCATTTATTCACTTATCTATTCATTTATTTAACCACTATTTTTTCAGTGTCCCAGCTTCAGAGCCTAGTGGAACACTCATGTAGACAGACAGAAGCCAGTGTGACAAGGCTCATACTTCACAGATATGGGACTCAAATCTGGGTTTTTGAATCAAACCCAGAGCTCTTTCCATATGAGAATCCAAGTTAAAGAGTCATATATACAGTGGGCTGTCCGTGCTCACATGTTCCACATCTGCAGATTCAACCGACTGCGGCTAAAAAGTTGTGCTTTTTTTTAATTTCCAGAAAGTTCCAAAAAGCAAAACTTGAATTTGCAGTGTTCTGGCAACCCTCTGTATAGTATTTACATTGTATTAACAACTAATATACCTAGCATTTACACTGTATTAGGTATGATAACTAATCCAGAGATGATTTAAAGTACATAGGAGGGGCTTCCCTGGTGGTCTAGTGGTTAAGAATCCGTCTGCCAATGCAGGGGACACGGTTTGATCTCAGGTCTGGGAAGATCTCATATGCCACGAAGCAGCTAGCCCTGTGTGCCGCAACTACTGAGCCTGTGAGCCCTAGAGCCTGCGTGTTCCACAAGGGAAGCCACCTCAGTGAGAAGCCCGTGCACCGCAACTAGAGAGCAGCCCCTGCTCACCACAACAAGAGAAAGCCCGCACAGCAACAAAGACCCAGCACAGCCTAAATAAATGTATAAATAAATCCGTCAGGAAAGTACATAGGATATGCATAGTTTATATGCACACATTATACCACTTTATATAAGGGACTTGATCAAGGGATTTGGGGATCCTGGGGGCCCTGGAACCAATCCCCAGTCCCCAGTAGATACTGAGGAGTGGAGGTGATTGTACTGCCTTCCAAAGCCCTGAGCTGGGCAACACAAAAGAAGCTTTCTTCCCTCCGGAGAAGGCGAGCACTCCGCTCTGCAGGGCGGGAAGCAGTGGGGAGCTTGGGGGTCATGAGTACGGAAACAGTGGTTGTAGGTTCATCTGTCGTGGGTGCTCTACCAGAGCCAGGTCATTGGACAACCCCCTAGACCCCGTCCAATTCTCAATGCCTTACTTCAGGGCAACCCATCGACCCAAGCTTGAATCCTGTGCCCTGAGCTGAGATTTCCGCTTGGAATGATGTCTACCAGGAGTCACTAGGTGACCCTAGCAGCTCCCCCAGCAGTGTCCTAGCCCATAAAAGTTGATTCTCTCAGTCCCCTGACTTGAAACTGGATCCTCACTGAGACTGGAACACTGTTTCCAAATTCTTGATAGGCATTTAACTTCAGCATTCAGGAAGAAGAAATTGAATTCCTGGGAATTCTTAGAAATTTGCCAAATCGCGTTATTCTTGAAATACTTTCAACATTCTTCAGGTTGTTGTTCAGTCATTCAGTCTTGTCTTACTCTTTGCGACCCCATGGACCGCAGCACGCCAGGCTTCCCTGTCCTTCATTTTCTATGCTCTTTACTTATTATCATGCATACCTAAAATTTTTTGTTTGATATATAAGAAGTGTTAAGTTCAATGGTATTCATGAAGAATCACTGCCTATATAGTGAATATTCAAATACAGGAGAACAAGCGCGTGTTTTGGGCTGTGCTGTATTTGGATAATGTCACATTCAGATCTTCTCACAAGGTGAACAGTGCTACCCAAAACTGTGTTAAAATTGCCAGGATAGCGGACTTAGTTTTGCTTTCAAAACTTGTTATTTCTTGGAATACTACTCATAGGATTTGAAAAAGGTGTACAAACTATATGTACCTATTTATTTATTTTGTTTGCAACAATAACTCAAGCGCTAGACAGGGCCACAAACACACATTCATATCATAACAGCTTTAAGCAAGGCAGACTATATAGTGACCACATCTCTCCTATGACTTCCCATCCCTGTTCCCCAAAACATCGACCTTTACCATCAACTCAGCGTTACCAGCACTTTTTACTTCTGATTTCGCTAGATGTCAGTGGAATCCCTCACACCAGTCATGTCTCTGTGTTGGTTGTTAAGCGTCAATTCTCATAGGAGAAATGTGATACTTTTTCCTGTATTATGGATTGATTTTTCTCAGGATTCAGGATTTGGAAAAGCATACTAATTTCCCAAGAAATGCCCAGAAGAAATGTCTGCATAGAAACAGTAGGCCGCAGTTATTTTTTGCCTGATTTCTGAAGGAAGCACCTTGTTAAACATAATAATGTCAGATGAGAAATGCAAGGGAAAGGAAGGTGGCAGGTTTGGCCCCAGTTACCCGGTCACTGCCTGTTAGGGGCAGTCCCCTGGGTGCATGGCCACTCAGGCACAAGCAGCCTTTGTTATTCCCTCAAGGGCCTCCTGGGAGCAGTCAGATCCCCGACCCCATTCTACTCTTCAGATTCAGCATTCATGGGGCAACAACCATGTACTGAGAAGCATGCGAGGTGCAGGGGACATGTAGATTAGTAAAACACAGCTTCTGTCCTCAGGAGATCTGGTCTCCTCTAAGGACTACTCACAGCAGGGTCTGGTGGGGCCAAGGGGGGCCGTCGCAGTGACCCCAGCCTCTATCCCATCTTGTCATCTGCAAGCTTCACCTCTCACTCCCGGGAGATCCCAGATATGTTTTCCCCCGGTCACAGCTGAAGTTGCAGCATCAACACCTGTGTGTGCTCTTGTCTCTCTGGGGCACCCAAGTGGAGAGAAGGTAAGGGTAAGTTGAAAGGATCTGTTTTATTCCCTATGTCTATTGTCTCTACTTGTCAAATCAGTGGAAAGTGTAGAAGGGCCATATGTTTACTGGAAGGAAGGGCAAGGCCCCAGAGAGGCTGGGGACCCAGGTGTGCTCTGGCTTCCATCTGGGAGGGGAAGAAATTCTCCACCAGAAGCAACACAAGTTGGGTGGTAGAAAGAGAAGAAGGCAAGCCAATTATTCCTGGAAGAAGGAGGAAGTAGAGAGAGAGAGAGAGGTTCCAGGCAAGGGTGGATTTAACATGAAGCTAATAAAGCACAAGCTTTGGGACACCTCACTGGCAAGAACATGGGAGAGCCTTTAGCAATTGCTTAAAATGTATAAAACTTGAAAAAAGGAGGTGTATTAACCATTATCAATTAAGACTATCGTCTTAGATGATTGATACGTATACAATGGGAAAAGTTTCCCTCTTTGAGTTAATTAAAACATCCATCACCTAAAAAAAAAAAAACTAGTCTTTTCCCACTTTGACATCTCTTGGTCACACTTGGTTTCATGGTGGATGGTGGGCTATGGGCTGGCTTTGGAATGCTATGGGCATTTTTAGTATCCAAGGGAAAATGGAGCCAAGAGTGCATTGTATATACGCGATTTGCAGTGACTTCCTAGTATAGTTAAATAATTTTTAGCACCTTTTCCTAGTGTAGGAATGGCCTGTAGGCGTGTTCCTACTGTCTACTTATGACAAATGACCAAAGGCCATATTACAATATGAATGTGACCTCCGTACCTAGTACCGGAAGTAGGTGGGAAGTGTGAGAGAAACTACTTTCAAAATGTACAGAAATCAGAAGCTAGTGTGTGGAAAAATCCCTCCAGTCATCATAAATCTATAAGACGGAATTTGATTGTTAGTAATGCAGTTCGATCCCTGGGTTGGGAAGATCCCCTGGAGGAGGAAATGGCAATGCACTCCAGTATTCTTGCCTGGGAAATCCCATGGACAGAGGAGCCTGGTGGGCTGCAGTCCATGGGGTCACAGAGTCAGACAGACACAACAGGGCAACTGAGCACACACACACAATATACAGTCAAAGTTTTCTTCTGTGGAGATTCTCTCTTGTCACGAATATACTTAATAATGTAGCATATCGCAACTTTAAGCACACCACATGTTTTCCATCTTTGTTAGGACTGACAAATAGAATGTATGAATTCCTGAGTTTGTAAGCATAAACCGGTAGCAATATTACATAAACTGCTGATCAGCTGTAGTAAAGAGTGAATTATCTTTCTGTTCTCTCTATAGAAAATGATATTACAAATTGCCGGCAAATGAAGTGCTTGTCAAAGAGTAAGCAGCCGAAACACCTGGAAAAATACTATAGAGGTGTGGTGGGCGGTTAACAAAAAGGTTATTTTTCTGGATTTTGTGATGCTTGTGCCATTTGTTGGCTTTTTAAAATTTATAATTTGATGTCATCTGTTTTCTCATCCCAAGTAAATATTTGTTTCTCATTCTAAGGAAAATATCTCATTCTAAGTAAATATTTATAAAATTGGGTTTGCAAATATGATTTTGTGTTTGTAATTTTATATTATTTTTCTTAAAATGAGCCCCAAATGGTAAAAGCTTCAGACCCACAAAGTCCAGATCTGGACCTGGGCCTGGATTTGAGGGTCAGTCTTGGCCTTCAGGTTTCCTTGGGATCTCTAGCTCACTCCTCCCCCAAGGTCTCCATCCCAGCCTTCATCTCCTAGGCCGTGGGAAGTGAAAAAAAAGTGCAAGTCAGTCAGTCAGTCATGTCTGACTCTTTGCGACCCCATGGACTATACAGTCCATGAAATTCTCCAGGCCAGAATAGCCTTTCCCTTCTCCAGGGGATCTTCCCAACCCAGGGATCGAACCCAGGTCTCCCACGTGGCAGGCAGATTCTTTACCATCTGAGCCACAAGGGAAGCCCAAGAATGCTGGAATGGGTAGCCTGTCCCTTCTCCAGTGGATATTTCTGACCCAGGAATCAAACCAGGGTCTCCTGCATTGCAGGTGGATTCGTTACCAATTTGAGGCCGAGGAACCCCTTATCCTCCGGGAGCAGCAGGGTCTGCCAGCCAGTGAGACCTGTCTTATGCCGTATTAGGACGGCCTCTGGGGACTTTACTTCAGAAAGCCCCTTCTGGCAGGGTGGTTGGCCGTTGTGCGAGCACACGCCATGCCCCTGGGGTAGAGTGAGCCCCACCCCCCCGCCTCGTGGCCTGGCCGGAGGCCCCACCACCAGCACTACCCGAGACTAGGAGTCCTGCAGTTGTTAAATAAGGCCCAGCAGAGGCGGGCTGGCTGCCGCAGACCAGAACCCCCACGTTCCTAAGGGGGATGACACTCCCTCTTCCTAAACTTGCATACTTCAGGCTTTTCCCCTTTTCTGGCATGTCTTCCTGCCCACCCCATGGTGCCCGAGTGAGTGCCCACTGTTTTTAAATGAGTCAGAGAACATGGAGCCAGCCTGCGCAGGGCACCTGGGCAGAGCCCCGTGGCCCCTGTCAGTGCAACAGCGTGCCTGTTGTCTTCTTCCTCACCCGGACCATCGGGTCCCCCCAGCCACGCTGCTCCAAGCCGTCGGGGAGTTTTCTGTTTTTCACAGTTAGCCAGAACTCTGCAGAAAGATGAGACAGAGAGCTGCGGGGTCCAGGGCGATCCCCACCCAGCTGTGCTGATCCAGGCATGAAAGGACACTGACCCCGTGTGGCCACTTGTGGACGTGCAGCACCAGGAGGGAAAAGAAAGGCAGAGAGGCACTTGTGAGGTCTTTCGGTCCTTTGACCTCAGGAAATAACCCTTCCAGGCCCTCCTGCATCAGCTGAGCTTGGTCCCTACTCATGGCACAGGACCCCTGGTCAGAGCCAGCTGTTCATCCCTGATAACATGTCCCCATCCCGCACTCAACTCTGTGTTAATACTGGGCTGTAGCTTCACAGGACATTTGAGTTCAGTGTGGGCAAGAGAGGTGCCATGGAGGGGCGGGCATGGGCCACTCAGAAAGGGTTTTGACAGATGGAGGGGAGGAGAGTTCTGTTCCCCACCCTCAGGTCCCCAAAGCCCAGACCACAATGTCCAAAGCATAGCAGCTTACTTAGTGGGGAATCTGCAGATGCCCACACACCTGCACTCCAGGTGAGGGAACTGGCCTGAGCCCAGGCAGGCAGGTAGGGCACAGGTATGGAGGGCTGGCCAGGGGAGCTGCCTCTCAGCAAAGGTTCCAGGATAGGTGGGGCACTGAACTGACTTCTCTAGAAGCTGAGTCTCCAGCCCCAGTTCTGTGCTCTTTCCTTGACCATAGGGCTCTCTGAAAGAGAAGAGGCCTGAGGGCCACCCTCTGGGCTAGGGGAGGAGTGGGTGTAGAGCTAGGCAGTTGTAGCATTCTGATGCTATTTGAATTCTGAACATATCAAAATCAGGCTCTGTTTTTAAATATTCACTCTTCGTTTGATGCTGTGATCAAGGTCCTATGAAAAGAAAGTGTCATGCTTGGGAGAGATGAGGAAAGAGGTTCAGAAAAGTCAAATAGCTGTGTCTCGAGTCAAGACCACTCTGTAAGAAGCCAAGCAGGGGGTTGAAAAATATAATGAAAATACAATATAGGAAGGGCTGTTGGGCTCCAGAATCCACGCCCAGCTGCTGCCCCTTGTAGCTTCTAAGGAACAAAAGCCTGACTGGTTTTCGGAGCTCCCTCATCCCCAACCTCAATCCACTCTCCCCTTGCAGTAGAGTTATGGCCTCACAGTCAGATCTGATCACCTTGCTCCCTGCTCAACATTGTCAGCAGTTCTCCTTTGGTGTCAGGGTAAAAGCTCCAGCCTTTGCCTTAACTTCAGAGGCCTTCCTAACCTTTCCCCTTGCTCCAACCACATAGTTCCCCTCTAATTTCCAGCTGCACTGAGCCTTAGGCAGTCCCCTAACGCACTACCTCTCAGACCTGATGTGCAAATGAATCCCCTGGGGACTTTGATAAACTGCAGATTCTGATTCCCTAGATCTGGGGCGGGGCTCTGGATTCTAAACTTCTAACAAACTTCCAAGTGATGCCAATTCTGCTGGTCCACAGACTGCGGGTGAGTGTCAAAGTAGTAAACATGTCATATTCCCCTCAACTTTGACCCCTGCACAAACTATTCCTTTGGTCTGAAACATTTTCCCCTTCCTATCTTCTTCCTCCCACTCTATCCCTTTTGTTGTTGTTGTTCTGTCGTTAAGAGACCCCATGGACTGCAGCAGGTCAGGCTTCGCTGTCCTCAACTCTGTCCTAAAGTTTGCTCAAATTCATGTCCATTGAGTCAGTGATGTTTTCTAAGCATCGGATCCTCTGCCACCTGCCTCTCTTTTTGCCTTCAGTCTTTCCCAGCATCAGGGTCTTTTCCAATGAAATGGCTCTTCGTATCAGATGGCCAAAGTATTGGAGCTTCAGCTTCAGCATTCAGTCCTTCCAATGAATATTCAGGGTTGCTTTCCTTTAGGATTGACTGGTTCGATCTCCTGCTAATCCTACTCCTCCGTACATCAGGTTAGATGCCATTGCCTCTAGGAAGCTTTCCTGCCGACTTTGAGGCTAGTTAGGGCATGCCTCATCTGATAGAGCTGCAAACAGATAACTGAAATGGGATCTGGGGTTGGGTTTTAAAAATACTCAAGAAAAAAAGTGGGATCAGGAGATAGATGAAATGAGGGTGACAGAATATTGATCCCTGTTGAAGCTGGGTGATGGATACTTGAGGGTTCATTGTGCTCTCAACATTTGTACATGTTTGGGAGTTTCCCCCCAAAAAAACTGATAAAACCAAAGCCTAGGTTAGGAGCCTCTCACATGTGCCTCCTTAGCTTGTGCCCCTGCGTGTCCCCAACCCCCCTCTAGCATTGACCCCACTGCACTGTGAGTTGCAAATTTTGGGGGGGCCAAGATTATACTGTTTTGTTCACTCTTGTACCCTGGCCTTTGGCACAGTCATCAATACAGAGTAAATACTCAACATATTTTTGTTAAATGATTGAATGAAACTCCTGCCAAGGTGACAGAAAGCAAATTGTGGCAAACACATGTTGAAACAAAACCATGCACCATCGTTCTGCCTTGTGTAGAGCTGGTTTGTGTCCACTCCTTGAATCCTCTGTGAAGTCCAGTGTGTCTTGGGAGAGTCAATTTAAATGGTGAAGCAGAAAGAAAATTTAGACCCAGGACTTCTTTAGTGTATAAGGGAGAAAAGTAAATATGATATGATTCAAAGCTGTTGAAACAGAAATAATATAGATTCATTCATTCAGTTACCAAATATTTGTTCAGTGTCTGAGCATAAGATTTTTCTGTCATGTTAGAGACACCTCTTCTCCAGAGTAGCTATTTGCATGAGCTTATATGAAGTTTTTTTTAAAAATCAAAACTCAACTGAGTACATTTTAAAGATCTCATTGGCTTTATTCAATGATTCATGAATCAGACAGTATCCACTCTAGCAGATAGAAAGGAACTCAAAGGGGTTTACCAAATGAAAGAGTTTTATAGGAGAAGGGAACAGGAGAAACGAAGTAATACTAGATTAAAAAAAAAAAAAGTGAGTTATTGCAAAGTTAGTTATTTCCTTTAGTGAAAGGCAGGATCTATCAGGCAGATTACCTAACTAATGCTGATTAGGCCTGCTTGAGTGGCTTAAGGTTCCATTTCCAGGAGAGCCGAAACCATAACAATGTCTCAGTTTGGTGACGTAGGCTTAGAATAAGGAACGCCATTTTGGGCCTGTTGTCTTGTTTTTAACAGAAGCTTGTGTTTGTTGGCCAAATGAAAGAGGCAGAAGGGTTTTTGGCATGGGGAGGGGTATTGTTTCGGTTTGTGAAGGGGAACCTAAAGAGAAGGAAGAGAGACTGGGACAAAGATGGGATGATGAGGCCTCTGGGTCCCATCCCAGAGGAACTAAAAACAGTAAGTTAGGGCTAGAGGTTAAAGAGCAGTCTTTGGAGGATCCTAGGCATCAACACAAGCCAATAAACCACTTCTACACTCCATTTCCTACACCCATCTGCTTGAACCCAGTGCAGCTTTTACTCTCAGATTGCATGGTGGCCAGGAGCATTGGCAGTGGGGAGAGAGAGCATCATCTCAGTTTTCCGTCTTGAAGAATGAGGTGAATGGTGATGCCTTTGAAAGGCGTGAGAAATATGGTGGGAAGAGCAAGACTGAAGGAAACGCAGTGAGTTCACATGTGGAGACTTTTCACTAGGGGATCCCCTTTAATGTGTGAGAGATAGGCTTGTGCAAACCAAAAGAAGGGGCCACCTGGTTCCCCCAACTGGAAACAAGCTTCCAGGACTCATTACCCTATGAGGCAGGATCAGAGGCTGGAGTTACAGACAGAATCACAAAAGACAGGTGGATGCAAGAGTCAGGAGAGACAGAGCATAGGGGAACTACCACGCATCACGGTGAGTTCAAAACTTCTGTAACTAAGAAAGGCAACGGGTTCTTTTTAATTTTTTTTTTTTTTGTATTATCTATTACTTTTGGCTGCACTGGGTGTCTTCCGTGCTGCACGTGGGCTTTCTCTAGTTGTGGCAAGTGGGGGCTTCTCCCTAGTTGTAGCGTGCAGGCTTCTCACTGCAGTGGATTCTCTTGTGGCAGAGCATGGGCTCTAGGGTGTGCAGGCTTCAATAGTTGTTGCGCACAGGCTTAATTGCTCCCCGGGATGTGGAATCTTCCCAGACCAGGGATGGAACCCTACGTTGGCAGGTGGATTCTTAGCCACTGGACCACTAGACAAGACCCACGATGGAGTCCTGTGACAGTGGCAGGACTTGGGCATGTATAAACTCACGTGCAGAGGTTGGCTGACTTCACTAAACCATACAGTCTGGGGACAGACCCAACATCTTGTTCATTTCCATACCACTAGCCCTAGAACAATGTCTAACTCAAAGTAGGTGCTGAACCAATGTTTAAAAAAATCAATGAACTAAATGAATGTTCTTGGAATGGTGTTGATTTTTGCTCTGCCCCCAGGCTGAAACGATTAATCTAGCTCACTCACACTCCATTTGGTTATCCTTATCTCAGTTACTGTGTTTACACAGCATTTTATAACTCCCCTGTCCTCCCAACTTCAGGGAAATTGAAGCTTCTATAATGAGGGAAATTTTCACTTAATTGTTTTCTGTGGGAAGTCAACCTCAGCTCACATCTGGTGGCCTCCACGACATCCTCATGCTGAAAGGATTTTATATTTTCCTTCAGCCTGCTGGATCCAGACCTTAGAGAAACAAACCTCCCTGTCTTTCCATTAAGAGGAAGTTTAGTCTCATCTAGACTCTGTCTGCTTAGGGCCTGATTTTAGATGAGCAGAGCAGACTTTAGCAAAATAAGCAGAACAGAGAGAGAATTCGATGTTTGGGTTAGGCTATTTTCTTTTTCTTTGTTTTTTAAGGAAATAAGTCTTTATATAGATACATAATTTTATTTACTTATGTATTGACTCTGCTGGGTCTTTGTTGCTATGTGGGCTTTTCTTCAGTTGTAGGGAGCAAGGGCTACTCTCCGGTCGCAGTGTGTGGGCTTCACGGTGGTGGCTTCTCTTATTGCCGAGCACAGGCTCTAGCTCACAGACTTCAGTGGTTACAGCTCCCAGGCTCTGAGCACAGGTTCAGTAGTTGTGGTACATGGGCATCGTTGGGCTTCCCAGGTGGCTCAGTGGTAAAGACTTCATCTGCCAAGCAGAAGATGAGGGTTCAATTCCTGGGTCGGGAAGTTCCCCTGGAGAAGAAAATGGCAACCCACGCCAGTATTCTTGCCTGGGAAATCCTATGGACAGAGGAGCCTGGTGGGTTACAGTCTACGGGATCGCAAAGAGTCAGACACGACTTAGCGACTAAACAACGACAACAGTAGTTACCTTCAAGAAAGACAAACAAGGCAGCAATTGGGAGAGTGTAGGCAGGGCTCCTGGGATGCTAGAAATATTCTATTTCTTCACCTAGGTGGCTGTTAGATGGATGTATTCACTTCATGATAATTTATTTATCTGTTAGCTTATGATTTTTAAACTTTAATATAAACATCAGTTCAATTCAGTTCAGTCGCTCAGTCATGTCTGATTCTTTGCGACCCCATGAATCGCAGCATGCCAGGCCTCCCTGTCCATCACCAACTCCCAGAGTTCACCCAGATTCATGTCCATCGAGTTGTTGATGCCATCCAGCCATCTCATCCTCTGCTGTCCCCTTCTCCTTCTGCCCCCAATCCCTCCCAGCATCAGGGTCTTTTCCAATGAGTCAACTCTTCGCATGAGGTGGCCAAAGTACTGGAGTTTCAGCTTCAGCATCAGTCCTTCCAACGAACACCCAGGACTAGTCTCCTTTAGGATGGACTGGTTGGATCTCCTTGCAATCCAAGGGACTCACAAGAGTCTTCTCCAACACCACAGTTCAGAAGCATCAGTTCTTCAGCCAGCGCTCAGCTTTCTTTTCAGTCCAACTCTCACATCCATACATGACCACTGGAAAAGCCATAGCCTTGACTAGACGGACCTTTGTTGGCAAAGTAATGTCTCTGCTTTTGAATATGCTATCTAGGTTGGTCATAACTTTCCTTCCAAGGATTAAGCATCTTTTAATTTCATGGCTGCAATAACCATCTGCAGTGATTTCGGAGCCCAAAAAAATAAAACCTGACACTGTTTCCACTGTTTCCCCATCTGTTTCCCATGAAGTAATGGGATCAGATGTCATGATCTTCGTTTCTGAATGTTGAGCTTTAAACCAACTTTTTCACTCTCCTCTTTCACTTTCATCAAGAGGTTCTTTAGTTCTTCTTCACTTTCTGGCATAAGGGTGGTGTCATCTGCGTATCTGACATTATTGAGATTTCTTCCGGCAATCTTGATTCCAGCTTGTGCTTCCTCCAGCCCAGCGTTCCTCATGATGTACTCTGCATGTAAGTTAAATAAGCAGGGTGACAATATACAGCCTTGACGTACTCCTTTTCCTATTTGGAACCAGTCTGTTGTTCCATGTCCAGTTCTAACTGTTGCTTCCTGACCTGCATATAGGTTTCTCAAGAGGCAGGTCAAGTGGTCTGGTATTCCCATCTCTTGAAGAATTTTCCACAGTTTATTGTGATCCACACAGTCAAAGGCTTTGGCATAGTCAATAAAGCAGAAATAGATGTTTTTCTGGAACTCTCTTGCTTTTTCCATGATCCAGCGGATGTCGGCAATTTGATCTCTGTTCATCTGCCTTTTCTAAAACCAGCTTGAACATCTGGAAGTTCACAGTTCACGTATTGCTGAAGCCTGGCTTGGAGAATTTTGAGCATTACTTTACTAGCGTGTGAGATGAGTGAATTGTGGAGTAGTTTGAGCATTCTTTGACATTGCCTTTCTTTGGGACTGGAATGAAAACTGACCTTTCCCAGTCCTGTGGCCACTACTGAGTTTTCCAAATGTGCTGGTATATTGAGTGCAGCACTTTCAGAGCATCATCTTTCAGGATTTGAAATAGCTCCACTGGAATTCCATCACCTCCACCAGCTTTGTTCGTAGTGATGCTTTCTAAGGCCCACTTGACTTCACATTCCAGGATGTCTGGCTCTAGGTGAGTGATCACACCATCGTGATTATCTGGGCTGTGAAGATCTTTTTTGTACAGTTCTTCTGTGTATTCTTGCCATCTCTTCTTAATATCTTTTGCTTCTGTTAGGTCACTACCATTTCTGTCCTTTATCGAGCCCATCTTTGCATGAAATGCTCCCTTGGTATCTCTAATTTTCTTGAAGAGATCCCTAGTCTTTCCCATTCTGTTGTTTTCCTCTATTTCTTTGCATTGATCCCTGAGGAAGATTTTCTTATCTCTTCTTGCTATTCTTTGGAGCTCTGCATTCAGATGCTTATATCTTTCCTTTTCTCCTTTGCTTTTCATTTCTCTTCTTTTCACAGCTATTTGTAAGGCCTCCCCAGACAGCCATTTTGCTTTTTTTCATTTCTTCTCCATGGGGATGGTCTTGATCCCTGTCTCCTATACAATATTTCACTTCAATTAAAAAAATTGTTTTACTGATTAGATTATACCCCAAAGAAGAGTGATGTAGATATAACTTGCACAGTCAGATCTGGCCACTCAACCCAGGGCTGTGGGCAGTGAAGCCCTCCTGCTGTCCTGTAAGCCCCCAAGACACACTGCCGGGGGACTCAGGTGACACCCCCCTCAGGGTGTCTCCCTGCGATAGAGGAGCACTGCCCAGCACCCTGTGTCACTCTACCCCCCAGAAAGGTCCTCACTCCATCAAGGCCCAGCTGGTTGTGCAGAGCAATCAACACTGTGATCCAGCAGGGAAGGCCAATCCTTCCCCAGGCCTCCCAGTATTTACCAAAGGGGCTTGTGAGAAAGACCAGGCATGGGACAGGAGCTTTCAAGATCTTTGAGGTCAGTGGGCCAACTACACAGAACCGCCCCAGGCTGTGCAAGAGCTCAGAGGAGACAGCGCACCTCTTCCCTCTTCCCACTCACAGCACAAAAAGCATCTTTTGTCCCAGGGCCGATGTCAGTTCTCTCTCTGATTTGATCACTGGCTAAGTTTAGATCCTTCCCACAACCTCCATTCTCTTGCAAAGAAAGAGCAACAAGATAACTCAGTCCTAAAAATGGACAAGGGACGTACCTGGGGGTCCAGTGGTGAAGACTTCAAGCTTCCAGTGCAAGGGGCATTGATTTGATCCCTGGTCAGGGAACCAAGATCCCACATGCCTTGAGACGTGGCCAAAAAAATATCTTTTAAAAAAAGGACAAAACATTTAAACAGGCTCCTCACATAAGAGATATACAAATGGCCAAGAAATATATAAAATGATGCTCAATATCATTAGTCATTGGAGAAATGAAAATTAAAACCACAATGAGATAAGACTTACATCAGAATTGTTACAATGACAAGACCTGATAATATTGTCAGGGAACAGGGCAAGTGTCTGTCTACCTTGCTGCTGGGACTGTAAACTGGCCTCCCTCTTGGAAAACTGTTCAGCACTTTCTACTAATGCTAAATGAACCCAGTAATTCTCTCCTGGGTGTGTACCCAACAGAAATGAGTGCTTGTGGCCACCCCAAACATACAGAAACACACAGGAATCTTCAGAGCAGCTTTGTCCCTAACAGCCGTGATACTGGATCCAACCCAAATATTTGTCACAGGAGAGTGAATGTTGGGATTTTCCTGGCAGTCCACTGGTTGGGACTCCATGCTTCTACTGCAGGGGGCACAGGTTGGATCTCTAGTGGAGGAACTGGGATTCCCAAATGCCAAGAGGAGGAGCCAAAAAAAAATTATTTTTAAAAAGAGGAGAGTGAATATTGAGGCATAGTCATTTACCACAACACTACTCAGCAAATGCAAAAAAGACCAAAATGCTGCTGGATGGACTTCACATGACACTGAGCAAAAAGAAGACAGACACAAGATTACATACTGTATGATTCCATATAAATGCAGCTCTAAAACAGCTGCACTAATCTATGTGCTAGAACTCAGGATAGCAATTCCACTGCTGGACTGTCGGGTGTTTACTGGGAAGAAGTGCCGGGACCACCCACGTCTTGGTACGGGTGGTAGTTACATGGGAATACATACAAATGAAAGTCCATCTAGTGTTATACATTCTTCAATTCAGACGACATATAAGCTCTACTTCAATAAAAATTTAAAAAGAAAGATGAAACCAAAAAAGCAAGGGAAAAATGAAAGAAAGAGCAACAACAAAACTCTCTCATAGGCAAAATGGTACGGTCACCCTGGAAAATGGGCGATTTCCTAAGAAGTTAGACTTTCACCTCCCTGGGAGCCAACAATCCACTTTTGGGTATTTATCCTAGAGAAATGAAAATGTGTTTCACACAAAAACCTGTATATAAATGTTTATACCAGCATTATTGATAAGAGCCCCAAACTGGAAATAAACCAATGCCTTTCAATAGCCAGTGGATAAACTATCACACATATGCATGGAAAACTACTGGGTGATGAAAATGAAAAGATTATGACATTTGTGTCAGCATAGATGGATCTCAGATACATTGTACTAAGTAAAAACTCAATCTCAAGAAGGTACATACTGTATGATTCTATTTCTACGACAGTCTGGACAAGACAAAAACATAAGAACAGAGAACAAACCAGCAGTAGCTAGGGTTTGGAGATGGAGGAAAGGTCTGAATACGAAAGAGGCAGCACAAGAGAAAGCTTTGGGAGGTTGGAATTGTTCGATATCCTATCCGAGACCACAAGAATCTGTATGTGTGTAAAAAGGCATACATTATACACCCAAAAAGTGACTTTTACTCTACGCAAATTAAAAATAATTTAGTAAAAGCAAAAAACCATAAGTTGCGATCATTTCACATGCTAGCAAGTTTATGCTCAAATTCCTTCAAGCGAGGCTTCAGCAGTACGTGAACCAAGAACTTCCAGATGTACAAGCTCATTTGCAAGAGGCAGAGGAACCAGAGAACAAACTGTCAACATTCATTGGCTCATGGAGAAAGCAAGGAAATTCCAGAAAAACATCTACTTCTGCCTCATTGACTATGCCAAAGTCTTGATGGTGTGGATCACAAAAAAACTAGAAAATTCTTAAAGAGATGGGAGTACAAGACCACCTTACCTGTCTCCTGAGAAACTTTTATTTGGGCCAAGAAGTAACAGTTAGAACCAGACATGGAACAGCAGACTGGTTCCAAATCGAGAAAGGAGTATGACAAGGCTATATATCGTCATCCTGCTTATTTCACTTACATACAGAGTACATTATATGAAATGCCAGGCTGGATGAATCACATGCTGGAATCAAGATTTCCAGGAGAAATATCAACAACCTCAGATATGCAGATGATACCACTCTAATGCAGAAAGTAAAAAGGAACTAAAGAGACTTTTGATGAGGGTGAAAGAGAAGAGTGAAAAAGCTGGCTTAAAACTCAATATTAAAAACCTAAGAGCATGACATGTGGTTCCATTACTTCATGGCAAATAGAAGGGGGAAAAGTGGAAGCAGTGACAGATTTTATCTTCCTGGGCTCCAAAATAACTGTGCATATGACTATAGCCGTGAATTAAAAGATGCTTGCTCCTAGGGAGGAAAGCGTTGACAAATCTAGACAGCACATTAAAAAGGAGAGACAAAAATAAAATAAAATAAAAAGCAGAGACATCATTTTGCCGACAAAGGTCCGTCCAGTCAAAACTCTGGGTTTTCCAGTTATCATGTATCAATGAGAGAGTTGGACCAAAGAGAGGGCTGAACACATGAGAATTGATGCTTCTGAATTGTGGTGCTGGAGAACCTTTGGACTGCAAGATCAAATCAGTGAATCCTGAAGGAAATCAACCCTGAATATTCATTGGAAGGATTGATGCTGAAGCTGAAGCTCCAGTACTTTGGCCACCTAATGCGAAGAGCTGACTCATTGAAAAAAAGACCCTGATGCTGGGAAAGATTGAAGACAAAAAGAAAAGGGGTCCACAGAGCATGAAATGGTTAGATAGGATCACCGACTCAATGGACATGAATCTGAGCAAACTCCAGGAGATAGTGGAGGATGGAGGAGCCTGGTGTGCTGCAGTCCATGGTATTGCAAAGAGTGGGACGTGACTTAGCAACTGAACAACAAAAGCAAAAGACAAGGGAGTTCCCTGGTGGCCTAGTGGTTAATATTCCATACTTCACTGCTTTGGCTCGGGTTCAGTCCCTTGTCAGGGAACTGAGATCCTGCAAGCCATGTGGCGTGGCCAAAACATAAATAAATAAATAACATTTTTTTAATAATAAAAAAGGATAAAATTATATCTAAAAAAAAAACAAAAACAAAAAAAACGGGGGCTTCCCTGGTGGCTCAGTGGTAAAGAATCTGCCTGCTATTGAAGGAGACAGGGGTGTGATCCCTGATTCAGGAGATTCCCACATGCCACAGAGCAACTAAGTCTGTGCGCCACAACTACTAAGCCTGTGTTCTAGAGCCTGGGAGCTGCAACTGCTGAAGCCCTAGAGCCCGTACTCCACAAGAGAGGCCACCACAATGAGAAGCTCACACTGCGATTAGAGAGTAGCTGCCGCTCACTGCAACTAGAGAAAACCATGTGCAGCGATAAAGACCTAACACAGCCATAAGTAAATAAATCAATTACAAAAAATAAAACAAAGATCCAAAACAAAACTCTACCCTCTCTTCACCGATCCTGGCCTTCACTCCTCTGAGCCCAAGCTGGAGGGGCAGGTGGCAGAGACCTCAAGGACTAGGGCAGGGCCTGGCTCAGAGCAGAAATTCATGAGCTTAATTTCCTATCCGACCGTTCACATGGCTTTGGAATCACCGTCCTGTGAAATGCCATCAGCTCACTGTCCATCTCTGTGTGTTTGCTTTTTAATCCTCAGAACTCACCACTCAGAGACAGCTGAGTGGCCCACATGACTCCCCAAGGAAGAATTTGTTCTCTGAGGTCATGGCCAATGCAGAGTCCCTTTGGGGTCACAGAGGGAAACTTATCACCCAATAGACCCATCTTACCCATAACTCAGGACTCCTCCCAGCTGGCGGGTCCGGGATGTGAGCTGTTATGCACGTGGGGAGAACTGCAGGTCAGTTGGCCTTGGTTACAGAGAGTGCCTACCGTTCCCCAGTGCCTACCATGTCCCCTCGCTCCTCGGTGCGTGTACTCATGGTGGTGGTTCTGCCTACAGTTCTTTCTTCCCAACCTAAGACCTTACGCCTATCCTCCTGGACTGCTCAGGACCCTGCTTAAATGTCACCCTCCCTCTCCCAACAGAGGCAGAGTCTAGCACTTGCATATGCAAGTCCTCTTGATTCTTCCCCTAAGCACCCGCCAGTGGCCCTCTGCTTTCCACCAGCACCATCCTGGCCTCAATTCAGACCCTCTGACCCGGATCCTTGTGAGGATGAACTGGCCTCCAGGCCACCTTCTCTGCTTTGACCTCAGACTGCTCCAATTCTCCCTTAAACTTTAAAACCTCCGTTGGTTCCCTGCCGTGGGGTGGGCACATGAGAACCTGCCTGGCTAGACCCCTGCAGCTTTTTCCATGCCCGCCTCCTTCCCAGACACATCCCCTACACGCCCGTAAGATCTGGCCACCTTCTCTCCTGCTCTTTTCCATCTCTGCTCACCCTGGTCCCCCTGCCTGGAATGTCCTTCCTACTCGTCTATTTAGTAAAGACCTACTCCAGTGCCACCTCCTGGGCACCATGCCTTCTTTCCACCTCACCAGGCACACTCATTCATTCAACAAGTATTTCCTGAACACCTACTTGCTGGAAATCAGAACGGTGCGTAGGACGGTTGAGGAGCTGCCCTGGGGGAGCTCCCACTGGCCTGGGTGAGACTATGAGAGAGACACCCACATGCACTGTAATTTCAGAGTCTCAAAGGTGCAGGGCTGGTCTCAGTGGCCTCACTGAGGACGTGCCACATAGGTGGCAACGTGAAAGAAACCCTCCCTCTGCGTTTCTGAGCACTTTGCCTTCTTTATGGAGTCTCCTATCTGCTGCCTGACTTAGAGATCAGAATATTGTGTGAAACACACGCTAAAAAATTGTGCTTTGTTTCTCTGAAATCCCAGTTTAGCTGGCTGTCCTGTGTTGAATCAGACAGGCCTACTCCTAAGGTCTCCCTGCCCCGTGAGATCCGGGAACGGGGACTCTCGTACCTTCAGGGCCCAGCACTGTGGCTGGTTGTATTAATAGTAGACACTCAACAGTGAAGGATCCAGCAGCAGCACTCACGACCCTCGATGGCCTATTTTACTTGCACAGAGTCTCCTGGACACAGTAACCTCCTCCGCAGTGGGGGCGACGCTGGATACTGTCCTCTGTGCCTAGTGCAGGGCCTGGCTAGACACAGCCCAGGGGACCTGGGGACCTTTAGCTGCCCTCCTACCGTCTCCACCCATGGCTCCTTCCCTCTCCTTGCATAATAACAAAATAAGAAAAACATTTTAAAATGTGGTGAAATATGGAATGTGGAAAACCGACATTTTCTCAATCTTATGTTCATGAATAAAAGCACCTTTGTAACACATATATGTGGAATCTAGAAAAGAGGTACCGATGAACCTATTTGCAGGGAAGGAATAAAGATGCAGATGTGGAGAATGAACACGTGGACCCAGGAGGAGGCAAGGGAAGAGTAGTGCTGATACGCATACACCGCTGTGTGTGAAATAGCTGGCTAGTGGGAAGCTGCTACATAACGGGGACCCCGGCCAGTGCTCTGTGACGACCCAGAGAGGTGGGAAGGGGGAGTGGGCGGGAGGCTCAAGAGGGAGTGGATATATGTATACAAATAGCTGATTCATCTTGCTGTACAGCAGAAACTAACGCAACAATGGAAAGCAATTACACACCAATAAGTAAGGAAAAGCATGTTTGGAAAACTTTGCCATATATATGGGGCTTCCAATACGTATTGATGTGCAGTGTACAATCTAAGAAGAAACTGTTCTGTCCAGTTCCCTTACTACCCGCCTCCAACCAGACAGGCTCCCTTAAGCCTCTCTTCTATTGAAACTGTGGAGCTGGCCCATGTGGCTGGCGGATAGGAGTTTGTTATCTGAGCAAGGGACGTGAAAAGGCAGTCTTGTGATTCAGGCTGTATGTGTCTGTCCCTGGAATATTATTCCCAGGGCCCTGCATGTGGATAAAGCTCAGGAAACGCAGGTTGGAAGGAAGCCTGACTGTGGAGACCAACGGTCGGACCTGACAGTAAAGCCCTTCCTTACCCCAGCCAGCTTCCGAAGCAAAGAGAAAAGAGCAGAGCAGGCTGCTTCGGAAGCGGACCCCATGTCGCCCCCTGGAGGTCAGCGATGCCATCAAGGCTCAGCCTACACCATGAACGGGTCACAAGCAGCAGCCCGGGAAGACTGTGGTCTGACTGCCCAGCAAGTTCTATGAATAAGCCCAGTCTTCACTCACAGTTCATGAAAGGAACACTGTCCCAGAGCAGCCTCAGCCCCTGTGGGTTTCAGCTCAGAAGGAGAATGTTGTTGCTTGAGCCTCTTTCGAGTTTTAAAAAGGACAAGGAAAGGCACTGTGTACAGTGTTTTACTTCGGGCCTTTTTTTTTTCATTACTCCAAACTGTTGGATGTTGAAAACCTTGCATTTACTTGTGAATTGCCTGTCTGTGTTTATGTATGGAGGAGGGTAAAGACTTGAAGAGTCAAAATTACATTTTCCTTGTAAGTTTCTCCACAACTTAGCTTTTCATCGAGCATCCCATATTTATTTCTGTGTAATTATGTCATTATTTGGTGCATTTTATAACCAGAGATGCTAAAAATTGTTCTATTCCACCCTTCCATGCTGAAGTCAGATGAGCCACAGTGGTGGCACAGAATCCAGACCCACCCAGCAGTTAGACGGGGCCTCACTTACCCATGGAAAACAGTCCTGGATGAGCACACCAATTTACCCAGGAGAATAAGCAAAGAAACACTGTAGGTAATAGAGTCAAATACTAACTCAACGACAGAAATTTAATTAGGACCACACGATTTACTTGTATGTAAGATGTTTCATATATCAAAGGCAAATTAGGAGTTAAATGGGAGAAGGAAAAACTGAAGACAAGTTGGAAATAAAAAACAGCTTGTCATGTTCTTGCCCTTTTCTTGGTCAAGCTGTTGATTAGCAGGCAGCTAGCTAAGAGGGTCACTTGATGGCAAATAGATGGGGAAAAAATGGAAACACTGACGGACTTCATTTTCTTGGGCCCCAAAATCACTGCAGATGGTGACTGCAGCCATGAAATTAAAAGATGCTTGCTCCTTGGAAGAAAAGCTATGACCAACCTAGACAGCATATTAAAAGCATATAAAAGCATATAGAAAGCAGAGACATTACTTGGCCAACAAAGGTCCATCTAGTTAAGGCTATGGCTTTTCCAGTCATTATCTCACATTATACATGAATGTGAGAATTGGAACATAAAGAAACCTGATTGCCAAAGAATTGATGCTTTTGAACTGTGGTGTTGGAGAAGACTCTTGAGACTCCCTTGGACTGCAAGGAGATCAAACCAGTCAATCCTAAAGGAAATCAGTCCCCTGAATATTCATTGAAAGCACTGATGCTGAAGCTGAAGCTCCAATACTTTGGCCACCTAATGTGAAGAACTGACTCACTGGAAAAGACCTTGATGCTGGGAAAGAATGAAGGCAGGAGGGGAAGGGGATGACAGAGGATAAAATGGTTGGATGGCATCACCAACTCGATGGACATGAGTTTGAGCAAGCTCCAGGAGTTGGTGGTGGACAGGGAAGCCTGGTGTGCTGCAGTCCATGGGATTTCAAAGAGTAGGACATGACTGAGCAACTGGATTGAACTGAGCTAAGAGGGTGGCTCAGCAGTAAAAAATCTACCTGCAAAGCAGGAGATGTGATTTCAATCCCTGGGTTAGGAAAATCCCCTGGAGAAGGAAATAAAAATGGCAACTCACTCCAATATTCTTGCCTGGGAAATCCCATGGACAGAGGAGCCTGGCGGGCTAGAGTCCATGAGGTCACAAAAGAGTCAGACATGACCTAGTGACTAAACAATAAGAACAACAAGCTAAGAGAGTGGTCCGGATGTTCTGCCCTTGGCAGTGGGATGGGTGATCAAAGAGGACAATTTCAGTCATTTATGAGTTCTCTGGAGCCCCTGGGAATATAACTGTGCTGTGAACATGACAAACTGTCTCTGGGTTAGGACTGCCGGGGTACTGGGCGAGCACCCCCATCTCTGTTACGCAGCTCTGCCCCACAAGCCTTGTACACATTTCTCAGAAGCAAACAAATGCAAACAACCTAAATGTCCATCACAGGGAAACCCGCTAAATAAATTATAGCGTACCATCAGCAGAGGATACAAAAGACATTTTAAAATGTTTTAGTAATTTAAGAAAATTTAATAAGGGAATATATATTAGTATGAAAAGTCGTGCATGATATACCTTAAGTTAAAAATAAAAAGTGGATTTCAAAGGAATATATACAGGGGCTTCTGGGTAAAGACGGCAGAATAAACACATGTATATGCTATTTTGGCTCTTCTCCAAACCCTGCTAAAACAACAATCAAAGGCTTTTTTTTTTTCCTAAGTAAGCTCTTTACTAGAAACTTAGCAATAACATAAATAAGTACAAAGTCTCTAAAAAGGATAACACATAAATGAAAATTTGCTTTAAAATAAGACTAAACCTGGTTCGGTAACTGGGACCTCAAAAGGTATTTTAAGAGGCATATACTTGCAAAGATAGGGAAGAAAAAAGAAAATGACAAAATTTGGAAGAACGTGGATGAGTGATCCCCCCTTGGGAGTTCAGGGAGATTCCCAAGCTGATGTTGAAGAAGACCAAGTAAAAAGTCTGTAGGAGTGAATCAGAAGGCTCCAAGGAAAGACTGCTTAAAGACAGTGAAACTGTTGAAATAACAAATATGTCTGTGCTTACAGAGAGGAGATAGAGGCAACTGGCAGAGGTTTTTGGGCTGAAATAATAATAAGGACAACTAAACAAAAAATAAAAAGTCATTAACCTTAAAAAAAGGGGAGGGTGTGGGTAATCAGAAAAGCACTATATCCATCAGGGTCCAGTCAGGAAATAGAAACACACAGTAATTTGAAAAACTTATTAACTACAGAAGTGGGTTGCACTAAGGAAGGACTGGCCAGTAGAAAGTGAACTCTAAAATACAAAAATAGCAGACACAGGCAGCCACCACCCTCTCCGGCTGAGATAAAGAACCAAGGAAGCAGGGACTCGCTTGAATGCCACCCCGACTCCCACCACTCCCCTGCCAGGGTGCTAGAAAAAAGACATTTATGGAAAGGGATCTCACTGGAGACACCAGAAGGGGTACTTCGGGAAGCCCCTGGCTGCTATGCGCTGCAGGAGCCTGGCCATCTGCCAGGGGCACATTAGAGCAGAGAAGAAAAGCCCCCTCCTCCTTGCAGTGTCTCTCTGGCACCCTCTACTGACAGGGCTTAACATGGTGCCGCCGCCCATTAAAAGAAAAATATTTAAAAGGTGAAATATGATTTTCAGAGCGGGCAATAAAGGGTAGGTTGGAGCTGAGGAGCCATAAATTGATAACTGGCACAAAGGTCTTTTTTAAGATTATTGTGAGAAAAAATGAGATAATATCTGAGAGGCCTTTAGCATGGGGCTTGGCGGACAAAATGAGCTCTCAGTAACAGCAGTTACTACTGGGTGATTGCTACTGCTAAGTCGCTTCAGTTGTGTCCGACTCTGTGCGACCCCATAGACGGCAGCCCACCAGGCTCCCCTGTCCCTGGGATTCTCCAGGCAAGAACACTGGAGTGGGTTGCCATTTCCTTCTCCAATGCATGAAAGTGAAAAGTGAAAGTGAAGTCGCTCAGTCCTGTCCGACTCTTAGCGACCCCATGGACTGCAGCCCACCAGGCTCCTCCGTCCATGGGATTTTCCAAGCAAAAGTACTGGAGTGGGGTGCCATTGCCTTCTCCCACTGGATGATTAGTTGGCTGTTAGTAAAGAATCCTTTCCTTTTATTCTTGGATAGCTAAGTGGATTATCAAAGAAAACAGTTACAGTTGTTTTTAGACTATCCAAGAGACCTCAGGAGGTATATGTGGCAATATATGAGGATACACTGGAGTAGGGAGATACTCAGATGAGAGAATCCATTAGCAGAGTATTGCAATAAAGAAATAAGGAGGGTCTGAGTGGGTGGTATCACTCCCTAAGGAAACAATAAGGCCCTGCTCCAGCTGGCCTCAGCCAGGGCAGTGGGTGACCCACCAGGTCAGAAAGTGGTTGGCCTTTAAGGAAAGATGCCTTTCAGAGAAAAGCACAGAATCTACCCTTGTAGAGTGCCTTAGTTGGAAAGTTCTGGGCTGCATATACCAGAGAGTCTGACTGGTCACTGCTTAGATACTCTTAGTTGGAAGCAGACAGTTCAGGTCTGGTCAATTCAGTGGCTCAGAAAGGTTCCAGGTGGCAAGAAAGTGCAGCCACCACCATTCATGCACTGCTGGTGTGCATTTAAATTGATACCACCCCTTTGGAAAGCTGGCACTAAGTCTGACGTAAGCATACTTGATAACCCAGTGGGTCCACTCCTAGGTAACCCAAGTGTCCTTCTTGACAGAAGAATGTTTATGGCAACATTACTTATAACAGTCAAAATCTGGAAACTATCCCCATGTCTACCAAGAGTAAAAATGGATAAATAAATTTTAACATATTCTCACAATGGAATTCTATTCAGCAGTGAGAGGGAATGATCTGTAACCACACAGAACATGGATGAATCCCACAAACTGTTAAATGAAGGACACCAGACACAGAAGAATACCATACATTCAAAAAAGGACTTATCTGGGGAAAGAAATGGCAACCCACTCCAATATTCTTGCCTAGGAAATCCCACAGACAGAGGTACCCAGCAGGCTATACAGTCCATGGTGTAGCAAAAAGTCTGACACAACTGAGCAACTAAGCATGTTCCAGTGTCATAGCCTGGAATGGAATGCAACCAGGGCTTTGGGCTTCCAAGAGACAAAGTCATATTAGCTTAAAGGAAGAGCTTATCCCAGAGAAAGTAAACAGCATACCAGTTCATAGAATTTAAGAAGGTACAGGTTGCTAATTCTGATGCCCTGAAAACATTTCAGACTTCATGGCTGGTTCTGTGAGTGGCTGAAATGCTTTAATATTTTGATTGCATCTGGTGGATTTCTGATGAGTCAGAAATCCAAACCACACCATTTTATATAAACATTAAATCCAGAGCAGTGAAAAAAGGACGTATCAGTCAGGATCCAACCAGGTTCCATCTACACAAGGCACAAAAGTAGGTAAACTTGTCTATGATGTTAGAGATCAGGATAGTGTCTAACTTTGTGGGAGGTAGTGATTAGAAGATGCTGGTTAAACAGATATGTTCAGTGTGTGAAATTTCATGGAGCTATATGCCTATAATCTTCTATATATATAATATCTTTAGGACTTTAAAAATAGGGGAGAAAAGCATCTGGCACTTTCTATGCTTCCTTTCTACCTTCTTCAGATGGTTGGCCCCGTTTTTAGGCTTCTACCCTCATGGTTATAAAGTTGCTGCCAGGTTGCATACTAACCTCTTCAGAAAGACACATCCCAAGGTAGGAAGTTGGACATTTCTCCTTGTCATTCTCCTTTTAGTAAGGAGGATGATCTCTAGGAACCTTCCAGGTAATTTCTCTTCGGGTCCCATCACTTGGGATTGGTCATATGTCCCTGTTGTAGCAGCACGGGAAGCTGGGGAAACAACTTTGGGCACGTCCAGCCCCTACGAGAGGCTGAAAGCAGAGGGACGTGTGAAAGAATGACTACAGAATGGGAAGCCAGTAGTGTCTACCCCGTACAGTAAGAGTCACACATGTAGGTGAAAGACACCACTAGCCAGATCCAGAGAGCCATAGCTCCTTTCTGGTAGGAAGGACCACGCAAGGTGAGAAGGTGGTCCTAGTTAATCAGACAGCTCCATCCATTGGGTACCAGGAGGGAGAATGGTGTTGAAATCCAATCTTTACTTCCGATTCTGCTCTAACCAGTTGTGTCACTGTGGGCAACTTACTGCAACTCCAGACCTGTTTCTACATCAGTAGCGTGAGGAGACTGGACCAAATCTAAAGTCAGTACATCCTTGCATGAAACTTCATTACTTCAAGGTCCTTGAAAAGACATTGAGCTGCTCTATTGCTGACATTGGATAATGTTGCCCAACTGTTATTATGAAAGCTTTTCCCTTTTGAGGTTGGTTTGCTTCCTTCTGTAAACACTTTTTTGAAGCAACATTCTCAAAGCAATTCTCCATTCTTCTGACATCCTCTCCCCCCTTCTTCTTCCTCTTCTTCCCTCTCCTTCCCTCTCTCTCTCCCTCTCCTCCCCTCCCACCTGTCTGACCTAACCAGGGAGTAATCTATCTGCACTACCCTCCCAACATAGGATGAGTACCAAGAAGATACTAAGAAGGGCCACCCACAATCAAATTTTTTATATGGAACCCATCCTTTCCTAGAGCTTTCCTCATGGCTCATACAGTAAAGAATCTGCGCGCAGTACAGAAGACCTGGGTTTGATTCCAGGGTTAGGAAGATCCCCTGGAGAAGGAAATGGCAACCCACTCCAGTATTCATGCCTGGAGAATCCCATGGACAGAGGAACCTGGCTGACTACAGTCCATGGGGTTGCAAAGAGTTGGACATGACTGAGTGACTAACACGCAAGGAAATGCAATATGTTCCTGCTGCTGCTGCTGCTGCTAAGTTGCTTCAGTCATGTCCGACTCTGTGCGACCCCATGTGAACTACACTGTTATAAATTAAGATAGTAATTGTAATCACCAGGGAAATCACAAAGAAAATGACTGAAAAATATATAGTAAAAGAAATAAGGGAATTAAAAAATGGTATGTACGGCCTCCTACCAGGCTCCTCTGTCCCTGGGATTCTCCAGGCAAGAACACTGGAGTGGGTTGCCATTTCCTTCTCCTAGAGCTAAACAAATGGAATTGCCCTAGAATAATTTAACTGTCTTTCCTAAACATGTATACAAACATAATTAATGACGATGTGAGTTTAGTTCAACCTATGCATCCTTATTCAGTGATCTTGTAAAAGTTTTATAGTCTCAGTTTACATATTCAATGTTCCATTTGCTTTATTTTCAGTCAACATGTATTTATTGAGCAACTACTGTGTACCAGACACTCTACCAGTTTCTATAGAGTAAGACATAGCCCATATCCTCAAAGAGCTTTCAGTCAGTATGAGAAATAGATAATTTCAATATCAGAAGAAGAAAGTAATAATTATAAATATGTACTGATCGACACACACAATGCATAAAGATTTAACTTATATAACAAAAGAGCACAGAGGAAAGGAGAAGCTATATAGATGCAAAGCTTCATGTACTATATTAAAGTTGGCATTAATTTGAACTACACTGTTCTAAATTAAGATAGTAATTGTAATCACCAGGGAAATCACAAAGAAAATGACTCAAAAATATATAGTAAAAGAAACAAGGGAATTAAAAAATGGTATGCTAGAAAACCTAGAAAGCATATTAAAAAGCAGAGACATTACTTTGCCAACAAAGGTCCATCTAGTCAAGGCTATGGCTTTTCCTGTGGTCATGTATGCATGTGAGATTTGGACTGTGAAGAAAGCTGAGTGCCGAAGAATTGATGCTTTTGAACTGTGGTGTTGGAGAAGACTTTTGAGAATCCCTTGGACTGCAAGGAGATCCAACCAGTCCATTCTGAAGGAGATCAGCCCTGGGTGTTCATTGGAAGGACTCATGCTGAAGCTGAAACTCCAATACTTTGGCCTCCTCATGTGAAGAGTTGACTCATTGGAAAAGACTGATGCTGGGAGGGATTGGGGGCAGGAGGAGAAGGGGACGACAGAGGATGAGATGGCTGGATGGCATCACCAACTCAATGGACATGAGTTTGAGTAAACTCCGGGAGTTGGTGATGGACAGGGAGGCCTGGCGCGCTGAGATTCATGGGGTAGCAAAGAGTTGGACATGACTGAGTGACTGAACTGAACTGATTCAGAAAATACTGATTTAGCACAAAAGGCATTAATGGATGAGTAAAGGAACAAAAAGTCACAAGACATAGAGATAACAAATATCAAAATAGCAAACAAATCCTACCTTATTTGTACCTTACATTAATTGGATTAAATATTCCAAATAAAAGGCAATACTGACAGAATGGATCAAAAAAAGACAAAGGATGGTAAAAGAGATTCCATGCAAAGAGTAATCAAAAAGAGTTTGGGTAGCTACACTAATATCAGACAAAACAGACTTAAAAAAAAATGTTGCTAGAGACAAAGAAGGACATTTTAGAAAGATAAAGGGTCAAGTCATCCAGAAGATATAACTATGAAAACCACATATGCATAATAATGGTACTGCAAAATACATAAAGCAAAAACTGACAGAACTGAAAGGAAAACAGGCAATTCAACAAGAATAGTGACTTTAAACACGTGTGCGTGTGTGCTCAGTTGCATTAATTGTGTTCGATTCCTAGAGACCACAGGGACCATAGTCTGCCAGGCTACTCTGTCCATGGGCTTCTCCAGGCAAGAATACAGGGGTGGATTGCCATGCCCTCCTCCAGGGGATCTTCCGGACCCAGAGATCAAACCTGCGCCTCCTGCATTGTAGGTGGATCCCTTACTGCTGAGTCACCAGGGAAGCCACAACTTTAATACATACCTATTTTCAATAACGGATAAAACAACTATGCAGAATATCAACAAGGAAACAGAAAACTTGAACAATACTAAAAAACAACTAGAAGTAGAGACCTATAGAACACACCACCCAGCAAAAAGCAGAACATGCATTCTCTTCACAGGTCATAGAAGCATTCCAGGACTGCTCACATGTTAGGCGATAATACAGGCCTCAGAGATTTAAAAAAACTAAAGTCACACAAAGTACGTTTTATAACCACAATGGAATGAAATTAGACATCAGTAACAGAAGGGAATTTGGGAAATACACAAACATGTGGAAAGTAAACAACGCACTCCTGAAACACCAGTGGATCAAAGAAGTAATCACGGGGAATTAGCAAATGAAAACAAAATGCAAGATACCAAACTTTACAGGATGTTTCCAAAGTTTAGAGGGAAATGTACAGTAAATCCCTATATTTTAAACAGAAGAAAGATCTTCAGTCACTATAATCTAGAGGGGTGTGCAGAGGCCTAGGCGAGCTGAGTGATGGGGTACTTAGTTTTTCCTTAAAGATGACATTTTATGGATGAGTAAGGCTGGAGGAAGGTAGGAAGGGAATTCCAGACAGAGAACAATTTGAACAAAACCACATAGGCATGAACTAGCAGGGGGTATGCAGGAGAGCTTTACACAGTTCTGCATTTCTAGAACACAAAATGTGTGGCCAAGAAGGCTGATGAGTCTGTGCAGGAAGGCTGTGACTCCCAGCCCAGAGGTTCTGTATGCTCTGCTGAGAACCTTGGGCTTTCGTCTTCACATCAGTGAAAGTTTATAAGCAGGTAGGTATATAATGTGGTTCAGATTTCCTTTTGTTTTGTTTTAAAATATTTATTTATTTGGCTGTGTGGGTCTCAGATGCAGCACATGAGATCTTTGCTCTTAGTTGCAACACGTGGGATCTAGTTCCCTGACCAGGGATCGAACCCAGGACCCCCAGCATTGGAAGTGTGGAGTGTTAATCACTGGACCACCAGGGAAGTACCCAGATTTCCTTTTGGAAAGATCTTTCCAGATGGAGTTTCCTATATGGATATTTTGGAATGGATAACAAGGGGTTAAGGTGGAAAGATTGGAGACAGAGAAGCTGAAAAAGGATTCACTGCCATAATCTAGCAGGGAGAAAATGGAGCCTGAACAGGAGGTGCAGGGGTGAGGCTGGAGGGAAGGAGCTGGATTTGAGGAGTCTTTAGCAAACCAGGGTTGGCAAAAACAGTACCTCCAGTACTGACTGGAGGTGGGTGAGGCTAACGCTTCTAGGAGAGTGGATACTTCAGGCTTGGGTGAGTGGTCACCACAGTGACCAAAGACCAGAATGCCAAAGGAGAAACAGTTTAGAGAGTGTCTTAAACTGCTTTTCTCCCCCCACCCCCCACCCTTTTCTTGTGCATGGCCATAGAAGAAATGCTATCCTGGTAGTACTGCATCTGCCAGCAATTTGCTAACCACTCTGAGAATGCTTGCACAGTCCTCTCGTGGGTCCCCTGTACTCCTTCCCCCAAGGGGTCCCCTGTGCCAACATGGCTTGCCTCCCCATTTCTCCTACAGGGTCCCCTGGGGCACACCAGGCACAGCAGTGAGCTGTTGGCTGCTTTCTCCCTGGGATCCTAGGCCCGCTGCGTCGAGTGTCTTGTCCTCCCCTGTCCTGGGCCACCTCCCTCTTCCATGAACATCTACCTTCCAGGACAGGGTCACAAAAACTGCAGGCCTGAGCACCGGATTTGTGTTTTATTTGGCCTGCCCTGTATTGAAGATATATTTTTTTGGACTTCCCTGGTGATGCAGTGGACTAAGAATCCAGCTGCCAACGCAGGGGACACAAGTTCAGTCCCTGGGCCGGGAAGGTTCCACATGCCATGGAGCACTGAGTCCACACTCTAGAGCCCACGAGCTGCAGCTACTGAACCTGCGGGACCTAGAGCCTGTGCTCTGCGATAAGAGGTGTCAACGCAATGAGAAGCCGTTGCACTGCAACGAAGAGTGGCCCCTGCTCGCTGCAACTAGAGAAAGCCCAGGCGTAGCAACAGAGATCCAGTGCAACCAAAATCAAATAAATAAATTTTTAAAATTACAAAAAAGTAAAAAATACATACTCTTAAATATAAATGACTTTGAAGGAGGGATGAAGTCTTTCCCTCATGTTCCCTGGAAACCTCTGGTTGTCTCATCCTCAGCCTACTTTGCTCGTTTCCCTTCACGCCTGGCATCCCCAGGCTTCTGAAAGACTCCACTGGAAGAGGATATGCCGGGAGTCTGGTCCATCAGAGGGCAGCATCTTGACAGAACAGATTATTGGCTTCCCTGCCACATCTTTCTTACCTTCAGGATGGGGGTTTGGAGAGAAATGACTACTTTTCTGTGAATGCCTTTGGAAGGACAGTCCTACCTCCCTGTCGAAAATAAAAACCTGTCGCGTATATGTATTAGACTAAATTGTATGAAATTGCTGATATTGAGCTGGTTTTGCCGCCCTAAAGATGGCAATTTCACACAGTTCAGTTGATTCACAGGATCCCGGCTTAGTCACTAGTAGAACAGTGGTTCTCAGACTGGGTTGCAAGTTAAAGTAAGCCGGAGCTTTTTAAAACTACCCTTGATAGGACCTCCCCTAAGATAATTAAATTTAAATCTTTGAGGATGGGGGCAGGCGCAGGGATATTTTCAAAATTCGTATGTGGCCAGATTAAGGACTGCAGCTTTAGAACATCCCTGAGTCAGTCCTGAGAGAGGCTCAAAGAGTCTCAGCTTAACTCCTTAGCACTTTACCTGTGGGTGATGGGAGCTGAGTTTGAGGAGCTCAGAGCTTCCATGTGGCTGCAATTACCTCATACAGTAATTAATGCAATTACTTCATGCATTAAATTGAGTTAATAAAAATAAAAGAGCTTCCATCACAGCAAAAAAAAAAGAGGTGGGGGGGGTGTTGAATATGCCTGTGCAAGTAGTAGCATCCTAAGCACATTACAAAATGCCTAACTTATGGGAATTGGCCATTTGGAATCTGCAGTGTTATCTCTGCCAAAACCACTGGAGTGCCCACTGGCATTAAAGAAAGGCCCAAAGAACTGGAAAACATTCAAAAACATGGCCCTGGCCATGCACTCAAGAGCACACACCACAATAAAGTATGCATTTTGGCCTGGATAATTCAATGATATCAGCCATGCTGTCGTTTTGTCACTAAGTCTTATCTATTTTGTGGCCCTGTGGACTGTAGCCCACCAGGCTCCTCTGTCCATGGGATTTCCCAGGCAAGAATACTGGAATGGGTTTCCATCTGCTTCTCCAGAGGATCTTCCCGACCCAGGGATCAAACTCGAACCTCTTGCATTGGTAGATTCTTTACCGCTGAGCCACCAGGGAAGCCTGATTTCAGCCATACACGGCGGTTAAGTGAAATACTCTGTGAGCTATAATCCCTTTGCATTCTCAATTCTAGGAATTTCACTTTGTCCATAATGTTTTTTTTCCTTTTAATTAGCAGATTAAAAAACCAAAACAAAATATATTTTTAGTTTAAATATTTGTATTTAGATAATGCTGGATCATCAAAAAAGCAAGAGAGTTCCAGAAAAACATCTATTTCTGCTTTATTGACTATGCCAAAGCCTTTGACTGTGTGCATCACAATAAACTGTGGAAAATTCTTCAAGAGATGGGAATACCAGACCACCTGACTTGCCTCTTGAGAAATTTGTGTGCAGGTCAGGAAGCAACGGTTAGAACTGGACATGGAACAACAGACTGGTTCCAAATAGGAAAAGGAGTACATCAAGGCTACATATTGTCACCCTGCTGATTTAACTTATATGCAGAGTACATCATGAGAAACGCTGGGTTGGAAGAAGCACAAGCTGGAAACAAGATTGCCAGGAGAAATATCAATAACCTCAGATATGCAGATGACACCACCCTTATGGCAGAAAGAGAAGAGGAACTAAAGAGCCTCTTGATTAAAGTGAAAGAGGAGAGTGGAAAAGTTGGCTTAAAGCTCAACATTCAGAAAACTAAGATCCTGGCATCTGGTCCCATCACTTCATGGGAAATAAATGGGAAACAGTGGAAACAGTGTCAGACTTTATTTTTGGGGGGCTCCAAAATCACTGCAGATGGTGACTGCAGCCATGAAATTAAAAGACGCTTACTCCTTGCAAGAAAAGTTATGACCAACCTAGATAGCATATTCGGAGAAGGCAATGTCACCCCACTCCAGTACTCTTGCCTGGAAAATCCATGGACAGAGGAGCCTGGTAGGCTGCAGTCCATGGGTTGCTAACAGTCAGGAACGACTGAGCGACTTCACTTTCACTTTTCACTTTCATGCATTGGAGAAGGAAATGGCAACCCACTCCAGTGTTCTTGCCTGGAGAATCCCAGGGATAGGGGAGCCTGTGGGCTGCTGTCTACGGGGTCGCACAGAGTCGGACACGACTGAAGCGACTTAACAGCAGCAGCAGCAGACAGCATATTGAAAAGCAGAGACATTACTTTGCCAACAAAGGTCTGTCTAGTCAAGGGTATGGTTTTTCCAGTAGTCATGTATGGATGTGAGAGTTGGACTGTGAAGAAAGCTGAGCACCGAAGAATTGATGCTTTTGAACTGTGGTGTTGGAGAAGACTCTTGAGAGTCCCTTGGACTGCAAGGAGATCCAACCAGTCCATCCTAAAGGAGATCAGCCCTGGGTGTTCTTTGGAAGGAATGATGCTAAAGCTGAAACTCCAGTACTTTGGCTACCTCATTGGAAAAGACTTTGATGATGGGAGGGATTGGGGGCAGGAGGAGAAGGGGACAGCAGAGGATGAGATGGCTGGATGGCATCACCGACTCGATGGACGTGAGTTTGAGTGAACTCCGGGAGCTGGTGATGGACAGGGAGGCCTGGCATGCTGCAATTCATGGGGTCGCAAAGAGTCGGACACGACCGAGTGACTGAACTGAACTGAAATATATTTTTAGAATAAAAGAGAAAATGGCACATATTAGTTTCAGGGTGATGAAAATATTCTAAAATTAGATTATATAATGGTTGCTCAACTCTGTAACTGTAACAAAAACCATCGCACGCTTTGTACAGGTGAGTTTTATGGTATGTAACTTATAGCTCAATACAGTTGCTCTTTAATAAAAACTGTAATACTAGTGTGGAAAGAAAATAACCCAAAACAGTTAATATGCATTCTGAATTTCTAGACAATGAAGGGGTGTGTGTGTGTGTGTGTGTGGTGCTGTCCCTGGAACTTGAGTGGGTCTGGGCATGACACAGGTGCCACAGGACAGGTTGAATGAACAGTCCCGATGCTGTAAGCAAAGGGTGGGCTCGGAATAGTACTGCAAAGCTGGTGGCAAAATGAGACTCAGTACTTTGTACCTCTCTTGTGGTATGGTTGTACTAATGTCTGCCCAGTCGGGAAAAAAATGCAGAAGCAGCGTCCACAGAGAGCCCTATGCAGGGAACAAGCCTACCCTGGAGGCAGCAAGGCAGAGCTTGCATGCTCCTTCATTCACTCACCCTTCCACCACCTCCTCCCAGGCTCCAAGCACTCTGGACCAGCGTGAGCTCTCTCCGACTGCTCCCTTCGAATTTCTTGGTTCAGAAATGACTTAATAAGTTTCAGTAAGATCCATCACAGTGGGTGTATGCTCTGAAAAGGAGTGTGTGTTCATGTGTACAGGCGCCTTGAGACAGTATTCCCCTTATACCCTGGGACTGCTAAATGGTTATCGGAGTCCTAGGGCTTGACAAATTGTCAGAGACTTGGAAATTCTAAAAGAGTTGAAGGGAAATGCTTACAATGATGAAAGGGCCAAGAAAGAAACTCCAGTGCTCCCAATCCTCCACGTCTGCAGGACTTGCTTTCCTAAAACTCTTTCAAGTGTTGAGGAGCTACCATGTGCTGTGTACTATGGGAGATACAGATGTGAATAAAACACTGTCTTCAGCTTCAAAGGGTTTACGTGTCAGGGGAAGAGGTCAGACGTATCCCCCAAAAACATCAATAATACAAACCATACCACAGGAGAAGTACTGAGACTCAGAAGCCCAGGAAAACATGCACAGTTAGAAAAATCATGAAAGTCTTCCTGAGTAAGCAGCATCTAGGAGATAAGTAACATTTTCAGGGATGAAGATGGAGGTGGGGTGGGCATCCTGCAGGAAGTGCACTGCCCTAGGCTGGAGGGGGACAGCCCCACCCCCGCTCTGATTTCAACCCAATCTCACTTGAACACATCAGTACAGAGATGCTACCCTGTGTGAGGCAGAACCACAGATGGAAATAAAGATGAAATAAAGATAGTCTGTGTCTTTAAAAGCCTTGCAGTTCGGACAGGGTCTAGAGAGGCAAAGGGGGTGGTTACACAAAGATACCTAGAACCACAAGATACCATGTGAGTTGTGAAAGAAGCATCATAGAAACCTTGGCAAAGCACTCAGACCTAACTAAGAGGGCTCCGCCTGACCTTCTGTTCTGTTTCTCCGTACTGGACTGTAAGCTTCTCAAGGATGAGGACCTGGACTTCTTGGTCCTTGCATGGCCTGGGTATAGTTCAGTGTCAGGCACTTGGTAGACATTTGTTGAAGGAGGGAGGAAGGAAGAAAAGGGTGGTGGGGGGGAGGATGCAGGAGGAAAGGAAGGGAGGAAGGAACAAACAATTCTCCCAATGGTGAATCATCTCCTGAGTATGTCTGTCTTTAAATTCACATAGCACTGCCTACCTTCGGTTCTTATTGTCCCTTTCTTCTCCCACTTGTATTTTGCTCACCTCAATCCTCCTTCCCTGACAATACCAGCCCACACTATCTTCCTGGGCCTTGATTCTTGCAGTGATCACAGAGCCTGTGCTGCATAATTTAAGTACCCCGCATTCCTTGCAGCTGCTTCCTGTGTGCTAGTTGTGTAAACTCTTTGAAGGCAGAGTCCTCTTCTTAAATGACTGCATCCCTCACAGTACTAGAACATATTGACTGTTGATTGGCTGGGCAATAAGGCTCATTACAGGAGGAGGGCAGAAACACAACCTGGGGTGCTAGTGCCATACATACATGCACAAAGAGCCTGGATAATAGGGCCTGGTAGAGAGAAAACTGGGGGACAGAACAGTTGTACCTTTAACACAGAGGCCCCAAACCCCAGACAGAAGAGGAGAAAGCGTGTATGTCCTGCAGCAAGGCAGGGTGGATGGAAGGATTTGACAGATGTGAAATTAAGCCCTGGAGTGGGTTTCCTGGAGAAGTTACAAACCCTTCTCTCTGAACGTCCCTAAAGACACTAGGGAACTAAGACTGCTGGATGCACCGAGCTTCTCCCAAGTACCAGTTGGACAGTCCATCCTTGGTGTCTTTATCAGCATTACAGGTAAGAAAGAGTCCTTTGGGGACAAAGTTTCTTAGAGGAAATGTTGAATTGCCCTTCGCTTTATGATCTCCTGATATAATGAACAAGGTTCAGGAGGATTAGCTGACTACAGACAGACCAATGCTCCTGTGTGGAGAAATCAGGTAGACTTTCATTACCACCCAGCTCATTTCTATGGTCAGAAAATGACCTCCAAACATTTTCAAATACATCCAGTACACGGCTGATACAACTTCTCCAGCATTGACCGCATACGCCTTCTTGCACTGATTTCATGCTTTCTGCAAAGGGGCTTCCTCTGTAACTAGATTGTCTGGGACAGGTATAAAGACCAATTTTTCCTCTAAGATCTCCCAATGCTAAGTGCTTAATAAATATACATATGAATAATAACATTACACAATAATCTGCAAGTCCTCTCCCCACACATTTCCTTATGTAGTTCTCACAACAACCCTGTGAGGTAGGTCCCATGATTAACTCCCATTTTCCAGATAAAGAAATCAATATTCTGAAAGATCAAGTGGCATGCCCAATATCACACCGCCAGTAAGGAGTTCTTTCCCTTGCTTAAATGAACTCTAAAATCGGAAGAAGAAAAGTTATGACCAACCTAGACAGCATATTAAAAAGCAGAGACGTTACTTTGCCAACAAAAGTCTGTCTAGTCAAAGCTATGGTTTTTCCAGTAGTCATGTATGGATGTGAGAGTTGGACTATAAAGAAAGCTGAGTGCCAAAAATTGATGCTTTTTAACTGTGGTGTTGGAGAAGACTCTTGAGAGTCCCTTGGACAGCAAGGAGATCCAACCAGTCCATCTTAGAGGAAATCAGTCCTGAATATTCGTTAGAAGGACTGATGCTGAAGCTGAAACTTCAATACTTCAACCACCTGATGCAAAGAACTGACTAATTTGAAAAGACCCTGATGCTGGGAAAGATTGAAGGCAGGAGGAGAAGGGGACAACAGGATGAAATGGTTGGATGGCATCACTGACTCGATGGACATGAGTTTGAGTAAACTCTGGGACTTGGTGATGGACAGGGAAGCCTAGCGTGCTACAGTCCATGGGGTAGCAAAGAGTCGGACACGCCTGAGCAACTGAACTGAACTGAAAGCCCGAAGAGTCAGCCCCATCTCTCCCATCACACACCTTTTCACATGGATCAATATGCACTACAGTATTTCAGGGCTGGGAACACTGAAGTCCAAGGTTAGTATATGATGAATAAATGAATAGATATGTTATACAGTGGATGCACTGTATGGAGTCAGTGGAAAGGAGACAATTTAAGAAAAGGAAGAATCTTTAGTTCAGACTATTTACAAGGAGGGAGTTCCCTGACAGTCCAGTGGTTAAGACTTGGTGCTTTCAATCTCACAAGCCAGGCAGCAAGGTCAAAACATAACAAAATTATATATAGGGAGTCTACTGAGTGTCAGGCATTGGAAACCCAGGCACAACTGCCCTGCCCTCATGGGCCTTACAGTCCTTTGCAAAAGACAGACGTTCAGAAACTATTACAGCAAATTAGTCACACTTTTTGTTAAATGCTGCAAAATGTTAGCGGGGAGCTCTGGTCTGGTCCAAAGGAAGAACTCTCATGATGGGAAGGTTGACGTCTTTTTGGGCGAGAGGTTACTTTTGTACAGGCAGAAGTAGTGAAGTGGAGGCAAATAGTAAAAGAAGGAGGGAAACTGTTTCTCACAAATAGAACTTAGGGACCGCGATTTCCACTCCCGCTGCCTGGCTGCCTATCTGCTTTACGAAAACCAGGAAGGAGAAAGCGAAGGCTAGTGAGAAGTCAATTTATGTAAGCGGGGTGGGGCGGCAGGGAGAAGCAGTAGAGGCGTGAGTCGGCGTCGAGAGAGTTAAGATGGGCCGGCCCGGGACGCAAAGGGTTAAGCAGGGCGGTCCGGAGTAGGTCCAGTAGACCCGCCCACTGGGGGGCGGGACCTCGCGGAAGAAGCCCTTGGATTGGCCGCAGGGAAGGCGTTAGGCTAGGACGGTACCAACAGTCGCGAGCCGCGGAGGCGGGGGGTGGGTGTGGGACCGCCGGCTCAGCGCCGGGAGAGGTGGCCGGGGAATGGCCGGGCCGGGGGTGGGCGGGAGCCGCAGTAGCGGCGGCTGGGGGCGGTGAGTGCGGCGTGGGGCTGCCCCTCCCCGGAGGCGGCGGGGGCGGCCGTGGCCGCGCCGCACCGCACCGCGCGGGCGGCCATGGAGCGAGCCTAGGGCCCTGCAGGTGAGCGGCGTGGGGGCGGGGGAGGGCGCGCGACCCCCGCCCCTGGCGAGGCGAGGCGAGGCGGGAAAGTGCGGGCCGGCCCGCGGGCGGGGCGCGGTGCGTGGCGCTCGCCGGGCGGGGGCCGTCTGAGGGCGGGGCGCCTCCCTGAGGGGCTGGGCACCGGTGCCCTGAGCGGTCCCCGAGCGGCGGCTGCCTTAGAGACCGGCCCGGGCCGGGCGCTCCGCCTCGTTGGCCCTGAGCGGGCTCCCGCCGGTCGTAAAAGCGGCTGAAGGGACGCGGCCGAGGCCGCCGCCTCCTCGGCCCGCCTGAGGCGCGGGCCTTACCTGAGGGCGCCTCGGGCAGCCGGGGGTCTGTCGAGTTGACCCACCCTTGCGCCCGGACGCCGTCCCCAGAGCCGACTGGCCCCGGTGCCGCCCTCGTGTCCCGCCGAGCGCCCGTTGCGGCGGCCGGGGGTGGGGGGATCGCGCGCCCGCGGGCCCACCTCGTGGCCAGGAGGCGCGAGTGACCTCCAGGCCCGAGCGGCAGGCAGGGTAACCGTGCCTAGGGATCCGCGGTCCCCTCGGGGTCGTGCACCCCGCGTTCGCAGGAGGGCACAACTTAAGGAAATGATACGGTTGTGCGAAGTGGGTTGCGCTTGAGATTTCATTTCCGGGTGCTGTAGCCCCCGCAATTAAAAGAGAACCGAAACGTTGCCATTGATCAGCGTGAGCAGTTGTCAAGTTGCGTCCTTGATTGTTGGATCTGATAAGAGTTTCACTCTAATCAGGCTTCTGTTACCTGCATGTCTCCCGGATAGGACGAGAAACGGTAGAGGATGTTGGAGGGAAAGTGGAGGGGACAAGACTTTATTGGTCATTAAGGATTTATTAGCCCTTGAAACGGCCATATCGTCGGTTGGAGGAGTGAGGATTTATAATTCTGGGAAATGAGAAATGCTTGATACAGCGACTTGAGTCTGGGGCCAAGTATCAGTATCATCCCCACCCAGCCAAGGTTTGATTTCTCACCTTGAAAAGAAGGAATAGAAATGAAGGATCTTTTAGCTTTCAAATGGCAGGACTTTATGTAAAACTGTAACTATGATTACTGTTTACTAACAATTGCTATCCTCCTTGTGTTGTAAATTAATGCGTAAATTTCATTGGGGTTATTTTAAATTGGGCTGGAGACCTCAGTGTAGTACAGTCCTTGAATTTATGCAGGACTCATGAGCCAAGCCTTAAAGCATTTCTGCATATATTGTTATTTATCATCAAAACATACCCTTGAGAATCTGAGATACAGATGTTAAAAGATGCTAAATTATTTGCCTAGCCTTCAGTTCAGTTCAGTCGCTCAGTCGTCTCCGACCCTTTGCGACCCCATGAATTGCAGCGCTCCAGGCCTCCCTGTCCATCACCAACTCCCGGAGTTCACTCAAACTCACGTCCATCGAGTCGGTGATGCCATCCAGCCATCTCATCCTCTGTGTGAGCCAGTCTAAGGTCGATTTATGTTAAATTAATAACTTTTGAAGTTTGTGAAGATGATGGACTTTGGCCCCTAGAATCATTCAGTGCAGTCAGTCAACTGGAGGTCCTTCCACCTTTGAAAGTGCTTGTCAAAAGAGAATTAAGAGGCACAGACAAGTAATTCAGTTTCTGCCTCACATTAAAGTGCAATGATAGAAATGAATGGCGGTAAAAGATGATCAGGAAATCTTGGAGCTTACAGCTTTTCTTCAGTTTGACTGGTAAAAATGTGACATTGGTTTGTCCTGTTTCTCTGGAACTAGTTAGGAAAATAGCCATAATTTAGTTAAAGAATGAAAATTGGAAAACATGCCCAGGTACTTTGAAATAGGGAACAAACAGATCACTGTTTCTATCATGTACTCCTTAATGTCACAGAGTTACTTTATGCTGAGTTGATAATTTCTTGACTTTTAGTCCATTCTCTTGATTTCTATTTGTAGACTCCAGTTCTTTCACACAGTGTTAAAGCTTCTGCTTTTTATCTTTTCCGAATTTTGAATTTCTAAATGAAATTTTCTGTTTCTTCTACTTGCAGGGCTGTCTTCAGCTTCCTTCACTTTGTGTGACCATCATTTTAATGGCATAAACCCTGAAGCCAGATGCTTCAACTCTTGAATTGATAACTTAAAAATAGCAGCCACAGTGGTTGTCTCTTGGTGATTGCTACAATCTCTTTATAGAATTAAGAGGCTGCTCTTTGTATTCTCTGGCCACAGTTGGAAACAGTAAAAAGGAGACTGTCTTTTGAAGCTGATGTCAGGCCACTTTGGGACTAAGTGCCAGGTAGTCTGGGGCTGAGAAGCATGGTTACAGTGTGTTTAGTTGCTAAGTCATGTCTGACTCTTCCCCCAGCTCCTTGGACTGTAGCTTGCCAGGCTCCTTTGTCCACGGGATTTTCCAGGCAAAAGTACTGTTGAGTGAGTTGCTGTTTCCTTCTCCAGGGAATCTTCCAGACCCAGGGATTGAACCTTTGTCTTCTGCTTTGGTGGGTGGATTCTTTACCACTGATCCATCTGGGTGGAAGCACAGTTATAATGAGGAACTACAGTTTAGTGTTGTAGTGATAATGACTAATGTGTTTTGTTTTTTGTACCTAACAGTGTATAGTGCATAGTAGGTATGGAGTAAATATTTGGTGGTTGAATGAATGAATGGAAAACAGTATGAGGGAGGAGGACACATCCTTGTGCGGATATTAAATTGTTTAGTTCCTCTTTACAAGGGAAAAAAAAAAAGTCAAGAAAATTGTTAGATTCATGTTGAAAGTAGTTCAGTTGAGATGGGTATCTGTAAAGGGTGTTATTTGCTGGAGCTGCCCTGAGATCTGATTATGTGATTGGGTGGTGTTCTCGCCACCAGCAGCCTGGGTACAGCTTCGTAGACTTGATCCTGCAGCCTGCTCTGACTCAGCTCACTAGCAGTTGGTCTGGTAGACACTATTTTTGCACTAGTGAAAGAACTCGAGCTCTTGGTGCTGACCATGCCAGTATCACTGACCCTGACTGTCCATCTTCTGGTCCTTCGTACTGGGGATGGGAGAGGGGATTTATCCTTCCCTGAAGTGCTTGTCATCCCACACCTGTGAATCTCTCCCTCTTTTCCTTCCTTAAACTGCCTCTGTAACCCTCAAGGACTGAGGAATTCATTGGCACAGACCTCGGATACTAAACAGAAGACCTTACTTTGCAACTGAAACCAGCTTTTGACCAACTTGTAATGTCAACTTGACTTGCTAGAGCCATCTAGGAGAGAATGTAATACAAAGCTCTCACTTGTGATTTTGTTCATATCCAGAATCAGGAGAGGGAAGGCCCAGCTCTGGACATGGTCAGTCTAGGGGGTGTATCTGTCATACTAGTATGAGATATGAAATGAAGGCTGATGCAGAAAAGAGACACCGAGCTTTGGTGTGTGTGTTTGGGAGTCTACTTTCTGGCAAGGTGACTACCCTGTGGAGGGGATGGTGTTAATTTGGGTACATTTTGAAAGGAGGTCAAGGAATATGAAATTATGAATGCGGAACAGATCCAAGTACAGGGTGAGGCAGTGAAGTCTATCATTTCATCATTGTTTGCTCTTAAATGCTGACTTTCTGCTTTATGTATCAATACCAGCGTGGGAATATGATATTACCAGCATGTGAATAGGATATTGTGTGCAAAAATCCTTTTTTGGCTATACTTTTTGTGCAGAATTTTTTACAATGTATTTTATGTTTCCTTTGCTTTTTAAACAATGTAGTTTGGCCTTTGTTGATTTGAGATTATGGTTACAGACAGTAATCCTGCAGGGCTTGCAGGTGATTGACATATGTAGGTTGTTGGCCCCTTCCGCTGTTTGAATTCTTTAATTTGCTTTCAGTAGTCAGTCTGTCTCTTCTTTCAGAGGTGAAAAAGCTATGCTTTTGCTGCTGTTAGTGTCCCTGCTGCCCTTTTTAAAATTTTTTGCAGCTTCTAATCTGTGGAGGAGCAACCCAGATAACTCTGCTTCCTGAAATTGAATGTAAAACAGCTAAATAAGCTTAGTGAGGGTCTGCCTGGCTTTTCTTTATTAGTGGATGAACTTTGTGACCATTATTTTGGCTGCCCAAAGACCTTTTGTTCTCTTGTTTCTTATCGTTGCTTTAGATAGTGAATTTGCACTCTATACAGGTGCGTTTATGTCCCTGTAGTTCTTTCTGTATAAAAAAGAAAGTGATATGGAAGTATCAGTGTTGGTTCTCATTTCAGAAAATATTGCCAGTAACACTTGAAAGCTTGGTTCCAGCCCTGTCGTGTATCGTTCTTGGACAATGTCTTGGACCATCTCCAATCTTCCTCTTAGCATTTCCAAATCATCTTTACTCCTAGTCCCAACCAACACCAGACACCAGCTTGGCAATATCAATGGCCGTGAAAGGTGGAAGCAAGGTATATAGAAGGCAGCAATTTAAAATTGAGTGTATAAAATTGGTATTAATATTTGATATTTCAACATTTTTACTGTATATTTGAATTCATTACAGGACTTAGTTTCCCTATATTGATTAAAAAAAGAGGTCACCTTTAAACCAAAGAGCTGAAGAAATGCTTAAAACCATAAAGGTGTTTGCCTTCCTCACTCTTCACTCCTTTTATTCAGTAAGTGTTTATCTCATGTGTCCTGAACTGTACTAGCTTACTTCTAACTACAAAGAAAGTAAAATATCCCCTGTCCTTGAGGAACTCACAGTAGGGTAGAGGAGACAGGCTGCCAAAAAATATATGTGTGTATGTATGTGTGCACGTGTATTTATATTCATATATAGCAAGGGATCGTGCCAGGAGCCATTCAGCCATAATTCAGCACAGACCTGCTTGGGATTCCTATTTCTAAAGTGATCTGTAGCCTGTCAGCTTGACTGACCCTAGAACATAAGGTTAAAAGTGTGAGGTGTTTCTGTTGAATAAAGTTTACATACTTTTTCATATGTTCAATTTTTTACTGTTGAATGAAGTTTACATACCTTTTCAAGAATAGTAAAGATGAAAACATGAAATTTGAAGTAAATTTTTTTATTATTTGAAATTCTGTATTTCTACAGTATATAGTAATCACATTCTATATAGCCTTAAATGATTGTTAGATCTGATAATTGAGCAGTGAAATACCTAGAACTTAGAAAAGTTCATTATACTTGGCTCATTTGAAACAATGCAAATTCTTAGGCATTTCCACAGAATTTCTAGATCAGTGAACACTGCCTGTGTTGGTTTTTTAGAGCAAATCTCACTAGCAGTATGAGCTGAAATTTTTTTCTTCTCACTTTTCAAGAAAAATGATTAGAGGATTCCCCTGAATCAAGATTTAAATGGGACAGGTTGCAGGAATTGAATTTTTTTCAATGAGGGAGGAAACACTCTGTTGCCTGTTTTCATTTTTACTCTCACATGCAGGAAGAAAGGCTGCCTTCATTAATATCTGGTGATCATTTTCTTCCTTCACAGGGAACTCTTAGAGGTTTTCACATAGCACAAGTTTATATATGTGAATAAATATTTAAGTGGAAGTGAAAACAGTGAGGAATATATAACACTTGAACCAACTTGGACTGTGTAGAAGTTCGATTTTCTCTACCCATAACTTAAGTTACTCCAGGGCTCATCTTAAAAGCTTTATTGTTCAGCCTCTTAGTCCTGTCCGACTCTTTGTAACTCCATGAACTGCAGCACGCCAGGCTTCCCAGTCTATCACCAACTCCCAGAACTTGCTCAAACTCATGTCCATTGAGTTGGTGATGCTGTCTAACCATCTCAACCTCTTCCACCCTCTTCTCTTGCCCTCAGTCTTTCCCAGCCTCAGGTCTTTTCCAGTGAGTCAGCTCTTCTCATCAGGTGGTCAAAGTATTGGAGCTTCAGCATCAGTCCTTCCAATGAATGTTCAGGGGTGATTTTCTTTAGGATTGACTGGTTTGATCTCCTTGCTGTCCAGAGGACTCTCAAGAGTCTTTTCCAGCACCACAGTTCGAAAGCATCAATTCTTCACTGCTCAGCCTTCTTTATGGTCCAACTCTCACAGCCATGCTGCTGCTGCTGCTGCTGCTGCTAAGTCGCTTCAGTCGTGTCCGACTCTGTGCGACCCCATAGATGGCAGCCCACCAGGCTCCGCTGTCCCTGGGATTCTCCAGGCAAGAACACTGGAGTGGGTTGCCATTTCCTTCTCCAATGCATGAAAGTGAAAAGTGAAAGTGAAGTTGCTCAGTCGTATCTGACTCTTCGTGACCCCATGGACTGCAGCCTACCAGGCTTCTCCGTCCATGGGATTTTCCAGGCAAGAGTACTGGAGTGGGGTGCCATTGCCTTCTCCACTCACAGCCATACATGACTAGAAAAACCGTAGCTTTGACTGTACGGACCTTTGTCAGCAAAGTGATATCTCTACTTTTTAATGTGCTGTCTAGGTTTGTCGTAGCTTTCCTTCCAAGGAGCAGGTGTCTTTTAATTTCATGGCTGCTCTAGGACATGCAAAGCTGTCACCTTTAAAACACAGATTTAATCTTCCAAACTGAAGAACATTGTGAAGGGCATTCTATTCAGCCATTTCCGTGAAATAGAAAAAGTTCATGCTTCCCATCTGTTTCACTTATGTTGAATGTGGTAGAATTGAACTTTGTAGACAAGAGAAAAACATTGGCCTCAGGCTGGCCAGATTAGTGACGTAACCTCCTAGTCCTCTGCTTCACCTGGCATCCACTCTGACGATACCTACTTGCTTACAGTCTTACCTACTCCTCAAATTTAGGGAAGTCTTTGGTTCAGAAATACAAGGTTACTAGAACTGTTGGTAATGCAGCATATGTATTCAGCCCCAACTGTGTAAACCCAGGAGACGGCATTACCAATGAGCGTTGTTTTCTTTGCATTCTTTCTTCTCAGGAAGTCATCTTTGGGTTTTTGGTGTGGTAATAATGACCAACAAGCAACTACTGTGGGTTGTCCAAGCACTCGTTTTAGCACAACACACCTGGTAGTACCGTTCATTTTTAACAATTCTGTCAGTCAGGTAATAGTGTTTGTATTTCATTTTTCATTTAAGGAAATGGAGGCCCAGGGAGGTTAGCAGAAAGAAGGTGAATTAAGAACCTATTTAAGTGAAAAGGAAAACTATATGTAGATACTGATTAATGATATTATTTGTTGCTAGGTTTTGTTTTAATTGAAGACTCCCAATTGAAGATGAAAAAGAATAATACTTTGCTGCTGTAGGCGGTGGTGGCAGCACAGGAGTGGGCTGGTTTTCTGAGGATATAGAGATTTATTTAAGTAGTGAACACTTGATACCACTTAGTATTAGAGGGTTTGACTTCTTAAGCTAGAGGCTCATGATGCTAAGCATAAAGATTTCTGAATGCCCTTTATTTTACTTATAAGAATTGTCACTAACCATCAGGAGAGACTGCATTTATTTCTAGGAGGCAGCTAATAATAATGTAGCAAAGTGCTCTAAGGTCACTACCAATTGAAAAAAAACAAAAGGGCAGTGTATCAGACTCGCCCCAAGGTGAAAATATGCGTTTTTATTTTATTTTGGTACCAAAGGGTTATAATTTTTGCTATTACTTATGCTCTGACCGAAATTTAAAGGTTAGAATTTATAACCTGGGTGTGTATAGTTCTGTGAGTGTGTGGGGTTAGCCTTAATTGCTCTAAAGTTTATAAATGGACTTTAGTAAATGATCCATTTGAGATGCTATTTTTTTCTTTTGTTACCTTTAAGAGAGTTTATTAATCCAATTTTTATTTGTACTTAAATGGTTAATTAATATATCCCAGATGGTTGATATGGACAGAGTAGACATGAAAATGTTAGGTTTACAAATTACGCTCAAAATTAGTGGCTTAAGACTAAATGATTTATTTCTCATATTAGGCAGATCAGCTGGGCCCAGCTGATTGATTCTTCTGCACACATGATATTGGCTGGAGTCACATGGGTGGCTGTATTTAGGTGAGACCTCAGCTGGAACTGGAATGCCCTAAATGGCTTCACTTATGTATCTGGCTCTCAGCTGGGGTGGCCAGAAGAACTAGGGGCTGACCAGGCCTCTCATTCAGTAGTCTAGCCTGACCGCTTTACATAGTAGCTTGGTCCCAAATGGAAGCTGCTAGGTCTCTTAAGACACCTAGCACTTGGCGACTTCCACAGCATTCTGTGATCAAAGCAAGTTACAAAGCCAAAACATATTCTAGGGAAGGAGAAATAGATTCCACTTCTTGATGGGAAGAATTGTTGGTTTCTGTCTTTGTAGACAGTCACCCAAAAACTCATAATTAAACTCAGGTCTTACCTGTTGATGCTTACCAAACCTTCAGAGGTTTGCTGAAACCAGCAATGACCAAAGAAGTTTATGAAATTGTCCTTGAGATTTCCACTCAGGATGAAGGGCAAGGAGATTGTGTGAATAAATATGATAATATGCTAGTTATATAATAAATCCTACCCCCTTCAGCATCTTCTTTGTTAATCACCCTCTGCGTGAAATGTTCATATTGAATGTTTTCCTTCTGGTACCTGACACTCACAAAATGTCTTGCACTCCCTTCATGTGATAAGAACTTATTTGACCATTGAATTGAAAACACAAAAAACAAGGATTACTGAAGCCTTTGTTTTTAGTTGCTTTGAACAGAAGTTGGGATTTCTTCTCTGTGACCTCAGGTGAAGTAGTGTGAGGTCTCCTGATTAAAGGGAGATTCAAGGTGGCACAGCTGCTAATGAGGTTTGGAACCTTGCTGGTGGCTTGTGGGAGCCCCTGGTAAGGAAGTAAGTGTTGGAGCCAGGTGTTTTACATACATTGAATTTTATCACACACTGGCTTACAGAACTTTGCACCAGTGTGTATTTCTGTATATGCTCCTCCAGACATCAGTCAGATTCTTGAACAGAGGGATCTAGTCTTTATATTTATACTGTGACTTCACTTTTTTCTGTAAAACCTCTATTTCCTCTCCCAAAACAATTTACAGTGTAGTCACAAGTTTATTCTTACAAAACACTTACTGTATATGTAGGAGTGTGTGTGTGTGTATGTGTGTAAGAGAGAAGAATGACATATCAGCTTCCATATCAAGCCTCATTTCACTGATAGAGCTGAAAGTGAAACCAGGGTTCAGTGTGAAGATTCCTTATAAATGTCTCTCTTCCACAACTCCAGTCTGGGAATTTATGCCAGCTTTTAGTGTGAAGACCACCATTAGCCCTGCCTTTTTTATATTGAACATTTTTTGTGTTATATTATTACCTTGAGTCTATTTGTTCTTTGAGGTAGGCTCTGTTCTGCATAACAGAAACATTAAAATAAATGACCATAATATAACTGGACAGTGTTACACTGTTGGAGGCATTTATATGAGGCAGTGCAGGCACGAAATAGAGCAGACAGACTCCTGAGAATGCAAGAGAAGTTTTCATGAATAATGTGGAATATACCCAGTGATGTTGTTTTCATTTCCTTAATATCTGAAATGGGGGATCCTCTTAGAAACCCGGTTTGCAGATGATATAGTATGCTGCTGTTTTAAAGAAGATAATACAGTATGGAAGCTCTGTCTTGGATACTCTCCCCTCTCAAGGATATAGGAGAGGAAGGGATCACTGTAAAGAGTAAAGGAGTCTACATCATTGGAGGAAGGAATCATTCTATATTGTGTATCTAATACATTTTCCTGGAAAGGAGTCTTGCAGACTCACAGGCTTTTTGTATAAATTCCACTAAAAACTCTATATTGTCAATTTCTTGAATATCTTTGTGCTTGCCCTGTAGGCTGAAGGAGTAGCAGCTTTCCAACTAAAAGAAAACCTCTTTCTGAGCTGTCAATATTTACTCAGAAAAAGACTATCCTCCAAAACTACCAACTAAATTGAATAGTGTCAGTAGAGAAGTATATTGCCTAAAAATGGGTAGTTGATTAAAGATAGCCAAGTTCACGTGCCAGGTGATACACGCTCATTTGATACCAAATACAGTACCGAAGGAAATCAACAGCAGAGTCTCGAGATACTTGCAAAGCCTCATTTGCAGTGGTTTGTTCGGTTTAAGGGAAAAAAGGCATCTGCCCTTACTATGCTACGTACTGTAGGGAGTGCAAAAGTAGCTAAGATCAGTAAGGAGTCAGAATTCTGAGAGGGGAATTAAGAACAATCTACAAGAAGACACTGGATATGGCAGAATGTAGTTAAGTACTGGCCCAAAGGCAAGAGAGGTTACTGTGGTAAGGAGGGACCCGAAGTGGCTTTGAAGATGGCCCTTGAAAGCTAGATTAGGCTTTAAAGAGGAGAAGATGGGAAGAAAAGAGCTAAGAGAAATTTGGAGAGCGCTCCAGTGAGCAATGACACGTAGGGGACCGTGTTCACACTGTTTTGGCGGAAGCTGACGAGGAGGGAAGAGAGTGAGAGTGGTGCCTAGCAACATAGATTGGCCGATGCCATCATTGCTTTGCTAAGGGATTTATGGAACTCACAAATGATGTGTGATTAGAAAAATGATTTTGCTGCATTATTCTGGATTGGAAGACCTGCAGGTCCAACAGGCTGTTCTTTCAGGGATTCAATAAAAGGTGCCCTCACTAAATGCAGTCAGTGGCTCTGGACATGCCAGGCAGTTGTTGAGAGCAGGGCCAAATTGCAGTCTTACTTGTTCTACCAGGATGTGGTGACTAATCACAAACGCAAAAACTTGTTCAGCCCCTTCAAACCTACCCTCACAGCTAAACTGCAGAGGTAAATAGTGAGGTGAGGTAACAGTTGAACCCTTCAGTCACTTAATAGGAATTTCTTAGTTGAGTAGATGAAATATTTGCAGCCCTGAACTGATAAGTGCGTTCTTCTGTGGCCCATCAAAAGGTAATGAGATTTCAGAACTTAAAAGCACACAGGCTCAGTTTGTTTTGTCTGAATTTTGGAGCTACTCTAACTTCTCATTGCATTGGTGATTTAAAAAAAAACAAAACCCCTCACTCTCCCCAACCTTTGTGCTAAACGTTTAGATATGATATGTGTATATAACATGAGGGAGGAATTTCTTCATTCTAAATGAAATGAGCAGCATCATTAGAATCTCGGGTTAACCGGACTTTAGTCCTGAGGAGGGTTTTGTAGGACATGAAAGGCTGTTCAGCTGAGCCCCTATGCCAGAATAGCATCTCAGCTGGAGGTTGTTGCAGCTGGAGGGGCTAAGGAAAAGATTGCCGACACAGTGAGATTTCCACATTACATTTTACCACTGCAGCCAGAGATCTGTACTGTTGAACAGATAACTGAAGAATTTGTGTGGTTTGGGTCATGTTAGGACTAGCAAAAATCTCTGAAATCTGTTCTACTAGCATTGCTGTTACCAATAATCATAGGGAACTATTTTACTGAGTTTTACACCAAATTTGATACCATCACAATTACATTTTGGATACACTTGAATTGCCTGTGTTTCAGCTAATAGTGTTATGTACTCCCTGGGAGATGATGATGCAACGGAACAGGTGGCTGGAGATAATTAGAATTTGAATTTGACTCTCACTTTGCCATCTTCCTGAAAATGAAACGGGAGTGGTTAATCACCAAGAATAAACTGCATGTCAGCAAGCTCTCAGCAAGGCGCTGCCCTTAGAACACACTGCTGCTCTAGTAGACTATCTGGGGATGTGTTTCCAGCGGTTAATAGGGGAGCAGTCTCCGGTTTGGCTGGGAGTGGCTCAGCCTGACTTGTTTGCCCCATCTTTTGTATTGGTTTTATTTCTTCAATTAATAGTTTGAGTTGTTAAATGAATTGGAGAGTGAAGCAACACCCTGTTATCTTCTTGTCATCTTTGGCTTAGCCCAGCGCAGTGCTGCCTGTAGGCATACAGCAGAGCAAGCTTGTGCATGTTTTTAAAGGGCCCTCTGGAGTGGAAAGCAGCCTGTCAGCATGCAAATGAGATTGAATTTTATGTTCTTGACACCTTGGCAAAAAAATCTTGTATTTGGAATCTTTCAGCTTGAGAACTGGCCAGTGTGGTGGGCCCCCACAGGAAGCACTTCTTTAGGTCTGTAGCATAAGTATCTTTGTTACGTGCCTGACCAGTCCAGATTTAGTCATGTTGCTATAGTACCAGGTTTCATTAATTTTCTGGTCATGTTCTCCTAATAGCCAGATGGTATAGGGATATGTTTTTCCTTTGCTTAATTTATCCAGATTTGATTATCCATATTTTATAGGATTTTTAATTTTGAAAAATAATTAGAAGACTGATAAGTAGAGATTCATGTCTGGGTGTTGTATTTCAGTATGTGAGCAGCAGATATGACATGTTTAGGCTTGCTGGGTATTTGAATTCAGAGAGGGAGTTATTACTCTCCTCTGTACCCTCTTTGGTGGAGAAGGAAATGGAAACCCACTCCAGTATTCTTGCCTGGAAAATCCCAGAGACAGAGGAGCCTGGTGGGCTGCTGTCTATGGGGTCACACAGAGTCGGACACGACTGAAGCGACTTAGCAGCAGCAGTAACAGTACCCTCTTTTTGGCATTTTTTAAGAGTTCTTGTCTTATAATATGTCGTAATACTTGTACTTGGAGACAATAACTGGAAAGTTACCAAATACTCGTGGTTTTGGATAATCAAAAGTCATTTATGGGTTTTGAAAGGTAAAATGAAAGTTAAGGAGTTATGCATATCTTAGTGTTTAACTTTTTTGTGCTTTTTCTCATTGTTTTGGTTTCTAAGAATTGGTGGCCATCCAAATGGCTCCGGAATGGCTCTGTACCCTATTAAAACAGGAGTATTTGCTTTTAAATTTTCAGTGTACCTGGTTCTTAACTGTTACATCCTTCCTTGGACCAGTTCATTCTAAATTATTGGGTCTTCTCAGACATAGGATTAGTCCAGCTAAAAGAGTGAGCAATCTATTTGAGGCTTGTGAAAGATTCAGGAGTGGAAGGACAGAATTTCTGAATGAACTGTGCTTTATACTTGGGCTTGCAGGAATTGTGGGAGGCACCTCAGTGAAGAGATGGACCAGTGTGTATAATCATGGAGTCTCCTTGCTGACCATCACCACCTGCTCTCCTTGATAAGTGAGAGTAGTCGGGGAGAAGGAAAAGAGGTCAACATGAAGCTAAAGCAGCGAGTCGTGCTGTTAGCAATTCTCCTTGTCATCTTTATCTTCACCAAAGTTTTCCTGATTGACAACTTAGATACATCAGCTGCCAACCGGGAGGACCAGAGGGCATTTCACCGAATGATGGCAGGCTTGCGGGTGGAGCTGGTGCCCAAGCTGGACCACACCTTGCAGTCTCCCTGGGAGATTGCAGCCCAGTGGGTGGTTCCCCGGGAAGTGTACCCTGAAGAGACACCAGAGCTGGGAGCAATCTTGCATGCCATGGCCACCAAGAAAATCATTAAAGCTGATGTGGGTTATAAAGGGACACAACTGAAAGCCTTACTGATACTTGAAGGAGGACAGAAAGTTGTCTTCAAACCTAAGCGGTAAGTCTTCATCTTGGAAGTTTTCTGTGCTGTTTGGTTCTAACCTGGAATTTGTTTGACTGCTCATCTCCTCTTCTCTTCAGTAAAATGGGAGGCAGAGACTCGAAGGTCTCTGAAGTCTTTTCTAGCCCTTAATGTTCCATGTTTCTTTGAGTAAGGGAAACTTGCAGGAATATGTTTTGGTACCAAATTAGATTGAACACTTTACAGTGAGAGCTGTCCTTGATTTCTAAATTTATCAAGTACTATGTGCCAGATGTTAGAAGTACAAAATGAATTGGTTAGGAAATAAGCAACTTATCACCATAAGTGTACAGTTAAAGACCAGATAACCACGTGTCAGAAATGCTGTGGAGTAGGAGTTACCCAGAGTTGGAGTGAGCTTTGGATGAGTAACTTAAGTCCTTTTTAGTGCTAAAGTTAAGATTCTTTCACTTGAGCTTTGGTTTTGTTTTAATTAATAGACTTTATTTTATTTTACTTTATTTTAGTAATTTTAGGTTTGCAGAAAAATCGAGGGGAAAGTATAGAGCGTTTCTATGTATGTCCTTCCTCCTCCTCCCCAGTCTCTTCTATAATTAGCGTCTTCCATCAAATTAGTACCTTTGTTACAATTGATGAGCCAATATTAATTTATTAACTAAAGTCCATAGTTAAAGTTTACTCTTTGTGCTGTATATTCTGTAAGTTTTAATAAACTTATAATGACAAGTATTCACCGTTGCACCATCATAAAGGACAGCTTCCCTGACCTCAGAGTCCCCTGTGTTCTATCTCTTCATTCTTCCCTTCCTCCCCCTGAATCCCTGGCAACCACTAATCTCTTTAGTGTCTCCATGGTTTGCCTTTTCTAGAATGTCATATAGCTGGAGTGATACCTTTTGTAACGTTTTCAGATTGGCTTCTCTCCATGTTTTTTAAGGTTCCTTTGTGTCTTTTTGTGGCTTGATGGCTCTTTTTTTTTTTCCCTGAATAATATTCCATTGTGTAGATGTACCACAGTTTGTTTATTCATTCACCTACTGAAAGCTGTCTTGGTTGCTTCCAGGTTTTGGCAGTTGTGAGTAAAGCTTCTATAAACATTCATGTGCAGATTTTTGTGTAGATAAGTTTTTAGCTCATTTGGGTAAATACCAAGGAGCATAGTTGCTGGACTATATGGTGAGAACATGTTTAATTTTGTAATAAACTACCAATCTGTCTTCCAAAGTGGTGGTTCCATTTTACATTCCCATCAGCTGTGAGTGAGAGTTCTTGTTATTCCACATCCTCGTTAACGTTTGGTGTTGTCTGTGTTTTGGATTTTGGCCATTCTAATGTGTGTGTAGTAATACCTCGTTTCTTTTGCCTGTTTTAAGCAGAGAACTGAGCCATTTTAGTTGCCTCAGTCCAAATTTGAACTGGAGAAAGAGCTAGTTCATATACTATTAGACAGTGATCTCTTTGGACTTCTCTAAGGATCTACAGAGAGAATTTGTGTGGCAGTTCTATAGTATAATTATTTTTTAAGTTTTCTGTGTGTACATGAATTTGAAATAGGTTAACATGATGGTAATCTATATTCTTTTGACAGGATTTAGTTACCAGTGCATTTTCTCAAAATTTGTAAGGTCTGAAATTATCTGTGGACTAAACACTTTTTTCATTCCTCAGTGGAGCTTTGGAGAGAATTATAACATATAACTTGGGGTCTCTTGCTGGAGTGGGAGAAGAAACATGGGGTGATGATATCCAGAAACTTACTGTGATCAGAGTAGTTGGCTCAGCTCTCTTCATGACCCAAATATCAGTAGATAATAGGCAGCCAGAGAGCTAGTATATTGGGATTCCAGAAATGGAAGGGATCTGCATTTGCCTGGAACTGGGAGGCATGGTGTGTGGAAGATGTGGAAATCAGGTAATGTGGGAAAAGCATGGTTATGTGGACCTTGAATCTAATTTCTGTTGCATGCACACTGTTTGCCAGGTGTTACACTAAGTACTTTTTGTATGTTAACGCTTTTAGCCTTCGTCACAACCGTGGACAGTTACAGTGCTTATTTCCAGAACCAGAAACTGAGACGTGGAAAGAGTAACTTGACAGGGTCAGCTTGCAGTAACTAATGGAGCTGGCATTTGGATCCGTCAGAGTGTGAGCAGCTGGTGTTCTGCCACACACATGCGAGCCTCTCACATTTGTTTGTCTTCCTGTAAGAGAGATGACATGGATCATCCATTTTCAAAAATTTGCTAGCTTCCTTTTGAAATGTGATCCTTTACCTCTTGATTTGTCGCCTGAGCCATCAGCAGCATAAGCAGACTGATGGAAAGAAAGCAAACTAAAAACAAGAATTAAGTTCGTGTAAAGAGATGAATTGCAGGCAGTTTGTGTTTAAGTAAAAGGATACCCTCTTCATACCCACTGTTATACACCGGGGAATTAAAGGTGAGATGGGGCAGCAGGAAGTGAAGGCAGATGTTACTGACGGTGTGCAACGTTAGTGTTAGTTTAGGCGCTTTGCAGATAGGTCTGCAGTGTTCAGACAAGTTGTAATATAAATGGAGGGTGGAAGACGCCAGACTGGTGAGAAGGGGAAGTGGCAGCAGATAAATGCATAGGCTAACGTTAGTCACTGATGCTTCGTCTCATATCTCTTACTACCACTGCAGTCTTCCCATTACGTTTCTCTTCCAGACCATCCTGAAAACTATTTTCATTCTTCTCCCAAATACCCATATCATCACTGTGCTCCCCAGTTTTAAAACATCCAGGGATTCCCATTACTCACCAGACAAAACCCAGCCTCTGCAACCTAATGGCCAAGCCTCTTACAGCCTGGCCCTCCTCTCTATACCCAGCTCTTTATTCTTGTCAAGGCAGCCCCTTCATCTCCCATCATCTCCCAAATAGCCCTTGTCTATGCCCGGCTCCGGGGATGTTCCTCCCCCACCCCCTGCAAGCTGTTGAGGCCCCTACAGTGGATGGTAGCACCCTACTCACTGCACACACTGACCTGGGCTGATTATACCTGGCGCTCTCGCAGGCTGGGGAAAGTGGGTTCACATTTAAGTGCTTGTAGAAATTGCTCCAGTCCAAAAACACCCAGCAAATTGCTATTCTGACCCCAGGGGCCTCTGAGACTATTTAGTCGTAGTGTAAGTGCAAATTAATGTCCTTGGTCACATTCTGATGTCCTTCACCAGGAGGATAGGAGTGATTTATCGGCAGTTACTGTATGAATTTCGTTGTTCTGTCAGTGACTTAAGATGGATCACTCTGTTGAGAGGAGGATCTAAGTCCTTCCTGCTGAGTTGAGACGTGCACCTTTCTTTAACAGCCACTTGTGGTTCAGCATTTCTGGAGCCTGGTTGTCCATGTCCTCCTGTCAGAGATGGAAGATTTGTATAGTGCATGAAATATACAGGAATACAGTCATGCCTTTATTTGCACATTTTGCCTTACATTATTATAAAAGTAATTTTGTTTTTTAATGTAGCTGTATCTTTTCTGGAAGTACATTGATTTTCATAGACAAAAACTACAGTTATGGTGGGAAAAGAACAAGCTGGCAAGGGCCCAGAGCTTGGGAGAAGTGAAGGATCATAGGAAGTGTTGAAAGGGACCTTGGTGATCAACTAGTCTAACTACTCATTTTACTTCTGGGAAAAGTGAAATCCAGGGTTCTGACTTTCATGTTTCACAAAAACCAAACGTGAACTGAGGATTCAGCCCTTTGGACTCCAGTGCAGTTCTTTCATTTGGTTCCTCTTCCTTTCCCATTTCCTTCCCTTCCTGTTTCTCCAGCCCACTCCCAAAGTTTCTGAATTTTTCTAGGGTTTTACATTTCATTCTGTGCAGACTTTCCATGTTCTGGAAAGTTCTCTAACATTTCACTGAAAGGAGTGGACTGCATATCACCACAGTCTTCTGTGGCTCCGCTGGAGTCCTGAGAAATAAAGTATTCCAGGCCTGTCACCTGCAGCTGTAGTGGAGAGAGAAATGCTTGAATAGTGTCAGCTTTCACTGCAGTCCTATTTAAAAACTGAGACTTTTCATTTGGAGGTAGCAGGTGTAATCCTAGGCAGCCTAAATGATGCTTTGACACCAGAAACAAAAAAATACACATGAGTATATTGACCAGGCTAAGAAGAAACTGGTGTCCAGCCAGGTGTTGAGGCATGTCTGTCTCCTCACATAAATGTTTCATTGCTTTGACTTGAAAATGTGTTTTATGAACATGGTTTCACTTTATATCCTGTGGTCATTTATGTTGAAGGTCACTGCCTTGTATAGTACTGTTTCCCACTTCCCCATGGCCATTTCAGCATTGGAGACCCAAGTGACCTTAGTGGAGTGGCTCCTCTTCACATCATTCTCAACTTATTTCTGTCTTGTAAAGCCTACTAGGTCTCCTTTTGATTCAGGAAATGCAAGTGAACAGTAGAAGTCATAGATGAATTGTGTTCAGTTCTTCCCATTAGCAAGTTTAAGTTGTATCTCTTTGTATAATTAGTAGAAAGAAATATGCCAGTTTTCATTATCCTTCATTTATGTCATGCATGTGATGTAAATCATCGGAGCGGTGTTTGAGATGAAAGACATCTTTGTTGTTGTTTAGTCGCTAAATCATGGCTGACTCTTTGTAACCCCATGGACTGCAGTGCGCCAGGCTCCCCTGTTCTTCACCGTCTCCTGGAGTTTGCTCAAATTCATGTCCATTGAGTCGGTGATGCTATCCAACCATCTCATCCTCTGTCGCCCCCTTCTCCTCCTGCCCTTAATCTTTTGCAGCATCAGGGTCTTTTCCAATCAGTCAGCTCTTTGCAAAGACATCTTAGAACTTGCTTTTTGGTCCAGCCCCTAATATTATCAATAAGAAATCTAAGACCCACAGAAAAGAAGGGTTTTACTCAAGGTTATCCAGGCAGGTAATGACAGAGCTTTACCTAACTCTCACTGCAGTCCAGTATTCCTTCCACTGCATCATCATAAACTTAAAAAGAGAATAGTTATTCAGATAACTTTAAAAAATTTTTCCTTTTCCTACTTATTTAACAAAACCTGAAGCATATCAGGACCATTGTTTTCCCCAAGAAATTTAAACTTCTCTAATAAGCCTTACCATAGCCATTCTGGTAAGCAAGACCTTTTAATTACATATTTGTCTTCATTATTTCAGTTTAGTCTAATAGACAATTCAGTAGACATTTATTAAGCACCAACTATAGACTTAGCACTGTGCTGAAGATACAAAGAGTTCAGAAAAGTACCTTCTAGTTTTACTTAAGCTACGTTGAAAGTCTTCAGGAGGGGTAGAAATAACATCAGTGTTTTATTCATAGAATGGTTGCAGAGGTAGATGTATAATTCTAGTTTTCTTCTCCACTTCTTCACATCATCTACTGGTGACCCATGCTAACCCATGACTGTTCTCAGGGTTGACAGAGGTCACTAGAGTGAATCAGGCTTGCAGAGTTTCTGTTCTGCCTCTTGTACTGTCACCTCTGGTACTGATGTAATTCATGTCTACATCTGTGCTTCCCATTCGCTCTGCAGGTATAACCGGGACTATGTGGTAGAAGGGGAACCATATGCTGGTTATGATAGACACAATGCAGAGGTAGCAGCCTTTCATTTGGACAGGTATGTGCAATCACAGTGGGTTACATTCGTTTTATTTCCTTTTAAAAATATCTTGGAGAGGACTTGTGGACTCCTTTCAAAGAAGTGTAATTAAAAAAAAAAGTGTAATAACTTTGACTTGTTAACTTACTTTAGATAACTGATTGCTTCCACTAAATTTGTATGAGTGCCTCATTACTTGGGTAAATAAAATGGCTAGAAGAAAACCAAAGTTTGACTTCACATCCCTAAATTGAACTGGTCATTAATTGGGCCTGGCAGTCCTGGTTTTTGTTTTGTTTTGATTTTGTTTTTAAGTAATACTCATTTATCCTCATATGCTGGAAACATAACATGACATATATGTAAATATTATTTTCCTTCATACAAAATATGCACAGCTTCAATAACCAGGATAAATGTGAATTCTAAATGTGTAAGTTAATGAGGAAAACTTAATACTTTTTAAGCCGGTTATTAGTCAGGATTCTTGTAACTGAATTGTCTAGTGTCCCAGTTGCTCCTTTTGATCAGATCTTTAATCAGGGCATGTTGATAGACTTTAAAAGAAATTATTCACTATATTTTTTTAATGAATCTATAAGGAAACTAGAGGAAAATAAAGATGAATTTTTGTCTTTTTTCAGGATTAGGGAGGATTTTATAGGTATAAAAGCAATAATTTAAAAATCACAAAGAGGGACTTTGCTCGTGGTCCAGTGGTTGACTCTGTGCTTCCATTTCAGGAGGGCATGGGTTTGATCCCTGTTCAGGGAACTAGGATCCCGCATACTGCAGCCAATAAATAGATTAAATTTTTAAAAACTCAGTAGATTCAACTAAAAAAAAAATTTAACTCATATGTCAAAAAACGTAAAAATTTAAAAGCAAACTAACTTGGGAGGAAAATACCTGAATCCAATATATAATCTAAACATTAATAGCCTTAATATATAAGTTTATAAAATCTTATATATACTCTAAAACACTAGTAGAAATGGTTTAAGAACACAGTTGGCTGAATAGAAATTACTGATTGCTAGTAAATATGACAGAGGGAATTCATATTCACCAGTAAAAAAAAAACAAATCCAGATAATTCCTGGTTGTCCATCGGGTAGGACGCCTCTCTTGTGGAAGGGTCAGGTTTAGTCCCTGGTTGGGAAACTGAGATCCCACAAGCCACAGAGTGCGACCAAAAAAAATCCAGTGAAATAAGGGGTACTGTTTTCTCCTACTGAAAGTGACAGAGATTAGAAAAAAGATAGTACTTTATTGGCAGGAATAGATTGGCATCTATGCTGCTTGTGTCATTGTTAATTGGTTCCATCTTTAAGAACTCTGGCACCACGTATCCAGAATCTTCATGTTCATACCCTTTGAATGAATAGCTACCTTTTTATGCAAACATCTAAGACATTTCTCGGAAGATATTTCTAAAAAGTACTCTAGAGAATCAGAAATTCAAAGATACATATAGCAAGATCTTAGCTAGTAGCATTTTCAGTACTGAAAATCTGAAAGCACCCTAAACATCTAATGACAGGGAAAATTAAATGAATGTTCATTCATAACACCATGAATTTTCACTGCCCCTATTAAGACCTAGTGGGAAAGAGTTGGATAGATCCTACTCATCACTTAACTGCACATTAATCTTTGCAAAACTTTGTTTCCTTGTTTTCTTCATCCCTAATCCCTTTCCTGTTTCTCTGTTAATGGACACCAGCAGTGCCTAAAGATCTTTTTTCTATAACCATACCGATATTTCATATTATCCAACATACTAATTTCTGTTAATCTGATACATGTAAAGTGGTATCTCATTGTTCCTTTATATTCCCCCAGTTATTGGCAGAGATACCTCCTCATCTTTTCACAGCACAGCACCTATTTGTTAACTTGTAGTGAAGTAGTCTTTGTACAGAAATTACTATTTTGGATATTAATTAAATAATGTTTCAATTTATGACCTGTGCTTTGGGGTCTTATATTTAAAAGCCCTTCCCTCCCTCAAAGTCTGAAAGCTATTCTCTGACCAGCCCCCTCTCCCTTTTGTTAACTGCCCCAGCCAGGCTCAAGTGCCACTGAGTACGGCTTCCCAACACTAAATGGATGCTCTTCTTTGGTCTGACAATGGTCAGTGGGGAGAAAAGGTACTTCCCCACTTTCTTTCCCACCCCATGCTCCTTACACTTTTCTGCTCTGAGTTGCTATTTCTCCATTACATTAGGATTTAACCCCCTCCTCTGGCCTCAGAAGGTGCTCTCAATTTTTATGTTATTTTGATCGATCTGTTGATCTCCTTACTTTTGTGGCTTTTTTAAGAATGAGTTTAGGATAGAGAATCAGTCGGCAGCCCTGAACAATGGATTATTTATTGCACAGTCATTTGTAATTGTAGAAACCTTAAGGCAACTTTCTAAAAGAGTCAGAAAAGGCTCATGATGCAATGATGAGTGAAAAGCAGGAGGCAGAATTGCATATAGTATAATTTCAACTATGTATATACACACAAGAGTGAGTGTATGTCTATATATACATGTCTGAAAAATATGGTTGAATGCCAGATTGTCACTAGTTTTTTCTGGATTGTGGAATTATGGATGATTTTAATTTTCTTCCATAAATTTTCTGTGTATTCTGAATTCTGCCCCTCCAACTTTTCTTCAGGGAGTGTGTATTTTTTTAGCAAGAAAATTTCCTTTTTTAAAAAAATGATGGTGCTCCACCAAGGCTGCACTTGAGACCATTAGAAGTGTCTTAAAATGTATCTGTATTTAAGTTGTCCTATGAATTTATCCTTTTAGGTTAATTTGTGTAGTTTTCTATCAGTATTCTGTTTTATGCAAAGATTTGAAACCATGTGTGGGTTTAGGCCCAATCTTTTTTTTAATGCTTTGTTAAGTTTATTTTAAAATCTTACTATGAAAAATTTCTAACAAACATGGAACATTATAATGAACCCATAGACCCACTCCTTAGGTTTAACAGTTGCTCACATTTTGCCAGATTTGTCTTCAATAAATTACATCTCAATATTAAATTCATAAACATATGTACCTCTGAAAAATATTTACCAGTAATCAACAGTATCTTTTGGAGAAGGGCATGGCAACCCACTCTAGTATTCTTGCCTGGAGAATCCCCATGGACAGAGGAGCCTGATGGGCTACAGTCCATGGGGTCGCAAAGAGTCGGACACGACTGAGCGACTGACACACACAATGGTACCTTTACACACCTAATACCACGATTAGCTGTGATTTTTAAGATTTCTGTTTAGGGAATTTCCTAGTCAGGGAGCTAAGATCCTGTAAGCTGCTCAACTTGGCCAAAAAGAAAAAACCCTACTGTTTAAAATAGGATCCCCGTAGATACACAACAAGCAACAAAGATTTACCGTATAGCACAGGGAACTATAGTCAATATCTTGTAATAACCTATAATGGAAAATAATATGAAAACTAATATATGCGTACTCTGGTTTAGTTGCTAAGTAATGTCCGACTCTTGCAACCCTGTGGACTGTAGCCTGCCAGGCTCCTCTGTCATGGGATTTCCCAGGCAAGAATTCTAGAGTGGGTTGCCATTTCCATCTCAAATATATGCATATATGTATAACTAAATCACCTTGCTGTGCATCTGGAACTTTATAAATCAAATATACTTCAATAAAATATATATATTAAAATTTTTTTAATAAATAAAAATAAAATATATCCCCAAAGATTTTTCTCTTCTGTTCAACCTTCCAAACCAGGATTCTAGGTTTCCGCCGAGCTCCCTTGGTGGTTGGCAGATTTGTTAATCTGCGGACAGAGATCAAGCCTGTTGCCACGGAGCAGCTCTTGAGCACCTTCCTAACCGTAGGTAAGAAGGTTATAGAGGACATTTAGATAAGGCGTTAGTTAATAAATGGGGCATCATAGAGCAAGCTTGTTCATGACTTTTAGGAATTGAAGAACTCAAGGGAATGCAAAAGCAAATCAGGCAACTTGTTCTCAGGTTACTGGGGGAAATAGATCTAAAGGTAGATGGCAGGAAATTGAAAGTTTTCCCTAATGTGCACTTTGTGTATGAAGTTGGAAGTGAGATCATTTATGCTAGTGTGGTTAGGGAATAATTTTATTTCCTTCTGCTTTATCTTAAATCTCAAACTCAAATTTTGGCCTAAATCAATTATTGTCTGTATATCATTGCCTTGATGGTTTCTTTCATGCCCCTGTATTTTCCTGGAAACTGTGTCCTGCTTCCTGAAAATTGAGCAGACCTTAAGGCGGCTCTGTAAGAGGGTCAGAAATTCCCTTGTAGGTTGTACTTGGGCCTGGAAGATCACCACTGCTGCCCCCTACTCTGTGAAGGTCAGCCTGTAACTCACTGTGTGTGGCACTGACTGCCACCCTCTGGCCTCTGTTCTCCACTGTCATGCTCTGAGTTGAGGGGTCTGCATAGAACTCTCACTCCTGTTCTCCTTGCAGACACAGTGCAAATAGGAGGAATTCAAAGGTGCTGTGGCCTCCTGTCTGAGCCTCCTCATGGTGACATTTTCAATAACACAGTGCTCTGCATTGACACGACTGTTGAAATAGACATTTCAAGATGAACTTCACCTTGCTTTGCTAGAGTGAATGTATTTACATTTATAATGAGATGAAACTGAATATTTAAAGCACTTGTGACAGATTCATCATTCAGAATTTACACTTGCAGGCTATGGCTCTGCTCTTCTTACAAATAACCAGAAGCATACAGTGTCACTGATTTGTTTCGTATATTTTCTAATCACTTTTGCTTGCCCGATTTTATGCTCAGGCAAACATGCATTCCTGATGGATGAGAGGAGGTCAAGAATAGGCCCGCTATCTAGAGACTAATGGAGGTTAACTCTCATATACCGACTGCGCAAGGTGTGGGGAGAAGGGAGAGGCCTGACAAAGGAGTGCAGAGGAGGTTATTCACACTCCGTCTGAGTGTTGAAAAATCTGTGCATGCTACCAGGCAGTGGAGAGGGATGGGCACTGGGCAGAATAGCAAGAAGTAAATAGAGACAAGCGCACACAGACCTGAAGTACACAGAACCGTATGTTTAGGGAAGAGCTTCTGGATACACCCTGCAGCACAGGGCAGCGTCTTAGTGTGGCTGCTGTAACAAGGTGTCATGGACTGTGTGGCTTAAAGAATAGGCATTTATTGTTTTCACGGTTCTGGATGTTGGAAGTCCAAGACCAGGGTGCCCGTAAGGTTGGGGTCTGGTGAGAGCCCTCTTTGTGATTCACAGGCAGCAATCTTCTTTTTGTATCCTTACATGACAAAGATAGAATGAAAGAGAAATAAGCTCTCTCATGTCTCTTCTTCTTGAATATTAAAGGCACTAATCCCATCATGATGCCCCCTCCCAAAAATTCCAGCTCCCAGTACCACCGTACTGGGGCTTCATTATGTGAATTCTAGGATGGACATTAGCTTTCACTCCATAGCAGGCCATTCGAGGGATTCGCTGGAGACACGTTTTTAAATAATAATGACCTTGCTGCTGCTGCTAAGTCGCTTCAGTTGTGTGCAACTCTGTGCGACCCCATAGACGGCAGCCCACCAGGCTTCCCCGTCCCTGGGATTCTCAGGCAAGAACACTGGAGTGGGTTGCCATTTCCTTCTCCAGTGCATGAAAGTGAAGAGTGAAAGTGCAGTCACTCAGTCATGTCCGACTCTAGCGACCCCATGGACTGCAGCCTACCAGGCTCCTCTGTCCATGGGATTTTCTAGGCAAGAGTACTGGAGTGGGGCGCCTTTGCCTTCTCCAAATAATGACCTTTGCACAGTATAACTAAATTTGGGTCACCTTTGCAGCTTGACAGAGCACTTTCACACAGTTACCTTATTTTAATCCTCTTGACAAAGAGTGCAATGAATAGGGGAGATTTATCCACATTTCAGACATGAAAAAGAAGTCTAAAGAAATTAAAAGACTTTCTCCAAGTCACGGATCTACTAACTGTTAGCCAGGATTCAGACCCAGATTTTAAGACTCTAAAATATTTGATCTGCTTATATTTTTATATTCATTAATTTATTCATTGAACAAAATTTGGTTTCATTTCTGTGTGGCAGACTCCAAACCAGGTGTTGAATATACAAAAATGAATCACACCTTCCTGCGCTCAGGAGCTTTGTCTAAAGGAGGAGGAGCCAGACATTTACAGAGAGCCTGTGGGACTGTGGAAGGGCAGAGGAGAGGGTCTAGAAGTCAGGGACGGTGACAGTTTTAACCAGGTTAATGAGAGAGTAGCAGTCCTGCAGGAACGTGCAGTGGAAAAGAACACTCCAGGTTTGGAAAAGAACTCTTATTAGAGTTTTTTGTGCAAGCGATTCCTTTGGCAGCCTAAAGAAGCTTTTCTGTCCTTTCTTAAATACATAAAATACACAGATTTATAAGTAAAACCAACAATATTGAAGTATACATTTTTGACTTAAAATTATAAAAAGCAACTTTGTGATAGAGTAACATGTGCTTTGTTATTTTACACATTAAATAACAAGATTTAGCATGACCTAGTAACTACCATGATTTCAGACCATAAATCTAACTGATAGTTTGCGGGATCTGCAACAATGCTAATATGATATGAAAATCTGTGATTTCTTCTGGTGGAAAAAAATCACAGCTAATGCTAATACTATGGTTTGCTCCCTACCATCATACTTGAAGGAAATGCTAAGTTTTAGATAGGAATTAATGAAAAGGAAAATGTAATTTTGTTTCCATCCAGTTCACAGGCTCTCTGAGTTAACCTTGTTGCAGGTAGAAGGCAGAGCAGAGAGAGCAGTGACAAGAAATGAGAGAGGGACATTGAAAGCTCAGGAAACTGCAGAGTTCAGCTGAAGTAATAAAGCCTTTCTCCCTAGGCGTTGGGAGGCCACTGAAAGAGTTTGAATATGAAAAGATGAGATTTGAGTTTTAGAAAACGAATGTAGCCACACTGTGGTGGATGAGTTGGCAAGAGGCAAGATGAGATGAGAGCCTTTGGAGGCTGTTGTAGATTCACATGCAGTGAGTCAACTAAAGCAGGGACCAGGTATGGAAAGATTAAGGAGATACTCAAGAATTAGGATCTGGGCTTCCCTGGTGGCTCAGCTGGTAAAGAATCCGCCTGTAATGCAAGAGAGCCTGGGTCAATTCCTGGGTCGGGAAGATCCCCTCGAGAAGGGTTAGGCTACCGACTCCAGTATTCTTGGGCTTCCCTGGTGGCTCAGCTGGTAAAGAGTCCACCTGTAATACAGGAGATCTGGGTTCTATCCCTGGGTTGGAAAAATCCCCTGAGAAGGGAACAGCTACCCACTCGAGTATTCTTGCCTGGAGAATTCCATGGACAGAGGAGCCTGACGGAGTACACAGTCCATGGGATCGCAAAGAGTTGGACACGACTGAGCAACTTTCACTTCACTTTAAGAATTAGAATGGAAAGAATTTGGTAAACGTTTGAGCTAAGTGTGACAAGTGAGAGAAGAAAAAATTTTAAGAATGACTCTAAAATTTTGGGGTTGGATGACTAGATACAGAAAGGAACAGACTTAGGGAGATAGAGCAAAGGAAGATAATGTAATTTGGGGTATTTTGTTTCTTTGTATAAAACAATAAGAAATAGATATACTGGCTTCTGACCCTGCTTCCTGATACATGGCTCCTGAATCCCTTATTAATTCCTACCTCAGGACACTAGGAGCATACCTTATTCTATTGAGATGATTCTGGGTGGGTCCTGGATGCCTCCTGGATGGAAGCTGTGAGTGATCAGGCCATAATTCGAAGCTTGGCATTTTCAGGACTGTACCTTGCACTTTCTCCAGAGAGGGGGCGAAGGGTGGGAAATAACTGATTGTGGCTGGAGTTAGTAATTGATCATGTCCAGGTAAGGAAGTCTCTATAAAAATCCAGTAGTACAGGGTTTGGGGTATTTTACCAGTTGGTGAACCAGAAGTTTCTATGTGCCCTTATGCCAGGCCCCAAACAAGAACAGAAGCTTCTTTGTTCAGGACTTCCCCCTGTGTATCTCTTCATCTGGCTGCTGCTTGCTCTCCATTGTAATAAGCCAGTAATCTAGGAAGTAAACTGGTTTCTCGACACCTAGGAGCTGTCCTAGCAAAAGCTTTTTTAATTGAGGCATAATTGACATACAACATTATGTTAGTTTCGGATGTACAGCATAATTATTCAGTATTTGTGTATTTTGTGAAATGATTGCCACAATAAGTCTAGTTAACAAACATCACCATATATAGGTACAGAATTTTTTGTGTTTCTTGTGAGGAGAACTTTTGAGATCTGCTCACTTAGCAACTTTCAAATATGCAGTACAGTATTGTTTACTGCCTGGGACCATCCCCGGCTGATCCAGGGTATTCGAAGGGGAGACGGAGTCAGCGACTATTTACATATTTATCAAAGATATAAAGAGTAATAGAATGAAGATAGCTCAGTAGGAAAATTCAGTGGAGAAAAGAGGCTGAGTAGCTTGGTTTATGCGGGAGACCAATAAAACTTCAAGACAAGAAGTTTGCACCACTTAGGTAGGCCGCAGGCGCCCTCTCGAATAGCGGAAGGTGCCCCACCTTAGACACCTTCTTGAGTGGGTCTTAGAAGCCCAGGCAAATAAATGGTCGCAGAGGATATCCGCGCTCCAGATGGAGACTTCAGCCGGAAGTTAAAGGGAAGAATGACATGGGGAGACCAAGCGTTGGTGAGCAAGGCCCGTAGCTTTATTTTTAACAGGGGCTTTTATACCCTAAGTTACACATAGAGGATAATAGGGGATGCGAAGTCAGCAGTCCTTGACCCTTATCAAAAACCAGGATTTCTTTCCTGCAAATTTATCGTATACAAATGGTTTAGGTGATTTACATCATCTTCTGGCCAGAAGGCCTATTAACATTTTATGACTCTTGACAAGGACTTATCAACAAAGACTTATTTTCTCTAAGAGTAATTATTTTAAGGTTTGGCGCCATCTTAAAAAATAAAATTGCATTCCTATAGGGCGGATGTGTAATGGGTTTACAACAAAGAAAAGAATTTATTACCTTAAGGGTCTAAAGTTACTAACACCAAGGCCACTACTTATTTTTTCTACATACCAACTATTAATTAATACATATTCAAGGATACAATTCAGGGGATGTGAAAACTTGGCAACAAACATTGGTTCATCAATGAAATCCTTTACTAGTTTTATTCTGACAGTTTCTAACTCTGAGAGGCTCTAAGCTATTTGAATATCTTAAGCTTCCCATGCCTCTCGAGGCTGGGAGACTGTAAACAATCGTATGCATGGCTCTAGGAGTCCCGGTAAACTTGTCAGGCGAGTTAGAGAGCTATCTGAGGGGTTTGGATTTAAACACTCCTAATTGCCCAGGAACTTTATTAATTGGAGCTGTAAGTTAATTCTTTGACAGAGAGAGCGAGATGGTGGTAGGGGACAGCCCCCAGTAAAGTCAGAGGTGAGAGCACAAAGCAATAAAGTAGGCAGACTCTGGTTTTTTGGGGGGTAGATGCTCGACAATATCCGGGGGGACTCCTGAGGCTCGATCCCGCCTTTGCGTATGCCGAGCCTCTTTCCTCATGACCTTTGTCACGAGTGGAATGCCTCACCGGCTCCCGGCAGTTTACTATAATCACCATGCTGTATATTACATCCTGATGACTTATTTATTTTATAACTGGAAGTTTGTACCTTTTGATGTCCTTCACTCACTCCTCCCACCCCCCACCCTCAGCTTCTGGCAACCATCCATCTGTTCTCAACTATCCCTGAGCTTGTTTTCTTTGTTTTGTTTTATTTTAGATTCTTAAGTGAGATCATACAGGATTTATTTTTCTCTTATCTTATTTCACTTGGCATAATGCCTTCAAGGGCCATCATTGTTGTTGCAAATGGCAAGATTTTATTCTTTTTTTTTATGGCTTAATAATATTCCATTACACACACACATATATATACCACATTTCTTTTCTTTATCCATTCATATGTTTATGAGTACTTAGGCTGTTTCCATATCTTGGTGGTGGTGGTGGTTTAGTTGCTAAGTCGTGTCCGACTCTTGAGACCCCATGGACTGTGTAGCCCACCATGCTCCTCTGTCCATGGGATTCTCCAGGCAAGAATACTGGAGTGGGTTACCATTTCCTTCTCCAGGGCTTCCATATCTTTGGTTCAGTTCAGTTGCTCAGTCATGTCCTACTCTTCGCTACCCCATGAATCGCAGCACACCAGCCTCCCTGTCCATCACCAACTACCGGAGTTTACCCAAACTCATGTCCATCAAGTCGGTGATGCCATCCAACCATCTCATCCTCTGTCGTCCCCTTTTCCTCCTGCCCCCAATCCCTCCCAGCATCAGGGTCTTTTCCAGTGAGTCAACTCTTCGCATGAGGTGACCAAAATATTGGAGTTTCAGCTTTAGCATCATTCCTTCCAATGAACACCCAGGACTGATCTCCTTTAGGATGGACTGGTTGGATCTCCTTACAGTCCAAGGGACTCTCAAGAGTCTTCTCTAACACCACAGTTCAAAAGCATCAATTCTTTGGTGCTCAGCTTTCTTCACAGTCCAACTCCCACATCTATACATGACCACTGGAACAACCATAGCCTTGACTAGACAGACCTTTGTTGGCAAAGTAATGTCTCTGCTTTTGAATATGCTATCTAGGTTAGTCATAACTTTCCTTCCAAGGAGTAAGCATCTTTTAATTTCATGGCTGTAGTCACCATCTGCAGTGATTTTGGAGCCCCCAAAAATAAAGTCTGACACTGTTTCCACTGTTTCCCCATCTATTTGCCATGAAGTGATGGGACCAGATGCCGATCTTAGTTTTCTGAATGTTGAGCTGTAAGCCAACTTTTTCACTCTTCTCTTTCACTTTCATCAAGAGGCTTTTTAGTTCCTCTTCACTTTCTGCCATAAGGGTCATGTCATCTGCATATCTGAGGTTATTGATATTTCTCCTGGCAATCTTGATTCCAGCTTGTGCTTCTTCCAGCCCTGCGTTTGTCATGATGTACTCTGCATATAAGTTAAATAAGCAGGGTGACAATATACAGCCTTGACGTACTCCTTTTCCTATTTGGAACCAGTCTGTTGTTCCATGTCCAGTTCTAACTGTTGCTTCCTGACCTGCATATAGGTTTCTCAAGAGGCAGGTCAGGTGGTCTGGTATTCCCATCTCTTTCAGAATTTTCCACAGTTTATTGTGATCCACACAGTCAAAGGCTTTGGCATAGTCAGTAAAGCAGAAATAGATGTTTTTCTGGAACTCTCTTGCTTTTTCCATATCTTAGGTATTATAAATAATGCTGCAGATAGTTCTTTGAATGAGTGTTTTCATTCTCTTCAGATACTAAGTACCTAGATGTAGAATTGCTGGATCATATGGTAGTTCTCTTAATTATTAATTTTTTGAGTAACTTCCATACTGTTACTCCATAGTAGTTGTACCAGTTTACATTCCCACCAGTGATGCACAAAGGTTTTCTCTACAGCCTTACCAACACTGGTTATTTCTGGTCTCTTTAATGATAGCCATTCTAACAGGTATGAGTTAGTATCTCATTGTTTTCGTTTCCCTCGTGATTAATAATGTTGAGCATCTTTTCATGTCTCTGTTGGCCACTTGTTTGTCTTCTTTGGGAAAATGTCTATTCAGAGCTTCTCCTTCTTTTTTCGTTGGATTACTTTTTGCTGTTGAGTTATAACCCCTAGTCAGATACATGATTTGCAAATATTTTCTACCATTCAGTAGGTTGCCTGTTTTGTTGATGGTTTCCTTTGCTGTACAGAAGCTTTTTGGTTTGATGTAGTCCACTTGTTTATTTTTACTTTCGTTGCCTTTGCTTTTGGTGTGAAATCGAAAAAATAATTGCCAAGACCAGTGTCAAGGAGCTTACTGCTTATGTTTTCTTCTAGGAGTTTTATGGCTTCAGGTCTTAAGTTCAAGTCTTGAATCCATCTGGAGTTCATTTTAGTGTATGTTATAAAATAGTTGTCCAGTTTCATTCTTTTGCATCTGGCTTTCCAGTTTTCCCAACACCATTTATTGAAGAGACTGTCTTCTCCCCATTATATATTCTTTACCCTAGCAGATTAAACCCTAACGGGCTAATAGGAACCCCTGGTTTATAGCCAGTTGGTAGGAAGCACAGGTGACAACCTACACTTGCGATTGTCACCTAAAGTGGAAGGCTTATGGAACTGAGCCCTTAACCTGTGGAGTCTGATGCTACCTCTGGGTAGATAATATTAAAATTAACTTGTGACCTCACCAGTGTCCAGGAATTGCTTGGTGGTGGGGGAAAACCCACACTCACTGATATTGGGTGCAGAATCTTACCTTGACAGGAATATCCAGGAGTAAATGTTAACTAATCATTTAGAATCTAAAGTCTGCAGCTTAGGAAAGAAGTGTGGCTGGAAGTACAGATTTTACCATCATAAGTGGTAGTTCGTCCCAGGAGAGCATGGAGATTAAGGTCATCAGAAAACTAGTTTTTTAAAATTGGTGCATCCAGGAATAATGAAAGATTGAGAACCTCAGGTTCATGGCCATAAAACCAGAATATTGAAATCTGGAAAGGTATTATTCATAGTAAATAGCTGGCATTGACTGGTCTCTGACAGTGTGTCAGGCACTGTGCTGGGCACTACTGGAGATTATCTCACTCACTCACAACCCAGTGGTGGGTTGAAGAACTATTATCTCCATTTTATTGAGGAAGTTTAGAGAAGTCAAATTACATGCATAATGTCTTGCAGTCTAATGACTGTATATAGTCTATATTTTGAACCCGCAAACCTGAGATCACACCCCTAGACTGTACACCTGACTTCATTCAGTTATAAAGGGTCTTATTTACCAAGCTCAGGAGTTTGGATTTCATCACATAGATAGCAAGTTTCGTACACCAAGCAATGTTTTGTTTTCTTTTGTGTTTTTTTTTTTTATCAATAATATATTCCCACAACTCACAATTTTTTAAAAATACCAAAGGAGTACAATGAAAAAACTTTCATCCAACCATTCCTTCTCCCTACTTACAGTGGCAATCTCTATTAGTAATTTCTTTTTATGTCCTTTTTGTATGAAATATGAATATATATTTTTATCTAACTCTACCATTTTATACAATATGTATCACACTGTACATGCTTCTGCATCTTATTCTTTTATGTAATACATCTTGGAAATCTGTTATTTCATGTAAAGAGCTTTTTCATTCTTTTTTTGTTTTACCAGTTACAACGTGCTCCATTGCATGGATGCACCATAGTTCATTTAACCAGTCCCTTGTTGGACCTAAAAGTTATGATATTTTGTTTTTACAACCAGTGTTGCCCAGAATTACCTTGTACATATTTCATGCATGATCAACTATATCTGGAAGTGGAAGTGCTGGTCAAGGGCACATATATTTTTACATAGATGTTTAACCAGTTTACCTTCTCAGCAATGATGCATGAGAATGCCTCTCCCCTAGCTTCACCAACAACATATTACCAAACTTCGGGTTCTGTTTGTTTCACATGTAGCATCTTTTTATTTGTTTAAGAGCCATTTGTATTGTCTTTGTCTTTGCATATCCTCAGTCATTTTTAACTCTGTCATTGGTCCTCGTGATTTACAAGAGTTCATACTTAGGAAGGATAATAGCTCTTTGTGATATGAGATATAAATGTTTTCCCCAATTCTTTAATTTCTTTTGACTTTGCTTAGTTTTTTCTTTTCTTTTTTTTTTGATTTATAGAATTTTTTAAATTTATTTTTTAATTGAAGGATAATTGCTTTACACATGCTTTATAGAAATTTTTTGTTTTCAGTGTATCAATCCATCTTTTCTGATAGATTTTTCTGATTTTGAATCGTAGTTATGCCTTGCTCACTCCAACATTATGGAAGAATTTTTTTTTTTTTTTTTAGTACTTCTGTAGTTTTATTTTTCACATTAAGGTTTTGATATTGTTGGAGCGATAATGAAGTATGGCTCCACTGTTATTTTTTCCCCTAGATGGCTATCAGTTGCCCCAGTAGCATTTATTAAAGACTCTCTTATTTTTCCCCTGTAATATATTTTCTTCAGCTTATTTAGCTTTAGTTTCTAGACTTTCTGTTCTGTTCCGTCGGACATTATATCTGTTCTTCAGCTGGTCTATGTTTTAATTATGAGACATTATACTATTTTTTGATATCTGATAAATCTAGTCCCTTCTCTTTGCAGTTATTTTAACAGTTTTCTAACAGTTCTTATTTATATTTTTTCTTGTGACCTTTAAAATTGTCATATCTAGTTACCCCATAAAAGACCCATTGGTATTTTTGATGGGTCAAATTAAACTTTTAAGTTTATATTATAATTTTAAACATTATAAGGATGATGTTTCTTTCAATTAGTGTTCAAATCTCTTTTTATCTGGCAGAGGTTTTGAAGTAATCGAGAGTGATAGAGTCAACTTTAGGGGAGGGGAGTGTATAGTGGATTAGTTTCTATTTAGTGTGTACTAGGCCAGAGGGTGGAAATACTAATAAGTTTGTCTCTTCAAGGACCCCTATACATGTTTATTTTTAATGACATAAACAGTTGTTAAAATAGTATGTGAGGTTTTATAGGTATAGGAAATTAGCTCATTTAATGGTTATATTTCATAGAGGTGGAGGGCAAAGAAAACATTACCTACCTTAAGTTTTTATTTTGAAATAATTCTATGTTTACATAAAAGTTGCAGAAAATGATCTGGAGTCCGCCCCCAGATTCCCAATTGTTAATACTTCTGAATTGGTTGAGAACAGGTTGCAGACATGAATATCTATTACTGCATTATATGCTCCCTTAAGACTTGAGTGAGTATATCGCAACTTCCAGGGCACTTCTGTACACAACATCGTTCAACCATCAAAATCAGGAGATTAACACTGATCCAATATCACTAATCACATAGACCCTATTCAGATTTTGCCATGTGTCTGTGTAATGGCCTGTGAACATCCAAGATTTAATCTAGGATATTGTATTCAGTTGCATTCAGTTATTATGTCTTTTTTAGCCTCCATCAGGCTGAAACAGTTTCTCACTCTTCTTGTTTTTCAAGACCTTGAGGTTTTTGAAGAGTGCAGGCTGGTTACTTTCTGGAACATCTCTGATGTTCATGTTTCATTATGATTTAAAGACTTTAGTGAAAATGCCAACAAAGTGCTATTGTTCACTTCTCGGTGCATAGTATCAGGAGGCACATGATGTTGGTCCCATTACCTGTGATGTTAACTCATCACTTGATGAAGGTGGTGAGTGTCTGCAAGGTTTCTCCAGTGTTTTATACTTACTAATAAGTAATTACTGGGACTTCCCTGGTGGCTCAGATGGTAAAGTGTCTGTCTACAGTGCAGGAGACCTGGGTTCGATCCCTGGGTTGGGAAGATTCCCTGGAGAAGGAAACGGCAACCCACTCCAGTACTCTTGCCTAGAAAATCCCGTGGACGGAGGAGCCTGGTGCAGGCCACTGTCCATGGGGTTGCAAAGAGTCGGACACGACTTCACTTTCACTTTCACTAAGTAATTACTGAGTACTTTGTAGGGAGAAACTCAAAGCTGGATAAACATTATATCCTCACCAAACTTTTGCCCGGAAGTTTTAGCATTCATTGATAATTCTTGCCCACATCAGTTACTACTGTGATAGTTGTCAAATGGTGATTTGCTAAGTCTTCTAGACTTACTGGTTGCCATTCTGTTGACGAGTAGACCTCCCCTTACCTTGCCTCACTTTTATTTACTTATTTATTTATAAAACTATGAGCATGCAGGCTCTTAATTTACTCAGTAACAATGTTACTATTATCAAACTGTCACAGATTTGGCGAGGGGGAATCCCTACAAACTGTCTCCTGTCATTTGGAATGTTCCCATCATTCTCTGAGTGCTTCCTTATGGCTGGCATAGCAATATGACCCAGACTGATGTTGTACTTTCTCTGCTCCTGCCCTTGGATCATCTGTTTCTCCAGGGAACCCTGGTTATTTTTAATTTAGCACCAAAACAATATTTAGAAACTAATATATGAGTGCTAGGTGTGTTCATTACTACCTGAGTGTCACTGTTTCTAGATTTTCTAGAGGGGCAGAGGTAGAAAACATATGTGATATATATACATGTGTGTGTATATCTATGCATAGATATACACACACAAACATTGGTATTTTGTCTTCTTCTATATCTCTGTGTATTAAACCATCTGTTTAAACCAGTATCCTCAGTTATAATTCAACAGCGAAGGATTTACTCTGGCCTTCTCCCTTTGTATGTGTTAAACTCCCTTATCTATCTATTAGAAAACTGGTTCCCATTATCCTCAGTCTGTTTACTCATTTGCTCAAGACCCCACTCCCCAACCAGTATGTAAACCAAAGTCCTGGGCCATTGTGCCCTCTCTCCCTCCCCGTGGCATTCTGGCCAAAATGTCAGTCCTGTCAAAGGAGAAGAGGCCATTACTTAAAGTGAGTTCAGAAAGATACTTGTGACAGTAGTTGACTTCTGGGAGGGGATTGGGTAGACAGGGCAGAGAGGGAAACAGAGAGTTATCTTTTCATGTATATCCTTTTGAATTTTTTTTTTATACCATGTGCTTTTATTTCCTATACAAAAAATAAAGATTTTGAAATCAGTTCAGGATCTTTGTTTTCACATAGAGCTGCTCTCTTCTGCATTGTTTGCAGAGAATTTGGAGTCATCCTTTTTCTCTTAAAGTATTTGGTTCCATTCTCTCCTTTAGGAAATAATACTTGTTTCTATGGGAAGTGTTATTACTGCCGAGAAACAGAGCCAGCCTGTGCTGACGGAGACACGATGGAGGGGTCTGTCACGCTTTGGCTTCCAGATGTGTGGCCTTTACAGAAACACCGACACCCATGGGGCAGGACTTACCGAGAGGGCAAATTGGCCAGGTAAATGCTCCTGTGAGCCATTACTTTATTCTCTCCCATACCTAATCAGGTGCTGACCCTGTGTAGGAGCCAGGGGTTCTGTCCACAAATAAAAAGGACTATGGATGGTTCAGGGGAAACCTGCTAGTCTGGGACTTTGTCTTCTCTGTATTTTAAACAATGCTACATGCGGTGCTGACACTCAGTAAACACCCCCCGTGCTGCTTGCCTTCAGGTGGGAGTATGATGAGAGCTACTGCGATGCTGTGAAGAAAACATCTCCCTATGACTCCGGCCCGCGCCTCTTGGACATCATTGATACAGCTGTCTTTGATTACCTGATTGGCAATGCTGACCGCCATCACTATGAGAGTTTCCAAGACGATGAAGGCGCTAGTATGCTCATCCTTCTTGATAATGCCAAAAGGTAGGACCAGCAGGACTTTCTCCCTCTCCATTCAGTTCAGTTCAGTTCAGTCGCTCAGTCGTGTCCGACTCTTTGCGACCGCATGAATCACAGCATGCCAGGCCTCCCTGTCCATCACCAACTCCCGCAGTTCACTCAGACTCATGTCCATTTAGGCGGTGATGCCATCCAGCCATCTCATCCTCTGTCATCCCCTTCTCCTCCTGCCCCCAATCCCTCCCAGCATCAGAGTCTTTTCCAAAGATCCAACTCTTCACATGAGGTGGCCAAAGTACTGGAGTTTCAGCTTTAGGATCATTCCTTCCAAAGAACACCCAGGACTGATCTCCTTTAGGATGGACTGGTTGGATCTCCTTGTATTAGGGGTCTTGTATATACAAGAAGGATGCTGTCTAGGATGTCCTGGGAAACCTCCAGAACAGACTCAACAGAGGGCATCCTTCCTGTTCCCACTCAGGGTCTTTGCCATGGGCACCCATCCTTCCAGCTTGTTCAGAGCTTATACTCCTTTCACCCTCAGGGGTCTAAGACTTTAATAAAAATGGAAAAGTCATTTTTTCCAAGGAGTCAAAGATTCTCATTCTCTTCATGGACAACTGGAAACCAAAGTCTTGTATTTATTGCTACTTATATCATTCTTTCTTGACTAGGATGTTTAGAATCTTGAGAAATACATAGTTAACAGAACATGAAATTTAGTTACTGTTAAATATATAGTATCTAAAGGGTCATGCAGTTTAAAAAATTAATTTACTTGATAGGGTGTTTTTGCTATTTTTATGGCAGTCTAGGCCCAGATTTTTTCTATTATGAGTAGGAGAGCAGTTGTTTAGTGATTATAAAGACAAGTCACTATCTTGAATAAGACAATTTTATTAATTTTGAATAAATGAAATGTCCTTATTTAGATCTGAGCTATTTGAAGAGCACGTTGTATTTTCAGTTTGCACTCTGCATTCCCCATGGTACCCAGTTAAGTGCCACACTTTTAGTTATACTTAATAAGTGTTTGCTAAATAGAATACTTCCTTGGAGCCAGAACTGTCCAGACTCTAGGTCACTAACTGTTAATGTCGGTTGCTGAGAATAAGCTGAGCCATGGATCCTCAGCAGAGAATGCTTGGGCAGCGTTTACTAAGCAGGCCACCACCTCATACTGAGCACCAGGCCCCTCATGTTCCATGGAGGGTAGTGACAGTTACAGAGAGTGCGAGGCCAGCAGGAAGTGGCCAGTGCCGTCTTTCATTTTCATTTACACTGTATTTTCAGTTCCTGAATACCTTTATCCTTACTTGTAAAAGTGATCATGTGTGCTGTGGAAATATACATGGAAATAATTGCCTTTGCCATTTTTTATTCGAGGGCCTGCACTGCGCTGAGGGCTATCAGACCCTCCAGCTATTAAGGTGAGCTTCTAGGAAAAGAGTGGACGGTTGACAGTTATTCCAGAATCAGTTCTTTTCTAACTCTGAATTACTGCTTAAGGCATTTTTATATATGCTTCCAATCACCATTTTCTCAGCCTCTGTGAGCAGTTTTTTCCAATTTAAATCTGACCATATTCTTTGCTGTAGGGAATAGGATAATCTAAGTCTTTTCTTATTGGTAATTTTGGAGTAGAACAAGTATAACTTCATTTTACAGGAAATGACTTTCTACTTGTTTGTGAGAACCTAATATGAATAGCCTTTATTTCTCTGAGCACCCATAAAACTTTCTCAAGTGTGGGGGTCTTCAGATTCTCCCTCCGTCTGTGGACTTCACACTTCGTCACAACGGTCATGCTCCAGCACCTTGCAGTGTCCCGGCAGGAGAAAGGACCCTGGTAAAGGAGTGTATCTGTTGTTCAGCGCTGCAGTGCAGGCTGTTAGGAATCCTGTGTCTAATCGGTCATACCCTGTTTATTTCTAATTTAAGTGATTTGAGCTGTGTGGGCGTAAAATTATCTAGGATCACATTTGGGTTTCTTATAGAATTTGTTCTTACTTTGATGCTAAGAAGGGAACTGGTGCTTTCATTTAATTCACTAAGTTTTTATTTAATTTTCAGCTTTGGGAACCCCTCGCTGGATGAGAGAAGCATTCTCGCCCCTCTCTATCAGTGTTGCATGTAAGTTACTTTATCAAATGCATTTGCCTGCGTGCTTTTCGTACTTTTCTAACCCAGAACCCCCTGGAGATCCTGGTATGTAGGGGATCAGGGAAGGATTTCTACAACAAGGCTTAGACAGCATTTTGAGTTTTATATGAATAGAAATTATCAGTTTCTTTAATGATGTATATCAGTTTGTTTTAATATCAGAATATAGTCCCTGCTCCCCTACAGAATCCAGTGCAGGCCCTGCCCCTAGTTGCTCTGCTATGTTCACCTTCCTCTCACCACCACAACCCAGTGTGGTTTGCTTATCTCAGTCAGAAGTTGTGTAACCAAAAATAGCTATCTCCCTAGGTATTTATGTGTTGTCGCTCAGTCATATCCAGCTCTTTACAACCCCATAGACTGTAGCCTACGAGGCTCCTCGGTCCATGGGATTTTCCAGGCAAGAATACTGGAGTGGGTTGCCATTTCCTTCTCCAGGGGATCTTCCCGACCCAGGGATTGAACCTGGGTCTCCTGCATTGTAGGCAGATGCTTTACCCTCTAAGCCACCAGGGAAGCCCTCCCTAGGTATTTAGTAATTGATTTTTTGAAAGTCTATGTTAGAGAACAAAGAAATTCAAAAGTAAATAAAAAAAATGAGATAAAGACTGGGCTCTAAGGAGCTCCGTTTCAGATCAGCATTGCCAGTACGACTTTAAAGCGTGAGCACCAAGAATCAGCTTGGACCTACCTTGCTTGGATACTACTGGTCAACTCCCAGAGAGACACTGATTGCATGAGACTGCCCCTTCTGGCAGCTGGTCTGTTTTACTTTTCTTTTCTTTCTCTTTTTCTTAAATAACAACAGGATTCTGCAGAAAGTGTTACCTAGGCTACCCTAAATTATCTTCATTAATACTGGGAAGCAGTGATACATCCAGTCAGAACCTGCATCTGTGAAGGAAGATGTCTTTGTGTTAATCAGTACTATCAGTCTGGTGCAGTTAGAAGACAGAAAAGACATGGTGTGTTCAACGGGAAAGTTTAATATAAAGGACGGTTAAACCCTCTGATACACAAATAGGGCCGAGGCAGAGTAACCAATTTGGAAGAGACCCCCCACCCCCACCTCCGCCCCAAGGCTGGGTTTGGTCCTCAGTGGAGAAGGTATAGTTCAGCCCACTTGCTAGCAGAGAAGTGCACTAGTTTGCAGATGCTGGGCGTGCAGGAAGCAACCCTGCAGAGTGCAGGCAAGGAACAGGCAATCCGCAGGACGTGGCCTGTACACAGAGAGCCATGACTCAGTAGAAACCCTCCAGGCTACAGGCAAGGCTTATTTGTGGGCCAGCGAAGGGAATAAGGGTACCAGCATGGGTGCGTGGCCTTGGGGCTCTGGTTTCCATGTCAAGAGGGCCTTAGGAAAGTTACTGCCAAGCCAGGCTGAAGCTGCAGTGTCATGGAGGACCTGTCTACTCTGGGAGTGTGGCCAGGGAAGAGCTTCATTGGATGACCTTCCCTGAACACTCCTGGCCTGTACAGCAGCCAGAAGCATCTCCCTCCAGCATCCTATACTGAGAAAGCCTAAGAGAAGAGATAATTAGAGGACCTCTGTCCACAAGAGCAGGGCATACATGAAAAGTGGATTTGGAGGTGAAAGGAAGTCAAGTGATACTTTTGTCATGCAGGAGAAATTCTGATGCTCTAGGCACTCATATTTTTCAGAATTGGAAAACCACACTGCCTGTGTGCTTGTCCATCCCTTCCATGCTTTAGCCAAAGATCCTTATTTTCTTCCTGTTCAGATGGCTGCAGAACAGGCTGCCGGCCTCATGCAGAGTCAGGCCTTAACGCATGCCTAGTAGTTCTTGCATTACCTACAGGGGAGTTCGTACTTTTCTTCTCAAATAAACAAAAGATCCGCTTTAGGCAAAAAATAATTTAAAAAAATAGATACCCTTAAACTTTTTCTCTTTGTAAGATTAATGCTAGAATTTTTAATTCAGAAACATAAAAAGGAAATTTAAATTACTTGCTAAAATGTAAAGATACCTTCTGTTAACACTCTAGTACTTCATTCTAACCGTGTGTGTATGTTTGTGTGTGTGCTTATACACACATTTTCTTTCCCCACAGATTTGGAGTAAAACAGTTTCCTTCCAACTTTCCCCCCTGATTCAATATTATATGGGCATTTCCTCATGCCACTGAATTTTCGTAACTGCTTTAAATGGCTGCATGGTTTTTCATTGAATGGATGAACCATAGTTTATTTAACTATTTCTCAGTTCTCAGACATTCAGATTCACATTTTTCCTGTTAAAAAGAGCACTGCAGTGAACATGTGTAAATATTGTGTGTATCTCTTATTAGTTACTAAGAAGGAAATATCAAAATGTGGTAATGTCACTCATAATGTAGAGCTGCTTCTAGAACAGAAATGGCTTTTCTAGTTGAGATATTTTACATAATTACTTCTTTACATTTGTCTGTCAAGCAGGCTTCAGTCTCCATTTGACAGTGAGAGGCTTTATGTAACCTGTTCTAAAACTTATTTCTCCCAGCATTCGTGTGTCCACCTGGAACAGACTGAACTCCTTGAAGAATGGTGTGCTGAAGTCTGCCTTAAAGTCCGCCATGGCCCACGACCCCATCTCCCCAGTGCTCTCTGACCCACACCTGGACGCTGTGGAGCAGCGGCTCCTGAGCGTCCTGGCCACCGTCAAGCAGTGCACTGACCAGTTTGGGATGGACACTGTGTTGGTGGAAGACAGGATGCCTCTCTCGCACTTATAGTTCTCCACAAAATAAGTGAAACTGCTTTTTACAAAGATAGAGAAACAGCACAATCAATTCCAGATGGTATGAGATGGATTGGAAATGGCCAGCAGCGTGTTCTGGTAATAGGGGATAGGGTGGCCTTGGATTTCTTTGGTGTTTGCTGTGGTAGAAGCTAAAGCAAAGACTTACAAGCTTCAGACCATGGAACCGTACCTGCTGAACCACCTTCAGACTTCCTCGGCGTTTGCCCATCCTAGCAGTGGGCAGCACAGTTGGTCAGTCTTAATTTCTCATGCCAAAGGATGAAGAGAGGTGTGACATTCAACTAGGTTAATGCTGTGGTTGGTTCTGGAGTGTGTATTTGGAGTTCATCCTTATAGTCCTTTCTCCACACTTGTGGATCTTCCAAAAACACTTTGCAGTCTCTTGAGTCCTTTTTTCCAGGATTAGTCAAATTGGGGATTTTACTGCTTCCTGGGGAGTGGCAGCAAGGAACCTGGCATTCTGTTGAGCCAAAGTAGTAGGGACTATGCTGTTAAGGTAGAATTAGAAGGAAGGACAAAAGCAGGAAGGATGTTTGGGCTTTTAAGTAAGAAGGTGGTAGTGCTTTTGATGATTCTTAAAGGAGGGAAGGAGAGAGAGAGAGACCTGCTTGGTAGAACCAGAATCAAGGAAGTGATTGAATTAGTGAAAAACAGGTTCCCCTGTATTTAAGTTCTTAACATATATAAAAGCAAGCATGACTTGTACCTAAGTAAGATTTGCATTCTCATGGTTATGTCCAAATTAACCCAAAAAAATTGTCTGTAGAGAACCTGCTGTTACAACCCAAGCACAATTCTGTTATAGAGGTTTACTTTCTTTTTTGCCCCAAACAGGCAAATCCTTTGCAGATTAACAAAGCAAACTGAAGATAACATCTTGGGTAAGAGTCCGGTTGCCTGCGATCTCTGCCATCCTGATTTCCAAAATGAATTTTCACTTTTGTCTTCAAGGTATTTAGTTGTTAAAGCTGTTGTTCCCGAGAGACTGGCAATCCTATTTGTGCCTTTCTTGGAGAAAAGCCAGCTTACTCCTGTAGCTAATAGTTCACATCCTGCTGGTGGCTGGACCTGTCTAGTGATTTGGGCCACGCAGAAGGCTAAAAACAAAGATTTTAAGCCTTCTGAGCCTTAAAATTAAGGTGGTTCCAGGAAGAGCCTTAAGATTTTGATTTATGTCATACCCTGTTTTCATCATTTAATATTGTTCTGAACCCATGAGGTAGTATTGTTCTTCTGTCTTCTATTAGCACTTTGAAATATCAGTTTGCTAAAACAGGCTAAGTTGTGTGTTCTGGCAAAGTGATTTTGACATGTAACCAGTGGCATTAAAATATAGGGCGAGGAGAGCTGGCCTGGTGAGTCCACTTGTGCGTCCTCAGAGCTGGAAGCTTCTCTCCTGCATTTTGTCTGGGGACTCTTTGGGTTTTGACTTCTGTGAAGCAAAGACTAATATTTAAACAGTGTGGTTGAACAAATCTACTGCCAGCCACTGGAGACCAATTTTAGGTAACCGCCCTTTCAAAAGTGGTTTAGAATTTATGCTCTAATTTTCTCAAATTGAAAGTCAACTGAGTACCCAGTAACTACTTTAACATGAAATTAGGATGCTTTTGTACTTAGTTTGTACATTTGGAGATGTACACAGAATGGGCTTAGTTATTATTTAAAATGGATTTAAGAAGACGTATCAGCACAAAACACTGAGCTAGTATTAACAGGAAGAGGCGCTGATTTCAGTTTTAAAGTCGTGTACTGTGTGCGTCCAGGGAGTACACATTTGAGCTTGAGAAGGGCTTGGATGGTGCTCACCTCAAAGCATCAGGGAGCCAGTAAGAAGGTAGTCAGCTGCTGTGCTTGGTAAATGTTAGTTGAACTAATTCTTTCAAACACGTGATATTGTTCTTTGGTATGCCCCAGTGGAATGAGTAAGAACTGTTCTCAAACTTGGGAACTTTATTCATAATGCTGAAGGCAGAAGATCTGTTGAGGAAAAATGCAGGAGGGAAGGCTGCTTTGAAAGCGTCTCATTCTTTTTTCCAAACACTGCTTCATTCTCCTATTTTAATATGATCTTAAAAAGTGTTCAGATGTATAGTGGTTAAAGTTAGAATTGTGCTGAGAGAGTGGTGTGAACTGATGCTTAGAATATAAATTTATGTTCTAAGTCAATATTGGATTAGGCTGGGAAAAGTGTGTTTAGGTAAATCTCGGAGAAAACCAACCATAAGCTCTTAGTCCTAAAATTCATAAACACTATATTCTGATTCAAAAAAGAGGTACATATTGTTTTTTAAAGTTTTCTAACACTGTCCTTTTTATGGTTTATCTTTTAGAATTGAGGGTTGTTACAATCAGACAGGTCATTGGAAGGGTTTTTGGTTAGTCTTAAGTTGGGTATGCCTAGCTAACATCTAAAGATAAACATGGATACATTTCAATATTATAAAGCTAAGAAAATCAGAACTGAGTAGCATTTCTGCACTCCTCCTCCTACTTTTTAAATATATTTATTCCAGAGTTTGAGGGAATATGGGTATAGAGGTTTCATCCTAAAATTTTTCTTTAATATGAAGGTATATTATTAGTTTGGGGTAAATAATTTTCTGTGCAAAACAAATTAATAGACAGGATCTGACTTGCTCAGAGTATTGCTTAATAATATATTAAGAAGGCATTTCTCTGTATTTGCTCTCAGGATTAATATGTGAAATGAAATGTAATAAGGAAATGGGAGAATTCAGGTACATCCATTGTATACTGTTTTGGGCAAGATGAATCCTCTACATGGCAAAATTTCAGTGTCACCTGAAAGCCGCATGTTCTTCCAAAGAAATCCATCTTTTCTTTTAAAAAAAAAAAAAAAAGAGGCTTTTGGCCTTCCCCTCGTATCCACCGTGTTCCTTCACCCTCTCTTCTCCACAGCTTCCATATTCTCATTTGACCAGTCCATGACCACACCTCAAATGGTGGTAAACAGCATCTGTCGTTTTGTGAGCTTGGGCTTCAGGAAACATGAGTCAAGGTATATGTATGTATATAGTCATATATGTATTCTAACAAGAAAATATTTATTTTCACACAGGGAAACACTGACTTATGTTGCTGAAGAACCTGAAGCTAGTAAAAGGTTCTCAGTCTCTGAGCGTGAACCTAAGTGACATAAAGACCAACCATTCAGGAAACACCTACTGTGCTAGCCAGGGCCGGTGCCCGAGGCAGATAGACCCGCCTCGTAAGACTGCTATACAGCAGGGGAGGGCCAGTTTTCCTCCCTTCCACTCCTCAAGTCTGGGTTGAAAAGGTGGGGGCTGGATACTATACTGCCACAGGTTTTTAAGGAACTAAGGTGTTACTCAAAAATACAAAATGTTTAGGGGGGGAATCTGGGAATAATTTACCAGGAAGTAATTTATTTGCTTAAGAGAGAGGTGTTAAGAACCACGACCCTCGGTTCTAATCTGCCAAGGATTTCCTCTCAGAGCTCTTGCACAAATAGAGGTTGTGCTTGGTAAGACATCAAACAAGACAGATATGCACCTAAATTTCTAATGTGTTCTATGGGTTTCAATTCTGAAAAAAAAAGACAATGAATAAAGATTTTAATAAGTACCAGCGTATCATGTTTTCCTCTTATTATCCCCCCACCCCACTTGCTGGTTCACGGTATATCGTTTTCAATTCAGATTTCCATTTTTGTTAGGGGACAGAAGATTACATCTTCTGCATCTGCATAAACTTCCACAGGGGTTGTTTCACAGAATCAACGACAGATAAGACCTTTACACTTCTTATTACACTTTACTTCTTCTCTTTACACTTCTCAGCCTTCAGAAGTTGCCTATTAGGTTGTGACAGAACCAAGATTTTCAGTAGGATAACTCTTAGGTGCTTTTTATTTAATACTTAACTCCATTCTTGCAGCTTCTTTAAAGAATTATTAATCCCGAAGAACTTGTCAGCACATTACCATAGAGGCCTGGAAGACAAGACCAGGTCCTGATAGTGATTCTTGGGACACCAGACTTCTAAATTTTGCAATGGAAATGCAACATCATAAACCTCAACCAGACAACTGAGTAGAGTTCTCAAGATTTTGACTTGATTTGTAGCATTTTTGTTTATGCCAGTTTTAGTCACTTGTGCTTGAATACAAAAGGGAGGCTGAAGCCTAGAACATGCTCCTTACTGACTCACCTTATACGATCCTTTTCTAGGTGAGATTTCAGGCTTAGTTTTCTTCTCAAGCATTCCAGAAAGACCAGTATGGAAGCCTAAAAAGGCAGCTGGGAGTAGCGAAGGAGTGGTTCTATTAATATTATGGGCTTATTTTTACCCAGTGTATTTCTTATAAAAATGATTTTTAGCAGCTCTCATTTTATAAAATAGAGACAAGTATGGTCATAACCACTGATTTAGCATGGGTGAGTTTTGTAAGATAAGCTGCTTTATAAGTCCCAGGAAATAAGAGAATGAAGTTAACAGTTGTAAAGATTGTTTTCAAGGCAGGTATTGCTCTTGATGGCCTGCAGCAGGTGGAGAGGTTGTCTATTGCAAAGCTAGGTTCCATCCAGATGACCTCAGTAAAGGTGTTATGTGCCCATTTGCTCTTTGAAAGTGTTTGCTAAAATGCGTATTCTGATTGAGTAGGTTTGGGGCCTGAGTTTGCATTTCTAACAAGCTTCAGGGCAGTGCCAAAGCCAGTGGTTCTTGGACTATTCTAGAGCAGGATTGTTTACTTGCTAAGGAAACACAGATGCCTGTAGTTTTCACAAGAGCCACTAGATGTCTCCATCATCCATGAGATATTGCTCCTAGCTTTACAACCAGGGGTCTCCAAGCACTGAGAATGAAATAGCAAATTTACTGAAAATAGAGGCTTACCTACAACTGGTGTTTGGATTCATTGTTTCTACCTGAGACTGACTTAGGTTGAAAAAAAACGTTGAGTCTTTTAGGAAAAAGATGTCTTGAAATCAAATTGTCCAAGAACTTCCAAGAGACCTGCTTTATTTATGCTGTGAAATGCAAACTCAAAATCGAATCTCAAATATTATCAGTTAACCCTCCATGAAAGTTACCAGTAGAGAATTATTTCCACAGTCTTAAAATTTGAATTATTATTATTATTTAAGAAATCAGGGTAAATACTAGTCATTTTATCAGCATGAATTCACCAGTTTTTTTCTAGGACAAGATGGCTCTTAGGTCAGTGGCTTCAATAACTCAGGTGATCTTTGAAAAAAATGCAGTAAGTACTTGGGAAATCTAGCAAGCTTGTTACATGCTCATGTTACGGAGAAGAGAGGCCCAGGAAAGAGGCCCAGAGGTCTAATGCCAGCGGTGTCTTGAGAAGCTGTTCAGTCACAGCATTTCAAAGTTGCAAATTTAGGCCCAGAAAGTGCATTCAGTACTCAGTCTAGCTTGTTTTCAACAGGCTGTGATTACATTGACTTGAGACCTCGTGGTTTTTCCATGACTCTCGGGGAGTTTCCAAAATGGAAGTATCTCCAGTTTGGAGCCCATTACCTTCTCCAGCTGTGGAAACCTGCTGATTGCTTGCTGCTCTGTTTCATTTCCCTTTGTAGCGAAGCCAGGCCCAGGGCTGACTTCCCCTGGCTAACTCAAGCTCCCGGTGAGACGGTTGCCCGGTTTCATTTAACAGGTTGGCAGGAAGTTGATCTGCAGACACGGGACAGGGCACCAGTGGGAGCCCGTACTTCGTAGCCCTCAGGTGGGCCACCGGAGCCGAACGAAAGTAACTAGGTGATTGACAGTGGCCATTTCAAGGCCTGGCTTCAACTTCTTTGCAACCACGATCACCCAGAATAGACTGCTGCCTGGCAGCGAGGCCCCAGTCGGCTAGGCGGCGCCTGCAAGTGGCCTCGGGTTGCAGTCTCAAGAACCACTCGGTTTCGGTTCCTGCCGCAACCGGTCTCGCCCTGGGTCACCTGGGAGACAAGCTCGGCCCGCCTGCAGTTCCCATGGCAACACCAATCCCCGGCCAATCCGGGCCTCGGAAGTACGGGCGCCCGCCTTCAGGCCCGGACCCTGAAAAGGGCCGGGAAGGCCCAGCGGTGGAGGGCCTGCTGCCGGCCTGGCCATGCTTGGGGGCACAGAGCGTCTGCTCTGGCTCCTGCTTCTGTCGCTGCTGCTGCCGCCCCCGAGTGCATGGGGACACGGCGGCCAGGCGAGGCCGAGGGAGGGGACCGAGGAGGCGGGCTCGGCCAGGGCTTGGCTGGCCTTCCAGGGCCTGCGGGAGCGACTGAGGGCGGCCGGCGCGCTCTCCAGACGCTACTGGGCTCTCTTCAGCTGCCGCGTGTGGCCTGAGGGCTGTGGGGAGGATGAGGAGGCGTCGGCGCGGCCCCCAGGTAAGACCCTCAGGCTCAGGAGGGCGGGAGCGGGAGGGAGGGATGCGCGAGGCCCGCTGGGATCCGGCCGCGGCGTTCAGAGCCTCGCGCCTGTCCTGGGCCGTCGCGATCACCAGACGAGCGCCTTAGCCGCCGGCTCTGCTGTTCCGCCCAGCCTTTAGGCCGAGCTAAGAGCAGGGCAGCCTCTTCGGAACCAGGAACCCTCATCACAGCAGCTGGCGCTGCGTCCTTATGCAGACGAGCGGTCCTGGCTGCACTCCTCGCCCGTTCCTGGCTCCTCCAGACACGGCTTACACTTCCCTCCTGTCTCCGAAACTGCCCTGCCATTATTCCAAGGAGCTGCTCTTGCCCACATTCTTGATGACTTTAAGGAAAATCCCCAGTTGGGCACTCCCCCCAAGTACATTGTCCTCCTCCTCTGCTGCTTACAGAAGCCGAAGCTGGGCTACGAGTCCCCCAGACCTGAGTTCTGATTTATTCTCTGTCACTGATAAATTGAGGCAGGGTTGTCACATCAATGTTCTGGCCCTGGTGGTCTCTGAGACTCCTTGCAGTGGACGTCGTTAACTCTAGGTTCTGTAGTGATAATCCTGCAGTAGTGCTAGAAACATCTTTCATTTAAATTAAAAGTTCTTTTTTGGGGGGGTGGAGAGGAGAGCAGGGCCTCCAGACTTGAGGGATCTTAGTTCCCCAACCAGGGATCCAACCTATGCTCCCTGCATTGAAAGTACAGAGTCTTAACCACTGGACTACCAGGGAAGTCCCTAAAAGTTCTACATTTCCAGTGAATGGTTTTTGTTTCGTTTTTGCCAATGTTCAGTATATTCAAATTGACATCTGACAGAAGAATGGAGTCTGCCTGGCTACTGTCCATGGGGTCACAACTTAGGGACTGAACCGCAGCAAAAGAATCGAGACACTTGGGGTTGGCCGTGATCAGATGATTCTGCAATCCAGAGCAAGTGGGAAGCATGGCAATCACCAGTTACTGTTTGTCTCCTCGGAGACCGCAAACTCCTTGCAGGCAGGGCCTGGGTAACTAACCCTTTGGCACAAAACAAGATTTATTGTTGAGTAAACTGAGCTTTTGCTGCAACGAGAGCTGCATCTATAGCAAGGCCATCTGCTTCCTCATCCTGGAGAGGCCACCTGAGCCCACTCCCAGGTGCAGTGAGAGGAAGGCCCAGGGCAGAGCCAAGGGGTGGGGCGGGGGGGAGCGGTTCTGGAGAGAGGATGGAAGAACCGCTCTGGTGGCTTGAAGGGAGGCAGTGTTCAGCCCGCCCTGGGCCCTGGGCTCCATTCCTGTCTCACAGCTCCTCCTCTTCCAGGCTGGAGCCTTGCCCTGCTGGGCCAGCAGTACCTGGATATCTTGAGCACGTGGTCCTGCAGCTTCTGGGACTGCTGCGACAGAGGGGACTGCAAGATCATCAACAACTTCACAGGTTAGACTTCACGTGGCCCTCAGGGCCAGGAATCGGCGGGGAGGAGGCAGTTCAGGGGAATGCCAAGGCATAGGGCCCCAGCCTCAGCCTGCCCATAGCCGGCAGCGTGGTAGAGACCCTCCCTGTCTCCACCATACCTCCCATACCCTGCACCCTCATGGCTGAAAGGAAGGCCTTGGCAGAGGGCTTTGCCCACAGTAGCTGCTTCAGTAGGTGTTGGCTGAATTAAATTGAAATGAATAAAATAAGGGGGTCTCCATAAAATATTTAGGGGGTCCTGAAATTTCCAGGCAGGAGCAACTTCATGGTAGTCGGGGGCTGGGTTCCTCCTCCAGACAGGACTCTGCAACCCTGCTAGGGGGGTGTCTTCAGAACCTTCAGAAAGGGTGAAATCAATGTGGATTTCTCAAACTCTTCAGAAAATAGCACTGAATCTCTTCTACTGCAAGGTCTGCCCAGTGGCTTCTTATTGTGGAGTCCCCAGACAGGATGGCTCCCACCTCAGAGATGGTCAGCGGTGCTCAGTCTCTCAGCCATCACCAAGCCTGGGGGGGGATGCATCTGTGTGTCCCTGCTCAGCGTGGCCTCTTCCCCACCCCTAGGCCTCGAGGCGGACCTGCGCGTGCGCCTGCACGGCCAGCACCTAGCCCGGGAGCTGGTCCTGACGGCGGTGAGGGGCTACTTAGAGAAGCCCCGGCCGGACAAGGCCCTGGCTCTGTCGTTCCACGGCTGGTCTGGCACAGGCAAGAACTTCGTGGCGCGGATGCTGGCGGAAAACCTGTACCAGGACGGGCTGAGGAGCGACTGTGTCAAGGTGTTCATCTCTACGTTGCACTTCCCTCACCCCAAGAATGTGGACCTGTACGAGGTGAGGCCGGCTGTGCTGAGGAGCTAGTGTGAGGGCTTGGGCCGGCGGAGCAGCCGAGACACAGGCCTGTGTGCTGGGAGGGAGGCTGAAGCAAGCCCTCGGTGTGGAGGTCGGAGGACAGCAGGGTGGGGGCGGACAATGCAGTGAAACCTGTTACCCTCAGAGACAGCTACTCAGCAGGTGAGGCCCAAGAGGGCCTGAGCTTAACCAGAGAATCCATGTGTTTAATTTGTCAACAGAAGTAGTGGAAATGCCTCAGGAAGTGTGAAACAGAGCATGCAAAAACTTTATCGTAATCTCCCCACATGGACACAACCAGTTAGCATTTTGGTGTACTTCCTTCAAGCTGTTCCCCCGCGCTCTTTAATGTCTTTATAATTTATACTGGACAGAAAGTTGCATTCCACAATCTTTTTTTAAAGAGGCTTCTCATAAGTGGTTTTTCCATGGCTTCCCAAAAGTACTCATTTCGTGCCAACAGGTGGACTCATCACATACAAAAAGTTTCTGCTGCTCTGCTATTTTGGGTTTTGTTCATTCAGACATGTTAGCCATGCAATGACCAAACCCCTCTGCAGCCTGACAGAGGTGACTGTGTGTATCTTTGGCTTTTAGTTTCTGTATTTGGAGTGTGTTAACCTGGGAAGATTATGTAACTTTGAGGACAGATTGCCATGGCAGTTTCAGTGTGGCCTGGCAGGGCAGGCTGCTGGTCAGGCCTCCCAAGAAAGAGCTAGCTGGCTTTTCAGTAGAACACCTGTGACTCTCAGCTTCCCCACTGTGGAAATCGACACATTCACACTCTCATACTCACACACTGGGGAGATGGGGCTGAAGTAAAAAACCAGGAAGGCTAGAGGTAGATGGAGACTGTGGGCTCTGCTCAAACACCTCTCCCTTGGGGAGGGAGGTGGGAGGGATGTTCAAGTGGGCAGGGACGTGGGTAAACCTATGGCTAATTCATGTTTGGTAGAAACCAACACAATACTGTAAATCAATTATCCTTCAATTAAAGATTAATTAATTAAAAAAAAAAACACCTCTCCCTGGGGCAGGAGCCGGCCCTGTTTTCCTGGGGAACCCTGCAGAGCAGCATCTTTTCGTCCAGGGCTTACTATCCTGCCAGGGTGCGGAATCCCAGTTTTGAGTTGGGTCCCTCGGGCACCAGGCTGGGCTGAGATCTCAGGGAAGAAGGTGGTGGGTGCTCTGCTCCTGGGAGTTCAAGACAGGGCTGCCTCTGGGCACCTGAGCCTATTTCTACCTGTTATCCCTGTGTGAGCCTGACTGCTACCCCTGGGGAGGGTGAGTTAGCAGTTAGTTCTGGGATGGAACCTCATCCTGGAGGGGAGGAAGTAGGGCTGGGGCCATTTCCCAAGGCCCTTTCCCCAGGCTGGCTCCACTAGTTGGCTTTTAAATCTCAGGGTGCAGGAGAATCACCTGGGAGGCTTGTTAAAGAGGATGCCCTAGCTCCATCCCCAGAGGTTTAGATTGGTGGTTCTGTGGTGGAAACCAGCTCCAGGTGATCCATTGTAGACACCCTGGGAAAACCAGTGCCTCACTAGGGCCCTCAGGGCCGGGAGGTGCCTCCCACTGCTCCCCAGCAGCTCCCCGTATTCTGTGCAGGAGGAGCTGACGGACAAGATCAGGAAGACGCAGGAGCACTGTCGCCAGACCCTGTTCATTTTAGACGAGGCTGAGAAGCTGCACCCAGGACTGCTGGAGGCCCTCAGGCCACACCTGGAACGCCAGGCCCCCAACAACCACAGAGCCGAGTCCAAGAGAACCATCTTTCTTTTTCTCAGGTGAGGCCTGAGAAACAAAAGTCAGAAGGACTGGGTGAGGGGAGGAAGAACCCTGTCCAGGCAGTGCATGTGCCAAGCTTGGGAGCTGGCGGGGAGGGGAGGGGTTCATGCTCTCCTAGGCTGCCTGTCCTTTTCCGCAAAGGAAACCAACACAAACTCCAGGAGAGAAAACAGAAGCCCAGCTGCTTGGGTGGCAGCAAGGGTGGGGAGCCTTAGGTCTCCAGCCTTGATTCTACTAAACACTTCTGCGGGACTCTGACCCACCCCCACCACCTGCACAGGCCAACTCCCCGGACCAGCCTGGGGAAGACCCAGCCGTCCCTTATCTGGCCTCCTCCCTGGTTCTCAGGATGGGGAGGCTCCCTCAGACTCCCCAGTTAGTACATGGCCTCCTGAAGGAGGGCTACCGGGAGTCCCCTCTTAGATGGACATTAAGTGGTTTTTTTAAATTGAGGTATAATGGACATATTAGTTTCAGGTGTGTAATTGATTTGCTATTTGTTTATATTGTGAGCTGATCACAATAAGTTTAGTTAACATCTGTCACCATTCATAGTTATAAAACCTTTCTGTTCCTGTGATGAGAACTTTCAAGGTGTACTCTTCTCAGCAACTTCCAAATATGCAATGCAGTATTATTTACTAAAGCCACCATGCTGTACATTACATCCCCATGAGTTACTAGTTGAAGTTTGTACAGTATTCACCTTATTTTTTCTCTCTTTCTGACCTATTTCACTCAGCATACCTTCAGGGCCCACCCATGTTGTTGCAAATAGCAAGATTTTCTTCTTTTTAATGGCTGAATAATATTCCATTATATATGCATTTTTGCCCCTTTATCCATTCATCTATTGATGGACACACGTCATTTCTTATCTTGGCCATTGTAAATAATGCTACAGTGAACATGGGGGTGCAAATATCTCCTTGAGTATTTTCATTCTCTCTTCAGATAAATATCTAGAAGTAGAATTGCTGGATCATGTGGTAGTCCTATTTTTAGTTTCTTGAGGAACTTCGATACTGTTTTCCATAGTGGTCGCACCAGTTTACATTCCCACCAGTGATGCACAGGGGTTCCCTTTTCTCCACAGCCTTACCAACACTGGTTATTTCTGATCTCTTTGATGACAGGCATTCTCACAGGTGTGAGGTGGTATCTCATTGTAGTTTTTGATTTGCATTTCCCTCGTGATCACTGACATTGAGTACCTTTTCATGTCTCTGTTGACCACTTGTATGTCTTCTTTGGGAAGGTGTCTATTCAGAGCTTTGTTCATTTTTTCATTAGATTATTTTTTGCTGCTGAGTTGTATGAGGTCTTTATAGATTTTGAATACTAACCCCTTATCAGGTATATGATTTGCAAGTATCTTCTCCCATTTGGTAGGTTTCCTTTTTGTTTTGTTGATGGTTTTCTTTGCTATGCAGAAGCTTTTGGTTTGATGTAGTCCACTTGTTTATTTTTGCTTTTGTTGCCTTTGCTTTTAGTGTGAAATCCAAAAAAATAATTGCCAAGACCACTGTCAAGGAAATTACCACTTATGCTTTCTTCTAGGAGTTTTATGGTTTCAGGTCTTAAGTTCAAGTCTTTAATCCATTTTTTTCTTCATTTTATTTTATATTGGAGTATAATTGATTAACAATGTGTTAGTTTCAGGTGTTCAGCAAAGTAATTCAGTTATACATGTATCCTTTTTCAAATTCTTTTCCCATTGAGGCTATTACAGAGTATTGAGCATAGTACCCTGTGTTATACAATAAGTCCTTGTTGGTTATCTATTTTAAATATAGTAGTGTGTACATGTAAATCTCAAACTTCTAATTTATTCTGCCCCTCCCCCACCTTTCCCCTTTAGTAACCTTAAGTTTGTTCTCTCAGTCTGTGAGTCTGTTTCTGTTTCGTAATAAGTTCATTTGTATCATTTTTTAATTCCACATATAAGCAATGTCATATGATATTTGTCTTCATCTGACTAATCTCCAGATCCGTCCAAGTTGCTGCAAATGGCATTATTTGATTATGTAATGGATGAGTAATATTCCATTGTATATATGTATCAGTCTTCTTCATCCATTCTTCTGCCAATGGACATTTAGGTGCATGGATTAATTTCTGGGGTTTCTATCCTCTTTCATTGATCTATATTTCTGTTTTTGTGCCAGTACCATACTGTCTTGATTACTGTAGCTTTGTAGTATAGTCTGAAGGCAGAGAGCCTAATTCCTCCAGCTGTTTTTCTTTTTCAAGATTGTTTTGGCTATCTGGAGTCTTTTGTTATGTCTCCATACAAATTTTTTAAATTTTAGTTCTATCTCTGTGAAAAATATAATTGGTAATTTGATACGGGTTGCATTGAATCTGTAGCTTGCCTTGAGTGGTACAGTTATTTTGACAGTATTGATTCTTCCAATAGAAAAACATGATATATCTTCCATCTGTGTCATCTTTACTTTCTTTCATCAGTGTCTTATAATTTTTGGAGTACAGGTCTTTTACCTCCTTAGATAGGTTTATTCCTAGGCATTTTATTCTTTCTGATATAATGGTAAATGGCATTGTTTAATTTCCCTTTCTGATCTTTCTTTGCTAGTATATGGAAATGCAACAGATTTCTGTGTCTTAATTCTGTATCCTGCTACTTTACTGAATTCATTGAGCTCTAGTAGTTTTCTGGTAGGATCTTTAGGGTTTTGTGTGTATAGTGTGTCATCTGCAAACAGTGACAGTTTGACTTCTTTTCCAATTTTAATTCCTTTTATTTCTGTTTATATCTTTTTCTTCTCTGATTACCATGGGTAGGACTTCCAAAATTATGTTGAGTGGCAAGAGAGGACATCCTTGTCTTGCTCCTCATCTCAGAGGAAATACTTTCAGCTTTTCATCATTGAGTATGTTACCTGTAGCTTTGTCATCTATGGCCTTATTATTGAGGTATGTTCCCTCTTTGCCCACTTTCTGGAGAGTTTTTATCATAAGTGAGTGTTGAACTTTGTCAGAAACATTTTCTGCAACTATTAAGATGATCACATGGTTTTTATTCTTCAGTTTGTTCATGTGGTGTATCACACTGGTTTGCAGATATTAAAAAATCCTTGCATTGCTGGGATAAATACCCTTCATCATTTTAATGTACTGTTAGGCTTCGTTTGTTGGTGTTTTGTTGAGGATTTTTGTGACTGATCATCAGTGATATTGGCCTGTAATTCTTTCTTTGTGGTATCTTTGTCTGGTTTTGATATCAAGTGATGGAGCCTCATAATGAGTTTGGGAGTGTTCATTTCTCTGCGATTTTTTTTTTTGGAATATTTTCAGAAACTATTCTCTAAATGTTTGATAGAATTTGCCTGTGCACCATCTGATTCTGGACTTTGGTTTCTTGGGAGTTTTCAACCATAGTTTCAATTTTAGTACTTGTGATTGGTTCGTATTTTCTGTTTCTTCCAGAGTCAGTCTTGGGAGATTGTACCTTTCTAAGAATTTCTCCATTTCTTCTAGGTTGTCCATTTTATTAGCATATAGTTATTTGTACTGATCTCTTATTTTCATTTATTTCTGCTCTGATCTTTATGATTTATTTCCTTCTAATAACTTGGGGTTTTGTTCTTCCTTCTCTAGCTTTAGGTGTAAGGTTAGGTTGTTTGTGGTTTTTCTTATTTCCTGAGGTAAGATTGCATTGCTATAAACTTTTTTTTTTTTTGCTGCTTTTGCTACATCCTCTAGGTTTTGGATTATAGTGCCTTCACTTTCATTTTTCTCTAGGTATTTTTTCATTTCCTCTTTGATTTCTTCAGTGATTCATAGGTTGTTTAGTGGCATATATTGTTTAGCCTCCATGTGTTTGTGGGGTTTTTTTTTTAACAGGTTTTTTCCTTATAGTTGGTTTCTAATCTCATAGCATTGTTTAGAAAAGAGGCTTCATATGGTTTCAGTTTTCTTAAATTTACTGGGGGTCACTTTGTAGCCCAGCATGTGATCAGTCCTAGAGAACGTTCCACGTGCACTTCAGAAGAATGCTGCTGTTACATGGAATGCTCGATGAATATCAATTAAATCCAACTGGTCCAATGTATCATTTAAAGCCTGTATTTCCTTATTGATTTTTCTGTCTGGATGATATGTCCATTGATGAAAGTGGCCTTTAAAGTCCCCATCTATTATTGTGTTACTGTCAGTTTTTCTTTTTATGACTGTTAATATTTTCCTTATATATAAAGTATTTGCCTTATATATTGAAGCTTCTATGTTGGGTGCATCAGTTCAGTTCAGTCGCTCGGTCATGTCCAACTCTTTGTGACCCCATGAACTGCAGCACACCACACTTCCCTGTCCATCACCAACTCCCGGAGTTTACTAAAACTCATGTCCATCGAGTCGGTGATGCCATCCAACCATCTCATCCTCTGTCATCCCCTTCTCCTCCCACGTTGTCTTTCCCAGCATCAGAGTCTTTTCAGATGAGTCAGTTCTTCGCATCAGGTGGCCAAAGTATTGGAGTTTCAGCTTCAGCATCAGTCCTTCCAATGAGTATTCAGGATTTATTTCCTTTAGGATGGACTGGTTGGATCTCTTGCAGTCCAAGGGACTCTCAAGAGTCTTCTCCAACACCACAGTTCAAAAGCATCAATTCTTTGGCACTTAGCTTTCTTTATAGTCCCACTCTCACATTCATACATGACTACTGGAAAAACCATAGCTTTGACTAGACAGACCTTTGTTGGCAAAGTAATGTCTCTGCTTTTTAATATGCTGTCTAGGTTGGTCATAACTTTTCTTCCAAGGAGCAAGTGTCTTTTAATTGCATGGCTGCAATCACCATCCACAGTGATTTTGGAGCCAAAGAAAATACAGTCACTGTTTCCATTGTTTCCCTGTCTATTTGCCATGAAGTGATGGGACTGGATGCCATGATCTTAGTTTCCTGAATGTTGAGTTTTTAAACCAACTTTTTCACTCTCCTCTTTCACTTTCATCAAGAGGCTCTCTAGTTCTTCTTCGCTGTCTGCTATAAAGATGGTGTCATCTGCATATCTGAGGTTATTGATATTTCTCCCGGCAATCTTGATTTCAGCTTTTGCTTCATCCATTCCAGCATTTGGCATGATGTACTCTGCCCAGTGGCTCAGAGGTTAAAGTGTCGGCCTCCAATGCAGGAGACCCAGGTTCAATCCCTGGGTTGGGAAGATTCCCTGGAGAAGAAAATGGCAACCCATTCCAATATTCTTGCCTGGAGAATCTCATGGACGGAAGAGCCTGGTAGGCTACAGTCCACGGGGTCGCAAAAAGTCAGACATGACTGCGCAACTTCACTTTCTTTCACTCTGCATATAAGTTAAATAAGCAGGGTGACAGTATACAGCCTGGACGTATTCCTTTTCCAATTTGGAACCAGTCTGTTGTTCCATGGCCAATTCTAACTGTTGCATCTTGACCTGCATACAGATTTCTCAGGAGGCAGGTCAGGTGGTCTGGTAGTCCCATCTCTTGAAGAATTTTCCAGTTTGTTGTGATCCACACAGTCAAAGGCTTTGGCATAGTCAGTAAAGCAGAAGTAGGTGTTTTTCTGGAACTCTCTCGCTTTTCGATGATCCAACAGATGTTGGCAATTTGATGTCTGGTTCCTCTGCCTTTTCTAAATCCAGTTTGAACATCTGGAAGTTTACAGTTCATAAACTGTTGAAGCCTGGCTTGGAGAATTTTGAGCATTACTTTGTTAGCCTGTGAGATGAGTGCAATTGTGTGGTAGTTTGAGCATTCTTTGGCATTGCTTTTTTTGGGGATTGGAATGAAAACTGACCTCTTCCAGTCCTGTGGCCACTGCTGAGTTTTCCAAATGTGCTGGCATACTGAGTGCAGCACTTTCACAGCATCATCTTTCAGGTTTTGGAATAGCTCAGCTGGAATTCCATCACCTCCACTAGCTTTGTTGTAGTGATGCTTCCTAAGGCCCACCTGACTTCACATTCCAGGATGTCTGGTTCTAGGTGAGTGATCACACCATCGTGGTTATCTGCGTCATTAAGATCTTTTTTGTATAGTTCTTTTGTGTATTCTTGCACCTCTTCTTAATATCTTCTGCTTCTGTTAGGTCCATACCACCTCTGTCCTTTATTGTGCCCATCTTTGCATGAAATATTCCCTTGGTATCTCTACTTTTCTTGAGGAGATCTCTAGTCTTTCCCATTCTATTGTTTTCCTCTATTTATTTGCATCGATCCCTGAGGAAGGCTTTCTTATCTCTCCTTGCTGTTCTTTGGAACTTTGCATTCAAATGGGCATATCTTTCCTTTTTTTCCTTTGCCTTTAGCTTCTCTTCTTTTCACAGCTATTTGTAAGGCCTCCTCAGACAACTATTTTGCCTTTTTGCATTTGTTTTTCTTGGGGATGGTCTTGATCCCTGCCTCTTGTACAGTGTCACAAACCTCAGTCCATAGTTCTTCAGGCACTCTGTCTATCAGATCTAATCCCTTCAATCTATTTGTCACTTCCACTGTATCGTAAGGGATTTGATTTAGGTCATACCTGAATGGTCTAGTGGTTTTCTCTACTTTCTTCAATATAAGTCTGAATTTGGCAATAAGGAGTTCATGATCTGAGCCAGTCAGCTCCCGGTCTTGTTTTTGCTGACTGTATAGAGCTTCTCCATCTTTGGCTGCAAAGAATATAATCAGTCTGATTTTGATATTGATCATCTGGTGATGTCCATGTGTAGTCTTCTCTTGTGTTGTTGGAAGAAGGTGTTTGCTATGACCAGTGCATTCTCTTGGCAAAACTCTGTTAGCCTTTGCCCTGCTTCATTCTGTACTCCAAGGCCAAATTTGCCTGTTACTCCAGGTGCTTCTTGACTTCCTACTTTTGCATTCCAGTCCCCTATAATGAAAAAGACATCTTTTTTGGGGTGTTAGTTCTAGAAGGTCTTGTAGGTCTTCATAGAACCTGTTTAGGAATTTTGGGTGATATGTTTACAATTGTGATATGATCTTCATAGCTCTATCGTTCATCTTTATGTAGTATCTTTCTTTGCTCTTGTAAAGTCTTTATTTTAAAGTCTATTTTGTCTGATATGAGTATTACTACTCCAGCTTTCTTTTGATTTACATTTGCATGGTATACCTTTTTCTGTACCCTCATTTTCAGTCTGTATGTTTCCCCAGACCTGAAATGGGTCTCTTGTAGACAGCATATATAAAGAGTCTTGTTTTGTATTCATTCGGTCTCTCAGTTGAAGCATTTAATCCATTCACGTTTAATTTGGTTATTGATATATATGTTCTTATATTTTGTTAATTGTTTTGGATTTGTTTTGTAGGTCTTTTTTTCTTCCTTTCCTCTTTTGTTCTCTTCTCTTGTGATTTGGTGACTAACTTTAGTGTTGTGCTTGGATTTCTTTTTCCTTCCCTGTGTATCTATTGTAGATTTTCAGTTCGTGGTTACTATGAGGTTTTGGTATTTACAAACAAGAGTGTTTTAAGTGTTCCTGGTCTTTTAGCTTTTATATGCATTTCCAATATCCTGCATTTGTACTCGCCTCTTCCCATGATTGATGGTTTTGGTATCATGTATTTGTGTGTGGGTGATTTTCTACTTTTATTGTATGTTTGCCTTCACCAATGAGCTTTTCCCATTTGTAATTTTCTTGTTTCTAGTTGTCACCTTTTCTTTTCTGCTAGAGAAGTTCCTTTAGTATTAGTTACAAAGCTAGTCTGGTGGACTGAATTCTCTTAGCTTTTGCTTGTCCGTAAAGCTTTTGATTTCTCCATTGAATTTGAATGAGCAACTTGTTGGGTAGAGTATTCTTGGTTGTAGTTTCTTCCCTTTCATACTTTAAATATATTGTATCACTCCCTCCTGGCCTGCAGAATTTCTGCTGAGAAATGAGCTGATAACCTTATGGGAATTCCCTTGTATGTTATTTGTTACTTTTCTCTTGTTGCTTTTAATATTCTTCATTGTCTTTACTTTTGTCTGTTTGATTACTGTGTTTCTCAGCATGTTCCTCCTTGGGTTTATCCTGCCTGGGACTCTCTGCACTTCCTGGAATTGAGTGACTGTTTCCTTTCCTAAGAGAAGCTTTCAGCTATTAATATTATCTCTCCAAATATTTTCTCAGGTCCTCTTTCTTCCTCTTATCCTTCTGGGGCCCCTATAATGTGAATGTTGCTGCATTTAATGTTGTCCCCGAGGTCTCTTAGACTGTCCTCTTTTCATTCTTTCTTCTTTATTCTGTTTCATGGCAGTGATTTCCACCATCCCGTCTTACAGCTCACTTATCTGTTCTTCTCCCTCAGTTATTCTGCTATTGATTCCTTCTAGTGTATTTTTATTTCAGTAACTGTTCATCAGCTTGTTTATCCTTTTTTAAAATTTTAGGCATTTATTTTAAGCTGCACTAGGTCTCCGTTGCTGTGCACAGGCTTTAGTTGCAGTGAGCAGGGGCTGCTCTTCACTGAGGGCACAGGCTTCTCACTGCAGTGGCTTCTCTTGTTGCAGAGCAAGGGCTCTAGATGCATGGGCTTCAGTAGCTGTGGCATGTGGGATCTTCCTGGACCAGGGATCAAACCTATGTTCCCTACATTGGCAGGTGGATTCCCAACAACTGGACCACTGGGGAAGTGCTGTTTATTCCTTACTTCTTCGTTTCATCTATCTTCTAGATCTGTGACTCCATTCTCTTTCTACTGATTCTTTTTCTTGGATCATCTTTACTATCATTCCTCTGAATTCTTTTTCAGATAGGTTGCCTCTCTTCACCTCATAGGTTGCCTCTCTTCACATCACTTAGTTGTTGTTCTGGGGTTTTATCATGTTCCTTCATCTGGGACACATTCCTCTGTCATCTCATCTTGTCTTACTTTCTGTGATTGCAGTTTCCATCCACAGACTGCAGGGTTGTAGTTCTTGCTTCTGCTGTCTGCCCCCTGGTGGATGAGGCTAATAGGCTTGTGTAGGTTTGAGGCTTGTGCCCTACTCTTGGAGGTCACACACAAGGTTTCATGTGCACCAGGATCCAAGGAAAAAAGCAGGGACTTCATAAAAGCCTGGGCAAGACCTATTAGCTGGTATTGGAGGGCCTCCTGCAGAGGGTGAGGGTGGCTGTGGCTCATTGCAGGGACAAAGACCATTACAGTGGTAGTTCTGGGGGTATTCATTGGTGTGAGCCCTGCTGGAGGCTGCCATTTTCTCACCAAGACCTGGCTCCACCCAACCGCCAGTAGGCTCCAGTGCTGGGACATCTCAGGCTGATAGGGTGGGAACACAGCCCCACCCATCAGCAGACAGACTGCTTAAAGTCTTCCTGAGCATAGAGCTACCTGCTAAACACCTTGACACTTTGACAAGAGGGATAAGACCCAGCTTCTGTTTCCCTCAGTCCTATGAAATTCCTGTGCCCAAATGCCACTGGCTTCGAAAGACAGATTATCTCATGTCTCCTTGTCCCCAGGCTAGGGAGCCTGACCTGAGGCTCAGAACTTTCCTGTGGGAGAACTTCAGTGATATAATTATTTTCCAGTTTGTGGGTCACCCATTCAGCCAGTATGAGATTTGATTTTATCACAGTTTTGCTCCTCCTACCATCTCATTGTGCCTTCTTCATCTTTAGATGTAGGATACCTTTTTTGGTTGGTTCCAGCATTTTTCATCCATGGTTATTCAGCAGTTTGTTGTCTTAAATGAGCTCATGTCCTACTCTACCATCTTATCTCCATCTTCAATCCATTTTGAGTTAATTTTTGTGTATGGTATAAGACAGTGGTCCAGTTTCATTCTTTTGCATGTGGTTTCCTAAGAAATTTATTGAAGAGACTGTCGTTTCCCCACTGCATATTCTTAGCTCCTCTTTTGTAAATTAATTGACCATATATGCATGGATTTATTTCTAGGCTCTCCACTCTGTTCCATTTATCTATGTGTCTGTTTATATGCCAGTATCATACCGCTTTGATTACTAAAGCTCTGTAAAATAGTTCATGTGCTGGGAGTCCCCTCTTCAGTTCAGTTCAGTTGCTCAGTCGTGTCTGACTTTGCGACCCCATGAATCACAGCACGCCAGGCCACCCTGTCTATCACCAACTCTCGGAGTTTACCCAAATTCATGTCCATCGAGTCGGTGATGTCATCCAACCATCTCATCCTCTGTCGTCCCCTTCTCCTCCTGCCCTGAATCCCTCCCAGCATCAGAGTCTTTTCCAATGAGTCAACTCTCTTCACATGAGGTGACCAAAGTATTGGAGTTTCAGCTTCAGCATCAGTCCTTCCAATGAACACCCAGGACTGGTCTCCTTTAGGATGGACTGGTTGGATCTCCTTGCAGTCCAAGGGACTCTTAGAAGGGCGTTAATTTTTCAAGTCAGCATATTAGTTGAAATTTAAGTACAAACGACCCTTAAAAATTTCCAAGGTATAAACAGTTGGAGAATAGTTTCCCATGAAGTCCAACATGGCCAATTCTTTCCCCAGCCTTGGAAAGTCTGTTTCTTCACTGATCATGAGAGGAAGTCACTGGCCTGGAATTCAGGGTATAATGTCAATGAAAAGCTCTCCAGCTACTGTGTTGAGGTCTGCAACCTTACAATGCAGGACTGATCCCTTTATAAACACTGCACTCCATTTCCTGTTTTGCTCTACTGTGTGCCATGGGTTCTGGAAATGGCTTTGCAGAAAGTGAATTTTGAAATCAAGTGTCCAACTGTTTCTTTTTATGGCAGCTCCAACAGAAAGTCCTCGGTTCAGTTCAGTCGCTCAGTCATGTCCAACTCTTTGCGACCCCATGAATCACAGCACGCCAGGCCTCCCTGTCCATCACCAACTCCCGGAGTTCACCCAGACTCACATCCATCGAGTCAGTGATGCCATCCAGCCATCTCATCCTCTGTCATCCCCTTCTCCTCCTGCCCCCAATCCCTCCCAGCATCAGAGTCTTTTCCAATGAGTCAACTCTTCGCATGAGGTGGCCAAAGTACTGGAGTTTCAGCTTCAGCATCATTCCTTCCAAAGAAATCCCAGGACTGATCTCCTTCAGAATGGACTGGTTGGATCTCCTTGCAGTCCAAGGGACTCTCAAGAATCTTCTCCAATACCACAGTTCAAAAGCATCAGTTCTTCGGCGCTCAGCCTTCTTCACAGTCCGTCCAACTCTCACATCCATACATGACCACAGGAAAAACCATAGCCTTGACTAGATGGACCTTTGTTGGCAAAGTGATGTCTCTGCTTTTGAATATGCTATCTAGATTGGACATAACTTTCCTTCCAAGGAGTAAGCATCTTTTAATTTCATGGCTGCAGTCACCATCTGCAGTGATTTTGGAGCCCAAAAAAATAAAGTCTGACACTGTTTCCACTGTTTCCCCATCTATTTCCCATGAAGTGATGGGACCAGATGCCATGATCTTCGTTTTCTGAATGTTGAGCTTTAAGCCAACTTTTTCACTCTCCATTTTCACTTTCATCAAGAGGCTTTGTAGTTCCTCTTCACTTTCTGCCATAAGGGTCGTGTCATTTGCATATCTGAGGTTATTGATATTTCTCCCGACAATCTTGATTCCAGCTTGTGTTTCTTCCAGTCCAGCGTTTCTCATGATGTACTCTGCATACACGTTAAATAAGCAGGGTGACAATATACAGCCTTGATGTACTCCTTTTCCTATTTGGAACCAGTCTGTTGTTCCATGTCCAGTTCTAACTGTTGCTTCCTGACCTGCATATAGGTTTCTCAAGAGGCAGGTCAGGTGGTCTGGTATTCCTATCTCTTTCAGAATTTTCCACAGTTTATTGTGATCCACACAGTCAAAGGCTTTGGCATAGTCAATAAAGCAGAAATAGATGTTTTTCTGGAACTCTCTTGCTTTTTCCATGATCCAGCAGATGTTGGCAATTCGATCTCTGGTTCCTCTGCCTTTTCTAAAACCAGCTTGAACATCAGGAAGTTCACGGTTCACATATTGCTGAAGCCTGGCTTGGAGAATTTTGAGCATTACTTTACTAGCATGTGAGATGAGTGCAGTTGTGCGGTAGTTTGAGCATTCTTTGGCATTGCCTTTCTTTGGGATCGGAATGAAAACTGACCTTTTCCAGTCCTGTGCCCACTGCTGACAGAAAGTCCCCCAAGTTCTATTAGCAGTCAAGTTTGGGTCCCTCTTGGCCCAACTTGAATGCATCACAAGCAGCTTCTTTTTTTTTAATTATTTTTAATTGAAGGATGATTGCTTTACAGTATTAGGTTGGTTTTTACCAAAGATCAACATGAATCAGCCATAGGTTTACCCATGTCCCCTCCCACTTGAACATCCCTTACACCTCCCTCCCCATCCCACCCCTCTACGTTGTTACCGAGCCCTGGTTTGAGTTCCCTCAGTCATACAGCAGATTCCCATTGGTAATCTATTTTACATAGGGTAATGTATGTTTCCATGTTACCCTCTCCATACATCCCACCCTCTCCTTCCTCCCCTGCCAGCCTTGTCCATACGTCTGTTCTCTGTCTCCATTGCTGCTCTTCAGATAGGTTCATCAGCACCATCTCTCTAGATTCCGTATATATCCATTAGTATATGATATTTGTTTTTCTGACTTACTCCACTCAGTCCATGGGGTCGCTAAGAGTCGGACACAACTGAGCGACTTCACTTTACTTTTCACTTTCAAGCATTGGAAAAGGAAATGGCAACCCACTCCAGTATTCTTGCCTGGAGAATCTCAGGGACGGGGGAGCCTGGTAGGCTGCCGTCTATGGGGTCGCACAGAGTCGGACACGACTGAAGCGACTTAGCAGCTTAGCAGCCACTCTGTATAATAGACTTTATATTCATCCACCTCATTAGGACTGACTCAAATGTGTTCCTTTTTATGGCTGAGTAATATTCCATTTCATATATGTGCCACATTTCTTTATCCATTTATCTGTCAATGGACATCTAAGGTGCTTCCATGTCCTAGCTATTGTAAATAGAGCTGCAGTGAACACTGGGGTACATGTGTCTTTTTCAATTCTGGTTTCCTCAGGGTATAAGCCTAGTAGTGGGATTGCTAGGTTATATGATGGTTTAATTCTAGTTCTTTAAGGAATCTCCACACTGTTCTCCATAGTGGCTGTACTAGTTTGCATTCCCACCAACAGTTTAAGAGGGTTGGTTCCCTTTTCTCCACACCCTCTCCAGCATTTATTGTTTGTAGACTTTTGGATAGCAGCTATTCTGACCGGCATGAGATGGTACCTCATTGTGGTTTTGATTTGAATTTCTCTGATAATGAGTGATGTTGAGCATCTTTTCATGTGTTTGTTAGCCATCTGTATGTCTCCTTTGGAGAAATGTCTGTTTAGGTCTTTTGCCAACTTTTTGATTGGGTTGTTTGTTTTTCTGGCATTGAGTTGTATGAGCTGCTTGTATATTTTGGAAATTAATCCTTTGTCAGTTGTTTCATTTGCTATTATTTTCTCCCACTCTGAGGATTGTCTTTTCACCTTGTTTATAGTTTCCTTTGCTGCACAAAAGCTTTTCATTCAGTCCCACTTGTTTGTTTTTATTTCCATTACTCTAGGAGGTAGGTCATAGAGGATCTTGCTGTGATTTATGTCATAGAGTGTTTCTGGTCTTACATTTAGATCTTTAATCCACTTTGAGTTTTCTTTGTGTATGGTGTTAGGCAATGTTCTAATTTCTTTTATGCATAGCTGTCCAGTTTTCCCAGAAGCACTTACTGAAGAGACTATCTTTGCCCCATTGTATATTTTTGCCTCCTTTGTCAAAAATAAGATATCCATAGGTGCATGGGTTTGGGCTTTCTATCTTGTTTCATTGGTCTATTGGAAATATGAATTGTGAGATTTTTTTTTGTTCTAGTTCTGTAAAAAACACCATTGGTAATTTGATAGGGATTGCATTTAATCTGTGGATTACATTTGGTAGTATAGTCACTTTCACAGTATTGATTCTTCCAACCCAGGAACATGGAATCTCTCTCCATCTGTTTACATCGTATTTGATTTCTTTCATCAGTGTCTTATAGTTTTGTCTCCTCAGGTAGGTTTATTCCTAGGTATTTTATTTTTTTGTTGCAATGGTAAAGGGATTGATTCCTTGTTTCTCTTTCTGATTTTTCATTATTAGTATATAGGAATGCAAGTGATTTCTGTGTATTGATTTTGTATCACTGATTAGCTCTAGTAATTTTCTGATGGTATCTTTAGGGTTTTCTATGTACAGTATCATGTCATCTGCAAACAATGAGAGTTTTATTTCTTTTCCAATCTGGATTTGTTTTGTTTTTCTTCTCTGATTGCCATATCTAGGAATTTCCAAAACTATGTTGAATAATAGTGGTGAGAAATCTTGTAGGGAATGCTTTCAGTTTTTCACCATTGAGAATAATGTTTGCTGTGAGTATATCATATATGGCCTTTATTAAGTTGAGGTAGGTTCTTTCTATGCCCATTTTTTGAAGTTTTTATCATAAACAGGTGTTTAATTTTGTCAAAAGCTTTTTCTGCATCTATTGAGATTATCATATGGTTTTTATCTTTCAATGTTAGTATATCACACTGGTTTGTATATGTTGAAGAATCTTTGCACCCCTGGGATACACCTGACTTGATCATGGTTTTTTGATCTTTTTAATGTGTTGAATTGTGTTTGCTAGAATTTTGTTGAGGATTTTTGCATATGTTATCAGTGATACGGGCCTGTAATTTTCTTTCTTTGTGTTGTCTTTGTCTGGTTTTGGTATCTGGGTGATGGTGGCCCCATAGAATGAGTTTGAAAGTGTTCCTTCCTGTGCAATTTTTTGGAAGAGTTTTAGAATGATAGGCATTAGCTCTTGTCTAAATATTTGCTAGAATTCACCTGTGAAGCCATCTGGCCCTGGACTTTTGCTGTGGGGGAGGTTTTTGATCACAGTTTTAATTTCAGTGCCACAAGCAGCATCTTGCATTCAGTGGAAGCCAAACCACTCTCCCTGCCATCACCCTCCTCCCGCAGGCCAGTACATGCTCACTGGGGGATTTTCCCCAGCTTTAGCATACCCCTCTGGTGACTCAGCTGGTAGAGAATCTGCCTGCAATGCAGGAGACCTGGGTTTGATCCCTGGGCTGGGAAGATCCCCTGGAGAAGGGAGAGGCTACCCACTCCTGTATTCTGGCCTGGAGAATTCCATGGACTGTATAGTCCATGGGGTCACAAAGAGTCAGACACAACTGCGCGATTTTCACTGTGAAGAGAATTAAGGGGTCTGGTTTTCCCTCGAGGCTTGGAAAGAATGGAGGAGTGAGCTGGGATTTTGGTCTGTAAGGCTGACAGGACACTGCAGTGCATTGTGAAGGAGGGCGGAGGAGCCGCCAAGGTTATTTTAAGAGGAAAGCAGGGAAAGATTTTCTGCTGTGATTTGTGGTTCAGAATTAGGAGGCAAGGACAATAAATGCTTTGAATTAGCTCTCCTCCTCAGCTGTGTATTACTCATCCCCTTTTGAGGCAGCCCGGAACTATGGATCTCTTTCTGTTGTGATCAATTAGGTGGGGGCTCCAAAATGCAGGGTCAGATAAGGAGTCATCTTGGTCCCCAAGCCCTGACAGGGGTGGGGACCCAGAACCACTGTTGAAGGGAGTTCTTCCTTCAGAATAGAAGGAAGCCTGGAGCCCGGCCGCCTCAGGTGCCCTTTCCTAGTGCTAGGATCCTTTGCCTTTGTGCATGGCTTCTTCCCTCCACGCTGCCTGGTTCCTTCCTCCTCCTCGGCCGAGCCCACTCCTGCCTCCTGGCAATGGCCGTGGCCAGCCTTTCCCCAACTTGGCCCAAGCTGCCCAGACGCTGACTTTCCCGCCAGTTCTTGGCACAGAAAACCACCCTCACTGGTGGCAGGATTTCCTAACGTGACCCAGGTGCCCCTGCTAACTCTAGGCAGACGTTGTAGTATTTTAGTCATTGACCCGCCAGCACTGCCCTCATCTAACCCACTGCCTGCCCTTCCCCCCATTACCCCGGCCTCTGTGCCCTGTCCGAGGCCAGAGGGTCCCAGTGAGGGCAGAGTGTGGGCAGGGTCTGGGGAGACGCTGCCCCCACCGGGCCTGCTCTGGCAGGGGATGCAGAGACCCTGCTGGCCCTGGAGGAGCCTCTGAGCCCCTTGGGGAGGAGGATGCACAGTGGTGACAGGAGGCGAGGACAGAGCCTCCAGTTCCATTGACTCTGTTGTGGGCCCAGCCTGTGAGAGCCAGTGGGGCCCAACAGGCCTGGGTGGACTGTCTGGAGCCTGAGGGCCAGCCAGACTGACCCTGTGGCCCAGCACCTCTAGACCCCATCGGGTGTTCTGGTGATGGGCGGGGGAAGACGGTGTCTCTGGACTTGATTTCTACAGTGACCTTACCTATGTGGTGAGGACTCTTACATTTGAAAGGAAAGCACGGATGGTGTAAACAAATCACTGGTATAAGGCCAGCGGCTTAACCCTGAAGCAAATCCTGAGCGTGCTGTTTGAAGTGCTAGTGGCTTTGCTGGCCCCCCTGCAACGTGGTGGTGCCTGATGGTAGAAACGAGGTGGCAGTTGGAGCGGGGCTGCAGCTAGAGTCACCCCAACCCTCAGAGCCAGTCCTGCCCCTGGGCCTGAGGAAATCAGGGCCCCTGGCTGGGTACCAGAAAACTAACATTGACTACCTTTGCCTATTTCTACCAAGTATAGAAGCTCTGGGAATGGTGTCACAGGGCTGGACAGGCACGTGGAACTCTGGAGATCAGAACCACGGTCCTCCCATTGAAGTTGTAAAGTAAAGAGAGAATTAATACCTGTTCTCTTTGGGCTGTGGTCAGGAGAAGAATGGATAGAAAGGGCTTTAAAAATTAAAAGAACTATACAAGTGTAAATTGTTCATGGAATCAAAGGCCTTGTACCCCAGCACACAGAAAGTACTTGTGGAAATGTCTATTTGTTGACCGACAATCAAATCTAAGGTGACCTAAGGAGGGTTTCTTAATCGTCTGCTTCTGGTCTGTCCTTTTACAAATTAGGAAATGAAGGCTCGGGGAGATGACGCTCAAGTCGAGTTTGTGGCTGTTCTTTAGGGAAGACTTAGTGGTCCAGGCTGGGGTTGGCGAGCACAGTTCTAGAGAATCCTTTGAGTCCCTGTCCTCTGTGGTCTTAGGACTAGTAAGACCACATGCTATCCCCTCCCAGAGCCAGGGCAGAGGGCACGTCACTAGGGAGGCCTTCCGTCCCACGTCCCTTCAGACCTCCCAGTCCGCAGGTGACCTGGGAGGATGTGGAGGGAACTGAAGCGCTCTGCGAGGGCAAGCTCTGTTAAAAAGTATAATGTTGGGGTTGGGTTGGAATAGAAAAGGGGCCCTGATTATATACTGGTGGGTGAGATAAAGCCTGAAACTAGAGGAAGAAGAGAGACCCTTGGCTGTGGGACTAGAGGAGAAGAGTCAGAAGGGAGGTGGAGACCTCAGGCGTCCTGTCAGGTGGCCTTCTAGGTGCAAATGGGGACGGCACTGGAGTCTGTGCCTGGCACTGAGTGAGTGAATCCTGGTCCTCTCCCCTTCGCCCTGGATGCCTGCCCTGCAGCCTGCACACGTATAGACCTGCCTTTACCTCCCGTGAGTTATGCAGGATGGGTAGGTCTCGCCTCAGCTGACGCAGTTGTGGTCTGGCGTGTACACAGATGACCTGCCCAGTAGGCCTTCCTACAGGAAGAGGAGGATCGCAGCTTCAGGAAGTAGAAGAGAGTCGACGTAAGCAGCTTTCCCACCCGCAGAGGTCAGAGGAAGTCTGGCTGAGCAGGGGACAAGGGGTGGGGACTCCCCTCATCCATACCAGGCCTTCCAGCTGGGGGTTCCTGGCCTCGGGAGTGAAATGGAGCTGTGACGGGCACACTGGCCCCTAAAGGAAGGAAGACTGCATCCCTTGGCAGGAAAGGATGCCTGCCCCAGGAGGTGTCCATCCGTGGAGGCAGGCAGGCAGAGAACCACCCAGCTCCTCCTCTGTGTCCCAAACCCAGCCCCCAGGACACACTCAAAGGCTGAATGAGCAGACAGATGAGCTAACGTACCCGAGTGTCAGCCGCTCAGAGCTTGATGAGGACAGGATGGAAATATTGGATCTTTGCCCCTTCCCTTGCCTCCCTGCTTCCATCACTCGTACTCCCTCACTGTACTGGGCTGGAGGAAAAAAGCAGGGCAGAGCTCGGTTTGTGTAAGGAGCTAGCAGATGGCCTGGGGGGCGGGGACGTGAGTACTGTGAGGCAGAGAGGACGACGCCAGGAGCGGGGAGCATGACCTGCCGCCAGCTCCTGGCTCCACTTCCTCCTTCCCAGCTTCCCCCGCCTCTAAGATTTCCTCTACCCCTCATCACTCTAACACAGTCCTCTTTCCTGTGTTTTAGACCCACAATTCCAGTGAAATTACAACCCCTAGTGAGGTCACAGGCAAGGGCACAACACTCAACCGTATGCAAATCCAAGCTGGCGTCGCCCCTCTTCTCTGAAACCGCACTTCTGCTGCGCAGGCTGCAGGCCCCTCCAGGCAGACACCACTTCTCTTTGGTGGCCTCCTCTGTCTTCTCACGTCTGTCAGTTACAGGGCCTCTCAGTTGTGCCTCCTACACTAACTTTAAACCCTTCTCCATTGCCTTTATCCTCTCTAAACATGCACTATGGCCCAAAGCTCCCTGACTAGTTTTCTCTTCAATCCAACCACTGTGGCCCAAGAACAATGTTATTAGAAAGTAAAGCCGCTCAGGGCACCTTACTACCCTGTACTCCCAAGTTCACAACCCTTCAACGGCTCTCCGTGGCTTATAAGCTAAAATCCACGTGACTGGCTGACAAAGGCCTCATGCCAGCCTCAGCCTGCCCTCCATGCCTCTGTTCCACACGCCTCTCTAAGCAGCTTGCAGCTCCTGACCCCCACAAGCCCTCTGACCACCCATGGCTGGACGTGTGCCCTTCCTGCCTCATGTCTGATGAGCACTGTGGGGTCTGCATGTGCCCAGAACCCTCCTCTGCCCTCTGAAGTCTTATCCCCAGGCCCCAGCTGCTCTGGAATCATACACATGGGCCTCTCTTTCCATACAGAGAAGTGTCGAGGGAAAGACCGACATCCTTGTGCACTCTTTGTGCACTCTGCATATAGTACAGTCTCAGTGTTGGTCAGAAGAGAGCAAGGCAGGGAGAATGGATGACCAAGCAGGACAGTGCCTCTTCTGTAGACTTGTGTTGTGACAAGATTTCCTGGAGGACGGGAGGCCCAGGGCCCTCAACCTCCTTTCTTCCAGTCACCAACAGCTCCAGTGGTCAGATCATGCATTTGGAAGCCAAATATAAAAATAATGAAATCTAAGACATGAGACCATTGAAACTCCTTGAAGAGAACATAGGCAAAACGTTTTCCAACATAAATTGTGGAAATATATTCTTGGATCAGTCTCCCAAAGCAAAAGAAATAAAAGCAAAAATAAACAAATGGGACTTAAAAGCTTTTGCACAGCAAAGGAACCCATCAACAAAATGAAAAGACAACCTGCTACAGAAAAGAAGATAATTTGTAAACAATGTAACAAGGGATTAATTTCCAAAATATATCTAACAGTTCATACAACTCAATAACTGCCCCCCTCCACAAAATTGGCATGTGTGCATGCTCAATCATGTCCAGCTCTTTGCAACCCCATGGACTGTAGCCCGCCAGGCTCCTCTGTCCATGGGATTTCCCAGGCAAGAATACTAGAGTGGGTTGCCAAGTCCTCCTCCAGGAGATCTTCCCGACCTAGGGATCAAATCTGCATCTCCTGCATTCCAGGGGAGTTCTTTGTCACTGAGCCTCCTGGGAAGCCCCCCAAAATGGAAAGAATACCTAAACTGACCTGCCTCCAAAGACATACAGATGGCCAATGAACACATGAAAAGATGCTCAACATCACTAATTATTAGAGAAATGCAAATCAAAACCACAATGAGATATCACTTCATCCTGCTCAGAATGGCTAGCATTAAAGTCTACAAATAACAAATGCAGGAGAGGGTATGGAAAAAATGAACCTTCCTACACTGTTGGTAGGAATGTAAATTGGTGCAGTCACTATGGAAAAGTCTGGAGGTTCCTTATAAAATTAAAAATAGAGCTACCATCTGATCCAGCAGTCCCACTCCTAGGCATATATCCAGATATGATGAAAATTGTAATTCAAAAAGATACATGCACCCCAATGCTCACAGCAGCAGTCTTTACAAAAGCCAAGATATGGAAACAACCCAAATGCCCATCCACAGATGATTATTTTAAGAAGATGTGAGGAACACGCACACACAATGGCACATTACTCACCCATAATATTGCCATTTGCTGGATGGACCTAGAGAATAGCACACTAAGTGAAGTCAGTCAGAGAAAGACAAATATTATATCACTTATATGTGGAATCTCAAATAATTATTCAAATTATCTATATACAAAACAAACAGATCCATAGATGCAGAAAACAAAGATGTGGTTACCAAAGGGGAAACGGGAAGTAGGGAATAAATTAGTATAGGATTTACAGATACACCCTAGTATATATAAAATAGTTAAGCAGCAAGGATTTACTGTATAACACAAGGCTCAATATTCAATATCTTATAATAACCAAAGTGGACAATCTGAAAAATATATATATAACTGAATCACTTTGTTATTCAAAGTGATTAGTTTGAATCAGTTTCACCTGAAGCTAACCCAACATTGTTTATCAACTCTAATTTTTAAAAAACCACCACCAACAGAATCTATTAACAGGACTTGTCTCTTTCAGTAACCTTGGGGGCAATATCATCAACGAGGTGGTCCTGAACCTGCTTAAGGCTGGGCAGTCCCGGGAAGAAGTCAGGATGGAACACCTGGAGTCCCGCCTCCAAGCTGAGATTGTGGCATCCACAGGTAAGTGATGGCCAGCCTTGCAGAACATAAGCCTCTGGTGAGAGGGGAGGTAGAGAAAAACGTGTATGTGCTGGAAGTTGTGCTCATGAGATCAGACAGGGTACTCAGGACCACAGAGGCGGTACCATATAATATTCTTGTCGTCAGCTTGACGTAGGCATGAGAAAAGTCCTTTTCTGAAAACTATTCCTTAAAAAGAGAACAGTTGGCCTTGGCCATACAGACCCTTGAAGAAGAAAGTCACTGTGTGAGTCCCAGTGGCTCAGCCTCCAGTCGTAGGCAGGGCCGCTGCACCTCTGCCATCAGATGAAACCATAGCCTGGCAGGCACGTGCACTGTCTCTCCCTCTCACACGTCTAGCTCCTCTCGGCCCTCTCTCCCTAAAGGGAGACACATAGTTGCATAGTTCTTGACACAGACTTAAGACAGGCTTCTCGGAGTTGGCCTTAGGGTGGGGGAACACCTCGACTCCAGCTGGGCTCAGCCCCAGCTCAGACCCCATGTAACCCTGCTCTTGATTTCAGACAGTGGCTTTGGGCACAGCCGTCTTGTGAAGGAAAACCTGATTGACCTCTTCATCCCCTTCCTGCCACTGGAGTTCCGTCACGTGAGGCTGTGCGCACGCGACGCCTTCCTGAGCCAGGACCTCCTGTATACAGAAGAGGCCCTCGACGAGATGGCTAGGATGATGGTGTACGTCCCCAAGGAAGAACAGCTCTTCTCTTCTCAGGGATGCAAATCTATCTCCCAGAGAATTAGCTATGTCCTGCCTGAGGGCTAGATGAAAACTGCCCGAAGCTGCCTTCCTTCCTCTAATGGACCCTGGGCTGTCGTGGCAGCACACTGTCCGGGACATAACGGGTTGGAAGGGCAGGCTAGCAACCAGCAGTCAGGAGCACACAAGCAGTGTGTAGAGGGGAGGCCTTAGATCAGAGACAGAGCCAGTGCTTCAGATCACTTGGTGCCTTAAAGAGCCACGTTCTGAAATGTGAGCCAGCTGGTTGGGAGAGGTGATGTGGGAGAGACATCCCAAGGATTTATTAGCATCTGCCCGCAGATGCCTGGCCTTGGTGTTGGGCCTGAGGCTGTAGTATGCTCGGTGACAGAAAGGGAAAGACTAACTTCTGCTTACCAGTGGCAGGGGCTGACCTCACGTTTGCAGGCTGGGTGGGCGAGCTTTCAAGTTGTTTCCCAGAGGGAGGCTGAGCAGCTTCTATCTGTGAGCTCAGGCCACAGCTTCAGGCTAAAGGGCACAGGGGAAGTTTGGTTTTTTTAATCAGTATAGGTGAAGATTTCTTCTGCTCTGCAGATTTTTAAGATTTAAATTAGTGACCTTAACATATGTAAAGATTAAAATTTTGTATTTTTTTCTAAAACCCTCGGCTGGCTTACCTTCTTACTGAGCCCTAGTAATCATGCTCCCGCGGCAAAATTCCATGCGCCATGTGGTATGGATGGGGACTGGTGGAGACGGGGTGTGTGCTGGCACCCAGAGCTGACAGGGGGGTCACCTGCTCTGCCAACTTACCTCCGTTTGCTGCGTGACCACATCAACTGAGCCGGGCTATTTCCGCCTCTTACTGAAGTAAGAGGCCTCCACAGCATCTTGCCCTTATATATGAAAACAGCACTCCTGTGCTCCCGGCTTTAAAGTCGTCCTTGAGGACCGAACGGCCACGTGTAGATGTGAGCACTGTGCCTCTAGATACACAGGAGGTACTCACCGTTTTGCCCCTTCCCTTGGCTCTCCCCTTCTGCCACACTTCTGGAATCACACACGGCTCTGCTTTAGTGTCATCACCTCAGGTGGCCCTTTTATTTACAGTCCTACCCACCCTCTCACCTGTAGCCCGAGTAAAAGGAAAATGCTTCTGCTTCTCTCCCATTTAACAATTACATTAATTTACTCCAACAGCTGCCCCGCGGCTAGGAGCACCTAGCCCGAGCCACCTTAGATACCCCATCAATACACAACGCGTGAAAGGAGCTCGGTTTCGCACCACCCATGGGACAGAAGTAAACTTGGCCTAACTGCACAGTGAAATGGGGGGTCAGGCTTAGGTGCCTGTCTCAGTCTAGGGCATCTAGGGAACAGTCTGCAGCCCCCCAAGCCTGTAACATACCTGGATCTAAACTCTGTAGACACACACTTTAAAAGGCACGTTGTACAGCTTTAGGTCTCAGAGCCACGGAACAGCTGACTTGCTTTCAGCACAGGTCAGCCATATCTGATGTCATAAATACTGGGTCTGAACCTCATACCTCGGGACCAGCACGAGCAGCAGACTGCAGTAATTCCACACACTCCCCTGGAGCCAGAAACTGCTCAGCGGCTCAGCCACTTACCGCCCGCTGGTGAGACCACAGGAAAGCTGTTGATAACTTCAGATTAACCTTGGTAATGACTGTGCTTACCTCATAGGGGTGAGAATTAAATGAGTTAGTATTTATCAAGTACTCAGGACACAAAACTTTGGCACCATACTCAAAGCCCAGGAAGGGCCTTTCCCGCCGTTCTCTCAGACCCCTGGTTTGTTTCAGGTAATTTAACGTTTGCAAACACGTCATGTGCCACGCGTGCTGCCTCACCTCACGCAATTCTTAACACGGAGGATTAAACTACCTCATGTATGTGCCACACGTGCTGCCTCACCTCACGCAATTCTTAACACGGAGGATTAACCTACCTCATGTACGTGCCACGCGCACTGCCTCACCTCATGTAATTCTTAACACGGAGGATTAACCTACCTCATGTACGTGCCACGCATGCTGCCTCACCTCACGCAATTCTTAACACGGAGGATTAACCTACCTCATGTACGTGCCACGCGTGCTGCCTCACCTCACGTAATTCTTAACACGGAGGATTAACCTACCTCATGTACGTGCCACGCGCGCTGCCTCACCTCACGTAATTCTTAACACGGAGGATTAACCTACCTCATGTACGTGCCACGCGTGCTGCCTCACCTCACGTAATTCTTAACACGGAGGATTAACCTACCTCATGTATGTGCCACGCGTGCTGCCTCACCTCACGCAATTCTTAACACGAAGGATTAAACTACCTCATGTAATCCTTAACATTATGACTTAGGGATCAATGCAGTCACCATTTAATGACAGAAAATTGGGGCTCTAAGAGGTTTAATTATCTTTAGAGAGCTCGTCAGTGGAGAAATGGGATTCAACTCAGGTAGTCCAATTCCAATGCTTTAATGACTTGTTTCTAAATGATTTTTTTTTTTTGCGAATGCCATAGCCTCGGGTTTGGAAAGTATTGCAAGCAATACAAAGAGGGAAAAGATAACAATGGGAGGTTCTCCTCAGAAAAATCTGAAACAAGAATTTCTAAACTAAAAATGTGTGGGAGAAAAGGATTGACAGTGGAGGGTACAGAGGTGTATAAACTGATGTTTAACATGGTCGAGGAGGAAAATTTTTCCCCTTTCCCTTTCTAGAGTCTTTGGCTGGCCTAGTAACTAAGGTGACATAAGATTAAGAGGAGAAAAATAAAAGTTTAATAAAACATACACATGGGAGAGACACAGGAAAACTCACTTTGAAATGGCAGAAGTTATCACCTTAAATACTATTTTCAGCTAAACACAATAGCAGATATTGGGTCCGGCGGGGCGCGGAGGTGCGGGCTGGCGGTCAGTTACGGACGGTTGCCAGGAAAAGCACTGTAAACCGATGTGAGGTGGTTCCGCAGATGTACTGATGAGTCACCACCTTCTCTGTTGTTGAGTTTCTAGAGATTTGATCCTCCTCTTCCAGGCACAGCAAGGGAGATAGCCTAACAAGTGGAGAGCTCCCTCACAAATGCAAATCTCTTACAAAAGGATAACTTTTACTCAGTTTTCAGAGCTTCACCTGTGTCTGCAATTTCTTATAACCAACTTAAAATAATCCTTATGCTAAAGAAGCGCATTTTGGGGTGCCAAATTCTGCTCCCCTACAACAGCCATTCTAATTGAACCTTATACACACATCACTTGAGTATATGCTACTCATCCTTCAGCAAAATGTCACTTCTATTAGAAATGAGCATTCTATTCATACTAAGTCAAATAGTGGAATCAAAATGTCATAAATTTCTTAGCTAGGCAGAAATTCTCAAGTTTTCTAAAATATACATACTATTTATATGTACAAAAAATTTTCTACTACACTTTATAAAGGCTTGAGAGAGAATATCAAAAAGAAAAGGAGAAACTGAAAAACAAATGAAATGGGAGCACTGAGTATGAAACAGAAAAAGTGAAACAAATCAGATAAAAGTACTAGATTTCTAATTTAAAAACACAGATATGCAACAAGCAACAAACGTTTACTGCACAGCACAGGAAACTATCGTTAATACCTTGTAATAACCCATAATGGAAAATAATCAAAAAATAGTATGTGTGTATATATAGAACTGAATCTATATATACACATATATTGAATCAGGGCTTCCCCAGGGGCTCAGAGGTAAAGACTGTTTGCAGTGCAGGAGCCACAGAAGATGCGGGTTGGATCCCTGGATCAGGAAGATCCCCTGGAGGAGGGCATGGCGACCCACTCCAGTATCCTTGCCTAGAGAATCCCATGATGAGAGGAACATGGTGGGCTACAGTCCAGGGGGTCCCAAAAAGTGGGACATGACTGAGTACGCACACACACACAACTGAACCACCTTGCTGTGCACCTGAAACGCTGTAAGTCAACTACATTTCAATAAAATATATATATTAAAAATTGAAAACCAGAGGGATGGGATGGGGAGGGATATGGGAGAGGGGGTTTGGGCTGGGGGACACATGTACACCCATGGCTGATTCATGTCAATGTATGGCAAAAACCACAATATTGTAAAGTAATTAGCCTCCAATTAAATTAATAAAAATCAAATGTTACTTCTAAAAGCAATGAAATCACTCATTTCTTAAAAACTGAAGACCAAGTCAAAGAAGACTAGAATGTTCCCTGTGAGGTTCTATACTTACTCCATTAATGTGGCTTTGGCTCCAAACATTTTTAGAACTTTATTTGGAGCTGTCCTCAGAATGAACTTTGAGAGAATGAAGTTTCATTTTACAGTCAGCTCATGTTGGATAGATGGATGGACAGACTCACACACATCACTCATCTTACGTATCAGCTGGGCTCCAGATGATCCTCTGGCCATTTCCAAACTAATCCATCAGAGGATGAGTAGCCACACTCATAAAGGACCACTCGAAAGAATGTTCAGGGGATGCTTGCTAAAATCAGCTTCTTTACCTTACAGATACCATTATATATATATATAAAGAAATTATGCTTAAATTACCTATCAATTAAAATTCTGGGAGAAACACTCCAATCACAAGCCTATATTGACAATAAAATATTGCAACCTTTATTTAAAATAAAACACAAGTTGGCAAGCCTTGTGAGACAACAGGCAGACAGCATTCCCCTTTCAAGGGTCTCATTATTTACATCAAGTTTAACACTGTTAGCAGTTCACAGTCAGACAACAGGGTGAAAGTATTAAATTAGAAAAACGCAACACCTGAAAATATATTACAATAACAATTAAGAACAAATACCTGACAACACTGGTAGTGTGACCCATGATTGATGTGTTTTCAGTGAAATCCCACACTGCCTCACTGTGTCCCCTTAGCAACGTACCCAGGGGTAGGCCCTCCAGACCCGCTCCTCTGTGCACCCATCACACATACACCTGCAGAGCGTGACCTTTGGTATAAACATTAAACAAGTTTTAAAGAATCTGAATCATATGGTTTAAGGACAAAGTTCTATCAACCACCATGAAATGTTCAAACTTATTTTTGCCAAGCGAGCACAACACTGGAGTTTCTCCACTGATAGTCACTACAGAATTAAGATTGCAAAGAAAGGAAAGTGTGGGGTCTACCCAGGGGACAGGGCTCTGAGCATGCAGAGAGAGCTCAGCCAGCCTGTTCACAGCACACACACTAACCAGGGCACAGCTTCCAGTCACCACAGGGAAATCCGAGTAACTCCTCCCACTCCCTTCCTTCTTAGCACGACAACAGTGTATGTACATAATGTGGAATCGCGTGTACCCTCTGCGCAGATCTGAAATATGGTGGTGTCCAAACATACGCCCTAAAGAACGGTAAGATGAGTACCTCATGGGTCCTTCCAGCTGCTGAATACTAACTTCTCTGAAGGATAGTCTAATCAAGGTGACTTCTCAAAGTCTCAGCAAATGTCCTTCATGATGGAGTTCCAAGAGTGATCACAGTGAAAACCGGTTTGTCAAAACAGAGGAAGGCTGGTTATCGGGCCCTCATCTATTGGAAACATCTGTCTCGTGGCATTCTTGCCACTCATAACACATGGCACGCTACTTCTGAATTGTACAGAACAGTATTTGGATTCTCCACCAATAACTTCTGAATCGAGAATAAATTTGTTTGGCCTACCTATGTTATTACTGTGTTAGAAATGCTGAAAATTATCTTTTGATGTGAAAACTTTACTAGCCAGTAGTCCCATTCTCCAATTTAGAGTTCATAGTGCTTAATTACATGATTCAAAATGCCTATCCTGAGGCTTAGAGGCAAATCTAAGCAAGCTCCAACCAGACAAACTATGCATTTCCTTTCTAAAAGCCTGCTGGCATTTCACAATCTACCTCCCCCATGTCCTGAAGAGTTATTGAGAATTCGTGGAGACCTCAAGCCCTGTGTGTATAATAGCTCAGCAGCTTGAATGACATGAAGAATCCGGAAACTTGCTGCTTTGAGTATAATGATGAACAGAGAATCTCACAGAACAGACACAGACAGTGTGTGTGGGGGAGTCGGGGTAGGGGGGGAGCAAGGGGTGCTCCACAGCCCTTCAACATAAAAGGTGACATCCTTTCCCACAGATGGGCTGCAGGTTTGAAGATCTAAGCACACGTCACCTGTGACCGCGGGCTGAGGTCACAGGCCCTGCTGCTGTGTTCAGGTCACAGAGCAATGGGGAAGGGAAAGGATGTAAATTTTCTAGGAGAGGTCAACTGTTTCAAATTTGTAATAGTGCACTTGGAGGGTGGAAAGGGCTCAATTGAGAGCGTCTTCCCCCAGCTCACCAAGCAGGTGGAGAAACATGCAGCGTCTACCTAGCTAGCAGCCCATGTGGAGAGAACAGCCCACCGACTGTGGCTCCGAGCCACCGCCACCAGAAAGTTCGTTTCCCCCAGTTTTAGTTCAATAACCATGCAACATCAACCTGGCTGACAAACCCTTTCCTCTGCAAAACACACGAAGCCCGGAATCAAGATGCCCCACACTGGCCTCCTCACCTGGAGAAAAACACTGATGATCACCTGGGTGATCACAGGGTGGAGTCTTCCCTAACTTCCGAGGGAGATGTGGGTCTAGGATGTGGAGTCAGAAGGAAAGGAAATCTCTTGCACCTTTGTTCTCTCAAGACAGAACACACACAGCTCAGGCAAGTGGTGTGAAAAGCAGCAGCCCCAGGGCAGAGACTGTCTTCTGGGACTCTGCAGTAAGGTCACAGAAGATAGGCTGGGGCCACTGGGGCTCAGATGCTCGGGTGCAGGGCTCCGCCCCTTCCACAGCCCCAAAAGCCTGCCCACCTGCTCCCCCAAGTCACACGGGAGGGCAGATGGCAGTGAACTTCTGGCTGTCACGGAGCTGCAACAAAGCAGGTAACGGTAATTGTCACTCCAGGCAACAATGCTGGCTTGCCAAAGAAAAGCCAGCCTTTACTTTTAAAAGTCTGGTAGCTGGAAAAACTGGAACTCCCTCCAAAGAATATAAATTCCCCACTGTTAAAAGAGTGGGACAAGCTTCCGAACCAGCCCAAGGCCTCTCCTCCCTGACTGGTGAGCTCTGGCTAGTAGAGATGTCCCTGGGCGGTCACATGGAAGGAACAGGCAACCCCAGAGCTGCCTTTCCCTATTTCTCGCCTGTTCCCACACGTCCCCAACTGAAGCAGGAGGTTACCAAAGAACTGAGCTACTGGCTTGACAGAAGCTGAGACAGAGATACAGACAGCTCAAGTCTATTAATACATAAGAAGAAATTTATGTCCAGAGACACTTACCTAAAGATGACTGGTCGTAACAGATGCTTGGGACACAGAGATGGCCCCTAAACCCAGGTAGAACGAGTTAATGCAAGCAAGATGATGAAACCCAAAAATCATCAAGAATAAAAATGCAGACAACCCTGTCAGCTCAGCGTAAATGCCTTGGGGCGTCGGGGGTTGAATGCAGAGCCTGATGCTAACAGTGACATCAGGAGCAAAAATGGAAGGAAGTAGGAGAGGCACGAAAGCAGTGAGCTACAACTCAGAACTGGCCACCAACGCAACTTCCTCTTGAGTATCTTTATAATTTAAGAGGTGAGTTACGTTCCGCTACTCCTTTAGGAGACAAGACAAAAAAAAAAAAGGGTGGTAAATGTCAAGCTCATCTATAATTGGTAGGAAATCCTAGAAAAGTAATTCCCAAAGTGCACTGGTTCTACAGCCATCCCCCCGCCCCCCCAAAAACAACAAAACTCTACAGGACACAGGTTAAAAAAGACACTGTCAACGTGAACAGGTAACGAGTCCGCTCCCACCATCTGTATTTAGGACACGAAATGGCTGAGCATGTGGTGGACAAATGTTCAGGGGTGAGAGCGCTTCACTCTTCTTGAGTCAAGGTCCCTGGAAGAGCTTCTTTGTTCTGGAGTGAGTACATGTTACTGAAGTTTTATAATTAAGCCAGGAAGTTGGTCCCTAGTTTTGGGAAGTTATTCGGCACTGAGTTACCATTTTAGCAAAACAGTTACTACACCTGCACGTACTCATTTAGCAGTTTCATACTTATAAATGTGATGAATCACAGAGCTGATTGTTTATATCTCTATTTTCGGGTCCCTTGCACACAAAACTTGTAAGTCAATCATCATTTAAACAGACATTTAGTGTCTAAATTACAGACATCTATGTAGACGTTATAGATGTCTATGTCTAAATAGACGTTAATAATACTTTATAGTTATATTACTCTTTCTCAAAGTGCTTTCATACATTATGTCAATTATTAAAATGATACGAAACAATAAAGTTTTTTGTTTTTGTTTAAGAAAAAGGAATGTAGGACTAGGTTTTTTTTTTTTAAGTTGCTACTTCTTCATTACAAAGTGCAGATTGCTGTGTTGCTAAGGTCTGTCCAAAAGAATGACCCCATATAATTTTTTAAATTACTGAGTTCTACTGAACGCCTGCTTTGCTAGTGTAGCCATTACTTAACATTCAAGTCCCTTAAGGTCAGAGAGTGCCAGGAACGTGTGCTTTAGAAAGTATGCAGCACTGTGCAGACGGATTGTCCGAGTCACTTTTTTTGCAGTGTCTCACAAGGCAACAGGAACGGTGGCAAGACCCCACAATGAGAAAGTGAATTAAGAACCACACTCTAGCCTTGGCTCTGCCACTAAGTAACTGCTCTGAGCTCATGGGCAATTAACTTCAACATCCTCTCCTGCCATTTCTTAAGCTGTGAAGAAAAAAGCTGGAGTGTTGCTACTGCTCACAGTGCTGGAGAGATTCTTGGAAAACACACTGGTTGAGACCTGGCCCCACAGGGAATTCCACAGGGTGAGGCCAATGAATCAGGATTTTTGTTGTTTTTTTTTTTAAACTCCAGGAAATTTTGTTGCACATCCTTGGCAAAAGCTCATTGGATTCAGTGTTAATAACAGTAGTAGTTAACATTTGTGGAGTACTCATTACATGCCAGACACTCAAGCTAAGTATCTTACACACATTATCTCATTTAATCCTTACAACAACCCTGAGGTAGTTACTATTAGTATCCCTGTTTTCCAATGGAGAAACTAAGGCCGAGGAAGGTTAAGTGTGACTTGCCTTCTAGACTGGCTTTAGAGTCTGAACTCTTAATCACTTATCTAAACTGTATCCTTAAAGCCCAAAAGCTTTAAAAGCCTTAAAGCATGACTTTGTTTAATAAATATGGGTGGTGCCTTAACAAAGTCAGCATTTTATTAACTGGGCACTATTTTACCAGTCAACTTTCAGCTGAAGTGTACAAAAATTCTAACTTAAACCCCATAATTCAGCTAAAAAAGGGTCTGCTGCTGCTAAGTCGCTTCAGTCGTGTCCGACTCTGTGCGACCCCATAGACGGCAGCCCACCAGGCTCCCCCGTTCCTGGGATTCTCCAGGCGAGAACACTGGAGTGGGTTGCCATTTCCTTCTCCAATGCATGAAAGTGAAAAGTGAGAGTGAAGTCGCTCGGTCGTGTCCGACTCTTAGCGACCCCATGGACTGCAGCCCACCAGGCTCCGCCGTCCATGGGATTTTCCAGGCAAGAGTCCTGGAGTGGGGTGCCACTGGGTCTAGTGGAGACCTAATAACCTCAATGTATAGAGGTCTCCTGGAAAAACACTGAATACATTTCTCAGGACCAATTTTTTTTAAGGCTGTATCTCTGAAAGTCACAATGGACATCTGTAGGAAAATATACACATTTTAATTGTACACAAAGCCTTTTAAGAAAATACTTCATGTAAAGCACAAACAAGATGTATTTTACACAACACTGCACTGTAAGGTAGTAAATCTAAACTGAAATCATATTATCTGTACATGAGAAGATTCATCTGTGGTAACCCCAAAGGGATGCATACAAATAACCACTTTAGAAAGTTTTCAACACCTTGTAGAAGGGCTTTTGCTCCTGCTGTCTGTTTTGTTTTTAAACTAGACAGAATTAAACTACATTTTTAGTTCCTAAAAGTAATTTTCTCTGCTTTGAATTCAAATGTTTAAATTTATATATGGTTAATTTTTTAAAAATCTGGTCCCTTTCAAGTAGAAAAAGGAAAAAAACCTAAGTTACATTTTTATAGTAAGTTGACAGTGTCTCTTTAACCCGAACCCTGAGCCCTCAACTCCTGAAGTTACAGTTAAAGCATCATGTGGATGGAGTGTGCTGCAACAGTCAATGCTACTCTTGACAGTGTTGAGAAAAAAAAAGAAAGAAAATCCATTCATGGACATACTGAGCACCTACTATGAATGAGACAGAGCCAGGTGCTACCCCTGAGTAAGACCCAGCCCTCACCCTCAAAGACTGCTCTTCGGTGAGAAAACCAGGGAGCTTAAATACACTCAGTAGTGTTCCTCCAAGGCTTAATTTCAGAGCTTTCAAGAAAAGACCCCTTGCTTTAAAAAAGAAAGAAAGAAAATCCCCTGAAAAATGATTCTAATCCCTCAACTTGCATCCACAATGACAGGGATAAACTTAAAAAGCAGCATAATAATATTCTAAAGTTTTAGCTCTCCCTGCCCCACCCTTAAAAGGCTAATTGCTAAAACAATTTCAAGTTTATGGAAGTATATGATGAAGGAGAGTGGCAAAGAAGAAGGTGGCCGGAGGATTGTTGGTTTTCAAATCCAAGTTAAAGGGAACTCTTCTAAACATTACAAAGAGATTAGCCAGATCTCTGGTTACCTGTGTTCCACCAACAAGTAACAGAGGGATCACCCAACCCCTGAAAGGAATGCCCAATACGGTCTCCTCCCTGCTTTTTTCTTCTTTTTGCCTGGGACTCCTCTGGAACACCCACAGAAAGAATCAATTCCTTTCTTTCTAATGAAAACTAAAATTTCTTCTTGGTCAAAGATGCCAAACTCTATCCAAAACCATTTTTCCCCTTAGCCTGATTAGTATAATCTCAGCAGTTTTAAATTTCATCACCAAAGATGATGAAAAAGGAGAATGAAAAATGTGTATTCATACATAACAATACTGCACTCAAGAGCTTTCCAGAGAGGCTCTCAAAGGGATAACTATACACTTATTTGCAAAACACCCTTGAGAACATGTATCATTACCTCCATTTAATAGATTAAGAGAAGGGGCGACGGGGCTGACAGTGGATCAATGACAAAGCCAGGAAGAAAACTCACTGTCCATCAGTGTTGAATTCCTATCTTCCTAAGTTTATATTCCTTTGGGAGAAAAAAAATGAGTTTTTAAAAAATACTGCATTCTCTTTGGAGGCAGGAATGGAGGGGGCAGAAAGTTTTAAAAAGAGAATGAAGTGGTCACTGGACTTAGACCTGGTATCGAGAGTATTAATAACATCTAATCAATTAGATTTGGTTCTAAATTCAGAAGTGATCCTAATTAACTTCTGTAACAATAACTGAATAGGGAAGGAAAAGGAACCATTAGGTTTCCAGGATCTAATCGGCATCCCCTGAAAATGACCTGCTCCTTCAATTATGCATTTTTAAATAGAGGTGAAATGAAAAAATAAATATCAAAGAGTATTTCCAGTATGATCTTTACAAACAAGCACAACAACTGGCAGGGGGAGTCAGTGAAAGAAGAAAAGCATGTGACAATAACTTAGGGTGATTCATTTGAAATCCACACAGAGTGAGAGAATGCTTCTCCCCACTCCCTACCTGGATTGGGTCTAAGGTGATGAGGGAGAGGAAAGGTACAGAGAAAGAGTCATTAGGACCAAGCCAGCTTTTCCCCTCAGTCACAGGCTCCTCGGCTGAATGCTGGGTTTCAAGAAGACACCCTTTTCCCTGGCACTTTAGTTGATAAAGAAACATACATAGCTGCTCAAGTCCTTGGCCAGTATGTCAGTATGCAGGGACTCTCCTGAGAGCCCTGTCCAGGACCATTATTTTCAATAGTGTTCAATGCTGGTTAATGCCCTGAATGCTGCCAGGACCGAGGAAGACAGCCTGCCCAGCAAGGGGCAGAAGAAACCCCCAGAGACCCTCTATGCCTATGGATCACAGATAGGCACCAATGAGCACAAAGCCCATCCTCATCCATTACGAAATCATACACTAGCCTGGGAGAAGTGGCTTCTGCTAGGCAGTATACAATGTAGGAGGAGGTTTCAATCTCCCTGAACACACATCCTAGCGTTCTTTACCTCTGGCACCAACTAACACACCAACAGACAGGCGTGTACAGATAGGGCCATGTTTCCCAGTTTTGCATCCAGCCATCTGATCTGCAGCTCTTACTGCAGCCGTGACCTTGTGGGAGCTGGGCTAACAGCAGCTTCCAACAGCCTTGAACAAAACCTCTTGGCATGTCCCCACCCACTCACTGAGATCAGTACCACTAGTACCTACTGGGGCCCCTAGTCAATCCCTTCTGTGTGGTGCAAAGTGAGAGCCACAGCCACCCCGCTGTCTGGGCACAGGCCCTGTGGCCTCGCTGGACAGCCCTGTTCGGCCAGCTCACATCACTCCAGGTAAGGACGGGCTGGGCTCGGTCCTTCGTAGCTCGACAGGCATGTCCCTGATGCTTCAGTGCAGCTTCTGATTTGGCCCACGACTGCCCTGCCCCCCATCTATTTTCCCTCTCTCCTATGGATTTTGCTTTTTGTTATTTTTGAGATGAACCTGTAAACGTGAGAACTCAGAGATCTGAGGTACTTCACAGAAACACACTCAAGTATCAGTCTTCCATTTTCTGAAACGAGAACACAAGTAAAACAAGTCCCTTTCCCTCTCCCCTCAGAAATGTGTGCATGTTCCCACTTGGCTTCCAGTGGCTACCTCTGCACCACATCACTGATTTCCTGTACACACGACAGTAAGTTGTTAAGGACAGGGTTTGCCCCGGGCACGCCAGCGGCTGCGGAAGACACCTGCAGCTCCTGCAGGCTGAGTTCCAGTTTGCTCACAGCCTCTCGGAAGGCAAATTTGTTGCGAGTTTGGGGGATGCAGTCCACGTAGCCTGAGCAGTAGTCGAGCAGCTGGTGGCCAGTGTCCACCAGCTGGCTGTTGGGCACAGGTTCCGTGATGGCACTGGACAGTAGGTCGGCACATTCCAGCAGGGCCTCCTTGCTGATTTTGTCGGCTGAGATTTTCTCGGCCGCCTGTTTGGTTTTTCTCAGAGCCACTTTAGTACCTGCTGTGCCATTGGCCATTTTGGCTGGCGAGCCGGAAGATGTGGGCAGAGGCACTTGAGGTGGAGGCATCACAGGCCTCCCAGCTTTCCCACTGGTGGGCACCGCCCCTGGAGCCGCCTTTTTCCCTCCCTCCTGTGTTTCTGACTTGGGCTGGACTGCAGTCGGGGCGGCTGGCTCTTCCGTGGAGTCTGAGCACACGGACGGATGCTGTAGTAGTCTCATCACTGGTGGTGGGGGCGGGGCACACTTTGGTTTTACCCGGCGGGGTCGGTCCTTGTCTCCAGAGGAAGTGACCTGATGCTCTGATAAGAGCTTGAATTTATTCCCCTGAGAGTCTGTGCCAATGAGCTGCACGTCAGCTGGAGTGTGCTTCAGAGTGGGTGAGATAAGGACGGGCACTTTGTGGTTATGAGTGGTTGGGAGGACCGCGGCAGTCTTGGCTGGAGAAGCCCAGCCGGTCTGCTCGCCATCCTCTGGGACTCCAGCCATGCCAAGTCGTGCCCCACCATTCCTCTCCTTGCTCTTGGGGGCAGCTGCCACTCCAGCCACCCCCAACCCTGGAGAATCCTTCTCTGTAGTGGCTGGATCCCCAGAGGGGGTTCTGAGAGGAAGAGCGGTGCCTCCTCTGGGCAGAAGTTTGGCTTTTGGTCTCTCCCTGGTCGGAGCGGCACCTTCCTCTGATTTTTTTGGAAGCGTGTCATTGGCCCTGTCCACATTCTCTTCTGGCTGAGAAGAGGTGGACACTGTCCTTTCCAGCTGGAGTTTGGACCTCTGGCAGTTCCTGGGAAGGGTCATTGCCATCCTATCCTGCTCTGGAAGCCCTGAGGACACGGAAGATGTAGAGTTTGACCTTGGAAAAGGCTTGGATGTGTCATCACTGGCTGTGGGTTTACCTGCTCGTAAGCCCAGTGTCTTTTTGATTAAGCGTGGTGTAAAGAAGCCTGTGATGCCAGACCACCCGCCCCCAGCAGCACCGCTGCCCCCACCCCCGCCACCGTCGTCATTACAGAGGTTCCTCTGTGCAAAGCTACCCCCATAGCACTTGGGTGGCACCAGACTCGCTTCTTGCTGGGCAGGAGTGAGAGAGAACCCTTCAGCATGCTGCAGAGAAGCAACAGATGAGAAGTTACCCGTCAGTTCGTATTTCTTGTGGGGCTGGTTCTCCATTTCTCGGAAGGAGCTGCTGCGTTTGGGGGGTGTGGGAGCGTTTCTCTTTTTCATAAAGGAGCTGAAGAAGCCTCCCTTCCTATCTCTGGTGAAGCATGTCTCTTTGGCATCTTCCAAGAGGCTGCTGGGTGACTTGTCTCTCTGCTTTCGAGGCAGTGCTGGGGACCCACTGGGGGCCTGTGCACTTCTAATGAACCCTGATTTAAAAAAAATAATAACAGCCAATCAGTATTGTGAAAAGTAAGTGACTCGCCTGAGTGAAGACAGTGAAGAGTGTTGTTGGCATCTATTAAGAGTCAAGTGTTAGCAGGACACTCGGAGGAAACTAATAAATACACTATCATGTCACACTGCTGTTCCAAATGTGATGTGAGATATAAATACAAAGAAATAAACCTGCTGGTTTTTACCTCAACATCCATCTTTTCTCTAGCAACTACAGCACAACCTGGCTTCACCTATCAGACTCAGAAAGAAATTTTTGCCAGAACCATAAGGAGTGCAACTATTTGAGAATCAAGAGTTTAGGAAATGGAGTGGGAGGCAGAGTTGTGTGCCGAATGGACAGATCACGACTACTAACACTAGCAATGCAGAGCCGTGGACTAGAGTGGTAAATAAAACAGATGCCCACCACCCTTTGCCTTGAGGAAGACGGGCAGGAAAGTGGAAATAAAAGCTTCATAGCCCATGGCTCTTTAAACGAGGCAGTCTGCCTCTACCTTCCTAGGGACTCGTACCTGGTGCTGAACTGGAAGCAGAATTTTCTGTGGCATCTTGTGCCCCCTCGATGTTCTCCTTGTTCTCCCCCTGCTTCTTCAGCGTCCGGGTCTTGGAAGGAAGCAGAGGCAGTCGAGGCAGATATGGAACCACAGACGAGGCGGCGGCGGCCCTCCCAAGCTCCTCAGCAACCTCTGTGTGGAGGACAGGGCAATGAGAAAAAGAACAATTTCATGACAAAAGAGAAAAAAGGGAGTTTTCTCTTTTCAGAAAAGGCAGACAACTGAGAGGACCTGAAGAATGGAGTACTAAAACGTGTAAGTGGAGTCACAAAGTATGTACCCTTTGAGTGTGGGCTTACTTCTGCTCAGCATTCTAGCTATAGATTCATCCATGTTACTGAATGTGGCAGGGGGTTTTCTTGTTGCTGTGTATTGTTCAAATATGTGAATACACCAAAATTCATTCATTCTCCTCTTGATGAATACTTGTTGTTTCCAGTTTGGGGCTATTATGAATATACTGCTAGAAACATCCTACGATGTGTCTTTGACTGCAACAATGGTATGCACGTCTGCTAGATACAGGAGCAGGACCGGCGGGTCACAGGGCCAAACTGCCTTCCCAAACTGGCTGTCCCAATCTCCATCCCCACTAACTTATAGGAAAGTTCTGGTTACTACGCATGCTTGCCAGAGTTTGATGTTTGTTTGTCTGATTTTAATTTTAGCGTTTCTGAGGTAGGTGTGTACTGGCCATTCATTGTTTTATTTTGTACTTCTCTGATAATGGGTGATTTCACATGCGCACTGGTCAACTGGATATTCTTATTTACTAAATGCTTATTCAGAGGTTGAACAAAGCAAACAGCTATTTGCAGATATTTTATTTTCAGGTTGTGCCTTGCAAAAAAAAGGAGGCTACATACATTTCATGCCAATGAAGCAAATGAGGCTCCTGAAAATGTGTTCACCCTATTAGTAAGCCTCAGCTGATTAAAAATGGCCATGGGATTTGTGGCTTTCAATAAGGCAAAGACTCACTTTGCTATCCATTCTTGAACAAAAATGAAGTATGGATCAGTCAAACTTTGGAATTTTGTAATTTACAACATTTTTGGTAATTATTTTCCAAAATTGATCCCCCACAAGTGTGGGTACATAGCACATAATTCAAGCCATGTCAATGAGATTCCAATGATATTCAGGATTTGACTCCACATGAACTAAAGGGTACAGAGAAAAGTGCTCTGATAGGGAGCTGCTTAATTTGGCCCAGAGGGTGAGCTGTGCCCTCCCTAACCTGTAGAAGTTCCATATATAGAAGGACGAGGATGGAAATACTTGTCATTAAACTCTGGTGGTGTACTTTTTCCTTTCTTCTTAGCAAAACATGATAAATCACTAAAGGAAGCAGAAAAAAAATCAACTTGCCTAATTTCTTCTTCAAACATTTTTTAACGTGAGCTTAAGTAGTGAGAGCTCTGTTCAATTATGAAGAAAAATTTGAAAAAATATGTATACAACTCTGGAACTACACAAAATGTCTAATAGGCAATTAGACAGAATTGTGTTTTTAGCTCTCAGGGAATAGCCTATCCTTTTAATTTTATTTATTCAAGTATTTATTTAGTTTTGGCTGCGCTGGGTCTTTGTTGCTGCTCTCAGGCATTCTCCAATTGCGGTGAGTGGTGGCTACTCTCTGGTTGCAGTGTGGTGGCTCACTGTGGTGGCTTCTCTTATTGCAGAGTATGGGCTCTAGAGCACACAGACTTTAGTAGTTATGGCGCATAGGCTCAGCTGCCCGGCAACATGTGGAACCTTCCCAGACTAGGGATCGAACTCATGTCCTATGCATTGGCAGGCAGATTCTCAACCACTTGACCATCTGGGAAGTCCAGTCTCTCTCTTCCTAAGAAGTTTATTTATTCTCTGACTGGGCATTTAATCTGTTCAGTATTTATTTTTACTTAGCCTCGCCAGGTCTTAGGTACAGCATGCAGGATCTCTGATCTTCAGTGAGACATGGGGGATCTTTTGTTACAGTGTGCAAATTCCTAGGTGGGGCATGACAGATCTGGTTTCCTGACCAGGGATCCAACCCGGGTCCCCTGCGTCGGAAGCTCACAGTCTTAGCCACTGGACCAGCAGGGAAGTACCAACAAGTACGTTTACTGTTTGACTTTTGCATGGAATTTTAAAGAGACATTATACACAAAAGTAGGAAACTTCCTGTATGTGTCCATATACTTGTTTTTTACATAAGAAACAGATTCTCAGTGTTCATAGCTTAGCTTATTTAACATTCTTTTTCTAAACTCCTTTCTGTGTCAATATATTTAAGAATATCATTTTAACTACTCAATTATAGGGATGTAATAATTAACATACTGGATACTTAAATGTTCTTAATTTTTCAGTATTATAAACTACACTCTGATGTAACACCCTTACAGCTAAATCTTTGTTCATACTCTTAAAATATTTCAATATTAAAAATATGAGCTAGAGAGACAAAGATACATTTTAAAACAGCAAAAGAAAAAAAAAGAAAAAAGAAAACAATAATAAAGGCCAAGAACTAATTCAATATCCTGAAATGGAGTCCCAAATCATAAGACACTATCATTTTGGGAATGTATCACCCCCAGCACCCAGAACTAGCCCCCACCGACAGTAAATCACCAGGGTCTCACCTTCAGAAATGCTAGAGTCGTGGAACATGGTTTCAAAAGCTTGATGTGTTTCTGCAAAAGAGGGCCTGTCGGCAGGGCTCCACTTCCAGCCTATGTAACCAAAAGAGAAGAGTAGTAAAAGCTTCTTGGCAGAAACTAAATATTCAGGGCCCACCTGAGGGTGAGCTCCATGCTCTGGGACATGTGCTAGCTAAAGCACAGTTACAGCAAGTCTGCAGTGACAGTGAGGCAGCTATTTCTTAGTCTCAGCCTGAGGTGCGATGAACCCACTTCCTAGGGCCAGTCCTTCTATGCAGTCTCAGCTCCTGTTCCCTCCACTAGAGGGATGCAGAGGGGGTGGAGAGATGGTTTAGAAAAGTTTTCTTCCATTGGAAAAATGAAAAGTAGTAAAACCTCTCTTCAAACTCACTCACTCACTCACAATTAGTTGTACACATTCCAAAACATAACAGTGTATCAGAAAAGGGGAGTTTGGAATTCACATTTGATGACAGCAGTAGGCAGTCAATGCTCAATGAGAAAATAATGAGACTCAAATACATGGTGGTTTAATTCACCACTCACCTCCCTACTTTTTCATCTTTAAGAAGTCAGATGCTCTTGTTTACACATCACAGAAGTCACTTTCATGCATTCTCCAGTCTTCAACACTCATTTTGCGTAGCTGAGAGCAACCCTCCCCAACCTAATCTCCAAATCCATTTTTTATTACCTTATTATACAGGCAAATCTTTTGGGAAACTGAGTGAGTACTTGGCCATGGACAATGATTCTTAGGATTCCAGTGTGACTCAGTAGTAGAGCATACAGTAGCCCAATTGGTTGATCAGTGACCAACTCTATGTCACAAGGTTGAATACAATCTTACAACACTGATAGGAAAAATGTTTTCAATTTTGTTATTAATCATCCAGAATTGCTCATTTAAACTACTTCAAAATTAAAATCTGCAAGAATACTCACATGCTCTCATAAGTTCATACACCTTAGGGGGACATCCTTCAGGCTGCTCCATTCGGTATCCTTTTTCCAGTAGATCATAGACCTGAGACAGGTCAATACCTGGATATGGTGACATTCCATATGTAGCAATTTCCCATAAGAGCACCCCAAAAGCTGCAGAAGGGATTGTAAAAAAAGAGCTTTTATGTTTCTTCTGATTTATTATTTATTTTATACCATTAGGTAACTTCTCTTTCAAATTTTCACAATGCTACAATATTAGTATACTCTTATAATTCTTAAAACATGACTTGTTCTTCAAAATATTTTCCACAGGAAAAGTTTAGGTATAATCTAAAGACAGTTTTCTTTAAATTTCCCAATTTTGGGGACTTCCCTGGAGGTCCAGTAGTTAAGACTCCATGCTTTCACAGCAGGTGAAAGCATTTCACAGGTTCAATCCCTAGTCAGGGAACTAAGGGCCACATAAGATGTGACCAGAATAAATACATAAATAAGTTTCCCAATTTTTATTTGGATTTCCTTTACAACGAGGGAGAATAAACTAGAGCCATATAAGAAGTTTGGGGTATAATCAAAACTATTCTTAAAGCAGCTTACAATCTATTTAATGAGTTGCACAATTTTTAAGTCACTAATACTAAAGGAAGAATATAAAAATGGACACATTTGAAATCAAATAAAATTCACATGTGATGAAAGAATTTGCTTGATTCTGTCACAGGTTACTCTTGAGTTTGAGATTGCTGGTAAAACATGATCTAGAATTCTCGACTAGTTCTACTGCCCAAAATCCAAACATCCTGACTCGTTCTGTCCCCCAAGTCACTACTAAATAATATTCTTTTTCAGGGCAGTAGAAACAAGATCAGTTACAAAGACAAATTCTAGATAAAACTTCACCATGCCTTCCTTGAAAAGATACATTTTAAAACAGCAAAAGAAAAAAAGAAAACAATAATAAAGGCCAAGAATTAATTCAATATCCTGAAATGGAGTCCCAAATCATAAGACACTATCATTTTGGGAATGTATCATCCCCAGCACCCAGAACTAGCCCCCACCAACAGTAAATTACCAGGTTCTCACCTTCAGAAATACTGTGTCACAGTGCTCTAGACACAAGCAATAAAGTCTAACGTGGAAAACAGGGAGCTTTATAGAGAGGATTGTTAGAACTTCAGTGCAATATAGTATCTAGACTGTGAGTGCTCCCAAGGTAGGAACTTTTTTTTTTTTTTAACTTTATTCTTTACAGTTTCTTTCTACAGTAAGTACCCTGCAAATGCCCAGCAGATAGTATTTATTAATAATAAATGCTTGCTGAATAACTGAAGAAGGATGGGTGTAACAGCAGAGGATATTGATCATATACAAAAAAAGCAGCTCTAAAGAATTAAGCATTTAAAGTATAAAGAAAATGACGAGACACAGAAAAATGTCCTGTCCAACCTTACCCCAGACGTCAGATTTAATTGAGAAAGTATTGTAGGCAAGACTCTCTGGTGCTGTCCATTTAATAGGAAATTTGGCTCCAGCATGAGCAGTATAGGTGTCTCCGGTCATCAGTCTACTTAAGCCAAAATCAGCCACTTTCACCACATGGTTTTCTCCCACCAGGCAGTTACGAGCTGCAAGATCCCTGTGGGAAAGAAACCCTGCTGTGATTCTATTCAGATGGTTCTGGAAAATGGTCATGAATGCTCTAGTATCAGTTCTTTGTGCTGCAAGCAGAGTTTGATAAGTAAGTGCTGACAGGTATGGTAGTATTTCATGAAAATTGTAACATGGTAGAAAGCCACTAATTATACATCTCTTGCAGAATACTCACCAAGAGGCAGTTACATGATGCCACAATAAAGCAGGCTTCAGAAAACCAGTTCCCATTTATAAGTACACTGGGATAGGTTTCAGAGGTGGGTAACAGAGGTTTCAGTTTCTTTACTAAGGCAGAAAACTATTTTTAAAATCAAGCCACTAGATGGAGCAAAATGATCTTGGACTTAGTCCTGGGCAAAATAAAGAGCCTTCTGAGAACAGCAAAGGCCCTGCATTAGTACTTTCATCAGAGGACACAGTAGGTTTCTAAGTTGGAAATGACATTACAATGGTCCTTGTGAAAGAGAAAACTACTTTCCTGAGTTATCTGATATGCATGTCAGTTTCCTGGTTAGTCACAAGTGATAATTGGGTTTTACACACCTGTGGATGAAATTCTTCTTCTCTAAATACTCCATTGCAGAAGAGATCTGAGTGGCCATGTAAAGCAGTACAACTGCAGTCACCTCTTCTCGGTTGCATTCTCGGAGATAATCAAGCAAGTTCCCATAAGGCATGTATTCAGTCACAATGTAAAATGGTGGCTCCAAGGTACACACACCTGATGGTTCAAAGACAGCTTGTTTTGTTAGTACGTAGTTAAACACGCCAACCACTTTGGCAAGAATAACTGACAATTTTTAAAAATCTAGTCCAGCAGTAATCTTTTCCTTTCCTGCCCTTTCGTTCTCTGAAAAGAACATAGCAACGTTAAGAAGCTGGATGATAGTGAGTTTCTACTTCCAATGATACCATGCTCTGGAAATTCACATGCATTTTGAGAATGTGCCTGTTTGAACAAAGGTAGAGTCACTTGTATTAATTCCTTAAGGGGTCAGGACCACCAATACCTCTATAGAGTTCTGTATGAGCCCATGATTTCACATCCTCAACTGCCTCCTGCTGACAATGTTTATCTAAAAGTAACAGCAACTGTGCACATGGTAAAGACTATATGAGCCCAGACTGCAAGGATTTCATTACTACACAGCAGACTCCCAGTAAAAATACAAAAGAAGCGATTTCCTTTGGGATAGTTTGGCTCAATGAACACCCAAAGAAACTGGCCTTATTTTTAAAAGGGCAATTGTTTCAGTCAAAGATTTCTCTGTGACCTGAATAGGTGAGAAGCCTATCAATCCCTGCAAAGCACTTGGGTGGTCACAATTTTTAATCTGTTTCTGTTCAACAGTCCTTTGCTTAATGTCTCTTTATTTTGTAAAATATATTTTGGGATAGTTTGTGGCTTAGTATCATTTCGAATGACTCTGACTTTGGATCTGGGGCAATCAGCACAAGCTGGGCAGTTTCATACATTGCAATCAATGAGGTCACTGTTTCTTGGGTAATTTTAAAACACAGAGACTTCTGATTAATAACAACCATTTATTGAAATAGATTTATACTGAGAGCTTCCGCCATGGTGATACAAAAGGAGGACTGGGGACAACAGGGGTTGGGGGACAAGCATCTTTGAGGAAACCTATGGTTCAGACAAGCTCCCTCACCTAATAGCTGTACCAGGTTAGGATGCTTGATTTCCTTCATCACTGCAGCTTCCTTGAGAAATTCCTCCACCTCCATAGTATCTTCCTGGAAAGGGGGGGAAGAAAGAAAAAAAGGAGAGGGACAAGCCCCCATCTTAATCATATGAGTCAACTCACACTCCTAAAACCTCAGTTTTAAAAAGGGGTATCTTTTGGATATTTTAGCACTTACTTCAAGAAATTTTATCGCTGCCTAGTATGCTCTGTATAAGTCCAATTAAGAAAGAAAAATGTCTCTTTTAATTTATTCAGTATTTGAAACTGAAGTAAAATTTAGTAGGGTAAGTATAATTCAGCAATCACGTCCTAGCACAACTGAAACACAAAAGACCTGGACAGACCATTCAATTCCCTGAAAGTCTCTTTATAGATACCTTAAGCCTTTGAACGAGGAGCCAGAACAATTAGCTGTTTACATATTTGCCTTCCTGACAAATTCCTTAAGGAGCAAGATATGTCTGCAAGGCTGTGCATACTGGTTGACACTCAGAACAAGCACTTAGTAAATTCTTGGTAAAAGAACTGACTACTACTCAGAGGTAAAGAGCAGTCCTTAGGAGTCCTCCAGAGTTACTGAGGCACATGAGAAAATCTTCAGAGAATGGGATGAGTGACAAAACATGTAATTCGCTACCAGGATGCTTAACGGAGAGAGACAGACTGGCATCAGGAAGAAGATTTCTGTGAATATGAAGAATAAGGTGATCTAATCTCAGGGAGATGGGAGAAGCAAGCAACAGGGAGACAAAGGACAGAACAAGAGAGTGATTCTCCAACAATGCATGGAGAATTCTGCCCAGCAGGGGTTGTTCTGAGGAAGGAAAACAGCTTGCTTTGCTTTTACAAGTTATAATTTGCTTCTAACCTCCCACCAAGATCTGTATCAACAGCCTCCAGAGACAAACCTTCCCCATATGTGGGTTTCACTGCGTTGTAGTGAATAATCTGCCCCTGCATTGTCAGCAATGGCACCAGGGTTAATCATCACAATTTGCTGATGTGCTTGGCACCAGTGGGTGGAAAGTGTTCCAAAGTTAAAGAAGGGCACACTGGTATTTCCAAGTGATTCAGCACAAAAGAAAAAGATGCCTAAAAACTGTAATCTCAGCAACCCACCTTCAATGTTTTCACAGCAACTGTAAGGCTGTATTTCTTCCAGACGCCAACGTAAACCTCTCCATACTGACCACCCCCAAGTTTGTGCTTCATGGTAATATCTGTTCGTTCCATTTCCCACTTGTCGTGGATGGGGGACACACCGTAGACTGTAGGCTTATTACACTTGGGTGCTGGATAGTGTAGGGTTGTCACCAGCCCATCAGCCACCGTGGAGTGATGGTGAACAAGCTCGGCCAAGGTGCTGAAGCGGCTCTCAGCAGTTACGTATACCTGGTGAGAAGAGCAGAGAAAAATAAACCAGCTGAAAAGGGGTCATTACCTCACTGCTCTCAAGATATGAAAATAAGCAGCACTAGTCACAATAGCCAAAACATGGAGACAACCTAAATGTCCGTTGACAGATGAGTGGATAGAGAAGATGTGGATGTGGGGGTGTGTGTGTGTGTGTGTCTGTGTCTGTGTGTGTGTGTCTGTGTCTGTGTGTGTGTCTGTGTGGCAACGGAATATTACTCAGCCATAAAAAAGGACAAAATAATGCCACTCACAGCGACATGAATGCAACTAGAGATGATCATACTAAGTGAAGTCAGTCAGAAAGAGAAAGACAAACACCATATGATATCAGTTATATGTGGAACCTAGAATACAACACAAATGAACTTATTTATGAAACAGAAAATCACAAACAGAGTGAACAGACTGGTGGCTGCCAAGAGGGAGGGGGTCGGGGAAGGGACAGAATGGGTGCTGGGGACAGCAGGTGCAAACTATCATATACAGAGTGGATAATCCACAAGGTCCTACTATATTCAATATTCCATGATAAATCACAATAGAAAATAATATAAAAAGAACGCAGATATATGTATAACTCAATCACTGTGCTGTATAGCACACATTAACACAACATTGTAAACCAACTATACTTCAATTTTTAAAATACTGATTTAAAAAAAGATGAAAATAAGGCATTATCTTACTGAGATAAATGGACGAATTACGGAAGAATTTAACCATGATGTTGGGGTGGGGGGACAGAGAACTTCAGTTTAATCTCATTTAAACTACTCTTCTTATGATTCCTAAAGTAGCTTGAGTCTTGAGGGGAAAAGCTTCTATCTCTCTGGATCATCAAGATCACTGGTCTTCAAATATTTTTAAGCTAAACGACGAAGGAACCCAAATATAGAAGATAAAGGAAGAGAAGTGCTGATTAAAGTAGGTAAGAGGCTGGCTTCCTGTAAAAGCTTATGAACTCCCACCTCAGAATCTTACACAGAACATAATTTGAAAACCACTGATTTAATTTTTTGGTAGAGAGAGGGTATTCAAATATCTTATGATTTTTATTTCATTAAGAGGCACTTTTGAGTGTCCAGGCAATTTTTTAAAAAGAGCCACAATTTTACTTCAGAAAGTAAACAAAACAGTAGTTTATTTGTGATAAGCAAGAAGGATAAAGTAGGATAGCAGTCTCTGAGCCTTATCTTCCAAAGGAGCTTGCTTATTTTTTTAAAAAGAGATTCTAGTGTATAGAGAAGAGCATACAATTAATAAATGGAGAACCGATGAGTTCTATAGTGAACTCACCCATGATAAACATCTCCCACCCAAGAGAATTATAGTATTACCAGCACCCGGCAGCCTCCCTCCTGCCCTCCCAGCTATTGACCCCTGCATAGGTAACCACTCTGCTGGCTTCTAACACCTTAGATTAGCTTAGATTGTGAACTGTACCTATGCAAATGGAACCACACAATAAGTATTGTTTTGTGCCTGTTTTCTTTCACCGAACTTTTTTTTACTGTGATATAATTCATACATTTCACCACAAAATTCACAATTTCAATTGTGCAATACAGTGATCTTTAATAAATGCACTGATTGTCCAACTATTACCACTATCTAATTTTGGAACATTTTCATCACCCTACAAAGAAACTCCAGACCCGTTAGAGGTCATTCCCACTCCCCTCATCCCATTCCTCAGTAATCACTAATCCCTTCTACTCAACTTTATGTGTAAAAGATTCATCTATGACTGTTCTAGAGGGCCAGATAGTAAATATTTTAGGTTTGTGGCCATAGCATTTCTGTCATTACTCAAGTCTGCCTTAATATTGAGAAAGCAGCCACAGACAATACATACACAAATGGGTGTATCTGTATTCCAATACAATTTTATTTGCAAAAGTGGACAGCCAGTGGGTCATAGTTTTTCCTAGTAATGTGTGTAGTAGTACTGTGTTCACTTTGTGTGAGATCCCATTTTACATACATACCACAATTTACTAATTCAGTCTACTGCTGTCAGACAGTTGAGTGTTTCTAGTTTCTGGCTACTACACATAACACTGCTATGAATATTCCGGTACATGTCTGCTGAACACACATGCACTCACTTCTGTTGGGAAGACAACCATAAGTAGATTCTGCTGAGTGGCCCTTATCTGATTCTATTTGGTTTCCTGAAGAAAAAATATATCTTATTGGGTGATGCAAATAAAATTAATAATTTACTGTTTCCTACCTTTTACCAGCCATTATCTTTTATGGAAATTATCTCACTGAATGCTTCCAATAAAATGGGATGGGAAACTGAGGCTTAAGTAAGGTCACAATGTGAATAAATGATGGAGTTACCCAGCAAACCAGATTTGCTTGCTCTAAAGCCTATGCTTTTCCCCTACTATGCATATCATAAAGAGAGAAAGACTGGAAGAAACAATTCAACATAAATTTATTATTCAAGGACTTCCCTGGTGGTCCAACACTTAAGAATCTACCTTGCAATGCAGGCAATGTGGGTTCAATCCCTGGTAGGAGAACTAAGATCCCATAGGCCACAGAGCAACTTAGCCTGCACATCATAACTATACATTTACTGTTCAATAGAAGAACTGATATAAACCTACGCTTTACCATTTATAAAGTAAGACAGTTCCATTCTAACATAGCCATTCTTAAACAGTTGGTCTTTCTAACCTGCAAAGTGCTAAATGACTGATCGACCTATTTACATTAACATACATTAATGATCAATATCAGTCTCAGAAGCCTAAAGTTTTACTCTTTAAACTTTCTGGTAGAGATTATTATAATTTTCATAGATAAAAGGTTTAATTTATAAAATTCCACACAATGTATTGGATGTATACGTGCATATCTGTATACTGATACCAGTTAACTTATACAGCTGTTTCCTTCATTTTTCATCTTCAAATCTAGCTCATCTTTAAACTCTTAATGTAATACTGTTTTTAATTTCCATTACTGAATTGTTTTGAAAAGAGTAAGCTCTCTCTCATGTGCCAAACAGCTCAAACTCACATCAGTGATTAGTTTCTTTCATGTCAGACATAAAAATTGTATTCTTTCATCATTCTGAATATTGCTTCTAAAGAGCAGGCCCATTCACACCAAGAGGTGGCTGCCGGCCAGTCTTACCTTGCCATCTGTGGTGGTATTGATCCTGTAGTGATACACACGCCCCTCGTACCTGAGCGAGATTGACAGCTGCCCGGGGCTGCTCTCACTCTCTCGCACCAGGAAGCTGCCATTGATCAGACTGCTGAGTAGGTACTCTGCTGCACTGCGAGACACAGGTCCATGATACCAGGAATGTTTTTCCAGGCTGTTCACAGGGGTGATGTAGTTGCTTGGCACCCAGCCTTGGCCATTCTTAGAGCGAACTTCGCTCCACTCTCCATTCTGGTTGTAACCAAGGACTCGGAGCTTTTCACCTGGCCAGGAGATCATTACAGAGGGAAAGAAAAGATGTAAGACTTTATCTTAAACAGAAACAGTCTACTGTCAAGCTTGAAATTCACTGAAAAAATGAATCAAGAACTTTTAAACCAGCACAGTTTTTTTAAAGATAATGAAAATGAACTTTGCTATCATCATAGCCTGACTGATATTTTTAGCTTGTAGCTTAAACAAAAGAAGCATACTTAGACATGTTTTTCTGGCATTATCAATAGGGTTTCAAAAGCTTTTATACTACAGGAAACTCCATATACATAACTAAGGTAGCACACAAAGAATAAAAGGTCACTCAAATGTCTGGAATAGGACATGGTCTCACTTCTTAAAAAAAAAAAAAATGAAATGAATTTTTTCCTCAAAACATATATATGGTCACAGAACATATATATGGTTCAGTGCTAACAGCAATCAAGGATTAGGGATTAGACATTAAAATTACTTCTAAATTTCAGTTGGCCAAGGCTACAAAAACCATCAATCAAAAACAAAAAACAAAAAAGCACAGACCACAGAGCTATCAGCAATATTTCAGAAAGAAAAGTGAGGAGGTAGGGGTCGGCAGTCAGGACCTCAAAAGCACAATCTTTTCCAGGACTGAAGTTTTAAAATAATTTCCCTCCCGTTCCCCATAACGAATGAATCCCCCATCTACTCTTCTCAAATTAGTGTGTGGCAAAGAGAAGTTGAGACTAAAGTTGGAGCCTAAGACTCAAGTTACTCAGAGTATCTTTGCTATCAATTTCAATGTCCTTGATTTCTTTAATAAAGTTGTGAGTATCAACTTCAGACTCCCTAAACATGCTTCCTTATCCTGTACTTGCAGCCCAGGCAAAATAGGAAAGGTAAGAGATATCATTATCAGTAAATGATAATTTAAAGATTCCTGGGACTTCCTTGGCAGTTCCGTGGTTAAGACTCCATGATCCCAATACATGGAGGCATGGATTTGATCCCTGATCTAAGATCCCACATGCTGCATGGCAAGGTCATAAAAAAAATATAAATCCTTATAAGGCCTTACACCCCCATATCTGAGAGATGCAAGCCTTCCTGTAGAGTTCACATCCACCTCTCAGTGTCAGAGAACAGAAGAAAGCCGCAGCAATCAAAAGCACATGGCCCAGTACTTACCAAGCAAAGACTGCTGGGGAAAAACTCAAAATTATTATTCTGCCAGTCATCTTTTTTCAGTGGTCTACAGAAATGTTTGCCACAATATGACTTTCTATTTGCCCCTACTATCTCACTAAGACCCTGGGTTGTGAGACATTCAGTGAGAAAAAACTCGGGTATGTGCACGTGCGCACGCACACACACACAGAAAATATACACACGTACAGGTAGGTAGTGTGTGTACTATCTACACACTATCTGTGTGTACACTATCTGTATCTACCTGTACACACACTACCTGTGTGTACAGGTAGATAGTGTGTAGATAGTGGCGGTGGAAATGCACAAGCGTGCTGATAAATACTCCCCAATCATATCTGCAGGGAAAACAAATCTTAGTGCTGTCAGAAAAGCTATATAAGACTTGTCAGTCAGCAGCTTTTCTCTAATACTCTTAAGAAACTGAGAAGACTAAGTTCTTTACCAAGTACATTATTTTTCCTTACAAAGAACTGATAATGACAGGTCATCATAATCAGGATATAGTCGAACACTCTAGGTTTGGGGCTATTTGTTTTTCTCTTTTTTGGCAGTTGGGAGGAGAATTTTCTACTCTGGAACTTTTGAGTACCATGAAGATTAACAATGGAATAAACATTGACCTTATTGCCAGAGAAACCTGATTTTTTAATTCAGGCAAAATATTGCCTTCAAAGAAATTACTAAAATAAGTATTGTTATTTAATTAAAAATATATTTTGTCTTTTAAAATAAAAAAACAGCTTTAGCATGACAATATTTTATATTAAATTAAAAATAAGAACCTGGATAAAAACCTGGCATTTCATAGGTTTTGGACTATACAGCCCATGGAATTCTCCTGGCCAGAATACTGGAGCAGGTAGTCAGTCATTCCCTTCTCCAGGGGATCTTCCCAACTCAGGGATCAAACCCAGGTTTACTGCACTGCAGGCAGAATCTTTATCAGCTGAGCCACCAGGGAAGCCCTTAAAAGAAATCACTGTTGATTATAAGATAAATGAAATCCCACTTTTTGAGATGTATAACTGGTAACTGATGAATCAAAAGGCTTTCTTTATCAATGTATCGCTGGTGACTGAGCAATCTTGGAAAATACTGACATGAAAATTGTATCTAGGAAAGAGTGTTCTGAGTCACCTTCACCAACTTTCCCAATGAAGCACCTTAAAGTAAAAGACTGTGTTGTAGCCCAAAGAGACTACCTACCACACAGAGTATAAAATATTTCTGAACTCCTGTATCCTAAAACTGTAAAATTTTCCTCCCATCATAAAACACAGTTGCACACACATACAAATACCATCAAATGCATGTATACATACCATCATCCCCACTCTGGGACATACATATACCCCAGAAACTCAGTTTTAAGGATTTCTGCCTTTGATGAATCTGGCTGGATTTTAAGAATTGATGTATAAAAATATTTTACTTCAGGGTAACATTCCTTGAGTGGAGACCTGTCTTCTTAATTTGGTGATCCACTCTCATTTACTATCTCATTTCAAACCTTACAAATAAGAGAAGTATTGTTTGACAAAGAATCATTTAATTTATACTTGCAGGTAGCTAAAAATTATCCAGAATCTTATTTTTTCCTAGTAGGAAGCTTTAATACATTCAAAAGACAAGAAAAATATAAGCAGATTATCAATCCAACTCATGTATACAATGACAATGCCCACACTCCTATTTCTTTCTCATAAAAATTCCACATTTTCTGTCCTCTTCAGAAAACCAATAATGGATGGTTTTTACATGATTATGTTCTTGGTGTTCTCTTTGTTAAGAATTTACTACTGAAAACAGTACTACTACTCTGTTGTGAGTGTTACTGCAATAGAAGCCCTTCCTGCTAGTCCTTTCACTAACACACACAAACACAAGTGAGAGAGAAGTTGTCTAGGCCAGTGCTACCCAAAGCAGGTCCACAGCAAGGTAAGATGCGTGTGCCAGAGTGCGAATCACTGGACCACTTTCTTCAGCTTTGTTAAAAAAAAGAAATGTCAGCTGAACTAAATAATAAGTGTACTTAGCAATGTAGTTGTTTTACATTTTGAGTACAAGTTCTTAATCTCAGTGTAGACTGGTAACGAATGGTCTCACAGGAAGTCAGCCCACGAACGACACTTAAGAGTAGCACTGGGGTCTGGAAACCCGACTCCTCTTAGTGAGCCACAGTTCACTGAAAAGAGCTGTACGGTAAACCTTACCTTTGTGGCAGACAGATGCTGGCATATTATCTACAGAACAGAATTTTGAGAAGGAGTCGAGTTTATGTATATATTGTGCAGTGTTTTTTTTCTAATGTACTTTGTCTCATTTTAGCCTTAATGAAAACTCTATGAAGTAGATAAGGTGGCATTATCCCCAATGAATCAGAGGTATCTGGGCCCAAATTACCTACCTAATTCCAGTCAGAGGCAGAATCCAGAACAGATCCCATTATTTCTTAACCACTAATAAAAACTGAAAAGTGAGAGGATGTCACGTAGAAGCTCACCTTTAGTGATGCTGAGTGTGTTATCACCACTTGCTACAAAATCATAAAGTGCAACAAAGAGATTAGGGTCACTCTCGGTGGCTCCAAGCAGGTTCTCCTTGGAGCTCCACCTGATGGCTTCGTTCAGGGCCTGGGGTTCAACATCACAACCGTAGGGGCGATGCAAGGCTTCTGAAAGACATAGAGAGAAAGGAGTTTACACCAAGTCCAACAGCTGGAGATTCATTTGAATTCACTACACAGACAGTATTTTAGCTGTTGGCATTATACTGATGGCTCCAGCAAGGAACAAAACCATACACGTGGTTGTGGAGTCATGAAGAATGAGCAGATGGCATGTCTCCTAAGCAGGAGAGAAATCTACTTGTTGAAAACATAGTAAGATAGAGCAAAGAACACAAAATGAGCATTTAGCTGTGATGCTTATGCATGAACCAAAATCAGAGGTAAATGAATAGGAAACATAGTTTCCTCAAAATGAAAGAAAAAAAAAATCTCAAAAAGAAATGCCAGTTCATTTTATAAAACACACAAGATATTTTGTCTAGATGATGGTGGTTTTAAGAAGGAATAGGTATGTTTTATAAATGAAGTTAAGTCCCCCCAAAGTACCTTTCTCCCCTTACTATCTCCATATAAAACAAATTTCAGAAAAGATAACAGAGATTTTTAAGAAATATGTATAGATTGTATTAATCCAGGCCCTCCATTTACATATAGAAAATTATAGAAATAGTGCTTTTAGAAAAAAAAACCCTAAAATTATCTACTAAACAGAAAAGTATTTTGGTTTAATACAAAATATTCTTGGCATCCCAAAATACCTTTGTACTACCATGTACAGTCTATAACATAACAGCTTTCCACTGTTAATTGTTTTTATAAAAAACAATTTTTCCTTATTTTCTTTTCATATATTTTTAATAAAATACTGTAACTTAATTAGGACTCAAAATACGGCTGGCAACGGACATGATTTATTGAGTTTCTATCACCTGTAATGGTTGAAGCCTTGTAAGACCTGGTTTCTTCTTCAAGGCTTTGTGGTTCCTAAATTTAGTTACACTAAACAAATAGGTGATCCTTACACCATGTTAGTTTAAGATCACCTGCTTCTCACAGTTCAGAATAATCATACCAAAAACACACTGTTCTTTCAGTAGCAATTTTCTTAGTCACTAAAAATGGGTTTTAGTGGCACTCTGCCACTATGCAACTGCCTCTGTCATATAACAATTCTTTTCTAGTATGTCTCCCTCTCTTCCACTCATTTTTAATTTAAACTTGGTTTTATCATATATGAAGAAGAAAACCCCTTGAATCCGTGGTTTTATTTTCCAATCCACTCCCTCCTCTCCACCTGTACTGCCAATGTCTTAGTTCAGATTCCCAACATCTCTCACCTGGACTACTGCCTCCAGTCTTGTCTCCCTCAAATCCATCCTCCAAACAGCTGGCAAAGTGATCTATTTAAAACAAAAATTTGACCATGTCACTCTTCTTAAGATACTTCAATAGTTCACCATCAAGCTAAAAATCTCTTTTAACAGGGCCTTCAAGGTCTCTTATAATCATATCTCCACCTATTAATACTTCTCCAGCTTCCCTTCTCTCCCATTCCACGCCTTGAATTTTAAATTTGAATAAACACCATGATGCTTCCTGCCTTTCTGCCTTTGTTCACATAGTCCTATCTTCCCAGAATGTGAACTCATTCCTCTTTTTTCTTTGACAGGCTGACTTCTATTCATTTTAAAAACACTCAACTTCAATGTAACCTCCCCTTGGAAGCCTCACATACATTATACTTGCTACAGTAATACCTCTTATTTTTATCCTCCATTTATGTTCATTTCCCCAGCTTTACAAAATAAGCTTCTTAGCATAAGAACTTTATCTTTTTTTCTAGCAAGAGTCATATAATATGTGTTCAGTAATTTTGACTGAATGAGTAACTAAGTTTCATAAAAATATAAGTGACAGGAAACAATGAGAAAAAAAAAAAAAGCAGTCTTTTAAAATAGCATTAACCAGTGTTTTTTAAATGGCTTCGTAGCTGTCGATATCCTATAGACAGAAATTCCTCTTGTAGGTCAGATGCTTTCCTAACAGTTTATTTCACTTCTTCACATTCCTTCTTCCTCTTAAAAAGAATGTGTTTTTTAATTTTCACAGCTAATTAAATCATTTTACATTAAGAAAGTTACAACAAACCTGAGATATGTCCAAATGTCCTGAAAAGATAATCTGAAACAGGTATCTTGCTTCTTAAGCACATAAGCATAGTGAATAGGAACAGCTGTACTATCCACTGAAATAAACTAGGATGACCAAACTTGGAGCTCTTTGACAGCTCCCTATCTTAGAATAAAAGCTAAAGTCCTTACGAGGGCCTTTGCCCAATTCATCTTCCTACTCTTCCTTCCCTACTTTACTTCATTCTGACTACTGGCCTCCCTGCCGTTACCTGAACAAGGCAGGCACACTCCCACCTCAGGACCTTTGTACTGGCTTTCCCACCTGCCCAAAACATCCTTCCCTAAGCCACTGACACGACACTTCACCCAAATGTTCCCCTCTTGGTATGGCATTCTCTAACCATCCTACTTTAAAATGCATCTGTTCCTGACAACACTTCCACATCCCCTATGTCTCCTTTACTAATTTCTCTCCATTGATCTTATCATGCCCCAAAATGCAATTTACTTGTCTATCATCATATTCATGTGAGCTATTATCCCACCCCACTAGAATATTAGTTTTATGGGGACAGGTAATTTTTATCTGCTTTGTGTACACTGATAAATTCCAAGCACCCAGAACAGTTACTGTATATAAGGGGCTCTCAAAAACAATCTATTGAATAAATGAATCACACATTCTGCTACACTTACAGAGTATACACTGAGAGGACAGAAGACAAAACTCTGCAGTCAGAAAAGGTTTCAGAGAAAAGAAAGCATTTAAATTAGATGAGCACATTTAAACTGGATTTTGCACTGATGACAGTAGAATGACAGACTGTCAAAATGCAAGGATATGTCTATGACATGTGAGTCATCTGTACTGGAGAGGAACTCCATCAAATTCAAAGGAGGATTTTGAAAGGCAAGTCAGCCTCTTAAAACCATGTTAAGTGACAAAAGGAGAAAAGAGAATGAGACCTTCAGCACAATTTTATGAAAACTTAAAACATATACACATGCCAAACAATACTGTACATTTCTCAAATATACAAAATAATAAATACAGGAAGACAATCATTTCAGAGGCCAAAGTACAAAAAGAACCACATCTTGGAAAACAATCCTTTTTATTCTCCAATCCCCTTCTTCCCATCTCTGGTTTTTACAGTCTTTTTGGTCAAGTCAAAAGATCTTATTTCCTTCCTTTCTTCTTTCTTCCCACTCACTCTTTTGTTCTCATAGAACTAAGGGTCAGTTTCCTGTACAATCTGCCTGCACAGGATATGCACTTAAACACCATCCTACCCACTAGCACCAAACAAAAGAGGAAATTTTCCAAAGACAAGAAACATCCTAACATTTTCTTGAGAATGAACATGTTTTAAATCATAAGGAGTTAAAGAGCTAAATGGAGGCAAAAAAACTAAGGAATGAAGACAAAAAGGGGTGGGGGGTCTATAGAAAGTAAATGCCACAGTGTTATCCAGTAGATCCAGCCTATGCTCCTTTCCTTGTCAGCTTAAGACAGACAAATCTGGATGATTCAGAGCTACTGCATCTGCCCAAATACAAGTGCGCAGGCTGGGAATGTTTTATTTTTGAACAATGTTAAGTGACTACTATATATAAGGTACCTTAGATAGCGAGTTATCCTTCGTTAATCACTATTATGGAGGCACATCATGGACTCACGATGAGGCAACAGAAGACTCTAATTTTTACTTATGGAATATGGAACCCAGAAATAGGTCCCAGCAGAAATATATTATGACTATTAAGAAAAGGTCATTTTTTTCTACTGATATGCCTGTAGGATACAATAAAAATAAGGTAAAACTAGTAAGAGTAGCTTGTACAGAAAATTATCAGGACTAAACAAGACTCAAACTCAAATTCACAGATAATTCCTAAATTTAATGTTTAATTTTATTAAAAACACTTTCACCAATTAGTCATTCAATAAATTTTATCAGTTTAAGTAGAAATTTGTCAGTTATTAATTGGAGAAATTAATAAAAAATTTCAGTTTAGCAGGCATTTCCAGGCATTTTTATAAACACTTACCTTGCCAGAATTCTACTTTGACTGCATATTCTTAAAAACTAATACTTTTTTTTTTTGCCATGCCACGTGGCTTGAAGGATCTTAGTTCCCCAAGCAGGAGTTTAACCCAGATGGGCCCACGGAAGTGAAAGTGTGGAGTCTAACCACTAAACCACCAGGCAAATCCCTAAGGAAGCTAATACTTTTTAATACTGCTTTTAAAAACTAGGGTGGTTGGATAAACCATTCAACTGTTCTCAATATCAAGCCACACATATCTTAAAACTAAAAAATACTGCACATTATTCATTTATTCATTTATTCTTTTATTACTAAGGCCCTACCAGGGAAAAAACACATGAAGCTTCACTAGCCAAGAATAAAGATGTTAACAACAATAGCAGTACAAATTTTTTGGAATCTCATTCAGGCTTGATTACTGTGGTTATCTACCCTCCCGCAAATGATCACCCCTGTTATCATACCTGTCAAGCTGGGGAGAGCCGTTTCTGAGGCCTCATGGCATAGACAGCAAAGCGATGTGTCCTGATCTCTGCCATAACAATTAGGTGGAAGCAGAACCATCCCAAAGACCATTCCTCTGCCCAGAAGCACGAAAGTTTAACTGTTCTCTGTACAGAGGAAGTCTTGGAATTCTAGCCTCTGACAAGCAATACCACATGCATGTGACACTTATTCATGAACTCAGTGGCCAAAGGGAACCAATGGCAGGGTAACATTTACAAGTCCAATGTGGGTGGAGAGTTACCTAAAGGGAAATGTCTAGTAATCAGCAAAACATTGAGTCAGAATAGAGTTACTTCAAGAACTCTGAAACGTTTTGAAAAACTAAATAAGTAAAAACCAACACACATGAGTAACAAATGATAAAATACACAGGCGTCACTGCATGTAGCTGGGATTTCATTCCTAGGAGATGATGAAGTGAGATTGTACAGAAGTTTCCTTGGAGAAAACATGTTTACAATAAAACACCAAATACACTTTTAAAAGAGAGGAAACGCCTAACAACAGTCATCTTTTGCATCACTTAAAGTTCAAGAAACCACAAATCCAAAGTTAAAGAAATGGTTGCAATCTGATTCATAAGCACAGAAGCCAGGAAATGAGGGCCTTCAGTAAAAGTTTGGCTCTATTGCTTAATAAAGGTTAAAAACGTGGCATGATAGTACTGAAAACTTTAAAGGTTCTGAAAGTAAAAGCCTAATCTTTGTTAATATATAGAACAAAGTTAAATAAAACTCAAGAGCCTTATAAGAATGAAACTAGCGAAATCCACCAATGATGGATGACTTTAGGGATATAACCTACAAAAATAATTCTAGAATGTCTGTTATTATACAAATATTTGTTAAGTAGCTGTTATGTACCAGCCACTGTGCTAGGTTCCAGGTCAACCAAAGTAACAGGGTAAAATTATTGATAGTAAAACTGATACAGCCTTCAATAAAGATGTTACAAAAGTTATAATGCAAGCTTAAAGAAAGAATGACTCTGGTGTAGGTAGTAACTAATTAACCTTTTATGAAGCCAGTACTGTTAACATAATGAGGAAAGTAAGAGTTAAATGACTAACGGGTTACCTCAAATTAATGACTCAGAATTTCAAATACCAGGTTGAATTTCTCCTTCCCTGAATTACAAAAAATAAAAGGGAAAGAGGCTCCATAATTCATGTTCTATAGATATCTATATTCTATACTATATGATTTACTATTTAATCAGTAAATCTATTTAAATTATCAATAATGAATAGCTCCATTTTTTAATCCTCCTATATTGTAACCAGGAGTACAGAGGATGAATAAACAAAATATGGTACACACAATGGAATTTATTCAACGATAAAAAGGAATAAAGTTTTTATATATGCTACAATATTGATGGGCCTTGAAAACATCATGCTAAGTGAAATAAGTCAGACACAGAATGACAAATATTGTACAATCCCACTTATATGAAATATGTAGAAGCTATTCTAGCTCTGGAAATCTAGCTCTGCACTTGGGTGGCTATGTAACACTGTGAATGTACTTAAGGCTACTAAACTGTATACCTTAAAATAGTATAAAAGGTAAGTTTTATGCTATGTATATTTTCTAATTACAGTTTTTAAAGTAAAAAAATAAGTATTTGACTTCCCTCATGGTACAGTGGTCAAGAATCCACCTGCCAATGCAGGGGACCTGGGTTCGACGCCCAGTGCGGGAAGAACTCACATGTCGAGGAGCAACTAAGCCTGTGAGCCACAATTACTGAAGCCCGCATAGGGCCTGCGCTCTGCCACAGAAGCCATCACAATGAGAAGCCCATGCACCGCAACTAGAGAAAAGTCCCTGAGCAGCAAGGAAGAGCCTGTGTGCTGCAAAGACCCAGCACAGCTATAAATAAATAAATATTTCTTAAAAACTTATAAAAAAAATTAGTATTGACTCTCCAAAGACCTCTGTTATGTAGGTTGTATCTATCATTATCTACCATATTTGAAATTAAAACTGAGAAATTGTAATATTAATTTCAAAATAATAAACTCATATGTTAACATTTTATTAAAAATAACTACTCTTGAAAAGAATTAAGAGGTAATAGTAACACTGTCATTTTTTGCATATATCTTTAATATCCGTCTTAAAACAAGATGGATGAACCTTCATTCTGCATTTGATCTACTGTGATGTTATGTTGAAGTATACGAAAATCTAACTGTGCACAGATATGGAGGTATAAAAGGAAAAGATATTTTAACAATCTTTCAGATAATGATGGATATTCTTCTCTGATACTATACCAAAACTCGACAATTAGTAGTTCTTTAAAGCCTAACTGTATACTGAAATCTGAAACCAAATAGATAAAATTTTTATAATCTGTCAAACTAAAATTATTTTAACTTGTACTTGAAATAAGTCTATCTTGTACTCTGCATTTTTTAACATCATGTATTGATCATCTGGAAATATATCCACTAAATGTTGATATATTCCATTATGTAACTTTGATACATCCTGTTCATTACTATCACCATCAATCTCACCACAAAAATTTTGAGTACCAGGTAAGTTCTCACAATCACAATGGTTATTACTAATTTTATAAAATTCTAATTTTTGTTTAAGAGCCCAAATTCTACCATTTCCAACAATTCCTGTTTTGTCTTTTTTTCCCCTGTTTTCTTTGAAATAGCAGATTTACTTCATTCATTTTTCAAGAAAATGTCTACCAAATCCCAATTCTGAATGGTTTGTCATTCAATCTTTTAAGTGAAAACAGGGTTCCCAGAAAAGAGCAGCCAGCTCAGTTAGAAGCACAGCACACGTGGACACGGGTCTCTCTACACACAGCCATAGCATCCGGTGAGCAACAGAAGTGCTTTCTGCACACTTTCCATTCTGTCACATAGGATACTAAAAAGACATGTAGCTGAGAATCAAGACTGTTTATAAACATAATCATTTTTACTGCTTCATCAAGGAAATTCTTAGCGAGAGTGTGGCGGTGACAATGCAGTGATGGCTAGGTACAGTTTAATGTCACTACCTTGATTTCTATCAAGGACTAAGCAGTTTTACCAACAGTGCTTTCGCACCATCAGTGCAAATGTCAACAGAGGGATTTGTTGAACACAATCAAATTTTGAGAACTGTTGCTACAAGGATATCCACATGAGTTAATCTGCTTCATTTTATTTTCAATTTTTCAGTTCTGCTTTATACATTTTATTTCATTACATAAAATATTTACATGGTTCCAAAGTTGAATCTACAGAATGAAGCACCCTTCTCTCTATCCTAGTCACTCCTTCCTTAGAGGAAACCTAAATTTATATGCTTTATTCTTACACTGTTTTAATGTAAATGGATACATGCTCACATCCCCGCCCTTCTTCTTAAACAGTAGGATATTTCACACTCTTTCTCCACTCTGCTCTTCTCACTTAACTGTAAGATCACTCCACAGTAGCACATAGAAATAGTTATTTTCCTATGTACAGCTGCATAATATTTCATGCCAAATGCCACAGTCTTAAATGAGGACAACTGAGAATAAACACTAAGTTTTTAAATTCTGGATCATGAACATGAAAAAAATGCCAATTAAGAGGTTCATTCGTGAAGTTGGAAAAAAAAAAATCAGTGCTGTTTATGTTGTTCAGTTCCTAATTGGCAACTAGACATCTCCATTTATGTTATAAACTTACACACACAAATACAAATCAACAAATATTTTTTGCTAAAGCATGTCGACCCCCCTCTAAATTGCACTATACAGCACTGAATAAGGGACCCCCTAAAAAAATTCTCAATAATTCAATACTTTTCTACAAAAGCAACTATTGTTCAGACAATAGTTAATTTCTATGTATTATTTCTGGATAAGAAGAGAATAGCTACAGTGACAGGACACTCAGGAGTTCACATTAACCCTTATATTAAATATTGCTTGTCTGTAGTCACACAGCTCAAAGAAAAAAGGAAAACGAAAAAGCCTACACAACTCCCACAATAAAAATTAGGCAAGGTTCATCAAGTCATTAAGGACACTGAAAGGATATGCAAACAGCTCTGTGGGGAATGAATTTCAATGACGACAGCCATCTAAGTTAGAAAACTATAAAAATTAACAAAAGACACTCAAAGTATTTTTTAAAAAACTTTTCATTCTATGCTGTTTTTAATGACCTAAGCCATCTAATACCACCTTTAACATTTTAGAGAATAAATAAAATGAAAGTGAGCATGAAAAAATTATCACCAAAAAATGATAAATGAAAGCCAGTAAGACCAAACACAACAAAGTTATTAGTATGGCGTATTCTTTCTAAATTGTTCTCAGTTTATAAAATATATACTCATTGAAAATCTGAAAACTATATATACTACCCACTCTACATCCACACTTATTAAATTATTAAAATATTGGCTCTTTTAATCTATATCACATTTCATTCATCCAGTTAATTATTTATTGAGTGAGTATGATGTGCAAAGTATCTACTAGGCAGGATACATCAGGCTCTAGGCCAGAAGTAAAGTCCGTTAAGAGACTGAGGTAAGGTGAGGAGTTTCACTACTTCACTGCAGGATCACACTTACAAGAGAGCTGGAATACTGACAACTGAATTTCAAAACTTGAAGGCTAAAAAGAAATGAAAAAACATTATCTCAAGTGCTGAGAGAAAAAAGCTGTCATCCCCAAATTCCATAATCACAGAAAATATTTAGAAATTAAGATGAAACAAAGACTTCTCAGTTGAAGGGAAGAACTCGCGACCAGCAGACCTCCTCTGAAAGAACTGTTAAAGGAAGCTCTTCAGACAGAATGGAAATACCAGAAGGAAACTATTCATTAGGAATAAATAAAGAGAAACAAAAATAGTAAATAGCATATAGACTACTCTTCTCTTCTTGAGTTGTTTAAAATATGCTTGATGGTTAGAAGCAAAAAATGTTAACCCCATTGCAGGGACTTTTTAATGCAGGTAAATGTAACAACTGTAACATAAAGAGGGAAGAGAGAACTGTATGACAGTAAGGCTTCCATATTTTACTCGAAGTGGTAAAATGATGAATCCAGGTAGAGTGTGAAAAGTTCAATACGTATACTGAAATCCATACAGCAACCACTAGAAAACCTATACAAAGAGATATAGCCAAAAATACAACAAACAAAAAAGCAAAACTAAAAAGAAAAAGTGTTAATAATCCAAGAGGGCAAAAAAAGGGAAACAGAAGAACAAACAGAAAAAAATAAAAACAGCAGACCTAAATCCACATATTAATAATTACATTATATGACAACAGCCTAAACGCAGATGTATGATCCAGCTACAGGCAACTTATTTCAAATATAATCATATAAGTAGGTTAAATGAGCTTCGGCATCAGTCCTTCCAATGAATATTCAGGGTTGATTCCCTTTACAACTGACTGGCTTGATCTCCGTGCTGTCCAAAAGACTCTTCAGAAGTCTTCTCCAGCACCATAATTCAAAAACATCAATTCTTCACGCTCAGCCTTCTTTATGATCCAACTCTCCACATCCATCCAAACATGACAACTGGAAAAATTGTAACTTTGACTAGACGGACCTTCGTCGGTAAAGTGATGTCTCTGCTTTTTAATACACTAAATTTGTCATAGCTTGCCTTCCAAGGAACAAGCATCTTTTTAATTTCATGGCACAGTCCACAGTGATTTTGGAGCCCAAGAAAATAAAATCTCACTGCTTCCACTTTTTCCCCTTTTAAGACAGGGGTACTTTCACTAATATTTCAGGATCTAATGGCAGTCCTTAAAATATGTTCAATTCCATTATTATTGAGATAAAGAAACAAAGCTATGTAAAAACTAGATGATCTCTAAAGTGGCCATATCGTACCTGTTATTAACGTTCAACCTCCCAACAGAGCAGCTAACCAGCATTCTAATAAGAAAGAGCATCAATTTCACACTATACTACGTTACTCTCAGCAATCACATCTTTAGGAACAAATATTGGCCTCTGATTACAAAAAGACTACAATCTCAAACGTTAACAAGCTTTTTGTTTTTTAAATCCAAGACTTCAGACTCTGTATTAAGAAACCTTGTGCTTTGCCAGTGAAAAATTGAGGTGTCCTTCATTAAGTTATTTAAGTATCTTACAAATTTCATTTGTAAAACAGGAAAATAATGGCAAGTACTCTACAGCATCCTTAAATGAGATTAAATGCATGTAAAGTGCTTAGTAAACTTGACACCATAATTTAAAATTTTAGTTCCTCTGTAGTCTAAAAGTGGTCCCTTCCTTGAAAATAAATTCACTGAAAGAATAAATGTGCTGAGCTCAAGTGGGAAGATTTGCATGACTAACCAGAAGTGAAAGGTACAAAAATAAAAACAAACAACTGATGAGCCCCTAAACTTGTACAAGGTTAACTCTCTTTGGGTCAGTAAGTAATCCCTGATAGCTCAGCTGGTAAAGAATCCACCTGCAATGCAGGAGACCCCGGTTTAATTCCTGGGCTGGGAAAATCTTCTGGCAAAGGGATAGGCTACTCACTCCAGTATTCTCAGGCTTCCCTGATGTCTCAGCTGGTAAAGAATCTGCCCGCAATGCAGGAGACCTGGATTCAATCTCTGGGTTGGGAAGATCCCCTGGAGAAGGAAAAGCCTACCCACTCCAGTATTCTGGCCTGGAGAATTCCATGGACTACATATATAGTTCATGGGGTTGCAAAGAGTCAGACACGACTGAGCAACTTTCACTTTCACCCAAAATAATGTTTATAACTCTTTCAGTTCAGTTCAGTCGCTCAGTCGTGTCCGACTCTTCACGACCCCATGAATTGCAGCACACCAGGCCTCCCTGTCCATCACCATCTCCCAGAATTCACTCAGACTCACGTCCATTGAGTCAGTGATGCCATCCAGCCATCTCATCCTCTGTCGTCCCCTTCTCCTCCTGCCCCCAATCCCTCCCAGCATCAGAGTCTTTTCCAATGAGTCAACTCTTCACATGAGGTGCCCAAAGTACTGAAGTTTCAGCTTCAGCATCATTCCCTCCAAAGAAATCCCAGGGCTGATCTCCTTCAGAATGGACTGGTTGGATCTCCTTGCAGTCCAAGGGACTCTCAAGAGTCTTCTCCAATACCACAGTTCAAAAGCATCAATTCTTCGGCACTCAGCCTTCTTCATAGTCCAACTCTCACATCCATACATGACCACAGGAAAAACCATAGCCTTGACTAGACGGACCTTTGTTGGCAAAGTAATGTCTCTGCTTTTGAGTATGCTATCTAGGTTGGACATAACTTTCCTTCCAAGGAGTAAGCACCTTCTAATTTCATGGCTGCAGTCACCATCTGCAGTGATTTTGGAGCCCAAGAAAATAAAGTCTGACACTGTTTCCACTGTTTCCCCAGCTATTTCCCATGAAGTGACGGGATCGGATGCCATGATCTTCGTTTTCTGAATGTTGAGCTTTAAGCCAACTTTTTCACTCTCCACTTTCACTTTCATCAAGAGGCTTTTTAGTTCCTCTTCAGTTTCTGCCATAAGGGTGGTGTCATCTGCATATCCGAGGTTATTGATATTTCTCCCAACAATTTTGATTCTAGCTTGTGTTTCTTCCAGTCCAGCGTTTCTCATGACGTACTCTGCATATAACTCTTTACTGCATTACAATTACAGGGTTTTTATCATTGGTAATATTTTTTAATGAAGGAGGCAATTTGTAACCCAGCATCATTGGTTCTAATGCTTCTTCTTGGCAGATGCTGCTTGTCCGGTGATTTTGTCCCAATCACTGAAGTGTCAGTTTGCAGCCCCCATCTTGGTCCTTTTGTGCCATTTTCCGCCCCTCCAGGGCTTGGAGGACCCAATGGGCCATGTTCCTGAAGCTTCCGCTGAAGTGGCTTGGCTGGGCATGATACCGTATCTGAGGGTCCCCCCTTGCCCTCAGATCTTGGTCACTAAGCCAACTCCACCTCCTCCCCAGAGGTACAGGTGCCATGCTGTGGAAGCAGCTCATGTATAGAAACCAGTTCTCATTGTAAGGAGCAACCTCTTTATGCTTGGTCAGTGTGATGATGTCCACCCATTCAAGAACTTTCAGCTTCCCAGACTTGTTAAGGAAGGCCACCAGAGCTCTGATAAAACACTGCTGGTTCACATATTTTACAGCAACTCCAGGCATCCTACGGCCTCTATGCTGCCAGCCAGGAGAAAGCCATCACTGATACTGTTATCTGGGAGGGAGGAAAAATCGTACAGCAGAGAAAAATACAAAGTACTACTCCCTAAATGTCTGACTCCAGTACTACCCGACTCAAAGGCATGGATTATATGCGTGACTCATAACCATTTTCCTAGAATATATATTTAATATCTGCTGACATATCATTTTTTCCTAATTACAGAAGCAATACTTGCCCCTGTTCTAAAATCCAAAATGCACAGTAAGGAAGACAATTAACAGCAATCAGGATCTGATCACCCAGAAATAACTACTGATAATATTCTTCATACATTTATATCCAGTTTATCTTGTTCTTACACATGTTCTCAAACACATACTCATATCAATTTTTAGCCTTGACGTTAAAATTAATGTATATCAGTTCAGTTCAGTCGCTCAGTTGTGTCCTACTCTTTGTGACCCCATGAACTGCAGCACGCAGTTCCTGTCCATCACCAACTCCCGGAGTTCACTCAAACTCACGTCCATCGAGTCGGTGATGCCATACAGCCATCTCATCCTCTGTCATCCCCTTTTCCTCCTGACCTCAATCTCTCCCAGCATCAGAGTCTTTTCCAATGAGTCAACTCTTTGCATGAGGTGGCCAAAGTACTGGAGTTTCAGCTTTAGCATCATTCCTTCCAAAGAACACCCAGGACTGATCTCCTTTAGAATGGACTGGTTGATCTCCTTGCTACCAATTCCTATAACTTAAGATTTGGAACTTGGAAATAGAAAGAATTTAGTTTGTAGATTTACTAGGACGTGTGCAAATTTGATCTATATCATTTAGATTTTTCTTCTATGTATTCAGATTCCTAAGATTCAAGATTTATAAAAGCTACATGCTTTATTGATTGATTTCTCTATGCCAGGTCTCTAGTTGTTGCATGTGGGATCAAGTTCCTTAACCAGGGATCGAACCTGGGCCCCCTGCATTGGAAGGCTGGAGTCTTAGTCTACTGGACCACCAACGAAGTCCCACAATATGCTTTTTAGAAAGAAATTCAAAGCAACTTCATCAATAGGTAAGTAGTTTTTATAGCTTTATAAAGCATAAACAATTTCAATTTTCAAGGATGAACCAAATTTAAAATGAAACATGTTATAATCCATTCTTAAAGTATTTTACTCATTTTGTGGGCAAAATATCAACTACCCAAAAGTAAAAATAGCCATCACATGTTCTTAAAACCAAATAGCAAAGTTTTCAAAAAGTCTATTTCAGAAAGTAATGAGCTTATAGTTTTATTTTTAAATGTCATACTTAATTATGTATTGGTCAACATCAAGGGAGATGTTGAGGTCTCCTCTCTCCCTTCACAGATCTTCATCTTCCTCACAAAACAGAATTCAAATCTTGACTATCAACTTCACCTTCAAGGAAATGGAGAACTTGTTATCAGTTCAACTGCTCAGTCGTGTCTGATTCTTTGCGATCCCATGGACTACAGCACGCCAGGCTTCTCTGTCTATCACCAACTCCCAGAGTTTGCTCAAACTCAGGTCCATCTAGTCGGTGATGCCATCCACTCATCTCATCCTCTGTTGTCCCCTTCTCCTCCTGCCTTCAATCTTTCCCAGCATCAGGGTCTTTTCCAATGAGTCAGTTCTTTGCATCAGGTGGCCAAAGTATTGGAATTTCAGCTTCAGCATCAGTCCTTCCAGTGAATATTCAGGACTGATTTCCTTTAGGATGGACTGGTTGGATCTCCTTGCAGTCCAAGAGACTCTCAAGAGTCTTCTCCAACACCACAGTTCAAAAGCATCAGTTCTTTGGCACTCAGCTTTCTCTATAGTCTAACTCTCATATCCATACATGACTACTGGAAAAACCATAGCTTTGACTAGACGGACCTTTGTCTGCAAAGTAATGTCTCTACTTTTTAATATGCTGTCTAGGTTGGTCATAGTTTTTTCTTTCTTGAAGCAACCATCCTTTAATTTCATGGCTGCAGTCACCACCTGTATTGATTTTGGAGTCCAAAATATTGCCAAAACCTTACCCAAAAAACTTGCTATAATTTATTATATTCAGAGATTTTGATTGGGCCACATTTTTGCTATCTACTGTGTTTTTCTCCTATTTTTTATTAGAAGGTATGGTCTTTTCATGCAACTATGGAGGTATGATCTACAGTTTGGTCCTAGCTAACTACTTCTTCAATGGGCTTGAGGGGAAAACTCTTTCTATTAACAGAAAGTGTATCTGCCTTGCTTAATTAGTTCCACATGCAGATGTCATTCTTGAGAGAGAATTCTTTCAAGAGAGTTTAAAGGAGTGATATAAGCAGAACTCAGGGATTGTGTTGTCTCTAAGAGAACTCTTTAGTATCTCCCTAATGGCATCCCCTTCTCAATATTTCTCACTTTATCATTTGTCCTTTTTTTTGAAGGTATAGTTGTTGTGAGATAGTATTAAGGTATTTGCATTTGGGAAAGAGTCATCCAGCCATTTGCAGATAAGATTCCTTAAACAGATACCTGTTTGCATTCAACAATATGATCACTAATGTTTCTCTGTACTAATAACAGCACTGTGCACATAGCAGGCACTCAAGTATTTTTTAATTAATGTTCACAAAACGCCCACCAGCATGTTTTCCATGCAAATTTAAAACAACTCAAAGCAATTCTAGCTCTATAGTATGATTACAATAATAGCTACCATTTATGGAACACACATTATAAACTAGGCACTTTTACATACCTTAATTGATACTTTACAATTTATATTAACTATAGCCCTGAAGGACAGGTTTTTGTTATCACCAATATACAAATGCTCAGAAATGCTAAGTATCTTATTCAAGTTCCAAAGTAAGCTGGTGAAGCCAGGATTCGAAAGTGTAGGTCTTATATAACTCCTAAGCCCGTGCTCCTTTTACTATTTGAGGCTGCCTCAGTAGAGAGTGGTACAAAAACTACTGAGAAATGTTTTTTTTCTTACCTTCTGGAGAAGAATTTTAAGACAGCCAGACTCCGCAAGTGGAATGACCTCAATTCGTCTATCTATGCATAGAATGACATTTAAAGTCAAACCTAAGAGATGAATCAGAATGACATACATGTGTTCACCAACCAGTCTATTCCAACAAAAGAAACTGGAAATTTCTGGAATTTACTTCCAGCAGCAGAGCAATTACAAATTTTTCCACAGTCAAGGCACAATAACTCAGAGAAGAGTTTTAAAAATTTGTATAAGTCATGCCAGAACTCAAAATGCATTAAAAAAATACAACCTTTTCTCTAATTAACTAACAACTTTCATTTCTTCTTTGAAGAATCTTATATTTAGACCAAAACAGAAGGTGTCTTTACTTCTCATCTCACAAACATCCCAAACAACAAAAAAAATTGTACATGTGGTTATCATTAGGAAATATTTCTTCGAGCTCTAAAGGTCCTCTAACCTTATTCTTTAGGACACTTGTCACTGCCTTGCAGATAACTTGGTATGTTATCCTTTCATGTGATGTTAAAAATCAAAAAAGCTGACTTCTTTTTCAGACTGGTGGAGCTAGTTTTCCAATGTCTGTGAAGAGGCGTGTGTATGTGTATATACTACACTCCCTATACTTGAGTCCCGGCTGCAAGCTATTTCCTGCTGGCTGAACTCATATTTCCAATGGCCTGAACTAAAAGAAACAAAGACCTTATTCATTATCCTTATTTCAGCAGCACTGGCTGTCCAAACCAATAGAACTCTCCCTAAAGCATGAATGATTAGAGGTAAGAAGGGAAAAAACATACTTCAAGTTACAAAGTTCTTTTGGTTTAGGACTCATAGTAATAAATAAATACATATACACATATTTGTTCAAATAATCTATAAAAACATACTCAGAATTCAATCCCTATGATTTCATTGCTAAACTCTCCAGCTTAAAACAAGATATCAATAAAATTACAAAATCACTGAAAAATTTTAATGATAATCTTAGTTAATAAAGCTCTCTATTAAAGTTATTTTTACTAGAAGATCTGTCTGAAAATACACAGTACTAGAAGTACTACATAAATACTATGTATTACATGACTGTCTACTATGACTCAAACTTCTTTTTTTCCCCAAACTTCATTCTTATCACTAGCTTAATTTACAACATGGTGTAGCAAAAAACTCTGCTTTAACACCACCACCACCACCACCAATAAGGTCCTTCCAGGTTACAAGATCAAAGATCAGGTGAGAGCTGTAGGGGAAAAGGGAAGAAAGGAGGGGGAAAAAGGAAAGAGGGGAGGGAAGAGCAGAAAGGAAGGAAAAAGAATACTTTATAGGTACCCAAAAGATAAAAACATGTAATTCTTACAAGCAGGAACTAGCAGCATTTCTTCACCAGAACACCAGGCCCAGGTCAAGAGTAGTGGCTTTGTGTATTTAAATTAACCCGGAGTATGACTAACATCAACTTCCCTGATCAGTTTTGCTAGATTCCCACTAATTCTATCTTGATGGTAGAAGGACAGAATATCATGCTCACTGGTAACATTTATGGGCTTCCCTGGTAGTTCAGTAGTAAAGAATTCACCTGCCAATGCAGGAGACACAGGTTTGATCCCTGCATGGGAAAGATTCTCTGGAGAAGGAAATGGCAACCCATTCCAGTATTTTTACCTGGAGAATCCAATGGACAGAGGACCCTGGCAGGTTACATACAGTCCACAGGATCACCAAGGGTCAGACATGACTTAGTGACTGAACAACAACACTTATAGGATAGATTGAGGAAGAATATAAATCAGATATCAAAACATTTTCTAAATGCTGAGCCAGGCTGTGAGAAAAAGAAATAAAGGACAGGGAAGAATAAGAGGCTGAAAAAAGCAATGTTACACCAAACCCACAGAAACAAAACTTAAATTTTGGACTTTTGAGCACCACATCCTTTAGAAGCAATTTAGAAAATAGGGAATAGGAGAAAATTAACATCTAATAGTTGATGAATATTTGCTTATCTAAGCCAACCACTTACATCTATTACCACTATTACTCATCTTAACTCTGATAGAAATATTCAATTTCTCAGATAAACAGACCACATAATGCAAACTATATGCATTTTTAATTTTAATGTATGACTATACTCAAAGAGACAACTTTGGAGTGAGACTGAAATTCTACCTCTAGCACTTATGAGCCTGGAAACTGAACAATTAATAACTCTGAAAACAAATAAAGCCATTCTATTTACAGCAACAACAACAAGAAGCAACAGTTAGAACTGGACATGGAACAACAGACTGGTTCCAAATAGAAAAGGAGTACGTCAAGGCTGTATATTGTCACCATTTAATCTATATGCAGAGTACATCATAAGAAATGCCAGGCTGGATGAAGCACAAGCTGGACTCAAGATTGCCGGGAGAAATATCAATAACCTCAGAGATGCAGATGACACCACCCTTATGGCCGAAAGCGAAGAGGAACTGAAGAACCTCTTGATGAAAGTGAAAAAGGAGAGTGAAAAAGTTGGCTTAAAACTCAACATTCAGAAAACTAAGATCATGGCATCCGGTCCCATCACTTCACGGCAAATAGATGGGGCAACAATGGAAACAGTGACGGACTTCATTTTCTTGGGCCCCAAAATCACTGCAGATGGTGACTGCAGCCATGAAATTAAAAGACGCTTCCTCCTTGCAAGAAAAGCTATGACCAACCTAGACAGCATATTAAAAAGGAAAGACATTACTTTACCAACAAAGATCCATCTAGTCAAAGCTACGGTTTTTCCAGTAGTCGTGTACAGATGTGAGAGTTGACCATAAAGAAAGCTGAGCACCGACGAATTGCTGCTTTTGAACTGTGGTGTTGGAGAAGACTCTTGAGAGTCCCTTGGACTGCAAGGAGATTCAACCAATCTACCCTTAAGGAAATCAGTCCTGAATATTCATTGGAAGGTCTGATGCTGAAGCTCCAACACTTTGGCCACCTGATGCAAAGAACTGACTCATTGGAAAAAACCCTGATGCTGGGAAAGACTGAAGGCAGCAGGAGAAGGGGACGACAGAAGATGAGATGGTTGGATGGCATCACCAACTTGATGGACACGAGTTTGAGCAGGCTCCAGGAGTTGGTGATGGACAGGAAAGCCTGGTATGCTGCAGTCCATGGGGTTGCAAAGAGTCGGACATGACTGAATGAACTGACTGAGAGCACAGTAAGGAGCAGAGACTCTCAAGCCAGATTCTCTGTGTCTGAATACTAGTTCTACACTTAACTGTGTGACCTTCGTCAAGCTAACATTTCTATGCCTCAGATTCTGCATCCAAAAAGGAGAGCATGATAGTACCTACTCTTAAAGAAGTGGCAGAAGAATTAAATGTTATTCTATGTAAAGATGCTAAAACTGTCTGATACAACATAAGAGCTACCTAAAAAGTTAGTTATTTGGTTGATGAAGATGAAAATGCTGATTAGAAGGAATGTATACCAAGTCCTATTTTCAGACCTTAGCAATGAAGTTTCTGCCTTTTCTATCAGACTATACTGGATGCTCCAATGAAAACTGGTTTCATCCAGTTTAACGTTGTTAAAATGCATACTCTAAGGACAGATAATCTCTTTTTAGCTGTGATCCTTAGAACCTGATGTCCAAAACCAATTAATTTTCCAATACACAGAGAGGGTCTGTGCTAACTTCTTTTCTTCTCACAACTAAAGTAATGGATGGTGTAACAGTAACAGAGCACATGAAGATTATCACATCTTGCCAGTGAAGGAGTGGTAAGTAGTCCTATACAAAACAGTGACTCAAATGTACTAACAGATTGTTTCATAAATTATCAGCAACAGCTGTTTATAATGGGATTTCTGATTCAGATGATTTCTTGATGTTCTCCCTATGAGTTTAAGAGATCAGTCTGTTTAAAAAAGAGGCTAGACTTCCCACTAAAATCTAGAAGAAGAAAAGGATGTCCACTCTCACCACTTCTATTTGACACAGTATTGGAAGTCCTAGCCACGGTATTCAGACAAGAAAAAGAAATAAAAGGTATCCAAATTGGAAGGTAAGAGGTAAAATTGGCATTTTATGCAGATGACATACTATACATAGAAAACCCTAAAGACTTCATACAAAAACTACAAGAATAAACTAATTCAGCAAGGTAGCAGAATACAAGATTAACATACAGAAATTGGCTGTATTTCGTTACATTAAAAATGAAATATCAGAAAGAAAAACTAAAAACATAATCCCTTTTACAATCAAATCAAAAAAATTAAATATCCAGGAACCAACCTGACCAAACTGGTGAAAGACTTATATGCAAAACACTGATAAAAAAAAAATGAAGATGAGTCAAGAAATGGAAAGGCATCCCATACTCTGAGATTGGAAGAATACTGTTAAAATGGCAATACTATTCAAAGCAATCTATAGATTTAATGTGATCCCTATCAAATTGTCCATGACATTTTTCACAGAACTAGGACAAACAATACTAGAATTTATATGGCACTACAAATGACCCAAAATTGCCAAAGTAATCCTGAGGAAAAAGAACAAAGCTGGAGGCATAACCCTCCCAGACTTCAGACAATACAATAGTCAAAACAACATGATATTGGCACAAAAACAGACGTATAGATCAATGGAACTTAACAGAGACCCTGGAAATAAATTCACACACCTAAAATCAATCTTCAACAAGAGGCAAGAATATACAATGATGAAAAAATGGTCTCTTTGGCAAGTAGAGTTGGGAAAGCTAAACGGACATATGTAAATCAATGAAGATAGAACACTCCCTCATACCATATACAAGAATAAACTCATAATGGCTTAAGAATAAACTCAAAATGGCTTATGGAAAAGAACCTGAAAATATACATGAATACATATATACACACACATATATATTGATATATACATACACAAAGAGAATCACTTTGCTATACATCAGGAATTAACACACCACTTTAAATAATCTATATTTCAAAAACATGGTGGGCTGCCTATCCCTTCAAAATTTGCCATTTCAGATTGTTTTTCTCACCGAGTATCATTACCTTGCAGTCTTCCTGGAATTACGTTTGCACCAACCTAATATTTAAAGGTCAACTGCATAATGATAGAGAACAGACCAGTGGTTGCCAGGGTACAGGACTGGAGAAAGATGTGAATACAGAGAGATTGCACAAGAAAGTTTTTTGAAATGATGTAATTGTTCTGATTATTGGATTACACAAATCTGCAGAGATTAAAATCACAGAACTGTAAAAGAAACAAATAAAAAACCCAACTTTACTATGTGATAATTTTAAAAATAAAAACAAAAAAGGAAAAAAATGGAGCTGAAGCATATACATTTTCACACCAGTTATGAAAATAAAAAGTCATGCCATATCGCAGAACACTAAATTTTAGAAATACCTACAAATGAGAATTTGCAGCTTAAGAATCTAAAATTTCCACACTTATTTTAGATATAAATAAATACCTTTCTGTTAAGAATTGTGATAAAAGTTTAGAGGAAAGTAATAGCCTGCCAAAGCACACAAAATTTGTGGAATTCAGCATTCTAAGATCTTTGCATGTTAACAGCAATGTGTCACTGCCAACGTTATTTAAGCAGAAGATAACGAAATATCTGAGGGATGAAAGGAATGTGCCAATCCTCTTTCCCTCATGGAATTCTCAAAGTCAGTGTAACTAACACCTGGTACAACGACTTGAATGCAAGCTCAGAGCTAACATTCCTAGGGAGGGACTCACAAACAAACCTAGACCATTCCTAAAGATCTACAATACAATCCTCTGTAATCCAAGGAGTCAGCTGTTTCACCGAGACTAGGGAAGCATGCAACAACTGCTTACATACATTCACATACACACACACACACACATCTCTGCATGGAATGTATATGATGTCTGTGCCCACGTAAACAAAATAATTCAATCCACAGGAGATTCTAAAATGCCTAACTCTCAGTATTAATTCATCAATGTATTAATTATTCAAATATTTATCAAACATCCACTTTGTACCAAGCACAATAAAAAGCACCTGAGATATATCTGTAAACTGGAAAAATGAAATCTGGGCCTCATCTATTACCTCCAGTTTAAAGACATACAAGTCATTTTTCTATCAACCATCTGAAGTAAAGTGAATGAGGATGAAGGCATTAAAAATAAAGGAATTAACGACAGCAAACTGTGATATCACATGATGGAAACTGAAAAAGAAATTAGTGTGACCCCAGGGTTTCCACTTGTTCTTTGTGCGGAGGAGGGTATATATGCATGAAATGAAGTGCTAAGAAAACTCAAGCAGGAAAGGTAAGCAAGGACCAAATCTTGGAGAACACTGAATGCCATACCAAGAATTGCAGATTTATCTTGTTGGCAATTAGAAGCCATTAATAGCAGTAACAATTTCAAGAATTTTTCTTCCAGACAAATAATTTCATTCATTTATTTTTTGGCTGTGCTGGGTCTTTGCTGCTGCACAGGCTTTTCTCTAGTTGTGGCAAGCGGGGGCTTCTCACTGCAGTGGTTTCTCTTGTTGCTGAGCACAGGCTCTAGGCATGCAGGCTTCAGTAGTTGCAGCTCCCAGGCTTCAGAGCACTGGCTCAATAGTTGTAGCACACGGGCTTAGCTGCTCTGTGGCACGTGGGATCTTCCCAGATGAGGGATCAAACCTGTGTCTACTTCATTGGCACGTGGATTCTCAACCACTGAACCAACAGAGAAGCCCCCAAATATGTATTCTGAATATTCTGAATTATGGAGGAAGGAACAGTTAAACCAAGGAAATAGATAATATACACTAAGTCACTGAACAAACAGCTAAATAGTGTTTCTCTAGCTTCAACAAGACATATTCATTTATTAACTCTTTTTCCCAAGGGATTCAAAAAACCATCCTTTACTATTTACTCACTGGAAAAACCCTGATGCTGGGAAAGATTGAGGGCAAGAGGTGAAGGGGGTGACGGGGAATGAGATGGTTGAATGGCATCACTGACTCAATGGATGTGAGTTTGAGCAAACTCAGAGAGATAGTGAAGGACAGGGAAGCTTGGCATGCTGCAGTTCATGGGGTCACAGTCAGACATGACTTGGTGACTGAACAACAAAAAAATTTACAAGTAGTAAATAGTAAAATCCTTTTTAACACACATTGTTGGGCTTCCCAGGTGGCACCACTGTAAAGAACCTGCCTGCAATGCAAGAGACTTAAGAGACACAGGTTTGATCCCTGGGACAGGAAGATCCCCATGAGGAGGGCATGGCAACCCACTCCAGTATTCATGTCTGGAGCATCCCATGGTCACAGGAGCCTGGCGGGCTACAGTCCACAGGATCACAGAGAGTCGTACATGACTGAAGCAACGTAGCATGCATGCAAGCAGGCTAGCATTCATACCGTTATAAAAATTAAAGACTGAGGACTGATGTTAACTGAAAAACTGCCCTTATTCTAACATTCAAATTACATATAAATGAAAATGATCAATGTACTCCCTAGATAAAAATATTTTAATTCTCTGTGGCTCAACATCATTTCTTTCAGGCTCTATTTCCACAACCTTAGTTTAGGCTACCTTCATTCTTCACCTAGGTTTTTGCCATGGTCTAAGTGAAGTCAAGTGATGTCACTCAGTCGTGTCTGACTCTTTGCAACCCCATGGACTGTAGCCTACCAGGATCCTCAGTCCTTGGGATTTTCCAGGCAAGAGTACTGGAGTGGGTTGCCATTTCCTTCTCCAGGGGATCTTCCCGACCCAGGGATTGAACCCAGGTCTCCCACATTGTAGGCAGACACTTTACCGTCTGAGCTACCATCTAACATCTATCTAAAATGCACAAATAGACAAAGATGATTTTTTTCTTCTAGAGCACAGGAAAATCTGATCACATAACCGCTCTGCTTAAAACCTTCCAATGATTTCCCCACATTGCATTCAAGTTAAAGTCTAATCTCCCTCACATGGCATAAAAGGCTCTTCTGTGGGGACCTGGGCCTTATTCTATTACCCATTCTCTTTTTGGTAAACAGCCAGCCTCTCATCTTATGCTTGTGACATACCCAACTCTCTAATTCCCCAAACCCTCTTTGATTTTGTCGAATATTATTCCCTTACCCACTAATACTGTGGCCCACTGCCTCTACCCAGATTTTGCCTGGCTAACTTCTACAGGTTCCAATCTCAATTTAGGTATCTCAGAAATTCTAGTAAATAAAACCCACAGATATGAAAGAAAGTATCTCATTAAAAGATGCACAAAATAGGGCTTCCCTGGTGGCTCAGTGGAAAAGAATCCGCCTGCCAACACAGGAGACACAGATTCGATCAATGGTTTGGGAGGACCCCACGTGCCATGGAGCAACTATGTCTGCGTGCCACAACTATTAAGCCTGTGCTCTACAGCCTGGGAGCTGCAATTACTGAAGCCTGTGCGCTCTAGAGCCCATGCTCTGCAACGAGAGAAGCCACCGCAATGAAAAGTACACGTACCACAACTAGAGTAGCCCCTACTCCCCGCTTCTAGAGAAAAGCCCGTGTGGCAACAAAGACCCAGCACAGCCAAAAATACATAAAGTTATCTTTTTTAATGCACAAAACAGGCTGGACTGTTAGTCTCAATTTTTCAGTTCCTCCCTGTTACAAAAATATACATCCAAATCTTTGGCCCAAAGACTCGGCAGTTATCTACCACTGGAATGTTGTTGCTGTTCAGTCACTCAGTTGTGTCCGACTCTTTTACCCCATGGACTGCAGCACGCCAGGCTTACCTGTCCTCCACCATCTCCCAGAGCTTGCTCAAACTCACGTCCACTGAGTAGGTGATGCCATCCAACCATCGCACCCTCTGTCGTCCCCTTTTCCTCCCGCCTTCAATCTTTCCCAGCATCAGGGATTTTCCCAATGAGTCAGCTCTTCGCATCAGGTGGCCAAAGTATTGGAGCTTCAGTCTCAGCATCAGTCCTTCCAATGAATAGGACTGACTTCCTTTAGGATTGACTGGTTTGATCTCCTTGCAATCCAAAGGACTCTCAAGAGTCTTCTCCAATACCACAGTTGAAAAGCATCAATTCTTCGGCACTCAGCTTTCTTTATGGTCCAACTCTCACATCCATATATGACTACTGAAAAAACCACACCTTTGAATATATGGACCTTTATCGGCAAAGTAATGTCTCTGCTTTTAAATATGCTGTCTAGGTTTGTCACAGCTTTTCTTCCACTAGAATAGAGAGAGAATATTTCCCTGCCCCACTGAGGTTGGGCTTGCTTGGTCATATGACTTTCTTGGCCCAACCGTGTGGGCAGGATGCCAATTATGAATTAAGAGCCTTAACAGCCTTCATGTGTGCTTCTCATCCCTCTGGTGTTCTCACTATCCTCAAGAGAAGACTGAGACATGCAGAGCAGACCTAGGAGTTTGGAGCCAAACCCAGCTGAACCTAGTAAAACTCAGCTGAGATCAACCAAAGCCCAGCTAGCTCAGAGACTCATGAGAGAAAAAGAAATGCTGTTTTAAATCACTGAAAATTTCAGATTATTTGCTACACAGCATTTTTGCAGCAATAGCTGATATAATGTATTTCTAATAAAATCTTACTTTTAAATATCAAAAATGTATATTGTTTTGATTATGTACTAACAGGCTTCCCCCATGGTTCAGAGGCAAAGAATCTGCCTGCAATGCAGGAGACCTGGGTTCGATCCCTGGGTCAGGAAGATCCGCTGGAGAAGAGAATGGCAACCCACTCCAATATTCTTGCCTGGAAAATTCCACGGACAAAGGAGCCTGACAAGCTACTGTCCATGAGGTCGCAAAGAGTTGGACATGACTGAGCAACTAACACACTTATGTACTAACAGGTTAGAATCCTAAATCAAGCATACAATTTTTTAAACACAGAGAAACTAAAAGACATTCAATTTCAATTTATATACCTATCTTAGATGCAGAGAACTATGATATGATTTTGGACGGTCAATAAAATGCCACATTAGGATAAAATTCAATGAGGGAAGTAGGACAGAAACACAAATCCAGAGAAAACAAGAATAACAAACACCTTTCAGCAGTTAGATGGTAATGGTAAGCAATAAATCACTGTGATATTTAGATTCTTACTTTTTTTTTAATAATGTTTTATTTTAAAATATTATTTATAACACATCAAAAATCATATAATCAGCAACTATTTAAACTTGGGATGAAAACTTTTTTAGATGTCACCCAAAATATGTGCAAGAGAGTACACATCTATTTTCTTTTCTTTTGGGGTACAGTTCTATTAATTTAATACATGATTAGATTCATGTGACCAACACCTGTTTGTATTAGATACATACGTCTCCCTCATACTATTCTTTTACAGTTACATTCTCTAACCTAGATTCTCCAAAAGTCCTTATAGGAAACATGTGAACAAAAAAGTATGAAAACGCTGCTATATGAGAGTAACTAGCATGACTTATTCATCCAGTAAAATTTGGCTTCAAGTTTTCAGCCAAATTCTAGTTCATTTAGTAATATTAACCACGCCAAAAATATCCAATAAGTAACGGTAAGAACATTCATAAGAGACATTTATAAGGGAAGTCAGGAAAAGGATGTCAAGGACTACTTCATGACTTTGCTTAGAATAAGACCTGGCTAAGGAGCTACCTTCTCTTGAAGTGCAGCATATACTAACTTTTAATTCAGTCTTTGTTTGCTCTTCGAAAATGCTGATAACATTATTATTTTTAAGGTGAGTTGATTGCTTTTTGCTTTGTCATGAATTGTTTTAAGCTTTTGCTCTATGATTACTTTTAGTGAAGAGAAAGGTATTTATGTGTGGTCTGTGTTGTGATTTCCCCCACTGTGGGGAAGTTTCTTAGCATCAATAAGGAACATTTGTGACCAAGAGTCGTTAGTTGGGTGACTTTACTGTTCTTTTTTTTGGGTACATAAAAACTCATTCTGTGAAGTTTGACAGAGTTCCTTATTGAATTTTATGTGCATTTCTTTGTATGTAGGTGTAGTACTATTAAGTACATGCAGTTTATTTCCTAACAGTGTAAAATGAACCTATTCTAACCAGATTTCTAGCTTAGATGTCAAGTTCCTTGAGCAGTCTCTTTCATCTTTGTATACCCCTTAGTATCTTGCCAATGGTAAAACCTGCTGTAAGTGGGTCCAAAATGTGTGTTATGAAGAGGTTAGTAGAATTATCAATGAGCTTCTGCGCACATTGCCAGTCAGCAGTTATATCACAATTATAGTCCCTTGAACAGAATAATACAAAAATTTGAGTGAATGAGGATTTCTGTATGTATTAATCAATGCTAACAGATTACTGAAGTTTCCACTCTGCACTTAATTCTTTGTTCTCAAATACAACTATGTTGGGGATTTGTATTGTGTATTTTTTTTTTAAAGAGGTACTATTTAATGTTTGGTCTTAATGAATAAAATAATTAATTACCAGATTTTTCTATAGAGTTAGAATGAAATTAGTGTTCTTAAGTGATTCAACAGGAACTACTTTATTTTCTATATTTGACTTTTCCCTGCTTATATTTTTCATAATTGTTTAAAGTCCCTTGGTTTTGGCTTTTGATCCTTCTCCTGAGATGCTTGGTGTTTTGAGAGACTGGTTGGATTCCATATGTGTGCAAAAGGGTTTATTCTCATTTGTATTATACTTTGATTTTCATCTGAAATCGCTGTTTTGAAGTGATATTTATCTAAGTCTCAATTTTCTGAAAAACTAAGGCAAGCAGAAAATAGAAAATTTCCTAACTCAGAGGTATTTTAATACTCAGTATAAGCAAGCAAACCTGTTTAAAGATAAGAACAATTTCCAGATTACGTTGATCTGTGTCATGCACTGTCACTACGTGGAAAAACTTGTCTCAACTGTAGTGAACCCTGAGTCAGTATATTAACCAACTCAGTTTTGACTGCTTGATTATTTGGTCCCCAGAGACATTCCCTTATGCCTTCCCTGACTTCCCTTATGAATGTCTCCTCCTTTCCCAAGGACTTTACCCCTCACAATACTTCTACTATTTTCTGTATGCACACATACATGAATGCACATAGACTGTGCCAGGTCAATCTCTTTCTATCTGAAGGACTGCAGTGCTTTTATCTTTGATTGGAGAGTGGTATTAGGGGAAGAGAATGGCCTCCATTTATTTTCACTAAACAACAACTTCAGGGTGTTTACTCCCCCAGGCCTCCCTGGTGGTTCAGAGGTTAAAGCACCTGCCTGCAATGTGGGAGACCAAGGCTCGATCCCTGGGGTCGGGAAGATCCCCTGGAGAAGGAAATGGAAACCCACTCCAGTACTCTTGCCTGGAGAATCCCATGGACAGAGGAGCCTGGTAGGCTACAGTCCATGGGGTCGCAAAGAGTCGGCACACGACTGAGCGACTACACTTTCACTTTTTCACTCCCCCAGGCAAAGCCTCTAGAAAAATTAGAATTTAAAGATGATATAATAAGTAACTTCTATTAAGATGCTAATGCACAAATAATGGCAATGAATCCCACCACCTCCCTAAATAGTGATATCTGCATCTTAATAGGTTACGCAGTTAAAAATGAAAGAAATAACCCAAAGAATTTTAGCCATAGACAGAAAAAGACTGCTGGTGTTCCTAAAATCATGTCATAAAGCCTTTTCACCTATCCCTATTAAAAAATATTCAGTACACACGGACTAGCTCTGTTTTAACTCTGGCCAAAAAGCAAGCAAATCTCTTCTAAAAATATTGAGTTAAAGGCTCAGACAAATGTCTACTCAGAATATTATGGAGAACTGTACACTGTAAAATAAGTATATAACAAGTCCAATCTGGACATTTAGCAACTAGTATTAAAAATTACAAATAACTAAAAAAAATTATAAATTATAAATAAAAACTTTAGTTAAAAAACTTCAACACGCATTCTTTCAAAACCATCAAGAAAGTTTGACGCATATCTAGAAAGCAGCTGATATAATCAAATTAGACCAGATCAGCCGCTCAGTGGTGTCCGACTCTTTGCGACCCCATGAATCGCAGCACGCCAAGCCTCCCTGTCCATCATCAACTCCCGGAGTTCACTCAGACTCATGTCCATCGAGTCAGTGATGCCATCCAGCCATCTCATCCTCTGTCGTCCCCTTCTCCTCTTGCCCCCAATCCCTCCCAGCATCAGAGTCTTTTCCAGTGAGTCAACTCTTCGCATGAGGGGGCCGAAGTACTGGAGTTTCAGCTTTAGCATCATTCCTTCCAAAGAACACCCACAGCTGATCTCCTTCAGAATGGACTGGTTGGATCTCCTTGCAGTCCAAGGGACTCTCAGGCGTCTTCTCCAACACCACAGTTCAAAAGCACCAATTCTTCGGCGCTCAGCCTTCTTCACAGTCCAACTCTCACATCCATACATGACCACTGGAAAAACCATAGCCTTGACTAGATGGACCTTTGTTGGCAAAGTAATGTCTCTGCTTTTGAGTATGTTATCTAGGTTTGTCATAACTTTCCTTCCAAGGAGTAAGCATCTTTTAATTTCATGGCTGCAGTCACCATCTGTAGTGATTTTGGAGCCCAAGAAAATAAAGTCTGACACTGTTTCCACTGTTTCCCCAGCTATTTCCCATGAAGTGATGGGACCGGATGCCATCTTTGTTTTCTGAATGTTGAGCTTTAAGCCAACTTTTTCACTCTCCTCTTTCACTTTCATCAAGAGGTTTTTTAGTTCCTCTTCAGTTTCTGCCATAAGGGTGGTGTCATCTGCATATCTGAGGTTATTGATATTTCTCCCGGCAATCTTGATTCCAGCTTGTGTTTCTTCCAGTCCAGCATTTCTCATGATGTACTCTGCATATAAGTTAAATAAACAGGGTGACAATATACAGCCTTGATGAACTCCTTTTCCTATTTGGAACCAGTCTGTTGTTCCATGTCCAGTTCTAACTGTTGCTTCCTGACCTGCATACAGATTTCTCAAGAGCCAGGTCAGGTGGTCTGGTATTCCCATCTCTTGAAGAATTTTCCACAGTTTATTGTGATCCACACAGTCAAAGGCTTTGGCATAGTCAATAAAGCAGAAATAGATGTTTTTCTGAACTCTCTTGCTTTTTCCATGATCCAGCGGATGTCGGCAATTTGATCTCTGGTTCCTCTGCCTTTTCTAAAACCAGCTTGAACATCTGGAAGTTCATGGTTCACATATTGCTGAAGCCTAGCTTGGAGAATTTTGAGCATTACTTTACTAGCGTGTGAGATGAGTGCAACTGTGCGGTAGTTTGAGCATTCTTTGGCATTGCCTTTCTTTAGGATTGGAATGAAAACTGACCTTTGCCAGTCCTATGGCCACTGCTGAGTTTTCCAAATTTGCTGGCATATTGAGTGCAGCACTATCACAGCATCATCTTTCAGGATTTGGAATAGCTCAACTGGAATTCCATCACCTCCACTAGCTCTGTTCATAGTGATGCTTTCTAAGGCCCACTTGACTTCACATTCCAGGATGTCTGGCTCTAGGTCAGTGATCACACCATTGTGATTATCTGGGTCATGAAGATCTTTTTGTGCAGTTCTTCTGTGTTTTCCTGCCACCTCTTCTTAATATCTTCTGCTTCTGTTAGGTCCATACCATTTCTGTCCTTTATCGAGCTCATCTTTGCATGAAATGTCCCTTTGGTATCTGATTTTCTTGAAGAGATCCCTAGTCTTTCCCATTCTGTTGTTTTCCTCTATTTCTTTGCATTGATTGCTGAAGAAGGCTTTCTTATCTCTTCTTGCTATTCTTTGGAACTCAGCATTCAAATGTTTATATCTTTTCTCCTTTGCTTTTCGCTTCTCTTCTTTTCACAGCTATTTGTAAGGCCTCCCCAGACAGCCATTCTGCTTTTTCACATTTCTTTTCCATGGGGATGGTCTTGATCCCTGTCTCCTGTACAATGTCACGAACCTCATTCCATAGTTCATCAGGCACTCTATCAGATCTAGGCCCTTAAATCTATTTCTCACTTCCACCGTATAATCATAAGGGATTTGATTTAGGTCGTATCTGAATGGTCTAGTGGTTTGCCCTACTTTCTTCAATTTCAGTCTGAATTTGGCAATAAGGAGTTCATGGTCTGAGGCACAGTCAGCTCCTGGTCTTGTTTTTGCTGACTGTATAGAGCTTCTCCATCTCTGGCTGCAAAGAATATAATCAATCTGATTTCGGTGTTGACCATCTGGTGATGTCCATGTATAAAGTCTTCTCTTGTGTTGTTGAAAGAGGGTGTTTGTTATGACCAGTGCATTTTCTTGGCAAAACTCTATTAGTCTTTGCCCTGCTTCATTCCGTATTCCAAGGCCAAATTTGCCTGTTACTCCAGGTGTTTCTTGACTTCCTACTTTTGCATTCTAGTCCCCTATAATGAAAAGGACATCTTTTTTGGGTGTTGGTTCTAAAAGGTCTTGTGGGTCTTCATAGAACCATTGAACTTCAGCTCCTTCAGTGTTACTGGTTGGGGCATAGACTTGGATTACCGTGATATTGAATGGTTTGCCTTGGAAACAGAGATTATTCTGTTGTTTTTGAGATTGCATCCAAGTACTGCATTTCAGACTCTTGTTGACCATGATGGCCACTCCATTTCTTCTGAGGGATTCCTGCCCGCAGTAGTAGATATAATGGTCATCTGAGTTAAATTCACCCATTCCAGTCCATTTCAGTTCACTGATTCCTAGAATGTTGACATTCACTCTTGTCATCTCTTGTTTGACCACTTCCAATTTGCCTTGATTCATGGACCTGACATTCCAGGTTCCTATGCAATATTGCTCTTTACAGCATCGGACCTTGCTTCTATCACCAGTCACATCCACAGCTGGGTGTTCTTTTTGCTTTGGCTCCATCCCTTCATTCTTTCTGGAGTTATTTCTCCACTGATCTCTAGTAGCATATTGGGCACCTACTGACCTGGGGAGTTCCTCTTTCAGTATCCTATCATTTTGCCTTTTCATACTGTTCATGGGGTTCTCAAGGCAAGAATACTGAAGTGTTTTGCCATTCCCTTCTCCAGTGGACCACATTCTGTCAGATCTTTCCACCATGACCCGCCCGTCTTGGGTTGCCCCAGGGGCATGGCTTGGTTTCACTGAGTTAGACAAGGCTGTGGTCCTAGTGTGATTAGCTTGACTAGTTTTCTGTAAGTATGGTTTCAGTGTGTTTGCCCTCTGATGCCCTCTTGCAACTCCTACCATCTTACCTGGGTTTCTCTTACCTTGGGTGTGGGGTATCTCTTCGCGGCTGCTCCAGCAAAGCGCAGCCATTGCTCCTTACCTTGGACGAGGGGTATCTAAAAGTTTAAAGCTACAAAGCCTTCAATGACTTTTTAGAAATAACCTTTTCCTTTGCACAAAATAATATTGAGAATGAAGGCAAAGAACCTATAGATCATAAGAAGATTAAAGATACATAGCAATTACATTAGATATGATGTGTTCTATCAATTATTTAAAATATCCTTGAGATAAATAGGTCTTATCTGGATCCTAATTAAAAAAAGAATGACATTTGAACCTAACGGGATATGTGACTGACTATACAGAAGCAAAACAAATGTTTTTCAAAAGAATAAATTACAGTGACACTCAAAAACACCCTGAAGCATGATACTTTTATTTACAAGGGGATAAAAGATTCAAATATATTAGTAAAATGGAATTTTTATTATGGTTTCCCCTTAGTAATCATTTGTGAGTGTGCCTGTGTGTATTCATATCAAATTTCAAATAAAAACAAAAAAATTCCCTTTTTCTTTTGTTTTGTTTTGTATTCTGACCTAGGTATATGCCTTAGACACAGCTGTGGAGCACCTCTTCACTCCCAACATGTTCTGTCCCTCTGTTTCTGACTTTCCCTCCCATCCCCTGCATGCCCTGGGAACATACCTACTCCCCTACTCCCACCCTCCTCATCTTGGATCAAGGAATAAGCAACTTAGCCCATCTCTACTACTAGCAGACACCCAAAACCTTTCTGGTGCTATAGTTTTGTTGTTTAGTCACTCAGTTGTCCGACTCTTTGTGACCCCATGGACTGCAGCACACCAGGCTTCCCTGCATCACTATTTCCCAGAGTTTACTCAAACTCATGTCCATTGAGTCGGTGATGCCATCCAACCATTTCATCCTCTGTCGTCCCCATCTCCTCCTGCCCTCAATCTTTCCCAGCATCAGGGTCTTTTCCAATGAGTCAGCTCTTCGCATCAGGTGGCCAAAGTATTGGAGTTTCAGCTGCCGCATCAGTCCTTCCAATGAATATTCAGGACTGATCTCCTTTAGGATGTACTGGTTCGATCTCTTTGCTGTCCAAGGGACTCTCAAGAGTCTTCTCCAGCACCACAATTCAAAAGCATCAATTCTTTGGTGCTCAGCCTTCTTTATGGTCCAACTCTCACAGAAGTACATGACTGAAAAAATCATAGCTTTGACTAGACGAACCTTAGTCGGTAAAGCGATGCCTCTGCTTTTTAATACGCTGTCTAGATTAGTCATCCTTCCAAGAAGCAACTGTCTTTTAACTTCAAGCCTGCAGTCACCATCTGCAGTGATTTTGGAGCCCAAGAAAATAAAGTCTGTCACTGCTTCCATTTTTTCCCCATCTATTTGCCATGAAGCAATGGGACAGGATGCCATGATCTTAGTTTTCTGGATGTTGCATTTTAAACCAGCGTTTCACACTCCTCTTTCACCTGCATCAAGAGGTTCTTTAGTTCCTCTTCGCTTTCTGCCATTAGGATGGTGTCATCTGCATATATGAGGTTATTGATATTTCTATATCAATACCAAGTTTGTTTCTCTTTGATATTCCCCCCTGAAATCCCTTGCTTATGTACACCTGAGAATCAGTTTGAAAAATTTTTAAATATACATAAATATACTTTATTCAGTCCAGATATAGTCTTATAACCTTCTACAATTTTTTTTTAATGTCCCTCAACTTTTCTATTGACTCTAAGCAAAAAGGAGACGGCAGAGAAGTAAAAGAGGGATTATCTCTCGACCTTCTCTTAGTGCCTTTCCCTTTGGCTACTCCCTGTGAAATTTCTTAGAGCACTTTTAGAAAATAGAAAGGATAAGGGGTTCTTGGGGGATTTGTCTGTTTGTGGGTTTTGGCACAAATAGGCAAAGCAGAAAACATGCATGGCCACAGCAACAACAGGAAGTTAGGGATGCCAAAACCATAGAGAAGAATAAGGACAGAATGCTAGGCCAGACTGATATTAGATGTTGAGCCAGCTCCTTTACCTTTTTCCTTTACTCCTTGGAATCAGCCTTCTGTTTCTTGACTAGCCTCAGAAAAGAAAAGCCACTATCAGTCACTTGGAGCTGGTAAAAGCTAGACTTCCACAGCCAAGGATATTTCAGTAGTAAAAGCTTAGCGAATATCTGGTGGCTTACTTAGAACATAAGAACAGACAAATCTGAAGCTACCTAAAAGAAATAAATTAGTTATTTGATGGGAAGGGAGAGGTACTCTCCCTAGATGGATGTCCTTAAGGAATCTAGCTCTTAATTTTAATCTCCCAGCAGACAAACATCCTAGGAAGCTTTACTACTGTCTGGCATGCTCTCCTGTAAATCTAATAAATGAGAATGTGAGCTCATGCCCTAGCCAGTAAAACATAAAAGCTGATGAAAGAAATGATGAAGCAAATTAATAAAGGAGATTACAGGCTAGAAATTCTTACCAGTCTGCACAATCAAAAGAGGTTATAAGAAACAGACTAAAATCAATCATAGCTCCTTTTTAACCATATGCATTAAAGAGTTCTTAAAATTCTGAATCTGTTACTTTGGGAGATGATGGCAAATATCTGGATAACCAAGTGCTATCCACAAAAACAAAACCCTTATTAGGCTATTATTAAAAGCAGCTCATTTTTAATGCTGCTACATTTTCCTATTCAAAAAAAAAATACAAGTAGTTGATCATTTTTTCAAAGTAAAACTCTAGATTTTGATGAACCAAATTTAGGAGTGAGTATAGCAATAGGAAAAAAAAAAAATCTGTAACTAAACACCCTGGGGAAAAGGCAGGGACTAGTGAGGTGCAGGTTTATGTTACTATCAAGAAGAACAAGGATTTAGAGAGATTTGAAAACAAACCAACAAACAAAAAGTGCTTGCAGGCTGGGCTGCTACACTAAGCATCTTGATTATTTCAAAGATACCCTGAGATCCAACCCAACCCTTTGGCTTCTGCCAAAGCAGCACAGAAACATCCAAGTCAAGTTCCAAGAATAGTTATGACATACCATCCCCTTCCAACTACAGTCTTTGGGGGTATCTTGTCCTGGGACAAAGGGCATTATCAGAAGGGGAATGAGCTGTTAACACTGCTTCCTTCTTTATCCACTGAAACCCAAATAAACAGGAAAATAAGGAACCTTGGATTTAATAGCAATTAATTCATTTAATTTATTTTTCTTTTTTTTTGCTGCACCATGTGGCTTGGAAGATCTTAGTTTCCCAACCAGGGATGGAACCTATGCCCTAAGCAATGTAAGTATGGAGTCCTAACCACTGAGCCACCAGGGAATTCCTAATTCATTTAACTGAATAGCAATTACTTCATGTAATTCACTGGGGAAGCAAGAATAGACTAAAACTGTTACCTCTCTCACAAATTCTGTTTTTCTGGGGCTACCTGGAAAACAGGTACTAAAAATCAACTTGTAAAATACTTAAGTGTACAAGACAGCCCTTTTCCTGCAAAGTTGAAGTAAACTGTATATTAACAGGTTACATAACCACTTTAAAAGTAAGCTATTGGTCAGGGAATAAGAGCTACTCAGACTGTTCTCCCTGTTCAATCATCAGTAACCAAGGGAAAAATTCTTCCTAAAACTTCTTTACCTTAATTCATTATGGCCTATTAGTGTTATGGCCTTCTAACAGAGTGTCCCTCACACAGGATCCAAGACTTCTGGCCTCCCTACTCACTATATGTGTGACACACTCTGGTATGTAACTGCAGTGCTACATGTAACCGTAGTTGTGTGTGTTTTCAGTTTTCCTTGATGCCTTTCTCCCCTTTATTTCAAGCTTCTATTAGGCATCTAGAGATAATTATCTACATGTAAATGATGCTAATTCTTAAAAGTAACCTGCTTTCTTATCAGTGATAAAAAAAAATACTTATAAAATACTCAATACAGCGAGAAGTATCTAAGACCTGGATAGAACCCAGGTCTCCTACACTGGCAGGTGGATTCTCTACAACTGAGCCACCTGAGAATCCCCAGGAGAAATTTTAAAGATTATCTAACTCAAACACCATTTTTAAGGATGAAGGAACTGAAATACAAACAGAAATTAACAGACTCATCCAAGGTAATATATTACTAGTTAAATGGCATACCCAGGTGGTGCAATGGTAAAGAATATGCCTGCCAGTGCACGAGACACAAGAGACATGGGTTCAATCCCTGGGTCAGGAAAATCCCCTGGAGAAGGAAATGGCAACCCACTCCAGTATTCTTGCCTGGAAAATCCCATGGACAGAGGAGTCTGGTGGGCTACAGTCCATGGGGTCACAAAGAGTCGAACATGACAGAGCAGCAGGAATGGCACAGCAAAGGCCTTATAAGTAGAACTATCTCCTAAGAATGAATCCCAGTACACTACAGGAAGAGATATAAAATGGTCAGCTTCCAAATAAAACATTTTGGTGGTTCTTCAATAAGCTTAACATTGATTTATCACATGTCCCAGCAATTCCACTCCCTTTCACTTTGGAAAGGCAAATTTAAAAGCCAGGAATATTCAATATATAATGCTACAAAATGTAAATATTAGGAAACAAGAGCAACAGCTATCTTATACACTTTCTGTAACAGAAAGAACCTGTGAAGATTAAGTAAAGAGCTAGGGAGTAATACGGTAAATAAGACTTGATCTCTGGCCCTCAATCTCACATTAGTGGGAGAAATAAAAAAGTAACTCAGTGGCTATATACAGAGATGTGGCCTAAATATTTTGGTACCACAGAGCAAGAGTGCTGGCTAGTGAGTGTAGCCAAAAGCAGAGAAAGCCTCTTAAAAGAGCATTCTTAGCCTGAGTCTTAAAAGGAAAGCCGAGTCAGCTCTGGAATAAAAGTTACACGTTGGCATGTAGAAAAGTACGACTGAGAGACATGCATATATACATATGTACACATACGTGTATTTTTTCCCATTCTTTCAAGAAGTATTTTTAGACTACCTACTACTTGCCAGGCATAGACCATGTTTAAAGAACAACATGTATTTTAGCATGGCCGAAGCCTAGAGAGCATGCACGAAACTTGGCGGGCACGAGGTTATGAAAGCCTTGGATGCTCTGCTAAGGAGTTCAGACCTCATCTTGAAGATGGTAAGAAACGAAAAAAGCTAAGGAACTGACAAGATCAGACTTCGATATACTCTGATTCAGGCTTTCCTATACTATCTCTCTGAAGAGCTGGCAGAAGGCTTCACAGGGAAAAAAGGAGCTGATATGATCCATGTTTCAAAGATACCATATGAACACCAGGAGCTAACTAAGGTCTACCTCTTCTCTTACTCTGTCACCAGACTCCACTCTGATAGGGTAAAAAGTTTCCGTACCAGTAGCAGATAGAAGAGTGGTAACAGAAAAGCAGAGTCCCTCTGGCCAAAGTGCATTAAGAGTTACCCACAGAGAACTATTCATTTTAAACAGAATATCGTATTAACAAAATACAACCAGAGCATATTAAAACACTTGATAAGATGGTAGATTTTACGTTGTATTTTGCCACAATTTAAACCTTTTAAAGAAGAGAAAAAAAAAAAAAATCTGCAATTTAGACACCCAATTTTTTCTACTCTGGCAAACATTTTTACAAAATGTATAAATGTATGAGTTCATATTATACTTAATTCCCTCATTCTTCTTTCAAAGTTTAAAAACTCTTCAAAGTCTGGACTCCACCACAAAGCTAAATGTGTAAGACCACAAAGAAAAAAAATACGATATTTACTATCTTACGGCGAAAGAGAAGAGAATCATATCGCAAATGGACCCCATCCTATAGCCCACTATCCTTTCCTATAGACTTGCCATGGTGCAAGCTGCCACCATAAAGAATGCACATGGATTTGGGCAGACACATTCTAAGAGCACAGCTGTCTGTCCAGGCATGCTGCTGAAAGAACAGTACATTCCTATTTGTCCTGTCCCCACCCACCTTAAACCCCCTTAAAAAAGAGAGTTTAAACAAAAACTGTCTTATTTAAGTGTTTAATGTGTTTAAGTGCTTAACAGTAGCAAGAACCCCTCTAACATCACCCTTATGCCTAAGTTAGTCTCTGAAGATTCCTGAAGAGGAAAATAATTTTTTTATGTATATTCTCAAAAATCTTCACTCAAGACTGCCATTTATGTTCAAAGCGAAAATAACAAGTCACCAACTTTCAGAAAATTGATACAGTATGGTAGAGGAGAGAGTACTGAGTGAGAGTCAGAGTAATACAGTCTAAGTCCTAGGCAGCCGACTGGCTTTGTGACCTTGGGGAAATTGTCCAGCCTCTCTGAACTTCAGTTTGTTCATCCATATAACATGCTTACACTATCCACATCATAGGGTTGCTGTGAAGATCAAAGAACTAAACGTAACCTTACCTCAGTCACACCCTGCAATACACCCTTCTCAGCAATCTCAATTTCACGCAACCACTTCTGAATACAGATTCTATCTTTTTAACTCGTTCCTTCCAGTTGTTGTTCCCTAAGTCATGTCCAATTCTTTGCAACCCCATGGACTGCAGCATGCCAGGCTTTCCTGTCCTTCACTGTCTCCCAGAGTTTGCTCAAACTCATGTCCATTGAGTCGACTGTGCCATCCAACTATCTCATCCTCTGTCGCCCCCTTCTTCTCCTGCCTTCATTCTATGCCAGCATCAGGGTCTTTTCCAAAGAGTTGGCTCTTCCCATCAGGTGACCAAAGTATTGGAGTTTCAACTTCAGCATCAGTCCTTCCAATGAATATTCAGGACTGATTTCCTTTAGGATGGACTGGTTTGATCTCCCTGCTGTCCAAGGGACAATCAAGAGTCTTCTCCAACACCACAGTTCAAAAGCATCTATTCTTTGGCACTCAGCCTTCTTTATGGTCCAACTCTCACATCTGTACATGACTACTGGAAAACCCATAGCAGCTTTGACTAGATGGACCTTTGTTGGCAAAGTGATGTCTCTGCTTTTTAATATGCTGTCTAGGTTTGTCATAGCTTTCCTTCCAAGGAGCAGCGTCTTTTAATTTCATGGCTGCAATCACCATCCACAGTGATTTTGGCGCCCAAGTCACTGTTCCCACTACATTACATTCAGAATTGAGAAGATAAAACTTACAAAACAAAAAGATATAAATTACATTTAAGTCAGCTTCTTAAATATGCTACCATAAGAAAACCACTGCATCAAAATGCATCAAAATGTTTAAGTAAGGGCCAGGAAAGATGTTTCAAAAGAAAGTAATAGAATGACTATATTTTTAAACCATTAAAACTGATATTAGTTTAATAATACCACTAATGCTAAATATAACCACTCTGCCATTAAACTGATTTACTGTGTAACAAACAATCCTTTTTTTAGTTTCAGAAACTTTTGACTACATATTTGTTATGTGTTGTTTTTACTGGAAACTACCTACAGGGCAATATTTGACTATATCTACTAATAATTCCAACTTATTGTTGTAGCGTACTTTCCAGTTAAAATCTTTCAAGTAAAAGGGATAGGCACAGGTGTTTCTCCTACAGTTTTCAAAACTCAAACTGGATACAACTAATCGAGGAAAACAATTGTATCACATAGAATTTACTGTTGTTGTTTAGTCGCTAAGTCATTTCCGACTCTTTTGCAACTTCATGGATTGTAGCTCACCAGGCTCCCCTGTCCACGGGATTTCACAGTCAAGAATACTAGAGTGGATTGCCGTTTCCTTCTCCAGGGCATCTTTTGGACTCAGGGATCAAACCCGAGCCTCCTGCATTGCAGGCAGATTCTTGACCACTGAGCCAACTGGGAAGCCCATTACATACAGCTATTGGTTAAAATTCACAATCAAGGAAAACAGTGCGCATCACCTTCAGGACGCGGGTGCTGGGCGCTGAAGGAGTTGAGGTGATCTTTCCTTTGCCACGTAATAGTTGTGACTTTTCCTACCAATCATTAATTTTATAACCAATGTTGAGTATAGTTGGCTATGCAAATACTGCTCAAGAAAGCAATTTAATTCACAACACTTCCATAAAGAGCACATTTCAGTTATAACCAGCTTCCATTTTTCCCTCCATTTTGGCTGGAATCATTAGATATACCATTTTACATACAACAGGCAGCTTTAGGGTTCAATATTTATGCGTATTTTAACAGCCTCATTACCTCAAAGTTTTGGAAACTGTAAATATTTTCTTAGGAATTAATAAAGTTTGTTTCTACATATCTACAAATATTTGACTTGCTAAATAATATCAACAAAATTTTAAGGATAAAGGTATTTAAAATTTTAAATTATAAAGATACATTCTCCATTTAATTTTTTAAACAAGCACATTAAACTACTACTAAAAACATTCTTCGCTACTTGTCAAATCAAATGTTTCAATGATTCTTATGAGCCAAACGATTGAATCTACTTGCAGTTATCTATACCTCAAAAAAAGAATGAATCTCCTAAAATATGCCATAAATCCACCTATAAAGCTAAACTGATCCTTCTTATTAAAATGAGTAAGGCCTTCTAAGTTTTTAACAAAAAAATTTCTACTTATACACTGCAAACTTAACTCTTCTAAATAAATTCAGCAATGCAAAATTTAATTCAAATCAAAATAAGAAAGCAATAAACACAACCAGAAAGCTGGAAATTAAGATTAAAAGGTTTCGATACTATATTCCTAGAAAGTCCAATTGACTTCCTCTTGGAGGAAGATAATTAAGGCTGCTAGCATCTCAATGTAAAGAGAGTACCACTCAAGATAATCATAAAGCAGCAATTTAACAACAAAAAATAACTCCTGTCTTTATTAATATACAATTGAAATAGTCAAAAATCGTAATGCAAAACAAACAGAAGTAAAACTTACAGAAAAGCACTGAATCAAAAATCAGAAGACCTCAGGTATAATCTTTTCTTGTCATAGATATGAAAATCTACTATTTCCATTTTCCCATCTGCAAAATTAAGGCTGGCAAAAGGAAGAGATCATCCTAAGGTTATTTTCAGCTCAAACCTTATTAATACCATGAACCAAACTGAAGCTATGTCTTATTTTGTTTTAACTTACATAGAAATAAAACGGAGAAGGCAATGACACCCCACTCCAGTACTCTTGCCTGGAAAATCCCATGGATGGAGGAGCCTGGTAGGCTGCAGTCCATGGGGTCACAAAGAGTCGGACACGACTGAACGATTTCGCTTTCACTTTTCACTTTCATGCATTGGAGAAGGAAATGGCCACCCACTCCAGTGTTCTTGCCTGGAGAATCCCAGGGACGGGGGAGCCTGGTGGGCTGCCGTCTATGGGGTCGCACAGGGTCGGACACAACTGAAGTGACTTAGCAGCAGCAGCAGCAGCAGAAATAAAAATAAATTATTACATAATTGGAGTTAAGGGTAGCCTTTACTATCTGAAAGATAGTAAGTAGCTGTTGATAAAGACCATGTCAAAAATAAAAACTCATAAAAACACGAGAATTTACTAATAAAAATATATACTACTTTTCTAGATAAAGTTCCTTCTGTAAGTACTTATAAAACATCTGAAGTTATCTTCTAAAACATCAACTCGAAACTCTCAATAACTACTTTATAAGTCTTAGGAATCCTATACTGCTAAGTCGCTTCAGTCATATCCAACTCTTTGCGACCCCATGAACTGTAACCAGCCAGGCTGCTCTGTCCATGGGATTCTCCAGGCAAGAATGCTTCAGTGGGTTTTTCAAAGGAAATCCTATATAAAGAATCCTATATAAGGAGATGAAATTACTATAGGAATCCTATACAAGGAGATGAAATTACTAGAAATTAAGAATAGAGAAACTTATCAATGTCTTTGTAGGCTATAACTACATAATGTGTAATGTAACAGTTTTGGAACTCACATTCAGAGATCTTTTTTTGAGTGTTTGTCAGTCAGTTCAGTCGCTCTGCTGCTGCTGCTAAGTTGCCTCAGTCTTGTCCGACTCTGTGCAACCCCATAGACGGCAGCCCACCAGGCTCCCTCGTCCCTGGGATTCTCCAGGCAAGAACACTAGAGAGTGGGTCGCCATTTCTTTCTCCGATGCATGAAAGTGAAAAGTGAAAGTGAAGTCGTTCAGTTGTGTCTAACTCTCTGCGACCCCATGGACCCCAAGCACGCCAGGCTTCCCTGTCCATGACCAACTCCCAGAGCTTATTCAAACTCATGTCCATTGAGTCGGTGAGGCCATCCAATCATCTCATCCTCTGTCATCCCCTTCCCTTCTCCTCCCGCCTTCGATATTCCCAGGGTCTTTTCCAATGAGTCGGTTCTTCACATCAAGTGGCCAATATCGGAGCTTCAGCATCAGTCCTTCCAATGAGTAGTCAGGACTGATTTCCTTTAAGATTGACTGGTTGGATCTCCTTGCAGTCCACGGGACTCTCAATAGTCTTCTCCAACACCACAGTTCAAAAGCATCAATTCTTTGATGCTCAGCTTTCTATATAGCCCAACTCTCACATCCATACATGACTACTGGAAAAATCATAGCTTTGACTAGATGGACATTTGTTGACAAAGTAATGTCTCTGCTTTTTAATATGCTGTCTAGGTTGGTCATAGCTTTTCTTCCAAGGACCAAGCGTCTTTTAATTTCATGGCTGCAGTCACCATCTGCAGTGATTTTGGAGCCCAAGAAAATAAAGTCAGTCACTGTTTCCATTGTTTCCCTGTCTATTTGCCACGAAGTGATGGGACTGGATGCCATGATCTTAGTTTCCTGAATGTTGAGTTTTTAAGCCAAATTTTCACTCTCCTCTTTCATCAAGAGGCTCTTTAGTTCTTCTTCGCTTTCTGCCGTAAGGGTGGTGTCATCTGTGTATCTGAGGTTATTGATATTTCTCCCGGCAATCTTGATTTCAGCTTGTGCTTCATCGAGTCCAGCACTTCTCATGATGTACTCTGCATATAAGTTAAATAAGCAGGGTGACAATATACAGCCTGGATGTATTCCTTTCCTGATTTGGAACCAGTCTGTTGTTCCATGTCCAGTTCTAACTGTTGCTTCTTGCCCTACATACAGATTGCTCAGGAGCCAGGTCAGGTGGTCTGGTATTCCCATCTCTTGAATAATTTTCCATAGTTTGTTGTGATCCACAGAGCCAAAGGCTTTGGCGTAGTCAGTAAAGCAAAAATAGATGTTTTTCTGGAACTCTCTTGCTTTTTTGATGATCCAACACATGTTGGCGATTTGATCTCTGGTTCCTCTGCCTTTTCTAAATCCAGCTTGAATATATGGAAGTTCACAGTTCACACACTGTTGAAGCCTGCCTTGGAGAATTTTGAGCACTATTTGCTAGAGTGTGAGATGAATCCAATTGTGCGGTAGTTTGAACATTCTTTGGCATTGCCTTTCTTTGGGATTGACCTTTTCCAGTCCTGTGGCCACCGCTGAGTTTTCCAAATTTGCTGGCATACTGAGTGCAGCATGTTCACAGCATCATCTTTTAGGATTTGGAATAGCTCAACTGGAATTCCATCACCTCCACTAGCTTTGTTGTAGTGATGCTTCCTAAGGCCCACCTGACTTTGCATTCCAGTATGTTTGGCTCTACGGGACTGATCACACTATGGTGGTTATATGGATCATGAAGATCTTTATTGTATAGTTCTTCTTAATATCTTCTGCTTCTGTTAGGTCCGTATCACCTCTGTCCTTTATTGTGCCCATCTTTGCATGAAATGTTCCCTTGGTATCTCTAATTTTCTTGAAGAGATCTCTAGTCTTTTTCCATTCTATTGTTTTCCTCTATTTCTTTGCATTGATAGCTGAGGAAGGCCTTCTTAACTCTCCTTGCTATTCTTTGGAATTCTGCATTCAAATGGACATATCTTTCCTTTTCTCCTTTGCCTTTAGCTTCTCTTCTTTTCACAGCTATTATAAGGCCTCCTTAGACAACTATTTCGCCTTTTTGCATTTCTTTTTCTTGGGGATGGTCTTGATCCTTGCCTCCTGTACAATGTCACAAACCTCTGTCCATAGTTCTTCAGGCACTCGAATCCCTTCAGACCTAATCCCTTCAACCTATTTGTCACTTCCACTGTATAATCATAAGGGATTTGATTTAGATCATACCTGAATGATCTAGTGGTTTTCCCCACTTTCTTCAATTTAAGTTTGGATTTGGCAATAAGGAGTTAATGATCTGAGCCACAGTCAGCTCCCGGTCTTGTTTTTGCTGACTGTATAGAGCTTCTCCATCTTTGGCTACAAAAGTATAATCAATCTGATTTCAGTATTGACCATCTGGTGATGTCCATGTGTAGTGTCTTCTCTTGTGTTGTTGGAAGAGGGTGTTTGCTATGACCAGTGTGTTCTCTTGGCAAAACTCTGTTAGCCTTTGACCTGCTTCATTCTGTACTCCAAGGCAAAATTTGTTACTGCAGGTAGCTCTTGACTTCCTACTTTTCCATTCCAGTCCCCTACAATGAAGAGGACATCTTTTTTGTGCATTAGTTCTAGAAGGTCTTATAGGTCTTCATAGAACCGTTCAACTTCAGCCTCACTGGTTGGGGCATAGACTTGGATTACTGTGATACAGAATGGTTTGCCTTGGAAACAGAGATCATTCAGAGAGACAGCAGTGAGCTGTCCAGAAGAAGAGAGAGCTTAGTTCACTGGCCGGGAACTGAACCTGGGGAGCCTGTGAGAACAAAGTTTCAGTTTTATTCCACATGACAAACACCAGCTATCTAGCCCAGCGGCTCCATCTATCTCATATCTCAATTTCAACATAGTCCCTAAACTTGACTGGATCCAGCAATTCCTTATTTAAAAGTTTTCATAAACTCTCAATATACTGGCTTTCCCTTTAACTCTCATACTCTATTCCTCTTCTCCTTCCAACATTAACTATCTATGTAGGCTTCACAATGTCTGTATTGCTTTTGTATTTCCTACATCTTTACTGTGTCTGATCTTTACGTCTCTGTTATCCATGATTTCACTTCTGATTCAAAGTGCCTTTATTCATCCAGTTAGATATTAAGTGTTCTGAGATCCTCAAATCTCCTTTGATGCAACTCCTTTCCACAATATCAAACATGGCAGGTTTGCCAGCAAATTGAGATATTTCTCAGTCACTTGAAAGTTTAAATTTTACAAGTTGACATTTTTATACTCCATTTATTTTCATCACCAGCAACCTACTTGCTTAAAGTCTTATAAGAATTTTGACTTTTAAATACTTTTCAGCATATTGATAGATGCTGAAGAAACCAAAACAACTTCAAATTCAAAATGTCACCTAGTCAAATTGGAGAGGAAAAAACAGCACTTGATATTTGGCAAAACTCTGCAACACAGCCTTTTTTGGAAGGCTTAAGAAAAAACTTACTATATACTATAATATTACTATAAAAGGAGGTTCTTTGTGGAATCTTACCATATTTCTTTAAGATGCAAGTGATGCTTGGGGATCTATACAAACAAATTTAAATTATTACAGAGTTTAACTATAATATCTAAAGTTACCATTTAAAAATAATCATTCATTATGAATTCACTTTTCTTTTCTTACCCTATTATTCAACCTAGAAGTCAAATCCTAGAGAGAAATGATACCAAACTAATTTGATAAAGGTCACTGTATCTAGCACATTGCCACAGATTTATTCTATGGCTATTTCAGACTCATAACTAGTCTGTTTTCACCTCTGCCCCCAAGAGTTTATTCTCCACAGAACAGACAGACTGAACCTTTAAAAGAAAAAAATTTATTTTTATTTATTTGACTGTGCCAGATCTTAGTTGCAGCATATGGGATCTAGTTCCCTGATCAGGGATGGAACCTGGGCCCCCTGCATTGGGAGCATGGAGCCTCATTGGACTACCAGAGAAGTCCCCAGACTGAATCTTTTAAAATCTAACCCCCTACCACAATAGATTCCCATCCTACATATAATTCATATAATTCTTACCTCCCTTCTCCCTCTATGTATCTCCTAGCATTCTCCCCCAATGCCAGTCCTCTCTAGCCAGTTTAGCCTCCTCTGCCATACTTGATGGACAAAAACCTCTGCTTTACAAATATCCTTCAGAATTTTGTCTCCGATGGTCTTCTTTCTGAAATACTTCTCCTGGAAGTCCTAAGTCTCAGTCCTTCAGATCATTCAATTCTCTACTGAAATATCATCTTTAGACAGGCTGGGACCTGAGACCCTTTGCTGCAGTGCTGCAATGCTTGTACCTGGACAAACCAATAACTGCACTCATGCCCAGTGGGGGGCAAACTCTGGACAAAAGATGCAAAAAGGCCCCATATCCCTACTTCAACTTCTGAAGAACCAAGAGCTAAAAGAGGATGTTGGGAGCAAAAGCAGGGGACTGAGCATGCCCCCCTGCACCCAACAACACCAGAGTGGGGAGCAAAACACCTAAGCCACCCCTCTGACCCGATCCTTGGACAAGTCCCTATGCTCTTGCCACCTCCCCACCACTCCCCACCACCACCCACCAGTGAGTAACCAAGCAGGAAACCTTTTGTTTTCATTCCCCCTTGCTGCAACAGAGCCCTCAACAAAGGCTCTGGTCTGGCCTCTCTAGTTGATTTCTACTGATAGGGAAAGGCCAACAATTCTGGTTGGTATCAACACTACCAGAAGCTTTCTCTGAGCACTCTATCCAAACCTGCATCTCCCCTATCACTCTGTCCTTTTACCCAGCTTTATTTTTCTCTCAGAACTCATGATATAGTAAATGATATAGTAAATAAATATTTAGAGCCTGTCTCTACCCACTACAATACAATCTCCAAGAAGGCAGGTAGTTTCACTTGTTCAATGCCATATTACCAGTACCAAGATAGTGCAAATATTAAATGTAGTCGGCCCATCATATCCATGGGTTAGACATTGACAAGATTCAACCAACCATGGATGGAAATTTTTTGGGGGGAGGGGTGAACCATCAGTTCAGTTCAGTCTCTCAGTCGTGTCCGACTCTTTGCGATCCCATGGACTGCAGCACGCCAGGCCTCCCTGTCCATCACCAACTCCCAGAGCTTCCTCAAACTCATGTCCATTGAGTCGGTGATGCCATCTAACCATCTCATCCTCTGTCATCCCCTTCTCCTCCTGCTTTCAATCTTTCCCAGCATCAGGGTCTTTTCAAATGAAAAGGGTGAACCACACAGTTCCAAAAAAGTAAAACTTGAATCTGCAACATGCCAGCATCTATTTACATAGCATTTACACTGTATTTATAGGTTCTAGGTATTTTCACCATGACACACTTTGTGGCAAGCAGTTTGGCCAAACAACTAATTGGCCATAAGGCCATTCTGCATTAAAAGATAAACTGATCAACAGTTCTGGATTTATTACACTAAAAAATGATAACCTATCAGTTCTTCCAAATCTTTTGGTGGACACAGTCATCCTTTCCACCCAATAAAACCAAAAGTTTACCAAGCTATGGCAACTACAAAAGAGGCGGTTAATAATTCACATTAGTCTTCAAGAGCATTAATTATTGATTCTTCAGCTAATTTAGACACAACAGCTTGTTCTGTAACACCATCTTTACCAATTTTATCACTTGATATTAGAAGTTGGACACAAAAGAAGACTCAAGTTACTCCTATCCCCCCAAAAAGAAATGGTTACGTGATTCTTGATGAGTGTAAGTTTCTTGAAAATGGTGAAAATTTCTTGTTATTTAATAGTAAAGAATGTGACGCAGACAGAATTCTGGTATTTGGCACTTAATCTAGCTTAAATGATCTGGCAAAATATAAGGATGGACATGTGATGGAATGGTTAGATGTAGTCCAGATGAATATTACCAGTTCTATGTTACATGTAAAGAAATAGCCATCTCCCTTGTCCATTTTACTTCCAGAGAGACCTGAAGAGACTTAACAGCAAAATTTTTTATAGTGTAAAGAACTTACATTCAACACTATATCCTATATCCTTAGTGACTGACTTTGAGAAAGAAGTATTGCTTTCTTCTCAATATATCTGAATACAACTATAACAATGAATCTTATCTCATTTCACATAACATTCAAGTATTTTTCTATTTTCACATTTCATAATAGGAGTATTACTGCTTTTAAATTTTTGTTTTCAATTTTTCACATTTCATTAGGCCCTTTTTAATGTCTCTTTTCTTTTTTTGCTATTTTAGCATTTGAGGCAAAGTTATTTTATGGTCAAGTAGTTGTGTGGTAAAACTGCAGCAAAACTGTCTGCAGCAAAGGCTTTCAGGGTGGAAATACTGTACACAGTATTTACAACTACCTACATAGCATCTACAATGTATAGGCATTATAACTAATCACAAAATAACTCAAAGTATATAGAGGGTATGTGTAGGTTATATGCAAATACTATACCATTTTATAAAAGAAACTTAAGCATCCTCCGATTTTGTCATCTGCAGAGGGTCCTAAAACCCTGCAGATACCAAGGGATAACTGTAAATGAAAAATTTAAACATCTGAGTCTAAAATCCATGCTATCAACTTTAATTATTCATGCATGCCAAAGAAGTCCTTTAAATAATAAATGTTAAAAGTATATTTAAACTGGGAATATTGATTGCCTCTAGAGAAGAGACTTGGATGGCTGAAGAGAGAGAGATACAGGACGATTAAATGTATGTCTCTTAAGTCTTGAACTGTATTAACGTGTTAATACTATATTAGTGTGTTAACTTTTCACTTATTATATTAATGCATTAATTTCAATCTTGAACTATATTAATATGTTAACTTTCTATTAATTTTAATAACATTTAAAAAGTTGATAGTAATACTAAAGCTAGGTAACAGCCTAGAAGGGTGGAAGGTAGAAGGAGATGAAGGGAGGCTGAAGAGGGAGGGGACTATGTATACCTATGGCTGATTCATGTTGATGTTTGGCAGAAATTAACATTCTGTAAAGTAATTATCCTTCAATTAAAAAATAAATTAACTAAAAATACATATATTTATGCTGGAATACCATAACCTTCCCAGTTCATTCTTATTTTCAAGACATGGGACACTAATGGTAAAAGCATGACGTTCTTCCTGTCCTGGATAGTTTAGTAAGATTCTTCAGGAATTTCTCAGAGCACAACAAGAAGTTTTATGTTCCTTCTTAAATGTTCCCTTACTCTTGAATCATATTAACTAATTCTCTTACTCTAGTATTACTAGCAAGCTGTTAACTACATTCACTAGTTCATTCAGACAAGGTAAAACAGCCATCAAAACACCAAGTGTGGTAACATCTGTACTAAGTAACTATGAGGTTGTTTGCCAAGGACACTGTTACCAGAAATTTTGTCACCAGGACAGCAGTAACAAAGAATATTCTAAAATATGCTCCAGCATTGTTACTTAGTTGCTAAGTCAGGTCCGACTCTTTTGCCACTCCATGGACTACAGCCCACCAGGCTCCTCTGTCCATGGGATTTCCCAGGCAAGAATACTGGAGTGGGTTACCATTTCCTTCTCCTGGAAATCTTCCCAACCCAGGGATCGAACCTGTGTCTCTTATGTCTCCTGCACTGGCAGGCGGATTCTTTACCATTGAGCCACCAGGGAAAGCTAACCAGATGCATAACTAAAAGGCTGGATTATCCCAACACTCTCTAGCTCTCTCCTCATTTTGCCAGGGGTATAAAGATAAAAGAAAATACAGTGCAATCCTTCTATACAACACTGTTATCATCATAATATCCTATCAAATTATCACCCAAGCTCACATTAAAACAAATTCTCAGTAATTCCTATACCACTTTCAATTTCATTGGAGAAATATATATACTTGCTCTTATTCCAGATTGCCTGACGTTCTATTTTCAAATCATGCTATCACGATTTCATCCATCTGTTGTACTTATAAATAGCAGGAATCAGATGAATTGATGAGTTAAATCTGATAAGTCACTTTAAAGAATCTATGTTCAGGGACTTCCCTGGTGGTCCAGGTGTTAAGACTTCACCTTCCAATGCAGGAGGTGGAGGTTCGATCCCTAGTCAAGGAACTAAGATGCCACATGCCTCCAGGGCGAAAAAAGCAAAACATAAAACAGAAGCAATATTGTAACAAACCCAATAAAGACTTTAAAAAGAGTCCACATCCAAAAAAAAAAAAAATTCTTTGAAAAAAACTATCAAAAAAGAATCTATGTTCAAGGTACATAGGAATGAATTTTATGCTTTGTAGAAAACTCATACAATCACATCACACAAATCAAAAAATGGCTTAGGAAAAACAATAAATTTTTGGTTAACTAAAGTATTTTCTGAAATACTAAGTGTGATAAACTTTTCCTAATAAACACAAAGACTCTAAATTATTTTCTTGAGTCTTTGCTAACTTAAAAATGGAACTCAACTTTTTATACATTTTTCTTTAAGGCAATAAGTAACTGCATCGAGTCTCCTTAAATTACTAAAAAGAAATCAAGGTAATATTAAACACTGCTGAATTCCTTTAACAGTAGCATAAATTATCCTCTGCATTACGTGCAACTAAGGTCGTATTTTATACTTGCTAAGATGTATGTTATTATAATGATATAACGGAAAAAATTATAACAAATTAAAACCATGTATCAGCTTTTCTGATCTTCCAAGGAAGAACACAACTTACAAAATAAATTAGAACCATTACTTTCCTGTACTAAGGATGAAATAACCAGTTTTTCTAAAGTGCTTGAAATCTAAGACAACACCATCTGAAAAAGCAGCTGACAAATCATATTACGAATCTGCACACCATAAAAAATGCAGGAAATCCCATAATCTCAATTATACATGGAGTCTAAAATAGTCAAACTCAGAAGCAGAGAACAGAATGGTCGTTGTGCAGGCAAGGTGGAGGGAATAGAGAGATGCTGGTCAAAGAGTACAACATTTCAATTATGCAAGGTGAATAAACTCTGGAGATCTAATGTACAGCACAGGGACTGGAGTTAAAAATGTATTTGTATACTTGAAATCTGCTAGGACAGTAGGTCTTTAGTGACTTCACCACAAAAAAAAAGAGAAAGAAAATAACCTCGTGAGGTGCTGGATATGTTAATCAGCTCGACTGGAGTGCTCATTTCACAATGTAAACATCAAAACATCATGCATGCTGTATCATGAACATACACTAAAACACAGCAAACATACAATTTGATGCCTTAATTAAATCTGCACAATTTCTATTTGTCAATTATACTTTAATAAAGCTGCAAATTCTCCCAAAGATGATTATTACTATCAAATTAATAACCCAAACCAGTCCTAAAAAGTGTATTCTTTTTAAATGTAAGCAAACAGGAAAGTAATAATTTTATTAAGAGATAATTTTCAAACTATCGCAGCAACTCAATTTTCTTCTTAAGCACTGGAGTATCCCCTAGTGGACTGATGAGGAACAGGTTTTTTTTGGTTATTAAATTGAATTTTTATGTATTTGATCATAACAAATTCACTAACAATCCTACCTGAAAAGCGTATTTTTTCCCACGGTCAAAGCAAAACTTTTTAACTTTTTTTAAAATTTCATAATTGTGAATTCAGTGGGGGCCCTGAAAGACAGAATCAAATTTGTTTCTTGATAAAACATTGTTTCCACTGTTTCAAGTATAGTTTCCTCCAGGAACTGTTACATAAAATGAGCATCAATTTAGAAATTCAAAATCAATCTCCTTTAAGTTTTCTAATAATACAATTTAATGCAAAGGAAGTTTATTAGGAAAATTACTTGGAAGGAGATTGCCAAGCCCATGGCCAAGCAGGGTATCTGAAGCCTCAGGCTTTGTGTTCAGCAGTATTCTGCAGTGATTTCATGGGAGTAACCCATGACATAGCCTAAGTGTCTGTGGGGCATTTCAACATAGAACAAATCTAATTCAAGATACCATAAAAAGGAGAGCAGCCAAAATGGCAGGGTAGAAGGAGTCTAAGCTCATCTCCTTTCAGGAGCACACCAAAATCACAACTGCAGAACAACCATTAATGACAAAAACAGGAACCTGCCAGAAAAGATCCTCTACAACTAAAGACATAAAGAAGGAACCACAACAAGTGGTTGGAGGGATGGGCCTGCAACAAGACAAGTTGGAGGGATGGGCCTGCAATATAATTAAATCCCATACCCTCCCACCCCTGAGTGGGGAACCCTCAAGTTGGAAATTAAGAGGTTCTCCCACAAAAGTGAGAATTCTGAGTCCCATATGAGACCACTCATCCCAAGGGTTCAGCACCAGGAAAAGGAGCTCCCAGAGCATACAGCTTTGAAGGCCAGTAGGGCTTGACTGCAGGAGCTCCACAGAATTAGAGGAAATTAAGACTTCACTTGTAAATATCTCATGCACCGGAACCAAGGGCAAAAGCAGTAAATTGATAGAAGCTTGGACCAGACCTATCTGCTGGTCTTGGAGGGTCCCCTGGAGAGGCAGGAGAGCCAGCTGTATACCAGGGAGAATTCATCTGAGTGAGCTCTCCTGGAGGCTGACACCTTAGCACCAAGACGTGGCTCCACCCAACAGCCTTTAGGTTCCAGTGCTAGAACACCTCAGGCCAAACAAACTGGGCAGGCACACAGTCTCACCCATCATCAGACAGGCTGCCTAAGACTTCCTAAGCCCACAAGTGCCTTGAGACACACCCCTAGACATGGCCCTACCCACCTGAAGGCCAAGACCCAGCTCACCCACCAGTGGGCAGGCACCAGCCCCTCCTGCCAGGAAGCCTGCACAAGAGCAGCTTCACTCACCAGGGGGCAGACACTAGAGCCAAGAAAACTACAGCTCAGCAGCCTGCAGACGGAATCCATAAACTCAAGCCAGACAACACCCTGAAACCAGCTGGTGCCTGGTCCTTGGGTGACACTGCAAGGGACGTGCACTGCTAGGACACTTAGGACATCTCCCACAGAGGGTCACCTTTCCAAGGTCGAGAAACCTATTACACAGGTTACAAGCCTATTACACACCTATTACATACATATGTAATAACTAACCTGTTACATACATAAAAATACAAAACAATTTAGACAAAATGAGGCAACAGAGGGATATGTTTCAGATAAAGGAACAAGAGAAAAACCCAAAGAACTAAGGGACAATCTACCAGAGAAAGAGTTCAGAGTAATGATCATAAAGATGATCAAAGAACTCAGGAGGTTCTGTCAGTGATGCTATCTAACCATCTCATCTTATCCTTTTGCCTTCAATCTTTCCCAGCATCAGGGTCTTTTCCAGTGAGTAAGAGTAATGATTCTAAATGAAGAAACAAAAGACATTTCAAAAAAGATCAACAGAAAAAAAAAAAAGACCAACAGAGACTTCCCTGGTGGTCCAGTGGTTAAGAATCCACCTGTCAACACAGAGGACAGAGGTTCAGTACCTAGCCTGGGAAGATCCCGGATGCCATGGAGCAGCTAAGCCCATGCACAACTACTGAGCCTGCACTCTGCAACAAGAGAAGACGCCGCAATGAAAACTCCACACATCACAATGAAGAGTAGCCCCACCTGCCACAACTACAGAAAGCCCACGCGCAGCAACTAAGATCCAGTGCAGCCAAAAATCAATCAATAAATTTTTTTAAAAAGGCCAACAATTCAACAAAAACACCTGCTTTATTTTTGGGCAAAAGACTTGAATAGACATTTCTCCTCAGAAGATATATAAATGAACAATAAGCACATGCAAAGATGCTCAACATCATTAATCACTAGGTAAGTGCAAACTGAAGCCACAATGATATCAGCACCTCACATCTATTACGATGGCTGTGCTGTGCTCAGTCACTTCAGACGTGTCTGAGTCTTTGCAACCCCATGGACTGTAGCTGACCAGGCTCCTCTCTCTATGGGATTTTCCAGGTAAGAATACTAGAGTGGGTTGCCCTTCCCTTCTCCAGGGGATCTCCCTAACCCAGGGACTGAACCTGCATCTCCTGCACTGCCAGGATTTTTACCACTGAGCCGCCGGGGAAGCCCCTATTATCATATTACAGTAAACTAATTCTTAATCTGATGTACCTATCCAAATTACCAGGCAGGGTGTTTTTCCTTGGTTTAGCAGGAACACATTTTTTTCTTTTTAATATTCTATAGGTGATTTTGATACATACTTCTAGTTAAGCAGAGGAAGCAAAGGAGTAAAAGGCAGAAAAGGAAGGAGGCAATATAATAAAACAACTGATATATAACATTAACAACCTGGGATGGACTTCCCTGGTGGCTCAGTGGTAAAGAATCTGCCTGCCAATGCAGAAGACACAGGTTCGAGCCCTGATCCGGGAAGATCCCACATGCATGGAGCAACTAAGCCCGTGTGCCACAACTAATGAGCCTGTGCCCTAGAGCCCTGGAGCCACAACTACTGAACCTATGTGTCGTAACCACTGAGGCCTGTGTGCCCTAGCGCCCATGCTCCATGGTAAAAGAAATCAGCTCAATGAGAAGCCCGAGTACCACAACTAGAGAGGAGCCCCCACTCTCCACAACCGGAGAAAAGCCTGAGCAGCAGTGAAGATCCAGCACGTCCAAAAATAAATAAGTAATTTTTTAAAAAAGAAACAGAAAACATTAACAATGAGGGAAACAGGGCAAAGAGTAAAAGAGTTCTTCATTTTTTCTTGTAATTATTCTATAATCATAACTTTCAAAATAAAAAGTTATAAAAAGAACAAAAACACATATATACCAGAATTACACAATTCTATTTTAAGATGCCATTATTTCTGAACACTGGTTCTAAAAATTCTAATAGGAAATCATGCCTATAAATTAGTCAAAACTGTCCCGTTATCACCAGGGAGTATTCCTCATGAGAGATTACGTTGGATGTGTTTAATCAGTTACTGAAACTTGCTAACACTCAAGTGTCACATTCATCGAGTTGCTATGCCTCCTCTCATCCCTTCTTGAGTTTGCACTTAAAATATTCTTAGTTTTTAAACTATAAAAAGTTCCTGGGTGATTTTGAAGATAAATTTAAAATTCCATGTTCTAAAACTTAATGATTCTTCTCTCCTCACTAACCTTCCTACCCAATTTCCCATCAAACCAATAAGAGAAAAACAAGCTTCACCCTTCACTTCACTCTCTTTCTCTCCTTTAAATTTCTCCAATCTCTCTAAATCTTGAAAAACAGAAAAGTAGACTAACAACTTGTAAAGCCATTTATGTGCGACACATAGTGGTAGGAGATTTGTACACATTATCTTGTTTAACGATCAAGCCGCCCGCACGGCCAGTGTTATCATCCTCATTTTATGATGAAGAGATAAGCAAGTTCAAACAATGCACACAATTAATAAACCCCAATTCTGACTGAAACCTGTCTAGCTCCAACATCCCTGTGCTTTTTATATCACAGTGCATTGCGTCATACTTGTCTCATTTTAAGTTCTCTTTTTAGAATAAAATTTCTATGAGGTACAGAACCTTAGCAGATAGCCTGCCATCAAGATCCATTTTCACAATAATAGAACCTTGGACTGAAGTTTCTCAGTCATAGATTAAGAGTTTTTTCCCTCTCCTGCAGACCCCCAAATTACTTTTAATTTCACTTATTCTATCTACTACCCTATTTAGACGTGTGCTCAGTTGCTCAGTCGTGTCCAACTCTTTGTGACTCCACAGGCTCCTCTGTACACAGGATTTTCCAGGTAACAACACTGGCGTGGGTTGCCATTTCCTTCCCCAGGGGATCCTCCTGACCCAGGGATCAAATCCACATCTCCTGCATTGGCAGGCGGATTCTTTACCACTGAGCCACCAGGGAAGCCCTATTTAGACATAAAAAAAAAAAAAAACATTATTGCTCGCTTCCATGTAGAAGCTTTTTCCATGAGCACGGTACAACCCAGTTTAAATTCCTTGGATCCACTGCTGTGTTGGAGGGTGGGCAGTGGTACCCAAGATCACACCCAGGTTCAATGATTCACTAGGATGACTTAGCACACAGTTGTGCTTATAGTAATGATTTATTGAAGTGAATGGATACAGAGCGAAATCAACAAAGTGAAAAGTCAGATGGAGTGAAGGCTGCAGGAAACCAGGGACAAGTTTCCAAGAGTCTTCTCCCAGGGGAGTCACAAAAGACACACGCTTCCTCCAGTCATGAGTTTTAACAATATGTGAAAATATTGTCCACAAAGTAATAAGCTCCTTAGAGGTTCAGTATCCAAGGTTTTTCTTAGGACTGGTCATGTAGACACCCTCTACCTACTTCGTAGGACTCCCAGAAGGAAAGTAGGTGTTTAGCATAAACCACATTGTTTGTGCTAACAGTTTAGACAGTGAACCACTCTTCACAGTTCTGGGAATGGTGGAAATAAACCCTCTCAAAATCCAAGTTACCAGACGCCAGTCAGGAGCCAACCTTGTAAGCAGGGGGTTCTAAGGATTATCATCTCAGGTTGGCTATGTTCAGTTTTTTCTGTACCACTTAGATGTTCTCTTTGGAAACAATGTTTTGCTGTTTTGTTTTTGGCGATCCCTGCTTTCTATCCAAAATGTGTCCCCATTTCCTATCATTTTAACTAAAATTTCCTTTCCTGAGATTTATATTTTTTTAATATCAGCTACCTATGCCCAACTTTTAAAATTCTTTCACAAGCCACAAGTATACTAGATACACAATGTTATGATTAAATTCTGTATCTATCCTAAAGGAGAATATTTGTGAGGAAAAAAAATCCTTTTAAGACTTAAAGACAGTTAAATTAATCTTAGCACATTGGGATAAAATTATTCGATGCAATTTGATATTGTTGATTGTTTATACTGCAACAGACCCAGTAAACTGTAATACTTTAAAAAGGAAAAGAAAAAAGGAAGCCTCGGTTCCATTACATTTCTACACATTGCTATGTATAGTAACAAATTAGCTGTTAGCCCTGTAGGAGTGCTCCACAGCCTTCTCCATTCTTTTATAAATCATCACCTAAAAACTAGACAGTAAACCCACGCTTCCTTCTTCTTGAAAGAAGTTAAACAACTCATGACATTTTAAAGGGAATAGAACATAACCTTGCTGTCCTCCTCCACATTTTTATTTTCGAGCCAGTTCCTCAGACTAAGTATGTGCTATTCAAAGTAAAATTAAGACCATAGGAATATCTTACTTCAGCTTAAAAAGGGGAACATTACTTTGCCAACAAAGGTCCATCTAGTCAAGGCTATGGTTTTTCCAGTGGTCATGTATGGATGTGAGAGTTGGACTGTGAAAAAAGCTGAGCGCCGAAGAATTGATGCTTTTGAACTGTGGTGTTGGAGAAGACTCTTGAGAGTCCCTTGGACTGCAAGGAGATCCAACCAGTCCATTCTAAAGGAGATCAGCTGTGGGTGTTCTTTGGAAGGAATGATGCTGAAGCTGAAACTCCAGTACTTTGGCCACCTCATGCGAAGAGTTGACTCATTGGAAAAGACTCTGATGCTGGGAGGGATTGGGGGCAGGAGGAGAAGGGGACGACAGAGGATGAGATGGCTGGATGGCATCACTGACTCGATGGACATGAGTCTGGGTGAACTCCGGGAGTTGGTGATGAACAGGGAGGCCTGGTGTGCTGTGATTCATGGGGTCGCAAAGAGTCAGACACGACTGAGCGACTGAACTGAAAAAGGGGAAAGGTTTTTAAATACACATATAGAAAGTCACTTTCTTAGTTTTGGTTTATATCAGCAAATTAAGCAACGCTGGACTGTACGTGATTTAGTGACTGATCTGTATCCTGATCAGTACCCCGAAATAATTGCTGAAATGCCTTCTGCTTTTTTCTCTAGTCTCTCCCATTAATGTTTTCTGGCCTTAAATATACTTAATATGAGCTCCAAAGAATACAGAAGAGGGCTTCAATGAAGAACTTATCTAAGGAAACATGAATAACAAAAATCTAAGACAAAAGCATGAAAGTTAAATAATGTAATGAGGATAAATAAAACAGAAGTTCTAGAAAGAGAAATTTACAAGTTTTGAAATATATAAAGTAAAAAAAATAATTAACAAAAAAACTTCATGAATGTTTTATACACAGTTTTCCTGGTGGCTCAGTGGTAAAGAATCTGCCTGCCAATGCAGGAAACCCAGGTTCTATCCCTAGGTCTGGAAGATCACTGGAAAAGGAAATGGCAACCCACTCCTATATTCTTGCCTGGGAAATCCCATGGACAGAAAAGCCTGGTGGACTACAGTTCATGGGGTCACAAAAGAGTCAGACACAACTGAGTGACTAAACACACACGTTTTATATACTTTTTAGTTAACAACACAAACTATGAAAACAAAGTTTAAAAGGATACACACCAGAACAGGAAGGTGGGTTTGGGGTTTGTTTTACTTTTTGCTCATGTTCTTTCTTTTCTATAATGAAATATGCCACTTTTACAGTAAAACAAACTAATTTTTTTCCTTTCCCCTTAGAGAAATGAAGGAAACGAGTAGTAAATATATGGATTTTCACCCCCTTTTCTAGTTTAAAGATGAAGCAAGATCTCTGTAATAAATGAACATTTTATACTTGTACAAATAACACAGGGAACTGTCTTAGATCATTCTTCACTTTCATTATCTTCCCCAAAATTATCCTCCTCAAAGTAAACTTTTTTCCTTTCTGTATTCATTGCAAATAACAACAACAACAAAAACTACATTCATATTATTGTTAAAAAGCTGTAACACCAAAGTCCATGCATTAAGAGAGACAGCTTGGTACACTGGAAAGCACAGTGGGCTAGAATAAGTCTTACATTACAGTCCAGCTCTGGCTGTGTCACTTAAACATTATTTAATTAACGTAAATAGGATGTAAGAGGATTCTTTTGTGGTAGGTTGTCTTTAAGATATTTCTCTTTACACAGTATCTGCTAACTGTAAAAAATTTTGTCAAATAATATAGACATATATAGAGTTGAAAGTGGAAGTTATTTTTACATCTCCATTCCCACAACCAAAGAACCTGAGAAGATACTAAGATGCTTTTCTAACAGACCAGCTGATGACATCTTTTATTCACAGCTGTCTGGACCAAGGAAAACTCCCCTGAATCTGACTGACAGACTCAGAGATTAAAGATTTTGAGCTCAGCATAGTTACTTGATAGAATTTGGGTCTTCTCTCTAAAGGAAAGGCTTAGTGTGTTGCATTATATCCTTGCCTAGGAAATCCCACGGACAGAGGAGCTTGGCGGGCTACAGTCCATGGGGCTGCAAAAGAGTCAGACACGACTTAGCGACTAAACAACAAAAAGTGTGTTGCATATAACACAAAGAATGACCTAATACTTAGCAACCAACAGAGCAAACTAAGGTAGTTAATTATTGCTCTCCATCCTCCCAGGCACACAGCAAAACTGCACCTTCCTCATCCCCATGGCATGATGTGATGACAAACAACTTGCTCTGGTCAATGAAATATAAGAAATGCGATTCATGGGGTTGCAAAGAGTCGGACACGACTGAGCGACTGATATGATCTGATCTGATGCCTCTTCTGGTTTTTAAAGTTTCCACTAGCACTTGATTCAACAATCTCTCCTTCCCTCTGCAATGCAATTGCCAGCATTCTAGAATGATGATGTAAGACTGTCAGCCTGGGTCTCTGGGTGACAAAAGTGAAGTCACTCAGTCGTGTCCGACTCTTTGCGACCCCATGGACTGTAGCCTGTCAGGCTCCTCCATCCATGGGACGCATGTTCTGTTCTGGAGTGGGTTGCTATTTCCTTCTCCAGAGGATCTTCCCAACCCAGGAATCAAACCCAGGTCTCCTGCATTGCAGGCAGAAGCTTTACTGTCTGAGCCACCAGGGAAGCTCCAAACAGGCAGAATCCCTCTCCCACCTCTGCCAAGACCCCCCTCCCCCAATACACACAGTGATCTTCACTGAACAGGTATTGTGAATGACAAACTTTTGACGTGTTAATCCCCTAAGACTGGGGTGGGGAGGAGCTATTGTTACTAACCCATAACCTATTCTATCTACCTAGACAAACCAACTGACTCTAAAGTTAATACAAAAAAAAAAAAAAGGCAAGGAGGAATAGCCAGTAATATTCTGCAAATACAGAGAAATGAACTAGCCAGACTGGATGGTAGAAACAATAAAGAGCTAATACTTACATAGCACTAATAACATGCCAAACATTATTCCTAAGCACTTTGCTTATATATCTATAAGCAGTTTATTAATTCATTTATTTTTTATAACAACCTTATAGATAGGTATTATCATCTCCATTTTACAAATAAGGACACTGAACTACAGGGATATTAAGTAACTTGCCCAAGATCACACAGCTAAGGAAGTAAAGGTTTAAAGCAAGGCAGTTTAGCACAGAAGTCTATATATTATTAACCGCCATGCTATAATGCACATCATAAAAACACAATAATTAAAACAGTGTGATACTGACACATAATTAGGCAAATCAGAAAGAACAGAAAATCCAGAAACAAAACCAAATGCACACAGAATTTTAGTATACAAAAAGGTAAAGACAGTTATTCAGTAAATGGCTATTCTGAAATCCCTATATCCTGTCAGCAATTCCAATTCAAGGCTTTTATTCTATAGCTATTCCTAGCATATGTTTAAAATGATTCATTTTTCACTACACAGTACCTTTTGAAAACAAATAATTCATCCATACAATGAAAAGCCATGCATTAAAAAAAAAAAAGCAAGTTCTTTATTTACTAACATGGAAGAATCTCTAAGACAAATTAAGTAGGAGGGGTAGGAGTGAGATGCAAAACAGTCTACACAATATGCTTCCATTGATCTTAAAGAAAAAAAGGACTGGGGGACTGGGGGGATACACACACACACACACACACTACCCAACCCCCCCAAAAGTATACCCAAGAAACTGGTGCTTTGGATTGCCCAAATCTGACTGGCCAAGGAAAACGTGGTTGCAGAAATACTTCTGCACCATTTGATTTTTGAACTATACAAAGGTACTGAGCATTCAGTAAATAAATAAATGTCTTAAATTTTACAAGAGAAAAAGACTGAGCCATTTAGCAGCAGGGATAAATGCCAAAAGAATACACTGTGAGCTGTCATGCTGAAGAAGCTAAGCAGCCATTACACTCCATATACCACAAGCTGAAACAGAGAAAGCCAGCTGGAAGAAAGAAAAACCGAACAGATGTACAGAGCAAAAAAAAAGTTGTTAAAACCTTACAGCCCCTAAAAGAGAAAGATGGAGTATGCAGTCTTGATTTCTAACGGTTTACTAGCTCTAGTTTCCATTAGGCCCAGATCTACAATGATTCCCATCAATGGAGAGTCATGATCCCCAGAGTACCCACATATAACACACACTTCTACTGGCGTTCACTCCACTGCTTCACCATTTCCTTTTTTTTTCTTAAGGCCCCTACAATTATTCTATTCATATGAATGAGAAGGCATTTCAGGATACTTTCGAAGTGCCCTCTGTGAAAGAGAAGACTGATCTAACTGAAGAGCTAGAAATATCCAATCAGAATGCTGATAACTGTACCAAAATAAAACTATACATTATACTTACCTATATATTCAGAAGCACTGAAATCTGGGAATTACACTTAGACACAGAAGAAACCTATATACAATATAGTGCTTGGTATTAAGTTATCAAAATTATCTCAGTCTTAATATTACCATAATTGTTAAGTACATTAACCAACAAACATGTTAGAAAGGCAACTTTAAAAAAACATACTATCCTATGCTTAGTCACTCAGTCGTGTTCGACTCTTTGTAACTCCATGGACTGTAGCCCGCCAGGCTCCTCTGTCCACGGGGATTCTTCAGGCAAGTATACTGGAGTGGGTTGCCACGCCCTCCTCCAGAGGATTTTCCCAGCCTAGGGATCAAACTCAAGTCTCCTGCATTGCAGGTGGATTCTTTACCATCTGAACCACCAGGGAAACCCAATTTTTGAGGACTTAAGATTTATCACGTACCTCTGGGCATTTTACATATAATAATTATTTAATTCTCATAACTCTATGAGGCATTTTACATATAATAATTATTTAATTCTCATAACTCTATAATATTTCACATGACTATTTTACAGATGAGGAAACAGATACATATAAAAAATTCAGAACCTTAAGAGACCTTAGCAACTATGTATTACCGCAGCAAGCTATTTATTTTCCATTCACGTCAAAATATTGGTATGTTAAATCATAAATTTAATCCAGGATTTAAACCTACATAGTCTAACACCAGCAACCACAATATTAACAGCATACTTATAAATGGCACTGACTGCTGTTATAATCAAAAGCACTCAACTAGAAAATCCAAAAGCTTCAAGAACTACAAAGTGTGAAAACTGTTCATATCAAGATGAGGGAGCAAACAAAAAGTCATTCCTGGTAGGATAAAAAATAATCTCTTAAATATCATTTTTTTAAAAACTATTTTCCTGTTAACAGTAATTATCTAGCTCTCTTTTATTAGTATTTCTTTTAAACTCAATTTTATAAAATTCCTAAAGAGTCACAGACAAGTGCACGAAGACTAGTCTCAAAATAAACAAAATGGTAATATTTATTATCCTTAATAAAGTGAACTATATCATCATTGACTTGATGGACCTGAGTCTCAGTGAACTCCGGGAGTTGGTGTTGGACAGGGAGGCCTGGCGTGCTGCGATTCGTGGGGTTGCAAAGAGTCGGACATGACTGAGCGACTGATCTGATCTGATATACATTATATTGTATTTTTCCTTCTATTTTATTATCATGAAAGCTCTGTGAAGACAGTGGAGCATCAGTGTAATATTTCCCCCTAGGTGCAGCAGAAACTTGGGAAAACCACAAAAGTCAAGTCAGGCTCTGCTTCCTGTCAGTTATGTGGCCTTAAGGTAAGTAAGATACTTACTCCTTCTCAGCTAAACGCCTTCATAGGTAAAACCAGTTAGTATGTATAGCTTCCAAGGCTGTGCTGAGGATTAAGTGATATCATAGAATAAAGAGTCTGGGACACAAGCACCCAATCCTTTCCCAATGCTATTATGTTACTATTAAAGCACAATGGTTAGGAGAATAGCATTAAGAGTCAGACATGTTTTATTATGAGACCCGTTTTCATTATTTGCCAAGGACTAATGAGAGAACATCTGAAGCATGGAGCTTGGCACATAAACACTGATTATTATTACATAAATAATACTAAAGATTAACTACAAACTAAACCTAGAAAGATAATAAAAATTAGACCCTAATTTTTTGTGCTCTTCTAAGCTACATGTCCATAATCAACTTGTTTCATGTACCTAAGCATTAGTTTATTTACCTGTAAATTAAATATATCAGATAACTGAGAAATCCCTGGCAGTCCAGTGGTTAGAACTCCAGGTTTAAATCCCTGATAAGGGAACTAAGATCATGCAAGCCATGCAGCATCCCCTCCCAAAAAAAAAAAAAAGTATATTCTACCTATGCCTGTCTGGCTACCAAATTCATAAATTTTATCTTAAAACAACCAACATCCTCACATATATATACACTCACCCTCAAGGAAAAGAAACAAATCAGCAGGAGATTGAGAAATTTAGAGATTCAGAGTAATGACCAAAAACAGCAAGTTCTACAGTGCCAGTTTAAGATTTTAATAAGAAACATATTAATATCAAATACTTTAAATGAGAAAAAAATATTTTAAAAAGAAACACCTAAAATAATGAAAAACAGTGTTAAATTTATAGCTGCTACAAAAAACTGGAAATACTTTTCAGACATTTTGAGGACCTGTCTAGCTCACAAGGCTTTTCTGAAACATCCTTCTCACACAGTGGTAGGCCCAGAGCAGTCAAGTACACTCTAGATTAGAGTTCTCAATCAGGGGTGACTTGACTTCCAAGGGAATTTTGGCAATATCTAGAGATATTTTTTGGTTGTTACAGTTAGATGGTGAGTGCTACTGGCATTTCGCTGATAGGGTCAGAGACACTGCTAAATTCAATGCACAGGACAACTTCCACAAAGGATCATTCAGCCTAAAATGTCAATGCTACAGAGGTGATCTGACCACCAATCACAGCGGTGATTCCAATCCTGAGAATATGCAACTGAGACTAAGAGCCTTAGTTTAATATCGACCATCCTTTTGACCAGGAAAGATTACCAAAAAAAAAAAAAAAGGAAATTGTGGTATGAATTAAATGTCTAAGAGATAATAAAGTGAGCAAACAGAAGAAAAAACAAGAGACAGAATAAATAAATATTGCCTGAGATTTTAGCAGCCTTCCACTTCCTGTTTCTGGGCCGGCCTAACTACATTCCTGTCCTTGAGTCTCCACTATCTCCACACAAATTTTCTGTGTATTACATAATCTAGAGTTAGTCTTTCCCACTTGTAACCAAGAGTCCTACTCACACATATTATACCCACAGAAAACTGCTACGGGAAAAGAAGTAACTACAGAGAGTATGTAATACCTATAGTTCAACATAAGTAAATCAAAATAAACTTGATGAAACTTTATAATAGTAAAAAAAAAAAAAATGGTGAGGTATTGAAAAAAGATCAGTAAGAACTAATATATAAATATAAAGAAAACAGGGAAAATTGGGCAAATAATGTGGAAACCAGGGAAATGAGTCAAAATTTCCTAAACTAGAAGGATAACCAAAAACCACAGACAGGTGGTGCATTACACAAAAATTGAGAAATAATCATTTAAGACAGACTTCTCGAGCGTCTATGTACCAAGCTCTTAATCTTGAGGAAAAATTTTATAGAACTCAATAGCATAAAAACAGTTCAGTTAAAAGATGGGCAGAGGCCTTCCCTGGTGGCACAGAGGATGAGAATCCACCTGCCAAGGCAGGGAACACAGGCTCAATCTCTCGTCCAGGAAGATTCTACATGCCTCAGAGCAACTAAGCCCCTGTGCCACAACTACTGAGCCTGTGCGCCTTAACTAACGAGCCCGAGCGCTGCAACTCCTGAAGCTGGTCTGTGCTCGGCAACGAGAAGCCACCTCTGTGAGAAGCCCATGCACCACAACTAGAGCGTGGCACCTACTCTCTGCAACCAGAGAAAGCCTGCACGCAATAACATGCATGCAGCGCAAGCAAAAACAGTGAGAAAGTGAAAAAATGAAAATGGGCGGGGAATTTCCTGGTGGTCCCAGTGGTTAGGACTTTGTGCTTCACTGATGAGAGCCTGGGTTCAATCCCTGGAACTAGGATCCCACAAGCTGCACCATGAGGCCAAAGAAAGAAAGAAAGAAAGAAATTAAAAATGGGCAGAGAATCTGAATACACACTTTTTCAAAGGAGACATACAAGTGGCCAACAGGTATGTGGAAAGGCGCTCAATATCACTGTCACCAGGGAAATGCAAATCAAAACCACAAAGCGCTATCACCCCATTCTGGTTAGAATGGCTATCATTTAACCAAAGGGGGGGAAAAGCCACCAAAAAACCTCAAGAGATATCAAGGATTGGCAAGAATGTGGAGAAAAAGGAGCTGTTCTGCATTGTTACTGGGAATGTAAACTGGTGCAACCACCACAGAAAACAGTATAGAGGTTCCTCAAAAAATTAAAAACATAAGTCCCATATGAGCCAATGATCTTATTCTGGGTTTATATCCAAAGGAACTGAAAACAAGATTTTGAAGGTACATCTGCACTCCCATGTTCACTAAGCATTATTCACAATAGCCAAGACAGAATACAACCTAAGTGTCCATCAAGAGATGAATGGATAAATACGTGTGTATATACATTCACACAACAGAATATTTCAGCCATGAGAAAGAAGGAAACCTTGCCATTTGCAACAACTTGGATGAATTTTGAGGGCATTACACTAAGTGAAGTAAGTCCGAACAGAAAAAGGAAAATGTTGTATGATATCACTTATATGTGGAAATCTAAAAAAGCTGCACTCAGAGAAGCGAGAGAGAAAAGTGATGGCTAACAGGGCCTAAGAAGTAGGGGAATGAGGAGACACTGGTCAAAGGGTACAAACTTCCAGTTATACAAGTTTTGAAGATCTAATATACAGCAGCATGAAAGTGAAAGGGAAGTTGCTCAGTCGTGTCCGACTCTTAGCGACCCCATGGACTGTAGCCTACCAGGCTCCTCCCTCCATGAGATTCTCTAGGCAAGAGTACTGGACTGGGTTGCCATTTTCCTTCTCCAGAGGATCTTCCCAACCCAGGGATCGAACCCGGGTCTCCTGCATTCCAGGCAGACGCTTTAACCTCTGAGCCACCAGGGACTAGTGATTATACCACCACCATACTATATATTTGAAAACTGCTAAGAGTAGATTTTACATATTCTCACCACAAAAAAGAAATAGTAATTATGTGACTTGATGGAAGTGTTATTAGATAATACTATAATGGTAATCACATTACAATATATAAAAGTATCAAACAGCTGTATATGTACCTTAAACTTCCACAATATTATGTTAATTATATCCCAATAAGCTAGAGGAAAAAAAGAGGAAGAATTTTTAAAATAAAAAGATTTTATATGTTAAGAAAAAAGAATAAACATAAATATAAAAGGATAACCATGACCCCAGACTTGAGAAAGCAATAGCTTGGTAGAAAATTTAACAGAGCTAAAGCCATCCTGACACATGCCGTGGCCAAGATGACTTTTTCTCTTTGAAGACAGCTAAGAATCTCAAGAAACCGGTAATCTGAAATAATTAAATCAAAGAAATTACAAATCCATTAGAATTTTCCCAAACAACAGGATTAACTTCCCTTGTGGCTCAGCTGGTAAAGAATCAGCCTACAATGTGGGAGACCTGAGTCCGATCCCTGGGTTGGGAAGATCCCCCGAAGGAGTGAAAGACCACCCACTCCAGTATTCTGCCCTGGAGAATTCCATGGACTGTATAGTTCATGGGGTCACAAAGAGTCAGACACAACTGAGCGACTTTCACTTCACTTCAAAATAGAAAATTACAAATATAATGATAAAGACAGAATGAAAACTTTATGATATCCTAAGACTTGAAAGTGTAGTTAAGCTAAAAATAGGGTAGTAAAAGGAAAAACATACACTGGATAATGAAGCCAAATTCAAAGTAACTTTTATACCAATCAGTAACTGCAAAGAAAACTCAAAGCACCCTAAGTGAACAATAAAAAAAAAAAAAAACCCTCTCTACACCTGCTGAATGCATCAACTCATTTAAATTTATCGAGCATCAGCTTTGTGCCTGTCACTGCTCTGGTGGTGGGCAAGATCAAGTTCCTGCTCTCACAGAGCTTATTTAAAACAAGACTGTCCAACAGAAATGGGAGCCACAAACGTAAGCAAAAATATGTCATTTTACATATTATGGCAGCAAAGTTAAATTTTTTAATCATTAAATTTTAATAATCTATTTAATCTGGCATATAAAACACTATCATGTCAACAGGTAATGAACATAAAAATACTAATGTGATATTTTATATTCTTGTTTACGTACTGAGTTTTCAAAATGTAGTGTTATTTTAACACAGCTCTTCTCAATTAGGACAAAGAACATTTGCTGAACAGTCACATGTGGCTAGTAGCTGCCATCCTGGACACTGCCGACCTGGGAAGAGGGATGGGGCTGTTGCCCGCCCCCCCACCAAAACTTGTCATATTCTTTGACTATTTATAAACTGTCCGCATATATTTCTCTGATAAAAATAACTAAAAAGAGCTTTCTGGTCAGAACAAATAGCAGCTCCAACCATCTATTTTATGCAAAACTGGAAGCAACCTACCATCAATATGAAAACTGACTAAACTGTGGTATACAATGGAATACTGAACTATATTATTTCAACACGGATATATCTCAATCACACAGGATAAAAAATAAAGCTGCAAGATGATATGTCTGGCATAGCATTTATGTAAATCTTTCAAACATACAAAGTTACAAACTGGTGTTCACACACACATACACTCTATAGATAATTACAAGTGGAATAAAATCCAACTATGTGGAAGGGAAGGATAAACACCATCAGGGTAGTGTTAACCTCAGGATAAGGAGAGAAGAATGGGTTTGAGAAAGTCTGCAAAGCGTATTCAACTGTCTCTATAATTTTTTTTAATGTGACATAACTAACAATTGTTAAATCTGGGTGATGGGTACCTGGACATTCTACTATATGAACTTTTCTGTATGTTTGAAATACTTCCTTTAAAAAAAAAATGCTTTCTTCACATTTTATTTCTATTTCTGAATAGACCAGAGTTTATTGGTATCAGAAAGTTAACTTCTGATAAAAATACATATTTATCAAAGAAAATATTCTTTCCTCATACCTTCTTAAAAATTAAATCTCAGTTTCACAGAATTAAACATAGCATAAGAATCTGGTCTTAGAGTTAGCTAATGGATTATCAAAATTAAAAATACATATATTGATTCAGAAGCTAGACACAAGTCCCAAAGCAATCTGGAGAGAATCTGGAACTCCTCTGTAGTATCCATAGAACACATCTTTTTCACAGCTAAAAGGTTTACATGTACCAAAAATCAATGCTCAGAGGTCTCAACCACTGATGTAGCACTGTGACTATGAATTGTCAACGTTAGGAATGTATTTACCAAACTTAATACCTTCCTCACTGCATACATATACAATAAATTACATGCTTTATTCTAGATGCTAGTCACAAATGACATTTCTTTCTGCAAAACATGGAGAAATAACAGTGTGAAATAACACCTATATATGCTTCAGATATATGTACTACATATAGGCTTCCCTGGTGACTCACTGGTAAAGTATCCAACTGCCAATGCCGGAGACACGGGTTCAATCCCTGAGTTGGGAAGATCCCCTGGAGAAGGAAATGGCAACCCACTCCAGTATTCTTGCCTGGGAAATCCCACAGACAGAAGAGTCTGGCACATTAAGTCCACGGGGTCACAAAGAGTCAGACACAACTAAGCGACTGAGCACACACACATACCTCTTTACAGATTTTTATACAATTAAAAATGCAAATTTCAAAATAAAAGAAAGCTACTATAACAAATACCTTCAAGTGTCAACCTTTCTTCCCCATAAGAAACAGATGGGTGATAAGAACTGTGCCGGGTTAGCACTGTTAGTTTTAGAAAATGTTTTCTTAGTAATTACTTGGAACCACAAGATGCTAAGTGGCACTCTTTAGTCCTAACTATTATTTTAATTTGCTGGAATTAGCATAGAGAAAGGAATGTGTTAACAAAATTATCTGTGTACATACTGTATATTAAGCCAGAACAGAACATTTTCTTTGACCTTGACCACATCAACTGAAAGGTTTCTAGACCCTCCCTTTCCTTGGAAAGCAAGTCAGGGAATATAAATTGCCTGGGCCTGCTGGTGAGCTTTGTGTTCTGCTGGATCAAAAGCCAACACTGGCAGAGTTCACTACAGAGGAGCCTGAAGTACCACCACCATAGACTCAGCACAGTTATACCATGAAGAAAAGAGACAGAAAAGGCTCGATATAGTTCTTTTTTTAACCAACCAAAATTATACTTGGCATGGTATTATATTTAATGGGTATATTAATCTGTACATTTGAGTGAAAGTTCAACTGAAAATAACTGAACTGAGAAATCACTATAATTAGTATAATAATCACAAATTTTATAGTTATGCCCTCAACCCAAAAATGCAGAGATTAATAACCAAGAGTTATTATACAAAACATGTACTTCTCCACACATAGACACACAAAACAAGGCTAGTTTTTCAACTGTTTCATCAGCGTCTTAGTCAGTATCTAAAACAGCATCATTCTTTGAGACAGCAATTCTGCCTAAATTGTACCTAAAAATTCTCTTTGCAACATTAACACAGGCAATTACTATTAATTGAACATAGAAATACAGAAAATACTCTGGAATGTCACATTAATTTTTTCAAAAAGATTGTCATGTTACCTAAAAAGGAGAAACATCCTTATAAGTTGCATATTGCAATGATAAACAGATCACTTTAAGTGGCTATAAACACACCAATACAAAGAGAAAAGGAAAGGTATAATCTATCAACGGGGGTAGGGGTGTCAGTCTTTAAATAAGAAGTGTTAGTAATACTAAATCTAGAGGTTAAGCCAGTAGTTCAACATTATCATGAGATTTCAAACTGCACTGTGATTGCCTACTGCTCCCTGTGTTAGACCATGGTACCTAAGTCTCAATCCATAGTCACAGAGTCAATATACAGATCTAATGCTGGTCTCCTGTGTGCTCAGTCGCTCAGTCGTATCCAACTCTGCGACCTCATGGACTATAGCCTGCCAGACTCCTCTGTTCCTGGGATTTTCCAGGCAAGAATACTGGGATCGGCTGCCATTCTCTTCTCCAGGGGATCCTTCTGACCCAGGAATCAAATCCTTGTCTCCTGCACTGGCAGGTGGATTCTTTACCACTGAGCCACTTGGGAAGCCCAACCCTGGTCTCCCATGCTGAAAACCTCATCATTGGTCTCAAGAGAGATGGGGTAAAAAGAAAAAACTAGTAATCTTCCCATATACACACACATACAAATACATAAACACAAACTTCAAAAGGAAACTAGGCACCATCATACCATACCTGTAGAATCACAAACAGGTATCCCATCTTTGGCCTCTAATCTTTTTCAATTTGGACAGCAGGATTTTATGGAGTTTACGTGAAAAAAAAAAAAAAAAAAAAACCCTGATATTAAGTACTTAGAACATGCTTGCCACACAGCAGCACTCAATAAGTGGCAATTACTTCTTCACGGCTTCTTCCAGGGACTAGGGCCCACTCTAGGTCTATCAGCAGAACCCTATGTCTCTTCCCTCCATTTTTCCTGACACAAAATTCTTTAAAAAGTGCATCTCTCAACTGAATTTCAACATATAAACTTTTAGAGATTAAAAAAAAAAAAGGTTGAGGCCAAAGCATCTTTTCCTGACACAAAAAGGTGGTGTAAGACCAGTGGACACTTGCATGTGGACACCAGACTTGGAACAAAGGGAATTATAAACCAATTTTAAGTAGAAGAGTCAATACATTATGCCTTCTGACAACTGACAATCTTTGAATTACTTTTGATCCACCACTCCTCTTATTCTCACATTACCAACAGTTCCCAACGTGGGGCCCCAACCAGCAGCATCCAGCAACACCGAAAATTTGTTAGAAATGCAAAATCTCAAATCCCACCTTGGACCTAAATAAGAAACTCAGAGCAGGACCCAGCAATCTGGGTCTCCACACAAAAGTTTGAGAACAGCTCTATATAATTAGGTGAAGTATCAACAGTGAAACTTCAAATTTATCTATTGCAGAAGAAATCTGTTAAGATTCATGAGGTTAACATTAAGTAAGGAGACACAAAAAGGTCTTAAATGATGTTAAATGAAGGACATTACAAAATAAAAAGTCATTATATATTAACTGGCAAATAAATCTCGGAGAAGGCAATAGCACCCCACTCCAGTACTCCTGCCTGGAAAATCCCATGGACGGAGGAGCCTGGTAGGCTGCAGTCCATGGGGTCGCTACGAGTCGGATACGACTGAGCGACTTCACTTTCACTTTTCACTTTCATGCATTGGAGAAGGAAATGGCAACCCACTCCAGTGTTCTTGCCTGGAGAATCCCAGGCACGGGGGAGCCTGGTGGGCTGCCATCTATGGGGTCACACAGAGTCGGACATGACTGAAGTGACTTAGCAGCAGCAGCGAATAAATGTGCCAGCTTAAAATGAGGTCTCAACCTAAACTTTACATTTGCCTTGCCTTGTATTTCTGGTTCAACTTCTCTGAAGGAAGAAAAACACCAGTACAAAAGAACCATAAAACCAATCACCCTAAAAGGATAACATTCAACCTCAAGGAAGGCAGGCCTAAGGTGATTTCAGAGTCCCAAAATTCCCCTATCTTTTTGCTGCTTTCTTAAAGTCCCTTAATAATCAAGAGTAGCTTGAGAGAAAAACAGACTTAGAGAAAACAGATTTAAAATGTAAATACTAAGACAATGCTACATTTCAGAATGCTTTACGATAGCTTACAACATTTTCATATGAGACTCGTCATTTTCACAATCATTTTGAGGTAAATAACAGTGCCAACAACACTATTTATTACTTACGAGCCTTACAAAATTTTATTATTTAATTCAACTGTTGAGGTTGGCGTTATAACCATTTACTAATGTAAGACACGGCAACATCTGAATCCAACTCTACCTAATTTTAAAACTTACGTTCTTTAAATCTCTACACAATGGCAAGATGTGGAGACAAAGGCTTGAGTTTCAGCACCATAACTTAAAGAGCTGTGTGCTGAAATACTTGAGAAGTCACTCAATTCTCTTTACTCTGCATCTATAAAATGGGAAGATTAGTATCTGTCCTCACCTATTTCAGAGTACAGTTGACCCCTGAACAACTTGGGGGTTGGAGTGCCTACCCTCCAAGAAGTTAAAATCCACTTATAACTTTACAGGTGGGTCCTCCACATCGGGGGCTGGCATCTGTGGATTCAACCTATTACAATAAAACTACAGTACATATTTATTGAAAAAAAAATCTGCCTACATGTGGACTCTTGAAGTTCAAACCCGCGTAGTTCAAGGGTCAATTATAATTGAAAAAATCAAAATAAGATAAAGGACAAAAGGTGTTCATAAGCTCTTTAAAAAACTACACAAATATAAATTATCATCATTACTGACATTGATAGTTAAGAATGCAGAGAGGAAAGAAAACAATGATTACAGTATAGGGATAGGAAGGGGTAAAGATACTGGGTTTTCTTTTGTTTGGCTTTTATTTCCTTATTAAAGCAAGTTGAAGACCCTTAAGGAGAAACTTCAGATTTCAAAATTTACCTGTGACCTTACTGTCAATTGGGCTGTAATAAAAGAATCTGTGCCACAAATTATTGTTACTTTTCTAAAAATACATACACACAACTATATACTTGTGTCTTACACAGATATGGAGGTTAATAAAAATATAACAGCTGACTTACTTGTAAAAGTTTAGTTCTCGTAAGAATCAGTGACCACTACACTAGGTCACCATAATTAAAACTCCCTTGCAAACAGCCTTCCTGTTCTTTTCTACCGTATCATTTTCAACCTGTGGTGCCTACGTCTTTCATTCTGCAATATTAAAACATGAACTACAGATCCTAAATAAGTAAATGAGACCACTTAAAATGATGAGCTTGATTTAAAAAGGGAAAAATTTTATTATTCAAAACTTCACAACTTAAGGTTTATTTTTAATAGCATTTACAGCAAATGAGTGAGAGAAGAAAGTAAAGTTGAAGTGAAATCACTCAATTGTTGTGAGGTATATCAGATATTAAAAAGAAAAAGTATTCAAGCCTAGATTACCAATCATGAAATGTCAGCTCACCGAAAAGGTTCAATAACAGAGTTCAGAAAAGTCACAGCACTCACCTCTTTCACACCAAAAACAGCCCAACTATTTTTATTCCTTCTACATTACATTCACAAAAAGCATTTTTGGCAAAGCAAGTTATTATAACAACTTACATTTTAATAAAAAATACTATTCTCATTTTCAATGAGAAAATACCAAAAAATCATGGACTCTGATAAAGCATTTCTATAACGTGCATAATTTCTGACTACATACAGTATTTAATCTACATTTAAACCTACATGTAAACTCAGTCTGTCAGGCCTAGCTTTCATATATGAAATTATGTGCTAATACATCAATACTGAAATTCAAGACTGATTTGCACACTAGTTGCCAGGTTTTTTGTGTAAATGTCAAACAATAGGTCCACTAAGAAGCTTCTAAGTCTAACTCAATTTATTCATTCAAACCAGAATTTATCATGTGTTTCTAAGCACTGGTTCTCACCTAGGGGCAATGTAGCAGTGTCTGGAAACATTTCTGGTTGTTACAACAGGAGAGGGTGGGGATTACCAGAAAGAGGTGCTACTGGCATCTACTTAGCAGATGCCAAGAATGATGCTAAACGCGTTATAAAGCACAGGACAGCTCCCATAACAAAGGATTATCCACCTCAAAATGTCAATACTGCAGAAGTTGAGAAACTCTGAGCTATAGAAGTTTATAAATACCCATCTGTCTAAAAATAGTACTCACTTCTCCTTTGTTTAGGTATTATTTGCCAATTCTATTCTTTACAAACTAGTCTCTGGCAACAAACTTACCATGTTCCCATCTTTTCAATCAACTTGTAACTTCCAAACTTGTCAATAAAAGCAATTTCAAAATCTTTTTGTCTTTGATTCATCCTTATTTTTAATAAGAGGAGGAGGAGTAATGGCCACACCAAAACATATGCAGCCCTTACTACATGCCAAGCATATTCTAAGTGCCTTGCATACATTAACTCATTAATCTAGGTACTATTATTACCAGGTATTCTTATTATCCTCATTTTACAAATGAAGAATCCAAGGCACAAAAAGGTTAAATAACTTGCCCAGGGTTACAGATAATAAGCAGTCAAGTCAGGTTTCAAATCCAGACAGAATGGCTCCAGAGTTCATAACCTTAAGTATTCAGGGTCATCTCTCTTCCTTCATCCTCTACATCAGATCATAAAGTCCTTAAGATACACAAAGGACAGGGACCTTGTTATGTTCACAGCAGCATCCCCAGAGTCCAGTACATAATAAGTGCTCAAAAAACTTGTTTGTTTGAATGAAGTATCTCTCAAACTCAACCCCACCTGTTTCCATTGCCTCCATTCAAGGCCAAGTCTCTGAGCACCTCATACTTAGGTTTCTTTACATATCCTATTTACTAACCAATCAAGTGAAAGGATATAAACTCCTCTGCCACATTTTCGATAACTCAGTCCATAACCCAACATAATCAAAGTTTTCTTCCCACTGCTTCTCAATTAAAATCATAATATCTTAGAGTCAGAAGGTACCTTAGAGATCATCCAATCTAACATTTAACAAGAAACCCAAAGACAGTAAGTAGCTAAATCATCCAGCCAGGTGAAGCCAGGATCAGAACTTGATTCCTGCAATTTTTGTTCAAGGATTCACTCCTGCAAGATTTACTTCATTCATGACAGATGTCTGCTCATTATTTCATCAACAAAATAAGTTCATTTCAATTGTCCACACTTGTTTCTCCTGCACAGCCTGCCCTTTTTCTTGCTCCATAGATCCAAATCCTATCCACCCTTCAAAATCTCTTCCTATTCCCTTCTTCATGACCTCCTCCTCCTCAGAAAATCTTAGGTCTTGAATAGAGACTAAACGAAGAGGATCACCATTGCCCACCAGGCCAAGTTTAATACATACTAACACCTTCCACAATGCAAAGCTACTTGGATCACTTCTTCCCTGAAAACTATTTACCCATTCTTTCCTCCTGCAATGCAGGAAGTGATTTCAATAAAGACTAACTTATATGGCACCTTCATAAAATGTTCCTATCTCTGGAAGAGAGGCTCACTCGCATCTTTAATAGTAAGACATATAACACTCGAATGGCCCAAATCACCTCTCTTCCATTAAGAAACTCAGCTTGTTCACAAAGTCCAAACCCAGAACTCTGATACAACTCACCATCTCTTTCTCTGCATAAGACCATTTGTCTTAACTTCCTCCAAAACTCCATTTCTAAGGAACAGTTCACATTTCCTTCCTCTTCTTCCCTACACTATGCAGAAAAGAACACCCTCTTTTCTCTTTTATTATTTTCCTTATGCCTCTTCAAAGTCCAGTTTGCTGCTGCTCAGCCAACCTCAACTATCCAGTCCTTTATATAGAAGTCACATCTATTTCTTCAGCCTCCCTCAGATCTTAGGGTATCTCAACTCCATGAAGGTCAGTTTTCTTCCCTTCTTCCTTTAGACAAGTGGCCTCAAAAGGTGTGGGTGCAGCTAAGAGGAGTGCAAAAAAGTCCATTCTTCCCTGGACTGCAGGAAAGAATATATTAGAACTCTTGTTGTTTATTTTTTCATCTCATCCTTTCTTAAATTCTGCTTCTGTGTACATTTGTAAGTTACACATTAGTACAGTGGGACAAGCATATAATATACATAAATTCTTGGAGTATTATATGATCAACAGATATTAAAAACTGGAGATGGAGACAACTTAAAAATACCTTTATATGAGGCCAAAGTAATAGGTTCCAGACCATAGAGAGGATATATGTTTGTATACATGTACACATGACTGGCAGAAAAACTCTTGTTCCTACCCAAAGTCCTAACTATGCCCACCCACGTCAAACCCCTGCCAGCCATCTCAGAATTGTGTCCTACTCAAAAGCCCCACTAGGGGCTTCCCTGGTGGCTCAGAGGGTAAAGCATCTGCCTACAAATGTGGGAGACCCGGGTTCGATCCCTGGGTCGGGAAGATCCCCTGGAGAAGGAAATGGCAACCTACTCCAGTACTCTTGCCTGGAAAATCCCATGGACTGAGAAGCCTGGTATGCTACAGTCCATGGGGTCGCAAAGAATCGGACACGACTGAGCCACTTCACTTTCACTTCAAAAAGAGCAGAACAGAGGATGGTTTAGCAAAACCCTTCAGTTCCACTTTGGGGAAAAAAGAAAAAAATTCAAATGCTGAGTTACTATTCTTATCTTTCCCATAGAAGTGTATTTCAGGGCACTGTTCACTATCCTAATACCGCTCATTGCCTGGCTTGTTCGTCTACTTCACAGACCACTACGTCCTGAGATTCAGTTCCTGTTTCCCAATCCCTCCAGGCACAATTCACGGTCCCTTCGATAACAACCTATTTATGCTAACACCTGGATTAAGCTCACACCTGCCTCAGTCTCCTCTCCCCTGAGGATACCATGCACCGTCCCCCCCGAGCCGCACAGTCGTGTCCAGTGTAGACGACAGTCCATCCAAGATCCCTAAGACCACTTCTCTTTCCTCCTCCGCCCCCGGGAGCTGCCAGCCAGGATGGAGACGGGAGGGGGGAGGGGTGTGACTCGCCTCCCGTGACTGGCCCAGATGGCAGCCGATTCCGCCCCCACTCTCGGGCACCCCTCCACCCGCTCGACCCCCTAGGGCTGCCTGTCTGCCTCCCACCCCGCCCCAACTCCACCTCCGGCCTCCCCCACGTCCTCACGCCGGCTCCCGGACACACTCACCATGCTGGGTGAAGATATTGAAGCCGGCCTCTGCGGTGCGCCCCACCAAGTCCCGCCTGCGACCGGAGGGCCTGGCTGCGCTGCTGCCCCGGATCCCGCGGGGTTGCGACTGCTGAAGCCCCGGAGCCTCCCCGACGCGGCCCACCTGCTGCCCCATCCCTGCGCTAGCTTACTCCCGCGCCCCCGACGACCCCTGGTCACATTCCTCCTCGGCTCTGGCCTCGGGGTTCCAGGCGCTCCTCCGGCCTCTCCTTCCCAACCCAGGCCCCGGCCCTGAGCGGTCCGGCAGCCTGCGGCTCCGCACCCGACTCCTCACAGCAGGCGCCGCGCTGCCTCCCGACGCCTCACAGGTTCTCCTTTTCCCTTCCCATCCCGCGGCTCCGCGCCCCCAATGCTGCCGCTGCTGCCGCCGCCGCCATCTTTAAACCACCGAGCACTGGGAGAGCGTGGGACAGAGCGTCTCCTGCCCGCAACCCGACCAGTCATCTCCGCTATACTCAGGGGGCGGGCTTCCCGGCGGCCCCGCCCCTCCCGCGCGCCCCCGCCTCCTCGCAGGGTGGGTCCACCCCCACCTCCACCCCCGGTACCCACCTCGTTGGCACGTCTACAGCTGCTTTAGGTCTTTCCGCCCTCTGTTCCTTCGCGGCAGCTCGGCCTCCCACGTCCGAATCCACTTAGCCGACCCCTCCCAAGTTCGGTTCAACGCGCTTACCGCCTTTTCGGGGGTCGGTCGGTTTAAAGGTTTCCCTGTCCCACCTCCACCTGTCAAATCAATCAGTTGCGCTGAGCGCCCAGGGCGCACAGTTCTTTAGCCGACTCAGCTGGGACGGAAAAGCACAAGAAGTTTGGTGCTTGCCATCCAGGTGAGGCTATCTAAAATACCCTGGAGGATTCCTTTAAACACCCGTGTCAGCAGCAGACATACAGTCAAAATTAAATGATATAAAATTTACGTGAACATAATAAAGTACATTATTTCATGGTAATTTTTTGAAATTATTTCATGATGGGAAATTGCACCCACCTTGGTTGTCTGTACTCTACAATCTCATTGGGGAAGCAGTTATAACCCGATTCCTCCTATTATATTATCATGAAGTCCTCTTGAACTTCTTTACCATCTAACTACGTATGTGTTTCTGTTACTCTTACGTCGCTTGTCAGTAAAGCTAATCTTCACACCGGCATGCTTTATATACAGTGCACGTGGTCAGGTCTTCTTTTGATGACAGAAAAATAAAATTACCTTTGACTCTGTTTCTGAGTCAGAACTTACTTTTGCCTGTATTGTCCAAAGACAGTGACTCAGGCAGAAAAGAGAAATGTTTTTAAAGCGCAAGCACACAGACATATATTTGTATATTCACTTATCTCCCCCTCACTGCACACTCTCACATCTTAATATTCAGTTTTTTACATTCTTAACCTGATAATTATTTTTAGCTATTCAATTAGCTTCCCTATGTCCTTTATTAAAAGTATCAGTTATTGGAGGTAACTTACTGAAAATTTGCTTGAAAGCACAGTATAGGAGCCATTGCAAAAACCAACAAAACAACCATTGGGAAGATAAGGTCCAGGAGAAAAGGTGGATGAGCTCTCCTTTGGAGAGATGAAAGATCTCAGGATGAAAGATGAACCATTAGTATTCACTACAATAAAACCTCTATGAAATTATTCCATTGCCATCCAGGGTATCATCAGAAATAACTGAAATTGCCCACCAAATGGCAAAAGAAACACTGTGCTTTAGAACTGGATACAATATGAATTTTTCATTTGGATCAAAGTTTTCCTGTGTTTAAATACTTTTTTTCCTTTTAATTCCCAAAGTGTTTGCAAAAAAATAGAAATCACTGATAAGGGATAAAGGTGATCATAGAGCCAGAATTGGTTTTGCTGTTTGATTTTATTATCTGAGAGAATGTCACTTGGAAACAGATCTGGGTTCTCTGCTAATTCTTTAACAGTATGCAATGGATGGGTATAGCATAGTGCAGTGGTTAAGGACAGGCACTTAAGCCAGACTGCTTAAGTTCAAAACTGAGCTCTGATTACATACATGTTCGCTATTTGTTCTTAGGCAAATATTTAACCTCTTTGTGCATCAGTTCCTCATCTGTGACGTGATGGTGATAGCAATAGTACCTACCTTATAGGGCTGTTGTGACAATTAAATTGGCTAATGTAAAATAAGGCACTTAAAACAGTATTTGGTATATAAAAAGCACTATTAGTACCAAAAAAATGTAATTTTTTCAGAAGCTCATCAAATTTCCAGGCCTAATTTTTTCAAATGCAATATGCTTAGATCATGGAACAAATTCTACAGTATTTATTCAGGTGAGCCATGCACCACCACCACCTGACACCTTGCATTTAACTAAAAAGAAAAACACCAATCTACCAATAAAAACACATGGAATCATATCACTTTATTAGGCATCCCTACCTGGTCATCACCAGTACCTGCACATGCAAACTATTATATGTGAAATACTACTTTTGTTTAGCATATGAAGATTCCTCCACCATGGATTCTTAAGATCCTGCCTAGACTTAGGCAAGGGCTTCCCAGTGGTCAAGAATCTGCCTGTCAATGCAGGAGATGCATGAGATGTGGGTTCGATCCTTGGGTTGGGAAGATGCCGGTGGAGAAGTGGGCAACCCACTCCAGTATTCTTGCCTGGAGAATCCCATGGACAGAGGAGCCTAACGGGCCATAGTCCACGGGATTGCAAGAAGTCAGACACGATGGAGCACAAAACTAAGGCAAATATAAGATATATTTTTCAAAGTGAAATGGGAATTTTCAGAATGGGAGTGAGGGGCAATAGACCAGGGAGAAACTACTTACTTAGGTGTGGGACACTATTTCATCTCAATAAAATCAAGCCCAAGTGACTCACTTGAGAATTACACACTTGAAACCATTGAAACACTTAAAACAATCCCAAGTAGTACTAGCTCAAGCTGAATTGAGGGCAGCTGTGAACTCCAGGCAGGAGCAAAAGCCAGATGAAGACCAGGCAGGTATAGAAACCAGATGAAAAAAAAAAGGTAGAGTGCATGGTGCACAGTAGCATAGGGACAGCCTCACCTGAGCAATGGCCAGGGGATGGCATGAAAAATCAAACCCATCGTCATCAATGAGGCACAACGAAGACAAAGATACTCATCATCTTTACCTTCCCTGTAATAGAAGTAATACCACAATTTTCAGAAGCAAGGAACAGGTAAGCGGTGCTTCTCTGATCCCTGTCTTGACTCATCTGGATTTCCAGGGTATTGCCAGTCTTACATTATCTCCCATATTAGTCCATATTTCTTTCTCTACATTTGTATGGATATCCAGGTCATCTTTCTGCTGGATTCTCCTGCTACTAGCCTTTTCTTTTGAGATTCCTCACCTTTAGCACCAAACAATTCACTAAAACAAAAATACCTCTTCCTGTCATTGCTTTGACTGTGCTTCCCCTCCCCTTCATAATGTACAAGGTCTAAAACTTTCACCTGATGTTTTAAAATTGTTTCCCAGTATACCCTGGATTATAATTGCCTAATGTTCATCAACTCCTGTTGCTCAAACTCTCACCCCTTCTATGGTAGGCATGTATATTTTATTCAATAAGCCTACTTTAGGATTTCTTCCTTTTTAGCTCTGATTTTTGCAATGCTCAGGGTTTCCCTAATAGCTCAGTTGGTAAAGAATCTGCCTGCCACGCAGGATACCCTAGTTCGATCTCTGGGTTGGGAAGATCCCCTGGACAAGGGATAGGCTACTCATCTTGGGTTTCCTTTGTGGCTCAGCTGGTAAAGAATCTACGTGCAATGCAGGAGACCTGGTTCTAATCCCTGGGTTGAGAAGATCCCCTGGAGAAGAGAAAGGCTCTCCACTCCAGTATTCTGGCCGACATTCCCCATGGAATGTAAAGTCCATGGGGTTACAAACAGCTGGACATGACTGAGTGACTTTCACTTCACTTTTGCAATACTCAGATTCTCCCCAATACGGTACTGAAGTGACTCCCTTTACAGTATTCAGGACTTGAATTTACAATCTACAAAATCTACTCAGATCTTGCCTCCTTCTTAGGAAAATCTCAGACTTATCCATAGACACACAATAGTTCCCCTGTACTCTACTCAGCCTATACCTAAAACAGCCACAGCTGATAATGATTATTTGCCTGTAAAATTCAATTAGCTTCTTCTACATTCCCCCAAATGTTTCCCAAGTGGCACTAGTAATAAAGAACCCACCTGCCAGTGCCAGAGATGTGAGAGATGCAGGTTGTGAGTTTGATCCCTGGGTGGGGAAGATCCCCTGGAAGAGGGCATGGCAACCCACTCCAGTATTCTTACCTGGAGAATCCCATGGCCAGAGGAGACTGGCAAGTTACCATCCTTGGGGTCGCACAGAGTCGGACACAACTGAAGTGATTTAGCACACATGCACGCATATCCCCCAAATGTGTTTAATTTTGACACATGGTTCAATGTCATAGTGTTGGAAAGAACCTCAGAGATCATCTAGGATAATCTTCTGGAATTCCCTGTACAGTAATTCCAGTGAGGGTGCCCATTTAATTCCAAGAATTCTAATTGTCAAAAAGTTCTTCCTTGCCTGGAAAATCCCATGGACGGAGGAGCCTGATAGGCTGCAGTTCATGGGGTTGCTAAGAGTCAGACACGACTGAGCGACTTCACTTTCACTTCTCACTTTCATGCATTGGAGAAGGAAATGGCAACCCACTCCAGTGTTCTTGCCTGGAGAATCCCAGGGACGGGGGAGCCTGGTGGGCTGCCATCTATGGGGTCGCACAGAGTTGGACACAACTGAAGCGATGCAGCAGCAGCAGCAGCAGCAGCAGAGATAAAATGATACATGCCACCCTGAAATTTCCATCTGTTTCACCCCTATTCCTAGTTCTACCCAGTAACTACACAGATTACTTTTCACTTTTCTTCTGCATAACAGCCCTTCAAATATTTGGCAGCTATCATGTTTCTCAAAATCTTTTCTTTTACCTATACAATGCATATACTTGTATAGTTATATTAACCTCTGTCTATATTATCTACATGGACTCAAAATGTTTATGTAGATAAACTGGAAGAAAAATATAATTTCATACGCAGGATTTTTCCAGTTTTTCAGCTTTATTGAGATTTAATTGACATACGACATTGTTTAAGGTGTACAATGTGTGGATTTGATACATGTATATTGTAAAATGATTACCACCATGGAGTTAGTTAATACTATTATTATTTCTCTTTTTATATAATATTTATTTAGTTAGTTTTGGTTGTGCTGGGTCTTTGTTGCTGCGTGTGGGCTTTCTCCAGTTGTGCTGAGTGGGGGCTACTCTTTGCTGCGGTGCATGGGCTTCTCATTGCAGTGGCTTCTCTTATTGCAGAGCACAGGTTCTAGGCATGCAGGCTTCAGCAGCTGCAACACGCAGACTCAGTAGTTGTGGCTGCCCAGCTCTAGAGCACAGGTTCAACAGTTGTGGTGCTTGGGCTTAGTTGCTCAGTGGCATGTGGAATCTTCCCAAATCAGGGATGGAACCCATGTCCCCTATATTGGCAGGTGCATTCTTATCCACTGTACCACCAGTGAAGTCCTACCATTTCTTTTCTGTTATGCTGCTGCTGCTAAGTCACTACAGTCGTGTCCGACTCTGTGTGACCCGATAGATGGAAGCCCACCAGGCTCCCCCGTCCCTGGGATTCTCCAGGCAAGAACACTGGAGTGGGTTGCCATTTCCTTCTCCAATGGCATGAAAGAGAAAAGTGAAAGGAAAGTTGCTCAGTCGTGTCCAACTCTTAGTGACCCCATGGACTGCAGCCTACCAGGCTTTTCCGTCCATGGGATTTTCCAGGCAAGAGTACTGGCTGCTGCAGGGAGCTGCCCGTGAGAACGGGGTCCTTTGTCCGAAGGACACAGCTCTGGGAGCTGCCTCAGTCCTTGAGGGTTTGCTTGCAAACATAGCTCTCTGTCCCACCACCCCAGAGATTAGGCGCTTATTTACTGCAGGCACATGGAGTTCTGTGCAAACTTCTCACGCACAGAGAAATGTTATCTGGTGTAAGAAATAATAACAGGGTGCCATTCCCATGCTCTCAAGATTTCTTGCGACTGTTTGTAAGATGTATAGGCCAACCAAGAAAAAATGTCAACTGTCTTGTCTTTCTCACTCTCTTCTGTATAAATATAAGATGCTGAATAAAGTTGGTGTCAGACCGCTTCCCTTTCTGGAGACGTGTCTGAACCTCTCAACCCCATCTTTGTTGCAGAAATCCTTTGCTGTAATTTTCTTTCTCAGCCCCGCCGTGCATGTTCTCGGGACCTGATTGACTTTGCCGGCTGGCACCGGCAGGCTGCTGCTGCTAAGTCGCTTCAGTCGTGTCTGACTCTGTGCGACCCCATAGATGGCAGCCCACCAGGCTCCCCCGTGCCTGGGATTCTCCAGGCAAGAACACTGGAGTGGGTTGCCATTTCCTTCCCCAATGCATGAAAGTGAAAAGTGGAAGTGAAGTCGCTCAGTTGTATCCGACTCCCAGTGACCCCATGTGGGGTGCCATTGCCTTCTGGGGTGCCATTGCCTTCTCCGTTTCTATTATAAGAACATTTAAAATCCCTCTTCACAACTTTCAAGTATATAATACAGTATTATTAGCTATAATAACCATGCTGTTCATTAGATCCCAAAACTTATTCACCCTGTAGGTGAAAGTTACTCATGCTTGCTTCTTGCAAGAAAAGCTATGACCAACCTAGACAGCATATTCAAAAGCAGAGACATTACTTTGCCAACAAAGGTCCATCTAGTCAAAGCTATGGTTTTTCCAGTAGTCATGTATGGATGTGAGAGTTGGACTATAAAGAAAACTGAGCGCCAAAGAATTGATGCTTTTGAACTGTGGTCTTGCAGAAGACTCTTGAGAGTCCCTGGGACTGCAAGGAGGTCAAACTAGTCCATCCTAAAGGAAATCAGTCCTGAAAATTCATTGGAAGGACTGATGCTGAAGCTGAAGCTCCAGTACTTTGGCCAACTGATGCAAAGAACTGACTTATTTTGGAAAAGACCCTGATGCTAGGAAAGATTGAAGGCAGGGGGAGAAGGGGACGACAGAGGATGAGATGGTTGGATGGCATCACCAACTCGATGGACATGAGTTTGAGGAAGCTCTGGGAGTTGGTGATGGACAGGGAAGCCTGGCATGCTGTAGTCCATGAGTCGAAAAGAGTTGGACATGACTGAGCGACTGAACTAAACTGAACTGAAGTGGAAGTTTGTACATTTGACCAATAACAATCCTCCTCTCCCCTCTACCCCCAGCCCCTGCTAACCACCATTCTAGACTCTGTTTTTATGAGTTTGGCTTTTCAAGATTCCACATATAATGATACCATACAATAATCTTCTTTCTCTGTCTGATTTACTTCACTTAACACACTTCCCTCAAGGTCAATTCATGTTGCTGCAAATAGCACGATTTTCTTCTTTTTCATAAATGAAATTCCATTGTATATACAGGCAAACCTATTCTACTTCACTTTATTGTGCTTCATAGATACTGTTTAAAAAAAAAAAAAATTGAAGGTTTGTGGCAATCCTACATCACACAAGCCTGTTGGCACCATTTCCCAATAGCATTTGCTAACTTTGTGTCTCTGTGTCACACTTTAGTAATTCTGGCAACATTTCAATTTTTTTCATTATTATCATATTTGTTATGGTGATCTGTGATTCAGATCTTTGATGTTACTACTCTGACTTGCTGAGAGCATAAATGATGATTAGCATTTTTAGTAACAAAGTATTTTTTAATTAAGGTATGTACATTGTGGCATTTTTAAGACATAATGCTATTGCACATTTGGTAGACACCAGCAGAATATAAACATAAATTTTCACATGCATTAGGAAACCAAAAAATTTGTTCGACTCATTTTATTGCAATATTTGCTTTATTGCAGTGGTTGGGAAATGAACCCACAATATGCTCAAGTATGCCTATATCCATCACATCTCTTTTATCTGTTCTTTTTAAGCTGTTTATGCACGCAGCACTTTGAGTTTTAAGTGTGGTTTGTCTCTGCATCACTGTATTAAATCTTTAAAGGCCTAGAGAGTGCCAAATATCATTCCATTTACAGATTGACATTTTAAAAGTTTTTTTGGATGTCAGTGAGGAGGAGGATTCTTATCTGGCCGGAATAGAATTGTCATGCTCTTTGAAGATAAAGAGATGGAGTAAATGACCTCTTGTTCCTTTCAGTCCCAGGGGTCTATAATTCAATATTGTTTTGATTTAAAAACTTTATAAATTATTAAGAGACTATCTCGAACAATGGGCAAAATGCTATATAAACTAGTAGCAATAATGTCTATTCATTTTAAATTAAGAAATTAGCACCACTTCTTTTCTATGGTAATAATGAAATAGCTGACTGAACAATCCACTTAACAGGTAGCCTATCACTAACTAGTGTAGTGGAACTGAGCCCAGTTTAGAATTTACATGAAATGGGTTTGTTTTTTTTTTCAGTTATATATTGCTGAATAAGAAGCTATCCCAAAACCCAGTGGCTTAAAACAACAGTGATTTTTGACTTCTTTGGATTTGTGTGGACTATCTGAATAGTTCTGCTGATTTCACCTAAGCTCACTCACGTAGGAGCATTTGGCTAGAGCCTCAGCCGAGCTGCAAGGTTGGCAATGGCCTCACTCACGTGTCTGGCAGTTGGTGCTACTGTATCAGTTTTCTCCCACTGGCCTCTTGTTGTGGGCTGAATTACACCTCCCTCCCTATTCATATGTTAAAGCCCTACCCCCAGTGCCTCACGGAGTGACTGTATTTGAGGGTAGGGTCAGAACACTTTTTATTTATTTATTTATAGCTGTGCTAGGTCTTCATTGCTGTACAGGCTTTTCTCTAGATGCGGAAAGTGGGGGCCACTCTCAAGTTGTGGTGTGCAGGCTTCTCATTGAAATGGTTTCTCTTGTTGTGGAGCATGGGTTCTAAGGCACATGGGCTTCAGTTGTTGGGGTTCCTGGGTTCTGGAGTACAGGCTCAGTAGTTGTAGCACACAGGCTTAGTTGCTCCATGGCATATGGGATCTTCCTGGATCAGGGATCAAACCTATGTCTCCTGCATTGGCAGGCTTATTCTTTACCATTGAGCCAAAGGTTCAGGATAGGGTCTTTAAAGAGGTTAACAACTCAAAATGAAGCCCTAAGGGTGGGTCCTAACTCAATATGGCTGATGTCCTTATAAGAGGAAGTTTGAATACAGACACACAAATGCAAGAGTATGTGAAGACACAGGGAGAAGACAGTGTAGACTTAAAAAAATTCACAACACAAAAGTTGAGAGTTATTTGGTGGGAATTTTTAGGACTTCAAGCCTGAGAGGCAGCATCTCCAGTAACCCTGAAAGAATTGCATTGAAGAGGTGAGAGGGGAGGGGAGCCAGGATATATAGAAGCTTTGCAACAAAGGGCAGGTAGTATGAAAATCAAAAGATTTTTGTAAATTAAAGAAAATCAGATATCCCAAGTTAGGGAATTTAGCGCTTTCCTATGTATGGGAAGATGCAAGAGGCGGGGCTCACTGAAATCATTCCTTTGACATGCACCTTAGCTATCTGAGGCCAATATCCTGTGTTTTCACATCCTGAGTTTCCTCAGGGCTCACCAGAGGGAGTGGCTGCAGTCTGACGGCTGCTAAATGGCAGGTATTCTTTCCTTCCTGAGTGTCTCACACTGGAGGGCTGCAATTGCTGATGACTGTGACATCCCTGATTACTGATATGGCAGGAAATATTTCATTTCTTAATAGCCATTCACAAACCAAACAGAGGTCTCAGAAGAAACCAACCCTGGGACTTCCCTGGTGGTCCAGCGGTTGACACTCCATGCTTCCCATGCAGCTGGCATGGGTTTGATCCCTGGTCAGGGAACTGGGATCCCCCATGGCACACAGCACAACAACAACAAAAAAGTTTTTTGTAAAGAATAAGAAAAAGCCCCAATCCTACTGACACCTTGATCTCAGACTTTCAGCCTCCAGAAGATTGAGAAAATAAATATCTGTTAACTAACCCATTCTGTGGTACTTTGTTAGGGCAAAGTCTTAGCAAACTAATGTAAACAATCTAATCTACTGGAGAATGAGGTTAAGACTGTTGTAGCAAAGTACCAAAGGATGACTTAACAGTATTTTATTGTCATGGTTCTTGAGGTTAAAAGTCCGAGATCAAGATGTCGGCAGGGTTGGTTTCTTCTGAAGACTATGAGGGAGAATCTGTTCTCTGCCTCTGTCGTAGCTTCTCGTGATTTCCTAGTAATTTTTGGTGTTCCTTGGCACCTAGCATCATCCCATCTCAGCCTAGGAGTCACTTCCTCCTAGAAGCCTTAACTGACACACTAGAATAGATGTCCCTTCTCTGAGCCCACATTAACCCCTATCTATGCCGCAGGATTTACAAGTTACCTGTTTAGAGTTGTTGAGGTTAGTATGAAGGACAAACTGGGCCGTGTGTAAATTGAAACCCATTTTTGAAGCAGTACCTGTCAATACATATACTTGGTCCCTAAAAACAGTATACATACTGTGTATACAATTTATATATTCTTTTACCCAGCAATTCCTAAAAATTACACAAAAATACATGTTCAAGTATCGTCACAGTATTGTTTTTAATTGTGAAAAATTGAACCCAGAGTAATTGTTCATCAACATAGAAATAGTTAATGTAATACTAAACAGTGGGTGAAAAAAAAAAAAAAAAAACAATGAAATTGGTACACAGTGCTTAAAAAGATCTCCAAAGTTTATCTGGGAAAAAAAACAGCAAGACGCAGAATATCATGAAAGTTTCTCTGGATGGGTAATGGGAAGAATTGTCAGAAAGGAAATGGTGGGTAGGGGGTACCAGAAGTGCTACCAGTTTGTTTGGGCTAACTTCAGCATTTGCTATGATGTATGCCTTCCTTCACATGCTAGTAAAGTAATGCTCAAAATTGTCCAAGCCAGACTTCGGCAATATGTGAACCGTGAACTTCCAGATGTTCAAGTTGGTTTTAGAAAAGGCAGAGGAACCAGAGATCAAATTGCCAACATCTGCTGGATCATGGAAAAAGCAAGAGAGTTCCAGAAAAACATCTATTTCTGCTTTATTGACTATGCCAAAGCCTTTGACTGTGTGGATCACAATAAACTGTGGAAAATTCTGAAAGAGATGGGAATACCAGACCACCTGACCTGCCTCTTGAGAAACCTATATGCAGGTCAGGAAGCGACAGTTAGAACTGGACATGGAACAACAGACTGGTTCCAAATAGGAAAAGGAATACGTCAAGGCTGTATATTGTCACCCTGCTTATTTAACTTATATGCAGAATACATCATGAGAAACGCAGGGCTGGAAGAAGCACAAGTGGGAATCAAGATTGCTGGGAGAAATATCAATAACCTCAGATATGCAGATGACACCACCCTTATGGCAGAAAGTGAAGAGGAACTAAAAAGCCTCTTGATGAAAGTGAAAGAGGAGAGTGAAAAAGTTGGCTTAAAGCTCAACATTCAGAAAACAAAGATCATGGCATCTGGTCCCATCACTTCATGGGAAATAGATGGGGAAACAGTGGAAACAGTGTCAGACTTTATTTTCTTGGGCTCCAAAATCACTGCAGATGGTGACTGCAGCTGTGAAATTAAAAGATGCTTACTCCTTGGAAGGAAAGTTATGACCAACCTAGATAGCATATTCAAAAGCAGAGACATTACTTTGCCAACAAAGGTCTGTCTAGGCTATAGTCAAGGCTATAGTTTTTCCAGTGGTCATGTATGGATGTGAGAGTTGGACTGTGAAGAAAGCTGAGCACCGAAGAATTGATGCTTTTGAACTGTGGTGTTGGAGAAGACTCTTGAGAGTCCCTTGGACTGCAGGGAGATCCAACCAGTCCATTCTAAAGGAGATCAGTCCTGGGTGTTCTTTAGAAGGACTGATGCTTTGGCCACCTCATGGGAAGAGTTGACTCATTGGCAAAGACTCTGATGCTGGGAGGGATTGCGGGCAGGAGGAGAAGAGGACGACAGAGGATGAGATGGCTGGATGGCATCACCAACTTGATGGACATGAGTCTGGGTGAACTCCAGGAGTTGGTGATGGACAGGGAGGCCTGGTGTGCTGCGATTCATGGGGTCGCAAAGAGTCGGACACGACTGAGAGACTGAACTGAACTGAACTGAACTGATGCCTTCCTTCTGAAGACTCCTTGCTCTATTTCCTTATCTATAATATGAGGTTAATATTAATGTATACCTTCAGAGGTTGTATGAGGAGTTAATATATGTGAATCTCTCAGAATAAAACAAAATTGCTTCACTCTTCACCCCCAGCCAAAATGATTGGTCTTGGGATGATCAGTTGACCCAAGCGTGGCCAATTACAATCTTTCCCCGAACATTTTGGAATTTGAAATTGAGAGGGGCTAGCCTTTCCTTGGGAGAAGGCAATGGCACCCCACTCCAGTACTCTTGTCTGAAAAATCCCATGGATGGAGGAGCCTAGAGGGCTGCAGTCCATGGGGCCACTGAGAGTCGGACACAACTGAGCGACTTCACTTTCACTTTTCATTTTCATGCATTGGAGAATGAACTGGCAACCCACTGCAGTGTTCTTGCCTGGAGAATCCCAGGAATGGGAGACCCTGGTGGGCTGCTGTCTCTGGGGTCCCACAGAGTCAGACACGACTGAAGCGACTTAGCAGCAGCAGCAGCAGCAGCAACCTTTCTTTGAGAACTTGGACTGTGAGATGTAATGTGCAAGATGTTTTGGCATCCATGTTTCCCCTCATTTGGAGCAGAGAAGAACAGGGAATTGATAAGCAGAGTGAAAAGCAAGCATTTATATTTATAATCCATTTTTTGCTAATGCTAGTTTGAGATTTTTTGTTGTTGTTGTGACCCTAATCAATACAGCCAATACAAATGCTGTGCTTCAATCTTATTTATTTAATGTATATCATTCATACATGGGCCTGCCAAGAATCTGCCTGCCAGTGTATGAGACACAAGGGCTCTATCCCTGGGTTGGGAAGATCCCCTGGAGGAGGAAATGGCAACCTACTCCAGTGTTCTTGCCTGGAAAATCCCATGGACAGAGTAGCCTCATGGTCTATAGTCCATGGGACTGCAAAGAGTTGGACATGACTGAGAAGAAATGCACACTCATACATAAATGGTACGCTGGAAAATGATGTCCATAAAGCAGGTAAATGATACTCCATTAGGATCTTTCCCAACATGTTAAAAAAAAAAAAAAAAGGATCTTTCCCAACATGTTAATGTTTTGAAGTGACTGATAATAAACTTTTAGCAATAAATGAAGACTTTTTTTAAAAAAAAGCTGACAATTTCATAGAAATGCCATCCTTTATTGTACACACAAGTGTCTTCCTTTAGTGAATAAGTGATTACTGACTTCAAAACTACTGTATTTTCCCCTGAGCTATGTAGAAAGGCTGCAAGTGCAGATGAAGAAGCTGCAAAGATATTTTCACAGGTTTTCCATAAGAGGGCTTGACAGACTTTCCTTAGCTTCCTTGTTTCTTCTCCAGCTTCCTAACTGTATCTCTCGTGACTCTGCTTTCTGCAAAAGAAGCAAGCTGAGTTTATTTCTCAGTGTTCCCTCTGCCTAAAATGTAGTACTTTTTTCAGGTTGACTGGCTAAGTCCTACTTGTCTCTTAGCCCAAGTCTTCCCCTGGGAAGACTTGCCAACCCCTAATCTAGGTTAGATTATCTTGCCTTCAAAATCCTATGCACTTCCAAAGCAATTCATTACCCACTACCAACACTTATCCCCCATTATTGTAATTACTTGTCTAGTAGCTGTCTTCCTCACTAGATTCTCAGCTCCATGAGGGCAGAGGTTGGTCTCATTTACCAGTGTATCCCAGCTTCTAGTACAGTGTCTGGTTTATGCAAAGTGGCCTCTAAGTAAAATAGAACATTAGAAATCTCTGCTGCTGCTGCTAAGTCGCTTCAGTCGTGTCCAACTCTGTGGGACCCCAGAGACGGCAGCCCACCAGGCTCCCCCGTCCCTGGGATTCTCCAGGCAAAAACACTGGAGTGGGTTGCCATTTCCTTCTCCAATGCATGAAAGTGAAAAGTGAAAGTGAAGTCTCTCATTCGTGTCCAACTCTTAGCAACTCCATGGACCATAGCCTACCAGGCTCCTCCAACCATGGGATTTTCCAGGCAAGAGTACTGGAGTGCAGTGCCATTGCCTTCTCCGTTAGAAATCTCTACTTTCTATCTTTCCTACAAATAATTTATCAAGTACATTTCTTTTGAAAATGTAAATGGAAAACTACCAGAGTAATAAATTCTCATTTCAAGAGATTTCGAAAATGTGGAAAATGATACAGAAAAATACAAAGGTTGTCTATAATCCACCATGTTGTCTATAATACCAAATATTGCCTATAGTACCATGTCTATAACACCAAAAAGATAAATATTTTGATGTTTTTCTTTTCAATTTTCTGTGTATAGATACACCACATACATGTATGTTTTTGTTAGTTTTATCTTTAAAATAAATAATAACTTCTTCTGTCCTAAGAATTAGAGTTATACAGAACATAGATTAAAAACTCAAAGTTGTCCTTTAAGCCTTCCTTCAATTGCTAACAGTTGGTTCACTTTTTTCCTCCAGCTTTATTGAAATATAATTGGCATATAACATTACACAAGGTTAAGGCATGCAACATGATTTGATATACATATATACTGTGAAATGATTACCACAATAAAGTTAACACATCCATCACCTCATATTGTTACTTTTTTAAAAATTGAAGGATAATTGCTTTACAGTAGTGTATTGGCTTCTGCATACAATATTGAGAATCAGTCATAACTATATATATACACATATCCCCTCTCTCTTAAGCCTCCCTCCCCTGCCCACCCTCCTTCCCTGCCCATCCTGCCCCTCTAGGTCATCACAGAGTGTCCTAGGGTGGGCACCCTGTGCTATAATGTTTTTATTTTGTGTGTGGGGGTGGATTCCATTTTTTTAAAGCAAAATTGGAATCATACTGCATGTATCAGTGGTTTTGAATTTATTTTACCCTGCTCCATAGTAAAAGCATATATTTTACATTACAACCCAGTGATACACACACATACATGGATGTATGTTCACATACTCACACATTGGTATATGACTGAAATTTAAACATTTCAGGAAACAATATATACTCTTATGATATACTCATATTCTCTAGTCTAGTCTATATCCATTTGTTTCTTTGTATAAAAACTGTACCTCCAGAGCTCATTCTGAGCTGTCAGAGCCCCAGGAGGGTGAAGAAGAATTCATGTTGGGAAGACAGCCAGCCAGTGGGGAGACGGAGTGTCAGAGCCCAAGTAGGTTGAGCAGGGTGTCTCCATGGAGAAACAGTCTTGCATGAACTGTCAGAACCTGAATATTGTGAGAAGTGCAACCATGTGGAAGGGGTAACTCAGCCTGGGGTGTCAGAGTCTAAATGCTATGAGGAGAGTATCCACATAAGGGAGGAAGCAGCAGTCATGGGAGATTAGTTACATACAAGGGGCATAATCAAATAAGTAAATTTATAATTTATTCAGAATGTCAACCAGGTTTCTCACTACCAGGGGAAGGAGTTACAAATACAGAAAGAGAAAAATTAAAAGGAACCCTATGGTGTTACACTATACTGGAAGGTTTTTGTGTATTCAGAACTGACTACTTAATTTGTAGGGCCCTGTGCAAAATGGAGATGGAGGGTTCCTTGTTCAAAATTTAAAATTTCAAGATGGTGAAAGCAGAGTTTTAAACCAAGTTTCAGCTGTGTTTCTAAGTATGGGGTTCAGTGCAACCACACAGGTCTCATACCCATGATGCCAGCTCTGGGTGTACTCATAGTTTTTCTATCTACATAGATTGAAATGTAAATCTGTATTTACTAGTAATTATGAAATATGATACGTAATTTAAAATATATAATATTCCCTACTCTGACCATGAAAAGATTTGAGATCAGAAACACCCCAATAGCAATAGCACATCTCGTACCTAGATCTTGGCTTCTAAACACCAGTCTCTACTAAAAAGAACCAGAGTTCCTTAGAAAATGGTCTGAAACAAGCCTGGGGCAGGAAAATAGATGACTCTAGATCTACGCCAGAAGGCAATGCTCAGAGAAAGTGAGGCATGTTGAAAGAACACAAGGGTTGGTGTGAATGGGCTCTCATTTACAAACCTGGAAAATTTGAGCATCAAAATAAATCATTATGAAAAAAGTAAATACATTCAAGATAATGAGAGCCAGGTTGCTCACTATTTGAGAAGGATGTTAGAGATAAGGAAATGGAGAAAACTATTGAATAAAATAAGAAGCCGTAAGTCCATATTTACATTAATTAATAGATAAATAATTTGAAAGTTTGACATCATGAGTTATATACATTCTCAAGAATCTCCCTACAAAACACTTATTAATAAGTAATTATTAATAAAGACACACTACAATGGAGAAAACAGATACCATCTTAATGAAGTGATCAAAATAAAATAACATCACCATAACTAATCAGAATCCTGCTCCCGCTGACAGGTTACAAATAGAGAACATGGATATTCCTACCAAAAATGAGTTTGACTGAGGAAACATTGAAATTCCAAAATGTGAGACATTCTATATTCTTTAATCTGCAAAAATGCATCATGAAAATCAAGGAAAGACTATTTCAGAATAAGAGAAGAAAGAGGCATCACAATCTAAAGACAATATCATCTTGGATTGCTCTGTTTATTCTAAGGAACATTTGGCAAAACTTCAATAGCTTCTGAAATAGAAGATCCCTATGCACGAGTGTTAATTTTCTGATTTTGATAGTTGTATTGTGATTACATAGGAGAATGTTTATAGGAAATGCACACGAATATACTAAGGAATGGGCTTCCCAGGTGGTGCTAGTGGTGAAGAACAAGTCTGCCAATGCAGGAGACGTAGAGATGCGGGTTCCATCCCTGGTTTTGGAAGATCCCCTGGAGGAGGGCATGGCAACCCACTCCAGTATTCTTGCCTGGAGAATCCCATGGACAGTAAAGCCTGGTGGGCTACAGACCATTGAGTCGCAAAGAGTCAGACACGACTGAAGCAATTTTGCACACATGCATATACTAGGGAATAATGACACATCTAAGGAAAAATGGCACATTGCATCAGCGACTTACTCTCAAATAGTTCGATGGACAGAGAATGTTGCCTACCGTTTCAGTAAACAAAGAGAATATTGTGGCCATAAAGCCATCAGTCACTGCAACCATACCCAAAGGTGTACCCTGAGGGGTATTTCTTCCTGAGGGGAAGAAATACAGAAAACTGGCCCTAGATTGTTAAGATCCATATCAAAGGAATAATTTTAACAAGCCAAGACTCTTGCATACATAGAAAAAGCCCACACTCATTAACCTGATATGTCTGTTTTTCCTATGTGATTAGCAGTAATCTTTTAAGGTTTGACTACGTTTTTTTCTGCAAAATTTCCTGTATATCTTGGCTCCTCCCTTACCTCTTTGGGAGAGTCATCAAAGCTGTCTGAGAGGCTGATTTCCCAAGCTAGAGTCCTCAATTAATGTCCTCGAGTGAAGCATATTCTCAGTTTTTAGGTTGCGAATTTTTTTCAGTCGAAAGTTTCAGTGCTTTACCAAAAAAAATATATAGGTCTATGAAGTTAACTTCATTGACTAATAACCTTATCAAGAAAAGAAACAAGGGTACTTTATTTTTTCCTTTCTTATATTTTAATTTTATTGGAGTATAGTTGATTTACAGTGTTGTATTAGTAACAAAGACAAAAGACCCTGTGTACTAAGACCCACCCAGCACAGCCAAATAAATAAATAAAAATAATTTATTTAAAAAATGATAATAAAATAAAATGGACAACAGTATATTAGAATTGTAAAAACAGTGAACAATGGCTGTCTTCAGTGAATACTGCTTTTTTGGGATGTATACTGATAAGTTATCTATCAGTTATTGTTGTTTAATTGCTATGTCATGTCTCTTTTGCCACTCCATGGACTGTAGCCCACCAGGCTTTTCTGTCCATGGGATTTCCCAGGCAAGAATATTGGAGTGGGTTGTCATTTCCTACTCCAGCAATCTTCCCAACCCAGGGATCAAACCTGCATATCCTGCATTGGCAGATGGATTCTTCTCCACTGAGCCAGCAGGGAAGCTCCATCTATTAGTTAGGAATTGATTATAGTCTCAGAGGAATATATTTCTGAAAATTGAGCATTGCCAATCTCTTATGTCTCTCTTGACATTTTAGGGATTGCTGCCAGAACTAGAGAGATCAACCTTTCTAGGTTGTTGGAGTTGTAGCACTGAAAAATCCCACTAAATAGGAAACTCCTCCATAGGATGGAAACAGATACTGAAAGCAAGACTGTTTTAGTGTCAAATGGCTCCAACACGAATTACCCCATCTATGTAGTCACTGATGGCTGTTTTTACTCCTAGGCTGATATTTGCAGCACTGATTACCAGTTCACAGTAAGGATCATTCATTTTGCCTTGTTGTTGTTCAGTCAGTCAGTTGCCCAGTCGTGTCCAGCTCTTTGTGACCCCATGGACTGCAGCACACCAGGCCTCCCTGTCCCTCACCATCTCCTGAAGTTTGCCCAAGTTCATGTCCATTGTATCAGTAATGCAATCCAGCCATCTCATCCTCTGACACCCTCTTCTCCTTCTGCCCTCAATCTTCCCCAGGATCAGGGACTTTTCCAATGAGTTTGCTGTTCATATCAGATGACCAAAATACTGGAGCTTCAGCTTCAGCATTAGTCCTTCCAACAAGTATTCAGGGTTGATTTTCCTTAAGATTGGTTTGATCTCCTTGCTGTGCAAAGGACTTTCAGGAGTTTTCTCCAGCACCACAGTTGGAAGGCATCAGTTCCTTGGCATTCTGCCTTCTTTACAGTCCAGCTCTCACAACCATAATGACCACTGGGATGACCATAGCCTTGACTATATGGACCTTTGTTGGCAAAGTAATGTCTGTGCTTTTCAACACACTGTCTAGGTTTGTCATAGCTTTCCTGCCCAGAAGCATTGTTGCCTTACTCTGATGCAATTTAAGTGGGCAATTTAAAAGCCTTGTAACCATTCACTTTTTGCTGTGCTTATTATGCTTCGTATCAAGATAGTACTAGTTTGGGGGGGAGGAACCAAGGTGGCGGAGGAGTAGGACGGGGAGAACACTTTCTCTCCCACAAATTCATCAAAAGAGCATTTAAACATCGAGTAAATTCCACAAAACAACTTCTGAATGCCGGCAGAGGACATCAGGCACCCAGAAAAGCAACCCAACTCTTCGAAAGGAGGTAGGAAAAAATATAAAAGACAAAAAAAAAAAGAGACAAAAGAGGGAGGGACGGAGTTCCGGCCCCGGAAGGGAGTCTTAAAAAGAGAGAAGTTTCCAAACACCAGGAAACCTTCTCACTGCCGAATCTGTGCCGAGCTTTGGAAGCACAGAGGGCAACATAACAGGGAGAAAAAATAAATAAACAATTAAAACTCGCAGATTGCAAGCCCTACGGTAACTCCCCCAGCGGAGAAGCAGCACAGACGCCTGCACACGCCATTAGCAAGCGGGGGCTGGGCAGGGAGGCGCGGCGCGGGCTGCATCGCTTAGAGTAAGAATCTGGCCAGAATACCCTGAGCGCTATCTGAGCGAAATAATTTGGGCTAGCAAACCAGACTGCGGGATATCTACCTCGCAAAAAGCCAGCCCTAACCTGAGACACTGCCAGGCCCGCACACGGAACAAAGGACTGAACAGAGATAGCCGGCTGCAGACCTTCCCCCTCCGGTGACAGGCAGCCAGAGCCGGAAGGGGGCAATTGCAGCCCCAGAGAGACATTATCTATAAAACTGTAAGCAGGCTTCTTTGCTAACTAAAACTTCTTGGGTTTCTGGACAGTCAACATCTGCCTGAGAAGGTGCGCCGGTTTTACACCCAGATAACCGAGTGGCGGGAAGGTGATAAGTCGCAGCATTGGCACTCGCCAAATACCTCATCACCTGAGCTGCTCAGACCTGGGAAGAGCACAAAACGCAGGCCCAACTGAGTCTGCGCCTCTGAGGACTACCCGAGTGCCTGAACCTGAGCGGCTTGGACCTGGGAGGTACATGCAGCCCAGGGCCGGCCTCGGATTGTTCCCGGCGGAACAACCTAGAGCCCGAGCAGTGTGGGCAGGGAGGCTACACGTGCCGTGAGCGGGGGCAGACCCAGTGTGGCTGAGGTACTGCGAGCCCACGCCAGTGTTATTTGTTTGCAGCATCCCTCCCTCCTCCCCACAGCGCGACTGAACAAGTGAGCCTAAAAAAAAAAAAAAGTGTCCTCCACCGTCCCCTTTGTGTCAGGGCGGAAACCAGACACTGAAGAGACCAGCAAACAGAAGAAGCTATAACAGAGGGAAACACCTTGGAAACTACAGGCAATAGATTAAAACCCCATGGTTACTATGGACTACATAGGAAGGGGCCTATAGATCTTGAGAAATATAAGTCGGACCAAGGAACTAGCCAAAAATGAACTGAACCCACAATACTCACAACAAAACCAGAGAAAGTCCTAGATATATTTTTACTATTTTTACGATCATTCTTTCTTTTCTTTTTTTTTTTAATTTAAAAAAAAAATTTTTTAAGTCCTCTATTGTTCCTTCAATTTTCACTTTTATAACATATTACTTTGCAAAAAAAAAAAAAAAAAACCCTATTTTTTTTCTTCTTCAGCAAACTTCATATATATATATTTTATGATTTTTGGACCTTGTTTTTTTGTTTTGTTTGTTTGTTTGTTTGTTTTTCTTCTTTTCTTTAACATTGTATTTTTGAAATTCCAAACTCTACTCCAGATTTTTAATTTTAGCTTTTTGGTATATGTTATCAATTTTGTACCTATAGTTTTTTTATAATTTCTGTGACTTTTTTTTTTCCTCTGTTTCTTTCTCTTCTTTTATATAACATTGTATACCTGAAATTCCAAACTCTACTCTAGATTTCTAATTTATGCTTTTTGGTATTTGATATCAATTCTGTACCTGTATTTTCTTTATAATTTTTGCGACATTGTTTGTTTTTTGTTTGTTTGTTTTCTCTATTTATTTTTCTTCTTCCTTTTTTTTTAACATTGTATTTTTGAAATTCCAAACTCTATTATAGATTTTTAATTTTTGCTTTTTGGTATTAGTTATCAATTTTGTACCTGTATTTTCTTTATAATTTTCGTGACCTTGTTTTTTTTTCTTTGTTCGTTTTTCTCTCTTTCTTTTCCTTCTTCTTTTCTTTAACACCGTATTTTTGAAATTCCAAACTCTACTCTAGATTTTTAATTTTTGCTTTTATGTATTTGTTACCAATTTTGTACCTTTAAGAACCCAATCTTCAGGACCCATTTTTCACTAGGGAGCGAGATTACTGGCTTGACTGCTCTCTCTCCCTTTGGACTCTCCTTTTTCTCCACCAGGTCGCCTGTGTCTCCTCCCTAACCCCTCTCTACTCTACCCAACTCTGTGAATTTCTGTGTGTTCCAGATGGTGGAGAACACTTAGGGAACTGATTACTGGCTGGATCTGTCTCCCCCCTTTTCATTCCCCCCTTTTATCCTTATGGCCACCTCTGTCTTCTTCCTCCTTCTTCTCTTCTCTGTATAACTCTGTGAGCATCTCTGAGTGGTCCAGTTGTGGAGTGCACATAAGGAAGTGACTACTGGCTAGCCCACTCTCTCCATTATTGATTCCACCTCATCTCATTTGGGTCACCTCTAACTCCCTCCTCCCTCTTCTCTTCTCCATGTAACACTGTGAACCTCTCTGAGTGACCCTCACAATAGAGAAACTTTTCATCTTTAATGTAGATGTTTTATCAATGGTGCTGTATAGAAGGAGAAGTTTTGAAACTACTGTAAAAATAAAACCGATAACTGGAAGCAGGAGGCTTAAGTCTAAACCCTGACTCCAGGGAACTCCTGACTCCAAGGAACATTAATTGACAGGAGCTCATCAAACGCCTCCATACTGACACTGAAACCAAGCACCACACAAGGCCTAACAAGTTCTAGGGCAAGACACACCAAGCAAATTCTCCAGCAACAAAGGAACACAGCCCTGAGCTTCAAGATACAGGCTGCCCAAAGTCACCCCAAAACCATAGACATCTCATAACTCATTACTGGACATTTCATTACACTCCAGAGAGAAGAAATACAGCTCCACCCACCAGAACACTGACACAAGCTTCCCTAACCAGGAAACCTTGACAAGCCACCTGTACAAACCCACACACAGCGAGGAAACGCCACAATAAAGAGAACTCCACAAACTGCCAGAATACAGAAAGGACACCCCAAAATCAGCAATTTAAACAAGATGAAGAGACAGAGGAATACCCAGCAGATAAAGGAACAGGATAAATGCCCACCAAACCAAACAAAAGAGGAAGAGATAGGGAATCTACCTGATAAAGAATTCCGAATAATGATAGTGAAATTGATCCAAAATCTTGAAATTAAAATGGAATCACAGATAAATAGCCTGGAGACAAGGATTGAGAAGGTGCAAGAAAGGTTTAACAAGGACCTAGAAGAAATAAAAAAGAGTCAATATATAATGAATAATGCAATAAATGAAATAAAAAACACTCTGGAGGCAACAAATAGTAGAATAACAGAGGCAGAAGATAGGATTAGTGAATTAGAAGATAGAATGGTAGAAATAAATGAATCAGAGAGGATAAAAGAAAAACGAATTAAAAGAAATGAGGACAATCTCAGAGACCTCCAAGACAATATTAAACGCTACAACATTCGAATCATAGGGGTCCCAGAAGAAGAAGACAAAAAGAAAGACCATGAGAAAATACTTGAGGAGATAATAGTTGAAAACTTCCCTAAAATGGGGAAGGAAATAATCACCCAAGTCCAAGAAACCCAGAGAGTCCCAAACAGGATAAACCCAAGGCGAAACACCCCAAGACACATATTAATCAAATTAACAAAGATCAAACACAAAGAACAAATATTAAAAGCAGCAAGGGAAAAACAACAAATAACACACAAGGGAATTCCCATAAGGATAACAGCTGATCTTTCAATAGAGACTCTTCAAGCCAGGAGGGAATGGCAAGACATACTTAAAATGATGAGAGAAAATAACCTACAGCCCAGATTATTGTACCCAGCAAGGATCTCATTCAAGTATGAAGGAGAAATCAAAAGCTTTTCAGACAAGCAAAAGCTGAGAGAATTCTGCACCACCAAACCAGCTCTCCAACAAATACTAAAGGATATTCTCTAGACAGGAAACACAAAAACGGGGTATAAATTCGAACCCAAAACAATAAAGTAAATGGCAACAGGATCATACTTATCAGTAATTACCTTAAACATAAATGGGTTGAATGCCCCAACCAAAAGACAAAGACTGGCTGAATGGATACAAAAACAAGACCCCTACATATGTTGTCTACAAGAGACCCACCTCAAAACAGGGGACACATACAGACTGAAAGTGAAGGGCTGGAAAAAGATTTTCCATGCAAATAGGGACCAAAAGAAAGCAGGAGTAGCAATACTCATATCAGATAAAATAGACTTTAAAACAAAGGCTGTGAAAAGAGACAAAGACGGTCACTACATAATGATCAAAGGATCAATCCAAGAAGAAGATATAACAATTATAAATATATATGCACCCAACACGGGAGCACCGCAGTATGTAAGACAAATGCTAACAAGTATGAAAGGAGAAATTAACAATAACACAATAATAGTGGGAGACTTTAATACCCCACTCACACCTATGGATAGATCAACTAAACAGAAAATTAACAAGGAAACACAAACTTTAAATGATACAATAGACCAGTTAGACCTAATTGATATCTATAGGACATTTCATCCCAAAACAATGAATTTCACCTTTTTCTCAAGCACACATGGAACCTTCTCCAGGATAGATCACATTCTGGGCCATAAAGCTAGCCTTGGTAAATTCAAAAAAATAGAAATCATTCCAAGCATCTTTTCTGACCACAATGCAGTAAGATTAGACCTCAATTACAGGAAAACTATTACAAATTCCAACATATGGAGGCTGAATAACACGCTGCTGAATAACCAACAAATCACAGAAGAAATCAAAAAAGAAATCAAAATTTGCATAGAAACGAATGAAAATGAAAACACAACAACCCAAAACCTGTGGGACACAGTAAAAGCAGTCCTAAGGGGAAAGTTCATAGCAATACAGGCACACCTCAAGAAACAAGAAAAAAGTCAAATAAATAACCTAACTCTACACCTAAAGCAACTAGAAAAGGAAGAAATGAAGAACCCCAGGGTTAGTAGAAGGAAAGAAATCTTAAAAATTAGAGCAGACATAAATGCAAAAGAAACAAAAGAGACCATAGCAAAAATCAACAAAACCAAAAGCTGGTTCTTTGAAAGGATAAATAAAATTGACAAACCATTAGCCAGACTCATCAAGAAACAAAGGGAGAAAAATCAAATCAATAAAATTAGAAATGAAAATGGAGAGATCACAACAGACAACACAGAAATACAAAGGATCATAAGAGACTACTATCAACAATTATATGCCAATAAAATGGACAACGTGGAAGAAATGGACAAATTCTTAGAAAAGTACAACTTTCCAAAACTCGACCAGGAAGAAATAGAAAATCTTAACAGACCCATCACAAGCATGGAAATTGAAACTGTAATCAAAAATCTTCCAGCAAACAAAAGCCCAGGTCCAGACGGCTTCACAGCTGAATTCTACCAAAAATTTAGAGAAGAGCTAACACCTATCCTGCTCAAACTCTTCCAGAAAATTGCAGAAGAAGGTAAACTTCCAAACTCATTCTATGAGGCCACCATCACCCTAATACCAAAACCTGACAAAGATCCCACAAAAAAAGAAAACTACAGGCCAATATCACTGATGAACATAGATGCAAAAATCCTTAACAAAATTCTAGCAATCAGAATCCAACAACACATTAAAAAGATCATACACCATGACCAAGTGGGCTTTATCCTAGGGATGCAAGGATTCTTCAATATCCGCAAATCAATCAATGTAATACACCACATTAACAAATTGAAAAATAAAAACCATATGATTATCTCAATAGATGCAGAGAAAGCCTTTGACAAAATTCAACATCCATTTATGATAAGAACTCTCCAGAAAGCAGGAATAGAAGGAACAAACCTCAACATAATAAAAGCTATATATGACAAACCCACAGCAAACATTATCCTCAATGGTGAAAAATTGAAAGCATTTCCTCTAAAGACAGGAACAAGACAAGGGTGCCCTTTTTCACCATTACTATTCAACATAGTTTTGGAAGTTTTAGCCACAGCAATCAGAGCAGAAAAAGAAATAAAAGGAATCCAAATTGGAAAAGAAGAAGTAAAACTCTCACTGTTTGCAGATGACATGATCCTCTACATAGAAAACCCTAAAGACTCCACCAGAAAATTACTAGAACTATTCAATGACTATAGTAAAGTTGCAGGATATAAAATCAACACACAGAAATCCCTTGCATTCCTATACACTAATAATGAGAAAACAAAAAGAGAAATTAAGGAAACCATTCCATTCACCATTGCAACGGAAAGAATAAAATACTTGGGAATATATCTACCTAAAGAAACTAAAGACCTATACATAGAAAACTATAAAACACTAGTGAAAGAAATCAAAGAGGACACTAATAGATGGAGAAATATACCATGTTCATGGATTGGAAGAATCAATATAGTGAAAATGAGTATACTACCCAAAGCAATTTATAGATTCAATGCAATCCCTATCAAGCTACCAACAGTATTCTTCACAGAGCTAGAACAAATAATTTCACAATTTGTATGGAAATACAAAAAACCTCGAATAGCCAAAGCAATCTTGAGAAAGAAGAATGGAACTGGAGGAATCAACCTACCTGACTTCAGGCTCTACTACAAAGCCACAGTTATCAAGACAGTATGGTACTGGCACAAAGACAGAAATATAGATCAATGGAAAAAAATAGAAAGCCCAGAGATAAATCCACGCACATATGGACACCTTATCTTTGACAAAGGAGGCAAGAATATACAATGGATTAAAGACAATCTCTTTAACAAGTGGTGCTGGGAAATCTGGTCAACCACTTGTAAAAGAATGAAACTAGAATACTTTCTAACACCATACACAAAAATAAACTCAAAATGGATTAAAGATCTAAATGTAAGACCAGAAACTATAAAACTCCTAGAGGAGAACATAGGCAAAACACTCTCTGACATACATCACAGCAGGATCCTCTATGACCCACCTCCCAGAATATTGGAAATAAAAGCAAAAATAAACAAATGGGACCTAATTAACCTTAAAAGATTCTGCACATCAAAGGAAACTATTAGCAAGGTGAAAAGGCAGCCTTCAGAATGGGAGAAAATAATAGCAAATGAAGCAACTGACAAATAACTAATCTCAAAAATATACAAGCAACTCCTACAGCTCAACTTCAGAAAAATAAATGACCCAATCAAAAACTGGGCCAAAGAACTAAATAGACATTTCTCCAAAGAAGACATACAGATGGCTAACAGACACATGAAAAGATGCTCAACATCACTCATTATCAGAGAAATGCAAATCAAAACCACTATGAGGTACCATTTCACACCAGTCAGAATGGCTGTGATCCAAAAGTCTACAAATAATAAATGCTGGAGAGGGTGTGGAGAAAAGGGAACCCTCTTACACTGTTGGTGGGAATGCAAACTAGTACAGCCACTATGAAGAACAGTGTGGAGATTCCTTAAAAAACTGGAAGTAGAACTGCCTTATGATCCAGAAATCCCACTGCTGGGCATACACACTGAGGAAACCAGAAGGGAAAGAGACACGTGTACCCCAATGTTCATCGCAGCACTGTTTATAATAGCCAGGACATGGAAGCAACCTAGATGTCCATCAGCAGATGAATGGATAAGAAAGCTGTGGTACATATACACAATGGAGTATTACTCAGCCATTAAAAAGAATACATTTGAATCAGTTCTAATGAGGTGGATGAAACTGGAGTCTATTATACAGAGTGAAGTAAGCCAGAAAGAAAAACACCAATACAGTATACTAACGCATATATTTGGAATTTAGAAAGATGGTAACAATAACCCTGTGTACGAGATAGCAAAAGAGACACTGATGTATGGAACAGTCTTATGGACTCTGTGGGAGAGGGAGAGGGTGGCAAGATTTTGGAGAATGGCATTGAAACATGTAAAATATCATGTATGAAACGAGATGCCAGTCCAGGTTCGATACACGATACTGGATGCTTGGGGCTAGTGCACTGGGACGACCCAGAGGGAGGAGGGAGGAGGGTTCAGGATGGGGAACACATGTATACCTGTGGCGGATTCATTTTGATATTTGGCAAAACTAATACAGTTATGTAAAGTTTAAAAATAAAATTTTAAAAAATAAATAAATAAAATAAATAAATAAAAGATAGTATTAGTTTAACTTTCAGTATTGTGTATATTGTGACCATATTCTCTAAGAATTCAGATAATGAGAATGAACAATGAAAATACCTACACCAGTATGACCTAAACATCACTGAAAAAAAAAAGTTAAACAACTGTGATTATTTTAATAAGAGACAGATAAAAGGAGCCATGTAGCAGGACTAAAAAAGTAAATGACAAAAACAGAGCATACTACACAATTTGCAGAAAAGAATTTGAGATTAAACGTGGTGAAGAGGAAGTGAAAGCTCTGACTCTGAGAGTCTCACCAATCAAGACTGAGAAAGGCAAAAACTTCTAAATTCATCAAAAGTTACCTCCTCTCCCCCAAAGACATCAATACTCAGTTTAAAATAGACTGAGCTGTTAGTTAAGCCATGGTAAACAAGCTAACAAGGATTAATATGCATTATTTGGGGTGAGACAGAGGCTTTAGAAGGAGGAGTATATGTATACCTAGCTGACTCCCTTCCTGGTACAGCAGAAACGAACACAACATTGTAAAGCAATTATACTCCAATAATAAATAAATGCATTATATTTTTCTAAACCCTTTTATATAAAATAGAAATCTATTTTAAAATATTTTATATAAAATTAATAAAACACATGTGTATAGTTTACATGCTGGCATGCTTAGTCGCTGCAGTGTCTGATTCTTTTCGACCCAATGGACCATAGCCCTCCAGGCTCCTCTGTCCATGGGATTTCCCAGGCAAGAATACTGGAGTGGGTTGCCATGCCCTCCTCCAGGGGATCTTCCCAACCCAGGGATCAAACCTGTCTCCTGCATTGGTCAGGAGACTCTAGTCAGTCACTCTAGCATTGGCCATTCTTTCACTAAATATTTACTAAATTCTTGCTATATGCCAGATACTGTGTCAGTGTCTAAGTTTACAGCTGTAAAAAGGCAAACAAATTTCCCTTCTCAGGGAAACTATAGTCTAAAGGGGTATTCAGCTGAGATAACAGACACTGTAATATATTGTGTGATGAGTGCTAAGAGAAAGGAAATGACCTAAGAGCACAGAAGCAGAGCAAGGAAGGCTTCCACTAGAATGGAAATCTGGAAGATGAATATGAATCAGCCAGAGGAAGCTGGGGGTTGGGGAAAGGGCAGAGAGAAGCATCCTCCAGTCCCTAAATGAGGTCAGAGAGAGCACAAGTAGGGAACTATGAAGTTTCCTATCAATTTTTTTTCTAGCATCAGCAAATATCCATATTTGCTGTGTCCCTTATGAGAGATACAAACAGCAGTGGATAATCCTGTGAGTGGTTACAATACAGTGGGAATCTAAGACATAAAAAGTTAAATATTAACACAGGAGAACAAAGCAGCACAAGAGATGTCACAAGTTAAGATATGAATTCAGTTAACTTTTTTCCTGGCCTCTTCTTTATTTTTTAAATTTTTATTGGGGTATAGTTGATTTACAATGTTGTGTTAGTTTCAGGTGTACAGCAAAGTAAATCTGATATAGATATAGATATAGATATAGATATAGATATCTCCACTCTTTTTTAAGATTCTTTTCCCATATAGGCCATTACAGAGTGTTGAGTAGTGCTCCCCATGCTACCAGTAGGTCCTTGTGTGCATGCATACAGGCTAAGTCCATTCAGTCATCCCTGACTCTTTGTGACCCTATGGACTGTAGCCCGCCAGGATCCTCTGTCCATGGGATTCTCCAGGCAAGGATACTAGAGAGGGTTGCCATGCCCTCCTCCAGGGAATCTCTCTGACACAGGGATAGAATTTGAGTCTCTTAAGTCTCCTGCACTGGCAGACAGATTCCTTACCATGAGCGCCACCTGAGAAGCCCACAGTAGGTCCTTATTAGTTATCTATTTTATATATAGCAGAGTGTATATGTCAGTCCCAGCCTACCAACTTACCCCTTGTCTCCCTTACCCCCTGGTAGGCCTGCTGCTGCTGCTGCTGCTGCTGCTAAGTCGCTTCAGTTGTGTCCAACTCTGTGCGACCCCATAGATGGCAGCCCACCAGGCTCCCCCATCCCTGGGATTCTCTAGGCAAGAACACTGGAGTGGGTTGCCATTTCCTTCTCCAATGCATGAAAGTGAAAAGTGAAAGTGAAGTTGCTCAGTCGTGTCCGACTCTTTGCGACCCCATGGACTGCAGCCCACCAGGCTCTTCTGTCTATGGGATTCTCCAGGCCTGACGTGCTACAATTCATGGGGTCACAAGAGTCGGACACGACTGAGCGACTCAACTGAACTGAACTGAACCATAAGTCTATTTTCTACATCTGTAACTCTATTTCTGTTTTGTAAATAAGTTCATTTGTAGCCTTTTTTTAAAATGCCACATGTGATATCATATGATATTTGTCTTTCTCTATCTGACATTTCTCTCAGTATGACAATCTCTAGATCTATCCATGTTGCTGCAAAAAGCATTTCATTGTTTTCATGGCTGAATAATAATTTATTGTACATATGTACCACATCTTCTTTTTCCATTCCTCTTTTAAGGGACATTTAGGTTTCTTTCATGTCCTGGCTATTATAAACAATGCTGCAATGAACATTAGGGTGCATGTATCTTTTCAGGTTGGGATCTTCTTGATGGATCATATGGTAAAGAATCTGCCTACAATGCAGCAGACCCAGGTTCGATCCCTGGGCTGGGAAGATCCCCTGGAGAAGGGAATGGCTACTCAGTCCAATAGTCTTGTCTGGAGAATTTCATGTACAGAAGAGCCTGACAGCTTACAGTTCATGGGGTCACAAAGAGTCAGATACAACTGAGAGACTAACACTGTCTTTTCAAATTATGATTTTCTCTGGATATATGCCCAGGAGTGAGATTACTGGATCATATGATAGCTATAGCTATATATTTTTCGTGCTTTAAGGAACCTCCAGAGTGGCTGTACTAGTTTACCTTCCCATCAACAGTGTAGGAGCATTTTCTTTTCTCCACATCCTCTCCAGCATTTATTGTTTGTAGATGTTTTATCTATTTAAATTTTTTCTGGCTGAGCTGGGTCTTCAGTGCTGAGTGAGGGCTTTCTCTAGTTGTGGGGAGTGGGGCCTGCTCTTTGTGGCGGTACACAGGCTTCTCATTGCAGTGGCTTCTTTTGTTGCAGAGCACAGGCTTTAGGCACACAGGCTTCAGTATTTGCAGCTCGTGGGCTCTACAGTGCAGGTAAGTGGTTGCAGCATACCTGCTTAGTTACTCTGAAGCATGTGGGATTTTCCCAGACCAGGGATCAAAACCACCTTCCCCTGCATTGGCAGACAGATTCTTAACCACTGGACCACTAAGGAAGTCCCTGTTTGTAGGCTTTTTGATCATGGTCATTCTGACTGGTGTGAGATAATACCTAATTATAGTTTTAATTTGCATTTCTCTAATAGTGTTGTTGGGAGAAGGCAATAGCACCCCACTCCAGTACTCTTACCTGGAAAATCCCATGGATAGAGGAGCCTGGTAGGCTGCAGTCCATAGGGTCGCTAGGAGTCGCACACGACTGAGCAACTTCACTTTGACTTTTCACTTTGATGCATTGGAGAAGGAAATGGAAACCCACTGCAGTGTTCTTGCCTGGAGAATCCCAGGGACGGGGGAGCCTGGTGGGCTGCCGTCTGTGGGGTCGCACAGAGTCGAACACGACTGAAGCGACTTAGCAGCAGCAGCAGCAGCAGCAATAGTGTTGTTGAGCATGTTTCCATGTGCTTTTTAATCATCTTCATGTCTTATTTGGAGAAATGTCTATTTGGATCTTCCCACCTTTTGATTGGATTGTTTGTTTTTTTGATATGGAGCTGTTTGTACATTTTGGAAATTAATCCCTTATCAGTTGCTTGGTTTGCAAATCTTTTCTCCCATCCTAAGGGTTGTCTTTTTGTTTTTTTATGGTTTTCCTTGCTTCACAAAAGCTCTTAAGTTTAATTGGGTCCCATTTGTTTATTTTTGCTTGTATTTTCATTACTTCAGGAGGTAGATCAAAAAAGATTTTACTGCAATTTATGTCATAGAGTGTTCTTTGTATATTTTCCCCTAAGAATTTTATTGTATCCAGCCTTACATTTAAGTCTTTAATCCTTTTGAGTTAATTTTTACATGTGATGTTAGGATGTGTTCTGATTTTATTCTTTTATATGTAGCTGTTCAGTTTTCCCAGCACCAATTACTGAAGAGACTGTCTTTTCTCCTTTGTATATGCTTGCTTCTTTCTCATAGATTAGGTGACCATTAGGTATATGAGTTTATTTCAGGGCTTTCCATCCTGTTCCACTGATCTATAATTCTGTTTTTGCACCTACAGTACCAAACTGCTTTGATGACTAGTTTTGTAGTACAGCTTGAAGTCAGGGAAACTGATTCCTCCAGCTCTGTTTTCCTTTTTCAAGACTGCTTTGGCTATTCATGGTCTTTTGTGTGTGTCCATACAAATTGTAAAATTTTTTGTTCAAATTCTGTGAAAAATACCATTAGTAATTTGATAGATTGCATTGAGTCTATAGATTGCTTGGGGTAGTATAGTCATTTTCACAATACTGATTCTTTCAATCCAAGAATATGGTATGTCTCTCCACGTATGTTTGTTTCATCTTTTTATTTCTTTCATCAGTATCTTATAGTTTTCTAAAAATATGTCTTTTGCCTCCTTAGGTAGCTTTATTCCTAAATATTTTATTCTTTTTTGAAGTGATGGTAAATGGGATGATTTCCATGATTTATCTTTCTAATGTTTCATTGTTAGGTATAGGAATACAAGAGATTTCTGTGTATTAATGTCACATCCTACAGTTACTATTTTAAGTGACTTAGCTCAATGCTTCTACATTATAATTTGAAACTTTTGGAGGAAAATGAATGTGCATAAAAATTGGAAGAACAGTATAATGAAGATCCATATTCCTCCCTACCTAGATTCACCAACTGTTGATATCTTGCTACACCTGCTTCATCTCTCTCCATATGTGTACTCACACTTCCCTTTTGCCAAAACATCTGAAACTAGGTTTCAGGCATTCTACATTACCCTTGAAAATGTCAGTCTGAATTTCCTAAGAACTGAAATATTTTCCTACAAGAACACAATGCCCTAACTACACCTAAGAATATCATCATGAATTCAATCACATCACCCGACATTTAGTTAACACTCAAATTTTCCCAAGTGTTCACCAAATGTCCTTTATAACTGTTCCCCCCAACTATCACATTTAAGAGTTCTTCTGTACCTTGTAATGTACTTCTACTGTGCCTGGAAAATAACTTATTTTCGCCTTTTTCCTCTCCTTAAAGATTAGTTATTCATTGTTCTATTTGGACTTACTGGATCTGCAATGAATGGTTTATGATTGGATCTGTGAAGAAAACAATTTGGAAAGCATTTCAGGATTGGCGATCACATCACAAAAGTAGCCTCTAGGTGTCCTCCTTGGATAGAAGAAATCTGTAGCTATTTGTTACTGAGGACTTTTCCAGAGCACTCATTTGAAGACATACATTTTTCTTTGGTCAACATAGATCAAAGAGTGTAATAATGCCTCAGAATTCTAAACAGAACATAAATAAAGCTCAGTTTATATGGTTCTAGAAACATCTGGCACACATGAACTAGGTTGCATACTAGGAGATGTGAGGATAATAAATCAGTCACAGGGCAAAAATAAGCCAGTGTAAATATTCAGACTTGTTTCCCCCACTTCCATCCCTTCAAAAAAAAATTGTGTATTTATTTATTCATGTTTGGTTGTGCTGGTCCATCCCTATTTAAAAGGGTATTTTTATTGCTCAATATTGTGCCTTTTTTATAACTCCTCAGTTAAATGGGCAGAGGAAATGGAGGCATAGAGAAATGAAATTATTTGCCTAAAGATCACACATCTAGTAAGTAGCAGAGTTAACGTTCAACTCAGGTGGTTTGGCTTCACAGTCCATGAACTTCTGCTTTTCACAATGCTATCAAGCCATTACAAAGAAATGAGTTCATCTCAATTGTTATCATTCTTTTTCTTCACAGATACTACAACAAGGTCATAATATAAGATGAAAATAGTGCAAGAGATCACTTAATCTTCATGTTCTACAGCAATCCGAACAATTTGAGTTCATTTTAGAATTTCCTTTCCTAAGCTGCTAAAACTTTATGTCACTGTATATGAGTTTGAACATTAAGGTTCTTATTTAAAATGGAATTGGTCCCCAGTCTGAAGTTGGTCCTGGAACCAACCCCAGGTTTTTTATGAATTTGAAGTAAACAGGATCTAAGGGCCAATCAGCACTTCTGTACCACCTCACTAAAGGGGAGGACTCCAGGAAAATGGGAAAGAAGAGGCTTGGAATGAGGCAGAGCTGATTGAACTGCCATTTATGCATCTGAATTCATTTCCTTATTGATAAAAATATTTTAAAGTCTCAAAGTAAAAAATTTGCTGTACTTAAGTCAAAGCAAAATACTTTGTTTAGATCTCCATTTCTCGTTTAGAAGAAAAGAGGCTAGGTAGACTGAAGGACTGGATCAACTCCAATTCTTCTCATCCCTTTCCCACACATAGCTCGCATAGACTATAGTCGTTTCAACTTGTTTCTGGAATGTCCTGAACATGGCAGAGATAGAACTATCTTTTTCCTGGAGAAAGAATATCAGTATATATTATTTACAAGGAAGTATACAGTCTTACCACTCCAGTACTCTTGCCTGGAAAATCCCATTGGACAGAGGAGCCTGATAGGCTGCAGTCCACGGGGTCGTGAAGAGTCGGACATGACTGAATGACTTCACTTTCACTTTTCACTTTCATGCATTGGAGAAGGAAATGGAAACCCACTCCAGTGTTCTTGCCTGGAGAATCCCAGGGACAGGGGAGCCTGGTGGGCTGCCGTCTATGGGGTCGCACAGAGTCCGACACGACTGAAGTGACTTAGCAGCAGCAGCAGCAGCAGCATACAGTCTTACTGGGCTTCCCAGCTGGCACTAGTGATAAAGAACCCACCTGCCAATGCTGGAAACATGGGTTGTGGGTTTAGTCCCTAGGTCAGAAAGATCCCCTGGAAGGAGAGCATGGCAACCCACTCCAGTATTCTTGTCTGGAGAATCCCATGGACAGAAGAGTCCAGCGGGCTGCAGTCCATAGGGTCTCAGAGTTAGACACAACTGAAAGGACTTAGCACGCACACATGCATACAGTCTTACAAACATTTTGATCCCACACTCAACACTCCCAATGCTTTCATTCATTCATTCAACAATATTTATTGTTTGATTACTATGTGCCAGGCACTGTTCAAAGCAGCTGGGAGGTATCAGTAAACAAAAACAAGGATCCCTGCCTTCATAGACTATATATTGTTTCCTGAATTCCAGTTACATTTCTGAGTCCCTATCATTCAAACAATTTTTGTCTGGCTGTTTATTTGAGGAATATATGGACAAATGTGTCTTTCTTTAAAGCGTGTATCTCTAGGATTTCCCAGGTGGTCCAGAATCCACCTTTCAGTGCAGGGGGCTTGGGTTCGATCCCCGGTCAGAGAACTCTGTGTGTGTGCTCAGTCGTGTCCGACTCTTTGCAGCTTCATGAACTGTAGCCCAGCAGGCTTCTCTGTCCATGGAGTTTTCCAGGCAAGCATACTGGAGTGGGTTGCCATTTCCTTCTCAAGGGGATCTTTCTGACTGACCCAGGGATCGAATCCACATCTCCTGCATCTCCTGCATTGGCAGGTGGACTCTTTACCACTGTGCCACCTGGGAACTAAGATCCCACACATCGCCAGGGTACTAAGCTCTTGTGCCGCAACTAAGGCCTGACACAGCCAAATAAATAAATAAACATTTTTTTTAGTAAATAAAATGTGTCTCTAATAAAGGGATATTAATTATACTTGGTTTTATTTTTATCTATGACTTTAATAACCATTTCCAGCCTAGTTCCCAGGTGGTGTTTTTGAGCTGGGAGCAATTTTGCCCTCTAGGTAGGGTTGCCAAGTTTAGCAATTAAAAATACAGGCTGTCCAGTTAAATTTGGATGTCAGATAAACAGTGAATTTTTTTTTAGCATAAGTATGTCCCACATACATGTACATGTCCTGCATATTGTAGCTTTTCTGGCAATCCTACCTCTGGGTTTTGTATTGTCTGGAGACATGACTCAGGATGTGGTGCTATGAGAATCTAGTGGGTAGAGGCCAGGAATGCTGCTAAAGATTCTGTAAACACAGGATAGCCTCCTCCCACAACAAATAATTATCAGGCCTAAAATGTCAGTATTGCTGAGGTTGAGAAATCCTACTCTAAAATGATGATTTCCAAAAGAAAAGAGACAGATCAAATAAACTATTAAAATATAGTATAAAATATTTAACATTTTATAATATAAAATCAATTTTTTGGCACTCAGCCTTCTTCATGGACCAACTCTCACATCTATACATGACTACTGGAAAAACCATAATTTTGACTATGTAGAGTTAGGCCAGTGGTCAGTAGTATTCCTGTGAAACAATAGGAACAGTAGACGGATCCACTTTAAGGATTGCCCACTCAGATGTTTTATTAGTTAATATCAGCTTTTTTCTTATATTAGTTAACACTAGCTGTTTTTTTTTTTTTTTTCTGTGCTTAGCACAATTCCTAGAACATAATAAGAGCACAACAATCTTTGTCCAGTGACTGAATGAAGGAGTTGGCCTGATACAGTGGTATCCTTAGAGTCAGATAAATCAGGGTGTACCTCACACCTGCCAGTGACCTGGGCCCCCAGTGACTTTGACAGCAGAAGTCACATCTTCATGGCTTCCAAAGCCCTCTGAAGGAGGAACAGCTCCTATGGTAGCCAAGGAGAAAGTGGGTGAACCACAGAATCTAGACAGTAAATATTCTTAGTTTTGTCTACTTAACACTAGCTGTTTCTTTAGTCAATAGTTCTCAAACATAAACGTGCATCAGGGAAGTCTACTACTGGACTAGTAGTAAACTACTGGAAGGTCTTGCTGGGTCCCACCTCCAGACTTCTCATTTGGGGTGGAGGCTGAAAATTTAGAGTTCTAATTTTTTTTCTGCACTACTTGTGGGATTTTTAGTTCCCCAACCAGGGATTGAACCTGTGCCCTTGGCAATGAGAGCCCAGAGTCCTAACCCTGGACCACCAGGGAATTCCCTTGGATTTCTAACGCGTTGCCAGGTGATACTGATGCTGCTGGTCTGGAACCATACTTTGGGAGCAATTTAGCCTTAGTCTTAGATGAATCCTCAGAATCTCTGTGGTTTAGCATAATCTTTCAGTTATCACATCAATCTCAAAATCCAGGATCTCTGGGTGACACAGTATTTTCCACTGGGTCTGGATATAGGTTCTCATGATCTGAGGATTTTTGAATTAGAAAAACAAGTTTTCTGTAAATTGTCCTTTTCCCTCCCCTACATTCAGTGGTGGAGCTGGGACATTACTACCCTCAGTAAAACAAACAAACCCCCATTTAGGAAAAGGAAGAACAGGAGATACAGTTGCTGTTTTTTTGCAATTGTGGAAAACAGCTGGACAGGCATTGTGCAGATATCTATCTTGGGGTGGAAAAAATTGTCCTTGATTAGACTATGGTCCTGCTCTTGGGTGGGATTCCTGTTACCATTTTTCTCTATAATTACTGGTTCCTTCTTCTGCAAGGCTCTCCCTTTCCCATTATCCTTCACGGTCACATCTGAAGGTGACGTTGAAGAATGCGTCATCTTTAGGTGCTTTCACCCTGTGCTCCCTGCCCATGCAAATAAGGAGGCTTGAGGGTTGTTTTAAAATTTCCTGATAGAGAGAAAAACATATGGACACCAAACGGGGAAAGAGGGATAGTGGGATGAACTGGAAGATTGGGATTGACATATACACACTATTAATGCTATGTATAAAGTAGACAGATAACTAATGAGAACCATAGTTCATGGAACTCTACTCAGGGCTCTGTGGTGACCTAAATGAGAAGAAAATCTAAAAAAGAGGGGATACATGTAAACATATAGCTAATTCACCTTGCTGTACAGTAGAAACTAACACAACATTATAAAGCAAATATTCTTGTCTGCTCAGTCACTCAGTCATGTCCGACTCTGCAACCCTTTGGGCTGTAGCCTGCCAGCCTCCTCTGTCCATGAGATTTTTCAGGCAAGAATAGTGGGTTGGCAGATCTCCAACATCCCTCCAGGGGATCTTCTCAACCTAGGGATCAAATCTACATCTCCTGAGTCTCCTACAATGCAGGAAGATTCTTTACCCCTGAGCCATTGGGGAAGAAAATCAACTATACTCAAATAGAAATTAATTTAAAAAATAAAATTTCCTGGATAGGCAAAAGCTTTATAGACTAGGCTTGTGTGTTCTTTATCAATATAATTCCCTCAAAAACTTGGATGTTCTGGTCTATTTGCTTTCAGAAAGACTCAGGTGCCAGTAATTACTTCCAAAGTTTTTACCTGACCTAGGGTTGCCAGATAAAATATTGGGTTTCCGGTGTTCTTATTTGCTAAATTTGGCAACCATATCTAGATGCAGTTTTCAGGGTCATCTTCTTTGCTTCTTTACTTCATGATTTGTTCTTTCACCTTTCACCTTAAGGGTTGGCAGAGAAGACCACATCCTTAATTACCTAGTTGCGACACAGCTGTCATGTTATTTACTCAACAGTCTCACTGAGCCTTTTTCGCTCAAGGCTTTTTCTACCTTATCCTTTGATATTTGGAATCTAGAAGCAGTAGGATTTCCCAGCCCGATAAAGTTCATGATATATGGGTTTTCCTCATCCTCTTTGACCACTGCTTGAATTTAGATCAGCTCACTTCTAACCTACACCCATCTCTCTCAAGAATAATAACTTGCCAAGAGTAGAAAGTTATAACTCAAAATACACTAGCATTCAAACTCTTTCCAACCACTCTCCCCAGAGCAGAGATTCTTGACCCAGGGATTCGTAACTTGGATGGTGTATTAAGTCAAGTTCTCTGGAAGCAAACCCTGAAATGAGGATTCATGTGCAAGTGATTTACTAATGAGTACAGGTCAGGAAGCAACAGGTAGAACTGGACATGGAACAACAGACTGGTTCCAAATAGGAAAAGGAGTACATCAAGGCTGTATATTGTCACCCTGCTTATTTAACTTATATTCAGAGTACATCATGAGAAACACTGGACTGGAAGAAGCACAAGCTGGAATCAAGATTGCCAGGAGAAATATCAATAACCTCAGATATGCAGATGACACCACCCTTATGGCAGAAAGTGAAGAAGAACTAAAGAGCCTATTGATGAAAGTGAAAGAGGAGAGTGAAAAAGTTGGCTTAAAGCTCAACATTCAGAAAATGAAGATCATGGCATGCGCTCCCATCACTTCATGGGAAATAGATGGGGAAACAGTGGAAACAGTGTTAGACTTTATTTTTGGGGGCTCCAAAATCACTGCAGATGGTGACTGCAGCCATGAAATTAAAAGACGCTTACTCCTTGGAAGGAAAGTTATGACCAACCTCGACAGCATATTGAAAAGCAGAGACATTACTTTGCCAACAAAGGTTCGTCTAGTCAAGGCTATAGTTTTTCCAGTGGTCATGTATGGATGTGAGAGTTGGACTGTGAAGAAAGCTGAGTGCCGAAGAATTGGTGCTTTTGAACTGTGGTGTTGGAGAACACTCTTGAGAGTCCCTTGGACTGCAAGGAGATCCAACCAGTCCATTCTGAAGGAGATCAGCCCTGGGTGTTCTTTGGAAGGAATGATGCTAAAGCTGAAACTCCAGTACTTCGGCCCCCTCATGCGAAGAGTTGACTCATTGGAAAACACTCTGATGCTGGGAGGGATTGGGGGCAGGAGGAGAAGGGGACGACAGAGGATGAGATGGTTGGATGGCATCACTGACTCGATGGACGTGAGTCTGAATGAACTCTGGGAGTTGGTGATGGACAGGGAGGCCTGGTGTGCTGCGATTCACGGGGTCGCAAAGAGTCGAACACGACTGAGCAACTGAACTGAACAGAACTGAACCAGGATTGAGGGAAAGTCAGAATAACAATAGAATGAAATTTTAGGCAAAGTTCCAGCCTCAGCTTGATCCCACTGGAGCATATGTTACATTCCCAAAGCAAAGAAACTGGGCTGCCCTACATCCTCACCTGTTAATGACTATGATTCACCCTTTAGGAACTGGAACACCCAAGTGTTTCCAAAGTGTTTCCAAAGTGTTTCCAAAGAAACTGGGCTGCCCTACATCCTCACCTGTTAATGACTATGATTCACCCTTTAGGAACTGGAACACCCAAGTGTTTCCAAATTTCTACATCTGTATACAAAGGGCTATAGTAGCCCAAGGATGGTGCTCTGAAATAAATCTCAGGTGAAAACTGGTAAAGCAAAGGTAATAGAAACTGTGGAATTAGCAGATGGAACCCCTGAAAAGGATCTGGGGAGATTGGGCAGAGTACCAACAGTGTCCACCAACATGGGAAACAAATTATATCTTTTTTAAAAGTTTTTATTTTACATTAGAGTATAGCTGATTAACAGTGTTGTGATAGTCTCAAGTAGGACAACAAAGGAACTCAGTCATACATAAACATGTGTCCATTCTCCCCCAAATCTCCTCAAATCCAGGATGCCACATAACATTGAGCAGAGTTCCCTGGGCTATACAGTAGGTCCTTGCTGGTTATCCATTTAAAATATAACAGTGTGTACATGTTGATCCCAAACTCCCTAACTATCCCTTTTCCCCATCCTTCCCCCACCCCCATAAGTTCATTCTCTAAGTCTGTGAGTCTGTTTCTACTTTGTAAATAAGTTCACTTGTATCATTTTTTTTTTTTTTTAGATTCTATGTATAAGGGATGTTATACAATATTTCTCCTTCTCTGACTTATTTCACTTGGTATGACAATCTCTAGGCCCATCCATTTTGCTGCAAATAGTGTTACTTCATTCTTTTCAATGGCTGACTAATATTCTGTTGTATGTATTACACTCCTTTATCTGTCAGTGTACATTTAGGTCGTTTCCACGTCTTGGCTATTGTAACCAGTGCTGCATGGAACATTGGGGTGCGTGTATGCTTTTGGACCATGTTTTTCTCCTGATATATGCCCAGGAGTTGGATTGTACAGTCATACGTTAGCTCTATTTTTAGTTTTTGAAGGAACCTCCATATTGTTCTCCATAGTGGCTGTATCACTAACCCTCAACTGAAAGTTAGCATTTCCTTTATTTATTATGAATGTAGGCAACAAATCACAGTAGTATTAGCAGCACCTGTGATTTATGTCCCAGGTATTTTCACATAATACTTGGATCATATAATATGGACTGTTTCAAAATTGGGAAAGGAGTATGTCAAGGCTGTATACTGCCACCCTGTTTAATTACCCTATATGCAGAGTACATCATGTGAAATGCCAGACTGGACGAATCACACCTGGAATCAAGATTGCCAGGAGAAATATCAGAAACCTCAGGTCTGCAGATGATACCACTGTAATGCAGAAAGTGAAGAGGAACTAGAGTCTCTTGATGAGGGTGAAAGAGGAGAGTGAAAAAGCTGGCTAAGAAGACTGAGTGCTGAAGAATTCATCCTTTCGAACTGTGGTGCTAGAGAAGACTTTGAGAGTCCCTTAAACAGCAAGGACATCAAATCTGTCAATCCTAAAAGGAAATCAACACTGATTATGAATTGGAAGGACTAATGCTGAAGCTAAAGCTCCAATACTTTGGCCACCTGATGAAAAGAGCCAACTTATTGAAAAAGACCCTGATACTGGGAAAGATTGAGGGCAGGAGAGGATCACAGAGGATGAGATAGTTGGATGGCATCACTGACTCAATCTATATGAGTCTGAGCAAATTCCATGAGATAGTGAAGGACAAAGAGTGGGATACAACTTAGTGACTGAACAACAACAACATTTTCATATAATATTATAGTTGTTGCATACATGTTGTAACATATCTCAAGATATTGTTTATACTCATCACTACTTTGAAATTACGGTAGTCCCAAGAAATGCTGTTGGCAGAATGGAGACCCAGGAGAGCTAATGGTATAGTTTTATTCTGCATCTGGAGGCTTGAGGTCCAGGAGAGCCAAGGATGTAAGTTCCAGCTTGAGTCTGAGTCCCAAGACAAAAGACCAATGTCACAGCATGAAGACAGTCAGGCAGAGAGTAAATGAATTCTCCCTACTCAGCATTTTTGTTCTAATCAGGCTTCCATTGGATGGGATGAGGCCTACCTACATTGGGAGGTCCATCTGCTTTGCTTGTCTACTGATTCAAATACTAATCTCATCCAGAAACACCCTCACAGACACACCCAGAATGTTTGATCAAATATCTGGGTACCTAGATACTTTGGTCGGTAGAGCATCAGAATTTTAATCTGAGGGTCCGGGGTTCAAGTCCTGTTCAAGCGCCTGCTGATGGGCTTCCCTGGTGGCTCAGATGGTAAAGCATCTGCCTGCAATGTGGGAAACCCAGATTCGATCCCTGGGTCGGGGAGATCCTCTGGAGAAGGAAATGGCAACCCACTCCAGTACTCTTGCCTGGAAAATTCCATGGATGGAGGAGCCTAGTAGGTGACAGTCCATGGGGTTGCAAAGAGTCAGACATGACTGAGCGACTTCACTTTCTCACTTTCTCTTTCTAGATACTTAATGGATTAAGATGCAAATATGTTACTGTGTCAAAGATATGACACAGTATATCTTTGTTTTTTGAAAGTATTTTGATAAGCATTTATCAATACACTTGGTATTCTTGTACACATTTTATTTTATACATTTAAAAATATTACTCTGGGGCTTCCCTGGGGGCTCAGTGGTAAACCATTCACCTGCCAATGTAGGAGACATAGGTTCAGTCCCTGGTCTGGGAAGATTCCACATGCCATGGAGCAACTAAGCCCGTGAGCCACAATTATTGAGCCTGAGCTCTAGAGCCCGGGAGCTGCAACTACCGAAGCCCACCAGCTGCCGGGAGCCAGCGTGAGGAACTCCACCCGTGGCAAAGGTCATGAGGAAGGAGGCTCGGCATATGCAAAGGTGGGATCGAGCCTCAGGAGTCCCCCTGGAAATTCTCGAGCATCTACCCCCAAAACCAGAGTCTGCCTACTTTACTGCTTTGTGCTCTCACCTACACCTCTGACTTTACAGGGGGCTGTCCCCTACCACCATCTCTCTCTCTCTGAAGAAGAGTTAACTTACAGCTCCAGTTAATAAAGTTCCTGGGCGTGACAAAAGTGTTTTAGTTTACAAACTCCTTTGGAAGTTCTCTAGCCTGCCTGAACAGGTTCTTCCGGCCACATGTGATCATTCACAGCCTCCCAACCGTGAGAGGCACGAGATGTTCTAAACTTTCTAAATACAGATTCCTTTGAGTAGTTAGAAGATTATTAGTATAGTATAGTGGGTTGATTAGAAATTATATTGGTGAAGGGTTTTCATTTATTGGGCCAATGTTTGCTGCTAAGTTTCCATATCCCTTACCTACTGTGTCCCTGGGAGTGTATTGATTAATATAGTTGGTGTATAGGAATGTAAGTAATAGCTTTAATGTTTGTAACCTTGGACCCTTGAGTTAATTCTTTTCTTGTTATAGCCCACCACACCTTTGCCCTATAGGAATGCAACTTTATCTAATGCTTTCGGAGGGTGGCGCCTGACTTTAGAATAATCACCTTTAGAGAAAAATAAGTTTTCTGAAGAAAGGGTCATAAAATGTTGACAGGCCTCCTGGCCAGAAGATGATGTAAATCACCTGAACTTTTGTATATGATAAGTTTGCAGGAAGAAAGTCTGGCTTCGATAAGGATCAAGGACTGCTGACCTTGCATGACTCCACCCCTTCCCCCATTATCCTCTATGCACAACTTAAGATATAAAAATTACTTTGAGAATAAAGTGTGGGCCTTGCTCACCGAACCTTGGTCTCCCCATGTTGTTCTTTCTCTCACCTTCTGGCTGAATTCCCATCTGGAGCCTGGAGGCTCGCCAAGCCTACTAATTTTGCCTGGGCTTCTAAGATCTGACCAGGGAGGCCTTAGTGTCTCCTCTCCTTCGGGAGAACAGGAGGACCCCTGTGGCCTATGTAGGTGGTGCAATCTCCTTGTCTTGGAGTTTTATTGATTTTCCACATAAACCAAGTTATTCAGCCTCTTTTCTCCAATGAATGTTTTCACTGAGCTATCCCTATTTAACCACTCTTTATATCTCTAATTAACACTTAATTAAGCTATTGTCGCCTGATCACCGACGCCGTCTCCCCTACAAATTCCCTGGATCCACCGGGGCTGGACCCCGGCAACCAGCCTTACAGCTCATGCTCTACAACAAGAAAAACCACTGTAATGAGAAGCCCATGCACTGCAACTAGAGAGTGGCCCCCAGTCACCACAATTAGAGAAAAGCCCACACATCAGTGAAGATCCAGCACAGCCAAAAAACTAAATAAAATTTTAGAATATTACTCTGAAAAGGGGTCTGTCAGCTTCACCAAATTGCCAAAGGGGTACATGGTACCAAAAGGAGAAAATGAAGGAAGGACGGAAAGAAGAAAGCAAAAAAAGAGAAACAGATGAAAAGATTGAACCTCTCTGCCCTGGAATTATAAATTCATTAAATCACACAGTCATCCTTCTAAGTTATTTCAAGTGACACCTTATCAAATCTTTTGTTAGTGCATAATATGCATCTCTATTTTCCTAGGTTTGTAATATCTGTTTTCTTACTTCCCACTGCTGATTCACTAAGCTCATCACAAATTTTAGGGTTTTGTTATGACAGCTATAGAGTGCTCATGAATGGGATATATGCCCTTTTAAAAGAGACCCCAGAGAAATCCCTTCCCCTTTCTACTATGTGAAGACACAGTAAAAAGATGGCCTTCTATGAACTAGGAAGCAGAGCCTTACCAGACACAGAATCTACCAGCACCCTGATCTCGGACTTCACAGTCCCTGAAGCTGTGAGAAATAAATTTTTGTTGTTTCTAAGCCACTTAGTCTATGGTCCTCTGTTATAGCAGCTGAGCAGATGACAGTGGCATTTCATCCATTTCAAGATACTATAGATCTGTATTGGTTAAGGTAAAACTGCTGTAATAAATAAATGTTCGATTTCAGTGGCTTAACAATAAAAACAACATTTTATGCAGTGTTCAGGATTCATGGCACATGGCTGTCCTTGGTGATTCTCCTGGGAAGCTCCTACCCAAGTTGTGATAGGTACCCAGATTCCTTCCATCCTACTATTCCATCATCTTTACCAGATGGATTCCCCAGCCAGCTAGAAAGAAAAAGAGAAATGAGGATTGTGCTCGAGAGGCTTTTATGGCTAGAACTCAGTCACATGACCCCACCTAACTGCAAGGGAAGCTGGGAAATATAGTAGCACTGTATATCCAAAGAGAAGAAATGGTTATTGTAAGGTTGCCAGATAAAATACAGTTACATTTAAATTTCAGATAAACAATATATATATATATTTTTTTTTAGTATAACTATGTCCCGTGTAATATTTGGGCATCTTATACTTTTTACATGCCAGATCTAATAATCCTAGTTTTGATGATCAGCTAACAGTCTTTGTCACAGGAACAGTGTCAGACTGACCTTTTGAACTCCTTAAGGCCTTGAGTTAATGGAAAATTCAGAAGGAGGAAGAAGCCTGAAGAGACAGCAATTCTAGACTTCCTGGTAAGTGGGTTTGGAACTAGTGTAATTTATTTTGGAAGATGAAAAAGTAGGACAATCTTTGTATCATGTCTTCATGGAGACAATAAATTATATTACCAGTGGCCTTATCCCAGGATATTTATGAATTTCCATTTAGCATATACTTGTACAATGGACCAACTGAAATTCCCAAAGCGGGAAGTATTGAGTGTTTTTTAGACAATGACTATGATGCTACAGATAGGTTAGAGCACACGGGTGGGGGAGATACTTAAAGTCCCTGCTACTATGGTAGATAGAGACTAGAGTTTGTGATTAGTCTGAGTTTGAGAGGATTATAAGCTATTTGCCTTTAAAACCAGACAAATACAGAGTGCTTGGCAGAATATGCAGGAGAGAGGACATGATATTAATTTCTTCTTTGTGATCCCCATCCCTGGAGAGTTTGTGTAATGTACAGAAGGTAGTTTCTAACTCAGACCCCTGAGACTTCTAAAAAATAACAGCACTCTTCTTGAAACATCAGTTCGGTTCAGTCACTCAGTCATGTCCAGTTCTTTGCGACCCCATGGACTGCAGCACACCAAGCCTCCCTGTCCATCACCATCTCCCAGAGCTTGCTCAAACTCATGTCTATCAAGTTGGTGATGTCATGCAACCATCTCATCTTCTGTCATCCTCTTCTCCTCCTGCCTTCAATCTTTCCCAGCATCAGAGTCTTTTCTAATGAGTCAATTCTTTGCATCAGGTGGCCAAAGTATTGGAGCTTCAGCTTCAGTCCTTCCTTTAAATACTGGGAACTGATTTCCTTTAGGATGGACTGATTTGATATCCTTGCATGGATTGTGGCAAGTCTTGATATACAAGAAAATTCAAATACCCCAAGCCTGGACAAGCCATCAGAGATATGCCCATGTTATAATAACCTATGGGAAAGGCCATTTAGCTTGCTATAGAAATAATGATTTCTAGAATGTGAGGGTATTGTCTGTAATGACCTTTCCATTCCCGGGAAAAAATAAAATTTTAAACAAATTGCTAAAGTCTTACAAAAGAAGCAGATATTAGAAAGGGACTAGATATCAACAAAATGTTCCAGCAATGGTGCCCTAAACACTGTTGATGACCCCAGATAGGAAATGTCTTTATAATGTGGTGAAGTGTTTGTAGGTTCTTAAAAGCAGTTGGGCAAAACAGTTTTCTCCATTAAAAAAAAATCATAATTATATATGAAAAAACATTCTTTACTAACACTGTACATTAGTACAGTTCTGTGAGTTCTGAGTCATTGAACTACCACCTAAATCAAGTTATAGAACATTTCTTTCCATCTCCCAAAAACTGCCCTATCTTCTTATAATCGGTCCATCCCCTGAGCCTTGTCAGTCCCTGGCATCCACTGACATGTTTTCTGTCCCTACTATCTCTGCCTTTTCTAGAATGACATATAAATGCAATCATATAGCATGCAACTTTGTTTCACTTCAGATAATGCTTTTGCAATCCATCTACTTGGTTGCATGTATTAGGATTTGGGACTCTCAGTTCAGTTTAGTTCAGTTCAGTTGCTCAGTCGTGTCCGACTCTGCAGTCCCATGAACCGCAGCACGCCAGGCCTCCCTGTCCATCACCAACTCCCGGAGTCCACCCAAGCCCATGTCCATTGAGTCGGTGATGCCATCCACCTATCTCATCCTCTGTTGTCCCCTTTTCCTCCTGCCCTCAGTCTTTCCCAGCATCAGGGTCTTTTCAAATGAGTCAGCTCTTCGAATGAGGTGGCCAAAGTACTGGAGTTTCAGCTTCAACATCAATCCTTCCAATGAACACCCAGGACTGATCTCCTTTAGAATGGACTGGTTGGATCTCCTTGCAGTCCAAGGGACTCTCAAGAGTCTTCTCCAACACCACAGTTCAAAACCATCAATTCTTTGGCCCAGAAAAATAAAGTCAGCCACTGTTTCCACTGTTTCCCCATCTATTTGACATGAAGTGATCATTAAGACCAAAAAAAAAAATTATTTTTCAGAATATAGAAACTTGTCAGATCTCTCTGTTCAAAAAGTTTTTAAGACTAGACTTAGTAGAAGGGGAGCCTCCAGATTCAAAATTACTAAGATAGCATACACATTTGGGGGCTTGGCTCCAAAAATTTATCTCCAATGGATGCCATGGAGAAATCAAGTCATCAGAGACACTGCTCTTAGTGAAGGGCAGCTGCTACTGCAAAGTCGCTTCAGTTGTGTCCAACTCTTCGTGACCCCATGGACTACAGCCTACCAGGCTCCTCTGCCCATGGGATTTTCCAGGCAAGAGAACTGGAGTGGGTTGCCATTGCCTTCTCCAAGGGAAGGGCAGAGATGTAGGCTAAAGCTGTGAACATTGCCTCCATGATTTCTAGAATTAAGCACACTACTTTTGAAAGAGGAAAAGAAGACATAATCCTTTTGAAAGCGCCATCAAGACTCACTCTAAGGTGCCTGCAATCAACTGGGAATGTCAGCAGCTCTGAACTTTGGAAGTTATCATCAAAGACTTTTAAGGCCAGAAGGAACTGCCCAGCTATGTCTGTGCTTCTATTTGCTCTGGAAAAGGTGGGTATTTATAGAAGGATGAACCATAAAAGCTAAGGCATATTTTGAAGTTTTCAAGAAACAAAGGTGAACCCAGAGAAAAGAGTATCCCAACACTGATAGAAACTCTGTCTCAGAGGACCCAAGATGGAGAAAAGAGGCTGGAAGGCTCACAAAACAGTAGAAAACAGCAGTCTGGGGGCTAGTCATATTCAAGCCAGACTCTGTCCTACTTGTCTGCCAAAAAGTGGTTGCTGTCCCCTCTTTGACTCCTATGGCGGGAACCAAGGAGAGTACGGGAAGGTGAGCCCATAAATATAAATAAAGAGCTGTTTCTTCTCTCCTGTGGGGCCCAGAGACTTAGGAGATGGTCATAACTCTGAGGATGAAGGCTTGGCTGGAATTTCGGGCTAGAAAAACAATGTCTCTTTCTATTTGGAGCTAAATTTAGAAGTAACTTGCCAGGCTTCTAAAGAGGAAAAGAGGAAAATTAGCCAGAGCCTTGGGTCTGTAAAGGGGCAAACACTTCAGCACATCCTGATTCTGGGTCAAGGGCCAGATTATGGCCCATAAGGCAGCAGTGCAGGTGGCTAGCGGAGCTTGTTATGAACAAGCATCCTGCCAATGCCTTGGCAGAAGCCAGGATAGAGGATCAGCCAGCACTCTGTAGAAGCCAGCTGCCATTTACTGTCAGCATTCCATTTCATGTGAGAGCAGCAAGAAATTCTGTGTACTGATTACCCTGCATTCTCTAAGCATCCTAGACTACTAGGATCCAGTATCCACACTCTGAGGAAAAATGAGGGCACTAGTAAACCCCAAGCTTGGGGACTAGGGAAGTGGAGTCTCTGGTTACATAGATTTTTGTAAAGTTAGTCGCTCAGTCATGTCCGACTCTTTGCCACCCCATGAACCATAGCCCATCACTTTCCTCTGTCCATGGGATTTCCCAGGCAAGAATACTAGAGTGGGTTGCCATCTCCTTCTCCAGGGGATCTTCCTGACCCAGGGATTGAACCTGGGTCTCTCACATTGCAGGCAGATTCTTTACTGTCTGAGCCACCAGGGAAGCCCTATTTATTTTTTGTTGTTGTTTTTTTAAGCATTGTGAGGGGTACAGAGCTATATATGACATTTTAAAATTTTTTATAAAACCATGTCATATACAGCTCTGTATCCCTCACAATGCTTTTTTTTTTTTTTAAAGCTTCTCATTCAACTAAATCTGTATTCAGTTCAGTCACTCAGTCGTGTCCAACTCTTGGCGACCCCATGGACTGCAGCACGCCAGGCTTCCCTGTCCATCACCAACTCCGGAGTTTACTCAAACTCGTGTCTGTTGAGTTGGTGATGCCATCTAACCATCTCATCCTCTGTCATCCCCTTCTCCTCCTGCCTTCAATCTTTCCCAGCATCAGGTTCTTTTACAATGAGTCAGTTCTTTGCATCAGGTGGCCAAAGTACTGGAGCTTCAGCTTCACCGTTAGTCCTTCCAATGAATATTCAGGACTGATTTTCTTTAGGACTGACAGGTTGGACTCCTTGCAGTCCAAGGGACTCTCAAGAGTCTTCACCATAGTTCAAAAGCATCATTTGGGTGCTCATTATTACAAAGCATTGTTGGGGAGAACAAGGTCACATATCAATTCCTTTTATTCCAGTTACTCAAAACAACGTTACTATCAGTAACACACTTATGAAGAACTAATCAAAATGATCTGTCCACTAAAATGTTCCATAATCTCTTTAAGAAATTATTCCAGGGATTTCCCTGGTGGTCCAGTGGCTAAGACTCTGCATTCCCATTCAATCTCTGGTCAGGGATCTAGATTCCACGTCACATGCTGCAGCAAAGAGTTTGAATGCTACAACTAAAGATTCCACATGTTGCAAGAAAGACTGAAGATCCGAAGTGTCGCAACAAAGACCCAGCACAACCAAATAAATAAGTATTTTTAAAAATGATTTTTCCGAAAAGATTTAATGAGAGTCTGTTTACTAAGTGCCAGGCATTGGACTAGGTTCAGGCTCAGAGGACAGAAGAATAAACAGGTAGTCTTCTACCTCAAGGAATGTGGCCTAATGGATATATAAACCATATAACCATTTTATTTAGATTTACATATATGAAATTTGGGGGCTTCCCTGGTGGTTCAAGGTGGTAAAGAATCCACCTGCAATGCGGTAGACCTAGGTTCGATCCCTGGGTTGGGAAGAACCCCTGAAGAAGGGAACAGCTACCCACTCCAGTATCCTGGCCTGGAGAATTCCATGGACTGTGTAATTCACGGGGTTGCAAAGAGTTGGACACAACTGAGTGACTTTCACTTTCATATGAAATTTAGAGCCTTGATTGTAAACATCATAAACGCTGGATTGGCTTTATAAAAGGAAGGCTTTATAAAAAGGCTTTAGAAAAGTAAGAATAATGAAATGTGCTCATGTACATTTAATGCCACACAGCACAGTATCTGACACATAATAGGTATTCAGTAAATGTTTATTCATTTGCCAAGTAATTGTATTTGAAGATATTCTGGTTAAAAATTATCAGAGGGATGTCTGCTAGTTATTATTTTTTTTTTTTTAAAGCACAGATATCAACATGCTATGGTCTGGCTTTCACACTGAAGGGATTTATTTTCTACTCTTTCATCTTTGACCTGTAAAAAGGTTTTACATACACTATCAGAAAGGGGAATTCTCATTTACCTCTGCATTTCTAGGGGAAACTTTTATAGGGCAGTCCAGTAAAACTGGTATAAAGAATTAGACTGTTAGTCAAAGGTCTGTGCAGTAAAACTTCTTTGAGATCTGCCTGCTCCAAAATACCCTGATTATGGATCTGCCAGTGTCCTTGGAATTATGTCCAGTAGAATCTTGCCTTTGGATAGGATACTATTTTAAAAAGTTTCTAGAAGTGTAATTCTACTAGAGAACACATTGATAAGTTCATACTTCTTAAAACATTAGCAGGGATTAGCTTATCAAATCAATTTACAGGATAATTAACTATCTCTGAAGGGTGAGTTTTGCTATAAATTAAATCTCATTAAAACAGACAAAATTTCAACATAAAGAGATGACATTTGGACTTTTAGAGACTTTCAGAAAATTATTAAATAGATTTTCCTGAGCTAGGAAAAGAAAGAGCAATCTTAAAACAATAACGACATTACTGTGGGTTTATCTATTGCTTTTCCTCTGAGAGATGAAGGTATATGTTTCTTATTTCTATTATTTTGATTCATCAGCCTCTAAGGTAATCTATTTAAAAACATGTTGTTTAAACATAAACCCTGAAGACAATTTAAATGGACATCCAGAAGTATTCCAATTAAAATTGCATTGAATGGGGCACTAAAAAGAAAGTCCTGCTGGCATAACATAAATTCACTTATATTTTTAAAACTCCTCTGAAAAGATATGCTCTTGTTTTCAGAGACGTTGAGTCCTAAATTTCGCATTCACCTTTTCAGCGAACTGTAGTGAACTCTGTTATTACCCAATGAATTAACCTGCAGGCACAGGCGTGTGGATTATAGTGTAATGCCAGAATAGCCTGTTCTCTACCAAGTGAAATTTCAGGGGTTATAGACAGCTTCTCCACAATGCTTTTTTGTTCTCTACCAAAGTCAGTGATAGATGAGATTGGAAACCTCACCTTTTTGTCACTCTTACTTACAGTAGAGCTGAGGTGGCTGGATTTAGTCGCTGAGTAGTATCTGACTCTTTGTGACCCATGGACTGTAGCCTGCCAGGTTCCTCTGTCCATGGGATTCTCCAGGCAAGAATACTGAAATAGATTGCCATTTTCTTCTCCAGGGGATCTTTCCTACCCACTGATCAAACCCACATCTCCTGCATTATAGATGGATTCTTTACTGACTGAGCCACCAGGGAAGCCCTGAGGTATAAGATCCAAACTGTCTTAGGAAATGCAGTAAGTTGAGCTAAAATTTACATTCGAGTGTGAAAGTTTGATATAATGCATTTAGAGGAGGGGCAGTGACGAATGGCTTCTGGGATCTTAATTCCCTGATCAGGGATTGAACCTCAACAGTGCAAGTGTAGAGTCCTAACCACTGCACAACCAGGGAAGTTCCTCACAGTGCATTTTTGATAAGGGAGAGGATGGAGCCTGGGAAAGTAATGTATTAGTTTGTGTCTTTCCTGGTGAGAAATGTCGCTGCTTTACAATCTGCGTTGTGAAGTTAAACATACTAACCTTTATTTGTTTAGTTACCTTCCAAATGCTGTGATGTGTGTCCTGAACAAGTAGACTAAGTTGACAGGTGGAGCAACCTCAGAGGTCAGGCCTCACAAGTATATCTCATTTGACTTGAACTTCTACTTCGCTTCTGCCTTTGGCTATCCATGTCCAGACACGGGAAAATGTGTATAGTAGACAGAGGAATTTCAGAAGAAAACCAGGCTTACGTTCAGGATAGGAAAGTAGATTTTATTGTTTTATCAAAAGGAGGACTCTTGGCGACATCTGGAATATATTCAGAAAATAAATGGATTTATCTTGGTGTTGACCTTATAATAAATTGCATAGGTCTTCTAGAAATTTCTTTAAAAATAAAGCTCTTTATTTTTTTTTATTAAACTTTTTGTTTGTATTGAATTATAGCTGATTAACAATGTTGTGATAGTTTCAGGTAGACAGCAAAGGGACTCAGCCATACATACACATGTATCCATTCTCCCCTTAACTCACCTCCCATCCAACCTGCCACATAACATTGAGCAGAGCTCCCTGTGCTAAACAGAAGGTCCTTGTTGGTTATCCAAAAAGTGGAACCCTTGACAGAAAGAAAGAAAAATTTTCAAAAAATTGGAAATTTGTCAAAAGTAATTGAACTACTAAGTATAAAATCATTAAGCACAAACATACTTCTTTACATTAAAAAAAAAAAACTTATTGAAATTAAAATGTGAAAACTTTCAGGAAAATTTAACCTGGTTTCTCAGACTTTTACACCATATTATAGAAAGCCCTTGGTTAAAAGTCAAGAGTTGTGATACTCAAGTTCAGACTGTTGCATTAACTACCTGAATTAAGTTGAGAAATCCATTTAAACCTGCTTGCTTTCAGTTTCTTCATCCATAGAATTAAAGAGGCTCAGTGATCTCCAACTCTTTTAAGTGCTATCATTCTGTGTTGTCAGTCACTGGTCATAATTTTAGCTCTAAATCCTTTCTTGGAATCTTCAATATTTATTAGAAGATATTTCCTATAGTTTCAACTAGCATGTGCATTTAACAGGCTAACTTCTTGCACTTCACAACTGCATAAGCAAACAGAAAAAACAGTGAATCTTCACTGATACATACAGGCATCATATTGTCTTTCTATGCAAAATTAGGAATAGACTAATGCTATTTTTATTAGGATCAGGTTTCCTCAGAATGGCCCGTGGCAAGGCTTTTAAAACCACGAGGTTCATTATAAGTAGCCTCTCACCTCTTTCTTCACCTCCTCCTACTAGCTAATATGGCCTTTAGCATAACCCCAAGTAGTCCCCTTTCATAATACTCTGCAGGTGCCCAATGCCCACGGCTCTTCCTAACCTCATGTTCCAACTTTACGTTCACCCTTTTATACAGTACCTCATTACTAAATTCGTTTCTGTACACATGTGTGTGATCAGTTGCTCAGTCGTGTCCAACTCTTTGAGACCCCATGGACCCACAGAAATCAACATAGATGTTGATTATTCCTAATTCAGTTCATATGATGAGGAAAACTATCTGATTAAGAGTTAACATTACATTTTGAATATATCTGCAACTTAGAATAATTGGTGGACTTTCAGACTCACCAGCAATGTAAAAGAATTTTAGGGAATCGGGAAATTTGGGCAAGGACAAATGTCAGAAAGGGTCTTTCTGCTTTACAACCTTTGTTACCCAAAGTATGGTACTAGGATAAGCAGCAATGGAATCGACTGGAGGTTTATTAAAAGTTAAGAATCTCAGGTCCTCCCAGCCCCACTAGGCAGAATCTGCCATTTTTATAAGATAGGAGGAAGAGATGGTGGTTTCTTTGCACATTAAAGTTTGAGAAGCGTTGGTTTACAATATTTCACATAGGTGAACACTTTTCCTCTCTAATTTAAAGTAAGTCAACCCTTGCTTGTGAGAATCTGTATTCAAATGAAGACCCATTTTATGCTTCTAAGCAGACTTCCTTCTAATTCTAGACTTGACCTCTAATATAGACTCCCTACAATACTGACCTAGAAAAGGTCACTTTTAATTCTAATCCCAAAGAAGGGCAGTGCCAAAGAATGTTCAAACTACCATACAGTTTCACTCATTTCTCATGCTAGTAAGGCTATGCTCAAAATCCTTCAAGCTAGGCTTCAGCATTACATAAACCAAGAACTTTCAGACATACAGGTTGGATTTAGAAAAGGCAGAGGAACCAGAGAATAAATTGCCAACTTTTGTTGGATCACGGAGAAAGCAAGAGAATTCCAGAAAAACAACTACTTCTGCTTCACTGACTATGCTAAAGCCCTTGACTGTGTGGATCACAACAAACTGTGGAAAATTCTTAAAGAGATGGGAATACCAGAGTACCTTACTTGTCTCCTGAGAAACCTGTATATGGGTCAAGAGGCAACAATTAGAACCTTACATTGAACAGCTGACTGATTCAAAATTGGAAAACAAGTAAGACAAGGCTGTATATTGTCACCTTGGTCATTTAACTTATACGCAGAGTACATCATATGAAATATTGTGCTGGATGAATCAGAAGCTGGATATAAATATCAACAACCTCAGTTATACAGATGATATCACTCTAATGACAGAAAGTGAAGAGGAACTAAGGAATCTCTTCATGAGAGTAAAAGAGGAGAGTGAAAAAGCTGGTTTAAGGGTCAACATTAAAAAAACTAAGATCATGGCATTTGGTCTCATCACTTCATGGCAAATAGAAGCGGAAAAAGTAGATGCAATGACAGATTTTCTTTCTTGGGCTCCAAAATCACTGCAGCTGGTGACTGCAGCCCTTAAATTTCTTGAAAAGAAACCTATGACAAACCTAGACAGCGTATTATAAAACAGAGACATCACTTTGCTGACAAAAGTCTGTGTAGTCAAAGCTATGGTTTTTCCAGTAGTCATGTTCGAATGTGAGTTGGACCATAAAAAAGGCTGAGCACCAAAGAATTGATGTTTTCATATCATGGTGCTGGAGAAGACCCTTGAGAGTCCCTTGGAGAGCAAGGAGGTCAAACCAGTCAATCCTAAAAGAAATCAACCCTGAATATTTATTGGAAGGACTGATGCTGAAGCTGAAGCTCCAATACTTTGGCCACCTGATGCAAAGAGTCGACTCACTAGAAAAGACCCTGATGCTGGAAAACATTGGAGGCAAAAGGAGAATTTTTTAAAAAACAGAATGGACTTTATCTACATGTGCCATAACCTTTACAGAGTCTGTTGTTGCTATCTTTGTATGAAAGCCAGCTGGGACATTTCTGTAATATTCAGGTTCAGTTCCTTCAAGGTGAGCCTACATTATGATGACAGATTAGATTTTACGCCAAGATATATAAGATTCCCATGAAGTTTATATAATTTCCATGAACTTTATATAATTATTTATAATAAATTATGGTATTTCTATAAAAGTATAACATAAACAAATCTTCATGTTATCTTTTAGTTGACAATGCTCCCCATGTAATTTAATATAGAAAATAATTCTAATTCATTTAATATCTCTCTTTGAGATGCTTCAGGACAAAATCATTTTCTTTTCCCTTAACAAAATGCATTTCCATTCTTGCTATCTCCTTGTACTGAGAACACACATTTTACTTTCCTTGTATACTGAAATGTTTCCCTTATGGTTTTTAGTAGTTTTAATTACATTTATAATTTTTAACTCTTAAGAAACCTTAACCCCTCGAGAAGCAAGCTATGCAAACTGTCATATCAGCACTTCCTGATCAGCAAATTTGTGAACATATTTTATAACCTCTAGCAATGTACATTTTCTCATAGCAATCTTCCTTCAATGTTGTATAAGCTATAGGTCTAATAAATCCAAACATCTTTAGATTTTCTTTTAATAAGAAGATAAAAGTAGGTAAACTTAGACTTGCTTAGGAATGAATATTTCAGTATTTTGTCTTAATTGGAAATGATCTGGATATTCAATGAATTCTCATTATTTAATTTAACTTACCAAAACTCTTAAGTTTAAAGTAGGATTTCCCTAGTGGCTCAGTGGTAAAGAATCCACCTGTTAATGCAGGAGACACATGTTCCATCTCTGGATCAGGAAGATCCCCAGGAGAAGGAAATGGTAACCCACTCCAGTATTCTTGCCTAGGAAATCCCATGGACAGAGGCACTTGGCAGACTACAGTTCACAAAAAGAGTTGGACACAACTTACCAACTAAACAACAAAGTTTCAAGTTATTAAAAATTGGAGAAACTATTTTTTGGCACACAGACCGTAATATATAATCATTCTTTTTTTAACTTGAAGTATAGCTGATATACACTACATGTCACAGGTGTACAGGAAAGTGATTCACAAATTTTAAGTAGGCCCTCTGTCTAGCATCTTTCCCCTAGGTCCTCTCCACCTAGGAAACGTACCAGTACCCCTTGAAGACTCCAAGTCTTAAGAAAACAGCCCAGATAAAAGTCTTGGACTGTCACTTAATGCAAGAACATCTAGGTATCAGGAAAAGCTCACAAAAGCACATGAAGGGTTCTGTGAAGCCAGGGGGTGCTCAAGGGCCTGTGCTTGGTACCAAGCACTGGTCCAGCGCTGACGCAAGGTAACCTCAGATGGGCTTTCCTGATATCCTGCCAACTACACCAAGCAATGTCAATATAATCTGTGATAGGAATAGAAAAGCAAAGTGTTTTATTTGATTCAGACTAAGGACTATAGCCCAGGTGATAGACTCTCAGGTAACTCTGAGGAACTGCTCCAGAGCAGATGGTTTTCAGCAGTTTCCTATCTTGTCAGAACAAAGAACATCAAACAAGGGATACATTCTTTCAAAGTTTCAAAAAGATCGTCATATACACAGCCAGTCAGTATGGCCTTGGCATCTAGGGAGGGAGTCTTACCATCAAAGGAATACCAGCACTGGCATCCCAGGAAGGGAGGCATTTGATATTTACTTTTAACATGCACAGTCTTTACTTCTGGTCAATGCACCCTTTCCTTTAAGAGTTAAAGCAGATGCACAATGTATGTTTGATAGGCCATAAACAGGCTGTTTTAGTTAACAAAAAATTCAGGTTAACTCATGGATGAACCAGACTGACTTCCCCATTTTCCCCCATACCCCATGTGAAAATTGCTTTCATCAATAGTTTGAATGAAAGAAGCTATTTGGAAAAAAAAAAAACAAAAAACTCTCAGTTGAAAGTATGCCTGTCATGGAATTTCAACCTATTGTATCAGAAAGTGATAATTTAGAAATCTGACTATTCCTATGTTTACATTTAAGACTATTTAAATGTGACCCCAACTTAACTTTTCAATCTACTCCTTCCCTCCTCCACTGTGTTCCTGAAACAATGATTGATGTGAGAATGTCCAGAGGGAAAAAGAAGTCACAGAATGAACTACATGGATGGCCTAAAAACTTGCTAACAGATGCAGTGAGCAGAAGAGAAAACTAAGATTTGTCCCATTATAGTAAAAGATTGGATAGAAATCCCTATTTAGAGCTGAGAATCCTAAGGAGATTCTTTACTTCAGCTTGTAAACAAGGGGAAAAAAAGTACCACAGAGAAGGATTTATCAGTGACTCTTGTCAGTCTCAACATAAGTTTTGTTGAAGGAAAAACTTGACTTTGGTGAAATTTCTGAACTATGCAAAAGACAAAATAACAAAAGATTCCAACTAAAAGTATAGTTTAAAGTAGACTTGGATTGTTACTTCTCCACCTAGCAAGAGTACCTAGCAGGCATCTAGAATATTAAAAGATGTTGTTGTAATTAGTTCCTAAACTCACATTTTAATGATTTTCTTTGTCTAGTAAATAGTTTTAAAAAATAAATTTCTGCATACAGAAAGGAATACATGCTCTGTGAAGTCGTCTGGTCCTGGACTTTTGTTTGTTGGGAAATTACAGTTGCCATTCAGCTGTAATTATTGAGACAATGTGTTGTTGACAAAAGGATTAACAAATAGGCCAATGGAACTAACAAGCCCGGAAATAGAACATGCTTTGGGAACTTGATATACAATAGTTTTCAGATGAGAAAAGTGCTTAATTGGACCTATTTAAAAAATTCACCTTATATCAAACAAAAATAAATTCCAAGTGGATGATTAAAGACTTAAATGTGAAAAACAAAACTTGTAAAATTTCTAAAATAAATTACAGAAAACCTTCTCTGTGATACCATGGGGAAAGAATTTAGACCTGAAAAAACTGAAACCATAAAATTAAATACTGCTACTTTCTGTCCATCAAAATACACTTAGGAGCAGTGGAAAATTCAATAAAACATCTAGAAGACTTTGTAATGTATATAACTGACAAAGTATTAGTACTCATACTATTTTTAAATTCTACAATGAAAATCTAATGGAAATACAAGCGAAAGTCTTGATGTTATGAAAGAAGAAACACAAAGGGCTAACAAATGTATAAATGCTCAAAGTCCTTAGCAATCAAAGTCGGTCCAAAACTGTAATCATATTTCATACCATACGTACCATTCAAAACATAAAGAATGATAAAGGTGTCAATGACAGGTGCTTGCATTCACTACCAGCGAAAATTGATACAATCACTCTGGAAGGCAATTTGATATTTTTCTGGTGTTTTGTTGCTTCATACAAGCCACCCCGAATTTAGTGAGCTAAATAGTAAATTTAAATTCAATGTTAAAATAACATTCCAAGACTTCCCTGGCAGTCCAGTGGTTAAGGCTGCGTGCTTCCAATGCAAGGGGTACAGGTTTGATCCCTGGTTGGGGAATTAAGATCCCAAATGCTATACATATGGAATTTAGAAAGATGGTACCAACGATCCTACATGCAGGGCAGCAAAGGAGACAGAAATGTAAAGAACAGACTTTTGGACTCCGTGGGAGAAGGTGAGGGTGGGATGATTTAAGAGAACCACACTGAAACATCGGAGAAGGCAATGGCACCCTACTCAGTACTCTCGCCTGGAAAATCCCATGGACGGAGGAGCCTGGTGGGCTACAGTCCACGGGGTCGCTAAGAGTTGGACATGACTGAGCGACTTCACTTTCACTTTTCACTTTCATGCACTGGAGAAGGAAATGGCAACCCACTCCAGTATTCTTGCCCGGAGAATCCCAGGGACTGGGGAGCCTGGTAGGCTGCCGTCTATGGGGTCGCACAGAGTCAGACACGACTGAAGCGACTTAGCAGCAGTAGCAGCAGCAGCACACTGAAACATGTATATTACCATATGTAAAGTAGACGGCCAGTGCAAATTCAGTGCCTGAAGCAGGGCACCCAAAGCTGGTGCTCTGGGACAACCCAGAGGGACAGGGTGGGAAGGGAGGTGCGAGGGGCGACACTTGTATACCTGTGGCCGATTCATGTTTATGTATGGTAAAAACCATCACAATATTGTAAAGTAATTATCCTCCAATTAGAATAATTAATTGGGAAAAAAAAGATCCCACATGCTGAGTGGTGTGGCCAAAAAAAAAGAAAATTCCACAGTTCCTATGGGTCAGAAAATTGGAAAGGGCTTGGTTGGGTGGCTCTGAAATCATTCCTTCAATTACAATCGGTCATCTGGGGTTTGGAGTTAAGGGAACTGTCTGGAACTACTCTCGTTTATTTATTTGTTTTGCATGGCTTGTGGTATCTTAGTTCCTCGACCAGGGATTGAACCTGGGCCCATGGCAGTGAAAGCAGAGAGTCCTAACCAGGGGACCGCCAGGGAATTCCCTGCAATCACTCTTCATGTTGTCTCAGCACCCTTCCCTGGATCTCCACTTGGGTGGTAGATTGAGCTCACAGTATGGTGCCCTCAGGTCTCTGGGTGGTCAGTCCTTATAAAGAAGCTAAAGTCTTTTAAGAGTAAGTATTTGAGCTAACAATTGAGAAGGTGTTCGGCCCTTTATAAACTAGCTTTCAAAGTCACACGGAGTAACCTCTGCCATTCTCTATTTGAAAGTCATAAAAGTTCACCCACTATCAAAGAAAGGGAATACAGATTCCACTTCTTGATGGGAGATATGTCAAATTCACATTGTAAAAAGAGCATTTGGATGGAAGATATGTTTGTTGCTATCTTTAGAAAATATTATGTGCCATAGGCACCATTTGCTAAAATTGAATTCACTCCAGATATTTGATGTTGCTGTTTTAGTCGCTAAATTGTATTCTTGTGATCCCATGGACTGTTTAGCCCGTCAGGCTCCTCTGTCCATGGGATTTCCCAGGCAAAAATACTGAAGTGGGTTGCCATTTCCTTCTCCAGGGAATCTTTCCACCTCAGAGATCCACCCCATGTCTCCTGCATTGGGAGGCAGACTCTACTGCTGAGCCGCCTGGGAAGCACCCCCCTGGATATTTACCTTAGGAAAATTCCTTCCCACATGCATCTGAAGACACAACATTTTGTAATCACAAAGAAACTGAAAACAATCAAAATGTCCAGCAATGCTGGAAAGGATAAATATACAAAGGTACTCTTTGTAAGTGAAAGTGGATGAACGCCATGCACGCATGTGAAAGAATTACAACAACAACTTGAAACTGAAAAGGCAAACATATATCATTTATATCAAGGCCATTTATTTATGCTACTTTATGCTATATTGTTTAGGAATATCTACATTTGTGGTAAACTAGTAAATTATAGAGAAAAAACAAAGGAATGGGTAACATAAAATTCATGAAATTTCCTGGAGGGAAAACAAGCAGGAGAATAATCTTAGAGGGGTATACTGGGGCTTTAAGGTTAAGGGCTGTTTTATTTCTTAAGCTGAGTGGTAGTTGCTTCATGTTCAGTTTAGTAACAAACTATTAATACTAGATTTTGAATTTGATTTCAAAATAGTTAATAATAATATTTAAAATATGTGTATATATTCACCATACTTCTCACAAAATTTCAAAAAATATACATTTATATAAAGGGCTTTGCCACAAGTATAAAGAAACTTCTTTTCCAAGAAAGTACGTTAGCCAAGTTTAGAAATAGAAAACTTGTTTCTCCTCTGATGATAGATCTTTGAAGCATTTTTACAAAACATCATTCACCTGATAGACTGGTATGCAGTATTTGCATTCATTTTGAAGATAAAACATGAAATTTCCAATACATTGAGAGGAGACATGGGGACAAACGCTTAAATTTTTTGATGAATGGGACATTCAAATTTATTCTTTCTCTGTAAGGAGATTAATTTGGCAGGAAAGTTGAGAAGCTCTGCGTCTCCTGGCCAACTTGATTACACTTCATTTCCTGAATATATATTGTATCTTTTGGCATGCTTTTGCTCCTGCAAGATGGAGGAGATGACAAACCAACTTGTGCCCAGAACCACCAAAATTTTGATTTGCATTCTGTGTTCCTACAGAAGGGAAACAATCCTCTAACATTTATGCAAGTCTGCCTTTGACCTAAAATTTGAAGACCTAGATCCATTGTTTGATACTGATCCTGCAACTGTACCAACTCAGCCAATAAAGGTGGTTGTTTCCAGTTAATAGCCGTTTGGTAAAATTGATTGTTGCTTAATATTATTTTTGTTATTTAAAATTCATGCAGGGAATTTTAAATTTCCAACAGATGGCTATTTACTATATTGCTAAAACCATCATAATCTTTGCTTGAATTTTTAGTGGTAGTTTCTACAGCGTTAGATTCCAGTGGATCTTACATAGTTCTGGAGAATGACTTTTTATCCTTAAGTAAGTTTAATGTCCTTCTACATCTCCTTCTGAAGCAACATACCAGAAGATGAATATCTCATTGCCACACATTTCCCAGTCCAACTCTTTGTCAGTGAAGCTCTCACACCTACCTAAATTGTTCATCTTGCCAAAGGATGTACATTAGCGAAGCACACTGAGTTAACTTGCTCTCTATCGCTTATGCTTTAGGTGTCCTGAAGGCAAACACCTCGACTCTTCGTACCTATCATTCCTGCTTATTTTTGGATTTCTTAAATCCACAACTTCTTGAGAAATCTCTTGAAGTCTACCTCCCACTTCTTACCAAATGTGATTCGGTTAAATTCAAAACCTATTCATTGGTGCCTATAATCACTGTGATACACACTACATGGCGAATCAGGAATGGGTAAGACCATCTCTGTTCTTCAGGAACAATAGAGAATTGTGTGTGTGTTTGCTTATGTTTGTGTGTGTAAGCAAGAAATTGAAGTAGGTGGTTAAAAAGTATATAGATTACTGTAAACAAAGCAGGTCACACATGCTATATGTAGGCCCACCCATAACATTTTTTATACTTTCTTCTTAAAATTTTTATTTATTTATTCACTTATGGCTGTGCTGGGTCTTCATTGTTGCGCATATTTTTCTCTAGTTGCGTGAGCAGGAGCTACTCTCGAGTTGGTGCACGGGCTTTTCTTTGCTGTGGATTCTCTTGTTGCAGAGCATGGGCTCTAGGGTACGTGGGCTCAGTAGTTGTGGCCCACGGGCTTAGTTCATCGGTGGCACGTGGGATCTTTCAGGATCAGAGATCGAACCTGTGTCTCCTGCATTGGCAGACGGATTCTTTACCACTGAACTACCAGGCAAGCCCTACCAATAACATATGTGGGATTGAGGCTGAAAGAATAAATTGAGGCCCACGTGCCTATGTTTAAGTCTTTAAAAGTTATCAAGTTAATACAGGACTATTAAATAAAATATAACTTCTTCTTAATATATCAAACAAATACAACAGTCAAATGGGAAAATATATGTAAATACATTTTATTTATAAAAAATTATAGTTTTTATATGAGTGAAAGAGAAGTAAAATGTGAAATAGTATAGTTTAAATGCTATTGCTTGTATCTAGATTTGAAGGACTGATGATCCAATGATATTTGGATGGGGAGTAAAATTAAAACACATGTAATTCATATATCATCACGGATTTATTCATAACTTTCATCTTGCCACCATCAGCACAAGCATTAATTATGTTATAATCATTCAGGTTTTCATTCTTTAGGTCCTCTCTACAGTAATGGGCCTCCCAGGTGGGGCTAGAGGTAAAGAACCCGCCTGCCAAAGCAAGATATGTAAGAGACACAGGTTAGATCCCTGGGTTGAAAAGATCCCCTGGAATAGGAAAAAACAACCCACTCCTGTATTCTTGCCTGGAAAATTCTGTGGACGGAAGAGCCTGGAGGGCTACAGTCTACGAGTCTGTAAAGAGTCAGACACGATTGAATGACTAAACACACACACACATCTACAGTAATGATCCAAAGCATTAGTACACAAAATGTAGTAAATTTAAAGTGCACAAAAATTGAATGTGTTAAATATATTTTAATTAAGAAATACATGTAAAATATGTAAAATAAAATTTATTTTGTTTTAAAAGTTATTTCACTTATAAAATATTCTATTAAAGCTAAATGGAAAAATAAAAAATAGTTAATGAATATCACTATTTTAAGTCAAACTATTTAAAGATAATATTTTAAAATGTTTTTCTTTTTGTCTGATAATTCTTCAGTATATAGTTTGAAGAACTTACATTTGTGTACATTCAAGTAATCACCACCCAAATCAAGACACTGAATATTCCTAACACACCAGCGGTCTCCCTCATGCCTTCTCTCAACGGACAACTTGGCAAAAGGTAACCACCATTCAGACCTCTATATTAGTTTCTGTTGTTGTTGTTCAGTCGCTAAGTCGTGTTAGACTCTTTGTAATCCCATGAACTACGACCCCATAAACATGGCAGGCTTCTCTGTCCATCACTATCTCCCTGAGTTTTCTCAAACTCATGTCCATTGAGTCAGTGATGCCATCCAACCAACTCATCCTCTGTTGCCCCCTTTTCCTCTTGCCCTCAGTCTTTCCCAGCATCAGGGTCTTTTCCAGTGAGTCAGCTCTTCGCATCAGGTGTTCATAGTATTGGAGCTTCAGCTTAAGCACCAGTCCTTCCAATGAATATTCAGAATTAGGTATTAGTTTAACCTGTATTTAAAAATAACTTTATTTAGATAAAATCCACCCATTTAAAGCGTACAAGTCAATGGTTTTTAGTGTAGTCACAGAGTTGTGCAACCGTCACTACAATCAGTTTCAGAATCCTTTCATCACCCCCAAAGAAACTCTGTATGTCTCAGCAGTCACTCCTAATTTCCATTCAGTTCTCCCAGCTCTGCGTAACCCCAGTGTTCTTTTTGTCAATACAGGTTTACCTATTCTGGACATTCCATATAAATGGAGTCTTATAGTATGTGGTTTTCTGTGACAATCTTAGTTCTCCTTAGCATAATATATTCAAGTTTCATCCATGTTGAAACTTTTGTTACTACTTAATTTCTTTTTATGGATGAATGATATTTCATTATATGGATATACCATGTTTTGTTTATTGATTCACAAGTTGATAAACATTTAGGTTGTTTCTACTTTTTGGTCATTATGAATAATGCTGCTATGAACATTTTTGTACAAGTATTTGTGTGGACATTTATCTTGGATATATACCTAGGAGTGGGGGTCACAATGGCAGTAATACTACTTTTTTGCAAAGTGGTTGCACCCAGTTAAATATTTTTGCTATAAAGTCTATTTTATCCAATATTACTGTCACCACTCCAGCTTTCTTATGATTGCTTTTTGTATGGTATATCTGTTTCCATTCTTTAAATTTCAACCTATGTGTATCTTTGATTCCAAACTGTGCTCCCATAGATAGCATATAAATGGATCTTGCTTATTAACATAGTTTGTTCAATCCATTCACACAACGTTATTATTATTGATATAGTTGAATTTATGTCTGAGATTGAAATTTTTGTTTTCTGTGTTTCATGTCTTTTTTGTTCGTCTCTTTCTATTTTACTCTTTTTTCATTAACTGAATATTTCCTAGTGTGACATTTAAATTCCTTGAATGATTTTTCCCCTATATTTTTGGAGTTATTTTCTTAGTGGTTTTTCTAGGGCTTTCCATATCATCTTAACAGACCAGAATCTTCTTTAGATTTATACCAACTTAATTCCAGTGAGATTAAAAAAACCCATCTGGTGATTCAGGAAATTTTGAGGGTGTTTTCTTTCTTAAAACAAAACATTTATTTATTTATCTTTGGCTGCTCCGGGTCTTCGTTGCTGCTCGCAGCCTTTCTCTAATTGCAGAGAGCAAGGGCTACTTTTTGTTGAGATGCACAGACTCCTCGTTGCAGTGGCTTCTCTTGTTGTGGAGCCTGGGTTCTAGGCAGGAGGACTTCAGTAGCTGCCCGACGTGGGCTCAGCAGTTGGGCTTGTGGGCTCCAGAGTGCAGGCTCAGTAGTTGTGGCTCACGGGCTTAGATGCTGTGTGGCATGTGAGATCTTCCCAGACCGAGGATCATGTTCTCTGCATTGCAAGGCAGATTCTTAACCACTGGGCCATTAAGAATCCCCTTGAGGGTGTTTTCTTACGTGTGTATATTGCTTGAACTATTGATATTATTATTCTATTATTTTATGGCAGTGCCTAAAATGTACTGTGCTATTTAGAGCTAGAGGCAATCTATATAGCCGCAGTCTACTTAACAGGGATTGGTAGTTCTCTCCCTTATTTCTAAAGAAATCTGTTAGTAGATAAACAAGTGATGACAACATGCAAGATGACTGAATCACTAAGAGAAGGAGCGAAGTTGTATCTGACCTTTCTTTAGTTGGGGATCTGCCCACAATCCTATACTTCAGTTGACTTCTTTAAGTTGACCTCACTAATTTACTCAACATGTTCATCAGGTACTCTTTTACATAGTGTGCTGGGTACTTCCAGAATACATAAACAAGAGAGGATTCAGCTCTCCAAGACTTTTCAGGGACATACCAATCAAGGTCATGCTGATTTACACTCTTGCTTCATTGTTCTTACCTTAGTCATGAAACTTTAACTCTGGATGAGTCTATATTTTCGCTATGCCTGAGTGCCAGTTGAGAAATTACACATATGTGCAATGGAATAAATATTTACTGCTTGTTTGGTATCATTAAGGGAGATGTGAGCCTTTGAAGAACTGAGATATTTTGTTTTAAAACTCGATTTGATTCATGTTTAATTTCCCTTTCTGGCTCCCTGTAGACCTCAATGTCTTCTTGTAATAGGGCTCAGTCCTCAGGCTCGGACCAACTGTCCTTTTCTTTCCCTGCATGAAAAAGTTTAGCAGCATCCCTGGGTGGTAGGACATTACATGTCTTTTTGTACTTTTCTGTATTTGATTTTATTTTCTGCAACATGTACATATTATTGATATAATCAACAAAAAAATATTAAAGTTAGGGAATTCCATGGCAGTCCAGTGGTTAGGACTCTGTGTGTCCACTACAGAGGGCACGAGTTTGATCCTGGATCAGGGAACCAAGGTCCCACATGCGCAGTCAAAAGAGAGAAACTTAAAGCTATTTTATTGTAAAACTAAACAAAACTTGATTATTTCCTGTTCAGTTTCTTTAGGTCTCAGTTGGAGGCAAACTAGTTCAGCTTAAATATTAATCTGAGTAAAGCTTATTCTTCCTTCTTCTCCAGGATGCATTTTATTACTTCAGTCAGCGTTAACTGTGGCCACCCAGTCTGCTAAGTTGGAAATCCTGAATACATACTGAACCACCACATCTAAACACTCCCTAGTTCTGTCAGTTGTCTCTCTAAATACCTCTCAAATATGCCCCTTTTTTTTCACTACACTTATTGCTGCCCCAGTTTAGGCCCTTATCATCTCTCACCTCTGTTACTGTGAGGCCCTTTTAGTTGGTCTCTCCACTTCCAGTTGCATTTCCTCTTGTGTATCTGTGTGTTCAGTTGCTCAGTCGTGTCCGACTCTTTGCAACCCCATGTATTGTGGCCTGCCAGGCTCCTCTGTCCAAGGGATTCTCCAGGCAAGAATACTGGAGTGGGTTGCCATTTCCTTCTCCAGGGGATCTTCTGGACCCAGGGATCCAACCCATGTTTCCTGCATTTGCAGGCAGGTTTTTTACCACTGAGCCACTTGGGAAGCCTCATACAGTCTATCAGGACTCTTTCCTACTTAAAGTCTTTCACTGGCTCCCCGCTGTCTATGGGAGTCTGAGTTCGAATGTCTCAATATGGTCTACACATTTCTTAAGTTCCGACACCAGCTTTATCTCTTGCCTCTTCTTGGTAAGTACCCTACACTTGAACTATACTCAGCTACTTTCCTGTCTCCTTGCTCTCATCTTGTTAGCTTTTGACCCTCTTTTCCTTGGAATGTCCCTTCTCCCTTGCTTGCCAACTAAACTCCTCTTTCTTCCTACTGATTCAGAAAGCTAGAGTCAAGCAGACTTTCTCTATTCAACCTTCCTTCTCCTAAAGTAGCAGACTGTGATCATTCTTTCATCTGCTCCCACTGCATCCAGAAGATAATAACATCAACAATAATGATAAACTTCAGTGTAGACAAGTATAAAAAAAAATAATATTTATTGAGTACTTCTATAATCCAGTGTCAGTGCCTGGGGCTTTATAGGCATTAACTCATTTTGGTGACTCTGTAAGGGAGGCACTTTTATTACCTCTTTTTATTATAATACATATTTGTCTTATTGTCTTGAAATGGCTTAGTTATGATCAATTTCCCCAATATATACTTGTTTTTATTCATCTTTATATCCCTAGCAACTAATAGAAGTTCTGTATATGTGGTTTTTGGAACGTGATGAAGCCAACATTCACATTTAACCAAGGGTTGACCCCAAGGAGTGAGTGATATGAGATTTTCAGGCCAGTGGTGGGAGAGTTTGGGCAGAGGCTTTCAGGGTCCCTCTAGTCATATTGGGCTTCCTTGGTGGCTCAGATGGTAAAGAATCCGCCTGCAATGAGGGAGACCTGGGTTTGATCCCTGGTCTAGGAAGATCCGCTGGAGACGGCAACGGCTACCCCCTCCAGTGTTCTGGCTTGGAGAAGAGCCTGGCAGGCTGCAGTCCATGGGGTCACAAAGAGTCAGACACGACTGAGTGACTTTCACTTCACTTCACTTCAGTCATATTAAATGACCTTCCCCCTTGGATTAAACGGCATCCTCCCACTCGCTTAAGAAAACCACCTGGGAGTCACCTTGTTTACTACTTTTCTTCACACCTGCACTTCAGGAAAATAACTTGAGATCCTTTAATTTCTATTTCTATAGCAACCAACACAATCCAGGTCACCATCATGTATCCCATGGACTTGTCCAATAGCTCCTTATCATTCTCTGATTTTCCCTGTCCCATTTCTACACTTTGCAAGTCATTCTCTCCAAAACATCTTGATTTAAAAAATAAGACAAGGACTTCCCTGGTGGTCCAGTGGTTAAGAATTCACCTGCCAATGAATGGGACACAGGTTAGATCCCTGGTCAGGGAAAATCCCATGTGCTGTGGGGCAACTAAGCCCACTTGTTGCAACTACTGAAGCCCATGCTCCAGTGCCTATGCTCTGCAACAAGAGAAGCCATCTTGGGACGTTCCTGGTGGTCCAGTGGCTAAAGAGTCCATGTTCCCAACACAGGGGGCCTGGGTTCAATCCCTGTCAGGGAACTAGATCCCACATGCCTCAACTAAGAGTTCGAATGTCAACACTAAGACCCAGGGCAGCCAAATAAATAAATACTCTTTTTTTTAAAAAAAAAAAGAGAATCCATCACAATGAGAAGCCTGGACATCATAACTAGAGAGTAAGTCCCTGCTCACCACAACTAGAGAAAGTCTGAAGCAATGAAGACCCGGCACAGCCAAAAATAAAATAATAAATGAAATTATTAAAAACAAGACATAATGCCCCAAAATAAAAACAACATGATTAGGCTTCGGCTTCCCTGGTGGCTCAGAGGGTAAAGCGTCTGCCTACAATGCGGGAGACGCGGGTGCGATCCCTGAGTCAGGAAGATCCCCTGGAGAAGGCAATGGCAACCCACTCCGGTATTCTTGCCTGGAAAATCCTATGGACTGAGAAGCCTGGTAGGCTATAGTCCATGGGGTCGCAAAGAGTTGGACATGACTGAGCGACTTCACTTTCACTTTCTTGACAACCTCAGTCTCATACCCTTCACACAGTGCTTCAAGCCTCCTGGTCTTTGGTTCCTCAAATAAGCCAAAGTTACTCAGCATCTGCATTCCACACCATATCCTCTGTCTAGCATGGTTTTCTTCCCCTACTTGGCATAGCTGGCTCCTTCTCATTTAAGTCTCAGTTCAGATCATCTCCTCATAAAGTCCTTTAGTGACTCTTCTGTTTTGTTTTTCTTTTTTTGGCCACACTGCTCAGATTGTGGGATTTTAGTTCTCTGACCAGGGATTGAACCCATGTCCCCAGCAGTGAGAGCTTGCAGTTCTAACCACTGGACCACAAACAAACTCCCTGTTTTATTTTCTTCTTAGCATTTATCTTTGCCTGCAATTATCATATTTACTTTTATAAAAAAATTTATATTTTGCTCTAGACACGTAAGTGCTGGGTTTCTGTTATATTCACTACTGTATCCCTAGTACCGACAACAAAATGCAGTATTTTTTGAATGAATAAATGAAACAGAGGAAGAAAACGAGTCAAACAAGTGTGTATATAGTGGCGAGCTGAGTCTCAAAGAAAGGAGTCGCTGTGTTCCTACTGCTCTTAAACTGATAGAAGGGGAGAGGTGAAGGACAAACGCTATTGGGATCTATCAGATTCTACTGTCATCCAGTTGAGACAATTAGCAACTGCAACAGTAGAAGTGAAACCGTTTGGGAATTGTTTTAGCGGCTCCAAAGAGCTGCTTGGATCGGGAAATGCCAACTTACTCATTTTTGCCTAAAAAAATTCCATGGGCAGAGGAGCCTGGCAGAATCTAGTCCATGCAGTTGCAAAGAGTCGGATGTGATGGAGCACATACACAGCAAAGAGCTCTGGTACCACAGTCCTTTAGGTCTTAGCAAGAATTCTGCTTGAGGAAAAATGATAGATAAGAAGAGACTTAGAGAGGTGCAGGACAAAAGCCATTGGGATCTATCAGATCCTACTGTCATCCAGCTGACAATTAGCACTGGGCAGGGTGTGTGTCTCGTGCCACCACTGTCTCACTGTTTGGAGGCATAGCTTGTGCTTCTGCTGCATGGTTTTGTTGCTAAGTAAATCGGCTTCTCTTGAGTAATCATTAACTTAAAGGGGGTCTCTCATATTTTTTCTACTTACTACTTTTAACTACTTTCTAGTTAATTCCTACTGGGATTAACTGTTTAATCCCCTATTTTGTCCTTTCATTCTGTTCCTATCAGAAGACGTAAACTGGGTGGGTCTGCCAACAACTGGGAGTCATGAATTGATTGAATGCTGAGGCCACGTTCTGCTTTGGGGTGAACAACGCTGGCTGTTCTGCCATAAGGGTGGTGTCATCTGCATATCTGAGGTGATTGATATTTCTCCTGGCAATCTTGATTCCAGCTTGTGCTTCTTCCAGTCCAGCATTTCTCATGATGTACTCTGCATATAAGTTAAATACGCAGGGTGACAATATACAGCCTTGACGAACTCCTTTTCCTATTTAGAACCAGTCTGTTGTTCCATGTCCAGTTCTAACTGTTGCTTCCTGACCTGCATACAGATTTCTCAAGAGCCAGGTCAGGTGGTCTGGTATTCCCATCTCTTGAAGAATTGTCCACAGTTTATTGTGATCCACACAGTCAAAGGCTTTGACATAGTCAATAAAGCGGAAATAGATGCTTTTCTGGAACTCTCTTGCTTTTTCCATGATCCAGTGAATGTTGGCAATTTGATCTCTGGTTCCTCTGCCTTTTCTAAAACTAGCTTGAACATCAGGAAGTTCACGGTTCACATATTGCTGAAGCCTGGCTTGGAGAATTCTGAGCGTTACTTTACTAGTGTGTGAGATGAGTGCAAATGTGCGGTAGTTTGAGCATTCTTTGGCATTGCCTTTCTTTGGGATTGGAATGAAAAATGACCTTTTCCAGTCCTGTGGCCACTGCTGAGTTTTCCAAATTTGCTGGCATATTGAGTGCAGCACTATCACAGCATCATCTTTCAGGATTTGGAAATCCAGGAACTGGAATTCCATCACCTCCACTAGCTTTGTTTGTAGTGATGCTTTCTAAGGCCCACTTGACTTCACATTCCAGGATGTCTGGCTCTAGGTCAGTGATCACACTATCGTGATTATCTGGGTCGTGAAGATCTTTTTTGTACAGTTCTTCTGTGAATTCTTGCCATCTCTTCTTAATATCTTCTGCTTCTGTTAGGTCCGTACCATTTCTGTCCTTTATCGAGCCCAGCTTTGCATGAAATGTTCCTTTGGTATCTCTGATTTTCTTGAAGAGATCCCTAGTCTTTCCCATTCTGTTGTTTTCCTCTATTTCTTTGCATTGATCGCTGAAGAAGGCTTTCTTATCTCTTCTTGCTATTCTTTGGAACTCTGCATTCAGACATTTATATCTTTCCTTTTCGCCTTTGCTTTTCACTTCTCTTCTTTTCACAGCTATTTGTAAGGCCTCCCCAGACAGCCATTTTGCTTTTTTGCATTTCTTTTCCATGGGGATGGTCTTGATCCCTGTCTCCTGTACAATGTCACGAACCTCATTCCATAGTTCATCAGGCACTCTATCTATCAGATCTAGGCCCTTAAATCTATTTCTCACTTCCACTGTATAATCATAAGGGAATTGATTTAGGTCATACCTGAATGGTCTAGTGGTTTTCCCCACTTTCTTCAATTTAAGTCTGAATTTGGCAATAAGGAGTTCATGATCTGAGCCACAGTCAGCTCCTGGTCTTGTTTTTGCTGACTGTATAGAGCTTCTCCATCTTTGGCTGCAAAGAATATAATCAATCTGGTTTCGGTGTTGACCATCTGGTGATGTCCATGTGTAGAGTCTTCTCTTGTGTTGTTGGAAGAGGGTATTTGTTATGACCAGTGCATTTTCTTGGCAAAACTCTATTAGTCTTTGCCCTGCTTCATTCCGTATTCCAAGGCCAAATCTGCCTGTTACTCCAGGTGTTTCTTGACTTCCTACTTTTGCATTGCAGTCCCCTATAATGAAAAGGACATCTTTTTTGGGTGTTAGTTCTAAAAGGTCTTGTAGGTCTTCATAGAACCATTCAACTTCAGCTTCTTCAGCGTTACTGGTTGGGGCATAGACTTGGATTACTGTGATATTGAATGGTTTGCCTTGGAGACGAACAGAGATCATTCTGTTGTTTTTGAGATTGCATCCAAGTACTGCATTTCAGACTCTTTTGTTGACCATGATGGCCACTCCATTTCTTCTGAGGGATTCCTGCCCACAGTAGTAGATATAATGGTCATCTGAGTTAAATTCACCCATTCCAGTCCATTTCAGTTCGCTGATTCCTAGAATGTCGACATTCACTCTTGCCGTCTCTTGTTTGACCACTTCCAATTTGCCTTGATTCATGGACCTGACCTTCCAGGTTCCTATGCAGTATTGCTCTTTACAGCATCGGACCTTGGTTCTATCACCAGTCACATCCACAGCTGGGTATTGTTTTTGCTTTGGCTCCATCCCTTCACTCTTTCTGAAGTTATTTCTCCACTGATCTCCAGTAGCATATTGGGCACCTACTGACCTGGGGAGTTCCTCTTTCAGTATCCTATCATTTTGCCTTTTCATACTGTTCACGGGGTTCTCAAGGCAAGAATACTGAAGTGGTTTGCCACTGCCTTCTCAATTCTGAAAGAGATGGGAATACCAGAACACCTGATCTGCCTCTTGAGAAATTTGTATGCAGGTCAGGAAGCAACAGTTAGAACAGGACATGGAACAACAGACTGGTTCCAAATAGGAAAAGGAGTTCATCAAGGCTGTATATTGTCACCCTGTTTATTTAACTTATATGCAGAGTACATCATGAGAAACGCTGGACTGGAAAAAGCACAAGCTGGAATCAAGATTGCCAGGAGAAATATCAATAACCTCAGATATGCAGATGACACCACCCTTATGGCAGAAAGTGAAGAGGAACTCAAAAGCCTCGTGATGAAAGTGAAATTGGAGAGTGAAAAAGTTGGCTTAAAGCTCAACATTCAGAAAACGAAGATCATGGCATCCGGTCCCATCACTTCATGGGAAATAGATGGGGAAACAGTGGAAACAGTGTCAGACTTTATTTTTCTGGGCTCCAAAATCACTACAGATGGTGACTGCAGCCATGAAATTAAAAGACGCTTATTCCTTGGAAGGAAAGTTATGACCAACCTAGATAGCATATTCAAAAGCAGAGACATTACTTTGCCAACAAAGGTCCATCTAGTCAAGACTATGGTTTTTCCTGTGGTCATGTATGGATGTGAGAGTTGGACTGTGAAGAAGGCTGAGAGCCGAAGAATTGATGCTTTTGAACTGTGGTGTTGGAGAAGACTCTTGAGAGTCCCTTGGACTGCAAGGAGATCCAACCAGTCCATTCTGAAGGAGATCAGTCCTGGGATTTCTTTGGAAGGAATGATGCTAAAGCTGAAACTCCAGTACTTTGGCCACCTCATGCGAAGAGTTGACTCATTGGAAAAGACTGATGCTGGGAGGGATTGGGGGCAGGAGGAGAAGGGGATGACAGAGGATGAGATGGCTGGATGGCATCACTGACTTGATGGATGTGAGTCTGAGTGAACTCCAGGAGTTGGTGATGGACAGGGAGGCCTGGCGTGCTGCGATTCATGGGGTCGCAAAGAGTTGGACACGACTGAGCGACTGATCTGATCTGATCTCCAGTGGATCACATTCTGTCAGATCTCTCCACCATGTCCTGCCCATCTTGGGTTGCCCCAGGGGCATGGCTTAGTTTCATTGAGTTAGACAAGGCTGTGGTCCTAGTGTGATTAGATTGACTAGTTTTCTGTGAGTATGGTTTCAGTGTATCTGCCCTCTGATGCCCTCTTGCAACACCTACCGTCTTACTTGGGTTTCTCTTACCTTGGGCGTGGGGTATATCTTCACGGCTGCTCCAGCAAAGCGCAGCCGCTGCTCCTTACCTTGGAGGAGGGGTATCTCCTCACCGCCGCCCATTCTGACCTTCCACGTGGGATAGCTCCTCTAGGCCCTCCTGCGCCGGCGCAGCCACGGCTCCTTGGGCGTGGGGTTGGTCCTCCCAGCCGCCGCCCCCGGCCTCGGGCTTGGGGGCGTGGGGTTGGTCCTCCCGGCCACCGCCCCTGGCCTCGGGCTTCGGGGCCTGGGGTAGCTCCTCCCCGCCGCCCCTGACCTCGGACGCGGGGTAGCTCCTCTCGGCCGCCCCCCCACCCCCCCGCCCCCGACCTCGGACGTGGGGTGGCTCCTCTTGGCCGCCGCCCTTCGGGCATGGGGTCCTCCCGGCTTCTGCCCCTGACCTCCGACGTGGGGTAGCTCTTCTCGGGCGCGCTTAGTTCGCCGGTCGCAGCCGCCTGCAACCTAACCTATGTCCCAAACCTCTCTGCACCATTTTTTAATTGTGAAATTCCCTTTTAAATTTCTTAATTGCCTCGTTATTTCATTTATCTTACCGTATCCTTATCCAGTTCCCGGAAGACACAGTTAAGAACTGTTTAACTGTTTAAAAAGTATTAAGGCATCCCATGACAAACGCTTCGGGCTAGTGCGGGCGGTGGGGGTGGTGGTGTCGGTTCAAACTGCAATGGTCCACAGTTCTACAGGCGGATTCCTCGAGTCTCTATGAGAGGCAACCAAAAGGAGATCAGCCCTGGGATTTCTTTGGAAGGAATGATGCTAAAGCTGAAACTCCAGTACTTTGGGCCCCTCATGCGAAGAGTTGACTCATTGGAAAAGTCTCTGATGCTGGGAGGGATTGGGTGCAGGAGGAGAAGGGGACGACAGAGGATGAGATGGCTGGATGGCATCACTGACTCGATGGACGTGAGTCTGAGTGAACTCCGGGAGTTGGTGATGGACAGGGAGGCCTGGCGTGCTGCGATTCATGGGGTCGCAAAGAGTCGGACACGACTGAGCGACTGAACTGAAACTCGCCAGTCCCGCGCTATCAGGCAAAAGCTGCCTTTTCAGACGGGTCCCAAATTGGCTCGGTCCCATTTCTGCAGCACATTCGATCAATGGGGCAGAAATGGAAAGCAAGCTGCTGTCGTGAGAGTCACAACCTGCTTTCGAGAAGCTAACCAAGTCAACTGGCCAAGGTTAGCCGGGAGCTCTAGCCCTGGGCACCTTGCGCGCCCGGGAAGGGGCGGGGCGGCCGTGGGCGGTGGGCGGAGCCTGGAGCGGGATTACCAATGAAATCCTCAGCCGGCGCTGGCCGTGCGCGTGACGCTGCGTAGCGGGCTCAGAGGCTGGAGGCGGGGGAGAGGTCGGGAGCTTTATCTTCGTCTGCGGTTGGGCTGGCTGTGTTGCCGGCCTGGGGCATCAGAAGAGCTAGCGGCACGGAGCCGACCAGCCTGCCATCGGGTCTGGGACAGCTTCTCGGCTTTGCCTTCCGTGGTGAGGTTCCCCGGCCACCGGCCCATGCTTCCCTGTCCCCCTCCTCCCTTCCCGCCTGGGTCCGCCCACCTCTGCCTAAGAGGAAGGGGAGAGACGTGTCTGCTGCAACTCCGGCCCCGCGGGCCTGGCCTTGCCCCGGGGCTGCGGGGGAGGGAGAGGCTCCGTGGGTTCTGGTCATTTTGGGGGTTGGGGCGGGCGGGAAAGTTACCTGGGGGCGCAGGGGTGTCTGGCAACCTTTTAAATCTTAGAGGTTTGTTTGGTGTCCACCCTCAAATTCTGTGGCCTTTATCAAGCCAGTGGTAAAGAAAGTTACGAATTAGAAAACATTCTATTCCTGAAAAAGCGATACCACGAACTCAATCGGATTCAGCTTCAAATTGACTTGGGGGAAGAAAGTGTGGTAAATCTGGGTGCCAAAGAGTTTAATGTAGCTCATATTTTATTTTGCAGTATTAGGATGTAATTTTCTGACATTCTTAAATGTTAATAGGCGTGCAGTTTAAGTGATATGTATATTCAGGAATTATTTGTAAGCGAGAAACAACGATACATTCTATATTCCACGTTTGTATATGGGTTAAGTGTATTGGTCACTTAATATTAAAGTGGATGCTTAGCTGTTTAAGCTACTATTTTTTCAGAGTCTGTTGAGTAGAATTCAACTTGAAGCATTTTCCCCCCCATTGTTTTAACTTGGACAGTATCGATGTATGGCTTATTAGGGAAGTTGTAGATTGTCTAGGCATGAGGACGGATTTTGCAAGGAACTTTAATGCGTAATTATTTTAAAATGCTCGTGTGTCGCTGCATCACCTGCTGAGAGCTCGCCAGGATTTCACATTCTTAGGATAAAGATCAAAACACTACTGCCATGCTCATTTCCAGTTCAGTTTGAGCCGGTGTTCTCCTGGCTCTCTGGGCTCAAGCCATACCAGCTTGATTTTTGTTTTTAGAAAGTTTCTCTTTATTATCTCCTAGTCTTTAGGGGTTTACTCTACCTCTAATTCTCTAATTTCCTCCAGTATCAGCCCAAATATCTCGGGAAACTCACCCTGTCCTGGTTAAAACCTCCCAGCATTCTGTTTTCCTTTGCTTCAGTTCATTATCAGTTGTAATGAGCTGCATTAGTTACTTCAACGCTTGTTTCCTCTACTAGCATTTCATGAAGGCTGGATTGGTCCATCTTATTTAGGTCTTAATTCTCAAGACTTAGCACCTTGCACAATGAAAAAGTTGGAGGACAGAGGAGAGGACTTTTGAATGAAAAATATTCTCTAGAGAAGGTTATCTGTTTCCTTGGAAAAGGAAAAGGTTTTTAACAAAGGCTCAAAGTTCAGAGCGGAGAAGGCAATGGCACCCCACTCGAGTACTTCTGCCTGGAAAATCACATGGATGGACGAGCCTGGTGGGCTGCAGTCCACGGGGTCGCTGAGGGTTGGACACTACTTAAGCGACTTCACTTTCACTTTTCACTTTTCACTTTCATGCATTGGAGAAGGAAATGGCAACCCACTCCAGTGTTCTTGCCTGGAGAATCCCAGGGACAGGGGAGCCTGGTGAGCTGCCGTCTATGGGGTCACACAGAGTCGGACACGACTGAAGCGACTCAGCAGCAGCAGCAGCAAGTTCAGAGTGAAGTCGCTCAGTCCTGTTGGACTCTTTGCGACCCCATGGACTATAGCCCACCAGGCTCCTCTGTCCATGGGATTTTCCAGGCAAGAATACCAGAGTGGGTTGCCATTTCCTTCTCAGGGATCGTCCTGATCTAAGGATGGAACTCGGGTCTCCAGCACTGCAGACAGACTTTACCATCTGAGCCACCAGGGAAGCCCCTTAACAAAGAGTAGTTAGAGAAATTTATTTTTGGAACTTACCACAGGGTAAGTGCTTATACTGATCCTATAGATCAGAATGAGAATTTGTGTTCTTTAGTTTTGCTGATTGACTTAATGACCTAGTTCTTTGATATGTAAATACAGAGTTGTACTGGGGCCAGCCTTTAGGAGGAAGGAAGAGCAAGTTTCTGTTTTGAATTGCTACATTGATCTGTAAAGTGTTTCTCTTTACCACTACTCAATCTGGGAGTGTTGTAGCAAAGCCTTTACCTAGAGTAGGTGTTCCGTGTTTTATAGATTTACAGGTTCTTTTGAAAGCTTAATTAATAAGAACACTGCAGACGGGCTAACCGAGAACACTTGAATACTTCTTTCTGGCACAGTACGTTTCAGCGGTTCAGTCCAATTGTTTCTGTTTTGCTTGTGTAAGACAAGTTAGATACTACCACACTGAACATACCAAAACCATTGAATTGATTGGATTCTTAAGGAATAATTGTTCAGTGTGTTATGTTTTTAAAATAGCTATTTAGTCAGCTTTATGTCACTTTGGGTGTAAATGTTTCTGTTGCCACTTACTGGCATGTGACTTTGAGTTGAGTAGTATTTCCGAATCATTTGCATCTTTTAAACAGAAATGCTAAGTGAGGTATGACCTGACGCTGCCACCCAGCCCTGTAAACGTTACTGGCATGGTAAACAGGAGTGCCTGGTTCCTTTCTTGCTGGACCTCTGGTGAGTCTAGTCTTATGATCATGATTTTTACTTCCTCAAAACTCATTTTGCAACCCAATTCAATGTATTTTTGTCCTTCCTGAAACCAACTGCAAGTAAATCGTACCTATTAATGTCCCCAGATTGTGAAATAGCCTATGTCCCACCCTCTTTTTGTTTGTTTGTTTCTCCTCTCTTTTTAAGGTCTTATGTAAATTTTCCATGGTATTGACCGTAGGTTACCTCTTGAATCCTCTAACTTGATTTGGAACATTCCTTGCTCCTGGTTTTCCTCTCATCTTTCCTGGGCCTTTGTTTTATACAGTTCTTTAATTGCCTTGTAGTATTGGGAAAATCATAAATCACTGTTAAAGTGGGATAATAGTGGGACTTCCCTGGTGGTCCAGTGGTTAGGACCTTTTCCCTGCCTGTGGCCCAGGTTCAACCCCTGGTTAGGGGGCTAAGATCCCGCAAGCTGTGTAGCTCGCCAAAAAAAAAAAAAAAAAAAATCCTGCTGCATAGGTTGTTGTGAGGCTTAAATTAGCCAAAGTTATGGCAAAAGTTAGCTTTATTATTTTCTAAGTAATCTCTTTTCTTGACTTATGGTTTCTCCTGAGACTTCCTGCCTGTGCTTGGCCTTAGCTGCTGCTTGTATACCAATGAATCGTACATCTGTTTTCAGTCCAGTTGTGTATGTTCATCTTCCTGTCGACCGTCATCACTTGACTGACTCATAGGCGTATCATATGAACTTAACTACTCATTTCTCTTCTCCTGTAGTTACTTAGCTTAATGGCACACTCGGAGGCTTAGTTCAGAAACTCTTTTGGGATCTGTATTTCCTGCCCTCTGGATGTAGTATCTTCTAGGTGGCTCAGTGTTAAAGAATCGGCCTGCCAATGCAGGAGATGCGAGATACGGGTTCTGTCCTTGGGTCTGGAAGATCCCCTGGAGAAGGGAATGGCAACCCACTCCAGTGTTCTTGCCTGGGAAATCCCATAGACCTAGGAGCCTGGTGGGCTACAGTCCATGGAGTCACAGAGTCAGATAGAACTTAGTGACTGAGCACGCAGGCACTCTGGATGTCGGCACTTGGGTGTCTCGTAGATGCCTCAGCTTAATGTTTGTAAATTAATCTGGTCTCTCTTATCTCTTCTTCATAAAATCATTTGTTCTTTTAAGAAACGCATGTCATTTGAGCCTTACTTTAGGCTTTTATCATTTTGTGAGAATTCATTGTTCTTCCTGTGGTCCAGGAGGGCAAAATTTCCCCCTTCACCCTTCTTGAGTTCTTTTCCCCCCCGCTAGAATTTGCTTTTTTTATTTTGATAAAATAATACATAACATAAATTAACCTTTTACAAAAACTTTATATTGGAGTATATAGTTGATTGAACCCCTCTTGAGTTCTTGATACAAGGTAGATTAACAGGAGAAAAAGAATCTTTGATTCATGGGCATGGATCTCTCATAGAAACAGGACCTAAGAAGTGAGTGAAGGTGGCGGCTCTTACATATTTTAGACCAACAATAAATTAAGAATTGACTGGACAAAGAAACTTAGGTTTGGGTGCTTAGTTAATAAGAATCTTAAGCAAAGTTTGGGCTTGGGTAGTAAATTAGCAAAGAAGTGCCGGGTGTTTTCCTTATATAGGCCTCTGGGCCCTGCATTCCCCATCTCTGGTGATAAGGATGTCTTTCTACTTCCGCGTACAGGGAGGGCACCTTTTACATGAAGATTTTATTTCCTGCTTTTAGGAAAGCAGGACAGAGAGGAGGGTCAAAGTCTGTCTTGACAACGGCTCTTTCTTCAATACAGTCAGTGTGCCTTTGAGGCATATTTGGGGGCAGCCTGCCCTGGGCCCCAGCACTGCCAAGCTCTCCTTTCTCTTAACACATCCTCCACCTTGCTGCCTTAATTCTTACTAAAAAACAAATACTACCTCAGACAGATATTAAGTCACTCTCTTGTTTAAAGGCCTCTGTCAACTCCTTGTTTGTGTTAAGTTCCAGACTTCTTAGAATCCTCTGAGGGCCCTTGACTTTTTGTCCTTGCCCCTCCATTTCCCTTGTGTTCCAGTCTTTTCCTTTCCTTCCTTTTAGATCTAACCTAGATTTTACCTACTTCAGGAAACCTTTCCTAATTGCCCCTAAAGTCTATTGGGCATCAGACTTATATTCTGTTCATTATGTACGTACATCTGAGTTACTCTTCTGTAATACTCCTGTAATTATGTTTTTATATCTTCCTCCCACTGATTTTTCATTCCTTGAGGGTTCAGACTGTTGGCAGTCATCGTTGTATCCCAGGGCCTGGTGTGTAGTAGACGTCAATAAAATGTTTGAAATAATAGATCTATCACCAAGGTCTGTACTTGTTCGTGTTTTCATAGTGCTTTTCATCTGGCTCTGTTTTGATGCCTGGCAAACTTCTGTTTCTTCTTTGAACTCTGGCTCTAATGTCACCTTTATGAGGACTTACCCAACTTCTCCAAGTGTTTGGTTATGCCTTCTCTTGTGTGTGTGTGTGTGTGTGCGCGCGCGCGCGTGTGCGCATGCACACACAGAAGGGTGCTAGAACAGTTAATGGGGTAGACCTCTGTATTATTTACAGTAAATCTCACATCATTGTAGAAAGTGTTGCTTAAAATACCTGAATTTTCAGATACTTGACACCTGTATTTTGTGTCAAAAGTTTAAAAAATTGTTTTTCAGTATACATTAAGATTTTTTTCCTTGCCTTCTGTGTTTAAATGACCATAGCCTTTTAAAAAACGTGCCAGCGTCATTAAAGCATGAACTTCAGGGGCGTTCTGTCAGCCTAGTGGTTTGAATTCACTGCTGTGGCCAGGGAAGTAGGTCTGCTTTGATGCAGTGATGTGTTGGGGGACTCATAAGAAATGTAAGCCGTTTAACCTTCAGAGGAAAAACCTGTGCTTGCTTTCTCCTTTCTTCCTACTTTTATTTATTTATTTTTTTTCTTCTTCCTACTTTTAAAGTTTTCTTTATTGTTGTCTCTAATTTTGCTTCTGGATGTCAGCTACTTTTTTCTTTTTGAAAATGGAGACAGGATTACCTACCTCAGGGTTATTGTTAAGTTTAAAGGAGGTAATATACACAAAGGTCTTACCAGAAAGTAATGTTTATTCTAATTATTTGAGTTATTTCAGGAGAACAGTCTCTCAAGTTTGAGAGGTTTTCCAGTGAAGTAAAAATCATAGCATTTGTTAGCAGATTTTTTTCATAGCCTAAGTTTGTTTTTGGGTCCAGAATGGCAGATGTTGATGAAAAATCTTAAGCTCTAGAACAGATTATTTTTAGGTATATCCATACAACTTAAAAACCCCAAACTAGTTGCTATATTTATCTTTTAGTATTAAAAGGTACAGTTAGAAATGAACATGAGTTTCAGCTCTCATTCTAGCCTCTTGATGATTGTTTCATGAACATGTGAAAGGAAGTTGTTTTATTTTCTTACTGTGTGAAAATGCTTGATATCTATTAACTCATTCAACAAATACGTATTAAGTACCGACTGTTCAAGCAGAGTTCTAGATAGTTGGATAAAGTGATGAAAAGACAGAATTCTGCCTTTCATGGGGATTAGTCTTTTCATGGTGTAGACAGGCAATTAACACTATAATGTATTAGCCCATACATGCTCTGAAGAAAAATAAAGCAGGGGAAATAAGACTAAAGTGGGTGTGAGTGTTTATTTTAGTTGGGGGTAGGTAGGGAGTCCCTGGGGAGGGGACATTTGAGAACTTGAACAAAGTAAAGGAGGAATCTTTGAGGGTTCTGCGGGAGATGAGCCAGAGAGCGGCAACAGCAGAGACCTTTAAGTGGGAATAATGTTGGATTTTCAAAGAAACAGCAAAAGGCCAAAGTGACAGGAGGAGAGCAAGTGAGAACTGTAGTAGAAGGTGGAGGGTAGGGAGATGAAGGCCAGGGAGGGGAATGGCAGATCATGGGTGGAGGAGTTACTCGACAGTGGTGAGGACTTGAAACAATTCGGTGCTTAAAGGATTTTGAGGTAGGGCAATGATCTGCTGAGATTTACCTTTTAAAAAGTTTACTCTGGGCCCTGTGTGACCAGAAGGGAGAAGATGAAGAGGGACCAGTTAGGCCACTACAGTGAGAAGGGTCGGTGGTTTAGGTTGTGCTGAAGGTGGTGGATGGGGTAAAAAGATGTTAGAACGGGATATATATTTTGAAGGCAGAGTAAAATGGCCCGCTGTTGGCTTGGTTAAGGGAAAGTAAAGAAGGATAATATGGGTTTTTTGTTTTTAATCTGGGCAAAGACTGACTGCTAGTTCCAGTAACTGAATTAGGAAAGATGGAAGAATGGAGTTGGCCGGAACATCAGGAGTTCACTTTTGGTCCTGTTGAAGTTTGAGATGCCCATAGGACATCTACCTACATAAAGGGGTCCGGTAGGCCTTTGGATAGGAGTCTGGAGCTCAGGGAAATCTGGGTCTGGTGAGGAGAGAAGGGTATCATAGTGAGTGAACTGGTGGTGATCAGAGGGTTAGCCACTGGAAATTAGAATTATGGACATGGTGCACTTGTTGGTATCAGTAAGTTCTAGGGGAGGATTTGACTGGGACATAAGAACAGCTTTTTGGAGAAAGAAGGAAGTCTAGGAACTTGGAGACCAGGAGCTTGGATCTAGGAACATGGATGTTGAAGTAAAAAAAAGCGTGGAAGAGTTACTGAAAGGGAGACAGGAGGAGTGAGTGATGTATTCATATTCTTAGTAAACGAGGGGAGTGATCAGGAAGACAGTACATACAAAGAGAAGTATCAGGTGTGATAATCTGACTGACCTATTTTAAGGAAGGGAAGGAGGAACAGTAACTTGGAAATAACAGAAAATGAGGAGGATAACTTCCTCTCCTGTGTTGTTAATAATAGAAGGGCAAGAAAAGACAGTGATCTCACATACAAGGGCAGTGATTCATGCCAGCACCTAGAAACCACTTAGAATTAATGACAGTTTGAATTTTTAACTTTGCAGTAGCTGAAGTAGTTTGCCTGTGTCTAGATTGGTAAGAGTGGATTCAGAGTCCCATCTAAATGAATAGTCAAAAATTCATCTCTCTCCTTCATCTCACCTGGTTACAAGGCGTTCCCTTGCTTACACTCTTGCCCTCCTGTGGTCTGCTCTCCACACAGAGGCTGAAGGGATCCACCTTTGTAAGGAAGGAACAGTTGAACTGAGCGTTACTGTAATTTCCTTCCGTTTTCTGCCGCAACAGTCGTGTACTGTTACTGACATGGATAGCAGGAGGGACTCAGTTCAGACATCTTGTCATAATCTTGGATTTGGTCAAAATTGAGATGAAGCTTAGGTGATAGTTTTCCTTCCTAAATTCTGTGTGTATGACAGTAACAGAATTTATTAATGTTTTCTTGGAAGCCATATGATGCTTGAGCTGCGTTTGAGAAAGTGTGTAATTATGGAACTCTGCCATCATCTAACACCTATTAAGAGCAAACATGTAGAATTTGAGGGACAATGCAACTTTATATTTGTGTCATGTAGCATACAGGGCATAGATATGTAGGGATTGCATTCACTTAGTTAATTTTTTAAACTAGGTTGTTAATACACAGCAGAGTGCCAACATTTTATTATCTTTTTGTGTGTGTGCAGTAGTAGTTAACTTTCTAGATGTAGGATTCAGGGGTTGGAGGATTTACGTGAAGATGCAGTGTAATAGAGCAGAGACATTGACTACCTCTTGGTATTGTGATACCACATCTTGAGTTTTCCCTGCTGTCTTATGGTTCTCTTTTCCTGCTAATGGAGGAAACTGAGGGCAAAGATACTAGTATAGACTATGACATAAAGGTCTTTATGAGGAGTTGCTGTTTTCTTCTTTGGCTCACTCCATTGATCTGTGGCAGTGTAATTGTGCAAACTCAGTACTTGTGCTTTAGCTTGTGAAGTTAGGCCTTACTCGCTAGGTTGATGGTTCCCAGTCTCATCACCAAGGACTCCTTGTAAGTTTTTGCTACGGTGTACTCAGGCTTAGATTTTTTTCCCCTTTTGATCAGTTTAACAGCATTTGTTTGTCAAACTTGGTTGTTTGTTTTTTTTCTTTAACCTCTTTTACTGATTTCTCAGGGAGTTGATACAGTCTCAAGCCACAAGCAAAGTGACATAGCCTGTATTGCTTGCTTTATGTGACAAATGTAAAATTGTCTATTTCAGTTTATATTTGAAATATCCAAAGTAGCTTCCCCAGACCCTTAGTCTGTGGGGCCCCCATCCCCAGTCAAGAACAGCTGTCAATCTTACTGTTGAGTAGAAGGTGTAAAGCTGTTAACCGTGAAGGTGGCGCTCATTGGCGCTCTTCCATTGTAGATTTTCCTCTTTATTCTCTTAAGTTTAGAGAACTGTATCGTATTACTCAGAATAATTGGTTGTGGTATTAACTGATACATCACTTTCTGTATTAATACTTCCCACTAGATTTGGGGAATTCAAAGAGAAAATCCCATTTAGTCCCGGTCTTTAAGAAGCTTATGCTGAGTGGGAGAGGCAGATAGTATTGCCCACTGAGTGTATTAGTGTGACAGGACACACAAGGTGCGTTTGGACCACAGGGGAAGGTGAGGTGATCAAAGAAACCTTAGTGGAGGAGATGAGTCAGGGCCACCTGCTGATTAGAGTAGAGGCTGGGGAATCCAGTAGTTCTGGTTTTGAATCCCTTTTCTGCAGTTTTGAATCCCTTTATGATTTGGAGTAAACTAAATCACCTCCCTAAACTATGTTTTGAGACAGGAAAGAGTATATAGGAAGACATGGTGACCAAAGACAATACTGTGGGAATAAAATAGTTGTATTTACTTTAAAGATTATATTGAAATTAAAATAATAATACATGTAAAACATGTAAGGACTCAAAAGTAAGAGTCCCTATTTTTAATTCCACACTGTTAACCCCTGTATAATTCCTTTTTGAAACATCTTGGTTCTTCTTGCATCTTTTCTTTCTCTCTTCTTTGTCCCTGATTTCTTTTCTATCTCTTGTTGTCTTACTAGATAGAGGGCATCCCTCAGAGTTTAGTTGTCAGTTCTCTAATCTTTCGCGTTGAAGAATTAGATGTTCTTCTGGCTTCCTCTGTCAGTGTTACACAAATGATTTTAAATTTACCAGTAACCCTGACCTCTTCCCTAGGTTTCTCTTCTTAATTGAATCTATTGTTCTCCTAAAATTTCTACTTGATATGTCGGTCTCCAAATTGTATCCATGATCCCTTGGACTGTAGCCCACCTGGTCCCTCTGTCCCTGGGATTTCCCAGGCAAGAATACTGGAGCGGTCACCATTTCCTTCTCCAGGGGATCTTCCCGACCCAGGGATCATGTCTCCTCCTTGACACGTGGATTCTTTACCACTGAGCTCTACCTGGAACTATTCCATAATTCTGCTTCATTTGATTTCAACAACAACAACAACAAAAAAAAAAAAATAGAAGGGAAGTGATCTAGATTTGTCAGATTTTTACTTTGCCAAGCATTGGTATTTAAGAAAACAATCAAATTCACCATGTACTCCATTTTGTATGTAAAGGGCATTTTAACATAACTGTTTTAAAAGACCATAATCTTACGATTTTAAAATAATGTAGTGAATACTTTATTATGTTTTGCTTTAGACTGCCAAAAACTTCTGTATAGTTAAACACTGCTTTGGAGTAAGCATATTATAGTCTTGATATTGATCTGCCTAAAATTTGATTTTGATTATGTTTGTCAGTGCTTAAAATGGCCTGCTGCTAAGTCACGTCAGTCGTGTCCGACTCTGTGCGACCCCATAGACGGCGGCCAACCAGTCTCCCGTCCCTGGGATTCTCCAGGCAAGCATGCTGGAGTGGGTTGCCATTTCCTTCTCCAGTGCATGAAAGTGAAAAGAGAAAGTGAAGCCACTCAGTCCTGTCCAACTCTTCGTGACCCCACGGACTGCAGCCTACCAGGCTCTTCCATCCATGGGATTTCTCAGGCAAAAGTACTGGAGTGGGTTACCACTGCCTTAAAAAAGTCCTAATTTGTTAGGTCTTTACAGTTTGACCCCAGCTCTTTTTTCAAATCTTTTTCTATTATCGACTTAAGAAAAAAGAATCCAAACAGCAGGTGATGTTTGTAGTTTGGATCTGATCCAGGTTCTGATCTGACCCTGCCATTAGCTTTGTGGTCTTGGACAAGTTACTGTCATGAGAAGAAGCAAATAGTCCTGGAGCTGCTCTGGTGCAATCAACTAGGCTTTGGAGTTTCTGGGCGAGCCTGGCACTTGACAGCCAGGTCTTCAGGGTATTCTGTTGAACATAAATGGTTTCACTGAACGTGAGCTTTAGACAAGACCATTCTGTCAACATGATGGATCAAGATAAGAATAAGATCATGTAATCATCAATGCTTGCCCAAGTCACAAAGAATCTAGCATCTGTCTCCCCAGTCTACTGGGAATGATTGTTGCTGTTTTGCCAGTCGCAGCTTTAGCCACCCTCTACTCTGCCTCCTTATAGAGAAGATTTGTTGGTATACCCAATCATCAACCTGTCCTCACTTTCTGATAACCCTCAAGCCAGAGTGAACCCCTGCTTCTTTGGACTCTGCCCAAAATCACTTAGTCAGATCCCAAGCCCTAAATAAATCGCTTCAAATATTCTCTCCCTGGGATGCCCCACAGTTTCCCATGATACACATTCCTAATAAACTAGTCCAGCTGTTGGTATGTTCCTGGTGTATGTGTGGAAGGCATTGACCATAACTACCTGGAACCTTATTTTTTCTCATATGTGAACCAGGAGTAATAATAGGATTTTTTTTTTTTTTTGACAGAATTTTGAAGATTAGACAGAAAACTTAAAGCACCTAGCAGAGTCCTGGTAATTAGTAAAACTCAACAGAAGCTTGTTTCTTGTCCTCTAACGAAGTAGTCTGATCAGTCATGGGCCCCTGAGCAGGGCTTACAAGGACCTTGCTTTCACCCTTTCTCACCCATGGAGTCCTCCGTTCTCATCCTTCAAGACACAGGTCACATACCTTCTTTCCTATGAAACCTTTGCACCTCTTAATGATCTCTTCTGTCTCTGCACTTCAGGTATGTATCATTCTTACCACCCACTTGACTATTTATCGTGTTCTTTCCTGTGGCATCTTTTAACTTACCCTTTACTTAATTCTTAATTTTTTATGTACTTATGCCTTGTTTGTTCAACCTTTTTTTTTTTTTTAAGAATGGGGGCTCTGTTTTGAAACCAGCCAATGATTTTTATCAAGACTGATTTCTTCATTATTTGTTACAGTATCTTGTACTCAGAAAATGTTTAAACGTGATTAAAAGTATAACAAAAGGAAGAAAATATATCATTCGTCACCTCCCCTTAAATATGGTGATATTATGAAATTTACCTATGCCATATCCTTAGTTTAAAGCTTTTTATATCTTCTTTCCTAGACAGCATGGTAGTGGGTGAAGAAAAGATGTCTGTACGAAAACGGCTATCGAAGTCCAGTAACCATGCTGAGGAAGAGGAAGAAGGCCAGAGAGACTTTGCAGAGGAGTCCCAAGAGGCGCCTACTAATGGTGAGGCTTTTACTTTTTCTGAGGTGAATTAATGAAATCGGGAGCAAATTCAGTGTTCCTGAACAAGGATTACCATCTCTTTAGCTCTTAACTCCCCACTCCAGTACTCTTGCCTGGAGAATCCATGGACGGAGAAGCCTGGTAGGCTGCAGTCCATGGGGTCACTAAGAGTCGGACACGACTGAGCGACTTCCCTTTCACTTTTCACTTTCATGCATTGGAGAAGGAAATGGCAACCCACTCCAGTGTTCTTGCCTGGAGAATCCCAGGGACGGGGGAGCCTGGTGGGCTGCCATTTATGGGGTCGCACAGAGTCAGACACGACTGAAGCGACTTAGCAGCAGCAGCAGCAGCAGCAGCTCTTAACTGGCTGTGGTGTGAGGCATGCGGGATCTTAGTTCCCCAACTAGGGATCAAACCTGCATCTCCTGCAGTGGAAGCTTGGAACCTTAACCACTGGACCACCAGGAAAGTCCCTCTTAAGCTCTTAAAAATGGATATGCTGGCAGGCACTGTAAAGTGCAGAGGAGAGAAAGAAATTAAGAGAATAGAAAGGAACACTTCAGTTTCGTTACCAGTCAGAGCCGCTTTTGATACTGCTTGTGACACTGGTATGTGAATCGCTGCACCTCTCATAATAGAGGTGAGCTTTACTGATGAAAGTGGAGTTTGCAGTGTATGGTTTAATTTTATGTATTTGATAACAAAGAAACTAAAAAATAAGCCCTTTTAAAGTGATTCATTGAACAGTTTGTGGGTATCTACTATGTTTTAGACATCATTCATTCATCTTATTCAGTTCTTCAACTGCCTGATTCCTATCAGTATTTACTGGTGTTCTGCTAAGTGGTGCAGCTCCAGCAGTGATCGGTACAGATGTGTTTGCCCTTGTGAAGCTCCAAGTTAAGTGCATGAGAACCCCTCTCTCCGCTTTAACATAATTAGATTATTAGAAATAAGTGCTACTAATTACTCTTTTAATAGCTGACATTAGCATAATGAGCATAATTAGCAGGGTACATAACCTAGGTAAAAATCTTGGGAGAGACAGATGAGGGAATTGTGTTAGTTCTCATGTCCAGGTTTGCTTAACATGAATGCAAAGAAGACTGACACAGTACTTGTTTGTTAAGGTCAAGGTTTATGCTTAAGACTGATAGACTGGTAAACACAACTTCACTTGTTGTCATCTATTGCATCAGGCTATTTATTTTTGCTGTGACATTTGTATAGGTTTGATTTCAGTGAGGATTTGAAATTTGAAGCTTGTTTGGTTAACAGATAGGTGTGGAACTTTTTGAGATAGGTTATCTTTGGCATCCTAAGACTTTTTTCATAAAGAAAAGCTTTTGCTTTTCCTGTTCAAATTTAATTGTAAATTAAATGCAGCCACTGGATCAAGAATATAAATGTTGTTGCTTAAGTTTGCATAATGAAGTTTATTGATTGTTGGACTCTTAATTAGCTATTTATGAAATACTTATATTTGCACATGAGCTAGTTTTAGTGTGGCTTTAAAATGTGAAAATTGTGCAAAATGGTGAGCCAACATTGGTTAGAAACCTTCCCCTTCCATGATTTAGGGACTGGGTGCTAAATCACATTATTTTTATTGAAACTTTCTGCTATCGGATGATTTTCTCTCTGTGTCTCTTTTTTTCTTTTTTTTTAAATATAAAGACAGAAAACTTAAAGCACCTAGCAGAGTCCTGGTAATTAGTAAAACTCAACAGAAGCTTGTTTCTTGTCCTCTAGTGAAGTAGTCTGATCAGTCATGGGCCCCTGAGCAGGGCTTACAAGGACCTTGCTTTCACTCTTTCACATGTATAAAATACTTTATACATGTATTTAAACATGCATAACTTCTACATGTTTTCAGCACTCCTTATTGTCTTAGTTCATTAAGTTTTAATCGGTTCAGATTTTAGTGCGGATAATGAAAATTGAATTATTTAGCCTGAAACAAGAAGTCTGAGCTTCTCCTTGTTTTAATGTAAGTAATGCTGATCTGAAAATAGTGTTTCTCCATTTACTTTAACAATGATTCACTTTGGGGGAGTAAGCAGGCTCCTCCGTCCATGGGATTTTCCAGGCAAGAGTACTGGAGTGGGGTGCCATTGCCTTCTCCAGTTGGTTCCTGCAGGTACCCTTTATCAGGTTGAGAACATTGTCTATCTGTCTATTAATTTACAGATAATACCTATTTTTCACTGCCTTTTATTTTGCTACATTGTTCATTTGATAGCTGATTAATGAGTAAAGGTAATATGATGATAAATGGGGCTTCCAAGGTGGCTCATTGGTAAAGAATCTTCCTGCCAATGCAGGAAATGCAGGTTCAGTCCTTGGGTCTGGAAGATCCCCTGGAGGAGGAGATGGCAGCCCACTCCAGTATTCTTGCCTGGAAAATTCTATGGACAGAGGAGCTTGGCAGGCTACAGTCCATGGAGTCGCAAAGAGTTGGACATGACTCAGTGACTTGAGCATACATCATAATAACTACTAATAGTTTATCATATACCAGGCACTATTTTAAGTGTTTAACAAATATTAACTTGGTTAGTAGACTTCTAGTTATTTGATTTTAGGGTTCTTTGTGATACGTACATAAATGTTTGAACAGAGAGAACAACCTGCCTTATGTAAAAATTGAGAGTCTCTTGGCAAAAATAGATGAAAAAAAGTGAATATCATTGTTCTTGTGTAATTTGGCACCTTCATTCAGTTTATGCATCTAATCATAAAACTGACTGGTCTAGGTAGAGCTTTAATCAACTAAGTAGATTGAGAACACATTTTTTCCCCTTAGGGTAAAACCAAAACATGTTTGTTTTAGAAAGTACAGATAAACAGAAGTTCATGTGTCTATGATTTTTTCCTTGGCTGTATTCCTAGAAATGGTTTTTATTTATTTTGGCTGAACTGGCCCCATCAGGCAGCATGCAGGGTCCTAGTTCCCTGACCAGGGATTGAACCTATGCTCTCTGTAGTGAAAGCACCGAGTCTTAAGCACTGCACTGCCAGAGAAGCCTCTAGAAATTGTTTTTAGGTCAGTGGGAATAAATGCCTGTAAGATTTTGGGGCTGAGTATTGCCAAATCGCCCTCCGGAAATATTGCACTCCCAAGTAGCAATATGAGAGTGCTTATTTTATTTCTTCAGCCTTTCTTCAGTCATGGATGTTATGTAACCTTTTGAATAAACTCTATGGCATTTGAGAGATGACAGATTCCACTTTACTTGAAAAAAGGCTTTGTACAATGAGGCATAATTACCAGCAGCAATAAAGTTATTGAATATTAATTAGTACTTTTTATAGCTTTTAAGGTCAAAAGAGTGAGTTAACAGTCCTATGTTAAAAAAAGGAATTAAATAAATACAGTGACTAAATGGTATAGGAGACCACCTGCAGTGGGAGTAGGGGGGACAGTGCTTTAGAATGAAGGGGAGTGTCTCACAGAGGAGGTAGAATTTCACTTTGATCTTTGAGGAGGAGACTGGGAAGGGGCTTTTAAGAAAGCCAGGTAGAAAGGAATGGGTTTCAAAGGCATAGACTTAAGACTGTACAGTGTTATGTGTGTGGTGTTTTGTTCATTTTTGTAGAGGATTGTGGGGTGAGAAGGTAGTTCAGAGATGGATTTGTGCTGTTTTTATTTTTCTTTTACAGACAAGAGGACAAAATTGGAAAGGCAGAAGGAAATAAGCAGATAGGGTTTGGAGTCTTAACTATATATGCAGTCATTGACTGACTGCTTACTGGGTTGGTTCCGTTAGTGAATAGGTTGTTCAATAAAGTTCTTGGTGAAAATGAAAAATATGTCTTATTTTTATTTAAAACTGAACAAACTTCTTGGCCAACCCAGTACCTATATGGATGACTTATAGCCGTCAGACATACTTAGATTTTTTTTTCCTTAGGCAAAACCAAGGAGAGCAGCTGTTAAAGCATTCTTTCACTAAGTTCAGAAAGGTATTCGTTTATCTTCTTGCTGATGGTGCTGGCAGCTCTTCTGTTGCAGGTCCGAAGTAGATTTAGGAACTCCCTGCTATATAATACACTAGCTGGGAATTTTTTAATCTATGACAAACCTTATAACATTTCTATTAAAAGTTATCTCTGTTGATTTTAAAATAAGATTATATGATATTGTAAAAGTTTAATGGTAATAGGACCAATTCCTCTCATTGCGTATATGGGCAACACATACAGTTGATGCAGGTGTGGTGACAAAAAATAAATCAAAGTTAGCTCTGGTTGAGTAGTGTAGTTCAGGGTTATTTCAGTTGTAGGATAGAAATGTGTTTATAGCTTAAAAATTATAGACCAGGTGAGATTGGTATGTCCATTTATTGCCTTTGCAGTTTACCAATATTATACCTTTAAGATATAGATGAACTTACTTTTGTCCTCATGATAGATTGGGGCTATTTCCTCTTCAGTTGTCCTTGTTGAAGAAGTAAAAACAGTTTGATTTAATTAAGAAACAAATGGCTGAACTGTGCTTATTAATTTTAAAATTTTAAATAATGTATGTTCTTTTTTAAAAAAATCAAATATTGTAGAAGGTTATAAAGTAATAATTCTTCCCTTAAGTAATTCTGTTTTGCTTTTCTGTTTTTTCCTACTTGTGGAATCATATTGGGGATCTTTTCTGCAATTTGCTTTTTCTAAACTTTTAAATTCAATATATGTAAGTGAAGTTGTCTTAAAAGTATCTGTGTAGCACTTCTGTTGCACAGTGAAAATTGCTCAGTCCAACTTTTTGCAGCCCCATGGACTGTGGCCTGCCAGGCTCCTCTGTCCATGGAATTCTCCAGGCAAGAGTACTGGAATGGGTTGCTATTCCTTTCGCCAGGGCATCTTCCTGACCAGAGATCAAAGTGGGTCTCCTGCATTGCTGTTAGGGGCTTTACCATCTGAGCTACAAAAGAACCCTGTTGCGTAAATGCTTAGTAATTTGACTTGTCCCTTTTGGGTGGACATCTGGGTTGCTTCCACGAATTTAGACTATAAAAAGTACTGCAGAGAACATCCTTGAAACCATGTCCTTGCTTACTTGTACTTGTAGGATACATTCTTTAAAGTGAAATCGCAGGATCAAAGAGTTTTTTCTTTTAAAATTTAGATATTACTGTCTTTCTTAAAAATGTTATACCAGTTTATCCTGCCATCTATATTGTTTCCCTGTACTCTTGTTAATATGTCTGCTAATCTTTTTTTAAGCTTGCTAATTTGAAGGGTGGAAAACAGTGTCATATAGCATGAATTTGTTCTTATGACTTATGAGGCAGAAAACTTTTTCCATATATATATACTATATTTTTTCTTCAAAAGCCCTGTCCATTATTTTTTGCCCATTTTTGTTCCCTATCAGATGGCTGTTATTTTTCTTTTGTTTTTGTGAAGAGTTCTTTCTATGTTAAGGCAGTTCCTCCCTTTGACTATCATACACTATGAGTATTTTTAACTGTTTATCTTTTGACTTTGCTGATAGTGCGCATGTGTAGTTTTTATGTGATCACATAGCTCTTGTATTGCTTTTAGATGTCTTGTCATGCTTAGAAATCATCCAAAATTATGAAAAAGGAAAATGGATGATTTTTTTTTTACCTTTATGGGTTTTTTAAGATTCAATGTTTGATCCATCTGGAATTTATTTTTAATAATAAGTCAGCTGGGATCTAATTTACAGTTTTTTGAAATGGCTACCCAATTGTTTCAACATTATTTATTAAATCTCCTTTTCTGTATAATACTTATCACCCTCATTTCTAGTTCAGATTCCATTTCTCTGCAATAGTGTAGATGTGACTAGTAGAGAATTTTGAAAGGTTTTTTGAGGTCAGTGGAGCAGTAGAGGATTTAGATGGATTATACTTTTTTTTTTTAATCTCCCTTTTTGCTTCTAAGATTGATAAATGATTGATTCTTTCAAGGACTACTCCTAAACGCATCCATCCTATGGACATAGGGATGGCTTTCCCATGATGGTTTTAGATTATATATATCTATGTGGAGAGCAAGGTAAAGTTGGGATGAAGGTTTCTGTGGTATAGTCAATGAGAATTTTTTAGAAAATAACCAGGATTTTAAAATGAGTCTGAACTTCTCTAGGAAGTAAAAACTTGCTAGTCAGTGCCTACGCATTAGCTAATTCTGTACTTTACCACAAAGATACAAAGAAACACTAGCTAAAAGAAGTGAAACTTGAAACATGGTTATTAGTCACTACCATGTAGTCCTTAGTCATCTTTAAGAATTTAGTCACTATAAGTAGCACTTGATTTTTTAAATTGTAACTAATGAATTTTTAAAAACTTTTACTTTGTTTTGAGCTATAGCCCATCAACAATGTTGTGGTAGTTTCAGGTGAACAGGGAAGGGATTCAGCCGTGTGTGTGTGTGCGTGTGTGTGTGTGTGTGTGTGTGTGTGTGTGTATGTATATATATATGTATCCATTCTCCCCCAAGCATTCCTCCCATCCATGCTGCCACATAACATTGAGCCGAGTTCCCAGTGCCATACAATAGGTCCTTGTTGGTTATCCATTGTAAGTATAGCAGTGTGTACGTGTCCATTCCAAACTCCCAAACTGTCCCTTCCCTGGATTGAAATTTCCCCCCGGAACCGAAAGTTTGTGAGCCTGTTTCTGTTTTGTAAGTAAGTTCATCTGTATCACATTTTAGATTCTACATCAAGTGATACCATAGGATATTTATCTTTCTGACTTAGTATGATAAGCTTTAGGTCCAGTCATGTTGCTGCAAATGGAATAATTTCATTCTTTTTTATGACTGATCAATATTTTTTTTTCCTGATCTCTATGGCTAGAGATCAGAAGATGGGTTTTACTTCAGGCTCATTTTTTTTTTAAATTTTATTTTATTTAACTTTACAATATTGTATTGGTTTTGCCATATATCAAAATGAATCTGTCACAGGTGTACATGTGTTCCCCATCCTGAACCCTCCTCCCTCCCCCAGGCTCATTTATTTACTGGTCATGAGACTGTGGGCAAGATGGTTAGTGTCTTTGAATCTGATTTCTTTGTTTTGAAAATAGAAATGACACCAGCTGTCCTTTATTTATTTTTGGCTGTGCTGGGTTTTTGTTGCTGCACGGGCTTTTCTCTAGTTGCGGTGAGCAGGGCCTACTCTCCAGTTGCCATGCGTGGGCCTCTGTATACAGTGGCTTCTCTGGTTGCAGCTTCTGGGCTCCAGAGCACAGGCTCAGCAGCCATGGCGCATGGGCTCAGGTGCGCCTCTGCACGTGGAATCTTCCCGGATCAGAGATCAAACCATGTCTCCTGCATTGGCAGATGGATTCTTTACCACTGAGCCACCAGGGAAGCCCCTAGCTATCTTTTTATCTCACTGGGTTGTTATAAAGAATAAATGTGATGAGGTATAATCAACATTTTATAAATATTGAAATTTTGCAGCAAGTTTTTATTTTTTTTTGGCCCTACCACATGACATGCAGGATATCCATTCCCCAAGCAGGGGTTGAACCCAGGCCTTGTCAGTGAAAGTCCAGAATCCTAACCACTAGGCCTCCAGGGAACTCCTTGCAGCAAGTTTAACAAGGATGAGGATTTGGAAATTTGGAGACCATAGTGACTCCAGAAAAGAAGGAGTTACAAAAACAGGTTGGGGATGAATTACTAGTGAGAAAGTGAAGATAGAAAGTATAAATCACTTTTCTAGGACATGTATTGAAAAGAACAGCATGGGTCACAAAAGATGAGGTTCGTTGGAAAGAGCTGCCATTTGTTTCCAAAGGGCATTGTTTCCAAAATTTCAGTTATTTTTAATTTTGCCATTATCTCTGTACTCTATTTACTATTATAAAGATCACTGAAAAGTCCTCCTCCTAAGCAATAAATTCTGTAAAGTCATAGGCTTGTTTCAGTTACATATTTGTTTCTAAAATGATAAGTAAACATGTACTACTGGACAAAAATTCACAGATTTGATTTTGAGTACCACTGATGACATCCATATAATTTCAGCAAAATTTTAAAGACTGCATTGTCTCTGAGTGTAATGTGGGTGCTATAAACTACTCAATGTGTTGAATGATTTGAACAGTTTCTCAAAAGACTTAAAAAGGATCAAGGCAATAGTTTAAAGGGTTAGTCTTGAAAAAGAGATGGGCTACCCCTTTCTCTGACACAGGAGTAGTGGAGAAGAGGATTAAAGATAGTGAACATTAAAATACAAGATATTTTAGGAGTTGGTACCTAAAATGATCAATTGAAGGTAAGGTTGCCTGGTAAGGTTGGGACTTGAAAAAGGTGGAAAATGTTTGGATCTATGCTTGTGATGAATGTTACAGAAATTCATCAAGAGGCAAAGACAGATACTACATTTTTTTATTGCAGGCCTGGTTAAGACTTGACAGCATCAGTTTATATAGTGGGCCTATTTTCTATATTATTTCTGCAAGGTGTGGCAATTCAGAATCAGAAAAAGCAGATAGGCAATATCTGGGATTGGGGTATGGCTTGGCAGGTTCAGGAAATTGGTGGTGGTGATGAGGGAAGGATGGAAATAATGACAGAGGGTTAGTAACTCTTGGCTGGGTAAGAAAACTGGGAAAGCAAAAGAATAATTTCCATGAGAAGAAAATCTGTTTCCTTATGTTTCTTTTTAGAGCAATGAAATCTTTTCTAGAAACTGTCCAACAGACTTCTCATATCTCATTGGCCAGAACTAGGTTATAAATTAGGCTGTCTTCCTTTTGCCTCTTTATTCTTTTCTACCCTACTTAGAGTCCATAGCGTCAGCCTCCCAGGGCACAATCAATCCAATGGCTCCCATGCCCTCTTGTTTCTGGTAGGGTTTGGTCATGGTTGGGTTGGACAGCCCTGATAGGAGATCCAAGGGCAGAGAGTAAGGAGTGTTTTTGTAATGTCAGTTTCCTTTGGGCTGGGTAACCATCACTTCTATTCAGTTCTTTCCAAAGTGTTCTCTTTGGCTTTCCTTGGCTTTTCAGGATAGTAGCAGTTTTTGGTTGTGTGTTACTAGCCCTAAAATCTACACCATCTTTTGTTGTTTTTCTTAAATTTGTTGACACATTTATAAAAAAGTTCCTTCTAAACTCTTCTCAGTAACTATAAGTGGGCCATCTCTAACTGAGTACTCATGCCCATTCTTGAAGCAGTCTCTGGCAAGGGGAATGAGACACATACCCTTGTGAGGGAAGCACCAGCCTTGTTCACCATAGTCCCATGAGATTATAAAAAGAAACTGTGCGTGTATGTCAGCCAGACTTAGAGTAAATTTAGCCATCTAGAACAGAAGTTGTCATACACAACCACTTTCATTCATTTATGCCTGTAGCGCTTCTGGACCATATGGCCCCCCAAACCTAAAGTTCTCTCTGGCCCATTACAGAAAAAAAATTGCTGATCCCTGATCGAGGACTATACTGTTCAGTATGGTGTGGTTGAACACTTGAACTGTTGCTAGTCTGAACTGATTTAATATTATAGTTGTAAAATACATACCACATTTCAAAGACTCACTTGCATCTGTTTTTCCTTTTTCATGTGGCTCCTAGGAAATTTTAAAATACATATGTGGTTCACATTTATATATCTGTTGGACAGCTTTGATCTAGACAGTAACTGGTAACCTAGAAAGTAAGGAATTAAAAGCTGCCCTTTAGCACAAGCCTCTGTTAAGTACAGTAGGGCTTCCTAGGTGGTACTAGTGATAAAGAATGCACCTGCCAGTGCAGGAGACGTAAGTACAGTATTGTAAAGCTGAGAGAGCTTGGCACCTGGAGGCATGTGACTCACGGTCAAGTCCCAGAAGACCCAAGTCCTTACAAGTCTTCATGCTGTTTCCATTGCCTGAGATAATCTTTCCGAGTACCTGTTCACTGTGATTTTTCCTTATCATTTGAGACTCAAATATCAAATATTGACTTCCTCTGCAAAAGCTCACTCCACCCTCATGATTCCACAGCCCTTCTGTGTATTGTAATTATCTGTGTTTGCATATTTCTACTGAGAGCCTAAAGGAGGGGGCAGTTGAAATACATGCCTATCCTGAATGTATTGGGTTCTCAGAGGATTTTTACATCATGAGTAAATATATAATTGAATGAACAAGTGAGTTACTAATTTAATAAGTTTGGTTATTTGTCTTTTCCTTCTGGGTAACACTGGCAATAAATTTGGCCTAGTCGTATAAGTATAGGATTTTACAGGAGTCAGATTTAGTGAAAAGTCGTGAAGAAGCAGCCCAGGTAGAAAAGCATAACTTTCTGGAGCTGTTTAGTATAGGCCCCATTGCTCTCATTTACATTTTAATATCAATAAAAGTATTATAATAGCACAGTACAGTAATCTTTTATTTAACATAAAGATTATGTATAGTACAGTCTTTTTCTCTTTTTAAAAGGTGCTAACTTTAGGAAGGTCTTCATTAAAACTGGTTCAGATTAGATTTTTGATACTTCAGGGAGTGCGTTTTTAAATATTCAGTTCAATGTCGTAGATTCTACAAGTGTGAGGTAGTATTAATGAAGATAAATGTCTCAAGCCTGACTTCTTAGAAATCAGTAGGTTAGGAAAAAAAAAAATCGAGAGTAGTGTTCTTTAAGGATTTATCTTTAGGTCTACTAGTAGGTATTAACAGTTAATGATCAGTTAACAGTGATATTAATGATTTAGACAGATATTTCAGACACTACAAGGCACTCAGTCCTTGTTTATCACTACTTCCGAGTCAACATTTTAGAAATTTAGAAGCCTTGAGTTTACTCAGGTGGTTGGTTGTCTGTATATAGATCCTTAAATCATTGGATATTCGCTTTTATGGCATTATTCTTTTGATTTTTATGACATTTAAGTTTTGGTGGATAGCAGGAAAGTAATTTTCTTCTGAATGTTATATGAGGTTAATTTTAAGGTGAAAGAAAATGAATTTTAAATGTATTTTTCTCTGACTTTATAGAACGTTACTATTACTTGGAGTGGGGCCTTCAGAGATTCTAGTCTAACTGGGAAAAAGTTTCCCAGCTTTCCAATCTCTGACTCATCAAACCAATTTGAAATGGTGGTGATGTTATTTATGGATAGACACATTCCTTTTGGAAGTGATGCACAGTAGTGAGAATTAATCTTTGGTGTCTTCTTCCCCATCTCCCTGTGGTCGTTAGTTGAAGGAAAGAAGCTTCTGTATTCATTTATTTGTGAATCCATGGTCTGATCATAGTAGAGAGCTAAATAAAAGTATTTTTTACAACTGATAGAAAAATCAAGTGGATATTTGTTTCACCTTCATATTTCTTGCCTAATAAGGTACCAGTTTGATACCAGTTTAATAAGGAACCATATCATCAAAACTTATCATCTTTCCACTCCCAGTGCCATTGTTTTGACTTATGGCAGTATTATTTCTTGTCAGGATTTATTGTATTTCACTTCTGTGATCCTTTCTTTCTCTCCTGCCAGAGAGTGGACTTTTCTAATATCAGATCATTTATTCTTTTGCTTAAAATTCTTAATTTCCTCAAAGCTGTTGTGATACAGACCGTTCATGGTATGACCTCCAGCCTCCTTCCCAGTCATAAATTCCACTGTTATCAACGATTAAAGGTATTACTTCACTGCCTTCTGGCTTCTTCTGTTGTTGGTATTGATGAGTCAATACCAGCATAATCGCAGTTCTCTTGAAGGTGATATTTTCTTTCTTGTTGCTTTCAAGGGCTTTTTGTAGTTTGCTTTAAAATAAACCTTTGTGTAAAAGATAAATTAAAAAAAACTCTGTATTATACAGTTTTACTATCATATATCTTTACCCAACTTGGGATTCTTTGATCTTCCTTTGAGGACTGGCATTTTTTAACACTTGTGGAAAGTTTTCAGCCATTATTGCTTCAAGTTTTTTCTCTCATTTTAGGGCTTTTATTAGATGTATTTTGGACCTTCACATTCTCCATGCCTTTTTTCCAAGGTGATTATTGTGAAAAGATATAAATAGAGGATTAAATAAGTTTTATTTCAGTCATAAAAATAGTAGACCAATAAAATTGACGTAGAAGACTATGTAAGACATGCAGATATTAACAGTCTAACAAATGAAAACAGTGTGCGTAATGACTCCATTTTTATAATATGTATATTTATAATATTTAATATTACTATTTGATATTTACCAAAGTAAAAGAACAGATGATATTTACCAAAATATTAGTTACTCAAACACCATAGGGTAGTGGGTGATTTTGTTAGAGTTTTGTGGGGGCAGGGGGTTTGGATTTTTAAAATTTTTCTATAAATGAAAACAGGGAGTCTGTTCTCATTTCTCTTGTGTGTTTACCTAGGAGGTGGAATTTCTGGCTCATACGGTAATAACTCAGTATTTACTTTTTAAGGAAGTTCCAGACTTTTTCAAAAGCACTACCTTCTCAGCAGCAGTGTGAGAGGGTTTTAATTTCTCCGTATCGTGGTCAAAATTTTTCCTCCTCACTTAAACTGTTTTATTTGTACCAAGTAGTTCCACTCTTACAAACTTCATTTTTACAAGCATGTATTAACACTTCTCTAATTGCGTAACGGAACAGTTGTCACATCCAGTCCTTCTCAAAATTTCGTGCTGGTGCAGCTCTTTCTAGCTTTGCTGAGATAATTGACACATAACATTGTATAAGCTTGAGGTGTACAGTGACCAGCACTTACAGCCATCATACTGGGTGTAAAAAAGCAATATTTGTGGTTTTGATTTGCATTTTCTTGATGGCAGTGATATTGAACATCTTTTCAAATGGTATCAACCATTTGTGTATCGTTTTTGGAGACATGTCTATTCAGACACTTAAATGGACTGTTTGTCTTTTCCGTTGAGTTGTAAGAGTTGTTTACGTGTTCTGTATGCAGGTTCCTGATCAGATTTGCAAGTATTTCCCCTATTTTGTGTCTTTTAACTTTCTTGATAATATCCCTTGGAGCAGAAAAGATTTTTTAAAAATTTTAGTGAAATCCAACTTATCTGATTTTTCTGTTGTTGCTTGTACATTTTACTAGTCATAGTTACAGGATCTATTCAGAGAATCTGCTAAGTCGCTTCAGTCGTGTCCGACTCTGTGCGACCCCATAGACCGCAGCCCACCAGGCTCCCCCGTCCCTGGGATTCTCCAGGCAAGAACACTGGCGTGGGTTGCCATTTCCTTCTCCAGTGCGTGAAAGTGAAAAGTGAAAGTGAAGTCACTCAGTCGTGTCCGACTCTTAGCGACCCCATGGACTGCAGTCTACCAGGCTCTTCTGCCCATGCGATTTTTCAGGCAAGAGTACTGGAGTGGGGTGCCATTGCCTTCTCCGTCAGAGAATCTAATTTCCTGTTATTGTCAGAATTGGATTTTGTAGCATCTTATGATTAATACAGTTGTAAGCATGGTATGTACCTATAATAGTGTTCTTTTTACAGCTTACCATTTTTATGTATAAATTTCCTTCTATTTATATTGCCTATGCTTCCTTTTTAAAAGTTGTGTTATGTTTTGTGGTTTTACCAAAGTTTGTACTTGGTCATGTTTCGCTTGTTTTTTAAGTTCATGATTTAAATAATGCTGATGGGTAGCTCTCCCATCTACTTAAAAATTACATTTTTTCTTTACTTAGGTCGGGTTGATTTAAAACAGTTGATATCAAAGAAGATAAAGTTGACAGCAGAGGCAGAGGTAAGTAATTCTCTCTTCCAGAAACAAAAATGTAGATTTTAGAGTAAACGGTTTTATTCAGTGCAGTTTTTAATGTTAAGCTGTTTAAAGAACTATTTACTTTTCTTATCAGTTGACATTATCCTGTGATGAACAGGATATGCAGACCCTTATGGCAGAAAGTGAAGAGGAACTAAAAAGCCTCTTGATGAAAGTGAAGGAGGAGAGTGAAAAAGTTGGCTTAAAGCTCAACATTCAGAATACTAAGATCATGGCATCTGGTCCCATCACTTCATGGGAAATAGCTGGGGAAACAGTGGAAACAGTGTCAGACTTTATTTTTTTGGACCCCAAAATCACTGCAGATGAAATTTAGAAGCCTTGAATTGAATTTAGAAGCCTGGTGATTGCAGCCATGAAATTAAAAGACGCTTACTCCTTGGAAGGAAAGTTATGACCAACCTAGATAACGTACTTAAAAGCAGAGACATTACTTTGCTTACAAAGGTCTGTCTACTCAAGGCTATGGTTTTTCCTGTGGTCATGTATGGATGCGAGAGTTGGACTGTGAAGAAAGCTGAGCGCTGAAGAATTGATGCTTTTGAACTGTGGTGTTGGAGAAGACTCTTGAGAGTCCCTTGGACTGCAAGGAGATGCAACCAGTTCATTCTAAAGGAGATCAGTCCTGGGTGTTCATTGTAAGGACCATTGTTGAAGCTGAAACTCCAGTACGTTGGCCACCTCATGCGAAGAGTTGACTCATTGGAAAAGACCCTAATGCTGGGAAGGACTGGGGGCAAGAGGAGAGGGGGACAACAGAGGATGAGATGGCTGGATGGCATCACTGACTCAATGGACATGGATTTGGGTAAACTCTGGGAGTTGGTGATGGACAGGGAGGCCTAGCATGCTGCAATTCATGGGGTCGCAAAGAGTCGGACACAACTGAGCGACTGAACTGAACTATGATGAACAGGAAAATAAGATCTACCATCTTGTCATTCTGCCTAAGAACCAGATTATCATTTTTTTCCTCTGCTATCATACATCTTTTACCAGTAAAATTCAGTTTTAGTGAACATGATACAGTTGATGCTTGTATAAGTGCTTGTGTAGGTACTTTATGAAAGTATCTGTCATGGTTCATAGTGAATAATGGGCCTTCAATAAACATTGAATCTGAAACTAGAGATTCCCTGTTAGGGATATAGAACAAATAGAAATATCAATTTGCAAACCACATTAAGAGATTTCAGGAATTCCTTAGTGATGCAATGGTTAGGACTCAATGCTTTTGCTGCTGTGGCCTGGGTTCAATCTCTGGTCAGGGAACTAAGATTCTGCAAGCTGCTCAGTATAACCAATAAATAAGTAAGTAAACAAACAAAGACCTTTCAGGCAAGGGAAACAGTTCTACAAGTTTGAATTCACCAGCGCCTTCAGGAAATCTGGAGAACAAAGAACACTTAAAAAAAATGAAGGACTTCTCTGGTGGTACAGTGGATAAGAATCCGCCTGCCAGTGCAGAGGACATGGGTTCAGTCCCTGGTCCAGGAAGATTGCACGTGCTTCAGAGCAACTAAGCCCATGCACCTCAACTACTGAGCCCATGTGTTGCAGCTGCTGCAGCCTGTGAGCCTGGAGCCTCTGCTCTGCAATGATGCATAGCCCCTGCTCATGGCAACTAGAAGAAGCCTCCATATACCAACAATAACCTGGTGCAGCCAAAAATAGTCAATTAATTCATTAAAAAAATCAACTACTATGTGTGCCTGAATGTAAGTTGGCTTCAAATGCAAGGCAGACAGACTCCCTTTCTCCCAGTAAGATTACTTCCAAAATTGATTAGCCAACCTGAATATATAAATGTCCAGTGATGTAGATGAAATAGCCCTGTTTTCATTTATTAATTAGTCACATGTGCATGCATGCATATACACATTTATATTGTTGCTAAATTGTGTCTTTGCTGTCCCGTGAACTATAGCCTGCCGCCTCCTCTGCCCGTAGGGTTTCCCAGTCAGGAATACTAGAGTGAGTGGCCATTCCCTACTCCAGGGGATCTTCCCAACCCGGGGATCAAACTCATGTCCTACACTGATAGGTAGATTCTTTACCACTGAGCCACTAGGGAAGCCCCCTAAAAGGGGGGTCTGCCTTGTATTTGAAGTCAGCTTACATGCATGTGGGCTTCCCTGTTGGCTCAGTCAGTGAAGAATCTGCTTGTAGTTCAGGAGACCCAGGTTTGATCTCTGGATTGGGAAGGTCCCCTGGAGAAGGAAATGGCTACCCACTCAGGTATTCTTGCCTGGAAGATTCCATGGACAGAGACTGACTGGCTATAGTCCATAGGGTCGCAAAAAGTCAGACATGACTGAGCAACTAACACTTTTAACTTTTTTCACTTGCATGCATTTATACAGAATACTTTAAATTTAGATATTTTTATCTTATTTTGTGAAACAGTATATGTAAGATAAAACCAGATATATAAGATAAGCAGGGCATAGCTTGAGCAGAGGTATGGAGGTAGGCAACTTAAACTGTATCTTGGAAACGACACTTGATTGACATCTGTGCCTCTGGTGGGATATGATAAGAAAATAAAATTTGGGCTAGATTGTAAGGCATTTTTTTCCTCTTCCTTCATGCCCTTATTCATGAAGCTCTTTCTGTGTGAAATTTTCTTTAACTTCCTACCTTTACTAATCAAAATCCTATATATCCTTCAAATTCTCCCTCAAATGCTGGTGCTTCTGAAGTTTTCTGAAACCCCAGCTTGAAATGTTATCCGTCCTACTTTATACGTCTAAGTTCTTAGTTTATGCCCGTAACATATACTCTATAATTGTTACACACTGCTTTGTTCTGAATGAATCGCCAAAATTCCTCTGGTGAACTTACAGGCAATTTAACTTAAGAGTGTTTTGATTGGCAGTTTGGTATCAAATGAGATTGAACATCTTGCCATTATTAAGGAATTGGAATGTTTTTGAGGGAGATGTATTAGGAATGCTCTACCGATATCAAAGTTGAAGAAACTATTGAGTTTGAAGATGAGACCACGTTGGAAGCTCCTGTAATATTTTTAATAGTGACGGGGGAGCCTGGTGGGCTGCCGTCTATGGGGTCGCACGGGGTCGGACACGACTGAAGAGACTTAGCAACAGCAGCAGCAGCAGCAGTGACTAAACAGGGGCAGGGAGGAGAAGGGAACCTGTTTAGAAGTCCTGTTGTGTGCTAGGCCTTAAACTAGGTGTTTTATATATGTAACCTTATTTACTTAAATTCTCCTTTCATAACAGTAATGTCTAACTGGTTATATTTTTTTTGTTGTTTTCTTTTATTGATTACACTCACTAACGTGAAATGACCATTAAGATGGCAGGTATGTGAATATTTTTCAGAGCCATGAAATTTACTTGTTCTTTTCCCTTGTGGGTCTTAGAAATAATTTTAAAGACAAATGAAAATAAACAATCTTTCTAGTCATTTGTTATTTGGTGTCATGTTCCAATCCAGTTGGCACACTTTTCCCTTAGTGTTTAAAGTGCCCCTTCAGCTCTAATAGTATGTATCATTGTGATGTATGTAGCTAACTTAAACTTTGGCTCCTAATTCTCTACTTCCTATTGTAAACAGAATAGATAATCTATAGATTGTATTGGGCAACTCTTTCAGCTCCGTGTAACTAGTTGTCAGATATAAATACAGTATGCTGCTGCTAAGTCACTTCAGTCGAGTTCCGACTCTGTGCGACCCCATAGACGGCAGCCCACCAGGCTCCCCCGTCCCTGGGATTCTCCAGGCAAGAACACTGGAGTGGGTTGCCATTTCCCTCTCCAATGCACGAAAGTGAAAAGTAAAAGTGAAGTCGCTCAGTCGTGTCCGACTCCTAGCGACCCCATGGACTGCAGCCCACCAGGCTCCTACATCCATGGGATTCTCCAGGCAAGAGTACCGGAGTAGGGTGCCATTGCCTTCTCCATTAATACAGTATACCTAGTTAAATTTGAATTTCAGACAAACAACAGATAGTTTTGTTAATCATCATGCAATATTTGAGACATAACCTAGTCTCAAAGTTAGTTGTTTATCAAATTCAAATTTGTTCTTGTTGCTTAGTTGCTAAGTTGTGTCTGACTCTTTTGTAATCCCAAGGACTGTAGCCAGGCTCCTCTGTCCATGAGATTTCCCAGGCAAGAATACTGGAGTGGGTTGCTATTTCCTTCTTCAGGGAATCTTCCCAACCTAGGAATTGAACATGTAAAGATGTTAAGAAGATTAAGCAAACTCTTTAGTCCTAAGGGAAGAAAAATGAGAGCGATGATGGCATTAGTGGGTTGAACTGATTGAATTTCTTCAAGTCACTTCTAGATCTAAATGCTGTCATAAAAACTTTGAAATACTCAATTAAAAAAAATCTGGTGCTAGTGGAATCATACGGCATTGTGTAACTCTCAGTCATGACCTTTTAAAAGCCTCGTAATTGTGTTGTAACAAGCCTTTAAAGATCTTGGAACAGTCCAGTTTATTTCAGTTTAGTCACTAGCTGTCTTTTAAGGAAGTTTTCTGGAGGTTTGGTCAAACCAATTTTGCTTGTATCTCATTGGCAAGAACTTAGTCTCCTGGCCACACCAAGGTGCAAAAGGAGACTGGGAAATTTATTTATTCTGGGATTTAAGTGCCCAGGTAGCAAATTAAGGGTCCTGATACTAAGGAACGGGGTGGGAAATGATAGATTGACTGGCAACAGTCACTGCAGCAACTGTCCGTTGTAGTTCACGACCCCTGGTCTTCTGATCATTTCTTACCTTCTTCTGGCTGTGTAAGTGTGACTACATTCTTCTGTTTCCCTTTCTGCCTTTTCTTATTTTATTTAAATGCATAAATGTGTTAGTCTTTAGTCTACTTGGAACCTTGAGAAAGTTCATTGTTCTTTGTGATCTCATCACTTTCTTACAAAATGAAGAAATGTCCCTCCTGTATACTGCCTTTGGGGGTGTTCAGTAATTTAGTTCTGTGAACAACACTTACTTGGTCCCTTGGTCTGTCGTGTACTACGTTAGGAGCTGAGATTTTGTAGAAGTCATTTCTCATGGTAGCTGGTACTACTACATATAAAATGGATAAGCAAGAGGAGCAACAACTGAATTAGATACCTTTGAAGTGTTCATTGAAAGCTATAAAGTGATGTTACTATTAGTTGGTATATGTGATGAGAAATTATGTGATGTTAGAGCTCTATTGAAAAGATTACAGGTGATGGTTACTCTCTGTTTTGTAGTTAATGAGAATCCAAAATATCAAAATTAGTAATGTTCTGCATATCACTGATTGAGGTACTTTTCTTTTCGAATATTTGTTTTCTATTTTAGTGCCAAAGAAAAATCAGTGGCATATTAGATTAAATACTTTCTTCCAAAAGAAAAAAGAAAGCACAAAGTTTAACAGATTTTATTTTAATGTTGTGATACCTTATAACAACAGGCAGATTGTTTTAAGCACAGGAGGAATATATTTTCTTAATGTAGGTTTTTTCCTGATTGTAGAAGTAGTATAGGCTCAATGTAGAAAATTTATACGAGACAAAGTATAAAAAGGAAACACAACCCATATACCCATCACTTGCAAATAATATTTTGGTTTATTTCCTCCCAATAATTTGTTTTCCTTCTTGTATCGTACATGCAGATCCAAGTAGACACATGTGGGCATTTGTGTCATAGATACACTGGCAAAATCAGCATCAATCTATATAATCAGTTTGTGTATTTTTCTTAACATCATTTTTTGGGCTTTTTTGTGTGTGTGTTAAAATATTCTTTGAAAATGTGATTAAGAAAAAAATTATTTCATGATAGTCATTTGTATGGATACATCATTTGGTAACTACTGGGAATGTAGTTTTACTCCTTTCTGATTTTCTGGCATTTAATAATGGCTAATGAAGTGAAGGAGGTAGGCAATGATGATGAGAAGCAGTAAAGTATACCATTTGAATAGTTAAGATGAGGGAACTACCTAAGTAGATTGAGGTTAAAAAATGTATTTCAGGTCAGTTTAGGCTGATAACAATGTGATATCAAGAATATTAGAGTCTTACGTTGGGAGATAGCCCAGGATGAATTTCATTTTAAACAAAAAGGGATTAAAATTCAGAGCTCTGATTTCATTAGTTCCTGGTTTACCTTGAACTTTGTCTTGCTTATTAAGGACTGTGTAATAGTTATACTCAAGACTTTTTTTTTTCCTTTGGAGGAGGAATTTATTATAATGCACAACTTAGACTGTAAACTTATGCTAAACAACACCTTTTTACTATATTACCTGCCATTTTCCGGCTACATGTACGTACATCATTGACTTCTTAGGTTTTACTTTTTTGACTTTTTTTTTTAATCATATAGAAAATATTTTATATAAAGTATGGTGGAAAGCAATGTAATGTAATGTGAACTTAGGTCATAGACTGGAGTTCTGATCCTAGTTCTGTAGCCTACGAGTGGTGACCTTGGGTAAGTCACATCACTTGTTCAAGCTTAGATCTCTCATGTGTAAAATAGGCATTCTGTTACATACTTCAGAGATTGTTTTAAGACTAGAAATAATACATAAAAGCCCCTTAGAAAGTATCTAGCATAAAGCAGTCATTTAATTAACAGTCATTGCAGACAATAATGATTTTTACTCCCTTCCACTTAATAGTTTCCACAAAGAAGTCAGGGCTATGTATTATTTTTTTTTTTAGTATCTACCTTCTGCTTTATATTAATAATAGACATTGAATAAAGTGAGCAGTTGTATGAGTAGGAGTTTTGGTGGCAGGAGTTGATTTCAAACACTGTTAGGAAATTTGTTTATCACCTGTTGTCTTGGCAGTCGCTTTGCTAAGAGCTGGCTGTACAGTGGTTAACAAATAGACATAGTTTTACAGCCAAGTGGGGAAGGTAGACATTAAGACACCAAAAAAGAACTATATAGCATTTCAGATTGCATTAAGTGCAGTGATGGAAAAGAATAAGATGCAGTAACTTTAGAGTGAATTGTCAGGGGAGACCTCTCTTGGAGAGTCAATTTAAACACTGTGTTAACCTCTTCTATTGTGTTCCCGGCTTTGCCTGAAACGGTCAGGTTTCTGGTTCCATGCCACTGTGAGGTTAAAAGATTCTCTGTGCAAAGCCAGGCAGTGAATCAAGAAACAAGTAATTCATGAACTAGTGATATGACGTTATGGAGTCAGAGTATAATTTATTTTTAAATTTCTTTTGTACTTACTAAGTTACCATTTTATTAGAAAAGGATATAATAACTCAGGAACAGCCAGGTGGGAGAGATGCACAGGGCAAATATGGGGAAAGGCCGCAGAGCTTCCATGCCTGCTGAGGGTGCCATCCTCCCGGCATTGTCATATGTTCACCAGCCCGGAAGCTCAGGAATACAATATTTTGTGCTCTGGGCTCAGAGTATATATTTTTACTTGGTGTTTCTTTCTCTCAGCCTGCTTTTTTTTCATACCTCTGTAACTGTTACTTTATCCAAAAACAACCCTACTCTTTTCTAATTTTAAGATTTAGTCAGTCCAAAGTAACCTCTGTTTGGAAGGCTTTTAATTGTAGAAGTGTTCTCCTTCTAAAGTGCAAATCTGAATATGTTTGTAAACTTTGTGCTTATTAAAACATCATGGTTTCTAGTTGTCCTTAGGATAAAATGAAAAATCCTTAAAATGAGTGAATTCTCTGGCAGTCCAGTGGTTAGCACCTCTCACTTTCACTGCTGAAGGTGCGGGTTTGATCCCTGGTTGGGGAAACTAAGATACTACAAGCCTCGTGGCTGTGGCCAAGAATTAAATCTTAAAATGGCTTAAAGGTCTGTCATGAACCCGTTTGCTTCTCCAGCTTCGTCTGTGATCACTAGTGCATGTCTTCACTGTGTTCTAACAATAGGATCTTTGTTTCATGGTGGTTGTTCTGGATTCTTAAAATCTTAGAGGTTATCTTCATCAGCTGCTTGTTTTAAAAAATGAGGTTCTTTGATAGATTAGAAAAGCAAGGTGCTTAGATAGTTTCTAGTTAATGGTCTGCCTCCTTCCATCATCCTTCTGTCCATCTGTTGTGCTGGGACCATCATAGTCCATGGCTGGCTGAAATGAGTGTTAATAGGGATGAGATTGAGAAGATAAACAAATTAGAAAGCCTATAATCATCAGTCTCCTTTTCAGATTATTGATAGACATTTTTAGACAAATTTATTGTGGTCATGTTTTGAAATTCCTATTAAAACCAATTTCGTGTAATAGAAGAACTCGGAAGAAGGCTGAAGTGGAACACTCCTTGTACTATGTTTTTCTGTGTTTCCTCTTACAAAAGGAATGACAGTAATAAGCAGTCACTCTTTATTTTTCATCAGTACTTGGCTATGTGAAAGAAGGAGGCTAAAGAAACTTAATAGTGTCCACAATAGAGTTCTTCCTTATGTCCCAGTGGCAGCAGCTTCTATCAACTTTAATTTCTCAGAGAAAGAGGACAAAGGCATTGTTGATGAAAAAAATTAGAAAGTCCTTTTAAAAAAGAAATGAACATTTTTATTCGAGCCAAGTTGAGGATTATAACCTGGGAACAGCCTCTCAGAAAGCTCTAAGAACCGTCCCACCTACGAGAGGTCATAGACACTTATATTTTGAGTCAGAGGCTGTACATTAAATGACATTATTGACAGCTTACACAGTCCCCGTGGAAACTGTGGGTCATTGGGGCCCTTTACAAGGTTATCTCTGAAGGAGTTTTGGTGGCAGGTTGTTGTGAAGGAGTTGTGACCCTTGAGGAGATTAGGAAGGTATGTTATCTCCTAAGGAGGTCAGGTGCATAATATATGCTAAAGGGGAAGGAGAAGGTTTGGACAGGCAGAGAAAAGATTTGTTTGATCTGTCTTGTCTTGCCATAAAATATACATTTTACATCATCAGCATTAAGAAATGCCTTTATCAAACCCAAGTCTGTGTGCCTGGTACACTGTGAAACCAAACAAACTGAAATGCAGAGTTTAGAGCAGAGAAAGGTGTATTACAAGGACCAAGCAAGTGTTACTCAAAAACTGGCTTCACTCCCTGGTGGGTGTTTGTTGAACCAAAAGACACAACTAGGGCAAAGAACGGGAGAGTGATTTATTACCTGGAAAACTCTGGGAGTCTTTCCCCAAACAGTGTCTCTCCAACAGTAAAATTTGGAAAGTCTTAACCTAAGGGTACCTGCATACTCATGAAGGGGCTTGAGCTGAAGAAAATTGAGCATAAAATTAGGCCAGAGGTCAACAGAAGCTTTCGTTGATTGGAGGTCAATATCATTATTCCAGCATCTACCTTGGTGAGGACCTTAGTTCTTGCTGAACTGGAGGATTTATTGTGTATCCCTTGAGGAGGAACTAGGATTGATTAATCGCTGAACAATTGTTTTTTGACTCTTTTTTCCTTTGTTTCATGCATTCCCTTACTTCCATTAATATCTTTAATTACTGAGACCTGTTCAAAGGCAAGCATTGTGACCAGGCTTAGATCACAAAATTTCTTGAGGCCAAAAATGGCTTCTCTTTTGTCAAGAAAACCATGTCTAGTTTTCTTTCTCTGGGGATTTTCTACTGTACCTGCCTGCCCAAGGAGAATGTGTGGCTCGTGCTCAAAAGACCCGAACTCCTGGTGGTTTTCAGGGAAGAATTTTTAAAGGCAACTTTTGGGGTGACAGGGCAGCATTTAGGGAGATAACTATAGAGTGTGTAACTTTTCTTCTGATTGATTGGTAAAGAGGTAACAGGGTGCTATTCTAGGAATCTCAAATCAGCAACCTTCTGGTTGGACCAGTCTGCGGTGTGAGCCTAAAGTTACCATCTTCCACCTGGAATTGTTTCTGAAGAACAATTTGAAGATATGTATCAGTTAGTTAAGTGTTGAATAGTAGTAGAAGTGTTAGTCATTCAGTTATGTCTGACTCTTTGTGACCCCACGGACTGTAGCCTCCCCAGGCTCCTTTGTCCATGAAATTGTTCAGGCAAGAATACTGGAGTGGGTAGCCATTCCCTTCTCTGAGGATCTCCCTGACCCAGGGATCAAACCTAGGTCTCCCACATTGCAGGCAGATTGTTTACCCTCCGAGCCATTACATTACTCCTCAGAATATCCCTTGAGGAGGAACCAGGATTCTGTTTTACTGTTGAACTATGTATCTTGACTGCTTTTTCTTTGTTTCTGCATTGTTGTTGTTCAGTTGTTCAGTCGTGTCCGACTTTTTGCGACCCCTTGGATTGCAGCACGCCAGGCTTCCCTGTCCTCCACTATGTGCCGGAGCTTGCTCAAGCTCATGTCCACTGAGTCGGTGATGCCATCCAACCATCTCGTCCTCTGTCATCCCTTCTCCTCCTGCCTTCAGTCTTTCCCAGCATCAAGGTCTTTTCTAATGAGTTGGCTCTTTGCATCAGGTGGCCAAAGTATTGAAGCTTCAGCATCAGTCCTTCTAATTAATATTCAGGGTTGATTTCCTTTAGAATTGACTGGTTTGATCTCCTTGCAGTCCAAGGGACTCTCAAGAGTCTTCTCCAGCACCACAGTTCAAAAGCACCAATTCTTCAACGTTTAGCTTTCTAAAGAAATGGTCCAACTCTCACATCCATACATGACTACTGGAAAAACCATAGTTTGACTGTACAGACCTTTGTTGACAAAGTAATGTCTTTGCTTTTTAATATGCTGTCTAGGTTGATCATAGCTTTTCTTCCAGGGAGCAAGCATCTTTTAATTTGCATGTTTCTGCATTAGTAACATCTAATTAGTATGAATCCGTTCTTTGGAATGCAGAGAAGGTTTAGGAGGCTCAAACCTTTTTCCTGCAGACAAGAAATAGGGAACACAGAAAGGTTTTTATACCTGGAAGGGCCCCACAGGGTCCTGCTCAGTTTCACTTCCACTGAAAGAGTAATTCAAAATGTAAAAGTGATTTGTTTGTTTCAGGAACCTTATTCAGGGACCCTGAAGCCCAGGATATAGTCTCTCAGTGACTCTTAGGGGAGTGTTCAGAAGAAGCAGGTGAGAAGTCAGATTTGTGTGTGTGTGTGTATATATATATATACACACACACACACATACATATATGTGATTTTTATATATATATATATATATATGATTTTTGCCTGGAAAAAACATACAGTCAAGCATAGAAAGATTACTGACAGTCAGCTTACTGTCTAGGAGTCTGTATATCCAAAGCACAGAGTTTTTCTCCATTCTGAATTCCCCTGGGGGCAGCGGGGGACTGTGGATGGGATGACTGCACTGCCTGTGGCTTGACCCGTATAGAGCTGGAATGGTGGGCAGCATTCTTTGTTTACAGTAGAAGTTTTGGAGTATGAGGGGAAAAGGAAGGTGATCGAGAATGGTCTGATTGCCAAGGAGGGTGAGGATAAGGAGATTGCTGTAGGCTTTGGGAATTGCAAGTTTTTTGGCATGTGTGGCAACAGCTGATGTGTGGGTGAGACTAAGGCACAAGAAGAGTTCGTGCCTTGAAAAGCTGACTGAGTATGTTTGAGTTGGGTAGATTAAGACCTGATTTCAGTAGCTTTTACAATGTCTTTGTACAAACACACATTGTGTTCTCTCCCCTCCCCCAGCCCCCATGCTTCTGGGCTTACTTAACCCAGTACTTAATTAAGAAGGGTACTGATTCCAGGGTATGATGAAATGGCTTGATTCCTCATTACCACATCTCAAGATTCCAGGCTTCTTTTTGTAATGCTGAGTAAGATTTCAGTGAACTGATATGAGTAGGGGGTAAAGTGTTAAGACCTTAAATGGTTTAGCCCCTCTTCTGCCATCCTCCCCTTCTTTTCTGACCTCAACTCTTATCACTCTTTTGCTTCAACTGTGATGTCCTATTTCCCAAACATGTCAAGGCTGTTCCTGCCTCAAGCCTTTTTACATGTATGCTTTTTTCTTTCTGGTACTTTTCCCACATATAAATCAACTGCTGCTAAGTCGCTTCAGTCATGTCCGACTCTGTGCGACCCCAGAGATGACAGCCCACCAGGCTCCCCCGTCCCTGGGATTCTCTAGGCAAGAACACTGGAGTGGGTTGCCATTTCCTTCTCCAATGCATGAAAGTGAAAAGTGAAAGTGAAGTCGCTCAGTCGTGTCCGACTCTTAGTGACCCCATGGACTGCAGCCTACCAGGCTCCTCCGTCCATGGAATTTTCCAGGCAAGAGTACTGGAGTGGGGTGCCATTGCCTTCTCCAATAAATCAACTAATTTGTGCTTTTACTTTATACAGATCTTCTCAAATGTCATCTTAATCTTTGAGGCTTTCCCTGACCTCTCTATGAAAAATAACACCCTCTTTGCCTGAGTCCCTCTTTATTTCTTGCCTTAACACCATCTGGCATCCTGTATGTCCTGTTTACCCTCATTGGAATTTTAAGTTCCGTGATGACAGGGACTAGGTTTTTTTCATTGTCATATCTCACCAGTGCTACAAACATTGCCACAACAGTGCCCAGAACTGTCCCTAGCACTTAGTGGATTGAATGAATTCTTTCCTTTCTTCTCTTTCAGTATATTTCTACATTGGACATTTTTGTAGTTGGACAAAACCCTTGATTTATTAAGCAGTTCAGTTCTTTTAGGTTAGTGCAAAAGCATTAACAGAGTTTAATGAGAAAAGAACCTTTTTTTTTTTTTTTTTAAGTGCCACTTTTTTGGGTGTTTTGTTTTTGGTTGGGGAAGCATCATACCTATTGAAAAATTTCAAAATGAAGAGGGGCATGTAATTGAAACAAGCAAAAGAAAGTAAAAATACTATTTGAATAATCTTAATGTGAACAAGGAACAACAGACTGGTTCCAGATAGGAAAAGGAGTTCGTCAAGGCTGTATATTGTCACCCTGCTTATTTAACTTATATGCAGAGTACATCATGAGAAACGCTGGACTGGAAGAAACACAAACTGGAATCAAGATTGCCCGGAGAAATATCAATAACCTCAGATATGCAGATGACACCACCCTTATGGCAGAAAGTGAAGAAGAACTAAAAAGTCTCTTGATGAAAGTGGAGAGTGAAAAAGTTGGCTTAAAGCTCAACATTCAGAAAACGAAGGTCATGGCATCCGGTCCCACCACTTCATGGGAAATAGATGGGCAAACAGTGGAAACAGTGTCAGACTTTATTTTTCTGGACTCCAAAATCACTACAGATGGTGACTGCAGCCATGAAATTAAAAGACGCTTACTCCTTGGAAGGAAAGTTATGACCAACCTAGTTGGCATATTGAAAAGCAGAGACATTACTTTGCCAACAAAGGTCCGTCGAGTCAAGGCTATGGTTTTTCCTGTGGTCATGTATGGATGTGAGAGTTGGACTGTGAAGAAGGCTGAACGCCAAAGAATTGATGCTTTTGAACTGTGGTGTTGGAGAAGACTCTTGAGAGTCTCTTGGACTGCAAGGAGATCCAACCAGTCCATTCTGAAGGAGATCAGCCCTGGGGTTTCTTTGGAAGGACTGATGCTAAAGCTGAAACTCCAATACTTTGGCCACCTCACTCGAAGAGTTGACTCATTGGAAAAGACCCTGATGCTGGGAGGGATTGGGGGCAGGAGGAGAAGGGGACAGAGGATGAGATGGCTGGATGGCATCACTGACTCGATGGACAAGGAGGCCCGGCGTGCTGCGATTCATGGGGTCACAAAGAGTCGGACACGACTGAGCGACTGATCTGATCTGAATGTGAACAAGTAATTTTATAAAACTCTTTATTTCTTCCAGGGGACATAGGTTCTCTATGTTTTGTCCTTAAAACTGTAGCAGGAAGGGGAACCCTTTCTAGGGCCCAAGAATGGGCCCTTGTCTAACACTGGGAGGTGAATTGTCTTGAGAAGACACACGTGCTGACAAAGCAAGAGACTTTATTGGGAAGGAGCACCCGGGTGGAGAGCAGGAGAGTGAGGGAGCCCAGGAGAACTGCCCTGCCGTGTGGCTCGCAGTCTCAGGTTTTATGGGGTGGGATCAGTTTCCAGGTTGTCTCTAACTCAGGGTCCTTCCTGGTGGTACGTGTAACACTCAGCCAAGATGGATTTGAGTGGGCATTCTGGGAGGTTGGTAGGACATATGGACTGGCATCTCCTTTCTCTTTGTGACCTTTGCTGAGTTTTTCTGTTTGGTAGTATTAGATTGGTGCAGAAGTAATTTGCGATTTTGCATTGTTGAACTTTGCCATTTGATATTAGAATACATTCTTAAATAAATGTGGTTGTGTTATACATTGTTTTAATGCGCATTTCTTGCTTTTTTTTAAACTAATGACTTATTAGTTGCTGTGTATTTTATATTTATTTTAGACTAGGAAATGATGTTAGACAAAAAGCAAATTCGAGCGATTTTGTTACTTGAGTCAAGAATGGGTCATAAGAATCAGAGACAACTCACAGTATCCACAACACATTTAGCTCAGGAACTGCTAGCGGATGTACAGTGCGGTGGTTCAAGAAGTTCTGCAAAGGAATTGAGAGCCTTGAAGATGAAGATTGCAGTGGCTGGCCATCAGTAATTGAAAATGATCAATAGAGAGCCGTCATCGAAGCTGAGCCTCTTAAAACTTACACAAGAAGTTGCCAAAGAACTCAACCATTCTTTGGTCCTTCCGCATTTGAAGCAAATTGGAGATACGTGAAAAAGCTCGATAAGTTTTTGCCTAATGAACTGACCACAAATCAAAAATATCGTCATTTTGAAGTTCCATTTTCTCTTGTTCTGTGCAGCAACAACAAACTGTTTCTTGATTGGATTGTGATGTGGGACAAAAAGTGAATTTTATATGACAACCAGCAATGATGGCTTAGTGATTGGACCAGAAGAAGCTTCCAAGCACTTCCCAAAGCCAAACTTGCACCGAAAAAGGTCATGGTCACTGTTTGGTGGTCTGCTGCTGGTCTGATCCACTACAGCTTTCTGAATTCCAGCAAAACCATTACAGCTGACGAGTATGCTCAGCAGATCAATGAAATGCACCAAAAACTGCAATGCCTCCTGCCAGCATTGGTCAACAGAAAGGGCCCGATTCTTCTCCATGGCAACGCCCAACTGCATGTCACACAGCCAGTGCTTCAGAAGTTGAACTAATTGAGCTACAAAGCTTTGTCTCATCCACCACATTCACCTGACCTCTTACCAACCGACTACCACTTCTTCAAGCATCTGGACAACTTTTTGCAGGGAAAACACTTCTACAACCAGCAGGAGACAGAAAATGCTTTCCAAGAGTTCATTGAATCCCAAAGCACAGATTTTTACGCTACAGGAATAAACTTTTCTCATTGGCAAAAATGTGTTGACTGTAATGGTTCCTATTTTGATAATAAAGATGTGATTGAGCCTAGTTATAATGATTTAATGTGGTAAGTTTTCATAGGTGGCTCAAATGGTAAAGTGACTGTCTGCAATGCTTGAGACCTAAGTTCGATCCCTGGGTGGGGAAGATCCCCTGGAGAAGGAAATGGCAACCCACTCCAGTACCCTTGCCTGGAAAATTCCATGGACCGAGGAGCCTGGTAGGCTACAGTCCATGGGGTTGCAGAGTCGGACACGACTGAGCGACTTCACTCTCTCACTTTCTCATGGCCTGTGGGATCTTAGTTCCCTGACCAAGAATGCCCAGGAATTGAGCCCATGCCCCTTGCAGTGGAAGCAGAGTCTTCACCACTGCACCGCCAGGGAAGTTCCTGCACTCCTGTTTCTTCAGTGCTCCTCCCTTGTTTCTGCATTCCATTCCTTTGATGATTAGCCGCCAATTGAACCTTTGTAAGGAAGGTCAGGGAGGCTGAATGAAGCCTGTTTCCTTCAAACAAGAAACTAGGGCACAGAAAGACTTTTGTGCCCAGGAGCCCCATAGGATCCTGCTCAGTTTCACTGTCCTGAGGGCTGGGGTTTCAGTGTATTCTCACTGCCCAAGACTTCTCCCACCTCCCCCCAACCCAACATTTGAGAACCCTGGGAGAAAGTAGTTTGAAAAGCTTTCACATAGTTTCATTAGATACATTAATATTTTAAGGCTTTGCTTTTAAAGGACTTGGTCAAACTGTTAAGAGTCCAGGACTTTCCTGATTGTCCACTGGTTAAGAATCCACCCTGCAGTGCAGGGGACATGGGTTTGATCCCTGGTTGGGGAACTAAGATCCCACATGCCATGGAGCAACTAAGCCAGTGCTCCTCAACTCCTGAGCATGCGTGCCACTAGATAGTCCATGCGCTGCAACGGTAGATCCTGCGCAACGCAAGGAAGAAGATCCTGTGTGCCACAACTGGATCCTGTGCAGCCAAATAAATATTAAGCCCAAATTGAAACATTCCAGAAAGCAAAAACAGAATCCAGAAAAAAGGCCACTTCAGATATTTTAGGTTCAACCTAACTAATATAATTAGAAGGGAGAGCATTTCTTTTTTCTTGTAGAAATTAGTAAGTAATACTTTGTTTTTCTTTGTATAGATGAGTCCTGCCAGTTTAAAAATACCACAATTTACAATTTGAGCATCCACAATAGGTGGCCTATTGTAATTTGAAGAAATTTTTTTGGCCAGTGCTTTTTGAAAACTCTGAATTTGTAAGTTTTGAAGTGTTAAAATGTATAACAATTCTGTTATAAATGTATGTGTTATAGAGTAGATAAATATATATCTATGGAGATAGGAATAAATGTTGTATAAATGTTGGTATCATACAGTAAAGACACGACTTATAAACACTGGGTACTTGGTGCTGAAGGGGTTGATTGAAAAGAAGGGGACTTAAAATTGTATAATGGTGACATAATATTGATTTTTACTTTGTTTTCCATATAAAAATTTGAAGAGAAGAAAATACTGTTATTTTTAGCATTTCTGTCATTTTGGTTTTATATGTCATTCAGAGGAGTTCATTTAGTAGACATAAATCATCATGTTGCTTTTTCAGTAGCAGTTTCTGAAACTATAAGTCAGATGTATATAGAAATCACTTTTCTGTTTTTACTCCTGTGAATTCACTTAACATGGATTTCTTTTCATCAGCTCTGTTTAAGAGTACCCTTTAGGGAACTGGGTTGGAGAACTAAGATCCCACATCCCGTCCCCTACAGCCAAAACAAAACAAAACAAAACAACCATAGAACCCTTTAAAAAATATTAACAACTCATAAACTAGTTAGTTCCTAATGGTTTTCTTTGTCTTAAAATTCTAGGAATTGAAGCCCTTTTTTATGAAGGAAGTTGGCAGTCACTTTGATGATTTTGTGACCAATCTCATTGAAAAATCCACATCATTAGACAATGGTGGTTGTGCTCTCACATCCTTTTCTATTTTTGAGGGAGACAACAATCACAGAGCTAAGTAAGTACAAATAATTTCTTTTAATGCACACATATAGTCTAGTACAGCTCAGTGGGTACAATGCCTGGGTTCACACCCTAGCATCACCTTTTGTTAGCTGTATATTGCTGTTTTAACCTCTTGAAGGGTGGGTTTCTTCATCTTACTATGTGGATTATAACAAACAGCATACCTCATTTAAGACTATGCTGACTCATAAAATAACCTGGACAACGCTTGCTGAAATCTTTACCTTTAAACGAAACAGTGACCCTATGAGGCAGATACTTTAACTGTCCGCATGTTATAAGTTTGGGAAACTGAAGCACAGAGCAGTTAAATGTCCAAGATAACACAGTGGGAATTTGAACCCAGAGTCTGTCTCCAGCATCAGTACTCTTCTCTAGATCATTATCCTGCCTCCCTATTGTACTCTGTACAGTACTTGTAATAAAGTACAATGCAAGTAGTTATTCTTTTTGGTCTGTCATCCAGAGCCATAGAGGGAAGGGAGGGCTGTCAAAGGCCAGTGTGTGCTAATTGGCCATTTTGTGCTTTCTTTGGTTTTATGCCTCGTTGGTCTCTGACAGTCTGCTGTTCTGGAGAACAGTTTTGATCAGGAGAGTCACGAGAAGTGCTAGCGGTACTACAAGACACCCTGAAGAAGATGATAGAGATAGATGTTAAAATGGGAGGTTTTAGTAACTGGAGGCACTTTTTTAGATCATGAGGCTGTTGGGGATTGTTGGAAGACCTTAGGGGTTGTTGTTGTGAGTCGTGAAAGTTGTGTCCGACTCTTTGCGACCCCATGGACTATACAGTCCATGGAATTCTCCAGGCCAGAATACTGGAGTGGGTAACCTTTCCCTTCTCCAGGGGATCTTCCCAACCCAGGGATCAAAACCCTGGTCTCCCCATTGTAGGCGGATTCTTTACCAGCTGAGCCACAAGGGATCATACGTATCAGTGCCGTTTTGGAGGACAGATCAATAATAGTATGTGAACTGAGTAAAGTATGGCTGGAGTCTTGTCCTTAGGAATATTTAGGAGAAGGAAGAGTGGTTGTCAACCTGTCATTCCAGGAATGCTTCTATCTCCATAGGGGCTGGGCGGGCATTTCCAGGAGGCTTTAAGTGCTCCTCTGGTTAGGTTTGCCTAACATCTCTTCCTTCCTAATCAGATGTGTCTGCACCTACCTCATAGCATTGTTCAGAAGGAGCAAATGCGTTAACATGCATAAAACCCTAACACAGTACCTGGGTCATAGTGAGAAGGCAGTTAATTAATATTACAAGCTATAGTTGGTAGTATTTATTCCTTCTCTTTAGCCATAGGTTTAAATTTCTTGTAATACTTGAAGTACTCATATTTTATTTTAATTTTTGGTCTTCCCAGAGATCTGAGAGCACCTCCGGAACATGGAAAGATTTTTGTTACAAGGCGATCTGTCTTAGAGTAAGTATTTTTAGTTGTTTTGGTTATTTGTTTGAATTTTTAAAAATCAAGCTATTCTGATTGTTAGAATCACTGTGTAGTCTATGAATGTTTGTTTGTTCTGTGTTCATATAATCCATTAGTTTTGATACTTCTTTTTGTACATTTGCCATCTCTTGCTCCTCTTTTGGAGAAGGCAGTGGCACCCCACTCCAGTACTCTTGCCTGGAAAATCCCATGGACGGAGGAGCCTGGTAGGCTGCAGGCCATGGGGTCTTTAGAGTTGGACACGACTGAGCAACTTCTCTTTCACTTTTCCCTTTCATGCATTGGAGAAGGAAATGGCAACCCACTCCAGTGTTCTTGCCTGGAGAATCCCAGGGACGGGGGAGCCTGGTGGGCTGCCGTCTCTGGGGTCGCATAGAGTCGGACACGACTGAAGCGACTTAGCAGCAGCAGCAGCAGCAGCTTCTCCTTTGATTTTTTTGGTTCTGTCTCTGGTTTCAAAGGAGAAGTTGTATGTAAGAGTGGTTATTGGTCCTCTGATAAATTCCTTGAAGTTGTGCTTCAGAGAATTGGTTACCCAAAGAGCTGGAACAAAACTTTCCCAATTAGGTAAACCACTTTTGAGAGAGTATTGCTGCCTTCTTGATACATAAGTTTTTTTCATCTCTCTTTGGCTAGGCTTTGAGACTTGATAGTTTTCTCAAATTTATTTATTTTAGAACCCTAGTTGTACAGATTTTTTTTCCTTAATTATTAATATTTATTTATTTGGCTGTGCTGGGTTTCAGTTGAGGCACATGGAATCCTTAGTTGCAGTGTACAAACTCTTAGCTGCAGCATGTGAGATCTAGTTCCCTGACCAGGGATCAAACCCAGGCCCCCTGCATTGGAACCTCAGAGTCTTAGCCACTGGACCACCAGGGAAGCCTCCTTATTTTGTTTATTTTTAATTGAAGGATAATTACAATATTGTGTTAATTTCTGCCATGTATCAATATGGATCAATCATAGAAGTTATGTAGATTTTATGGGGGAAAAATAGGCTATGTAGACTAATTGTGGCAACCTCATTTGTGAACTGAAAATTAAAAGTGCATTTTGAGTAGGTAATGAGCATTTCTTTTGAAATGCTCTGTGAGTAGGTAATTATTATTCATTTCTTTATAAGAATACTGATACTCATTAGTAATGTTTCATGATTACTGTTGAGATAGTTTTGGAACATGGATCAAGCATCTTCTGAACTACTTTGAAGTAAAGTCTTTAATATTTGGTGTTTTAAAATGCTGATTAATTTTATTTGAACTGTATTTATAGTGAGCTGTTTGAGGTGGACCACATCAGAACAATATATCACATGTTCATTGCCCTCCTCATTCTCTTCATTCTCAGCACACTTGCAGTAGATTACATTGATGAAGGAAGGTAAGACAGCATACCTGTTTAGTGGATGCATGGGGTGTTGAGAGTTTTCCCTGTATTTATATTCTGGAAAAAAAAAAGATTCAGTTAAACTGCTTCAGAAAATCCCAGAGCAGCTGGTTCAAGAGTGGGATTCCTCTCTCTTGAAAAGTACAACCAAAAAGAATATTAAAAGTTTTATTACTTTTAACTTTTTAAATGGTCTGTTTTAATAGGCCATATTAGTTGTTTCTAGGTAATTTTCCTTTAGGAAAATTTGGAAAGAATTTTGTATATATAACATCAATTTTTCTACTGTGGTATGTGTTATATTTTGTTTCAAAAAATCGGGTAGCTTATTGGAATTTAATGTTTGAAATTTGAGATAATGATGTAATGTATATTAGATTTTCAGATTGTACTATTTCTTTCTGAAAAACCATCGTTTGTACATAACTGATTGCTGTTTGAACAGTTCAGATATTAACTTTGCCATAGAACATTTCAGAGTTTAAAATACATTAATGTGAGAATCTACTCATTGGGAAGTTCTGAGTATTTTAGATATCATACGTTCAAAGACCATATTATCCTATGGCTTTTAGAAAATAAATTGTGAAGTGGAGGCTTAGGAGCACAAATGTTATATCCATGACTCTGTTTATTAGTGTTGTTTCCTGAAGTTGAGGGTTTGGGGTCTGAAAGTTTTGAATTTTATGAATAAGTGTGTATTAAAAAATCCACTTCTGTGTTCTTTGTGTTTTTCCTCCCCAGGCTGGTGCTTGAGTTCAATCTCATGTCTTATGCTTTTGGGAAACTTACTGTTGTTTTGTGGACGTGGCTCACCATGTTCTTATGTACACTGACAGTTCCTTATTTCCTGTTTCAACGCTGGGCCAGAGGCTATCACAGGACTTCTCACCCAGTGGTCCATTCTTTCATACACTGCTTCCTTTTTGTGGTCTTCCAGATTGGAGTTCTAGGTTTAGGACCACTTTATGTTGTGTTAGCATATACACTACCACCAGCTTCCCGGTGCATTGTTATATTAGAACAGGTAAGATTTTGAGTGTGCCTAGTGCAATGATTTGCTTAGTTAATAATAATTCAGTTACTTTTGTTTAGTAGTTGGATACATTTTCATATCTAGTTCTTTAGGCTCTTAATTATAAAATTAAAGTGTTAGCTAGATCATCTTTTAAAATTTGTTCTATCTTCAGTGTTCTCTAATTCTTGATAATTGAAATAAATTGAACTATTCTGGATGAATTCAAATTCAGTTTTTGAACATTTTTTGTAGAAGCCATCTAAATTAGAAAATTTTTTTGTCATTAAAAACTCTACTTTTAAAGTGTCAGATTGATTGTTTTGTCATATAACCATCTAAAAGATTTATTTTGCTTGTATGCCCTTCAGAATTTTCTGACTTATATTGGCTATCTGTAATGTAACAATGGATTGGTTCAAAATGGGGAAAGGAGTACCTTAAGGCTTTATATTGTCACCCTGCTTGTTTAACTTATATGCACAGTACATTATGCAAAATGCCGGGCTGGATGAATCACAAGTTAGAATCCAGATTGCTGGGAAAAATAACAACAACTTCAGATATGCAGATGATACCACTCTAATGGCAGAAAGTGAAGAAGGACTATAGAGCCTTTTGATGAGGGTGAAAAAGGGGAGTGAAAAAGCTGGCTTAAAACTCAGCATTCAAAAAACTGAGTTCATGGCATCTGGTCCCATAATTTCACGGCAAAAAGAAGGGGGAAAAGTGGAAGCAATGACAGATTTTCTTTTCTTGAGCTCCAAAATCACTGCAGGTGGCTAGTACAGCGATGAAGTTAAAAGACACTTGCTCCTCGGAAGGAAAGCTATGACAAACCTAGACAGCATATTAAAAAGCAGAGACATCGCTGCTGACAAAGGTCCATCAAGTCAAAGCTATGGTTTTTTCAGTGGTTATGTACGGATGTGAGAGTTGGACCATAAAAAAGGCTGAGCAGCAAAGAATTGATATTTTCGAACTGTGGTGCTGAAGAAGACACTTGAGAGTCCCTTGGACTGCAGGGAGATCAAACCAATCGATCTGAACGGAAATCAGTCCTGAATATTCGTTAGGAAGGACTAATTCTGAAGCTTCAATACTTTGTCCACCTGATGTGAAGAGCCAACTCACTGGAAAAGGCCCTGATGCTGGGAAAGATTGAGGGCAGGAGAAGAGGGCATCAGAGGTTGAGATGGTTGTTTGGCATCACCGATTCAATTGGCATGAGTTTGAGCAAACTTCAGGAGATGGTGAAGGACAGGGAACCCTGGCGGTTTGCAGTCCATGGAGTGGCAAAGAGTTGGACGTGACAGCCACTGAACAGCAGTAACAGCAACGCTCTTCTTGGTTGTCTGTAATGCTCTGTTTGATGGAAAGGACTATTTCAGGGGACTTTCTTTGAACAGGCTTTTAATTTTTCAATTCATAATATACATGTAATAGAGGTGTTAAATGCAAAATAATTTGAGTAATAACATATCCCTCTTTAGAGGTCTTCACTGTTTTAGTCCGTTAAGGTGAGTTTGAATTGGCATATACAAAATTAATAGCTCTTTATGTGATTATAATCTTGTGCTGTTCAGTGGTTGCTTATAGGAGATAAGACAGTGATAGAAAAGTCATCTTTCCTTCCCTCTCCTTTGCAGATTCGTTTTATAATGAAGACCCACTCATTTGTCAGAGAGAATGTGCCTCGGGTACTCAATTCAGCCAAGGAGAAATCAAGTATGTAATTCCAGAATTCAAAGGATTGTTCATAGGGTATTTCAACCTTAGGGTATTTACTGGGATTGATTGTATATTACATTCTGTAGACATTATGTTTGATTTTAAATATAAGGATCCAAAAAACAAAAAACCCAACTTGTTAGGAAGGAGAAATATATATATATATATATATATATATATATATGGTCTGTATTGATTTGGAAGACTTTCTTGTTGTTTCCTGATTGTTTCTGTTTTACCTTTGTAGCAACCCAAATTTAAAAACACTGATTATTAGACTCTTGCAACTTTGCGTTATTTGTGTAGAATGTTTTGTTTTTTTTTTAATTTATTTTAATTTGAGGATAATTACTTGACAATATTGTGATGGTTTTTGCCATACATCAGCATGAATTGGCCACAGGTATACAAGTGTCCCCTGCATCCTGAACCCCCCTCCCACTTCCCTCCTCACCCTATCCCTCTGGGTTATCCCAGAGCCCTGGCTTTGGGTGCCCTGCTTCATGCATCAAACTTGCCCTGGTCATCTATTTTACATATGGAAGTATACTTGTTTCAGTGCTATTCTTTCAAATCATGCCACCCTTGCCTTCTCCCACAGAGTCCAAAAGTCTGTTCTTTACATATGTGTCTCTTTTGCTGTCTTGCATATAGGATCATCATTACTGTCTTTCTAAATTTCATATATATGCCTTAATATACAGTATTAGTGTTTCTCTTTCTGACTAACTTCACTCTGTATAATAGGCTCCGGGTTCATCCACCTCATTAGAACTGACTCAGATGCGTTCCAATGGGAAATGAGTAATATCCTGTTTTATATGTACCACGACTTGCTTATCCATTCGTCTGGCAGTGGACATCTAGGTTGCTTCCATGTCCTGGCTATTGTAAACAGTGCTGCAGTGAACATTGGGGTATATGTGTCTCTTTCAATTCTGGTTTCCTCAGTGTGTATGCCCAGCAGTGGGATTGCTGGGTCGTCTGGCAGTTCTATTTCCAGTTTTTTAAGGAATCTACCACTGTTCTCCATAGCGGCTGTACCAGTTTGCATTCTCACCAACAGTGTAAGAGCGCTCCCTTTTCTCCACACCCTGTCCAGCATTTATTGTTTGTAGACTTTTTGGTGGTGGCTTTTCTGACTGCTGTGAGATGATACCTCATTGTGGTTTTGATTTGCATTTCTTTAATAGTGAGTTATGTTGAGCGTCTTTTCATGTGTTTATTAGCCATCTGTATGTCTTCTTTGGAGAAATGTCTGTTTAGTTCTTTGCTCACTTTTTGGTTGGGTTGTTTGTTTTTCTGGTGTTGAGCAGCACGCAGCTGCTTGTATATTTTGGAGATTAATTCTTTGTCAGTTGTTTCGTTTACTGTTATTTTCTCCCATTCTGAAAGCTGCCTTTTCACCTTGCTTATAGTTTCCTTTATTGTGCAAAGGATTTTAATTAGGTCCCATTTGTTTATTGTTTCTATTTCCATTACTCTGGGAGGTGGGTCATAGAGGATTTTTCTGTGATTTATGTCAGAGAGTGTTCTGCCTCTGTAGAATGTTAATAGATTCATTATGCCTATGTGCTTTCTCCTTCCAAATCAAGGAGCCACAGGAATAACTTAACTTAAAAGAATTAAAAGTGAAGTCACTCACTTGTGTTTGACTCTTTGCGACCCCATGGACTATAGCCTACTAGTCTCTTCTGTCCATGGAGTTTTCCAGGCATGAGTACTGGAGTGGGTTGTCATTTCCTTCTCTAGAGAATCTTCCTGACCCAGGGATTGAACGCAGGTCTCCCGCATTGCAGGCAGGTGCTTTAGCATCTGAGCCACCAGGGAAGCCCACAGAGGGATTGGTAATATTCAGTTAATTTAGGGATAAGAAGTCATCATTTTTGACAGAGCAAGAGGAAACATCATGAGCTAAGGAGAGGTAGCTATTTGTCTTCCCTATTATGTGCTTATTTTCCCCTTTCAGTTTTGCTGAAAGAAAATGAAGAGCCTCCAGTCTAACATAGTTTCCTTTTTCCAGGCACTGTTCCAGTACCCACAGTCAACCAGTACTTGTACTTCTTGTTTGCTCCTACCCTCATCTACCGTGACAGCTATCCCAGGTAATGGCACTAGGAAGCAGAAATGGGATAGCACCAGAATGTGCCAGGAGTGAGGCGGTTAGGTGGGCCAGTTCATGCAGGAGTACAGAGCAGGAGTCCCACTGGCGTAGGAAATCCCAAATGGTGATTCTAGCAACCTGATTGGATTGTAGTAATTCTCAACAGAATTATACATGTATTTCCTACATCAAAAATGATGTTCTGTGTGGGGAAAATACTGTGAGGATCTTTTTTAAAGTTCAGTTATTTACTTTATTGAGAAAGTTGTTTTGTTTCTTCCTTTTTAGGACCCCCACTGTAAGATGGGGTTATGTGACTATGCAGTTTGCACAGGTAAATTTTTTTGTGCCTGAGGTTTGTTGATTGGTAGATGGGGATTTGAATACAATAATAACTTAATATATTTAAAATGTTGGTAAATTTATGTCTACCAGGAGCTCTAAAACTCTTACTGAAGTCTTATATATGTATATATATGTATGTGTGTGTGTGTGTGTGTGTGTATATGTATTTTAATATTGTGGTAAAATCACATAGTGTACAACATACTGTTTTAACCATGTTTAACTGTACAGTTCAGTGGCACCAAGTACATTCATGTTATTGTGCAACTCTCACCATCATCCATGTCCCGAAATTTTTCACCTTCCTAAATTTCACCTTCACCCATTAAACACTAACTCCTCGTCCCCTCTCCTTACCCTAGCCTCTAGCATTTACCAGTGTTGTTTCTGATTCTATGAATTTGACTATTCTAGATATCTTGTGTAAGTGGAAACTCTTCCCAGTACAGTAACTGGTATTTGCTTTGCCAACACATCAAAAGTAATTTTCTATAATCAAACTTTTTACTGTAATTAAAGTAATTCTATGTGGTTACTTCCGTTTGCATCTACACTAATTTTCCCCTCCCTTTCTGTTTTTTATTTTATTATTTATATATATATATATGTAGATGTAGATGTGGTCTGACACTCCCCCAACCCCTTATCTGTATCATAAATCCCAGAAGAACAAATTTTAAAATCTTGTGTCAGTCAAATACCTATTTATGAAATAGGTTTTTTTGTTATGGGTTTCACGTAACAGGAAAAGCAGATTTCAAAGTCTGATCTTTTAAAAATGCCATTTGGTAAAGGCTAGAGAATGGGTATGATAGATATTAGCCTTGAGTACTATCTCTGAAGGATTAAAGTTCAGCAATCTTATACACTCATGTTAAATGGTGTGTGTGTGTGTATATATATATATATATAAACATTAGTGTATGGATCACGTATGTATCTTTTGAAGGAAAAAAAATCACTTTTTATCTTTCCTGATCAAGCCACCATTATTCTAATGATCTTTGTTATGTTCCAGGTTTTTGGTTGCCTTTTTTATGTGTACTACGTCTTTGAAAGAATCTGCACCCCCTTATTTCGGAATATCAAGCAGGAGCCCTTTAGCGCTCGTGTTCTGATCTTATGTATATTTAACTCCATCTTGCCAGGTAATGTGGGTACTGGTTAATATGGCCATTCATGAAATTGCAAGGAAAGCAGAAAGCTATTGCATATGAGCACCTTTGACTGACCTGCTTTTCACTATAAACTCATCTACACATCTATACCCATCTCTGATCTCTTTCCATATATCCCACAAATGAAGCATACTTCCTGTCTCTGGCTATTGTTTCCATTTGTCGTCTCACTTTCACTCAAGTTTTGCTTTCTCTGACTGTAGTGAATGCACATAGTCCATATTTATGCTTTATCTTCTCATTCACTGTTCAGTCACTGTACTCTGGCTCCTGATTGGACCAGGCCATTGAAATGGCCTTTATTAAAATCACTGACCTCCTCCAGTAGTTGGTTTAGCCCTTAATCTGTTTGATCTCCATGAAGCATTGAATGCTGTTGACCGCATGTTAAAGTCTCTCTTGCCCCTCTTATTCTTTCTGGCCATGCCGTACATAGCAGTGAACAGCTTAGTTTCCTTTACTTACTCTTTCTCTTTTCTCTACCCATTAAATGGTACTGTTTCCTGTCGTCATGTTCTCTCTTCCTTTCCCTCTCCCTGAGACATTTTCTAGTACCACTCCCTGCTTGCCCTTCAAGATTTACTCCAATAAATCTATCTGTCCTTCTGATAGAGTACGTGTTACTTACGTATATCTTCCCCACTAGGCTACAAATTCCGTAAGCTCAAGGATTGTGTGTTATAGCCAGGTCAGCCAGTCATAGTCTCTCCTACACAGTCTTACACATAGTAGACAATATTTTTGAAAGGGATGGGCATATAAATGAATATTTTAAAATACTGTGTAATGTATATAAAGTGCTGATGAACTTTGTTTATAGTGGAGATGCTATTTAGTATTTGGTATTAAAAAATAAACAGGCATTTGCCTGGTAGAGAGGTATTAGAAAGTTGCTTCCAGGTTGTGGGATGGATTCAAAGGCATGGAGTATTTTAGAATGACAGAAGTCTACTACCAAGTTAAGCCATACATTTAAGCATTTTCATTAAAAACAAACTGGGTCATTTTCATCTATAAAACCCACTTGGAAGAAAGTCATTTCTTTACTGGGTTGAAATAGCTTTCAAAAAATACCATATCGTTTCTGGAATGGATAAGGGGAATAATAACTTTAATTTTACAAAGTAATTTAGCTAAGCAAATGACAATATGTAATTAACTTACTAGTATATGAGCAATTTAGAAAGACTCTAATATTCATCTTATTTTTAGGTGCGCTGATACTGTTCCTTACTTTTTTTGCCTTTTTGCACTGTTGGCTCAATGCCTTTGCTGAGATGTTACGCTTTGGTGACAGGATGTTTTATAAGGTAACATGTACTTGGACCCATCATTCTCCTTTTCACGTTTTGTTTCCTCGTTGTTAAGTATTTGAATATTGTTGGCTACTAGCTTTTTAACATAAATGTTGTGAAGTCATTTTTCCCCACAGGTTTTACGAATATTAAGTCAGAAATTTTGTTGCTGATAAAGGTGGCATAGTCTTGTCTTTTCTGCTACCTCTAACATCTGCTGCCTTAGATCCACATTTGCTTTCTACTGGATCCCATACTGGTGATTATAGTGGGAAAGCATGTGTCCAGAGGGCATTCTGAGACTTTGCTGACTTTTTATTTGACTATTTATTTCATTTGAAATTGGCTGTCTGGTGCTGTAGGAGTGATGTCAGCAAATTGTTCTACGTAAGATTGTTCAACAGTTCATGAAGGAAGTAACGTTTCCCTCCTTTGTTTTGAAAGGCTTTAATTCTGCTTCAGATAGTATTCTTATGCTTCCAAAGTTGATATTAAGTTGTAGGCTGAGGCAGATTGGTTCATAGTGTTCTGTCCTAAGTTGCTTCAGTCATGTCCGACTCTTTTTGACCCCGTGGACTGTAGCTTGCCAGGCTTCTCTGTCCGTGGAGTTCTCCAGGCAAGATTCCCTGAGTGGGTTGCCATTTCCTCCCCCAGTGGTATTCTGTAATCCTACCCAAAGCCCTCTAGAGTTTTGTTTGTTGATGTTTTGACAACATTCTAGGCCTACCCTACTCTTCTCTCAAAAAAGCAGTGAGTGTGTAGGTTTTAAGATCACTGGTTTGATCTTAGAGGGAACAAGATACGCCTATGCTGTCTCACTTGTTGTGCAGCTTACATTTTGCTGTTTATGATACCAGCAAACTGATCTTGAGGGTTATCACACAGAGTCTGTGACCTTCAAATTCTCTCATTGTGTTTTAGCAAGGTAAGTGATTGTTACTTAGATGAACATTAGGTTACTTAATGATTATGTGGTGTGTCTTCCATCATAACTTGTTTGATGACGATGAGACACAATGAACCTGGGAACTTAATCATCCGTTGAATTAGGATTAATGTCACATTGAACACTAATAACCAAAATGCCTTTGAAGATTTTTCTGCATCAGTGTTTGACCAGCAATTTATCATCACACTCTCTGCATGTCTCATTATGTGCGTATGTTCTCTGGGAGGATTCAGGAGGTTTTGCTTTGGCTTTGTTTATGTGTTTACACCTTTGCTTTTTTTCCTCAGGATTGGTGGAACTCTACATCGTACTCTAACTATTACAGGACCTGGAATGTGGTGGTCCATGACTGGCTATATTACTATGCTTACAAGGACTTTCTCTGGGTGAGCAGTGAGGTTTAGTTGAAATTGTTGAAGAAACAGAGATTCTTTTCCAAAAAGTATTAGTATTGTACAGCTGAAAGAAATTATCCTTAGTTGTCCGCAATTTTCTTGTGAGCCCGTAAGGTCTCAGAAGTCTTCTGCTTTGAGTAGTCCTGCATAGAGGACCAGTGTGTACAGGTGCTAGGATTAAGACCATGTCTTCACTCTGGATTTCACGGCTGCAATGTAAGAACGCATGGAGGCATTTGGAGAAGCTGAAATGATCCACCCATAGTGGTTGATTTTTTTTTTTTTTTAAGGAGTCTCATTGCTAACAGATAATCTCCAGTCTCCCCCTTACTTTCTCCATTTGTTTTTTGTTTCTGTTCCTTTTGTTAAAAGTGGAGAAAGCTCCTATGGTCGAATTTACAACTCTCCAGTATAGGTTATTAATGTATGTCTTCCAGACATTCTTTACAACAGAATTTATTTAGACTGACTTAAATGTAGACAGTTAACACTGGTATCTGATTAACACTGATGTCTGGATTGTAGGTTTGAATTGTTAAGTAAGGGCACTGTTGGCTGAATGACAGTGTGTTGTGGTACAAATGACAGTGTATGTGAATGTCCTTCACTTGTAAGGGTAGTTTGACTTATGGATGAGGCAAGTCCCTTGTTTCTGAATCTTAGTTTTGTTACCTGCACAAATGGTACCTGCCCAGTCTACCGTACAGTGTTACTCTGTGTCCATTTATAAATGAAAACTAGGTTTTGTCAACCATAGTGTGTTACAGATATAAGTTACTAATGGTTTTGAAGATATGCTCAGTCTTTCAGCATTAGTTTTGGAAATGCCTCATGTAGTGAAATAAGGATTTTTAAGCACAAATGTTTTTTGTCATTATTTTAGTACATGTGTATTACTCCGAGGAGTAAACTTAGAAAAGCAAATACAGATCTGATTAAATGGGTGCCTTTAGTACGTTTTCAGTGTGTCTTGTGCAGTGCACGTTTGACGACTTACTTTTTGAAAGTTGCCCTTATGTTTTTCCTTTCACTGCAGTTTTTCACGAAGAGGCTCAGGGCAGTGGCCATGTTAGCTGTCTTTGCCGTGTCGGCCACGGTGCACGAGTACGCCTTGGCTGTGAGCTTGAGCTTTTTCTATCCAGTGCTCTTTGTGCTCTTCATGTTCTTTGGAAGTGAGTGTCTTGGCATCTCGTGAGTACTGAATATAATGCTAAAAGAAAACAGAACATTGATGTAGAAAACTAGATAGTAGTCATATCAAGGTAGTGTTTGTCAGATGGTAAGAACATTCATTTTGAGTAATTATACACAATTCTGTTGCAAGATGTTTACACTTTGATGTTGGGAAATGAGCTAAATAACCTCTTGAAGACTCATACAAACTATAAAAAACCTTGCCATTCTTAACACAGTGTTCACCCTCTGAAAAAAACTAACCCTTTTTTTGGGTGGGGTGGAGAGGGACAAGTTAGAATATGAATGCTTTCATGGAATATATATTTTCACCTATTCAGAATACTGATTGATTTCTAAATAATCACTGATTAATAAGTTTTAACAATGAAGCTTCGTTTCTACTTATATGACCAGTGGCCAGAATAGAACTGTATGTATACAGTTGAAGCTGTTTATGGTAACTGAATGATTATAGCAAACATCTGAGTCTCCTAAACTCCTGGTAGATTGTTTTGATGACTGTATGTAACTTTTGTTGTTTTCATAACTTTAGTGGCTTTCAACTTTATTGTCAACGATAGTCGGAAAAGACCAATTTGGAATGTCCTGATGTGGACTTCCCTCTTTGCGGGCAATGCAGTCCTCCTGTGTTTTTATTCTCAAGAGTGGTATGCACGTCAACACTGCCCTCTGAAAAATGTGAGTCTTCAATCAAACTGGAGTAGAAGAGTAACCTATTTGTCCTCTGATTATGAGAGTTGTGGGCAGGATTAAGGGGAAGGGAGTAGTGGAGACGGTGATTAATTAATGTTAAGGGGAGGGAAATGTGGAATAAAAGCAGTAACTTATCTAATCTTACTGTACTGTCCTTGAACTTTTCTTTTGTTTTCTTCCCATGAACTCTCCTAGTTCTTGGTTCTGTCTCTCTTTTTTCCCTCCTCATCTGATTTTTCTTTAGCTCCTTCTAATATTCTTCCTGTGCCCTGAAAATGCAGGTCTTCTCCAGGGTTTTCTCAGTGGCATGTATATCCATTCAAACCCACAAATATTTATCTTTTACCTCTTCCTTCCTAAAGTAATAAACTCTTCATAACAGTGTTCTGGAGAAGGCAATGGCACTCTACTCCAGTACTCTTGCCTGGAAAATCCCATGGGCAGAGGAGCCTAGTGGGCTCCAGTCCATGGGGTTGCTGAGGGTCGGACACGACTGATCGACTTCACTTTCACTTTTCACTTTCACGCATTGGAGAAGGAAATGGCAACCCACTCCAGTGTTCTTGCCTGGAGAATCCCAGGGACGGGGGAGCCTGGTGGGCTGCCGTCTATGAGGTCGCACAGAGTTGGACACGACTGAAGTGGCTCAGCAGCAGCAGCATTCAGGGATTGAACCTGTGTCTCTTGCGTCTCCTGTATTGGCAGCTGGATTCTTTACCACTGCACTACCTGGGGAGCCCATAACTAAAGATACCTGAAATCAAATCAATCCATTTCCCTTCCAAAGCTTCTGCTGTCCACCCTGATTTTGCTGTGCTGCTCTCAACCCCTCCTTATTTCCTACGAATCCCCTTTGTGCATTTGAACCAATTGCTCTGAACTCTGTCTCTCGTCAGTCTGCTGCTCACTCAGATTTCACCTGTCAGATTTTATCAAAATCCAGTTTGGATGCAGTGTCATCCGTGAAGCTTTTTCCAATTCTTGCTCCATCTCTTTTCTATTTCTGAACTTTCTCCTCTTCCTCATTTAGATAATTCAGTAATTTTAAACTTTGTATTATTATAGTAATTTGTGTATATTATCATCCTTATCCCACCACCATTTAGATTTTGGGTGGTGCTCATAAAATAAAACACAAGATACAGAAAAAGGGTAATGTCTATTTGGAATTTGGTCAGGAGTCCATGCAGTTTTGTAAATTTTGCTGGACTTAGCCTCATGTAAAGCTTCTAAATCAAGTAAATCTGTGCTGTAGATAAAAATGATGAACTTTTTTTGAATTAGTGAGCTGCTTATAGCTTAAATGCTGGAAGGCATTTAAGACATGTACAGTACGTGGGCTTCCCTGGTGGCTCAGTGGTAAAGAGTCTGTCTGCCAATGCAGGAGACATTTGGGTTCGATCCCTGATCTGGGAAGATCTCACATGCTGCAGAGCAGCTAAGCCTATGTGCCATAGCTATTGAGCCGTTGCTCTAGAGCCTGGGAGCCACAACCACTGAGCCCACGTGCTGCAACTCCTGAAGCCCATGCACCCTAGAGCCTCTGTTTCACAAGAGGAGCCACCACAATGAGAAGCCTGCACGCTGCAACTAGAGAGTAGCCCCACTCGCCGCAACTAGAGAAAAGCCCAGGCAGCATCAAAGACCCAGTGTAACCAAAAATAAATAAATACATAATAAAATTTTTAAAAAGACAGTACAATACGTAACAGCACCCCCTTAATCTACCCCATACCTCATATGTACGGAGCATACAAACAAACTACTCTTCCTTTTTTTTCCCCCTTGCAGCCCACGTTTCTGGATTATATCCGGCCACGTTCCTGGACTTGTCGTTACGTGTTTTAGAAGCTTGGATATTGTTTCCTTCCTTGACACTGAAGATTGGGTATTACCTGACTTGGAGCCAGCATCTGTTTTCAGCCATCATGAAGTTATCTGTGTTATTTGGACCACTTCAGGCTTTACAGATGGCTCACTCCATTCCTAGGTCACCTGAAAATGAGCTGTTAAAAGTTTACTGGAAGTTTGGACACTTTTAAGCAGTCAATTTTTTTCCTTTTTGGGAAAAGGGAAACTTGTAGCTGATGTAACAACAGATTTTTGCTAAGTCATATCAGCTTAAATCTCAGAAATTTGGTTTTGTTTCTTAACTCCATCTAATTAGAGACCAAACATCATGTTTTTTTTGCCACTGAATTAGCCAGAATGCTGCTGAAGAAATCACTTAAGTACCTGTGGCTTAGAAATTTTTTCATGCACACTATTGGAATGTATGCTAATAAACCATGCAATTGGGAAAGAAAATAATGTGGAATGTTTTCCTGTTTCTAGTAGAGAAAATATCTATTTTTCCAAATATAATCTTATTACATATCCTAATTTGTATTTTTAAGTTCAGGTCTATTCAATTTTTATCTTGTTTTTGCTATACTATGTAGTCATGATATCTGTGAAGCAAAATTATCCCTTACACCTTGAATTCTTGAGTTTGCATCCATAATATTATATATCGAGGGGGACAAAAGCAGGAAGAGAAAAAGGAGTGAGGCCGGACAAAGAAAAATATTTTCTAATGTATGAAGCAGTTTTGAAAAAGAACTTGCAGAATCAATCACGTGTTTAAACTATTTTATTGTAGAACTTATGTGGAAGATAAATTTTTTGTTGTTGTTTAAACTTTCAGGTAATAATTTCTTTGAAGTTATTTAGAAGTAACCATTGGTATAGTTATTTTATCTAATGAATACTGACCTCCGTTGTTTTGCAGACTAGTGAGTCTGTATCATAAGTATTAATCACAACCATTAATATTAAAGGGAATACTAAAGATCCAGAGAAGCTGGCTTCTGCATTCACTCAATTATTCTTAATGGTAGTATACTTTAGGTACAGTAAATAATAGGTGGTCATTTTCAAGAAAATGTACTTTATTGTGTGATGTTCCCATGTTATAAGATGCCTAAGGCTAATAATACAATGTGGTGTGCAGGAATTATTTTGGTTGTTTATATGAGGTATGATTATGTCTGTAAAGATGGAGCTTTGGAGACCATGTAGGTCCACCCCAAAGAAGGGAGACTTAATTACTCAAAACTGGGAAAGCAGCCAACTTGAGAAGCTATTATCTTGGTATTCTAGTAGCCCTATTGCTGTCTAGAAAGTTGTGAGAAGTCTTTTTCAAATTGACTTAACGTCAGTCTGAACCTCACAGAAAGGTAAGTAAAATTTCTTGAAAGTCATAACTGTTGTGTGTACTGCAAGTGCCCAGCTAAGGCCCCTCTTTTATTTCCCATATTTTTGGTCCAGCTGAGCTTAGGCAAATCCAGCCTCAACAGACAAAACTGTACCTCAAGGAAGGTTATTTTTAAAAGGTACTCCACATGTTCCTAAGCAGTAATTATCTGTACAGTGGTATTGTAGTTGTAATGGAATAACATTCCAATAAGACTGCTTTAATATAGCTCACAATTTCCAGCATTTTTCTAAAAATTAAAATGAGTCTATCACTGGAACTTAGAACTACATTTTAAATACAAAGAGGGAGCTGAGAAAAGCACACTGGTTTAAGATGTGGTTATGAATAAGCCAGTCTCCTGAAGCGAGAGAATGGAATTCTTAGGTCTGTATTTTTTGTTCAGTACTGTGAATGTACACTCCATTGAGAGGACTTTTGCTGTGTACTCATTCTGAATACTGTATTTATTAGACTGATCAAGGCTGGGTTTTGTTTGTTTGTTTTTAAACTCTCATCCTCCCTTTGTTTATTAGTACTTTTTTTTCTACCCAAGATTTTAAAGTGACAACAAATAATATGTATATAATTATAGACTGTTTAGAATGATAAGACTGTCCTAAGATATTTTGAGAAATACTTAAAGGAAAAGCCACTTTCTGTGAAAGACATTAGTTTAACAGCCATGATCTTAATATTAGCTGCTTTTATTGAAAGTCTTGCCTTTAGAGAACTACTTACACTCTTCTAAACAAATAAATTAAACTAAAACTTCTTACTAATGTGTTTCAGAAAGATTTATTGAGTTTGTTTTTTCATTCCCTTCTTTTGTTAATAGCGGTGGAAATGATTTTCACTTATGGAATGATACTTTTTTCCTTTTGAAAAGTAATGAGGTTAACATTTCTTTCCTATAAAGTATTAATTAATTAATTAATTTTCTATAGAGTTAATCATTAGTTTGAGTGTGTTACCTAAGAGAACAACTAAGATCTCTAATGTCATACATTTGTCAGATGCTTTTATTGTTGGTTCTGGATAGGGAAGGAAAATGGAGGGTGCTTTTATTGGTTTTTGGTGGATTAATTACTGCAATTGCCTAGGTAAAGTTGCTTCCTCATATTAGAGCTTAATTAGAAAACCAAGGCTGCAATTCATTTAGTATGGGCAATTTTCATCATAATATAAAAACTATACTTGCCTGAAAAATTGAATCCTGAAGTCTTTATAGGAAACATAACAGAACATTGTGTGTTGTAAAAGTTCGTTACATGGGCTACATAGGCTAAAAAGATGTAAGTTATGAGTTGTTGAAGCCTTTTATACAAAAATATTTTTGTTTTGTATAGAATTATGTAATTTTGAATAAAGTTCATTGTTCTCTCCTGGGGAAAATGACGAAGATAAACTAGCATATCTGTGGTAAGTAGGTGGCCTAATACATAATACAGTGTAGTAGTTTAAATATGTTAGTTTTGAAACCTTTTAAGAAAAATTAAATTGTTAGGCTTAAGCCCAGCATATAAAACATAAAATATAGCTGCTTCTGGTTCAGATCGGGATATAGGGCTGGAGCCCTTCTTGTTTGGTTATACCCATTTCCTGCTACTCAGAATACCCCGTTTGTAAACCACCAGTGTGGCAAAAACAAAAAAGTCCATGTACAGACTTGTAATTAAGATAACCTCATACTTACCAGCAGTGGGGCCCAAAGTTGCTGAATTTATCAGAGCCACAGTTTTCCTTCTCTGTAAAATGGGGATAATAACTACCTCACAGGGTTGCTACAAACAAGTAGCCCTGGTAGAAATAGGGCCTCATTATTTTCTTACTCTCCATAAATTTCAAACCTAAATCCTTAGTATTATTTCATTGGAATCCTTAAAAAAAAAAAAAAGACCTGGGCAAGGAAAATGTTTCCTGCACACTCCCAAGAATATATTCTTTTAAATAGATTCGCAGGGTGATGTGCATTGGCTTTGCACCTTGATATAATAGACTCTCGTGTAATAGAATTGGTAACAAGATTGCTAAAAGCATTCCTGTTGCCAACTCCAAAATTACTTTCAGATTTATCTGTTTAGTATTAGGGTAGGGTGGCAAACTTCTAAGAGGAAATTTTACTTGCCTGAATAATTGAATCCTGAAGTCTTCATAGGAAATATAATGGAACATTTTATGTTGTAAAAGTTGGTCACATGGCCTACTTAGCCTAAAAAAGGTACAAGTTATGAATTTTTGAGGTCTTTTATGCAAAAAATACTTTTGTTTTCTGTGGAATTATGTAAGTATTTCTGCTTTTACCTAAGTATTAAGTGTTTAGAACTAGTGTATATAATACTTAGAAATCGTGGAGGTAAAGGAGACTAATAAGGCCTTTCTTGTGCCAATATAAGAATACTTCTAGTCTTAGAAGGTAGAATAAATCTCTAAATGGAAGACAGTTCATACTTCTGTTAATAAAGCTTAAGTGACTTATTTACTAATGGAAAATTCCACGTAACTTATATGGTTTATGTAGTAGTTGTGTGTGTGTGTGTTTACTGTCAAAGAAAGCTCTGCCTTGGATATTCTTCACATCTCCAGGCTTTTATGTTGATGGCTCAGAAATGGAAGGAACTGGGACATAAATGTTTTGAAGAATAAATGAATATTATTAGTGAAGCTTATGTAAGGATTCACTGAAGCCTCTGTCAGGTCACAGAGTGCTGGAACCCAGTTTTTAAAGAAGGTAGAATACGGCTACACTGGTTGAAACAGAGGAGTCCTCCTTGCTTGGTGCACTGGTGCTCTTCCCCACCCTGAATTTAATGCCCAGTTTGAAAGTCAATAGATGCTAAAATTCATAAGCTTTAGGTTAGTAGGAAAGCTGTGCAGGCCATATAATCTACTAAATCCTTAATAAAGTTTGTCTTCCCTGTAAAGACTTATTCTGAATAGCTAATTTAGATTTGAGAAAAATAGAGGCCTAATTTCAGAAGTGGTAGTTTTTAAAAAAAATCTAAAACTATCTTTGTACTCCATTTTTTCTAAATGCTTTCTTCCTTATTTCTACATTATTACATTCACACTTCTGCAGTGAATATGCCCCTCCCAACAGAAGGCCAGCCTTTATGCTAGCAGATACATCAATCACTGTGCTTTGTGGTGCTCTTTAGTTTATCTTAATGAAGTGGTAGCCTAAACATCCAAGGTGTTTAGAATTAAAAGGGGCCATAGAGATTATATTGTTTTTATTTTCAACCCTTTCCTCATATTTCTATCAGCTGTTAGCCCCAAACCCAGAGATCTAAGCATATAAACACAGAAGCAATGAAGCAATAGAACTGTCCAGTTGATTTTGAAACATCACGTATTGAAGGTGTTTGTGCCAGGCACTATGCTTGGTATTGAGAAATACGACGACTGAAAAGAGAAGTTTTCTGCCCTTCTGACATTGGTTTTTCAGACTAGAGGCATATACAAAACTGTTAGGTGTCATTTTGGGGGGGCTCCAAAGAGCTCTGGTACCATAGTCCTTTATGTCTCAACACTGAAAAGAATTTAGCAAGAGGCAAAGTGAGAGATTTTGAGAGAAGTGATTTATTAGAATAGGACACTGTGAGGTTTACAAGTGGACAGGTGAGAAAGGCTGTATCCCAGAACTTACTGGGGCTGCAGTTTTATAATCAGAGTAAAAGTGGGGAAGGGGAGAAGAACTTTGACCTTCTTGAGTAGACAGACATTATGCTTCCATCGTCAGCTCCTCCTCCAGGTTGAACAGTGGAGTTTTCTTGTCCCTACATGACCAAACTAGATCTACAAGCTTACTGTTTTTTTATGTGTGCAGAGAGTATGTCCTAGGGACCATCAGCTTACTGAGCTCACTGGGCAGGGTGTGAGTCTCACACCACCATTGTTTTATTATTTGGGGGGCATGTCTCATGCTTCTGTTACATGGTTTTGTGGTTAAGCAAACCTGCTCTGTTGAGTAATCATAAAGGGGTCTCCCCCCTTCTTTTTTTCTATTTACAACTCCCTAGTGGGACTAACTGTTTAATCACCTGCATGTCCCTTTACTCTGTCCCTATTTCCCTCCTCCAGTTGTTTAACCTTTTGTGCTTAAAAGTGGGTAAAGGGCAATCGATCATTAGCTACTTCTGGATGAGACGAGACGTAGGTCAGCCTAGTGAAGGGATAACATCTGGCTGTCCCTTCTCTGTTGGGAGAACTGTAAGTCAATGTCATTCTGGTTAGCAGCATCCTTTTTAGTTACCCCTCTTAGATGTTAAGCATTGGAGGATGAATCTACAAAAAGATTGAAAAGAAATACAGCAATAAGCATTAGAAAAGTCATTAAATTCTTAATTAAATTACATGGTGGATTTTAACATGAGAAGAAAACTTTTCAATAGCTAACTATTGCTCTGGTGAAGGCTTCTGTATTTATGGAAATGGCTGTTCCAACCAAGGCGATTATCCCAGGGGAAACACACCCAAGGGTGAGGAGAGACCTTTGTACTCCAGGTTAACCAAGGGGGTAATTTTCGGTTTAGCTATTACCTATAGCTATGCAAGTTATCACTAAGTGCCCCTATGGTTCTGCCTCCAAGAGACATTTCTGATAAAAATCAAGAAATGCACTTTTTTCAGTGTCTGATCTAAATCTGGCAGATAAGTTGGGGAATTTTTCTGAGGACCCTGATCATTTCACACAGGAGTTCACCTGGTTAATCAGATCTTTCGATTTCACCAGGGGGAATTTACAGATTTTTATCTCACTGCTACACCCCTGAGAAAGAACAGCATATGATACTGGTAGCCAGAATCCATGCTGACGAAATGACAGCCCAAGCCCAAGAGGGCCATTCAGTACACCAGGTGGGGAACAAAGCTGTCCCCAAGGCAGATCCACGATGAAATCACTAAATTTATTGATAGGGATAGATGGGGTCATATGATTGTTTTTAATAAGGTATAAAAAAGTTACAGTGAAGCCTGCTAATTAGGAAAAAAGTGGAAGGAGTACAACAGGGACCAGATGAAAATTCTGCCCTTTTTCAAGGGAGATTAGTGAAAGCTTTTTAAAAGTATACAAATGTGGATCCCCCTTTCCCAAGGAACAGGCCCTTTTGGCTATGCATTTCATACCCAGTCTGCCCCAGACATCAGACACAAAATTTAAAAAACAACTGCTGGTCCTCAGACCCCTATGAGCTATTTGGTCCAACTGGTTTATTTGATTTTTCAATAACAGAGATCTGACCAAAAAGGTGGAGCGCACCCAGAGAGAGAAACAAAAGGCCCAAATGCTGACAATGGCTTTGTCCACTTAGGACAACCAAAGGGAGACCAGGCTTTCTGTGCTGTTTGGCCATGGTGGGCCACAAGGCCCATGGGTACCCAGACAAAATCATTGTGCCCTGGGTGGACAGAAGACATCGGGAGCGAAGATTGTAATCGATGGGCCCTTTGCAAGCAGCCAGGGCTTTGGAGGGGCTTCCCTGGTGACTCAGATGGTAAAGAATCCGCCTGCAGTGCAGGAGACCCAGGTTTGATCCCTGGGTCGGGAAGATCCCCTGGAGAAGGAAATGGCTACTCACTCCCAATATTCTTGCCTAGAGAATTCCATGGACAGGAGCCTGGTGGGCTGCAGTCCATGGGGCCTCAAAGACTAGATAACGACTGAGTGACCAACAGGGCATTGGAAGAGGAAATGCCTCAGATGCAGAGAGTGATGGGGGTCCCTCAGCCTTCGATGCTTTCACAGTCAAAACGCCACTGGGGTCCAAGTCCACGAGTGGCTTTGCCTAGAGATGCCATCTATATAACTAACACCAAAAAACAGTTCTGTCCCTCGAGGGGCAGGGAAGCCATTTTCATCACCAAAGGATATTAACAAAAAATAAAGAGATTAAATCTATACTGAGAAGACCCTCAAATATAAAACATTCTAGGCCTAACTAAAACAGATTGAGGCCTTAAGTGATCCTCTTCCAGATTTGGAAACTGCTTGGGGTAAAACGGTTTGAATCTTCAAAATCATGGTCATAATTTCTTTTAATGATTTTCTAATGCTTACTGCTGTATTTCTCTTAAATTTTTTGTAGACTCATCCTCCAATACTTAACATCTAAGAGGGCTAAAAGGATGGTGCTAACCAGAATGACGTTAACTTGCAGTTCTCCCAATAGAGAATGGACATTCAGCCAAGTTTTTACTCCTCCTCCAGGCAGGCCTATGTCCCTTCTCACCTGGAAGTAACCACCTTTCAATCATTGCCCTTTACCCGCTTTTAAGCATAAAAGGGTAAACACCTGGAGGAGGGCGTGATAGGGACAGAGTAAAGAGACATGGTCTTCCCAGGTGGCTCAGTGGTAAAGAATCAACCTGTCAGGCAGGAGATGTGGGTTTGATCCTTGAATTGGGAAGGTCTCCTGGAGAAGGAAATGGCAACCCACTCTAGTACTCTTGCCTGGAAAATCCCATGGACAGAAGAGCCTGGTGGGATGCAGTCCATGGAGTTGCAGAAGAGTTGGAAATGACTTAGCAACTAAAGAACAATAAGTGATGAAAACTAATCCCACCAGGGGGTTGTAAATAGAAAAATTGTGGGAGGCCCCTGTAAGTTAATGATTATGCAATGGAGCAGGTTTGCTTAGCAACAAAACCATGCAACAAAAGCATGAGACATGCCCCAAATAATAAAGTAATGGTGGTATGAGACCCACATCCTGCCCCCTGAGCCCAGTAAGTTAATAATCCCTAGGACATGGTCTCTGCACACATGAACAGTAACTTGCAGACCTAGCCTGACCATGTAGGGGCAAGAAAACTCCCCTGCTCAACCTGGAGGAGGAGCTGATGATGGAAGCATGATGTCTACTCAAGAAAGTCAAAGAAGTTCTCCTCCCCACTTTTCCTTTGAAAAAGGTGTAAAACGGTAGCCCAGCAAGTTTTCCTGGTGTGAAATTTCCCACCCACTTGTAAACCTCACAAGTATCCTATTCTAATAAATCATTTCCTATCTATCACTTGTGTGCACAGTTGTGTCACACTCTGCGACTCCCTAGACTTCTGCCAGGCTCCTCTGTCCATGGGATTCTTCAGGCAAGAATACTGGAGTGGGGTGCTATTTCTTACTCCAGGGGATCTTCCTGACCCAGGGATTGAACTGGAGTCCCTTGTGTCTTCTGCATTGGCAGGTGGATTCTTTACCACTGGGCCACCTGTGAAGTCCCACATCTATCACTTGCAGTCATGTCCGACTCTGCGACCCTATGGACTGCAGCACGCTATGCTTCACTGTCCATCACCAACTTCCGGAGCTTGCTCAAACTCCTGTCCATCCAGTTGGATGGTGATGCCATCCAACCATCTCATCTGTTGTCCCCTTCTCCTCCTGCCTTCAGTCTTTCCCAGCATCAGGGTCTTTTCCAATGAGTCAGTTCTTTGATTCAGGTGGCCAAAGTATTGGAGTTTCAGCTTCAGCATCAGTCCTTCCAGTGAATATTCAGGACTGATTTCCTTTAGAATTGACTAGTTTGATTTTGCAGTCCAAGGGACTCTCAAGAGTCTTCTCCAACACTTTGCCTCTTGCTAAATTCTTTTCTGCACTGAGACATAAAGGACTATGTTACTGCAGCTCTTCAGAGCCCCTGACATGACACCTAAACAGCTTCATCTAAATGCAGGGATTCCACCAGCACTACTTGGCATTAAGATTCCGTCTTAATACAAAATGATCCTGAATCTGGGCAGCAGAACTCCGAGGCTTTCCAGGGGACAGACATCCCACCCCACATCCCCTGCCTCCTGTTTGTAGAAAAGCTTTAGCCTTCTAGGCCTTCCCCACGTTCTAAAGAGCAAATTCAGAGAAGTGAGAACACTTAGAAACAAAACAAGTGAGATAAAATAACAGTTTAAGCAAGTCAAGGACACTTAGTTCCTACTCAAAGGCTATAGATAAATATTCTGAGCCATATCCTCCAGTTGTTTTATAGATAATAACCCCACCACCAGTGGGAAGACAGTGAATGCTCATGAAAGCACATAGACCCCAGACCGTTTGAAACAGTAAGGTTGATGTTGAAATAACACGTGGTTAACTCGCCACTAATCCGCAATGAATCAGAAAAATGTCTACAAGCTGATCAGGTGCCTGTGGCCAGTTTCTCACCTTGCTTTTGAAAACCTCACTGAGAGCCATCAGGGAATTCTGGTCTTTTGAGCCTGCTCTCCTTGCTTAGCACCTTGCGATAAAGTGTATTTTCCTTTATCATAATCAGATGTCAGTCAATTGGCTTTGCAGCCAATCGGGTACAGCAGAGCCGATCATGGTGGTGTTGAGAGGGGGGTTTCAGCATCTCTCTTCCAATGTATTTATCACATAACTTCCTGTGAACAGGTTTTTAAGCAGTAAGACCCAACGATTTGATCGGGTTGTCTCTGCCTGAGGTGCAATTTCCCCACCGACCTCCAGCTAAAAAGTTCTGTACCTAGGAATGCCTTCCGCCCGCAGGGAAAGTGGGGGTCGTGGTAGGGGTTGGGGTATGAGGGGCGCGGATGCAAGTGGCTCTGAAGTATCCAAGGAAGACTCGATGGAAATGCCAAGGACAGAGGCAGCATCCGCAATAATGCCTCAGTTGATAGGATTGATGGGAACTCAGTACTTGTTGATCACCCCATTTCCCCTGAATTTGGCTTCTGGAAAAACTGAGGAAACAAAAAAGTGGAATGAAGGGACGGCGAAACACTCGCTCGAGTCGGATCCCGCCTTTGGTCCCAAGGTGAGAGAGTGGGGAGGTCGAGGGGGTGGGGCGCGGGGCGCGACACTGGCTAGCGCCTGCGCCCTGGCGCCCACCTGCTTCGGAAGCCCTGGGATCCACTTTCTGACTCCGTGAGAACGGCTCGATTAAACGTTTTTATTCCTCATGCAACTGAAAGTGAGTTAGGATTTAAAACACATCCGATCCCCGAGAGACTGTTTCTTAGCCGTCTCCGTCGTCCGCCGGCACCGCCGAAGGCAGCCGCCATTGAGGGTTGCCAAGGCGCGGGGTCCTGGGTTTCCATGACAACACGAAGGCGTCCGGGGAAAGGCGTGGCGACAAGATGTCTGGCGGGAAACACAATTTACGGGTACGGGTGGCAAGTGTCCGTTTCCCACCACTTCTGACGGCAGAAACGAGGTCGAGCTCTGCCCGACCTCGAGTCGGTGAAGCTGCGAGCGCTAGGGCGGCCTGTGGGGAAGCCGGGATCCAGCCGACTCGCCTCGAGCCAGGGGCGCCCTTAGGTGGTACCGGTGGTCGGAGGGGTGGGTCCAGGGTGTCCTTCCCGGCCTGGGCCCAGGTATTTTAGCTGCATCAGATATCTTGGGAGAGCCCAGAAATCTCCCCAAAGAAAACCCAAGGTAGATGAATTGTAAACTCCAAATTTAACATGAACACTAAACGGGTATCCCTCCCTCCCTCCCCTTCTATGTCTCTCTTTTTTCCCTGCAGGTCTGTGTTGCGCTCTGCCAAACCCAAGTACTGAATGCCGGTAATATGTTTGTAGATTAGCTTTCCGGAGGGGTATTTCAACTAATTACAGAGAGTGCTAGGCCTTGCTTATAATGTCACTCCCGAAAACACCCTCCACGTCAACACCTGAGGGCAAAAACTTGAAAATCTCTGCATTCAAGGAAGAGACAGGTAACGTTCGTCAAGGCATAAGTAATCATGACCATAATCAGAAATCACAACCATTCACTTTTTTCCTTAATCTGAGATTTCAGATACTTTAATTAATTTTGTTTTACCAATATACTTGTTTAAATAAAATCAAAAGCCTTGCCTTTTATAATATTTTGCAGTCCTACTCGGCATAAGGATTGTAATTTTTTTTTTTTTCAAATGCTGATGAGTTTTATATTGTTCTAAATTCAACCTATTTTAAGTACCAGTGGTGGTTTGAAACAGTACTTTCTGGGGTTTTGGGGTTTTTTTGTTGTTGTTAAGGAACTAGTTTGTATCAGGTTTTAGTAATTACTCTGAATGAAGGTACTTATATAAGATTTTCATTCATATATAGATGTGCAGATCTGTTCTAGAATAAGAATCTGCCAGACTCATTTCTCCCCTTGTTATGTTAAAGCCTCCTCCAGCTTACCTACATCTTGTTTTTAGGAAAGACTCTGCTAAAATCTACTTACCTTTTTTTTTTTCTTATTTCTTCTGATATTCTGACTCCATCCCAAACTCACAAGAGATAAAGATTTGGTAATATGAACTTTAGGTGTTCTGATGTTCATTAAAGCATGATACATCCTTACAAAAATTAAAATAAACCATGCTATGTGAGAAGCATAGATTAGTGGAGAGTTCTTTAAGGAGAGTGACAGCCCAGCCCTCCTTGACTAACTACATAGGAGACTTTTCCTATATTAGGTGTTCACCTTCTCTTTATATCATCTGCCCTCATTGAACTCTGCAGAACATTCTTTGTACTGAGTGTTACCTTACTAATTTGGTCAGATTATTCTACTCCTTTTTTTGTTTGTTTGTTTTTGAGCGAGCTCTGGGAGTTGGTGATGGACAGGGAAGCCTGGCATACTGCAGTTCATGGGCTTGCAAAGAGTTGGACACTACTGGGCGACTGCACTGAACTGATTCTACTCTTTTTATTTCTAACAATCGCAATTCTACTGTTAAATCCAACTCAAATCCCTTCCACTCTGTAAATGTTCTGATTGAATTTTCACCTTTGAACTTAGAAAAAATTACTAAGTAATTTGACAGTTTTGAAGAGATTTCTTTTGTGATTTTCATATCAAAGGGTAAATAGACATTCCCATCATCTTTATGCTGTCCCAGTTAACTGATCAAGTTAAGTGAGTTGTTTTCAGTTTTGAATTTGGAGTAATGGAGGTTTATCATTGTACATGAGTTTTTTAACTCATGTCTGATCTGAGTGTAACAGAGCAGAATGAGTGCAGCCCTTAGCAGCCAGCCATTACTGTGCCTCATTACTCCACACCCTGTTACTAGGCAACAGGTCTTGATCTGCCGATGCTTGGTGCCTTAGTGCGCCCCGCTTGCAAGCAACCAACTTGCAACCAATGAAGGGTTGTCAATTGTCCTTCTCAGCCATTGGTCAACACCGCAGTGGCCCGCTGATAACTGTCAATGAGGGATCATTGGGGAAGTGATTCAATCAAGGATCAGTGGTGTGGTGGTTATCAGGTGGAGAGTGAGGTAAGAGACAGATACAGGTCTTCTCCTGGAGGCTCTCCAGCTTACCCAGTTTTGGGCCTAGGTGAGCTGGAGGGTCCAGGGAACAGCCTGTGGGGCTCCAAAGCCCTCATTAAGGCCCTCCACTAGCCTTGGTCCAGGCCTTGAGGCAGCAGTGAAATTCTCCGTTCCCTGTCTCTGAGACCTAAGAGCAATGGCTGTCTGCCTGGGTCACAATCTGTGAGACCTGGTCTCCCCCACTTGGGCGGCCTAAGGAAGCAGAGGGCCATCTGGGTTGGAGGCCTGGCTCCCTCATGGATGACAGCTGGGCAGGGTGTGGGAACCTGGCCCTGAGGGAGCTGCCAACTGAGCTCTGTCTCCTCTTGGCCGGGACCAGGACCTTGGAGGGTGAAAGTTATACCTTGGAACCTTCCTCTTTCTTGTCAGGACAGAGAATACCATTCATCTGGTAGAGATTTACAGGAACATCACTACCTGACCATGACTGGACCTTAAGAACAAAGAATCTGAGAAGTCTGCAACAACTAACCATGCCCATCCCTCCCCTTTTGCTTTTAAAGGGACTTGTTGAAAGCTTTCAGTAACTTTGAGATTCTTAGGGTATGAGCCACCCATCTCCTCATGTGAATCTGTAATAAACCTTTCTCTGTTCCAAACATTAACGTTTAATATTGATGGGCCTCACTGTGCATAGGACACACACGATTTGTGATTTCGGTAACATGAGTAGGGCAAACAGTATGAGTTGTTTTTTTTTCTTGACTAGATGATTCAGTGTTTTAAATATTGTTGCTATTCTTGACAACCAGAAGCAATGGTTCTCTCTGTCAGCAACATATATATAGGATTGATGAGACAGCCTGGAAATCTCTAACTGACTAAAACAAAAAAACTACAGTAAGCTTTTCTTTCCCATTATTTTCTTAGGACTTCCTGAACTAAAGGAGAAAAAAATTTTGGTGGATCGGTCACAACCCCTTCCTACTTCCCTTCAAAATGAGTTCATCCCTGAGGAAGTTCTGCTTTCTCTGACCAATGCGGCCAATGCTGGTCCTTGTCCTGAAAACTTACTGCCTCCTAAGAAAATTAAAACTCCAAAGGTGTGTGTGTGTGTGTATGTGTGTGTATAAAGTACTTAGGAACATTTATCTTGACATCCAGTTCATTAAGTACTTATTTAATATGTTTTGTATTCCAGATTGTCTTAAGGATATTTTAAAATTAATTCCTAGATTGAAAGCTAAAATATTTTGCATGAATACTTTCAAGGAAATACTTGAGTATATCCATTAACCTGTTTCTGTGTGATTTACCTAAATGATCGTTACCACTCTTAGTCTTGATGTTTTTCTTTTTTAAAAAAAAAGTTATTTATTTATTTGGCTGACTCGGTCTTGTTTGCTGCACATGGGCTTTCTCTAGTTGCAGAGAGCGGGGCCTACTCTCTCCTTGCAGCACACAGGCTTCTCATTGCAGTGGCCCCTCGGTCATAGCTGAGCACATGCTTTAGGGTGCCCAGGCTTCACTGGTTGCTGCATGTGGGCTTGTTAGTTGTGGTTCCTGGACTCAGTATCAGTAGTTGTGGAGCCCGGACTTGGTTGCTCCGAGGCTTGTGGGGTCTTCCCTAGCCTGGGAAGTCCTTGTGCCCTGCATTGTAAGTCAGGTTTTTAACCGCTGTACCACCAGGGAAGCCCGGAGTCTTGATATTTTTCTTTCACTATTAAGTTGTTCTAGTTTCAATAATAATTCTTCTTGTTATCCAATAAGAATTATATTTTTTCTAAACAGTATCCAAATGCCTTTAATGTACTCAAAAAAATGATTAAGAATGAATTTCATTCATGCCAGTCCAGGTTCAATGCACGATGCTGGATGCTTGGGATTGGTGCACTGGGACGACCCAGAGGGATGGTATGGGGAGGGAGGAGGGAGGAGGGTTCAGGATGGATTTTCTTTTAAAAATTTAGAAAAAAAAAAAAAATCAAGCAGATGAAAAAGAAATCCTTAGGTAATAAAAAAAAAAAAAAAAAGAATAGATTTCATTTAACTAGAGCGCCCTCTGCTGTGTATTCATGGTTTTTTTTTTTCTCCCCAGGGTACTCTTCCTCGCTCTGTTGACCACGTCTGGCATAACCCTGTCCGAAGAAATAAGTTCAAATACCTGATTGACCATCCAGTTTCCCTAACGGGAGCTGGAAGGTAAAGAAGGAAGATAGTGGGGTAGATGCAGATGAACAGAGTCATTATCTCATTTTGTATGATTTCCTTGGGAGGAGCAGAACTGGAAAAATCACAGACTCATGGTTTTAAAGCTTGAAGTATCTTTAATGAACCAGCATACAATCTGAAGAGGGCAGGGTCTACCTTTTGTGTATGATCATTCTCAGTAGGAGGCAGCGGAAGCTGGCTCTTGTGACGTTTCACTCATTTAAGTTTGCTTTGCTGTGCCTTTGTGTACCTGTCCCCTCACTCTCCTGTCCCTTGTTGTACCCTAGCAGGAGGGACAGTATCAGGCAGAACATCTTTAGGGCCTCTTTTATTTGCACTTCTGAGAAAAACTAGGTAACAGTTTTATGACATGCAAAAACTTGAAAAATAAGTGCTTGTTAGCCCCTGGTTTTCCTCAGAGCAAACCCTAAACCTTTACACGTGTGTGTGCTCAGTTGCTCAGTCATGTCTGACTCTTTGCAACCCCATGGACTGTAGTGCATCAGGCTCCTCTGTCCATGGAGTTTTGCAGGCAAGAATCCTGGAGTGGGTTCCATTTCCTACTCCAGGGGATCTTCCAGATCCAGGGATCAAACCCAGGTCTCTTGCGCCTCCTGCATTGGCAGGCAAATTCTCTGCCACTGCACCACCATCAAGGAAGTGATCAAATCAGCGAGTTATATTTGTTGTTTTTATATCATTCCTAAAAATATCCAAATTGTCAATATTTTCCCTGTGAAGATTGTGATCTAATTTTCTGTGTGTGGTTCATTTATCAATTTACTCCCTCCAAAAAAAAAAAAAAAAACTTACTCCTGCCATGCTCCTTATTGGAATACCACTTAATAGTGAGTTTACAGTTACTAATACTTGGGTAGATTATTTGTTTTTTCTGAGTTCAGTTTCTTATTTGTAAAAAGGGAATAATAGACTTACTCTATTTTGTGTACCTGTCAGGGATATAGAAAGCACAAATGAGATAATGAATATAAAGTGAAAGTGAAGTTGCTCAGTCGTGTCCGACTCTTTGCGACCCCATGGACTGTAGCCTACCAGGCTCCTCTGTCCATGGGATTTTCCAGGCAATAGTACTGGAGTGGATTGCCATTTCTTTCTCAAGGGGATCTTCCTGACCTATGGATTGAACTTGGGTCTCCCTCATTGTAGACAGATGCTTTACGGTCTGAGCCACCAGAGAAGTCCTCATATATTTCTTTGAGCCCCTTTTTTGGGTGGGGAGGCAAGAATAATGGAGTGGGTTGCCATTCCCTTCTCCAGGAGATCTTCCTGACCCAGGGATTGAACCCGGGTCTCCCACATTGTAGGCAGATGCTTTACTGTGTGAGCCACCAGGGAAGTCAATGAATGTAAGAGCACTTGTAAAACTGTACACTGCTGTTACTGCTGTGTAAATATAAGGTGTTATTCCTCAGTTATGTCTCAGTGCTAGAAAAAGTGGCAGAAATTTAGGCTATGGACTTCTGTGTTCTGGGGCTCTGGTGTCATAAGTATTGGTACTTTATTTTATGCCAGTGGACCATGACTTTAATTATTAACATTTAATAATTAGTAGTTATGAGATATTTGAAGTACTTTGAAAAATTATTAGCTCTGAGTGCAGCAATAATCTGACATTAAAATGTTAATGTCAAATGTCATCTAAGTAGGAATTTTTTAAAATGTGAAGATCTGTAGTATGGCAAGACAGGACAGTGGCCTCTCTGAAATGTCCTCACTGGAGTCCTTGGACCCTGTGGATACATACCTTACGTGGCAAAGGTTATCCTGATTTGGCATTGGCAAGAGACAAGAGGAGGGTGATGATAATATCAATAAGTGTTAGTGACAGATATTGAGGACAAAGGATGGGACAGAATCAATTATGGATGCTGAGATTTTTGATGAGTAGAGTGGTGGTGCTAACTGACAGAATTAGAGATTACAGAAGCATGACAAGTTAGAATGGGGGGAGAATTATTTAGTCGTATCTAGAAGTTCGGAGAAGGCAATGGCACCCCACTCCAGTACTTTTGCCTGGAAAATCCCATGGACGGAGGAGCCTAGTTGGCTGCAGTCCATGGGGTCGCTAGAGTTGGACACAACTGAGCGACTTCCCTTTCACTTTTCACTTTCATGCATTGGAGAAGGAAATGGCAACCCACTCCAGTGTTCTTGCCTGGAGAATCCCAGGGATGGGGGAGCCTGGTGGGCTGCCGTCTATGGGGTCGCACAGAGTCGGACACGACTGAAGCGACTTAGCAGCAGCATCTAGAAGTAACAAGTATGATAAGGTGAGATTTGATAGTATAGCCAAGGGAGAAAGTGTAGGGAAAGCGCAGAGGAATGAGGCTAGGATGTTGGAGAACATTTCCATTTGGTAGGCAGGAGGTCACAGAGATGTCCAAAAAGGAGTGGGTGGGACGAGGGAACCAAGGGAGTCCAGTCATACAGAGGGCAGGGGAGAGAAGAGTATTTTTAGAAAGTGAGGTGATCAACCCTGGAAAATACCTGAGAAGAACAGTGGAAGGTGAGAACTGGTGACTTAACTGTAGAAAGTCATCCTCAGCTTTCTGGAGGATGATTTTAGCAGAGAGATGGGAAGGAAATCAGAATTGCAGGGAAATTTTAAGAAGTCTAATGTTGAGCAGAAAGTGTGAGGTAGATCAAGGTAACTTAATGACAATGCACAGTCAAGGGAAGATTTTTAGAAGCAGAAATGACCTGAGTTGTAGACCGGAGGGAATATTCCAAGAGAAAAGGAAACACACAGAAATTATAATTGATGGAATGAGATCCCCAAGGATGTGGGCAAAGATGAAATGAAGGACTAAAGTGGAGGAAATAATCCTGGGGAATAGAATACATCTTAATCTGAGGTTGAAGGAAAGGAGAAAGAAGTTTGAGGTGGAGAAGAGGATGGATGTGGGGGAAAACCCTAATGCCTCAGCCTTCTAAGTAAAATAGGAGGTAAGGGGACCAGTTTTGTGTCCTTTTTTACCCACTAGAAGGATGTGTGTGGGCATTACCCACTTTTATCCAGTAGCCAAACAAAAAACTTATTTTGTAAATTTTTATTTTTTAATCTTAGGGATATTTCTTTTCTGTATGATGTTAAATATGTTAAAGGAGAGACGAGGGAGAGTGTGGTTTGTCCCCCACGAACGGACCATGCACTGCAGGCACGTGATGGTATCATTGTCCCTCATAAGGTAAATGAAGTATTTGACAAATAACTTCCTCTCCCTCTCTCTACTTAAAAAAATCCTCAAACTATAAAGCCATGTGAAACTCTAACGGCCTGCATTGTTTAAGTTTTCTAATTTTTTCATGGCACTTTCTAATTTTTTCTAGAAAAGGGAATTTACTGGGAGAAGATCAAATGTATCTTAAGCAGTTTTCCAAATTACAACTATTTAATCTTGAAAATACAGTATAGGAGCCTAGGTTTTTTTTTTTTTTTTTTTTTTTTAAGAAACCCACAGTTTAAAGTTGTAGAGTACTTGAAAGTAACACATCATAAATCAGCTAGATTTCAATTTAAGAAAAGGCAGAAAAAAAAGTTGTAGAATTCTTATTTTTGGCAGGTTGCTAAGGTAAATCTGAAATAACTCTTGAATTTTCAAGTCAATAGATTTCTTTGTTATCTAATACTAAAACCAAGATTGTTCTTTAATTCATGGTTAATTTTTTAACCTGTTTTCTGCTAAAAGTTTATTATTCCTTGCCATGACCCATATTACTAAGTGTTATTTCTCTAATCAAAATCTCTTAATAAATAGTATCCTTTGGGGATAGGTATTAGGATTTATATGACTCATCTAATGTTTTTATTCTTGTTCTTTCTTTTTAAGCCAAAGAAACTAACAGATACATTGATTCCTGAAGAATTTCATATTGTGTCAAATACCGGAGTTTCAGGTTTAGAGTGTTTCGATGAGTGAGTACTGGGGTATATGCTGCATATCTGACAAGTTAAGCTGTTTTCTGCTTCCCAGACATAGAGGAACCTGAGGCATTCACTCACGTTCCTAGGCAGTTGTTTGGTTGCTGAGTTGTGTCTTAACTCTTTTGTGACCCGTGGACTGTAGCCCGCCAGGCTCTTCTGTCCATGGGATTTCCCAGGCAAGAATACTGGAGTGGGTTGCCATTTCCTTCTCCAAGGGATCTTCTCAACCCAGGGATCGAACCTGTGTCTCCTGCATTTGGCGGGCAGATTCTCTACCACTGAACCACCAGGGAAGCCTTTTTCTAGTCAATATCTACAATGAAATGAATAAATGTTTGGCTTACCATGCTAATAAAATTTAAGGACGGTATCAAAAACTAATGAAAAATGTCTTACTTAAAAGAGTTTGAAGCAACAAGAATTTACTGTATGGTGCAGGGAACTGTGCGATTATAAAATATTCAATATCCTGTAATATCTTCAATATCTTGTAATAACCTATAAAGGAAAATATTCTGAAAAAAATATATATATATAACTGAGTCACTTTGCTGTGCACCTAAAAGTAACCTATATTGTAAATCAGTTATATTTTGATTTTTAAAAAGTTGAGACTTTTGTGATTAAATTGTTTTCTTTTTCCTGTTGTTTAATTTTGAATGAAAAAAAATTAGATCTTTGTTCTGAGTGCTTGCTTCTTCTTTAGAAATGGTTTTGAGCAATAACAAAGGAAAGTAGCCCTCTAAGTTGAAACCTCTTAATGCGCGCTCTAGGGCTTAACTCCACACTTCAAACTAGTCATTTCCAGTTTTCTTTGATTCCTGCTTTATGAGGTTGAAAAAGGCTTTATTTTCCGAAACAATACTTGAATATTTCATAATTTGAAATTTGAAAAACTAAAACTTTGGACTAGTTTTTATAGTAAAATATCCAGAAGCTGTCATTCATTTCACCTTATCCAGTACCTATGTTATATGGCATTTCCTTATAATGGTGGGTTTCAGAACAGTATTTTGCCAAAGGGAACTAAATGCAACTCTTTTGGGGGATGACTTTTAATTTTTTATGTAATTTTAAATTACATAAAATGTTACAAAAATAAGACAAGGAATGTTATAAAAATGTTACAAAAATAAGACAAGGAGTACATGTCTTACAAAAATAAGACATGTACTCTCTCCTGACTCACTGAGTAATTAATTACGTTTTGCCTCATTTGCTTTAATACACACACACACACACACACACTCACTCTTAAACTATTCAAGAGTAAGTTGGAGGCCCTCATGACCTTTTGCCACCGAATACTTCAGTGTGTGTTTCCTTACAAAGCACTAGTTATAGATCCTGTTGATGACTTTTTAGCTCCATCATTCTTGTATGTACTAGCTGCTGTTTTACAATATAGATTCATGGATTTCTCCCTTTTTTTGGTGAGTCATATTTCTTTGCTATCATTGATGTTCACGTTTTTCCTGATTTTGCTAATGCCAGCTCCTTTGAGCTGGCTCTTGTGTTCTTTAGGCACGTGCCCATCATTCTTTGAATGTTCTCTTATTTTCAGGCTCAGTGAGATTTTCAGGTTCGTCTTGGATTTCCCAGCTCCAGCTCTGAAATGAGCTACGAGTCACTTCTTCGAGAAGTACTGTTTTCCTTTTCGTGGAGAAGAGTTCTCAGCAACCAAGATCTGGGTGCTAGGCATGCTCATTGCTCCCAGGGTACCATTGCTTCTAGTCCCTCTCACACACTCACTTTTGAAACTATTTTGAGCCTTTATAGTCCCTGAATATTTTTTATGAATCTAAATTCTGAAAATGGACCTTATTAACCAACTGTGTTCCAGTAGGGGGCAGAAACAAAGTAAATGTTTTTCAACTGGAGGAAGAAAAAAGATACATAAATAGTAATAAATTTGAAGAATTGCCATGTGGTTCTCATTGTGATACCCACTTAGGTATAGGCACGTACTTCCAGGCGACAAATGTGTGTGTTGGGCATCAGGAAAACTGGGTTTGGTTTCATCTCTAGTTCTTATTAATTTTGTAACCTGTTTAGTCACTTAACTTTGTTGACTTCGGTATTCTTAGAACATTCTTCCACCTTTGATAGGTCATTTTTTTTTTAATGAATCAAAGAAATTTTTGTATTGTGATATATTGGAAAATGTGATTAATGCTCTTTTACTTAAATGTTTTAAATCTAAGTATCATTATATCTGTGTCTGTAGATGTCTAAGGCCATTTAAGTATGATCTTGTGTGTAAAACAATGGACCTTTCTGATTGTCCCCAAGCTTCTCAATTCTGTGAGATCTAAAGTTTTTCATGTTTTGTTATGTGATAAATAGGCCAAGCATTTACCTGTCTTATTTATTGCAGCAAATATACTACTCTCCTCACAGACAGCGAAAATAGGCTATTGCTCTTCCCATCCATGTAAGTACAGTTTATTTTGAGAATGTTTCTAAGAAAGAATAACTATATATTTTTCCCTTTTTATTGGTAGTTTATTACATAAAAATAATAAAATTATCATAGAAACCCAAGACAATGATTACCTACATTTCTGTCATTTATTCAGTGCTTTCTTTGTCCAACTGCATATTGATTCTTTACATATTTATAATAACATCAAAGTGCTAGAAAACACTTTTTTAAAAATTACCATTTTAAATGTTTCTTTTGTTCCTGTTTTTAAATTTTATTATGGGAAGAATATTTAATATGAGATCTACCCTCTTAATAAAACTGTAAGGGTGAAATACAGTGTTGTTAATTATAGGCCCAGTGTTATACAGCAAAGCTCTAGAACCTTGCATTATTGAAGTATTACGGCCTTGATTAGCAACTTGTCATTTCCTTCTCCCCACAGCCCTTGCAGACTGCTGTTAAACTCTCTGATTCTATGAGTTTGTCCATTTCACGTGAATGGAATCAAGCCCTGCTTGTTCTTCTGTGACTGGCTTATTTCACTTAGCATGATGTCCTCTTGGTACATTCATGTTGTTGCAGAGTACAGTGTTTTCTTTTTTTTTAAGGCTGAATAATATTCCTGCATATGTGTGTATACTTCTTCTTCATTCATTCATTGATGAACGTTTAGGCTGTTTCCACTTCTTGGCTATTGTGAATACAGCTTCAATGAACATGGAGTGCTAATCTCTCACCGAGATCCTTTTTTTGGGGGTAGGGGGCCCCGCTTTGCAGCAGGCAGGATCTGAGGTCCTTGACTGGGAATCAGACCTGTGCCCCATGCAGTGGAACTGTGGATTCACTGGGCCACCAGGAAGTCCCTCTCTTTGAGATCTTGGTTTCAAGTCTTTTAAGTGGGATTACTGAATATATATAAAATACCTTTATATTCTATGTTTAACTATTAGTATTTCTCTGTTTTGCTGTAGGCTTTTTTTCTTATCTATCTTTGTGTATCTATCTATCCTATCTATCATTTTCTTTTTGATTGTGAAGTATCTGGTATTAACACCTCGTTCAGTTCAGTTCAGTCACTCAGTCATGTCCGACTCTTTGCGACCTCATGAATCACAGCATGCCAGGCCTCCCTGTCCATCACCAACTCCCAGGGTTCACTCAGACTCATGTCCATCGAGTCAGTGATGCCATCCAGCCATCTCATCCTCTGTCGTCCCCTTCTCCTCCTGCCCCCAATCCCTCCCAGCATCAGAGTCTTTTCCAATGACTCAACTCTTTGCATGAGGTGGCCAAAGTTACTGGAGTTTCAGCTTTAGCATCATTCCTTCCAAAGAAACCCTAGGGCTGATCTCCTTCAGAATGGACTGGTTGGATCTCCTTGCAGTCCAAGGGACTCTCAAGAGTCTTCTCCAACACCACAGTTCAAAAGCATCAATTCTTTGGTGCTCAGCCTTCTTCATAGTCCAACTCTCACATCCGTACATGACTACTGGAAAAACCATAGCCTTGACGAGACAGACCTTTGTTGGCAAAGTAATGTCTCTGCTTTTGAATATTCTATCTAGGTTGGTCATAACTTTCCTTCCAAGGAGTAAGCGTCTTTTAATTTCATGGCTGCAGTCACCATCTGCAGTGATTTTGGAGCCCAAGAAAATAAAGTCTGCCACTGTTTCCACTGTTTTCCCCATCTATTTCCCATGAAGTGATGGGACCGGATGCCATGATCTTCGTTTTCTGAATGTTGAGCTTTAAGCCAACTTTTTCACTCTCCACTTTCACTTTCAGCAAGAGGCTTTTTAGTTCTTCTTCACTTTCTGCCATAAGGGTGGTGTCCTCTGCATATCTGAGGTTATTGATATTTCTCCCGGCAGTCTTGATTCCAGCTTGTGCTTCTTCCAGTCCAGCGTTTCTCATGATGTACTCTGTGTATAAATTAAATTAGCAGGGTGACAATATACAGCCTTGATGAACTCCTTTTCCTATTTGGAACCAGTCTGTTGTTCCATGTCCAGTTCTTTTTTTTTTTTTTTTTTTGAGTACTTGGGCCCCCACGGAGCAGACGTGGTTTATTCAGTGTGTGAGACAGGAAGCTGCAATACTTTGGCCACCTGATGCGAAAGAGCCAATTCATTGGAAAAGGCCCTGATGCTGGGAAAGACCGATGGCAAAAGGAGAAGGAGGCAGCAGAGGATGAGATGGTTAAGATAGCATCACCGACTTAATGGCCATGTCCAGTTCTAACTGTTGCTTCCTGACCTGCATATAGGTTTCTCAAGAGGCAGGTCAGGTGGTCTGGTATTCCCATCTCTTGAAGAATTGTCCACAGTTTATTGTTATCCACACAGTCAAAGGCTTTGGCATAGTCAATAAAGCAGAAATAGGTGTTTTTCTGGAACTCTCTTGCTTTTTCCATGATCCAGCGGATGTTGGCAATTTGATCTCTGGTTCCTCTGCCTTTTCTAAAACCAGCTTGAACATCAGGAAGTTCACAGTTCATGTATTGCTGAAGCCTGGCTTGGAGAATTTTGAGCATTACTTTACTAACATGTGAGATGAGTGCAATTGTGCGGTAGTTTGAGCATTCTGTGGCATTGCCTTTCTTTGGGATTGGAATGAAAACTGACCTTTTCCAGTCCTGTGGCCACTGCTGAGTTTTCCAAATTTGCTGGCATATTGAGTGCAGCACTTTCACAGCATCATATTTCAGGATTTGGAATAGCTCAACTGGAATTCCATCACCTCCACTAGCTTTATTCGTAGTGATGCTTTCTAAGGCCCACTTGACTTCATATTCCAGGATGTCTGGCTCTAGGTCAGTGATCACACCATCGTGATTATCTGGGTCGTGAAAATCTTTTTTGTACAGTTCTTCTGTGTATTCTTGCCACCTCTTCTTAATATCTTCTGCTTCTGTTAGGTCCATACCATTTCTGTCCTTTATAGAGCCCATCTTTGTATGAAATGTTCCCTTGGTATCTCTAATTTTCTTGAAGAGATCTCTAGTCTTTCGCATTCTGTTGTTTTCCTCTATTTCTTTGCATTGATCACTGAGGAAGGCTTTCTTATCTCTTCTTGCTATTCTTTGGAACTCTGCATTCAGATGCTTATATCTTTGCTTTTCTCCTTTACTTTTCACTTCTCTTCTTTTCACAGCTATTTGTAAGGCCTCCCCAGACAGCCATTTTGCTTTTTTGCATTTCTTTTCCATGAGGATGGTCTTGATCCCTGTCTCCTGTACAATGTCACGAACCTCAGTCCATAGTTCATCAGGCACTCTATCTATCAGATCTAGGCCCTTAAATCTATTTCTCACTTCCACTGTATAATCATAAGGGATTTGATTTAAGTCATATCTGAATGGTCTAGTGGTTTTCCCTACTTTCTTCAGTAAGTCTGAATTTGGCAATAAGGAGTTCATGATCTGAGCCACAGTCAGTTCCCGGTCTTGTTTTTGCTGACTGTATAGAGCTTCTCCATCTTTGGCTGCAAAGAATATAATCAATCTGATTTTGGTGTTGACCATCTGGTGATGTCCATGTGTAGAGTCTTCTCTTGTGTTGTTGGAAGAGGGTGTTTGTTATGACCAGTGCATTTTCTTGGCAAAACTCTACTAGTCTTTGCCCTGCTTCATTCCGTATTCCAAGGCCAAATTTGCCTGTTACTCCAGGTGTTTCTTGACTTGCTACTTTTGCATTCCAGTCCCCTATAATGAAAAGGACATCTTTTTTGGGTGTTAGTTCTAAAAGGTCTTGTAGGTCTTCATAGAACCGTTCAACGTCTAGCCAGTATTAACACCTTGTGAAGGTGAAGGTGAAGTCGCTCAGTCGTGTCCGACTCTTTGCAACCCCGTGGACTATAGCCTACCAGGCTTCTCCGTCCATGGGATTCTCCAGGCAAGAATACTGGAGTACATTACCATTTCCTTCTCCAGGGGATCTTCCCGACCCAGGGATCGAACCCAGGTCTCCCACATTGGAGGCATCTATCCTATCTATCATTTTCTTTTTGATTGTGAAGTATCTGGTATTAACACCTTGTTAGCCAGTATTAACAACTTGTAGCCAATAGTAACAGCATGATGTTTATCACTCTACATTTTTCTGTGTTATAATCTTACACAGTAGGTATATAAAAATTTTTTTTGAGGGAGGAGAACAGAACATTATTTTCTTTTATGAAAAAGAGGATCATACTATTTGTATTATTTTGGTTTTTGTTTTTTTGTTTTGTTTTTGTATTTTGCTTTACTGTATTATTGATATCCCACAAGATTAGTACATACAGGTATAATGCTTTAAAATGCCATTAATATTCCATAGTATGTACATTTTATTCATACATATTATGTTCCTTTTGCCTTTTGAGCATGACCTTTCGTAACATTCATTATATAAATCTGCCCTCTTAATCTTTTAGGAAACCTAATAAAAGAATAGAAGTAGTCCAACTGAATGATGTGATGGACACTATGCTAGAGAGGGCTGGTGTGGAAAATCAGGAATATACAGGGCCAACCAAGGTAATTGCAAACATCAGTGAAAACTAGTGGTTAAGAGCATTTGCTCTGGAGGTGAAATGCCTGGATTGGAATCCTGACCCTGCCATTTATTAGCTGGTGACCTTGGGCAGGTCATTTAATGTATTTGTGCCTTGATTTCCTCATCTGTAAATTACAGATAATACTATTTACCTCATAAGGTTGTTGTGGAGATTAAATGACATGATGAATGTAAAGTGCTTAGGACAATGCTTGACATGTGGTAAACACTGTATAATTGTTTATTATTGTTATTGCATTTAACCGAATATAAGGCACCATTGATTATAAAACCCTTATTTTATGTTCCATTAAAAAACACGCCAATTAAGCCATGCTTTCTTACCACTTTTACTTTTATTTTGCACCTAATGAAAGAGCTTTTTCAGTCTTACATAGATATAGATTTTTTTTCTTTATGGGGCTATTTCTCTTCTGTTTTGTAAAGTTTTATTTTTATAGAATTTGAAATTTGTAGACAAGTTCAGTATAAGGCACTCCGATGTAATCTTCACCCAGATTCATTAATGGTTTACCTTGTGCCCTGTTTGCTTTATCATTCTCTTTCTCTTTCTCTATACATCCTCTATGTGTATGGGTTTTTTCCTGAACCATTTTAGAGTAAGCTGGCAACTTCATGCATCTTTATCACCAAACATTTTAGGGTATGTTTCCTATGAATAAGGACATTCCCTTACATATCTATAATATAGTTATCAAAATCAAGAAATTTAATGTTGGTATGATAATGTTATCTAATACAGGTCATATTCAAGTTTCAAATTTTATTAATTGTACCTGTAATGGCTTTTATAGCTATTTCCCCCTCTATTTCAGAATCTCGGGTCACACAGGACTTTTAGTTGTCATGTTCCTGAAACTGTTCTCTGGTTTTCTTAACTTTGATATCTACAGAATGTTCCTCAATTTTGGTTTGTCTGATGTGTAATTATTCAATTCAGGCTTTGTATTTTTGGCAGGTATAACATAGTAGTAATATTGTGATTTTGTCAGTGCATCATATAAAGAGGTACATGATTAGACACTTTATTAATGTATCATTTATATATATATTTATAAAGAAAAATGTAAGTGAACAAATTAATCTAGGTATTTCAAAAACTTACACTAGAACTTCAGAGTGCTTACCCCCTAAGATGTCTTTTACTGGCAAGACTCTAATAAATACTGATTGTCTTACTAATCTTTTGCCAGATGCACAAACTGCTTCATATACTAAAGAAGGAACAGACCATTTATAACACAGTATTTCATGAACTGATTCGACAAGTCAGTGTGGACTGTGCAGATAGAGGAGAGCTACTGTCCAAAATCAGGTTCGAGTTGTCACTGGAGTATCCCAGTTTCCTCCTGAATTTTGTAGAGTAAAAGTATATTATCTGAGAACTTCTTTAAGTTGATTTCTGTTGGGATGTTTGACACCTCCTCTTTTAGGATTGGGAATGAAATGTGAAAAAGTAGAAAAAGATAGATTCTGAAGACAGAGCAGTCTGGTTTTAAATCATCATCTAGGTGTATGACCTTGGTAAAGATCTGTACCTTAGTTTTCTTATCTGTAAATGAGGATAATAGCTATGTGAAAATTTTCATTTGTCTTTTTGTTCACTTGTAAATGCTATTTACTGAGTGTCTACTATTGGTCAGGCATTAAGATGCTTCATAGAATTGTGGTGAGGTTTAAATGAGAGCACAGAAGTAAGTAGGTGCTCAACACAAATGATTATTATAGATTATGGTTATAAATACTATTAGTACTATAATTCTTCTTCTTATGACTATAGTGCTTTCCAAAAGCTGAAAGGAATAGTGGAATACTGGGTTCTGATTACATATCTGCAGCTTACTTGCCCTGGAACCATAGGCAAATGATTAGATCTCTCTGATCATGTGTATCTCCTGAATGGAAATTAACAGTATACGTTTGCCCTATTTGTCCACTGTCTGCTTTGTGGAAACAGAGTGTGCCTCTCTGACAGTACTCATTAACTAGAAGCAAAGCCATTAATAGGAGACTGATCGAGATTAGAATACTAAGAAGTAGTTGGAACACCACCAAGAGCTGCAGAATGCTAAATCAGAATGAGGATTGGGACAAATGAAGGCTGAGTTGTCACTCTAAGAACAAAGTCAGGAAGGACGGATGAGGAATCAATTGGAGAGGAACTAGATGACTGTGTATCCAAAGTTTCTTTAGTGAGAGATTGATGTGAGTGGAACTCTTCCAGCTGATTTTAGGAGTTAGCTTTTACAGGCCAAAATAGGGTGGGGCCCTGTTCCAGGAAGTCTAGACAGAAAGAGATAGGGAAATCAAAGCCAGAATTGTTTAACAAAAATTGAGTCAGACACTAGGGAGACAAAAATACTAACTTCCAAGTGCCAGCAATAGGATCAGAATAGGGCTTGAAATGGGCTTCCCTGGTGGCTCAGAGGGTAAAGAATCCTGCAGTGTGGGAGACCTGGGTTCAATCCCTGGACTGGGACAGTCCCCTGGAGAAGGGAATGGCAACCCACTCCAGTATTCTTGCCGGGAGAATCCCCATGGACAGAGGAGCAACAGTCCATGGGGTTGCAAAGAGTCGGACACGCTGAGCAAGTAAACACAGCACACAGGGCTTCAAAGCTAAGCATTTAGAATAGGGTAGAGTTGGAGTTAAGAATACAAAGTAGGTGGGGATAAACAATGAGGTTTCAGGATGATTGCTGGAAACATTCATGATGTGTTTGAGGAATAGTGAAACACTTTATCGGTTCAGCGTCATCTAATGTCCGCTCTTCTGTTGTGGTAGGAGTTTTTTTTGAAGAGCTAGGGCTCACCTTCAATGAGGAAGACATCTGTTGTCCTCAGGCTGGTATCTTACAGAGTCCTCCCTGTTTCACAAGATTTGGGGAGGATCCAATAGATATCCCCAGCAAATGGTAACACTTCGAATGCCCCAGAAATACGCTGTATCAGCCCCTAGCTGTTTGCTTGTCCATTTCTTTGTCACTAGTTTTCTGCTTTATGTCTTTCTGATCAGCTTATGTGTGTGTCTTTTCATGCAACTCAGGCCTGTTGCTGTAGGAGGAGGGTTTCATATGAAACAGAGGTTCATAATAGCTGTTTTTTATAAGGGGAAGAATAACTGACAGATTGGTTATAAGCTGAGTAAGACTCACAGAAATAGGGCTACCACAGTAATTATTTTTGGTTGACACTATCTATGTTTATCTCTGCATGCAGGCACCTGACTTTTTTTCCGGTTGTTATTTTTTCCAGGATTTTATGGGAATTTTCAAATATACACATAAAAATGGAAAGAATTTTACTGTGAGCACACATACATCTAGATTCTGCCATTAATATACTTTTCTTGCTTTATGGCTTATCTGTCCATCTAGCCATCCTGGTATTTATCCACCAATTTTGTGTACTTAAAAGTAAAAGGCAGACATCAGTGTATTTCCCTTAGATACTTCAGCATGTATATCATGAATCAGTTCATTATCTATTTGCCATTTTGTTTCTTCTGAGTCTCATTCATGATGGTTTAATTGCATAAGTGTTTTCCAATCTTTGCTTGCTTAATTTGGCTAATCTTAACCATGAAATCCTTAGGGTGTAAATGGTGGATGCTTCCTGAAGAGATGATTTGCATTTTTTCTCTTCTGGAATCCTAGCTTCCTCCTACTCCCAGGTTGCCTGCTTTGAAGAAAGCCCAAGGCTTGGTCTCTGGGACCCAACATTAGCACTTGTACTGGGCTACCTCTAATCTTGCGTTTTCCTAGTGAATAATTTTTACTGGTTACACTTCCCACTCCATTGTTAGCTTACTGTATTTAGTTTGTTGCTGTTGTGTTTTTTTGTTTTTCTATTTCTAGAGGCTTGTGTTTCTTTCTGCGAGTGAAGTAATACTTCAGAAAGTATGCTTTATCATGGATATAATTGTGTGTGTGTTTTGTAAATAATTAATTTATTTTAATTGGAGGATAATTACTTTACAATATTGTGGTGGCATCTGCCGTACATCAGCGTAAATCAGCCATAGGCACACATGTAACCCCTCCCTCCTGAACCCTCCTCCCCCTCCCTCCTCACCCCATCGCTCCAGGTTGTCTCAGAGCACGGCTTTGGGTTCCTTGTGTCATACATCAAACTCTCACTGGCTGTCTGTTTTACATATGGTAATGCATATGTTTCAGTGCTATTCTCTCAAATCGTCCCATCCTCTCCTCCTGCTGCTGCTAAGTCGCTTCAGTCGTGTCCGACTCTGTGCGACCCCATAGACCGCAGCCCACCAGGCTTCCCTGTCCCTGGGATTCTCCAGGCAAGAACACTGGAGTGGGTTGCCATTTCCTTCTCCAGCGCATGAAAGTGAAAAGTGAAAGTGAAGTCGCTCAGTTGTGCCCTACTCTTAGCGACCCCATGGACTGCAGCCCACCAGGCTCCTCCATCCATGGGATTTTCCAGGCAAGAGTACTGGAGTGGGGTGCCATTGCATTCTCTGCTCCTTCTCTTACTGTGTCCAAAAGTCTGTTCTTTATGTCTGCATCTCCTTTTCTGCCCTGCACGTAGGATTGTTGGTACTGTCTTTCAGATTCCATATGTATACGTTAATATATGATATTTGTCTTTCTCTTTCTAACTTACTTCATTCTGTATAATAGGCTCTAGGTTCATCCTGTAGTTGTGTTTTAATGGAAAAGCCCTTCAGAGTGTGTTGTTCCTATATCGCCATGAGGGAAAATCCTAAAGAAAGTGTTTTAAAAATTGATGCTTCCCAATGAATGAGCTGCACACTGAGCTGATGAACTCCCTGTCACTTTAAGTGTGTAAGCAAGGGGTAGATAATTCTTTTTGTCAGGGGGTGAGAGATTCAACTAAATGATTATTCCAACTCAAAGATATTATAATCCTGGGGTCTCAGTGTTTAGAATATAATACCTAGATCACTTAAAATAAATGAAGACTTCTCAGTTATGGTATTCATAGTTTATCATCTAGAATCATTTCCAAATATTTTGTTTGATGTTGTTCAGAAGCAAGAGGAATTACTTACTGTACTTAGGGATTTACAGTTGGTGTCCTTTAACATTTTGGTCAATTTGAGAAAAGTGGTTTTATTCATGAATTTAATTTATAAAAGTCCCACTGTATTCAAGATACTGTCAGATGTTGTAAATGAATAAATATGTAAGACATAATTTTTATCCTCATAGAGTTTCTAAATTAGAAGAAGAAATAAAAGAAGTCGTTATTTTGTTTCACATCTCAGACATTATGTTCCAAATAACTATGGCTCTGGTTAAAATTCTCCATAGTTCATTCACTCGGCATTCAAAATTCACTCAGGAGCATGGCAAGAATTCACAGCCTAGTTCTTTTTCTAGCTTGTTCTTCGCACATAGCTTTTATGAGTGTCTGTTCACTATTTCTTTCCTTAAAATTATTTTTCTATCTCACATATTTTCTGGCTCCTTTTCCTTTCTGCCTGATGTCTTGTTTTCCTTTTTCTCACGCAGAGAGCGGTACGTACAAATGCTTGACCAAATTGCCCGGCAGATGATTGACTTCTACAAAGACATGGTAACTCAGCGAGTGATGGACCAGCGCATTTTAGAAGAATTGTACAATTTTAAGAATGTTATTGAGGAACTGACCAGGTAACAGCTGTGCTTATCAAAGCTTTGTCTCTAAAGAGAGTGAAAGATACCCAGGGAAAGTAGAATGATTAAAGGACTCTCTTACTCTCATTTCAATTTTTGCAACAGAAAGGCCTAGATAGAGATGTAGAGACATGGGTTACATAGGTTAACACAAAACTAGGGCTCTGTGTGTATGTATTTGATAGGGAAAAGACTCTTGTTCTTCCTTCCAAAATAGAGGTGCTTATCTTAATCTGGTTTACAGAGCAGTGCCATGATTATGGATATTAAAGTTCAAATCCCGAAGAGAATAAGCAGTATGTATAATAGCTATCACATTTTGTGATCGGCTAACCTTGTGGCAAGATGTTAGTGGCAGGAGTGAAGACAATAGAATAGACATGCCAGAGGGTAGGATAGAGCAGCCTTAAGGCCTTGGCTGCCAGTGTCTGCCTTCATTCCATTCTAGAGAGCTCTCTCTAGAGAGCTCTGCCTCTTCTAGCCTGTCTGATTCCATGGCTAAACCTGGTTAGAGTTCACTTGAATGAACACTAGATTTCTTGCCTTGGTTTATAGGGTAGAAAAACTGGGAAGAGATATAGACATGATAACTGAGAAGATTCCTGAGTATAAATCTGATTTCCTAGGCAGAAACTTTTTCAAAATCTTCAGCTATGACTGTAAAATTGGCTCGCTCTATTTCAGGGAACTCTGTCTGGTTCGGGCACATGATATAAAATTAACAAAGGAAGCAGAGAAGGCCCACAGAGATTTGGCACAAGCTCTTTTAGATGCTGAAAAGAATGCCAGGTGAGTTACCAAATGTTAGCCATTATGTCATATTTGCTTCACGCCTTCTTTCAAGAAATAAAATTTTTTAGAAGAATTTGAAGGTTTTTAAAATTACGGCAGTTCCTGAAGGAGTTAATATACATAAAGCTCACTGTATATGTTAACTCTTTCACATACTGTTGTAATACACATCTTGTGTCTCCTTGTATGAAAGTTTTCCAGGGATGTAAAACCTAGAAGTGGAATTATGGGTCATGGCATATTCTAGCCTTGTCTTGCTCAGTTCAGTTCAGTTCAGTCGCTCAGTCGTGTCTGAGACTCTGCGACCCTGTGAATCGCAGCACACCAGGCCTCCCTGTCCATCACCAACTCCTGGAGTTCACCCAAATTCGTGTGCATTGAGTCGGTGATGCTATCCAGCCATCTCATCCTCTGTCGTCCCCTTCTCCTCCTGTCCCCAATCCCTCCCAGCATCAGGGTCTTTTCCAATGAGTCAACTCTTCGCATGAGGTGGCCAAAGTATTGGAGTTTCAGCTTTAGCATCAGTCCTTCCAAAGAACACCCAGGACTGATCTCCTTTAGGATGGACTGGTTGGATCTCCTTGCAGTCCAAGGGACTCTCAAGAGTCTTCTCCAACACCACAGTTCAAAAGCATCAATTCTTCGGTGCTCAGCTTTCTTCACAGTCCAACTCTCACATCCATACATGACCACTAGAAAAACCATAGCCTTGACTAGACGGACCTTTGTTGGCAAAGTAATGTCTCTGCTTTTGAATATGCTATCTAGGTTGGTCATAACTTTCCTTCCAAGGAGTAAGCGTCTTTTAATTTCATGGCTGCAGTCACCATCTGCAGTGATTTTGGAGCCCCCCAAAATAAAGTCTGCCACTGTTTCCACTGTTTCCCCATGAAGTGATGGGACCAGATCTGGCTAGATGTTACCAGATACTCCCCAAGGTAGTTGTACCAGTGTATCCTCTAATCAGTGTATGGGATTTCCCTTTTGCACATATCTTTCATAGTCTTATAAATATGAAAATGTATCCGGTTTTTGTTTGCATTTTCCAAGTTAGTAGTTAGTAATGTGCATCTAGTTCTCTTTTAGATGTTAGTGACTCTACTGAGGTCCTAATGTTGTTATTCTATTTCAGGGGCTTAGCTGACTTTTTCTGTAAAGGGCCAGATGGTGAGATACAGTTTCTAATACAACTCTGCCTTTGTAAATGTGTGCCATTGTAGCGCAAAAGCAGCCAAGGACAATACCAGAACATCACAGTGTTCCGATAAAATTTTATTTACTGACACTGAAATCTGAATTTATAACATTTCCATTTACTACAGAATATTATTCTATTGTTTTTTAACCACTGAAAACTGTTAAAAAGTAAATCAAATACATAAAAAAATTTTAAAGTAAAGTTCTTAACTCATGGGGTATACTAAAACAAGCGATGGGCCAGGTTTGACCCACAGGCTGTAGTTTTCTAACTTCTATTCTATTTCATTTTCTGTTAGAGTTCTGATTACTAGGAAGCTCTTGGGTATGTATCAAAAGATACATCTGATTGCATTTTAATTTCTTATTTAGTTGATTTAAAATACTATCATAGAAACAGTACATGTGCCTTTTAAGAAAATCAATAAATACAGACAATCAAACATAAATTTTAAAAAAATCACAATTTCACTCCCTATAGATTACTACTGTAAATACCTTAGTGTATATTCTTATGGATCTATTTTTCTATGTATATGTGCATATGTGCATTGTTTAAACCAAAATTGTATTGTACATACTATTAGCCTGTTTTTTCAGTCAATAATCCATACCTGTTTCAGCAAGTTTTTACCTCATATATTACCCAATTCTTTTTTTTTTTTAAACTTTATTTATTCGGCTGCACTGTGTGGCATGTGAGATCTTAGTTCCCTGAGCAGGGATTGAACCTGGGACTCCTGCATTTAAAGCATGAAGTCTTAACCCCCGGACCACCAGAAAAGTCCCCACCCAATTCTTATTTGAACGTTCTTAATTATTCCCGAAATTAATTTTACATTGGGTTGTCCAAACCAGTACCCAAGCTAGTACCACACATTGTATCTTATTCTCTGTGCCTTTTAATCCAGCATTATCTTTTGCTTTTTTTTTTAACATGTTAAAGAGTGACCGTATTTTCTAAATGTCAAGAAAAACACAAATTTATACAAAATATAAATTCAAAAATAACTTTCTGACTTGTAATCTGTTTTATCACTTGCTAGAATGAGGGGTACCTTGATCATCTTTTGTCCGCTGAATGTACTACTGTTTTCTGTAGCTGAGTCATCCTTGTTATCTTAGTAAATAACTACCTTATACTCTGTCTTTTATCCTCTGATCTCTGGTACTACCTCTCTATTCTCTTTCTGAGCTGATGACCTTGCTTTCTAAAATACAGAAGGAAATTGAAGAGAGAGCTCAGTTCTCTCTACATCTCCCCACCCCGCTACATCTGTGTTCATACATTCGTGCTTTCCTTCTCACTATGGATAAACTGTCTCCTTTCTAAGGTCAGTCTCTCCACTTGTGTCCTATTACATCCGCTCTTAAGTACTCTTGATATTTTCAGCAAATGTTCCCTCTTTCTCCTGTATCATTAATATTTCCCTCTACTTTATCAGTCACATCAGTATATAAATATGCCGTAATTGCTCTCATCTTAAAAACAATAATAACAAAAGAAAACCACCCTTCTCTAGACCCAAAAGCCATACATAAAAACTTCCAAGTCTCTGAGCATGACAAATCCCCTTCTAGCTGTGGCTTCATTTCTCTGTTCCCCTTACAACAGACTTCCTCAAAAGGTTGTCGTACTCCTTTTCTCCACTTTCTGTCCTCCCATTATCACTTGAACCCACTCCAGTCAGGCTTTCAACCACACCATTCCACCAAATTGCACTTGTCAGAGTCACCATTGACTTCTGTATTATTATATCCAAAGGCCCATTCTCGATTCTCATTTAGCTTGACTTACCAGCAGCATTTGTCATAACTGACCAGTTGCTTTTACTTAAAACAATGTATTTTAGTATATTATGCTGTCCTAGTTTACTCCTTTACTCTTGGCTCCTTCTTATTGATATCCCTTACAGGTTCCTTTCATCTCGCCAATGTCTATTTATTTATTTATTTAATTGAAGTATAGTTGATTTACAGTGTTGTGTTAGTTTCTGTTGCAGAGCAAAGTGATTCAGTTTTGTGTGTGTGTGTGTGTGTATCAGTTCAGTTCAGTTCAGTCACTCAGTCGTGTCTGACTCTTTGTGACCTCATGAACTGCAGCATGCCAGGCCTCCCTGTCCATCACCAGCTCCTGGAGTCCACCCAGACTCATGTCTATTGAGTCGGTGATGCCATCCAACAATCTCATCCTCTGTCGTCCCCTTCTCCTCCTGCCCTTAATCTTTCTCAGCATCAGGGTCTTTTCAAATGAGTCAGTTCTTCACATCAGGTGGCCAAAGTATTGGAGTTTCAGCTTCAACATCAGTCTTTCTGATGAACACCCAGGAATGATCTCCTTTAGGATGGACTGGTTGGATCTCCTTGCAGTCCAAGGGACTCTCAAGAGTCTTCTCCAACACCACGGTTCAAAAGCATCAATTCTTTGGCAGTCAGCTTTCTTTATAGTCCAACTCTCACATCCATACATGACTACTGGAAAAACCATAGCCTTGACTAGACGGACATTTGCTGGCAAAGTAATGTCTCTGCTTTTTAATATGCTGTCTAGGTTGGTCATTACTTTCCTTCCAAAGAGTAAGCGTCTTTTAATTTCATGGCTGCAGTCACCATCTGCAGTGATTTTGGAGCCCAGAAAAATAAAGTCTGACGCTGTTTCCACTGTTTTCCCCATCTATTTCCCATGAAGTGATGGGACCAGATGCCACGATCTTAGTTTTCTGAATGTTGAGCTTTAGGCCAACTTTTTCCCTCTCCTCTTTCACTTTCATCAAGAGGCTCTTTAGTTCTTCTTCACTTTCTGCCATAAGAGTGGTGTCATCTGCATATCTGAGGTTACTGATATTTCTCCTGGCAATCTTGATTCCAGCTCGTGCTTCCTCCAGCCCAGTGTTTCTCATGATGTACTCTGCATACAAGTTAAATAAGCAGGGTGACAATATACAACCTTGACGTACTCCTTTTCCTATTTGGAACCAGTCTGTTGTTCCATGTCCAGTTCTAACTGTTGCTTCCTGACCTGCATATAGGTTTCTCAAGAGGCAGGTCAGGTGGTCTGGTATTCCCATCTCTTGAAGAATTGTCCACAGTTTATTGTGATCCACACAGTCAAAGGCTTTGGCATAGTCAGTAAAGCAGAAATAGATGTGTTTTTTTGGAACTCTCTTGCTTTTTCCATGATCCATCGGATATTGGCAATTTGATCTCTGGTTCCTTTGCCTTTTCTAAAACCAGCTTTAACATCTGGAAGTTCATGGTTCATGTAGTGCTAAAGCCTGGCTTGGAGAATTTTGAGCATTACTTTACTAGCGTGTGAGATAAGTGCAATTGTGTGGTAGTTTGAGCATTCTTTGGCATTGCCTTTCTTTGGGATTGGAATGGAAACTGAGTTTTTCCAGTCCTGTGGCCACTGCTGAGTTTTCCAAATTTGCTGACATATTGAGTGCAGCACTTTGACAACATCATCTTTTAGGATTTGAAATAGCTCAACTGGGATTCTCTTGCCTCCACTAGCTTTGTGTGTGTGTGTGTGTGTGTGTGTGTGTGTGTGTACACACACACATATATATATATGTATAAGCTGGAGATAGAATATATATATAAATATACTTTTTCATATTCCTTTCCATTATGATTTATTATAGGATATTGAACATAGTTCCCGTTTAATACAGTAGGATCTTGTTTATCTGTTTTATATATAGGAGTTTGTATCTGCTAATCCCAAAGTCCCAGTTTATCCTTACTCTATTCCCTTTTCCCTTTGGTTAACCATAAGTTTGTTTTCTCTGCCTACATCTCACCAATTTCTAAGTGTTGGCATGCTCATTCTTGGATCTTTCTTCTTTCTATACTCATTTCCTAGGAGAATCTATTCAGTTTCCTGGCTTTAAATGCCACATCTATATACTCTCAGTTCACAAATTTCTATCTCCAGCTTCACCCATGTACACCAATTTTGATCTCTAGCTTCAGTCTTTTCTTTGAATCCCAGACATGTATTCAACAGACTTAACGTTTTTGCTTAGATACTTAACATTTCCAAACTGAAGTCCTGTTCTTCCCCCTCAAATCTGCTCTTCCCACATTCTCTTCCCCTTTCAGTTAATGGTAACTCCCTCCTCCTAGTTGCTCCAGCAAAAAGTCCTGGCATTATCCTTGATCCCTTTTTTCTCTCACATGTCTCCATTAGCAAATTCTGTCAGCTCTCCTTTCATTATATATACAGAATCGTCACTACTTTAACTACTACCATCTTCATGTCTTGCCTGGGGTATTACAATAAACTTCTAAATGGCCTTTTTACTTCTGGCTTTACACTCTGTGAGTCTATTCTCCACACACCAGCCAGTGTGATCTCTTAACACTTGACTCAAATGATGTTATTTCTCTGTTCAAAATTCTTCAGTACCTCCCTATCTTACAGTAAAAGACCATTTTAAAAAAATCACAGGACTCCTCCTACCAGAATTTCTCTGACTTCTACTTTGTTCTAAATCTGCTTGTCTTTGTGCTGTTCTTTAAACGCACTAGGGTGGCCTGCTTTAGGTCCTGGAGTCCTTCTCCCCCAGGCAGCTGTATGGTTTCTTCCCTCCTTCTTTTGAACCTTTGCTCAAATGTATTGTCAATACGGTCTTTCCTGATCCCTCTATTTAAAATTGTAATACACTTCATATTCTTAATCCCCTTTATCTGACTTATTTTTATCCACAGCACTATCACTACTTAATATAGTATGTTTTACTTTAATTTATTTATTAGCTCTTCTAAATAAACTTTATAAGGGCAAAGTTTATTTTTAGTTTTTGTTTAGTTTTGAATATTACTTGGGATATAGCAGGCACTAAACAGATATTTGTTGAATGAATTAAAAAAATAAACTAGACCTTCTTTTGTGCTAATGTCCATCATAAGAACAAAACATCTTCTAAAATCAAAGAGAAGGGGAAGAAAAGAGAGGAAAAAGGTCTCACTTTCTTTAAACATTGATGGTTCTGAAGTAGGATGGTTCATGTTTTGCATGTGATTAGAAATTACAGGTAATATTTTTATAATGATTATTTTGTTGAAAATTTGGAAAATACAGACACACATAAATAAGAAAATAAAGAACATTCACAATTCTTTTAGAGTTAACTACTATTACTATTTCATTATGTTTTTCTTTTTTCTATGTATTTTTTTTAAATCATAAAGCTGAATATAGACCATTATAATTTGGGTTTTCTTGTTTTATGTTTTACACAAACATTTTTCCTACAGTATTAAGTATTAATACTTTATTAAGTATTAATTATTAAGTCTTATGTTACTATATTATATATTATATAATATATATAATATATTATTAATTAATGCTAATTAAGTATTAAGTATTAATACAGTATTAAGAACATGATCTTTAATTAGCAACAGAGTATTTTCATCAGAGAGCTACATTCTGTATTTTATTTGGCCAGTCCATTGTTTTTGGACATTAAAGTTATTTCTGCATTTTTTCTTTGGCTGTTATAAACAAGGGTCATTAATTTTAGTGCATAGCTAGTGCATTAATTTTAGTGTGTAGCTGTTAAGCTTATAGCTTGTTGAATTTTTACATGTATATTCATCTGCATGTATGTGACATCTACGGTGATTAATTTTTTTGCAGTTTGAACAAGTCGAAGCCTCCGAATAGAAGGAGGCTTTAGGAGCTGATGTTAGTGGCTAATGGCTTTCAATGAAATCAGAAGAATTTTATGTCACTAGCTTTTTATTCTTTCGGAAAAGTTAGTGTCCTTGTTGTTGTTTAGTTGCTAAGTCACGTGCAACTCTTTTGAAGCCACATAAGCTGTATCCCACCAGGCTTCTCTGTCCATGGAATTTTCCAGGCAAGAATACTGGAGTGGGTTGCCATTTTCTTCTCCAGGGGATCTTCCCCACCTAGGGATAGAATCTGCGTCTCCTACATTGGCAGGCAGATTCTTCACCACTGAGCCACCAGGGAATAACTAATATTCTTTAGGAGGAAGTGTTTCAAAAGGTTTGTGAAAAGCTGCCAATCACTTTATAACTTCTGTGTTTGTATTTAATCTTGGAAGGGCTTTTAATTCAGTTAGAAGGAAAAGATATATTTTGGTAAACATGAAGAAAAAAGATTTAAGATAAAGGTACTTAATTAAACTTAAGCTTTTGATTGGTATAGAATTTCTTTAAATCTTATGCTAATTATATATAATTTAAAAATATAGCTCACAATTATTGGGCTTTGTGCCTTTGTATCTTCTTAGTAAAGAATTCTAAAAAGCTAAAAACAGTTATATTACTACTACATTTATTTAGAATTTTTTATTAAATATCTTGTTATTATACCACTGGAATACCATGGTGTGAAAATTCTAGAGAATAAAGAAGAATACGATGAAAAGTGTTTAGAGCAGAGAACAATATATTAATCTTTTTCCTTAAGACCTCTGTAAGATTTATACATAAAATGTGAATATTTTTTCTTCTATTTCCCTGTATATTAATGTTACTAACATATCCAGCAGTTATGCCATAATTACCTTATGATGAGTTTTAAAGGAACAGATTGCCTGCTTTAGAACAAAGTTATTTTTTTGAGATATGTATTTATGTATCTGTTTTTTAATTTTTCTTTTAGAATTGTAGAAGAATATCATGACTTATATACATTACAAAGAGAAAGGATGGAGAGTGATATTAAACAGTTAATGGCGGAAAGAGATATCTGGAGCTCAGCTACGTATGAATTATCTGTAAAGGTTGTTTCATCTGAAATCAACTTCCTTTTTGGCTAGATAAAGTTTCATTTTATAATTTTCAATAATCTAGACAAAAATTTTGTTTTATTTTAAAATTTTTATTGAAGTATACTTGATTTACAATGTTGTATTTAATTTCTGCCATACAGCAAAGTGACTCAGTTATACCTATATAGACATTCTTTATTCATCTTCTTGTCCATTATGGTTTATCACAGGATATTGAATAGAGCTCCCTATGCTATACAGTATAGGACATTATTGTTTATCTGTCCTATATATAATAGTTTGCATTTGCTAATTCCAAACTCCCAATCCTTCCCAGCCTGACTCTCTTTCTCCCTTGGCAACCACAAATCTTTTCTCTATATCTCTGAGTCTATTTTTGTTTTGTAGATATGTTTATTTGTGTTTATTTTAATTCCACATGTAAGTGATATCATGTTACTTGTCTTTGCTTCTGACTTCACTTAGTACTATAATTTCTGAAAGGGAAAGTGAAAGTCACTCAGTTGTAATTCTCCAGGCCAGAATACTGGAGTGGGTAGCTATTCCCTTCTCCAGGGAATCTTCCCAACCCAGGGATCGAACCCGGGTCTCTGCATTGCAGGCTGATTCTTTACCAGCTGAGCCACCAGGGAAACCCAAGAATACTGGAGTGTGTAGCCTATCTCTTTGCCAGAGGATCTTCCCAACCCAGGAATCAAACTGGGATCTCCTGCATTGCAGGCGAATTCTTTACCAGCTGAGCCACCAGGGAAACCCAAGAATACTGGAGTGTGTAGCCTATCTCTTTGCCAGAGGATCTTCCCAACCCAGGAATCAAACTGGGGTCTCCTGCATTGCAGGTGGATTCTTTACCAGCTGAGCTACCAGGGAAGCCCTTGATAATCTCTAGGTCCATCCGTGTTGCTGCAAATGGCATTATTTCATTCTTTTTAATGACTAAGTAATATTTCATTATGTGTGTGTGTGTATATATATATATATGTATACATACCACATCTTCATAAAAATTTTTGTTAATTTTTATTTTTAAAAAATTAATTTGTATTGGAATATAGTTAATTTGCAATGTTGTGTTAGTTCTGCTGTACAGCAAAGTGAATCAGTTATATGTATACCTATATCCACTTTTTAAAAAATTCTATTCCAATATAGGTCATTGCAAGTTATCTGTCTTATATGTATTAGTGTGTATATGTCAGTCTCAATTTATCCCTTCCATCCCCTCTTTCCTCCTTGGTAACCATATTTGTTTTCTACATCTGTGACTCTATTTCTATTTGTAGATTGGTTCTTTTGTACACTTTTTTTTTTTTAGATTCCACATATGAACCTCATGTGATACTTGTCTTTGTTTGACTTGCTTCACTTGGTATGACAATTTCTAGGTCCATTCATGTTGCTGCAAATGGCATTTCCTTCTTTTTAATGGCTGAGTAATATCCCAGTGTGTATATGTGTTTGTGTGTGTATTTGTGTATGTGTGTGTTTGTGTGTATGTGTGTGTGTGTTTGTGTGCATGTGTATGTGTGTGTTTGTGTGCATGTGTGTGTGTATGTGTGTTTGTGTGTGTACCACATCTTCTTTATCCATTCATCTATCATTGGACATTTAGGTTGTTTTCATGTAGACAAAATCTTTAGAAATGAAGATATATATTTAATTGATGAATAATGCAACTATTCTATTATAAACCTTGAAAAGGAAAAGTTGTATTTTTTTCTCTTGTTTCTTCTCTACTGGGTACCTGCCTATTGCCCAATTAAGGGCTCTTTTTCACCAGAACCTATGAGTATGAGCAGGTATTCTATTTCTGTTGTTTGTGAATGTGTTAAAACTTTCAACTTTAATTAGATATTAATAAACTAGCGAAAGTGGTTCTTTTTTTTTAATGATGTAACTGTATTACGATCACTGGATAAGTCACTTTGGTTCTATTATTTAATACTTTGGTACCCAAGATGACAACTGAATTGAAATATGGCAGCCTGTAGACGATGACAAGATGCTTTAGGAAAATATTATAGCAATGTCCCACAATACAGTATTCAGTGTTTCCTGGTTGATTGCCTAATGTCACATCTGGAAATTACAATATTAACAGAAAATTATGATGCTAAACACATTCAAAATGTTTTCCCACTTTCCTCTGGAATAGTCAGATCTCATCTCTGACATGAAAGTTCTATTTTGATGCAGAACTTTAAAAGAGACATTGATATGTCCAGAGAAACAATTCTGACAGTAGGTATATGATATAAGAAACAAACCTGTAAAAGAAACAGACTCACAGATAGAAATGAACTAGTGGTTACCAGTGAGGAGAGCGAAAGGGGGAGGGGCAAGGTAGGGGCAGGGAATTGAGGTATGAACTAATATGTATAGAAAAATAAGCCACAGTTCAGTTCAGTTCAGTCGCTCAGTCGTGTCCGACTCTTTGCAACCCCATGAATCGCAGCACGCCAGGCCTCCCTGTCCATCACCAACTCCAGGAGTTCACTCAGACTCACGTCCATCAAGTCGATGATGCCACCCAGCCATCTCATCCTTTGTCGACCCCTTCTCCTCCTGCCCCATGAGTCAGCTCTTTGAGTGAGGTGGCCAGAGTACTGGAGTTTCAGCTTTAGCATCGTTCTTTCCAAAGAACACTCAGGACCGATCTCCTTTAGAATGGACTGGTTGGAACCACAAGAATATATCATATAGCACAAAGAATATTGTCAATATTTTAGAATAACTACAAATGGAATATAACCTTTAAAAATTGTCAGTCACTATGTTGTACACTGAAACATGTAATATTATACATCAGTTCAGTTCAGTTGCTCAGTTGTGTCCGACTCTTTGCGACCCCATGGACTGCAGCACTCCAGGCCTCCCTGTCCATCACCAACTCCTGGAGTTTACTCACACTCGTGTCCATTGAGTCGGTGATGCCATCCAACCATTTCATCCTCTGTCGTCCCCTTCTCCTCCGGCCTTCAATCTTTCCCAGCATCAGGGTCTCAATTATATGTTAATTTAAAAGAAAAAAGAAACAAATCTGGGAACTAGTATGTTCAGTGGGAGAAAAAAAACAAGGGAGTTACCTCATCTAGAAGTATTTAAACAGTAGAGAACTAACTGACCACGGATAAGAGATTCCTATAGAAGAATACCTTGAACTAGTAGGGTTTTGTATTAGATCATCATGCTTGCTCCTTGGAAGAATAGGTATGACAAACCTAGACAGTGTATTAAAAAGCAGAGACATCACTTTGCCAACAAAGGCCCATCTAGTCAAAGCAATGGTTTTTCCAGTAGTCATGTATGAATGTGAGAGTTGGACCATAAAGAAGGTTGAGGGCCGAAGAATTGATGCTTTCGAACTGTGGTGCTGGAGAAGACTCTTAAAAGTCCCTTGGACTGCAAGGAGATCCAACCAGTCCATCCTAAAGGAAATCAACCCTGAATGTTCATTGAAGGACTGATGCTGAAAATGAAGCTCCAGTACTTTGGCCACCTGATGTGAAAAACTGACTCATTTGAAAAGACCCTGATGCTGGGAAAAACTGAGGGCAAAAGGAGAGCAGGGGGTGACAGAGGATGAGATGGTTGGATGGCATCACTGACTCAATGGACATGAGTTTGAGCAAACTCAGAAAGATAGTGATGGACAGGGAAGCCTGGTGTGCTGCAGTTCATGGGGTTGCAGAGTCGGACACAACTTAAGTGACTGAACAACAAGAACAATAGGAAATAACAGCTATAATGTCAACTCCCTGAAAATAAGGACTATGTCTCTTTTGTTCACCGTTATATACACAGTATCTTGAATAGTCAGTTATTCATTGAATGACTTTATAATTGATTTAGTATATCAGTGGTTCTCAAAGTGTGGTCCACAGACCCCGTTGTGAGGTCAAAAGGAGTTTCATTGTAACACTGTTGATATTTGCCTTTTTCACTCTCATTCTCGTGTGAATGTACAGTGGATTTTTCTTGAAGCTACATGGTATGGGATATTACAACAGATTGAATTCAAAAACAAATGAAAATACAGCCCTATTATATTAAGGAAACGTTAAGAGATTTGTAAAATGTGAAACTGTATGTTCTTTTCAAGTTTTTGTTTTAGAAAACATAGTTATTTTTCAGAAAAAACTTAAAAATATAGTGGGTTTATTAATGTTTATGTGAATTAACAAATGTATATTTTAAATAATTTCAGTTAATTTCCAAAGCAATAAATAGCAGTTTATATAATCCATGTAAATAAAAGCTCTTTGGTGTTCTCAGTAATTTTTAAAAGTGTAAAGGAGTTTTGAGATAAAATTGTTTGAGAGTCTCTGCTGTATACCATGTTCAATTTGGTTCCAGTTCAGTAGTTTAAGAAAACATGGATTTGTGATTCAAATTAGTTCATGATTTAAAAAAGAAGTTGTAATCGAATTAATGATTCAATGAAAAATTGATAATGTGAAATTGGTTTGGGTTTAATAAATTACAATGGTTTGTTAATGTTTTAGGTTCCTAATTTTAGTACTTTCTAAAAATAGGTAATTGAAAGAAATAAAGTCCTGTTGGCTAAAAGACTTTACCTCAATGAAAAAAGCTGGAATAATTATACTAAGCATTTCATCGTACTGCTATCATCTAAGGTAAAGCTCGATTCACTTGAGTCATGGAAAAAGAGACTTCACCTATTGAGGGTTGAAACTGCAAGAAGCCTTTGTTAGTTTATAGATTAAATTTTAAATATAGTTTATATTTGTGCTTTATTGGGGGCAGAATGAAAAACCTAAGGAAAAGTGAATAAAGGCTCTTCTTTTTATTTGTCTTCTGATTCAAGCAACTTCAGTAATTTATCTAAGTTAACACTGTAGATGTTACTTACAGAGTTATAGTGCTTAAACAAAAATTTAACTATGTTCATTGAAATAATCGGATTATTGATGTATTCTATGCAATCTGATGGGCAAATTCAGGGAGCACATTAGGTTGCAAAGAAAGGAAGTGACATTTAGTATGTTTCTAGAGTCAAATCATTTACACTAGTCAATTAGTTTAATTCTTACAACAATCCTGTGAGATATATATTAGGGTCTTTATTTTTTGAAAAAGAAAAATTAATCTGAAATTAAATAATATCCCCCAAGCCAATAAATGACTAGGATTTACATTTCGTTCTGTTTAACTTTGAAATTCCTGTTTTTTCGAATGTACTGCCCAGCCTGCCAAGTCCTGTGAGGAAACTGGGCTCATATTGCAAAGGAAAAAAATCTTGATTCTAATTTTTTTTTTTCACTGTGGAAAAATTCACCACCAAAGGGACTATATAATAGCATCACTGATATTTTGAAAGAGGAATATCTGTTCAATTTTTGGATCCATTTTCTATGAATGTCTCTAGTATTAACAGTATTAATAATGGCCTGGTGCATGCTAGTAAGTATTTGTTACATGGATAAACGAGTAAGTGGTTCAATTCCATGCATTTTATCTAGGACACTTCAGACCTTGCACTATTGCAGAAGTTGACACAGAAATGGAAAATTTTAGTGAATAAATTTCAACAGGAAGTGGAGCAAAATGAAGAGGCTACAAGGGAGAGATTGCAAAGCGTGAAGGACGGCCTTGTCAAATGGCAGCAGTTCTTCAGAAATAATTCGTGGGTCTTCAAGAATCTTGTTTTTCTGATTATATGACATCATGTTTGATAACTCAGTCCAGATCTTTCTCTCTATATATCTCATTTCTCTTTTACCCTGTAATTACTCTGACATTGATTTTAGTGGGGTAACCAGCTGGCCTTACAAGGGCACAATCCTTCTAGGAGCCTGAATGGTCTTACATCATATTGATCATACTGATCCCTGTACCAAACTGCTGTTGCTTCCATTGAAATCCAACTCTTTCTTTTCTTTACTCTCTTTTTAAAATGAAGTCAACATAATGTCTGTTGGCACACTTCATATGCGGATCCATCTGCAAATTCTGCAGCATAGTGCATGTGCAGAGAAGTGGAATCAATGACTGGCAGTTACTAGGAGGTTGGTTTTGATTGGATATCATACTTTGTAACAGAAATTTTACAATGGAAGAAGCTGCCTATAAAGTAGTGAAGTGGAGGCTGGTTGACTAAATCATAGCCAAGGTTAGTGGGAATCTATACTTTAAATGCAGGCTGCACTCGATGTTTTCTAAAGTTTTTTTTTTTTTTTTTTAACTTTAAGATGCTTTGTCTGTTGAGGAAACACATTTAGGTACTATTTCCATGTCAAACTGAGAAGAGTAGTTTCAGTTTTTCATATCCTCTAAGTACTCTTGCCTGGAAAATCCCTTGGACAGAGGAGCCTGGTGGGCTGCAGTCCATGGGGTCACTAAGAGTTGGACACAACTAAGTGACTTCACTTTCACTTTTCACTTTCATGCATTGGAGAAGGAAATGGCAACCCACTCCAGTGTTCTTGCCTGGAGAATCCCAGGGATGGGGGAGCCTGGTGGGCTGCCGTCTATGGGGTTGCACAGAGTCGACACGACTGAAGTGACTTAGCAGCAGCAGCAGCAAGAGGTGTTCCAGTTAGTAGATTGGGAAGTGGCAGCCGAAGCTGGTATATATCCAAGCTGGTTGCTGCTGCCATTGCTCAACTCCTCCTGCTTGTTGACTCTCAGCTGGGAGAGGAGACCAGTGGCAATGGCTTTCTTCTCCTTTCTCCTCAGGAACAACTTTGATAGCTTTCTTCTTGTGGGGCTTCAAAAGATACTAAAGGAAACACTTTTTTATTTTTTAACCAGAAGTTGGGGCTCCTAGCCTAAATGTTGAGTCTTAATTATTCTTTAGGCTTCCTTTCTCTGTATATATTGCTTTGGCCGCTGTGTTCAGCAGGAATTATTCCTATGATGACCTAATTTTGGACGTTGAGGACCCAGAGGCTACCCTTCTAATACTGTCATGGCTTCTGACCCTGTAACTTGCTTCCTCAGGTCTGATTATGATCTGAATTTATATTGTATTTGTCAATTTAAAAATGAATGCCTGTGAGGGAGAGGCTGAACCTGGAAGGCATTTGGGAAAATCATTAGGGAGAAGTATATTATTAATTGTTATATTATGTGTGGATTCATGATTTTCTTTGTTTATATCTTGTCCTGAGACCACACTCTTGCTCTTTTTCCTTCTTTCAGTGAAAAAGACATTTTATCCCCCCATAAACAAAAGACACTTGAATCAATCGTTCCAGACTTCAAGCAGTGGCTAACGGTAAGACTTTCTAGTAAACAACTTGGTAATCAAAATGCTGTTTGCAAACTTGTCACTCCTTACCTACAACTGAATCATATCTCATCCTTTAAAAATGCCGTACTAGGTTTTATGAATGACAAGGAAAACATTAAAACTCCAGAGGCTTTAAAAGTACTCTTAAATATTCTGTTCTCAGTTCTGTTTTTTAGATTTTTGGGTCAAATAAAATTAGGTTGTCAGTAAAAAGATTAGGAAAAGATACTTGGGTGGCAATTAAGGTAGTTCTGATTCTCTCATCTAATTGTCAGACATAAACAACATCCGTGCCTCTCATGTGCTTGGCTTTTGTCTTAAGGACACATTGGACTTTCAAAATTAATAACATCTTTTTACAAATTGTGGTAAAATATACATAACATAAACTTCCCATTTACATCATTTTTATGTACAGGTCAGTAGCCTTAAGTACATTCCCTTTGCTGTGCAACCATGACCGCCATCCATGTCCAGAACTTTTTCATCTTCCTGAACTGAAATTCTTCCTGGTAAACAGTAACTTCCCATTTCCTCCTCCCTCCAGCCCCTGGCAACCGCCATTCTACTTTGTCTTTATAAATTGACTACTCTAGGCACCTCATATAAATGAAATCATGTAGAATTAATCCTTTTGTGACTGACTTATTCTCTTCAGCATACTACCCACAAGGTTTATCCACATTGCAGCATTTATCAGAATTTGCTGCTTTCTTAAGGTTGAATAATATTCCATTGTATGTATAGAACACACTTTGTTTATTAATAATGTCTTTTTAAAGTAACATTTTCAAACTTTGAAAATAGGTTTCATTTTGCTAGTCAAATTGCTATCCTGTTACAGTAGTCTGGTAAGGGAAATATAATATTCAGTTCAGTTCAGTCACTCAGTTGTGTCCGACCCTTTGCCACCCCATGAATCACAGCATGCCAGGCCTCCCTGTCCATCACCAACTCCCGAAGTCTACCCAAACCCATGTCCATTGAGTTGGTGATGCCATCCATCCATCTCATCCTCTGTCGTCCCCTTCTCCTCCTGCCCTCAATCTTTCCCAGCATCAGGGTCTTTTCAAATGAATCAGCTCTTCACATCAGGTAGCCAAAGAATTCCTCCAAATGTTAACATCAAACTCATGACCTAATGAAATCTCATCCAATCCCAAGAAACCATTTTCTTTTCTTTTGGAATGATTTGAGCAGAATTGAAAATGTTTGTTGTCATACATACAGTATAGTTAGTTTAGCGACTTTTTTTTTTTTTTGCTGACAAAACAAGAGATTTTATTGGGAAAGGGCACCCGGGTGGAGAGCAGTAGGGTAAGGGAACCCAGGAGAACAGCTCTGCCACTTGGCTCGCAGTCTCCAGTTTTATGATGTTGGGGTTAATTTCTGGATTGTCTTTAGCCAATCATTCTGACTCAGAGTCCTTCCTGGAGGTGCACTCCTTGTTCAGCCAAGATGGATGCAAGAGAAAAGGATTCTGGGAGGTGGTCAGACATGTGGTGTCTCCTTTTGACCTTTCCTGAACTCTTCCTGTTAGTGATGGCTTATTAGTTCCATGTTCCTTACCAGGACCTCCTGTTGTAAAGCAACTCATGCAGATGGTTACTATGGTGCCTGGCCAGGGTGGGCAGTTTTAGTCAGTGTGCTTCCCCTAACAGAAGGAACCTAGATATTCCTGGGAAATTTGACTTTCGCCTGCTACTTCATAAGTGAGAGGTCAGCAAGTTGGTACAAATAATTAGACCAGCGACTTACATTTTTTAAATGTTCATCTGTTTGACATTGCATGGATAAAATTGAAAAAATCATGCTTCTTTTTTTTAGTAGGAATAGTAGTAATTTTCATTCATTAACTTGTCAGGCTGAAGGTGCTTTCCATATGTTATTATACTTTTTCTTCATTGTATCCACCTGAGGCAGGTTCTGTAATCCCCCATCTTCCAGATGTGGAAATTGAAGATTAGAAGTGTTAAGTAACTTGCCTTAGTTACCTATAAATGATAAATGGCCGAGTCTGTCTCTTAATTGCTCTGCTACAATGCTTTCCAATACTGGTTGCTAATAAGTGTGGGTGATTTGTTTACACTATCTGAGTCTTGGAATAATGGCAAACTTTATATATAAATTGTAACTTATTTTTTCCACAAATACTTATTGATATTTCAGGTATATCACTTGTACTTCGGGTTAAACAAACGAAAACTTATACATTCTAGGAACTTTCCCAGTATAGTGGGGATCATATAAACAGAAATATTACATCCTTATCAAAGCAAATAGTGATTAAACATGCTCAGCTCTCTGAGGCTTAATTGCCTCTCACTAATATTTTTACCTACATAGGATTGAATATAATTATTTCATCCTGGTAAACTATGGGTTATCTTATAGAGTATCAAAATTAAATTCATTTTAATTTTGATAATAGAATGTATGTCATATGAGGAAATGATATGACAAATAAGATATATAACTCCAGAATATTTGGGAGTCACCTGAGTAGACTTTGATGAAGTCATTAGTGAATAATGTACTAATTTCCTCATCCCCCTTTCACTCTCCAGATGTTGACTGAAGACAGAGACAGATTTTCTGGGGATCTTCTAGTGTCAAAATACGATTCTCTCAAGATTATTAAACGGTTACAGGAAAACTGGACAGATATTGGGCTTGGGATATTTGGTCGCCATAAAAGTATGGAGGGAAATATACCACCAGAGCAGAAGCTCATGGAGGAAATTTTGAAAAATATAGCAAGACTCTACAAAGAATTTGAAATAAGAATAAATGGGGATAATGGTAAGGAAAAAACCAATGGTAATGATAATTAGATGGCTTGAAAGTATAAAGCATTTTAATACTAATTATTAGTTTCAATACAATTAATATTGAAAATCAAAATAATACATTTAGTTTTAAAAATCAAGCAAAATAAAGCACTAAGTATCACTTTATTGAGACATAATTCATTACAATGCATCTATTTAAATATATCATTTGATGAGTTTAATGTGGCTCAGATGGTAAAGCATCTACCTGCAATGCAGGAGACCAGGTTTGCTCCCTGGATTGGGAAGATCCCCTGGAGAAGGAAATGGCAACCAACTCCAGTACTCTGGCCTGGAAAAATCCTGTGGACAGAGAAGCCTGGTAGGCTACAGTCCATGGGGTTGCAAAGAGTTTCACTTTCAGTGTATTCATAAACATGTGCAACGAGGTAGTAAATGGTTTAAAATAAATGAAGTCATTTATTAACAAGTCATTTTGAAAACTCCTAAAAGATTACTGATGAAGGCAGTGAAAATATTTTCATCAAGGACAAGAAAAAGTTGGTTTTTTTAAAAATTATTTCTCTTTATATATCTTTGAAATGGGAGTATTTTCATTTCTTATTTTGCAAATGAGTTTAGACAAAGGTAATCCCAGGGACAGAGGAGCCTGGTTGGCTACAATCCATGGGGTTACAAGAGTCAGACACGACTTAGAGACTAAACCACCACCACCACCATTTGTTTGGAAAGGGTATTCTGCCGTGATGTCACAGTGAATCAATCAAAGATTAGGATCTAGACTTGCTTCTTATTCAGACCAAAACTCGGAGAAGGCAATGGCAACCCACTCCAGTACTCTTGCCTGGAAAATCCCAGGGATGGCAGAGCCTGGTGCGCTGCTTTCTTTGGGGTCTCACAAAGTTGGACACGACTGAAGTGACTTAGCAGCAGCAGCAGCAGACCAAAACTATATGTAAACCTGAACAATGGATGAGGAGCCTGGTAGGCTGCAGTCCATTGGGTTGCGAAGAGTCGGACACGACTGAGCAACTTCACTTTCACTTTTCACTTTCATGCATTGGAGAAGGAAATGGCAACCCACTCCAGTGTTCTTGCCTGGAGAATCCCAGGGATGGCAGAGCCTGGTGGGCTGCTGTCTTTGGGGTCTCACAGAGTTGGACACGACTGAAGTGACTTAGCAGCAGCAGCAGCAGGCCAAAACTATATGTAAACCTGAACAAAGAGCTAAAAAATGACTCAAGAACTATTATCTGTTCTTGTTTCTGTTTTAACTATCCTGTAATCATGAAGAAGCTGTTTTTCATCATTGTCTTCTTAACAGGATAACTCAGTAAATTAATGCCTTTAACAGAAACTGTAGTTCATGGTTTCTGTGTTTAATGCATTTCATTGTCCACCAAGAAGATAAGACAAAGTAAAAACTATCATCAATAAAAATAGTCCATCAGTTAGAAAAGCACTGATTAGATAGTTTTTATTCACTAAATATTTGTTTAGGAGCTACTCTTTGCAAGATTCTCTGCTAGGCAAGCTGTAGAGTAATAAGAAACTAAAAGAAGACATGCCCCTACCCATTGTGCTGCTAAGTCACTTCAGTCGTGTCCGACTCTGTGCGACCCCATAGACGGCAGCCCACCAGGCTCCCCCGTCCCTGGGATTCTCCAGGCAAGAACACTGGAGTGGGTTGCCATTTCCTTCTCCAACGCATGAAAGTGAAAAGTGAAAGTGAAGTCACTCAGTCGTGTCTGACCCTCAGCGACCCCATGGACTGCAGCCTTCCAGGCTCCTCCATCCATGGGATTTTCCAGGCAAAAGTACTGGAGTAGGGTGCCATTGCCTTTTCCGCCCTACCCATTAGGATCTCATAATTTATTATTGAAATAGTAGACTTACAACTACTTCCGAAAGTTAATGATTTTCTCACTTTTCCAGGTACCTCTAAAATTCTCCCAACTTTGATTAGTTCTTTTGAATTCTGTTCTTTCAAGTTGGAAAGCCTCCTGGAGTTTCCTGACCTGCTTCTTGAAGAATGGGAGGGACTTAATGAAAAAATTAATGAGATGAAGTCTCAGTTGGATTCATCGTTATACATTATTGGCACTGTTCCGCAGTACATAGATATGGATTCTGGCCTGTAAGTTCTCATAGCTATCTGCTGGGGAGAAAGGAGTCCCCATTTCTCAGTACTTAGCCTCAATAATGGGTATTTGGGATCAAATGAGAAACCTTGACATCCTGTTCCTCCCAGGAAGAAAGCCATCTGACTGGGGGCTGGAGGGTGAGAGAATGTAAGGTCTACATTATTCACGACTGGCTAATGTGAGGTGAGGTTAGGAAGGTTGTCAGTGAGTAGCCTTTCTACCAAATATCTCAGGGCTTTGATTCACCTTCCTCTGAGTTCTCAAACAATTATCCACGCCAAAGTTTACTAGGCCCAGCCAAATGAAATTCTTTCTTTTATCTCATATTTACTTTTATACTCTTAAGTAAGTCACTTACCTTTATTTTACTTGCTTTTCCCTTCAGGGAACTACAAACACATATATTTAACATGATTCAACAGTGGCTTTTGAAGATAGGCGGTGAGATTAACAATGGTAACATGGAACTTCAGCGCCAAGTATGTACTTGCAGGAATTTATTAGATTGTTTTTTGCCTTGGCTGCGAGTTTTCTTCCAGGGAAAAACCAAGTCATGGCTAATTGAAGTAGGAGATTGGGAGGGCAAAATGGGAACTTACATAATTACTCAAATGATTTTCAGTGGATTTTTAAATGAGGTATGTTACTGCGTTTGGAATGAAGTTTCAGCAATGATCAAAAGTTTTTGAGATCCAGTTATTATCTTTACTCTTTACTCAGTATACTGAAAAAAATTTTCCCTCAATAGTGTTAATCATTTTAAGGATTTATGTTGGTGCCCTTGACTAGCTGAAGGGCTGACAGAAATGTGTTTCTAGAAAGAAAGACAAAATGCTACAATACAATTGGTTTATAGTTATTAGAATAGGGACTTGCCCTGCCATTCTGAGGAACTGAACCTGTGGACTTCTTAACTATCACAACATGAAGTAGTAATTTCCAATGGATGTCTTAGTTTATTATATTTACTCCCACTTCCTAGTCTTAATTATAATCTAAATTTACACAGGAGACTCTTATTATAAGTAAGTATAATATGCAAATATTTGATGTTACAAAATTGATAAAATGAATTTAGCTAATTTTAATATTGCTTAAATTAGGAATTTGAAAGGCAGAGATCAGTGTGTTATATGGGAATGCTACTTATGAAGCATTATATCAGCCTGTGAGCATGTTGTAAATATAGAAACACCAAGAGTTGAGGAGCAAATATGTTAAGACTGGAAATATGGATACAGGGGATCACCAGACCCGTGAGAAATTTCTGATTTAGAACACAACCAGAAGTAAGAAGAAAAAGGGTAGGAGAGTGCCTGTCACATAGTGAGACTCAATAAATATTTCTTTGAAGTAAGAAAGGACATTCCAACATTGCTAATGTTTTATGGTGTTGCTACATTAACACCTTCTTTGATGAGATACTCAGTTTACTATTGGGGATTATCTCTGGGGAATCATAGTCTCAATTTTTAATATTATGGAATTCAGTTTTTATAATATAGGATTATTTAGAAAGTACCTTTATATACTTCTCCATACATCTCCATTTTGATGCTATAAGATTATAATGTAGTTAAACTGAATATAAAACTTGCAAGATTATATATTTCTCAAGAAATTGTATATATCCATATTAATCTATATTAATTGGTATAAGTATTTAAAAATGGAAAATTTTTATCTTTATTTCATTCACCATTCATTTTTCTTTCTGATCCACTTTCTTCCAGATATTTTTTGTTTGTTTTTTTCTTTATATCTTTACTTCATCTAATCTGTGCTGCTTGGCAGTAAAACCAATCTTCAAAGATTTTTTACTGTGTATCTCTATCAGCAAAAAATCATTGAACAATTCATTTCTAACTTACATGTGAGACTTACTCTATTGACTTTTTTTCTACATTGTAAAATATATATGACTAGTCAGAAGAGATGAGATGAATAATATTTCAAAATTATTTTTAGTAATGATTTTTAAAAAAACTGATGTGATCAAACAGGCTTCATAATTTTTTTTATAAGCACAGGTTAATGCTTAGTGACAAAGCCATCTGAAGGTCTGCTTCTAAGTTCAGTTTACTTTGTTACTTTTTTTTTAAAGGACTGTCATTGCTAAAATAATAGCTTGCAAAGAAGCGATCCAAATTGAAGAAATTCATTATAGTAAAATTTTCCATCTGCCATAATGTCAGTCAGTTGTTTTTATAAACATGAGACAATGCAGCATTTCTTTTTTTAAACAAAAGATTGGCAATCAATTGAAACACTTTATTTGTAAGATTTTAAAACAATTAGAAACTTATTTCCAGATTTTCAAGTATATGAATTTGAGAGTTTTAATAAGTGATCCATATATCATTTTCAGCAACAAAATCAAACCAAGATGGAAATCCTTCCAACTGTCCATTTTCAAAATGACTGCTCTATAGCATAAATTTATTTTGTGTGGGTGCAGTTAAATCACTTCACTTGTGTCTGATTCTTTGTGATGCTGTGGATCATAGCCCACCAGGCTCCTCTGTCCATGGGATTCTCCAGGCAAGAATACTGGAGTGGGTTGCCATGCCCTCCTGCAGGGGATCTTCCTGACCTAGGGATTGAACCCTCATCTCCTACACTGGCAGGCAGGTTCTTTACCACTAGTGCCACCTGGGAAGCCCAAATTTCTTTCACTCATTGTTAACATCAATTTTATATATTAAAAATAATTTTGGCCGTGCCATGAGGCATGGGGAATTTTAGTTCCCCAACCAGGGATCAAACCTGTGCCCCTTGCTTTGAAAGAATAGAGTCTCAACCACTGGACCAGGGAAATCCCAACATCAATTATATTTTGAAGGGTTGAATTGTGATTTTTTTTTTTTAATATCAGCTAGGAGATGGCTGTTTTGCCACTTGTCATCCCTGAAAAGATCAGTAAATTTGAAACAAGCGTGCCTTTTTATAAAACACTTCATCTTAAAATTTCTCCTAAGAATTTGGTATCTGAATCACAATAAATCTGGTTTATTATAAAAATCATTTTCACTCTCCGTCTAATTAAAGAGAATGATTCCGTATCTTTGTGAAAGTAAAAGATATTCTTCTGTGTTTAATTTATTCTAATTTTAAATTCATCCGTGAAGTATTGCATGACCTTGTTTCTGTCATTTAGTCTCTTTAATATAGGTTTGAAATGAAGATAACAAATATGACTGTTTATTTCATAAGCATGCTTTAAGGACTTATTAATATTTTATGTAAGCAAAAATGACAGTATCATTCAGGCCATTGATGTATGAAAGAAAAGTTTAGAGAATTAATTCTCTAAGAAGAATTAGTGTAGTTGAGAAGCAACAGGGTTTTTGTGGGGAAAATATCTTTGACTTGTGAAAGGTAGTAGTCATTTTAACTCTTTCTCAGGAAGAGTTGCCCTTCCCCTAACTCTGCTGCTACTGCTGCTGCTGCTAAGTCACTTCAGTTGTGTCCGACTCTGTGCGACCCCATAGACGGCAGCCCACCAGGCCCCGCCGTCCCTGGGATTCTCCAAGCAAGAACACTGGAGTGGCTTGCCATTTCCTCCTCCAATGCATGAAAGTGAAAAGTGAAAGTGAAGTCGCTCAGTCGTGTCCGACTCTTAGCGACCCCATGGACTGCAGCCTAGCAGGCTCCTCCGTCCATGGGATTTTCCAGGCAAGAGTACTGGAGTGGGGTGCCCCCTAACTCTGGTCCTCACTAAATCCCCTGATGGGCTTGATTTGATTGAAGGGTTGGATTGAGTAGATTAGATTCATTAGTTTGGTTTGACTGATTTAATTTGTATCAGCTCCTCACTAAAGCCTATGGTCCTCAATAAGGCCTGACACTGTTCCTCACAAAGACCTGACTCTGATCTAAGGATTTAATCGATTGGATTGATGTGATAATTGATTTGTTACAAAACAGTTCTATTTTAAACTTTATATGGTTTTTGCTGTTTTATTTATTTTAAGTGGGTCATTTATATTATAATCTTTTTTTTTTTTTTAACAGATGGATGAATTGCATATACCCATGATCCAGTGGATGGTAAATTTGCTGATTTTAATGATACCTGACTTTCCTGATCCAGATATTCTCATAAGTCTGGAGAATAGTGCTGAAAAACGTGACCTCGGAATTGCCAAGTTAGAGCTAGATGCAATGGCCCTGGCAAAAAAGTTGTCCCAATATTCCAGCTATTTGAGCAGGTGAAACTATCTGGTTATTGTATTATTTCTGTTGAAAATTAAACATGGCATAAAGCAGAGGAAAAACACTGTAAATCAACTATACTCCAATAAAAATTGAAAAAAAAAAAAGCAGAGGAGAGAAGGGCAGTTAGTAGTAGCAATAAGGGATTGTTTTAAAACCCTGAAAGAAATACTAGGTCAGTTTTTAAGCTAGCTTCAACACTGTCCTGTTGGAATGTGAAATTTTGGTGTTTCCTTAATTACTTTAGAATTCCTTTGAAAACAGTGTTAGCATAAGCAGGATAGGAAGTGTATATGTATGTGGGAGTGAGAAGTAAAACAAAAAAAAACAACAAACCAAACCAGCTGCATAAATAAATTACAGTTTTACACTTATTGTGGGGGGAGTAAGTGTAATTTGCATATGTAATTCCATGCAAAATTGAATGTATACTTTTATATGTTTTACTAAACACCAACCAAAACATATTTTAAAAAAGCAAAAAGTGAGGAACTTTCCTGGTGGTCCAGTGGCTAAGACTCTGAGCTCTCATTGCCAGAGGCTTGGGCTTGATCCCTGGTCAGGATCTAAGACCTGTGTCTTAGGTCCTGTGGTCAGGAACTAAGACCCAATGCAGACAAATAAATTTTTTTAAAAAGAGGGAAAAAGCCTTATATCTGAAAAGCTCGAAGATTCCCATCGAACGAAGAAGATGTCTATAAAACTGTACTTTATTAACTAGGAAGCATACTGTCACTATGATTACTTCAGATTTGGGAAGTTGCTTTTACAATTTAGCCAGTTTTGCCTTCATTTCCGTTCAGTGTTGCCAATGGTTGAACATGACTTGAATGGAGGGGAGGGGGAGGATAGGACTGAGAAACTGAGCAAGAAACAAATTATTCTGTGGTCAATCAGTAGCTTAATTATTATGGTAAACTTCCACTGTATTTGGATTTATGAGAGAAACCAGCAATAAAAAGGTGATGCTCTGTATGTGTGTGTGTGTGTGTGTGTTTTTCAGTTGTTGCAAAGAGCTGGTAGTAGCTATGGCTGTGAATAAAGCAAGTCACTTAGAAAAAAATCCTGATAAGGAGCTTAATGAACTGGAGAAGATGAAGGTAATAACTCTATACTCCCCTTACTTTTGCTTTGTTTGTTTTAAGTAGACTTTTTGGGCATAATTGCTTTACAACAAACTGCACATACTTAAATGTGCAATTTGATAATTTCTAAAATGTACATACACTTGTAAAATAATCACTATGATTGAAAAAGGAGCATATCCAACAAGCTCAAAGTTTCCTTGTACCCCTTTATAATCTCTCCTTACAGCCTTGTCCTGTCCCAGGCAACGTCTGATCCACTTTCTAACCTCAAAGATGAGTTTTCAAGTTTTAGAATTTATATCAATTGAATCATACAGAATATATACATTTCTTTGTCTGACTTCTTTGACCAAGCAGAATTATTTTTAGATTTGCACTGTTGCTTTTGTCAAAATGGCTTTTTAGTGCTGAGCAGTATCTCATTGAATGGAAATACACCATTTATCAACCATTCTTTGCTGATGAACGTTTGAATTATTTCCATTTTTTATTATTACAAGTAAAGCTTCAATGGATATGCACATACATATGCACCGCTTTCATTTGTCTTAAATAAGTATCTAGAAATGGTTAGGTCATATGGCTTGCGTTTGTAGCTTTTTGAGAAACTGTCTTCTACGTTCCTGCCAGCAGTATATGAATGTTCCAGTTGTTTCACACCCTCACCAAAATTTGTTTCAGACAGTGATTTCAATTTTAGACATTCCAGTAAGTGGCTCGTGGCATGCCATTGTAGTTTTAATTTGCATTTCCTTCATGATCAGTGATGTTGAACATCTTTTCATGGGATTATTTGGCATTGCATCTCCTTTGGTGAAAGGTACAAAGCTGCTAAGAGGGTAGATCTTAAAAGTTATCACAAGAAAAAAAAATGTAACTATTTGAGGTAATAGATGTTAACTGAATTTGTTGTGGTAATCATTTTGCAATACATACATATATCAAATCATTATGTTGTACATATTAAACATGTGCAGTGTTATACATCAAGTATATATCAGTAAAACTGGAAAAGTGCTAAAAAAAACAATTGTTTTATAATTTGGTTACTGGTTACTTGATATGTTTAAGTCGTTACAAGTGAAATAAAATTAATAAACTGTTCATGGAAAAAAGGCAAAATATCTGCTCAAATCTTTGGCCTTTTATTATTGGTTTGTTTGTTTTGTTATCATTGAATTTGAAAGTATATTATATATTCTGGATAAAAGTCCTTTATCAGATGTGTGATTTAGAAATATTGTCTCTCAGTCTGTGACTTCCTTTTCTTCTCTTAACAATGTCTTTGGAAAAGGGGAACTTCTTAACTGATGAAGTCCAATCTATCATTTTTTTTCTTTTATGGGTCTTCTTTTGGTATTGTTATCTAAGAAAAATTTTGTATAGTAACATCTGAAGATTTATAGTTTTAAGCTTTGTGGGTTCAGATCTGTGACCCATTTTGAATGACCCGTTTTTTTCTTTTCTGGTGCCAGATATGGGTTGAAGTTCACTTTTTGGCATTTGGATATCCAGTTGTTTAGCACCGTGTGTTGAAAAAAACTACCCTTTCTCTATTCAGAAGCCTTTTCATCTTTTTAAAAATCTGGAGGGCACAGCAGCCCACTCTAGTGTTCTTGCCCGGAGAATCCCCATGGACAGAGGAGCCAGCAGGCTACAGTCCATAGGGTCCCAGAGAGTCAGACACGACTGAGCGACTAAGCACAGCACATTGATCGTATATATGGATATTATTCTGGATATTCTACTATGTTCTATTATCTGTATGTCAACATTGTCACCATTATCAATTTTGTTTTGATTGCTATAGTTTTATAATGTTCTGAGATTAGTAATGTAAATCCTCCAAATTTGTTCTTTTTCAAGATTGCCCAGGCTATTCTAGGTCCTTTGCTTTCCATATGTGAAGTTCTTAGAATTAGCTTATCAATGTTTCCAAAGAAACCTATTAGGATTTTTCTTATGATTACATTTTATCTATTGATTAATTTGTGGAGAACTGATATCCTAACAGTATTGAGTCTTTGGGCCTGTGAAAATTATATATCTCTTCATTTACTTAAGTTCTTTATTTCTTTCAGCAAAGTTTTGTAGTTTTCAGTATATAGGTCTTTGTAAGGTTTATTCCTATGTATTTTATATTTTGGTACTGTTACAAATTATATTATTCTGTAATTTCAATTTCTTATTATTCTTTTGTAACAGAATTATCATTGATTTTTAAAATTTTTGATTTTATTGGAGTATAGTTGATTTACAATGTTGTGTTAGTTTCAGGTGTACAGCAAAGCGATTCAGTCATGCATATACATGTATTCATTCTTTTTAGGTGTTTGTTTATGTATTTTTGGCTGTGCCGGGTCCATGTTGCTGCACACACAAGCCTTCTCTAGTCGTGGAGAGCAGAGCTACTCCTCCTTGTTGTGCACAGGCTTCTCATTGTGGTGGCTTCCCTTGCTGCAGAGCTCAGGTACTAGGCATGCGGGATTCAGCAGTTGTGGTGCCATGGACTTAGTTGCTCCGTGACACACGAGATCTTCCCAGATCAGGGACTAAACCCATGTCCCCTGCTTTAGCAGGCAGATTCTTATCCACTGGACCACCAGGAAGTCTCTATTCATTCCTTTTTAGATTCTTTTTTCTTATAGGTGATCACAGAATATTGAGTAGAGTTCCCTGAGCTCTATAGGATGTCCTGGTTCATTATCTATCTTGTATATAATAGTTTGGGTATGTTCATCCCAAGCTCTTGATTTATCCCTTCCCCCCATGTTTTCCCCTTTGGTAAGCTTGTTTTTGATATCTGTAAGACTTTCTGTTTTGTAAAAGTTCATTTGTATCATTTTTTAAGAATGATTAAAAAAATTTTTTTAAATTAGATTGCACATATGAGTGATATGATATTTATCATTCTCTATCTGGCTTCACTTAGTATGATAATCTCTAGGTCCTTCCATGTTGCTGCAAATGTCAGTAATTCATTCTTTTTATGACTGAGTACTGTTCTGTTATATGTGTGTATATATATATGTATCACATCTTTATTCCTCTGTTTATGGGCATTTAGGTTGCTTCCATGTCTAGGCTATTGAGCACAGTGCTACAATGAGCATTGTATCATGATTTTTAAAATATATTTATTTCATATCTTGTGACCTTACTGAACTCACTTATCCCTGCTAAGAAGTTTTTTTTTTTACCCTGGATTCCTTAGAATTTTCTATGTACATAATTATATCATCTGCAGATAAGGACAGTTTTATTTCTTTCTTTCTAGTTTACCTGCCTTTAATTTCTTCTTCTTGACTTCTTGACTAACTAGAGTCTCCAGTACCAGACTGAGTAAAAGTGGTGAGAACAGACATCCTTGTTATAGTTTGGGGGAAAGTATTTATCCTGTCGTCTTTAAGTATAATGGAAGGATGGAAGGTGTAGGCTTTTCCTAGGTGTCCTTTATCATATTGATGAAGCTTTATTTTTATTCCATGTTTGTTAAAAATCTTTTTAGAGTCAGGAGTGAATGTTGAATGTTGGATTTTATCAAATCCTTTTTCTGCCTCTACTGAGACAGTCGATGAGTTGTCTTTTTTAGTCTTTTAACATGACCACTAACATTGATTGATGTTTTATTATTTATTTATTTATGACTGTGCTGGGTCTTCATTGTGTGCGTGGACTTTCTCTAGTTGCAGCGCACAGGCTGCTTTGGTGGAGCACAGGCTTTAGGACACACAGGGTCAGTAGCAGTGCTTGGGTTTTCTAGTTGTGCATGGGTTTAGTTGCCCCATGGGCATGTGGGATCTTAGTTCTCTGACCAGAGATCAAACTCATGTTCCCTGCGTTGGAAGGCAGATTCTTAACCACTGGGCCACCAGGGAAGTCCCTGATTGATTTTTGAATTGAATATTAAATGAACCTTACGTTCCTGGTATAAACCCCACTTGATCATGGTGTACTATCTTTTTATATATTACTAAATTCAATTGGTTGAAGTTTTGTGTAGAATTTTTGCATTGATGTTCTTGAAGATACTGATTATATATTAGTAGTTTACTTTGTTTTTTAGTATTTTTGGTTTTGATATTAGGGGTAATGTTAGTCTCTTAAAATGAGTTAGAAAGTGTTTTTTACTCTTCTATTTTATAGAGCAATTTGTATAGAATTATAAATTATTTTTTCATTAAATGTTTGATATAATTCACCAGTGAAGTCATTTAGGTTTGTGAGAAAGTTTTAAGTTACAAAGATAGAGCTATTCAGATACAAGGCTAGCCAGTTTCTCTACTGGGTATAAGGAAATTTCCTTACTGCATATAGGGCTATTATATCTTCTTGAGAGAGCTCCTTAGCTTTGGTCTTGTAAGGAATCTGTAATTTCATCTAAGTTGTCTAATTTATTGATGCAGAGTTGCTCACATTATTCCCCATTATCCTTTTAATAATTATAGGATGTCCACTCTTGTCCCTGTTATTGAAAATTTGTATTTTTTCTCTTTTTTTTCTCATCAGTCTATAAAAAGATTTGTCTATTTTTTTGATCTCAAAAACTTGATTTTGCCTTTACAAATTTTTTTCTATTTTTTTGTTTCGCTAATTTCCACACTGCTCTTTATTATTTCCTTATTTCTACTTATTTTGGGTTTAATTTACTCTTCCTTTTCTTGTTTTATAAGGTATGGTGACTCAGTTGGGTAAAGAGCCCGCCTGCAGTGCAGGAACTGTAGTTTGATCCCTGGGTGGGGAAGATCCCCTGGAGGAGGACACGGCAACCCACTCCAGTATTCTTGCCTAGAGAATCCCTGGACAGAGGAGCCTGGCAGGCTGTAGTCCATGGGGTCGCACAGAGTTGGTCACTACTGAAGTGACTGAGTACATGCACATAAAGTATAGCTGAGCTTACGATTTTGAGACCCGCCCATAAACAGTAGAATGGATATTGTATTATGCTGTATCAGGACTGGTGTATAGAATGTAGTCAGTTTTCTGTTCTTTGGTCTGTTTGATGTTTAAATGGCTGTTCTCTTTAAATTCTGTGATTTTATGCTCTTCTGTATGTATAATAGATCTCACAGTTTTTTTAAAAATGGATTATAACAAAATTTTATGTGTAATATCTTACTAATTTAAAAATCTCTAAGAAATGGAGAATTTTAGGAAAATATACAGTAACATTAATTTTAGAAGGATAAAACTGGTCAGTTTTCAGAGAAGAAATTGATGCATTTGTTGAAAATGAACCTCAAAATTTTGCCTGGACTCCATAGATGTGTTCAGACTTTGAAGGAGCAGGTAATCCCCATGCCAGTTTAAGAGCATAGGTAATGATTGAACCTCTCCCCAGTTTATTTCATATAGCTGGCAAAGTTTTTTTTAACCCCAGTAAATTATAGGAGAAATAGTGTTAGTGTTAGTCGCTCAGTTGTCCCTGACTCTTTGCAACCCCATGGACTGCAGCCCACCAGGCTCCTCTGTCCATGAGATTTTCCAGGCCAAGGATACTGGAGTGGGTTGCCATTTCCTTCTCCAGGGGATCTTCCCAACCCAGGATTGAACCTGGGTCTCCTGCACTGCAGGCAGATTCTTTACTGACTGAGGTACAAGGGAAGTCAAATGAAACTACAAATGAAGTTTAGGAGAAATAAACTTCATAAATATAGATGCTAAATCCAAATTTTAAAATAGCAATTCCATTCAGTAGAAACTGAAAATAATAACACTATGAATAACTGGCATACATGTCAGGAGAGTAAGAATATTTTAGTATTTGAAATATGTTTTTATAGGTATATTTTACTTCTCATCTAGGAACTGAAATGTCTTTTAGTTTTGTTTCCGGGAAGACCTCAGAGGCATTGTTTCCAGCAGATTTGTGTGCCTCTGAACTGAATAGTCTCTTGGATCTTGTAGCCCTTATATTGTGCATCTAAAGTGTGCTCACATGTTCTCAGGCCTGCTGCTACCCACCCAGATGTAGTGAATATCCTGGTTTTGGTAGGCTGGATCTGCCATAGATGTTAGTAGGGACTCATTGGCCTGTTTTGTTATACACCTTATTTCTCATTTACTTAAATGGGATAGAGCTATGTGATGAGACCGCATTTTCAGATAAGGGCGATTTTAGAATGAAGATTCAGGGTACTTTGAGGTATATCTCCTCATTAAAGTTAAAGCTATAGAGGGGAATTCCTTGGTAGTCCAGTGGTTGAGATTTTGCCTTTCAATGCAGGAGGTGTGGGTTCCATCCCTGGTCAGGGAGCTCAAGATCTCATATGCATCAAGGCCAAGAAACCAGAGCATAAACAACAGAAGCCATATTGTAATAAATTCAATAAAGACTAAAATTAGTACACATAAAAAAATCTTTAAAAAATGTTAAAGCTATAGCAATATGGGGGAGATGTTATGGTGAGGGGATCTTGGGGACTTATATAAAGCCATCCAGGACATTCTCTGGTGGTCCAGTGGTTACAACTTGGTGCTTTCACTGCAGGGTCCTGGGTTTGATCCCTGGTCAAGAACTAAGGTCCTGCAAGCTGCATGGTGCTGCCAAAAAACAAAAACAAAAACCCGTATTAGGAGATTTTATGAGAGCTTTGTGTAGTGGACCATTCACAGCCTAATTCACCCCAGCCCCTGACTGGAGGTCCATGACCTAACCATCTCTGAGAACCTATCCTTTCCACCAGGCTAATTTGGTCTTCTGTTAAGCTCTTTCTCATTTATTTACTATCCTTTTGCCAACAATTTCAGATTAATAAACTGGGAAGGTGTTATCAGAAAAGGCTGAGGATCTGCTCTTCCACCAGAAGACTTTAATTGGTCCTATGCTCGGGCCTTTTTTCCTCCCAAACGCATCTGTCCCCTCTTTAAGCCTGAGGCTGAGGCCGTTCAACAGGTGCATCAAGCTAGTTTATGGCTTAACAGCCATGCACCTGCCCTGGAACTGCCTCAGTACTCATTATTTTATTTTTAAATTAATGGTTAGTTCCCCTCTCATTAGGGTTATCTTCATTTCAAATTCATCCCCATCCTGACTACTACTGTCTTCCCCTCGTCTCCTGGACAAGGGTATGTGAATCTTTATGACATCAGACTCTGGAACTTATATGGCCTCATGCATATCCTACAAGGTGAAGAGTAGAAGATGATTCTCCAGAGAAGCTTTCTCTAGTGTGGGCATACTGTGATGCTGTGTGGCTTGTAGCACACCCCAGCCACATTCCAGCCCTTGAAGAAGAACATCTTGCCAACCCAAAGGACTGATATTTGACCTTAATGATGGTTTCCCACAATCTGGTATTTCTTGGGCTCCTTCCTGATAAATGTGAGAGTTGCATGATGCTGGACTGGTTTCTGGATCAGGAGGCCTCTTCAATCAGCATCCTCTGGAGTTTGATCACTCTTACTGATGGTTCATACTCCACTTTACCATAATAATCCCCTACTTCATGAAGTCTTGGGAATGATCTAGTTCCCCAAGACCATGAAGGCAGTGCAGCAACTAATGACCCTATTTGCCTCCCATCTGATCCTGGTGTATTCATTCGGACCTCACCCAGCTGGGCTGCCATCTTCCAAGAGGACTCAGTTCTTGGGATTCTTACTTCTATGCCTATTTCTGAAAAAAAGATGATCTCAGTGCATATCAGCTGCTTCACTTGGGAATGAGACTTGCTTATGCTTTCATTCGCTGTTTAGGAGCACTATATCAAAGAGTCCTGGCATCCAGTCAGACTACAACACTGGGTCCACTACAGCTGAAGCAGCTGCTGAAAACCTAGAATAAGCCAGATAGATGTCTTTTTTCAAGTGTGTTAGGTTGGTCATCTATAATGTGCCAGGCGTCTAGATTTAGAGTCACTGATGCCTTGGGGTTTGTTCATAATCTGAGCAATCAGGAGATTACCTGGAAAGATTTCTGAGATAACCTTCAGCAGGCCAAGACTGGTGGAAGACACACACTGACCAGCACCCGATAGTTCTGAGAACACGTGGGAAGGAACAATCCTTTCAATGCCAAAGAAATACCTACCATGGTAGAAATGAGAAGACTTCTGGCTGGCGCCCTTCACACTGACTTTTGGCTGCAGTTGATGCCATTCTTTCTTGTCGTGCCCTGTGTAATCTATCAAGACCCTGCTATCCACCTTGGGCCACAGTAACCTTTATGTTGCCCAAGATGCTACTGCCAGTTTGAGGATTTGAGCCTCTGAAAAGAGTGTGACTTTGAAGAGTGGTGCTGGAGAGTTGCCTCTTGCAGTGTTCCAGCAGGTAAACTCAGAGATCTCAGCTTTGTTACCCTTTTGGGGGGACCTGGAGATGATGGATTCTTAATAACTGCATTACCACCGTAGACCCACCACTTATAGCCTGTGGCCTTTTGTTCTTCTGTTTTTGATCCTCTACAATAGGCTTTACATTTAGGACCTTCTCCTTCTCCCCAGACATGAATTTTAGTCTTTCACTTCACATCAGAAGCATTTATTAACAGCCCTGAATCAGATGTTATCAGAATCAGAGTATTGATGGAAGGAGATCCACGTGTATTGATTGGCAACCGAGCTATCTCCATCTAGCTCATCAAAGGTGGTGTTAAAGGTTTTTTAGGAAAACTTCCTTGACTCTATAGGTAGCCTTGAAACTTTTATCAAAAATTCGTATTGGGACTTCCCTGACAGTCCAGTGACTAAGACTCTACACTCCCAATGCTGGGGCCTGGGTTTGATCCCTGGTCAGGGACCTAGATTCCCCATGCTACAATGGAAAGATCCCGCGTGCCACAACTAAGGCCCCATGCAGCCAACTAAGTAAATACATATTTTTTAAAGACTCGTAGTGATATTTTCCCACCGGATGTTCTATGGTAGTATTTTCAATGTCTCAGAAGTTTGTAAGAAAATGACTAGGGTCTGCTTTATAGAATGCAATTCAGCTGAAAATAGTTTATTTCTCATGGATGGTGAACTAACTCTGAAGAACTAAAACTTTTAAAAGGTCATTACTATTTTCAAAATTGACAAATGTTTTTGTTCTAGGTATGATAAAGTTAAAATATGCATCAAATTTTGCGGCTGGAAGGATCTTTAGGGGCAGTGGTATGATGAAGGCTCAGGCTGCCTCACAAGAGCTGACTGTGCAGACCTCTTCCCAACTCCGCATTCAGTGATAACATACTAAATTGATGACTACCATTGAAATTGCCCTATGAGAGTATATATTTTGGAATTCAACAAATGCTACAAATTAGGGATCCCCCCCACAAATAAATATTTTACCAGCTCCCCAGTACATAGGGGTCATCTAGAGTAAACCAACAGCTTCATCTGTTTTTAATAGATGAAGACTATTGAGAGTTTACTCAAGAAGCCACAACCAATTAGAAGAACTAAGGACTAGAACCCAAAACTTTCATCTCCCTTGTTTGATCCTCTTTTCTGATATGCAGTAAGACATTGACCTAACTCTTTGAATGCAAAATTTAAACTTAGTGATGTTAACAGAGCTGTGGTAAACTTATTTGTCTGAAGAGTCTTCTATTCCTTATTTATAACACAAGGGTTTGGATTAGATTAAAAAAATTTTTTGGCTCTGATTTTTCACAATAATTCCACAATAAAAGTTTAATCACGAGAAAAATATGAGGCATATTACTGCTTTTTATGGTTTGCTTCAGAGAAGGCAATGGCACCCCACTCCAGTACTCTTGCCTGGGAAATCTCATGGACGGAGGAGCCTGGTAGGCTGCAGTCCATGGGGTTTCGAAGAGTCGAACTCGACTGAGCGACTTCACTTTCACTTTTCACTTTCATGCATTGGAGAAGGAAACGGCAACCCACTCCAGTATTCTTGCCTGGAGAATCCCAGGGACAGAGGAGCCTGGTGGGCTGCCGTCTATGGGGTCGCACAGATTCGGACACAACTGAAGCGACTTAGCAGCAGCAGCAGCATGGTTTGCTTCAAGGACCTAAAGTGGGTGATTATTTCCCCACATGGTAAAATTTCTTTTTTTTTTTTTGATGGTGTGAATGACCAAATCCCCTTCCCCAGAGAAATAATGCTTCCTAGTTCCCTCTGCTTTTTCCTCACTAATAAGGAATAATGCATCTTTTAAACACTGAATCCAAAGCTTAGCTGGTAGGAGATCTTAGTAAAGGTAGTTTTTCTGTTCCCTTTGTGGGAATAAGACCTGCTGTGGACCAATCGTGTTATCTTGATAGATAAGAGATGAGTTCCTTTTCTAAAAAAGTGCTTCAACTCTATTCACTCACTTTATTGGGGGCAGGAAAAGTAATACTTTTGTAGTGGTTAAGAGCCCTGTCCACCTGGATTAGAATCTAAGCACAGTACGTAAATATATACGTGACCTTGAGCGAGATATTTAACTGCTCTATTCCTCAGTTTCCTCATCTTAAAAAATGAGGCTAGTAATAGTCTCATAATGAGGGTCGAATGAGTTAGTAATGTGGATGCATAGAACAGACTGCTACATAAGTGTTTGCTGCTGTTATTGTCATGTAATTGACCCTGGTCAGTTGCATAACATTTATTGGGACAAGTCATTAGACCTTAGTAAATCCAACAGCCTTTCTGCCTCTAATTTTATAGCACTTCACTACTTGTCTCATTTCAACCCAGATCCCAAACCCTGTTGATAAGAGATGATATGATTTAGGTCTATATTAATAGAAAATCACTTCTACACAAATCTTTGAACTGAACTGATACAAAGTTAATTGAATGGAGTTATATTTAGAGGAATTACTCTTGGCAGTTCCTCAGTAGGAGTAAGTGAATAAATGAGTTGGTATAATCTGATTTTTTCTGTTTAGTGATTATCTTTGGTCTCTTCTCAGAAAGAATGTTATGATTGGATCACCACATCCTCTCACCTCCTTTCTGGTCTCAAAGGCAGAAAAATTAAGTTACTGACACATGAAGAAAAACAGCAGCTCCTTGGAGAAGAGGTATTTGCCATACATTAGCACTGGTCGTCATTCACGCTTTTCCTGTATTTCAATAGATAAGAGCACCTTGACTTTTTCCAACCAATGTTTTGAATCCTCATTCATTTACTCTATGAGAATTTGGGTTCTGACCAAGAGCACTGGCAGCTCTTCTCTCTTCTAAAGAAGAGAGTCCTCACCCAAACATCTCTCTTCACTTTCTTGGAGGGTGATTTTGCCTCCTAGGATATGGCAACGCACTCCAGTATTCTTGCCTGGAAAATCCCGTGGACTGAGGAGGCGGACAGACTACATAGTCCAGAGGGTCACAAAGAGTGGGACGTGACTGAACTCGGCACAACACATTACAGAGGGGAGCTGCCTGCCACTCCCTGAGGCATCTCCTCAGACTTCTCTGCTGCCCACACCCCTCCTCCTGCACTTAGTCTCAGTCTTCCCATCAAGGTTATGTCTTCCTTTGGGTACTTAATCTCATGTGCATTGTCTTCTTTCTTTAGTATCTTTAGTGCCTGCCTCTCTAATGATTCCATTTTATCAATGTGTTCAGTTCAGTTCAGTCGCTCAGTCGTGTCCGACTCTGCGATCCCATGAATCGCAGCACGCCAGGCCTCCCTGTATTAGCAATCTATAATCACGGTCTCTCTTCCATCTGAGAAAATATGTCCCTTGATTTTTTCTCCTCCTTTACTACTTCTTTCCTTCCTTCCTAGCACAATCACTTTTCTTAAAACTCTATGTAAAGTCCCCCAGTGAGCTTACTGTCAGATTCAGGTGTCTCCAATCCCATATTTAACCTGACTTCTCTGTAGCATTTGATACTGTTAACCATTCACTTTTTTGGTCATCTCTCTTTGCAAGACAAAAACTCCGTCTTTCTCCTACTTCTTTCTTTTCATGTAGTCTTCCACCTCTGCCTGCCTCTTAAATATTGATATTCTTTCCTTGGCTTATTTTCCCTCTCATTCAACACTCTCCACATTGCTATGTTAATCCTGTAGTTTTAACCACCTGTTAACTGAGGATCCCAAGTCAATGAATATCATGTACCTAATGGCTTCCCTGGTGGCTCAGCTGGTAAAGAATCCACCTGCAATGCGGAAGACCTGGGTCAATCCCTGGGTTGGGAAGAGCCCCTGGAGGAGGACATGGCAACCCACTCCAGTATTCTTGCCTGGAGAATCCCCATGGGCAGAGGAGCCTGGCAGGCTACCGTCCATTGGGTTGCAAAGAGTCAGACACAACTGAGCACACAATGGCAGTCACAAACGTTTATTTTTACTTCAGTCTGATGGAGTTCGTCTCCAGCAAAGTCTGAAGAAGCTCCTGTTGCTATTGGAGCCATAAACTATACAGGTGTGATCTGATGGCATATATGTCAATGCTCTTGGGTCTAAGAAGGAAGTTTCTGTCTATACACTTGCAGGACTTCTGTTTTACATTTATTTAAAAAAAATTTTTTTTTAAATTTTGGCTGTACTATGCGGCTTGTGGGAGTTCCCCAACCAGGGGTTGAACCTGGGCCACAACAATGAAAGCTCTGATTGTAACCAGTAGACTACCAGGGAACTCCTTATTTTACATTTAAACACTGAAAAAAACACCATCTTTCTAAGTTGTACACCCTTAACAAATTCTCATTTTTTCTTTGCTGCCCAGATCTTGGCCAGAATTATTTTGAATTAACCACTGAATGATTTCATTAACATTATATATCTTAAATTACAGTACAATTTTAGAAACTTAATGAAGTACCATAGATATAATCTTGCCTGCACTTCAGATCTAGGGAAAAATTCAAGACCTAAACAGAATCACAAAGACTTAAGAACAGAAAGGATTTTAAATGTCATTGAATTCAACCAACCATCAGATGCATGAATCTTAGTGTAACACCTACACAGTTGATCATTAGGTCTATATTTGAGTATCTGAAGTGATAGAGAACTTTCAGAGTTAGTCCATTTGTTTTTGGTGAGCAGTGACTATTAGAACGTTATTCTTTTATTGAACAAAATGATAGACATTTCCTTGTAGCTTTTTTCCTACCTTCTGGTCCTAGTTCAGTCTTTGAGTTTGTATGAAGAGGCTGTTACGTCCTCCACATTATAGTATTTCCCACTATTCTGTATTATGGTATTTCTAACATTTGAAACTAGCTATATTCAACCTAAGTCTGTGTCTGGGTTTTCTATTATTTTATATTAATCTGTCTGTTCATTAGTCATCACCACAGTGTTTTAATTATTGAGGCCTTATGATACATTTTTATATTTGGTAGGGCCAGCACTTCCTCACTAATCTTTTTGGGGTGTTTGATGGCTATTCTTGTTTATTTATTCTTCTATATAATCTCCCTCTAGAAAATATATGATGCTTTAAAACTCAGGTGATATTAAATTTATATACTAACTTAGAACACACTTTTATGCTGTTGAGTAGTCCTGTGAAGAATATGGCTGACAGGATGTCCACCTGTATGCCTTTTAATAATGTTTTATCGTTTTCTCATTTTGCACATTTCTTGTAAGGTAGGCTTAAATATTTTATTTTTTGATATTTTAAATGGAATCTTCTTTTCCATTATACCTTCTAATTGGTTACTGTGTATATATTACTGATTTCTGTATTTTAATTTTTTGTATGGTGACTCTACTAAATTATCTTATTATTTTAATAACTTTTCAATAAATTCTTTTGGGTTCTCCAGATATTCAATTAAACCACCTACACATAGAAATAGTTTTACCTCTTTCCCCGCCCCCCCCAATTATTATGCCTTTAATTGCTTTTTCTTGTCTAATTGCATTGAATTATTCTTCTCCTCTTTCCTTCTGCCTTAATCTTTAGAATTTTCTTTAGTGAGGACCTGCTGAAGGCAAACTCAATTTTTGGTTGTCTGAAAATGTCTTTTTTTCACCTCATTCTTAAATTTTTTGCTGTGTATACAATTCTAGGATGATTTTCTCTCTGCACATAGAAGATACTATTTCCACTGTTTTCCAGGTTTTGTTGTTACCAAACTGACAATTGAAAATCCAGCTGTCAGACTTCCTTTGTGGCTCAGTGGTAAATAATCACCTGCCAATGCAGGAGACACGGGTTCGATCCCTGGTATGGGAAGATCCCACACACTGCGGAGCAACTAAGCCTTTGCACCACAACTGTTGAGCCTGTGCTCTGCGCACCCTAGAGCCCATGCTCTCCAGCAAGAGAAGCCACAGCGATAAGTCTGTGCACTGCAACCAAGAGTAGCCCCCAGTCACTGCAACTAGAGAAAAGCCCATGTAGAAAGGAGGACGCAGCACAGGCACAAATCAATAAGTAAAAATCCAAAAAATCTTTTGAAGTTAATCTCTCTGGCTGCATTTAAGATATTCTTTTTTATTTTGGCATTTTGCAGCTTCACTCTGATAAATATGGATGAAGTTTTTCTTTTTTAAATTTTACTTGGGATTCTCTTGGTTTTTGGAATCTTTGGCTGGGTATCTTTCACTGGATTTGGAAAATTCTCAGTCATCAACTGTTCAGTTATTGTCTCTACTGTATTTTCTCTTTCCTTTCCTTCACTCTGAATGGATATATATTGGAATCTGTCCCCAGTGTCTTTTAATTCTTCATATTTTCTATCTCTTTGCCTCTCTGCATTGATTCCTGGATGATTTTTTCTGACTTAATTTCCAGTTCACTGATTTGCTCTTTAGCTGAGTTTAATCTGCTCTTAAAGCTTTCTGTTGAGTTTGAAATTTAATTGTTAAAGTTCTATTTGGTTCTTTTTCAAATCTGATTATTTTTGTAATCTTTCATAGTTTCGATCTCTTATTTCTTTTAAAGTTTAAATATAACTATGTAGCCTATCTGATAATTTGAACATATATCTATATAAGATATTAACTACAGTATTATTTGTAACAAAATATAAGAAACAATATAAATACTGATCAATAGAAAATTACTTTCATAAATTATGGTATGTTCAAGTAGTAGAATTCCATACAGATAAAATAGATGATTATATAGTGAAATAAGAATCACCCATGATATGCTATTGAGAAAAGCAGATGAAGGAACGTAACATTTATTATTATTTCATTTGTATGAATGTGTTTATATGTGGATAAAGCAGACTAGAATATTCAACAAAGTGATTCAAGTTGTTACCTCTGAGGGTTGAGATTATTAATTTCTCTGTAATGTTCAAATATTTTATAGCAATAGTGTGTTATCAGGAAAAGTATTTTCATTTTGGAAAAATATCCTAATATACTATTTTTCTACACCATGTACATAATGCTACAGCATAATTTAAAATAGCTATAAAATATCTTATATGGTTTATACTATATTTTTTAGTGGCATTTTTCTATTGTGGGTATTAAGCTTATGTATAACTTTGTTTTATAAATATTGCTGCAATAAACTTCTGAAGGACAGTCTTTAGTCAATATTTGTGCAGACTCCACTGAGGTATTCAACACTGTTGACTCCTTCTCTCTTCGCTTTTTCCTTGTGACCCTTTCACACTTCTGAGGCAACTTGTAGCCTCCTTTCCAGTCTCCTCTTTCTTCCCTGACCCTTTTTGTGACTAGGTTCCTGTCCAAATAAGGCCTTGTCCCCTAGTCATTTCACAAGTTCTCCTTTGGCAATATAATTTACTTTCTTGGCTTGAAATAAATGCAAATAACTGTTAAATCTTTATCTATAATCAACAGCCTTCCAATCTAAACTCCAGATCCACAAATTCAGCTACTTACTTATTTCGCCCCTTCATGGGTCACAGTCTTGTGTAACTCAATGAAACTGTGATCCACCCTATGTAGGGCCACCCAAGATGGACAGGTCATGGTGGAGAGTGCTGACAAAATGTGATCCACTGGAGAAGGGAAACCACTTCAAACCACTTCAGCATTCTTGCCTTGAGAACCCCATGAACACTATGAAGAGGCAAAAAATGACACTGGAAGATGAACCCCCTAGGTCTGAAGGTGTTCAGTACCCTACTGGGGAAGAGCAAAGGGCAATTACTAATAGCTCCAGAAAGAATGAAGCAGCTGGGCCAAAGCAGAAATGACACTCAGTTCTGGATGTGTCTGCTGGTGAAAGTAAAGTCTGATGCTGTAAAGAACTGGAATGTTAGGAACTGGAATGTTAGGTCCATGAATCAAGGTAAACTGGATGTGGTCAAGCAGGAGACGGCAAGAGTGAACATTGACATCTTAGGAATCAGTGAATGAAAATGGACAGGAATGGGCGAATTTAGTTCAGATGACCATTATATCTAATACTGTGGGCAAGAATCCCTTAGAAGAAATGGAATAGCCCTAATAGTCAACAAAAGAGTCTGAAATACAGTACTTGGGTGCAACCTTGTAAACGGCAGAATGATCTCACTTCGTTTCCAAGGCAAACCGTTCAGCGTGACAGTAATCCAAGTCTATGTCCCAACCACTGATGCTGGAGAAACTGAAGTCGACCGGTTCTATGAAGACCTACAACACCATCTAGGGCTAACACCAAAAAAGAGATATCCTTTTCATCATAGAGGATTGAAATGCAAAGGTAAGAAGTCAAGAGACACCAGGAATAATAGGCAAGTTTGGCCTTGGAGTACAAAATGAACCAGGGCAAAGGGTAGTTTTGTCAAGAGGATGCACTGGTCATGGCAAACACCCTTTTCCAATAACCCAAGAGGCAGTTCTACACATGGACATCACCAGATGGCCAATATGGAAATCAGATTGATTATGTTCTTTGCAGCCAAAGATGGAGAAACTCTATACAGTCAGCAAAAACAAGTCCTAGAGAGCTGACTGTGGCTCAGATCATGAACTCCTTATTGCAAAATTCAGGCTTAAATTAAAGACAGTAGGGAAAACCACTAGGTAATTCAGGTATGAACTAAATCAAATCCCTTATGATTATACAGTGGAGATGATGAATAGATTCATGGGAATAGATTTGATAGAGTGATTGAAGAACTATGAACGGAGGTTTGTAAAATTGTACAAGAGGCAGTGACCAAAACCATCCCAAAGAAAAAGAAATGCAATAAGGCAAAGTAGTTGTCTGAGGAGACGTTACAAATAGCTGAGGAAAGAAGAGAAGCGAAAAGCAAGGGAGAAAGGAAAGATGTATCCAGCTGAATGCAGAGTTCCAAAGAATAACAAGGAGAGATAAGAAGGCCTTCTTAAATGAACAATGCAAAGAAATAGAGGAAAGCATTAGAATGGGAAATACTAGAGATCTTGTCAAGAAAATTGGAGATATCAAGGGAACATTCCATGCAAGGATGGGCATGATAAAGGACAGAAACAGTAAGAATATACAGAACTATATAAGAACGGTCTTAATGACCCAGATAACTACAATGATGTGGTCACTCAACTACAGCTGGAGATCCTGGAGTGTAAAGTCAAGTGGGCAGTAGGAAGCATTACTCCAAACAAAGCTATTGGAGGTGACAGAATTTCAGCTGAGCTGTTTAAAATCCTAAACGGTAATGCTGTGAAAGTTCTGCACTCAGTATGTCAGCAAATTTGGAAAACTGAACAGTGGCCACAGGACTGGAAAAAGTCAGTTTTCATTCTAATCCCGAAGAATAATGCCAAAGAATGTTCAAATTATCATACAATTGCATTCATTTCACATGCTAGCAAGGTTATGCTGAAAATCCTTTAAGCTAGGTTTCAGCAGTATATGAACTGAGAACTTCCAGATATATATGCTGGGTTTCAAAGAGGCAGAGAGAGGAACCAGAGATCAAATTGCCAACATCTGTTGGATCATGGAGAAAGCAAGGAAGTTCCAGAAAAACTGCTTCATTGACTATGCTAAAGCCTTTGCCTGTTTGGATCACAACAAATGTGTGGAAGATTCTATAAGAGATGGGCGTACCAGACCACCTAACTGTCTCTTGAGAAACCTGTATGCAGGTCAAGAATCAACAGTTAAAATCAGACATGGAACAACTGACTGTTTCCAAGTTGGGAAAGGAGTATGACAAGGCTGTATATGGTCACCCTGCTTATTTAACTTCTATGCAGAGTACATCATGCGACATGCCAGGGTGGGTGAGTGACAAGCTGAAATCAAGATTGCCAGGAGAAATATCAACAACCTCAGATATGCAGATGGTAACACTCTAACAGCAGAAAGTGAAAAGGAACTAAACAGCCTTCTGATGAGGGTTAAAGATGAGAGTGAAAAAGGTGGCTTAAAATTCAGCATTCAAAAAACTAAGATCATGATTCCATCACTTCATGGCAAACAGAAGGGGAAAAAGTAGAAGCAGTGACAGATTTTATTCTCTTGGGCTCCAAAATCACTGCGAACAGTAACTGCAGCCACAAAATTAACAGACACAGAGACATAACTTTGCCAATAAAGATCTGTATAGTCAAAGCCATAGTTTTTCCAGTAGTCATGTAAGGATGTGAGTTGGACCATAAAGAAAGCTGAGTGCCAAGGAATTGATGCTTTTGTGGTGCTGGAGAAGACTCTTGAAAGTCCTTTGGACAGCAAGGAGATCAAACCAGTCATTCCTAAAGGAAATCAGTCCTGAATATTCACTGGAAAGACTGATGCTGAAGCTGAAACTTCAGTGCTTTGGGCATCTGATGTGAAGAGCCGACTCATTGGAAAAGACCCTGATGCTGGGAAATATTGAAGTCAAAAGGAGAAGGGGGTGGCGGAGGGTGAGATGGTTGGATGGCATCATCAACTCGATAGACCTGGGTTTGAGCAAACTCCAGGAAATAGTCAAGGACAGGGAAGCCTGGTGTGCTGCAGTCCATGAGGTCACAAAGAGTCAGACACGACTGAGTGACTGAGAACAAGTTGCTAGAGTGATTGTTTTGAAATACGAAACAGGTCAAATTATTGGTATGTCAGGATAAAATCCAGTCTCCCTGGCATAATATCCTAGTCCTTCCTCTGACTGTGCTCCTGTCCATCTGCTTCTAAGTTTTTGTTCTATTGACTTCCTTTTGTTCTTAGTGCCAGTCATGTGCAAATAACATTCTCTGTCTGGAACTCACTTGTGCCATCTTTTTTCTCCTCACCCATCCTTCAAGAGGAAACGCAGACATTGTGTCCGCCAAGAAACCTTCTGGATTAACCCTCTCTTTCACCCCTGCCCAATACCAGATCTGGCTTAGGTGCTCCTGCTCTTTGACTATATGTCACCATAGTATTTTCTTGTCCACTAAACTGTAAGCTGCTTAAGCCAGGGACTGTTCTTATTTACCTTTGTATCCTTATCACTAGCATAGTGCCCAGTTACAAAATTAATGCTCATTAAATATTTTTTGAATGGAAATATTGGTAATCTTCTGCATAAATATTTATGTCCACTAAGCTACAATATAGTATTGTTGTGTCTAATAGGATATTCTAAAAGGATTAAGTGAGCCTGAAGCAGGAAAGATTCATAAAGAAATTGAAGAAAACATGGAGGACAAGAAACTTGAGAAGGAAAAGAAAGAAGAGAGTGCAGAAGAGGTAAGATTATTTAGTATTATTTCCTTTTCCTTTATATTTTTAAAGAAAATATATAATGAATATATATATTTAAAGAATGAATATATAATGAAAAAATATATATATATTTGAGCCTCCAAGATGGCTAGTGGTAAAGAATCCCCCTGCCAATGCCAGAGACATGAGTTCAATCCCCGAGTCAGGAAGATCTCCTGGAGAAGGAAATGGCAGGCTCTATAGTCCATGGGAGTCAGACTCGACTTAGAGACTAAACAACAGCAACAAATGCAGTGTGTGTATATACATGTGTATATATACTATTGAAAGTAGAAATAGATTATCTGGAGTGAACGCTTCAACTTCCTTCCTTTCCTCATTTCAGTTCAGTTCAGTCGCTCAGTTGTGTCCGACTCTTTGCGACCCCATGAATCGCAGCACACCAGGCTTCCCTGTCCATCACCGACTCCCGGAGTTCACTCAGACTCACGTCCATTGAGTCAGTGATGCCATCCAGCCATCTCATCCTCTGTCGTCCCCTTTTCCTCTTGCCCCCAATCCCTCCCAGCATCAGAGTCTTTTCCAATGAGTCAACTCTTCGCATGAGGGGGCCAAAGTACTGGAATTTCAGCTTTAGCATCATTCCTTCCAAAGAAATCCCAGGGCTGATCTCCTTCAGAATGGACTGGTTGGATCTGCTTGCAATCCAAGGGACTCTCAAGAGTCTTCTCCAACACCACAGTTCAAAAGTATCCATTCTTCAGCACTCAGCTTTCTTCACAGTCCAACTCTCACATCCATACATGACCACTGGAAAAACCATAGCCTTGACTAGACGGACCTTTGTTGGCAAAGTAATATCTCTGCTTTTGAATATGCTATCTAGGTTGGACATAACTTTCCTTCCAAGGAGTAAGCGTCTTTTAATTTCATGGCTGCAATCACCATCTGCAGTGATTTTGGAGACCAAAAAAATAAAGTCTGACAGTGGTTCCACTGTTTCCCCATCTATTTCCCATGAAGTGATGGAACCAGATGCCATGACCTTCGTTTTCTGAATGTTGAGCTTTAAGCCAACTTTTCACTCTCCACTTTCACTTTCATCAAGAGGCTTTTTAGTTCCTCTTCACTTTCTGCCATAAGGGTGGTGTCATCTGCATATCTGAGGTGATTGATATTTCTCCCGGCAATCTTGATTCCAGCTTGTGCTTCTTCCAGCCCAGCATTTCTCATGATGTACTCTGCATATAAGTTAAATAAGCAGGGTGACAATATACAGCCTTGACATACTCCTTTTCCTATTTGGAACCAGTCTGTTGTTCCATGTCCAGTTCTAACTGTTGCTTCCTGATCTGCATACAGGTTTCTCAAGAAGCAGGTCAGGTGGTCTGGTATTCCCATCTCTTTCAGAATTTTCCACAGTTTATTGTGATCCACACAGTCAAAGGCTTTGGCATAGTCAATAAAACAGAAATAGATATTTTTCTGGAACTCTCTTGCTTTTTCCATGATCCAGTGGAAGTTGGCAATTTGATCTCTGGTTCCTCTGCCTTTTCTAAAACCAGCTTGAACATCAGGAAGTTCACGGTTCATGTATTGCTGAAGCCTCATTTAGATTTACCCATACTTGCATGCACAGTTATGTCTTTATTTTCCAAGGATAGAGTGCCCCTCTTCCTTTCTAAATTCAGCCCTTTCCTAACTGGCCTCATTCACCTATACAACTGATAACTACACAATCTACCTCTCACTCTGATGCTGTTTCTTTATCCTTTCATTGCCATATTTTTCAAATAGTTGTTTAAACTCCTGGTCTCCACTCCTCAGCTCCCACTCTGAGCTGCCTTTTCTCACTCCCCTCAGGCCATCCACACTTCTCTTTTCCTTATCCTGTCTCCACCCCTGCCATGGCATTAATAATAAAAATAACCCTTATTGGGGCATTTGTAATAATAATAATAATGAAAATACAATGATAACTACCAATAATTGAGTGCCTACCACGGCCTATATGCTTTGCATGTTATCTCTTACTTACATAATACAACCTCAAGGTAAATATTATTGTTCCCATTTTACAGATAAGAAAACTGAAGCTCAAAAAGGAACTGATGTACTGAAAACCATATGCTATTAAGTGGCAGAACCAACATTCGGACCTAGTTTAGTCTGCCATAAGAGCCCTTGTAATTCCTGGGTGGACTACTATTTTCTTTTTCTTTCAGAACTCATGATTACTCTCCATTTTGTCTTAATTTACTTCCCTGGGGTGTTTCTTTGCTGTGAATAGTTTAAATATTGGCATGACCCCAGACCATGACATACATCCTTTACTCACTTTACGTACTGTACAAAAGAATAAAAATATTGTATAACACCCATGCCTCTTTTGATCAGCATTTTCTGCTTTTCTTCTGTTATAGTACTTGGCATATAAAAGGCAAAATATATGGAATACATTATTTTTTGGCCACTAAATCTGTCATACCTATTAAATCTCCTCCTTCCCTTCTTCTGACATCTGAGTTCAGGCCCTTTCCTTCCTATTTTACAAACTCCTATTCAGCTTTCAAATGTCGTTTCACTGTAAAAAAAAAAAAAATAACAAAAACCTAAGGTGTCTAGACAAAATGCAGGGCCCTTTTCTGGGTACACATAGCTCTTGGAACTTACCTTTATGATCACAGTAATCATGTAGACCATAATTATTTTATTGGTTATCTCTCCCACAGTCCTATGAGTTCCTGAGGTCTGAAAGAAATCCTCTTTGTTCCACAGTTACTTCCCTTTGTCCCCACTTCCCTATCCCCGCTAATTTTTCCCACAGTGTTTCCTGTAAGTCTTCTAAATGCTTCCTGAATGATGAAAACAAATGGAAAACCAAAGCTTCAGACATGGTACCAGGCAACTTGCCCTGCCACTGGGTCACACACCAGCTCACTAACAGGTCTGTGGTATTTCTATGCCCTAGAAACCTTCGACATCCACAGAAAAGGAAAAAATCATTCGAGTCATTGGAGAAGATGAAAATATTCATTCCCAACCTCTATATGGAACAGATGCATTGTCTTCTTGGGTATGTATCTGCAACTCAGCTACGAAATTCAAAACTAGAAAATTTAATATTATGTAAAAATTATATGGATCTAACATAACTTTTAGCATTTCTAAGAGAACGCTTAAGTAATATATTTTCCAGATTTATTTTTCTCCCAGCATCATCCTTGGAAAAACTCTTGTTTGTTCACAAAAACTTTTCATTCTCTTCCTTAAAACTCATTTTAAAATCAGCATTTCATCCCTTTCTTTAACTTAACAATATTATGGTCAATATTTGATCAATTTAAAAAATGTATTTGTTCAACAGACTCTATTGATAACTGTGATAAGAACATACCAGCAACCACAAGAATTCCTGAGGAACTGGAAACCTTTAGACAGTAGCTATGGAACCTCAGCAGGAAAACAAAGTTAAAACTCCTTCACAAAAAGTTCTAGGATCATTTACACTTAAGTTAGCTCTAGATTTGTATCTCTCTGTACAGGATGCCATGACTTTAGGAATCTCTGGGTGGGCTTCATCCCACTAACCCCCTGAAACTGGTATGCAACATTCTGTCTGTATAGTCATACTGTGCATTTTCTTGGGGAGCAAGGGGATGTGCTGGAAATCCATAGACATCATCAAATTTCTCAACCTCAAAGTTAAGAACCATTTCATTGCTAGGAGTCTGACCCGTCTGAGTAGGAACAGGCATGGCGAGCTGTGCTGAGGGTACTGGTGGATAGCAGCTAGATCACTAAAGTGGCTGCATGGTCCAGAGTAGAGGCAGATTGCAGGGATGTATGTGAAGGGAGGTTGTAGGAAATAGGCTCCAACTCTGGGAGGAAGAACTGGGTGAAATGATGTGGAGAGTTAGGCAGGAGCAGGCGAAGTTGGAGAAAGAGTGGTGCAGGGGGGTTGGGGGGGTTGCAATCACATTCTTCCAAAGTAATGCCTTTTTAACAAGTTTCTAAAATTATATGTTAATATGTCAGTTGATAGGCTTCCTAGGTGGCTCAGTGGTAAAGAATCCGCTTGCCAATGCAGGAGACACATGTTCGATCCCTAGGTCAGGAAGATCCCCTGGAGGAGGAAATGGCAACCCACTCCAGTATTCTTGCCTGGAAAATCCCATGAACAGAAGAGCTTGGCGGGCTACAGTCCATGGGGTCACAGGGTCCGGCACGACTGAACTGAGCATGCACACATATCAGGTGAGAAGACTGTGAGGCAAAGATGTAGGGGTAAACGATGCAAATGCAATGTCATGAGACATATTTTCTAAAAAAGCAAACAAAGGGTAGCACTATAATGAGAACCCCCCACCAGTCCCACCCAAAACCTTCCTACCCCAGATTTTCTCCCCTGAGGTAAAAGCCCTGCTATGCTATCCTGGCAAGGCGTCAGTGTGCGTGCTAAGTCACTTCAGTCATGTCCGACTCTTTGCGACCCCATGGACTGTAGCCTGCCAGGCTCTTCTGTCCATGGGATTCTCCAGGCAAGAATACTGGAGTGGGTTGCTGTGTCCTCCTCCAGGGGATCTTCCTGACCCAGGGATTGAACCCTTGTCTCTGTGTCTCCTACATTGGCAGTCTGGTTCTTTACCATTAGTGCCATCTGGGAAGCCTGGCAAGGCATCAGGGTCTGGCCTACAGTGTGGCGAGAAGCAGCCAGGAAAACAGAAGCCTGTAGCCTGGGGCAAAATGGAGGGTGCGGTGCTTGTCTTTGATAGTGTGGGGCTCCTGCGCCAGGATGCCACAGTTCCATCTGATACAGTGTGGTGCCGTGTGGCGAGCCCACCTGAGGACGATGCGGTCCAGAAAGTCTATCTCTCAGCTTTGAAAAGTTGCTAATGTTCTACTATAGATCCCTGAAAACCCAACTGGCCAGGTTCTCGTTGACCCTGAGGCCTAAAATGGACTAAAATGCCATCCAGATATACTTGCAAGTTCCTTGAAATAAGGGAGAATCACATTCATCCTAGGGGTGGTGACTACCCCACAGGTAGAAAGGGATCACCAGGTGCTCAAACAGAGGGGCCCTGTGTGCTAGGCAAGTGAAGACAAAGTTGATCTTTGGGGACGTCGGTACCCAGAGAATGAAGATCCTTGACCTGGAGGAGGTCAGAGATTCAGGGTGGGAGGTGGAGCCTGGGGGAAGGGTGCTGTCTTGATGTGGACTGTGCTGTGGATTCGGTGGGGCAGGAGGGGCCTTGGCTCTGTGCTCTTTCCATTCATAAAGACATCGGGGCTCCCTGAGGGCAGTTTAAGATTTTAAAACTTCCACTGTAGAAATTTCTTTTGCTTTGTTTGCTTGTTTTTCTTTTATCCTTTTTTCCCCCCTGTCTTTCTTTTTTTCTTTTTGACAGACACTTGGCCTCTGGCCCTAAGAATGTAGCAACCATTTAGCAGGGCTACAGATCCAAGGCACTGGTTCTATTGGGCAGTGGCTCTCTCTTTTTATGGTCTGCAAACACAGCTCCCAGGAGGCAGTTTGATTGACACTGGGGAAGGAAAGAGAAAAGGAAAGAAGGGACAGAGAAGCAAAAACCTTGTGGTTTGCAGGTATAACTTGTCATGTCCACCGTAACTAGGAGAGGGAGAGGGATGGACTATCAATTATTCAAAACTCTCTTCACTTAGCTGGAAATTAGGACTTTGTGGGATTCCTGAAGACTGTACTCAAAGCAGGAACCGTGCACAAAACTCCGCCTGCTGTGCCTGTTTCAGTCACTATCCTGTCTGGCACTTCCTGATTTCACTGGTGAATCAAGTGACCCCAGTAAGCAGCCCTGACTCTGCCTCTGCACATCCTAAGGTGCCGCCTGATTTAATCAAGTCTGAGAACTTGCCGCAGGGCACCCCTTGTGGCCCTCTCTGAATGCGAATCATTTCAAAGTTGTCCCTGGAGGAGAAGCAGCCTGAACTCTGTAACAATTCGCTGACGGGTGGAGGTATGGGAAGACTAAATTCAGCAAACTCTCCCGGAGGCTACCCTCAGTGTTCAGCTGACCCCAGGCACTGCCCCCTGCTGCACGAACTGGGTTGCCTAAGGCTCAGCTACCCTAAAGAGCAAGATGTTAGGAACAATCTCTTTTAGGCCTGCCTTCAAACCACAGGTTCTGCCTGTTTGTAAAGAGTTGTAAATTTGAGGGAGACGGGAGATTTTTGCTGATTACCTCTAAACTCCTTTGAAAGAAAGAGTAGGGGTCAGACTTGGAGGATCAGCCATATTTCTTTCACCGAGCTAAAGGAAGCGCTTAGAAACCTGTGTTTTCCTTCCACAGTACCGTGTATCCCCGGCGTAGGTATTAAGAGCAGTGACCAAATTATCCATCTTTTAATGGCAGCAGGGAAGGGTTCTTGGAATTGGTGGGTCCGGAAAATATGTCCAAAGCTGACAGGGTCACTGTGGCTGGCCAGGCATTCAGTACTCAGCATTGGATTCCAAGGAACTGGGTCTGAAGCCAGATCCTCCCTGAAATAGTCTCAAGCTAAAGATGTTAGTCCAATCTAAAGCCCATTAGTGGGTTTCCCTGGTGACTCAGTGTTAAAGAATCCTCCTGCCAATGCAGAAGATACAAGTTTGAATCCCTGGTCAGGGAAGGTCCCACACGCTGCAAAGCAGCTAAGCCTGTGTGCCCCAACTATTGAGCCTGTGCTCTAGAGCCCGGGAGCCACAACTACTGAAGCCACTGCGATGAGAAGCCCGTGCACCATAACTGGAGAGTAGCCCCTGCTCGCCGCAACAAGAGAAAGCCTGCACAGCAACGGAGACCCAGCAAGGCCAAAAATTCATTAAGCCCATTAGTAGAGTCAGACCTCAGGAAAACCAAGCCCAAAAGGCCAAAGGTATAATTGGAGTCTGACAGAGAGACTAGCTGCAAGCCACAGCAGGCTGGCACAAACAAGGACGGCCAATGCCGTTGCTTCCAAGGCCACGTGGCCCGTGTTTGTCTCTATTAAGTGGGTGAAAGAGCGTAAAAGCCAGAGGAAGCTTCAAATATGGAAAAAGGGCTCAAGGCAGAGTCTCTGTGATTTCCTTTGAGGCATCTATATCCAGTGGGCTTCCCAGGTAGCTCATTGGTAAAGAATCCAGTTCACCTGCCAAGCATGAGATGTGAGTTCAATCTCTGGGTCGGAAAGACCCCGGGAGAAGGAAATGGGAACCCACTCCAGTATTCTTGCCTGGGAAATCCCCTGGACAGAGGAGCCTGGTGGGCCGTGATCCATGGGGTTGCACAAGAGCTGGGCATGACCTAGCAACTAAACAACAACAGTCTGTATCCATATATATGGCTGATGCAGGGAAGTTTGCTCCTTGGCATACATAGAGGAGGCCATAATTCTAGAAACCCAACCGTCCAGCATTTTGGACCATGGGAATTTCCTACTGAAGGATTTGCAAAGGACCACAAAACATTAATCTGTACTTGGTGGTTTCAAAACAGAGGAATGCTTCGCTGGCACATTGTAACTAAATATCTGTCTTTTGAATGAATGAGGAGAGTCAGAAGGCTGAAAGGTACCGTTCACAGAGTACAGTCCTGATCTACTTTGGTTTCCACCTGTAGTTAAAACTGCTTCATGTCGCTGTACAAATCATGTGGAATTCCAGTTCCAGAAGCCTCTTCTGTGAAAAACCTTCCTTTTGGATTCAAAGAATAAATAAATTAGTAGTATGTGCTGTATAAGTGAGGCCACGTGACACATTGCTGGTCCAGCCCGAACAAGGACAGATTTATTATCCGAAGGGGAGGCAAGACAGAAAGGGGAAAAACATGTGACTGAGACAATAGCAAAAGAATAAAAGAGCTAGAGGAAAAGTGAACTCGTTTGATAGTTTATTTTTGCTGGTTTGCTTTTAGAAAAAGTGAGCATAGTGCAGTACCATGTGTGACTGAGGATGGAGAGGCCAAGATGAAGGTTTTGCTTTAACCACTAGATCTTTCTGTGATGATGGCAGGCTGCCTATCCTCTTAGGTCCCCCTTTCCATCTAGAAGGTGGGGTTTACCTTTTACATGTCTCTGTTGGGGAAATGTGGATAAAAGAGATTTTTTAAAGTACACAGGTCTGGAAAAATGCCTCATAATGTTCATTTTCACATATAGTTTTTGTCTTCTAAATTTTCTCTTTTGTCTTCCTCTTATTTTGTTTTCTGGAGTATATTTAAAGTCAAAATAAGTAAGAGGTTTTTTTTTTTAATATATTTTCTCTACTTTGATATCTGAAGTTTCCTAAGAAACGGAAAGATTTGATTGGATTATGCAATGTTATGTGCTTAGTGAAGTAAATTATTAATGAGAGAAATATAATTGATTTCCTTGATATTTAACTTGGTTAGAGAAATATGTTTGCCCTTCTCTTTATTTTTTAAACTTTCTCTTCTTTCCCTGCTTCTTTTTGTTGATATTGTTTTCCCTGCTTCTTCTTTACAACTCTAATATAGTTTTATATCCACCTAAGTATGAATAATTGGCAATCTGGTATGGTATTTGGCCACAGTAAATCCCTGTTCTTCTTTCATATTAAGAGTGTGTTTAATCATCTACTATATAAATATGAATAGTAGAAAAAGATAGCTTGGTCCAGAACATCCTGAAGAAGGAGGCTATTTACTGTTGGGACTTTCAGTTCATTCATAGTACATACTTTTCTTGTCAGAGAGAATCAGCTCATCAAGGTACATTGGCCCCAAAGTATCTTGAAGCAATGGCTATACTTGATCGCACACAGGAGAAGTTAATGTAAGTATGAGACACCACAATGGTAAGAAGACAGAGATTGTTGTCCAGGAGATCTAGCTGAGAAATGCACACTTCTTGGCTTATTTTTCGTTCTCCTGTTTCCTTTTTCCTTACAAGCAGGATGGGTACCATCAAATCGTCTGGAGGCAATGAATTAAACTGCTCCAGTAGGGACAGCTGTCCTCAGCTACATTGGAGATGGAGGAAGTCCAGTGTTGTGTGTGTATATAGGGTGGGAACAGAGTGTGAGGAGTGATCCAGCTCAGTATGTTTTAAAAGATGAGCTAGAGAAATAAATGGAACTAGAAGAAGCTATTGTGTGCAAGAAAGAAGGTTACATAACCCAAATGGTAGGAAGGACAATAGAGTTAAGATGGCTAAGAAACTATGAGAAGAAGAGATATAGACATACATGTTCTAGTTATTTAAGCACACTTCAAACTGGTTTTTGCTTCTGTAAGATCTGGTTTTAAAGGTGCTGGAAAATAAGGGACACTATTTTGTTTGCTTGTTGGATTATATCAATATAGAGAAGCCAAGCTTAATCACTGAAAAGGGTTCCTTGGCTATTGGTGGAGAATTCCAAATATCCAAAAGTCAGTTTCATTAAGAAATTATAAATATATTCTTAAATCGCACCATGACTGCAACTCTGACATTACCTTCCAGAGTAGCTCCTAGACCCTCAATTCTTGGCTAAACATTGATGCTGCTGCTTTCTTTGTTTGTGCTGTTCATATATATTCTTCTCATCCCACTACCTTTTTTGGACAATGAGTTTCTAGATCTGAAAGATACTTTTTCAGACCTTTCCATTTTATTGTGTTTCTCTGGACTTTGTCAACATCAGAGAGGTCGAAAGCAGAGCCAGACAAGCTGAGGAGAGGTTTGATGATGTGAATGAAAGACTTCATTATACCCTTATAAGAAATAAAGAACTGGAGAAAGAATTAGAGGAAGTATTGATGAAGTATAAAGTGAAGGAGTCTGAAGTAGAAGAAGAAGAAAATGAAGCAGAAAGAGAAGAAGAAAAAGAAGAAGAAGAAGAAATCAGACCACAAGACAGATCCTCAAAATCTCCAAAGAAAGGTGAGCATTGCTTTCTCATTTTTGCTTCATTTGGAGAAGGAAATGGCAACCCACTCCAGTATTCTTGCCTGGAGAATCCCATGGATGGAGGCGCTTGGTGGGCTACAGTCCATGGGTCGCAAAGAGTTGGACACGAATAAGTGACTTCACTTCACTTTATGAGTGAAAACTTGATTGGGTCATAAATATTTTAGAAGAGCTTACTATTTTTCGTGGTGATCTACTAGTTCATACTTCTCCTAGGAATCCATACACACACACACACACACATCCAAATGACTAGCAATGGTGACTGATAAACTAATATGAGATACAATTTTAACTTATGAAACTGGCAAAGCTTTTTAAAAACAAAGAATACAGTGCTGGACAGAGGGCGCAAAGTAGTTTTACAAATAATACTTGTGGGTGGACAGACAGGTATAACTCTTTGAGAAAGCAGTTTGAGAGTGTATATGGGTAGGCCTCAAAAATATACATGTATTTTGACTTAATAATTTCACTCTTGAGAATCTAGTCAAAGGAAATAATCACAATTTTTTAAAGCTAGAAAAAAAGACCAGAACAAATATGCCTAAACATTGATATACATTGTCTCTGGTTGCTAAAGGTTTATGGGGAATGTTGTCTTTAGTTTTTAGTACTTGGTGGATTGGCTATGATGAAAATAATCTTTATTCAACAAGAAGAGGAATTTCACTCTTCATTTTCTTATCTCTAATTAATCTGTAATCTTCCCTCAAAGAGTTTTTAATATCCCCAATATTGGAGGCTATTTTTTGATTTTTGCTTTCATCTTCAACCTGCAGTCTGTTCCCAGGACAGGTTCTGGTGCCAGGGGTGGTACTGGGCAGATATCTATTATCTATTTTTCTCTGTCACCTCTGTCTCTACCTCCAGCAAAAGCAGTAAGTTGGCCAGTCACTCACAGTCTCTGGCCCAGCTGTGCTGTATCCTGTCAGTACTGGAGCAGGAGGAATCTGAGTCCATTTTCTCTCCTGTTAACTCTGAACTGGTAAAATGTTAATCATTCCCGGTGTGAAGATCCTTTAGCCTTAGGTCTGAATGTATGTGAGGTAGTTTTCATGAATTAAAAAAAAAAATTTATCTTCTATTGTGGTGTGATTTTATCCCAATAATCTAGAAACTAGACCTTCCCTAGATTGTTGTTGCTAAGTTGGGTCTGACTCTTTGCGACATCATGGACTGTAGCCCATTAGGTTCCTCCACCCATGGTGTAAATTACTATATGCAAATCACAGAAAAGGTCTTCGTGTTAACAACATGGGATGAGTGACTTTAGTTTCGTCCATTTCCATAAAAGTCTTGGGGATTAGTTTAAATACAAAAATAAAACATTTTAATAATTTTAGGCGGAGGATAACTATTCAGTTAGGTCCCAGCCTGCAAACAATAACCCACACAACAAGGATACAACCCCTCTTCTCCCTCCTTTCCACACCCCTCATCAGAGTCACTGCTAGGGATTCAAAAGTAGAGGATGAGAAGCCTTGCAAAGCTTAGGGGATCAGGCTGCTAAGCAAGGCAATCCCCATGCCATGCAAGTGACCTAAACATTTCTCTGAAAAATCCACAAGTTAGACATTCCTTAGAGTTAGCAGGCAGCTCCTTTGAAAAAAAAACAACACACACAGATACCTTGGAGCAATCTGACGTGCATATGGAACATACTGGGTCCTATTTTATGAGTTAGTGCAGGGAGATCTCTTGTCTCCTAATCGTTGTTCAGTGAAGGAATGGAAAATCATACAGTGAAGGAAGGAGCCTTGTGAATGCTGAGTAAGGAAAAGATTTGGATGGAGTAGGAAGACATTTATTTTTATGTCATTATTTTTAACAGCGAATCACTGTGTTCTGAATTATTGATGGAGAAAGGAATGGAGCTTGGTGTTTACAAAGATGAATGTGGCTTAGTCTCTGATCAAAGTGAGGCCTGTGATGAAGAACGGGGACAAGACAGGGTGTGAACAAGGGGACCGTTGAATGCGGGACGAAGATGGCTGCAGCCAGTCAGAAGGATTCTCAGAAAACTGAGAAGCTTCGTTTCATGGTGCAGTCAGCAGGCTTGTGTAGGATCTGTGCATGACAGATTGGAGGGAACAGGGACCAAGAGACACACAGGGGTACAGCCATGGATATGGGAGGGTTCTAGATACCCAGCTCTATTTGAAAATTTTTCCCTAAGTTTGGGGTATGTACTGGAAGGAAGAAAGGAAGACATATTGTTCTTTCTCTTCTATCCTCATTACCCATAAACCTTGAGAACATACATTCTCAATCCCAGTAACCAATGTGGAGTCGAATTTTGGGCACATGGTTTGTAGCTTGGGGCTTACTCATGCAGACAGAATTTTAAAAATGCTTTGTAAAATCAAAAGTCCTTAATGAGTATAAGGTATTATTACTACAATAATTGTTTTGGTCTTTTCAGAGATACAGCGCAAGGAGGGTTCTAAATCCAAACTCCGGACTAAATCCAAGACGAAACCCAAATAGCAACCACAGGATGCTGGGCTACACCACACCACACCCATCCCAGATATCTCTGCACTTTTGAACTGACAATGTGGCTCAACTGACGGGACTCCCTTTGCAGTAGACAACTCAGGAACATCTTCTCGTTAAAGTCACAGTGATGGCTCTAGGCAATCAATCAATTAGCTTATTTCCAAAATTAAAAATGGTTTGTGTAAAGGTTTTCTAGCCTCTTCAGTTGATTTCCCAGCAGAAGTCTATGAAAAGTGTCAGCTTCTGTCAAGAAAATTATGCTTTCTGAGGACTTTGAACTCTGCAGAGGAGAATGGCAAATAAAAAGCATTATTTTTTTCAATTTAAAAGAGGGGATCCTGATAACACTGTTAGGTTTCTGCAGCATTTTCAGATTTCTTATTTCAGAAAATAAGAAAGAATCCTTTTAAAATAATTTTAAAATTAATTTTTCCTTTTTAAATTTTTTTTTCTTCTCTTCTTTTTAAATAATTTTATTTATTTATTTTTGGTTGTGCTGGGTCTTCGTTGCTGTGTGGGCTGTTCTCTACTTGAGGTGAGTGGGGGCTACTCTTTATTGCACGGGTTTCTCATTGTTGTGGCGCCTCTTGTGAAGCAAGGGCTGTGGGTGCGGGGGCTTCAGTAGTGGCCGCGTATGGGCTCAGTGGTTGCGGTTCCTGGACTCCTGAGCACAGGCTCAATAGCTGTGGTACACAGGCTTAGTTGTTCCTCGGCATGTGGGATCTTCCCAGACTAAGGATCAAATCTGTATCTCCTGCATTGGCAGGGGAATTTTTCACTGAGCCAGGAGGGAAGACCCTTACTCCAGGCATTCTTAAGATTTATCTAGTCTTCACAATAACCCTGCAAAGTAGGTGGAGGAGAGACTGTTTATCCCCCATTTCTCAGAAGATGAAATTGAGGCCCCAAATGGGCAAAAACTCGCCAAGACCTCAGAGCTAATTGCTAAGACCCCAGCTCGCTGGCTCTGTGTCTGGATTGTCCGACAATGGTGATGGGCCACCAGGCCATTGCTCAGATGACTTCCTTCACAGGGGCCAATGTTATTGAAGATTCACCCAGAATCTCCATTTTTCACTTTTATTGCCTTATTTGTCTGCTCTGTTCATGACCCTGGGTACATCTTGGCATTAGAGATGGACCAAGCTTCAAAAGTATGTTGCAAATGACAAATGGACATCTGGCCGGTCACTCAGCAAGGAGTCCCTCTTACCTCACTTCTCCGGGCTCTGTTGCATTTGTTTTATCTCCCCCTGGCTCCAGACACCTATGAGATTTCTTGACCTGCTTTGGTTCCACATATTTGCTGTTCCTTTGGATTTATCTCCTGGAATTGTAGGATTTTGTCTGTTCCTTAAGCCTCAGAAACCCTCTGACTACAGAGTCCTCAGCCTTGTTTAAACCCAACCCCTGGTTAGGCCTGCCTTGACCCACACATACCAAAGTGTTTGTGGGGTGGGTTTCAAAATTGCTTGGGGTCAATCTAGGCCTACTAGATGACTCCTTAATTCTGGGGAAAGAAAACATGAAATTCTTCAGACAACTGACTAGGCACATGGCCCACCTGAAAGCCACAGATCAAGCTACTGGCTCACACTTCCAGGTACCACTTGGTAGGGCAGAGCAAGCCCCACCTTTTCACTTTCCTAGAGAGATTCTTGAATGATTCTAGCAAATTGAGGTTTTTTGGTGAAATTTTAGAACACTTGAAAAAAATTAATTCCCTTCTTTGTAGGAATGAGCGGTCGTTTTCATAGAAATCAGCCCCCGTGCCTGAACACAAGGGTCTGGCCCCTCAGAATGTGTCAGCTCCGTTAGGTGGAAGGCTGTCTTAAAGATCAGAGTGAGGCCAGATGCCACTACAATTAGAATGAGATGTTGGGTACCCAGTTGCGGTGGCTTGGTTGTGAGTCACAAAAACCCATTCTTGCAACCCCCAAATGAAAAAATAATTTATTGAAAGCATATTGGGGAGCTCAAATTGAAGGATTGAAGGAGAGTCTTAAAGAACCAGGCTAAGAATAAGATAGGATCAGGCAGTTTAGATCAGAAGCAAAATTTGCTTTACCATCTCACCCACCAACTGAACTCCAGTCATTTCTTCCATCATTATATTATTCTTAAAGTCCCACGAGGGAGAAAGGCCACCTTGTAGTCACAAACCACCCATGGATGTACCAGGGATGGTGAGAAGGCGTCAGGGATCTCTCTAGCTTCTTAAAAGGGAAGGAAGGACCCCTGGCTCTTCTGTTTCGTTGAGACAGAACACAGTACAGGGAAAGGAAATACCCAGATAAAATCAGGCTGGTGGTAGGAAGGTGTAATGAACATTTGGTGGTTTAAAAAAAAAAGTATTCTACAGAGAAGGCCTCTGCACTACGGCTTTCTGAAAGTTGTCTTGGGCATCTTCACTTTCCCAAGTAGCTGACTTGTGAGAAATTTTAGGTAGTCCTTGAGTCACTGCCGTATCTTCTCAAGATGACCCTGAGGTGGTCCCCTGAGCAGAGTGGAGGGAAGAGCTCTTATTATGTTTCTCTGGCAGTGAGGCTCCTGTGCATGTGACAAAGGAGACCAGCCACTCTGTGCTCAGCTGTTCAGACAAAGCTGTGCTGACTGGATGGGCCTCATCACACTCCTCAGTGTCCCAGTCTCAGTGGTGACATGTTCCACATCCCTAGGGAGCCGAGGTGCTAGTGTCTTAGGGACCTCAGGAAGTTTGGTGAGCAAGTCCCCAGTCTACCAGGCCTGGCTCTTCACCACACACCCAGACCTACTTCACACACGTGGGTACCGTACAACTCTCTCCCAAGAGTTCTGGTTCTACACTAAGGTTCTACCCACTTGACCGTGTTCAAGTCACTTGTCGGTACTTTCTGGCACATGTTGGCTAGTCTTTCCTCTTGTGTTTGGCCTTTTCCAGCCGGAGATCAATGACTCAGATGTTGCCTGGGTAACCTACATTTTGCATTTCACTTTCAAAGACTGCTGAGAATTCTGCTTGAGGGCCCCAAATCTAGAGCACCTTGTGCCCACTTCTGGAATTCCAAATAAGCCTGCCACCTATGAGCAAGCATTCTCCCACAGGAAGCAGAGGAGCTGCTCTGAAATTAGGAGCATAACTGTTGTAGTCTTGTGGCCTAGAGCCTGCTTACTTCCAAAACTGGGGTGCTTGCTCTCTGAGCCTGAGGCTGTGTCTGGAGTTCATCAAAACTTCTACTCTGGATAACAGACAGTTCATTCCAGCCAAGTCTGCCTATTTCATTCAAGACAGTCTCCTATTCAGGACTGTTGAGCAAGCCCGCTAATCCCCCAGCCTCAAAAATGAGCTCTGCCATGCACAGGTTTTCAAGAAGCAGGACTTCGTGGATGGTGCAACTTGTCTAAGATGGGGTGTCTAAGAGCAAGACCAACGAAGGCAGCCTTCCAGAGGTTCCTAAACAATCCAGTACACAGCGGTGCCATCGGCCTGGGCAGTGTTCCTGTGGTTCTGGAATGGCTGATGAAAGGGTTCCTGCACATCTTTTAGGTTTGCAGTGGCTTTTGTATGGAGAGCATCCTCCTGTACTTGCAGGGGTTGGGTCCCATGAGCCCCTGATCTTAGGCTACCTCTAGGCCAGCTGTGAGAAAACTTCTGAGAGTCTAAAGGTAAGAGGAACAGTTCCCATCATCTTTCACCAAGGCAAAGTACTTTTGGGCAGACTGTATATTTCCATCTCAGATGTCCAGCAGATCCTAGAGTTTATAAGATACAGCTATTAACCCATCTCCCATTTTCCACTCTGGTCACCCAAATAATCAAACCAAGGTAAGAGGAGCATATGTGATTTATGGCTGGAACTATTGCTGATCAAGAGGAGAACCTCCTCTCTTCTGTCTAGCTTTTGTGTTACTTTCATAAAGAAGAGCTCTACACCTTTGAAACAAATGCTTGAAATATTGCAGGGTGGGAGGATTCTAATACAGGAGACCTCATGCGCAGATTCTTAAGCTGGTTCTATCCAAGAACAACCTCTGTGGGGACATAAGTTCCTGGCCATTGGGGGATAACTTTGAAGCACGGGGACAATCTGTATTAGGGGCCAGGCTCCTATTTAGATGGACCCAATTACTGTCATTGAGATCTACTGGGCTAAAATCAGAAAAATAATAATAGTCATGATTTATTGAGTACTTACCTGGTTTATAAGCGCTGGGCTAAGCATTGCATACAAATTACTTTGTTTAGTCACAACAACTTTGTGAGGTGGTTTCTACTGTTATCCCCATTCATGTCAGGATAAGTTGTATGTCCAAGGTTAAACATCTAATAAGTTATAGAGTCGGGATCAAATCTGGTATATCTGACAGCAGAGTCCAAGCTGTTAGTTAACAGTGCTACTTTCCCTCCGAGCTCAGAAAAAAACTAGAAGTGCTGTTGATGAACCCTCTTCAAAAGGATTTGACTTCTACATTCTCTACATACTGTTCAGCTCAAATACTGAGTAAATGCACTGACACACAAATTAAAATTCTAGAGGACATCAGAACCTTCACAGTCCTGATAGACTCTGCCAAAGAGTATTGCAGCAACCAGGAGCAATCTAATGAGGAGGAACATATTTATTCTATCATCCAGAAATGGTCCCCAAGGATATAGAATGCAGAAACATTGGCGAAATGACCTACCATGCTCCCAGATACAGGGGAGTCCAAATTGCAGAGTTCTAGGCTTGCCCTGATAATGGTGATGTGGGGCTTGCCCTTGAAGTTCCAAGGAAGTCCTGCTAAGCCCCATTAGGATGACCTGTGTTTTGGATATTGACTTGTATAAACTGTTATCTCCATCTTGTGCTTCCCAGACTCCAGAACTGTAAGAAATAAACTCCTGTGGTTTATAAGCCACCATCTATGGTATTCTGTTGTAACAGCCTGAACTAAGACACTGCTACTCTGTTAATATTAAAGTAAATTTCCAGAGAAAAACTGTTCCCTAGTATGTATCCTAGTTTTGGATTCTACTGTCCAGCTTGTCCTCTACTCTCATTTCAAGATTAGTAACAGTTGGAACGTAGCACCTGGGCCTCAAGAGAAAAACTTCTCCTGCTGAGACCTTGTGGGCAGCACTATCAGCTCACTAAGCAGTCCCTGAAGAACCTGCCTTTGATTACTCACTATGCCCTCTCACCAAGAACAGTTTCGTAGCAGCTTATCCCCATTATTCCTTCCCATCAAGCCCTCCTACCCTAACTAAAAGTTGGTTAATACCTAAAGGTGCCATAGATCATTCAAGACGACCTGGAAGGTACTCTCTGCAAGGCAGTGAACAATTTAAATGTTGACTCGAGACAGACATCAGAGGAGACCAACCAATGGGTGATACCGTAGGCATCCCCCAGATATATAGACAGATCTGCCATTGACAAAAAGAACCATGCTCTAAGGAATTATTAAGAGTCCTAAAAGTCATCATTGCATTATTACCCTGGCATTCACTTATTGTTCTATTCCTGCCTCTGGTTATGCCTGAACTAGCATGATCTCCCATCCAAGTACTAACAAGGCCCGACCCTGCTTAGCTTCCGATATCAGACAAGATCGGGCACGTTCAGGGTGGTATGGCTGTAGACAAGAACCAGCATGATCTTACCACCTCTGTCATTGCTCATGCCAACATTTGCCACTCTGAAATTAGGAACCATCTGTATGGGGCAAAAAGTGACCAACTATTCTTGATGCCACCTTAACTCCAGTAACCAGTACACTTGGATGGGTATGGGCATTGGTCATGAGAAATACTTCCCGCTTCAAGGAGGCTCTAATTGCCACTGGGCCTTTAAATGCGAGGTGGACCATCTATGACCATGCCCTAGCTGGTCCACAAAAGCAAACTGCAAGCCCTAATATATTAGCTATTCTAGGAAATCACCCAGGAGCTTCCCCCCCGACCCTGCTCCAACTCTCATCCGATCACTGCCTCATCAGTGATTGGTTTCCTCTCTGGCATCATATTCCTGGTTCTGGCAATTTTTGTTAGCTGCCTTTGGCTTACTTGGATTTGACAGCCATTTGGATTCCACATTTTGTATTTTGGCACTTCTGCATGGTTTAGAACTTTTCTTGCTCCTTTGGCTTCAAAATCCTGCATTTCCTCCAGCAGAGGTGACTCAATCCATGACTTTCAGCCCTGCCACTCCTCCATGAACTAGTTTGATCTTTGGGAGGAAGGACTGGAAAGACTTTTAATAAGAAGATATGAAACATTTTTCAGAATTGGATGAAACAGTCTTTTGAAACAAAATTGAAAGTTATAGTCTCGATAATTAGCAAACATAAGCAGATTGTTATATCAATAAGTTAATTTGGCATGGTGTAGGAATACGTGGGTTTTGAAGTCATCTAATACATCCAGTGTAACCTTGGGAAGATGGATTGCTTGGCTGAAATTCTAAGTTAGTAAGATTGGGTAAGAATGTGTAGTTTTCCCATCTGTGAATGGAGATGAGGAGGCAGCTTACAGATGTATGACAGTGATGACCCTAAGGTTGGCATCATTTTGTCCAGCTTTATTATAATGTGCTGTTAGGAAGTTTTTAAAATTGAGGCAGCATTAGTATATAACATTATATAAGTTTTGTGTGTACAACATTAAGTTTGACTTCTGTATATATTATAGCATATTCACCATCAAAAGTTTAGTTTCCATCTGTCACCACATAGCTGATCCCCTTTACTCAATATAAAATAATAACATCAAATAACATGGGGAATAAAGAGGCAGATTGAAGGACAAAGAAATCACCAAATAGTGAGCCACTGAAGAGAGCTACCACCATTTCCCTCTGTACAAACAGCATGGAAATTGCCATTATATGTAGCATTTTACTAACATGATTTGTTATAGTTTGGCAAATTAGTAATGTTCTATGTTATTACTTTTTTTAAGTTTTTAGAGAATTTCCTATAAACCTCACTATGCTTTATTTACTTGGCTAATTTTTTTCTGTAGCTACTGCTGCTGCTGCTAGGGCACTTCAGTCGTGTCCAACTCTGTGAGACCCCCATCAGGCTCCTATACTTCTAATTATATAGAACAAGTTAATGGAAAGTAAGACTTAAATTAGGGCATGTGTAGATCACATAATGTTACTAGTATTTAAAGAATAAATATTGGGTTGGCAAACTAGTTCATTTGGGTTTTTCCATAATATGTTACAGAAAAACCAAAACAAATTTTTTGGCTAAGCCAAAAACTGGTAAATTCTATTCTGAAAGTACATCAGCCCTATATTTATCACAATGCTTCCTTAGATTATAAGCAACATGTACCACATAAGTGTTTTTATCCTTTTATTTCTCTATTTTAAAAAAAAGAGTCTCTATAAAAATAATTCATTTGAAAGTCTTTAATTAGGTATACATTTTATATCCAGTTCAAGTACTGGAATATGTACTCACAAGTATCTCTCTTTCACTCAGAAATACAGAAGCATCACTGTGGTGCAGCTATCAGAGTCAGGTGCAAAAACCTTGGGTGGAGCATACAAGCTAGAGTGTGGAATGACAGGGAATTATTAAGACGTGCTTTTGAGGAGTTCATAGTAGGAGAGAAGCCTGAATCATAAGTATGAAATTACAACACAGTGTGAAAAGCAAAATGGTAGGGGCATGTAGAAAGGGCTATGGGAGCAAAAGAACCCTTCCCAAAGGGGCTAGAGGGCATCTAGGGAAAAGGACATTTGAACTACATGTTCAGAAGTAAAAATTCAGCCATATGTAGACTCAAAATTCTTTCCGAAGTAGAATGATGGCTAAAGCTCTTTCCCATAATTCCTCTGATCGATGATCCACCTAAACATGTTATATGGCTTCTCTGTCACTACATGATTTCACTGTCTTCCTGTGTGTGTCGCTGCATTGGGGCTTCATGCACTCCAAGGGCATTTCACATGGCAACAAAAGAAAGAGCGGCAACTGAGGACCAAGGGCCTTGCTCGGGGATGTAGCTGTTATACGGAGCCCTCTTTGCAGTCACATGATCCTTGTTTCTTCCTATAACATGGGAGAGTCTTTCTTTTTAGGATTCAGCGGCTCAACAGGTTTGGAAGGATTTGGTAAGGGGATGCCTCCTTGAGTTCTATTGCTTGGAGAAGACAGGAAATTAAGCAAGTCAAATGGCAAAGGTAAAACCACTGTGGAAGGTTTCTCTGTGGACAAGGATTGAAGGGTGTGCAGGTACCGAAGCTGAGCAGCGGCTGGAGTGCCTGATAGAATCTCCGCTGCCATCCTCAGGGACTCGGAGGCGGCCTTCTCCCCTTCTGCAGCAATCATCTAGACAAGGGATGCGAGGAAAAACAATGTGTGATTTTTCTTCTTTGCTCCATGAAGGTTTTAATCCTACTTAGGGTGATTCAACAAACAAGCACTAGCATCTACTGTGGGACAGGTGCTGCTAAGCACAGGGGAGCAGACTGCCTTTTTTCTTAAGATCTTGATCTAGGGAGAGAGAGACACTGTTGATTGTAATGGGCTTTCCAGGTGGCACTAGTGGTAAAGGATCCACCTGGAAGTGCAGAAGATGCAAGAGGCTCAGGTTCAAATCCCCTAGACGAGGAATGGTAACCAACTCCAGTATTTTTGCCTGAAAAATTCCATGGGCAGAGGAGCCTGGTGGACTACCATCCATGGGGTCACAAAGAATTCATTGTAACTTGGTGCAGAATTTGTTAAGAGCTATGACAAGTAGAGATGAAGTGTTAGGGGAATTACTATGTCTGGTGGGCCTTGGAAGAGTAGTAGGGTTTTGCCATTTTAGAGGAAAGGTTGGCCAGCATTCCAGGCAAAGACATGCAATCCTGAAAGAATGACTCCCAACTCAGGTTAGCATTTCAGAAGAAAAAGCACGAAAAAGGTCACCACCCAAATGTCCCCTTAAAGTGAGCAAAGGGCACTAGACTCAGAGATCTAGAAGCTGCTCTGCCCAGAGGACTGCCTTCCTCCCCATCTTTGTCCACCAATGCTCCAAAGTTATCCACCCTCTTGGTAGATGGATACCATCCTTACCTGCTTTCTGTTCTTTAAGGGGAAATCTGCCTCCCCTCCAGCCCTCATTTTCCTCTTCCTGACTCCCTTCCCACCCACACCCAATCCTCTGGTAGCCACATCTTCTCACTGGCACGCCTGAGTAGAGGCCATGCATAGCTCAGCCTCCCCTGGGCTCTAGAGATGAGGGAAGTGTGCTCTGACATGGTTGCACAGAGCTAAGGATACAGGCCTGGGTGTCATTAACCTAGAGGGGACCGGTGACGGATGAGAGATGCCATGCTAGAGAAGAGGAATGGAGTTTGGGGAGATACCTTGGAAAGAGAGTGAAGGCAAGACTCAGGGAGGAGGAGGTCACTGTTACCAATAGCATTAGAGAGAGGGTGTAACAGGGAAAGAGATGTTGCACTGGTCAGTTAGAAGGCTGTGAGCATGCCCAAGGAGAACAATTTTAATAGTGTGGTATGTGCACAAGCCAGATTCCCCCCAGTGCCTGGATGGATAGGTGAGGAGTAAAGGGGAAATGTTCTCCATGAGGAGGCTTTATTTTGCATTTTCTGGAGCTCCTCTGATGCTCCTCCACTGTGCGGGAGGATGGCATGCTCAGGGCTGGCTCACCCGCACTTTGGCTTGTCTTTGGGCTTCAGCTTCCACTGCCAATGAGTGTTGCAGCCCGGCCGGCAGGCGCACATCCTTACTGAAAGAGAAAGCGGATGGGTAGGTGAGTGTGCAGGGCAGCTTTAGCAGCCGGAGCTTTCCGACAAACCTACCACCTTCTCTACGCTCGGTTCACGATATACAGTGGATTCTGATTAAGCAGAGTGCGCCGCCCTAGACCTCTGCACAGACAGTGGGCAGAGAAGAGGGGCTTAAGCATCAGTGCCTCCAATGCGGATTTTTATTATCACTGATGCTGTAGTAGAGCTGTGGTTTTCTCTTTACAAGTAAAGCAAATTTTGTGTTGCTGTATTGGGTTGGCCCAGAAGTTCATTCGGGTTTTTCCATAGCATCTTACAGAAAATGTAAATGAACTTTTTGGCCCACACAACACTATGATAATTTTCCCACTTAAAGTTTAATCTGAATTCTAGCTATTAAATCTAAATAATGACAACAGCCTTGAAGAGCCATGCTATTAATAACGAGGGAAGTCATCTAAGTTGACAAAAGAGGACTGAATCAAAAAGGGTAGAACTGACCAAGTACTTAATCTACTGCATAAAACATACAAAATTGGATTTTTTTCCCCTGATGGTAACTATAAAAAGTACATAGAAAACAACTTAGCAGTTCCTCAGAAAGTTAAATATAGAGTTACCAGATGATCCAGTAATTTCACACCTACATATATACCCAAGAAAAGTGAAAACATGTTCACATATCAACTTGCACATGAATGTTCATTGCGGCCTGATTCATAATGCCCCAAAGTGGAAGCAACCCAAATGTCCATCAACTGAGAGTAGATCAACAAAGCGTGGCATAGCCAGTCACACAATGGCATATTATTCAACTGTAAAAAGGAATGAAACACTGATTCATGCTATACCATGGAGGGACACGGAAAACATTATGGTGAGTGAAGGAAGCCAGACACAAAAGGCCACAGATTGTGTGATTATGTTTATATTAAATTTTTAGAATAGCCAAATCTAGAGAGACAGAGAGGAGTCAGTGGTTGTCAGGGGCTGGGGGTTGAGGCAGAAATGAAGAGTTCCTGCTTAATGGACACAGGTTTTCTTTTGGAGATGATAAAAATCTTCTGGAATTATATGGTAGTGGTGGTTTGTGTCTGTGAATATACTAAAAACCACTGAGTTTCAATTTTAAATGGTTAAAAATGATGAGTTTTATGTTATGTGAATTTTACCTTAGAAAATGTTTAAATCCATAGAAAATACGACAGTTATTTACCCAGATGTTCATAGTGGTTGTGTTATAGTTATAATATGCAAATTTTTCTTTCTTCCAAATTTATGCTAATATAGACGTCTACAGTACTCATTCAATGAAAATAATTTTTCAAATAGAAGTTTTTAAATAAAATCAAAATATTTCCCTTCATCGTATTGTTCTTCCTGGTTAATTTCCTACCCACATTTCTGTTCTCTCCACTTTGATTCCCCAAATACAGGTCACTGCATCCAAGGCAACCTGTGGAAGGAAGAGTTGAGACGTCAGTGGGAACCTCTGGTTGCACGGATGGCCACTGCACTGAGAAAGCACATTTCTTCTGAAAGGACATTATGTCCTTCCCTTTTTCATTTTAACATTATGAGGCCTTGCAAAACACTGTTTAGTTTGCACAGTGCCACTCAACAAGTCAGAGAAGGCAATGGCACCCCACTCCAGTACTCTTGCCTGGAAAATCCCATGGAAGGAGGAGCCTGGTAGGCTGCAGTCCATGGGGTCGCTAGGAGTTGGACACGACTGAGCAACTTCACTTTCACTTTTCACTTTCATGCATTGGAGAAGGAAATGGCAACCCACTCCAGTGTTCTTGCCTGGAGAATCCCAGGGACAGGGGAGCCTGGTGGGCTGCTGTCTCTGGGGTCGCACAGAGTTGGACACGACTGAAGTGACTTATCAGCAGCAGCAACTCAACAAGTACTTGTGGAATTAAAGATGGTGTGGTAGGCTGACTAATGGGTCCTAAAGACATCTCTGGAACCTGTGAATGTCACCCTAAAAGAAACTCTGCAGATGCAATATAAGTTCAAGGTTCTTAAAATGAAGGCCTTATCCTGGATCTTCCCAGTGGGCCCAAAAAGCAACTGCAAGGGTCCTCATAAGAGGGAAGCCTGGTTGGGGTGGGGGACATCTGGCTACAGAGGAGGAGAAAGTGATGTGATGGTGCAAACAGAGGCTGGAGTGCTGTGATTTGAAGACAGAGGAAGGGGCCATGATCTAAAGAATGCAGGCGGCCACCCAACGCTGAAAAGGGCAAGGAAATGGATTCTCCTCTCCAAACCTCCAGAAGGAACCAGCCCCTGCTGACACCTTGACTCTGGCCCAGTGAGATGTGTTTTGGACTTCTGGCCTTGAAACCATAAGATAAAACTGGTGGTGATTTATGGTATTTTGTTACAAAAGCTATAAGAAATAATAGAGATGGTATGTTTGTTAAATTTGCTCTAAAATACATTTATTACTGGGGCTTCCCAGGTGGTGCTAGTGGTAAAGAACTCGCCTGTCAATGTGGAGACGTGAGAGATGTAGGTTCGATCCCTGGGTCAGGAAGATCCCCTGGAGAAGGGCATGGCAACCCACTCTAGTATTTTTGCCTGGAGAATCCCATGGACAGAGGAGTCTGGCGGGCTATAGTCTGTAGGGTCGCAAAGAGTTGGACACAACTGAAGCAACTTAGCACACAGCACATTTGTTAAATTTGTTCTAAAATGCAGTTAGAGAACCAATATTTTTAGTCTCTCTCTCATAGGATATTCTCTCCCATATAATATTCATTTATGGGAGCTTTCACTTCCTGTTGGTGGCACCCGTCTCCCCTACCTCCCCATCCCAGGAGTGGGAAGAGAGGGGCAGGCATGGAGGAATAGGTGGGCCATACTCTTTTTCCTTTTTAACTTATTTCTGATGATTTCTTGGGGACTAGATAGTTAGCTTAGTACACTGGGAACCCTGAGAAGACTAATTTGAGGGGTTGATGAGAGGAAGAAATGTTGAAAAAGACTTCACAGAGGAGGTGGCATCTTAAAGAACAATACAATTTTGCCGGTGGGGAAAAGGGAAGTATTTGGTGCAGTGCTGTGCTGTGCTTAGTCGCTCAGCCATGTCCAACTCTGCAGGAACAACCCAAGAGGAGGCATGGAAGCATAGTCACTGAATGCTGGAGAAACACTCGCCTAGAATATCAGACACACCAGAGGAAAGACGGCAAAGCTGAGGCTACAACAGTTGGGTCATTTATTCACTCATCCAAAAACCCAGGATCTGGCTACTGTGTAAGAGCCCAGGACCAAGTACTGAGGGCAAAAAGATGAATAAAATATGACCACTGACAGAATGGAGTTCAAGGTCTAGGGAAACAAATGTGTAAATACATAAATTATAATTCAGCATAACAAGGGCAAGCTGGAATGTCAAGCATCTGGACCTTATCCATTATCCCTTGAGGAGGGATAAACAGAAAGAGAGGGATGAAAGGAGGATAGAGGGAAGCACACAAGAGTGGTTTTTAAATTCCAGAGCAGCAACTTCTGCGTGTCTTCTTGTTCTAACTTTCTCTCTTTGCAGCTTTTCTTATTTCCTGAATTCTTCCATTTTCACTAGGATGCTAATCCCAGTTTTATCAGTGATGAATTGGATAAGCCACAAATATTCGGACACCTCATTGTCTGAGCTGTGTCTGCCTCATCAAGAATAATTATTATCAGTGCCTTCAATCCTTTGCTGCTTCTGTAGGAGGTCTTCCTTTATCTAGACTTGATCGTAACCTCCTAACTCAGTTCAGGGCCTGGGCGCCTCTTGGCCTCAATGACAGCCTCCATCGCTGATGGTAATTACCACTTGACTGGCCGGCTACCTAGAATGCTGCTCTCTTCTCATCTCTCTTCTGAACACCTCTGCCAACTTGTCTTGGTAAGAATCGTAGACACCCACCCTGGTTGTGAGCGAAGTTGCTGAGCTTGCTCTCTGCGGGGCTAGATGCTGCTGCTTGTGAGGCAGTTCTTGTTTTTCTCTCTTTTCGCCCCAACTCAATCAAATCTGGATCATTGATTGGGTAATTAACCACTTAAAGGTCTGTGATATTTTGCCTCTTTTAACCTGATAAAGTTTTTCAGTCTTTATCATTATTTAACTTTGCTTGTTTCCCCAACTAGACTGTAAGGTCCCCAGATTCATTCCTTATCATCTTTTTATCCCACCAACCCCTCCTTCCAGCCACTGAGTGAGAAGGGTGAGAAGAAAAAGTGTGGCAATGACTGACTAATCGCACAGATGGGTGACTAGGACCGGTTCAGGGACTGATTGGCAACCTCTTAACTGTCAGCTCCTTTCGGGACTGTACCTTTAACAGTGAATGCATGGCACGTGGAAGATTCAGTAAATGGTCAACGAAGAAAGGAATAAAAGGCAAAGCAATATTTCAACATACTTGGTGTTAAACTCATCTAAGTACCTTTACATCTTGAGCAATGTTCTTCCTCTCAAGAAGAATTTCTGTGAGGGATCGATGTGCTAGGAGACGCTTCATGGTGGTTTGCACAAGGAATTGGACAGCTTTGGACACATGAGCAAGACTGTTTAGGAGAAGAGAGGCATTTTCCATGCGATAGTAGCAGATGGCATCTATCTCCATCACAAACATGTCTTTGGTTACAATCTAAGCAGAAAAAAAAATTTTGGATTACAGGCCTGATTCTTGGGCTTCTTTCCCACATAAGGATAGAGGGGTTAAATATGTCCAAAGGGTATTTTCTCAGAGAAAGATAATAGTAAGAAAAAAAAAAAAGAGTAGTTGGCTCAGTCTTTAATCAAATAGACATTGAAAAAAAATATGGAGTTTGTATTAAATATACTAAACAACTCAATTTAAAGGAATCCTGTTACAAATCCTTTTGTAGAAAAATCAGGAATAATTCTCTTATATGAAAACATCCAGTTGATTGTATATCAGGTCTTTTAAAACTGATGCCAAAAAAACCTGCTAAAAGAGCAACACATTCTGGGAAACCAGTACTCACGTGTATTGAGTGTATATTTAGAGGGCAGTTTGTGATACGTATCAAAAGCCCTAAGAGATGTATGTGTACAACATTTCCTTTTTTAGACAAAAGGATATATTTTCAGGATTTAACTGTAAAGATGTGATTCACAGTATTGCTTATTGTAAGAAAAAATGAGAAATAGAGAATTCCCTGGCAGTCCAGTGGTTAGGACTTGGCGCTTTCATTGCTGGAGGTCTGGATTCAATTCCTGGTCTGAGAACTGAGATCCCATATCCCATGCAGTGCCTGTGTGCTTAGTCATGTCCGACTCTTTGCGACCCTTTGGACTGTAGCCCTCCAGGCTCCTGTGTCCATGGGGTTTTCCAGGCAAGAATACTGGAGCGGGTTGCCATTTCCTTCTCCAGGGGATCTTTCTGATCCAGGGATTGAACCCACATCTTCTGTGTCTCCTGCATTGCAGGTGGATTCTTTACCCACTGAGCCATCAGGGAAGCCCATGCCATGCACTGCAGCAGCCAAAAAAGTTTAGAAATAATATCAACAATGGGGAATTAGTTGAGTAAATTCCAGTTATTAAACTCAATCAGTTAAGTAAATTAATTGAGTAAAATCCACATAATGAAATGCTGTGTGTCTATTTAAAACAGAGGTAGAAACATAGCTAATATGGTAACAGTATATTTTTGAGTGAAAAAGGATAGGTGACCAAATAGTATGTATGGTATGATTGATATATATGATGTATATATGATATGTATGTATATATATATATATATACACACACACTTGTCTGAAAGTATAACCACATATATAGAAAAGTTTGAAGGATACATTCCAAAATATCAACTCTGTGGGTAACAGGATTAGGTGTATGTTTTATTCCTTTTTTACATTTTGTTATCTAAAATAAGCCTTTTAAACAAATATTATTTTTATTCACATTTCTGTTTGCCAGAAGAAAGAATGAGAAAGAACCTCAAACTGAAAGTAGGAGACCTTTTAGGAAAGGCTTATAAATCAGAATCAGTAACAGGAAAGTCTAGATGTAAACTCAACATTTAACTTTTAATTGTGGTAAAATGAACAGAACATCAAATTCACCATCTTAACCATTTTGACATGCACAATTCAGTAGGATTAAGTACATTCACACTGTTGAGCAACAAGCATCCAGAACCCTTTTCATCCTGCAACACTGAAACCCACTGAACACCTGTCAGTTCTCTCCTCCCCCAGTCCCCACAACCATCCTTCACTTTCTGTTGCTTTTTTTTCACTCCTCGAGGTTCCTCATACAGAAGGAATCACACAGTATTTGTCTTTTTGTGACTGGCTGATTTCACTTAGCATAATTTTCCCAAGGTTCATCCATGTTGTAGTGTGTGCCAGAATTTCATTCCTTTTTAAGGCTGATTATTATTCCATTGCCAGTATATGCCACATTTTGTTTATTCAGCCATTGATGGGCACATGGATTGCTGCCACCTTTGTGGCTATTGTGAAAAACTGATGCTATGCACCCAGGTATATAAGCATCTTTTCAATTAGCCTGCTTTCAATTCTTTGGAGTCTATATACCCAAAAGTAGAATTGGTAGATTATATGGTAATTCTATTTTTAATTTTTGAGTAACTGTTTTCTACAGTAGCTGCACCATTTTACATTCCCACCAACAGTATACAAGCGTTCCAATTTCTCTACATCTTTGCCAACACATTATTTTGTTTTTTTCTTAATAATTGCCATCCTAATAGATGTGAGGTGGTATCTCATTGTGTTTTTTATTTGCATTTCTCTAATGATTTTAGTGATGCAGAGCATCTTTTCACATGTTTATTGGCTATTTAAATATCATCTTTGGAGAAATATGTCCATTCAAGTCAAAGTATATACAATATATCATATATCGAGGGCAATCTTCTTTACTCAGTCATTCAATTTGAATATTAATCTTATCTAGAGAATATCATAACAGCAACATCCAGATGTATTTGACCAAATTATTGGGTACCATGCCTTAGTCAGGTTGACACATAAAATTAACTATCACTAAGGCCTTTGTCCTGGAGAAGGAAATGGCAACCCACTCCAGTGTTCTTGCCTGGAGAATTCCAGGGACAGAGGAGCCTGGTGGGCTGCTGTCTATGGGGTTGCACAGAGTTAGACACGACTGAAGTGACTTAACAACAACAAGGACTTTGTCCATTTTACTTGGATTGTTTGCTTACTTGTTGAGTTAAGGTTTAATATATTTTGGATATTAACCTCTTATAAGAGATATTTGCAATTTTTCCCCATTCTATAAGTTGCCTTTTCATTCTGCTGATTGTGTCCTTTGATGTATCAGAGTTTTAAATTTTGATGTAGTCTCTCTCTCTCTCTCTCTCTCTTTTTCCCTGCTTTTGAGCAAGGATAGTCATTTTCTTCTAGGCCAGAATTGGTAGAGTGCTTAGCCAGGAAAAATGTAGACAGAAAGCAAAATCCCCCACTTGACTTACCTCATGAAAGGGTATCTCCAAGGTTTGGAGACGAAGGTCAACCTTGTGGTAGGTATCCAGGCAGGGCAAAAAGAAGAAAAGGCCTAGAAGGGGGTGGGGAGGGGATAAGGGAAGTGACAGGTGAATAGCTGGCATGGAGGCTGTTTGGGGTTCACTTTTTTGGTGTCAGGTTGATGCTGCATCACTTTTCTTAGCCTCCATGGTCTATGCATGGACCATCGGGCCATCACACCTCCATCCTGTGTTGTGTTTTTTGTTGCTAAGTTTACCAAATAATTTGTTGTTCCATGGGGGACATGTTTAAGGGTAAAAGGAAAGGACTACACCAGGACAACAGGCATAATCAGGGATTATACCCAGTAAAATGGGCTGTATGGTCAGCTTGGTCATGGTGCTGACCTGTGCAGATCTTGGGTTACACATCTGTCTCCTTCACCAGATTTAAACTCTCTAACACGAGTGTCTTATGCATTATTGTTAGCGTTAGTACCGAACTAATGGTGCTCTGTACAAAACTAGTTTTTCAATCCATGTGTGTACCAAGGTGACAAACTTTAGAGCCAGCAACCTCCATGTGGTATTTCTTATACTGGGAGTCCCAGAGGTAATCAGAACAACAGCATAGCGATACCAGCCTCTGGTTGGCTAGTTAGTCCTCACCCACCCAGTATAATGTGTAGGGTGCCTGACCATAGGTCCTAACCTACTTCCTACTCCAGCCAATCTGGCCCTGGCCTATGGCTCTCTGCATCCACTCTCTTTTGGTCGCTAGTGACCTGGTAGTAATGCTCTCTGAAGAATTTCTTAATAACCGGTGTTACAAATAACAGACTGAAAAATGAAGATATCATGAGTCAAGTTACTTCATGTAGTCTGAGGGCCATATTGCAAATAAACATGAATTGATGAAATTGGCAAGTCTCTTGTGGGGGGTGGTGTGTAAAGAAGATTGTTCTTACCAGGGCCTTTGGCTCGTCCAGGAAGCAGATGTCCCAGTCGGAATATAATTACTCTCTCATACTCCTGTACAACCTAAAGGGAAATGTAATACTTTTGAATTACTCTAAGAGAAAAAAATGAAGTCTTCAAAAGACCTTGGCATGACAGTGATTATAAGTATCAGAAATTTCCTTTAAAAAAATTTCCCTTAAAACTTACATTTTCAAAATACATAGGAACCAATGAAAAAGTATAGTGGCCATGTTAATTTTTGAGCTTGTGGACAGAATTTTGATTAAGGACTCATGATTGTCTAAAAAATAATTGCTTCCACCAAATCAAAGGAATCACAGCATATTTAATCTTATATTTTTGCTGTGACTGATGCATTAATAGCTTTTACATGAATCTCTTATTAGCTACATACAAACTTTATGGCAGACATGCAGGTGCTCAGATCACCCTTCAAGAAGAGCCTGCTATATGTTGTCTGTAGGTGACACACTTTCTAGTCAAAAACACAAACAGGTTGAAAGTAAAAGGATAGAAAAAACTACACCACACAGAGTAACCAAAAAATAGCAGGAATGACCACACTGATATCTGACAAAATGGAGTTTAAAACCAACACACCAAAATGTTACTAGTGATAAAGAGGGACATTGTGCAATGGTAAAAGTGTCAATGCATTAGGAAAGTATAACAACAGTAAACATGTATGTACCTAAAAATAGAGCTCCAGAATATATAAGGCAAAAACCAAAAGAAGATAAAAATAGATAATTCAACAGTAATTGTTAGAGACTTTACTATCCCACTTTCAATTGTGGGTAAAAGAACTAGACGCAAGGTCAACAAAGAAAGAAAAGATTTCAACAACACCATAAGTGAACTAGACCTGACAGATATCTATGCATAATTCCACTCAACAATAGACGAGTACATATTCTTTTCGTGAAAACATGGAACATCTCCAGGATAGACCATGTGGTAGGCCATTTAAGAAAACCTCAATAAATTTAGAAGGATTGAAACCATACAAAGTATATTCTCCTCTAACAATGAAATGAAATTAGAAATCAATAACAAAAGGATATTTGGGAAATTAAATCACACACTCTAACCAACAGGTCAAAGAATTTATCACAAAAGGAACTGAAAAACACTTTGAGATGAATGAAAACAAAACCTCAAGATACCAAAATGAATGGGATGAAACTAAAGCAATGCTTAGAGGAAAATTTATAGCTGTAAATATCTATAATAAATGAGAAGAAATATCTCAAAATAATACACTAATTTTTTGATGCTAGAAACAGAAACACAAACTAAACCCAAAGTAAGCAAAAAGAAAAAAGATTATAGTGGAAATAAATGCAATAGAAAATAGAAAAACGTTAGAGAATATTAATTGAAACCATAGTTGGACCCAAAGAACCATAGTTGGTTCTTTGAAAAGTTCAACAAAATTGACAAATATTTAGCTAGAATGACCAAGAAAAAAGAGAAGATTAAAATGTTGAAATCAGGAGCCAAAGAGGAATGACAGAGACATCACTACTATCCTTATAGAAATAAAAAAGATTATAGATGAAAATACTATGAACAACTATACACCAATAAATTAGATAACAAGTAAAATAAACAAATTCCTAAAGAGTCATAAACTACCAAAACTGATTCAAGAAGGAAAAATAAAAGTGAAAAAGACCCAGAATTAAAAGATTGAATTAGTAGTTTAAAAATTTCCAACAAAGAAAAGTCCAGGGCCAGATGACCTCACTGGTAAATTCTGCCCAACATTTAAAGAGGAATTATTAGCAGTTCTTCACAAATTCTCCCACCTCATTCTCTGAGGCCAGGATTACCCTGATACCAAAACAAGACAGAGACATCACAAGAAAGGAAAACTATAGACCAATATCTCTCATGAATATAAATGTAAAACTCCTTAACAAGAATAACAAGCAACCTGACTCCAATAACATATTAAAAGGTTTATACACTCTAACCAAATGGGACTTATCCTAGGAATATATAGTTGATTTAACACCCAAAATTCAATGAATACAATATACCACATTAGGAGAATAAAGAGCAAATATCATGTCATCGTCTCAATGGGTGAAGAAAAGGCATTTGACAAAATCCAACACTCTTATGAAGATGCAGGAGAAGAACAGGGGGAAGGAGAGCTTGCGTGAAATTGGCAACAGCCTCAGCAGCATCTGCAGCCTTCCCGCCAAACACACGCTCTTCTTGGCCACTCTGGCCAGTGACTAAGAATGGCAGGGACACAAGGGCCTGGCCATTTCTGTCCATTGTGAGACTCATCTCCGAGGCAAACTTCGCTCAGGAGTTCCCTTTCAGTAGGTCCAAGACTTTCTTGAAGGTGTCCCCCAGTCTGAGGCTCCTTCTGTCCAATCCTTCCTTCCCCTTCTCAGATCACAAGTGTTAGATCTGCCTCATTCGCGGAAGGCTTTCCCTTCCCTACTTCTCTCTCAATCTTTCTTACAATGTCTCCCCACAAATCCGTTGCACTTCTAATTCCATCTTGGTACGTTCTTCCTGAACTGACACAAGTCTTCATTTACTTCAGGGACAGCTTCAGACACATGTAAAACCACCTGTGTGTGCATGCCAAGTTGCTTCAGTCGTGTCTCGTGATCCTATGGACTGTTGCCTGCCAGGCTCCACTGTCCATGGGATTCTATAGGCAAGAATACTGGAGTGGGTTGCCATGCCCTCCTCCAGGGGACCTTCTGGCCTCAGGGATGGAACCTTCACCTCTTACCTCTCCTGGTGCCTGGTATTGGTAGGCAGGAGGAGAAGGCAATGGCACCCCACTCCAGTACTTTTGCCTGGAAAATCCCATGGACGGAGGAGCCCGGTAGGCTGCAGTCCATGGGGTCGCTAGAGTCGGACAGGACTGAGCGACTTCACTTTCACTTTTCCCTTTCATGCATTGGAGAAGGAAATGGCAGCCCACTCCAGTGTTCTTGCCTGGAGAATCCCAGGGACGGGGAAGCCTGGCGGGCTGCCGTCTCTGGGGTCACACAGAGTCGGACACGACTGAAGCGACTCAGCAGCAGCAGCAGGTTCTTTACCACTAGTGCCACCTATGGGCCCAAGATGTTTGTCATTCGTGATCTCTTGAAGCTGCCTGAGGTTTCCTGGATGTGTTAATAATAGGCATCCTGACCTATTCTGGGCTGGCCTTTGTGTTAGCATAGAGTGTAGATCAACTGGATATAGGTCCTGTCTTGAAGGGGCTCTCAGTCTAATGGCAGAGATTGAAGTGAGTGAAAGTCGCTCAGTCCTGTCCGATTCTTTTCAAAGAAGAAAGAAAGTCAAGTCGCTCAGTCGTGTCCGACTCTTTGCAACCCCATGGACTGTAGCCTACCAGGCTCCTCCGTCCATGGGATTTTCCAGGCAAGAATACAGGAGTGGGTTGCCATTTCCTTCTCCAGGGCATCTTCCCCACCCAGGGACTGAAACCGGGTCTCCCGCATTGTAGGCAAACGCTTTACTGTCTGAGCCACCAGGGAAGTCCAACTCTGCAACCCCATGGCCTATACAGTCCGTGGAATTCTCTAGGCCAGAATACTGGAATGGGTAGCTGTTCCCTTCTCCAAGGGATCTTCCCAACACAGGGATCAAACCCAGGTCTCCCTCATTGCAGGTGGATTCTTAACCAGCTGAGCCACCAGGGAAGCCCAAGAATACTGATGTGGACTGGGTATCCACAAACATTATACTTGTGGTAATTGCTAGAATGGATGAGAAAGGTGGGGGAGATGTGAGCACAAGGAAGGGAATGACAGTCTAGAGGAGTCAGGGAAAGCTTCTCGATTCTCTTTGAGCAGGTATAAACGAGTAACAGCTTTTCTGCAAAGTGAGTGGGAGTGACCGCATTCCTTGCAGAGCAGACAGCAAGTATCAAAACACAGAAATGAGAGTGGACATGGGGTGGCGAGTGAGAGACATCAGGGAATTACTTGTTAGGTCCTCATGGAATCTCACCTTTATGCAGAACCAGATAGAAAAAGGGAAGGTCACGATGATGAAGAGCAGGGATGTGAGGACAAGAAGCCACTCACAGGCCCCTAAACTGGAAGACTTGGTACCTTGAAAAAAGAAAAAGAAAAATTATATTGGAACTTCACCACATTTACTGACTAGCACCTCTAGCTCAGTCCTTGATATTAGGGTCGGATCAGTTTGTAGACTTTGCTGGACAGTTTGTAGAATGAGCTGAACATCAGTGTGGTCATTTCCCAGAGCCTGTCTGTGCGACGGGCTTTGGGGGCCGACGGAAGGTGGAATAGGCTCCTGGGAAGGCAGCGGTGGGCACCCTGCAACAAGCACAGCATCTGGACGTGTGGTCTGGGCTCCAGTTCTGGTGCCACCATTTTCTGTTCAGATGGCCTTAGCAAGGCACACAACCTCTCAGTTTCCTCATCTATTCAAGGAAATACTTTCATCACCTGACTATTTCATAATAACTGTCTCATGGGATATTTCATATCTGGCATAAGGATGAAATGACATATACACACACAAGCACTAAACTGTTTTTTTGTGTGTGTGTATGTGTGTGTGGTGTTGTTATTTGAAGTGATTCAAAACACATGTGTCCAGAGGTTTATCTTCCCTGAAATTACAACCCCATCTATCACTTGCCCCAATAACTGAAATTTCTGCATGAGAGCCCCTTCTTGTTTTCTTTTTAAGTTGCTTTTTGTTTTGTTTTTTTTGGCTGCAACCCACAGCTTGTGGGATCTTAGATCCCCCTGACCAGGGACAGAACCAGGGACCCCACAGGGCAAGTTCCAACTCGTAACCACTAGAGTGCCAGAGAATTCCTGGGAGCCCCTTCTTTGGGTAAAGGTGTGGATCTTTAGACAATCTCTGAAAATCACCTTTGTGGGGTAATATTAGCCCATCTGTGCCTATAAAAAGGTGATAAGGAACTGGAGTACAGACCATCCAGGTTGCTTGAGTGATAAATGAAATGGTATTTATATCAGGGAAAGTTCATCTCAAAAACACAAGCTTCTTAGGGCCTTGTCTTATTTACACTGTGTCCCAGGACTAGAGTAGTGCCTGAAACATACATTCAGCAAATAATTCTTGAATGTAGAAAGGAAGGCGAAATGGATAGTGAAAATGATTTAAATGCAATAGTTACAGAAATCTCAAGAATTTTAATCTTTAGGTACTAGAATATTGGCCAAAGGGACACTATTTGTCAGTTTAAAAAAATCTCATAGAGAACTAGAAGGTGACTAAAGATTACAAATGGTAAGAAGCCTATTTTTAAGAGAAGGGATAGAAACGGATAACTAATTAGTGGGCCTGAAAATTTTATTTCCATGCTGGGAAAGTAACTGGAAAGGTCATCACCAAACTGATGTGCAGATTAATTGAAGAGGGCAGATAAACAAGATGCATCAGCACAAAACTAAGCTCAGTGCTAAATGCCAATCTGTGGTGGTTCCCAAATGGTGTCCCACAGAACACTAATCCCACAGGGTGCCCCACAGATCAAGAGTTCCCAGAATAAATGAGTTTAGAAAATACTGTGTAGTGTTCCCCTCCTGGAGCTCCCAACAGTCATGGGCATGCTGAAGCTAGGAGAATCCCTTCAGCAAAGAAGCCTTCTTAACTTTGTTTAACCTAGTATTTCCCAAAATTTGACCAGGTGATATTTTCTCCAAACGAATTCATGTTCCATAGAATTTATTTCTCATGCAACCTGTTTGGGGAGAGATGACTCTATCAGCATCACATTGGTTTTTACAATATTCTTTCCTGAGAGCAATAGTAGTGTTCTTGCCATGTTTAAAATAATATTTCATTTGCCAGTGATAAGCATGGTAAGTAAAAATAAATAAATGCACATACAGACAAAATTTACATTTTGTAAGTGAAGAAAGCCCTCAAAATTCCTTCATATAATAGGTAGAAAACTAATATCTATACCCAAATATAACTTAGAAGTTTTACTAACAAAGTATTTTTCTCTTAAAATGAGTTCCTTGAACATCCAGTTTGTTAGGTTTAAATGAAACATCACATGTTAAAGTCAAAAGAGCCTTTAGATATGCCTTAGTGCGAGAATCCCCAACATTTCAATGAAGTGAAGCTTCTTTTTGTTTCTCCCAGTCTTAGGTAGCCTGGTAGAAATGTGGTGCTACATGAGGAGGAGAGGGGGTATTGCTGTGTCTGCTCCCCTTTCCTCTGGGAACCACAGAAAGCTCCCAGTCAAGGACTCAGCAAGTGAGTCTCATCCTTAAGGTGACTCATCCCCTACTTGGGGGGCCTCGAGCTCTAGTGACTTTATAGCTGAACAGACGGAATGAGGCCCACAGTGTGAAGCTACTGGCCCAAGGCCACCGCTAGCTGGTGGCAGTGCTGGAACCATGACCAGAAATCAGGCAGAGCACGCTGCAAGGATGGGCTTTTCAATAAGACTTATTCTGAGATTCTGGCTTCTCTAGTTTCCACCTGTAGGTCTTGGGCAATAACAATTTCTCAGCATTTTTTCTTATCTGTGCCATAGGAATGATACTACTCAGTAAAGCACCTAGCTTGTGCCTGGCACAAAGTAAGGGGTCCAAAAAATGGAGCTCCCTTCTTTTCCTACCCCACCCATATGATCTGAAGCACAAGACTTACCAGATCTCTAACCTCAGCATTAATGTAGCAGTGAATCCAATAACCCTTTAATAATCAGAAATTTCTGATCCATGAAAAGGCATCAGGTAGGAAAAACAGCCTTAACATGGTCAACATAAACCACAGCCCAACTGCTGGAATCTTTCTCAAGTCATAGCTTTCAATGCTACAGCATATGGGGCAGTGCCGCTGGCTGGGAAATGTTAAAATTTCGTAGTCAGCAGAATGTAGTATAACACTATTCCTTATTTACCTTCCTTTAGAGTTAAACCTCCTTCATCCTATAATTAAGATAGTGAGTTTTTGCTTCATTCATTATAAGATGGATTGAAGTCAGGGACTTCCCTGGTGGTCCAGTAGTTAAGATTCCACCTTCCACTTCAGGAGGCATGAGGTCAGCTCCTGGTCAGGGAACTAAGGTTCCACACGCCACAGGGTGTGGCCAAAAATTAAATTAAAAAAAAAAAAAAAAAAAAGGATTGGAAGCAGATAAATTTGTTCCTAACAGTTGTTTCACCTGCAGAAGCCAAAGAGACGCTTTTCCCTGTGATTCTCTCCCTTTGGTCTAACTTGCCTCTTTTAGCTTGCAAAGATTCTGCTCTGAGCATTTATATTATATGTATATTCTTTCCAGGCTTTGTGTAAGATACGCACTTTGAGTGTTTATCTTAGCTCATTTTAATGTTTATGTTAGCTCATTTTATCCTCACAATTACCCTCTGTGGTGGGTACTGTTGGTATCCCCATTTGATAGATGGGTAAGGCTCTGCCTATGATCAAATGGTTAGTTGAGATCTGGCTTTTCTGTACTTGGCTGTCTCTACTTTTTAGAAAGACCGATCAGCACAAAGAAAGTGTAAAATGCTTTTAGGTTAAGTCTGATGAAGAGCCGAGAATAAGCTACAAACTACCCTGAATCATCAGCTCCTGCATTTCTTTAACTAGGAGCCCACATACTCTTCCAGACACAGGAGCAGCTGCGAGGTTCCTTTGGCATGTTGGTCCCCAACCTGGACCACACTCCCTCCCACCTCCCAGCCGTGGCTGACCCCTGCCATCAATGGTATTTGGTGGATGTTATTTGTATTTCTTCTGATGCATTTTGGTCTTCACCACTGGTGGGTCAGCGGGTCCTAACTCGCTTTCATTTCCTGGGAATCTGAGCAGGTCCAGCCGGCTGCTCTTACCTCTGTAGCTCTCAGGGAGGTGACTCGTTGCACCCTAACTGACATTTCTTGGGTACCACTTGGAAAGACCGCACCCTCTCCCGGGGCCTCAGCCTGCCCGCTGTACCTTCCTCGGGCCGCTCGCTCTCCAGCAGCGCCACCACTTCGGTGCCCTCTTCGCCAGAGCCCCGGACTTCATCCACGTCCACCACAGTGGCTGCCGGCGCTCGGGGCTCGCCCGGGCTCCCTGCCCGCCCGAGGGCCGGCTGCTCCGGCTCGGCATCCCGGCGCCCGCGGCCTCGGCCGCCCCTGTCTGTCTTCGCCCTTTTGCTCTCCTTGTGCGAGGAGCCGCTGCCTCTCCTGTGGGCGTCTCTGGAGGAGCTGCGAGCCCTCTTCTCCATCCTCAGAGCGACCCGGCCCGGGAGTGCGGTTCCTGCGGCGTCTCTTGGCAGTGATGCAGGCGCATCCCTGGGGGAGAATATAATGACCGTGAGCGGGGGCGGGACACCAGAGGTGTGCGGGCGGGGCCCTGCTCAAGGTGAAACCCGACAGCTGTTTCTCAGAGGAACCGGGGTCCGGGCGCGCCGCCCTTGAGACTCGGTGCCACCTTCAGCATTGAGTTTGTGTGAGAGCCCGTGTGCCAGGTTAAAACGTTTTAAAATGTGTTTCTAGAGACGAACATTTGAACTGAAATATCACGCAGGCCCGCAAACTGCTGAAGGTGTGATGGCACTTTGCTTTACGATTTGTTAATATTGTATGAATTAGAATATGTGGTCCCCGCGTAAGGCTAGAGAGATTAAGGGACAGAAAAGGTTGTCCAATGAGGGTAACTTTAAGGTAAAATTAGAAACTTCTCTGCAAGCACCACCCCTCCCCCCACCTCTCCCTTAAGATCTTCTCAAGGCTATCTTTCCTCTCCTAATTTACTTTATGTCCTGGCCCTACTCTTTCTGCCGAAATTCACAGGTAAAGGTGTTGGCTGACTACTCCTGGGAAGATTCACATTTTAAAAGGGGCGAAGTGGGTGGGAGTGGGTGGGGGTGAGGAAAATTCTCCCAGACCTCTACTTACACTCACACATGCTCTCTTATTTATATTTCTTTTTTACTAATTTATTATTTTACTAATGCTTAAGCCTGCTGATGTTGCTTCTTGAAGAATCAGAGGAGCAGGGATCTGATTTAACTTTTTTAGGGAAAGGGCTACTTTTGTTTTTGGCTAAACCCTGTTCCCATTCTTCCTTCATGAAGGCAAGAGTTTTGCTTTTTTAAGCCTTACTGGCCATCTCCACTCAGCAGTACCCTGGCAGTACCCTGGGGTAGCTGCCCCACCTGCATCTGAGGAATTTGAAACATTGAATGGATCTATTTCTTTTTTATTCTCTATTAATAATTTCTCACTGAATAGGAGGTTGTTCTGGATAACCAAACTCAAGATTTATGATTCTACTCAAATAGTTCATTACAGTACGGTACAGATAATGATCACTTAGTTTTAATTTTCCAATATTTATTGAGTTCACATAGTGATAGCTTTTTTTCTTTCTCAAAAACTTTATTAAAGAATGAGGACTGGGAGACTTTCCTGGTAAGTGGGTAAGACTCCATGTTTCCAAAGCAAGGACTGCAGTTTCTGAAGTAACTTAAATTGACTCTGGAAAAACCATTCCATTATTTTCTTCCATATATTCTGAGTTAGGTCACTGGGAATATAATAATTAAAAGATTTGTAAAAAAGTCAAATAGATTTATTTTTTACTGTCTAAACCTGAATATTGTGTGGACTACATAGGGAGAGTAAATGTTTCTTTTCAAGTGCCTGACTCAGTATTTTTTCCCCATAACAGTATACTGAAAAAATTTTTGAAGTTGCATTTGGCCCAAAGGGGGAAAAATATGATTATTTAGTATTCATTACAAATTAATAGTTGCTATTAAACATAGCTAGTTTATCATCTTTAAAGATTTTCCTATTTGCAAAAGCATGAAACTGTAGCATTTATTAATTTTTTCTCATCTTTTGTTTCTGTTATGTATTAATTTGACCTAGAGTCCTAGCTGTAGACTCTTAAACTAAAATTGTACCTCAATTTTTGAACCAAGAATTGGTGGGATATCTGGCCAAATTACATTCTCAAAGCTGTACCTTCTCCCCCAATAAGATTTCTTGTAGGAGAAAAATTGATGAGAAAAAGCCATATTTGTTGCAGCCCATGTTGGGTACTTGTTCTCAGTCTCCTCTGCTGTTATATAATCACTACTTCATTTTCTGTATCCATTTATAACACTAACACAAGCATCTGCTTATATCACAAGGCTCTTTGGATTATGAATGACAATGACAATATCTGAGAAAGGGGGTAACATTCCATGTTAAAAAAGTCAACAGCTGAGTGCTGAGGTAGCAGCACTAGTCTCTAGCTGGCTGGCCTCATCTCTTCTTAAAATGATGATGCTGTTTTCTTTTAGATTCCTTTTTAATTGAAAGTGTGTCAGTCATCCCTTTGCTGAAAATATATGTGCACAGCTTTATCTCTTAATACATTAGCCCTTGTTTGGGTTTGTTATGAGCCTGACCTCTGTGGGAATGGAGTTATCAGGAGAGGGAGAGGACCAATTAAACTTGCTGGCTTTGAGTTTGTTTCTAAGACAAAGGTCATGAAAGATTTCAAGGCTTTCTAAGTTAATATACTTATTCTCATTTAGCAGCTTGAAATTTTATATCTATAATTAAGAGTGAATATTTATACATCTTATTTAATGGAAAAGTTGGAATTCATTATCACTAGATAAAATTGCAAATACTTTAAAGCTGGAAGAAACTACAGGGACTTAAATTTAACTTTGTCAATTTGTAGGTGGCAGAGAAACCAACCAGGAGGGCACAGTAGTGGTCTAGGAAAGCGATGCTGATGAGAGCTGGCTTTGGCAGTGGGGATGGCTTAGATTTATTTCTGAGGTAGAGAAATAGCAGAATTTAGTGACTGCATGGAGTTATGAAGGGGGTAGTGGGGGTGAGGGGATAGAAGACTCGAGAGATTTTTACCTTTATAGGTTGAGCAGTTGGTAAATAACTGCAGGCATCTCTGTTAGACCCACTTCCTCTCATTACTCTGCTCTCAAGTGTTTCAAGTTCTGGCCGCCTTTGCCTGGAGAGGCAGTTGTCTACTTGTTAGGTGTAGGTAAGACTGCCTGGACTTTTCTCTCATGAATTCACTTCACAGATACATAGTCAACGCTTACCGTATTGCTCACCTCTGAGAATGTAAAGCTAAGCCATGTTCTTGAGAAACAGAGTCTAACAGGGAGAAACATATGTAAACATACAGGTGTGATAAAGTGTGTATGTTACGACAGAAGGATCTACAGCAGGGTTTCTCGGCCTCAGCGCTGTTGACCTTTTGGACCAGATAACTGTTGCAGGGGACTTTCCTATGCAAGATCTTTAGCAGCATCTCTGGCCTCTACCCACCACAAGATGCCAGTAGTACCAATCCTGAGACATTGTCAAGTGTCCCAAAGGGACAAAATTGCTCCCGGTGGGAACCACAGATATCTATATGTTACCATGGGGACCCAAAGGAGGGGACAAGTAATCCTGAGTAAAGTCAGAGAAAACCTAGATTAAGCCATATTAAGAGGCGGGCAGGTGATTCTCAGAGGGCTTCAAGAACTGGGCCTTCCAGCAGATCAAACGACTACATGAAATTCCTAATCAAGGGTTTTTGATAAGCTTTAAATATTTTTTACCATGGATGAGAAATGTGTTCACTCAATTTTTAAAAAAGATTTATTTTATTTATGGCTGTGCTGGATCTTGGTGGCTGCCCACAGGCTTTCTCTAGTTGCAGCGATCCCTGGCTACTTTCCAGTTGCAGTGGGCAGGCTCATTGTAATGGTTTCTCTTCTTTCGGAGTATGGTACAAGTGGATTTCAAATTCAACCAAACTTTTTCCAAACCAGTATTTCAAAATAAAGATAAAACTTCAGGCATGGAATTGGCCGCAAGGGCTGACGCCCGCTGCGCAGGAACCCCCACCTCGCTCCCGGCCCTTCGTGGGCCTAGTTTTAAGCTGCGCAGCCTCCTTGCGAACCGGAAGCGCTTCGTCTGGCGCTCCTGAACTCAGAAAACTGGCGGCACCCAGCTTCTTGCAGCAGATTCAGTGAGTGTCTGGCTCTTACCTTCCTTCCTGGAGGCCTGTGAGCATGCCAGCTGACCCCACTTGGTCGCCTTCTGAAAAGTCTGGGTGGAGTCTTTTGACCGGAGGGGTCCCCAGCATCTCCTTCCCCTCTAACCCTCAAGCTACCCTTACGGGCTGAGAAAATCAATCCGATAGACCGCACACCAGTAATCTATTCAGGACAATGAATCGGGGTGGGGGTAGGGTAGGAACTGCAGTTCTCACTGCGGCCATCAGAATCACTTCGGGGCTTCCCTGGTAGCTCAGCTGGTAAAGAATCTACTTGTAATACAGGAGACCCCTGTCCCATAACCTGGGTCGGGAACATCCCCTGGAGAGAGGATAGGCTACACACTCCAATGTTCTTGGGCTTCCCTGATGACTCAGACGGTAAAAAATCCGCCTGCAATGCGGGAGACCTAGGTTTCTGGGAACCCATTCCTGGGTTGGGAAGATCCCCTGGAGGAGGGCATGGCAACCCACTCCAGTATTCTTGCCTGAAGAATCCCCATGGCAGAAGGAGCCTGGTCGGCTCTAATTCATGGGGTCACAAAAAGTCGGACACAACTGAGCGTCTAAGCGCAGCACAGAATCACCTGGAGGGTAATTAAACTGCGTTGTCGGGCTCTTCCTGCCCCTTCCCCAGGTTCTAGTTGAGCAAGTCGGGGGTTGGGTCTGATGATTTGTAACAAGTTTCTAGATTGTTTTGATGCTCTGGAACTACAAGTCGGGAATCCCTAGCTTAGAGGTTAAACAAAGTGTTTTCTAAATACTCTGTTTAAAGCAGCCCCTTCTCACTCCGGCTTACCCTGGTTTATTTTTCTTAAGTTATCGTTACTTGACGTTTTATATATTTATCTGCTTTTTGTTTGTCCTTAGTTAGGTCCAGGAGAACAGAACTTTGTCTTGCTCTTGTAGTTTCATATTTTAGTAGTGCCTGGCACATGGTAGGAACTAGAAAATCTGTGTTATTTGAATGAACATGCGTTTTGGAAGGCATGAGTCAAAGCTGAACGTGTGAGAGTGAAAAAGGTCACTCAGGAAGAGGGGGAAGACTGAAAAGGAGAAGCCAAGGACAGACCCTGGTAGGTGTGGACATTTAATGGAAAAACAGAAATAGGAAATAAGGGCAGAAACCTAGGTGCCAAGCTCAAAGAAGCAGCATTATAGACACCCAGAGAGGAGAGATTTTCAGAAAGGGAGGGGACACAGAGAGGAAGCAGTCACCTACCATGGAAAGATTGAAAAGTTCTTAGGATTTGTCAGATTTGTCATTGGTGGTTTTGATAAAACTAAGATGTTCAGAGTAGCAGGCTGAGTGCTTTGGATTGAGTAGGGAATGGTGGATGAAAAAGTGGGGAAAAGTGAGCGTGGACTGTTTATTCAAGGATTTGGCCAAGAAGGAATGGCTGGAGGATGTCCGAAAGAAAGTGTTTCTTTCTCTGTCTCTCCCTCTCTCTGTGTGTGTCTTTGGGAGTCAGAGCCAAGTCATTTTCTAGTGGTGAGGCAGGAATATGTAAAAAAGTTTAATAGGGATGGCAAAGGTTTAGCATAATTGCTGTGAGGAATAGAATTGAACAGACATCAAATGGCCCCAAGTTGGGCATAATGTTAAACTTTGGGAGGTTGGAATGCTGCCCAAGTTCTATCATGAGCTTCTAACTCACCTCCTCCTTCACGGACAGTGTTTTCAAAAGATTCTCTCATACTTGTCATGGGGCATATATTAAAGCTTCAGAAGCTTAAAACACACATACACACACCACCACACAAAACTCGTTATTGGCTGTTTTTTAAGGTAGGAATGCTGGTAGGAGCAGCTGCAATGGAAATATACTCCCAGATACAGGCAGGGGATGGGAGGAGACCAGGTGGAGACAGTTAATTAATAGAAGAAAAGTGCGCTCTGGTCATCATAATGGGCAGGATGGAAAACACATTGGTCTGACTCACAGAGTTGTCTGGTTGTGGTAATTAATTGTAGGGTCCCAGGGATGAAATCAACAAACAACTCACTAAGTCTTTTTGATTTGTGTAATTACAAAAGCAAACAAACCAACAAAACACAGTTCTAGGTCTGGGGAACAGAGGACTCTGAATGAGAAACATGACTTGTCAGTTCTGTTCCAAGAACTAAATCAGATTCCAGGAGTGTAGCCTAAATATTCTTAAAGAAGGATGCTGCTGAAACACTGTACCTAAGTACTGCAAACCTTTTCTCTAGCCTTTCCCCAAAGGCCTTGGAACCCCTTATGGATAAATGTTCTGGCAAACAGGAGGAACTCAAACTTCTTAGTACCTGTCACTAATTTCAAAAGAACACAAATATCACTGTGTGCTATCAACATTCTGAGAATATAGGGGTTAGGTGATAAATGAATTAAATTCTGGTCCAAGTTCACCTTTGGGCAGGGCTAGTAGGACTGTGAATTCATCCTGTGGTTAGTACCCTACTCGCCAAGTGAATAGCTGGAGTAGGTAATCTTAGCAACTGACAGAATTCTTACATGGGCACCTTCACTCATTGAGTAAGGGCTATTCTGGTAGAAAATGCCAAGTCAAGTGCCAAAATAGAACATCAAAAGCATTACTACATACCTGCAGAGTGTCTCCATCAAAGGCAAGAAAGATGCTAAGGTGATGGTTCCCACCTCATTCCAGTTTAGCCACTACATAAGTCTGACAGTTTTCAGAGAATGACAGTCCATTATAAACCCAAGCAAGTGATGACTTCAAGTGTAGCTTAACTCTTCCAAATGGGGTCCCCTTATTGAAGCAACTCAGCCCCTGACACTCAGGTTGCAGTTATTGATCTGAGATTTAGCTCCAGAATATCTTGGTAAAAATCTCTTATTTTCACATTATGCACCAATAACTTTCTAGATTCGATCAAGAGTTTTGTTTTTACTGCCTATCACTTTTTTATATCCTCGTTCATTTCTGTCAGTTTCTTCAGTTTAAAGTGGGAATCATAATTGTACTTTTTCAGATTGTTAAAATTTGATAATCTACGTTAAGAGCATGTAGTAAGTGCACCATATGTTACCTATAACAGTGAAAATCAGGGATATGGTTTTTCAATTCATTGTTCATTTTGCTCTCAGGTTGTTTAGTGAGATGGTAAATTTTCAGAATTTTCAGGTGTTCCATTTAAATGCTGATTTGGCTAGGGTAAGGATTTCAGTTTCAGCTTTAAAGACATTGCTCCATTGAGAAATCCAATTGCAATATAATTTCCATCGCTTTCTAGGTAACCTATTTCTATATAAAAGCTCTTCTCTTTCTTCTGGATGTTGTCTAGCATGGGATCTTAAGTTTATTAGTCATCCTAAGGACCCAGTGGAACCATTTAATCTGAAAATTTGTAATTTTCTTCAAATCTGAGACATCCAACCCTCACCACCGTTCTGTTGTTTGTGTAATACCTGTCATTCAGATGTTGGAGTAGTATCCAGCTGGATCCATTCTTTATGTTTCATCACTTTCCTTTTAGTTAATTTGCTATTTAGCCCTGTCCGTTTTGCTATAAACCAGCCCACAAATCTTTTCTGTGTTTCTGAGATTACTCAGTATTCTTGGTTCATTGATGGAACATTTTGTTCCTTAGAGCTTTTGTCTTAATGTCGTGGGATTTTAGGTCAAAGTAGATGTGTGTGCTCTGGTTTCTTTCTTGACTCATCCTCGGTTATCTTTTGGTTTTCTTGTTCCTTTAATTAGATTGTATATTTTAAGGTAAAAGTCTTCATACTCTGCCTTTCTAGTCTATACCTCTTAAACTACCATTATCTGGTTTTCAAGGCCCTTATACAACTGGCTTATTCCACCTATCCAGTAAAATACACCCCAGGTTATTTCCTCAAATACATCTTCTTCTTTAGTTTCCCAGCGCTTTTATCTCCAGTGAAGTTCTCCACTCATTCAGGAATCCCTTGTTGCCCCACCCATTCCGCTCTGCTGGGAGCTGCATCTATCTAGCTCAGGAGCGCTTCTCCACCAAGCATCAGAATTGCCTGAAGTTTCCTCCAATAGACCCAGACCTGCTAGAATCAGAGTATCTGCTGATCAGACCCGAGCATCTTTTTCACTTCTTAAAGAAGGTCCACGGGCGACTGAGAGGCACACCTAGGCTAAGAACCTCACAGCCTCCTTCTCCTCCGGCCTAGAGGTGTTTGGAGGGGTTCTTGTGCGCGCTGCCTCACCTCGTGCCTCCCAAGCACGTCACAAGAAGTAGGCGCCGGCCATCCCAGAAGCTGCCTGGGAGGTGACCTAGGCGGCCCCAGGACTGGGACCGAACCCAGGCCAGATTCCGGAGCCACCAGTCCTACCTAACCGTCCCACCGGCCGTGAGCCCTCGGGGCCGGAACGCGGCGCCCGGAGCGCACCTCGCGGGCCCTCAGGCACTAGTGCGCAGGCGCGCAGGCCGCCTCACAGCTGCGGGTCTGTGGCTGGTAGTTCGTGTGCACCTTTGACGTTGCCAGGCCCGCAACGGCAGCGGCAGCGGCAGCGCCAGGGTGAGGGGCGGCCGGGCAGGGTCGGGCAGCTGAAGGGTGCTCCGCCTGCTTCCCGCCCCACTACCTCTTTTACCCAGGGCCGTGGGCAGTCCCCTTGAGGGACTTTGGGAGGTAGGGTTGGGAGAGGTCAACACCCCGCGCCCAAGCCGAGCACAGTTGGGAGAGGGCGGGCAACGACAAGGTGGTTGACTTGGAAGACAACGCGGGGAGCCTCTCCGTAGGTTTGGGCTCTGGAGAAAGTTTGCCGTCTGAGCGTGATTCCGCGGAGCCCAGTGCTCGCGCTGCGGAGGAAGGCGTGCAGCGTTTGCCTCCTTCCCAGTCCTGGTTCCGGAAGAGTGGGCGAGAGAGTCTCTGATACGAAGTCTACAGTGTAGAGTGAGATCTAGGACAAGCAGAGTTAAGGCTTCACCAAAAAAAACGAGCCAGGAACTTAAACTTTTCACACGTTAGGTCGCGGCAGGGATTTCTTGAGGCACACTTGGGTTAATCATCACAGATTGGGATTTAGACTTTGGATTATATAGGAGCTTTCCCAAACCCAAGTTTCAGAGCACCCTCGTGGTATTGTTTCTGCCTCGTTTACCTTTAAAAGCCGCATCTCGGTTGTTAATATTCCACTTTGGGCCATTTTAAACTTTTTATTATTATTTTTCCTCTTGGGTTTGCCTGCTTTTCTTCATGAGCAACGATTCTGTCTTAAATCTTGTAGGTGCAATGTCTGAACAAGAGCGTATACAGGAATGCCTGAGGAAGGAAATAAGGTCACTTCTCATTTCCACCAAAGATGGTTTGACCCCACAGCAGTTGGAAAAGGAGTACCTTTTGATGGTTGGCAACCATTTACCGCTCCGAATCCTTGGGTATCGGTCCACAATGGAGCTGGTGTTGGATATGCCTGATGTTGTTAGTGTCTGCCCCTGTGGGGATGGTACTGTAATACTGAAAGGTAGGTTTAAGATTTGGAGGTCTATGAACTTTGTAATAATAATCACTTGGTAAAGAATTGCTCTAGCTCTGCAAGTATCCTGCATTCCAGGCAGGGGATTTTACTTTCTTGAGGGAGAAGAGAGATCATAGGCACCTTTGAGGTTGTGGGCAGAGTTAGATCTTTAACACAATCAGGAAGCCCTCCCCAGAATGCTGTGCTTTCACAAAAACTACGTTTTGCGTATGATTTCATGTTTTAACATCTTATGTCAGGAGAAACTTAAACAAGGGGACTTTTAAATTATGGAATCTTGTTTTAAATTTCATGAAGCACAAAAACATCATTGTAGGGAAGTTTATTGTTCATCTCTAGAGTTTCAGATCTTTCAGGAGTTAATTAGTAGCAGTGTTAACCAGTTGGGTTCCACTGTTCTCCGTCCTCCAGTAGAGAAGCTAACAAGCTGTTGTCTAAAATGCAAGAAATGGAGTAACCAGGGATTCATGTTTATCGTGCCACCTAGATACAAAGCTCCTTGGAGAGCAAAAAATTATATAACCACAGGTGCAAAGAATGAAGAAGGGAGTCAGTTTTCACCTAAATATGATTTCTTTTTTTTTCTTCACACCTCCTTAGCCATCCCAGATGAGTCCACCAAAGGAATAGCAAATTTAGTTGCAAAACAGAAGAGCAACCATAAGGTTCGAAACTCTGTGCAGAAGGGAAGGGCCAGTGTTTGCTCTGGTCCCAGCTCTCGCCGGCGAGTACCTTACCGAGGAAGGGTGCCCCCTATTCTTCCAGCTGTTGTGAAGAGTGAGTTGAAAGATCTCTTGGCGTTATCTCCTGTTCTCCTTTCTGATTTTGAAAATGCATTTGCCAATCGATTTGGACGATCATTCCAGTATGTGCAGTATGGCTTCCTCTCTATGTTCGAAGTGCTGAATGCTGCTTCAGATGTTATTTCTGTGGAGCAGACCAGAGCAGGTTCTTTGTTGACGCTGAAGAAGAGTGTATCAGAGGAAAAGCAGAGAGGATGGCCTGCAGGTAAGCACATTAGCACAAGTAACCATACTGCAGATCAGCAAATTTTGGAGCTGTTGTACATATGTGTATATATGTATACATGCAATGGCTAAGCTCCATTAGTTTGTTGAAGTTGAATCATGGCTCTACCACTTGATAGCCGTGTTATCTCAGGCGAGTTACTTAAAATGGCTAAGCCTTTAGTCCCCTCATCTCTATAATAGGAATAATTATACTTGGCTCTTGGAGTCATACTGAGGATTAAATGAGACAAGATCTGTAAACTGCCTGGCTACTATTATGAAAACATAAGATCAGCTCTCTCTGGAGTGCTGTAAATGAACATCAGTTATGTGTGTTCAGGTAAAGAAGATATAGTATAGAAAATTAAAAGTTTAAAAAAATAATACTGATCTGTGGCATTTGCTATCTGATCTTGGCTATCACTGAATCTTTGATACCCTAGCAGGCATTTGTATTAATTTATGTAGTGTAATGATAACCACCGTATTTGTATAGCATTTTACCTTGGATTCTCATACTATAGACAGGTTGGGTGAGTAACTGTCTTACAGATCAGAAAGCTAAAACTCAAGAAAGTTGAATGACTTTTCAAAAATTTCATGGCTAGAAAAGTGGTACAGCTAAAGTTAGGTACTGAACTCTTATTACTGCTCATTCAGTGCTTTGTGTACCCAATTACTGTCTCTCTTAAAGGCTCAGAAGACTAATATGATTATTGATATAATGTCTCTCTAGACCCTTGACAGTATAGAATCCATTCACTCACTGCCTATTCGGGGAACTCTATGCCCATTTCAGTGATTTTTCTTTTTCTCAAAATTTGTGTTTTTAGATTAATATATAAAAATCATGAAACTATCATGAATTTATAAACCAATATTTAAATTGTGATGGGAAGTGTAATTTGACAAGGATATGGTAGGGGGTTTACAGGTTCTAGTCAAGGAAGACTATGGGGGCCACTGAGTGTTTTGTGTCTAAACCTCAACGGCATCAGTATTCTTTTTTTAAAAAATTTTTGGCTGTCCCATGCCATTTGTGGGATCTCTGTTCCATGACCAGGGATGGAACCCAGACCACAGCTGTGAAAAGTGCTGAATCCTAACCACTAGGCCACCTGGGAACTCCCTGTGTCAGTATTCGTGAGGTGCTTAAACTTTGGGAGAGTAACTCATGCTATTCAACTTATATGAATTTGAGTTGTATAAAGCAGTTTGACAATTTAATGAATTGTAGAGGGTGGATATTCCTTCCCAGTGAATGAATTGTTGATTTTCTCCACCCATAGTCCGTTATTCCTCATCAGGATATCTTGGAAGTAATTTTTTTCTCTTGTCAGCTTGATTTTAGGGTAAAGAAAGAGCTAGGCCTTGCTGGGGTTCAGTTATCTTTCATGTTTTTTAACAATATACCTTTCTCCTGTGGTGTTTCCCTACCTACTAATCTTGAAGAAAAGAATCTAAACTCTAGGATAACATCCTTTATTCTGTAGCTTTTCATTCTCCACCTCTCCCCTCATAACCACTAGATGGTTATCCAGTTTGAAAAGCATAATTCAAGCAGATTCTTTATTTGAAGACTTAATGGTCTCCTAAACAAGATACAGCTTTTTTGATTTTTACCTATTGAGTCTTGCCTCTGTAATGATTTTCAGGTGTCCTTAAGTAGAGTTTTAGAAACCCCCAATCTTTCAGTAACACCTTATTATCTCTTGGTTTTGTTCTGTAGATGACTAATCATTTCCATTGTATGTAAAGTTTATTGGCGTACTATGAAAATGCAAGCTGACTTTTTAGTTCTAAGGGCCTAACCTCTACATATAGCCACTAGAAAATAAACTAGAAATTGGTAGTGATAATTTTTCTCTCCTCTTCTTTTATTCACAAAAGGTAAGATTTTCACCCAGCCTTTTAGAATGAAGCAACAAGGGTCATATCCCATAGGCTTCCCAGTAGCAAAGGCATGCTTTTCACAACCCACTTCAAACATGGAACCACCAAAGCAAATACTGGGCATGGAAAGGAATTCTAGATCAAATGTAATGGAGACTTCAAGGCTGAATCACAGTGAAAAATTAAACCAGGTAAGATGTCTGAGTTTGGAGCTGTAAATACACCAAAACTGTCTGTAAATTTAGTGGTTATTACTTAACTCTCATGGAAAAATTGCCCTTTTGAAATTCAAGTCATTCACTTATTTCAGATTTAACTTAAGCATTTTCTGTGGCTTTGTGGTTTAGTAAGAAGTGAGACCTGGCAGTGAGAAAAGAGTACAATTTTATCAACTCCTTGGTTTCTACTATTTTCTGCAGATGATTCCCAAATCTGTATCTCTAGTTCCATCTTCTCATCAAAGTTATAGAAGCATATTTGCAACTTACCTCATGAGTATCTTCACCTGAATGTTGGCCCTGACACTGCAGTCCTGGTAATGTGACTGTAATGCTGAAGGACTTTGAGTAAAAACTATTAGAGTAGAACCAACAAAAACCCAGTTAAGTTTGCAAGATGAACAAGTAGAGCTCAAAATAAGGTCATGGAAATTAAAGACATAAAAGTGCCTTATTTCTACACGTAACTTTTACATGTAAAGTTTTCCTAGCACCATTTATTGAAGAGACTGTCTTTCCAGCATTGTATAGTCTTGCCTCTTTTGTCATAGATTAATTAACCACAGTTGAATGGGCTTATTTCTGGGTTTTCTATCCTGTTCCATTGAGCTATATTTCTATTAATATTCTTGTGCCAGTATCATACTGTTTTGATGACTGTAGCTTTGTAGTATAGCCTGAAGTCAGGGAGCCTGATTCTTCCAGCTACATTTTTCTTTCTCAAGATTGCTTTGGCTATTTGGGGGTCTTTTGTGTCTCCATACACATTTTGAGATTTTTTTGGTTCTTGTTCTGTGGAAAATGCCATTAGTAATTTGATAGGGATTACATTGAATCTGTAGCTTGCCTTGGGCATTACAGTCATTTTGACAATATTGATTCTTGCAATCCATGAATGTGGTGTATCTTTCCACTTGTGTGTATCATCTTTTATTTCTTTCATCAGTATCTTAATAGTTTTTGGAGTACAGATCTTTTGTCTCCTTAGGTAGGTTTATTCCTAGGTATTTTACTCTTTTTTCATGCAGTGGTCAATGGAATTGTTTCTTGAATTTCTCTTTGTGATCTTTTGTTGTTAGTATATAGAAATGCAATAGATTTCTGTGTATTAATTTTGTAACCTGCAACTTTACCAAATTCATTGATGAGTTCTAGTAGTTTTCTGGTAGATCTTTAGTATCTTCTATGTGTAGTATCATGTCATCTGCAAACAGTGACCATTTAACTTCTTCTTCCCCAGTTTGGATTCCCTTTACTTCTTTTTCTTCTCTGATTGCCGTAACTAGGACTTCCAAAACTATGTTGACTAAAAGTGGTAAGAGTTGACATCCTGGTCTTGTTCCTGATCTTAGAGGGAATGCTTTCAGCTTTTCATCATTAACTATAATGCTAACTGTAGGTTTGTCATATATGGCCTGTATTATGTTGAGGTATGTTCCCTCTTTGCCCACTTTCTGAAAAGTTTCTATCTATAAATGGGTGCTGAATTTTTGTCATGTATACAATGGAATGACACTCAGCCATTAGAAAGAATGAAATAATGCCATTTGCAGCAACATGTATGGATATAGAGAGTGTCATATTGAGTAAAGTAAGTCAGAGAAGTATTGTATGACATCCCTTATATGTGGAATCTAAAAAGAAATGATACAAATGAACTTATTACAGAACAGAAACAGACTCACAGACTGAGCTTATGGTTGCCAGGAGGGGAGAATGGGGTAAAGGATACTTAGGGAATTTGGAATGGGCATGTACACACTGCTATATTGAAAATAGATCGCCAAGAAGGTCCACTGCATAGCACATGAAACTATTTTAATGTTATGTGGCAGCCTGGATGGAAGGGGAGTTTGGGGGACAATGGATACATGTAATGTGTATAACTGAGTCCTTCACGGTTCACTGGAAACTATCACAACATTGTTAATTTGCTATACCCCAATAAAAAAAATAATAAATAATAAAAAGTCCTTTTTTCTATAACTTTAAAAAATTAGCTTTAGTAACTTAATTTACATATAGTAAAATCTATCCATTGAAAATGTACAGCTTGAGTTTTAACATATGTATCTAGATGTGTAATTGCCATCAAAGTCAAGAAACAGCATTTCAGTCTTCCCCACAGAATTCCTTCATGCCACTTTGTAGTTGATCTCTTTCCCCAACTACAGCTACAGACAACCAATACTTACTATAATTTTGACTTTCCAAGAGTTTCATATGAATGGAATTAAATAATGCTTAACTTTTTGTGTCTAGTTTCTTTAACAGGATGCTTTTGAGATTCATCCAATATGTATCAGTAGTTTGTTCCTTTTTCTTATTGAGTATTGTTTCTCTGTATTGATAAACCTCAATTTATTTTCCATTCATCATTAGATATTTGGGTTGTTTGCTGTTTGAGGTATTATGAATAAAGCTGCTATGAACATTTACTTATACTTTGTGTGAACATTGACTTCATTTGTCTTGGGTCAGTACCTAAAAGTTAGATTGTTGGGTCAAACAGTAAGTTTAACTTTTAAGAAATTACCAAACTCTTTCCAAAGTGGCTGTACAGTTTTACTTTGTGAGCTATGTATAAGAGTTCCACTTGCATCTCTGTTAACATTTGGTATTATCAATTTAAAAAACAGTAGCCATTTAAGTGGGTGTATGGTAGTATCTCCAGTACCCTTGCCTGGAAAATCCCATGGATGGAGGGGCCTGGTAGGCTGCAGTCCATGGGGTCGCTAAGAGTTGGACATGACTGAGCGACTTCACTTTCACTTTTCACTTTCATGCATTGGAGGAGGAAATGGCAACCCACTCCAGTGTTCTTGCCTGGAGAATCCCAGGGACGGGGGAGCCTGGTGGACTGTCGTCTATGGGGTCGCACAGAGTCGGACACGACTGAAGTGGCTTAGCAGCAGCAGCAGCATGGTAGTATCTCATTATGGCTTTAACTGAAGTTTCTCTAGTGATGAATAATATTGGGTATATTTGCCCAGTGGCTCAGGGGTAAAGAATCCACCTGCAGTGCAGAAGATGCGGAAGACATGGATTCAATTCCAGGGTTGGGAAGATCCCCTGGAGGAGGGCAAGGCAACCCACTTCAGTCTTTTTGCTGGGAAAATCCCATGGATAAAGGAGCCTCACCAACTACAGTCAATGGGGTTGCAGAGAGTTGGACACAATTGAAGTAACTGAGCATACATGAACACACCATTTGTATATCTTCTTGGAAGTGTCTCTTCTATCTTTTGCTCATTCTTAAAAATCAAATTTTCTTTGTATTGAGTTGGAAGACACTGATTTTATAAGAAATATATATTTGGTCTTCATCCTTTTCTGGCACAGATCTCCTAAAACCTTTGGAAATTCCTAAGTAAAGAGAGCAATAAAGGTGGCTTTTGTTATTTTAATGAGGTGGCTTTTGGAAAGCACCTAAGAATTGCTAATTCTTAGTTAGGTTCGACCTGACTCCATTAGCAACCTAATGGAGTCAACTATGTAATTGGAAGGTTAGAACGCTTCAGTCCGGCTCTAAACCTCCTAGGAGCGTAGAAGAGTTGGAAATTAATTTCATTCATAGCCAGTGTTTAATCAGTCATGCTGATGTAACGATAACTCCATGAAAACCCCAGAGGGTTTGTAAAGCTTCTGGGTTGGTGAACATACAGAGATTTGGGGAGAGTGGCATGCTAGGAAAAGGCATGAAAATTCTGCACTCCTTCCCACATACCTTGCTCTCTGTATCTCTTCCATTTGACTTTTTCTTGAGTTATATATTTTTATTTATTTTTCATTCATTAACAAAACATATAATTGATGTATAACATTATATTAGCTTCATACAATAGGATTAAAACAGGATTAGATATATGTATGTATTGTGAAATGATCACAATAAGTGTAGTAAACATCCATTACCACACAGAGTTAAAATTTTTTTTCTTGTGGTGAGGACTTTTTAAGATTTACTCTCAGCAACTTTTAATTATAGAATGCAGTATTATTAATATACAGTTAATACCTATGTGTGTGTATATATATTTATATATAAAAGAAGTACCATGTTGTACATTACATCCCCAAGACTAATTAGTTTATAACTGGAAGTTTGTGTTTTTTGAGCACCTTTACCTCTTTTGCCCACCCCCTGCATGCTGCCTCTGGCAACCACCCATCTATCCTGTTTCTGTGAGTTTGGTTTTCTTTATTGTTTTTGTTGAACAGATATAACATGTAAGTAAGATCGTGCAATATGTGTCTGACTTGTTTTACTTAGCATAATGCCCTCAAGATTCATTCATTGTTATTACAAATTGTGGGATTTCCTCCTTGCTTTATGGCTAATACACATATTCCACAACTTCTTTATGTCTATCAATGAACACTTAAATTGTTTGTGTAAATGCTGCAGATAATATGGGTGTGCAGATATCTTTTTGAGTTGGTATTTTTGTTTCCTTCAGATAAATACCCAGAGGTTGCTGGATGATATGGTGCTTCTTTATACCATTTTGTATGGTATCTGCACCAATTTACATTCCCACCAACAGTGCACAAGGATTACTTTTTCTCTACATCTTCATCAGTACTTGTTATTTCTAGTCTTTTTAATAATAGTCATTCTACCAGGTGTTAGGTGATATTTCATTGTGGTTTGGTTTGCATTCCCTGTGTTAGTCCCTCAGTATCCAGCTCTGCGACCCTGTGGACTGTAGCCTGCTAGGCTCCTCTGTCCATGGAATTCTCCAGTTGAGAATACTGGAGTGGGTAGCCATTCCCTTCTCCAAGGGATCTTCCCAACCCAGGGATCGAACCCAGGTCTCCTGCATTGCAGGCAGATTCTTTACCATCTGAGCCACCAGGGAAGATGATTGTTTGTATCAAGCAGCCCCTTTTCATTTACTTGTTGGTTGTCTGTACATTTGGGGCGGGAGTAGGGGGGAATGTCTATTCAGATCCTCTGCTTATTTTTTCAGTTGAAGTTTTTAGGATTGTTTTTTTCTTTGATGGTGAGTTGTGGAAGTTCTTTTATATATTTTGGGCATTAATACCTTATCAAATATAAGATTTGCAAATATTTTCTCTCATTCATTTTTTGATAGTCTTTTTTGTGCCATAGGTTTTTAGTTTGATTATAGTCCTCCTTGTTTATTTTTGCTTTTGCTGCCTTTCCTTTCAGTGTCAAATCCAAAAAGTCATTTCTAAGACTGAGGACAGGAGCTTATCTAAGTTTTCTTCCAGGATTTTTATGGTTTCTGGTCTTACGTTCAGATTTTTAATTCACCTTGAGTTACTTTTTGTGTGTGGTGTGGAGTTCTGCCCTTTTATTGTTGTCATTGTTTAGTTGCTAACTCGTGTCCAACTTCCCTGTGACGTCCATGGACTGTAGCCCACTTGGCTCCTCTGTCCATGGGATTCTCCAGGCAGGAATACTGGAATGGGTTGTCATTTCTTTCTCTAATATCTTTTTATAATAAACCAGTAATCTAGTAATTGAAATGTTTCTCTGAGTTCTGTGATCCATTATAGCAAATTAAATTGAACCCAAGGAGAGGGTTATGGAAACCTTGTTTATAGCCACTGCTCAGGTGGCAGCCTGGACTTGGAATTGTCATCTAAAGTCAGAGGATGCCATGGGTGTTCAGTCTTGCAGAACTTGGCCATGGAATCTGAATGCTATCTCCAGTGTAAGAATTGAGTTGAATTGTAGGATACACAGCAAATAATAAGTCATTAGCAAAAAAACATAAAGCAATGTATACATTAAGATGATGTATTTAAAAATATATTCCAATATCAAATAGCAAAGTTCAACAATGGAAAACTGCAGTTAATTTTGCACTGACCTAATATATTTGGGTAGAGTGTTCTATAAATGTCAGTAAAGTTGGTTATAGCACCATTGAGGAATTCTTTATTTTTGCTGATGTTTTCCTAGTTTTTCCTTTAATTGCTGCAGGATCAGTGTTGAAATATTTAAATATAGTTGTGGATTTGTTTATTTTACTTTTTAGCCTTAGATATAAATCTGTTAGGTGCATATATATTGAGCTGGCCAAAAAGTTTATTCCATAGCATCTTATGGAACAACTTGAATGAACTATTTTAGTCAGTCCAATATTTAGGATTTATATGTGTCCTGATGAATTGCCCTATTTATCATTATGAAACACCCCTTTTTATTGTTCATAATATTCCTTGTTTTGAAGTTTACTTTGTTTTATATTGCCATGGTGATGCTAGCATTCTTTAGATGTTAACACTGTATATTTTTATATACTTTTATTTTTAACATACTTCTTTTATATTTCAAATGTGTTTCCTTAAGACAGTGTATGGTTATCTTGCTTTATTATTTACTCTGTCAGTCTCTGTAATTTAATGGGCATATTTATACCATGTATATTTAGTGATTTAAATCTGATTTTTGTGTTTTAAATCTGATTTTTGCAGGTTTTTCCCTATTCTTTCTTCTGGATTAATTTTTAAAAGTAAAAATTGTAGAGCAGTTTTAAGTTCTCAGCAAACTTGAGCAGAAAATACATCAGATCAGATCAGTCACTCAGTCGTGTCCAACTCTTTGCGACCCCATGAATCGCAGCACGCCGGGCCTCCCTGTCCATCATCAACTCCTGGAGTTCACTCAGACTCACATCCATCGAGTCAGTGATGCCATCCAGCCATCTCATCCTCTGTCGTCCCCTTCTCCTGCCCCCAATCCCTCCCAGCATCAGAGTCTTTTCCAATGAATGAGTCAACTCTTCGCATGAGGTGGCCAAAGGACTGGAGTTTCAGCTGTAGCATCATTCCTTCCAAAGAAATCCCAGGGCTGATCTCCTTCAGAATGGACTGGTTGGATCTCCTTGAAGTCCAAGGGACTCTCAAGAGTCTTCTCCAACACCACAGTTCAAAAGTATCAATTCTTCGGTGCTCAGCCTTCTTCACAGTCCAACTCTCACATCCATACATGACCACAGGAAAAACCATAGCCTTGACTAGATGAACTTTTGTTGGCAAAGTAATGTCTCTGCATATGGAGTCTCCATATTTTCACTGCCCCTACGTTCAGGCGGCGTCTCTCACTATACCATGAGCATCCTGCAGCAGAGTGATACCTTTGTTACAGTTGAACCTTACTGACACATAATAATCACCCAAAGTCTATAGTTTACATTAGGGTTCACTCCTGATACTGTAAATTCTGTGGATTTTGACATGTGTAATGACATATATCTACCATTGTAATATCACAGTATATAGTTCCACTGCCCCTCACATTCTCTGTGCTCTATCAGCTCTTCTCTTCCTCCTTTCTAGCCCATAGCAACCACCAATCTTTTTACTGTTTCTATAGTCCCGCCTTTTCCAGAATGTAATATAGTTGGAATCATACAGTATGTTGCCTTTTTATATTGCTTTCTTTCGTTTAATGATATGCATTTAAAGTTTCTCTGTGTGTTTTCATGACCTCTTAGCTCATTTCACTTTAGTGCTGAGTAGTAGTCCATTGTGTGCATATATTGCAGTTTATCCGTTTGCCTCCCGAAGGACATCTGGTTTGCTTTCAGGTTTTGGTTACGAATAAAGCTGCTGTAAACAGTCTGTGTGTAGTTTTGTGTGTAGACATAAATTTTCAGCTCCTTTGAGTTAATACCAAAGAGCCTGATGGCTTGATTATATGATGAGAGTTTAGTTTTGCAAGGAACTGCCAAACTGTCTTCCGAAGTGGCTATATCATCTTGCATTCCCACCAGTGTGAGAGTTCCTGTTGCTCCACATCCCCATCAGCATTTGGTGTTGTCAGTGTTTTGGATTTTGATCATTCTACTAGCTGTATTGGAGGAGGAAATGGCGACCCACTCCAGTATTCTTCCCTGGAGAATCCCATGGACAGAGGAGCCTGGTGGCCTGCAGTCCATGGGATTGCAAAGAGTTGGACACGACTGAACAACTGATATACACTAGCTGTGTGGTGATACCTCACTGTTGTTTTAATTTACATTTCTCTAATGACATCATGTTGAACATCTTTTAATATGCTTACTTTGCTATCTGTATATCTTCTGTTGTGAAATGTCTGTTCAGATATTTTGCCCTGTTTTTAATTAGGTTGTTTTCTTATTGTTGAGTTTTAATGGTTCTTTGTATATTTTGTTTGACAAGTCTTTATCAGATATATCTTTCGTAATTTCTTTTTTTTTTTTTTTTTTGCAGTTTGTGACTTTTCTTTTCACTGTCTTTATATTCTGTCTTAGAGCAGAAGCTTTTTATTTTAATGAAGTCCAGCTTGTCAGTTATTTTTTTTAATAGATCATATCTTTGGTGTTGTATCTAAAAAGTCATTGTCATACCCAAGGTCATCTTGATGTTCTCTAATGTTATTGTCTAGGAAAAGCAATGGCACCCCACTCCAGTACTCTTGCCTGGAAAATCCCGTGGACAGAGGAGCCTGGTGGGCTGCAGTCCATGGGGTCGCTAAGAGTTGGACACGACTAAGCAACTTCACTTTGACTTTTCACTTTCATGCTTTGGAGAAGGAAATGGCAACCCACTCCAGTGTTCTTGCCTGGAGAATCCCAGGGACAGGGGAGCCTGGTGGGCTGCCGTCTATGGGGCCGCACAGAGTCGGACATGACTGAAGCAACTTAGCAACTTAGCAGCAGGAATTTTAACAGTCTGTATTTTACACTTAGGTCTCTCTGATCCACATTAGGTTAATTTTTGTGAAAGATGTAAGGTCTCTCTCCAGTCAGTTTTTTTGCATGTGGCTGTCCAGTTGTTCCAGCACCATTGTTGAAGATTCTCTTCACTCCATTGTATTGCTTTTTCTCTTTGTCGAAGATGAGTTGGTTGTATTTTTGTGGATCTATTTCAGCATTCTTTGTTCTGTTCCATTGGTCTGTTGGTCTATTCTTTTGCCATTACCAAGCTATCTTGATTACTATACCTTTATAGTAAGTCTTGAAGTCAGATAATGTCAGTCCTCCAATTTTTAAAAAATATTTATTTTTATTTGGCTGGGTCTTAGCTGCAGCACTCAGGATCTTCATTCCTTCTTGTGGCATGTGGGGTCTTCTGTTTATGGCAGGTGGGATCTTTTTCTTTTTTAAGTTTTGGCATACAGATTCTTTTGATACAAACTCTTTAGTTGTGGCATAAGAACTCTTAGTTTTGGCAGGTAGGGTCTTGTTGTTCCCCAACCAGGCACTGACCCTGGGCCCCCTGCATTGGGAGTGTGGTGTCTTAGCCACTGTACCACCAGGAAACTCCAGTCCTCCAAATTTGTTCTTCTCCTTCAATATTGAGTTACTTATCCTGGGTCTTTTGTCTCTCCATATAAATTCTAGAATCAGTTTGTTGATATCCCTGAAAAAGCTTGCTGGGATTTTGATTTGGGTTGTATTGAATCTGTAGATCAAGTTGGGAAGAACTGACCTCTTGATGACATTAAGTCTTCCTATCCATGAACATGGAATACTCCTCCGTTTGTTTAGTAGTATTAATAGCTCTTTGATATCTTTCATCAGAGTTTTGAATTATTCTTCATACAATTTGTTAGATTTATACCAAAGTATTTCATTTTGGGTGCACTGACTTAAATGGTCATGTGTTTTTACTTTTGAGTTCCACTTCTTCCTTGCTGGTATATAAGAAAGTGATTAGCTTTTGTCTTATTAATGTTGTATTCTGCAACATTGCTATCATTGCATATTCATTCTAGTTTTTTTTGGTTGATTCTTCGGGGTTTCTGTATAGACAAATATGTCATCTTCAAGCAGAGATAGTTATATTTCTTCCTTCTGAATTATTATACAGTTGACCCTTGTTGAATACTGTGGGGATTGTGGGCACCCACCCCTTGCACAGTCAAAAATCTGCATATATCTTTTGACTCCCCCAAAACAACTCCTAATAGCCTACTGTTGACCAGAAGTCTGATAATATAAACAGTTGATTAACATGTTTTGTATATTAAATGTTATTATATACTGTATACTTATGATACAGGGCTTCCCTGGTGGCTCCAACGGCAAAGAATCTGCCTGCAATGCAGGAGACCTGGGTTCGATCCCTGAGTTGGGAAGATCCCTGGAGGAGGGCATGGCCACCCACTCCAGTATTCTTGCCTGAACAATCCCCTGGACAGAGGAACCTGGCAGGATATAGTCCAGGGGGTCTCAAAGAGTCGGATACAACTGAGCAACTAAGCACATACTTATGATACAGGAAGCTAGAGAAAAAAGTTTCAAAGAAAAGCATAAAAAAATATATTTACAGAACTCTACTATATTTATCAATATCATAAGTTTACATTGTTTATAGGATGAATCATCTGTCAGTACTTATATCAATAATGTCTTACATGATACAAAACACTGTATGTATTATATATATTATTAACACTAAATGTCAAAAATGAAAAGATAATGTGAAACAAATTAATGTTAATTATAGGTACAGTGATTCATACATTGATATTGTAGAAGCAGCAATATGATTGTTTTATGATAGCCTAAAGTAATTGATATGACTGCTTCATGGTTGCCTAGCCTATACACAACACTATGACTTGTCATAAAATTTTTATGACATACAGCATTATAGTTACATTCATAATACAGTTTTGGGAACATTGTTACATTTTTTAAAAAACCACTTATCTGTAGCTATAGGCTGATGAGCAGTTTCTCCAATTAGGAAAGGTATATTGCACACTAATATAATTCTTTGAAAGTACAGTTATAAAACAGTAAGAAAATGGACACATTGTTAATTTTATCTTAAATGTCACTCATCTTATGCCTGTGTACGGATAGACCAGTATCTGCATGTATTTTATACGTTCATGACATATGTTTTTAAATTTTTTTGAATATTTCTGGGCTGCACAGTTCACCTACAAGTTTATTCAAATTTTCATACATCTCCATACTTTTATATACTGTTGAAACAAATCTGTAAGTGAATCCGTGCAGTTCAGATTCATGTTGTTCAGGTGTCAGCTGTGCTTTCCATTTCCTCCTAAAACAGTGTTGAGTAGCACCGGTGAGAGAGGACATTCTTACCTTGTTCCCAATTAACTATTTTTTATGATTCTATTTTATTGCTGTTATTTGTTTATTAGTTGTAACTCTTTAAAAAACATTTTTAGTGGATGTGGATGCTTTAGGGCTTTCAACATATATTTTAATTTATCAGAGTTGGTCCTCGTGTAATATTATACTATTTCATGTAGATTAAGAACTTTAGAACAATAGATTTACATTTCACTTTTCCCATCTTTTGTGCTGTTATACATTTTAATTGTATATATGTTATATGCTCCTTAACACATTTTTGTTTTGCTTTAAAGTATTTATTTTGATAACAGTGATCTTCTGTTGCATTTAATCCCATTCAGATTATTTTTCATTTTAGATTTTTCATTTCTGCATATTCCACTTAGATAATTTTTATATCCTTTATCTATTTATTCTGTTCATACTTTACTTATATATGTAACCATTTTTTTTGGATGCACTACAGCATGTGGGATCCTAGTTCCCTGACCAAGGATCGAATGTATGCCCTCTGCAGTGGAAGCGTGGAGCGCTAACTGCTGGACTGCCAGGGAATCCCGTTTTCCTTTTTGATGTGGTCATATTCTCCTACCTCCTTGCATGGCTGGCGACTTTGATTAGCTGCTAGACATTATGAATTTTTCATTGTTGAGCTTCACTCAGTTAATTTACTTGGACTCAATTGATTATTTTGAGTTTTGCTTTTAAGACTTGTTAGGGCAAGTACTGGGGCTTCCTGGGTGGCACAGTTGGTAAAGAATCTGCCTGCCAATGCAAGAGATGCAAGAGACGTGGGTTTGATCCCTAGGTCAGGAAGATCCCCAAGAGTAGGAAGTGGCAACCCACTCCAGTATTCTTGCCTGGAAAATTCCACAGACAGAGGAACCTAGTGTGCTACAGTCTTTGGGGTTGCAAAGAGTCAGATACTACTGAGCCCTTGAGGGTTATGGTTAGGTTAGAGGGTTTACTATCCATTGAATTTTGTTCTCTTAAAATTTATATGTTGAAGCCCTAACCCCTAATGTGTTAGTATTTGGAGATGGAGCCTTTGAGCAGCAATTAGGTTTAGATGAAGTTGTGAGGGTGGAACCCTCATGACAGGGTTAAGTGCCCTTGTAAGAAGAGAAACCAGAGAGCTTGCTGTCCTTCTCCATGTGCATAGAACAAGGAAAGGCTGTGGGAGCATACAGCAAGAAGTCAGCCATCTGCAAGTCAGAAAGAGAATCCTTGCCAGGATCCAACTGTGCTGTGTCAACTGAAAAAATGCACAACCCAAGAGCTGAGAGTTATGTTTTATTCAGCGGACATTCTTAGTATTTCAAGCCCAGGAGACAGCCTTTCAGATAAATGCCGAGGAAACTTCTGAAGAGGAAGGTGCAGGGTGGGGGACTGGAAGGATATATAGGAGTTTTTATAATAATACCAGGTAGTTGGAACAAAAGGCTACTGTTAATAAAAGAAAACTAGATAGCTCAAATTATGGAATTTAGTTAGGATCTTTCTGCATAGGGGAAGATTCAAGAGTCTGGGCTCACTGAAATCATTCCTTTGATACGTACCTCAGCTATCTGGGCCCAGTGTTCTGTGTTTTCTTGGGCTGTACTGTCGAGTGTAGCTGTGTTCTGATGGCTGCTAGATGGTGGGCATTCCTTATTTCTCCCTTAGGATTCATGTTGGGGGTGGCTGCAAATTGCTGATGACTGCAACATACTTTATTTACTGATATGGCAAGCAATATTTTATCCCTTGTGGCTCAGCGGTAAAGAACCTATCTGCCAGTGCAGGAGACAGGATTGATCCCTAGGTCTGGAAGATCCCCTGGAGAAGGAAATGACAATCCACTCTTGTATTCTTGCCTGGAGAATCCCATGGGCAGAGGAGCCTGTAGAGGAATAGGCTAGTCTGTGGGGTTGCAAAGAGTTGGACGTGGCTGAGCAACTAAACAACAGGAACAATTTTATTTTTCAGATAGAAGCCTGATCTTGGGCTTCCAGCCTCAAGAATTGTGAGGAAATGAATTTCTGTTGTTTGCAGCCACCTAATGTCTGTTATTTTGCTATGGAACCCTTAGTAGACTAAGACTTCTAGTCCAAAGAAAACCTTCAGTCTAGGGCTAATTTGGCTCCACCACTGAGGTAGTTCCTTTATGAGGAGTCATCTGGATGTGTTAAGAGGAGGTCCTTCCATTCTGCCTTAGTCAGTTCAGTTCAATTGCTCAGTCATGTCTGACTCTGCAACCCCATGGACTGCAGCATGCCAGACTTCCCTGTCCATCACCAACTCCTGGAGCTTACTCAAACTCATGTCCATCCAGTCAGTGAGGCCATCCAACTGTCTCATCCTCTGTCATCCTCTTCTCCTCCCGCCTTCAGTCTTTCATAGCATCAGGGTCTTTTCCAATGAGTCAGTTCTTTGCCAAAGTATTGGAGCCTGAGCTTCAGCATCAGTCCTTCCAATGAATATTCAGGACTGATTTCCTTTAGGATGCACTGGTTGGATCTCTTTGCAGTCCAGGGGGCTCTCAAGAGTCTTCTCCAACACCACAGTTCAAAAGCATCAATTCTTTGGTGCACAGCTTTCTTTATAGTCCCACTCTCATATCCATACATGACCACTTCCTTAGTGGGAACAGTTAATTTTTCTCAGCTCCATGTGAGCTCTGGGTGTTGTGTGGCCTGTTGCTTCTTGTTTGTTTCACCAGTTTCAGAGAACATCCCCTTCCCCTGCCTTATGTATAGATCACTCGTCATCCAGAAACTTCGGGGTCCCTCTACAGATCTCCAGGGCTATCACTGTCTGTGCCAGTCCCTCTTCTCCATACCTATCCATATATTAGCATGCTTGTCCTTCCCAAACTTGAATTTGTCTCCTCAGTTCATGTTTCTATTACCTCTTTCTGGGCTGCAGACTGAAAATTCTCCAGGCTGCCAGGTGGGGCAGCTTAGGGCTCTCCACTCAGTTGTGCACTGTTATTTAACATCTGTAACTCATCTGTAACTCAGGTTGTTTATGGCAGGAGGGTGGGGGTCATAACTTTAGTTCAAGTGATACTTTTTAATACAGAAAACTCAGCCTAAAAAAGTTATTCATAGTCCTACTGCCAAAAGATAGTTTTCACTCCATTCCTTTCATAGTGACTTCCCCATTTTTTAGATCTCTTTTATTTTTCTTGGCATTTCCTGTGCTGGAGAGACCTCGCACCAGTCTACTCATCTTCCTTTGTAGGTAAACTTGCTATATGCTTGTCAATGCCTGTCTTTATCTTTGAAATTCAGAAGATTATAATGAACTAACTGTTGGACACTTCCTCTTTTATTAAAAAGATTTGCTGTGGTATATGGACTCTTGACTTGGCACACAGGCTCTGTGGGGTCTTCTGTGGTTGCAGCTAGGAATCTAGGTGGCTTCTCTTGTAGAGCACGGGCTCTAGGACATGCCAAGTTTAGGACATTTGCGCCTGGTGTGGCTCCAAGGAGAAGAGTTAGATACAGAGACACTTCTCCTATATTTATTTTCCTTTGAGTTTCATCCTTTGTTTTGCAGCCCTAAGAATTCTTCATAGATGCAACCTGATCACAACATTTCACTTCTCGTTGGAGCTTTTTGCCACCAAAACTATTTAAATCTTTTTCTAAGGAGTAGGGTTTAATTCCTAAATCATATATTTTAATTTCCTGGTGGGATAGACTCTACATAATTATCAGATCCCACATAATTCTATTTATAAAAAGTACAACTTTCTATTCCTTAAAATTGTAGATCTATAAATTCGCCAGGTGTTGCCTCAGAACAAGTATATGTATGTGTTTTTATATTCATAGAAAAATAATAAATACACTTATAACAAATTTGCTAATTTGAGAATTTTTTGATCATCTTTGTTTTATGTTTTTTTTGTAGTGAGCATACATTATTTTTGTTATAAGAAAAAAATGTTATTAAATCAGTTTCTCCTTTGTAAAATGAGGACTGGAGTTTCTTCATTTTTTTCACCTGCAAGAGGAACAGGCCAACTTGTTCATTAGTATCCTATGTTTTCCTATTTTCCTGTTTTATTTCACAAAAGCAAATGGTTAGAATAATTTAAACTATTTTTGTAAGACATGGATAATCTTTTTACCACATTCTATTCAATTTCCTTTATTTTGATCTCTTTAGGGTAAGTTTAGATGGGACATGAAAATGTGAATCGGAAAGTATGGATTAGCCATTATCATTCTAGTGAATGAAGCCTCAGATACTCTAGCCAGTCCAGCTCTTCAGAATTCTCTGCCTGAGTGTGTAAGCCTAGAGCACAGCTAACAGTGATGTTAGTTAATAGGTTATTGACTGAAAGAGTGTTTGGTTCAAGTACAGGGATCCGGTATTTCTTTGTTCTCTAGCTTTACAATCAAGAGTACTGTCAGTGAAAAAAAATGAATCAATAGTTGATCTAAGAATGAAATGGGAAATTTTATTGGAGCCAACCTGAGGATTATAACCCACGAGGAGGTCTTTCAGAAAGTTCTGAAGACTGTTCCACTTGTTAGAGGTCAAGGCACAGTTAAATCAGTTTTTGAGACCAAGAATTATACATCGAAGTTTACATAGTCCAACAAGGTGAATAGTGGGTTGTTGTGACCACCTAGAGGATTGAGAAAGGAATGTTGTCTCCTAGGGAGTTACTTTGCTGGAGCCAGAAGGAAATTTTTTTTTTTTTTTTCCAAAGTGGGCATTCCTGTGTCTTCTAAGGGAATCTAGTTAATGTATAATTCAGGCATACAGTACACACTAAAGCGAGTAATAGCTCAAATGCGCAGAGAGAGATTTTATGTTTAATTTTCCTGTCCTGTCTTAAAATAATTTTACTTCACAGTACCCTGTCCTACCCCACATTTAGAAAAACTTCATTGTAATATTCAACATGGGATTTAAAGTAGGTAAACCTGGAATTATAAACAAAGTTCTGCTCTTGAGTGAATTGAAAATCAGGGCTGGGTGTTAGTTTGCAACTGACTTTTGCACTCAAACAGTTGATAGTTTTTACATGATTTAGATTCTGTGATTGGTGTTGTATATAAGAATAGAAGCTTTTTAAAAATTTATTTAAGAAAAGAAACTTTTTAAAATTTTACTTGGTGACCTGGCTCAACTGTCTCGAAAGAGTAACCTCAACAAGTAACTGGATATGTTACACAGTTATGTAGTTCTCTGAAACGTACATTTTCTGGTCAACATAGAGTAGCTTTTCCCTGCCTATTTTTTCCATGAGTTCAGATGAAATTTTTAGTATGGCAAGTCAGATTCCATACTTACCTAGTTTTTAGTCAGTTGAGATACTTAGCAAATATTTGAGCAGTTGAAAGCATCACTTCTGTGTGTGTGTGTCTGTGCCAGTTTTATGATCTTAATCAGAAATGTATTAATGTTTTACCATATGGCCAAACGGTCTGCAATATATTCTTCTAAAGATGTTACTTCTGTTCTTTCTGCTTTTAGCTTCATGCATCTTCTTTCCAAAATGCTTCCACCCTCAAGTTTCTAAATATCACCCAGGTGTCTTACATTTTACAAAACTTTCTTATTACAAAAGTAATACAAATTGATTGCAAAAGATTTACAATACAGAAAAGCACAGAAGAAAATGAAAATCACCTATTCTTTTACTATCCAGAAACGTTGACTTTTTCTTTTAAAGAAAATAAAATTAGCATTATTCTGGTCCAGGTTTGTGACTTGCTTTTTAAAGTCAGGATTATGAATTATGAATATTCCACATTGTTAAATATTGCAGTACAACATAATTTTTAATGGCAGTATGGATATGCCATAATTTTTTAACTTGGGGATTTAGGATGTTGCTATTTTTGCTATTAAACATAACCTATTGTTGAAAATCTTACTCAAATTTGTACAAGCCCTCAGTTTCTCCATAGGATAAAATTCTAGATAAGTAATCACTGCATCTTGGAGAAGGAAATGGCAACCCACTCCAGTATTCTTGCCCGGAGAATTCCACGGACAGAGGAGTCTGGCAGGCTACAATCCACGGGATTCTAAGAGTCGGACACAACTTAGTGACTAAACCACCACCACTGATCACTATATCTAAAGAAATGTGTACTTTTATGACTCATGATGTGTGTAGTTAATTGTCCTCCATAAAACTTGTTTCAGTTAACATTCACATAAGATGCTTGTGAATGGGCTGCTTTAATTTGTACCTTTGCTAGTACTCAGTATAAATTGATGCTTCATCCGAACACTGTCCCCTGACCTCTCCCTCCTTACCAACCCTTGTCTAAGGTAGATCTCCCATTGCTTTCCTAATACTTTCAAGTATAGTATTCTTTGACACTATATTTGACAAAGTATTTGACACTTTGATGCTATATAGTATTCTATGACAAGTCTGTGGGTTTTTCATAATCTTTATCATAATTGTAATTATGTAGTTATATGACTGGTGGTCTCTCATCACTAGACTGAAAGTTCCATGAGGGCAGTGATCATACCTAGTTTATTTACCCCTGTATATTCAGTGCTGAGTACAATGTGAAGTGCGTAGTATGTGTTCAGTACATATTTGTTGAGTGAATAAATGAGCATTATTGTAAAACTAATATTCCAATTTGATAGGCAAATAACCATATGTGACTATTAATATCTGTTTATTAGAGGTTGAACTTTTATTCTGTTACTGGCTAGCTCATGTTAACTTTTTTAAATCAATTGCCTTTTCATATCTTTGTCCATTTTTCTGAGGAGTGTATCTTTTATTCAGAGCTCTTCTCTGCTTCTTCTTGGGTCCTGTAGGCTCCTATCTGAATATATATATATATATATATATATATATATAAAATGGGTTATTTTCCATCTTTATCCCCTTTTATAATCCTTTGTTCACTTGATTTATTGTCCATTTTTTTCTGTTTGGTGTGTAGGCATCTGAGACTAAAGCATTGTTGAATTCAGGGTCCCCTCTTGACTACTTTCTTCATGTTAATCACTGATTGCCTCTCACTCTTTTTTTAAATTTATTTTTGGCTGCACAGGCTTTTCTCCAGTTGTAGCAAGCAGAGGCTACTCCCTGTTGCAATGCTCAGGTTTCTCATTGTGGTGGCTTCTCTTGTTGCTGAGCATGGGCTCTAGGGCTCGTGGGCTTCAGTAGCTGCCATTCCCAGGCTCTAGAGTACAGGCTCAATAGTTGTGGCCCGCAGGCTTAGTTTCTACGAAGCATGTGGGGTCCTCCCAGATGAGGGATCAAATCTGTGTCTCCTGCACTGGCAGGCTAACTCTTCACCGGTGACCCACCAGGGAAGCCCTACCTCTACTCTTAACTCCCCGCCCTTGCACATTGTAACTATTAACCTCTCCTTACAGATATTTCCAAGATTACTTGGACTTTAATAGATCTACCTCACCCCATTCAGTATAAAGTCAGCAGAATTTAGTCTTCTAGCTTGAGGCAAAAAAACTCTTTTTTCTTATCTTGAGATGCATTCTGTTCTTAGCTAAGAGTCTGTCATTTTGACATCTTAACCCAAGCTTGGCAAATACTTTCTCAAAAGGACCAGGTAGTATTTGAAACTTTTAGGGCCTAATGATCTGCATTATAACTACCAATCACTGCCCTCATAGCAACCTTAGACAGTATATGAATGAGTGATAAAGAAGTTGTGGTACATATACACAATGGAATATTACTCTGCCATAAAAAGGAACCCATTTGACTCAGTTCTAATGAGGTGGATGAACCTAGAGCCTATTATACAGGGATAAGCCAGAAAAAGAAAGACAAATATTGTATATTAATGCATATATGTGAAATCTAGAGAGACAGTACTGACGCACCTATCTGCAGACCAGCAGTGGACATGCAGACGTAGAGAACAGACTTGTGAATACAGAGAGGGCGGAATGAACTGAGAGAGTAGCATTGAAACATACACATTACTGTATGTGAAATTAGATAGCCAGTGGAAATTTGCTGAATGACATGGGACTCAAATCTAGTGTTCTGTGATAACCTAGAAGGGTAGGATGGTATGGGAGGTGGAGGGAAGTTCATGAGGGAAGGGATATATATGTTTACCTATAGTTGATTCATGTTGATATATGGCAGAAACCAACACAATATTATAAAGCAATTATTGCCCAATTAAAAGTAAATAAGTTAAAAAGCTATATGAATGAGTCAATATGGCCATGTTCCAATACAACTTTATTTATGGACACTGACATTTGAATGTCATAAAATTTTCATGTGTCACAAAAATTAAATTTTTTTTTCCTCCCAGCAGTTTGAAAATGCTGAAACAGTTCTTAGCCAGTTTTGACCCACGGGCCATAGTTTGCTGACTGTGTCACAAGCCACGCTCCATAGAGAGAACTCATGCTTATAATCACCGTCCTGCTACTTCTCTCCTAGTTTCCCAAACTCTTGGAATTGGTTAAAAGCCATCAAAAATCTGCCTCTGTGTTTTAAGATCCTTTAGTTTTCTGCATAAAACTTGAGGTCATTGAGGCTGTTTCCCTGGTCTCTTTTTTTTCATCCCTGTAGAATCATCGGTTCCTTCCTATTATATTCTTCCCTAGTTTCTGTGAAATCCTCTTTTGATTATCTCCTCCTTCTCTTCTTACTCCCTTGGCACCCTGGTTAAAACTCTTGCCCTGAGAGTTATGGTGTTTTAACTGGTCATGCACTGCACCAGTCTAATTTTCTGCTGCCAGATTAAAATTCTGAAAATATTTCTCCTTTGCTAAAAATCTCTGATACCAGTTTTTGTCTATGTCACCAAGAAAAACTCCTTAGCTTGGCATTTGAGGAGTTGCCACACTATGGCTTCAGCCTGCTTTCTTCAGTTTTCTACTACTTCTCTGATGCCTTCAGGCAAACTGTAGCATTCTTTTCTCCTTTGTTTATCAAGTTCCTTTACCTTCCTTGACCCACCTTGCCACCTTTTTCTACAATATCCTCCATCCTTCAAGGCCTTCCTAAAAGGAAGCCTTCTGTATGACTTGGTATAATATGTTCTTCTGCATTCTTGTACTTCTTTAATGGCGCTAACAGTCAGCCAGTGCAAGAGACACAGGTTCGGTTCCTGGGTAGGGAAGACCCCCTGGAGGAGGAGATGGCCAATCCACTCCAGTATTTTTGCCTAGGAAATCCATGAACAGAAGAGCCTGGTGGGCTACAGTCCATGGGGTCATAAGAGTCCAGCAGGACTGAGTACATACACACACGCACACACACACACAGAGTCAGCCTTAAGGTTATAGCTGTTTATGCATTTATCTCATTTCTCTACTTAATTGTAAGTGTCTTGAGAGGAATGACGCTGTCAAAGGTGACACTTTTTTGTCACCTGAAATACCTGACTTGGTGATAATAAGTTGTTGTATTGAATCTTCAAATGGTGGGAGTATGTTGAGATGTGAAGAATCAGTTATCTTTAGATTCTTTTATTGTTCACTGGAAGAGCTTTAGAGAATTATCTCATGACAGTTCCGGAAGAAATATAAACCTAAGACCAAAGGCTGAGGCATTTTGTGAAAGCTAGTTATACAGTCTTAGGAATCCCCCCTTCCCAGATCCCACTTTCCTCTCAACCTTAGGAGACAGAGATTATCTTCATTTTTCAGATGAAGAAACCTTATAAGTTCATATACCTTGTAAGTAATGGCAGGCCAAGAGATAATAATAAGAAATATTAAAAAATAAAAGTTTAAAAGGAAAAAACAAATAGTGATTGTGTTTATGTGATAGGATTTTAGGTAGTTTTCTTTATACTTTTGTGTCTTTTCTAACATGTGTGTGTATATATATGTATATGTGTGTTTTTTTTACATTTACTTAGCAGCTTATATATAACTCATGGTCTTTCTTTTTTTTTCTCTTTTCATGATCTTTCATTCTGTTTCAGGTCTCCACTACGTGGCTCTTCACTGGACCTTGGTGTCTGGTTATGCTCTATGATACTGTCTACTCCTAGCCTCCTGTGCTTCCAGCTTATTTTTTCAATTATTCCCATGCAGTGTCTTTTTTTCTTTCTTTTTTTTTTTTTTTTTACCCCATTGGGACCTCTCTATACCATTGACTTTTTTCTACTAAAATCCTCTGACCCCTACTGTCTTAACTCAAGCCTCACCTATCTTTACTCCCTACTTGATGAGTTTAAATAACCATCCATTATTTCCTCAGCTTTATTTTTCTACTTTCTCAACTATCTGAGCTCCCTTCCCTTTTATGCTGTTGAGTGGGCCTTGCTTCTGAACTCAAAAAGGGAATGCTGAAGCTATCAGGTGGTGACTCTCTCCACCTCCTGACCCTACGTTTACAGAGCCTTTCTGAATCCGTACTGGTCCTTTCCTCCTTTATTTTTGTGACAGTGGAAGAGCTCACCTTCCGGCTCTTTAGGGCGAGACATTCCGCCACTACCCTGGCTCCCAGGGACCTTCATTCATCCCATCTCTTCCCTGCATTAATGTGTTTAATAAACACTGAATAATTTTATAAACAAAATTAGTAACAAGAATCTTTTCTGGGTAAGAGTGTGGGATTTTGTATTTGAAGATTCTAAACATATGGAGAATGCTAATTATCCTGGGAAATGTCAATGTTTAGTCTTATAATGAGTCCACCTACTCTGAATATATTTTATAAAGTATGAAATGTTACAGTGTTTCTTAATAACAATAGTCTATTTGGTTGAAACATGTTTTCTTTGATAGATGTTTCCTTTATTTACTGTTCAGATTTATCTTTGACTTAAAAAAATTTTTTTTGACTATAATTTGAACTTTTCCCCCCCTTTTTTCATAGTTGGAGAATACCTTCAAATCAGTTATTGCACAAATTGGACCTGGAGGGACTATTAATCCAGAACTGAAACATAAGATAAAATTTGTAAGTACTTTTTGTATTTGGGAAATGGATAGGAATAATTGATCATACATTTAGGTATCATTTATGGTTAATTTTACTTGCTTACAAGTATTTTAGTTTTATATTTATTCTTGATCTTTTCATATATACTGCAAATGGAGTGGCTAATCTTTTAAGATCATAAAAAAAGAATTAATTAAAAGTTTAAATGTAGTTATTAAGAAACTGTAATTCCTCCATAAATTCTCTTTTCTTCCCCTTAAATCGTTGTTTGCAGTTCAAGGTCTTTCCAATACCAGTTTTATATGTATGTATGTCAAATATTATTCTGAATACTGCATGGTATCCCATTGTGTTGATATACCATATTTCACTTGTATAATGTTATCAGTTAACATTTGGGGTTATTTCTAGTCTTGGCTATTAAAAAATACTGCAGTTAATGTCCTTGAACATTTACCTAGAAGTAGAGTTGCCAAAGGTATTGAATATTTTAGGTTTTGATAAATATTGCTAAATTGCCCTCTAAGAGGTTTGATCAAATTTACATTCCCACTGACAATGAAATGACACTATCTAATCATCTTGTTTCAACTTAATACCTCTTGATTTTTACATTGAGCATCTTTTCGTGTGCTTCATAGCCATTTATGTTTCTTATGTGAATTGCCTGTTCATGCCCTTGGCCTAATTTATTGTTTTTCCTTATTAGTTTGTGAAAGCTCTTTAGCAGTTATGTATTGGGCCAAAGGGTATGTAAACTTAAAATTTTGGTGTGTGCGTCGCTCAGTGGTGCCTGACTCTTGCAACCCCATAGACTGTAGCCTGCCAGGCTCTTCTGTCCATGGGATTCTCCAGGCAAGGATACTGGAGTGGGTTGCCATTTCCTGCTCCAGGGGATCTTCCTGACCCAGGAATCAAGCCTGGGTCTCCTGCATTGCAGGCGGACTCTTTACCAGCTGAGCCATGAGGGAAGCCCAAAATTTTGGTGGGAGCTATTAATTGTGATTTGAATGGTCAGAGTGCCATTACAGCTTTTACTGCCTTATTTTATTCTGTTTCAGCTGTTGTGGTTTTATTAGAAATGCAAAAACCTTGGTGCATTCAGGCCCCTGTTGTTTTGCTTCGACATTAGACTAAGTGTCCAACAATTTAAGAATGTCCAATATGACTTTTTTTATGGTAACAAAAAATTAGACAAAATTTAAGTGTTCATTGAAAAAGGATTGCTTACATTATCCACTCAACTAGGGAGTATCATGCAGCTCATAAAGTTTCTATATTATCTTGATTAACTTACAAGGAAGTATCTTCTTGACATATTGTTGGACATTTAAAACAGGATTTATAGAATAATTTGTTTAGTATTGTCTTTTCATGTAAAATCATGAATAATATGAGTGTGTGTGGGCATAGAAAGGTTTCTGAAAAGATGTGTTCTGAAATGCAACAAATAACTGTCTCTGGGTCACAGGATTTTGAAATAGTTTTTACTTTATATTTTCCTGAAGCTTGAGTTAGAATTTTTAATAAGATATATAGTATCTGGAAAAGTCTTGGAAAACAGAAAGCTTTTTGTACCTTACTGGGATAGAATAAGTCCACTCCTAGGAATTTATCCTAAAAATATTTGTATAAGTATGCAGAATGCAAATATGAAGATAATTATGTGGTATTTGTGATGATGAGAGATAGGAAATAACCATAAATAATTGATTAAATAAATTTAATTATACTGAATATTTGAAAAACTATAGCTAGTGTTGCCAAAAGCTCAGCCTCTCTACACCTGTGCCAAATCAAAGTTTTGGGTGAAGTAGAAAAGAACAGCTTTATGGCTTTTCCAGGCAAAGGGAGACAGTGTGGGCTTTTGCCTTGGAAACCGTGTCCCAACCCAGGGAGTTTGGTGAGGAGTTTTAAGGCAGTGCTTCAAGGGTGGGGTTGCTGATAAGATAGGGGTGTGTGAGGTTAATCTTAATGAGCTTCTCTAGTTGTTTTAGTTTGGCTTAGGTGGTCTTTCCTGGTATGAAGAATGCTGACACCTTCTATATATTGAATTTTAATTCTCAGTTCAGTTCACTCGCTCAGTCGTGGCTGACTCTCTGCAACCCCATGGACTGCAGCACACCAGGCCTCCCTCTCCATCACCAACTCCCAGAGTTTACCCAAACTCATGTCCATTGAGTTGGTGATGCCTTCCAACCTCTGTCATCCCCTTCTCCCGCCTTCAATCTTTCCCAGCATCAGGGTCTTTTCAAATGAGTCGTCAGTTCTTTGCATCAGATGGCCAAAGTATTGGAGTTTCAGCTTCAGCATCAGTCCTTTCAGTGAATATTCAGGACTGCTTTCCTTTAGGATGGACTGGTTGGATCTCCTTGCAGTCCAAGGGACTCTTAAGAGTCTTCTCCAACACCACAGTTCAAAAGCAGCAATTCTTTGGTGCTCAGCCTTCTTCATAGTCCAACTCTCACATATATACATGACTACTGGAAAAACCATAGCTTTGACTAGACAGACTTTTGTTGGCAAAGTAATGACTCTGCTTTTTAATATGCTGTCTAGGTTGGTCATAACTTTTCTTCCAAGGAGTAAGCGTCTTTTAATTTCATGGCTGCAGTCCCCATCTGCAGTGATTTTGGAGCCCCCCAAAATAAAGTCTGTCACTGTTTCCCCATATATGTGCCATGAATTGATGGGCCCAGATGCTATAATCTTAGTTTTCTGAATGTTGAGTTTTAAGCCAACTTTTTCACTTTCATCAAGAGGCTCTTTAGCACTTTCTGCCATAAGGGTGGTGTCATCTGCATATCTGAAGTTATTGATATTTCTCCCGGCAGTCTTGATTCCAGCTTGTGCTTCATCCAGCCCGGCATTTCTCATGATATACTCTGCATATAAGTTAAATAAGCTGGGTGACAGTATACAGCCTTGACATATACAGCTAAAATGTCAACATCATGCAAAAATGAGTGTGGCAGAACAGGCAACTTTTCTTCAAAAGAGTATGAATAAATGTTTTAACATTTTGTACAATGTTTGGAACTTTGTGGGTATTTAATAAAGAGACAGCTTTTAATTGGAACATAAAAAAAAGAAAAAAACTCCTTTCCCTGTTTGGAACCAGTCTGTTGTTCCATGTCCAGTTCTAACTGTTGCTTCCTGACCTGCATACAGGTTTCTCAAGAGGCAGGTCAGGTGGTCTGGTATTCCCATCTCTTGATTTTCCACAGTTGTGATCCACACAGTCAAAAGCTTTGGCATAGTCAACAAAACTGAAATAGAGTTTTAATTCTATAAAGAGCTTAAAGACATTGTTATGTATGTCCCTTGAGAAGAAAGCAGGACCCTGTTTCAAGGCTGCACTATTGTTTCTTGACTGTTCCTCCCTTGACTCTGCATCTACCCTGTCCCTTCCTGGATTGACAACTGTTCAGATTTGTTCTTTGGAACTCAGGGAAGGTCATGGAGGCCAGAGTCTGTTCCCTACAAGAAATGGGGGACGTGGAAAGACTTCTGTGCCCAAGAGCCCCACAGTCGCCAGTTGAGTTTCACTAGTAAACATGTTGATCCATATTTACTGGTATGGAAAGAAGTCTACGAGATGATATGAAAAATCTAGAGAAGCAATGACCTGATTTTCATATTAAAGATATTTTTGTGTGCATGTGGACAACAATGGCCAGTATCTTTGCTTAACTGTGTTTTCCAGTGTTTCTGTAGTGTCCATGGTATTTCTTTTCTGCTCTTTAAAATGCTTGAAATTATGCCATAGAATATTTATTTTACATGAGCTAAAGCTAAATATGTTAGCTGAGCTAAGAACTCTAGGAATTCCTGAGGAGTCGTGGCACTGCTGTTCTATGCAGGAATGATTTCTCAGCTCTGGAAATGTTGGAATTCACTGCCTTTTTTGAGTTGTTATTTTTAAAACTAGAAGCTGATTTTTAAAAATTACTGTGCCTTTTAATTCATTCACTTAATAATAATGTTATTTTTGCCTTTGTTGCTATGTAAATTTATACTTTCTTATTTTGATATTTTGTCACCGAGCATTCCCATTGTGTCTATTTATATTGTATTTCACTTTTTATTTATTAGGTTGTATCCAGGTTTCCAGAGGGTTTGCTTATTTCTAAATTGCTTAGAGAGTTTGAGGTGAGTGAGCTCTTTTTCACTAATCATGGTTTTTTATGGCTTGCATATATTTCTCATGCTTGATGGAAATTTTGTTGCTACTCCTTGGATCCTCCAAGTCTGTGCTTTAGAACTTAAACATTTTGTTTTGCCTTTTGGTAGCTGCTTTTTTACTCAAAGAGTTAAGAATAAGATTTTTAATAAATACTTATTTACACATAGAAAGAATATCTTTGCCACTATTTTTATATAATTAGTATAAGAGTTAATTTGTTTCTCATGTTTGATAATACCAAGTGTCAGTGGGGATATGGAGAAATAGGATACCTCATGCGCTGCTTGTGGGACAGAACCTCTTTGGCAATATGACTTTACTTGACAGAATGCACCCCTGATAATTCTGGAGTTCCACTACTATAGATGCACTTTAGAGAAACTCTTAAAGGTGCACATGAAGACATACATATGACACATACATTGCAGCGTGGTTTAAAACTGGGAGTAAATTAAATGTCTATCAATAGGAGAATGGATAAATAAATTGAGATAATGGAGTAATATGTAGTAGAAAAAATAAGCAGTCAAGATTTAGCTCACCCATGCAACATGGATCATTTTTGGAACCCATCATGTTAGGTGAAAAAAAATCACATTGCAGAATGACAATTAAGATACTGCCATATGCCTAATTTTAAAAAAGGGGTAGGTGTGGTGGGCTCTATTCAGAATGCCTTTCTTATAGTAGTCCATTTGTTTTCACATCAGACTGAGGCATGGAAAAGTAACTTGCCTACCAAATAGGTAGCCAGTAATGAGTGGAGCCAGGGTTTGAAATCCTAGGAGCCTAGCTTCAGACTTCAGTATACTAACTCTTAACTGCTATACCATGAACATTATCATATATTTGTACATATGAACAAGTTTGTTTGAGATACTATAGAGCGTAATGATTGATTGATCAACTCTATGTGCTATTTTACAGATGATGTGTATAATGTTATCTACTTGATACAGTTTTGTAAAGAAGTTTAAATGGCTTAAAATAATTAGAACGGTGCCTGCTGCATAGTAATTGTTTGGTAAATGTTAAAAGTCATAGTAAAAGAAAAAGAAGAAAGCTTTTTTTAGAAAAGATACACATCACCCCTCAAGTTCAGTTCAGTCGCTCAGTCGTGTCTGACTCTTTGCGACCCCATGAATTGCAGCACGCCAGGCCTCCCTGTCCATCACCAACTCCCGGAGTTCACTCAAACTCACATCCATCAAGTCGGTGATGCCATCCAGCCATCTCATCCTCTGTCGTCCCCTTCTCCTCCTGCCCTCAATCTTTCCCAGCATCAGAGGCTTTTCAGATGAGTATGCTCTTCGCATCAGGTGGCCAAAGTATTGGAGTTTCAGCTTCAACATCAGTCCTTCCAATGAACACTCAAGACTGATGTCCTTTAAGATGGACTGATTGGATCTCCCTGCAGTCCAAGGAACCCTCAAGAGTCTTCTCCAACACCACAGTTCAAAAGCATCAATTCTTCGGCACGCAGCTTTCCTTAATGCAGAAAATTTAATTTCACATTATGAATGAAAGCAATGACTCCTTTAAAGCCTCAAAGTTTATTTCAAATAGGCCCATGAGAGAAAGCTTAAACAGTCTTGATATCTTTTGGATTAAGAAGTCAAGTCATTTATCTAATAATGAAATTACAGAATAAAGTGTAAAATAGAGTAATAAAGTAATAGTATATGACTTAATTATTACAAAATTTATGGGTAAAAATAAACTTCCTATGCCAGGTTCACAACTCAAAGTGAATAGTTTCCTACCATGAATGTTTTAGCAAAAGTAGCTTCCTGTATTAAAGATTCATGGAGTTAAGGTTACAAGTCAACAATTTTGGAGAAATTAAAGCAAACCATTTTTAAACAGGATTTTTTGTTTTTTTATTTTATATTGGAGTATAGTTGATTAACAATATTGTTTTGATTTCAGGTGTACAGCAAAGTGATTCAGTTATATATATATATATATATATATATATGTATCTGTTCTTTTTCGAATTCTTTTCCCATCTAGGTTATAAAAGAATATTGAGCAGAGTTTCCTGTGCTGTACAGTAGGTCCTTGTTGGTTACTTATTTTAAATACAGCAGTGTGTATATGTCAATCTCAAACTCCCTATCTCTCCCCCCACCCCAGTCATACCTTTTGCCCCTGGTAATCATAAGTTTGTTCTCTGTGAGTCTGTAAAACAAACCTTTTAATGTTACAGGAAAGCTCTTTGCCTTTCTTAGTAAACAAACTTCTGCAGAAATTCAACATTATTATTAAAAATATATAATAAGTATAGATTTAATTTAATCTTTATTTTAACTTGTAGAAATACTAAGCCTTTATTTATCCAACATGATATAAAAGCTACCTTGTGATTTGTCCTCTTGAAATACTTGGACAACAGTCTGCCATTCTTTCAGGATCTTTTGTTAAATTGCTACTTGAAGGAAGATAGTGCAGAGGCAGCGTAGGTTTTGGATCTTCCTGAAGTGCCACCTATAGAGAGTGAGTGAGTGAAGTTGCTCAGTCGTGTCTGACTCTTTGTGATTCCATGGACTGTAGCCTACCAGACTCCTCCCTCCATGGAATTTTCCAGGCAAGAATGCTGGAGTGAGTTGCATTTCCTTCTCCAGGGGATCTTCCCCACCCAGGGATCGAACCCAGGTCTCCCACATTGCAGGCAGACGCTTTACCATCTGAACCACCAGGGAAGCCCATAGAGAGCTAGAAGCCACATAGAGAACTAGATGGCCAAACAGAAAATCCAAAGACAGTATTTATAACAAAACTAGGTAATATATCTCTGCAAATAATTGCTGGAGAGTAATCAGCAGCCGCCACAAAAGCCTCATGATATCAGTGTCTGTGCCAGGAGAAAACAGGAGCCCTAATGGATCTATGAGATAGAAGAACTACAAAATAGCCATCAGGTATTCACTTCTGGCCCGGAGAACTCCATAGATTGTATAATCCAACGGATCACAAAGAGTCGGGCACGACTAAACGACTTTCACTTCATTTTACTTCATTCACTAGAATGTACAGCAAGCCATTTTGAAAACTATAACTGAAACTGTGTGTTATTTTGACCTAATAGCAGAAAGTGCTTCATAGTAAGAGTTGAATGGGGCTGGAGCACCATAGCTCCTGTGAATTCTTGAAACTGACCAGCCAGAGCTCCCTTACAGACACTATTGAAAAATTGAGCAGGATACAAACAGAAGAAAAAGAGGAGTCTTAGGTGTAAGTAGTATTAAGGGAAAAGAGCCAAGAAATTTCTAAATTAACCTACTGTATTTTTAAACAATTTACAAAAACAATGGAAGGAGGAGCTCTGTGAAGCAGAAAGTAATCCAGAATGATGTCCTACAAGTCAGGAAAATGAATTTCACGTAAAATATGCAGCAGAAGAGGTTCTGGGTCAAATTGCATTGTTGTTTGAATTAAAAAAGAGATTAAATAATAGAACAGCATATCTACTGATAATAGGAGCATGTCAGAAATACATGTCCCTAATACAGATAAAAACTGAAACCTTTTTCAAAAATATAAAGTGATACAAAACATGAAAGAACAGCATAAATCTGAATTATACAAATTTGGGAATACAGTGAAGGGTATTCAGGAAAGTACTCAGGAAAGAATTATAAATAAAACAAAAAAAATTTCAGAAATGAAGGCTAAACTTCAAAGATTACAAGAACAAAAAATGGAACAGCTGATGCCCTAAGAAAACCAGTAGATAAAAATGAGGTACATTGTGAAAGTCAAAAGGAAATGAGGGAGGCACTGGGTATCCAGGTATGAAAGGCTCTGTCACTAAGATTTTTGAAATCTAGTGAGAAACTTAGGCATGCAAATAAATTAAGGTAATATGTCTGAGTAGCCTACATTGGAACAGTCCTGATGATAATTATTATAAATTCTGGACAAAATATACAAAATTACTCTGAAGTTCTAGAAATTGTTCAAAAGCAGGCAGAAATTGGAAAGGAGTCAGCACCTAGAGAGGAGAGAATAGCACCTTTTTTATTTGCTTGGAGTTGGGCCCAATGTTGGGCTCCATACATAGTTTGGAATTGATAACTGGATAGAAATCAAAAGTTTTACCTGCCTCTGAGTTGGAGCTACATAAGCAGTTGAAAAATGACGAAAGAAATCATTGCGACCCCATGAACTGAAACCCTCCAGACTCCTTTGTCCATGGTATTTCCCAGGCAAGAATCCTAGAGTTGGTTGCCATTCCCTCCTCCAGGGGATCTTCCCCACCCAGAGATCAGACTCTGGTCTCCTGTATTGGAGCCAGATTCTTTACCATCTGAGCAACCAGGGAAGCCAAGCAGTTGGAAGATGAGGGAAGAAGTCATGGGATAGAGAGGGAGCATCAAATACTGCACGTAAATTCTGCTCAAATCTCTGACTGATTCTTGAGTTACACATGCCTGGGGCAGACCAGCAGAAGCCTAGTAAGGCTGAAAGAACTGAATCTCTTTCAGCTGTGGCCCAACACAGGGGGTCAGAGTTTTGAGTTTAAGGTTAGGTTAACTCCCTATTAAATTTAAGCGAAAAGCAGTACTCTCAGAAGAAGCATAAAAGATTCCACAGTCTACAGCTTACCTATTATGATGTCCCAGATACAAGCGAAAATTACTGAATAAATAAGAAAATGTGACTCTTGGTGAAGAGAAAAAGTAATCGATGGAAACTGATACTGAGATGATGCAGATGTTGAAGTTAGCAAAAAGGTTTTAAAGGAATTCTTAAAACCACATTAAAAAGAATATAATGCAATATGTATTCATATTGAACAAATGGATAAGAAACCTCAGTGGAGAAAAAGAAACTGTAAAGCCAAATGATTTTCTAGAGCTGAAAATAAAATATCTGAAGTAATTTCACTACAGTATCTTAAGAACAAATTGGAAATGGCAGAAGAAAGCATCAGTGAACCCCAACAGATTGGTAGAAATGATCCAATCTGAAGAACAGAGAGAGAAAATAAATGAAAAAAATTTTTTAAAAAGCAGAACCTGGGGACTTTTGTGGTGGTTCAGCCATTAAGAATCAACCTGCCAGTACCAGGGACACATGTTTGATCCCTGCTTCAGGAAGATTCCACTTCTTGTGGGGCAACTAAGCTTAACTATGGAAGCCCCAGAGCCCATGCTTTGCAACAAGAGAAGTCACCTCAAGGAGAAGCCTGTGCACCACAACTAGAGAGTAGCCCGCTTATTACAACCCAAGAGAGCCTATGCACAGCAGCGAAGACCCAGTGCAGCCAAAAAAAAAAAAAATAGCAGAATCTGGGAGTTCCCTGCTGGCATAGTGTCTAGAATTTGGCACTTTCTCTGCTGTGACTTGGGTTTGATCCCTGGCTGGAGAACTGAGATACCACAAACTGTGCAGCATGGCCGGAAAGAAAAACAAACGGAGAATTGGAGAGACCTGTAGGACAGTACCAAGTGGTCTAACTAGTGGTCTAGCTTTCTTTGTAGTCCAACTCTCACATCCATACGTGACTACTGGAAAAACCATAGCTTTGAATAGACAAAGGGGCAGTAAGTGCATGGAAGTATAGTTTGCAAGGTTCTTGTGTTTTTTTGTGAAGTAGTACAGTAATACTGAAAAGTTAAGGGTGTAGAGAACAATAAGTAATGCAGAGTTATAGGTATAAAGCCACTAGATACATTAAAATGGAATTGTATAAAAATACCTAATAAACTCAAAGAAAGAATGGGTTTACTGTTCAGCTTTTTTGCTTGAAAGACAACAGAGGAACAAATTTTGAGAGAAATAAAATACAGATGGAATCAGAAATTAAATAGCAAAAATGGTAGCTGTATAGGATTAAATATTTGCAAACAGTATGAACAGCAAGGGCTGAATTTCTAAAATATACAAACAACTCATGCAGCTCAATATGAAAAACAACCCAATCAAAAAATGGGCAGGAGACCTAAACAGATACTTCTTCAGAAACATACAGAGGGCCAACAGGCACTTGAAAGATGCTCAACAGCACTGGTTAATAGAGAAATGCAAATGCAATGAGGTATGACCTCACACCAGTCAGAATGGCCATCATCAAAAAATCTATAAATAAATGCTGGAGAGGGTGTGGAGGAAAGGGAACCTTTCTGTGCTGTTGGTGGAAATGTAAATTGGTGCAACCACTATGGAGAAACAGTATGGATGTTCCTTAGAAAACTAAAAATAGAGCTGCCATATGATCCAGCAATCCCACTGCTAGACATATATCCAGAGAAAATGATAATTCAAAAAGATACATGCACCCCAGTGTTCTTTGCAACACTATTTATAATAGCCAAGACATGGAAGCAGGCTAAGTGTCCATCAACAAATGAATAGATAAAGAAGATGTGTATATATATACATACACACACAATGGAATTACTTGGCCATAAAATGAATAAAATAATGCCATTTGCTGCAACGTGGATAGTCCTAGGGATTATCATACCAAGTGATGTCAGTCAGAGACAAATATCATATAACACTTCTATGTGAAATCTTAAGACATGAGTGAACTTCTTTACAAAACAGAAACAGACTCACAGACATAGAAAATCTATGGTTACCAAAGGGGAAAGGGAAAGAGGGATATATCTGGGATTAACAGATGCATACTAATATATATGAAAAAAGTAGACAACAAGGATCTACTGTATAGCACAGGGAACTGTATTCAATATCTTGTAATTACCTAAAAAGGAAAAGAATCTGAAAAAAATATATATGTATATGTGAAATGAACCATTTTGCTATACACCTGAAACCAACACAACATTGTAAAGCAACTATATTCAATTTAAAGAATGGTATCTGTAAATCCACTTATATTAATAATTTCATAAATATAATGGAGTATATATTAAAATTAATGAAGTTATGAGATATGAAAAAGCAGAATGCAACTAAATGCTATGCATAAGAAATATACTATTAGTAGAAAAGACATAAATTGGTTGAAAGTAAAAGGTGAAAAAGATATATATATAATAAGCATAAAAGAACTAAAAAATTGACTTAAAAAAATCAGGTAAAGGAGACTTCAAGGAAAAGTGTATTATCAGAGACAGAGAGACATTTTGTAATTATAAAGGGTTAATCAGGAAGACAGAGTGGTCAAATGTGTATTCACCTAATAATGCTTTAAGATAAATGATCTAAAAATTAACAGAATTAATTATGGATTAACTTCCACAATTATAGGGATTTTCTCTTTCTGGCAGTTGATAAAATAGTCAAAAAAATGAATAAGGACATGGAAAATCTGAGCCATACTTTCTATCATCTTGATCTGTTTTTGACTTTTATAGAACACTGTACCCAACAACTGCAGAATACACATTGTATTCAAGTATACTTGGAAGATACATTTGCCAAGACAGACCATGTAGTTGGTTATAGAATAAGTCTAAACAAAATACTGAAATCTTAGAGTATGTTCTTTAAGATACTCCAATTAAAGTATATTCCAATACTTTAATTGGAATTAAATTACAAATCAATATAGTGAGTTCCCTAAGTATTAACCCTCCAGAAAGTTTGGGAATTAAACAGTTCTCTTCCAGATAACTTACTGCTTTAAATTGAAGTATAGTTGATTTGCAAAGTTGTGTTAGTTTCTGGTGTATAGCAAAGTTATTCAAAAATATATATATATGTATATATTCTTTTTCATTTTCTTTTCTATTGTTGGTAAAATATTAAATATAACTAAACAGTTTATTAAAGATAGAATAAGGGAAATTTGAAAGTATTTTCCATTGAATGCTATTGAAATATATCAAAAATTGTGAGATGCAGCTGAAGCAGTGCTAAAAGGGAAATTTATAGCTTTAAGATGCCTAAATTAAAATAAAATGCCTAAATTAGAAGAAAAGAAAGGTATAAAATTATCATTGACCTAAAGGTCTACCTGAATAAGCCAGAAAAAGGAGGAGGAATGTCTGCGTAGAAAACCCTAAAGACACCACCAGAAAATTACTAGAGCTAATCAATGAATATACTAAAGTTGCAGGATATAAAATTAATACACAGAAATCCCTTGCATTCCTATATACTAACAATGAGAAAGGAAACAATCCCATTCACCATTGTGACAAAAATAATAAAACACTTAGGAATAAATTTACCTAAATAAACAAAAGACCTGTATATAGAAAACTATAAAACACTGATGAAAGAAATAAAAGATGACACAAATAGATGGAGAAATATACCATGTTTATGGGTTGGAAGAATCAATATAGTGAAAATGAATATGCTACCCAGAGCAATCTATAGATTCAATGTAATCTGTATCAGGCTACCAACTATTTTTCACAGAACTAGAACAAATAATTCCACAATTTGTATGGAGACACATAAAACCTCAAATAGTCAAAGCAATCTTGAGAAAGAAGAATGGAACTGGAAGAATCAACCTGCCTGACTTCAGACTATACTACAAAGTTACAGTCATCAAGACAGTATGGTACTGGCACAAAGACAGAAATGTAGATCAATGGAACAAAATAGAAAGCCCAGGGATAAATCCATGTACCTATGGACACCTTATCTTTGACAAAGGAAGCAAAAACATACAATGGAGAAAAGACCATCTCTTTAACAAGTGGTGCTGGGAAAACTGGTCAGCCACCTATAAAAGGATGAAACTAGAACACTTTCTATCACCATACACAAAAATAAACTCAAAATGGATTAAAGATCTAAATGTAATACCAGAAACTATAAAACTCCTAAAGGAAAACATAGGCAGAACACTGTCTGACATAAATCACAGCAGGATCCTCTATGACCCACCTCCCAGAGTAATGGAAATAAAAGCAAAAATAAACAAATAGGACCTAATTAAATTTAAAAGCTTTTACACAACAAAGGAAACTATAAACAAGGTGAAAAGACAGCCTTCAGAATGGGAGAAAATTATAGCAAACGAAGCAACTGACAAAGAATTAATCTTAAAAGTATACAAGCAGCTCATGCAGCTCAATATCAGAAAAGTAAACAACCCAGTCAAAAAATGGGCCAAAGAACTAAACAGACATTTCTCCAAAGAAGACATACAGATGGCTAACAAACACATGAAAAGATGCTCAACATCACTCATTATCAGAGAAATGCAAATCAAAACCACAGTGAGGTACCATCTCACGTTGGTCAGAATGGCTATCAAAAAGTCTACAAACAATAAATGTTGGAGAGGGTGTGGAGAAAAGAGAACCCTCTTACACTGTTGGTGGGAATGCAAACTAGTATGGCCATTATGAAGAACAGTGTGGAGGTTCATTAAAAACCTGGAAATAGAACTGCCAGACCACCCAGCAATCCCGCTGCTGAGCATACACACCAAGGAAACCAGAATTGAAGGAGACACGTGTATCCCAATGTTCACTGCAGCACTATTTACAATAGCGAGGACATGGAAGCAACCTAGATGTCCATTGGCAGATGAATGGATAAGAAAGTTGTGGTACATATACACAATGGAATATTACTCAGCTATTAAAAAGAAGGCATTTGAGTCAGTTCTAATGAGGTAGATGAAACTAGAGCCTATTATACACAGTGAAGTAAGTCAGAAAAATACCAATACAGTATATTAACGCATATATATAGAATTTAGAAAGATGGCAACAATGATACTATATGTAAGACAGCAAAAGGGACAGCAAAAGAGATATAAAGAACAGATTTTTGGACTCTGTGGGAGAAGGCAAGGGTGGGATGATTTGAGAGAATAGTGTTGAAACATGTATATTACCATATGTGAGATAGATGACCAGTCCAAGTTTGGTGCATGAAACAAGGGCACTCAAAGCTGGTGCACTGGGACAACCCAGAGGGATGGAATGGTGAAGGAGGTGGGAGGCGAGTTCGGGACGGGGCGACACATGTACACCCGTGGCTAATTCATGTCAATGTATGGCAGAACCCACCACAATATTGTAATTAGCCTCCAATTATAATAAATAAATTCATTTTTTAAAAAAGAAAAAGGAATTACAAAATAGTAGGAGAAAATAGTAAAGTCAAAATAGTAGGAGAAAAGAAATGATAAAATTAAGAATAGACATTAATACAATAGCAGCAATTAAGAAAGCCAATATTGATTCATTGCAAGATCCCAAAATTGATGAACCATTAGCTAGTTAAATTAGGAAAAAAGAGGATACAAATACCAATGTCAGGAAAGAGATTATATCATTATCATCTTAACAGATGTTAAAAGGACAATAAAATTTTATGAACAACTGTGCCTATCATTTGACAACTTAATGGAATGGAAAAATTCCTCAAAAGACACGAATTACCCAGCTGAGACAAGATGAAATAGAAAATCTGAATATCCCTGTATCAAAGAAATGAATTTTTGTTATTTAAAAACAATAAAAAACAAAAAGACCTCTCCACAGAGGAAGGGAGAAGAAGAAAAAAATTCCAGGCCCATATGGTTCATTGGTAAATTCCATCTAACTTTTAAGGAGGAGATTTTATTAATCATACATACTTTCTCTCATAAAATAGAATGAGTTGGGAGTATTTTCCATAAATACATTATCCTGCTACCAAAACTTGACATAGACATTACCAAAAAACCCCCAATTAGATCATGTTTATGATTACATAGAATAAAAAATACTACAGAACATTAGTAAATTTAATCCAGCAGTATGTAAACAAGAGGATATCTTCCCCCCAGCAATACAAAGTTGGAGTAACATCTCAAAAGGAACTGATGTAATTACCATGGTAACAGAATAAGGAAGAAAGTCTTAGGATCATTTTAGTAGATGCAGAAAAAGAATTACCAAAACTTAATATCCATTTGCAATAAAACTCTACAAAAATAGGAATAGAACTTCTTCAGTCTGATGAAAGATAGCTGTGAAAAACCTGTACTTGTCATATTTAATGGTGAAATAGGGGAGATTTTCCCTCTAAAATCAGCAAGGCTACTATGTCCATTTGCACTGCTTTAATTCGGTGTTGTACTGGAGGTCCTAGACAGTGTAATAAAATAAGAAAAAAGGTACAAAAACTTGAAGAAGTGAAACTCTCATTATTTGTAGAAAGCATGATTGTCTACATAGAATATACTAAGGAATCCATGAAAACCTATTAGAACTAATGAGTGAATTTATTAAGGTCAAAGATAAAATATTAAAAATACATATTGTATTAATTATATAGATTAACAGTAAAAATAATATGTGAAAAAAAGTGAAAGAGGAGAGTGAAAAAGTTGGCTTAAAGCTCAACATTCGGAAAACGAAGATCATGGCATCTGGTCCCATCACTTCATGGGAAATAGTGGAAACAGTGTCAAACTTTATTTTTTTGGGCTCCAAAATCACTGCAGATGGTGATTGCAGCCATGAAATTAAAAGACACTTACTCCTTGGAAGGAAAGTTATGACCAACCTAGATAGCATATTCAAAAGCAGAGACATTACTTTGCCAACAAAGGTCCGTCTAGTCAAGGCTATGGTTTTTCCAGTGGTCATGTATGGATGTGAGAGTTGGACTGTGAAGAGAGCTGAGCACCAAAGAATTGATGCTTTTGAGCTGTGGTGTTGGAGAAGACTCTTGAGAGTCCCTTGGATTGCAAGGAGATCCAACCAGTCCATCCTAAAGGAAAGCAGTCCTGGGTGTTCATTGGAAGGACTGATGCTGAGGCTGAAACTCCAGTTGTACTTTGGCCACCTCATGAGAAGAGTTGACTCATTGGAAAAGACCCTGATGCTGGGAGGGATTGGGGGCAGGAGGAGAAGGGGACGACAGAGGATGAGATGGCTGGATGGCATCACTGACTCGATGCACATGAGTTTGGGTAAACTCTGGGAGTTGGTGATGGACAAGGTGGCCTGGTGTGCTGCGATTCATGGGGTCACAAAGAGTCGGACATGACTGAGTGACTGAACTGAACAGAACTGAACTTAAGCCCATCCAATATGTTTAATTTTGTGAGTTCATATGATGTTAAAAACTAATTGGTTATCATGGAAGATGATGGAGAACTAATTCATTTTCTTAAAAAATGGTAAATAAAGAGAAAGAGCCAGTTACTTATCCTGTCTTTCCTGAATGAACTGGTAGGACTGGGTAACCAAATAACAGATGAGGGGACCATATCTCTATAAAATATTCCAACTAAATAATAAAAAAGAATTGATAGAGTTAGAATATCACTGTATTAAAACTCTGAATGAATAGTAAATCAGGCATTGACCAGTAATGGCTACGATAACAGCACCAACATAGAGACAGCCAGACATTATGTGTTCTTTTTAGAATACGACATCACCAATAGTTTTGTTAAAGGGATGGAGCATGAGTCTGATCAAGCCTCTGGGTCCAGCTACCAATTTGCGAAAAATAGAGTTTGTACTATGAAAGTGTCATCTGCAAAATCTACTCTGAGAAAATTAAATCATGTAATATATTTGAAAACATAAACTCTTAGAAAAACATAAGATAACTAAAATGGATTGGAGATGGAAGAGAGTGGAAGTAGAAATAAACGTCAATTGCTTCCTTATGGTAGGAGTATATAGAGAAGATAGCATAACACAGGTATTAGGGCAATGTGTCTGATATATAAGTTGATGGACTAAACTAATGTACTAAAAGATTCTGAGGATCACAAAGCAAAACTCAACTATGTTTCGTACTGATTTGGAAATATCTCTGTATTAACTCATTAAAAAATACAACAGGTGTAATCTATTATGCTGAAGGATGATGTATATTCAAGTGTTGACAGTTTCTGGCAAGTTTCACCCAAGAATCTGCTGGTGATGGTTTCCACACGAAACTATTAGTAGTGCTTGCCTCCAAGGAGGTGCTCTCCTGGTCAGCTGAGAAATGAGAGTGGACTGGAGACTTACTTTTTGCTATATACCTTTAAAAAACTTGCAAATATCACTTATTCAAAAAAATTGATAACTTATATTTTAAAAATCCTTCCCAGCCTAGTCTTATGTTCAGCTGAATTGCACATTCATAGTACTAGGCACTTACAGAGAAGGTAAAGAAACCCTTAAAGAGACTAATGAACATAAAAAGGAAAGAAGCCATAGTATGTAATGTACAAAGAAGTAAGTAGAGGTACCAAATCTAATTCATTACCACCCTTCCTCTGTCCTCTACCAGTTCTTTCTCTCTCAGGATATTCATGATTGGCTATATAATGACTGTTTTAAACTATGACTTGACTGATACAGGGCACCACATTTGCAAGTGTCCTGGGAGAAGTCATAAAGAGTTGACTTGGACCTGAGAGCATTACACCAACAAGAAGTAGGCACTGCAGAAATCCCACCCTTTGGGCTTGGAGGCAGTGACTGAGAAGGTGGAGATGGAACTGGCAGGGCCAGTGAGCACCAAGCCCCTTGAGCCCCTGAGGGTAACTGAGTTGGCTGGTATGCTGGCAGACATGTGATGCAGCAGGCCGGTGTTCCGCATTCAGGATGCCTGCGGAGTGCTGTTCGTGTCCATGTTCTTCAGGTCCAAGGACGATGACAAGATGGTCTTCCAGACAGAACCTAAGGAAATCAATGGTCATACCTCTGGTATTAAAAAGGCTCTGTGGTGATAAACAGATCCTTTCAGCGGGCGATAAAACCGTTCTACTTCGGGATCACACTACTATGACAGAGGTGAACTCTCTAAGTTTTGATGTCTTCAGTAGTATGGGATGTAGTCCCAGGGAGTGCCTGGTAATGATGTATGGACCATCTGTTGCTTTTCATGGTGCGGTGAGTTTGGACTCAAATCGTATGAAGCTCCTGCAGCCATCAATTCTGCATCTCTTTGCCCTGAGAATTTCTTGTAGCAGCATGTGAAGGTTTTAAACCTTATAAATATGATTATGATAGTGAAGATGAATTAGAATCCTACAAAGGACACTTTGGTCCCATTCACTGTGAGGTTTAGGTCTGATGGAGAACTCTATGCCAGTGGTTCTGAAGATGGAACATAGAGACTGTGGCAGATTATGGTAGGAAAACCTATAGTCTTTGAAAAGGTGTGCTTCCTGAAGATAGTCGTGAGCTGGCAAAGCTGAGGATCAGTTTTTCAGAGACAACAGAAGAAGAGATAGAAGAAATTGCTTCAGAGAATTCAGATTCCATCTAGAGTTCAACTCCTGAAGTTATGGCCTGAGCGTCAGACAGATGCCACAGATAGTACACAACTTACAGACTAAAACAAGCAGAGAGAAGCATCAGCCTCCGAGTTACTCTCTGCTTAAGGCAAACATGAGCAGTAAATAATGAGGAATATGAATAAGCTCCAGTGCTAGAACTTACCAACTCGGTGATACCCATGAGTGAAAACATAAGAGTATTAGATTAAGACAGATGGAGTTATACTCGTGTAGTCTGATGGTCTGTTGTCTTTTTAATGAATATATGTAAGCCAACATTCAATTTCTCTTATTACAGTTAGATTTCTGGTAGCTGTTTCTGTTATTATGAAGAGGGGAAATGTATTGGTTTATTTTTCTGACTCTTCTCTTAAAGCAGAAAGTTGGGTTTGTTTGTTTGCTTTAATTGTAAAGAAGAGGGAATACATGATAAAGCAACGGGTTTGACATCTCTTTCATTGTACACTACTTCTAATTGTTGTGCCTTGTCTCAATAAAATGCCTCTAAAACTAAGACATCCCACCCTTTGTCAAGGGGCGGTCCTTTAAAAGTGTTTGCACTGTGTTCCTGTTGATCTTCTCCAAGGTGAGTGAGTCAGTCAGGGCAAGGATTTATTTCCTACCAACATCTAATTAGGCCCAGGTGGTGCAGTGGTAAAGAATCCTCCTGCCAGTGCAGGAGAAGCAAGGGACGTGGGCTCAATCTCTGGGTCAGGAAGATCCCCTGGAGGAGGAAATGGCAACCCAATCCAGTATTCTTGCCTGAGAAACCCCATGAACAGAGGAACCTGGTGGACTCTACAGTCTGTGGAGTCAGAGAGTCGGCCACACGACTGAGCAACTGAACACACACACACTTTATTAGCCAGGACAAACTTAACTAATTCACTGTGCAGTTTAAACCAGACATACTTGTTATTTCTTTTACATATATTCTCTTCTGTCTCTATTTGGTATAATTCTTCATTTTTCCAGGGTAAGAAAATCAGTGTGCTGTAGAAAATACACTTACACTTGCCTATTTATCCCAACTTCAAGGGTGAAATAATAAGCATAGTTTTAAGGAAACATTTAAAAATAGTATTATTTTATTGCATGTGAAAAGTCGTCGTGAATATTCTTTCTGTGAACATAGAGAAATATCAACAGTTTTATTATGATTTCTGTATTTTGTGTGTTCCCCTCTTTTTTAAGACTTTTGCTTTATAATCATACATTGTGAAACATGAGAGGTAAAAATGTCCTCTAATTTTCTTTTTAATTACCATGTGCTCTAAAAGGAACTTGAAGCTGGCCTAGAAGTTTATGGTGAGGGATTATAGGTTGCTTGGTTTGTGTTACACTCACATGGAAGCAAATGTTTATTGAATGCCTGAATTTACTCCTACAAATGTAGTTTGGAGTCCAAGTCCAAATTAAAGCATTGTCCATGAAGCATCTGTATATGTTATATTCCTGTTTTGTTTTCTTGTTTGTTTTTGTGACAGTTAATTTTTAAAGAGCAACTTTCACCCAAAAAACTGGGCTTCTTAAATGTAATAGAGCTTGTTGGAGCTCTTAGTGACATTCTCCATGTTGAGTTCAGGGAAGGAGAACAAGACTTGCTGGTGTTTGATGCTGATATGAAGCCTCTAGCCTCTGGTGAGTTGTATTACAGTATGATGCAAACCTGGTGTTTAATTATCTCTGTAAGGACAAGGAAAAGGAAAGCATCATTTAGGTAACAACCTTAATTGTAACCACATCAACCAAACAGATCACCTGTTAGCCTTGAAAATGTTTTGTATATAATGACCTCCTTCCTGATGATGTATGTTGTAATAATGCTGCTGTATTAAAATCTGAGTTTTTAAAGTTTGCTTTCTTCATTGTTTAGAGTTTTTAATAATTCTAAAGAAATACATTTTCTGAAATGATGCTCTCACGGGGAAACACTAGGTAGTTCAGTGGCTCTTAACCCGGTTGTTGAGCACTGAGCAGTCCATGTAATTCTTTTATGTAAGTACAGTATAGTCCATTTAACCAGTCTCCTATCAATGGACATGTAGAGAGTATCCCTTTTTTTGTATTATAAACTATACAGTGTTCAGTATCCTTGTGCCTACATCTTTGTATAGTTACTAGTGTATTTCTGTAGGAGCTGCTATGGTTTTATATATCTGGAATCCATTTTAGTGTGTCAACCTCTTATAATTGTCATAAACATATAAATTTGAACAAAATATGTGATTGGTTTGGGAATTCCCTAAAAAGTAAGAGATTGTATTATGGAATATTAAGTGGTTACATACATTGAGGTTCCATTGTACGTTAGTAGTACAAGTAGTTATATTGTACATTAAGCAACAGTGACTGTTCATAGCTAGAGTTGAACAAGAAATAAATTGAAATCAGGATGTTGAAAAATAAAACCTTTCACCAAAGTTTAAAAAACCTTACCAGACTCCTCTTCCAACCTCCGCCCTCAACATGAATAATGTAAGATCTGTTCCCATCTGGAACTTCCCTTGTGTCTCTCCATACTGAAAGGTCTGCAAAGACAGGTTCATATCTATCATTATCTGCCCAGTGCCTGACACATAGAATGTACTCAGTAATAGTTGACAGATTATTTTAATAGATACACATGGGCTTCTCTATTGGTCATTTCAGATGGAGCTGTGTCATCAGTCAGAAATTCATTTTTAGTTCAACCAGATAAGAAAACAGAAGCCAAAGCTTGTGTGTCCAGTCCCCCTAGAAATTCACTGTCTACTGCTGTTATCAAGGAGACTCCTTGGGATTGCCCTTCAAAAAACCATAAGGAACCAGAACAGAAGATTTTCAAGAAGCCTAATCTGGTGGTAAAACCTTTGCAGCTGGTGAGTATGGTTTGATGTCTGTCTTCATGTACTGGAGATTCAGCATTATGAAAAGTAACTGAATGAGTGTTTCTTTAGACAAAATTTCTGTTTGAGAAAAAGTCTTATTTCTGGAAATATGATTTCTTAGACAAGACCAGAACTTTGGTCTGAAGTCATCTTATATAGCATTTATTCTGGTTTTCAGCCTTTTATATAACTAGCTTTCCTTGAGTCTCATTTCAGAGTTTTCAGTTGGCTTTGAAGAGTTGACTATTGTGTGAGGATGACATTGCTTGACAGACATTGCTTCTCTGTCCATGTGTTTCTGTAGGCTTGAAAACCCCTCAGGGCTTCAGAGGGAAGACCTGAGAAGCTTGGCTGTAGCTGTATTCTCAGTACTGCTGCACGTTGCCCCTGCACCTAGCCTCGGTTGTAGGCTGCTTTTCTCTTTTATTTGATCTCCACACACACAGTTCTCCGCTTTTGTGTTCTCATCTCCTGTTAGGTATTTTGTCATTATTAAGAAATGAGTTGCTTCCTCTTATTCCCTTTTGCCCTTTACACCTGGCTTCTTTCATGGAAGGAAAACATTTTATTTGGAGAGCCTGCTGTATTTTCTAGAGGATGATAGAAAAGCCTAAAGGAAAATAGTATATTTTAGAATGAAAGTGTTTGAGAAGCCCCATTTTCGGTTGGAAAAGTAGTCTGAAATTTAATCCATTCTTTAAAGTTGCCTTTGTTGGTAGGATTGGTTAGGATGAGGCTGTATCTTATTTAGGCTGTAACTTAGTTCACCCTAAGTATTTGAAGCACCATGTTTTCAGTTTTGTGCAGAGCAGTTGTGTGCAACACACTTTTTTTTTTTTTTTTTTTTTGCAGTAGAGAAAAGTATTTATATGAAACGTAATGGCTCAGCTGCAAATAACATTTACATGATGATAATACAGTATTATAATCAATATGTATTATTGTAATATGTAATCAATATTACATGTTGATGTATTACATAGTTAAAAAAAGACAAACAGCTCTTTAGGATTCTGCTATGGCCAGCCTCATTCCAGGATTAGCATCCTAAAACAGTCTTCCATTTCAACTGCCACATTTGATATAAAATAAAGATCAACATCATTTTTTTTTTTTTAACCTTAAAAACATTTATTTCTCACATAACTGTCAAACACAGATTTACAATAAGCCAAGTGCTCAGGGTTTAAGGCTCGTCTCCTGAGCGGCCAGTCACACAGCACTTTCTTTTCTTTTTTTTTTTTTTTAGCTTTTCTCTCTAATTTTATTTTATTTTTAAACTTTACATAATTGTATTAGTTTTGCCAAATATCAAAATGAATCCGCCACAGGTATACATGTGTTCCCCATCCCGAACCCTCCTCCCTCCTCCCTCCCCATACCATCCCTCTGGGCCGTCCCAGTGCACCAGCCCCAAGCATCCAGCATCATGCATCGAACCTGGACTGGCAACTCGTTTCCTACATGATATTTTACACGTTTCATTGCCATTCTCCCAAATCTTCCCACCCTCTCCCTCTCCCACAGAGTCCATAAGACTGTTCTATACATCAGTGTCTCTTTTGCTGTCTCGTACACCGGGTTATTGTTACCATCTTTCTAAATTCCATATATATGCGTTAGTATACTGTATTTATGTTTTTCCTTCTGGCTTACTTCACTCTGTATAATAGGCCCCAGTTTCATCCACCTCATTAGAACTGATTCAAATGTATTCTTTTTAATGGCTGAGTAATACTCCATTGTGTATATGTACCACAGCTTTCTTATCCATTCATCTGCTGATGGACATCTAGGTTGCTTCCATGTCTTGGCTATTATAAACAGTGCTGCGATGAACATTGGGGTACACGTGTCTCTTTCCCTTCTGGTTTCCTCAGTGTGTATGCCCAGCAGTGGGGTTGCTGGATCATAAGGCAGTTCTATTTCCAGTTTTTTAAGGAATCTCCACACTGTTCTCCATAGTGGCTGTACTAGTTTGCATTCCCACCAACAGTGTAAAAGGGTTCCCTTTTCTCCACACCCTCTCCAGCATTTATTATTTGTAGACTTTTGGATCGCAGCCATTCTGACTGGTGTGAAATGGTACCTCATAGTGGTTTTGATTTGCATTTCTCTGATAATGAGTGATGTTGAGCATCTTTTCATGTGTTTGTTAGCCATCTGTATGTCTTTTTTGGAGAAATGTCTGTTTAGTTCTTTGGCCCATTTTTTGATTGGGTCGTTTATTTTTCTGGAGTTGAGCTGTAGGAGTTGCTTGTATATTTTTGAGATTAGTTGTTTGTCGGTTGCTTCATTTGCTATTATTTTCTCCCATTCTGAAGGCTGTCTTTTCACCTTGCTAATAGTTTCCTTTGATGTGCAGAAGCTTTTAAGGTTAATTAGGTCCCATTTGTTTATTTTTGCTTTTATTTCCAATATTCTGGGAGGTGGGTCATAGAGGATCCTGCTGTGATGTATGTCGGGGAGTGTTTTGCCTATGTTCTCCTCTAGGAGTTTTATAGTTTCTGGTCTTACGTTTAGATCTTTAATCCATTTTGAGTTTATTTTTGTGTATGGTGTTAGAAAGTGGTCCAGTTTCATTCTTTTACAAGTGGTTGACCAGATTTCCCAGCACCACTTGTTAAAGAGATTGTCTTTAATCCATTGTATATTCTTGCCTCCTTTGTCGAAGATAAGGTGTCCATATGTGCGTGGATTTATCTCTGGGCTTTCTATTTTATTCCATTGATCAATATTTCTGTCTTTGTGCCAGTACCATACTGTCTTGATAACTGTGGCTTTGTAGTAGAGCCTGAAGTCAGGTAGGTTGATTCCTCCAGTTCCATTCTTCTTTCTCAAGATCGCTTTGGCTATTCGATTTTTGTATTTCCATACAAATTGTGAAATTATTTGTTCTAGCTCTGTGAAGAATACTGTTGGTAGCTTGATAGGGATTGCGTTGAATCTATAAATTGCTTTTTAACTCTCTTTATGTAATATAAGACAGTACTTTTTGTACTTTAAGATAGGTAAGGATCATCTTGGAAATTGTTTTAAAGGCATAACTGTGGGTCTCACTTCCAGATATTCTGAATCACTGAATCTGGGCTACAGCCTAAGAATTTTCATTTTTATAATTTGCCAGATGTTTCTAGTAAAGGTAACTCATGAAATATACTTTAAGAAACATTGTCAAAGTTTGACATGTTACTCAAAGATTTACAGTGGTTTCTTTGTTGTTGTTGTTTTTAATTTGTAGCAAGTAGAAATTAACAAATCCCAGCTCAACTTGGCAGTGGCAAATCATGACATCCCACCAGATGCTGTGCGGGACAAGAAATTATGCAGACTGCCCCCATTAGATACCAGTACCCTCGTGGGTGTCTTTGTGGAGTATATCCTCTCTCCTAGTCAATTCTACATCCGAATCTACAGCAGGGATTCATCAGAGTTACTTGAGGACATGATGATTGAAATGCGGTAGGAATCTGTTATTTTCAATGTATTTTTCACGTACCTTGTTAAATCAGTTCTCAAACATTTTGGTCTCAGGGGTTTTAAAAATTAAGGACTCAGAAGAGCCTTTGCTTATCAGTATTTATTGTACCAAAAATGAAACTGCGAAAATGTAAAATATTGTTTAAAAATCATGATAAGTTCATTTTTCTGAATATAATATTTTTATGGCAAATAGCTGTAGTTGGCTTACTAGAAGAAAGTTGTATTTCAGTATCTGTTTCTGTTTTTAATTTCTTGAGATACATTCTTTTGGTGAAAGTTTATGAAAACATCTGGCCTCAAATAGGTACATAGTTGGGAAAAGAGTATTTTAACAGCCTTTTCAGAAAATTGTGAATACTCTTTTGAAAGTTTATGAAACGTTGACAAGTAGTGGTTTCTTAAGGTTAGATGTAATGTGGAATTTGAACTTTTCAAACCCTACTATGTTAAAATCCATTTTTTAACTTTGCACTTTGAATGGATCCAGTATTAGCTATATAATTGCAGGCTCCAGTGCAAACTTGAAATGCAAGACTTCTTGTTTTAAAATGAAGAATTTCAAAACAGCAGTAGCAGAGCATTATTAGAGTGAGCATTCAGTTCATTTCAGTCTCTCAGTCATGTCTGACTCTTTGTGACCCCATGGACTGCAGCATGCCAGGCTTCTCTGTCCATTGCCAACTGCCAGAGCTTGCTCAAACTCAAATCCATTGACTTGGTGATGCCATCCAACCATCTCATCCTCTGTCACCCCCTTCTCCTCCTGCCCTCAGTCTTTCCTAGGATCAGGGCCTTTCCAGTGAATCAGTTCTTTGCATCAGGTGGCCAAAGTATTGGAGCTTAAGCTTCAGCATCAGTCCTTCCAATGAATATTCAGGACTGATTTCCTTTAGGATGGACTGGTTGGATCTCCTTGCTGTCCAAGGGACTCTCAAGAGTCTTCTCCAACACCACAGTTCAAAAGCATCAATTCTTTGGCACTCAGCTTTCTTTATGATCCAACTCTAACATCCATACATGACTACTAGAAAAACCACAGCTTTGACTAAATGGACCTTTGTCGGCAAGTGAAGTTGCTCAGTTGTCTCCAACTCTTGGCCACCCTGTGGACTGTAACCTACCAGGATCCTCTGTCCATGGGATTTTCCAGGCAAGAGTACTGGAGTGGGTTGCCATTTCTTTCTCCAGGGTATCTTCCCAACTCAGGGATCAAACCAGGGTCTCTCGCATTGCAGGCAGACACTTTACCGTCTGAGCCACCAGGGAAACCTTGCCGAAGGTTTGTCAGCAAACCTTTGTAATATTCTGCCTAGGTTGGTCATAGCTTTTCTTGCAAGGAGCAAGTGTCTTTTAATTTCATGGCTGCAGTCACCATCTGCAGTGGTTTTGAAGCCCAAGAAAATAAAGTCTGACACTATTCCCACTGTTTCCCCATCTATTTGCCATGAAGTGATGGGACCAGATGCCATGATCTTAGTTTCCTGAATATTGAGCTTTAAGCCAACTTTTTCACTCTTCTCTTTCACTTTCATCAAGAGGCTCTTTAGTTCCTCTTCGCTTTCAGCCATAAGGGTGGTGTCATCTGCATATCTGAGGTTATTGATGTTTCTTCCGGCAATCCTGATTCCACCTTGTGCCTCATCTAGCCCTGCATTTCACATGATGTACTCTGCATGTAAGTTAAACAACCTGGGTGACAATATACAGCCTTGATGTACTCCTTTTCCAATTTGGAACCAGTCTGTTGTTCCATGTCCAGTTCTAATTGTTGCTTCTTGACCTGAATACAGATTTCTCCAGAGGCAGTTAAGGTGGCCTGGTATTCCCATCTCTTGAAGAATTTTCCACAGTTTGTTGTGATCCACACAGTCGAAGGCTTTGGAGTAGTCAGTAAAGTAGAAGTAGATGTTTTTCTGGAACTTCCTTGCTTTTTCTGTGATCCAATGGATGTTGGCAATTTGATCTCTGGTTCCTCTGCCTTTTCTAAATCCAACTGGAACATCTGGAAGTTCTTGGTTCATGTATTGTTGAAACCTAGCTTGGAGAATTTTGAGCATTGCTTTGCTAGCATGTGAGATGAGTGCAATTGTGCAGTAGTTTGAACATGCTTTGGCATTGCCTTTCTTTGGGATTGGGATGAAAACTGACTTTTTCCAGTCCCATGGCCACTGCTGCGTTTTCCTAATTTGCTGGCATACTGAATGCAGCACTTGCACAGCATCATCTTTTGGGACTTGAAATAGCTCAACTGGAATTCCATCACCTCCACTAGTTTTGTTGGTAGTGATGCTTCCTAAGGCCCACCTGACTTCGGACTCCAGGATGTCTGGCTCTAGGTGAGTGAACACACCATCATGATTATCTGGGTCATGAAGATCTTTTTTGTATAATACTTCTGTTTATTCTTGCCACCTCTTCTTAATATCTTCTGCTTCTGTTAGGTCCATACAGTTTCTGTCTTTTATTGTGTCCATCTTTGCATGAAATGTTCCCTTGGTATCTCTGATTTTCTTGAAGAGATCTCTGGTCTTTCCCATTCTATTGTTTTCCCCTATTTCTTTGCATGGATCACTCACTTTCTCAAGGCTTTCTTATCTCTCCTTGCTATTCTTTGGAACTCTGCATTCAAATGGACATATCTTCCCTTTTCTCCTTTGCCTTTAGCGTGTCTTCTCTTAGCTATTTGTAAGGCCTCCTCAGGCAACATTTTTGCCTTTCTTTTTCTTGGGATCCTGTACAGTGTCACAAACCTCCATCCGTAATTCTTCAGGCACTCTTAACCATGAGATCTAATCCCTTGAGTGTGTTTGTCACTTTCCACTATATATGTAAGCATAGAGACCTTCTAAGTGTAGACTCAATGGAACATCATGCATTGGTCTTTTGGAAAATACTGGTGCAGTGAGTTATATACATCTTCCAAATGTGGATGTTTCATCACACATATATTTTTTAAAAATCACACTCATTAGTATTTCTGATATCATCAGGAGAGTATTATGTATTAGAAAGCTGTCAAGCTCATAGTGCTAGATGTAACATTTCGAAAATCCTAATTTTAATTGGAAAGGTTTGAATTTTATCATTGACAATAAATACTGTAAATATTTTCCTGGAAGTGACAAGCCCACTTCATTCTTGAGAAAGTGTGTGTCAAATACCCAAATCTGAATAAACATAGTTTCTTAGTGGACCTTTCAAGCAAAAATGGTGTTTAATAGTGTCTTATTCATCTTCCAACTAAAAACAATACTCCACACGCACATACATACAGAACAGCTAGTTCAGTTCACAACTGAAATCCATAAGTGCTTTTCCTTAAGGCAATTTAGGAAGTATTTTACTTGTACTTCCCTTTTTGTTACAGAGAATATTGAAAAGATAGTCACTCTGTGTTTGAGATTTAATACACTTAATAATTTTTATTGCTTTATCATGGACATTCTTAAGTGAAATTAGCCTTTTTTTTCCCTTTAAAAAAATTTTAATTGGGAATGCATGGCAGTGAAAAATGAATGACTGCTAGTACAGTTGAATTGGAGAAGGCGATGGCACCCCACTCCAGTACTCTTGCCTGGAAAATCACATGGACGGAGGAGCCTGAAAGGCTGCAGTCCATGGGGTTGCTTGAGGGTCGGACACGACAGAGCGACTTCACTTTCACTTTTCCCTTTCATGCATTGGAGAATCAAATGGCAACCCACTCCAGTGTTCTTGCCTGGAGAATCCCAGGGACGGGGGAGCCTGGTGGGCTGTCGTCTGTCCGATCACAGAGTCGGACACGACTGAAGCTGACTTAGCAGCAGCAGCAGTACAGTTGAATGCCACTGGTTTGATTCAGCAAAGGCACCTGGAGTTTTACCCTTTTGTAAAACTTTGTAAAAGCAAAGGCACAGTTGCTTTTATACCATCAATGCAAATGTTAACCCAGTGAAAAGGGCAGATAATTATTTTCATAATAATACAATATATTAAAATAGCTTTGATCTTATGAACTATTGAAAGTGTGTCAGGGTCCCAGGAATTTGTAAACTGCACTTAGAGAATTACCACTCTAAATTATCTTTTCTCTATTGAATAATGTCTTTTGTTAGTAAACACTGTATAAAATGTTTATGTTTTCATTCACTAGATTTATTCATGAGCAGCAATCTGATTTTTACATTGGTGTCACATATAAGAGTAATTTATTTTGTATCTCTCCAAAAGCATACTTTGTTTTTTCTAAGTTGACTGTATCACTATATTATATATATTATATATATCACTATATTATATACTGTATCACTATATATATGTATGCTAAGAATACTTGGTATAATGTTACATAATGATCACTTAGTAAATTTCTATTTGAAAAAGTTTATTGGTAAAAAGAGAGGATTTGGACATGAAAAAGAAAATTAATTGGTATCATAATAAGCATTACCAAATCAGAAAAAGTGAGAATTTTTCTTTGCCTTTTGCCAAGACTTTCCTGCTCTTGATACATCAGTAAAAATGATCTTTAATTTTTTTCTTTTTCTATGGATTTCTTTTATGGAATTCTGCAGGCGCTGTTATTCTAATCAGTTGGTTTCTGATCGATATGCCATGCCAGAGTGTTTTATCCAGCCAGGACATCTCTGTTGTGTAAGGATTTCTGAGGATAAGTGGTGGTATCGGGTCATTATCCATCGAATTCTCGGGAAACAGGAAGTTGAAGTGTTCTATCCAGATTTTGGAAACATTGGAACTGTTCAGAAGTCTTCCCTGAGGTTCCTCAAGTGAGTTAATAAATTCATTAAGAACAATTTAGGTTTGAACCACAATGCTGGAGCTGTGGGGGAGTTAGGACCTCTCTTCCTTTTCTCCTGCCTCTCTCCTTTCTACCCCTTTCTTCGTAGTGCAGATTTGGCAAATGGTCATTTAGTTTCACAGTTAGATTACAATCTCGTGTGTTTTCTCTCACATGACTGTGAATCTGAATGGACCATGAGACTAAATTTCATTCTCTTATTAAGAAAATGATGCTTTGGGTCATGCTAAGTGTTGCATATATATATCATGAAGTTTGGATTGTTTCCACCTATATTTTAATTTGATGGTTTCAAAGACTGTTATGTTTTACAAATTTCTTTCTTAGACATTACTGTGAAGTGTTAAGACATTTCATTTAAAAATGCATGCATTAAATACTCTGAAATGGTGTGAAAAACTGAAATCAAGAAGTGGATAAGACTTGCACCACAGCTACTGAAGCCCATATGCCTGGAGCTCGTGCTTTACAAAAAGAGAAGCCACCTCAGTGAGAAGCCCGCGCGCTGCAGTGAAGAGTAGCCGCCACCTGCTGCAACTAGAGAAAGCCCACATGCAGCAAGAAGATCTAGCGCAGCCAAAAATGCATAATTTTTTTTAAAGAAAGGGATAAGAGATTCCATAAACTGCAGTTTTAAAATATGATTAAATATTCATGTATCTGTCTGTTGCAGGTGCTGCTACACAAAGCTTCCTGCTCAGGCTATCCCTTGTTCTTTGGCATGGGTGAGACCAGTAGAGGTATGTTTGTTTGCTTCCCATTTAATAAGCAAACATTTGATGCCAAGATCTTCTAAGTTCTCTGGATAAAAAAATAAAACATGAAAAAGAAAGTCATTGTAGACAGTATGGGAGAAAGGCATGTAGACAAAAATAATTGTACTGTGTCAGATTTCCTAGGGAATTTTATAGTGTATGATAGAAATACAGAAGGAACAGCCCTCGTTTCTGTTCAACGTAATCAGAGACAGTGTCTTAAAAGAGGTGACATTTGCATGAAATTTTGAAGGAAGATTAGCATCATAACTGAACAAACAAGAAAGGCATTCCAGGCAAAGGAAGAGTAGCATGAAATATCTCAAATTTGAGGAGTTTTAAGTGGTTCTGTTTGGCTATGTAATAGAGGATGAGCTGCAGTTGCTGCCACTGCTGCTAAGCCGCTTCAGTCGTGTCTGACTCTGTGCGGCCCCATAGACGGCAGCCTACCAGGCTCCCCCGTCCCTGGGATTCTCCAGGCAAGAACACTGGAGTGGGTTGCCATTTCCTTCTCCAATGCAGGAAAGTGAAAGTGCAGTCGCTCAGTCATGTCCGACTCTTAGCGACCCCAGGGACTGCAGCCCACCAGGCTCCTCCGTCCATGGGATTTTCCAGGCAAGAGTACTGGAGTGGGGTGCTGCAGTTGGTGCATGGCAAATGATGTCAGAGAAATAGGAGGCTAAGGTGGAGACCTGCAGCCATGTGCAGGAGTCTGGACATTGTCCTTTATTTTTAAAAAACGTTTTATTTTGTATTGGCATATAGCTAGTTAACAAACAATGTTGTGATAGATCAGATGGACAGCAAAGGGATTCAGCCATACATATACATGTATCCATTCTCTCCCAAACTCCCGTCCCATCCAGGCTACCACATAACATTGAACAGAGTTCAGTTATCTTAGGTTAGGTTGGATATCTGTTTTAAATATAGCAGTGTGTACATGCTGGATGCTGTCCTTTAGTTTCTGGGGAGCAACTAAAGAGAACTGCCACAAGCAGAAATAAATTTTTTAAAGAATTCTCTAGTGACATTGTTGTAGATGTTTGGCATGGGATGGAACAGGAGCCATTTTCATCCATATAGATACATATAGTTGTGTAGTTGTAATTATGCACCTAATTTTGTTTTTTTTCCCCCTCAGAACTCTTAATTATACATACTGTACACATTTATTATCCCATGTTGGTCTGTTTAAATAACTTAGCAGTAGCTTCCATTTGTGGTGGTGTTCAGTTGCTAAGTTGTGCCTCACTCTCCTAAGCAGGGCCTCACTGCTCCTCACTGCAGCACACCAGGCTTCCCTGTCTTTCTCTGTCTCCCAGAGTGTGCTCAGATTCATGTCCATTGAGTCGGTGATGCTATTTAACCATTTCATCCTCTGCCACCCTCTTCTCCTTTTGCCTTCAATATAGTATTAGAACCATCTGCTAATGAAATTGAAGTTTACAAATTTACTCTTTAGGAAACAAAACTATATTATTGAGGTAACATTGAGTTATAACATTATGTTTCATATGTACAACATTGTATTTCCACTTCTGTGTACATATATCCTACCACATACTCACTACCAAAAGTTTGTTTTCCATCAGATGACCCCACCGCCTTTACCATTTTTGCCCACCCCCCTTCCTTCCCCTCTGATAACCATTACTCTGTTCTCCGTATGTACATATTTGTGTGTTTGGTTTGTTCATTATTTTTTGTTTGTTTGTCTAATAGTTTTTAAATACAAGAGTGAAATCATGTGATATATGTCTTTCTCCATCTGACTTATTTTACTTAGCATAAAATGGTCAAGTTCAATCCATGTTGTTGCAAATGGTAAGGTAACATCTTTTTTTTTTTTTAATAGCTGAGCAGTATTCCATTATATTTGTATACCACATCTTCTTTATTCTTCTGTTGATGGGCACTTCACTTGATTTATATCTTGGCTATTTAAATAATGCCAAAGAACGTGAAGGTGCAGATATATTTTCAGATTAGTGTTTTCATATTCTTTGGATAAATACCCAGAAGTGAGATAGCTGGATCATATAGTAGTTCTGTTCTTAAGTTTTTGAGGAATCTGCATACTGTCTTTGTCTATCCACCAATTTACATTCTCACCAGTACTGTATATGAGAGTTCCCTTTTCTCCACACCATTGCCAACACTTCTATTTCTTACCTTTTTGATAATCGCCATTCTTACAGGTGTAAGGTGCTGTCAAATTGTGGGTTTGATTTGCATTTCCATGATAATTAGTGCTGTTAAGCATCTTTCCATGTACCTGTTGGCCATTTGTATATTGTCTTTGGAAAATGTCACTTCAATTTCTTTACCCATTTTCAAACCAGACTATTTTTGTTATTGTTGAGTTGTATGAGTTCTTTATATGTTTTGGATAAACCTCTTATCAGATATATCATTAGCAAAAATCTTTCTTCTCCTATTTGGTAGACAGTCTTGTTATATTGCTAGTTTCCTTTGCTGTGCAAAAGCTTTTTAGCTTGGTATAGTCCCTTTTATTTATTTTTGCTTTTGTTTTCCTTGCCTGTGGAGACATATCTAAGGAGATATTACTAAGACCAATGTCAAAGAGCATACTGCCTGTGTTTTCTTCTAGGAGCTTTATTTAGTCTCAGGTCTCACATTTAGTCTTGGGCTTCCCTGATAGCTCAGTTGATAAAGAATCTGCCTGCAATGCGGGAGACCTGGGTGTGATCCCTGGGTTGGGAAGATCCCCTGGAGAAGGGAAAGACTACCCACTCCAGTACTCTGGCCTGGAGAATTCCAGAACTATATAGTCCATAGGGTCACAAAGAGTCGGACACTACTGAGTGACTTTCACTTACGTTTACATCTTTAGCCATTTTGAGTTAATTTGTGTGTATGGTGTGAGATGGTGGTCTGTGCTCTAGTTGCAATATGTGGGCTTCTCGTTGCTTGGCTTCTCTTGTTGAGGAGCCTGGGCTCTAGGGTGCACAGGCTGCAGTGGCTGCAGCATGAAGGCTCAGTAGTTGTGACCCACAGACTTAGTTGCGCTTGCAGCATGTGGGATTTTCCAGGACAAGGGATCAAATCCACGTCCCCTGCATTGGCAGGTGGATTCTTAACCAGTGGACTACCAACAAAGTCCTGTTTGTTTCTTTCTTTTTTTCTTTTTTAGCGTTTCAATCTCTTTGGTGAAATATTCCTTCTGTTCATTAATTTTATTCATGAGCTCATTAACCTACCTTTCTCACTGCTCATTGAATTTCTTCACAACAGCTATTTTGAATTCTTTAACAGTTAAATTGAAGTATTCCATGACTTTGGTTTCTGGAGAATTGTCATTGTCTTTTTGTGATACAGTGTCGCTGTGAGTCTTGGTGGTGTTTGATGAAGTGTTCCTGAGCTGGTTTTGAATGACAGAGTAGGATTTCGGTTTCCTCCAGTAGGTGGCGCAATCATTTAAGTTTTTGGTTTCTTTACCTGAGCTGCCTCTGGTTGTCAGACACGACTGAGCAACTTTACTTTTACTTTTCACTTTCATGCATTGGAGAAGGAAATGGCAACCCACTGCAGTGCTCTTGCCTGGAGACTCCCAGGGACCGGGGAGCCTGGTGGGCTGCCGTCTATGGGGTTGCACAGAGTCAGACACGACTGAAGCGACTTAGCAGCAGCAGCAGCAGCCTCTGGTTGTATTTGAGAGTTGGCACTTTCCAGCCTCCACCTTCCCTGTAAGAGGTGTGGCTCCATGCATTGTTTGTCACTGCTTTTTGTGCCAGGGTCTTTGCTGACTTGCTTCTGCCATAGCTGCTGTTGTCATCTGGATTGTGGGCTCTTCCCTTGTGTCAGGGCTCCTCTTGAGACACAGGACCTGCTGTGGGGAGAGGTGATGAAGGGGGTGCAGGTGGGGTAGTGGGCTTCTCAGATGCTGGAGGGACAGGGTCCCAGGCCCCGCTGCCGCTCCCGCCTGCGGCCGTGGGTGCCAGGAACGGTCAGGTGGCCACAGTTGCGTGCACCGCCTTCCTTGTGGCTCCCAGGTTCTCTGCAGCTGTGTGTTCACTACCTCACCCAGAGGGCCAGGACTGCCAGCATGGACTCTGCAGTTCCCCCGCTTCTCTGTGCATTTCAGTCCATCTCCCTTTGGGTGTGCAGATGTGTGGAATTCTGCAGTGCCCTGTTGTGCTGGGCAGAAGTACGTTTTTTGAGTTGTGGCTGTTTCACTGGATATAGATTGAAGGAGCGAGGCAAAGGTAGTCTTTACTACTCTACCATGTTTCTGAAGTCTGAAAACCGTGTTCTTCAGTTTTAATATGTTTATGTGTCGATTTATTCTTATTTATCCTACTTTGTGGTTGATTGGAATTTTTATCTGTGCATTGTTACTTTTCGTTAAATCTGTCTAATTCTTAGCCATTGTCTCCTCAGTTACTGTCTTTTCCCTATATTCATATTTATAGCCCCCCTTCTGTTTCTCTCTTTTTGTAGAACCATAATTAAAAATATGTTAAACCTTCTCACTTTACCTGCCATATCTTTTAACCTCTGTTCTGTAATCTATATACATTTCTGTCTTTGGTGTTGCATTCTGGGTAATTTTTCTAATTTTTTAGAAATTTACTTTTTTAGAAATTTATTTTTTAATTGAAGGATAATTGCTTTACAGAATTTTGTTGTTTTCTGTCATACATCAAAATGAATCAGCCATAGTTGTTTATTTTTTATTTCTACCTAATCTGTTATTGAATACACCTATTAGGGTTTTGGGAGAAGGTAATGGCACCCCACTCCAGTACTCTTGCCTGGAAAATCCCATGGACAGAAGAGCCTGGTAGGCTGTAGTTCCATGGGGTCACTAAAAGTCAGACACGACTGAGCGACTTCACTTTCACTTTTCACTTTCCTGCATTGGAGAAGGAAATGGCAACCCACTCCAGTGTTCTGGCCTGGAGAGTCCCAGGGACGGGGGAGCCTGGTGGGCTGCTGTCTATGGGGCCGCACAGAGTTGGACATGACTGAAGCAACTTAGCAGCAGCAGCGTTAGGGTTTTGAGACTTCCCTGGTGGCTCAGACGGTAAAGCATCTCTTTACAATGTGGGAGACCAGGGTTCAATCCCTGGATTGGGAAGATCTCCTAGAGAAGGAAATGGCAACCCACTCCAGTATTCTTGCCTGGAAAATCCCATAGACGGAGGAGCCTGGTAGGCCACAGTCCATGGGGTCGCAAAGAGTCGGACATGACTGAGCGACTTCATTTTCACTTTCATTAGGGTTTTACTTTTGGTTATTATTACTCTATTTTTACTTTCTAATTTCTAATTCTAATATTATTATTATTATATTTTTACTTTCTAAAAGTTCTCTTGATTCTTTAATTCTGCTAGATCGATTTTTAATAGATTGCAGATCTCTGCAGAAGCTTTCAAGTTAATTTCATGTTTTGTTTGTTTTTACGTGTAGTAAGTTCAGTTGTTTTGTAATTCATCTGGAAATTCAGATATCTAAAGTTTCTGAGGTTTTGTATTAGTTATATTGTATTTGTGATTTGTTGTCTCTTTATATACTTTTATCTTTGCCTATGTCCTGCTCATTGACTTTTAAAACATTTTTTGTAAAATTGGTTGGAATATAGATTGAGTTTGCCTGCCTCCAGAAAGATTTGCATTCTCTTCTGCCACGCACCTAGCAGTCTAGAACCATGTTAATCCAGATGAACAACGTGAAGATTTGTGTACCACCCAATTGGTGTGAAAATTGAGCTGCAAATCCATGTGAAGGCTAATTTATTTCTTTTTTTGCCTTATTCTGAGCATGTATCCCTAGGGACTCAACTTAATAAACTCCTCTCCACTCCCTATCATGGGTGGATACTGGCTTGAATTTCTGTCCTCTGACCTGTAACATCATTGAAACCGAAGTTCAGATTAGTCTGGATTAGCAGATAACCTTAAGACGAAAATAGTTCCCACTTTCCCTTTAATTTTGACCTGGTAATTTGTTACTCTTTTGTTCGTTCTCTGATGCTTTTTTGGACATGTTTTTAAAATATTTTATCTAAAATTTTTAGTTTCTGTGAGAGGGTTGGTCCAATAATCTAACTCAATCATTTCCAAACATGGAATTTTTTCATCACATTAAGATAAGTTTTCCCCATAATCCCATTTTCATCATTTTTCCTTTATTCTACCTTTTCTCATCCCCAAATCATAAATATCCTCAAATGTGTTATTCTGTTTTCATGGTTTGATTTTTCCACTAAAATCTTTAGTTCATTAGGAATTCACTTGTATTTGTGGTTTGGTTTTTATAATTGATGTTTGAATCTGTCATCTGAATCTCACATCTTGATTGTATTTCAGGAACATTGGACATCCAGAGCTGTTTTGCAGTTCCAGAAGTTGTGTGGCTTGAAGCCATTAGTAGGGGTAGTGGATGAATATGTAGATGGGATCCTGAACATTTTCCTGTGTGACACGTCCTCAAATGAAGATGTCTATTTCCACCATGTTTTGAGGACAGAGGGTCATGCTATTGTATGCCGAGAAAATGTCCCTTCTAAGGTGGAACAGTCTGAATGTATTTTGTAATGTATTTTGTTTAATCTCAACCCTTCAAGATATAAGAGAATTTAATACAGAAGGTTATTTGATTGATTCTTTAAGAGACATCTGTGAGGTGCCTGGCTTACTGAGTGCACAGCACTTTCTTAATTTTCACATGACCACAGAAAATTACATTTGGCTTATTGTCCTTTAGAATGTGAGTGCTTTTATTTTAAATAATGGAGGATTCTGTCTTACTCCCAAGTATTTAATTCTCTGAAGTTTTCTTAGAGAAGAGCAACACTCTCTTATTTTCAAATTGATAACAGTGTCTACATCAACATTAATATTGGTGTTGATCATTTTTGTGGCTAGAAAGCACTATCAGTATGCGGAAAATTCTATTAAATTTTAGAAGATAATACATTTCCACAACATTTGAGGATTATGAAGTGCTGTTTCCATTTTTTTCTGAGAAACTAAACTCTTCCTCCTCCTTTTTCTTATCCTAGGGTTTCAGAGACCTCAACCCTTTAGCTTTATACACTAAATCCAGTGTGACGCCTGAGGACATTGTCCTGAAAGAGCTGGGCTATCATTCCCAGCAGCACTATTTTAATGAAGACCGAGAGATCAGTCCACAATCAAAAGAGAGTGACTTATATACCCTGGTAAGAGGTTTTTGCAAATACTGTCATATTCTTTTTATTATTGTTAATATTTAATGAGTACTTACTGTATGCCAGACACTATAAAAGGCACTTTTAATATATTATTTAATACTCATAAAATGCTTGTGAGGTAGTGCTTAGTTGCTCAGTCTTGTCCGACTCTTTGCAACCCCATGGACTGTATCCCACCAGGCTCCTCTGTCCATGCAGGTTCTCCAGGTGGGAATACTGAAGTGGGTTGCCATGGCCTCTTCCAGGGGATCTTTCCAACCCACGGATCAAACCCAGGTCTCCCGCATTGCAGGTGGATTCTTTACCATCTAAGCCACCACAAAAGCCCAAGAATACTGGAGTGGGTAGCCTATCTCTTCTCCAGAGGATCTTCCCGACCCAGGAATTGAACCAGGGTCACCTGCATTGCAGGCAGATTCTTTACCAGCTGAGCTACCAGGAAGTTGTAGTGACTATAATTAACCTTATTTTAGCAATGAGGAAACTGAGGCATTTGCAAACCTGGGGAAGTTTGGAAACTACACAGTAATCTCAACAGTTACCTTGTCTCTCATCATTTGCTGGTTTAAACCTTCATTTCAGCCATGCTTTTTCCTGCATAATTTCTCTCATATGCTGAATTCTGCTGCCACCTTGGTGCAGTTGTGACCTTACCTGCATGGATCCAAATCCTATTTTTTCTTCCCTCTACGCACTTCAGATGTTTCTTAAAGTGTTCTCATTTCTAACTTTTTCTGTAAACCTTGTGGCAACTCCTACCCACAGTAATAACAATAATATTGTTATGTATTATTCCATACCACAGTTCAGTTGCTCAGTTGTGTCCAACTCTTTGCAACCCCATGGACTGCAGCACGCCAGGCTTTCCTGTCCATCACCAACTCCCAGAGTTTGCGGAAACTCATGTCCATTGAGTCAGTGATGCCACCCAACCATCTCATCCTCTGTCGTCCACTTCTCCTCCTGCCTTTGATCTTTCCCAGCATCAGGGTCTTTTCAGTTCTTCGCATCAGGTGGCCAAAGTATTGGAGTTTCAGCTTCAGCATCAGTCCTTTCAATGAATATTCAGGACTGATCTCCTTTAGGATGGACTGGTTGGATCTCCTTGCAGTTCAAGGGACTCTCAAGAGTCTTCTTCAACACCACAGTTCAAAAGCATAGTTCTTGGGCACTCATCTTTCTTTATGATCCAACTCTCACATCCATACATGACTACTGGAAAAACCATACCTTTGACTAGACGGACCTTTGTTGGCAAAGTCTCTGCTTTTTAATATGCTGTCTAGATTGGTCATAGCTTTTCTTCCAAGGAGCAAGTGTCTTTTAATTTCATGGCTGCAGTCCCCATCTGCAGTGATTTTGGAGCCCCCCAGAATAAAGTCTCTCACTGTTTCCACTGTTTCCCCATCTATTTGCCATGAAGTGATGGGACCAGATGCCAGGATCTTAGTTTTCTGAATGTGGAGTTTTAAGCCAAACTTTTCACTCTCCTTTCACTTTTATCAAGGGGCTCTTTAGTTCTTCTTCACTTTCTGTCATAAATGTAGTGTCATCTGCATATCTGAGGTTATTGATAGTTCTCCTGGAAATCTTTATTCCAGCTTGTGCTTCATCCAGTCCAGCATTTCTCATCATGTACTCTGCATATAAGTTAAATAAGCAGGGTGACAGTATACAGCCTGGACGAACTCCTTTCCTGATTTGAAACCAGTCTGTGTTCCATGTCCAGTTCTAACTGTTGCTTGTTGACCTGCATACACATATCTCAGGAGGCAGGTCAGGTGGTCTGGTATTCCCATCTCTTTTCAGAATTTTCCACAGTTTGTTGTGATCCACACAGTCAGAGGCTTTGGCATAGTCAATAAAGCAGAAGTAGATGTTTTTCTGGAACTCTCTTGCTTTTTCGATGATCCAATGGATGTTAGCAATTTGATCTCTGGTTCTTCTGCCTTTTCTAAAACCAGCTTGAACATCTGGAAGTTCACGGTTCACATACTGTTGAAGCCTAGCTTGGAGAATTTTGAGCATTACTTTGCTAGCATGTGAGATGAGTGCAATTGTGCGGTAGTTTGAGCATTCTTTGGCATTGGGATGAAAACTGACCTTTTCCAGTCCTGTGGCCACTGCTGAGTTTTCCAAATTTGCTGGCATATTGAATGCAGCACTTTCACAGCATCATCTTTCAGGATTTGAAATAGCTCAACTGGAATTCCATCACCTCCACTAGCTTTGTTGGTAGTGATGCTTCCTAAGGCCCACCTGACTTCAGACTCTAGGATGTCTGACTCTAGGTGAGTGATCACACCATCGTGATAAAAAGGTAACAGGGACACGTACTGTACTTGTGCTGTGTGGCAGGCGCTGTTTCAGTCCTTGCACGTACTAGTTAATTAATCTTCACAACCACTTTACCAGGTTATTTCTTTAAGATCCCCATTTTAGATATATGTAAAGTGATGCACATTAGTAAGTAATAAGTTAAATGACTTTTCAACAAATGAGCAAATAAATAGACATGTCTTCAAAGTCTCTCATAGTCCTCATGGCAATAAGTACTGAGCTAAAAATACAGGTTAGGCTCAGTTTGAGAGTCCCCAAATTTATTTTTTCTGGACATAACAAAGCTTTATTCTTTGAATAAAATATGAAAATATTTTTTTGTAAGTATGTTTTATATATATGACTTTTTAAATTATAGGGATAATGATGTTTTGTTAGTGGACTTGCATTATTAGAAAAGATAAAAAGGAAAGGCTATTTTGCTGTACACCTGAAACTAACACAACATTGTAAATCAATTATATTTCAGTAAAATTGTTTTTCCAAAAGACCATTTGACTATTGGGAGATTAACCTACTCTGAAAAATGTGTATGAATGTTTATTGCTGCATGTTTAAAGCACTATCAACATTTTAGATTTCATTTTAGTTTAAAGCTAGTTAAAATTAATTGGGCTTGTTTAACCTGTAAAACTTTCTGAAATCTGAATTTTTGTTAATTCTTATTACTTGATTAGAACAGTTATGTTTTCTGACTCTTAACTACTGAATTGAATTTTCAGCCTTAAAAGTTTTTAGAATATCTTACCATCACTGTGTTGATGTCTTTAAATAATCATAGTTCAGTCCTAAAAATGAAATAAGGACATCTTTTCTGCAGAGAGATAAGGCCTAAAGCTTCTCTCTTGTACCCCAGCCTGTATTTTAACATGCTATATACACGCATAAACCTACCTCTATACACCTTGTTGTTGTTCAGTCACGAAGTCGTATCCAATTCTTTTGTGACCCCTTGGACTATAGCCCACCAGGCTCCTCTGTCCATGGGATTCTCCATGCAAGAATTCTGGAGTGGGTTGCCATTTCTTTCTCCAGGGGATCTTCCCAACCCAGGGATCAAACCCACGTCTCCTGCATTGGCAGACAGATTCTTTACCGCTGAGCCAGCAGGGAAGCCCCTCTATACACCCGATTCCCTCTAATCCTTGCTTTTCTTTTAGGCATCCTAACAGTTTGATTTATCTCCTTTATTACATGTTCTCAGACATCTTCCTTCTCCAGTATTATTTTGGTCAATGTGACATCTCTGTGTTGGCTCTACACTGAGGGTTGTGCTGTGATTATCTGATTGTGTATCTTCATGCTATATTTGAGTTCTTTTAGAGCTGGGCCCCTGTTGCATTCATCTTTATACCCACAGAGCTACCCTGTACACATTACATAATATGTACTCAATATTGTTAACCTCTGCGTGCGTCCTCAGTCGTGTCTAACTCTTTGCGACCCAATGAACTGTAGCCACAGGCTTCTCTGTCCATGGGATTCTCCAGGAAAAAATACTGGAGTGGCTTACCATTTCCTCCTCCAGGGGATCTTCCTGACCCTGGATTGAACCCATGTCTCTTATGTCTCCTGCATTGGCAGGCAGATTCTTTACCACTGCGCCACCTGGGAAGCCCTTGGCCTGAACTAATTTAATGGGATGGGAATACCTAGGGTCAGTGCATAAAGTTAGAAAATAATGTTGCATATACATGAACCGTAGTGAAAAATTGCCCCCAGAATTTATAGGTGTGTAAATTTTGGAAACAGCGTTACTATAGAAAATAAAATAATTTCTCTTTCTTATCTACTAGCAAGATATTAATGATGAAAAGACTTTCAGTCACCTTGGATCAGTCACCTCAGAGGAGCCATTAAAGGATTCTAAATTAAATTCTTTGAAAATACAAGATAAGAGCTATGAAGAAGATCCAAAGTGGTCCATCCCAGAGCTAAAGGATCTGAAAGAAGAAAATGAGGTAGGAGAAGGGGATATAGCTTTTTAAAAATGTAATTAATAAATTAATAAGTGAAGGAGACTGAAGTAAAATAGCTCTTTATGCCCTATTCATTGTGGTGCCATCAGAGCATCTCCCACAGATGAATTGAAAATTCTTCAGTGATGACCAAGACCAAAGTTTCAGCAATGTAGCCTCAATCACAAAAAAGAAAAGCCAATATCTGACTTCTGGGCAATTTTGAAGAATTATACAGTGATGTAGAAAGTAGTATTGAGAAATAGTATTAGGAAGACCCATCAAGAAAAATGTTTGACAGCTCTCTTCAGAGGACATGTTTTTAATCAAATGTCCATGGGCTCACAGCTTTTTTCTTTTAAAAAACAAACAAACAAACAAACAAAAACAGCCAAATGTTTATGTACACACAGCTTAGAGTTCCCCATAACCCCTTCCCCTTCATTTCCTATTTCACAGAGCAACGATTTTCATTTCTTTTAACGTCTTCCTTTGGAATATGTCTCTATTTCTTTCATTAAATTGCATCCTTATATTGTTATTGCCTTATTTTTCAGCATGTATGGCCTTCCCAGCATGAGAGATGAAGGTTTAGTTCTGTTTCATCTCTTGTCCCCCACCCCAGACAAAAATACCCTGTCTGTTCTCTCATCATCTTACTAATATATCGAACTTTCCATTAGATCACCATTCATTCAATATTTTGTTATTGTGACTCTGTAAATGCTATATACAGTCAAGTAATATGTGATGTCAAGTTTTCCTTTCCTGCATAACTTTTATTTTCTCTGGTGTTAATACTTCTTTCCAAGTGAATATACAGTAAACAATTGACTTTGTACTCAGAGTACTGTCCTATCAATTTTAATACATGTATAGATTTATGTAACCACCACCATAGTCAGGATGCAGAATGGTTCCATCATCTGAAAAAACTCCCTAATGCTACTCCTTTATAATCAAATCTCCCCAAATCCCTAATCCCCTAGCAAGCATTTATGTTTCCCGTCACCATAATTTTACCTTTTCAGGACTGTCAATTAAGTGGAATCATGTGATATGTAACTTCCCAATAGAAGCGTCTTTGATTCAGCATAGTACCTTCATTTAAATCATTGCATGTACCAGGAGTTCATTTCTGTTGATGATGAGTAGTATGGTATGGATGTACCACAGTTTGTATATCCATGCATCCATTGAAGACATTATGGTTATTTAATGTATGAATTGATCTTCTATATTTTGGTATGAATAGATCTTTTATAAATATTCATGTATAGGCATTTTAATAAACATAATCAAGAGTCGGATTGCTGGCTCATGTGGTAAATGTATGCCAGATTTTTCCAGACTGGCTGTACCGTTTTGTATTCCTGCCAGCAGTATATGAGTTCCAGTTGCTCCATATCTTATGAGCACTTGATATTGTCAGGAATTTTTAACCATTTTCATAGGTGTGCAGTAGTAGTATCACAGTGTGGTTCTAATCTGCATTTCCCTAATGACTGTGATATTGACCATCTTTTCAGTGCTCATTTGCCATCCACGTGTATTTCTTGGTGAAATGCCTGTTAAAGTCTTTTGCCCATTTTTTGAATGATTGAATGAGTTGTTTGTTTTCTTACTTTTGGGTTTTGAGTATTCTTTATATGTTCTGGATAGCCCTTTGTCAGATTTGTGATTTTCAAATATTTTCTCCCACTTGTAGCTTCATTCTCTTAATGGTATCTTTCATATAGGAAAGGTTTTTAATCTTGAAAAAGTACATCAGTTTTTTTTTTTTCTTTTATGTACTGTGTTTCAAAACATCTTGATTTAATTTTAGTATAAGGGGTGAGATTTAGGTTAAGGTTATGGATTTTCAGTGGTTTTAGTGCTATTTGTTGGAAAGACTATGCTTTCTCTATTGAATTTTAAAATATTTTTTGATGTCATATCTTACATCTTTTTGTTTTAGGTATCTCTTAACTACTTATTGTAGATACAGACAATTTTACTTTCAACTTTCCTACTAGCTTTATAAGTAGTTGATCTGTTACCTTTACCATATGTTTGCTTTTACACATTGAGATTTTTCCTATAATTTTTATATGTCTAGTTGTGATCTTTTCTGCTTTAAGAAGTCACTTTAACATTTCTTGTAAAACTGATGCTGAACCCTTGTAGACTTTTTGATAATGGCCATTCTGACGAGTGTGATGCCTCACTGTAGTTTTGATTTGCGTTTCTCTAATAATGAGCAACGTTGAACATCTTTTCATATGTTCATTAGCCATATGTCTTGTCTTTTTTGGAGAAATGTCTGTTTAGGTCTTCTGCCCACTTTTTGATGGGGTTGTTTGTTTTTCTGGTATTGAGCCTCATGAGCTGACATTAAATGAGTGGCTCTTGTTTTCATTCTCACTTTATACCCTCAATTCTAAAAAAAACTTCATAGGAGTAGTTCCTGAATTTTTGCAGTATTTATGGTATAAGTTTGGGTTGCTTCTCAGATTTTCCTCCTAAAAGCTCAGGATTCCACTTTCTCAGGACTACTTAATAAGTTGTCCCTTGTCTGATTTCCTGTATCCAGAACATAGGTGATGTTTTCCCCTCTTATTTCTCTTTGACTGTAAGTTTATACCTTGAATCTATTTTATTTTGGTGCTGTGTCAGAAGGGGAGAACGTAATGAATTGTATATTGAAACTGCCATCTTTACCCAGAGTCAGGAAAAATTGTAAACCTAAATTTCAAAATGTATTCATATAGGAACAATAAATTAAAGTTTTTCTAATTAATTAATTAATTTAGTTTTTCTAAATTAAATTTTTTTTCTCATCACTTAGGATGAGATCCCCACTGGAATGCCATACCTGGAGTCAGTAACCATAGGTGATGATATTTGGGATGAGAACTGGTTACCTTTGCAGGCTAAAATGGGAAAAGAAAGTGATGCTGCCTCCCACTTATTTACCTCAAGCCTTGGTGGAAAGAAACCATATCCATCATGTAAAGAAATACCACAGAAGGTTAGATCCTTGGGAAAACATAAAGAAAAATTACTGAAAAAGGAACTGTCAATGTAATTGTCCAAGCCTCAGAAAAGCTGTACATACTGCATTTCATGCGGATTTCTCAGACAGTGATTCAGAAGAATGCATTTCCTGGCCCCTCCCTCCCTGCAAAGAAGACAGTGTTAGGGATGGAGACAGGATGAAATGGCAGAATAAACTGGACATATTGTGTCTATCTACCCTATCAGTTATTATGATTTTTGTTTTATCGTTGGCACCTAGTCAAGGTCTTAGAAACTAGAAATAGAGTGTTTTCCCTAATTTAATTTTTGTTGTGCTAACCTTATAATGTCTGAATCTGAGTGTATGTACTAATATTGGACCCTACAATTTGGCAAAACTAATACAATTATGTAAAGTTTAAAAATAAAATTAAATTTTAAAAAAATAATAAATAAATTTTAATTAATTTCCCATTGGCTACCAGGAAGAAGATACATCAACACTTAAGTTTCTGCTTGTTATTTGTGCCATTTTAATACTGAATGATTATAAAAATCATCTAGCCATGAAAAATGTATTCAAGATGATACTGCAAACAGCACCATACTTATTTTTATGAGATCTGTGTATTCAGAGGAATTCAGTGTGTTGGGTATGGACCAGTAAAGCAAGAGGGAAAACTCACATTGATATTAGAAAGTTAATATCTTTTCTTGTTCAGTTAGTATACACTACCTCCTTGCCTTTACCTTGCCCAGGTTATCCTCCATAGGAATCACGTGGCACTGTATCTCCGTTTAGTGTTGCAGTATTTTTTTTTCTCTGTAGGATTGGTGTTTTTCTACACCCAAAGATATATGGGATGATTCATGGCAGCCTTCAGGCCTTGTGAATGGAATGAAAGTAGAAGTTCAAATACCAGAAGGACTGGGTGCTCAGGAAAAACATATTGACACCACCAGGATTCAAAAGGTAAGTGTCTAATGAGTATTACTGTGACAAGTTTTTTATGAGGAAGTGCTTTCAGTTTTAGAAGGTGAGATTCTGGTGAATGATCCCTCTCTCAGCATTTGGTAGACTACATATATGTAAAAATGTATGTTTATTTAAAAATTAATTTCAGTTATCTTACTGTAGTTATTCATCTCTCCAGAAGAAAATTCTGAGCCTAGAATTAGAAGATTGATTAAACATTAGGGATAGAGAAAAACAAGTATTTTCACTTAGCCATACATTTTAAGTTCTGTATCTGCCCAATCATCTAGGCTGGTTTTTTCTTTTTTGTTGCCTTAGTGGAAAGCACTAACCCTGGAATAAAATCCATTTGTTTTGTGTTTCTCAAATATTTTATGAGCATCCTGAAAATAGAAGGACAACTTGTGTGAATCATGAAATTTGGCTAATGGTCTCTGTACTTTTGTGCAGTACACTGAAAATGAAGGACTTCATGTCTAGACTTGTTAAAAAAGCAGAGTGGTGGACGATGAACCTTCTAAGTGATATATTTTCTGCAGAATGTGATTACTTTGCATGAGATTATTGATAAAGTATGCTGTATTACATAAAACAGTCTGTTCTGTAAATGTAGGTTTCTTAAAGCACAGATTTAGTTTTAAGATAAAGTTTTTTGTTTTGTTTATCCATGCATCAGCTGATGAACATTTGAGTTATTTCTGCTTTTCTGCTATTATGAATAATGCTGCTGTGACGTGTGTATGTGTTTCTACGTGGATGTATGTTTTCAGTTTTCTTAGGTATATACCCGAGAGTTGAATTACTAGGTTCTGTGGTAATAAATCTAGGCTCACTCCCCCCACCCCCAGTGGCTCAGCAGTAAAGAATACACCTGCAGTGTAGGAGACACAGGAGATGTGGGTTTGATCCTGGGTTGGGAGGATCTCCTGGAGAGAGGAATGGCTACCTCCTCCAATATTCTTGCCTGGGAAATCCCATGGACAGAGGAGCCTGGTGGGCTACAGTCCATGGGGTCATGAAGAGTAGGTCATGACTGAAGCAACTAAGCGTGCACACGCGTGCGTGCGCGCGCGCACACACACACACACACACACACGTGGTAACTCTATGTTTAGTATTTGGAGGAACTGCCAGACTGTTCCAAACAGTTGCACCATTTTATATTCCCACCAGCAATCTAAGAGTGTTCAAATTTGGTCCACATCTTTGCCAACACTTGTTGTTATCTAATTTTTTAAATTATAGCCATCCTAGTGGGCATGAAGTTTTATGTTATTGTGGTTTGGGGCTGTGCTTTTGATTACATATGTTAATGTTTTATAAATCATGAACATATTTCTTGGAAGTTGCCACTAACCTCTGGTTCCATAAGGGTATATTTTCAGACAACGGTGAAGGAGTTTTTCATTGATAACTATAGAGCGAGAATCTGGCAGAGCAATGCATCTTGAACTACAGTGTTCATAGTGATCACCTGAGAACCTTGTGAGACTGTAGATTCTGATTGAGCAGATCTGGGCTGGGGACTAAAGTTCTCCATGTTTAAAAGCTTACAGGTGATGCTGATGCTGCTTGGTGGTGAATCACACTTTGAACAGCAGCGCTCTAAACTGCTCTTAACTTTTTACTTAGGTGCTTAAACTGACCACAGGTACTTGCTTTCATAGTGGCATACAAATTTAGTAGGCATTCACCTATGTTCTTTTCTTTTTTTCAGAGTGAAAAAGTGTCAGAATGCATCTTAAATGTGTTTTAGCAATTTGTCTTTCTTCAAAATCATATTTATCAGGAAAGGAAACAGATACAGCTTTTAGAAAACTATTTCTGATTTTGACTGAAGGGAATGGTAACCCACTCCAGTATTCTTGCCTGGAGAACTCCATGGATAGAGGAGCCTGGTGGGCTACAGTCCATGGGGTTGCAAAGAGTCGGACACAACTGAGCAATTAACACATACTTTCACACATTGCTAAAAATAGTCAGCAGGGCTTAGTGTAAAAACACTTGCCTGGGAATTCTATAATTTAGAGCTTAATCTTTACCACAAGTTTGAGGAAGTTCCCTTTTGGGGCCTTAGTGTATCCATCTGCAAAAACTGATTTTGACTAATGATCTTTCCAGCCATAAAAGCTTATCATATTAATGTTTAATTATCATCGAAGCTTCATTTTAAGAGAGAATAAACTTAAAGGGTAACTAAAGCACACGTGTGAAATTGCATAAATTAAGCAAAAATTTGAATCCAGGTCTTTGCTTTCCTGAAGTAGCATATTATATGGTAAGGTAACTATGTGGGCTTTAGGAGATTTCATTTTTGCTGCCCACAAAAAGAAGCACAGCCATTTGTATATAATGTAATTATATAAGCCATATCCTTGCCTGCCATGTTTAAAAATGAACAGGGTTTTTTGTCATGGAAGAGAAAAGGAAAGCCAGCTGATATTGAATGTCTTAACACACCAGTCTAAAGAACATATAAAGCTACATTTTCTATTCGTATAATTTTTGTTTCAGTTTACTCTAGGCAGATCCCCAGACCCTAAGCCACTTATGTGGGTTTATTATGGCAGCTCCTAATGAGGCCCGAGAGTTGGTGATGGCCAGGGAGGCCTGGCGTGCTGTGATTCATGGGGTCGCAAAGAGTCAGACACGACTGAGCGACTGGACTGAACTGAAGGAGGCCCACCTAGTTGTGTTAATGCCCGTTGCCGTCACTTTATCTTCTAATGCCAGTTAGAAGATAAATGCTCTGAGTCACCCTGGACTGTAACTATTTCAGCAATGCTCTGTAGGAAGATATAGGATCCATCGATTAAAACTTGGCACTTCATTCACTTTAGCCCAAATTGAGGCTTTGTTTGGGGATTCCATCTTTTCCTCTCAAACCTTGGTTCTTAGTATTCCGTTTTGTCATTTCTCCTGAGGAGCCTTCCTTTAAAGCCGTTGTGTTCTCCTAGCGTGTTGTTGATGCTGCAGACGCAATTAATGCCTCCTCCACAGGCACCCAGAGGCCAGGTTCTGTTTCCCTAGCTGAGAACCATGAGTTCTTCAGGGACAGGGATCGTATCTACTGGAGGTGGTGTGATGGAGCAGAGAGTGCATAGGCAAGCCTGAGTTTGCATCTCTGCCTGTCCCTTACTGGTTGACACTGGATAACTTGCTCCTCCTCTTGCAAAAAGCATTCTGCTAAGTGAGAAAAGCCATAATACAGAAGACACAATGACACCTAAACTAGAAGAATGTTTTGATGTTTCAGTGAAGAAACATGTGCCAACTGCCCGGCACTGTGCCTGACACTGAGTGCTCAGTGCATGCTATTTCTCTCCGTTTCCTGCCATTTTCCCCTGGCTGTGCATAGCAGTCCTGAGTACCAGGTTTGCTCATAATACGTGTTCAGTAAACACTTCTTAAATTCATGGTCCCTCAGTTAGAGAAGAACTTGTTTTCCAGAGAGTATCTAGACTCTTAAAAGTAAGGAGTTTTATTTATGATATGAAAATATTCTTTTGTATATAAATGAGGAAACAAAACAGTTCTTACTGTTAAATTAACAGTGACTTTTAATGCTTTTTCCCCAATTCTGTAGCAATCAAATGTCAAGAGTGCCTCAGATTCTCCTGCGTTGCCCGAACTGGAGGAGTTCTACATCTCTCTTATCCAGTCACAGCAGTCAGCAGAAGGCAGCCAGTTTGAGCCTAGCAACATTCAGACTCCACCAAAGCAAATTCAGCTGTCCTCAACTCCCACATTGGTCAATTCTGGGTCAGGTAGGTTCACAGGCAGTTGACAGATGCAGTGGTTTGCCGTGTTGCTGAAAATCTTGATTTATATTTTTCAGAACATAACTTGAAAAATTATAAACGTTAGCATTTGTCTCAAATCCTTGTGTTATTTTTTTGGACTTAGTTCTTCCTTTTTACTTTGCCACTTTTCTTTTTTTCTGCAGTTTGGGGAGATGGTCAGGTTTACGCACCTTAAAGTTTGCCAGCTTTTAAGTATGAAATTCTGTGAGTTCTGACAGATGTGTACAGTCCTGTAGGCAGCATTGCAATTATGATAACATGTTTGTCAGTCTGAAAAGCTTCATGTGTCTTTGCAGTGATTCCCTCTTACTCCTCATCTCATTGGCTTTCCAGAATTTCATATAAAGGAAATCATAGTATGTAGTTTTTATGGCTGCCTTCTTTCATTTAGCACAGTGTTTTAGAGATTCATCTATGTTGTCGCCAGTGTCTAATGTTTTTTCTTATTTACTGCTGAGTAGTACACAGTAGTATGGACATACAACAGTTTATCTGTTCACCAGATGATGGATTATTTCCAGACTTGGGTCATGAATAAAACTGCTGTGAATGTTCAGCTCTTTGTGCAGACATGTATTTTTTATTTCTATTCATTAAGTACCTAGGAGTGGAATTGCTGGGTCATATGCTGACTGCATGTTTAGCTTTTTAAGAACTGTCAAAATGTTTTCCAAAGTGACCGTGCCATTTGGTAATCCACATCAGCAATGTACTTGATTGTTGATGGCTTTGTAATAATGCCAACATGCCATATCTCCAATCTTTTCAATTTTCCCAGTGTAGTGGATGTGTAGTGGTATCTTACTGTGGTTTTAATTTACACTTCCCTATTTACCAGGGACGTTGACCGTGTTTTCCTGTGTTTATGTGCCATTTGAATTACCTGTTCAAGTATTTGTGCATTTCTATTGGATTATGTTTTTATTGGCTTGTAAAAATTCTTCATTATAGACACAAAACCTTTGTCAGATGCTTATATTGCAAATCTTTCCAGGTATATGGCCTGAGTTTTCATTTCCTTAACAGTGTTCTTGGAAGAGCAAGTTTTCCTTTTGATAAAATCAGATTTGTTAATTATTTTTTCTTTATGGTTTGAACTTTTTGTGTCCCATTTAGAAATCTTTCCTAACTCAAATAATTAAGACTTTCTCTTACAAAAGTTCTGTAGTTTTAGGTCTTACGTTAGGTCTGTGATCCAGTTGTTAATTTTTGTACGTGGTGTGGTATAAGGATCAATGTTTATTTTGATTGCATTTAAATATTCAATTGTTCCAGTATGGTTTATTGAAAAGGCAGTTCTTGCTCCATTTAACTGCCTTGATGTCTTTGTCAAAAGCCAATAAGTTGTGTATGTGAGAGACTTTCTTGACTTTAATTGTGTTCTCCTGAGGTTATGTCTGCCTTTATACCCCTGTCTTGATTTCTGTGGCTTTATAATAAGTCTTGAAATGATACAGATTTGTTCGTTTTTTTTAATTGCTTTGGCTATTCCAGGTCATTTTCTATATGAATTTTAGGATTAACTTAATTTCTACAGAAAGCCTGCTAAAATGTTTATTGAGATTAAAAAAAAAATCTCTAGATTAATTTGGGGAGAAGTGACGTGTTAACAGTATTGAGTTTTCTTATCTATGAGCATAATATAACATTTTCTTGTTCTGTGCTTAATATGTTCTTTTCCTGTCCGGTGTATTTTTTATCTCAGAAGTTCAATTTATAATCTCTAGGGTTTTTTTTTGTTTTTTTGTTTTTGTATCTTCCCTCTTTCTCCTCTGCATACTCATCATTCACTTCTTGAATACATTGAGTGTTCTTGTGACAGCTGTTTTAACAGCCTTATCTTGTGATTCAAGCATATGTATCATTTCTGCATTCTGTTGTCTGTCATTTCTGAACTGGCTTCTACTGAATGGTTTTTATCTTGATCACAAGTCCTATTTTTCTGCTTTTTTGCACATCTGGTAGTTTTTATTAGATGGCAGGTACCGAATTACACGTTGTTGACTGGATGACTGAATCTCTTTTTCTTCTCTCTTTCCTTCCTTTCTTCCCTCCCTCCCTGCTGTCTATATAGTATCTGTCTATCGTTTGGGGGTAATTAAATTATCTGAAATGGATTTGATTACTTCTGCATTTATTTTAGATTTCACTAGGCTGATTAGAAAAGCCTTTAGTCTGTCGGTCCTGCTAGGCAGTACCTTTCTGAGGGTATTGATGGGACTTGATGTCCTACAGGTGTCTTTACACTGTAGCTGGTGGGAACACAAAACGTTTTGCCCCAACATAAACTGTAGTGATTGTTATGCCTCCTCCTTTCAGATAGGTTTTCTCCCTGGCCTTGGTGGCTTTCTCACAGGCATGAGCCAGATCACTTACCAGCCTAAGACTGCACGCGGCCTCTCTGCAGGTCTCCTGCTGCTGCTTCCCCATAGCTAGCTGCCTTTGCACTTGTACTTCCCCACACGGATTCCAGCCACCTTTGTTGTTGTTTAGTCACTAAGTCGTGTCTGACTCTTTGCAACCCCGTGGACTGTAGTTCTTCAGGCTCCTCTGTCCTTGGTGAACTCCAAGCTCTGTCTTCTCAGTGCAGTGAGACCTCCAGGCTCAGTGTGGACTCTCCCTCCCTGTACTTCAGCCTGGACTTTATCTTGACAGTGAACTCAGGCGCTCCTAAAGCTTACTCCATTGGTTTCCCATTTCTCAGGGATTGCTGTCACGTAAGCTTGTTGGTCAGCGTCTGAGAGCCGTTGTTTTATTTATTTTATCCAGTTTTCTACTTGTTTAAAGCAAGAGATATTGCTTTTCAATCCCTGTTAAATTAGCATCATGTCTGGAAGCTGAAGTTTTGTTGCACTCTTAAATTCTTTCATGTGTTCCTGCCTTCATATTTTTATACCTTTTAAAATCTGAACTCATCAACGGCTTCATGTAAAACCCATTATTTCACTAGGATTCATCATCTCTTTTTCACTTCAGTGGGCATTAATGATAGTCTTGTGTTCAGAGTTTTACTTTTTAGAATACCCTGTCAAATTCTCCTTAATTTATCACAAATGTATGGCACATATATCACACGCCTAGTGTTAAAGATAGAAAGATGGATAGGATATTAGATTGTGCCTGCTTTTTCTGAGTTTTTTTTTTGAAGTCTGTAATTTTAGAGTCTAGAGCAGTGCTTTTCGGAATGTAGTCAGCATACCAGCATTTGTCTGTGAAGCATTTGTGATGATGGACAACACAGTAGCACTTCACTTAGCTCACCTAGGTTTTCTTTCCTAAAGCAGGACTTTCTTGAAGGAAGCAGTGTGTTGGCTTAGGTGCAGGCACCAGCTCCTCCCATCGTAGGCAGGTAACAAACAATTCATAGACCAGCTCCTTCAGTAGCCCTGGTCCAGAGTACACACGTGAGGTGCCTCGTAACCTCCTCTTTGCTCTTAGGACCTCTTGGCATTGGCGTTCCCAGCAATTTGTCTCATGGAAAAGACCCTTCTTAGTTAAACTAATTCCCAAGGAATTCTTTTTATGGCTGATAATTGGTTTTTGGAATTTCTTAGCAAACACAGTCTTGTTCAGTTTTGTTTTTACCCCAGCAGATGTGGAATTGGAATGACTTTGGCAATAAAGAAGGCCTTCTTTTGCTCACTGCTGGAAGGAAATAGGACAGCTTAAGGGTTCCTTCCTGGAATTGGAATTATATCCAGTTTATTTTTATAATGTCCTAGAAAGAGATCTCCCCTTCCTTGTTTACAAGTATGTTTTTCCTTTCATCTTTGACCTCACTCTGACCTTCCTCCTCCTTTGATCTCACACTGACAAGAATTTATCTCGATGCATGATCCCCCATCCTCGTTTCCTTTCCATTGTTGACTGGTTTCTGAGCTTCATTCTCTCTTGATTTGCCATTGGTAACTTCGCCACCTAACCTTAAGATGGGATTTCCTTGGTGGCTGAGTGGTAAAGAGTCTGCCTGCCAATGCAGGAGACGTGGGTTCAATTCCTGGGTCAGAAAGATCCCCTGGAGAAGGAAGTAGCTACCCTCTCCTGGAAAATCACTTGGACAAAGGAGCCTGGTGGGTTACAGTCCATGGGATTGCAAAAGAGTCAGATGACTTGGCAATTCAACAATGACAACAACAACAGATCATAAGATCATTATAACAGGTGTTAGTAAAGATGTAGAATGGGAGAGTGTGAGGACCTCCTGAAAAGACCTTTGTTTTCTTTCTTTTTCAGTGGAAGGCTCCCCAGAGAGCCTAGAGAATGAAGATTTTTCTAGTAGCTCTGCTATTACAGTGTTCAAAGATACAAGTCAGGGAGCCGTGGACCAGCTCTCTTTGATTTTGTCTCCCGAGCACCAGATTTCTCAGAAGTTCTACATTCCTCGAAGCACAGCCACTGCTGCCTTAGGAGCTGCCGCAAGGCTCGCCACATCCAACAGCCTCCTGCACTGGTACCCCAGTGTGAAAAAGATGGAAACATGAGGGCGGTGGGGAGGAAAGTCAACCAGAGGCTTAGGGCGTGATGCCTTCCCAAGTCAAACCAAGAGGAAGTATTGAGACAAAAACAGTATTTTGTTGACTAAGTTTCAAGACCAAGTTGGTGCCTTTGTCTTTCTGTGCAACCCTTTGTTAGCTTTGTTATGCTCACACTCCCCTTTGTTGTGTAGGTATTGATTTCTAACATTCATTATCATTTTCATTGATGATGTTTATTTTTCTTAGAGTTTTTTCTCCTTTGTTCAATGTAGAAGTTTAAAGGACTTTTTAGTTTCTGTGTTTCTATAAATGTTTTTCTTGTATATCTCAAGACTGATAAATGTAAGCTGAAAAACTAATGTTTTGTGATCCATACTTAGCAAAAAATTGTCACAGCTCTGTCTCCAGAAAGAGGATGACTGACTTCTAAGGCTGCTTTTCCTCATTTGAAAACTTCTATACCATAGAGAGAATCTACGGCTCCAATCTTCGCCGTCATTAATTCTTTGAAATACTAGGATCACTAAGAAAATCCACACCATGAATCTTTGGTCATGTGAAACCTTTTACATTAAAAAAAAAAAAAAAAAAGATGAAGCTGTCTTTCAGTGTAGGCAGTTTCTTGAAGACTTAACAAGAAAATTAGAGACCAGTTGTTGAAACTGAGCTGAGCCATCTCAGTCATCATAGTTCTCTGGCGCCTTAATGTAACAGTAGCTAAACAGTGGTATTGTTTAAGCATTTATAGGGCATGCATTTATAGAGCACTTGTGAAACACTCAGTCATGTCTAACTCTTTGTGACCCCATGGACTGTATAGCCTGCCAGGCTCCTCTGGAGTGGAGAGCCATTCGTCCAGGGATCTTCCCAACCCAGGGATCAAACCCAGGTCCCCCTCATTGCAGGCGGATTCTCTACCATCAGAGCCACCAGGGAAGCCTGCATTACAGAGCATGATGTTCTCTGAAGTCCAGTTTATTATAGGAAATTCTGTTCAGCTGATAGTGTAAACCATCAGGAGAAAAGACTGAAAGGTGAAATTAAAGAATGTGAATGATACCAAATTCTTTATGGTAAAATACAAGACTTATCCCCAGATTAAGAAAAAAATCCAATACAGAAGCATTTCTTAGTGGTAAAATCAGAGAAGGAGGTGTGAACTACTGGCCTGCTGCATATGACTAGATCCTCATGCTCCTAGCCCCTCTTCTAAAGCCTCTGCTTTGACGTTAAGCGGCAGAGCTGGCTCCTAGTTCCTTTCTTTCCTCCTGCAATCAGGAATGTCTCCTCTGTTCTGCTCAGTTAGTCGGCAAAATGTCTACTGAGGAAGGGGGTGAAATGAGAGTAAATATCAGGGTACATTTAAATGTAGAGTATTAATGGTTAAAACTTCTTTCTTAGGATGAAGTGATCATGAAACAAACCCAAAGTCTCTTAACTGCTGAGTGTTTTGGTTTAAAAACCTTAGTGCATTTTTAATGCAGTAAAAATTTCAAATCCAGATTCACCTTTCAGTTCAATTCAGTTCAGTTCAGTTGCTCAGTCGTGTCCAGCTCTTTGCGACCCCATGAATCACAGCACGCCAGGCCTCCCTGTCCATCACCAACTCCCGGAGTTCACTCAGACTCACGTCCATCAAGTCAGTGATGCCATCCAGCCATCTCATCCTCTGTCGTCCCCTTCTCCTTCTGCCCCCAATCCCTCCCAGCATCAGGGTCTTTTCCAATGAGTCAACTCTTCGCATGAGGTGGCCAAAGTATTGGAGTTTCAGCTTCAACATCAGTCCTTCCAATGAACACCCAGGACTGATCACCTTTAGGATGGACTGGTTGGATCAATTCTAATATATCTATATCAATGATGGTATGCTAATTAACCAAAAAAATGTAATCTGGAAACATCACTGATAGTTGACCCAGATAGAACAGGTTTCCCATTTGGGTTTGGGGGGTTTTGTATCAGATACCTTTATTGCAGAAGGCAGTCGAAGAGTTATATGGAGGGTCAATAAACAGTTAAATATCACTTTGACAGTTAAATGTCATATATGAGACTCGACTGTGATATGAACTGGAACAGCTGTTTTTCATATGTTTATGTAATTATGCACAATTTGTTTCTAAAGAAGAAAACTCATTTGAATGATTGTTCAGAGAAAAAGGCAAGTTTGAGTTCTGTTCTTCACTTCTCCAGATGGACAGTCACTGGGTTCCAGGCAGAGTGAATCTGGTAGAAGCAGTCTTTACATATTTAGTATGTCAGGTTGTAACTCTCTGCTGCTGCTAAGGCACGTCAGTTGGGTCCGACTCTGTGCGACCCCATAGACGGCAGCCGACCAGGCTCCCCTGTCCCTGAGATTCTCCAGGCAAGAACACTGGAGTGGGTTGCCCAGGCAAGAACACTGGAGTGGGTTGCCATTTCCTTCTCCAGTGCATGAAACTGAAAAGTGAAAGTGAAGTCGCTCAGTCGTGTCCGACTCTTAGCGACCCCATGGACTGCAGCCTACCAGGCTCCTCCGTCCATGGGATTTTCCAGGCAAGAGTACTGGAGTGGGTTGCCATTGCCTTCTCCGAACTCTCTGTGCTGCTGCTGCTAAGTCACTTCAGTCGTATCCGACTCTGTGCGACCCAATGGATGGCAGCCCACCAGGCTCCTACCTCCCTCGGATTCTCCAGGCAAGAACACTGGAGTGGGTTGCCATTTCTATAACAGCACAAAACTACCAGCAAGAACCCTGCCAACACTGGGTAACCTGATGGCGACTAATTTTACACTTTGCCAGTTACATGGGGATTATGGAATCATTGTGTTATTAAGGCTCTTCAGAATAATTTGCAAATGACCAGATCATTTAGCCAGAGCTATCTCAAACTGATGAGTGTCAACACACTTTGACTGAGGCCTGTTGAGTAATGAATAGTTAAGATCTTATTTAAATTAGAAGAGTGAAGGAATGAACCTTTGAGAGGCTTGTACAATTTGACTACTTGACTTTGACTAAGACAGCCAATCTGCCAATATGTTTCCCTATCTTCTCCCATAAGGTAGGCTTTGTTTGGTGGGTAACTGAAGTAGTCCAAAGCATCAAATTTAATAGATCATTTGAAAATGAGTAAATAGGTTTCTGTATATGGGCAGGAGTAGCAGTAAGAAATGTTGAAAAGATAGGGAAATGTTCGTGGTTTAGGGTTAATTGTATTTTATTGTCAAAAGATGGGTTGACATCTACTACACTTAGAAAAACTGCCGTCCCCTCCCCATATTTTTGGTGTTAAGGTTAATCTATTAGAAGTAGTGGCAGCCCCCAAGGAATGTGAAGTGGGCAGTGGGAGCCTGAGGTATGTATTGAGGGCATGGGGGGTTGAGAACACACAGGAGAATCCTGGTCATAAACGCCTTAGGTTAGAAGAAAGAGTGGCTTTACTGTTAGCCACTCAGGTTTTAACTCCAGTGGCTTGTAGTCAGCACCCCTCTCCTGTCCAGAAACACACCATGAGAAGTCAAAAGAGAGCCATGCCAGCTGCACCAAACCATGCCTTTTCCGTCTCACTCTCGCACATTTGAGATGCCAATTGTCTGTTTCAAGGCATGGGGATGACAAGAGACTTCTGCCTGCAGTCAGGCATGTCCAGCCGAAAGACTTTGTAGGATTTTGATGTAGAAAGGATGTCAGATAAGGAAATTTGAAACCTAGGCCGACTGACTTGTCTGTGGTCACACAGCTTAAATTCCCATGTCCGCCAACTCCTAGCTCAGGGAGCTTTCCACGGGCGAATAGTGCAAAACCATCTGTGTCATATCAATGATTTGATGTCAGAAAACATAGTTTGGTACTTAAGTCCAAACGAATGGTGGTTCTGATAGGTAGCTGAGCAATCCCTGGTGTTGGTGGGGAAAGAGGTTGATCTACAAAGGTACCATGTTCTTCATTGTGTGTAGCTTAAATAACAGTGGGCCAGTTCTGCAGCTGAAGAATCTGGACAGGGGCATCTTTGGGGATGAGAAACTAGAATCTTACAAAGCAGTCCTTCTGAGACTTCCTATTAGCATCTGTACTAGGTAGCAAGGCCTTTCTAACAAACTTTTGGTATCTTTTCAGAATTAAATTTGTTGTATTTATATGTACAGTGCTACATTGTTCATAATTTTGCAGGAGCCATCACCAAGACATTTAAAAGATTCATTTCCTATAGTCCATTCAGATTATGACGTTTTCCAAGATGTCAGCGAAGGTGCCTATTAAATAAATTTGTCCACATGCTTTGAACGCAACCCTATTCCTAACAGCTAGGTGTCATTTGTCTTGGTCACCGGTCAGCCGAGTAAGTTCTTGGTGTCATAAGCCTTTTGGAACCAGAATACCTTAATCTTTGCTGTTCTTGACACCATGGTAGACAGAAATTGTTTTAGCTTTTCAGTCGAGGACTTCTTTAATATTAGAATCATCCTGTACCACTATTCCATGAAATTGAGTGTTTGATGTACCCCAAAACTGAGTAGAGAACTTGTTCACAACTAAATTTTCTTGGTTATAAGCATAAATTTCAGGAAATGCTTTTATTTTTCTGTTTGGTATAAACTTTGTTTTATATTTCTGTTACATTTTTTTAGTATTTTTTAATTTATGGAAAATGGTTATATAGGAACCAGTGTTTACTTGGTTATTATTTCTGGTGCAGTTTAGATAAAAATTTAATGAGGAAACCAAGATATGACTCTCTGCCCTCTAAACCTCTGTTATAGAACTCATGGGAAGTTATTGGGCTCAAAGAATTATGATCAGCCTAATTCTTGGAGTTTGAAATAGCATTTTGTTTGATTTATTTAAATATTTATGACGTTGGAATTTGTTTTGTCAAAAATGTTGAGGTGTTTTTTGTGCTTTTTGTTGTGATGATTCTGCAGGAATGAAAATTTCACTTAAATATGTGACCTAAAGAACTTAATTGAGTACAGTGCAAAGTTCCATTATACAGTAAAAGCAAAGATTTGACATTCTTCTTGACTAAAATGTTTGTCTTCATTTTGGGCACGACCTCTTTATTCTTCACATACTTTGACTTTTGTGAACCTTTGCTATCCTGTAGCTAAACACCTTAATTCCATGAAATTGGAGATTCATTCACACTGGAGCCTTTTAAATACTTGGCAGCTACTCAAAGACTTCTTTCTCTTGTTGACAGCAATGTTATCGAATCTTTGTAAATTGTTTCCCAGTTTCTTAGATGCTCTCTGGGGACTCTTCCACATGCTGAACAGCAAACCTCATCCCATCCTGCTGTGACTGGGGTTCAGTGCTGTTTCTGTCACTTCCTGCATTTCCTGATTCCGCGTACAGAAACTTTCCTGCAGCAGCTCTTCTGCCTGGAGCATAGTGTTTCCAGGTACTTCTCAACTCCATGTAGGCGATGTCTGGAACAAACTCTTCCTTAACCTGTCATTCCACAGGACCATAGTAGAAACCAAAGACTGAGCTCAGTTCATTTCTTACTGCAGCAAAGGACTTCTTGACAAAAGTATCCTGTACTACAGTACTGTTACTCATATGTTCTGATAAAAAAAATCTCTTCTCATGGCCATATATATGACAATACCTGTCAATTAAGTGACTGTATATGTAACATTTAGACTACTATTAGGCAAAATGGATTGTTTTGCCTAATTGTTCCTTATTTTGCCGCAGATTGTTCCTTATTTCCTCCTCATGATACCTTTCTCCTAATGGATACAGGTCTTTGCCTAGAGGGATGAAACTTCAGCAGACATATCACAAGTTTATCCTCTCTTTTCTGAATTTTAAAAGCAATAACTTCTCTTGTACTGATCAGGAGTGGGACAGAGGCCTGTCAAATTGTACCTCTTAAATGTCTCATTAGTCCTGGTTCTCTGTAGAGTTCTTGAATTGAGAGAAGAGGGGTGGAACTTTACTATAATTAAGTGATAACATCCTTCTTATGTCTCACATTGTAGGCAGTAGAACATCTGTTTATGATCAAGTAGAATGTTTTTCAACAACCTTTTCTGCAGTTGATGCAGATTTATCTTTGATAAACTATTTGAACTCAGAAACTTAACTCCATCAAAACTTTTTGGTCTTCATTTACTTTCTACATGGAATTGATGCAACAGTTGACTTTATCCAGATTGATAAGGCTCGGTAAAGTTGCCTCAAAACATGAATTAAGAGAAAAATTGTGAGTTTTACAATAAAGGCCAAAATCAATTTTAGCAAACATCATGGGATTATCAATAAACCTGCATTCTGTACGGGCTTTGCTTAGAATCACTTCAGATTTACAAAGTTATTCAACATTCAATTTTTGGTATCAATTCTAGAGTTTTGTGGAACTTTTATCAAGTCTTCTAAGTTGAACGAAATTAATGCTCAGTGAGGCTTCTTTGTTCTTATACCAGATCGTAAGTATGGAATACTCTTGAGACATAGTTTTATTAAAGACTATTTGAACAACTTGGCAAAATCATGTTTGATGTGAATGTAATGTTTAAGAATTTCCAATTTTTATATGCTATGTATCACTGATCCCTAACCTTTTATGGGATTATTAACTTTTGTCAAATACTGAGAACTATCCAGTGTCAGGAGTGTCTGACTCTGTGACCCCATAGAGTTCTCCAGGCGAGAATACTGGAGTGGGTAGCCATTCCCTTCTCTAGGGGATCTTTATGACCCAGGGATTGAAGCCAGTCTCCCAAGTGCAGGCGGATTCTTTACTATCTGAGCCACCAGGGAAGCCCCCCAGAAAGTGCACATTCGTTCAAAATTGTTCCCTATATTCTAGGAGTCTATGACTCCTGAAACCCACCTTACACATTTATGAACAGAAAAAGGTCAAGAAAATCACCCTTCTCCACCCAGGCCCTACCTCCATCCCTGGTGTCCCTGCCGCCATCCACTAGTTGCCTCAGATATAAATCTCGGAGTGGGATCATTCTTGACTGCTCTCTGCCCTTCATCTCACATCCAACCCATCATAAAAGCCTGTCAAATGCTACCTCCTAAATAGCTCATCAGCCCTTCTGTTTCTCTGTGGAGCTACTGCCACCACCTTAGAGCTACCTCCTTTCTGGCAGGTTAGTAGGTGTTCAGTACATTTCGAGTGAATGAATGAGTAAACAGGACAGAGAATAGGATATAATTCAGGTCAATTGAAATCTTGATTTCTTTCTGCTAGGCTATATATTCTGAATGTCTATTAAACAGAAGGCTTTAGTGGGAAGAGTCTGATCAAATATGAGCAAAGAGTCCATTTAAACTTTGAATTTCGAGATGAATAAGGAGCACATCTCCCAGATGAGAGAACTGAGAAGGACTGGAGATGTTTTGTCTAGGTTATTCTTCTTCACAAACCATATTTGGTTATTTTCCTGGTTTGGCTTATGAAAGAAAGTGCCAAAATAAATAAAAGTTTTATATTTGCAGCTTCTCAGCAACCAGCTTCTTAGCTTTCTCTCAGAGAAGTGTGATTTACCAGATTGGCTCCTTGGAGTTTATGGCTCTGATTCATTCTTGGAGGCACACCTTTGATGTCCCGTCTTATTTTCCAGAAACTTCTTTCAGCACCACAGACCCCAGTTCAGTGATCAAACAAAAGAAATTGATTAAAATTGTTCTTTGGGGTTAATATATTAGTTTGGACGTAAGTTGTTTTTGTGGGCTTTCTCAGTTGGGGCTGAATTGAGTTGTGTAATGGGGGAGTTGCAGGCAGGATTGTAACAGTACTGCTTATAGTTTCAAATCATGGCCTATAGTTTCAAATCATCAAAGGGGCAAAAACAAAATGAAAGACACCAAAGAATCTGCTCTTCTTACCAAGAGCCTCCTTTTTAGTTTTTGGTGGCTTTTATGTCATTAATACTTTTAAAAGTACTGTTAATACTTTTATGTCATTAATGCTTTTAATGACTTGAAAGATTCATGTTGTGAGGTTTCTGTTTTGAATTCAGTGTAGTGATTTGCAGCTAAAGAAATTAGCAGGGGAAACTGCCACTGGCTTTCAACTTGCTAGATGGCAAAGGTTAAATTGAAAATTCACAATGAAAAATCAAATGCTCGTGACTGCCCATTGCCAGCGTTTCCAAGCCCACAGGAAGGGCAGCAGTTGGCCAGCCTGGCCCTGTTTCAGTCTCCTGGGGGACTTTGAAAAAGGTCTGCAGCGTGGACCACAGCATCCTCCAAAGGCTTTGGTTTTATTGGTCCCAGGTGTTCCGATAAGCTGAAGGGCGGAGAATCACTGTGCAAGAAGATAATCCCAACTACAGGAAAAACTACGCACTGTGTCCTGACCTTTCTCACCATGAGCTTTAATTTTTTAGCAACACGGCATGTGGCATCCTGGTTCCCTGACCAGGGATTGGAACCCACATCCCCTGCATTGGAAGCTTAGAGTCTTAACCACTGGACGATGAGGGAGGTCCCCTCAACCATGATGGTTCTTACAGGAGGGCTTTTTCAAACTGTTCCTGCCGCCCCCTTCAGCCTTCGCGATCCCTCGTCCTCTGCCTCCTCTGACAGGGTCCAGTGTCCTCCAGCACCCCCCACCCCTCGGCCCCCCAAGTGCAGAGACGTGAGCTGCTGTGACGGACTAGGGGGTTTATCCCTCAGAAACACTGCTGTGGGAGTAAGAACTTGAGAACTGTTGTTAGAAAATCATTATTATTTGAAAAATAGGGTGGTGATTGACTTCTGCAACCAAATTTTGAATTTTAAGTGAAAACATTGGACAGGAGATCAATAGATTTTGGGGTGCAGAATACAACATCATTCGCTATAGCTGCGATGGACAGCAGATCCCTCGAACTTACTTATCTGAATTTCTGAGGTTTTAACTCCATTGATTGGTAACTCCCCATGTGCCCTAAAGTGATTTTAGGTTGTTTGCTGCTGCTAAGTCGCTTCAGTCGTGTCCGACTCTGTGCGACCCCATAGACGGCAGCCCACCAGGCTCCCCAGTCCCTGAGATTCTCCAGGCAAGAACACTGAAGTGGGTTGCCATTTCCTTCTCTCTTGGTTATCTGATATCTAAATCCAGGTTCTTTGATCTCCCCTGGTGGCATTTTCCCACTCAGTATGGTAAAGATTTAACATGGGAGGTATGATGTGCTTCTCCCCCCTCTCAAAAAGGACCAAGTGTTACAGTCCCATGACAGGTGTGGAAAGGACATGCCCAACTGGTGGAGTCAGTAGTAACTGTTTTACTCTTTGTTAACCAGGTCTCATTTTATCTTGATTGGACAAGAGAAACTGATACAATTGGAAACTTGATATGAAACCTTGACAAAATTCAATTTCCTGCTGTCTTTGGAAGAAATCTATAGCAGTGTTGGAATGGTCTGGTGTCACAGAAGGCATTAGCTCCGGGTATGTTGCTAAAACTTCGCAGGCTTTCCTTCAAGACCAGACATAGCTGAGCTTAGAACAGCAGCTGCTGAAATGCGAGACAGCAAGAGTGAAAGTGTGGAAACCTCGTGGGAGTTTTGACTTGAGGATTATGAACCCAGGATTTCTCTACCTGAATTACCTCTCAGAGTAGATCTGGTGATGGGAATATTTCACCAAAGCTGGACTTTTTTTTTTTTTTCCAAAACTGGATTTTAAAAAAATCTGCCCTGTTCTAATTGAAGTTCATAGTTCTGAAACCAGGTTTTGCTGCCTCCTCACTGCTAGGTGGCGCTCTGGGACAGGAGTTCTGTTGCCAACCCTAATGCTGAAAATCCTTTCCTTGACATTCTATTGACAGCACTGTAGAGTTTCAATGTTGCATAGACCTTGGAGCTCACCTTAAGCTACCCTCTTTTTTTTTCCTTGAAAAAAACAAAGTGACATAAGTGACTTCTTTGGGAAGTAAGGATCTTAGAGTAATTCTCATAGGGCAGCCTTCAGTTCAGTTAAGTTCAGTCGCTCAGTCGTGTCCGACTCTTCGCGACCCCATGAATCGCAGCACACCAGGCCTCCCTGTCCATCACCAACTCCCGGAGTTCACTCAGACTCACGTCCATCGAGTTGGTGATGCCATCCAGCCATCTCATCCTCTGTCGTCCCTTTCTCCTCCTGCCCCCAATCCCATCAGTCTTTTCCAATGAGTCAACTCTTCGCATGAGGTGGCCAAAGTACTGGAGTTTCAGCTTCAGCATCATTCCTTCCAAAGAAATCCCAGGACTGATCTCCTTTAGGATGGACTGGTTGGATCTCCTTGCAGTCCAAGGATCTCTCAAGAGTCTTCTCCAACACCACAGTTCAAAGGCATCAATTCTTTGGCACTCAGCCTTCTTCACAGTCCAACTCTCACATCCATACATGACCACAGGAAAACAGTTTAAACTTTCTACTAATTTGACCCCATAAGAAGCTACCACAGAGCTCTCTTTACAGAACTTGGACTTTAACACTGTATGTACATCTTTATCACATGAAGGTGGAGGGGAGGCTCCAACATAAGCACATTTGGAAGCTACAACTACTGATGCTAGCTTGCTCCACTGAAAAAATTCAAAGGGAAAAAATGTCACCTTTCCATCTTTATTTTGGGCTTTCCAAGCAGATATACTTTTTATCTCTTTTATAAATTTCTGTTGTTAAAAAAAAATGCAAAACTTTTACAATTGAAGCACATTTTGAATCTTTAAAAGGATTTTCTTAAGGCTTTAAATGTTGTGTGTGTGCAGGTTTTCCTGGGGAAAGTTCCCCAGATTCTTCAGATCCTCAAGAACAATAAAGAATACCTGCAGGAATTCTGCTGCCTGTGCTAGGAGACTATAGAGGAGATGGAAAGCAACTGGTAACCCTTGTGACTTCACTCTCGGGTGAAGGCAAGCGACTTCTCTGTGTGGAGAATGGGTTTGGCTCACAACAAGATCTTGAGTCAGTTATAATAACCATCACTTCATAGGGCTTTACACATTGCCAGGCAGCAGAGACAGCTGCCATCAGAAGTTAACGAGTTTGGATCACATTAACACAAGGATAGCAAATAAGTTCAGCACCCTGTCCCTTCTGGGCAGCACTGTATTTATAAAAGAGGTAGGCCAGCATTCACAAAAGAATTGCATAAATAATAAGAGCTTTATCGAATTTATGTAATGTGGCACAAGCCATTTGTTACAGATTATCTGCTTTATACAGATTATCTCATTTAATCCTTTCAGTAACACTGTGGAGTAGGTACTATTTCTACTCCCATTTTGCAAATAAGAAAACTGAGGCATGGAAAGATTAAGTATCTTTCCCACACAGAAATTGTGTCATAATAATGTTGATATTAATTTACTAAGTATTTATTATATGCTACACCCAATACGTACTTTGGAGTTTCCCTGGTGGTTCCATGGTAAAGAATCCACCTGCCAATATAGGAGACGCAAGAGGCACGGGTTTGATCCCTGGGTCAGGAAGATCCCCTAGAGTAAGAAATAGCAACCTATTCCAGTATTGTTGCCTGGAAAATTCCATGAACAGAGGAGCCTGGCAGGCTACAGTCCATGGGATCAGAAAGAGTCAAACATGACTGAGCACGCATGCACATACATATTTTATTTGATTTTCACAGTATCCATATTACTATTCCTGTTTTACAAAAGGAGAAGCTTGACGCTCAGAAAATTAATTTATCCAAAGTCACATCTCATATGAGGCAGGAACTAAATGTCTAACTCCTCCAAAGAGTTGTCTACATGGTCTCCCATCATGTCTCTCCTATTCTCTCCCAAACCCACTCCAATTCCACCCAAACCATCCTATCAAAAGTGCTCCTGTTAAGATCTCCTGTGACCTCCAAATCTCAGAGTCAGCTCTCAGCGCTCATCTTGCCTGACCCATCAGTAGCATTTGATACCCCTTCTCTCTTTCCAGGACTCACCTTTTCTGGGGTTCCCTCCTACTTGTTGGTCGAGGCCTGGCTTCTGCTTTCCTGGCTCCTCCTCCTCCCCCTGACATCTCCATCCTAGAGAGCACCAGGCTTCACTTTCTTGCAAGTTCCTCCAGTCCCAAGGCTTTAATTACCATCTGTATGCTCCCACACAGCTACCGCCCAGAACACTCTCCTGAACTCTCTACTCAAATGCCCACTTGACCTCTCCACTCAGATATCCAAACAACCTCTGAAGCTTAGCAGGTCCGAAACAGAACTCATGATCTTCGCCCTGTCTTCTGCCAGAACCATGCCTTGTGCAGAGTCTTCTGTGACCCCTGTGATTGCAACTCCCTCCGTCTAACTGCGCAGGCCCAAACCACAGATGCTTTGCTTTTCTCTCACATCTCACACCCAATCAGCCACAAAATCCTACTGGCTCTTCTTTCAAAATGTATTCATAGTTTACCTGAAATTCAAATGTAACTGGAATCCGTATTTTTATTTGCATACTCTGCCAACTCTCCCCACAAGGCCATACCTGACTTGTGGCCTCTGTTGCCTTCTGCCCTCATCCCCACAGCCTTCACCGTGCTCGCTTGAGTCCTCCCACACTGACCTTTATCTTTTTGTCAACAGGCAGCTCCCACCTTTGGCTTTGCCTCGGCTGTTGTCCCTTCAGTATTCGAATCTCCTCAAAGAGTTCATTTTGAAAATTACTGCTTGACCCTGCGCTCCAGATCCCTCTTACCCTGCTCTACTCTTTTTCTGTAGCACCTAACATATGGTTCCCAGATCACTCAGTGGTAAAGAATCTGCCTGCAATGCAGGAGACCGGGGTTCAATCCCTGGGTCAGGAAGATTCCCTGGAGAAGGAAATGGCAACCCTTTCCAGTATTCTTACCTGGAGAATCCCATGAACAGAGGAGCCTGGTGGGCTATAGTCCATGGGGTCACAAAGACTTGGACATGACTTAGAGACTAAGCAACGACAATGTATGGTATAACCTTTTATTGTGTATTGTCTGTCTCCAACAACCAGATTATGAACTCCACGAGCAGGCATTTTTGTCCATTTTGTTCATTATTGTATCCCAAGAGGCTTAAACAATAGTACATAGGTGGTCCAATCGCTGTCATGTCCAACTCTTTGCGACCCCGTGGGCTGTAGCCCACCAAGCTCCTCTGTCCATGGAATTCTCCAGGCAAGAATACTGGAGTGAGTAGCCATTCCCTTTTCCAGGGGATCTTCCTGACCCAGGGATCGACTTGCATTTCGTGCACTGCAGGCGAATTCTTTACCATCTGAGCCACCAGGGAAGCCCTAGCACATAGGTACCGGATAAATGTTTATTGAATGAATGATCTCAAAGGACTGTGCTCCTTTTTGTTGCGTTAGACCCCCTCTGTTTCAGCTTGTCTCATGAGAAATATTTGAAGAACCTGAGAGTGTATAGTTTGGAGAAGAGATGATTGGCCAGCTTGGGGAATGCACGTACTTCCCAGCTGTGACGGTTCTCTGGGACCTTCTGGGTCAAGGCCCAGAAATGTCCACAGCTCTCTGCCCAGGCAATGACCATGTCCCCTACCCTCAGCACCCTACTTAACAAAAAAGTTGCTTATTTTCTATACACAAGGCTCCATGCTAAACTCCAAGAATATGAGAATAAACAAGATAATTCCTATGTAGAAAGACCTTATATGGTGGTGGGTTTGAGGTTCCTGCCTGTTTGGTAAAACAAAAGGGAACTGGGCCTGACTGGCCACATTTGCCCCCTTTCCAAAGAAAGCACCGCAGCTTCCAAGTGCCCTCTATATCCAATCACCTCCTCCACCCCCCAGCTTTTTTCCTACTCTGGTAATCCCCAGAGAAAAAGCAGAGCGAATATTAAGCACAAGCAGTGAGAAGAACATCTGCTCTAACCTCACCATGACCCCGATGCGCTGGGCAGAGATAAATTAAAGCAAGCGCAGGAAGCCTGTTGGCGTCAGTGTCCAATGACGCCAACAGGAAGGTGGGGCGGGAGAGGGAGGGCGCGTGAGTGCACACATGGGCACCAAGAAGCAGACTCGCTGCTGAAAATCATTTCCTCCCAGAACATCCCAGGAGGGGAGAAAATCGTTACTACTGGGATAATAATGTTTACTCAATAACGTCGTATAAATCTTCAACCCACCTTATTTCTGCACTGTTATATTCCTGAAGTACTGATTAGAGACATCACCATCTTGATACACAATCAATCACTAGAAAATTCTAAAGCGTTTTGCAGAAACGTGGTAGTAACACATCAGCTAGACAATGGAGAAGTATTTTGGGGGGAGGATGGTTTTCTCACTTCCCGCTTCATCCTGGATGGACCTTCAGCTTGTACTGGTCACTCAATGAGAGGGCTGTCAGTATTCTAATTCAATGAAAATTTACTATAGGCTTGTTTGACACAGACTAACACTTCTGTGTCCACGGCATTAAATTTACTGAAAGGGCTCATCTTTTACAAAATGGAGATGGCTCCCTAGTGCAAAGGACCAGGCAGAGAGAGGGTAAAACCAAGTAGGGCTTGGGATCAACTACATGCCAGTAGCAAGAACTTGTTCTCTCTTCTTGTCAAAATTGACCAGATGTTAGCCGGAACTCGGGACACCTTAGATGACAGCCCAGGGTTCTAGAGGGGAATCCTGGACCTGGCAGATCTTGGAAGGCAGAACTGGCCCAGCCAAACTGGGGAGGAGTCATATTGATCATCAGTGTCACTGGATTTTCATTGTCAACTCTTCTCTCTCTGACCTTTGTTCACTGTGCCCCATGGAGGGCCCTGCTCTTCCCCATCACAGCACACACAGGCCCTGCTGGTGGTGCTGGCCCTTGTTCCACATTTTAGAGGCACGATTAAGCTACGCAGTTTATTTTTTTTTAATATATTTATTTGGCTGCTCTGGTCTTAGTTGTGGCATGCAGGATTCTCATTGCAGCATGTGGGATCTTGAGCTGTAGCATGTGGGATCTAGTTCCCTGACCAGGAATCGAACCCCAGTCCCCTGCATTGGGAGTGAGGAGTCTTAGCCTCTGAACCACCAGGGAAGTCCCTAGCTATGTAATTTAAAACTGTATCCATCACTCCTAGAAACTATTAGTGTCTTATAGTGAAATCTAGTCCCCTGGCTAAATCTTCCCTCTTTTTTTTTTTAATAATTGCACATGTAAAGAGAAGAGACTATGCTCTCTGCATATTTGCTTCAACATCATGAAGACTTTCCCATCAGTCCTTTATCTTTGACTTAAACGTTTCTCTGGTTTTTGGTAATGACATCCTATAAGGAAGTATCTTAAACTTGTTTTGGCACTTCCTGTCACTTTGATGAAGTGCGAATCTGGGGACCAATAAGATTCAAATTAAAATAATTTTACTGGGACAAATTACCCCTTGAGCACCAAAGTCAGAGCACTATTTTCAATCCTTTAAGTAGATCGTGTCCCGAGATGCTCGGGGTAGGACTGGCAGGCAGTCCACAACCATTGGGAGCATTCAGGCTGGAGGTTCAGCTCTGTGCTTTTTTTTTTTTTTTTTCCTTCCTTTTGCTTGTTTGTTGTACCATTATTTTCATTTTAAAGGTTAATAAAATTACTACGGCCACAAAAACTAGGATCTGACAGGATCCGCTGTCAACTTTATCGCAAACCCAATCTTCTTCCCAGGGAGCTTAGCCATCTAGCAGGGGGATGTGGCGAAACCAAGTCAAAAGGAAAAGCTAAGACTATCAGAGTTTAGACGACCTTTCTTGGAGTGTTTGCCTTTTGGAGGAGCAATGTATGAATGAAGAAAACGAGCATCTAAATGTCCAGGACCAAATAGGCCCTTCTTAGATGCTATGCCTCAAAATACTAAGAGAATTAACTATAATTCTGAGACTACATCAAGAAGACAATATTCCACTGACCCTTCTCATAACTGAGACAACTTCTAGTTAGTTTTATTTTTTAACTGAAGGATATTTGCTTTATAATGTTGTGTTGTTTTCTGCCATACAACAATGCAAATCAGTCATAATTATATATATATATATATATGCATATTTATCCCCTCCCCCTTTAGCCTCCCTCCCCCTTCCCATCCCACCCATCTAGGTCATCACAGAGTGCCAGGCTGGGCTCCCTGGGTTATATAGCAGATTCCTGCTAGATATCTATGTTATGCATGATAGTGGATACATCAATGCTACTTTCTCAACTCACTCTACCCCTTCCTTCCCCTGCTGTGTCCACAAGTCCATTCCCTACATCTGCATCTCCATTCCTATCGACCGTTCCCTCTTCCAGACAAATGCCAGTTCCATCGTTTCTAATTCCTCACATAAGGCAACATTAAGCGGTATTATTCTAACTACGAAAAGATGTTAAGTTTATCACTTTGTCCAAAAATGTGTGATTCAGTCACATGCAAAATGAAAGATGGCTGTTAAGGATTTCTTCCAAGACAAATAAGTCTCCAGCTCTCCCAACTCAAAGGACCAATTTTAAACTGAGGAATTGGCTGCTAGAGGAGACATTAAAGCCAAGTGTGAATAAATGCCTAGACCACTGGTCCTGAATGGCTGAAGCTCAGCTTCTTCATTCAGTCAACACATATTTGCCAGGAACCTACCATATGCCAGTCATTGTGCTAAATGCTGCAGAAATCCTGTCTTTAAGGATTTCACAGTTTGGTGAGAGGGTGGGCAGGGTGGTGGGCAGATAAGCAGCCATTGCAGGCTTGATGGGCTTCCCTGCTGGCTCAGATGGTAAAGAATCTGCCTGCAATGCAGAAGGCCAGAGTTCGATCCCTGGGTTGGGAAGAGCCCCTGAAAAAGTAAATGGCAACCCACTCCAGATTCTTGCCTAGAGAGTTCCACGGACAGAGGAGCCTGGCAGGCAGCAGTCCTTAGGGTTGAAGAGTCGGTCACAACCGAGTGACCTGGGCTTCACAGGTGGTGCTAGTGGTAAAGAACCTGCCTGCCAGTTTTGGAGATATAAGACACACGAGTTCAATCCCTGGGTCAGGATTGATCAACGCTCTTTGGAGCATGTTTAGGGACCCTCAGCAGCACAGAAGGCCTGACCAGCCAAGGGCTGGCGAGCAGCATACACTGCAGAGAAGGCTTCTTCGAAGTTGTCGCCTGTGCTCAGTTTTGAAGGTCATAAACCTGTCTGTGGTTTCAGTGCACAGAAGGTGTTTAAAAACCACTGAAAAGGTATTTCAAAAGCACAAAGAAAGGCGGTATGGGAGATATATTCCAGTGGTTGGTGGGGATTTAAAAAATAACTTTAGGGAAAATATCCCAAACTTCTAAAGAAGGTAAAAGATGACTTTATGACCTTTGATGTCAAGCTAAGAGCATTTTCTAAACAGCCTAACAAATTTCTTTTGCATAACTGATTATGGCCTAAACATTTTACAAGTCTGTGAAATTTATAAGGTGATTTACTTTTCTGCCAATTTAAAGAAAACTGTGGTTTGTAGTTTATTGTCCTGTAGGACATTCACCAATTTGAATTAACTTGGCAAATTTATTTCACCTTTCTTTTTTCCACTAATTATAAAAATCCCAAGTTTTCACATTACCTTTAAAAACAGCTTTGCCATCCTGCTGGTTTCATTATTAGAGTAAATAAAACTTTAAAATGAGCATGCTATTTTTTGTTGAAAAATCAGGTTTGCAACATTTGGGGATTACACTTTGATAGGTAAGTGTGACCAGAAAATAAATAGCTCGTTATGAAAACATATACTGCATGCAAAGTGCTTATTAAAGGTTTTGAATTTAGTGATGTTACCCAACCCTCATTAGCTATGTTCTCCTCCGTTTTTCCATCTTAAGAAAAACAGGGATATTCAGTAATATTCTAGACTCAGCACTTTCCTCTAGGCTGCAGTCTCTACTCTTCTTCTGTCGCCTATGTGCCCAAATAGGAACTGTTTCCCACTGTTTCACCTAGGGGCCTTATGGAAATGTTCATTTGTGTTTTTTTGTTCCCCTTGTGCTTTAAAAAAGCATATACATTTACAGGGATTAATTTGAGAACACCAGAACCATACAGAACAATGAACCATGTAGAACAATACACCAGAACCAACAGGCAATAAAGAAAGTGTATGCCTGCCAGGAAACCAGCCTACATCCTGCTGGAGTAGCACAGTACTGTGACTTTCTTCTGAGCCTGGTCATCACAAGATCCAAAACTTTTGACATGAGCTTGAGTCATTTTTAAATTAGTTCATGGTTAAAATTTGTAAGGGAGTTCTTTTCTTCTTCACTTAATTAATTGCATAAAAATTGAGAGATAGACATATAGATAAGTAAGGTGGAGAGTGAGTATGCATCAAGCAAAGAGCCCACATGTGCAGAGGCCTAGAGACGTGGGGATAAAGGGAAGAATGTATTTAAGGAACTCCAAGCGGATCAGTTTGACTGGATCACTGAGGAGCAGATAAGGTCATGAAGACATAAAGCTGCCCAAATAGATAGAAGCCAAATGAAAATGGGCCTTGCAGGCCATGCAAAGGAATGGAGACTTCTGAAGGCAGTAACAAGTCATTGAAGGATTTCAAATGCACTTTATAAAGACCACTTTGACAGCAAATATGAATTATAGACTGAAGGAGGCAAGATTAGAAACAGGGTCACTGGTTAAGAGGTCATTGCAATAATCCATAATCCATGTATTATTTGGCCTTGGAATACAGAATAAAGCAGGGCAAAGACTAATAGAGTTTTGCCAAGAAAATGCACTGGTCATAACAAACACCCTCTTCCAACAACACAAGAGAAGACTCTATACATGGACATCACCAGATGGTCAACACCGAAATCAGATTGATTATATTCTTTGCAGCCAAAAATGGAGAAGCTCTATACAATCGGCAAAAACAAGACCAGGAGCTGACTGTGGCTCAGACCATGAACTCCTTATTGCCAAATTCAGACTTAAATTGAAGAAAGTAGGGAAAACCACTAGACCATTCAGGTATGACCTAAATCAAATCCCTTATGATTATACAGTGGAAGTGAGAAATAGATTTAAGGGCCTAGATCTGATAGATAGAGTGCCTGATGAACTATGGAATGAGGTTCGTGACATTGTACAGGAGACAGGGATCAAGACCATCCTCATGGAAAAGAAATGCAAAAAAGCAAAATGGCTGTCTGGGGAGGCCTTACAAATAGCTGTGAAAAGAAGAGAAGCGAGAAGCAAAGGAGAAAAGGAAAGATATAAGCATCTGAATGCAGAGTTCCAAAGAATAGCAAGAAGAGATAAGAAAGCCTTCTTCAGCAATCAATGCAAAGAAATAGAGGAAAACAACAGAATGGGAAAGACTAGGGATCTCTTCAAGAAAATCAGAGATACCAAAGGAACATTTCATGCAAAGATGAGCTCGATAAAGGACAGAAATGGTATGGACCTAACAGAAGCAGAAGATATTAAGAAGAGATGGCAAGAATACACAGAAGAACTGTACCAAAAAGATCTTCATGACCCAGATAATCACAATGGTGTGATCACTGACCTAGAGCCAGACATCCTGGAATGTGAAGTTAAGTGGGCCTTAGAAAGCATCACTACGAACAAAGCTTGTGGAGGTGATGGAATTCCAGTTGAGCTATTTCAAGTCCTGAAAGATGATGTTGTGAAAGTGCTGCACTCAATATGCCAGCAAATTTGGAAAACTCAGCAGTGGCCACGGGACTGGAAAAGGTCAGTTTTCATTCCAATCCCAAAGAAAGGCAATGCCAAAGAATGCTCAAACTACCGCACAATTGCGCTCATCTCACACGCTAGTAAAGTAATGCTCAAAATTCTCCAAGCCAGGCTTTAGCAATATGTGAACCATGAACTTCCTGATGTTCAAGCTGGTTTTAGAAAAGGCAGAGGAACCAGAGATCAAATTGCCAACATCCGCTGGATCATGGAAAAAGCAAGAGAGTTCCAGAAAAACATCTACTTCTGCTTTCTTGACTATGCCAAAGCCTTTGACTGTGTGGATCACAATAAACTGTGGAAAATTCTGAAAGAGATGGGAATACCAGACCACCTGACCTGCCTCTTGAGAAATCTGTATGCAGGTCAGGAAGCAACAGTTAGAACTGGACATGGAACACAGACTGGTTCCAAATAGGAAAAGGAGTTCGTCAAGGCTGTATATTGTCACCCTGCTTATTTAACTTATATGCAGAGTACATCATGAGAAACGCTGGACTGGAAGAAACACAAACTGGAATCAAGATTGCTGGGAGAAATATCAATAACCTCAGATATGCAGATGACACCACCCTTATGGCAGAAAGTGAAGAGGAACTCAAAAGCCTCTTGATGAAAGTGAAAGTGGAGAGTGAAAAAGTTGGCTTAACGCTGAACATTCAGAAAACGAAGATCATGGCATCCGGTCCCATCACTTCATGGGAAATAGATGGGGAAACAGTGGAAACAGTGTTAGACTTTATTTTTCTGGGCTCCAAAATCACTGCAGATGGTGACTGCAGCCATGAAATTAAAAGACGCTTACTCCTTGGAAGGAAAGTTATGACCAACCTAGATAGCATATTCAAAAGCAGAGACATTACTTTGCCAACAAAGGTTCATCTAGTCAAGGCTATGGTTTTTCCTGTGGTCATGTATGGATGTGAGAGTTGGACTGTGAAGAAGGCTGAGCACTGAAGAATTGATGCTTTTGAAGTGTGGTGTTGGAGAAGACTCTTGAGAGTCCCTTGGACTGCAAGGAGACCCAACCAGTCCATTCTGAAGGAGATCAGCCCTGGGATTTCTTTGGAAAGAATGATGCTAAAGCTGAAACTCCAGTACTTTGGGCACCTCATGCGAAGAGATGACTCATTGGAAAAGACTCTGATGCTGGGAGGGATTGGGGGCAGGAGGAGAAGGGCACGACAGAGGATGAGATGGCTGGATGGCATCACTGACTCGATGGACGTGAGTCTCAGTGAACTCTGGGAGTTGGTGATGGACAGGGAGGCCTGGCGTGCTGCGATTCATGGGGTCGCAAAGAGTCGGACACTACTGAGCGACTGATCTGATCTGATAATCCATGTAGAAGTAATGAAAGCCTAAAGGAGGACCTAGGGAATGGAGAGGATTAGATTACCTCCCCTTGAAAAGAAAATGGTTCAAAGATCTTATCAGAAAGTATAACTCTTTCCCATGTTTTGTATCCACATCTAAATGAAACCAAAGAGATAATAGTAACATTCCAAGCAATAATTCTGTCTTGAGTCTGTTCCGGGAATAATTCTGCTACACATTGGCCTCTCCAGCTGCATTTTTTGCTGTATATAGAGTCTATGAAACTTGCCCCACATCCCTCAGAAGAGCACCCTGAGAGGAATTGATCACATGGGAGAAACACTGAACTACAGTTATCTCCCTTCAAGTCTTTTAGAAACAGAAGTTTTTCATTTCCCAATTCCAGTGAATCACTTATAACTAATCAAAACTCTCTTTCTTAAAAAAATGCATCATTTTCTTTTGCTAAAGTTGGTATTTTCTCTGACATGCAGTGGAAAATTAGATACGTTGATCTCTTACACGGGGCTAGGATCTCAAATGGTCATTTAAGAATGAGGAAACAGCTGCAGAGCCTGGAACCTAAAACCATCTGGGAAACTGGTGGAGTAAAAATCTCCAAAAATTTTCTCCTTCATAAAAGCAAAGAAAACACTAGTAAGATCGCAAGAATCAACTTGTTCTAAACCCTGGAAATTACCAAAGGCTTGCAGCAATCCAGAAAACATTGGTTCAAGAAAAACTTGATAAGAAGAGCAAGCTTTGTGGCATTTTAATTTGCCCTATTTCCATTCCCCCTCTCCCCAGCATCACGGTGGTCTTGAAACCAACAATCACTGTGAAAATCAGCTGTCTGGCAGCTACTGTAAGAAACACAAGAGAATTGGAACTTCTTCGAAGTCCCATTACCAGAGAACTTCTATTTTTTTTAACTGTCTGGCAGTTCCCTGGAAGACTCCATTAGCAAGTATATCTTTTTAAAAAATTTTATGTTGGAGTATAGTTGATTTACAATGCATGTTAATTTCCAGTGTACAGCAAAGCGATGCAGTTATGCATAGCTATTTAAACTTATGGTTACCAAAGGGGAAATACGGGGTGGAGGGGGGGAGAGATATTTTAGGAGGTTGGAATTAACATATACACACTATTTATATAAAATAATCAACAAGGACCTACTGTACAGCACAGGGAGCTCTACTCAATACTCTGTAATCACTTACTTGATGTAGAGTTCAACCAGTGCAAACAACCTATTCTCTGGGTATATTTATTGAGAACAATCAGAGGCAATTGTTTTACGTCATGAATGCCCAAGGCAGTGAATAGTAATAGTTGGGACAATTTGTTGTAGACCAGTCGCTAAGTCATGTTCTGACTCTTTGTGACCCCCATGGAGTGCAGCATGCTAGGCTTCCCTGTCCTTCGCTATCTCCTGGAATTTGCTCAAATTCATGTCCATTGAGTCAGTGATGCTATCTAACTATCTCATCATCTGCTACCCACTTCTCCTTGTCCTTAATCTTCCCCAGCATCAGGGTCTTTTTCAATGTGCTGGTTCTTCACATCAGGTGGCCAAAGTATTGGAACTTCAGCTTTAGCATCAGTCCTCCCTGTGAATATTCAGGATTTATTTCCTTTAGGATTGATTGGTTTGATCTCCTTGCAGTCCAAGGAACTCTTAAGAGTCTTCTCCAGCACCACAATTTGAAAGCATCAGTTGAGACAATAGGTGAACCAAAAAATCTTAAAAACGGAGAATGAGATATACATATTTTAAGGTTGGTGCAAAAGTAATTTTGGTTTTGCACTGCTGAAATTTATCATTTGATATTGGAATACATTCTTAAATAAATGTGGTTATGTTCTACATTGTTTTAATGTGTATTTCTTGCTTTATTTTTTGCTAATGACTTGTTACTTGCTGTTTATTTTATATGTATTTTAGACTATGGAAATGATGTTAGACAAAAAGCAAATTCGAGCAATTTTCTTATTCAAGTTCGAAATGGCTTGTAAAGCAATGGAGACAGCTCAAAACATCAACAATGCATGTGGCCCAGGCATTGCTAACAAATGTACAGGGCAGTGGTGGTTCAGGAAGTTTTGCAAAGGAGATAAGAGCCTTCAAGGTGAGGAGTGTAGTGGCCAGCCATAAGAAGTTGACAACGATCAACTGAGAGCAATCATCGAAGCTGATCCTCTTACAACTACATGAGTAGTTGCCTAAGAACTCAACATCAACCATTCTACAGTCGTTTGGCATTTGAAGCAAATTGGAAAGGTGAAAAAGTTTGGTAAGTGAGTCCCTCATGAGCTGGAAATAAAAAAAAAAAAAATGTTGTTTTGAAGTGTCATCTTATTCTGCACAACAGCGATGAACTGTTTCTCAATCAGATTGTGACATGTGATGAAAAGTGGATTGTATATGACAACCAGATTGTATATGACCAGCTCAGTGGTTGGACTGAGAAGAAGCTCCAAAGCACTTCCTAAACTCAAACTTTCAGCAAAAAATGTCATGATCACTTTTGGTGGTCTGCTGCCGGTCTGATCCATTACAGCTTTCTGAATCCCAGCAGACCCATTACATCTGAGAGGTATGCTCAGAAAATCAGTGAGATGCACTGCACTGAAAACTGCAAAGTCTGCAGCCAGCATTGGTCAACGGAAAGGGCCCAGTTCTCCATGACAAGGCCTGACCACACAACCAATGCTTTAAAAGTTGAATGAATTGGGCTAAAAGTTTTGCCTCATCTGCCATACTCACCTACCCTCTCACCAACTGACTACCACTTCTTCAAGCATCTCGACAACTTTTTGCAGGGAAAAGGCTTCCACAGCCAGCAGGAGGCAGAAAGTGCTTTCCAAGAGTTTGTCGAAATCTCAAGGTACAGATTTTTAGGCAACAGGAATAAACCGACATTTCTCCTAGGCAAAAATGTGTCGATTGTAATGGTTCCTATTTTGATTAATAAAGATGTGTTTGAGCCTAGTTATAATGATTTAAAATTCAGGGTCCAAAATGGCAATTACTCTTGCACCAACCTATAGACTGTTGGAAAGCTCTGATATGCGTATTCCTGGGCATCTAGAAAGCCATGTATATCTTCAAGGCTGTGCATATGCTCTGGGAAGAGCATATATACAAAATTAACTCAAAATATATCAAAGACCTAACTTAAAGCTGAAACTGTAAAACTTTTAAGAGAACATATAGGCATAAACCTTAGTGATCTCGGATTTAGCAATGATTTCCTGGATATGGGCTTCCCTGGTGGCTCAGATGGTAAAGGGTCTGCCTGCAATGCAGGAAACCTGAGTTGGTTCCCTGGGTTGGGAAGATCCCCTGGAGAAGGGAATGGCTACCCACTCCAGTATTCTTGCCTGGAGAATTCCATGGATTGTATAGTCCATGGGGTCACAGAGTCGGACATGACTGAGCAACTAACACATACTTTCTGGATATGACACTGAGAATACTGGCAAAAAAAGAAAAAACACAAACTGGATTTCATCAAAATAATCTTGTGCTTCAAAAGATACATCAGGAAAGTGAAAATATAGCCCAAAAATGGGAGAGAATTTTCATAAATACATTCGATAAGGTACTTGTATCTAGAATATATGAAGAAATCTTACAACTCTGAAATAAAAAGGCAACTAGCCCAATTTAAATGGGCTAAGGATATTAATAGACATTTCTCCAAAGAAGATAAACCAATGGCCAATAAACACATTAAAAGGTACTAAACATTAACAAATAGGGAAATGCAAGGCAAAACCTCAAAGTAATACTTCACACTCACTACTGTGGCTGTGATAAAAAAAGATAGTAACAAGTGTTATGAGTATGTGGAGAAATTGGAACTCTCATACACTTCCGGTGAGAATATAAAATGATGCAGCTGTTTTGACAACCAGTCTGGCTAAATACAGAATTACCGTATGACCTGACAATTTTACTCTTGGCTATTTACCCAAGAGTAATGACAAGTTATGTCTTTATGAAAAACTTGGACATGCATGTTCATAGAAGCTTTATTCATAGTAGATAAAGAAGTGGAAACAACCCAACAACGACTGAACGAATGGATGAACAAAATGGGGTATACCCATATGATGGAATATTATTCAGCCATAAAAGGAATGAAGTAATGATTCATGATACAACATACATGAACCTTGAAAACACGATGGTAAGTGAAAGAAACCAGACGCAAAAGGCCAAATGTTGTATGATTCCATTTATATGAAATTTCTATAATAGGCAAATCCATAGAGAGAGAAAGATCAGTGATTGCCAATGGATAGTAGGGAGGAGAAAACAAGGAATAACTGTTAATGGATATGGAGTTTCTGTTTGGAGTGATGAAAATATTCTGAAATATGGCAATGGCTTCCTAATTTTATGAATAACTCACTGAATTGTGCATTTTAAGAGGTGAATTTTATGGCATGTGAATCATGTCTCGGTAAAAATAAGTTAATTTAAAAAGTCTTTTGATAGGAGCAAAAGCCTATATCTGATCAAACAGGGTGCTTTTGACTTCACAGACTCAAAAGGAGGCTCAGGACACAGTGCTGTACAGGATCTTAATCACAGACATGGATCAGAATCATTTGTGGAGCTTTTAGACCATGCAGACAACAGGCCCACTTTTACATTTTCTGATTTAGTGGGTCATGGATAGGACCAAACGTATGATTTTATATATTCCTGATTTAGATGTTGAGGACTGCAGTTATTAGAGGACAGGAGGAGAAATTAGGAGTTGGAAAATCCAGATGCGTCACAATTCTAAGTCATTTTGGTTCTAGAGCGAGATTTCTCTCCTCTATTCTAAGAGTGGTTACTGTCTACTCCTTATGTTTCTTGAAGATATTTATAAAGCATATTGGTCAGTTACATTTCTCTTCCCAAATTCATGCCAGTATCTCAACTGTGTTAGTTAAATAAGAGGTACTCAATATTGTTAGTGTATTTTCCCTTATTTATATATACTTTTATCTGAGCCCCTACAGCTTTAGGAATGAATGGCAGCCCACTCCAGTGTTCTTGCCTGGAGAATCCCAGGGACGGGGGACCCTGGTGGGCTGCTGTCTACGGGGTCACACAGAGTCGGACATGACTGAAGCGACTTAGCAGCAGCAGCAGCAGCTTTCTCAAAGAGTAGCCTTGGAATCTGGAATAGTAGCTTTGGTGATAATACTCGAAGTATTGAGAGAATAAAAAGAATTTAGATAAGGATTAATATTGGTTCATCTAAAAGGAAATATGAGTTCTGGGGAAGATTAGAAATCTCCTTCATCACTGAATGGCATTCCATATGTCAATCTGTTGCTCACAACCTCAGTCTTGGCAAGTATTAGGACACGAACTCTCTAGGGCTGTCCCAAACACAGTGGGTCCCAGAAAAAGAAGTATGACTCGTGACAAGAACCCTGTGGGGTGCTTCAATCTGTTTCCATGATTTATGATCCCCTTACCCCAGTTGTGACTCCTACCATTTGGTCCAAACCTACAGAGACCATGTCTGACATTTTGGCAGAGAGAGGGGCATGTACTATCTTGAATCTATCTTGGGCTCACAAATCACCTTTCTTCCCTACAAAGTTATTAGTTGCTTAATTATAGAGGAGAAGTTTGCATCTGTGGCCAGATACCAGGGCCAAGTTTAATAAAACCTGAAATGGCTCCCAGTTCCCAAGGACAATCAAAATCGAAGAATTCCACTGCACACTTGCCCAGGACTATAGGGTTGACGAAAAATGCCAGTCTTCCCAAGTATAATATTTTCTCAGATTCCTGAATAGCTACTGACGATGTGTAATAAAACAACTGCTAATACATCTGGGTTTGAGTGAGATATCAGGAAAACAAAACTATCAAGGTGACCTACAAAAACTCACTTCCCATCTGTCTCCATTCCTCTTCCTCTAAAACAATATGTAGGGCACCTTGGTATGGCCTCAAAAAAGATAGGGAAGAGGGATGAATGACTTTTTTAAAGAGTCATTCACTTTAACTTCCCATACTGTATAATCCTATGTTGGGGGCTTTTGTGCAATTATCATTTTTACAGCTAGTAATATACACATTGTACAAAACTTAAAAGATTTTAAAAGATCTACAGAAAAAGTCTCCCTCCCATTCATTTCACTTAATCCTCCAGTGTCTTATCCCGGGATGGGGGCGATGGGGCAGGCATGGATGGTGCTAAGCAGTGTTTTAGGTCCTGGGGACAGAGAAGCAAACCTAACAAAGTCCCTGGCCTCAATGAGCTTACATTCTAGTGTGGAGAGACACAAAATAGGGTCCTGGTAAGTCCTATGAGAAAAATAAAATAGCCTGAGGAGGACTAGCCTTTGAGGCTCTCAAGAAGAGCTTTGGTTGGCTCTACCAAGTGTTGCCGAAATGCTGAGTGTGGAGCTACATGTAATGATGTGTCTACCAGATTTCCCAGCATGAAGTTGGTTGGTGACCTTGGCATTGGAGGGTAGGGAGAGAAGCTTGATTATGATGGATGGAAGAATGTGTAAGTGAGACGCAGAGGCAACAATACTAACTCACTCCAGAGGTTTGCTGTGAGTGGGCAGAGAAATGGGGCCCTGGCTGGAATGTTGTTGCACGGGTGAAATGGAACAATGCATATACAGTGCTGAGACCAACACCTGGCACAGAATGAGCCAGGGCTATTCTCCGTATTATATTTCCTATCCTTAGTTCTGTCTGTGTCTATTCAAAGCTCATTTTTTTTCTGAAAGATATTTTCAATCTATGCTTGTCTTATTTGAGTCCTGCGAATGTACAGTGATTCAGAGAAGTATCCACAATTATGAATGATTATATCTCTAGCGACTATGGATAAGAGTTACTGTTCTAGGAATTGTAAAAGGAAGGGCTTTGTGTTGTAAGTGGTTTGTCAGAATGCATTTGGTGCTGGCGGGGTGAGGTCAGATGAGAACTCATTTCAGCCTGAAAGAGTGCTTTGAAGGGCGCTGCCAAGTACCAGGTTTCAGGCGGTAAGTGATCTTTCTCTTTTTTCTTTCTGCTGCTGGGTCCCACCTTCAGTTCAATCACAATACAGATGTGAGGGCGCCCAGGGAATTCTCTAGACAGGTTTTCTGTGTCTCTAGACAGGTTTTCTGGCATTTCCTATTTTCTGGGCTTGGGGGCAGTGGTGGTGCTGGGTTTGTGGTTTGTCTGCTTTTGGTCTTTTGTTTGAGAAATGTCAGCCATATAGACACATTTCCCAATTGTTACTATTTACAATCACTTAAATGGCCATAGGGTCACAAAGAGTGGGACACAACTGAAGCAACTTCACACACTCGCACAAATGGCCATAAGGATAGAAAGACAAAGCAACTTGGACCACCGACAACCGAGGTAAACTACCCTAGCAGGAGGGAAAGAGGGCTAGTGGTACCCATCCTAAGTCACTCTAGTCCTGTTCCTCAAGGCACCAGCTCATGTCCCAAGCAGTAGCTCCATATTTGTTTAAAAATCTGGGTATATTTGCAGAATGTCAATCCTGTTAAAGAATCAGCTAACCCCAGATTCCCAGTATATTCATCTGTTGGTACCCGGCTGGATAGCTATTATCCTGGGAAGACAAGAACAGTCCTCTCATCTTCCAGGTGCTAGAGTCAGAATGCACTGTTCTGTTGCTCTTCCTGCCAGCTCAAAGACTGCATCCTGGAGCTTCTCCTCTTGGAGTTGTGGCTCCCTCCACCCCCATCCCCAACTCCCATGATGTCTCTTCAGCACTGTCCCCTTTTTGAAAGCAGTTTAGTGTGTGTTCATTATATAATCCCATGTATTTGTGACTTCAGTCACTGTCTTGCATTAACATATTAGTTATTTTGTATGTCTTATCTTTCCAACTATAATTGTGAGACCCTTAAATTTCTTTGAATTCTCTTTGGCTGAGTATATAGAACAGACACTCTGTAAATAATTGTGAATTAGTTCTAACACATTTCCTTACCCTCAAGGATCTTAACATTTCACTGGGGAGGGAAGGGATACTCAGGTGAAATAGCTCAATAACCAGTCAAGACAACAATTCACCGCCAAAGTGGAAGGTAGGCCTAGGAGGCACAGTGGCAAGGACGCCAGGGGAGAAAAAGCCACAAGGCTGAGCCAGTCTGAGAAGGCTCTTAGTTGCCCTGAGACAATAAGTCAATAGTTGGTTTTATAAATGAATCCAGCTAGCCTACTAGTACTACTGCAACTGTCATTTTGGCTTTTGTATACTGATCTCGCTGCTTCCCAAAAGGGATTTGTTCTACAGACAGGCCCACGTCCTGGCCCCTAGAAATCTCCCAACAAACTTTACTCCTGTCCTCTTTTCCCACTTTCAAAGCCCTTTCATCATTCTTCTTCTTTTTTTTTTTTTTAACTTCTGTTTCTATGAAAAGATTTATCTTACGGTTCAGCTCTCTAAAAGAAAGAGCCGCTAGCTGGAGAATGGGCATACAGAGGGTGCGTGTGCTTCCCTGTGCTGCTTTCTGGGTGCTGCAGTTGTGCTTTTAATCCTGCTGCTGTCAAGCTCCATTAGGAGGTTTGAGCATCAGCCTCCTACCTTTGGGGCCTGGCCTCCCATCAGCTCTGGCTGAAATGAGGACGGTGTTTGAGACTGGTAATCAAGAAGAAAGATAGGTTGGATATTTGCAAAGAGCCTTTACTCACCATGCTTACCACCCAGTCACCTTTCATATCACATGGGGGCATTTATCCTCCCATTTGCAAGCACTGACTGCCATTAGGGAAGCCATCAGGATGCTATGTGCTGGCATCCATAAAATCATTTTAAAACAGTAGTAGAGAATCAAGGCTAAGCTTCTGTAACTCTCACACACCTTTGAAAAGGAAAGGATTTCTTCTTTCTGGGAACATGGAACAGTGCTGAAGGAGCAGGGCCCCCCTCTCCTCCAAAGTAGGCAAAGCAGTTTTGATAATCCGGGGTGACAGATGTTACAACCAACAGCTTTCACATCTGGCCTCCAAGATACTTCAGTGGGTCAAAGAGGCACTTGGACTCTTGCCTCAGAGCACTGACAGCAAATTTCTGGGAAGGAAAAGGCCCCCTGACTTCTCTTTCTTTGCATTTGATATAAAGCAGGAACCGATGCCTTAGAAAGAATTCGTAGGATCACTGTTTCTCAAGCTGAAATGAACACCTTTATTGTCATCAGCAGAACATGTTAAGAGCCTATCTATGCAAGTTATTATGCTGGATCTCAAACCAGAATCTGTATATTTTTTTGTGAACCCTTAGTATAAAAAAGCACTCATTTGAACTCAGTAAATATATGAAAATCTGGATGAAATGCAAAGCTCAAAGTCATTGTAGGGAAAACAAACAGAAAGGTTATGAGTGGTTATCCCTATCTTGTTACCACAGCTATTTATTAAAATAAGTGCTTCTTTTTAAAGGAAAACTCAAACATTTACATAGAAATGTATTTTTTGAGCCAGGTATTTACTTTGGAATGTTAATTTAATTTATTCATTAGGAATTAAAATTTGCAAAATTTGAATTTGCAAAAAAGTTGCATATTAATACCCATAATTAGTTTCATTGATACAAGTCTAACACACTCATTTTTGAAATGATTGTTTGTCCTTCATTATGTTGAAGCAAAAACTTTTCTACTACAATCTGTGAAACAAATATATTTAGTATTAGAGGGCTGAGATAAGTTCAGACAGATTGGCCTCAGAAAAAAGAAGGAATATAAATTTATGAGATGATACACCATAAAAAGCTATGAATGTGAGTTTGGCTGTGAAGTAGCAGAGGAGAGACTGAAGTAGCAGCAAATGTCCAGATGACAATGAGCAAATCACTTCTGATGTGAGAGCCTGGGAGATCAGCACTAAGCTAAGTACGAAGAATGAGAGCTCTTCTTTAGACAGCAATGGTAACAGTAGCAGAGTGCTCTCAAAGACATTTCCGGAGGAAATAGGACAGTTTGCTCTGTAAGATGTGACACATGAGAAAACAATTTATATGGTTGCTTTTTAAAAATAACCTCTAGTATAAGAAGAAAATTTTGACTTGCGGTGCCCACCTTGGACTGAGTTAAGCAACGCTCTGGACTCAGGCCACTCCGCCCAGACTCAGCATTGCCCCAACTGCAGTGTTAGAATGGCTTCATCACAGATCCCACGTCTTCACACAGTTTTCCAGTTAAGAGAACACCATTCTTTGTCTGTTTGTTTAGTTTTGGCTGCACTCACTCTTCGTTGCTGTGGTCGTGAAAGAGTACTTTCCTGTGATTATAATACATTTCAGAACATTGTCTTAATGAGTAATATTTGTACCCCTGCCCCCCACGAATAGAGACTGAGACATGACAGCAGTTTCACTGGCTGTGAAGTGGCTGCTCAGTCTCATGCATGGGCCAGTTTTGGCCACCAGGGCAGGTGAGGGGCCAGAGGAGAGGATGTGGACCCAGGCCTGCTCAGAAAGGCTACTAGAGTGTGAAAGAAAAAAGGGACGCTCAATTGTGATGTGAGCACAAAGTGCACAGAGAGGAGTCAGTGACAACTATTTTTTTTTAAGATTTATTTATGGTTTTTCCAGTGGTCATGTATGGATATGAGAGTTGGACTATAAAGAAAGCTGAGCGCCGAAGAATTGATGTTTTTGAACTGTGGTGTTGGAGAAGACTCTTGAGAGTCCCTTGGACTGCAAGGAGATCCAGCCAGTCCATCCTAAAGGAAATTAGTCCTGAATATTCATCGGAAGGACTGATGTTGAAGCTGAAACTCTAATACTTTGACCATCTGATGCGGAGAGCTGACTCATTTGAAAAGACCCTGATGCTGGGAAAGATTGAGGGCAGGAGGAATAGGGGACAACAGAGGATGAGATGGCTGGATGGCATCACCAACTCAATGGACATGGGTTTGGGTGGACTCCAGGAGTTGGTGATAGACAGGGAGGCCTGGCGTGTGCAGTTCATGGGGTTGCAAAGAGTCGGACAGGACTGAGTGACTGAACTGAACTGATTTATATTTTTGGCTGCACTGGGTTTTCGTTGCTGTGCAGAGGCTTTCATTAGTTTCGGTGAGTGGGGCCAGCTCTCTAGTTGTGGTGCACAGGCTTCTCATTGCGGTGGCTTCTCTTGTTGCAGAGCATGCGCTCTAGGAACACGGCCTTTAGTAGTTGCCATGCGTGGGCCCAGTAGTTGTGCCAGGCAGGCTTAGATGTTCTGGGGCATGTGGGGATCTTCCCTTGAATTCCATTCAGTTCAGTTGCTCAGTCATGTCAGACTCTTAGGACTGCAGCACACCAGGCCTCCCTGTCCATCACCAACTCCCAGAACTTGCTCAAACTCATGTCTGTCAAGTCAGTGATTCCATCCAACCATCTCATCCTCTGTTATCCCCTTCTCCTCCTTCCTTCAGTCTTTCTCAGCATCAGAGTCTTTTCCAATGAGTCAGTTCTTCGCATCAGGTGGCCGAAGTATTGGAGCTTCAGCTTCAGCATTAGTCCTTCCAATGAGTATTCAGGATTGATCTCCTTTAGGATGGACTGGTTGGATCTCCTTGCAGTCCAAGGGACTCTCAAGAGTCTTCTCCAACACCACAGTTCAAAAGCATCAATTCTTCGGCACTCAGCTTTCTTTATGGTCCAACTCTCATATCCATACATGACTACTGGAAAAACCATAGCTTTGACTATACACACCTTTGTCGGTAAAGTCAACTCTCTGCTTTTTAATATGCTGTCTAGGGATTGTCCCTTACGAGAGATCAAACCTGTGTTTCCTACATTGGCAGGCAGATTCTTAACCAACAGACTAAAGGGAAGTCCGCCACTGTCTATTTTTTAAAGTTGTCTTTATTGCATACTAACTCTGCATAGCCACTGGGCTAGGTGATCTTTGTGTGGGCACACTTAAGAGGTAGAGAGTTGGGACTTCCCTGGTGGTCCAGTGGCTAAGACTCCATGCCCTCAGTGCAGGAGGCCAGAGTTCGATCCCTGGTCAGGGAACTAGATCCATATGCTGCAACCAGGAAGTTGCATGCCACAACTCACATGCCACAGTGAAGACCTGCTGTAGTCAAATAAATAAATAAACTTTTTTTTTTTAAGAAAAAAGTACAGAGAGTATTTATCTCTCATTCTATAGCTGAAGAACTAAGATTAAGAAAGATTAAGTAACTTTCCCAAGATTATTCTGGTTGTGAAAACACCCAAACTCAGTTTGTTTGACTATTGACTGTCCTATTTGTTGTTGCAGTATGATTTAAAATGCAAGCCAAGAATTCCTGATTTCCAAGAAGCAACTATAAAACACTGTTTCAAGAGAGGATTGGACATGCGTGGTCAGTCATGTCCACCTCTTTGGACCCTATGGACTGTAGCCCACCAGACTTCTCTGTCCATGGAATTTTCTAGGCAAGAATACTGGAGCAGGCTGCCATTTCCTTTTCTAGGATACCTTCCCGACCCAGGGATTGAACCCACGTCTCTGTGTCTCCTGCATTGGCAGGCAGATTCTTTACCAACTGCACCCCCTGGGGAGCCTCAAGAGAGGACAGATGCTTCATCTGTACTGGGAAGACCAAAAAAGGGAGACAGAAGAAAATGCAAAATTGAATAAATTTAAATGCAAGATAAAAATTCACAGAGGTAGCACACTCCTTTTTGTTGGATAATTGATTACACCTTTTCTGAATCTTGATCCCGAGGCTGTGTGAGAGAAGACCTGTCCCCTATTATTTCTGGGAGTTTTCCAAGGTTATTTTTTCACATTTCTCTCTTTCTCTGGGCTTGTATATTCACACATGCCACCTCCTTTCTGACCCAAATTGCAGCAGGCACAAAGGCAGCCCTCTTTACCTGTTCTTATACACCCACAAATTCATACACAGAAAGGCATATTGTTGGTTTAGAAACTTTGCTGAAGATCTGGGGGAAGACGTTCATAGGAAAGGGTGACATATGTCTGTGTTCACTATCCTCCTCTCATCGTCCTTGTTTCTTACACCCCAGGAGCAACAAAGTCTTCTCTTTGCCTCAGAGAGGACAGTTTTTTGAAAATCAATTTTCCCCCTAAATTTAGAAAGGAAATTCGGTGCATATCCTGTGTATTAGCATAACACACCCCTAATAGAGACTGGAGTGGCATTCAAATACATCAATGTTTTTGCAGCAGAATGAATAAATACTGGCACCAAGTGAGATAAATAAAGATTTTAAATAGCCTCACTGTTGCCTGAGATTTGCTACCAAATCAAATCAGCTCAGATTTTTTTTCTCAAATGAAATCATTTCTAAACTGAGGTTCATCGATTTTTGAATTTCAAATTGTGGATAAGGGATTGTAGAACTGTGTAAGAAAACCACTGAGCTAGGTTTTCTTTTTCTTTATTTTTTAAATTGTGAAAGTGTGGTAACACATTTACAGAAGACTTGGAAGATACAGAACAAAGTTACATATAGTTCCACCGTAACAATTATTTTTTTAAGTAGCTAAACTAAGACTTTTAGTTGAAGTTTCAAGGAGCTAGGTTTTATAATCTAGCCCTTCTCTGGAGACATCTGTGGCCTTAATCACTGATTAAACAGTACTGGACATCTTTAAAAAGAAAAACTTAAATCCTAGCTTTGATTTAATATGTAGCTTGAGTGTCTGATGGCAGAGTTGGTCATATGGAAGAAATTAAACTAACACTCCTTTTTGAAACTTTCCCCAGCAAAACCTGTCATTAGATAAAAAGAATTTTTATTTTCGCAATTATAATGAAAACACCAAGATTGCTTTGGGAAGAGAGAAACAGCCTCCTCAGATAAAGAAGGGGATGTTTCCACTGGCCAAAGAGACTAGGCTGAGGTGATGTAGTCCTTGTCTAAAGGGTCCTTTTATTTATTTATTTTTAATTTTTATTATTTTTAATCTGTGGGATCTTAGTTCCTCAACAAGGCATTAAATGCATGCCCCCTGCATTGGAAGTACAGAATCTTAATGAAGTCTCAGGTCCTTTCATTTTACAATGAAAGTCAATAGAAAAATAATATTCACTTTACAACTTACTTTACCGGAATGCATCTAAGAGAGCGAGGGATATGAGTAATTTTCTTTTTTTCCTTGAGGTAGTCCTATAGACTTCTAGCCAAAAGACAGAATTTTTACCAAAATAAGCCCTTCCAGATTAAAAAAAAGCAACACGTTCATGCATGCAACTGAAGATCTTCTGCTTCTGATAGTGGCAGACTTACCCTCCTGAAGGGTTAGCTGAAGGTGAGTAAAAGGTTGGATAAAACATGATTAAATAAAATCTTAAAAGCATTAAAGAGCTAACAATAAGGAATTACTAGCATTAAACCCAACCTGAAGATAGAAATCCAAAGAGATGGAACCTTACATTTGGGACACTGGGGGTCTTTTGATAATCCTGGTTAGAAGTCAGAAGTTGAAATGCACTGTTCACCAAAAGTATGAATGCTGCTAAAAAACCACCCTGTGCTTTGGTTTGAAGCCTTTTAAAGGAGTTACACTCTAGGGTAGAGCGAATGGACGTGCACTTATACTCGGGTGTGGGCTGGATCTGGTGACTCATTTCTCATGAATAGTATACGGCAAAGGCGACGCTCTTTCACCACATGAGCTTTCATCCCTGTTTCTTTCTTTTTTTGGGGGGGGGAGGTGCATGGCATGTGGGAATCTTAGTTCCATGACCAGGAGCTGAACCCATGCCCCCTGCAGTGGACATATGGAGTCTTAAGTCTTAACCACTGAACCACCAAGAAAGTCCCCTGGGTTTCTTTTTAAAAAAAATTTTTTTTAATTTACTGAACAGGTAGTTGATTTACAATATTGTATTAGTTTCAGGTGTACAGCATAATAATTCAGTATTTTTTCAGATTATATAGGTTATTGTAAGATAATGGGCATAATTCTCTGTGTTATACAGTATATTCTTGTTGCTTATCTATTTTCTATTTAGTAGTTTGTTAATCCCATACCCCTAATTTGTCTCTCCTCTCTTTCCTCTCCCTTTTGATAAGCACAAGTTTGTTCTGTATCTGCAACTCTATTCCTGTTTTGTATATACATTCACTTATATTATTTTTAGATTCCACATATAAGTGATATCATGTAGTATTTTTCTTTCTCTGTCTAACATTTCCCTAAGCATTATGTTCTCTAAACTGAAGATCAACAAGGATATGGAAGACCTGAACAAACTATAAAACACCTAGGTGTAACATACACCTATAGGATGCTCCACCTACAACACCCATCTTCTCTGGTGCGCATGACCTTCTCTAGAACAGCCCGTACATTAGGTCATAAAATACGTCTCAGTACATTTTAAAGACGTGACATCAAAGAAAACATGTTCTCTAACCAGAATGGAATAAAACTAGATAATACTAACATAAATAAATTTGGGAAACTCACAAATATGAAATAAACAACATACTTCAAGATAACCAATAGGTCAAGGATGAAATCCAATGGAAAATTAAAAATTTGATATGAACGAAGATGAAAACATAACACACCAAAACTTATGGAATACAGTGAAAGCAGTGCTTAAGGAGAGATGCATACCTATAAAGAGCCATCAACATATTAACAAAGAAGAAAGACCTCAAATCAATTACTTAAACTTCTACCTTAGGAAACTAGAAAAAAGAGCAAACTAAATCCAAAGCAAGAAGAAGGAAATAATAAAGATTAGGGTAGAAATAAGTGTGATATAAAATAGAAAAACAATAGAGAATCAACAAGGCCAAAAACTGTGACTTGAAAAAAAATCAACAAAATTGACCAAACTTGAACTAGACCACTCAAGAAAAAAAGAGAGGAGACTTAAGTTACTATTTGTTATTTTATTTGCTCAGTCATTTCCAACTCTTTGCAGCCCCATGGCAAGCTACTATACTCAAGAATAAAAGCTAATCACTACTGACATTACAGAAATAAAAAGGATTATAAAGGAGTACTATGAATAATTGTATACCAAAAAATTAGATAAGCTAGATAAAATGGACAAATTCCTTAAAAGATGTGAACTACTGAAACTGACTCCACAAGAAATACAACAATCTGAATATACCTATAACAAATAAAGTGATTTAATTAGTAATTAAGAAACTACTCACAAAGAAAAGCCTAGCCCAGATAGCCTCACTAAAGAATTTTATATTGTTGAAAGATGAATTCTTCCTTCATAAACTCTTCCAAAATAACGGAAGAGGAGGGAACACTTCTCAATTCATTCTGAGACCAGTATTACCCTGACACCAAAACCAGATAAAGACATTACAAGAAGAGAAAACTACAGATAAATATACCTGATGAATACAGATGCAAAACATCGCAACGAAATACCAGCAAATCAAATCCAGCAACACATAAAATGGATTATTCAGCAGGCTGCTGCTGCTGAGTCGCTTCAGTCGTGTCCGATTCTGTGCAACCCCATAGACGGCAGCCTACAAGGCTCCTCCGTCCCTGGGGTTCTCCAGGCAAGAACATTGAAGTGGGTTGCCACTTCCTTCTCCAATGTGTGAAAGTGAAGTCGCTCAGTCGTGTCTGACTCTTTGAGACCCCACGGACTGCAGCCTACCAGGCTCCTCCATCCATGAGATTTTCCAGGCAAGAGTACTGGAGTGGGTCGCCATTGCATTCTCCTATTCAGCAGGACCAAGTGAGATTTAGCCTAGGAATGCAAGATTGTTTTAACATCCAAAAATCAACAACTATAATACACTACTTGAACAGAATAAAAGTCAAAACCATTTGACCACATCAATAGCTGTAGAAGGCATTTGGTAAAATCCAACATTCTTTTTTAAAACAAGAAACATTCAACAAACTAGGAATAAAAGGTATCTTCTTCAGCCTGATAAAGGACATCTAGGCAAAAACCCATAGCTAACATATTTTGTGGTGAAAGACTGAATGCTTTCCCCCTAAGGTCAAGAACAGGACAAGGAAGTCGGCTCTTTCCACTGCTATTCAATATTTCACTAGAGGCTCTAGCCAGGACAGGAAATGTGGAGTGAAGTAGGCTGACCACAATGAATCAAAGTAGAAATCAATAACAGAAAGATAAAAGGAAATCTCCAAACACTTGTAAACCAAACAACATACTTCTAAATTATCATTTCATCAAAAAAGAAAGTCTTAAGGGAAGTTAAAAAAAATATTGAATAAAATAGAAGTTCAAATACAACATATCAAAATTTATGGGACTGAGAGAAAAATTTATTTCATTAAGTGCGTGTAAATAGAAAAGAAGAAAGTCTTGAACCAATGATCTAAGCTTTTGCCTCAAGAACCTAGGAAAAAGAGCAAAATAAACCTAAAGTATTAAGAAGGAAGACAAGATTAGAAACAAATAAAACTGAAAACAGAAAAACAATAGAGAAATTCAAGAAAGAAAGAGTTGTTTCTTTGAAGGAATCGGTAAAATTAGCAAGACTGACAAAGGAAAAAAAGAGATAACACAGATCACCAGTGTTTCGAGAGCAAAACAGGAAATATACTATAGACCCTGCAGACTTCAAAAAGATACCAAGGGAATATGGTGAACACACATAAATTTGACAACTTACATGAAATGCCAATTCTTTGAAAAATATGAAGTACCACATCTCACCCAAACTGAAGTAGACAATTTTAACAAACCTGTAACTATTAAGGAAGTTAAATCTGTAATTTAAAAACTTCCAAAAAAGAAACCTCCAGGCTCAGATAGTTTCACCAGAGAATTCTACCAGCATTTAAAGAAGATTCGACATCAAATCTACATCATCTCTCCCAGAAAATGGAAAAGGAGGACACATTTCCCCATTCATTTAATGAAGCCAGTATTACTGTGATATGAAAATTAGATCAAGACCATACAAAGAAAGAAAACTTCAGACCAATACATCTAATGAATATAGACACAAATGTGCTTAAGAAAATATGAGCAAATAGAATTTAGCAACGTATAAAGAGAATTATATACCATGACCAAGTGGGCTTCATTTCAGACATGCAAGGTGGGATCAATTTATAAAAATCAATCAATGTAATTTGCCATATTAACGGGCTAAAAAGAAAAAAAAATCACATGGCTATATAATCAGTGTAAGAATGATTGACCAAATTCAACCCCCTTTTGTGACAAAAACTTTCACAAAAATAGGAACGGAAGGCAAATTTGCCAAGTTGATAACTACAGCTAATTTATACTTAATGAGGAAAAGATTGAATGTTCTCTCCCTAATTCTTATCAAAATATCAGGAAGGTTCTTTGTAGATATAAAGAAGATTATTCTAAAGTTTAAATGGAAAAGCAAAGGAACTAGAAGATTTAAAACAATTTTCAATAGGAAGAACAAATATGGGTAGAATCAGTCTGCCCAATTTCAAGGTTTATTATATAGCTACAGTAATCAAGACTCATAATAGGAAAAACTGAAAAACCAGACCTTATTAAAATTTAACATTTCCTCTGCAAAGGGAAAAAAAAGTATCCATGTAAAGAGGATGAAAAGACAAGTTACAGACTGGAGAAAATATTTTCAAACCACACATACACAAAAGGACTAGGAACTAGAGTATATGAAGAACTCTCAAAACTCAACAGTAAGAAAATAAACAATCCATTTAGAAAATGCCCCAAAGATATAAACAGACATTTCACCAAAGAGAACATACAGATGGAAATATAAGCATGTGAAAGATGTCCAACATCATTAGCCAGTAGGAGAAGGTAAATTGAAATCACCATGAGCTATCACTGCTGATCTATCAAAACGGCTAAAATCTCAAAAACAATATTAACACCAAATGTTGGCAAGAATGTGGAGAAATGGGGTCCGTCATATATTGCTAGTGGAATGGAAAAATGGTAAGCTACTCTGGATGGCATCACTGACTCAATGGACATGAGTTTGAGCAAACGCCAGGAGATGGTGAAGGACAGGGAAGCCTGGTGTGCTGCAGTCCATGGCGTCCAAAGAGTCAGACACGACTGAGCGACTGAACAACGCTCTGTAAAACAGGTTGGCAGTTCCAAAAAACCAAGCATGCAACCACCACACAATTCAGAGATTGCTCTCCTGGGTATCTATCTCAGTAATAGGAAAACTATTTAGACCAAAAAACCTGTGCGCAAATGTTTACAGCAGCTTTATTTATAATAGCTCAAAAAACTGGGGGGCGAGGGAAGATGTCTCTCAATGGGTGAGTGAATGGTTAAACAAACCACAGTACATTCATACCATCCAATAAATAAACCTGCATGATTTTCCAAAGAATTATGGTCAGTGAGGAAAAAAATCCAAAAAGTTATGGACTGGACAGTTTTATTTATTTATAATGGACAGTATATCATTCTTGAAATTACACAATTTATTGAAATGATAAATAGACACATGGTTTCCAGGAGGGATGGGAAGGGGTGCCAGGCGAAAGCAGGTGTGGTTTTACAGGGAAACCTGAAGGATTCTAGTGGCGAGTAAAGATTTGAAAAGGCATTTAACAAAACAGAAAATTTGATTAGTCTATAAACACATGTAAAAGTGCGCAACCTCATTTGTATTGGGTTGGCCAAAAAGTTCGTTTGGGTTTTTCCATCCGATGTTACAGAAAAATCCAAACAAACTTTTTGGCCAACCCAAATAATTAGGTATATGAAATGAAGATCACAATTTTGATACCATTATGCAAATGCAACTACCACACAATTCAGAGATTGCTCTCCTGGGTATCTATCTCAGTGATGTTGACAAAAATGAAGAAGTCTGACAATGTTATGTTTTGGCAAGAATGTAGAGTAATTGGAACAATCATCCATCTCTGCTAGGAGTGTAAACTTTATGACCACTTTGGAGAACAATCTAGTATTCTCTGAAAGACTTAAATGTAAGTATACCCTATAGCTTAGCCATTCTACTCCAAGATATATACACTAAAGAAAAGTTTGCCTTTGCATGCCAGGAAATATATAGATACATGCAAGAACATTATTAGCAGCATTATTTGTAATAACCCAACTACAACTGCACACAACAAAACAGATGACCTCATAAACATAACGCAGTGAAAGAAGAGGCCAGACACACAACAAAATGCTCATGCTATATTGCTCCATAAACAGAAAGTTCAAAAACTAAACTACAGTGTTTAGAGATGAGTAACAAGCTGATAAAACTATAAAATATATATAAGGAAGTAATTACCATACACTTAGGATAGTTGTTGCTTTAGGGGGAAGGACTTATGAAAAACAATGGGATCTGAGTTGATGGCAATGTCCTGGTGGTTATTACAAACTTTAGTGTATTTTTCTCTGTGTGTAATTGTTTATGAGAAAATAACGCATCCCTTCATATTTCACTGTCTCGACTTTGAGAAGAAATGAGGACGGAGGAATGTAGATGTGAGGTTTGACTGTGTGAGAAAAAGCAGCACAGGAGAGTCTGAGGTCAAAATTTAGAACCTGTCAAGAGAGCCGGGGCGGGGGCGGGGGCGGGGGCGGGGGGGAGGGAGGGGAATGGAGTGTTGAGGAAATGGCAGACCTGCTAGGTTGATGAAGTGGGTAGATTGCCTATGGATGTTGTTGTTGTTGTTGTTTTCTCAATGCTTAGGAATAATAAAGTTTGCTCTAAAGTGCTGAATTTCTTACTCCCCTCTGTTACAAGTTGGACTTGAGCTGAGGGACTATAGTTTTTTTTTTTTTTTCCAAACTGTATTTGGTTCACCTTGGCTTTGAATCCTCCAGGCTATCCAGGGCAAGAAGAGGAAAACATTTGACGTGGAACAGAAGGGCTCCCTCCTTGAGCATGAAGACGGGTGACCCCATCCCTCTCTCCTCCCCAGTCCTCAGTTTAAGCAAGATGGGAACCGGGTCAGGAGAAAGATAAACAGACCAAATCAGGTAAAAGTTTCCCAAATTTGGAAGTCCTGGAAAGGGACACTTTCCTTCTGTCTCATTCCGTCAGGTTCTCCAGGCAGATCTCCTGAACTATTGATGTCAAAATTCATTGTCTGGAAGTACAGCACAGAAGCAACTTTAAAAGCTTTATGTGCTGTGTTGAGTTGCTCAGTCATGTCCGACTCTATGTGACCCCAAGGACTGTAGACTGCCAGGGGCCTCTGTCCATGGGGATTCTCCTGGCAAGAATAGTGGGGTGGGTTGCCATGCCTTCCTCCAGGGAGTCTTCCCAACCCAGGGATGGAACCCAGGTCTCTCTCATTGCAGGCGGATTCTTTACGGTCTGAGCCACCAGGGAAGCCTGTCATCTCAACTCTGAACCGCCAGGGAAGCTCCTATAAAAACTTTATAAGAGGATGATTTAACGAGAGTCTCGAGCACCCTTAACGTTTTCTCCTTGTGTTGTGGGGAAGAGCTCTGCTTCTTCTTCCCTGTCTTTTCCTGCCAAATCTTGCCAGCCCAACTCTGATCACACACTGACTCCCTCCCTGCCCAGCCCCGAGGACCGGGTACCCCTCAATGGCGGGGACATCAGGTGTCACTGGGGCTTCAGGGACCAGTGCGGACCGGAGTTAGGAGTTAGAAAAATGAGCCGTTCAGGCGGCTCTCGAGGCCAAGCCCAGTGGACAGCGACACACCCCGGCCCTTACGACTGTCATTCTCCCAGGGTTTTCCGCGCCGGACCCAATCTGTACGTAGCATACCAAGTCCCCTGAGCCAGCCTTCCTAAGGCGCCCGACACCGAGTTTCCATTTTTTTTTAGGCAAAAAGGCAGGGAAGCCTCTTTGGAAGGCAACCACCTGCGCTGTTCCATCTCTTCCCTTCGCCCTGGAGCAGGCAGCCTCTCTAGCTGGGGATTCTCCCAGGATGCGGGCCAGCGCCAATCAGGACGCTCGGCACCTGCCCCCAGTGCCAGCACCTGGAGGGGCGATGAGGTTCTCGGCTCCGGGCAGCGCCAGTCCTCCGAGTGCCGGGGAGGGCGGAGGAGCCTCACGTGGGCCTCTCCAGCCCGGGGCGCCCGGAAGGACGCGCGCAGACCCCGTGGGAGCCCAACCTCGGAGCCGCCGCCGGAGCGGAGCCGCTCAGCAGAGGTAAAGAGTAAGGCGTTAATCCAAGCCGAGGTTCCCCGAAGGAGGCAGAAGGGAGGGCGCGCGGCGGGCGGAGGACCACGCGGGGCGCCCGGATTTGCGCCGGGATGCTCCCGGCCAGCGCGTACTTTCGAAGGCGCCTCCGAAGCCGGGTAAGCGCGCCCCTGGATCGCCGCCCTCTGCCGATTCCTATCTTGGCCTTGGCCGTGGCCATGCCCTGCTGGCTCTGGGCACCCGCTCGCCTCTCCCGCTCGGCCCCAGAGCAGCTCCCTCCGAGGAGGTGGGGGTGGGGGTGGGGGGAATGTCTCCGGCTTCGTGGCCAGGCCCCCGGGTCCTGCGGTCCCCGCCCCGGGGCGGGCCTTGCCGGGCTCCTGCCCGCGGCCGCACGTCCGCCGCCCGCCTCGGCTTGGCCTCGCCGACCTGCTCCGCGGCGCTTTCCGCCCGGCGGGACCCCGACACGGACGCGGCTCCTGCGCCTTGGCGCACGCGAGCTCCCAGCGACCATGCGGCTGCCCCGGCCCGCGACGCGGCTGGCCGCGAGGTCTGGCCCGGCGCGCGTGAGTGAGCGGGGCTCGGGGCGGGGACTGAGGACCCGGGGTGGATGGGAACTGTCCGTCCGCGCTGCGGGTGGGTCCGAGCGCGCGGGCGCCCCCGGGCCAGCCTTGCAATTTGGGCTCGATGTGCTGATGGTTTTCCTGAAGTTTTTCAAAATAAGTCGGGCGGAGGTGCGTTCGCGAAGCCTGTTCGGCCTCGCCGGTCCAGGATTGCCGGGGGCTGACTGCCTGCCTCGGGGACAGAGAAATCGGACTGTCACCCGGGCCCTCTGTCCGCCTCGTCCTGGGGCCCAGGGCGGGCGTCCAGCCCCGCATCCCTCGGGCAGCGCGCGGGCCGGGGGGCGCGGCAGGTCTGACTGGAGGCGCCAGCCACATTGGAACTCGGCTCAGCGGCCGGGAGGAGGGTTTGGCTCGGATAGAGAGATCCGGAGGTGAGCGGAAAGCAGTGTCGGGGTGATTCCCCCCTTTCTGCTGCTCGCGCTCCACTAACTCGGAAGTTCGGCTGGGATGGGCGAGTAGAGCGCCCAGCGCGGCGCGTGCGAGACCCTCAGCGCGGGGGTGGAGGGCTTCCTGGCTGCTCTGCGCCTCCAAAGGCGGCGAAGGAGGGCAGGGGTGGAGAGCTGTCTTCTCTGTCGGTGTCTTTGGGCTATTTACACCATCCATGCTTTTCTGCCTCATCTGGGCATTGCTTTTCTCTGGGGCCCTGCAAGTTTGCTCCAACTACTTTAATGTGGCGGAGATGCGGATTGGGGGGCCGGTGTCCAGCGCGCAGGCTGGGGGCCCCCGCATCAGCTGAGGCACTTTCTTTCGTCCTTTCCAGTCCGCCCTGCTGCGGACCGGGAGGACCTGGGTTGCGGGGAAGGTGGTTTCCACTAGCAGGACTCTGCTGCGATCCTAAGGAGGCTGCAGTGTAACTGACACGGGTCGCGGTCTACACAGTCTGATCTCTGTGCTCTGCCAGGTCTCCCCGCCCCCCCCCCCCCCCACCAACCTCCCGTGGGTCGGCACGTTTTATACCGTGTGAGAGACAAACGATGTTGGACTCCAGATGCAGCAAGTTCACTTTGTTGCGATCCGCTGGGATCTGGAGTCTTGGGCGGGGGTGGGGGGTGCGAAAGGCCGCTTTATTTCTGTACTAATGAATGTACTTGAAATCACATTTGAATCTTGCCCCTTTCCTTCAGACTGACAGAGTTGGACCTAGGGGGAGGAAAGAGCAAAGGAACATTTTCTGAAAGCAATGGTAATTTCTCAGACGTCTCCCAGAAGGGTCCAGCTCCCACGCAGGAGATCTAAGCCAACAGAATACAGACATGTAGGTTCAGGTCGGCACTCATGTGGTTTCCTGAGGTTCAGCCGGGGCATTAGACATCAGCAGCAAGGTCCTCCTCACAGTTCCCTCACTGTCATAATTCTTGCCATGCTAGGGGTTGGGGGAAATGAAATGAGACAGGACCTTGAATGGGAAAAGTCTCAAGTTTCTTGGGAGGAAGGGGTATTATATGCATAGATAGAAGCCCAGCTGTAAACATCACTGAGATTCCTGCCAAAGCTAGAAATCTGCATGTAGTTGACCTCATCAAAAATAGTGTTTGGGAAAGCTAAGATGGGCCTGTGCTGCTGATGAGAGCAAGTCCTTCATGTTTTGCTCAAGAATCTCTGTTTTGTCTCTGACTTGCCCATCTGTAATTGGAAATGAGCTCTGCCTAGACCAGAGAGCCCTCAGCCTGAATACAAACGTCATCTGGCAGCAGAGGAGCCTGGCACAGAAACAGCCCACCCCTCACCCAGAGGCCCTGAAGGGGATTTTAGTGAGCTCTCCTGCTAACTTTGGAAGGAGCCTGGGGTGACTTACAGGAGGGAGTTGGGAATCCTCTGGGTGGCCATTTAACAAAAGAGCCTTTTCCCGGGGTGGGCAGTTCAGGACCTGTCAATTGTGAAAAGTGCCCTGAGGTTTAGAATCTGGCCTGATGGTTATTAACACTAATGAAAGCTGCTGCTGTTTGCTAACTACCTTCTGTGTACCAGAGATAAGGCTTTGCAAAAGATCAGTATTATGATCCCCATATTTCATGGAAATATGAAATTTCATATTTAGGAAAGGTTAAGCAATTTGCTAAGATCGTAAAGCTCGTCAGTGGCAAAGCTGTGCCTGGAACCCAGGTCTGTCTGATTCTGTCTCTGCTCCTTCCACAGGGCAACTCTCCTCCCCCTAAGAACAGACACACATGTGGGAGCTGAAAATACAGAACGTTGTGAATAAAGACTGTTATTTGTAGGTCCAAGGGATGTTTGTGACCCCATTAGACTTCAGAGGACGTGCTGTCCTGGTAAAACTGGATGCTCTTTTCTCCCTCTAGAACTCAGGCATTTAACTCATACAAAACAGATTAATTTCTTTAATATGTAAAGTATAAACGGCGATGACATTTATTTACCATTCAGTTAGCAAACATCAAAAAGATGGACAAACTGCTGATGAGGTTCTGAGAAAACAGGCAGTTTCATACATCGCTGGTCAAAGAGTAAACTGGTAGTACTCCTTTGGAGAGCATTTTAGACGCATTTATCAATATTAGTAATGCCCATGCCATCTGACTCAGTGATTCCAACTTTAAGAATCTAATTTGCCCTTGTTCTTGCATGTGGCCACATAGACATGTATCCGTTATAGTATTGTTTGAACAATGAAAGAACAACCTACATGCTCATTAAAGGAGGACTTGTAGTACTTCCAGATAGTGGAATACTGTTCTGTTCCTCCATTAAAAAAAAAAAATTTAGGAAGCTTACTATTAATATATAATTGATATAGGACAGTTTTCAAGATAGGGGCTAAGTGGAAAACATGCATAGGGTGTGTATAATAAGCTACTGTTCACACTATAAAAGAGAAGAAAGAAGAAGCAGTTCAAGATATTTGCTTGTATTTGCATAACCATATATACAAAAGCTAATAATATCTGTTGCCTCCAGGGAGAGTGGCCCTGTAAACTCTCTTATACATTTTTACTTTTGAATCATGTGAATGCATCAACTATTCTTAATAAAAACCTCTTTCCTTGCCCTGTGTCTGACATAGTCCCTCAAGCTCTTCTCCAGCTGAACGGGGTGGGGCATCATTCCCCCTAGGGTTGCTTGGTTCCCTTTCGGATAGAAGCAAAAGTGCTGAGAGACCGCACAGGGCCCATAGGCTCTGGGCCATCTAAAATTCCTTTGACTTCAGGCAGGTTTTGCTTGGAAAGTTGGGATGAGAGGTGTTTTAGCCTCTCTGAACTGGGTAGGGGAGATAGGATATCTCCAGCCTTGAAAACAACACGAAGAAATACCAACTATCCTTTTTACTGCCATATTTGTTGTTGTTTAGTCTCTAAGTCGTGTCCGACCCTTTGGGACTCCATAGACTGTAGCCCACCAGCCTCCTCTGTCCATGGGTTTTCCCAGGCGAAAATACTGGAGTGAGTTGCCATTTCCTCCTCTAGGGGATCTTCCTGATCCAGGGATTGAACCCACATCTCCTGCATCGGCAGGTGGATTATTTACCACTGAGCCACCTGGGAGAGCTCTCAGGATGGTACTGCCCGATTGTTCCTCTCTACAGGATAAAGCATCAGCACCTGGATAGCATTAAACAAGGGAGGGGAGGAACACTGTGGTTGGACTTCAGAAAGGGCAGAAGAGGTCTGTTTCTGGTGTTGCATTTGGACCTCAGAAAGGAGAGGAAGGGAGATACGCTTGAAAGAAAAGTTTTGAAAATTGTTCTGGGATCTAGGAATGTATTATAGACCCAGAAGAGGAAGGAAAGATATTGATGCAGTTGTCCGTGCATCAATCAATGTGTCCCCAGAAGCCCCTTTGGGTGCTCCCCATCTGCACAGACGCACAGCTCAGTTTTTCCCCCCATGCAGCCTAGAAGCCATTAGATGCATGAAGGTGGTTGGGGGCAGGTATTAGGCACTGACTTCCCTCCTTCAGGTAGGACAGACTGTAGAATAGCAGAACCAGTGGAAGAAAGGCTTGCTTCTAATCACATGAGAAGAGGCCCTCCTGCACTGTTAGGTGGGAAGCTTTCATTGGGAGCTCTCTCTGTTCAGTTACTCTGCTGAGCGTTCTGCCTACATTATCTCATTTAACCTCTTGATCAGGTACACGTGAAAACCTTTTGCCATCAAGTGACGACAACTTTATGCTCTCCTTTCAATGGCTTTTCCGATCTCTGCCCGGTAACCTGCAACACAGGCATAGCGGCATCACAGAAGCGCTTGCAGACACAGTTTGGGTTATAACAGCATGTGGCTGAGCATTCCACGCTTTGATGGATGAGCTGGAATCTGTGCAGGCTGGATAGGTTTGTATAAAGCAGGGTTCAGGGACAAAGCAGTCAGCGCTCTTGGTTTGGATTTTCATCTTTCTTGTTTCTGTCTCTGTGTGTGCATTAGGGCTGGGCTGAGTGGACTGCGAGTGTGATGTTCCCCGGGGATGGAGGGAGGAGGAGGGATTGTCTCTGCTTTAGTCCAGATACCAGTGGTGTGGAGGGCCGTGAGGATGTGCTTGGGAGGCCCGAGGTCTGCAGTCAAGGAGGGAGATGAGCAGAGTGGCCCCTGAGCCCTAGATCTGTGCTGGGAGTCTGTCTGCTGTTTGGGAAAAAAAAAAAAAAACACAACAGCCTGAGAGCTGAGAGGCTTGCTCATGGCAAACCTTTCTTCTCCCACGCAGCTTACTGGCTAGGGCTCACCTCTGACTCCCATTCCACTTCAAAAAGAAGCAGCTTGAATTTTTCTCCAAATAAATTCTGGAGCACACAGGCTCCTTCTCTATGCTGCAGTTGCCAGCAGGAGTGAGAGCAAGAAGCTGGATGGGAGTCTCAGCTAAGGCGGTCGGGAGCCAGCCAGAAGGCGGGAAAGCCAGATACCCCATCTATGGATATTTTCAAAAAGTCACCTTATGACAAGCACAAAGATGCTATTTACATACGTACGAGTAGTGGATGATCAGCCTAACACACTTCAATTCAGAAAATGCCTATTGTTTTCTGAGGAGGCAGAAAGGTGAGCACAGTCTTGTCCCCAGATCTGAGTTGCCTGCAAGGCAATCTGGGAGAGAAACATTCATGTCAGCAGTAGGACTTTGCAGACCAAAGAAGTCAACGCCAAGCAGAGGAACAGGTGACATGCTGTCACATGCAGGGGCTAGGGTGAGTCAGGCTGCCATGGTAATTCTGATAGATTATGAAGGTCTTTTTGGAGGAGGTGAGTTTTGAACCGAACCTTGAAGGTGAAGTATGATTTTGACAGATAAGCTCAGGAGAAAGGGCAGAAGTGGCTAAGAGAATAGCTTGGGCAAAGGCACAGGATTATGATAGAATGTGGAATGTTCAGAGATACACTCATATCAGTAAAACATCATGATTTACCCAGCTTCTGCCTCAGGCACATAGCATTTTCAGATACTTAGAGAATAAAACTCTATATCCCCATTAAATAGGTGCCCACTATGATTTTTTGTTGTTGTTGTTCTTTTTTGGTGGTAAAATCAACAGGGCTTGATGATGGATTAGATATTAGAAGTGAAGCTCACAAGGACAAGACTTGTAAAGCTATAATAGGTTTGTATCAGATTCATTGTAGTTTAAAGAAAGTACAGTGGCTGGTATTTTCCATATGTGAAATTTACGTTTCTGCTGTACCGCACCGCTGAGTCACTGAGTTGTTCAATTGGGAGGCAGTGGCGCATAGAAGGAAGAGTACTGGGACCAAGGATGTAGGTTCTGTCTCACTATTTTGTTTATTCATTTATTCAGTCACCCATTTATTCCTTCATTCAACAAACATGATCCATGTGCCTGGGCCACATGCTGGGATCACTGGGGAGAGGTAGGAATAGGGGAGAGAGAAAGAGAGAGAGAAGGAAGGAAAGGGAAGGAGGGAGCGAGAGAGAAAGAGAAAGGGGGAAAGAAAAGGAAAAGCCATGGTCCCTGTACCCTCCAGGGACTTGAAGTACATGGAGGAGATCATAGGAAGAGGTGTTAAATATAAAAATAGGGACGAAGGGCAATGGGAGAGGCTAGTTGCTAAAATGAATAACAACCTGATAAATTGTATGAGATACCTCCAAGAGAACAAATCAGAAAACTAAAAACTTTCAGTGGGTCTCAAATACTCGTTCAGGTAGTAAAACCCATGGGAATCATGGTGCTCTTTAAAGAACCCCATGAAATATTTATATAGTAAAATGGCTGAATGTATAATTTTGAACTAAATCCGAGAGCATCCTATGCCAGACTCTATCACAGGCACAGAATTGTAGGTGTCACATTTTAAGAAAACTTTCTGAAACAAAAACTTTAAATTGAGAATATTCTGTCAGCTCATTTTTTCTCCCTGAGAATTGAGGAATGACTGCCAGGTTTCTATTTTAGTGCAGGAAACCCTCAGTCCAGCTGGTAGAACATCAGGCCTCCACAGGAGCATGGTTTTGGCAGTTCGAAGGTTGTGGATGACTTTAACAAGGGCAATTTCGGAGGAGTGACGCGGCCAGAAGCTAGTTAGAGTTGAGTTGAAAAGTGAGGATCGCGTTTTCGAGATGTGAACAAGTATTTATTGAATGTCACAGGGGATACCATGTTCAGTTCAGTCGCTCAGTCGTGTCCGACTCTGCGAGCCCATGGACTGCAGCACACCAGGCTTCCCTGTCCATCACCAACTCTCAGAGTTTGCTCAAACTCATGTCCATTGAGTTGGTGATGCCATCCAACCATCTCACCCTCTGTCGTCCCCTTCTCCTCCCGCCTTCAATCTTCCCCAGCATCAGGGTCTTTTCTAATGAGTCAGTTCTTTACATTATGTGGCCAAAGTATTGGAGTTTCAGCTTCAACATCAGTCCTTCCAATGAATATTCAGGACTGATTTCCTTAGGATTGACTGGTTGGATTTCCTTGCAGTCCAAGGGACTCTCAAGACTCTTCTCCAACACCACAGTTCAAAAGCATCAATTCTTCAGTGCTCAGCTTCCTTTAGAGTCCAACTCTCACATCCATACATGACTACTGGAAAAACCATAGCTTTGACTAGATGGACCTTTGTTGACAAAGTAATGTCTCTGCTTTTTAATATGCTGTCTAGGTTGGTCATAACTTTTCTTCCAAGGACCAAGTGTCTTTTAATTTCATGGCTGCAGTTACCATCTGCAGTGATTTTGGAGCCCCCCCTCCCAAAAAGGTCTGTCACTGTTTCCCCATCTATTTGCCATGAAGTGATGGGACCAGATGCCATGTTGAGTGGGGAGAAAAACCAAAACAGTCAAAGCCCCAGTCCCCATGGAGCTTGAAGTCATTGGGAGGAAACAGATTTTCACAAGGGCGGTATAAAGTGACACAGTGATAAAAGCTGTAAAGCAGAGGTACATGGTGAGCTCCCTGGTGGCTCAGTCATAAAGAATCCACCTGCAATGCCAGGGATCTGAGTTCAATCCCTGGTTCAGAAAGATCCCCTGGAGGAGGAAATAGCAACCCACTCTAGCATTCTTGCCTGGGAAATCCCACTGGCAGAGGAGCCTGACAGGCTATAGTCCATGGGTTGCAAGAGTCAGACACAACTTAGCAACTAAACCACCGTCACCAGAGGCACGTGGTACATTATAAGAGGGTTTCATGGATGGTCTGAGGCCACTCAAGGAGGACCTGGGAAGTCATCCTGAGGGAATGCTGATTGAGCTGAAACCTGAAGAGTGAGCAGGAGTTAAGGATGTGAGGGGACTTTGGGAACTGGGAGAGAGTATTCTAGAAATGGAGAAAGGCTGTGGCTACAGGGAACATGGTATGTTAAGATGCCAAAGGCCAGTGGGTTGGGGTGCAGAGAGAGAGAGGGACAAGCACATGAGGTGATCAGGAGAGGCAGAAAGGGGTTAGAACATGCAGAATCTGATTGGCCACAGGTAAGGATTTGATGTTTCTAAAGGAGTGGGTAGTCACTGAAGCAGGAGGACGACATAGTCAGATTTTCTATTTCAAAGAGATCTCTCTGGTTGCATAATGTGGATCGTCTGTTCGAAGTGGTCAAGGGTATATCCAGTGAGATCAATCAGGAGACTCGTGAAGTAGTCCAGGTGAAAGATGACAGTTGTTTAGACTGGGCTGTATGTAGTAGACGTGGAGAGAAGCAGGCAGATTTGAGAGGTCTAGAGGGTAAAAGGAACGGGAAGTGGTGGTTTGGATGTGAGCATTGAGAGGAAAGTATTGTGGATAAGTCCTAGGCTCCCAGTTTTGTGTGGTGGACAGTGGTACCATTTCCTGAGACAGGATATAGTGGGGGAGGACAAGACCTCAGGGCAAACATCATGAGTTCAACCTCAACCGTGCTGTACTTGAGAAGCCTTTGAATCATCTGAAGCAGGAGGTTTGAGAAGTCTGGGCAGGAAATATGCCTCTTGTAAGTCATCAACATCTGGGGGTCATAGAAACCATGGCATGGATGAGGCTGCCTAGGGACTGAAGATGGGCCCAGAAGAGAAGGCCTGGGACTAACTTCAAGTAGAGTAGGATGATTCTGAAAAGTAAACAGAGAAGGATGATCCAGAGAGATAGGACAAAAACCAGGAGGTGAAAACTTCATGAAAGCCAAAAGCAGAGTGTTTACTGAAGAAAAGAGAAAGCAGAGGTGCTGCTGGGAAGTGAGTTAACATGAGCACCAATAAAGGTCCATTGGCTTTAGAAACATGGAGATCATAAGTGATTTTAAGCAAGAACTTCAGTGATGTGATAAACAAAAGTCAGATTGTAGTTGATGGAGGAAAAAGTGGAAAGTGAGGAAATGGACACAGCTTATATAAATGTATTTCCAGGTGTTTGGCTGTGATGGAGAGAGAGGGTCGTTTCATTGTTTTAGGAGGAGGCAGTTGAGCACGTTTAAATGCCAATGGAAAGGGGCCAGTTGCACAAAGACAGAAATATAGATCAATGGAACAAAATAGAAAGCCCAGAGATAAATCCACACACATATGGATACCTTATCTTTGACAAAGGAGGCAAGAATATACAATGGATTAAAGACAATCCATTTTAAAGACAAACCACTTTAAAAAGGGGTGCTGGGAAATCTGGTCAACCACTTGTAAAAGAATGAAACTAGACCACTTTCTAACACCATACACAAAAATAAACTCAAAATGGATTAAAGATCTAAACGTAAGACCAGAAACTATAAAACTCCTAGAGGAGAACATAGGCAAAACACTCTCCGACATACATCACAGCAGGATCCTCTATGACCCACCTCCCAGAATATTGGAAATCAAAGCAAAAATAAACAAATGGGACCTAATTAAACTTAAAAGCTTCTGCACAACAAAGGAAACTATAAGCAAGGTGAAAAGACAGCCTTCAGAATGGGAGAAAATAATAGCAAATGAAGCAACTGACAAACAACTAATCTCAAAAATATACAAGCAACTCCTACAGCTCAATTCCAGAAAAATAAATGACCCAATCAAAAAATGGGCCAAAGAACTAAATAGACATTTCTCCAAAGAAGACATACAGATGACTAACAAACACATGAAAAGATGCTCAACATCACTCATTATCAGAGAAATGCAAATCAAAACCACTATGAGGTACCATTTCACGCCAGTCAGAATGGCTGCGATCCAAAAGTCTACAAGTAATAGATGCTGGAGAGGATGTGGAGAAAAGGGAACCTTCCTACACTGTTGGTGGGAATGCAAACTAGTACAGCCACTATGGAGAACAGTGTGGAGATTCCTTAAAAAACTGGAAATAGAACTGCCTTATGATCCAGCAATCCCACTGCTGGGCATACACACTGAGGAAACCAGAAGGGAAAGAGACACATGTACCCCAATGTTCATCGCAGCACTGTTTATAATAGCCAGGACATGGAAGCAACCTAGATGTCCATCAGCAGATGAATGGATAAGAAAGCTGTGGTACATATACACAATGGATTATTACTCAGCCATTAAAAAGAATACATTTGAATCAGTTCTAATGAGGTGGATGAAACTGGAGCCTATTATACAGAGTGAAGTAAGCCAGAAAGAAAAACACCAATACAGTATACTAACGCATATATATGGAATTTAGAAAGATGGTAACAATAACCCTGTATATGAGACAGCAAAAGAGACACTGATGTATAGAACAGTGTCTTTTGGACTCTGTGGGAGAGGGAGAGGGTGAGATGATTTGGGAGAATGGCATTGAAATATGTATAATATCATATATGAAACAAGTCGCCAGTCCAGGTTTGATGCACGATACTGGATGCTTGGGGCTGGTGCACTGGGACGACCCAGAGGGATGGTATGGGGAGGGAGGAGGGAGGAGGGTTCAGGATGGGGAACGCATGTATGCCTGTGGCGGATTCATTTCGATATATGGCAGAACCAATACAATATTGTAAAGTTTAAAAATAAAATAAAATAAAAAGTTAGAAAGGGGCCAGTTGAATGGAGAAGTTAGACATTACAGGAAGGATAATTCACAATGTGAGGTTCCTAGAAGATGAGAGGACAGCGCTGAATGTGCAGGTGGAGGGACTGGCCTTGGGATGGAGAGGGGCCACTCTTGGAGGTAACTGAAGAGGGGGAGGGTAGGATAAGAGTGGATGTTAGAATGCTTGTGAGTGCTGGTGGCAAGATGAGGATGTTGTCATTGATAATGAGAAGAAAGAGTGGATAGAGGGGAGATGGGAGAAGGGCATTCTTTTAGAATGGGCGTGATGAGGACAGTGAAGAGAGAAAGGGTGATGACAGTAGAGAAAGAGGATCGTATCGAAGCACTTATTAGCTGTGTGACCTTGAGCCTGTTTTCTTACCTGTAGGATGAGGGTAATAACCATGATGCCTCCTCCATAGAGTTGTGCCTGGCACATAGAAAGTGGACAGTAAATGCAAGCTACTCTTTTAACTTTTATCCTCACTGTCAGTGGCTAGCACAGTGCTGAACAGTGGCTAGCATGGTAATTGGTTTTAGTTTGAAATAGTCATCAATACTCCCAGGTAGTTAGTAGCTCAGAGGTAGATGGCCACCTGTCCGTCTCCCGCTTGTCTAACATCCCATCTCTGAGGCACCCAACTCTTTCTTCTCCAAGCACTTGGAAGCTTTTCTACTTTGCTTAACGCTGAGGGATTTGTACATGGTGCTTAGCCAGGGCAGATTCTATTAGGGGATTTAATCATATGGGTAGGGCACAGGGCCAGGGTGAAAAGAGAAGTTCAATTAATTCAAGAGCCCAGTCTCCTCCAACCTCATTCATATCCAGAGGACAGAGCATCTGGAGAACTCATTCCTTCATTCCTTTCAGAATGTCTATTGAAGCCAGCTTTGCATCAGGCCTGCATCCAGACTGAGATAGAGATGAATAGGAATGGTTCCTGCTCTCCTCCTATTAATCTGATCAGATAAATGTTATAATGACTGTGTCACATGCTGGGAACACAGGAGAAAGAGCCCATAGCTGTGCCCAGACAAGGAAGGGAAGCCTTTCCAGAACAGGTAGTGTTTGAGCTAGAACGAGAAGATGAAAGTCTTTGCAGACAAGAAGAGAACATCTTTGCAGACAAGGAAGGAGGCCTTGCAGGCCGAGGGAGGCCCAGGAGTCTCAAGAGATGGCAGGAGGAACTGGAAGCCACATATAATCCAGTAATGTCAGAAAAGGAAATGTTAGATTATGAAGATGAGTTGAGAGACTGGATGGAGCCTGGCATGCTGCCTCCTGGGCTAAGGACCTTGACTTGCCCCAGTAGGAGATGTGCAGCCACTGTTGATTTTTGATAGAGGCAGAGTGACTGGTCAGGAGACAGTAGTGGTAGTCGAGGTGAGGGCTGACCAGAGAACAAGTTTCAATGACATGGGTCTGAGGTACAGTCACCTTAGTGCATGAGTAAAAAGAAATTAAAAGCCATTGGCATTAAGGAAGTCACGGAAATTTGAGGCTAGGCTGTTAGAGAGGTCATCTTCGTATATGTTGAAACTTTCTGGGATGATGGCAGAAGCTTAGATGATGAGGAGACAATTGCTAAAGTCCTCAGTGAGTGAGGGAGCCTCAGTGATGGGGCAGGGAATAGAGTGAAGAATAATCAAATAGCATAGAGATCTCAAAGGAATAATTGTTTTTTTGCAAGATAATGGAAATCAAACACTCTAGACTCCTGGAGAGCAGAATAGACTCATGGAAGATTTTAACTGTTGCTTGTGTCCAAGATGAGGCAGCCATCATAAAACAGGATATATTTCCAAGGTTCCAGGCCACTGCTGGAGGACACCATGCAACACTACAGATGGGCACCCACAGGTTCAAGATCTCAGAAGTCAGCTGAGTGGGCATGATGACTCCACAAGCCAAGATATTGTCCTTGGTGGAGTCCCTTTCCCAATCCCTCAAAGAACATTTCCAGTCTCTTTGCTGAGGTCTTGTCCTCCCACTGGAGCAAAGGAGTTGGGCAAACTGCCTCCCTCATCTCAAGGTTCTGGCTGTTCAACACCTGCCTTCTCTTGGCAGATGGGTTTCATTGCCAACTTACTGCTTTGTTGGGCATCCACTCTGTACCTAGGCTGTGCTGGGCACATTGGAGGATTCAGAAAACTACCAGACATGGTCCATGCCCTCAAGAATCACTCTAATTAGAAAAGTCAGACTGGTATACCCGGAGTATTAAGAGCAATAGTAAGAGGCTGTGTCCAGACAGTCAGGAAAGGAGGTACGGGCATTGAGCTATCTAGTCAAGAGTTGGTGGCTCAGATGGTAAAGCATCTGCCTGCAAGGCCGGAGACCTGGGTTCAGTCCCTTGGTCGGGAAGATCCCCTGGAGAAGGAAATGGCAACCCACTCCAGTATTCTTGCCTGGAAAATCCCATGGACAGAGGAGCCTGGGGGGCTACAGTCCATGGGGAAGCAAAGAGTCGGACACGACTGAGCGACTTTGCTTCAAACAAAAACAAGGAATCTGGAAAAAATCTTCCAATTTTTGGATGAGGGAGGAGGCTTGAGAAGTGGTGGTACCATTCACAAAGATAGGAAATTCAATAGAGGAAATCGATGAAGACCTCTGATTTGGAAATGGAGAGTTTGTAGGCTTCTTTAGATGTAGACAGATGTGGGTCTCATTTGTCTATGTTGATGAAATGGCAAGTTCTGAGCAGGCATCAAGAATAGATGTTTTGTGAGTTCCCTGGTAGCCTCGTGGTTCGGATTCCATGCTTTCACTACTGTGGCCCAGGTTCAATCCTTGTTTAGGGAACGGAGATCCCACAAGCCACGCAGGACAGCCTAAAAACACAAGGAGCCCAACACAGAGAAGGAAGGGAGGTTCAAAAGGGAGTGGATATATGTCAACCTATGACTGATTCATGTTGAGGTTTGACAGAAAACAACAAAATTCTGTAAAGCAATTATCCTTCAATAAAAAAAATTAAAAAAAAACAGGAGGAGCCAAATGAAGACAATGGTAATAAAAAGATGAAGAAGGCACATACTTTAGAGATAGCTAAGGCAAAAATGGATAAGATTTGGTGATCAGATGTGAGGGAGAGATTGGGATCACTTACAAGTTACTAGGCATGGGGACTGGGTAGATGGTGCATGTGTGCTTAATTGCTCAGCTGTGTCCCCTTAGTCATAGCCCGCCAGGCTCCTCTGTCCATGGGATTCTCCAGGCAAGAATACTGGAGTGGGTTGCCCTGACCTCCTCCAGGGGATCTTCCCCACCCAGGGGTTGAACCCGGGTCTCCTGCATTGCAGGCAGATTCTTTACTGTCTGAGCCACCAGGGAGGTCCAGTTAGATGGTGGTACCATTAATTAGAAGGAGAAATGCAAGAGGAAAACACTTTGCAGAGAAGAGCAAGTAAAACCATAAGGCCTGTTTGGGAACATTCGAATCAGAGATTCCTGTGGAATAGCTAAGCATACAGAGTCTAGGAGCCACTTGGCGGTGCGAGTCTGAAACTCAAGGAGCATTCGGCCCAGGTATATAGCTTTAAGGTCATACTGTCATGCTGCAAGAGAGTCTCTGAGCACCAAGTGATATGGGTCCACAGATGTTGGTGTTGTTATTGGACTCTTAATGCCTTGTTAATTGAAAGGTCATATGGGAAAAGGTAGGTTGGTTGAGAATGCTTCTTGTAGTATTTTCTTTCTTTCTGTCTCTGTTAACAAAGCCTGGATCAGAGCACATGCTGCTTCGCCTTGAGAAAGAACGCTTATCTGGATGTCAGAGCTTTCCTTAATCCAGGTCATCTTCCCAAATATTTCCCTCCTGACAGACAAATAGTAACTGTATCTTCTGGATCTTTTTGAATCTAAAAGAAGATATTTTATAGACTTGCCTGGTGGTCCAGAGGTTAAAAATCCACCTGCCGGTGCAGGGGACATGGACTTGATTCCTGGTCTGGGAAGGTCCCACATGCCACCGAGTACCTAAGCCCCTGAGCCACAACTACTAAAGCCTGCACTCTAGAGCCCAGGCTCAGCAACAAGAAAAGCCTCTGCAATGAGAACCCCCGCTTGCCGCAACTAGAGCAAGCTCATGTGCAGCAACAAACACCCATCGCAGCCAAATAAATAAATAAAGGTATTTTACTAAAAGTGCTTCCCAGGTGGCAACAGTGGTAAAGAACCCACCTGCCAATGTAGGAGGCATAAGAGACACGGGTTTGATCCCTGGGTCAGGAAGATTCTCTGGAGGAGGGCATGGCAACCCACTCTAGTTTCTTGCCTGGAGAATTCCATGGACAGAGGAGCCTAATGGGCTATGGTCCGTGGGTTCACAAAGAGTCAGATACAGCTGAGCAACTGAACACATACAGCACATTTTACTAAACTATTTGAGGACAAAAGGCTGCAGTTTCTCTGAAACAGATAGAACTCTTTTAATACTTTAAGAGAAAAACAACAGAAAAAAAAAAAAAGGCTAACACTCTCCTTAGCCCCATCTTCATGTCTGCTCATGCTTTAGCCACTCCCTGTGCCTCCTCTCACTAGGTGAGTTTGAGTAAGTGTGAGGCTACAGGACTGTATGACTATGCAGATGCGGTAAATAGCCATGAAGTTAAAAGATGCTTGCTCCTTGGAATAAAAGTTGTAACCAACCTAGACAGCATATTAAAAAGCAGAGACATTACTTTGCCAACAAAAGTCTGTCTAGTCAAAGCTATGGTCTCTTTCCTTCTTCAGCTCACTAACTACTTCACCGGTGTTCCTGGCCTTTTGTCTACCCATCACCCTGATTTTTAGCAGGCATTTATTGATAGAGCCGTGCAGGTCATTATAGTTTTTATATACTTTTATTTGATATACTTTCCTTTTTATATACTTTTCCTATTCCTTTCTGGAATTCCTTGAGTCCCCCACCTCTGGGGCTGCTCTGGTGCTAAGTTGCTTCAGTCATGTCCGACTCTGTGCGACCCCATATACGGCAGCCCACCAGGCTTCCCTGTCCCTGGGATTCTCCAGGCAAGAACCCTGGAGTGGGTTGCCATTTCCTTCTCCAATGCATGAAAGGGAAAAGTGAAAGTGAAGTCGTTCAGTCGTGTCCAACTCTTCGTGACCCCATGGACTGCAGCCTACCAGGCTCCTCCGTCCATGGATTCTCCAGGCAAGAGTACTGGAGTGGGGTGCCATTGCCTTCTCTAGCCCCTCTCTTAAGACTCCCAGATTTCCCCACAGTCCAGCAACCAAAGGGGTAATGTTGGCACAGCAGGGACTCCGCTTCCCAGCCCAGGGCTGCTCTGGACACCAGTACTGATTGGTCATCATGGGTCCTACCCGTTGTTTTTCTGGATTGAGGCTTACTGTGTATCAGACACTGGGCCAGGTGCTGAGATACCGTGGTGAACAAGGCAGGCAAGGTCCCTGCCTTTGTGAAACCTATAGTCTAGACCAGTGTTTCTCATCTCATCGCAGTTGACGGCCTGATAACTCTTTACTGCGGGCAGCTTTCCTGCACACTGTTGTGTTTAGCAGCATCCCTGTCCTCTACCCATTAGATGCTTATAGCAATCTCTCCCCTAATTGTGACAACCCAAAATACGAACAGACGTTGCCAAATGTCCCCTTGAGGCCAAAGCATCCCTCCTTCCCCACTGAAAGGATGAAAGGTATTATCAAATGATTGATCATGAAAAGAAAAATACAAAGTACAAAGATGCTCTGAAAAAAAATTAGCAGATACCATGATGGAGAATGAAAGGAGACTTTAGGTTTGATTATATGAATCAAGGCCTCATTAATGAAGTATTGCTTAAGCAGAAGTTAAGTAACGCTTAAGGGGGATGAAAGACTAAAGAGCCTGTTGATGAAAGTGAAAGAGGAGAGTGAAAAATTTGGCTTAAAACTCAACATTCAGAAAACTAAGATCATGGCATCTGGTCCCATCACTTCATGCCAAATAGATGGGGAAACAGTGGAAACAGTAACAGACTTTTTGCAGGAGGGGCTCCAAAATCACTGCAGATGGTGACTGCAGCCTTGAAATTAAAAGATGCTTGCTCCTTGGAATAAAAGTTTTGACCAACCTAGACAGCATATTAAAAATCAGAGGCATTACTTTGCCAACAAAAGTCTGTCTAGTCAAAGCTATGGTTTTTCCAGTAGTCATGTATGGATGTGAGAGTTGGATCACAAAGAAAGATGAGCATCAAAGGATTGATGCTTTTGAACCGTGGTGTTAGATAAGACTCTTGAGAGTCCCTTGGACTGCAAGGAAATCCAACCAGTCCATCCTAAAGGAAATCAGTCCTGAATATTCATTGGAAGGACTGATGCTGAAGCTGAAACTCCAATACTTTGGCCACCTGATGGGAAGAACTGACTCATTTGAAAAAACCCTGATGCTGGGAAAGACTGAAAGTGGGAGGAGAAGGAGACGACAGAGGATGAGATAGTTGGATGGCATCACTGACTCAATGGACATGAGTTTGAGTAAACTCTGGGAGTTGGTGATGGACAGGGAGGCCTGGGGTGCTGCAGACCATGGGGTCACAAAGAGTCGGACACAACTGAGCTACTGAACTGAACTGAACTGAAGGGGGGATGAGAAAGAGCCAGTCACATGAGGAATAAGGGGCTGAACAAAAGGTTTTTGCTGTTTGAAGAACAGAAAAAAAAAAAAAAAGACTTGTTGACTGGGGCCTAGGAACCAAAGGGAAAAATGATGCAAGATGAGAGAGGAGAAGTAGGCAGGAGCTAGATTATGAGAGCCTTATAAACCATGGTGTGCTAAGAGTACCCCCAAATATTTGTGCAGTGTTTTAAGTAGACAAGAGATATGCACAGGTTAATGTCTGAAGATTATCTGTCTGCTGAGTGGCAGCCAGTTGGGAAATGATGCCAGTGGTCCCAGGCAAGAGACTGGGGGTGGCCTGGATCAGGGCCGTGGAGATGGAGAGGTGTGGATGGATTTCGCATCTGCCTTGCCTGTTCCTGGTGCCTCACATATTCTGGTCATATCCAAGGGTTGGCAGTACTGGTGCAGGGACCACCTTGCCTTTATTCAGTAGCATTAGCTGAGTGCCCGCTGCACGCCCAGTGAGTAAGACACTCGTCCAGGCAGCCCAAAGTCTAGTAGGGAAAGGGACACACAATACGATCCCAGAGTGTGGAGGTGCCATGACTCTTGAAGCATGGAAGTTTGTGGAGTGGGAGGTAACCCAGTCTAGGGGGAGAAGAGTCAGGGGAGGACTGGAGGAGGGGACAGCTAAACTGACTCACAAAAAAATAAGTTAACCAAGTGAAGTGGTGGGGTGGGGAACAGGCATGCCAGGCCTAGCACGACCCAGCGGAAACCAGAGGATGCAAAGTATGCATGGGAGGGCAGAAGCATAAAAACCAGGGCAGGAGCAGGAGAGAGAGGAGGCTGCAGGGGTCGGCAAGAGCCTGACCATGAATTAACCTTTGGGTCTTGAGGTGAGAACAGGAGCGGATGGGAGGCGTGCGCTCTCCAGCTTCCGATCTAGTCTCCTCCAGTGCATCCCCCGCTTGCTACCAGAGCACTCTCTGAAGTCTAGATCTGCTTAAGACCTCTCAAAGTTCTCTCATATTCTGTGTCCCACAGAGTTCCCCACAGCGGCTCCCAGGTGTCCTCGCTCTACTCAGCTTCTGCCACTCCAAGTGACTTTTACCAAACCCAGTCTCTTCCACAAACCATGTGCCCTCATTCACAACTAAAAGAATCCTAAAAAGAGAGCACAAGATTATCATCACAGGTAAAATAACTAATATGACAGAAATGTTTACTAATCAGAAGATTCCTCGGTAAACTAGCAGCCACTTAAAATGACGTAGGGACTTCCCTTGTAGTCGTGGTTAAGACTCCACCTTCCGATGCAAGGGCTCCTGGCTCAATACCTGGTCAGAGAACTAAGGTCCCACATGCCTCGGGGTATGGCCAAATTTTTTTTTAAAATGATGTAGAAACATATTTGACATGAAAAGATACATATGATCTGTAGCTAAATTATAAAGTGGCATGTCAGTTCAGTTCAGTTCATTCGCTCAGTCATGTCCGACTCTTTGAGACCCCATGAATCGCAGCATGCCAGGCCTCCCTGTCCATCACCAACTCCCGGACTTCACCCAAACTCATATCCATCGAGTCAGTGATGCCATCCAGCCATCTCATTCTCTGTCGTCCCCTTCTCCTCCTGCCCCCAATCCCTCCCAGCATCAGAGTCTTTTCCAATGAGTCAAATCTTTGCATGAGGTGGCCAAAGTACTGGAGTTTCAGCTTTAGCATCATTCCTTCCAAAGAAATCCCAGGGCTGATCTCCTTCAGAATGGACTGGTTGGATCTCCTTGCAGTCCAAGGGACTCTCAAGAGTCTTCTCCAACACCACACTTCAAAAGCATTAATTCTTCGGCGCTCAGCTCTCTTCACAGTCCAACTCTCACATCCATACATGACCACTGGAAAAACCATAGCCTTGACTAGACGGACCTTTGTTGGCAAAGTAATGTCTCTGCTTTTGAATATGCTATCTAGGTTGGTCATAACTTTCCTTCCAAGGAGTAAGCGTCTTTTAATTTCATGGCTGCAGTCACCATCTGCAGTGATTTTGGAGCCCAAAGTGGCATGTACGCAGTATAATTCTAGTAAGCATGTGGGTATATGTCAGTATGAGAGTACAGGAAAAAGTCAACAGGTCTTATCTCCAAGCGAACAGTTACAGGAGATTTTAACTTTTGTCTTTTGACTTATGTATTATATTTTAAAAATTTCTAATACAGTTATTACTTTTACAATAAGAAATAAACAACAAACAAAGCTGCTCTGGGGACATGGCTGGCCATGTTCCCAAGGGTGACTGACCTCCGGCTGGTTACCCTGACTGCTCCTTGTAGACACAGCAGTATTTTTCTCCAGGAGGACTGCAAGCGAGACTAATTCATTAAGTGCTTTCAGTCCTGAAGATGACAGAAACCAGGAAAGCATAAAGTCTCGTTACTACGACAGCCAGTAGCCTTGATGTCTGTGTGTTTATTTATTAACAGGACTTTATGTATCCATCCTCCCACCAGTTCCAGGAGCCTCACAGCTGACTTTGATACAGATCACATTTTCAAATTGGTACAGCCCATCCATCAGAAGAAAGACAAGGCTGTCTCACCCGAGGATTAAAACTACAAGAACATGGTCCTTGGAAGCAAAATGAGCTTGAAAGATACTGACAAGGGCTGGTGAGGGGTTAGGAGAATAGTGTGCCGAGGAGCAAACTGGATCCGTGGATCGCTTTCTTTAAGTTAACGATGATTGAATAATGACTTTACTGTGCAGGCGTTGAGTGTGCTTCTGTCACCTTTGCAGCAGTTTTATAAGGAATTATTCCCATTTTAGAGCTGCTGAAACTGAGACTCAGAGAGGATGAAGAACTGGTTAATAAGAGCTTAATTTTTAACATAGCTGTTTCTTCAATGAAATATCCACTCCCCCACAACCCCCACCCTACTTAATGGATGTTGCTTAAAGGCAGGGGATTTTAAGGCTTGGGAAATTTTCTATTGATTTTGGCTTAGAAGTTACTTAGAAGTTAGCATCAAGTAGATGCCAAATGCCCTTGTTGAATGGATGGATGAAGGTGTGGGTGGCTGGACAGATGGACAAAGAAAGAATGGTTTTTAACAATCATACAAAGGCAGAGAGAAATGATCACATTAGAAACACCCACAGTCTCTACAAATGGACGTGACCAGGATACTATAGGTCTGTCTGTTCTCTACCAGAGACTTACAAGTCTATGCCTGTAATCATCAGGAGAGACATTTTTCGAATGCTGGAGAGAAATGGGACCCTGCTGGGGATGTGGGTCAGTCAGTCCTGTCACAGCTTGGGGAGGAGAGGTGCTGGCTTGGCCGAGTTTGTGAACAAAGCTTAGATGTCTGCTGTTCTCCTTTGCAGACTGGTTACCGTGGTCCTACTGTGTTCTAGCAGTTTGCCTGCCTTACTCTACTCTCATGGTCTCGGAACACAGGGCAGTAAGGAGACCCAAACAGCACTGCTTCATAGGAAGCAGAGCTTTATTTTATTTTGTCAAGGTGGTACCGAACTGACAGCTTTCTCTTGGCTCAAGTGAAGAGCTGTTTTTCTCCGTGTGTGTGCTGTCAGCTTTAGGAACGCACGACATCAGTTATTGGGTCAGCAAGTAGAAAATGAAGGAAGCGTTGGTTCACATGTCTTATCTCCTGAGTCATCTTGCTTGCTCTGCGTGGAAGAGGCTCACACCTTCATTTTTCCAGCTCTGCCTTAGTCAGCCAGCAGCAGGAACAAAGGCCCTTGTATCCAGACCACTGTGGAAGCCTAGAAGAGAAATACTTTGGGCAACTCGAAGGTCTTTTTCTTCTAAGGAGTTCATAGCTTCCTGAGAAAGAGAGTGTCCACCAGCTTCAGATCACAGAGCAATGGGATTGGAGTAATGATGAAAAGCCTGTGAGTGGAGGGGCTGCAGAACCCTGGACTGGCTAGTTTCCTCTTATGAAAAAATGAAGGCAGTTGGGATGGACTCTGCTTTTTCCTATTCTTTTTTTGCTCTAAGAATGTGAACTTCTTTAATCACACACCTAATGAGGTTAATCTGGGAAGACCTGAAGGCGCTGACTTCTGAGAAACGGCACTTTCTCATAGGACACTTTGAGAACTGTATCTGAGCCTGAGAGGAGATGCACGGTCTCTGGTGGTAGGCTGTGGCAAGTACCACTTTGCAGATGTGGAAACTGAAGGCCAGACTTCCCCACGTCCCCCCAGAATGGCAGGGAAATCCTAATGCTTGGACCTGTGCAGTGGCTGCAGGACAGGTGCCTTCCCTTTTGGATAAGAGGCACTTTCCCAGAGGCCTCCCCAGGTGTATGGGAGAATCTGAATCCCTCTCCTTGATCTGCCCTGGTGCTTCCTTACCAGCCCCATCCAGCCCCAATTTGGATTGGGGAACAGCTTTTAAAAATTATCTCTAAAAGATCACACGCCTACATATACACACCAAGTCAGCTCTTTGTATTTTATTCAGGAAATCATAAATGACTCTTAGACTGAATAGAAACCTGAACCAATCAAATAAGTTCCCCAGGGGCTCCAAAGAAACAAGATTCACAGAACTGGCTGGCAGCACTGCAGAAAATAGAGCTGATGGAGACCCCCACATGGGTGTGGGGTGACCTTGACAAGGGAAATACTAGCTGGTATTTTGATCCGCCTTCTTTCTTTCAGGACACTGATGCTGCTGGATGCACCAGCAACAGGCTCCTGCTTCTTTTCATAACACCTGGGCAGATGAGATGGGGAAGATGGCAGGGCAGATGAGAGGGTGCCCACGTGAGCCACAGATGGAGAACGAGCCCTGCTGAAATTCCTACAAGCAGGGATTTCTGTGGTGGCTAAGACTCCAAGCCCCGAAAGCAGGGGACCTGGGTTTGATCCCTGGTCAGGGAATTAAATCCCACATGCCACAAGTAAGAGTTTGCAGGTCACACTAACAGTTTGCATTCCACAACTAAAGATCCCACATGCTGCAATGAAGATTGAAGATCCCAGGTGCTGAGCTAAGACTCTGTGCAGCCAGATAAACAAATAAATAAAAATAAATATTAAAAAATTTCCTATGGACAGGATTTGGGGTTCCTAAACTAGAAACAGGCTACCCACACTCTGATTGTGCTCCAACAGCTCAAATTCTATAATCTCAAAATTTTCCTATTACATTTAATTGTCTTTCATTCTGTTTCTCTTCCTTTACTCTTCTGTGGGTGGTGAGGTTATCAGGCATTGGTAGGGCAACCAACTTGCCCAGGCCTTCCAGTTGTAACACCGAAAATCTCACCTCCAAGGAACTCTTGCAGTCCTAGGGAAACCCAGATGGTTGGTCACCCTAAAGGTATGTCATTGCTTTAAGAGAAACTCCTATGGAGGGAGAGTGTGTCTCCAGGTTTCTTCTGGAGGCGGTCTCATATGGTAGTTAAAGGTGTGGGCTCTGGGCACATGGCCAAGGTGCACATCCTGGCTCTGACTCACATCCATGCCAGATCTAGGGCAAGTCACTGGACCTCTCTGTGCCTTGGTTGCCTCATCCGAGAAATGGGTATAATGGTAATCCATACCTTAAAGCATTGCTATGTGAAATCATATAAAGCAACACATGTAAAGCACTTTTATTTAAAACTACCTGTTAGTTGCAGTTATTTTGTTAATGAATGTCAAAGATCACAGGAACTCAGAATCGATAGGAAGCCCTCTTAGATTTCATCTCGTGCGTGCATGCTGTTGCTTCAGTTGCGTCAAACTCTTTGCGAACCTAGAGACCATAGCCTGCCAGGCTCCTCTGTCCATGGGATTCTCCAGGCAAGAGTACTAGAGTGCGTTGCCATGCCCTCCTCCAGGAGATCTTCCTGACTCAGGGATCAAATCTGCATCTCTTATGTCTCCTGCACTGGTAGGCAGGTTCTTTACCACTAGTGCTACCTGGTAACCCCAAGTTTTCATCTCAGTGACCCCCAAATTTAAATGTGATTCACACATTGTAGCCACCCCAGTCTGTGCCCCTTTTCTGTGTCTCCCCACAGTGGTGACAGCTGCTGCTGGTGGAGATTAGTTTGTTCAGCCTCTGAGTGGATGCCACTCCGCTATACCTGGTGGCAGGGGTGTGGGGTGTGATGGCTAGGAGTGGTAACTCTCGATTGTGAATGTGCACACAGAACACCTAGGGATCTTGTTAAGCCTTCTTAAACGTGGATCCTGATTCAGCCGGTCCAGGTGAGGCCCAAGATTTTGTATTTCTAACAAGCTCCCAGGTGATGCTGCCGATCCAAGGTCCACAGTGTGAGAGCAAGGCCACATTGAATGTCGGCCTGCATGAGTCTGAGCAAAAGATGAATATAGTTTCCTGTGCTAGACAACAGGACCTGTTGTTTGTCCATCCTGTATATTGACATGATAGTTTACATCTGCTAATCCCATACTCCCAGTCCTTCCCTCCCCTACTTGCCTCCCCCTTGGTAACTACAAGTCTGTTCTCTATGTCTGTTATGTTCTGTAGGTAGGTTAATTTGTGCCATATTTTAGATTTCACATATATAAATATATATATATATAAGAATGTCTATGTGTGTATAACTGAGTCACTTTGGTGTACAACAGATAGAGATTGGCACAACATTGTAAATCAATTATGCTTCAATTAACCAAGCCTATGAAATTCATGCCCAACAAATTCCTGAGATTAGAGAATTAGTCCTGTGGTCGGGAAGATCCCTTGGAGAAGGAAGTGGCAACCCACTCCAGTATTCTTGCCTAAGAAATCCCATGACAGAGGAGCCTGGTGGGCTACAGTCCATGGGGCCACAAAGAATCAGACAAAACTTAGCAACTAAGCCCACAGGCCTGAGGGCTGGGATGGGAATTTTTTGCTTATTTTCAGCATCAGAGCTGGTTCGAGACTATTGCTTTAATCTGACCTCCTCACTCACTCGTGTCCATGGGTTTCCTCTCTTAAATGGTAGAGTACCCCACCACTGCCCAGAAATCACACATGGAGAGTGACATGGGGCTGTAGAAAGGTTCAGAACTACTGGCCTAAAGAGACAGGAGCCCCTAAACCTGGGACTCTGGTGTCCCACCCAATATCCCCTCAGTCACCTTGCCTGGGAGGGGTCTAAAACTTCCTCAGTCACCTCAGAACATGAGTCTGAATCTTCCACCTCCACTTTGGATAGACATCCAAATAGATGGATCTGAGTACCAAAATAAGCATAAACAGCAAACCCCTCACATCTGAGGAGCCTTTATTCCTTCTCCAAAGCCTTGAGCAGGAGTCCCCTTGCCCTCCGTCTTCCCTCTCAGACTGTATCAGGCACCAAGACAGGATCACCATCCAGTGCAGTGAATACATTCTTTGCTTCCCGCCTCAATAGATGCGGGAGGAACCTTCCCAGGAGAGGTCAGAGAAAAGGCGCCGGAATACCAAATCTGCCGGCTGCTGCCTGGCTTCCCCGAGGCCAGACTTGTGCTAACTTGAAAAATGGCCTTATGATAATGAGCCTTAAAAGCACTCCACAGACCCCGGTGGCCAGGGAAGAGACTGGGGGATTCACTCTTCTCAGCGCCTTCCCCTCCACCGCCACTCTCAGCACCCGCGCTTTTAATCTCCCACACGTCTGCCGAGTGTATTACACATTTGTATCTGTCACTTCAGATCCCCCCCGCATGGCTGCTCCCAGCCAGCGGGGCTTTCTCCTTTCTTCCCAGAATGTTCCCCCAGGACAGCCCGGCCGGTGATAACGGCTTCCAGTTTCTTTTGTTTCTCTTTGGTGAATCCCAGCCCCCAACTCCAGCCTTACAGGACCCAGCCCCCTGGCGCCCCCTACCTTCAGCCTGGTGGAATGCAGCCACATGCCTTCTGAGGGATCCCACAGAAGTTCTTAAGTTTTCCAAGTTTCTGAGAGCTCCCCTCTCACCCCATTTCCCTGAGTGGCTCCCTGAAAGAGAGCAATGGTGTTCTGAGACACCTCCCAACACAGATCAAAGTAACAGCAATTGTAGTATGTGCCTCCGTTTCCTGCAACCGGAATGGACCCCCAGAAGTTGTTGTTGTTTTAAAATATAAATTTATTTTAATTGGAGGTTAATTACTTTACAATATTTTATTGGTTTTGCCATACATCAACATGAATCCGCCACAGGTATACACGTGTTCCCCATCCTGAAACCCCCTCCCTCCTCCCTTCCCTTACCATCCCTCTGGGTCATCCCAGTGCACCAGCTCTAAGCAACCAGTATCATGCGTCGAACCTGGACTGGTGATTCGTTTCATATATGATATTTTACATGTTTCAATGCCATTCTCTCAAATCATCTCACCCTCTCCCTCTCCCACAGAGTCCAAAAGACTGTTCTATACATCTGTGTCTCTTTTGCTGTCTCGCATACAGGGTTATCGTTACCATCTTTCTAAATTCCATATATATGCGTTAGTATACTGTATTGGTGTTTTTCTTTCTGGCTTACTTCACTCTGTATAATAGGCTCCAGGTTCATCCACCTCATTAGAACTGATTCAAATGTATTCTTTTTAATGGCTGAGTAATACTCCATTGTGTATATGTACCACAGCTTTCTTATCCATTATCTGCTGATGGACATCTAGGTTGCTTCCATGTCCTGGCTATTATAAACAGTGCTGTGATGAACATTGGGGTACACGTGTCTCTTTCAATTCTGGATTCCTCAGTGTGTATGTCCAGCAGTGGGATTGTTGTTTTTAATCCTGGTGAAAAACATAACAAAGTTTAAGGTCTTAGCCATTAAAGTAACTTTTTTCTTGGCCCCTTGACATTTGAGATCTTAGTTCCCTGACCAAGGATCGAACCCCATACCCTTGCACTGGAAGCACAGAGTCTTAACCACTGGACTCCCAGGTGTCTTAGCCATTTTTAAGTGTACAGTTCAGCTGCTGCTGCTGCTGCTGCTAAGTCGCTTCAGTCATGTCTGACTCTGTGCGACCCCAGAGACGGCAGCCCACCAGGCTTCCCCGTCCCTGGGATTCTCCAGGCAAGAACACTGGAGTGGGTTGCCATTTCCTTCTCCAATGCATGAAAGTGAAAGGTGAAAGCGAAGTCACTCAGTTGTGTCTGACTCTTAGCGACCCCATGGACTGCAGCCCTCCAGGCTCCTCCGTCCATGGGATTCTCCAGGCAACAGTTCAGCAGCATTGAGTATATTCACACTGTTGTGGAATAGATCTCTATAGAACTTCTTCATCTTGCAAGACTTAAATTCTATACCCACTAAACACTAATTCCGCTTCTCCCTACCCCAAGTCCATGGCAACCACCTTTCTACCTTCAGTTTCTATGATTTTGACTACTTTGGATGCTTCATAAGAGTGGGATCACACAGTATCTTCACTTTTGCGACTGGCTTATTTCTCTCAGCATAATGTCCTTGAGGTTCATCCATGTTGTGATCTGTGGGTGACTTCCCTTTTAAAGGCTGCATGGTATTCCATTGGGTGTATCTACCACATTTTTTTTTTAATCTTTTCATCTGCTGATAGACAATTGGGTTTCTTTCTTGGGTTTTCAACTCTTTATTTTGCAACCAGTCACCCACATAAACTAAATGACTTGCCCACAACCACACAGCCAATCAGATGTCTGTTTGGTTAGGATTTTATCGTTGTCTTCTGGATTTTGGAATCTGCATTTGGGGAGGTCTGGTCCAACCTGGCACTACTGGGATAGACCTTCTAGGATTTTAACCGACTGCCAAGGCAGGTAATGGCATCCAGGCAAGTTCTAATGACTGTGAACCTATGAGAATGTTTGGCTTTGAGTTTGGTGTGGTCAAATGCCCTAGGTATATGGACTCTGGATTTTTATGATATTAGGCAATTATTGTTCATTTGTTTTGGAGTGCTAATGTTATTGTGTTATATGTTTTAACAAGAACCACTTTTAGAAATGCATACCAAAATGTTTATAAATTAAATGCATGGTGATTTAGGGTGTGCTACAAAATAATCAGGAGAAGGTATGGATGGGACAGGCTGGGGGCTCGTTATACTACTCTCTACTTTTGCTTTCTGTATAACCATACAGAAACTGTATATAACCATAGTTTATATATATATAGATTAAAAGTTTAAAGTTTTATTCTTTGAAAAGCATTTTTTTCTTCTTACATTTGGATAGGGTGATATATGCCCACTTTCCTGGAACTTAGATTCTTACTGAAATAGCACTTTTGACTAGTTTCAATGGTATATTGCAGAGAATAAAATGCTGCCATCATTGGGCAAATAATGTAAAAACGAACATACAAGCCCTGCAGGATGTGGAGATGACACCAGAAATAGCCGTGTGGCTGAGGGTCAGTGGCATGAGGGGTTCAGATTTCACCACCAGAACATCACAGGCTCTAGACTTTGCTCTCTCATCCTGGACCTGAGGAGCTTCTCCACCAGACCCTTCTGTCAGCAGTCCGCAGCTTCCCAACTTTTGAATATTTGGCCATGGTATGAAGCAGATATGTTAGTCTGTTGTTCAGTTGTTTACACATTCATTCTTCTGCCCATCTCCAATTCATCCCCTTTTCTAACCACCCCGTCCAAGCAATACCATCTGTGTTTGAGTTTGCCTTCTAAGTGTCTTCTATGTTTAACCCATAGCTCACTTTAACCCATAGCCATGGCCACGCCCCTCATCCACCCCACTGACATCCATAGCTCGGTTATTCTAACACCTCTTAATTGCTTTCCTTATCACCACTCTTATCCTGTTCTTTCCCTTTCCATGTGTTCTTCAGATTTTTTCATTCATCCTTCTTAATTAAAACCCAGAAAGTCCTCCCAGTGCCCCTGCAATGAAGTCCAAACCCCAGTGATGCCTTCCAGAGACCTTGGGACCTGACTCTAATTGCCTCTCCAGTCTCATTTTTCATCCCCACCCTCTCTTTCCCAGTGCCCCAGCCCCCCTGAAATTCTTTCAGTTCCTCAAAACAGCATGCACGTTCTCATTTTCAGGCCTTTGCACATGTTGGTCTTTCTTCCTGGGATGCTCTCCCTGGCCCCACGTCCTCTGGGTAACTGTTCCTCATCCCCCAGGTGTCATCTAATGCTCACTGCCTCCTAGAGGTGTTCCTTGACCCAGTCAGTTGGTACTCCTGCTCTGAGCTCATCCTGTAGTTCTCTCATCATCGCACTTAGCTCCACTTGGAGGTATTCTAAAATATTTTTTGAACTGACAGAACAAATTTGATTTGAAAGAAATAGAAAATTTAAAAATATATATTACAACCATGTTGATGTTGGATGGCATCACCGACTCAATGGGTATGAGTGTAAGCAAAGTCCAGGAGATAGTGAAGGACAGGGAAGTCTGAAGTGCTGCAGTCCATGAGATCGCGAAGAGTCAGATGCAACTTAATGACTGAACAACAACAACAGTATATTCCAACCAGCAGGTTATAGTATCCTCAGATACTCTGTGATCTCTCAATCAACCCACAAATATTCCTTGACCTGATATTCCCACAAATAGCCCCTGGTCACCGAAAGTTTTCCAGTTGCCTCAGTCCATGGTGCTGCCCTCTGCTGTCGGGACCTGCTTGTTGTGTGACCTTACCCTCTTCAGGTATTCATTCCACAGAACCTGTCACCCTCCTCACTTCTAGGCCACTACCACACAAGACCAGCCCGACACCCTCCAGCCACCCCACCTTTCACCAGGGGAGCTGGACGTTCCCAGCTGGTCTGCCCAGTGGCCCCAGAGCCTCAGCCCTAGTGGAGATTCCTGCCTGGACACATGTCCTGTGCTTGCAGCCCCGCCCTGCGGCCACGGAGCCTCACCCAACAGTGGGGTCCTTTCCTGCCCCTGAGATGCTCAGATTCCATCAGCCTGCACTCTCTGACCTCTGGGCCTCATTGCACTGCTTCTGCAAGATCTGCTATCACTGTTCTTCTCTCTTCTTCTCTCTGACGCATCCCTCTGACCTATGCTCCCAAGCCCATCCTCTGCTTCCTCCTTCAGGACCTTATGCCATCATTGCCCTCCTTTTCCCAGTATCTTTGGTCCGTCGCCCTCTCCCCTATGTTCTTTCCTTCTGTCTACTCCTGTGCTTGGGCTTCCATCTCATATAAAATCCCCTACCCTCTGACCCCCATAAGTTAACATCCTGGCTCTCTGCTCCCTCTCCTCACCGGTGCCTTCTCACCACTTCTGTCATCACAGGTCTCCACTCACTCCTCAACCACTCTGGTCCCACCACTGTCACCAAAGCCATTCCTGTGCCCATCTAGCCACAAGTCCTAAGTGGTCACCTTGACCTCACGGATGCCTTGGGCGTCGATGGCAGCCTCTTCTCTAGGGCACTGTCTTCCAGCTGCCTGGCATGGTCTTGGCCTGCCGTGGCTTCTGTCCTTGGTCACACCTTCTGACTCATCTGCTGGCATGCTCCCATCTTCCCAACTTCTAAATGTAAGTTTTGTTGAGATTCTGTCCTCTGCCCACACCAGCTACCCAGCTGCTTCAAAAGACCCCTCGAAGTGGTCTCCAAACATCTCTCCCGCTCTTGGTTTGCATTTCAACGTTGCTGAACAAGGCAAAACTCAAACTGCCCTCCTCTAAGTGAGCAACTCTTCTGGACTTTCTCTGTCAGCAGTACTGTTATTCTCTGGTGCCCCAGACTCAAAACCCGCAGCCACCTTTGGTACCATCCTCTGCTCACGCCCAATCAGCCTCTAGCTCAGTCAGTCATGCTGTCCCCAGGATTCTCACATCTGTCTCCTTTGAGTTTTTCCTACCTCACCTTAGTTTAGGTCTCTCTGCCACTGGCAGAAACCGTCGCCCTTCCTACTCCCCCAGATCCTTTTATTCCAGTCTTTATGCCTCCAGTCCAATGTATACTCTGCTGCCAAGTCCATGCATTTGAAGAAGTTGTTCTCCAGGAACAGCAGTTTCCACATCACATACTCTCAGGCTCTGATCCAGGTTCTCCTGGTTCAGAAATGATCTGGGTGGGGCCCAGCAACAGTGTGGGGCGATTCTGACATATCTGAAAGTTATGTGCAAAAGAACCACTGACCAAAACCGCACTAAGCAAGTTTCTCCTCTATTGAAAAACCTAAGCATTTTGTTTAGTTAGGATTCAGTGGATATTACTTTAAAAAGTCTTAAACAAGATAGAAATGTATATCTCCCTCACTTAAAAGAAGTCTGGCCATGGATCGTTGTTGCTGTTTGGTGCCTAAGTTGTGTGTGACTCTTTTGTGACCCCATGGGCTGTAGCCTGCCAGGCTGCTCTGTCCATGAAATTTCCCAGACAAGAATACTAGAGTGGGTTGCCATTTCCTTCTCCAGGGGATCTTCTCGACCCAGGGGTCAAACCCACATTTCCTGCATTGGCAGGTGGATTCTTTACCACCTGGGAAGCCCCTGGCCATGGATAGCGCAGGGGTATAGCAGCTCCACGGTATCATCTGGAACCCAAAGTCCCAGCTTTCTGTTTCAACTCCTGGAACATGGCTCTTGTGGTCCGGGATGGCTGCTAGAGCTCTAGCTGTCACATCTGTTGCTTTTGCTCCAATTTCCAAGTGTCAGGTATTTGTTTTTCCACATCAAGCAATTCTCACACACCAGCTGAGTGTTCTGCAATTCAACCCGATTCTGACACTGTCTATCCAGAGACTGCTGTTATTAAGTGGTTAAGTCGTGTCCGACTCTGTGCGACCCCATGGACTGCAGCACACCAGGCTTCCCTGTCCTTCACTATCTCCCGGAGTTTGCTCAAACTCATGTCCATGGAGTCGGTGATGTTATCTAACCATTTCATCCTGATGCCCCCTTCTCCTTTTGCCTTTGATCTTTCCCAGCATCAGTCTTTTCCAATGAGCTGCCTCTTTGCATCAGGTGGCCAAAGTATCGGAGCTTCAGCATCAGTCCTTCCAATGGATATTCAGGACTGATTTCCTTTAGGATTAACTGGTATAATATCCTTGTAGTCCAAGGGACTCTCTAGCACCAGAATTCAAAAGCATCAATTCTTCAGCGCTCAGCATTCTTATGGTCCAAGTCTCACATCCGTGCATGACTACTGGAAAAACTATAGCTTTGACTAGATGGACCTTTGTCAGCAAAGTGATGTCTGTGCTTTTTAATATACTGTCAGATTTGTCATAGCTTTCCTTCCAAGGAGCAAACGTCTTTCAGTTTCATGGCTGCAGTCACTATCTGCATGATTTTGGAGCCTAAGAAAATAAAATCTTTCCTATTCCCACTTTTTCCTCTTCTATTTGAACATGAAGTGAGAGGACTGGATGCCATGACCTTAGTTTTTTTAATGTTGAGTTTTAAGTCAGCTTTTTCTCTCTTCTCTTTCACCTGCATTAAGAGGCTCTTCAGGAATCTTTGCTTTCTGGCATTATAGTGGTATTATCTGCATATCTGAGGTTATTGATGTTTCTCTCAGAAATCTTGATTCCAGCTTGTGATTCATCCAGCCTGGCATTTCTCATGATGTACTCTGCAAAGAAGTTAAATAAGCAGGGTGACAATATACACCCTTGACGTACTCCTTTCCCAATTTTGAAACAGCCTATTGTTCCATGTCTGGTTCTAACTGTTGCTTCTTGTCCTGAATATAGGTTTCTTGGGAGGCAGGTAAGGTGGTCTGGTATTCCCATCTCTTTAAGAATTTTCCACAGTTTGTTTTCCACATATTAGATACAAAGGAAACTGGGAAATACAGTTTTTGTTCTGGGTGGTAAAATGCCCAGCTAAAAATTGAGGTTCTCTCAAAAAGTTACATACTGTATGATTCAATTTATATAATATTCTCTGAATGTCAGAAGTATAGAAATGGAAAACAGAGAATGGCTTCCCAGGTGGCTCAGTGGAAATCTGCCTGCCAATGCAGGAGACATAAGTGAGAACTCACAGTATTTGTCCTTCTCTGTCTTATTTCAGTAAGAATACCCTCCAGATCCATCCATTTTGTTGCAAAATTTCATTCTTTTTTAATAGCTGAGTAATATTCCTGTGTGTCTGTGTGTGTGTGTACCACATCTCTCTTGATTTATCTGTTGATGGACACTTAGATTACTTCCATATCTTAGCTACTGTAAATAGTACGGCTATGAACATTGGGGTACATGTATCTTTTCAAATTAGTGTTTTCGTTTTCTTCAGATATATACCCAGGAGTGGAATTGCTGGATCATATGGTAACTCTATTTTAGTTTGTTGAGGCTCTTTCTTAACGTTTTCCGTAGTGGCTGTACCAGTTTATAGTCCCACCAACAGTGTACCAGGGTTCCATTTTCTCCACCTCCTTGCCAACATTTGTCATTTGTGGTCTTTTTAGTTTTAGCCATTCTGACAGGACAGGTGTAAGGTGATATCTCACTGTGGTTTTGATTTTCATTTCCCTCATGATTAGTGATGTTGAGCATCTTTTCATGTGTCTACTGGCCATCTATATGGCTTCTTTGGAAAATTGTCTATTCAGGTCTTCTACCCATAATATAGCCAGGTTGTTTGGCTTTTTCAAAAAAATATTGAATTGTATTAGCTGTTTATATATGTTGGATATTAAAGCTTCATTGGACATACCATTTGCAAACATTTTCTCCTATTCAGTAGGTTGTCTTCTCATTTTGTTGATAGTTTCTTTTGTTGTGCAAAAGCTTTTAAGTTTAATTAAGTCCCATTTGTTTATTTTTGCTTTTGTTTCCTTTGCATGAGGAGACTGAGTCAAAAAAACATTGCTACAATTCATGTCGAAGAGTGTTCTGCAGGTTTTTGTTTTTTTTTTTTAGGAGTCTTATGGTTTCTGATCTTGCGTTTAGGTCTTTAATGCATTTTAAATTTAATTTTGTATGTGGTGGGAGGGAATGTTCTAATTTCATTCTTTTGCACGTAGCTGTTGTTTTCCTGGCACACCTGTTGAAGACACTGTCTTTTCTCCATTGTGTAGCCTGGCCTCCTCTGTCATAGATTAGTTGACCATAGGTGTGGAGGTTTATTTCTGCACTCTCTATTCTGTTCCACTGATTTATGAGTCTGTTCTGTGCCGGTACCATACTGTTTTGATGACTGTAGCTTTGCAGTGTGACATATTTTGAGTGGCCTGTCATAAACTCCTCCATTAGGTTTATGCTGTTTGTGTTGAAACATAGAAAACAGACCCCAAGGGTATTTATGAAGCACTTATCTCTTCACTTACATGATCCTGATTAGAGCCAATGAAGCAGGTAATTTTCTCCCCTTCGGGAGCCTCCATTCGGAGAAAGCACCAAAATCCTTAGGTGTGTTGCCAACCTGACAGAATGAAAATGGCTGTTGTCTGGTGAGCAGGGGCAGTGAGGAGCAAAGAAGGACTTTTTTTAGATCCATATGTTGCTGTAGTGACTACAGTGAGAGCAGGAAGTACTGAAGCATATTTTACAAGGACTTCTAAAGAATTTCATCCTGTCGTCTTTCTCCATGTTCTGGTGCTCTTTCCTGAAGGCATTACCCAGCACCAGCTGCTTTCGCACCCTTGGGCAGCTTTGCTGAACTTGACTGTGCCCCCATGGGAAGGAATTAAGCTGCTCATCAGGAGCTTATGCTCAACCAGAAACCTGCCCAGAGGCTTTTCCCAACAGCTTTCTGAGCTGCCCCAGAAGGGGCAAAGGAAGGTGCTGAGGAGGGAGTGAAGGAGGAGGATACAGGGCTTGGAGAGGATCCACCCCGTGGGAAAAGGGTGCCTCAGTGGCAGAAAGATGCTGATGAGAAAGAGGGAAGGCACCTCGAGGAAGAATAAAGGGAAGCAGGCACAGGCCTGGAGAGTGAGGAGGAGGGATGGAGTCAGGCAGAGGAAACATTAGGGGCCTGTAAAGAGAACCTGGGGGCCTGCCTAGCAGAGCTGTCCTCAGCCCTGAGGGACAAGCACAGTACAAGGCAGAGACTGCCTGCTATGGAGAAGCCTCCTGGGCTACAGGGCAGGGCATCCTCACCCTGAGCCACAGACTCTCAGGAGGGTTCAGGGATGGGCTTTGGGTGTTCCATGAATTCCCTGAACTGGTAGGCATGATTCTGTGTGAGCATATGCTTTTTTTCTTTAGAAAGAGTGGCCATGGCTTACATCAGGCTCTCAAAAAGAGCCATGTGCTGCTCAGAGCCGAGAATGTGACCAGTGATATGAAGAAAGGGAGCTTTGGAGGGTGGAGTTGTAAGGAAGTTGTAGGTAAGGGCCAGGTGGAACAGGGAAGGAGCCAGAGCAGAAAAGCCGGTGAGAAAGTACCAACTGGTGGGAGGGGTCTTGGGGGAGAATGGATATATGTGTAAGTATGGTTGAGTCCCTTCGATGTCCACCTGAAGCTATCACAACAGTGTTAATTGGCTATCAGTTTGGTTCAGTTCAGTCGCTCAGTCGTGTCCGACTCTTTGTGACCCCATGAACCACAGCACGCCAGGCCTCCCTGTCCATCACCAACTCCCAGAGTTTACCCAAACTCATGTCCATCGAGTCGGTGATGCCATCCAGCCATCTCATCCTCTGTCATCCCCTTCTTCTCCTGCCCCCAATCCCTCCCAGCATCAGGGTCTTTTCCAATGAGTCAGCTCTTCGCATGAGGTGGCCAAAGTACTGGAGTTTCAGCTTCAACATCAGTCTTTCCAATGAACACCCAGGACTGATCTCCTTTAGGATGGACTGCTTGGATCTCCTTGCAGTCCAAGGGACTCTCAAGAGTCTTCTCCAACACCACAGTTCAAAAGCATCAATTCTTCGGTGCTCAGCTCTCTTCACAGTCCAACTCTCACATCCATACATGACCACTGGAAAAACCATAGCCTAGACTAGACGAACCTTTGTTGGCAAAGTAATGTCTCTGCTTTTGAATATGCTATCTAGGTTGGTCATAACTTTCCTTCCAAGGATTAAGCGTCTTTTAATTTCATGGCTGCAATCACCATCTGCAGTGATTTTGGAACCCAAAAAAATAAAGTCTGACACTGTTTCCCCATCTATTTCCCATGAAGTGATGGGACCAGATGCCATGATCTTTGTTTTCTGAATGTTGAGCTTTAAGCCAACTTTTTCACTCTCCTCTTTCACTTTCATCAAGAGACTTTTTAGTTCCTCTTCACTTTGCCATAAGGGTGGTGTCATCTGCGTATCTGAGGTTATTGATACCCTGACACAAAATAAAATGTTTAAAAAACGTACTAAGCTGTGGCTTATAGGCAATCAGTACAGGCAACACTCATCCTCCCAGTTCCCTGTGGGGATACACGTCCTGGCCTGCTCTCAGTCCAGGCAGAAATCACAGCCAGGACACAGGATGGCCTGCTTCCACCCGCAGGCCCTGGGGCAGCCCCTGTCCAGGCTGACTCCTCCTGATCAAATCATTTATCTCAGCATAGTGAAACCCTCAAGCTCAGGCAGACCTTCCCTGAGAGCCCAGACCGGTCTGTTCCACTGAGAGACCTTTCCTAACCCACCTGTACCTGCCTGTTGAAGCCCCAGCACTGGTCACTGTGCCTGGTGTCTGTCATTCTCTCTTCAGGGAGCCCTCCTCTTATCCACAGTTGTAGCCCCAGCAGTAGCCTGGCCCAGCATCTGGCATATGATAGTCACTCAATATTCAATAAATATTAATTGGATGGATGGATAAATAAAAATGTAAGAGTGTGTTGCCTTACAGGTGAGGATATGACACCCAGGGAATAGTTTGAGGCTCCAAGCTCAGAAAAACAGCAGAGGCTGACCTTTAACCCAGCAGGAAAGAATAGGAGAAAGATGAGTCTGACTTTTCGAAGGCACTCCATTGAGATGAGGCCTAATTCCACCTACAAGATATATCCTGTGGGGTCCTTGGCAGGAAGATTTCTTCTCATTAATTCTTTGCATGTTATACATTCAAAAGCAGAAGAGGCTGAATAAATTGATGGGGTGGGGAAACATTAGGGAAATAGTTACATCTGAGGGTGAGTGAAATAGCTGAGTCATGGATTCAAAACAGAAGCCTACTTATTTGTGGTCTAGTTAAGCAGACCGCATTTTAGGATTACTCATTGTGGGTGGGATGCTGAAGAAGTACAAGCAGTATAAACCCAAGGCAGGAGCTGATGGAAGGAAAAGAACCTCCAACTTCACCACCCTCACACTCACTGCCTCTCACCTCTGCCCTACGAGAGGACAGTAAATCTTGGCCCTGGTGAAGCCCTGTCCTTTGCTTGAGGCCATCAGCCCTGCCTTCTGCTCAGTCTATTGTCAAGTAGTGAAATGGCCTTTAACCAGCAATGCTGGTGCTCTGCTCTTCAGGTTTTTCAATTTAATTTAATGAAGTGAAATTCACAGAACCATTTTAAAATGTAAACTTCAGTGGCACTTAGTACATTCACAGTATTGGGTAATCACTGCTTCTATCTAATTCCACATTTCCATCAATCCCAAAGAAAACCCAGTACCCATTAAGCAATTTCTCCCCAGTCTGCATCTATGGGTTTGCCTGTTCTGAAATTTCATGTAAATGGAATCATGCAATACATAAACTTTTGTGTCTGGCTTCATTCATTCACTTGACAGTGTTTTTGAGGTTTACTTATATTGTAGCGTGTGTCAGCATGTCTACTTTTTATGGCTGAATAATATTTCATATTCTGTATATAGAACAATTTTTATCCATTCATCACTTGATGAATATTCGGACTGTTTACACTTTTGGGCCGTTATGAATAGTGCTTCTGTGAACACACGTGCACTTGTATCTGAGTACCTGTTTTCATTTCTTCCGGGTATATACCTGGTAGTGGAAGCCCTCTAAGTCAGCAGTCCCCAACCTTCTTGGCACCAGGGATGGATTTTGTGGAAGACAATTTTTCCATGGACCCAGGGTGGGGGGGTGTGGTTTCAGGATGACTCAAGGGCATCACATTTATTGTACATTTTTTTCTGATCTTATGTTGCCACTGACCTGATAGGAGATATCCGTCTGCGGCCCAGAGGTTGGGGACCCCTGTTCTAAGTTTTTGCCCCCAAAATTAAACATGAATTTAAAATCTGCTGGCAAATGCTTATCAAAAGCTCAGTAAGGAGAAATATCACTTGTGACAGGTTTTTAAGCTTCAGTTTTTTGATGGGAAATCCTTTTGTCAAACAGCTGACCCCAAACACTAATGAAACAGAAAAGCAGAGATGCTCTGTGTGAGCCAGGTGAGACCAGAGGCTCTGTGAGATCAGCCTTCGTACAATACAGCGCCTCACCCACCACCCAAGACCCAGGGAGGCTCCCCGGACCTCCGAGGCTCTGGACAGCAGCTGTCAGTACTGTGGCTCCTGAGGCTCTAGGCTCCGGATCAAGCTCCCCCTTCAGAGAGCTGCAGATTTAAACATGCCACCTGTAGGCTTCCCTGATGGCTCAGATGGTCAAGAGTCTGCCTGTAATGCAGGAGACCCGGGTTCGATCCCTGGGTCAGGAAGATCCCCTGGAGAAGGGAATGGCAACCCACTCCAGTATTCTCGCCTGGAGAATTCCACGGAGAGAGGAGCCTGGAGGCCAACAGTCTGTGGAATCACAAAAAGTCAGACTCTCTCTTTCAGAGAGGTGTCCCTGGGTTTTAGGAGATACGGTAAGAAGCTGATTTTTTAAAAAAAATTTTTAATTTTATTTGGCTGCACCAAGTCTTCCTTGCAGCACACAAGATCTTTAGTTGTGGCACGTGGGATCTAATTCCCTGATCAGGAATCAAACCTGGGCCCTCTGCATTGGAATCACTGAGTCTTAACCACTGGACCGCCAGGGAAGTCCCAAGAAGCTGCTTTTTAATACATAGAATGAGGTAATAACAGCCTTCCCATCTAGATCTCAGCCTCCCCTTTAAGAGGGTCCTTGGAAGAAACTCCTCTCAAGGCTTACTGAAAACACAAGCTGAGATTTGTTTTAACTCTCTCGTTTCCCTTTTTGCTTTGGTTGCTAAGAAGCTCAGAGGTAAATTTGCAGTCCACATCCAACAATTCCGTGTATCAATTTTATGATTAGTCAGGCATTGTTATGCTAACCCTTCTTGCTGTCTTTATTTAGTATTTATTCAACTGGATGGTATGCATTTCTGAAGCACTTAAAATTATTTGGGGGTTGAGGTTAAGACATAGTCATTTTTTCATCTTGCTGGTCAGGTGTATACATGTCCTCCTGTCAGTAGAACCCCAATTAGATCACGAGGAGGCCACAACAGCTCCCTTGCACCCCACTGGCCCTGACTCCAAGGAGGAGAAGCCCCCCCCAGACAGATCAGATGAAGGTGGGTGGGCCCAAGGCCTTATACATCATCAATTTCTGTTCAGCCACGCCTGTGCAGCTGCTTGTGAGCAGCACTTTATGGAATAAAAGACAACATAAGGATGATCTCAGGCCACTAGGAATTCTAGAGGGCAAGACAGAGTGGGCATTAATGACTGTGGTTAGTAGTTAGAAATGGAGCAGAGTATTATATACCCCAGGAGCAAGGGGAGGAGGAGAGTTTTCTGACCATGGGATGTGAAGGAATGATAATTTGTTCTGGGTTTTCTGACAGGTGGTGGTTGGGAGGACAGTAGCATTCTAGGCAGCAGGAATATTTGAGCATAGGCAGATGTGGGAGAAGCTGTGTAGATCAGTGTAAGTAGATGCACAGACTGTAAACTCAAAGGCTTGCAGGGATGTGCAGTTAACGTGCATGTATAAGGCGTGTGTGTGTGTGTGTGTGTGTGTGTGTGTGCGTGCGTGGTAGGAAGTGCAGAGGGGCTTGTAGTGGAGCCAGGTACCACCCACTCCACCTAGTAACACTGTCCTTTCAAACACTGTGGGGCATAACAACCAGCAAGACGCACATCTGCTGGCTGTGTGATTCAGGCTCCAGGCTAGGGTCACAGGGCTTAGGCCGGAGGTTCATAAGGAGAGATAAGATGGACCCAGGAAGGCAAGGGATGTTTAGGTTTTATCTTAGAAGCAGGAGGAGCCTTCAAAAGATTTAAGCAGGAGGGCAATATAGTTGTATTTTAGAAAGTAACAAAACAATGCTCTTAATATACACTCATGTGTTGAAAATGATAGAAAAATATTAGCAGCAATTATTATCCCAGATATTAAGAATCTGGGTGGTTTTTATTTTCCTTATACTTTTTTATCTTATGTTTATATTATTAGAAAAGGAGTAAGTAAAAGTTATAGCAAAATTAAACATTTAAACTATTTTTAAAGCTTTTTTTAGAAAAATTTTATTTTTAAGATTTTTTTAATGTGGACCATTTAAATTTAAAGTCTTTATTGCATTTGTTACAATATTGTTTCTGCTTTATGGTTTTGTTTTGTTTGTTCGTTTTTTTTTTTTTTTTTTTTTGGCTACAAGGCACGTGGGATCTTAGCTCTACAACCAGGGACGGGACCCAGGCCCCTGCACTGGAAGGTGAAGTTGTAACCACTGGATCATTAGGGAAGTCCCTAAAATATTTTTATGGACGATAATCTGTGAGGGGTCACAAGGCTCTGAACACCAGGACGTTGGTAGCAGAAGTAGAAAATAGTAGGTGGATGTGAGCGTTTTTTAAAGTGGGAGTTAGCCTAGTTGAGAGAGAGAAAGAGTATGAGTGGACAGGGGCTGGAGCAGACAGGATCAGCCTTTCCTTTGTGGAAAAACAACGTCTGGAGAGCCCAGGTGCCCCCCTGGCCCTCCAGTGTCCCTGCTTCCCCGGGAATTTAATGAGAATTACTGGGGTTGGGGCTTGTGGTGCCTCTTAGCTGGCACAGAGAGCTGCTTCCTCCCAAAGGCCTTAAAAGCCCCAGTGGGACTTGGTTAGTAGGTCTCATAGAAGAAGCCCGGGCAGTGACGAGATGATGTCTCAGCTAAATGAATAGACTGAGATGTTCCAGGGAACATACTCATGCATTCCGGGCATCTGAGTCTAAAAATCATGTACTAATATGCATTCACATTTCCTGCTTCTCTGCCCCCATTGGTTTTTGCTCTCCTCCTGTAGATAAACAGATTTTGTTGTTTTAAAGTGGAGATCCCAAGGCCTTCTTAATGACAGGTGGAGTTTTAACTCTAGGAGTCCACATGAATGATAAAGCAACGATATGTGGCCATGACCTTGTGTAGAGGCCTGGCTTTACCACTGGCTGGGGGTCTTGGGAAAATCATCTCAGTAAATGGAGTTTCAGTTTATTTTTGTGTTAAATAGAATAATAATATCATTCCTTATGTTGCAGGGTTGCTTGAGCTTTACTGTGTGTGTGTGTGTGTGTGTGTTCAGTTGCTTCAGTCGTGTCTGACTCTTTGTTACCCCATGAACTGTAGCCTGCCAGGCTCCTCTGTCCATGGGATTTTTCTGGCAAGAATGTTGGAATGGGTTGCCATTTCCTACTCCATGAGATCTTCCCGACCCAAGGATTGAACCCAAGTCTCCTGCATTGCAGGCGGATTCTTTACTGCTGAACCACCAGGGAAGCTTTACAGTAGATGATGTGATAATACTGCATAAAATATAAAGAGCCATATATAAGCATGTGTTCGTGTGTATGTGTGTGTAGTTACTGTTATGAATATTACTATTTCTTCTCCAAATATAGTTGTTTTTACAAAGTGTACATGCCCCTAAACATGCCTGCTGCTGCTGCTGCTGCTAAGTCTCTTCAGTCATGTCTGACTCTGTGCGACCCCATAGACGGCAGCCCACCAGGCTCCCCAGTCCCTGGGATTCGCCAGGCAAGAACACTGGAGTGGGTTGCCATTTCCTTCTCCAGTACGTGAAAGTGAAAAGGGAAAGTGAAGTCGCTCAGTCGTGTCCAACTCTTTGCGACCCCATGGACTGCAGCCTACCAGGCTCCTCTGTCCATGGATTTTCCAGGCAAGAGCACTGAAGTGGGGTGCCATTGCCTTCTCTGTAAACATGCCTAGTCATGACCTAAACAGTCTCATCTTAGCTCCATCTCTGAAGTAAAACACCTGAGGGGCTGAGGCTGAGCAGGCTCCCGTGGCTTTATGATACAGGCCATGACACACAGGTTCAGAGGAGAGCCCTGGAGATAATGGGCCAAAAGGGGCCCGCCAGGATTATGCGCGTATATATTTATGTTATGGGTAAACGTCTCAAAGGTGACTGTAACTAGTAGGAGAGTATAATCTATAAATTCACGGTCATGCTTCTATTCAGAAAGGAAACTATTTGCTATTTGATTATGCCATTTGCAAGCATATTAAGAATGGCTAATCTTGGCTCCCTAGTGTGAAATGGAAAACTCTGACCATAAAACATACTTACGAAAATGCGAACAATGTTATTCACCAACGGCTATATTCGAGACAAGATGTCAGCTTAATTAGCTTGAAGGAGTGACATATAAACAAAGCCAAATGCATGAGATGGGTGATTCTTCTTCTTTGCCATGGCCGTTACTTGATGTAGAGGTGGTAACCATGCCCGTACTGTGTCAGCTGTTCTCCAAGTGTGTCCTGGTCAAGCAGTATCAGCATCACTGGAAACTCATTTTGTTGTTGTTGTTAGTCCCTAAGTCGTGTCCGACTCTTTGCGGCAACCCCAGGGACTGTAGCCTGCCAGGCTCCTCTGTCCGTGGGATTTCCCAGGCAAGAATACTGGAGTCTCTGGGAAATCTTCCCGACCCAGGAATTGAACCTTCCTCTCCTGCTTCACAGGTGGATTCTTTACTGCTCACCCACCTGGGAAGCCCTTTGAGAACTAATTAGAAATGCACTATCTCAAGCCCTACCGGAGTCCTGCTGAATCAGAAACTCGCAGCCATGCATTGTAACAAGCTCTCCAGGGGATTCTGATGTTGGCTAAAGTTTGTGTAATTCTTGTACAGGTACCAGCCCCCAAACAGTTGGCATTAATTATCTTTGTGGTTTCTTGTGTTTCCTTAAAATGCCTTATTCTTCATGCCAAAATAACTGAGGTTTTCCATGTTGGTTAAACTTCTAACACTAAGGATATCACCTAGCCTACAACTTTATTCCCAGACTTACACCAAAGAACTAGGAGGGCAGTGGTGAGAAGACAGGGGGCACTTGTCAATTGCAATGTGCGGCCAGTTCCCTGCAGCATGTAAGTGCCTTGAGACCTCAGAAGTAAAAGCACCGATGGGCCTCATGCAAAGGTCTCTTGGTATCCAGTTATGAAAGAAAATGTAGAGATGGGGAGGATGTGTGCAGGATGGCTCTTAAACCCAGTGATTTAATGGAGACAGAAAGTATTGATAGATTAGTGATTTTCCAGGCCCTGAAGAAGAGAATGGCAGGGGATTTCTTTTGGAGGGTGATGAAAATATTCTAGAATTAGATAGTAATTATAATGATTGCATAATATTGTGACCTTGCTAAAACACCACTGAATTATATACTTTTCAGTGGTTAAAATTTGAATTTTGTTATGTGAATTTTATTTCCAAAAATGTTTTAAAAACTGGTGGTTTGAGTGGAGAAGTAATGATCCTTCTTTTTTCTTTTCCCTTCTCCCACACCCAGCTGCAGTTTGACACAGGGCACGTAGTAGATGCTCAAAGAGCTCTCTGTTAGTTGACTGACTGCTCTGACCCCTAAGAAAGGGGTTCAGATGAGCAGGCACCAGGGGATTTAATGTGGTTGGGCTGTGGTCCCCGAGGCAAGTGTACCTTTTCTTGGAGTAAATCCTCACCTCTAGTTCCAGAGATTCCACTGTGATCATGGGGGTGGGGGTGTGGGGGGAGTGAACAAAGGTTAAAGGAAAATGACATTGCTTTGAGAGCCAAATTGCTTCCGGTTCCCTGTGGGGAGCACAAATCTGTTTATGCCGTCAGAGGCAGGGCTTGGGAGGCCAGCTGCTGCGCCGCCCTGACGTGGAGAAGGCGCCTCTCCTGGGCTGAGTCCTGCCAGCCGTAGACAGCCCCAGGGAACCTGGCGGGATGAGCTCAGGGGCCTGGGGGAGTGAACATCGCAGACAAGGACCAGGCCCCTCTGCTCGCAGATATAATCAGCTTTGATGGTCAGAGGCCGAGGCGTTTTTCCAATTAGGGCTGTTAGAGGATTCTGGCAGGGGCAGCAGTGGGCTTAATTGAACAGACCCGCACTCATTGAATTAGCCAGTGGAGGGGGGATGAGAAGGGTGCTGATGTGAGTGATGCTGGAGCAAGGATGGAGGAGCGATGGGGACCGGAAGTGGGGAGGTTGGCAGGGACACACAGTGAGGCCTGGCCATGCGGTCAAGGGGCTGCTTTTCAATGTGTCCTTGTTTGGCGAGAAAGCTGTGCAAACAGGCATGGGGGTGGGGCACAGAGCCACCTCTGGTACAGATAGGGCTGCCTGGGGTGGGGGTGCTCTGGGTGCTCAGCTTGTGGGGAACTGGATTCTCAAAGGCTATGGCCAGGGTTTGGGGACACTGTCCTGTGCCCATCTGCCTTCTGAGGGACCTGCAGCTGGTGTCATCTCCTCCTTTTTCTAGAACCCCCAGAACTAGGTCTGCACCACCAGGCAACCTTCTTGCTGGTTTGAGAACATGAGCATCACTGAGCTCCTTACAGGTCCTGAGTCCACACCCTCCTTTTACAGAGGAGGAAATTGTTTCCTAGAGAAGTTTAGGAAGTTGCCTGAGAGACCATGTAGTTCATAGAGGCAGTGAAGGGTTGCAGTCGAGGCCTCCCTATTTCTATCTTTCCTATTCCCCAACGTTCCGTTGAAATAATAGAAGAAAAGGGAAGAGATAATCCTATTTTATTTGTTTTTCAGTCGCTCAGTCTTGTCTGAGTCTTGTGACCTCATGGACTGCAGCACACCAGGCTTCCCTGTACTTAACCATCTCCCGGAGCTGGCTCAAACTCATGTCAGTGATGCCACCCAGTCATCTTGCCCTCTGTCGTCCCCTTCTATTCCTGCCTTCAGACTTTCCCAGCATCAGGGTCTTTTCCAATGAGTCAACTCTTCGCATGAGGTGGCCAAAGTATTGGAGCTTCAGCTTCAGCATCAGTCCTTACAATTAATATTCAGGATTGATTTCCATCAGGATTGACTGGTTTGATCTCCTTGCAGTCCAAGGACTGTCAAGAGTCTTCTCCAACACTACAGTTCAAAAGCATCAATTCTTCAGCTCTCAGACTTCTGTATGGTCCAACTCTCACATCCATACATGATTACTGGAAAAACCATAGCTTTGACTAGACAGACCTTTGTTGGCAAAGTAATGTCTCTGCTTTTTAATATGCTATCTAGGTTGGTCATAACTTTCCTTCCAAGGAGTAAGCATCTTTTAATTTCATGGCTGCAGTTGCCATCACCATCTGTAGTGATTTTGGAGCCCAGAAAATAAAGCCTGTCATTGTTTCCATTGTTTTCCCATCTATTTGCCATGAAATGATGGGACCAGATGCCATGATCTTTGTTTTTTGAATGTTGAGTTTTACGTCAGCTTTTTCACTCTCCTCTTTCACCTTCATCAAGAGGCTCTTTAGTTCCTCTTCACTTTTTGTCCTAAGAGTGGTGTCATCTGCATATCTGAGGTTATTGACATTTCTCCCAGCAATCTTGAGTCCAGCTTGTGCTTCATCCAGCCCAGCATTTCACATGATGTACTCTGCATATAAGTTAAATAAGCAGTGACAATATACAGTCTTGACATACTCCTTTCCCAATTTGGAATCAGTCCATTGTGCCATGTCTGGTGCTAACTGTTGCTTCTGACCTGCATACAGATTTCTCAGGAGGCAGATAAAGTAGTCTGGTATTCCCATCTTTTTAAGAATTATCCACAGTTTGTTGTGATCCACACAGTCAAAGGCTTTGGTATAGTCAATGAAGCAGAAGGAGATATTTTTCTGGAATTCTCTTGCTTTTCCTATGATCCAATGGATGTTGGCAATTTGATCTCTGGTTCCTTTGCCCTTTCTAAATCCAGCTGGAACATCTGGAAGTTCTCAGTTCACATACTGTTGAAGCCTTGCTTGGAGAATTTTGAGCATTACTTTGATGGCATGTGAAATGAGCCCAGTTGTCAGTAGTTTGAACATTCTTTGGCATTGCTGTTCTTTGGGATTGGAATGAAAACTGACCTTTTCCAGTTCTGTCACTACTGCTGAAGTTTCTAAATTTGCTGGCATATGGAGTGCAGCACTTTAACAGCGTCATCTTTTAGGATTTGAAAAAGTTCAGTTGGAATTCCATTACCTCTACTAGCTTTGTTCATAGTGATGCTTCCTAAGGCCCACCTGACTTCGTTCCAAGATGTCTATCCTGTTTTATAGATGAGAAAAACAGGGCACAGAAAGGTTTTTAAATTTTCCCAAGTTCACATAGATCAGATCAGATCAGATCAGTTGCTCAGTCGTGTCCGACTCTTTGCGACCCCATGAATCGCAGCACGCCAGGCCTCCCTGTCCATCACCAACTCCCGGAGTTCACCCAGACTCATGTCCATCAAGTCAGTGATGCCATCCAGCCATCTCATCCTCTGTCATCCCCTTCTTCTCCTGCCCCCAATCCCTCCCAGCATCAGAGTCTTTTCCAATGAGTCAACTCTTCACATGAGGTGGCCAAAGTAGTGGAGTTTCAGCTTTAGCATCATTCCTTCCAAAGAAATCCCAGGGCTGATCTCCTTCAGAATGGACTGGTTGGATCTCCTTGCAGTCCAAGGGACTCTCAAGAGTCTTCTCCAACACCACAGTTCAAAAGCATCAATTCTTCGGTGCTCAGCCTTCTTCATAGTCCAACTCTCACATCCAAAATGACCACAGGAAAAACCACAGCCTTGACTAGATGGACCTTTGTTGGCAAAGTAATGTCTCTGCTTTTGAGTATGCTATCTAGGTTGGTCATAACTCTCCTTCCAAGGAGTAAGCGTCTTTTAATTTCATGGCTGCAGTCACCATCTGCAGTGATTTTGGAGCCCCAAAAAATAAAGTCTGACACTGTTTCCACTGTTTCCCCATCTATTTCCATGAAGTGATGGGACCGGATGCCATGATCTTCGTTTTCTGAATGTTGAGCTTTAAGCCAACTTTTTCACTCTCCTCTTTCACTTTCATCAAGAGGCTTTTGAGTTCCTCTTCACTTTCTGCCATAAGGGTGGTGTCATCTGCATATCTGAGGTGATTGATATTTCTCCCGGCAATCTTGATTCCAGCTTGTGTTTCTTCCAGTCTAGCGTTTGTCATGATGTACTCTGCCTATGAGTTAAAGAAACAGGGTGACAGTATACAGCCTTGACGAACTCCTGTTCCTATTTGGAACCAGTCTGTTGTTCCATGTCCAGTTCTAACTGTTGCTTCCTGACCTGCATACAAATTTCTCAAGAGGCAGATCAGGTGGTCTGGTACTGGATATTAAGTATTAATATTAAGTAGCAAATCTAGAGTCTGATCCTAAATCCATATGAACCTTCAACCACTGTGAGGGACTGCTATGTGCCTTGCATTTTTAAAATACTTTCCAAATTTTCTACAATGAGCATATAAAAAAACCTAATTGTACTTCCTGATGGGCTAGGCTTGGTGGCTGCAAAGAACATCTCCCTGATTATATTTCCTGACTCTGCAATTTGCTCAGACATTGGCCATTTTTACCCTCAAGGCCACATTTAGAATGAAAGTTCCTAAAGAGAGATGTGCAAGTGAGCCCCACTCCTCTGGGGCTCACTAAGGCCTGTCCATCTATGGAGGAGCCAGAGGTTGGCTCTGGTCTGCAGTGACCAGGTTGCAGGATTCCTGGAAGGCTGGGCAGATTTCCCAGGCTTCCCAGGTGGCTCAGTGAACCTGCCTATAATGCAGGAGATGCCAGAGATACAGGTTTGATTCCTGGGTCGGGAAGATCCCCTGGAGGAGGGCACAGCAATCCACTACAGTATTCTTGCCTGGAGAATGCCATGCACAGAGGAGCCTGGTGGGCTACAGGTCCTAGGTCTCAAAGGTCGGACATGACTGAAGCGACTGAGCACAGCACACAGCACTGCTCTACACCCACCAGAACCTTGGGCCTTCCAGAACCTCCTGTCCTCTCCACTTACATGTCCCTGTCCTCCCCTCGGGTCATGCCTCCTCTTTGAGAGCAGTGGTGGAGGAGTGAGTGTGAGATCCAAGCCTCACTGCCAAGTTCACAGCCCATCTCACTTCCCAGTGGAGTGATCTGGGCAAAAAGTTGCTTTAATCTTTCTGAAATGCTTGTGTGAAAATAAATACAAACGTGCATCACAGGATTTGTTGTGAGGATGAACTAAGTCTGCAGTTACCGCAGTGCCCGGCACATCAAAGCCATCCCTCTGCTGTAACCGTCTGCATGGTCTGTGTCCAGCGTTGCCCCACACACCTGCATACCCAAACCTGAGAAAACATGGTGTGGCGTCATCTCTTGAGGGACTTATTATCTTGTGAAGGCAAAAAAAACCCCTCCACATATGAAACACAAAATTAGAAAGAAAAGTAGGCTATATGCAGACAATTCTTATTATGTACAGAGAAAGAAAAAAGATGCTGCAATGCTTTGATGTAGAAGATAGCCCAGAATTGAGACACTCACAGGGTACAGGAACTCAATGCTGGGGCTTTAGGGCATCCCTTCTGGTCTCCTTTCTTTGTGATTATTTTATTTCACTGATGTAAGTGACTTGAATCCTCCCATCCCTGTCCCTTCAATTCTGCCCAGCAAACTAGACTCTTCTGTTGCTTGGCTACCAGGCAGGTGGTCTCAAATGTGGGGAAATAAAAAGCTGCCCAGCCTTAGAAATTGGCCACGGACGTCACTGCAGGAAGACAAATAAATATAGAACATGAAGGGGTTATTCATTTAGAGCCCTGCTCCTCCAACATCGCCCTGCTGTGATTCACCAGATCAATTCAAGATGCCGTAATTCGGTGTGTCAGGGAGGCTGGGAAGAGAACAGATCCAACCCCTCCTGCCTCCCCTCAACCCCAGCCACATCCCCTCTTCCCCATCCCTTAGCCCTCACCTTAGCTGCCTCTGATGAGATTCGCTTCTCCCTTGCCTTGGGATATAAGTTACTACAGCTTGTTTCAAGAAAACCAATTAAGAAACCATAAATTGCGGTTGACTCGGAAGGTCAGTGCACAGGCTATAAATACAGGCGTTTCTAACCTGTGAGTGCAAGTCAGTCTGAAGCCCATTCTCTCCTCCACACCCACGTCTTCCAGCTGAAGCTTGCCTCTGATGAACAGAGAGCACGTCCAGGATCAGAAAGGCACCCTGGGTTTTAATTCTGCGGCCTGCCGGCTGGAGTGGACCTGAGCTCTGGAGGAACTGCAGGCCTCAGACACCTTAGCTAGACTCCCAGTTTTGTTTTTCTTCATAACAATCATTTCTTCACAGTGCATAAAACGTATATAAGTTCAAGGTAGAAACTTGGAAATTAGTGAAAAGCACAACGGGGAGATAACCCATAGTTCTACCCCTTAAAACAAATCTAACATTTTAGGATATATTATTCCATGCTTTTTCCCCCTTGGCTATATATATATATATATAACAAATAAGGAGATATATGTATGCTGCTGCTGCTAAGGCACGTCAGTTGGGTCTGACTCTGTGCGACCCCATAGACGGCAGCCCAACAGGCTCCCCTGTCCCTGGGATTCTCCAGGCAAGAACACTGGAGTGGGTTGCCATTTCCTTCTCCAATGCACGAAAGTGAAAAGTAAAAGTGAAGTCGCTTAGTCGCGTCCGACTCCTAGCAACCCCATGGACTGCAGCCTACCAGGCTCCTCCATCCATGGGATTTTCCAGGCAAGAGTACTGGAGTGGGGTGCCATCGCCTTCTCCAGCATATCTCCATATTTGTTTCTCCTCACAAAAATGTGTCATTTAATGATATTGTTTTGGAGCCTGCTTGCTCAGCAATATTTATGTTAAAGATATTTTTCCATTAGTGTGTGCTCAGTCGATTCAGTCGTGTCCAACTCTTTCTGACCCTATGGATTATAGCCCTCCAGGCGCCTCAGTCCATGGGACCCTCCAGTCAAGAATACTGGAGTGGGTTGCCGTGCCCTCCTCCAGGGGATCTTCCCAACCCAGGGACTGAACCTGCGTTTCCTTCATTGCAGGTGGATTCTTTACTGCTAAGCCACTATTCTGGAGAAGGCAATGGCACCCTACTCCAGTATTCTTGCCTGGAAAATCCCATGGACAGAGGAGCCTGGTAGGCTACAGTCCATGGGGTCGCTAAGAGTCAGACACAAGTGAGCGACTTCCCTTTCACTTTTCCCTTTCATGCATTGGAGAAGGAAATGGCAACCCACTCCAGTGTTCTTGGCTGGAGAATCCCAGGGACGGGGGAGCCTGGTGGGCTGCTGTCTATGGGGTCGCACAGAGTCGGACACGACTGAAGCGACTTAGCAGCAGCAGCAAGCCACTATTCTGTGTGTGTGTGTGTGTGTGTGTCTGTGTGTGTGTGCTCGGTTGTGCCTGACTCTGTGACTCCATGGACTGTAGCCTGCCAGGCTCTTCTGTCCTGTCCTTGGAATTTCCAAGGCAAGAAGAATACTTTGTCAGGTAGATTCTTTACCACTGCACCACCTGGGAATCCCTGGTATTCTCTGTGTACCAGAATGTATTTAACTTTCTCCTGCTGTTAAGCATTTATATTGCTTCCAGATCATCCCTCATATATAATGCTGCAGGTAACATTATTGACTTAAAGTTTGCATAGAGCCTTAATGACTTCTTTTGGGTAAATATGGAAAGTGAAATGGCTTGACCTGTAATTTTTAAGACTGGTACATGTTACCAAGTTGCCTTCTGGAAAAAAATTGAACCTGTTTCCACTTCCCCCACATATACTTGTGCCCACTTCCCCATACCCTTGCCCCTTACCCTGACTATTGACAGATATTTTTTTAAATCTTGACCACTGTGTATGGTTGAAAAAAGATGTCATGTGGTTTTAATCTAAAAGCCAATTAGCACCTCCTAATACTTCACAGTGGAAACAGTGTCAGACTTTATTTTTCTGGGCTCCAAAATCACTGCAGATGGTGACTGCAGCCATGAAATTAAAAGACGCTTACTCCTTGGAAAGAAAGTTATGACCAACCTAGATTGCATACTCAAAAGCAGAGACATTACTTTGCCAACAAAGGTTCGTCTAGTCAAGGCTATGGTTTTTCCTGTGGTCATGTATGGATGTGAGAGTTGGACTGTGAAGAAGGCTGAGCACTGAAGAATTGATGCTTTTGAACTGTGGTGTTGGAGAAGACTCTTGAGAGTCCCTTGGATTGCAAGGAGATCCAACCAGTCCATTCTGAAGGAGATCAGCCCTGGGATTTCTTTGGAGGGAATGATGCTGGGGCTGAAACCCCAGTACTTTGGGCACCTCATGCGAAGAGATGACTCATTGGAAAAGACTCTGATGCTGGGAGGGATTGGGGGCAGGAGGAGAAGGGGACGACAGAGAATGAGATGGCTGGATGGCATCACTGACTCGATGGACATAAGTCTGAGTGAACTCTGGGAGTTGGTGATGGACAGGGAGGCCTGGCGTGCTGCGATTCATGGGGTCGCAAAGAGTTGGACATGACTGAGCGACTGAACTGAACTGAACACCTCACAGATCTCCCAGAACCACCAGGAACTTAGCCTGGAGTGGATGCTTCTTCCTCCCCACTTTGCTGAGGCCTTCAGAGGTCCTCACCCTCAGGAGGGTAGCGGTGACAGCACCCAGGTCCCAGATTCCCCCTGGGCAGGTCCCGAGCAGGGCATCTAAAGAGTCCCAGTCCTGATCATCTCAAAGAAAAACGATGCTCCAGCCATGCACCTGGGCCGCAGGCCTGCGAGTCACAGGCACAGTGAAGCACAGCTCTGAATGGGAACGTAACCGAGGCTGTGGGCTCGGGCCCGGGGCTGGCTCCTTTGTTTCCCAGCAGAGACTTCAGTTCGGCTGCCAAGAGGGGTCTTGGGGCTCAGTCTCATCAGCCACATGTGTGTGCAGCATGTAACCATCTGCTAAGCCCTTTGACATATTGATAACTGTGTCATTTAATCCTCAAGACAACCCCTCAAGGAAGATACAAAAAGTATCCCCATTTACAAATGAAAACATCAAGGTTCAGGGACTTCCCTGGGGGTCCAGAATCTACCCTCCAGTGCAGGGCACTCAGGTTCAATCTCTGGTCAGGGAACTAGGATCCCACATGCCACGGAGCAACTAAGCCCATGTGTGGCAACTCAGACCCAATGCAGCTGAAAATAATTACATAGTTTTCTTTAAAAAAAAAAAAAGAAAATATTAAGGTTCAGAAGGATTGAGCAATTTTTCTGGGGTCAAAAGGAGAACTAGGATTTAAATTTAAACTTTAAAATACTAAACATTTCCAGTGTGACCTATAACATATCTGGCCCCTGACATTTCTCAGCCCAGCATCACTGCCCTCATTCTTACGTGTTTGTCTTTCAGGACCCAGGAACTCTTTCTCAAAGGTCTGGCTGGGAAAGCAGGGTGCCTGAGCCGTCGCTGGCAACCCCCTCCCCTGCCAGCTCGGCTTGCACCCCAGCCACATCAGGCCTGCTGCCAGGAAAAGGGAGAGAGACCTCCATAACCATCAGGGCTGTGAGAGGATGAATTAGATAAAGTCCATTAGGCGAACCTTGACATCCTTTGACTTACAAAGCAATATTATTAATAATGTTTGAAATGAGATTATCTCAGAAACATTAAGTGCTCATGGAACAAGTGGTATCAAACCCACAGCAGAGTCTTCTTCCTAAGCAATAGCTTTAGCCCAAGGCTCCTCTTAATTTGTAGTAAATACAGTAAGCTATTTAGCTGTGTTAAGAGAGCTCTCCTCTCTTTGAGCCAGGAGAGCTCATAAACATATCTATTCTTGAAACTTGCTTGATCTAAGATGAATATAAATGACAGCTCAAGGTGCCTGCATGCATGTATACATTTATTCATTCATTCATTTGGTGTTTATTGAGCCCCTGCCACATGCCAGTCCCTAATCAGCCATGAGGGATTCAGAAATGATCAGGTACAGCCCTTGTACCAAAGGCTGCCTCCCCAACATTCTTGTGCAGTTAAATGTATCTGTAATCAAATAACTCCATAACCCCAAGAGCAGTGCTAATAGAAGATACACAGCACCTGCTGCAGGCCTGGAACTCAGGGAACACTTCACAGAGGAGCTTTGCACGTGGAGTGGGGTGAGGGTGAGAGTGGGGGTGGACACCCACTCTATAGCTCCCCCAAAGTTCCAGGATGTGGCCTGAGGGAGCTGGAAATGGAAGCAGGGGAGGGACCTGATCAGATGGGTTTTAGGGAACTCAGTCTGACGGTAGAGTGGAAAGGGGACTGGGAGGGGAAGAACTGGGGCCAGGAGCCCAGCAATGCAGGGCCCAGGTGAGAGACATGGGTGGCAGTGGCCAGGCTGGTATCAGCAGTGCCCAAACCCAGCTCCCCGTGGGGAGCCTTGTGGTTACATTTAACCATGTACCTGAGGAGTTCTGAGTCCTTTGGTCTGGACAGAATCTGGGGACCTGGGTGGGACCAAAACTCTCCAGGTGATGCTGGTGGCACCTTGGGAACTACTGGCTGGGGTGTCCTCCAGCTTGGAGATTCTAGACCAGTTAACATGCAGGCTTTGTGAGCTATAAAATGCCGTGCAAACATGAGCAATACATTTCTCAGGATTTTCTGTGTAAAAGTAATTTTACCAAATACCACCATTTCACTTCTCTTGGTGTGAAATCAGGGGCAGGTTTGATTTTCAGTCTCTGGCGCTGTATCTGTTTCTCTGGTCCTCCAGCCTCTAACAGTCCAGGCAAAAAAAGAATTCTTCTCCAGCCAAGGGATACAAAAAGGGAACCACTTTGACAGTGAATAATCCTCTCTCTTTCCCACCACCAACTCACCTGTTTGTGTATTTGGGAAATTCAAATGATATACCTCTGCTTTTAAACAAGACTATTATTATACTCTCAGACTGCTCTTGTTAACCATTCAGAGTCCATTTACCTCCTCCCGGGGGACTTCCTTGGCCTAAGCCTCACAGGGAAAGCCTGCTCTGGCCAAGACCCGCTCTTCCACTGACCCTATTACTGTCATGTACCTGCCAAAGCTCATAAGCTCTCTAATGGGCTGAGTCCAGATAAACTTGATGTGGTATATGAGGTCCTTTCTCTTCCCAGTGGCATGTATTTGAATGGGTAAATTTAAACTTCTGAACCTCAATTCCACCATCTCTAGAATGGGGGAAATAAGACCTGTATCCCAGGGATCATATAAGAATGGAATGAAGTGATGCACGTCATGTGTAGGAATACGGAATTACAGAGTTGCAGCTTTTGGGAAGAGAGATGTCACAGTAAATGAAAAGGCTCAGCAAGTCTGCAGACAAAGCAGTCTGGCTCTGCCAGTGCTTTCCCAGCAAGGCCCGACCCTTCAGCCTGACAGCATGGTCTCCTTGTAGACACTTATGTTACCAAAACACCCTCTATGAGCCCAAAGATGGCTCTGGTAAGTCATCAGATCAGTTTAAAAGAAGTGAAAACTTCCAGTTACTTCATCTCAAAAATCTTCCAAGGCATTCCTGGGAGAGGAGATCAGATTCTTCTCTCTCCTCTTCTTCTACTACCCTCTTTTTTTTCTTTCTCCTCCTTTTTCTCATTTTAAAACATTATTAAGTCCTGAGTTTGACCAGCCAGCTGGGAGGAAGTTTGCCTTGAGTTGTCTCTTACAAAAGAAGGACAGAGAGTATCCTAGACGAGACCTGCATGGACTAAAAATTTTATATTTGCAGAGTGATTTAAATTTACAAAGTGCTGTCACATTATCTTAGTCGATCCACATAGCTGCCATAGGAGGAAGGTAAAGTCATTCAGTAACAAAGGTGTATTACTACCCTTGTTCTGCAAGATGACAACATGGGCTTGAAAACAACTGAGAGCCCTGTCTAGAGTCACACAACTGATAAATGGCACATACTGGGTTTAAACCCAAGGTATCTGCCAGCAGAATTCACCAATGTGGCTTGAACCGAAGACTCGTATTTTAGGTGATGGGAAATAGTGGTGAAGAGGAAGACTGGAGCTACATTCTAGAGGGCTGGACAGGCAAGTTGTGTTTATGTAGTGGGCAATGGTGAGTCTCAGAATTCTTCAGAGGAGAGAAGAGACCTGACCAAGGAATGCTTTAGGAAAGTGAATGTAGCAGCACACAAAAATTGATGGAAAGAAGAGATTGGTAGGAAAGGGACAAACTATTTGATTTCTTTCTTTAAAAAAAACAATTGAAGTATAGTTGATTTGGGCTTTCCTGGTGGACAGTAAAGAATCTGCCTGCAATGGGGGAGACCTGGGTTCAATCCCTGGGTCAGGAAGATCCCCTGGAGAAGGGAATGGCTACCCACTCCAGTATTCTTGCCTGGAGAATTCCATGGACAGAGGAGCCTGTAGAGCTACAGTCCCATGGGGTTGCAGAGGGTCGGACACGACCGAGCGACTAACACACACACACATTGTTGATTTATAATGTGTTAATTTCTGCTGTACAGCAAAATGACTCAGTTATACATTGATGTATATATATTCTTTTTCCATTATGGTTTATCACAGGATGTTGAATACAGTTCCCTGTACTATATAGCAGGGAACTACTCTCGTTGTTTATCCATCCTATATATGAGTTTGCATTTGCTAATCCTTCTCCCTGTCCTCCCTCTCCATTGGCTACCACAAGTCTGTTCTCCAAGTCTGTGAGCCTGTTTATGTTTTGTAGATATGTTAATTTGTGTCATATTTTAGATTCCACTTATAAGTGATATCATATGGTATTTGTCTTTCTCTTTCTGACTTGACTTAGTGTGATAATCTCTAGGTCTATCCATGTTGCTGCAAATGGGGACAAACTATTTGAAATGTGACCCTCAACTCAGATTGTGGTAGTTGACATAGAAAGAAAGAGACAGATTAAATACAAGAGACAGTTAAAGGGTATCAGAAATAATGCCAAGGCTCCAAGCCTTGGAGTGGAATGAGTACCATGAACAGAAGTAGGAAGTATTATTAATAACAGCTTTTTTTTTTTTTTTTTTTTTGAGAAACTGGAATCTACTAGCCACTGCAAAATTAAGAGATTTGGGGGGATTTTTTCATTAAGTCCTCCTAATGGCCCTGTCACATAGTTAAAATCATCATCCCCATTTTAGAGATGGAAAAACTGAAGTCATTATGAAGCCCAAGATTACAAAGCTAATAAGCTGGGGGCCAGTTTTTCAACCCAAGTTTAGCTCACAGTCTCTAGAATCCACATTCTTAACCCAGCGCTGAACAGCACTTTCCACCCACCTGCAGATATAAACTGGGACACAAGGACAGTCGGTTTGGTGAGCAGGCACACCTGGCCTTTGTAGCTGCTGTCACCACTAAGAGAGCAGGTTTACCCTTCTGCTGATCAGACTGTCACCCCTCAAGGAGATTGGGTTTTCTGTTTAAGATGATTATTATAGAAAAGGTCTAGGCAGGGTGGGTGGGAGGTGGAGAAGGCAACTCTAGTTCAGATCCTGGACAGACTTGGGAAGGTATTGGCCTTTGGAACGTTATAGAATAAGGAGAGGATGCAACTAGAGATTATCATACTAAGTGAGATAAGTCAGAAAGAGAAAGAGTGATATCATATCACCATATGATATCATTTGTATGCGGAATTTAAAATATGACACGATCCTATCTACAAAACAGAACTCGTAGACTTAGCGAACAAATTTGTGGTTGCCAAGGGCTGAGGGGAGGGAGAGGGATGGACTGGGAGTTTGGGGTTGGAAGATGCAAACTATTACATTTAGAATGCATAGACAACCAGGTCTTACTGTACAGCACAGGCAACTATATTCAACATCCTGTGGTAAACCATAATGGAAAAGAATATAAAAAGAGAATTTATAAATGTGTATAACTGAGTCACTTTGCTGTACAGCAGACCTGGGCACACATTACAAATCAACTATATTTCAACTGAAAAAAAAGAATAAGGAGAGAGATCAGTGGAAGAAACTTGTAGGATAGAGGAGGAAAATACTCAAAAGCCCAGAACATTCTGATAAGTAAAGGACTTTGTATGGGCAGCCAGGCAGGGAGAAAAGTGCAAAAACCAAAAAGAGATGAATTTATTTCCACCAGTTGTTTTGTCTGGGTTTCTCCAGCAATATTTCTTTTTAGGCTGTTGCACTCAAAGTCTAACAGCTGCTATAGCTTCCCTAATCCCCAGCTCAGAATTATCCATCCTAGATATCTTGGTCCCAGACAGAGGATTTGGTCTTAAACTCAGATAATATAAACATCCAAAAGACAGGAAAGACCCGAGGAACTTAACATCATGGAACTCTCATATTGGAAGAAGCCCTTAGACCAGGCAAGAGAGGCCCTGGTGCTGGGTTTCCTCGGCCATGCCATCTCCGATGAGCAGACAAGTCTGTGGGGGTCCAAAGGAGGGGTCTGTGCCTTCTCTTTTAAATCATTCCTATGCCCTTTCCAAACAGCCGTGAGGTGCTTCTGGGACCTGTTCAGGCCTCTTCTCCCTTGTCTGTTCTTCCACAGGTATGCATCCTTCTGTGCAGGTGACCAAGAGGCAGTTCTTCAGGGACAGTGAATGGAGCCTGGACTTTCAGCCTGGAGAGTCCACACTCCATGTACATGAGGCCCCTCATGGGTACAGAGCAGGTCTGCAGTAGAAAGAGGAGGGGACTGGGCTGCAGACTGGCTACTGGGCCAGCTCTCTGCAGGCTGCCTCATTTCAGTGTGAAGTTCCAAGTAGTCTTGGCAGTCTCCAATTGAGCCTGGATGTCCAGGTGTTACAAAGTATATTTATCAAGGCAGGAGGATAGAAATTTTTATTTCACAGGTGCTAGCCTGATTTTTTGGAGAAGGCAATGGCACCTCACTCCAGTACTGTTGCCTGGAAAATCCCATGGACAGAGGAGCCTGGTGGGCTGCAGTCCATGGAGTCACTCAGAGTCAGACACGACTGAGCAACTTCACTTTCACTTTTCCCTTTCATGCACTGGAGAAGGAAATGGCAACCCACTCCAGTGTTCTTGGCTGGAGAATCCCAGGGACGGGGCAGCCTTGTGGGCTGCCATCTATGGAGTCGCACAGAGTTGGACACGACTGAAGCGACTTAACAGCAGTAGCAGCAGCAGCCTGATTTTTAATTTTGAGATATTTATACATGTAGTCTGTGACCTCCACTTGTCATCTTGCCCTGGGCCCCACAAATGTTGGAGGAACTAGGATAAAAACCGTAAAAGTCATCTATTTCAACCACCAAGCTTGGGTTCCCATCAAATGCTTGAACACCTCCAGCCATGACTGGTATTGGTCTCTCTGCCTCCCAAGTCACTAGACTGCTCTGTTTCAGCAGCTTCTCACTTCCCAAAAGTGCCCCTGGGTGAAAATTCCATCAAAAGCCCATCTTCCTGTTCCAGAAATAACATTTAGTAGTCCTAAATAAAGGCTTACTCTGCTGAGCAGTAATGTGCTGAGATTAATGAGCTTTGGGGCCTCATAGATCAGGGTCCAAACCCTAATTCTGCCAGTTAGGAAATGTGTGGCTTTGGGCAAGTTCCCTGACCTTCAGTTTCCTCATTTGTAAGGTGGAAATAATAATTCCCACTTCACAGGATTGTAATGGATAATGAATATCTATGATCAACATTCAGTTCAGTTCAGTCACTCAGTTGTGTCTGACTCTTTGCGACCCCATGAACCACAACACGCCAGGCCTCCCTGTCCATCACCAACTCCCAGAGTCCACCCAAACCCATGTCCATTGTGTCGGTGTTGCCATCCAACCATCTCATCCTCTGTCATCCCCTTCTCCTCCTGCCCTCGATCTTTCCCAGCATCAGGGTCTTTTCAAATGAGTCAGCTCTTCACATCAGGTGGGCAAATGATTGGAGTTTCAGCTTCAACATCAGTCCTTCCAATGAACACCTAGGTCTGATGTCCTTTAGAATTGACTGGTTGGATCTCCTTGCAGTCCAAGGGATTCTCAAGAGTCTTCTCCAATACCACGGTTCAAAAGCATCAGTTCTTCGGTGCTCAGCTTTCTTTATAGTCAAACTCTCACATCCATACATGACCACTGGAAAAACCATAGCCTTGACTAGACGGACCTTTGTTGACAAAGTAATGTCTCTGCTTTTTAATATGCTGTCTAGGTTGGTCATAACTTTCCTTCCAAGGAGTAAGCGTCTTTTAATTTCATGGCTGCAGTCACCATCTGCAGTGATTTTGGAGCCCAGAAAAATAAAGTCAGTCACTGTTTCCACTGTTTCCCCATCTATTTGCCATGAAGTGATGAGACCGGATGCCATGATCTTAGTTTTCTGAATGTTGAGCTTTAAGCCAACTTTTTCCCTCTCCTCTTTCACTTTCATCAAGAGGCTCTTTAGTTCTTCACTTTCTGCCATAAGGATGATGTCATCTGCATATCTGAGGTTATTGATATTTCTCCCAGCAATCTTGATTCCAGCTTGTGCTTCCTCCACCCCAGCGTTTCTCATGATGTACTCTGCATATAAGTTAAATAAGCAGGGTGACAATAGACAGCCTCGATGTACTCCTTTTCCTATTGGGAACCAGTCTGTTGTTCCATGTCCAGTTCTAACTGTTGCTTCCTGACCTGCATACAGGTTTCTCAAGAGGCGGATCAGGTGGTCTGGTATTCCCATCTCTTTCAGAATTTTCCACAGTTTATTGTGATCCACACAGTCAAAGGCTTTGGCATAGTCAGTAGGTGTCAGATTCAAAAAATCATCTCCAAGACTGTCAAGGAGCTTATCGCCTATTTTCTCTTAGGAGTTTTTGTGGTTTTAGGTCTTACATTTGTCTTTAATTCATTTTGAATTAACATTTGCATATGGTATAAGATAGTGGTCCAGTTTCTTTTCTCTTTTTGCATGTGTTCGTCCAGTTTTCCCAACACTGTGGGAATCAGGCATCTTCCCTCCTTTAATTCCCTAGTGGGCCACAACAAGGACAAGGCCCCGAAGTGATAGGCTGAATAGGAGATAACACTACTACCGCTGTGCTAGGCAGATGCAGAAGACAACTGAGAGTGTGAGAGCTAGGACAGCTGGTGTCCTAGGTGGGACTTGGCCCGCAGTGCCCCCCTGCTACCTTAACAGATGCTGGCTGTGGCCACGGTGAATGAAACTGACAGCCCTGGGGCCAGCGTCCCCCTCCAGCTATCCTCCAAGGACCAGGCTCTTTTCACCCACAGAAGGGGCTTTAAAGGCGACTTCATTCATCCAAATAATGCCCATATTCAAGAGTGAGAATGAACAGCAGTCAGCAGCCTGGGGCCAACAATAGCCACCTAGAGTGTGGTGAGGCTCTGCCGTCTGCCTGATGCCCAGTGTGGTATTTAAGCAGCAGCACCTCCAACTCCTGTGGCTGGGCTGTTGTTTCCTTCCAGGGGAACTTTGCTTTTGTTCATTTTGCTTTTCCTTTTAATTTACAATCACAGGAAAGCACTCAGTTCCATCAAAGTCAGTTCTGAAAACTTTGAGCCTAAGAGAGTTAAAAAATGATATCTGACCTAGTCTCTGACCTACCCACCAGGATCCCTTGAGATTTAATAAGACGCCATCTAGAGTTGAGGTTTTCACTGTCTCCTAATAACATTAAACCAGCAGTGCACAGAATCTCTTCATGAGCAAGTACACGTTCCTATGCCTTATACTCTCTTCCCAGACATACTTTTTCCATGTCCATGAGACAAGCCCATACATCACTATGTCAATGGACGATGAGACTTCTGATTTGTAGTGTATCTTACAGACTCCTGGAATTTTAGAAAGTATAAATGGCTTTAAAATAAGGTATTAATTATGCTATAGTTAATAAATTGGTTATAGAGATTATGTGACATATGTAGACTTGTAAGTCATTGGGGCATAAAGAGAATGGACCGTGTTCACAGCCAACCAAGTGAACAATGGTTGAAGACACTGGGCTTGTTGAGTTTGCCTGGGAGAAGATGTTGTAGAAAGCATGAGAGGACAGGCTATGATAGTTTTTTGTCAATATCTGAAGACCTGTCTCTTAAAGACCTGTTTTTGTGCTGCATTTTTTCCATTAATCAATGTGACTCCACACTTTCTTTTTCATAATATCCCCCTCCCCACTGCCTCCATCTCTTTCAAGTGCCACTTCCTTCATGAAACCTTGCTGAGATAGAGCCAGTTGTCTCCTCCATCAGACTGCCAGAATTTACCACACTATATTCTTTTTAAAAAAATTCTTATTATCTCTTTGTCTTGTTCACTAGAGTGTGGGGTCCTTGAGGGCAGGAGCTGGGTCAGTTCAGTTCAGTCGCTCAGTTGTGTCTGACTCTTTGTGACCCCATGAACCGCAGCACGCCAAGCCTCCCTGTCCATCACCAACTCCCGGAGTTTACCCAAACTCATGTCCACTGAGTCAGTGATGCCATCTAACCATCTCATCCTCTGTCGTCCCCTTGTCCTCCTGCCTTCAATCTTTCCCAACATCACGGTCTTTTCAAATGAGTCAGCTCTTCGCATCAGGTGGGCAAAGGATTGGAGTTTCAGCTTCAACATCAGTCCCTCCAATGAACACCCAGGACTGATCTCCTTTAGGATGGACTGGTTGGATCTCCTTGCAGTCCAAGGGACTCTCAAGAGTCTTCTCCAACACCACAGTAGGGGCCGGGTCACACTTTCCTATTTCAGCACTTATCATAGAATAGATCTTTCATGAATGTCACAGAATGAATAAGTGAAAAATAATTTTTTGATAGGAGTTTTTTAATATAAGAGCTCTGTGAAATGATGGGGCCATCATCAACTCCATTTCATTGATGAGGTAGCCAAGGCTCAGAAAGAAGAGGTGACTCACCTAAGGCCACACCACTAGTAAGTGGGGTTACAGACAACTTCTCTGGTCTTCCAGGTTGAATGCCACCTTCTTACCTATGAGAAAAAGTATAATAATAACAAGCAAGCTGCTATGTACTGGTGCTAATTATGTCCCTCCTCACTGGGACTGGGCCTTCAGTTAAGATGGCAAGACTGAATAATGTGCTGGTAGAAACTGAACAGATTGGTGGTTGCCAGAGGCATGGGTTACAGGGTGGGAGAAAAGGGGGAAGTAGTTAAAAGGTACAAACTTCCAGTTACAAAGTAAATAAGCTGTGGAGATGAATATGTAGCACAGGTGACTACAGTTAATCCTGTGTTGCAAAAGACAATCCTCAGAATGGGAGAAAATAATAGCAAAAGAAACAATTGACAAAAGATTAATTTCCAAAATATACAAGCAGCTCATACAACTCAATACCAGAAAAACAAACAACCCAATCAAAAAGTGGGAAAAAGACCTAAACAGACATTTCTCCAAAGAACACATACATATCAGATGGCTAATAAATACGTGAAAAGATGCTCAACATCGCTCATTATTTGAGAAATGCAAATCAAAACTACAATGAGAAATCACCTCACACTGGTCAGATGGCCATCATCAAAAAATCTACAAACAATAAATGCTGGAGAGGGTGTGGAGAAAAGGGAACCCTCTTGTTGGTGGGAATGTAAATTGATACAGCCACTATGGAAGACAATATGGAGAATACTTAAAAAACTAGGAATAAAACTACCATATGACCCAGCAATCCCACTACTAGGCATATACCGTGAGAAAATGATAATTGAAAAAGACACACATACCCCATTGCATTGGGGTTCCTTGCAGCGCTATTTGCAAAAGCTAGGACATGGAAGCAACCTAGATATCCATCGACAGATGAGTGGATAAAGAAACTGTGGTATATATATACAACGGAATTCTACTCAGCCATCACAACAAATGCATTTGAGTCAGTTCTAGTGAGGTGGATGAACCTAGAACCTATTATACAGAGTGAAGTCAGAAAGAGAAAAACGAATATTGTATATTAACACGTATATATGGAATTTGAAAGCAGTACTGATGAACCTGTTTGCAGGGCAGCAGTGGAAACACATGGGGATTCCCTGGTGGCTCAGACAGTAAAGAATCCACCTGCAATGCAGGAGACCTGGTTTTTATCCCTAGGTTGGGAAGATCCCCTGGAGAAGGGCATGGCAACCCACTCCAGTATTCCTGCCTGGAGAAAACCCACAGACAGAGGAGCCTGGTGGGCTACAGTTCATAGGGTCTCAAAGAGTCGGACATGACTGAGTGACTAAGCACAATGGAGACACAGATATAGAGAAAAGACTTATGGACACAGGGTCAGGGGGAGGAAGGAGAGGGTGGGATGTATGGAGAGAGTGGCATGGAAGCATATACATTACCATATATAAAATAGATAGTGGGAATTTGCTGTGTGACTCAGGGAACTCAACGTAGGGCTCTATAACAACCTAGAGGGCCGGGGTGGGAAGGTGGGAGGGAGCTTAAAGAGGGAGAGGACATATGTATACTTATGGCTGATTCATGTTGATGTTTGGCAGAAATGAACACAATATTGTAGAGCGATTATCCTTCAATTAAAAATAAATAAATTTAATTATAGAAAAATGGTATATTCCAAAGTTGCTAAGAGAGAGTGGATCTTAAAAGTTCTCATCACAAGAAAAAAAATTATAACCATGTGTAGTATCGGATGTGACCTACGCTTCTTGTGGTGATCATTTCACAATGTGTACAAACATGGAATCATTATGTTGTACACCTGAAACCAATACATCAGTTTTAACTTTGAAAAAAGGAATGGATAATGTTGATCATACCAGACAACCTGACCTGCCTCTTGAGAAACCTGTATGCAGGTCAGGAAGCAACAGTTAGAACTGGACATGGAACAACAGACTGGTTCCAAATAGGAAAAGGAGTACGTCAAGGCTGTATATTGTCACCCTGCTTATTTAACTTCTATGCAGGGTACATCATGAGAAACTCTGGGCTGGAAGAAGCACAAGCTGGAATCAAGATTGCCAGGAGAAATATCAATCACCTCAGATATGCAGATGACACCACCCTTATGGCAGAAAGTGAAGAGGAACTAAAAAGCTTCTTGATGAAAGTGAAAGAGGAGAGTGAAAAAGTTGGCTTAAAGCTCAACATTCAGAAAACAAAGATCATGGCATCTGGTCCCATCACTTCATGGGAAATAGATGGGGAAACCATGGAAACAGTGGCTGACTTTATTTTTCTGGGCTCCAAAATCACTGCAGATGGTGACTGCAGCCGTGAAATTAAAAGATGCTTACTCCTTGGAAGGAAAGTTATGACCAACCTAGAAAGAATATTAAAAAGCAGAGACTTTACTTTGCCAACAAAGGTCCATCTAGTCAAGGCTATGGTTTTTCCAGTGGTCATGTATGGATGTGAGAGTTGGACTATAAAGAAAGCTGAGCACCAAAGAATTGATGCTTTTGAACTGTGGTGTTGGAGAAGACTCTTGAGAATCCCTTGGACTGCAAGGAGATCCAACCAGTCCATCCTAAAGGACATCAGTCCTGGGTGTTCATTGGAGGGACTGATGTTGAAGCTGAAACTCCAATACTTTGAGCACCTGATGCGAAGAGGTGACTCATTGGAAAAGACCCTGATGCTGGGAAAGATCGAGGGCAGGAGGAGAAGGGGACGACAGAGGATGAGATGGTTGGATGGCATCACCGACTCAATGGACATGGGTTTGGGTGGACTCTGGGAGTTGGTGATGGACAGGGAGGCCTGGCGTGCTGCGATTCATGGGGTCGCAAAGAGTTGGACACGACTGAGCAACTGAACTGAACTGAACTGAAGCAAAGACAACAAAGCCAAAACTAAACACATGAGATGAAATTTGACCAAAAATAGACAAGTTGGGTGAAATCAGACCAAAAAATAGACAACTGGGATGCAATCAGACCGAAAAGACATGTGGGATGAAATCAGACCAAAAAATAGACACGTGGGACGAAATCAGATGAAAAACTTCTGCACAGCAAAGAAAACCACTAACAAAATGAAAAGACAACTATCTGAGTGAGAGAAAATATTATGAAATCATTTATCAGAAAAGGAGCTAATATCCAAAATATAGAAAGAATTGTACAACTCAGTAGCAAAACAACAATCTGATTAAAAGATGGGCAGAAGATCTGAATAGACATTATTACAAGAGTACTTACAGATGGCCAACAAATACATGGAAGTATGCTCAGCATCATTAATCATCAGGGAAATGCAAATCTAAACCACAAGGAGATACCACCTCATACCTGTTAGAATGGCTATCATCACATTACAAGAAATAACAAATCCCGGTGAGGATAGAGAAAGGGAACCCTTGTAACCTGTTGGTGGGAATGTAAATTGATACAGCCACTATGAAAAATAAATAGTAGGGTGGTTCTTCAACAAATTAAAATAGGACTACCGCATGATCCAGCAATTCTAACTTCTGGGTATTTATCCCCAAAAGAAACTGCTACTGCTAAGTCACTTCAGTCGTGTCCGACTCTGTGCTACCCCATAGATGGCAGCCCACCAGGCTCCCCTGTCCCTGGGATTCTCCAGGCAAGAACACTGGAGTGGGTTGCCATTTCCTTCTCCAATGCATGAAAGTGAAACGTGAAAGTGAAGTCGCTCAGTCATTTCCGACTCTTAGCAACCCCATGGACTGCGGCCTACCAGGCTCCTCCGTCCATGGGATTTTCCAGGCAAGAGTACTGGAGTGGGTTGTCATTGCCTTCTCCGAAACACCTACTTAAAAAGCTATATGCACTCCTATGTTCATTACAACATTTTTTTCAATAGCCAAGAAAGGGAAATATGTCTATCAGTGGATGAATGGACAATAAATTATGATTGATAAGTAGATTTATAGATGGATAGAGAGATTATTCATCCATAAAAAAGAATGAAATCTTGCCATTTGCCACAACATGGATGAGCCTTAAGGACATTGTGCTGTGCTAAGTTGCTTCAGTTGTGTCTGACTCTTTGCGACCCCATGGACTGTAGCCTGCCAGGTTCCTCTGTGCATGGGATTCCTCTGTGCAACTGGAGTGGGTTACCATTTCCTTCTCCAGGGGATCTTCCCGATCCAGGGATTGAGCCCAGGTCTCCCACATTGCAGGTGGATTCTTTACCAGCTGAGCCACAAAGGAAGCCCCAAACAAACAAAACCAGGCTCAAATTGGTGGTTGCCAGAGGTTGGGGGCAGGGAGAAATGGGTAAACTGTTTTTGTTTTTTATTTAAATAAATTGAACAATTTATCATTTAAAATTCTACAAAAAATTGATAATTAAATAAACAGTAATTCTTTGCTTTTATGAAGGGCTTGCCTGGTGCTTTCATATGTGTGACTTTGATGTAACAAATAGGAGTACCCACAATGTACACATACCTTTCTAGATGCTGTGGGAAATACAAGATAAATAAGACAGTTTCCTTATTTACTTGGACAGCCATCAAAAGAATTTAGGTCTGAAAAGAAATTCAGACAGATACTACATGAAGTGGACTCCAAGTAACAAGGAAATGCTGAAGAGAAACATTTACACAACAGTGTTAACTGTACAAGTAGGAAGGGCTTTACTATAAGGAAATGGGAAATGGGAATTTCAAAGAGGCTAAGTGACTTACCTAAAGTTTCACTAAACCAGGAATCTAACCTGGGCCCTCTAGCTCAGGCCTGGTTACATGCTCCCCACGTAACCATGGACACCATCCTGCAACCCTGAAGAGAAGCTTGCACATGATAAACCATTGGTGAGGTGGCAAAAAGGGGTCATGGGAGAGGATTATCAGAGTGACCGGAGTTACTGAAAAACCCAAGAATTAATCTAAAGAGGATTTATAGAACAAAGGGGAGTTTATAAAAAATGTATTATAGAACAGAATTACAGAAAGTTATAAAAATAAAGGGGAAAAGTATCTGTAATCCTTAACACCACTTCCACTCCCAATCCAGAACTCAATAGTCCATTTCTTTGTTCTTGCACATTCAACTTTTTGCCGGGTTGTTATCATATTTTACATGAATTGATGTCCAAGTTTGTCCACTTAAACGTTTTTCCATAATAGGATAAAGTCTTCATAATTATAACAATAATTTTGCAATGTGTCATTGTTATTCACTCACTCAGTTGTGTCCGAGTTTTTGTGACCCCCATGGACTGTAGCACATCAGGCTTCCCTGTCCTTCACCATCTCCCGGAGCTTGCTCAAACTCATGTCCATTGACCTGATGATGCCATCCAACCATCTCATCCTCTTTTGCCCCCTTCTCCTCCTGCCCTCAATCTTTCCCAGCATCAGGGTCTTTTCCAGTGCATTGGCTTTTCACCTCAGGTGGCCAAAGTATTGGTGCTTCAGCTTCAGCATCAGTCCTTCCGATGAATATTCAAAGTTGATTTCCTTTAAGAGTGACTGGTTTGATCTCCTTGCTGTCCAAGGGACTCAAGAGTTTTTTCTAGCACCACAGTTCCAGAGCATCAATTCTTCAGCGCTCAGCCTTTTTTTTTTTTAATCTTTTAATTAATTTATTTTTAATTGAAGGATAATTGCTTTAGAGAATTTTGTTGTTTTCTGTCAAACATTAACATGAATCAGCCATAGGCTCAGCCTTCTTTATGGTCCAACTCTAACATCTGTACATGACTACTGGAAAAACCATAGCTTTGACTAGACAGACCTTTGTCAGCAAAGTGATGTCTCTGCTTTTTAATATGCTGTCTAGGTTGGTCATAGCTTTTCTTCAAGGGAGCAAGCGTCTTTTAATTCATGGCTGCAGTCACCATCTGCAGTGATTTTGGAGCCCCCAAGAATAAAGTCTGTCACCGTTTCCATTGTTTCCCCATCTGTTTGCCCTGAAGATAGAACTGGATGCCATGATCTTAGTTTTTTGAATGTTGAATTTCAAGCCAGCTTTTTCACTCTCCTCTTCCACGTTCATCTTTAGTTTCTTTTCGCTTTCTGCCATAAGGGTGGTGTCATCTGCATATCTGAGACTGTTATATTTCTCCTGGCAATCTTAATTCCAGTTTTAGCTTCATCCAGCCTGGAATTTCTCATGATGTACTCTGTATATGGGCTTCCCTGGTGGCTCCGACGGTAAAGAATCTGCCTGCAATGCAAGAGATGAAGGTTTAATCCCTGGGTTGGGAAGATCCCCTGGAGAAGGGAATGGCCACCCACTCCAGTATCCTTGCCTGGAGAATTCTATGGATAAAGGAGCCTGGTGAGCTACAGTCCATGGGGTCGTGAAGAGTCGGACACTACTGAGTGATTATGACTCACTCTGTATGTAAGTGAAATGAGCGGGGTGACAATATACAGCTTTGACCTACTCCTTTCCCAATTTAGATCCAGTCTGTTGTTCCATGTCCGGTTCTAACTGGTGCTTCTTGACCTGCATACAGGTTTTGCAGGAAGCAGGTAAGGTGATCTGGTATTCCCATCTCTTTATGAATTTTCCACACTTTGTTGTGATCCACACAGTTAAAGTTTTTAGCGTAGTCTATGGAGTAGATGTTTTTCTGGAATTCTCTTTTTCTATGATCCAGCGGATGTTGACAATTTGATCTCTGGTTCATCTGCCTTTTCTTAATCCTGTTTGAACATCTGGAAGTTTTTAGTTCATGTATTGTTGAAGCCTAGCTTGAAGAATTCTGAGCATTACCTTGCTAGCATGTGAATGAGCCCAATTGGTAGTTTGAACATTCTTTGACATTGCCTTTCTTAGGGATTGGAAAGAAAACTGACCTTTCCCAATCCTGAGGCCACAACTGCGTTTTCTAAATTTGCTGGCATATGGAGTGCAGCACTTTAACAGCATCATCTTTTAGGATTTCAGTTCAGTTCAGTTGCTCAGTCGTGTCCAACTCTTTGTGACCCCATGAACTGCAGCACTCTAGACCTCCCTGTCCATCACCAACTACTGGAGTCCACCCAAACCCATGTTCATTGAGTCAGTGATGCCATCCAACCATCTCATCCTCTGCCGTCCCCTTCTCCTGTCTTTAATCTTTCCCAGCATCAGGAATTTTTCAAATGAGTCACCTCTTCCCATCAGGTAGCCAAAGTATTGGAGCTTCAGCCGCAACATCAGTCCTTCCAATGAACACCCAGGACTGATCTCCTTTAGAATGGACTGGTTGGATCTCCTTGCAGTCCAAGGGACTCTCAAGAGTCTTCTCCAACACCACAGTTCAAAAGCATCAATTGTTTGGCACTCAGCTTTCTTTATAATCCAACTCTCACATCCATACATGACTACTGGAAAAACCATAGCCTGGACATGGAACAACAGACTGGTTCAAATAGGAAAAGGAGTACATCAAGGCTGTATATTGTCACCCTGCTTATTTAACTTCTATGCAGAGTACATCATGAGAAACGCTGGACTGGAAGAAACACAAACTGGAATCAAGATTGCTGGGAGAAATATCAGTCACCTCAGATATGCAGATGACACCACCCTTATGGAAGAAAGTGAAGAGGAACTAAAAAGCCTCTTGATGAAAGTGAAAGAGGAGAGTGAAGAAGTTGGCTTAAAGCTCAACATTCAGAAAACGAAGATCATGGCATCCGGTCCCATCACTTCATGGGAAATAGATGGGGAAACAGTGGAAACAGTGTCAGACTTTATTTTTTGGGGCTCCAAAATCACTGCAGATGGTGACTGCAGCCATGAAATTAAAAGACGCTTACTCCTTGGAAGAGAAGTTATGACCAACCTAGATAACATATTGAAAAACAGAGACATTACTTTGCCAACAAAGGTTCATCTAGTCAAGGCTATGGTTTTTCCAGTGGTCATGTATGGATGTGAGAATTGGACTGTGAAGAAGGCTGAGCACTGAAGAATTGATGCCTTTGAACTGTGGTGTTGGAGAAGACTCTTGAGAGTCCCTTGGACTGCAAGGAGATCCAACCAGTCCATTCTGAAGGAGATCAGCCCTGGGATTTCTTTGGAAGGAATGATGCTAAAGCTGAAACTCCAGTACTTTGGCCACCTCATGTGAAGAGTTGACTCATTGGAAAAGACTCTGATGCTGGGAGGGATTGGGGACAGGAGGAGAAGGGGACGACAGAGGATGAGATGGCTGGATGGCATCGCTGACTCGATGGACGTGAGTCTGGGTGAACTCCGGGAGTTGGTGATGGACAGGGAGGCCTGGCATGCTGGGATTCATGGGGTTGCAAAGAGTTGGACACGACTGAGCAACTGAACTGAACTGAACTGACTAGAGGGACCTTTGTTGGCAAAGTAATGTCTCTGCTTTTTAATATGCTGTCTAGGTTGGTCATAACTTTCCTTCCAAGGAGTAAGCGTCTTTTAATTTCATGGCTGCAATCACCATCTGCAGTGATTTTGGAGCCCAGAAAAATAAAGTCAGCCACTGTTTCCCCATCTATTTGCCATGAAGTGATGGGACCAGATGTCATGATCTTCGTTTTCTGAATGTTGAGCTTTAAGCCAACTTTTTCACTCTCCTCTTTCACTTTCATCAAGAGGCTCTTTAGTTCTTCATTTTAGGATTTGAAATAGCTCAATTGGAATTCCATCACCTCCACTAACTTTGCTTGTAGTAATGCTTCCTAAGGCCACTTTACTTCACACTCCAGGATGCCTGGCTCTAGGTGAGTGACCACACCATCATGGTTATCCAATGTGTCATTGAGTCCCTGTACTATGAATAAAATGATGATTCCTGTATCATTAGCAGTTTACTTATTTCCATTTTTTCTGTTATAAATAACACTATGGTGAATATTTCTCTGATTCCAGTGTTGCCTTATTCTGTTTCATTTCCTTCTGAGTATATTACCAGAAATAGGAATGTTGCATTAAACAAATGAACATTTTCAGATGTTAATTTCATACATACAATCTTTAATATAAATGGAATGTTACTCTACCTCATTCTCTTTAACAACTTCATAGTATTCTGTGGAAGAACTGTAATTCATGTAACATGTAATTCAGCTTGGGGTACAGACAAGTTCATAGCTCTTATTTCTCTAATTAATTAATCAACCCCCCTCAAATATTCCTATTAGCAAAAAGTTCATTTTCACCCTCTTGAGACCTCTTTACCCTCTCCCTCTAAATGTTAGGGATCTTATTCAGCCCAGAGGAAGCTACTACTGTTTCCAGGTACAACATTGAGAAACAAACGTAGAAATTCCAGCCAGTCTGCTTGCATTTGGTTGGTGCTACGTAGTGTGCCAGGTTTTCCCTAGTAGCTCAGCTGGTAAGGAATCTGCCTGCAGTGTGGGAGATCTGGGTTTGACCCCTGGGTTGGGAAGATCCCCTGGAGAAGGGAATGGCTACCCACTCCAGTATTCTGGCCTGGAGAATTCCATGGACTGTATTGTCCATGGGGTCGCAAAGAGTCAGACACGGCTGATTGACGTTCACTTTCCTTTTCACGTCGTGTGCTATTGAATGCAAGCTCTGGCACTGTCTGACGGACGTATTCATCCACTGCTTCGGATGTAATTCACTTAACATTTCCTCTACTGATTGGTATTTATCAAATATTTGCAATCACAAATAATACTACAAAGAATATACTTGTATCTGTGCATATGTGTATTTCTGGTAGGAAAACTTATCATTGTGGATGTCTTCTCTGCCATCTGTTATGGGGCCATGGGTTCTTGGTGTTCACCATGAATCTGCCCTCAACAGCTTCTTCTCATACGGAAGCTTCAGTTGGAGACACAATTTTCTGATTTTTAGGGCTGCTATAAATGTGTTTATTGTTTCTTATGATTTCAACAGGATGTTGTTGGGGATAGGAAAGATAAATACAGATTTTGATAAGCCATTTAAAACTAGAAACCTTTGCTACATAAATTCCTAAAATAAATATTGCCAAATATTTTCCCAAAGAGTTTTACAAATTTTCACCTAGAAACGAAGAGTATTAAACCCCAACCTGATCAACACTAGGTATTAATATAATAATTTCCTATAATTTAGTAGAAAGAAGAAATATGTCTCAGTTTCCATTCCTTTGACTATTAGTGAGGTTGGATAGTTCTACATATATTTATTAATTCATTTCATCCTTGGTAAATCATCCATTTCTGTGTTTTGCTCATTTACCTATTTGGTCTTAATATATTCCTTTATCATCTAAATAAGTTCTCCTATTTATTGCAGGTAATTCCCCAATCTATTATTTACCTTTTAATTAATTTTTGTCCTGGGTTCATGTACACATAGAATTTTAATTTTGAATGTAGTTAGGTTTTTCTTTTGTGCCTGTAACTTGGGCGACCCACTTCACCAGTTTGGGGTACAAATAAGTTCATAATTCTTATTTCTCCAATGAATTTTTCAACTCCTCAAAGGTTCCTATTACCAAAAAGTTCAGTATCTCCCTCTTGAGACCTCTTTACCCTCTCCCTCCAAACCTTAAGGATCTTCTTCAGCCCAGAGGAAGTTGTTCTTGTTTCCAGGTACAAAGCTGATAAAGAAACTTAGAAATTCTGGTCAGTCTGTGTTTGGTTGGTCTCCAGGATGTGCTACTGAATGCTAGCTTTGGCTCTGTCACATTTGTCTGCTGCTGTCGCAAAATCTTCTCTGCTGACATGGTCTCTGAACAGCCCTGATCCTAGGTTAAATATCTCCTGGTGCTCACACAGCCATTGCTCCCCAAAGCCCCATGCTATGCCAGCCTGGTGCTCTGTGATGATCTAGAGAGGTAGGATAGAAGTGGGGAGGGAGGCTCACGATGAAGGGGATATATATAATTATGACTGATTTGCATTATTGGACGGCAGAAACCAACACAACATTTTAAAGCAATTTTCCTCCAATTAAAAATTTTTTAAAAAAGAAAGAGAGAGAGAGACTTCTGGGAGCTCAGCTCAGAGCTTGGTGATGACCTAGATGGGTGAGATGGGAGTGGGATGGGAGGGAGGGCCAAAAGGGTGGGGATTTATGTATACATATAACTGATTCACTTTGTTGTACAGCAGAAAGCAACACAACATTGTAAAGCAATTATACTCCAAAATAATAATCAAAATGCTGAAATTAAAAGAGAAGCATCTGACTCAAGTCACGTGACAGGCCAGAACCAGCCATCACCTTCACAGGTACCCTCTGCTCCCCTGGAGTTCTTTACTTCCAGCAGATCTTGGTCAGGGCCACTCCCCAGGATTCCCTAAGTTTGGATCTTAGGAAGGAATGGAAGTCTTGGTCTCTGCCCTCTCAGAAGGATCTTGGGATCCTTATACAATTTCATACATTACTTTTTCAGCTCTGTGCATACCAAATGGCCTCAAGAAGAGAAGTACAGTTTTCATCAAGCCACAAAAGCTTTGGATGACTTTTCCTGGAGGTCAGTGGGTGCCTGCTCTTACTGGTCAGGTTGCAGATACTAAAAGTCACTCTACCTATCTTTTAAATTATTTTTTCCTAGTTTTTATTTTTGCTTCATTTCATTTCAGCTATGTTAAGAGTAAGTATATTTGACACGGGGGATTAGGTGCTTACAAGTCTTTGGAAGATCTAAGGGGCAGGCTCTAGGCTGAGCCCCTACAAATGATCCCTGAAACAATAGCACTGTATCAGGAAGCTGAGGGATCACAAAGCTAAGACTGTGGCTACTGGCCATAGGAACACATGGCCTCAGCTGTAATCTAGAGGTCAGGAAGCTGCCACCATAATGACTGGCTCCAGAGCCACACAGATCCTGCCTACTTAGTCGCTAAGTCTTGTCCTACTGTTTTGAGGCCCCATGGACTGTAGCTTGTCAGGCTCCTCTGTCCTTGGGATTTCCCAGACAGGAATACTGGAGTGGGTTGCCTTGCTCTCCTCCAGGGGATTGTCCTGACCCAGGTGAACTTGCATGTCCCACATTGGCAGGCAGATTCTTTACCACCGAGCCACGTGAGAGGGGATGCATCTGATTGGCCCCACTTAAATCATGACCAGAACCCTGGCTGCAAAGGGAATCTGGAAAATGTCACTTTTAGAGTTCTAGCTTCTGCAATGCAGTAAGACAGGCAAGAGGAGGAAGGACTAGATATTACACTCCAACCCACCATACCAGTTATTTATAATTACATGACAAAAAGAGGCTACACAGGTGATTCCCCTGCTAGGAAAGAAAGTGTGGCACAGTGACTGTCCCTATCTATAGACATAGAAACATCTGGAATAAATTTGAAAAGCCCACATAACCCAGCAATACTTACACATCTAAACTTAATGCCCTTCCCCTTAGATCTTTAAATGTCCTATCAGAAGAGATGATTCTTGACTGGAATATTAGATGTGCATGGCTCGGGGAGGAGGGAAGTATTCCGAGAGGAAAGAAGCGACTATGACCATAGTTGAGGCCCTGTCCCATGCCAGCCATGAATTTTGCCACTGGACGAGGGGGCAAAGCCAGTCCAGTGAAGCCAGCACCAGTCAATTCAAACCCAGAGAGCCCTATTCAGATGTGGGGCTCCCAATTTGATGATGAATTTGATACATTGGAGCTCATTCTGAAGACAGGGACAAGGAAAATAAAGAGATTCAAAGCCATGTACCTGGGGAAAGGTAAAAGGAAATGAGAACATTTAGCCTGGAAAAAAGAAAACCAGGGCAGATGCTCTGTCTTTTGTTCATTCAATCACTAAGTGTTTACTGAGTCCTTTTTGTCCCAGGCATTCTGCTAAGCAGGTGCCATTCCTGCCAGAACTGGGCTTGCAGTTTAGTAACAGAGATGGGCCCACTGCAAAACAATGATAAATTATGGATTATAAATTATGCAAGTGCTACAAAGGAGGGATCCATAAGGTACAGAATGAGGAAGTGTGAAGCCTGCCTAGAGGAGTTATGGAATGCCAGAAGGGGCCGGAGTTCTTCTCAAGCTGATTCCTAAAGGAGTAATAAAAAAATTGCCAAATAGATACAGGTGGGAAGAAGGTGGCCTAGGATGAAGGAACAGTGTATATAAGGATGAAGAGATAGGAGAGAGGACGGCTTAACTAGGGAAAGACATGCATTTCAGTATTAGTGGAGCAAAAGTGCAAAGAGAATGCCAAAGACTAAAACTGGACTAGAACGTAGGGGCTGTGGCAGAGATTCCTCTGCGCTATACAACCTGGTCCTGCTCTTTCCCGGGCACTCAGCCCTTCACGTCTCCCAGCTTCCCTTGCACTTAGGTGTCGCCTGAGTCTGGCCAATGGCATGGGAGTAGAAGTGACGTGCACTCCTGGAGGTCTGACCCACAAAACCCTTCCTCTCATGATCCTCCACGCATCCTCTGTCTGATGGCTGGAGGCAAAGAGGCCCAAAATGGGAGGATCCTGGGTCCCCCACGTGCAAGGCTCCCTGCCCGATACCCAGGCCCCAGGTCTGGGGACTTCTCTTTTATGCCAGCTAACTGAGCATTGATATATGGCACGCTATCTGTCTTGAGATGTTGAGAAGACTGTGTTTCAGAGAGAGGGATCCATCATAAATGACCCTTGAAGGCAAACCAGCTTGAACAGGTGAGAGTTACACAGAGGCAGCTTTCCACTCATCTCTTCCTTTATTATTTGTTACCCAAGTGTCATCTTTCTACCTCTCCCCCATTCCCCCTCCTTCTCCAGAAAATTTAAGAAAACAAGGAAGCAGGCCATGCGGGGATCAGCATGTCCACACAATATGCTACTTCTCTTCCTCTCCTTGCCACTCTCAGCAACGCTTTGGTTGTTTTTCATCTGGGAGTCCCTCACCTTCTGGTTGGATCTGCCCTTTTTGTATTAGCCTCCAATGAGCAGTGGGATAGAGAAATCACATTTGCCTTTAGTGGCCTAGTTCTCCAATCTCCCATCCCTGCCAAGACTTCTGCAGGAACAGGTTTGATTGGCAGGTCGGGAATAATTAGAGGGGTGTAGTCTGCCAGGAGGAAAACACTGAACTGGATATGGAGCCTGGCCAGTCCTATAGCATCAAGCAAGACAGCAAGTGAGTTATCTCCCTTTTCCTCTTTTTCTTCCTCGCTTTCTCAGAGGGGACCATTCTTGGGTCCATGACCCACAGGCTTTGTTTGTTCCTTAGGATCTGCCAGCCTTGTCTCTCCATGGCAATACAGGGGACATGGTATGCTCGAAGTCCATTTCCCAGTACCTGAGCTCACCAATCTAGAATCACCTAGGGCATTTGGGGGAGGGAGAGTCTTCACCATTGCAGGTCAGTCCAATTTGGGCTTTGACCCTCCCTGTCTGCCTGTCTCTCTCGCAGGTAGTGTGATGCGCGGGTTTGTGTATGGCGGTTCTCCATAGGGTTGGCGTTGGTTTGAGCATGTGTGTGCACACACGCACATTCATACCACATGTCTCCCAAGGCCAAATAATTCTGAGACAGTTTAGTCTGAATCCAAATTAAGGAAAAGTTTTCCCTAACAGAGCATCACCCATAAAGGTTTCCCTGTCCACAGAACAGAACTCAGTAGACGGTATTACGCAGGGCAGCTTTGATTTGGAGTGGGATGTCCTCCCCTGAGGGCTCTCTGCATAGAGAAAGGAGTAGCAGCCCCTGCACCCACCCTCTCAAGGGGCCTGTGTCCCAGATCCTCCCGGTTCCACCACCTGGACAGTGGAGTTGAAAAGGGAATAGCCCAGCTCTTCCTGCTGTTGGTGAGAAGAAACTGAGAGACTTCAGGCTTCAGTTGCTTTGCCTCTTTGCTCATTGACAGATGACACGGTTCAGTGCCCTTTCCAGGTGGGAAAGCTCGGGGGAAGAAGTTCACATCTCTCTCCTCATCATAGTCCAGCCACAGCAATCTTCTCCACCTTGGCTTCTGGTTATAAGGCCCTGAGCCACTCTGTAAGAAGCTATGGCCCAGGAGCCAGCAGTGGTCATGAGAAAGTGGTTATGAGAAAGTCTACACTCATGTGCCAATCACCAGAGCTCTGCCCAGGAGTTAAAGACAGACTCGTAAGCCAGAACCCTAAGGGAGACTTCTAGGGGGCAAGTTACATGGATGTGTTCGCAGTGAGAAAATTTGATTTGTGCCCTTTCTATATGTGACACAGACTTCCTTAGTAACTCAGATGGTAAAGAATCTGCCTGCAATGCAGGAGACCTGGGTTTGATCCCTGGGCCAGAAAGATCCACTGAAGAAGGAATGGCTACTCACTCCAGTATTCTTGTCTAGAGAATTCCATGGACAGAGAAGCCTAGTGGGTAGGTACCCATGGGGTTACAAAGAGTGAGACAAGACTGAGCAACTAACAGTTTCACTATATGTTACACAGTAATAAAAAGTTAAAAAGTAGTCTTACAATATGGAAGCGAGCTAAGTGTCCATCTACTGATAAAGAGATAAAGATATGTATGTATATATATATATATCATATATCTATACACACAAGTGTGTGTGTTGGAATACTACTCAGCTGAAAAAAATAGTTTACTGCTTGTAACAACATGGATGGATTTGGAGGGTTTTATGCTAATGGCACCCCACTCCAGTACTCTTGCCTGGAAAATCCCATGGATGGAGGAGCCTGGTAGGCTGTAGTCCATGGGGTCGCTAAGAGTCGGACACAACTGAGCGACTTCCCTTTCACTTTTCCCTTTCATGCATTGGAGAAGGAAATGGCAACCCACTCCAGTGTTCTTGCCTGGAGAATCCCAAGGATGGGGAAGCCTGGTGGGCTTCTGTCTATGGGGTCGCACAGAGTTGGACACGACTGAAGTGACTTAGCAGCAGCAGCAGCAGCATGCTAAGTGAAATAAGTCATATAGAGAAAGAAAAATACTGCATGATGTCACTTATATGTGGAATCTAAAAAATAAGACAAACTAGTGATTTTAACAGAAAAAGAAACAGATTCACAAATATAGACAGCAAACTAATGATTACCAGTGGAGAGAGGGCAGAAGGGAGGGGCAAGATAGGGGTAGGGGATTAAGAGGTACAAACCACTGTGTATAAAATAAATAAGCTACAAGAGTATATAATACAACACAGGGAATATAGCCAATATTTTATAATAATTGTGATTGGAATATTAAATGTTAGAAATTGTGAATCACTATTGTACACCTGAAACATATAATATTGCACATCAACTATACTTCAATAAAAGTATATATAATCTTACAAGTCATTAAAAATTTATGATAAATCAAGTTAATTAAAACAGTGGGGCATATGAATAATTGTAGGTAAGTAGAATTGAATAGGGAATTTAGAAATAGATCCACACATAAATAGATCTGAAATTAATATGTACTAAAGACGATAATTTAGTCTAAGACAATTCGGCTTACCTGGCAGAACTGGCTTTCTATCTAAGGAAAAAAAAACTAAAATTGAAACCCTAAGAGCACAAAAACAGATCCCTGCAAGATGAATAATTAAATTTTTAAAGTGAAACATTTCTTACATAACCCTGTGTGCAAAACTTCCTAAGCCAAGTAGGGAACAAAAAGTGATGAAAGATTTAGCTCCCTGAAAGTTTAAAACTTTTACACTGTAAAGGAGTTCATACTGGGGAAAACATTTACAGTAGTTTTGACACTGCAAGTGTTAATATGCCTAACTGGTAATATTCAAAGAGATTGATAAGAAAAGCACAAAGTAATGAGTAGGAAAAGTGTATAAAATTAAGGAGTGGTCATTCAAATAAGAGGAGATTTTTTTAAAAACATCACCATGGCCCCCCAGGGTCAGAGACCCAGATGCAGGCTTGGCCATAGCCTGGAGCTCATGTTGGCTGGTCCCAGAGGGACTACTTACTAGGAATATTTTGGGGAATTGTTTATCATTCATACTTCCTACCAAATCCCTATCTTCTCTGTCTTTCTACTTAGGAAGTTCATAAACACTAATCTCTATATCTCTTTCCAACTTGACCTAAATTGGCATCCTCCCACCTCTGAGAGTTACTGGTGAAACTGAAATTCTCTCAGTCATGTCTGACTGTATGTGACCCCATGGACTTACAGCCCATGGAATTCTCCAGGCCAGAATACTGGAGTGGGTAGGCTTTCCCTTCTCCAGAGGATCTTCCCAACCCAGGGATCAAACTCAGGTCTCCCACATTGTAGGCAGAATCTTTACCAGCTGAGCCACAGGGAAAGCCCAAGAGTTACTGGTTCGGTTCAGTTCAGTCACTCAGTTGTGTCCGACTCTTTGCGACCCCATGGACTGCAGCACGCCAGACCTCCCTGTCCATCACTAACTCCCAGAGTTTATCCAAACCCATGTCTATTGAGTCACTGATGCCATCCAACCATCTCATCCTCTGTCGTCCCCTTCTCCTCCTGCCCTCAATCTTTCCCAGCATCAGGGTCTTTTCAAATGAGTCAGATCTTCACATCAGGTGGCCAAAGTATTGGAGTTTCAGCTTCAACATCAGTCCTTCCAATGAACACTCAGGACTAATCTCCTTTAGGATGGACTGGTTGGATCTCCTTGCAGTCCAAGGGACTCTCAAAAGTCTTCTCCTCCAATTATCTTTCTTTGGACAAATCATCCTCCTTTATGATGATAACCTGTGAAAAAAAAAAATGGAAAAGTTGCCCTGTGGGCTCAGTCTCCTCAAGGTGTCTTATTTAAACTCAATCCAATATGCAAAACCTATGTGGAAAGGAATGTAAACCTTTATTGAAGTGTTTGGGAAATCCCAAGGGAATAAATTTCATTCATAATATATAAAATACTCAAAACTCCTCTTTACCTTGAGAGTCCCTTGGACTTCAAGGAGGTCAAACCAGTCAATCCTAAAGGAAATCAATCCTGAGTTTTCATTGGAAGGACTGATGGAGAAGCTGAATCTCCAATACTTTGACCACCTGATGTAAAGAACTGACTCATTAAAAAAGGCTGATGATACTGGGAAAGATTGAAGGCAGGAGGAGAAGGGAATGACAGAGGACAAGATGGTTGGAGGGCATCACTGACTCAATGGACATGAGTTTGAGCAAGCTCCAGAAGATGGTGAAGAATAGGGAAGCCTGGCATGCTGCAGTCCATGGGGTCGCAAAGAGTGAGACACAACTGAGCGACTGAACAACAACCTCTTTCCCATTTCCACCTCTCCCAGTGTCTCATGCACATGGCAGCCACCTCGTCTCCTCCTCTTTGCAGTCTCTCCAGAATGCTTTTCAAGTACCTTTCATGCCAGCTCTTGAATTTCTCCTCTTCTCCTTTCATTGTCTAAGTATATTCAGGTCAGGTCATATCTATTCAAATAGAATGGTGTCTCCCGATTTACCTTTTACTCTCCAGTCCAGATGAGCTGGTAGACACAGATTAGCAGAAAGCAGAAGAGGGGGAAAGCTATAAATAGTGTATGTTTCCCTATTATGCAATATGTTTTCCTATTGCACACACACACACGAATGTAAAGTTGCTCTTTTGTAACCTGTTTTCTGAGAGAGCATGGCTTATCTGTATCCAGTCTGTTCTAGAGCTTTCCCTGATGAGTAATCTGGCCACAAGCAGTTTTCAACCCCTTCAGCCCTCAGGGACCAGTGGATGAAATGGGAAACGATCTCCATCTCCACTTCTTGTGGGGAGCTGGAAGCCCCAGGGTTTCTTGGGGAAGCCTGCCTACCCCATCCACAGGGTGCAAAGTGATAAAGATTCAGCTGGAAGAGCCATCCCAGGCCACTCTCACGGCCAGAGAAATCAGTGCATATAACACAGATAGAAATACAACTCATCAAGATACAAACCCTGTTTCCTTGGTTTTGCTCCCTCTGCCCAAGATGATATTGACAAATCATGTAGGTCAATTTTTAGAAAAGTTTAACGGAACGCCACAAAGACACCCAAAGAATTACTTGAGAATTAGCAAACCCAGAATATGAAATAGGAGCCATATATATTGTGGCATGCAGTTGACTTGAGTGTGTGTGAGTGTGTGTGAACTATTAAGAATAGGAGGCATATTTGGATGTAAATTTCCCATTCTGCTCACTAAGCCCACAGGATTCTACCAGGCACTCTCCCATGGTTTCCATGAAGTGTTGCCCCACCTGCCAAAGGCCTGCTGCCGCCATTGCTGTATTACCTGCAAATGGCCTTTAAATAAATAAATATATATATATGGTTTCTTTTTTTTTTTTTGGTTGTTCTGGATCTTTGTTGCTGCCTCTGGGCTTTCTATAGTTACAGTGAAAAGGGGCTACTCTTTAGTTGCGGTGCACAGGCTTCTCATTGCAGTAGCCTCTCTTGCTGCGGAGCACAGGCTCTAGGCACACAGGATTCAGCAGTAAAGGCTCAGGGGCTCTAGAGCGGGGATCAGTAGCTGTGGCACATGGTCTTTGGTCTTCGGTTGCTCTGCAGCATATGGGATCATCCCAGACCAGGGATCGAACCTGTGTCCCCTACATTGGCAGGTAGATTCTTAACCCCTGGGCCACCAGGGAAGTCCTCCTCAGGGCTCTTTTGCCCATTTTAGAATGTTCTCATTGAAGTGATTAAGTATCCTGAATAAATCCTGGTGCAATTGTTAAGCCCCCCAAAACCAGAAGTTGCCTCGTCCCATCCTTGCTGTATCCTCACCCTGGCCCAGTCAAACCCAACCGGCAGCATGAATAGGCCAGGTCTCTAGATTTGACCCAGGAGACGGAGCAGCTCCGTAATGCTCCCCAAGCCTCCCTGTGCAATGTAGGTTGATAGATTTCAAATCTCACTGTTACATTTGTTTGTGTCCTGTGAGATTTGCCTTAATTTGGTCTCAACGTCTTTGGTCTCCTTTTATCCCATTACTTCACATCCGTCCCTTGGACAGCTTGAGCAAGCCTCCCCCTTTCTGCTACTCTGAGTTAGATGGCTCTATGGTCCTGAGACCCATCCCTCACAGGTTAGCTCCTTCTGGTCCACCTGTTATCCTAGCGCCTTGCCTCTCCTTATCACCATCTGGCCTGAAACTTTACTTCCTTTCAATGGCCTGCGTTCTCACCTGGATCTCTTCCAGACTGCTGATGTCTTTCCAGCAAGGAGAAACAAACCCCACAGAGGCTTCTGCCTTTCCTAACAAGCATGTTCACAGTCAGCGGGCTGGAGGCCTGCTGCCTAGGGATCTCGGAACACCTCCCAAATGCCAGTAGAGATCAAATACAGATGGAGAGAAATCCCAGTGAACCATATAGACCAATGAGTCTTCCCAACACACAGGCCGTGATGCCCCATCCCTCCTGCGAGTGGTGAGTCAGGAAATAGAACGTGGAGTCCGAAAAGCTGGGGTGACATGGAAATGGGGCCATGGCACAGGGCATGTGTTCCTTGCAGAGCAAGAACTACACTGGGCATGGAAGAATGGTGAGGGCAGGGTGTCCTGGCTCTCCCCAAAATAGCTGTGTGACCTTGGCTGAGCCACTTTGCTTTTCTGAGCTTTATGTTTTCTGTGAAATAAGAGAAGTGAAAAAACTGCCGTGTCTGAACATCAAACAAGATGCACACAGGAAAACTCTGTCAGAAGTAACGAATGTTGTTTTGAAAGGCAGAAAGGGAAAGAGAGTTGAGTCCAAGGTGAACCAAGCCTTTAAAATGCTTGCTGACCTCCACAGTCATCTCTCTGAAGCAGAGAGAACAGGCCCATAATCGGGAATCCTGACCCCAAGAGCCGCAGAGACAAGTGTCATCTGCATAAAACAGCCCACGCTCTGCATGCAAAGCAGCTTCCCCATTAGATCTGCCATCCCACAGTTTAAAATGTGCTGAACACTGGAGTGGAGCTTTATGAAGACACAAGATTCCAATGCCCTTAAATTTTAAGAAGAAATGATTCTGTCATTTTAAGAAGAAAACAAAATATACCCACTTGACCCCAGTGTGGCAACAATACAGTTACCTGAGAACAGATAGGAAGGTCAGATAGAAGTGTGCAGCACGGAGGCCCTCCTTGGGGTGGTGAGAGACCCCTTTCCTTTTTGTTTGGGTTGGACCTCAGATGTAGAATGTTAAGTTAATTATACTCATTAGTATTACTTCTCAGATAGTCCACAATATGATTCATCATTGGTCTGGGCAAGGCCCTTCTTCTCTATTATTTTTTTTTCTCTTTTATTCTTATTCCTGTTTTCATTCTCCTCCTTCCACAGTCAGCCATTCTAACATGTTTAATGCATTTACATTTTGGGGTATGTATTTTGGATTTTGTTTTATTGAGGTAAAATTGACAGATAACAGTGTATTGATTTCAGGTATATCACATAGTAATTTCATATTTGTATACATTGCAAAATGATCACCACAATAAGTCTACTTATCACCTGTGACCAGTGGCCAAAAAATGTTTTTCTTGTGATGAGAACTCTTAAGGTCTACTCTCCTGGAAACTTTCAAGTACAATAGAGTTTTATTATAGTCACCATGCTGTGCATTATTTCTCCACGACTTATTTACTTATTTTATAACTGGAAGTTTGTACCTTTTGACCTTCTTCACCCATTTCTCCCTCCTCCACTCCCTACCTCTGGCAACCACCAACCTGTTCTCTGTATCTATGAACTTGGGTGAGGGGGTTGTTGTTTTTGTTTTGGTATGTGTTCTTTTTTTTAAAGCATAGTTTGGTGATTGTGGGATCTTTTCTTTTTTCAGTTTGATTTGTTTATTTTTGGCTATGCTGGGCCTTCATTGCTGCTCAGGCTCTTCTCTAGTTGGGGTGAGCAGGGGCTGCTCTGGAGTTTCGGTGTGCAGGCTTCTCACTGTGGTGGCTTCTCGTATGGGGCTCAGGCTCTAGGGCCTGAGGGCTTCAGTAGTTTTGGCAGATGGGCTTAGTTGCCCCAGGACATGTGGGTTCTTCCTGGACCAGGTGTCGAACTTGTGTCCCCTGCATTGGCAGGAGGATTCTTAACCCGGTTGCTGGACCTGTGCTTGTATTTTAAATTTATATAAGCAGTGTTATACATCTTTATACGTCTAATTCTGTTTGTGTGTGTGTTTTTTTTTAACCTAGCCCTCTGCTAACATTTATCCCTGTCACTCTGTGTTACTCTGGTCCGATTGGTCCTTGCTCTCAGCAGTTGCATTATCCTCTGAGGTGTATGTCTACCTGACTTTATACTCTCCAGTGATGATCACTGAGCTTGCTTCCAGTTCTCTGCCACCATAAAAAACACAGGGATGAACATCTTCACACGTGGCACCATATGGATATATTGAGAAATTTGGGGGACTACAGACCCAGGAGCAGAGTTGCTGTCTCATGGGGTCTGAACTTAATATGACCAAGTAGTGGTAAGTCTCTCCCTCAACGGCTGTTATAACTACACCCTACCAGCAGTGCCCCTAAATCCCCACCAATTTTTGCTAGTCTACCAGTGTAGAGGGATAGCTCACTATGGTTTCCATTTGCATTTCCTAGATTATGTTGAGTTTGGGCATCTCTTCATTTTCTTGTTAGCCTTTTGATTCTGTTTTATAAACTGCCTGTTTACTATCGTTATTATATTGAGGTTCTCTTTTCCCTTGATGATTTGCTGAGTTTCCCTGTATCTCTCAGAGAGGCCCCTACTCAAACAGCACACACCTCTCTCCTGCTGTGGTACTTCCTCTGGGACAAAGGGACCAATCTGACCACCAAGTCTTCCCACCCTCATCCTGGGAATCAGGGCTTGGTAATGGCCATAAGCACAATCAGAGTAAAAGGAGCCCCTTTGTCTGATTCCCTCCGCCAGCCATGCCAGAGCATTGATGTCTGAGGAGACAGGGAACAAGGGGAAAAAAACTGCTCTTCTTAGGAGCTGCTAACCTGCTGTGTCAATTTCATGAGTTAATAAATGACTGGAGAAGGCTTAATTGCATCAGAAGAAATTGAGATCAGCCGGTGCTTAGGCCCTGCTCAATTAACTTGTGCTCCAAAGGGGGCCAAGCAGGGTGCAGGGGGCAGCTGATCGTTAATTACATGGGCTGGTGCCAGCTGCGGCAGGAGCTTCCTGTCACTGCTGGTCCAGGCGGTGAGGGAGATGACCCGCCTCCGGGTGCTGAAGTCACTGAGGGCAGGGGTCCTTCCGAGAGAGCACAGACCCCTGGCCTTATGGGGACTGGGAAACCCATTTCCAGCACATTCTATCAGGGAGGCTATTTTTTTTTTTTAAGTAGAGTTGCTTTACAATGTTGTGTTAGTTTCTGCTCTTCAGCCAAGTGAATCAACTATACGTGTACATACATCCCTTCCTTTTTGGATTTCCTTCCCACTTAAGTCACCACAGAGCACCGAGTAGAGTTCCCTGTGCTGTATACAGTAGGTTCTCATTAGGTATCTTTTATATCCATGGTAGTGTGTGTGTGTCCATCCTAATCTCCCAATTCATCCCACCCTCCTTTCCCCCTTGGTATCCATACATTTGTTCTCTATGTTTGTGTCTCTTTTTCTGCTTTGTAAATGAGATCAGATCAGGGTGGCTTTTATGTTCCCCCAGCTTTCACTAGAAGAATGGACTTAAGGTTCCCCACCTTGACCTCTATTGGCTCCATCCCACCCAGAGACACTGTGTTACCTTTGGTTCTCCCCGCACTCCCCTCGTCCTCCTTTTGGCCTGTGTGCCCTGAGGACACAGAATCCAGATTCAGCCTTGTTATGGGCAGCAGATGATGCCACAGGCTCCACAAGGTCACCCACCTCCCCTGCTGCCTCCAGCCTGAAATCCTCCCAAAGACCTTCATTCCTGCATCTTTTCCCAAAAGTACCAGATGGCAAGATTCAAACCTGTTAAAGATGCAGATTCTGGGTCCCTCCTCTGGAGATGCTGCTTCAGGAGATCTGGAGTCTCTGCCTTAATGTGTGGCTCAGGTGGATTGTTACTGTCAAGCCAATGTGAGAAATCCAGCTTTAGGGACACCTTAGCTCCTGGTGAGATAAGAGCAGATGTGCTGGGAGGAGAGACAGCAGAGGCCAGGAGGCTCTGCTCCCAGTGCCTCTCCAGTCCCATCTCTATCTTGCTGTGTGTGGTTAAGTAAGTCACTTGTCCTCTCTGAACTTGATTTCTTCTTCTAGAGAAGTAAAGATGTTGGGACAAATTTTTTAGAGTTCTTCCATTTCCACGGACCATTTTTCTATAAAGTAACTGGTTAAGCAAGCATGTTGTATGATTTATGCCCAAAAAGCAACTTTGATTTTTTTTCTTCAAATATCCCTTTACTTTTTATTTTATTTTTATCTTTTTGGTATAACTTTCCATTTATTTAGACATCTTTAAGTCTTTCCGTAAAATTTTAAAGATTTCTAAAAAAAATCCCTATATTGTTGTTCAGTTGCTCAATTGTGTCCAACTCTTTGCAATCCCCACGGACTGCAGTACGCCAGGCTTCCCTGTCTTTCAACATCTCCTGAAGCTTGCTCAAAGTCATGTCCATTGAGTCACTGATGCCATCCAACCATCTCATCCTCTGTCATCTCCTATATAGCTTGTATTTTATGTGTGTGTGCTCTCGGTTGTGTCCGACTCTTTAAGACCCTCATGGACTGTAACTTGCTAGGCTCTTCTGTCCATGGAATTTCCCAGTCAAGAATATTGGAATGGGTTGCCATTTTCTACTCCAGGGGATCATATACACCTAAGACTTAATGCTGCTGCTGCTGCTGCTGCTAAGTCGCTTCAGTCGTGTCCGACTCTGTGCAACCCCATAGACGGCAACCCACCAGGGTACCCCGTCCCTGGGATTCTCCAGCCAAGAACACTGGAGTGGGTTGCCATTTCCTTCTCCAATGCATGAAAGGGAAAAGTGAAAGTGAAGTCGCTCAGTCGTGTCTGACTCTTAGCGACCCCATGGACTGCAGCCTACCAGGCTCCTCCGTCCGTGGGATTTTCCAGGCAAGAGTACTGGAGTGAGGTGCCATTGTCTTCTCTGATAGGACTTAATAATTTTCTCATTATTTTATATGATGTCTTTAAAATTACGTTTTCTGTGTTGCTAGTGAAAAGTGATAGTAAGATGACTTAGAGCGTTTCTTCTTTTTCTGTTCTTGGAATGCTTTGTGTGAGATAGGATGGTTTCTTTATTAAGTGTTTGGTAGGTGTTTCTGGTGAAGCTCTCTGGGCCTACGTGTTTTATTTTTTCCTTCTTTATTTTGAAAGTCAACTTCTGATGATTTGATTTCTTCACATTATAAGATCTTTCAAGTAATTTATTTCTTCTTGAGGAAATACTGGTAGGTTACATTATTCCATAAATGTATTCATTTCATCTGTATTTTTAGATTGGCATAAAGTTGTTTTTAATACCCTTTAGTTTCCTTATGTTTGCAGCGTATGTGGTAATATTCCATTTTCATCTCTCCTAGTCTGTAACTTGTGTTTTGTCTCCCTTTCATGGATCAAAATCTAGGAGGTCTATCACTTTATTTTTTAAAAACTTTCTGTTGGCATATTGTTGATTTACAGTGTTCTGTTAGTTCCTGCCGTACAGCAAAGCGAATCGGTTATTTGTTGTTGTTATTGTTGAGTCACTAAGTCGTGTCCAACTCTTTGCAACGCCTTGGACTACAGCATACCAGACTCCCCTGAGGATAGCGAAGGACAGGGAAGCCTGCAGTTTGCAGAGTTGGACACAATTTTGTGACTGAATAACAACAGCAACATGTCCATTGAGTTGGTGATGCTATCCAACCATCTCATTTTCTGTCGCCCCCTTCTTTTTGCCTTCAGTCTTTCCCAGCATAGGGGCTTTAGATTCTTTTTGCATATAGTTCATTACGGAGTGTTAAGTTGAGTTCCCTATGCTATACAGCATGTTCTTATTAGCTATCTATTTTATATATAGGAGTGTATATATGTCAATCCCAATTTCCAGTTTATCCTCCCCTCCACATCCCCTAGTAACAATAAATTTGTTTTCTACATTTGTGACTCCACTTCTGTTTTGTAATTAAATTCATTTGTATGTACTCTTTTAAAAAAATTATATATATAAAACGACATGGTATAATATTTGTCTTTCTGTGTCTAACTTACTTCACTCTATGACAATCTCTACGTCTATCTATGTTGCTGCAAGTGGCATTATTTTGTTCTTTTCTGTGGCTGAGTAAGGGCTTCCCAGGTTACTTAGTGGTAAAGAATCCGCCTGCCAAGCAGAAGACATGGGTTCAATCAGGAAGATCCCCTGGAGAAGGAAATGGAAACTCACTCCAGTATTCTTGGCTAGGAAACCCCATGGACAGAGGAGCCTGGTGGACTCCACAGAGTCTCACAGAGTCAGACACGACTTAGTGACTAAATAACAACAAGAAATGACTGAATCATATTCCATTATCTATGCACCACATCTTCTCTATCCACTCCTCTGCTGATGGACACTCAGGTTGCTTCCATGGCTTGGCTATTGTGCATAGTGCTGCTGGGAACATAGCAGTGCATGTATCTTTTTGAATTATGTCTTTTCTCTGGGTATATGCCCAAGGGTGGGATTGCTGGGTCATACGGTAGTTCTGTTTTTAGATTTTTAGTACTCTCCATATTAATTTTCCATAATGGCTATATGAATTCACATTCCTACCAACAGTGTAGGAGGGTTCCCATTTCTCCACACCCTCTCCAGCATTTCTCATTTGTAGATTTTTTTGATAATGGCCATTCTAATTTATGTGAGATGATAGTTTTGATTGTAGTTTTGATTTGCATTTCTCTGATAATTAGGATGTTGAACATCTTTCCATGTGATTTTCAGCCTCCTTGAATATCTTCTTTAGAGAAATGTATATTTAGATCTTCTTCCCATTTTTCAAAATTTTATTTATTTTTAATTGGAGGATAATTGCTTTATAATATTTGTGTTGGTTTCTACCATATATAAATACTTTTTGATTGTGTTGTTTTTTTGATACTGAGTTGCATGAGCTGTTTGTATATTTTGGAGATTAATCCCTGTTGGTCAATTCATTTGCAGATGTTTTCTCCTGTTCTGTGGGTTGTCTTTTCATTTTGTTTATGGTTTCCTTTGCTGTGCAAAAGCTTTTAAATTTAATTAGATCCCATTTATTTATTTTTGCTTATTTTCATTACTCTAGGAAGTGGATCAAAAAAGATCTTGCTGTGATTTATGTCAAAGAGCGTTCTGCCTATGTTTCCCTCTAAGAGCTTTATAGCCCCAGCCTTACATTTAGATCTTTAATCTATTTTGAGTTTATTTTGTGTATGGTATTAGAGAGTATCCTAATTTCATTCTTTTATTTGTATTGGCCAGTTTTCCCAGCACCACTTGTTGAAGAGACTGTTTTCTCTCCACTGTATAGTCTTGACTCCTTCGTCATAGATTAGGTGACCATAGGTGCAAGGGTTTATCTCTGAACTTTCTATTCTGTCTCATTGATCTAATTTCTGTTTTTGTGCCAGCATCATACTGTTGATTACTGTAGTTTATAGTATAGCCTGAAATCTGGAAGGCTGATTCCTCCAGCTCCATTTTTCTTTCTTAAGATTATTTTGGGTATTTGGGGTCTTCTATTGTGTTTCCATACAAACTGTAAAATTTTTTGTTCTAATTCTGTGAAAAATGCTATAGGTAATTTGATAGGGATTGTACTGAATCTGTTGATTGCTTTGGTATAGTATAGTCATTTTCACAGTATTAATCCATCCAATCCCAGAACATGGTATATTTCTACATTTGTTTGTGTCATCTTTTATTTCTTTCATCAGTGTCTTAGAGTTTCCAGAGTACAGTCTTTTGTGTCCTCAGGTAGCTCTATTCCTAGGTATTTTATTCTTTCTGATGCCTGGTAAATGGAATTGTCTCTTGAATTTCTCTTTCTGATCTTTCATTTTTCGTGTATAGACATGCAGTAGATTTCTGTGTATTAAGTTTGTAACCTGCAACTTTACCGAATTCATAGATGAGCTCTAGTAGTTTGCTTGTAGCATCTTTAGGATTTTCTATATATAGTATCACATCATCTGCAAACAGTGACAGTTTACTTCTTTTCCAATTTGAATTTATTTTTTTTCTTTTTCTTCTCTGATTACTGTCTCTAGGACTTCCAAAACCATGTTGAATAAAAGTGGTGAGAGTGGATATCCTTGTCTTGTTCCTAATCTTAGAGGAAATGCTTTCAGTTTTTCACCCTTGAGAATGTTAGCTATGGGTTTGTCATATATAGCTTTTACTATGTTGAGTTATGTTCCCTCTGTGCCCACTTTCTGGAGAATTTTTATCATAAATGGGTGTTGAAAGTCAAAACCTTTCTACATATACTGAGATGATTGTATGGTTTTTATTCTTCAGTTTGTTAATGTCATGTATTACTCTAATTGATACATGTATATTGATGAATCCTTGCATCCTTGGGATAAATTCCACTTGATCATGGTGTACGATCAAGTATCCCTTTAGTTTAAAATGTATTCAGTGGGAGAAATCTGCCCCTGCCCCTAGAGTAAAACTTATGCCAGGCCCATTGCTTTTTCATTCCCTCCTAGGTGATAGTCTCATAGTCACTCTAAGTTATAGATACAGTTTCAACTCAGAAATTAGAGTGTCAGTCATGAGTGATAATCAAAATACTCCCCACCCAACAGCATTACTCTTCTCCTATTCTCCAGTTTGGATCTGCTGCAACTGGGGCATTGGGCAAAATCCCTTGCTGTCTACATTCCCCCCACTCTTACCCTCCCTCCCACTATCCTCAAGAGCTGCTGCGAAATAGAGAATTCTTACTGGTTAGAGAGCAGAGAGTAGCTTTAGACTGGTTCCTGCTTTTGTGAATGCTTTCTGGGGCTCTTCTGAGGTTCCCTGATGGTTCCTTAACCCAGGCAAACACATCATCTCTATTCCTGGCCTTTTGGGCAACTCCTTGCTCAGCCCCTGGGGCATCTGGAGGCCTGGCCTCCTCAACTGGGGTCTTCTCACGCCTCCAGGTGGCACTATTGAGCAGGACTCAAGACAACGAGCCCTGCCAGTTCCATGGCCCTCCCGCCTCTTTTGCTGGTTGGAGTGAGAGATTCACGGCTCAGCAACAGCTCTTGCCAAGGAAATCTTCCTCACCAAATCTTCACCAGATTATTGACCCATCTCTCTTTTACAAAGCACTCATGAATCCTGACTCAATGAACATGAATCTGAGCAAACTCCAGGAGACAGTGAAGGACAGGGAAGCCTGGTGTGCTGCAGTCCATGGGGTCACAAAGAGTCTGGCTTGACTTAGCGACTGAACAACAGCATGAATCCTGAAGCAGATTTGCATCCTCATGTATATTTCCCCACACATGGCCAGGGAGGAGGGACCTTTTCCAAATTCACTTTAGTCTTCTGATGTCAACCCATTGGCATCTCAGTCAACACTTAGGTGGGAAGAGTCCCACTCTGACATCCAGCTACATACGACATACATTTTCATATGAGTGAAAACATCTTTTAGAAGAGAAAGCCTGAGTGTCCAGAACATCCAAGGCAGGCACTGAAGACATTGTTAAGGCCTAGATCTAGAAGGAGGTGGAGGCGGGGATGGAGCACCTCTGCAGGTGACCAACTGCCTTCTCAACTTCTCTGGGAGCTCTGTTCCTGAGACCTGCTGAACTCAGATGGGTGCAGTCCTTGAGGCCTGAAAATGTCTGTGCTTTGACCTCCAGCTTCCTGCTGAGCCAGAGATCCTGAGGTTGTCAGCCCTGTCCCTGTGGAAGGTGGCTCAGCACATCCCATTCATGGTTAGGTTCCCTCCCTAGTGAAAACACACACCCAGTGGAGCAGGTTCTCCTCAGGACAGTGAGCAGCAGCCCAGCATCACCATCCGGGGCACCCTTCCTCTGCCCACCGCTCCCAACACCCCATTCCTAGGTTGGGCCCAGATGCTCCTCTAAATAAGGTTGAGTGGATAAAGAATTTTGGCTTGAAGGGATGCCCAATAATTTGCCTACACTGGATTCCTCGGTGGATCTCACTTCCTCCACCTCCATCAGCATGAACTTATCCATCCAAGTGTCTGGTTGGCACGTTGGCCTGAGGAGTCAGGGTATTGGAGTAAGAGAAAGGTGTGAGCAGCTCTGGGCACTGGAAATACAGACAGTTCCAGGAAAGAATGGGGTAAGGGGATGGGAAAGAAGTATATGGGGCCAGAGTGAGAGGGATCGGCTATGCAGCCAAAAGGGACACGTCCACCAGGGGACAGGGCAGCATGCTCCAGCAGGAGCATGAAAGAGGAGCCGGACTTCCTTCCGCCATTGAGCCTCGCTTCCCAGAGCAGGAGGTTGCTCTTGTCCTGATGCCGCGTTGGGCAGAGAGTTCCAGGCAGTGACACTGAGGGAAGGAAACAAGGACAGGATAGGATGTGGCCTTAGAGGTCTGAGCCTAGGTTCTCAGGCTGGGGGGACCTCAGACCAAGGCAGTCATGGAGGTCAGGAAACAAGCCCCTTGGGGGTGTCCACTCCAGAGTCCTGGGGTCACAGCCAGATGCCAGAGTGCACCCATCCGTCCTCTCAGCCTCCCCCACCAGCTCTCACTGACCTTCTTCCCCTCCCTTCTCTGGCAGGAACTGATGCCCTTGGCCATGATGCGCCCCCAGCTGCTGTCTGCTCAGGCACAGCCGGCGTGACTGGGCTGTCACTGATCCAGCTGTTCACGTAAGTGTGAGGCACGGAAGAAGGTACCTGGATCCTGGGTGAAGAGAGGTGCTGGTGGAGAGGGAGCTCCAGAAAGTCCTGGTCACAGAGGGTGGGCCCGGGGCTCTGCAGTTGGCAACAGCCTTTGTTCTCTTTGGCTGTCCTCAGCCCCTGAGTTGGTCCCCACTGAATCCATTCTGTCCAGGCCCTGCGAGGGTACATATGGACCTTCTTCTCAAAGCCTTGGAAATTAATCAGATAAGAGATGCGGCAGAAACTCCATAGCACTGGCCCTTCAGTCCTGACTTCAGTCCTGACTCAGACATTTGCTATTATGACTTTAGGCAAATCATCATGATGCTGTTAAAGTGCTGCACTCAATATGGCAGCAAATTTGGAAAACTCAGCTGTGGCCACAGGACTGGAAAACGTCAGTTTTCATTCCAATCCCAAAGAAGGGCAATACCAAAGAATGTTCAAACTACACACAATTTCACTCATTTCACACAGTGTCATGCTCAAAATCCTTCAAGCTAGGCTCCAATGGTATGTGAACTAAGAACTAGATGTACAAGCTGGATTTAGAAAAGGCAGAGGAACTGGACATCAAATTGACAACATTTGTTGGATCATAGAAAAAGCAAGGGAATTGCAGAAAAACATCTGCTTCATTGACTACACTAAAGCCTTTGTGTGGATCACAACCAACTGTGGAAAATTCTTAAAGAGATGGGAACACCAGACCACCTTACCTGCCTTCTGAGAAACCTGTATGCAGGTCAAGAAGCAACAGTTACAACCAGACAAGGAACAACAGACTGGTTCAAAATTGGTCAAGGAATACGTCAAGGCTGTATATTGTCACCCTGTTTATTTAACTTATACACATAGTACATCATGAGAAATGCCGGGTTAGATAAAGGACAAGCTAGAATCAAGGTTGTCAGGAGAAATATCAATAACCTCAGATATGCAGATGACACCACCCTTATGGCAGAAAGTGAAGAGGAACTAAAGAACCTCTTGATGAAGGTGAAAGAGGAGAATGAAAAAGCTGGCTTAAAATTCAACATTCAAAAGACAAAGATCATGGCATCTGGTCCCATCACTTCATAGCAAATAGGGGAAAAATAGAAACAGTGACAGACTTTATTTTCTTGGGTTCCAAATTGACCTTGGACAGTAACTGCAGCCATGAAATTAAAAGACACTTGCTCCTTATAGGAAAAGCTATGACCAACCTAGACAGCATATTAAACAGCAGAGACATCACTTTGCCAACAAAGGTCCGTATAGTCAAAGCTATGGTTTTTCCAGTAATCATGTTTAGATGTGAGAGTTAGACCATAAAGAAGGCTGAGCACCGAAGAACTGATGCTTTCACACTGTGGTGTTGGAGAAGACTTGAGAGTCCCTTGGAAAGCAAGATCAAACCAGCAAACCTAAAGGAAATTGACCCTGAGTATTCATTGAAAGAGCTGACGCTGAAGCTGAAGCTCCAATACTTCGTCCACCTGATTCAAAGAGCCTACTCATTGGAAAAGACCCTGATGCTGGGTAAGACTGAGGGCAGAAGAAGAGGTGATAGAGGATGAGATGGTTGGATGGCATCACTGACTCCATGGACATGACTCTGAGCGAACTCCAAGAGATAGTGAAGGACAGGGAAGCCTGGTGTGCTGCAGTCCATAGGGTTGCAAAGAGTCAGACACAACTCAGTGACTGAACAACAGATAGAATTGAATCCAGCAAGGAACCAGAACCTGTGCCATCAACATCAGGCATGAGTGAAACTGTAGCTTGCCCTCCATCTCCTATTGTTGACAGTCCTTCAGCTCTACCATCTCCCATCTCCTCTCCCTCCTCCAGTCAGTAATCTTCTTGCCTGTTCCATAAATGCCAGCCCCTGAATGCCAGCTGTTTACTACTGTAGTTTTCAAGCTAGTGTAGTTTAAGATGAAAAATGTTTTGTGTTTGTTTTTACATATTATTTATGTGAAAAGTATTATAAACCTATTGCAGTACACTACTATATCGCCAGTTGTGTTAGTTGAGTACCTAGGCTAACTTTGTGGGACTTAACGAGCAAATTGGACTTAATTATCGTGCTCTCAGAATAGAAGGCATTCATATGTAGGAGAAAAGACTAAGAAAGAAAGTGAAGTCACTCAGTCATGTCCGACTCTTTGAGACTCCATGGACTGTAGCCTACCAGGCTCCTCTGTCCATGGGATGTTCCAGGCAAGAATATTGGAGTGGGTTGCCATTTCAGACTTACAGTAAACTGTAGAATGAAAGCTGTTTAGGTTCAGGGAGTTATTGTGAGTATTTACATCTATTTGCAAAGAGAAAACAAGCCCACCTGAAACCATAAACGCAGAACTGAAATGCTATGCACCACCAGGACCGGAGCCTCCAGGCGGCTGGCCAGGACCACATGCACTCTGCATGTCCCTTCTAGGTTTACGACTGTGAGGCCAGACTTAAGCGGTCACGAAATGTCTGGGTCTCCCTTTTCTGTACAGATAACCATGTTTGAAGGGTATCTTAGAGTTTACAAGGGGCCATTGTATATGTGAATCGTTTTATTCACGGTCATACTAGTAAGCTGCGTTTTTTTGTAATCTCTCTTTTACAAATGAAAAAGAAGGCCAGCTTCCAAGATGGGGTGCCTGCTAAGTGGCACATTTGGGCTTTGAATGGCCCTTCAGCCCCATGGCTCCGCCTATACTGCTGTGCTCCCCTTTACAGGCCACTTCTGCTGTGCAGCCTTCACGGTGCTGAAAGAGGGAGGCCAGGCATGGAGGGCAGAGAAGGAAGGATGCTCTCCCTGTATGGTTTCATAATTCCCTGCTTCCTAAAGCAGCCTGGGCATATCCTGGGGGACCAGGCCAAGACTTTCAGGAGAGTGGACCACTGCTGGCTCCTGCAACCTCAGGTCGCTGGAGTCTCTCTGTCTTTTGAGCCATCTCAGGGGTGAACAGGCCAGTGAAGCAGGAGAAGGAGGAGTGATGTTGTTGTGATGGTGTATAAGTCCTCCCAAGGCTGAGGTTCACCTTCTCACCCCAACTCCCAACAAACGCTCCAATGAACCCTGAAGCATGGCTCACCTCACATTTCAGCAGTCAAGCCAGTTTCCAACAAGGATGCTCTGCCTGCAGATGAGACTCAAGTGACTAGATATACACTGCCCTCTGGTGGTCGATCAGGGTCATTACTGCCAGGCCTGTAAAAGAAGCGCCGTATGGGGAAGGATATATATGTATGTGTTAGTCGCTCAGTTGTGTCGGATTCTGCGACCCTATGGACTGAAGCCCGCCAGGCTCCTCTGTCCATGGGCTTTTCCAGGCACGAATACTAGAGTGGGTTGCCATGCCCTCCTGCAGGGGATCTTCCCCAACCCAGGAATCGAACCCAGGTCTCCTGCATTGCAAGCACATTCTTTACCATCTGAGCCGCCAGGGAAGCCCATATGGGGAAGTGATTACTTTTATTAAATGCCTGCTGTGTGCCAGGCACTATGTATAAAGCTTCAGGATAGGATAGAGTATAACATGCAACTCCTGACCCCAGAGGACTCATAATTAGTGCAGGAGTCACGATGTTCCCACATGAAAGTTGACAAGCATTGCACCAAGATAGGACCTGAAAAGTGGCACATGGAAAGGCGTTACAGCAGAAGTGCAGAAAGAGAGATTGCATCACTATGAGGCAGCTGGGGAAGGCTTCTCAGAGCCCTGAAGGATGGGCAGAATTGAAACAGATGGAGAAGGTGAGAGATTATGGTCTCCCCTACAGAAACGCTTCAGGAGCCCCCATTGTCTCCATAAGCATTAAATCCCATCTCCTTGCCTGCTTCATGCCTACCCCAGCCTTCCTGGATCCTTACAATTGCTGAGAACTGTATGTTACCTCTGTGTTCTTTCACACTCCTTGACTGTGCATTCTACCCTCTGCACTTTGTCTGTTGGACAAGCCCCCACACAGCTTTTAGAACTCTGCTCATGGAACATAACATGTTCTCTGGAAATTTTCCCCAAGTAGGTAGCTGCCCCCTCCCCTGTGTTCTCACAGCCCCTGGTCTGTGCATCTCTGGTTCTTAAGGTTTATTAAGTGTCTTTTCATCACTAGGCAATACGTGTCTTAAGAACTGGGACTATCTGATGTGCAGAGGATTCCTGTGAGAGGGGCAGGGAAGGACAATGGACAGTGAGAAGGGGAAAATAAATCGGTGGTGAGCATGGAGGGAAGTCGGGGAGGGAAAAGCCACTGAAGCTCAGTCTAAATTAAGTCTGCATCCAGATAAATGTGTCCTGAAGGCAGCGCGGTGCCAGAAAGGCTCTGGAGTAAGAGGGGTGCAGGGCATGGTGAAGGGCTGACTGTAGGTGATGTGAAGACAAAACCAATGAAATCCTTTAGGAACCCATTGCACCAGTGCAGGTATGCGGGATACAGTCATAATTGCTGTGAAGAATAGAAGATTGGAAGAAGCCAAATAATTGGAGGATTTGAAAGTCTGGGCAAGGACTTCCCTGGTAGTCCAGTGGTCAAGAATCCAATGCAGGGGACACAGGTTCCATCCCCAGTCCAGGAAGATCCCGCACGCCACGGAGCAGCTAAGCTTGTGTGCCACAACTGCTGAGCTGAAGCTCGTGTGCCTGGAGCCCATGCTGTGCAGTAAGAGAAGCCATGGCAGCAAAAGCCTGTGCACCGCAACAAAGACAAGTCCTCACTCACCGCACCTGGAGGAAGCCCGTGTGCAGCAACGAAGAGTGGTAACATTTATTTTAAACATTAAAAAGAAATGCTTATTTATTTATCAACAAATAAACATTTTAAAAGAAGAAACTCTGGGCACCTAGGGGAATGCGCCACAACCTTGTCAAACTCCAATGTGCAGATAATCACCTGGGGCCTTGTTAAAACACACGTTCTGACTCCTTCGGCTGGTGGAGGGGCCTGAGATGCTACGTATCTAACCAGCTCCCAGGTGCTGCCTGGACTGATCCACAGACCACACTGCGAGCATCTTTGAGTGAGTTAGAAGCAGTGCCGGTGCCTGCCAGGCTCCAGGAGCACAATGGTGAAGAGCAGATGGTGTCTCTGGGTGAGGAAAGGCGCCCCTTCCCCAGGTGGACACAGCGGACCACACGACTTCCTGAGCAGCTGGTGTTCCAGCCCCCGCTTGCCCTTTGAGAGAGCAACAACCTGTAAAACGCTTTGTGGCAGCTCCAGTAGAACCGGTAACTCAGAGGTCGGCAGAGGTGGGGGCGCCCACTGGAAGACAGGGTAATGACTTGGCCTGTCACAATTGGGTTCAAGCTGCAAGCTGGAGACTCAGATCTGGGACCAGTGGGCCTACTGATGACAGAGCACCCGGGAGAGCCGGGTGAGGTGAGGTGGAGCCCAGCGACTAAGCTAACCCTTGGGGCCTTTTTCAGGATGACACTCTTCTAACATCATCTCCGTCTCTTTTGTTGTCTTGCAGGTCACCGTTCCCTTTATGAACGTAAGTGCTTGCGGTCATTCTGTCCTCAAGATGCCAAGTCTCCTCCCATCCTCCTGCTCCATTGGCAGAGTCAGCCTTGGTCCCTGTGTGCCTGGGGGGATCGAGAATCTTTGTCCAGTGACCTGAAAGGGGAGTCAGCCATCAGACAGCCTCACATCCAGAGCATGCCTCTGCCCCACCCAGCCCCCCTTAGCAGGACTTGTCTCCCCAGCCTCTCCCCAACCTTCCAGGAGCTGGAATGTGCCTGCCGGCTCCCTCTGAGCTCACCTTGCCCTTGTTTCCTGTATGAGTTGGAAAGAGAGGACAGATGCCACCCGAATGAGTGTGGGTTGGAGCCAGGGCAGAACCAAGTGGAACTTCTGAGGCTCAGACCCTGTGCCTTCCACCTACGTCAAGGGCTTGGGGACCATGGGTGTTTGTGCCCCAGAGGGCAGTGATCAAGAGCCTGGCCACTGGGGGTGAACCAGGCTGGGTGGACTCTCAGCCAGATCAAGTAGAGCCTCAGCTCATTGTGAGTAAAGCAGGGATAATTAACAACTATCTCGAAAGGTGATTTTGAAGATTAACTGAGATAACCAGGGGCGTGCTCAGCACAGTGCCTCACACAGGCTAAGCCCTCAGAAACAGAAGCTATTTATTCTCCGTGTCTTAGTCCCATGGGGTGGGGGCGTGGGGAGAGGAGAATTAAAGCAGAAAGACAGCAAGAACCTTTGAAACTAGATGGAAACAGGGAGCAGAATTACACCGCCAGTCAGCTCTCCTCCGCCTCTCTTCCCTCCCACAGCTGTGAGTCCCAGGTTAGGCTGGCCTGGCCGCTGAGTCTGCAGGAAGCTCCTGGCGTCCCACCCCCGGGGCCCTCCCTGCTCTCAGGTCCCCCCTCCCCACCATGCCTCCAGCTGAGGAAGGTCAGCTGCCCTCACCTCTCCCCCACGTGTCTTTGCAGAGTTTGATGGGGCGTCGGGCGGATGACAGCGGGAACAGTTGTGATCACTGGCGGAATCCTAGCTACGGTCATCCTCCTCTGCATCATTGCCGTCCTGTGCTATTGTAGGCTCCAGGTCAGTGCCCGGGGCCCAGGGCCACAGGCCGCCAGCAAACCACTTCCCCAGCGTGGAGGCGACAAAGCCCCAAGCCTAGAAAGTGGGAGGCTTATGTTGAGGGGGCTGGACCTTGCAGGGTGGTCAGAAAGGAGCTTTTCTTCAGCCTGCGTACTCTGGGCACCCGAGAGAGTGAGCTGGGAAAGCACCGGCTCCTTGTGTGGTGTCTCCGAGAGGTCTGAGATTTCAGGATTAGTGGGAAGGACACCGCTGTGGGGAGACTGAAAGCAGCTCCCAGCACCCCAGCCTGGGCTCAGTGGAATCTGTATGTCCCTCCCTCTCTGCCTCCCCGCCTCTCTCAACCACGTGCATGCTAAGTTGCTCAGTCGTGTCGGACTCTTTGCTTCCCCATGGACTGTAGCCCGCCAGGCTCCTCTGTCCATGGGATTCTCCAGGCAAGAATACTGGAGTGGGTTGCCATTTCCTTCTCCAGGAAATCTTTCCCACCTAGCGATCGAACCCGCGTCTCTTAAGTCTCCTGCATTGGCAGGTGGGTTCTTTACCCCTAGCGCCAGCTGGGAAGCCTCTCAACAGACACCTGAAGTTAATACACAGGAAGTAGGTGGAGGAAGCGAGAAGAACTGATCTTGCGGGGCTGGGAGGACTTCGCTGTGGACCGTGGGCTCCTGATGTTGACTTATATATCCAGGGTTGACCAAGGGCTTGGGCAGGGTCCTCGGCGGAGCAGGGGCGCGGGTATCTGCGCATACTCAGAGGGGAGCACCCCGCCCTCAGGCAGCCCTCCCCTCTCTCCCCTCAGTATTACTGCTGCAAGAAGAGCAGAGCGGAGGATGCAGACGAGGAAGGGGAGGAGGAGCACGACCTGCCCACACACCCCAGAGGCCCCGCCTGCAATGCCTGCAGCTCCCAGGCTCTGGATGGCCGAGGCAGCCTGGCGCCCGTCCCCGGCGAGCCCTGCGGCCAGCCGTGCAGGGTGGTGGCCGGCCACTGCACCGCCTGCTCCCCATACAGCTCCCCCTTTTACATACGGACGGCTGACATGGTGCCCAACGGGGGCGGAGGCGAGAGGCTCTCCTTTGCTCCCACCTACTACAAGGAGGGGGGACCTCCATCTCTCCAAGTGGCAGCGCCCCAGAGTTACCCGGTGACGTGGCCAGGCTCTGGGCGCGAGGCCTTCACCAATCCAAGGGCTATTAGTACAGACGTGTAACCCCTTTCACCCCTGACCCGCTCCCAACACACACCAACACTGCTGCTCCCCACCCAGGATCATCAATGGGAACAGTGGACAACCCCTCCCACAGCCTGCCAAGGACCTTCTCAGTTTTTCTGGCTCTCCTTGCCCCACAGTGGAAGGCTCACCTGGATTCAGGCTGTTGAGGGCATTGAGAACCAGGGCAGGGGCTGGCCCCATGGCCCAGAGGAAGGGGGCCTGACAGGTCATGTTGGCAGCCTGGCCGGTTTCTCTGCTGGGACTTTTCTCCGGCCAGGCCAGCGTGGCCACAGCCCTCACACTTACCTCTGTCCCCTGGCTTTGCCAGACTCTGAGGAGACGAGCAGGAGCCCAGGGGAAGCTAAGCAAAGGCTCCGGAGGTCTCCAGAGTCCTTGGGGGATGAAAGGAGAAAGTGGGGGGTGAGGGCAAGGGGAGAGGCCAGACCTGAGGCCTTGGCAGAACTCGAGAAGGGTGGGGAAGGATTGAAGGGCTTTTTCGGGACTTGCTTGCCACAATGAATTCAGGAGCTAGTTCACCATCTCGTTTTGTACTTCAGCTTCCTAGAGACTGCAGTTCCTGTAGCTGTTCCAACACAGATGCTACTTCCTGAACATGCTTGTATTTGCCCCCATCCTCACGGAACATAGCGACTAGACTTTAAAGGCCGTGGCATAAGGTTATTTGCAGGGAACGCACCCAACATGGATGTCTAGCCTTGTCTCCCCACAAATCCTCTTTCTCTGCCTTGGGAACCAGCTATCCCGGCTGTTGAAACTTTTCCAAGTTTTGTTACTAGAGTTTGAGTAGCTTAGTGAAGGAGAGACTGCCGATGGTGTCTGGGGCCCTGGTCCACCACGCTGAGTGTGGTGCCTCGATGCGGCCCTGCAAGGACCTGTGCATTCCCAGGTGTATACACACACACATCTGTCACCACCAAGTGTATACAAACATCACCACCTGGTGTGTGTGCACACACACACACACATGCCTGTTACCACCAGGTGTGTGCACACATACCACCATCACCAGCGCTCACCAGGGCTCTGCCACCTTCAGGAACCACAGAGCAGAAGAGTGATGTGACAGCTAGAAAGTCAGCCTCCAGACAGCAGGAGTGACAGGTGATCAGGGTGGCAGCCACAGCAGCCACTGATGGGTACAGGAAGCGCCTGCGGAGTCTCCCGTGAAACGATCCTGCCACGTGGAAGCCCCTCCGGAGACCCGGTATCTTACCTGGGCATCCAGCCGTGAGGCCATAGACCAGCACCCCGTCTTCCCATCAGGGATGGCAGCGCTGGCTCCGAGGATGGGAGCAGATTTGACTCAGCAATCAGATTCCACGCTGGCCACCCTCCCTCTGCTGACCCAACCCTCAGTCTCTGAACGAGGGCCTGTTTATTGCTGGGTCGCTCCAGCCCCAAGTCCAGATCCCAGATATAACTCAGCTGTGGCCTTATGCTGTTTGTGTGGCTGCATCTGATGAGTGTCCCAGTTGATGTAAGGGATGGCTGCCCACCCCCTCCTAAGGGCATTAGTAACCCCCAGCCTCTCTTGAGTCATTGCAGTGTGTGGGACAAGAAGGGAGCAGACCCCTTGGCCAATTTTTGCTGAATTTTGATTTTTGCATCTGAGAAAGGGAGGGTGCAGCTGGGGGAGGCATGAAGGGGAAGAGAATTCGCCACACCTTTGCATCCCTCTGGGCACTTCTCACCTTGCATCTCAATCTGGAATCAAGGCTAACTGGGTTGAGAACCAGAGGACCTAGGGTCTGGTCACATTTGGGTTACTCTGGGTCCTCTGAGGACCGGTCCCTTATCTCCTCTGAGACCCCATTTCCTCCAGGGAAATGGGACTCGCCCAGATGGACTCTGAAGGCCCTTTAGTGCTCCAGGAAACCAGGATTCCCCGAAAAGTCCTGCCAGCCAGACCACTCTCTCTCGCCCTAGTCCTGGCAGGGGGCTGGATACACTTTCCAACTGCCTGATCCCGTGTGCACGGATGCATGTTGATGAATCCAAGACCACAGTACATTGCAGGGTTAGCTGGCAAAACAATTTTAACATCAGAAAAAAGCCAACACGTTTGACCCTCCTACTGGGTGACTTCAAGTTCTCTGCTACTAGGAAGCAGCTTTCAGTGGGGGTAATCAGCTCTGTCTCCCAGAGCCCAGAGGGACCAGCTTAGGGACAGTGGCTTTCACATCCCCACACCCATCCCACTGACAGCCCTTCCTGGGCTAAGCACACCCGTTGATGTGAGCTGCTGGGCCTGGCCACCCTAGCTCCTCCTGATGGCCAGCCCTAGTGTCTTGCTGCCCCGGGATTCCACAGTTGCACAACCACATCAGGGGCTGTCCCTCCTCACCCCCAAAATTCCAGTACCTCCCACCTTCAGAGAAGTCAAGACCCAGTCAACTCTTAATGTGCTTCTTGGCCCTCATTCTTTGAGATCCTGGAGTGAAAAGCATCTTTGTGCAGTCCCTCTCTCCTCCCAGAGGTTCCCCAGCCTCAGTCAACCCACAAGTCAACATCTGAGTTTGGGGCATTGGAGAGATGGTGGCCGCGGCTCCCCCTGCCCCGACTGCGCAACGCTGCTCCGGGCACAGCCTCGAGGTTGCCCGCCAGCCTCCCAGCAGCTGCGAGGACCTTGCCTGTGGAAGAGGAAGCTCACCCCACTCCACTGCACTGTACTTTTTGGCCGCCGAGTCTGTGCTCTGGGACACTGTTTGGACACTTTTCAAACTGCACCCTAAAGAGGAAGCGGAGAGACAGAGACCCCCTGCTCTCGCCAAGTTTTCTCTCCACTTCACTGCTCCCGCTACAGAATTCTTGCCCTGCATCTTTGATAACTTGGAGTCACAACCAAGCAAATGTCCAAAATAAAGGAGAAATTTGAAATAGAAACCCCCGCAGGGTCCTCAGTGCTTTACCTGGGGGAAGGGGCAGCGGGGCACGGACTGAAGACTGAACACCCCCTTCTCAGCGCCCAGAGTGTCCTTTCTCCGCACTGAAATCTGCCAGCTTCCTCTCCCTTCCGGCTTCCCTCTGCTGTGCCCCCTGCCACCGCCCATCCCTTTTCTTGCCCTAATCAGAGCTCACTTCCAGGAGGGATGTGTCATGTGTTGGGAAAGGGGATTGAAGCATAGCTGCTGCTGCCCCCTGAGGTGGAAGGAGCCTTCGGCCGATGGTGGGGAGTCTCCCTGGGGAGCAGCCTGCCCCCCAAGCCTCACTGTCCAGGCCCCGGTGTCCCCCCCTGTAGTTTGCCTTAAGTTCCCAACTCTGAGGCCTGAGGGGACCCTGACAGCCTGAGGAGGGAAGGCCAGAGAGTCTGGGGACCCACTCCTGAGCTCAGCAGGGATGGTGATATCATGAGAGGCGTGCAGTGAGAACCAGAGAGCCAGGGCAGAGGTTCTTTCTGGGCGAAAGGGAGTGTTCTGGAAGGACGAGGGTGAAGCTGGAGCTGTGCACATGTCTGTGAACATGTGTAAGAGAGAAAAAGAGAGACACCCACACCTCGTCCCAGGACCACACAGCCCGCGGGGCAGCGGGCAGCCTGGCCTGAGTCACGCAGCACCCAGGCCCCTGGAGTCAGGGTGCTCTGCCCCGGCAGGCCTTTGACCCTCAGCCAGGGGGCAGTTGGCTACAGCTCTGTCACCAGCTGTCCCCTGGGAACAAAAATCCTGAGGTAAATCTCTCTCATCACTGCATCCGCCTCAGGCTTGAGCACCTCCCTCCTCCACTCCCCACAGAGCAGCCACACACACCCTCACCCACCCCCCGCCTCTCCCCAGCATCTCAGGCTGCGGAGTGTACTTTTCTGCTTCTCAGTTTCCTCATCCATAAAATTGAGCTTGTGATGCCTACCTTATTCCATTGCTTTGAAAAGTGAGTGAGCCCGGCATGCACGGTAGCCATTGTCATTAGAAGGATTTGGCGGGGACTCAAATTGGAGCTGTGGAGGCAGCTGGGATCGCTCAGGCATCTGGGTGAAAGGCTCCTCTGGGCTCATTTTCATCTCTGCTCCTCGCTAAGACTTCTGAAGCCTCTCCTCCATCGCCACCTCTCCCTGTCTCTTCCAGACACTGCTGGACCATCTCTCTGCCCATCACCGCCTCTCCCTTCATTTGGAACTTCCCTCCCCATAACTGCCTGTGACTCTTGGAGGGACCCAGGGTCCCATCAACCTGTGCTGTGCTGCGCTTAGTCACTCAGTCATGTCCAACTCTGCAACCCCATGGCATGTAGCCCGCCAGGCTCCTCTGTCCATGGGGATTCTCTGGGCAAGAATACTGGAGTGGGTTGCCATGCCCTCCTCCAGGGAATCTTCCCAATCCAGGGATCAAACCCAGTCCTCCCACATTGTAGGCAGATTCTTTACTGCCTGAGCCACCAGGGAAGCCCAAGAATACTGGTGTAGGTAGCCTATCCCTTCTCCAGGGGAACTTCCCGACCCAGGAATTGAACCGGGATCTTCTGCATTGTAGGCGGATTCTTTACCAGCTGAGCTACCTGGGAAGCCCCCATCAACCTAGGACTGCCTTTTGGCCTCACATTTGCCCCAGTAAACTATACAAATAAGGGAGAGGATATTCATACATACAAGAGTTCAGCTCTCAGCTGGGTTCTGTGCTTATTTCATTGGCTTCCAAGTTCAAGTTCAAGGCTTGGGTTCAAAAGTCAGGTCAGAAGGGGTCCAGGGGACCCCTCCAGCCCTTCCTCTTGAGCCTGGACTCCCCAAATTGTCCATCCCTGGCCCTGCTGAGTCTCACCCAGAACCTGCTAGACATCCTGGCTTCTCTGTCAAGGCGTGGATGAAGGCCTCCAGGTGTTGGTGGGGAGGTGAGAGTGGGAGAAAGAGTAGAGGGAGGGAGTCGCAACATCTGGCTGGGAGGGACAGGAATGCGCTTCTGTAGGACACCATCTGCATTGTCACAGAGTTGGGAAACCAGAGGAGAATGGGACCCGCCCCACCCTATTGCCTCTCGAAGTGGGCTCTATAGGAACCACCTCCACTCGGCTCTGAGTCCCCCTCCTTGTGTTCTGCCTAAACCCACAGAGAACAAAGGGAAATGACAGCTGAGCTCTGCAACATAACCCACAGGCCACGAAGGACTCTATTTCCCTGGCTAACCACCATATCATCATTTCTAATCCCTCCTATCTGGGGGGTGGGTCAGGGAGAATTCCTAAGAAATAAAATCAAAGTCCTCTTTCTCTATTTAGCTTCCAAAAGGCTAAGCCAGCTCTGCAACCCTGCTGCGCTCCTGTTCATCTGTTTTTGTCATAACACTTAAAGCGTGACTTTAGGGAAGTTATTCATGTAATTCTAAGTTATTTGGGGAAATGTATCCATGGACTTGTTTCCACTTCAAAATGAGCTAAGGCCGCTTGACTGGCACTAGGAGACTGAGAGCTGAGAAATAAGACTCTGGGACCTAACTCTACTAGTTCTGTAAAAGAGCATCAAACCATTCCCATGCCCCACTTCCACATGCATCCTTAGAGGGGGGTGGCCAGCCAGATCCAGACAGCCACCAAGCACCACCCACCCACCTCCTGCCCTGCCTGCCTTCATCCCTCCTCTGTGTCTTGCTGTGGATGCAAGTGCGAAAAGGCTTCATCAGGCCAGATCATATTGCTTTCCTCCCTTTCCCTTTGCTTCAGTTCAGTTCAGCCATTCAGTTGTGTCCAACTCTTTGCGACCCCATGGACTGCAGCATGCCAGGCTTCCATGTCCATCACCAACTCCTGGAGCTTGCTCAAACTCATGTCCATTGAGTCAGTGTTGCCATCCAACCATCTCATCCTTTGTCATCCCCTTCTCCTGCCTTCAGTCTTTCCCAGCATCAAGGTTTTTTCCAATGAGTCAGTTCTTTGCATCAGGTAACCAAAGTAAAGCAAAAATACATCCTTTACATCAGGGGCTTACAATCCTGTACCTTTTTTCTTTTTTTGGATGTGGCATGCAGGATCTTAATTCCTTGCTCAGGAATTAAACCAGTTCTCCCTGCAATGGAAGCACAGAGTCCTAACCACTGGATCAATAGAGAAGTCCCTACAGGGTACTTTTAGATGGGAGGAAAGAGAACCTATGAGTGTAAAAAAGTGAGTGTTAGGTGCTCAGTCGTGTCCAACTCTTTGCGACCAGGTGGACTGTAATCCACCAGGCTCCTCTGTCCATGGAGTTCTCCAGGCAAGAATACTGGAGTGGGTAGCCATTCCCTTCTCCAGGTAATCTTCCCAACCCAGGGATCGAACCTGGGTTTCCTGTGTTGCAGGCAGATTCTTTATCAGCTGAGCCACCAGGGAAGTAATGTTGACACTTTAATCACGAGTTCTGTTCTGGACCTAACTAAACAACGCAAGGTTCAACAGAAGCCTGACCCTCCTCACAAAGTTCTCTGAACTCTTCCCAAACATAGGACCCAACCAGGGAACAGATCTTCTCCAGATAACCAATCGGTGCTGTTGCCCACAATATCAGTGTAGTGAGGAGGCCATGGCTTACTCTGCAGGGAGGGAGTGTCTTGAACTTTCCTTCTGGCAGGAATCCACCTCCTGAGGTGGAGGGTGGAGGGAGGGTAGAGAATGGCACCTCCACCTTCTAATGTCTAAAAGGCAAGATCGTCAAAAACAACCACACACAGGCTGTGAAAAATTTCAACACTCACCAAATCTGTGAAAGCATTGTCTAACAAAAAAGTTCAAATGCATCCAGGAATAACACACTTCTCATGAATATTCTTAAGGATAATATTTTCTGCCTTGTAATCCATTTGTTGGGCAGCCATGAACTCTTCCTGAAACTTAGGAGATGAACATCCATGCAGAGTCCCAGCCCTAAACATGGCGGAAGTCCCCCTTTCTCCATCAAACTGCCCCCCACAATCCTAAGTGAGCCTGCTTCCCAGGATGGTCCTTTTCCAAGGGTAATTGGTCTCAGGGGGACAATCTGCCCAGGCCTCCAGGAGAGCACTTGACTCCCCAATTTCCTCTCCATCCTGTCATGAAGCAACCCCTGACTCCTTCTTACACACACACCATCACTACCACCAGCAAGGAACCCCAGCCATAGCTTGGAGCTGGCAGGTAGGCAAGGCAGCCGTTGCCCTGAGCTCACTGGCTCCCAGGCCTGCTCCATCCAGTGGGCAGGACAGGTTCAGTCTTCACAGAGGTGAACGTCCAGAAACTGGGGGACTGGACATCTGAGCTCCAGTGCTGGCCTGCCTGCAGGTACAGGTCAGGCCCCACACCCACGCCAACCCATCACAGTATCTATATATCCTCCTGGGCTGGGTTTTGCCTTAGGCCAGAGATTTTCTTTCTACCCATTGGGAATTACATCCTTACTCCTAACAAAAGATCTTTCCCCTGAGAAGATCCATGTTCTGGGTCTAATCAAATCTCCTAAATTCATAACTGAGGCCTAACCCTCCTCACAACATCTGATTTCTTTCTGCAAACATGTAGGGCCCAACCAAGGAACCTAGAATGATCAGAAGACCTAAACCCCAGACCCCGACATAGAGATCAAGGGTCTCACCAGCCCCCTCACCCTCCCCTTCCTCTGCCTCCCTCCCACTGCCTGTGGTCCCTTGTCTTCGCATCTAGGAAGGAGTCGTGAGTTGGTGTCAGTGAATGAGGAGGAACTCAAAAGAGAAAAATTAAGAATCGAGTATTTTCGGAGAGGGAAAAAAGTGGTAATATAAAATGTCTGACACTGGAGGAATACACACACACGCACACACGCACACACGCACACACACACACACACACACAGGAAAATGGCTTCCTGTTGGAAGGGAGAGGGAATTGGCGAGATGAAGGCAGAAACAAAACTTTCCAGTGTACGCACGTGGTAGGTTGCTTCAGTCGTGACCCACGCTGTGTGAGCCTATGGACTGTAGCCCTCCAGGCTCCTCTGTCCATGTGATTCTCCAGGCAAGAATACTGGAGTGTGTTGTCATGCCCTCCTGCAGGGGATCTTCCCGGACCAAACCCATGTCTCTTATGTCTCCTGCATTGGCAGGCAGATTCTTTACCACTAGCGCTACCTGGGAAGCCTCTTTGAATATATACCTGGTTATGTTACTTTCCTCTGGTAACTTTATATTTTGAAAAGTGTTTTCTCTCAGTTAAATTATACCAGACTGTCTGAGAATAGCAAGTACCCTCCCGGCAGTCATATGCAGGTACATACCTGGCTATGAGCAGAGCCCTTGGGGCAAGCCTGCTGAGGCCTGTGCTCAGATCTGAAGAGATGCCAAGTGGTCAGGAGTCTCTTCAGATGTTGCCGCGTTTGGACTCTCCCAGCTCTGGGGCTGGGTCATGGCTCATGCGTGCCGGCTCTCCACAGGCAAAGGGGCTTCTGTGCTACAAGTTTGGAGCAATTTTCTCTCCACAAGACCAGCAGGCAGAAGACTAAAGGGAAAAACAGTGTCAACTCACATAGGTTCATATCAGATAAATATTTTTTGAATTGCTTTCTGTTGTGGTAAATTTTCTATAACATAAAATTTACAGTTTTAAACATTTCGAGGTATACAATTCAGTGGTGTTAGTTCAATAGTGGATTTATGTATTTACCTATTTATTTGAGATATAATTGACATATAACACTGTATTAGTTTTAGGTGTACAACATAATTTAATGATCACTGCTATAAATTTAATGTCCATTACCACATATGGCGACACATTTGTTGTTTCTTGTGATGAGATTTTAAGATCTATTCTCTTAGCAACTTTCCCAAATGCAATACAGTAATTTTTAAAATACTTATTTGGCTGCACTGGGTTTTCGTTGTGGTATGTGGGATCTAGCTGCCTGACCAGAGATTGAACCCGGGCCTCCTGCATTGGGAACGCAGAGTCTTAGCCACTGGACCACCAGGGTAGTCCTCAGTAATTTTTTAAAATACATAATTATTAACTGTAGTGACCATGCTGCACATTACATCTCCAGGTCTTTTTATCTCATAACTGCAAATTTTACTTTTTTTAAGTTGATGACAAGTTCAAATGCATGCTAAAGCTCTACCTTTTTATCCACCCCCTCTCACCCCAACATGCTATATTTTTTGTGATATTTTATTTTATTTTAATTGGAAGCTAATTACTTTATAATACTGTAGTGGGTTTTGCCATACACTGACATGAATCAGCCATGGGTGTACATGTGTCCCCCATCCTGAACCCTCCCTCCCCATCCCATCCCTCAGGGTTGTCCCAGTGCACTGGCTTTGAGTGCCACATGCTATATTTTTGATGTCACAGTAGGTTCTTTTAACACTGTGCTTCTCTAGTTCATTTGCTAGGTTTCTCCCCTAGAGAGGGCAGTGGGGCCAAGGGCGCAGGATCTGGGTTCTGGTCTCAGTTTTGCACTAGTAAACACATAACCTTAAGTGGTCACTTAGTCCCTCAGTTCCCTAATCTGTAAAATGAGGGATTTAGACTATTTAGACTATACAATTATTTCATTCATTTCATTTTAGTAATTCAAGTCCACTTTTTAAGGAGATTCTAGGCAAAGAAACTCAAAGCCAAAGTGCAAGGAACCTACTGGTTATCTAAATCCATTCAAGTGAATTCACATTTCAGCAAAGACAAAACTTCCTGGTTGTCAGAAATCTGACACATTTGTAACCTTCAGAAATCGGTATGTGGCAGAAAGTTCTAAATGAGGGCAAGGGGCCAGAAACCATCATTCTCTTGGTGAGCCAAGTGCTTCCCTCTGCAACCATGTCCGTAGCTTTGAGCGGTGTGACCCAACTCCAACTCCAACTCCAACCAAAGTGCTCCCAGGCTGAGCTAGGTGGGAAAAAAGCACGAATGGAGGAAAACAGTCATGAGAGAGCAGGGCTAACATAGGCAAAACTCTTCATTCAACTACCATTTGCTGGGGATGGAGCACTAGGTGCTAAGCATTGTGCTAAGAGTTAGAGAGATAGAAATGAAAAGTACCACCCTTGTCCTCAAGCGGGTTATATTCTAGGATAGAAAATTAACACATATTTCACAGGTAAAATACTAAACTTTCCAGGTATTTACTTGCCCTTAACTAAAACACAGAGTGGAGGGACTTCTCTGGCAGTCCAGTGGTTAAGTAAGATTCCATGCTTCCGATACAGGAGGCATGGGTTCAATCCCTGATCAGGGAACTAAGATCCCACATGCTACGTGGCATGGCCAAAAAATTAAAAAAAGACAAAAAGCAGAGTGGATACTCAAAGAGTATAAGATGGAGTCCATTGTCTTCATATTGGCATGGTCAAAGCCAGGGGGCAGGGGGGTCCATCCGCCTGTCAAACGTGGCTTCGTTACTTTAGGAAGTAGATACCAGCCTCAGCGTTTCTTTCCTGCCAGACTTTGTCCTCATTTTAGAAAGAGTGAAATTGCTAAGGACAGTGTCTTAGCTCAGGCTGACAAATTACCATAGATAGCTAGCTTAAACAGTAAACATTTATTCCTCACAGTTTTGGAGACTGGGATGCTCAAGATCAAGGTACTATCAAATTTGATGTCTGGGGAGGGCCCGCTTCCTGGTTCATGGATGTCCATCTTACACTGTGTCCTCATGTTGTGGAAGGAACTAGAGAGCTCTCTGGGGCCTCTTCAATCCTATCAGGAGGGCTCCATTCTCATGACCTAATCACACCCTAAAGACTGTGCCTCCTAATATTATCACACTATGCGTAGGATTGCAATATGTAAAATTGGGGGAGACAAAAGCATTCAATCCATAGCAGATGGGTCCTAGGTCCCTGGGGCATAAACCATTAATCAAGGCAATTTTTAGGTGGTAAACACAAACTGAAATTCAACCAGAGTGGGCACAGATATGTAGAGGATGTGCTAGAGCCTTGAGAAGATGGAGATACATAATGTGGTAAATTAAAGAGAGAAGAAAAAAGATAGACTGGAAGAGTTAATACCATTGTGAGGATCAGAGTCCCAGGGATAGAGGGCAGTCAGAGGTCACATAATCACCCTCACCTCAATGTACTGTCAATGCAAATAATCAATAACCAATCTAAAAATAGAGGGGCGTTTTATTCAAGCCAAACTGAGAATTATAGCCCAGAAGACAGCTTCTTAGTAGCTCTGGGAATTTACCCCAGAGAAGCATGGTTTTCAGCAGTTTTGTATCTTATCAGAACAAAGAACATCAAACATGACCAGGGTACATTCCTTCAAGTTTTCAAAAAAAAAAAAAAAAAAAAAGACAGATTAGCACATCCAGTGAGTCAGTACGACCTTGGTGCCGGGAAGGGATCCTTATCATCAAAGGAATACTTGCATTGATGTCCCAGGAAATGGGGCATTTATCTCTGTCTTCAAAACAGACATTCTTTACTTCTGGACAGCACACCCTTTTCTTTAATGGTTAGAGCAGCTGTACAATATACGTGTGATGGACACAGACAGAATGTCCTAACTGGCATAAAGTTCAAGCCGAATCATGTACAAGCCAGGAAGACTTCCTCAAATCTCAATATGTGAAAATTTCTTCCATCAACCATTAGAAACCATCTGGCAGGGAGTACTTCCCTGGTGGTCCAGTGGTTAAAAATCTGTGATTCCACTGCAGGGGACACAGATGTGATCCCTGTTTAGAGAACTAGGATCCCTCATGCTGTGTGGTGCAGCAAAAAAAATACACATGCACGCTCTTTGGGTTTCGCTGGTAGTCCAGTGGTTAGGACTCCACGCTTCCACTGCATGGGGTGCAGGTGGAAATGGCAACCCGCTCCAGTATTCTTGCCTGGAAAATCCCATGAACGGAGGAGCCTGGCGGGCTACAGTCCACAGGGTTGCAAAGAATTGGACACAACTGTGCAACTAACACACACATACACACAGGGAACTAAGGGGCTTCCCTGGTGGTGCAGTGGTAAAGAATCCACCTACCAAGCAGAAAATGCAGGTTCAGTCCCTGGGTTGGGGAGATCCCCTGGAATGGCAAGCCACTCCAGTACTCCTGTCTGGGAAATCCCATAGGCAGAGAAGCCTGGCAGGCTACAGTCCATGGGGTCACAAAGTTGGACACGACTTAGCAACTAAACTAAACCTTTAGGAGAATAACATTACATTCTTTTTAAGGTAAACACCACTTATTAAAATGTAAATAATAGTGAGGAAATGTTAGTCAAAAGGTACAAACTTTCAGCTATAAAATGTAAGTTCTGGAAATCCAATACAGTATGTGACTGTAGCTTACGCTGCATTGTATACTTGAAATTTTCTAAAAGAGTAAATCTTGAGTGTTCGTAACACAATAAAGGTGAATATGTAAGGTCATGAATATGTTAATTAACTTGATTTGTGGTGATCATTTGAACTGTGGTGTTGGAGAAGATTCTTGAGAGTCCCTTGGACTGCAAGGAGATCCAACCAGTCCATTCTGAAGGAGATCAGCCCTGGGATTTCTTTGGAAGGAATGATGCTAAAGCTGAAACTCCAGTACTTTGGCCACCTCATGCGAAGAGTTAACTCATTGGAAAAGACTCTGATGCTGGGAGGGATTGGGGGCAAGAGGAGAAGGGGACGACAGAGAATGAGATGGCTGGATGGCATCACTGACTCGATGGACATGTGTCTGAGTGAACTCCGGGAGTTGGTGATGGACAGGGAGGCCTGGCGTGCTGCGATTCATGGGGTTGCAAAGAGTCGGACATGACTGAGCGACTGATCTGATCTGCGGTGATCATTTCACAATATACATATATCAAATTATCATGTTGTACACTTGAAATATATATAATTTTATTTGCCAATTGTACCTCATAAACCTGGGGAAAATGTAAGTAATTCAAAGCAGATGAGAGATTAGATATCGTAATTCTACTATTCTATCTTCCTATGATTATTTGGGGTGCTATTAGTTAACAACCTAGTCTTTAAAAACTACATTTAATTTTTAGGTGTGTAATAGGGAAGAACCTTTGTGTTCTCTTATAAACTAATCACTAAGGGGATGTTGCCTATAAGCTTAAATACACATAATGGCCCAACTCTGGGAACCTTGCCTCCCAGATAATGAGCATTAAGCTAAAACACCTTTGTTTAGCTCAGAGGAATCATCCTGACCAGGTCTACGTGTGAATGACTGCAGGGAGGAAGAAATTAACACGTCCCCTCCAGAGGCTGATGGGAACCAGGAAGTGCTTGACTTTACACCCTCCCTTTTTAGTATAAAAGAAGCCTGATTCTAACTCAGGTAAGATAGTTTTTGCCATATGAGTTCGTTATCTTAGTCTCTGGCTTCGGGAATAAAGTCACTATTCCTTGCCCCAACAGCCCATCTCTCAGCCTATTGGCCTGTCGTGCAGCTAGCAGTATGAAGTTGGACTTGATAACAGGTATTTATTTCCATTTAGGTCAAGAGTTTTTTTTTTTTTCTTTTAGACTTACTAGGAATTTTTCACATCTTGCACAGATGTGTTAAAAATAAGATGTCAACTTTGCTACACTGAAGTATTATGGGAAGGAAATAATTCCAAAATTATGTATAAAACACCTATGAATCAGATATAATAAAGGACAAGGTATATGATGCACAGAAGTACAATATACTACACTTGATCTTAGCCAAAAGGCCGAGAAGCAGTAGTACAATATAAATGCTAACTAATATTAAATAATACTCATTTAATAATACAAGGGGACATTTGGTCATATGAAAAGAATCGTTAGTGGTTTTGACATCATGGTGGACTGATGGTGAATTCATCTGTGCTTCTGCTTTTCTTGCTTTCTGAGAAATTTCTGAGGATTTCTGATCTCACTCAGGAAGCATTATGGTAAAAATCTGATTGAAGAAATATACATTTTATCTATGCTGGGGTTTTTTTTTTTTTTTTTTTTGGTAATTGGAATGGCTAACCTCTTGGTACATCTGCCCCATACTTTCATCACTAAATAAAACCCACCAAACTGATGGCTATTCTAAAACGTACTTTCCTTCTTTGTTTAAATTTGCTAATTCAGGCATGAAGTTTAAAGACAACTCTATAGAAAGACTATTACCTTGAGTTCACATGGAGTAATTATTGAGGGCTCATTCAGAAAACGAAGATCATGGCATCTGGTCCCACCACTTCATGGGAAATAGATGGGGAAACAGTGGAAACAGTGTCAGACTTTATTCTTGGGGACTCCAAAATCACTACAGATGGTGACTGCAGCCACGAAATTAAAAGATGCTTACTCCTTGGAAGGAAAGTTATGGCCAACCTAGATAGCATATTCAAAAGCAGAGACATTACTTTGCCAACAAAGGTCCATCTAGTCAAGGCTATGGTTTTTCCTGTGGTCATGTATGGATGTGAGAGTTGGACTGTGAAGAAGGCTGAGCGCCGAAGAATTGATGCTTTTGAACTGTGGTGTTGGAGAAGACTCTTGAGAGTCCCTTGGACTGCAAGGAGATCCAACCAGTCCATTCTGAAGGAGATCAGCCCTGGGATTTCTTTGGAAGGAATGATGCTAAAGCTGAAACTCCAGTACTTTGGCCACCTCATGCGAAGAGTTGACTCATTGGAAAAGACTCTGATGCTGGGAGGGATTGGGGGCACGAGGAGAAGGGGACGACAGAGGATGAGATGGCTGGATGGCATCACTGACTCGATGGACATGAGTCTCAGTGAACTCCGGGAGTTGGTGAGGGACAGGGAGGCCTGGCGTGCTGTGATTCATGGGGTCGCAAACAGTCAGACACGAATGAGCGACTGATCTGATCTGATTTTTAATTAAAGAAAGAGGGAAAATAGTTTCTCTTCCTGTACCTACCAAGAATATAAATTTTAAAAAAAATGGCACCAGCTCCTCTATTGTGGCTCCTGTATATATATTTTTAATTTATTTGGCTGTGTTGGGTCTTCAGTTGCGGCAGGTGGGATCTTTCCTTGCAGTGTTCCGGGTGCTCTCTAGTTGCGGCATGGGGGCTCCAGAGCGCAAGAGCTCTGTAGCTGTGGTGTGCTGGCTTAGTTGTCCCGTGGCATGTGGGATTCTGGTTCCCTAACCAGGGATTGAACCCATGTTCCCTGTATTGGAAGGCAGATTCTTAATCACCGGACCACCAGGGAAGTCCCAGCTTCTGTTCATTCTGATTGCTGCTGTATAAAATTTTCAAATTAAATGTAATTGTTGAAGTTTTTGTTTTGTTACTTTTTCTCTAGTTTCCAGAGAATGTATTGACATTCTTCTAAAAACCATTTGCTCTAGATTTTACCTGGGGAGTATTCTACATGTGGCTTACCATCTCTGTGAAACTCATAAATAAATGAATGAAAAATTGATAAAATGTGATGCCATATCACTGACAACAGACCAGGATGGTGATTTAGTAACCAGAAGTGTGTAGCTTTTGTTCACACTGTTCAGTAATGTGTCTGATGAATAATTATAGCCCCACATCAAGTAATGGAACTACTGGCTATAATCAGAAAGATAGTGGGGACTTTTTAAATTAACTTTCTCCAGTCAAACTACATGGAATATAAGAAATTATGAAACTGACTGGCAGTGCACTTATAAGAGGCAGTCAAACAGGTGTTTTCTTAAAAAGCTGCTTGAAGCAAAGAATTACTCTGTTTTGTGGACAACAATACCAATTTTGCAGGGCTTGGCTATCAGCTGTCTTGTTTATACAACTAACCTGGTGCGCCTCACATGGGGCACTTGGTTCTAAGCACCCAGAAGCCTCTGCCTGACTGGATGCAGGGCCCAGCAGGCCTGTGGCTTCAGCCCCACTTACCACTTTGTTTGCACAGTTTCTGATCCTCAAAGGTGCATCTGTTGCTTTTGAACCTGGCTTTGTTTTGTTTCTAATTTTATTGATGTATAGTTGATTTACATTGCGTTAATTTCTGCTATGTGGCAAAGTGATTCAGTTATATATACATTCTTCATATTCTTTTCCATTATAGTTTAGGATATTAAATATTGTTCCCTGTGCTATATAAGAGGACTTTGTTGTTCATCTGTCTTATATATAATAGCTTGTATCTGTTAACCCCAAACTCCCAATCCTTCCCTTCCCCACCCCCCTCCCCCTTGGCAACCACAATTCTGTATTCTAAGTTTGTGAGCCTGTTTCTGTTTTTCAGACCATGTCATTTTATATTTCACAGGCAAGCATATGGTATTTGTCTTTCTCCATCTGACTTACTTAGCTTAGTATGATAATCTCTAGGTCCATCCATGTTTCTGCAAATGATGCTTCATCCTTTTCTATGGCTGAGTAATATTCCATTGTATATATCTACCACATCTTCCTTATCCATTCACCTGTCAATTGACATTTAGGTTGTTCCCAAGTCTTGGCTATTGTGAATAGTGCTGCTATGAACATCGAGGTGCATGTATCTTTTTGATTTAGTTTTGTCTGGGTATATGCCCAGGAGTGGGATTGCAGGATCATACAGCAGCTCTATTTTTAGTTTTCTGAGGAAGCGCCATATTGGTTTCCATAGTGACAGCACCAACTTACATTCTCACCAACAGTGTAGGAGGGTTCCCTTTTTTCCCACAGCCTCTGCAGCATTTGTTATTTGTAGACTTTTTAAATGATGGCCATTCTGTTTGGTGTGAAGTGGTACCTCATTAAATTGTTATGATTTGCATTTCTCTAATAATTAGCAATGATGATGGCTCTGTTTTTTTTAAGTTCTCTTGAATTTCTTTTATCTATTATCGTTACATGTTCAGAGTTACAAAAAGATGTTAAAGTGAGAACTTAAAATGGCATCTTTGGTATTATAATAAAAGGCATTACCAAGTTGAGGGTTCATCTTAAGTACTGGTTTGTATATTAGAAAATTAGAGATCCTAAAAGGTGTCAGGCTACAAGTCAAAAAAAATGACTTGTGTCTCATTTGTAGTGTGTGTGTGTATGAAGGCCTTCTGCAGGCCCTAAATTCATATATCATGTGGGTGGATTCCTCGGTAAAGAGTACCCTGCACATATATGAAACAGGATTTGTTCCTTTTTCTTAAAGTAGCTAAGGACTTCAGTAGCTAAGTTCCTTCCCTAGTTTAGCTTGATGAAGCTACTTGTTAAAGAAAAAATATTCAATGACATGTGCTAAAAATGATAAGGCAGACTTCATCCAGGACATTAATGCTGGTATAGGGACCACTGCAATGGGATGTTACAGCGTGGAGAAAGACAGGGTTCAACTCCAAACACAGCTTGGGCAAGAGGGAATTTAGAGCCAAGGTGCAGGGATAGAAAACAACTAAGAGGAAACACCAGGGATAACAGGGGTTCTGGCTAAACTGACTTAATGGAATTCTTGCAGAAGGCAGGCCAGGGTGATGAGACATCACCTAGGGCAGGGGTCCCCAACCTCCAGGCTGCAGACCCGTACCTCCTCTCAGATCAGTGGTGGCATTAGACTAGAAAGAAAGTGCAGAATAAATGTAATGTGCTAGAAATGGACATGGAACAACAGACTGGTTCCAAATAGGAAAAGGAGTACGTCAAGGCTGTATATTGTCACCCTGCTTATTTAACTTATATGCAGAGTACATCATGAGAAATGCTGGGCTGGAAGAAACACAAGCTGGAATCAAGATTGCCGGGAGAAATATCAATAACCTCAGATATGCAGATGACACCACCCTTATGGCAGAAAGTGAAGAGGAACTCAAAAGCCTCTTGATGAAAGTGAAAGTGGAGAGTGAAAAAGTTGGCTTAAAGCTCAACATTCAGAAAACGAAGATTATGGCATCCGGTCCCATCACTTCATGGGAAATAGATGGAGAAACAGTGGTAACAGTGGCAGACTATTTTTCTGGGCTCCAAAATTACTGCAGATGGTGACTGCAGCCATGAAATTAAAAGACGCTTACTCCTTGGAAGGAAAGTTATGACCAACCTAGATAGCATTTTCAAAAGCAGAGACTTTACTTTGCCAACAAAGGTCCATCTAGTCAAGGCTATGGTTTTTCCTGTGGTCATGTATGGATGTGAGAGTTGGACTGTGAAGAAGGCTGAGCGCTGAAGAATTGATGCTTTTGAACTGCGGTGTTGGAGAAGACTCTTGAGAGTCTCTTGGACTGCAAGGAGATCCAACCAGTCCATTCTGAAGGAGATCAGCCCTGGGATTTCTTTGGAAGGAATGATGCTAAAGCTGAAACTCCAGTACTTTGGCCACCTCATGCGAAGAATTGACTCATTGGAAAAGACTCTGATGCTGGGAGGGATTGGGGGCAGGAGGAGAAGGGGACGACAGAGGATGAGATGGCTGGATGGCATCACTGACTTGATGGACGTGAGTCTGAGTGAACTCCGGGAGTTGGTGATGGACAGGGAGGCCTGGCGTGCTGTGATTCATGGGGTCGCAGTCAGACACGACTGAGCGACTGAACTGAACTGAACCATCCCCAAACCATGTCCCTACCCATTGTCTGTGGAAAAACTGTCTTTCATGAAATCAGTCCCTGGTGCCAAAAAAGGTTGCGGACCACTGACTAAGGGATGCTGAAGGATGAGGAAACAGGTTAGATACTGAGGGTGGAGGGTCCTAGTTAAACTGGGATTCTTGTGAAAACTTTTATTTTCTGAAGTACACAGATAGGCCTAGGAAGATATTCATTCTGAAGTACACAGATAGGCCTAGGAAGATATTCAGGAGCCTGACTAAAGTTTGGGCAAACAAAGAATCATTGTCAGCTTCTGTATCAAATATACCATGATCCAGAATGCAACTTCAGACATCATTTTTATAGTATACATTTAAAATTACAATTTCTACAGTAACCAAGTAATTCATAGCACCTCTTTTCCTTATTAAAAATTTTCACAGTACTGATGCCTCAGTCTGTTCCAATATATTTGGAAAAGTATGTTAACATCCTCTAGTGGTGAGTTTATGAATAAGAATCAAAAAATCATGTTGCTGCAAACCCACTGTGGCTGTTTGCAGAACTGAATGTTCTTTACCTTCAGGCTCGACTTATCCTTTGACTTTAGCCCTTTCCATGGAAAGCTCTTATTTTAAGACATGCTGATTCCCAAGAGTTTCTATTATTCTGAACTGTAAGAATAAATCTCAGATTTTCAAAACTCAGTTCACCCAACCCCAACACACTGAAAGATGTCTGCCCTTAAGAGTAACACAATTCCCAATCAGCACACCAAGGTTAGGAGCAATTCCCTGAGCTCTACTTATTAAGCCAAGTCCTGTTTCTCTTACTCAAGAAAGCCTTGTTAAGTAAAAAGAGCACACGTAGAATGCCCAAAGAGGCCACTAACTGATGGCCAAGAGCCACCTGACATTCACAGGATTCTTTGGCTCTTGAACTTACTACCAAATGAGGGCCATCTCCCTTCCCATCATCAATGACAATATACCCATTTCTACAAACTTGCCATTTTGAGAAACAGAATCAAGAATTAGTCAACAGAGAAAAATTAAGGAGATTTATTTTTGGTAAAACCACATAATTTGAATAAGGCACATTCGTCAACATCAATGAGAAACAAATGAAAACACAATCATGGTTACATAAGGAAGAAGGGGAATACCCAGAATTTAGACATTAATATGGGCCATTTATGTTAAGTAGAAAAAAAGCAAAATGCAGTTGTTTGAAGGTCAATGTGTGCTTCTTTTACGACAGGGATGACAAACAGATTTTAATCTCCTGTAATCTGACCAACCAGAAGCAACTGCCTGGAGCTTTGGGCTTTAGAAGGCAGAGGCCAGTGTGGGCACAGAAAGAAGGTTCTGACTGCTGTGGGCGGGGGTGCCAAGCAGCGCATCTTCCTGCCTACTCAGCCCGCTGCTTCCCAAGTCCAAAATGTTCTTTCTGGTTCAGGTGACTGCTCTTAGCCAAGGACAAATTTAGTTTATGAGCCTCAATAAGGAAAAGTGGGAGATCATTTCTCAGTATAGGAACCAATCTATGGATTTTTAAAGCCATCAAAACAAACTGAAGTAAACAGAGCATGTAACCCTGGAAGGAAAGGCATTGAAGACTAAATTATTTGTACCTTTACCAATTATTTACACATTAGGGGATACTGGTTGTAGGCCGTTTAGACAAGGCTATAGTGCTCTTAACTAGTTAGTAAATTTTTAAAACCAGTTGAGGAGCATTGCCATATACAGATCTGATAGGGCAGTATTTTGGAAATGAGTTTCCATAGCCCAGTCTCTGAATGAGGCAAATTTAGGCCCCACATCATCAGCTACTTTACAGCCTAAAGCCTAAAACTTAACATAATAGGAATAAGGGATATTTTAAAGTCATCTGGAAAAACTGTTTTACACAGATATTTTTAGTTAGTTCTCTCTAGAATTGGTAATACCTTCTTTGTAAATGTATTACTCAAAACAAGTATTTCCCATGTGACTCACAAGCCTCAGTATTTCATAAACTCATAGAACCCTTAAAATATTTTAAAATAATCATTTCATCATAGTTCTATGGATTATAGTATTTGTAATCATTAATAATAATCATAATACACATATAAAGACAAATATCAACAGTCCCATTGAGCAAGTGATATAGTGTCCAAGGTATTTTAATTTTGGAAAAACACAAACAGAAAATAGAACCACTATGACTTTTCAATAAATAAATTTCAAAGTGAAATATATTATGCTGATTGACAAAATATTAAAATGAAGATTAGTATTTAACTACATATTCAACATGACAAATAGATTAAAAACTGCTTTTATAAAATGATGTTGAAGGCTTTATAAAGATGTCTTACTTTTATAATTATTTTTTATTTCCAGATGATAAAAATAAGGTGTCAGGTTCCTATTTGAAAGTCCTTCTCTATCAGTAAACTGTATATAAGCTTTATTCCCATTAAATGATAATCAGATATAATGATTATATCTTCTGCTTAGGTTCTGAAGTACTGGACACCTGATTATGCTGCATAAAAACTGGTCAGATGTATGCAAATACAGTCCCAGTGAAGACTACCTTGCTGAATTACTACTTCCACATGATGAATTCGTTGTATTTTTAACATCAGTGCTCCTTATGCTTCCTATATAAATCAAACAATTAAAAACTGTGAAAGGGACAAACCCACCTCAGCAGCTAACACTGTTTACCTGGGTCTTTACCTGGAGGATGGTGGGTCACAGGCCTGCTGTACCTTACTCACCACATAAGCTTGGCAGGTTTCAGATGAAATAATATTTAAATTACTTAATTGATTTAAAAATTAGAAATAGAAACAACAGCATTGCTACCTTTGGTTTTATGAATCCCTAGAACTTCACTGCTAACCTGTGGGAACTGGGAAACTCAAAATTTACCCCATGGGGAAAGACACTTAAGTCTAGAGACGGTCTATAGTTCTACCAGTTGCTTCCAGAACTCTGATATCACTCAAAGAAATGACTTACATTAATGTATAACATAATGAGAATTGTTCTGTGATAATAATTAAACGGCAATGCTTGGATATCATGCATGGTTATTGTATGCCCACAAGTCATTGTTCGAAGTCAAGCAAACTATCACAGTAATGAAAGATGAACATAAAAGAAAATTTGAAAACTTGAAAAATGTAAAAAAAAAAAGTACAACTGAATAGAAATTAATTTGAGTACATTATATAATAGATTTTATTTGTACATTTAAAAAATATGAAATTTTATGCTTTAAGAATAAATCATTGTATTCATGAGAAGACCCAGAGCTAACATACTGCTTCTTTTAAAAATGATTTTTGAAATAGTGGATAGAAAACTGACAACAGTTTCAGCTGACTGCACTTTCACATTGAAGGAGACTTTTTTACGAAGTGAGTGAGTGAATGAAAGTCGCTCAGTCGTGTCTGACTCTTTGTGACCCCATGGACTATACAATCCATGGAATTCTCCAGGCCAGAATACTGGAGTGGGTAGCCGTTCACTTCTCCAGGAGATCTTCCCAACCCAGGGATCAAACCCAGGTCTCCTGTATTGCAGGTGGATTCTTTACCAGCTGAACCACCAGGGAAGCTGTTTTTAACAAAGACCAAAGAGTTTTGTTTTTGTTTTTTTAAAGAAAAGTGACATTTGGAAATGTTTTTCTAAATTATACTGAAAGGAAATGAGGAAACACCATATTCAACTGAATGAAGAAACAATCTTTGTCTGTGATCTGAGTCACTGATGACACGTACATACTCCATACCGGCTCTTTACAGATCCGAAGTAGCACAGGTCAGCAGGCATCAGTTCTACAAGGCACCACTGGTTTTGTGAGTGAATGAATGAAAGTGATGTAATGCTAGCATCTGAGATCTAGAAATATTGAAAAAAAATTGAATATGGTATATAGATTTTCCTTCCATTTCTATTGATTTTATACTGTATTGATATTGATCTTATATACACTATGTTTTAACTATTTGTTCAGGAAGGTGTCGCCTCAAATCTAGCAGAAGAGTCCTTCACAAAGGCCCCAGTGAAAACAGCTCCTTTAGGTATGTGGCCCTACACTCAATTGAGCACAGTGTCAGGTCTTGGTTGGAACAGATTTATATGTTTTTCCTGTGACAAACACTATCAAACAGATTCTTCCTCCCATATCTTTATTATCTCTCTATAGGTATCAATAAAGACCCCTATATCTGATTACTGTTTTTGAAAAACCTTCTACCCTTTAGTCACTTGACTTTGGAGGTCAAAACCTAGCTGAAATATTCGAGGTTCATGGTGATAGTTCCTAGGTATGCCATGTAATGGGTTAGATCCTTCACTAGGTCAAGATCATTTTACTAAAGTTTCTGCTTTAGGGGTGAAATGCAAATCAATAATCACTGTCTCCATAAACACTGTTCTAGAGCTTTCTTACAATCACAGAACATGATCCAACAATTAATACTAGCTGTTAAAACCTCTTAGAATCTACCTACCATTTCTACTTCCTCTCACTAAGTATAATATCTCCTGCATTTTTCTAATTGTTAACCTACTGGTTCTTCTAACTAGAAGATCAAGAAATGAACTACATTATATAATGTTCCATCACTGTACAATAAGTAAACAGTATGGTAAAGTTATGCCAACGTACCCATATAAAAACCTACTATTCAACTGGTTATTAAAATCAGTTCTGCATAAAGCATTCAAACGCATCTTAGACAATTACAGAATTTCATCAGGAGAGACAGAAATGCTGAGTAACAGAAATTAACAAATGCATAGAAATATGCTAGTAAATACAAGTTTACACATTCTGCTAATCATCTGTAGGTCTTTGTATTCTTCATAAATAGCATGTCTCTATGATAAACTTGTATTTCATCTTCTAACTACTCATGAGTTTTAATTCATTTCTTTCTACCCATTTCCTATCTTCCAAGCTGTCTTTTCCCTTAATCAGTGATTTTCAAACTTATCAGCAGAACTCTTTATTCCAATTAAATCTTATGTAGGATCCCAATATGTAAAATGGGCAAAAAAAGAACTTCTTTGATACAAAAAGGAGAGGGGCCAGTAGACGGCTTGGAAATCACTGCTCTATATCAGAAAATTGAAGCAAAGATACAGCCAGTTGCAATTTATTCATTTGCAATGATTATAAACAGTTCCCCCATCACTTCCAATTTTTAAGAACATTTCTTGAGCACAGGCTGCTTTTCCCTTAGAGCTCATTAACGGAAGAAAAACATACTGCCTTACATATAGTATTTAGGTAAATAAGTATTTGAATTCTTATTTCCTTTTTCATACTGTTCAAAAGTGCAAAAAAGCATAAGATGTAGTCCTGCAACTACGTTATTAAAATGAGTTTTAAAAATATTTAACATGTAATAGAAAATTTTTAAAAATTTTAACTGCTTTATAACTGTAATTACTTTAATCTGAGTCCAAATACTATCCACAGGCTCCTTAGAGTCTCAAGAAAACAAAAATCACTCTGTAGTTACTGTGAGAAGATTATCTTCCCATTTAATCATTCTGTCGCTCTATTTTTGGATTGGAAAAAATTCCTCAGTTGTATATACCTGATTCACTTGAAAGGCAAGGAAAGAAAGTCAGGTCAACTTTTAGCTTTGCCAAGCTTAGATTAGAAAGATTTTACAGAAAGTAAAAAATGAAAATTTCTTTTCTAAAATAAGCTTGTTTGTGCTTTCCAGGCATTTCCTCACATTCATCAACCTCCTTCCACATAAAAAGGCTTTTCAACTAACTTTCTAATAATCCCATACCGACCATAACCACCTCTGCGCTTAGCTTATACAAAGCAGCCTCGTTCTTCTATGCTCCTCACTGGCTGGACAGGCAGCACCAGGTGGGAAATACGGCTCCACAGCCCACTCAATTTGTCTGAATCCATGTGGTTAAAGGAGCTGGGAGTGTTAGAGTTGGTAAACCTCGCCCAGAGTAAATCTCGCACTTTCTCTTCGGTTTCCCTTGGGCTGACGCTTGCTTCTAATGTTTCCTCCTCCAGTAGGACGGTCAGGACCAGGGCCACATCTTTAAAGGCAGCATTCTCATGGTCACAATACTTATAGAAAATCAAGGTGGAGCCTGCAGGAAGGGATTCAAAGTGATGGACCACAGCTGCCTTCTGGCCCTTCTCAAATCCAGAGCTCAGCTCCGTGTCAACTGAATGCTTGACCTTATCACTGTCCTGCAGGGTTTTCCCAGCCCCATCAATCTGAATGGCAGAGACCTTCTGGGCAGATGTGTAGGCATCCGCGACATGGTGGCTGAGGCACTTCAGCGTCTCTCTTCCCTCTCGGGCTGCTGTGAATATGATGATGGCTGGCTCACTGGGGTGTGAGGCGTTGAGGTGCTTCTGGAGAAATTTTCGTCCTCTCTGCCACAGAAAGGAACTCTGGCCTGGAAATTTATCCTTCAGTTGGCTAAAATGAACCAAGAAAGCCTCCAAAGCTGGATTTTTGGGGACTTGCTGGGCTGGAGATGAATAGTAGCTATTAACAGAACTTAGCAAAACTATGGTAAGAACCAGGAAGCAAAAAATGATGGAGCCTGTCAGAGAAAGAGAAAATGAAAGACAAAATTAGAGAGAATGAGTCAGAAATAAAGCCTGTGGCAAACTAAAAAGAGGCAGATACACTGTCAGATTTTACTGACTGCGTTGTGTTTCTTTTGCCTAAATCCTTATAATTTTTAGCTGTTGAAATCTATCAGAAATTTTTTAATTTCTTAAATTATTTAAAGATACAATATCTTTGTTAAAAGGTAAAATATAATTTATGTATATTTTTCTATATCTAATGATGTGTTTAGAAACGAACTATCAGCATATTCTTCTATTAATACCTTCTCAGAAGTATCTACTACCTATAGGCCATTTTTTCCTAAATGGTCAAAATGTAAAAATGCCACTTCAAAAGTTAATACTTTCTTTCTCACTGAAGAGGCAGCTTTAATAGGAAGCTATATTGAATATCTTTTAATAGACTATAATGGAAAATAATCTGAAAAAAAAAATATATATATATAACTAATCACTTTATTGCCCACCTGAAATTAGCACTACATTGTAAATCAGGTTTACTTCGATCAAAAAAATGTTTCAGTTTCTTGTTTATGAAAAGACCTTCCTCCATTGGGGATTCCCATTTTGTTAAGGATGGCAAAATATTGGCTAACACACCTAAAGAAAAAATCCCTAAAACTCAATTGCTTTGTTCTAATATTACTATCAAACATTAAAAAAAAAACTTAAAACAATGCTAAAGCTGTTAAATCTGCTAGTTTTCTGGGTATTTCTCTGCAGATTTCTGAATGTGAATTACTGCAGTAAGACCACTTTTGTTCTCACCATAGCTCAAAAAATTCTTTTTATCAATCCTTCTTATGGTACCCTGGGCATTCTTCTCTTTGTTTTCTTCCAATTCTTGTGTTTCTTGTTGATGTGTCTCAGTCTCTGGAAAACAAAACAAAACATTATTATTAGGCAGTACACTAAGGAGAATGTGCATTCCTTTATACTTCTTATCAAAGCAAAGAATTTGACTGAGGATGCCATACTTCATAAAAGTTTGTTTTGTACAAAGCTAATTATTTTTCCTGTCTTTTACTTAAGGCTCACTATTCTACTTCATTCTACTTAGAAGAATAAAATAAAATGCTGTGAAATCACTTAAGGATACTGTTGTTACATCCATAATTCTTCACTAGTCCTTACATCAAGGACCAAGAAACAAGATTGCAGCCAAACCTATATGTGATTTGACAAAATGTACAGAACTAAGAAGGAATTTAAGAAATGTTAACTATACACAAGACTCAACATCACAGGGCAGTGATGCTCTAATTTCAGTATTTATATTTCAGAAGGTTCCTCAACTCCCAAATATGCAAATAATAGACACTAAGTTTAAAGACAGAAGAGATTACTATACACTAATAGCTTATTTTGCAAAATAGCTTACAAAAAAGCAAGCCTGAAACTTAATGAGAGGTATATGAAACAAGGACGACAAGGTTAAGAAAATTTATGAACTATATAAAATTGCAGGTATGGGGTGTGATATCAATCTTAAAATGTGTTGGTGAAAAGGAGACAGTATTTTGTAGACTCTGAGCTAAATCCCTCTAGAGTCAAAATGTGTGCCTGACCCCAGCCAGGCACCTCATATAACAATGACAGCTGACTACTGCCCATAATCCTTACTACAGAAATAACTCAAATAGCATACTCTATTAACATAAAGGAGTACAGTCATCTTCACCTATAAAGAATAGTTCATTTAGTCAGATCACACCAAAATATGGGTTTTTAAAATATGTCACAGAATTTAAGGACTGAAAGGATCTGTAATGATCACCTACTCTAGCCTCCTACCTTACCTACCGTGACAAGAGGTCCAGAGATGTCAAGGGCTTTGCCCAAGGCCAAACTGAGATTAGAAAGAGGTTTCTTATCACCTGCTGCTGCCGCTGCTGCTAAGTCGCTTCCGTCGTGTCCGATTCTGTGCGTTCCCATAGACGGCAGCCCACCAGGCTCCCCAATCCCTGGGATTCTCCAGGCAAGAATACTGGAGTGGGTTGCCATTTCCTTCTCCAATGCATGAAAGGGAAAAGTGAAAGTGAAGCTGCTCAGTCATCTCTGACTCTTCACGACACCATGGACTGCAGCCCACCAGGCTCCTCCGTCCATGGGATTAGATAAGCTCATTCCATTATATTAAGCTGCTTCTCACACATTATACTGCATTTTTAAAACGATGTTTTCTTCCCCTACTCAGTGAACCTGCATACCACTGAAATTCTGATGGCACATATTGGTCCATATACAAATCCTATCATTTGCTCATTTAACAAATATTCATAAAGTCACTTCTCTGTGCCAAGAGCCACAGAAACACAATGAGTGAGACACAGCCCTTGTCTTCACTCAAGTTAATAGTAAACTAATGAAATGCATATTTGAGATCAGTCATTGACTTACACTGAAACATGGAATTCTAGTCCGCATTTAAGTCCAACAAAAACAATGTCTTACATTTTATATTCCTTTGCTCTGGCAAATAGGCATTTCAGGCTGAGCTTTTAGAGTACTTATAAAACACAAATCCACACAATCCAACTCCATAATATCACAGAAGGTAAAAGCTGGAAGAAACCAGCTGGATATCATCTTGTTCAACTTCTTCATTTCTACAAATAGGAAACTGAAGTACCAGGAAGTTGGGAGATTTGCTTAAAGTCACCCAAGTTAGGAAGTGGTAGGGCTGCAACTAGAATCCATATCTCTTGAGTTCCAGTTAAAGACTGAGCACACTGCAACTATTCTTCGTGAGGAAGCTGTTCTCCTGAATACACAGGTGGGGAAAATCAAGTACAGAGAAATAACTAATTTGCTCAAAGTCCTATAAAACTGAAATATGACTGAGTTAAGGGTACTGGCTCAGACGGTAAAGAATTTGCCTGCAATGCAGGAGACCCAGGTTCAATCCCTGGGTTGGGAAGAACTCCTGGAGGAGGGAATGGCTACCCACTCCAGTATTCTTGCCTGGAGAATCCCATGGACAGAGAAGCCTGGCGGGTTACAGTCCATGGGGTCACAAAGAATCAGACACAGACTGTAGTGACTAACACTTCACTTCAAGGGTACTATACCACTGATGCTGGTTTTTAAATATACCTATCTCTTGATTTATGTAGCATTTAGTTTCCCCCAAAATAAAAGATTTTAAAAAGTGAAAGCGAAAATATGCTCGTAAGAAATAAAGAAAAGGCTAGGGGCGAAATTTTTAAGTCATACCTGTAAAAAATAAAAAAAATCATACATACAGTAAATAAATAGAAACTGTTAGAAAATGCAGCTTATGTATAAGTGGGAAGCATCTTAATGTAGTGAGCAGAATGAGCTAGCTTGAAAGCGAAAGCATTAGTTGCTCAATTGTGTCTGACTCTGCAACCCCATGGACTATAGCCTGCTAGGCTCCTCTGTCCATGGGATTCTCCAGGCAAGAATACTGGAGTGGGTTGCATTCCCTTCTCCAGGGGATCTTCCCAACCCAGGGATTGAACCTGGATCTCTCACATTGCAGGAAGAGACTTTACCTTCTGAGCCACCAGGGAAGTCTTAGGAGATAAGAAACCTCATTTAATCTCAATGTAGTCATATCTCTTTGTGAGCTTGGGCAAGATGCAAAGGCCTTAATCCTATGAAGTAAAGAAAAGCTCTCTGAAAAGAAGGGTCCCACCTATGTTGTGTTCCCAGGACAGAACAGTACACAACAGCACAGGCTCAGGGCTTCTCTCACCTGGTGCCAGCAGTCGCCTCCTCAGTGTGTGCTGGCTCTCCAGCCCTGCACTGGAATGGCCAGGGCTCTGGGCATCCTGAGGGTCAACGACTGGCGGCTCCTGAGATGCTCCGGGTCCGTCACTGACGTGCTCAGGGAGGGCTGCAGAGCTGCCCACTATGTGTGCGTCTGTTCTTCCTACCTTGTCACTTGGAGAACACTTGGTTTCTGGATCCACAGGGTCTTCACTCAGACTCTCTGAAGAGAGCTGATGGCCTTGTTCTCCACCCTGAAAACTCTGGCTGTTCTCACCTTCTGTATCCTTTAGATACTTCCCACAATCTGTTTCATCTGGATTTTCTGATTGAGCATCTGTATCTGTACTTCCTGGGCCAACTGTTTCTATCTCTTGGTGGTCTTTGTTAAGCCCAGGGGCAGGGTCTGGGGTCTGAGCTTCTTCAGTGGTACTTGTAGTGACTGTAGCCTCCTGAGTATTTAGTGATGGATCATTTTCCAAATCCTTTTGAGGGTCTATTGAGACAAAAATTTATAATTTTAAAAATTTCCCTATATTTTTTATTTCAACAAGGTCCCTGATTAATAAAAATATTTATATAGATTTTTATGGCTTAAGAGGCACTCTTCCTAAACATTATTTCTCTTGACTTTCACTAAAGGTGACTGATTACCCAAATTTATTATCATGCTAATCTAACAAATAATATTAATTGAAAACTATTTTGAATGGCAAACCAACTTTTGGTAATATTAAATACATCCTCTTCCCTAATGAAACAACCTAGGCAATAATCATCAATAGCAACTGAAACCATTATTCGAAAGACTGAAGAGGAATTTTATAATGAATGAACCTGGCTGACAATTCCTGAACCCACTGATGAATCTTAATACCACAAAAAGAAGGAAAATCAGACATTTCTAACTTCCCAAATTCAATGCAATAGGAAGTACACTATACTACCTATGAGGTATTCTTGCCAAACTGAAGCAGAATCTGATCAAGCTTCTAAAGCTAATTACCAGTTTCCAAGAAACACAGGGATAGAGGAATACATTAAATTATGCCTCAGGAATGTAATCAGAAAAACTCAAAATGATTGAAATTCTAAGAGACAAAAGACTCTGTTTCTTTAATAACAGCAAGAAATAAAAATAAATGGCAAGAAAAGATAAAAAAAGGAGGGGTGACCAATTGACATACTTGAGACACATCCACAATGTGTGGACCACATTATAGATCCAGTGTCCCACAAACCAACTTTTAAAGAAGTATTAATGAGATAATCAGGAAAATCTGAATACCAGCTATTTGATGAGACTAAGGAATTATTGGTTCATCTTCTAGGTATGATAAAGGAATGGGGTAATGTTTTTAAAAAGGAATCTTTACCATTTAGAGATAAGTGTTCAAGTATTTTGGCTAAAATTATATGATATCTAGATTTTGCTTCAATACAATGATATGGGTATAAGGAGAAGTAAGAGAGTATAAATGAAACAGCGTTAGCCATATGTTGACAGCAGATGAAGCTGGGTCACGGAATTCATTTCATCTCTCTACTTTATATATGTTTGAATTTTCCATAATAAAGTTTAAAAAAAAAAGCAACCAAAAAGACTTATCAATGAAATGCAGTCTGTAACCCAAATGTAAAGAAAAAAAAATTAGAAACCCAACTGTGAAGAAAAAGAGATTATGAGACAATTGGAGAATGTGAATATTGGCTGTATATATGAAGAATAGTGTGGAATAACAATTTATTTTTAGGTGTGACAGAGCTATTTTGGTTCTTTTTTTTTTTTAATGTAAAGAGATGTAAAATGTTTAAGAGATGTAAACTAAAGTACTAACAAAATTATATCATGTCTTGGATTTGCACTTAAATATTTCAAGGCAGGTAACAAGAGTAGCATTATGTAGGTAAAAGTTGAAGTTAGATGTTGAGTACATGTGACTTCATTATACTGTGCTATTTTTATATATTGAAAAATATCCTTAATAAAATATTTAAATATGCCCTTCTCTTCCAAAAAATCTATTTCATATTTTGCCTATATTTCCTATATATACACTTGGGCAGGATGAAGAATTTAAATTTCATCTTTCCTTATAATTGAAAGATCCTGCTCTCTCTATATAGCATATCACAGCTAACTTGACTTTTAAAAATATAACTCTAAAGATCTGTCTATCATACTTTTTTAAGATGTATTTTCCCAATACTACAGGAGTCTCTAAAACTTAATCTTCTTCATAATTAGGGTCTGGTATGATGGTAAAATTCAGTAAATATCAAAGAATAAGAATCATAATAAATCAAGAAATTAACTTCTTTTTTACTTCCAAACTTCAGTTTTAATCACCAGAGACTTTCTCAGCACAGCCTTAGTTTCCAACAGCACAAACTTTGTGCTGTACAAATGAGTCTTACCCTCTGGAGGATCCCTAAGTCCTCTGTCGGTCATGTTTGAGTTCTATCTCTTCAGACTCTGGGGTACTTTCTGTTAGTATCTGGATTTCCTTGTAAAGATATCTTGGTTTCTTCTTCTCCCAAGTCCCAACAGGCTCATGCTTCCTGTGGACCCAGGAAACAAGGCATATATACAGTGACTAAAACAAAATGAGAAGAATTAAAAAGACTTTTTTATTCATACATAGGAAAAATGACTAGTTCATCTTTATTTACTAAATCTGCTTAGTTTGAGTACTATTTCTTCTCTGAAACTTTTCTAGTGGATAAAAAATGTTTTCTGGCTTTCATGAGGCTCATATTCCAAATCCTAGACGATAAACAGAAAAAAAAAGCTTCAGATTATTAACCGTTGTATAGATGACATAACCTCCTAATACATTCTAGTGTGTCTGGAAGGATGTAAAAAGAAAGAACAAGTGACCAGAATCTTTAAGGAAACACCTTTGAAACTGAAATAAAAAGTAATTCCAAGAGTAAAAATTTAAGTCAGTGCTGAGTTAATCACTGCAGATTTCCCTTATATCTTCAATTTCTGTCCCATACAAATTTCTCAGAGTTTGCCTACCAGAAACTTCCATTTTTCATTAACAAGGAACATGCACAGGGGTGACCTACAGATGAAGGTGGCTGTCTTGGTATTAGGAAGAGCAAATACACATTTGGAGTTTCATCACTAAGAGTGGTTCTCTTACAGTATTCTTTTATAAAACATGGAGACAGTTTTCTCTTTATACAATGCCCTTCTATACACTGCTCAAAGAAGTTGTTGTGTTTAGTCACTCAGTCATGTCTGACTCTTTGCAACCCCATGGACTGTAGATCAAAGAAGAATATATATCAATTATTAAAAGCTGTATACAAAAGGAATCAAAACCAGAGGTAACTTATAAGCAATAAAAACTCAATTATATCTTATAAGCAGTTGGTGCAAACGTAATTGTGGTTTGGGTTTTTTCATTTTAAATCATTATAACTAGGCTTGAATACATCTTAATTAATCAAAATAGGAACCATTACAATCAACGCATTTTTGCTAACAAGAAATAAGTTTGTTTATTCCTGTAGCAGGAAAATCTATGCTTCATGATTTGACAAACTCTTGGAAAGCATTTCTGCATTCTGTTGGTTGTGGAAGTGTTTTCCCTGCAAAAAGTTTTCGAGATGCTTGAAGAAGTGGTAGTCAGTTGGCAAGAGGTCAGGTGAATACAGCAGATGAGGCAAAACTTCAAAAATACATAGAAAATCCAGCGACAGAGGAGTCTCGTGGGCTATAGTCCATAGGGTTGCAAAGAGTTGGACACGACTAAAGCAACCAAGCACGCATGCATGCACCTCATAATAAAAACTACAAGGCACCTAGTAATGAATCTACAGCACATATACAAGGACTTTGGAGTGGGGTGAAGCTTATGGTATGTAAATTATACCTCAATAAAACTATTTTTTAAAAAAAGAACTTTTAGGGAGAAAAGTATTAAAACTTTACTGAAGAAGATAAAAAGGACCCAAGTAGAGAAATATACTGTGTGTATAGACAGTAAGATTCAAGGTCATTTAATGCTAATTGCACTCATCTCACACACTAGCAAAGTAATGCTCCAAGGCAGGCTTCAGCAGTACATGGACTGTGAACTTCCAGTTGTTCAAGCTGGATTTAGAAAAGGCAGAAGAACCAGAGATCAAATTGCCAACATCCACTGGATCATCGAAAAAGCAAGAGAGTTCCAGAAAAATATTTACTTTTGCTTTATTGACTACACCAAAGCCTTTGACTGTGTGGATCACAATAAACTGTGGAAAATTCTTCAAGAGATGGGAACACCAGACCACCTGACCTGCCTTCTGAGAAATCTGTATGCAGGTCAAGAAGCAACAGTTAGAACTGGACATGGAACAACAGACTGGTTCCAAATCGGGAAAAGAGTACATCAAGGCAGTATGTTGTCATCCTGCTTATTTAACTTATATGCACATTATATCATGAGAAATGCTGGACTGGATGAAGCACAAGCTGTAATCAAGATTGCCGGGAGAAATATCAATAACCTCAGATACGCAGATGACACCACCCTTATGGCAGAAAGCGAAGAAGGACTAAAGAGCCTCTTGATGAAAAGTGAAAGAGGAAGAGTGAAAAAGTTGGCTTAAAACTCTACATTCAATCTGATCCCATCAGTTCATGGCAAATAGATGGGGAAACAGTAGAAACACTGGCTGACTTTATTTTGGGGGGCTCCAAAATCACTGCAGATGGTGATTGCAGCCATGAAATTAAAAGACACTTGCTCCTTGGAAGAAAAGCTATGACCAACCTAGAAAACATGTTAAAAAGCAGAGACATTACTTTACCAACAAAGGTCCGTCTAGTCAAAGCTATGTTTTTTCCAGTAGTCATGTATGGATGTGAGAGTTGGACTATAAAGGAAGCTGAGCGCTAAAGAATTGATGCTTTTGAACTGTGTTGTTGGAGAAGACTCTTGAGAATCCCTTGGACTGCAAGGAGATTCAACCAGTCAATCCTAAAGGAAATCAGTCCTGAATATTTATTGGAAGGATTGATGCTGAAGCTGAAACTCCAATACTTTGGCCCCCTGATGCAAAGAATTGACTCCCTGGAAAAGACCCTGATGCTGGGAAAGATTGAAGGTGGGAGGAGAAGGGGACGACAGAGGGTGATACGGTTGGATGGCATCACTGACGTGATCGCCATGAGTTTGAGCAAGCTCTGGGAGTTGGTGATGGACGGGGAAGCCTGGTCAGCTGCAGTTCATGGGGTCGCAAAGAGTCAGACACAACTGAGTGACTGAACTGAACACCAATTCCCTCCAAAATAATCTGTAAGTTCATTGCAATTTGAAACAAAATCTTCAGACAATTTTTGTACTGTTATATGTTTCTTATGGAATGAGTGAGCTGACTGTAAAATTCACAAAAAGCAGTAAAGAATTAAGAGTCAAGATAATTCTGAAGGAAGAAAAAAGAATTCTGAAAGAGGGAAATCTTTACCAGATATATCAAGATATTAAAAACAATAGGGTACTGGCATTAGAACAGACAAACATAACACAGAATAGACAGCCAGGAAATATGCACACACTTAAGTAAAGGAAACTGAGTGACAAAGAGAAAGAATGGATTAGCGAGTAAACAGTTTGGGGACAACTGATTTTTCAAATGGGAAAAAAACTAGATTTCTACCTCCACAAAAATCAATTGAAGATTAGAGACCTAAGGGTAAAGTGCAAAACTTTGAAATTTTCAGAAGAAAGTGGGGAATACCATTATAACCTCAAGGTTAAACGATGAGGGGAACAAATGTGATGACATTTAAAAAGTTAAATCTCTATACAAATCATCAAAATCAAGGTTAAAAGATAAATTCACTGACTAGAAAACTATCAGCAACACATATAATCATCAATGGATTAATATCTAGAATACATAAAAACTACCCCAGATCAGTTAAGAGACAAATACTGCTATTTTGTTTAAGTGGGCAAAAGAGATGAACAAGCAGTTAAATAAAAAGAGGACTTTAAAAGTCTAATGAATTGGTAAGAAATGTAGGCAAGGAAATGCAAAAATTAATGATGAGATACCATTTCACGACCACCAGATTGGAAAAAAAAAAATGTAATGCCAAGTGTTGGTGAGGATTTGGAGATACTCAGACCTGTATTGCGGAGAAGGCAATGGCACCCCACTCCAGTACTCTTGCCTGGAAAATCCCACGGACGGAGGACTCTGGTGGGCTGCCGTCTATGAGGTCTCACAGAGTTGGACACGACTGAAGCGACTTAGCAGCAGCAGACCTGTACTGACAATGAGGCCCCTGTTACAACCTGGGAGGGCAATAGGGCAATGCGGAGTTGACACACACATTCTACAAATCAGCAATTCTGCTTTTAGACATGCACCTTAGAGCAACTTTTCCTAAAGTGCGCAATGGTGTTTGTGGCAGCATTGTTAAAAAAAAATGAGGAAAAACTGAGAAAATCTTAAATGTCTATAAATAAGAAACTAGATTTTTTAAATTGTGGCATATTCTTTAAATGTAATATTATATACAGCAATTAACAACTTATGTATCAAAAATTCATAAATGTACAATATTAAAGCCTTTATATACAATTTAAGAAGCATAAAATACTACGTGTGTGTGGGTGTGTGTGGGTGTGTGTGGGTGTGTGTGGGTGTGTGCGCACGCACTCAGTCATGTCCAACTCTGCAACCCCAAGGACTATAGCCCACCAGGTTCCATTGTCCAAAGAATTTTCCACGCAAGAATACTGGAGTAGGTTGCCATTTCCTACTTCAGGGGATCTTCTCAGTCCAGGAATCAAACCTGAGTCTCATGTGTCTCCTGTATTGGCAGGCAGATTCTTTACCTGCGCCACCTGGGAAGCCTATAAATACTATGTTGTTGTTGCTAAGTCACTTCAGTCGTGTCTGACTCTGTGCGACCCCATAGACGGCAGCCCACCAGGCTCCCCTGTCCCTGGGATTCTCCAGGCAAGAACACTGGAGTGGGCTGCCATCTCCTTCTCCAATGCACAAAAGTGAAAAGTGAAAGTGAAGTCGCTCAGTCGTGCCCGACTCTTCACAACCCCATGGACTGCAGACTACCAGGCCCCTCCGTCCATGGGATTTTCCAGGCAAGAGTACTGGAGTGGGGTGCCATTGCCTTCTCTGATAAATACTATAGAGTAATTCAAAAATAATTAAATGGAAAAAAAATGAACCAACTACTGATACATAAGATGGATGAATCTGAAAAATGTGATGAGGGAAAAAAGCCACACACAAGATTATATGCCAAATGATCCCATTTATATAAAGTTCTAGAATGGCCAATGGTCTACAGTGATGGAAAACAGAAGTGGTTCTGAGGGTAAGGACTACTGACTTGAAAAGGGCATGAGAAAACCTTTTGGGGTAATTAAAGTGTTCTATATTTTTACTGGGGTGGTGGTTACATTTGCCATCAAGCTTAAAATCTGTGCACCTTGTTGCATGTAGGATATCTTCAATAAACTTTATTTCATGTAAACCTAACTGAATGCTTAAAAAAAAAACAAAAACATATTACTTGGAAACTAGGTTGCAGTCAGTAAGTAATCTGCAAAGGAACACCAGAGATATATCTATAATTTTACAAGTGCTCAATATATGCCTTTCTTATCACAAGGCACACATCATTTCTGTAGCCCATTTCACTCAGACCCTTTGACACACACTGCTGTTCATAGCTGAACCAGTATTCCCTCAAGGCTACAAGGAAGAAATGATGTAATCACAGAAGTTCTTGATGTATCTTCAGAAAAAATTACATGGTGGGGTATCTGGGAGACCTGGAGGCAGATTCCAGAGGCAGGTCAATTTTTTGAACTGTGTCTAATCCATACCAGGAAATGTGCGTATTAGAAACCTCTGGACTGTATAACAGAACTGAGGTAGCACCTCATTCTGATGGAAAATGGACATGTTGAAAACTTTTTGCAGCTTCAGGAAAAACCATCCATGAGCATCTCAAAATACACCACCACCCATCTTTGATGGTATCTTGAAAGGAAAAAAAATAAAACAAACTGATGAAGACCTACATGCTTCATTTAGCACAGAGGATGTTCGCTTTTAGTCAATCCCTTCTTTACAGGTTCAATTGTGAAATACTGGTTTTCAGTGCCCCATTTATAGAGGTTACAATGATTCATTTTCCCACTTAAATAAAACTTAGCCTTATCATTGGCAGGTATCTTTTCTTCCCTGTGATCCTGAAATCTGCAGCAAAACTTACTGTTTTCCTTTCACTGTCTCCATGAGGGCTCAAATCAGGTTCAAGTAATAAGGTTTTATTGTCTATGGAGAATACAACAGGGAGTAGGCTGAGGGATAGAGAAGGCAATGGCACCCCACTCCAGTACTCTTGCCTGGAAAATCCCATGGACAGAGGGGCCGGGTAGGCTGCAGTCCATGGGGTCGCTAAGAGTTGGACATGACTGAGCAACTTCACTCTCACTTTTCCCTTTCATGCATTGGAGAAGGAAATGGCAACCCACTCCAGTGTTCTTGCCTGGAGAATCCCAGGGACAGGGGAGCCTTGTGGGCTGCCGTCTATGGGGTCGCACAGAGTCGGATGCGACTGAAGCGACTTAGCCTTAACCTTGGCTGCACTGGGTCTTAGTTGCGGCATGTGAACTCTTAGTTGTGACATGCAGGATCTAGATCCCTGACCAGGGATTGAACCTGGGCTCTTTGCTTTGGAGTTCGGAGTCTTAGCCCCTGGACCACCATGGATGTCCCCTGGCTCTGTCTTTTAGGGCACACCCTTTCTGCTCCGTCTCAATGTACCAATGGTAATGCTTTGACAACCTGGCAGGTGTTGTTCACTGTTTGGTACATAGAATGATCTCTGCACTGCAGTAATAAAACCAAGTTTAGCAGCCTGGAACACACAAAATTACAAGTTGTGAGAGTGATTTTACAAACTGATGCATAACACAGTTCATATACAACTGGTACTGAGTAATAAAATGTTGAAAGTGTTCAACTTTTTTATTGCAATGTACATTGTTTAAATGTACATAAAAATTAAACACATGATCAGAAAAGATACATGTTTGCTTCTGTGGAGGAAAGGATAGAAAGAGGATGAGAATGAGTTTCAACTGTCATCTGTTAAGCACTTTTTAAAAAATGAGGTATATGTGGCAAAATGTTAGTATACTTTATCTATGAACAGAATTCCTGTGCTACACAAGGACCTTGTTGCTTATCCATTCTGTATATAATACTCTGTATCTGCTAACCCCAAACTCCCACTCCACGCCTCTCCCTACCTTCCCTCCCCCGTTGGCAACCACAAGTCCATTCTCTGTCTGTGAGTCTTTCCCTTCCGTAAATTCATTAGAGTCATATTTTAGATTATACATATCATCTTCTATCCATGGACATTTACACTGTTTCTATGTCTTGGCTACTGTGGACAGTCTTGGCACTATGAACATAGAGGTATATGTATCTTTTTGTTTTTGCCATGCCAAGAACCTTGCAGGATGTTCCCCCACCGGGATTAAACCCAGGGCCTCAGTAGTGAAAGCAAAGAATCCCAACCACTGACCCACCAGGGAATTCCCTCTTTCTGCATCATAGTTTTGTCTGGAGTGGGACTGTTAGGTTGTATGGTCATTCTATTTTTAGTTTTCTTGAGGAAGCTCCATACTGTTTTCTGTAGCGGCTGCACCAACTTACACTTCCAGCAACAGTGTAGGAGGGTTCCCTTTTCTCCACACCCTCTCTAGCATTTGCTATTTGTAGACCTTTTTTCTAAGAAGAGCTGCTTTTTCTCTTTTAATATTTTTATTTATTTTCAGCTGCACTGGGTCTTTGTTGCTTTGTGGGCTGGGCTTTCTATAGCTGCAGAGCGTGGGGGCTACTCTTCTTGCGATGTGTAGGCTTCTTGTTGTGGTGGCTTTCTCTTGTGGAGTACAGACTCTAGGGTTCGCAGGCTTCAGAAGTTACAGCAAGTGGGCTCGGGAATTGTGGCTTGTGGGCTCTAGAGCTCAGGCTCAGCAGTTGTGGCACGTGGTCTTAAGTTACCCCTCAACATGTGGAATCTTCCCAGACCAGGGATCAAACCCATGTCCCCTGCACTGGCAGACAGACTCTTATTCACTGCACACCAGGAAAATTCCATTTGTACATTTTTTAATCTTGGCCATTCTGACTGGTGTAAGGTGGTACCTCATTGTATTATAGTCTTGATCTGCATTCCTGTAATTAGTGACGCTGAACATCTTTTTCATGTGCCTATTGGTCATCTATATGTCTTCTTTCAGAAATGTCTATCTAGGTCTTCTGCCCATTTTTCTTTTTCTCTTTCACAATTACAGGAGACTTGGACAATACAGAACAAAATTACAGATAGTTCCACTAAAATTAAGATTTTTATTTGGAGTTTCAATATAAAACTCTCAAAAATTATCAAAACGAATATACAGAAAAGTAGAAGCACCATGAACCAATTCAACATGATTAAGATTTATAGTGTATGATTTCAGTATCTTTAGTTCATGAAATTTTTGCAACTGTTTTATGTCCCTGTATATGTTTCAGTGTCTCCTAGTTTATAAAAACTTGAGTAGAATTTGTATCCTACTATTGTATGAAAATTGCCCATTTTTCATTTGGGTTCGTTTTTTGTTGTTGAATTGTATCAGCTGTTCGTATATTTTGGAAATTAAGACTTTGTCAGCTGCATCATTTGCAAATATTTTTTCCCAGTCTGTAGGCTGTCTTTTTGTTTACGGCTTCTTTTGCTGTGCAAAAGCTTGTAAGTTTAATTAGGTCCCATTTATTTTTGTTTTTATTTCTATTGCCTTGGGAGACAGACCTAAGAAAATATTGGTATGATTTATGTCAAATGTTTTGCGTATGTTCTCTTCTAGGAGTTTTATGGTTTCAATGTTTAAGTCTTTAGGACATTTTAATTTACTTTTCTGTATGCAATGAGAGTGTGTTTCAACTTCACAGATTTACCTGTGGCTGTCCAACTTTTCCAACATCACCTGCAGAAGAGACTGTCTTTTTCTCATTGTATATTTTTGGTCTCCTCTGTTGAAGACTGATCACAGGGGTGGGGGTTTAATTTTGGGCTCTCTATTCTGTACCACTGATCCATGTATATCTGTTTTTGTGCTAATATCATCCCATTTTGATTGCTGTAGCTTTATAGTATTGCTTGAAGTCTGGGAGGGTTATGCCTTCTCCTTTGTTCTTTCCCCATAGGATTGCTTTGGCAATTCTGGGTCTTTTATGGTTCCATATAAAGTTTAGGATTATTTGTTCTATTTCTGTGAAAAATGTCATGGGTGATTTGATAAGGAATCACATTACATTTTGTAGACTGCTTTGCTTTGGGTAGTATGGCCATTTTAACAATATTAATTCTTCCAATCCAAGAGCACAGGACATCTTTCCTATGTTAATATATTTTAGATTTGGGTGCATAGGTGAATACTATTTTCAGCACTTTTCTATAAAATGACTGATGTTAATAAATTTTTTAAATGAGTAATAAAATGTAATGCATTAGCTTCTGTGAGGAAAAGTTAAGAATCAAAATGAAAAACCTGTAAGGGTTAACTCTGAGCCCACACACAGGGAACTTATGTTACAAAGGCACGCTTCAACAACAGTTTCCTATGCATTTTGTCACAACCAGCTGAGAGGAGACAGAACAAAGGAAAGCTACTCTCAAGAATAAAACTGGGGCTGGGAGAGCAGTAGGACCTTACCCAACCTCTATTCCATCCTGGGAACTTCAGTCTTATGATGTATGGACTTAATATTCCTTCTATTTTATAGATGAGGAAATTGAGACAAAGAAAGGCTAAGAATCTTACCCAAGAACCCACAGCTAGTAGAGACAGTTAGGATTTGAACTCAGGTGATCTGAACTCAGGTATTCTGACTGTGGGACCCTAGCTGTTAACCATGATACTAAACAACAACAAAAATAAAACCACATAGTAAACCTACTAAGGCACTCCAAATCTAGGTGTGAATTGTGACTCTAGCACCTATGACCTGGGTAAATTTACACACATTCAACTTTTCTCTAATTGCTTTAGCATTGTGTAAAGTCTCAGGTGATAATAAATCATATAATAAGTTATATCTACCACAATTATGACTATAAATGGGCCTTAAAAAATGTGACAAGGATCTGCCTTGGGTTATTCATCCCTCTAAGCCTCTTAATCTTCATCTCAGACCATTGAATCACACAACTACAGGCTTAGCCTCAGTTACAAGATAAATCTTGTCCTTCATCAGAAAAGACCTAAGAAATTTTTGATAATTTAGCATCCAGTTCTAACAGTTGGCCTTAATCCTTATTCTAAAACTGAGACTCTATCTTATCCCTAGTTCTAACTTTTGCCTCATTCTCTTATACCTCTCCTCATCCTAAAGACTTACTATGCTGATAGACATGTATCACATTTAAACCTCACAACAGTATGAAGTAGGTATTATTACACAACTTATTTCACAGATGAAACTGGACAAAAAAGGTTAAAATGCCCAAGCTCATTTAATAATGTCAGAATTAGAAGACAAACTCAGGTCAGCTGGCTGCAAGGCCATTATTTTTCCTCTGTAACAAGCAGTTTTTAAGCTGTGTTCCAAAGACTGCATTGACTCAAGGGCTGCCAGGGGAGACTCCAGAAATAGAGGGGTATGGCTCTCAACTCACTTTTACAGACACGTGTATTATGATTGCCACCTACCCTTGGATGTCATGGAATTCTTTCTTGCATGTGTGCTTGCCTGGACTATGTTCTGCTACAACTTAGAGATGAATCTTAATTCAGTCACCCACAACCCAAGATAGCCTTCTCTTTAGTACTTTCCATTAAATTTCTCCTCCTAGGTCTGCATTAAAGTAACAGAAAGTAGTTCTGGAAGTCATTTTAGAAATGGCCACCATTACATGTAAGTAATATTATCAATTCTCCCAGAGGATGGAAGTAGAGCTTAATATGGTTCACATCATCCTAAACAGTGGATCATCTGTCATAAGAATTAATTTTAGGAATACACTTATACTTTCAAATTCATTATTCATAACCATGAATGAGTATTTAAAATAGTCTGCAATGTTTTAAACCCAGTGAAGTCCTACTAAAGACCTAAGTTGAAAAGCTATGAAGTTTTCTAAATTTTCTCCCTTGCTCCATTTTATGACCTCTACCACACGATGTTATTTCTGAGAGCTGACCATATCAGGTATGTGATAATAATCATGTATGAAGGCAAAGTACCCTTCTTAACGTAATATTAAAATTAGTATTTTTGATTCCTTTCTCTTGCCCATATACTCACAAAGTTTACGACGACACCCTACAGAACTATTCAAGGGCGACAAGCCCTCCCCACAAACCGTTGAGAAAAATGTGACTAAGTTATGACCTGAAATATCAGCAGAGTCCTTCAGTCTGCTATGAAACCTCTTTATATGTCACTGGCAAAGTACAATAACTACCACTATCTTACAGTATTATGAGTACTCTTGGTTCCTAGTCTTTTAAGCTAGGTAACTAAGTATGATGGATATGCTGCTATGGTATTTTTCAAGGTATGGTTCATAGAGCATCTGCATAAGAATCTTCTGAGGCACTATTTATAAAATGTAGATTCCTGGGCCCCATAAGAAACCTTGGAAATCAAAACTTCTGTAAGATCAGGAAATTTGCATTTCTGACAAGCTCACCGAGGCACTGACTTGAAACTCAACTGTGTAAATCCATTTAATGTCCTACTATTTAAGAATGAGATTGGTTAAAACAAAAACAAAAGGACCTTTCTCTATTCTCTAAGTGAAGTCGCTCAGTCGTGTCCAACTCTTTGAGACCCCATGGACTATAACCTACCAGGCTTCTCCGTCCATGGGATTTTCCAGGCAAGAATACTGGAGGGGGTTGCCACTTCCTTCTCCAGGGGATCTTCCCGACCCAGGGATCGAACCCAGGTCTCCCGCATTGCAGGCAGATTCTTTACCCTCTGAGCCACCAGGGAAGCCACTATTTAAGAATGAGATTGGTTAAAACAAAAACAAAAGGACCTTTCTCTATTCTCCTGAATTGAACATAAGTAGTGTTTTTTGGTGTGTGTCTAAAAAAGTTTAGGAGACAGTAATATTGACTATAATACCATCCTCAAAAGCAATACCTCAAAGTAAATTTTCACTTTTTAGATAAAGCTTTAGGATAGTGTAGTTCTTAACCAAGGATTAATAATCAACTAATTAGTCTTCACTCAGTATTGCAGTCCACACACAATTTATTCAGCAATAGAACAGAAGAGAACGTCAATCATGACAGACATAAGGCAGATATAGGGTAGATCTCTGGGGTACATTCTTTATACAGACTAACAAATGACTTTTAACAACATGTGGCAGGCATGATTTGTTGCATACCAACAGCCATTCATTCCTCACTTCTTCCTAGAAGAGCCCTGATTTTATTAGGGGAGACAATGTGTCCTACCCAGGCAATGTCAACTCCATTCCCCTCTGTCAGGTTTCCAGGCTCCCTTGTGAATCAAGGATGTAAGGGAAAATCCCTGATGTAATGAGATGTAAGGAAAAATCTGAGGGACTTTTGAGAGAAAGATTTTCTTCCCAAATAAAAAACAGAGACTTCAAAGGACAAAGGTTTTTGCTCCCTACTTCCAGTCTTTGAGAGAGATTGAAATGTCTGGAGCAGCAACAAGCTATATTGTACTCACTGAGAAAACCGTGAGGACAAAAAGCCAATACAATAAGGATCCCAGAGGGGAAAGACAGAAAGAACCTGGGACCTTGAGAACATCGTTGAGTTGCTACATAAGCAATGGATTATTTAGCATCTTAAGTGGAATTTTTAAATTGTTAAGTGGACTCTGAGATGTTTTCAGCTGCTTTTTCCAAGTTTCTTAACTCAAACTCTGGTTCCATGATTCTTATGAACAAGTGAAGGCCAGAATGAGGCCAATGTCAGGTGAGTCCTTCTTAGTTCCAAGAAAAATGCTTCCCCTAAACTGTTCATTATCTATATGGAGTCAAGTTTGATAACTCCTTCTGTCACTTAGCTCCTAACACAGGTACTTTTCCATTTCCAGAGGAGGACATTCTAAGTTCAGTCACCACAAAGACAGGATAGTCTTTGCTTATGTAGAGCCAAGTAACTAGATAGTGGCATTTCTGCATATTATTCTGTAACTTATATAGGTGTTGCCTGACTGAATGTGGTTTCTCTGACAGTGACCAGTTAATAATGTCAAAGCCACACTGAGGATAAACCAAATAGAGCCAATGATGAATGTCTGGTTAGATATGAATGAATCTTATATATATATATAGTTATCACTGATTAATATATAAGAGGTGGAATTTAGAACAATATAGATTCTTATTAAATGTCTAATTGTTTTACTGGAATAATCTAGAATTCAGCTACAAGGATGCTTTCCCACAAAAGTTATTACTAGAATATAATTAAAGTACACACAGTATGAGGCTTCTCCTCAGGATTACCTTGTCATAATAACATCAATGATTAGGCTGTGGAGATTTTTAGGAGGAGCAAGCTAATTCCAAAACATAGGAAATATGGATTAGTCAGGTTCCAGAGGAACAGTCTGGCTTGGACTACTAATTAAATTCATGCTGAACAAGAGATGCATAGACCCTGGAAGCAGATCCAACAATTTAAGCAGTTTCCCAAAGCAGTGACAGTCTGAATCAGATTTAAAAAGGAGTCATTTTTCCATCTTCCTTGGGCTACTAGTACAAAAATCCTCTAGAGTCTCCAAGATCTTGACTGTTTAAGAAGTTATTTGCTTTGGCCAAGTTTTTTGTTTAAGGTTTTGTCTGTCCTCGTCAGGATTAACTGTAGTGCAGGGTTAAAACCAGCAACTCTAGAATCATGTATTCTTTTTCTAACCAGTGGAGGACCCAGAAGAAATGGGTGGCAAGCTTTTTCAAAGGTCCACCTGGTAAGATTTTGAGGAGCCCACTCAAGTGGGAAAGACCAAGGAAGAACAAGGCTTCTATTAGCAGGATTATCAGGATAACACTCAGGGCAATAATCAGCTCTGTTAATACGGTCTAAGAAGACTTGGTAACATTCATTCTCAACCAGTTCAGTTTGGTACAACCAATGCCCTAGTTCTAAACTAGGGAACCACTGCTGCCCACAGTCAGGGCAATGTGAATTATCTGAGAACATTGGGACCTGGAGAGACAACACAGAAAGCAAATGTAACAGTAAGAGGCAACAATGATAATAAAGAGAGACACCCAAGTAACCAGACCTATTACAATTTTGGTTTAGCACTTTCTGAGTCCAACCACCATTACTTGGAGAGGGTAAAAGCTGGCTTGCACCTCCGTGCAATTCTTCAAGATTTCGTTGTCTATTTTTCACTCACTTGTAGCCAGTCTCCAAACTCAGGGACTGATCCAGTCTATGTTATCAGTCACTACTAGCAGCACAGATGTCACAACAGCTCCTTTAAATCTCAGCTTCTTAAGAAAAGACAGGGTTCTAGTCTAAGTTACTTTTTCTTGTGTGTTATCAGCTGGTGGTATTTGCAGAGGCACTTGGCTTACTCTGCTTTGCTGGTAAGTTATTATGTCTGTTTGGTGAAACAGAAGCTGACAGTCCAATGAGTCTTTGGTGGGTGCTGTCACTCTTGCCGCTGTAATACAAGTACCCAAGTCTTAAGGCCTTAGCACTTTATAGCGATGTAGAGGGGTCAGGAAAACTTGGCAGTGTCCTCTTGAGCGTGGATCCAATGAAGTCTTTCTTGGGAGGACCTTAATCAGGACCCAGTCACAGGGAAGTAGCTGCTGCTGAGTTGGTTGAACGGTTCTGGGAATGCTTCACATACCTGTAAATAATAAAACTTCAGACAACTCATATGGGCTTTGAGTTGCTCATAATATCATTAGAAACATGCATTTGGAAATCATTTGGGTCAGTCAAGGTGCATAAGAATTGTCTCATGGGATTCCCCATGACAACTTTACATGGGTTCAAACCAACTTATCTTTTGGGAGTTATTCTTATGCTCGACTGGGCAACAGGGAAGATTCTAGTTCATTTAAGATTTGTACTAGTCTCATTTATTTTTTAGGACTATGTATTTATTTTTCCTACTCCTTTTGCACTCTGGGAATAATACGGTCTGTATAATCATATACATGGTAAAACTTTGATACTTCTTTTATCTGTCTTCCATGAAATGGGTGCCATATATATAGTATTACCATAATGAGTGGGATGTTAACAATGGTGACAGTCTTCTAAAACAGACTTCAATGCAAGGAAAACCTTACAAAATTATTAGATAATATTCTTAACAACCAAGCATAGAACGTTGGGTGAAATCCTTTTGAAGGCTGGAAACGAAACCATAAGGGACATGCCTCACTGCCCACATCGTCTTTATAGGCTTATTATACACATTTAAGTTTAAGCCAATTAAGGCCCAGTCCCGAACTATTCTTGGGACATATATAGTAAATCAGTTGGGATTAAGAGACACTTTCACCATCTTTCACTCCTTCATGACCTTTAAATGTAACAAGTAAACAAGGTGGGGAAAAGTAGGATGTGCTGAACAGTAGATAGCCACCTACAGTGTGCCACAGATCATCAGAATATAGCCTGCCTTTCTCCGGCAATTTTTTTGTGATTGAGGCCTGATTCTGTGAGAGCACTAAGGAACACTGGGGAAGATGGGTGTCCCATTTACACAGGGTTAAAATGTATAAAGATAGAGCCTGAAAAGCAGAGGCAGTTATAGCCTTAGCTGTGATCAGCCAAAGCATTTTCCTTACAGACTATCAACAGTAGCTGTGATTCTCATTTTTAAAATGGCAACTTTAAAAGATAACTGAAGAGCCACCTCTGACAGGGCTGCAACATGGAGCGAATATTTTGGTGGGGGCTCCAGATGGGGTGAGACAGAACCAGAGTCGATACACTGATGTGTTTTATGAGGTTAGGTGACAATGTGTGAAGGCTACCAATCCAGCCTCTCAGGCAAGAGTGAACACAAAATAGGATTTCTGACCTTTGTGGTGACAACACAGGGTACAGCAGATCGCCCTGAGGGTCTGCTGTCAGGAGCCACTATAGTAGAAGTTTCACTTGCTGAATCAGGAAATCTTGGGTACATGAAAGAGATGATGAATAAAACCCACATTACTGTGGGGTTTAACACAGAAGTTAGTGGTAAAGTTATATGACTAAGTTTGATGTTGAAAAGATATAGAATTTTGGAATTTTTAGAGTAAAAAGGGGAAACTCAATTAAAACCACAAGATACCATATTTCATTTCCACCAGACTGGCAAAAATTAACAAGTTTGACAATGTGGGCTCTATACACCCTAGGCAAGACCTCCCCTCCACCATGACTCCACATCTCTGTATAGCAGAGTCAAGAAGTCCTAAAGCTCCAAATGCTCAGAATAAATCCACCCTTCTCCCAACCTTCGTTTCTCCAACTTCAAGAGTTAAGAAAGCACTAGAGCTCCAAGTGCTTATATGTTAAGCGCTTAACTTCTATGCAGAGTACATGATGAGAAACGCTGGGCTGGATGAAGCACAAGCTGGAATCAAGACTGCTAGGAGAATATCAATAAACTCAGATATGCAGATGACACCACCCCTAGGGCAGAAAGCGAAGAAGAACTAAAGAGCCTCTTGATGAAAGTAAAAGAGGAGAGTGAAAAAGTTGGCTTAAAACTCAACATTCAGAAAACTACTAAGATCATGGCATCTGGTCCCATCACTTCATGGCAAATAGATGGGGAAACAATGAAAACAGTGAGACACTTTATTTTTGGGGGCTTCAAAATCACTGCAGATGGTGAACGAAGCCATGAAATTAAAAGACGCTTACTCCTTGAAAGAAAAGTTATGACTAACCTAGACAGCATATTAAAAAGCAGTGCCATTACTTTACCAACAAAGGTCCGTCTAGTCAAAGCTATGGTTTTTCCGGTAGTCACGTATGGATGTGAGAGTTGATTATAAAGAAAGCTGAGTGCCAAAGAATTGATACTTTTGAACTGTGGTATTGGAGAAGACTCTTGAGAGTCCCTTGGACTGCAAGGAGATCAAACCAGTCAATCCTAAAGGAAATCAGTCCTTAATATTCATTGGAAGGACTGATGCCGAAGCTAAAACTCCAACAGTTTGGCCACCTGATGTGAAGAGCTGACTCACTGGAAAAGACCCCGATGCTGGGAAAGATTGAAGGCGGGAGGAGAAGGGGATGACAGAGGATGAGATGGTTGGATGGCATTACTGACTCAATGGACATGAGTTTGAGTAAACTCTGGGAGTTGGTGATGGGCAGGGAGGCCTGGCGTGCTGCAGTCCATGGGCTCGCAAAGAGTCAGACACGACTGAGCAACTGAACTGAACTGAGAGCTCCAAGTATTCCTAAACCAAGAGAACTCTAGTGTTCCATGTGTTCCAGACAAAACCGACCCTCCCTTGGTCCTCAAGCCTCTACAGGTAAGCAGGGAGTTAAAAGGGGGCTACAAAGCACTAAATGCTCAGAACAAGATCACGTACTACCAGCCTCCTAACTCATTCCCAGCCTTATCACCGGAAGAGTGAAGAGGCCTTCCCCAAAATACTCCTGGCAAGATTCTCAAACCTTCCCGCTTCTCGCCCCCACAACTTCACTACCATTATCTGCTTGAAAATATGAGGACCACCTAATCCCATCAAACCTGTACCTCTGTTTATGTCAATCACCACATGGAGCCCAAAGCTTCCTGATTATACTTCATCGCCTTAGTCTCTAATCTCCTATGGCTCTGAGCACAGTGAGACAATATTCCCTCTCCTTCTTTACTATTCCTCCCCATAAAACATGTACCATTTTGATATATTAAATATATATCAGAGAACATAGAGTAACTAGAATTCTTATACCCGAATGACAGGAACATAAATTAGTATAACCATTTTGGGCAGTATCTAATAAAGCTGAGAATGTGCGTTTCCTATAACTCAGTAACTCCACTCTTAGGTAACTACCCTAGAGAAAATTACATGTTTATTTAAAAACATGAATTAAAATATTCATGGTAGTTCTCTGTATAATAGCAAAACAACAGCTAAAATGTCCACAAACAGTAGAATGGCTAAAAAACCCTGACATTCTTATAAAAAGCATACACTCACTCTCTCTTATGTAATAGTTTCCATTTACATAGTTTCAATATATTGCTTAGGAATAAATATGCAATAAAGCTAAAAAAGAAAAGATAAGCACAAGGACAATTACTACCTTTGATAGGAGAGGGAAGAAGATGGGGTCAGGAAAGGCATGCAGAGTATTTCAAAGATAATTATAAACATTTTTTCTTTGAATGGTTGGAGGTACATGAATGGTCACAGTATCACAAATCCTAACAATTTACATAACCTCTATTTGGTATTTTATTTTTTTTCTATTTCTATCTTCATTTTTGTATTTTAAATAATTTTTACTAGAGTACAGTTGATTTACAAGGTTAAGTTTCTGCCGTACGCAAAGTGAATCAGTTATACTTAAATATATATCCACTCTTTAGAGCAGAGCAAAAATAGGAGTGGGCTAGAACAACAGATTAATAGGCAAAACCAAACTTTCACACTGTGGACAAGATCAGCAGCAATTATTCTGTTCAGAGGCAAGGTGGGTGACTGAGGAAGAGGAACCCTATAGAAAGACACAGAGCTGTGTCTGCAAGCAACTATCTCTTTCTAAAAACAAGGTAAAAGAAAATATAATATTGTAAATCAACTATTTGTTGTTGTTCAGTCACTCAGTCATGTCTGACTCTTTGCGACCCCACAGACTATAGCCCGCCAGGCTCCTCTGTCCATGAGATTCTCCAAGAAAGAATACTGGAGTGGGTTGCCATGCTCTCCTCCTGGGGATCTCCCCAATCCAGGGATCTAAGCCAGGTCTCCTGCATTGCAGGTGGATTCTTTATTGTCTGAGTAACCAGGGAAGCCCAAGAATATTAGGAGTGGGTAGCCTATCCCGTCTCCAGAGGATCCTCCCGACCCAGGAATCAACAGGGTCTCCTGCATTGAAGGCGGATTCTTTACCAGCTGAGCTACTTGGGAAGCCCTACCTAATGTTAATTAATGGAATTAATTTCTCCATTAGCTACATAATGGAAAGCAAAGTTTATCTTGGCATATTCTATGAAGGCACGCATCTCTTTGCAGCACTTTGTTTTTTCATATGGTGCCTTTGTGTGTATTAGAAAAGAAGCACTCTCCTTCCAGGCAAGATGAAGCCCAAAGAACCTCGACTGGCCTCACCTGGCCAAGCATTCAACAGTAATCCTCCATCTGTGAAATAATTTTTTTTTCCTGGCCACACAGCACGGCAAGTAGGGATCTTAGTTCTGCACCAAGGAAGCGCCCCCTGCAGTGGAAGCAGGGATCCTCCGCATCCTAATATTCAAACAACCACAGACTATGCAGTACCATACTATTTATCGTTGAAAAAATCTGCATGTAAGTTGACCCACACAATTCAAACTGGGTTGTTCAAAAGTCAACTGTACACACATTTTGATTCCCAAAGGAACCTGAAATGGTTCAGAACCATTGAGCAGGAATGGCTCCTAATCATTTCAATATCAAAGGCAATTTTTATTCGTAGGCTCCCCCCTCAGATCTCACTTTGGAAGGATGCCAGAACTACCACCATTCTTGTAATGATGTCATTTTCACATTTTATTAATTAGATATGTAACTCTGCCAGTCAGAACTTCTAATAAAACAAGTAAAAAACCAGTGTTAATAGCCCTGGTTTAGAAATTTTCAATACTTTAAATCAGAGATAATATTCAAAGCACCTGTAACAAAGTTGGAAAGACTGAGACATTCTGGATTTGTTTCCTTTCTCAACACCACTAGCTTAAGTCAGAAGTGGTTGATTTGAGGTGAATATATGATAACCATTTTCACATGCATGCACAGTCACTTGTGACCCTTTGTGATCCCTATGGACTATAGCCCACCAGGCTTCTCTGTCCATGGAATTCTCCAGGCAAGAATACTGAAGTGGGTTGCCATTTCCTACTCTAGGGGATCTTTCAGACCCAGAGATCAAACCCACATCTTTACCACTGTGCATCATTAGGCTTGTAGAAATGCTGAAAGTACCCAGGGAACAACCGGTACTCGACTGATTATTGTATTAAGTTACTGAGGAAACCACCATGTACTAGGCACAATGCTAAATATTATAAATACAAAGAGGAAAAAACCTTACAGAACTTCTAGATGTCCAGGGAATCCAGAGTGGAATCAATGCTTTAGGTAAAGGTCTTATAAGGGCTTTTGAAAGTTAAGTCGCTCAGTCATGTCTGACTCTTTGCGACCCCACGGACTGTAGCCTATCAGGATCCTCCGTCCATGGGATTTTCAAGGCAAAAGTACTGGAGGGATTGCCATTTCCTACTTCAGGGGTTCTTCCTGACCCAGGGATTGAACCCAGGTCTCCTGCATTGTAGGCAGATGCTTTTACTGTCTGAGCCACCAGGGTGGGTTTTAAGGGCTTTTAGATGGATATAAAAAGATTACCTATAGAAATCACAGATTATGGAAGGCCCACAGAAGTTGGAATGTTTTTATTTTCAAGAACCTTCCAGCCAACAATAGTGAGCAAAAAACAAAGTTTAAAAGGCTTCTTTACCACATAAACTCTATACAGTCATGCTATATAAGTGGGGGATTCAATCCAGGATCACCCAGAGATACCAAAACACACGGAGGGATGAACACTCCAGTCCCTTATATAAAACGGCATAGGATTTCATATAACTTATGCACATCTCAAGATTACTTATAATACCTTATACAAAGTAAATTCTAAGTAAATAGCTGCCAGAGCACAGCAAGTTCAAGTTTTGCTTTTTGGAACTTTCTGGAATTTTTTTTCACAAATATTTTCTATTCATGGTTGGTTGAATCCACAGACATTGGACTTGTAGATACAGAAGACCAACACTACAAAAGAAAAACACAAATCAGATTTTTTTTTTTTTTTTTTTTTACTGCACTGTGAGGCTTAGTTCCCCAACCAAAACAACCTGGGCCATGGCAGTGAATGTGCCCAGTTCTAACCCTGGACTACCAGGGATCTCCCTAAGTCAAAATTTTTGTGTGTGAGATGTTTTCTGCAGCTTTATTAGAGGAAAATTTAGAAAACAGCACTTTAACATCAAAATAGAAAATGCAGTTCTATTTAAACCAGTGAAATTTACATCTACTAAAAAATGGCAGCTCAATATATATTAAATAATCATCTCTAAATATTGTGAGTCTATATCAAGAATCACTATTTCCTGAATGCATGTTAGTTAGACAGCTTAAATCTGCCTTTGATAGACAAAAACCACCTTATTCTTTTTAGGCTGCATAATATGTTTCAGATTGAGTAGAGTTGGGGCGACTTCTCCAGGCAAATATATCAGTTCAGCCAAGTCCTCATATAATACATAAAACTAAAAGACAGACACAGAAAAAAATACAAATGCTCTAAATTTTCTTGAGTCTCCATTTTAAATATTTTCTTACATGGAATATTTTATTCTAAAGTTAATCAATAATCAAAACTATTTTTTGTATGAGACAGCTTCTCTACAAGTCTCAAGCGTGTGTGCTCTGTCATGTCTGACTCTTTGTGACTCCATGGGCTATAGCCCATGAGGCTCCTTTATCCATGGAATTAACTGGCAAGAACAGTGGCGTGGGTTGCCATTTCCTACTCCAGGGTATCTTCCCCTATAAGTCTCACATATAAAGTGAAATCTCAAAAGCTTCTTATTTCATTAAACAGTTCTAAATTTAGATGTTGAGAGTTAAGAAGTAAGGCTTCCCAGGTAAAGTGGTAAAGAATCTGCCTGCCAATGCAGGAGATGCAAGAGGTGCCTCAATCCCAGGGTTGGGAAGATCCCTTGGAGGAAGAAATGCAACCCGCTCCAGTATTCTTGCCTGAAAAATTCCATGGACAGAGGAGCCTGGTGGGCTACATTTCAAGGGGTCCCAAAGAGTCGAATACGACTGAGCAACTGAGCACACACAGCACAGATTAAAAAGTATGAAAAAAAAGAATTCCTCTTCTTTTTAAATTCACATAATCTAAAATAATTCTTTGCTTAAAATATATTATGAAAATACATGCTCCTGAAAGAAGTTTTCAGTCTGTTGTGTGAGGAATTACCTTTAATTTGGCAAAGTCTTGAGATCAGAGAGAAGGCACACTCCGGCACTATTTGGCACACACACTATTCCTCTTCGAAAGAAGATAAGCTGAACAAAAAATATCCTGAGTTGCACAGGAATTGACACAAAGAGAATTCCCCTGGTGGTCCAGAGGTTAGGACTCTGAGTTCTTAATGCCGAGGACCAGGGTTCAATCCCTGGTTGGGGAACTAAGATCCCACAAGCCTCGAGAGGTACAGTCCAAAAAAAAAAAGTGAAGAACTGACAAACTTAACAGGTGTGTTTGTGCATTCCTGGCATTCCACAAAGGGGAACAACTGGTTTAGACACTTACTGGTGCATTTCAATCTACTTTGCCCTAATGGACACAAGTCCATGGTTCAAATTCTGTCTACAGTTTCAATTTAACACACTGGGAGCCAAACTTTTAAAAGTTAATTCGTAGTTTTCAATAGTGAGACCTAGTAGTGCTAAGGTTACGTATTTCTGAATTTGTACCAGCAATTTGGGCTTCCCTGGTGGACCAGTGATGAAGAATCCACCTGCCAATGCGGGAGACTCAGGTTGGATCCCTGGGTCAGGAAGATCCCCTAGAGAAGGAAAAGGCAACCCACTCCAGTATTCTTGCTTGGAGAATTCCATGGACAGAGGAACCTGGCAAGCTCGTCCATGGAATCCCAAAAGAGTTGGACTAACTGAACACCAACCAACACCACGCATGTCTGTGTTGAAAACTAAGTACCTAACTAAGTCTTGCCCACTCCTCTGTACCATATCCACTGTCATAATAAGTTAGGATTACTATGACCACAAATTAAAGTTATTTCCCAGTGTTTTCCCTAGGTAGTACTTATCCGATATTTTTAAAAGGCAAGTTGAGAAAGTACTAAACACTAAAAATAAAAAGCAATCCACTTACTTCCCTAGGGAACTGTTTCTTTTCAAGGGCCTGGAGCAGTTCAGATATATACCTTCCTTGAGTACAGAAGTCTTCTTTTCCTTCTTACCCTTCGTTCTGCTCCCTCCCAACTCCGCTGATTTGTATCTCAGGTTTAGGATGACTTATGTAGAGGCAAAAAGCAAAGGTTCAGAGAGTTTGCTATGATTCCAACAGTGGGCAGCACAACTGATTCCCAGTGTCAGTTCAACTCCACTGATCATCTTTAGTATCTACATGAAGCCAGCACGTTTTTAATAAACATTTTATTTTGAGCTAATTTTGTATCTATTATAAAACCAAGACATTAACATGAAGTCAATTAACTACAGACTGTTAGAATTCTGCCAGTTTCTCCACTAATGTTCCTTTTCTGTTCAATGGTTCAATCTGGGATCCCTCATTGCATTTAGTTGTTTATTCTCCTGAGTCTCCAATCTGTGACAGTTTCTGTCATTATCTTTTGTGACTTTTCCTGGTCTTTGCAACCTTGATATTTATGAAAAATATCAGTTGGTTATTTTGTAGAATGTCCCTCAATTTGTGTTTATAATGTTTTCCCATGAGTAGAAAAGAAGGCACTGGCACCCCACTCCAGTACTCTTGCCTGGAAAACCCTATGGACCGAGGAGCCTGGTAGGTTGCAGTCCATGGGGTCGCTAAGAATCGGACACGACTGAGTGACTTCACTTCCACTTTTCACTTTCATGCATTGGAGAAGGAAATGGCAACCCACCCCAGTGTTCTTGCCTGGAGGATCCCAGGGATGGGAGCCTGGTAGGCTGCTGTCTATGGAGTTGCACAGAGTCAGACACGACTCAAGCGACTGAGTAGCAGCAGCAGCATGAGTAGAAAGATAAAGAGGTTATGCATTTTGGGCAAGAATAATACCAAAGAAATGATGTATTTCTAAGTGCATCACATCACTGGGTTCATGATATCCATAAGCCTTATTTCTGTGGAGATTTTAACCTTGGTCAGTTGGTTATCATGGTATCGCCACTGTCAAGTTACTAATAATTATCTTGGGGAGACACTCTGAGACTGCGCAAATAGCCTGTATTTCCTCAAACTTTCACCTACCAGCATTACAGGTACATTTTGTTTGCAATAATTACTATGCTGCTGTTTTGCGTAATAGTGATTTTCTATTTCCTTCTTGCCATGTTTGTTTATTGGAATTCTTCTATAAGAAAGAGCTGTCCCTTCTTGAATCCTATTTATGTACTCCGCTATGTCAGTATGGACTTGTGGCCACTTATTCTATGAGTTAAAATCCAGTACTACCATTATGCATTCTATTACGCAAGTTGTTCCAACTTTGGCAATCAGGAGCTCCTTCAAGTCACTCTTGTGTCTTTTCAACGAGCTCCCAAACCATTTTGAGCATCTCCTTAATTTCCAGCACCACAAAATGTTTCAGGCTCCTCTTATATTTTCCCTGCCCATGCCCTAGATTCAAGAGCTTCCCTCCCCCCCAAAAAAGTTCTGGTTCCTTTTATTAGAGGATAGTGTTTTAAAACAGGAGCTGGGTGCTCAATGCTACTGAGGTTTCACTATCAGGCCAACAATTTGGACAACCACCACTAATACTTGTTTCCTTACTGAACTCATTAGCTGGAAATCATTAGCATCACCTGGGCATTTATTAGAAATGTAAACTCTTGGGCCCCACCCTAGACTGATTAGACCAGAAACTTTGAGGATGTACAGGAATCTGTGTTAAGAGGCTCACCAGATGAGTCTGATGCTCCTTATAAAGTTTAAAAAACACTTATAAACACTGTTTTAGTGAAGAAAAGGTAGCTCTCTTTCACTAGAAACCCTGTATTTACTTTATGATATTTATCTCTAATAAAAAAAAAGGGAAATTTTAGTCTTAATAACTTGTCTGGTATATAAATCATATTTTTTACTACCACAACTATTAAAACTATAGGTGAATGCCTCAACTGTGAAGACACTAAACACCTCCCTACTCCTGTTTTTTTTTTTACATGTGGTGGTCATGGTTGTTGTAAGGTACAAATACTGTTTGTTGTTTTTATACAAAGAAGTTGTAAGTCAGCCTCCAGGATCATCTCCTGCATACACATACAACTTGACATCCATATAGTGAATCTATAAATAGGAAAGACTGGCAGCACAGTCCCCTCAAGTCAGACTGCCTAGGCCTGAATGACTACTCCAGCACCTGACTTGGTGAACTCTTCCCTGTTTCTCTGATTTTCTTAATAACCACAAAATAGAATAACACTACCTACATGAAAGAAGCATTATGAGTGTTAAAGAGACAATGTGCAGTCCTTACCACAAAATAAGTCTCAGAAAATGTTTATTATTAGTCTAACTAAGTGAAAGTGCAACTAGACAGTTACTTTTCGGACTGAAGAAAACAAGTGGAAACTGTGCTCAAGGAAAGTTCTGCTCTTTCATCGCTAGTAGATCAGAGAGGCAGAACCAGAAAGCTCTATTTGTATAATTAAGACAAAACCTTCAGAAGTTTACAAACTAATGTCTTAAACTTGCCTATCTGCAAAAATGTTATTTACATTATGTATATCCATGAACGGATGCTAAAGAAGAGTATATAAAAATTAAAAATTTTTGATTTGTTGAGGTAGTGGAATTACAGGTAAAGTTTCCTCCACTCTATTTTGATTATCAGAACCATATGCCACTTATTTTAATATTAGTAAAGAGAAAATTAGCCCAATTGGCAATAACTGTTTCCACTTAGGTTCTTAAACTATCCCATTTAATGTTCCGAACAACTCTAAATCTCTGCTTTCATGGACTCAGAGTGATAAAGTAACCTGCCCAAGTTACAAAGTGACAGGACAGGAATTTAAATTCAGCTGTGACTCCAAAGTCTATGCTCATAACCAATGTGGGAGCCATCTTTCTTTACTCACAAGTGCTTAATCTGCTGTCCAAAACCTACGATAAAGTATAATCAGTGTACTGAATTATCTCTTGCTGGGCACAATAGTCATAAAATATTGACTAGCAATGAAATTTTAACACAATTAAATTTCTAAATGCAAAATGAGAAACAGCATAAAGCATACCAAGCTTCTCTGAGCAAACTTTCCTTCAGGAAATTCAAGTTTCACTTCAGAGGAATGTGGATTATCATTCAGCTTTCAAAACTACTTCCACGGCAAAGATAGATTACATACAAGGCACTGTATATTATTAAAATACCCAATAACCCCCAAATAATTAGATAAATTCTTTTTACTTTATTTGTGAATTACAGACGCTCTCAGGCTAGTATTATCTCTACATAAGTTAAAAAAAAACAAGTGAAATACTGCTTAAATGAGTCACTTATGGTTACGTGATAAACCAGAAGCAAAACTGGTAATCAAGTTCTGGACTCTGCGTTCAGTATAAAAAATATTGCTGAGGAGAGGCTTTCAAAGTTTTCAAAGCAAAAGCCAGTTTTCCAAACTATTCTAATCCACATAAAAGATTCCAGGAACATTTTCAGTTCCTCTACCATTAAGTTCCTTTTAAAATTATTTTCCACTGGCCAGTTACATACTAATCCTGTGCTTGAAAAACAAAACTGAACTGATAGATATGGAGAACAGTCACAGCCCTAACTCTCAACAAACAGACACAATGAAGGAATCTCTTATAGAGATCCAAAATAAAATGTTTTAGAACCTTAAGAGAGGTAAAATTGAAATAAAAACAGTGTATTGAATCAGATTAAGATAACTGATTTTTGTATCTTGTGTATAAAATCTTTCAATTAAGCACTACTGATTAAGCACTACATTTTTTTTGAAGGGACGAAAAGGGGATAAACTTTCTCACCGGGTATGAAATACAATTGGGAATACATATATAATAATGTAATGAATTGGTAATTGCAGGGTCTCATTAAAACTTCAAACTTCGCTCTTTTTAGCACCATTAAGGCTGATTTTCTTAGTAACCACAAAATAGAATAACACTACCTACATGAAAGAAGCATTATGAGTGTTAAAGAGTGAGGAGTTGGGGAGTGAGGGCGGCCGGGGCACTATCTTACAAGGATGAAGACGACGAATGATGGAATCCAGTCAAACACGGAGGTAAGAGAGTAACCAACACCTGCACTGGTAGATTTCCCGTTTACATTTGAACCTTAGAGGAATTCTACTTCTCGTCTCAAGGTCCAAACCAAACATTTAGTCTCACCTTCCTGTGTTTAATGTTTACGCGATTCTCTTTTTCACTCCAAAACAAAAATATACCTCCAACCTGCTCCGTTTAAGGTTTTTGCGGTAAGGAGGTGGGGGTGGGGAGGGATCTTTTCTGAAAGATATTTAAAAAGAAGGTATCAGATCAAATATTAAAACATGGGAAAGTTGTACACACATTTTACTTACAATGTCTAGCGAGGTTTTAAACCGTCGACTGTCAACGTCAGGAGAGCCTTTCGAGCGTTCTTTCTGCTTCACGATGCGGGGCTGCACCCCTCGGACGCCGCCGAACTGAACGTCGCCCCGTCCCTGCCCACGTGATGGCGACCTCCGCGGGGAGGGTAGGCGCCCGCGGAATGCTGGGACTGGTAGGCGCCGGCCCCTCCTCCTCCTCCCCCAGGCGTCACCCCCGGCTCCACTCCCCCGGCCAGCCGGCGGCGGGGCGGGAAGCTGGAGGCGTGGGGAGTGCAGGGACAGAACCGCAAAGCCTCCCAGCGTTCTCGCAGTCGCGCTGCTCTCTGACCCGAAGGCAGACATCTCTGCAACATATTGGAGGGCCCTGGAGTTGGTGAATGGCCAGAGAAGCCTGGCGCAGCCCTTGGGGCCGCAAAGAGTCGGACACGACTGAGCGACGGAACTGAACTGAACTGAGCCCTTAAAAAGACCTAAAGCTCACAGGCTTGAGGAACCAATGGAACTTACGCAGTGAGCGGCACTAGCCAACGATAATGGCAAGCACCAGTCAGGCATGATTTGGAAACCGACTGCCACCTTTATGAGGTGCGTGCCCCCATGTTAAATGCGGACAACGCTACATACATACCTCATAAGGTGGTTGTGAGTAAATGAGATAATGAACAAAAGTGTCGGCTAAATGGATAAAAGATCTGTTTTCTTGATCTATTAATTTCATAAAAATGAAAATTGAGAGATGGAAAGCAGTTTACCCAAGAACACATAATTGGTTAAGGGCAACTGTCAAGTCAGTCTAAAAGTCCTGTTCCTGAACTAGGCCATTCAAGACAACAGAGAAGAAATCTGCTCATATAAATCTCACTTCCCCTTTCCTAATTTTTTCCTATAAAACTCCTGACCAACGTACTATTTTACTTACATTGATTTTTATCTGACTCCCATAGAATATACAATCCTAGAAAGAAAAGAGGGTTGTCTTTGGTCTAGTCTTCTCTGCTATATCCCCAGCACCTAGAATAGAGTTTACCTAGTACACAGCACCGGAGAAGGCAATGGCACCCCACTCCAGTACTCTTGCCCGGAAAATCCCACGGACGGAGGAGCCTGGTGGGCTGCAGTCCATGGGGTCTCGAAGAGTCGCACGCGACACTGAGCGACTTCCCTTTCACTTTTCACTTTCATGCACTGGAGAAGGAAATGGCAACCCACTCCAGTGTTCTTGCCTGGAGAATCCCAGGGACAGGGGAGCCTGGTGGGCTGCCGTCTATGGGGTCACACAAAGTCGGACACGACTGAAGTGACTTAGCAGCAGTAGCGACAGCAGTACATAGCACAAGCTCAAAATTTTATTGGGTTAATGATTCTTCATGTAAATAACTTATTTTTTTGGTGTCTTCAATCATCCTTTTTTGGCAGAAGTTGCAGGATTTGGGAACATTTTTAGATGTTTAATTGCAATTTCGAATTTAACAAAGAATAAGTGGAAGGCCATTTATTGTTGTCACTTCATTTCCAGCAAGACATTTTCATTTATATTGTCTTCAAAATATTTTTTCTATTACTTGTGAGAATGGGGAATAAATGCAGCTGGCTATTATGTCTTTACTTCCTCTTATTTAATATTTTAATCTTTTTATTAAAAATAACAATGTTACCTTTTTCTACTAAGATATAACCCCACAGTTATTCTTCTGACCAAAACTGTGAACACTATGTACAATGAATTGATAAATGCTTTCTCACTACATAACAGGATTTCTGCTTACCCTGAACTAAACACTCCAGGAGACAGTGGAGGACAGAGGAGCCTGGCTGCTGGAGTCCATGGGGTTGCAAAGAGTCAGACATGACTTAGCAACAGAACAGCAAACAAAAAACTCATGTACAAAAATTATCTTATTAAAATAGCTGCTTTACTTAGAAATCCAGTGTCAAGAACATTAGATTTCTAGACTGAGGCCTAATAGGTATTTAAATTAATGCCAATATATAATTGGCATTATAATTTTGTATATATCTGTCTTCCCTAATATATGGCAAATTCCCTCAGGGTGAAAAATACTCTTAATTGAATTCATATACTTATTAAGTATCTATTCTGTTTCAACACAGACGTTTAATAAATACATGAATTAATGAGTCTATTCTTTGTTCTCGGAGAAGGCAATGGCACCCCATTCCAGTACTCTTGCTTGGAAAATCCCATGGACGGAGGAGCCTGTTAGGCTGCAATCCATGGGGTCGCTGACAGTCGGACACTCGATAACAGTTGGACACTGAGTGACTTCACTTTCACTTTTCACTTTCATGCACTGGAGAAGGAAATGGCAGCCCACTCCAGTGTTGTTGCCTGGAGAATCCCAGGGACGGGGGAGCCTGGTGGGCTGCCGTCTATGGGGTTGCACAGAGTCGGACACAACTCAAGTGACTTAGCGTAGCATAGCATAGCATTCTTTGTTCTAATCATTTCTTCTCTTGTTCTCTTTCGATTCATTGAATTCCTCCACAGATCTCAAACTCCCACAATAACTGTTTAACATTCAGAGTTCATGCTTCCTCTTGGTATTAGCAGTCCAGCAGTTCCCTTATGATATTAGTGGAGTCTACCGTCTCTATAATGTCACTTCTTTTGTGCCACCCTTGGGTTTGGAAAACATCTACAGCAGAATATCTGGTTCGACAAGGGTTTAGCTTTACCTCACAGTTGGTAATGAAAGTTGGTTATTTGTCAGGTTGCTAAGTGTGGGAGGCACGTATGGCAGAGCTAGGATTATGTACCCTTATTACCTAGACAAAAGAGGGAAAACCCTAAAAAAATGTATGTTTTAATGCTAAAGTTACTATTCCTCTGATCCTGCGTAAGCTCATGATTTTGAAAACCATTCCTAAGTTCTTCAAGCATTTTTAATTACAAGATGACACAGGTGGTGCTAGTGGTAAAGAACCTGCCTGCCAATGCAGGAGACATAGACATGCAGCTTCAATCCCTGGGTCGGGAAGATTCCCTGGAGGAGGGCATGGCAACCCACTCCAGTATTCTTGCCTGGAGAATCCCATGGACAGAGGACCTGGTGGGGTACAGTCTGTGGGCCTGCAGTCTGGGACAGGACTGAAGCAAATTAGCAGCAACAATACATGTACTAATGTATTGAATCTCCTGTCTTTTTAATACATCCCCCCAAATCTGTTTAACAATCTGTATCCAAGTTTCTATAAAGTTAACTGTCCTCATAACTGTTTTAAAGAGCTTAATATTTGTATCAATATTACCACTATAATATGAATTTTATTAATACTACTTGTATAGTTTTATATCCTTTAATCTATTATATCCTTTATTATATCCTTGAATCTATTATATCTTTTCATCTATTACAGTACTTTTCCTGTTACATATTAATAGAGTAATATAATAGGTACCTTATAAAGCACTAGTTAAAACCAGTAAAAGCCAGATATTAATCAAGTATCAACACTTCTCAGCATTTTGTCAGAGAAAAGTCTCACAAATTTTCCAAATATACTAACTCAGGCTGACAAGGGAGAACATGCTTTTAATTTTCCCTAAAAGATTCTTTAAAAAGTAGCATCTCTCATGTTGCTATTCCTTCAGTTTCTTTGGCTATATTGTATATAATTTAAAAAAAAACAAAACAGAAAACTAAACGAGAGCTTCCATCAAGCAAAAACCTAGGTGATTCTAAAGCATGTAATTACTCGTGTCTGTGACCAAATTTATGGACTATTAGTGAAAACACGACATCATTAAGATTTCATTAAAATGAAATATGTACCCAGTTTGGACAATGAGTTGCTCAAAAACATTCTAAAGTGATTTTAAATACTTGAAAGAGTAAACACGTTTGTGGCTCAGCTGGTAAAGAATATGCCCACAATACGGGAGACCTAGGTTCGAATCCTGATTGGGAAGATCCCCTGGAGAAGGGAAAGACTAACTCTAGTACTCTGGCCTGGAGAATTCCACGGACTGTACACCATGGGGTCCCAAAGAGTCGGACATGACTGAGCGACTTTCACTTCACTTCAAAATTTTCAGGCCCATTCACTGTAACTGCTATCCAAACTGCAAATTTTTAAGTCTAGTCACTAAAATCAATTACAGAAAATCGTCCGAGAAGGGTGTGTGTATGTGAAGGCAAGATTAACCGATTTTTCAATAACATTCCCTCAGTGTGTCTAACTTTAGATATTTGCAGATTTTCCACACAGAAGTGAAACAAATGGCTTTGTCATGCTTTCTTATTCAGTAAACTAAACGCAGAAAAAACCCTGTATCAAATGCAGTGTATCAAGTCATGCTCAGAATCAAAGTGAAAATAATGGATCACAACTGAAAATTACAGTGCTGTCTTTAATCAAAGTATTTGTTGATTTCTCACTGTCCATAACACAGCACTAACAAAGTCTCTGAACAGTGTTGCTGAAGTACAGCCTTTATACGAAATCAGGAGTAATACTGGTTGCTGCGTACGTTTTGTAAATGGAAATCCACCCAGGTAAGCCTGTAGATGCGATTTCGTACACTCAACGAGACTTTTAAAACCTAAAACTGGTAAACTGCCTTCCCAAGGAACTTGAAACTAAAATTTTCTCCAGGGAAAGATGACACCTGCGAATATGTCTTATCAGCCCTGCAAAGGGACACTTGGAAAGGTACGGCGAAGGCAGGAGTCGATCAAAAAGGCTGCGGGAAAACTGCGCAACAGCCTGGGGCTGAGGAGCGAAACCTCCACCCGCGTTTCACTCCGCCTTTCCCAGCTACGCTGTGCTGGGGGCCCGACCCAGCGCCTCTTGCGAGCAGGCAGCAGTTGCCAGGAGCAGCTGGACTGTGGACCGGCAATTTGCCCAGCCACTTGTCCCTTCTCCGTCTTCCCTCCCTCCCTCCCCGAAGGCCGAGGACAGCGACGCCTCCTCGCTCTTCTCCTCCTCTTTAGTGCCTTCAGCCAGGAGGCGGGAGTGACCCGCGGCAGCTGACCCAGCACAGGCACTGCCTCTCCCACAGCCCTCGGAGCACACCATGGGCCCAGAGGCCGGTTTGCAGCACAGCAGCGACGACGCAGGCGGCAGCCCCGGCGACGCTCAACTGCCTCCCTGACCGCCGACACCACCGCCCTTCACTCCCGAAAAACGATCGCCACCAACGGCAGGAGACTCTTAAGGGCACCGCAAAACACCTTCGCGATCGACTCAAGCTACGTCAACAACTATGGCAGGCGAGGGGCAGCGGGCGGAGCCGGAGAGAGAAGGATGGGCGCTGTACGTCACGCCCAGGGCTCCGCTACGGGAGGGAAGGCCCCGGCTCGCCCCTCAAAATGGCGGCAGCGGTGACGTGCCTGCGTACGGAACTCCTACGCCGTCGCGCCACGGCCGGCGGGAAGTGAGGTTCTCAGAAGAGCCGCCCGAAGTGTACGGCGACTTCGAACCCCGGGCGGCCAAAGAAAAGGCCCGGGTGGGAAGACAGATTCCGCTAGAAGGGTTCCGGCCCGATTCGGCGAAAGAGGAAGTGAGAGAAAGCGCCTATTACCTTCGGTCTCGGCAGCGAAGGCAGCCCCGACTCCACGAAGCCGAGGAGATGCAGACGCGGAGAGCCACTCTCCTCCAGCAGCAGCCGCACTCGCCGCCGCCTCCGCTACGACCCTCTCCGGTTACGACCAGAAGAGGATTACGGGACTCCCATTCATCCGAAGGTGAGACAGTCGGAGGTAACAGTGTCAGCCGCGAGTCAGGGAGGGAGTGCCGTGGGCGGGTACGCGTGAAGGGTGTGCGCTCCCTGGGCGGGCGTGTGCCTGCCTTGAGCTCATCCCCTCTGAGCTTCTCCGGGATGGACGTGAGCCCCCTCCTCCGGGCCGCCCCGTCGGCTGGCGGGAAAGTGGCAGGGCGGGGGGGCCGGAAGGAAAGGCGGTCGTGCGTAGTGACCTGAGCAGAGTCGAGGAGCCGCGTGCTTCCCTGGGCATCAATTTAGAGGTGTCAGGAAATTGCCTGTTTTCTGCAGGCCTGCACTTCGGGGCGGCGAGTTAGGCAAAAGGCAGGACACTGAATCACTCAGAGTTCAGTTTCACATCGGTTTCAAATTGGTTGTCTCTACCCTGCGGATGTTTCTGCCTAAGCCACTTCCATTTCCTCCTTTAACTCCGAGACCAGAAGTCCTTCAATGAGATTTTTGGTCCTCCTCTAACCTTCCAGTCTTTCCCGGTCACTATCCAGGGGGGGAGAAAGGAAGGGGAATTTCGTGAGTGGCCGTTTTGAGGACTAGCGTAGTTGATGAATTGATTTGAGATCCCACCCACATGTTTACACTGAAATGGGGTCAAGGCAGTCATCCTGAACCTGAAGCTTCCCAGTGTGTGATAAACTTGAACTGATCGATCTTTCTCTAGTGTGGTGGTCTCTGCCAGAAATTCGCATATTGGGGACCATCAGTGTAACCTAAGTAGTTAAGTAGTAGCGTGACAAAGCAAGACTTTAATTAGTTTTCATCTAAATGGGCCACAGGGTTACTGAGAAAGTGATTGTGTAGTCTTAGGAAAGGCACAGATGAATCAACGCCGGTAATGCATCCTTTGCCACACTGCCCCTTCTTCCCCATCTAACACTGAGTCACAGATGGAGTTTCATGTTGGCTCCAGGTAGGGCACCTGTGAGGTAAAACCAAGGGGTTTGAATCATAATGGGATTACGTAGTTGGTGATAGACCATTGGTGGATACGATGAAGAGGAGGTGGATTTTCAATTTAGAGCTGGGTAATAGACTGCACATTGCCTGCTGATGCCTAAAATGTGGACACAGTAGAAGTGTTGATGATTTTGGAAATTATGTTAAAGATATGTGAGTTACTGTTGGGAGTAGCAATGCAAGACCGTTTAACCCCTATACATGTTTTATCTCTCTTTTAAGGTTATAAACTTGTGAAGACAAAGATCCTACATATATATTTGAGGGACCATGTTATATTTCAGTGTTGATCTTCTTTCTATATCTCCAATAGCTAGAAGAATGCTTTGGAAGGCAAAGGGAATATGCTAAGTTGTATTGACTCTTCCACACAGGCCGGTGCAATTGTATAAGCTAGTTTTTTTTTTTTAAAAAAACACACAAAGGATTTACTTCTATTTTTAGTAAATCTATGAGAATCTACACGTTTTTCAGTCTTCCTCTTTAGTCCATCTTTTAAATTTTCTAGAGTAATATTTCTATATTTATTTTGTAAAGCATCATTGGTGAGTAGTTTATTTTTATGTTGTCCTAAAGAGTAGCTCTTACTAGTTCAATTCCCAGGTTTTGGTAAACCTAATTTTTTGTTGTTTAGTGTCCCCTAAGTCGTGTCTGACTCTTTTTGCCACCCTATGGACTGTAATGCACTAGGCTCTTCTGTCCATGGGATTTCCCAGGCAAGAATACTGGAATGGGTTGCTATTTCCTTCTCTAGAGGATCTTCCCTACCCAGGGGTCAAACCCGAGTCTTCTGCATTGGCAGGCAGATTCTTTACCACTGAGTCACCAGGGAACCCCTTAATTACACATTTCTGAAGGGATTGAAACTGAGTGGGCCCCTGTGAGTCTCCCCATTGTTTGGAGGCAGTACGCCAGCCATTATGACCTTCTCTGAGTTCCAAATGGCAGGTTCCAACAGTTGCTAATCAAGGGAAGAACAACCAAGAAGTCACCTGATGCAAGATTAAAAGGCCCAGATTAATCATCAGGATTAGGAGACTGACCACCTGAGATGAGAGTAAGGGAGTGCAGACCCTGCTCACACCCGTATCTTGTCAGACACCCCACCTTTGACCCACTTATAAAAACACTCGTGAAGTCCTCCGGGGATGGGACACGTAGTTTTTCAAGGCAGAAGCCTGTGTGTCTCCCTTTGCCTGGCAAAGTAGTAAAGCTATCCTTTTCTGCTTCACTCACAACTCTGTCTCTGGGATTTGATGTGGCACCCGTGCACAGAGAGACCAAGTTTTCATAACAGAATGAATTACTTGCGTTTCTATTTATATATTGCTGTTAATATACGTAATCTCTACTCACTTTGCATATTGTGAATTTTACAATTGTTATGTCTATTCTTTAGAGGATGAACCACCTTCACAAACTGTTTTAAGCCCAACGGTCACAAAGAAAGCTATCAGGAGAACACAAGAGACTCCAGGTAAGAAGAGTTGAGTTTGTTTTTTTCTAACCTGTCAGCTTTTTTTATGTATAGATTATAGCCTATAATTATTGGGTTATTGGATTATTGGGTCAATCAGGGGTCCCAAATCATACCTCATTCAAAGTTTCAGTGAATCTTATTTTTAGGTTGTTAAATTGTTAAATAGTAGCATTTGTCAGGATAGATGTACCCACTTTTTTGGTGAGGAAACTGGAGCTCAGAGTAGCTGACTTTTCTCTTAAGATTGCTTGCTTTGTGACTGAGCCAAATTCAGACCTAGGCTTGTCTTCTCCGAAGCCCCTTCACTTGCCCCAAGTACCTCACTGTCACTCTCCCATGGAATAATTAGCTGCTCAGTAAAGCTTGTTAAGTGTTGAATGAATAAGTGTCATGTAAAATGGATTAAATGGTCTGCATAGTAAAATCATGATACAATATAATCAATCTCAATTTGATACTGTATTTTATTAAATCTAGGATCTCATCAGTTGTAAGATAACATCCTCTTCTTGGGCTTCTCTGATAGCTCAGTTGGTAGAGAATCCGCTTGCAATGCAGGAGACCCGGTTTGATTCCCGGGTCGGGAAGATCTGCTGGAGGAGGGATAGGCTACCCATTCCAGTATTCTTGGGTTTCCCTGTGGCTCAGCTGGTAAAGAATCTGCCTGCAATGCAGGAGACCTGGGTTCTAACCCTGGTTTGGGAAGATCCCCTGGAGAAGGGAAAGGCTACCCACTCCAGTATTCTGGCCTAGAGAATTCTATGGACTGTATAGTCCATTGGTCACAAAGAGTTGAACACAACTGAGCATCTTTCACTTTCACTTAGGAGGAAGAAATGCTGCCAGTTAAGGGTAGTGTGCCTTAGATTGTATAATATATCCCAATTTTAGAGATGTTAAAGTATAGAACTGTTTGCATCTTAGTATCAAGTGGCATTAGGCTACATTTGATAGTCAGATCAGATCAGATCAGTCACTCAGTCGTATCCGACTCTCTGTGACCCCATGAATCGCAGCACACCAGGCCTCCCTGTCCATCACCAACTCCCAGAGTTCACTCAGACTCACGTCCATCAAGTCAGTGATGCCATCCAGTCATCTCATCCTCTGTCGTCCCCTTCTCCTCTTGCCCCCAATCCCTCCCAGCATCAGAGTCTTTTCCAATGAGTCAACTCTTTGCATGAGGTGGCCAAAGTACTGGAGTTTCAGCTTTAGCATCGTTCCTTCCAAAGAAATCCCAGGGCTGATCTCCTTCAGAATGGACTGGTTGGATCTCCTTGCAGTCCAAGGGACTCTCAAGAGTCTTCTCCAACACCACAGTTCAAAAGCATCAATTCTTCGGCGCTCAGCCTTCTTCACAGTCCAACTCTCACATCCATACATGACCACAGGAAAAACCATAGCCTTGACTAGACGAACCTTTGTTGGCAAAGTAATGTCTCTGCTCTTGAATATGCTATCTAGGTTGGTCATAACTTTCCTTCCAAGGAGTAAGCGTCTTTTAATTTCATGGCTGCAGTCACCATCTGCAGTGATTTTGGAGCCCAGAAAAATAAAGTCTGACACTGTTTCCACTGTTTCCCCATCTATTTCCCATGAAGTGATGGGACCGGATGCCATGATCTTAGTTTTCTAAATGTTGAGCTTTAAGCCAACTTTTTCACTCTCCTCTTTTACTTTCATCAAGAGGCTTTTTAGTTCCTCTTCACTTTCTGCCATAAGGGTGGTGTCATCTGCATATCTGAGGTTATTGATATTCCTCCCGGCAATCTTGATTCCAGCTTGTGTTTCTTCCAGTCCAGCGTTTCTCATGATGTACTCTGCATATAAGTTAAATAAACAGGGTGACGATAGTAGCCATTTTAAAACTTATTTTGAAAAGCAAGGGAAAGGATTAAGTTCAGTTATTAATGCATAGTATCCTTTGCTTTTTGGTTCTGTTTATTTTCAGTTTGCTTTTCTTGATATTAGGAAATCCACAATAATAATGACTGTAGCTATTGAAACTGATCATCCGTGGCTTTTTTTTTTTTAACCCAAATCCTGACTTACTTTCTTACCCATTCCTGCTAATAAGATTTTGCTTTGTAGTTTAAACTATTCTGTTTAGCGTAAATAAATATCTGGTTAAGGATCAGTTCCAAATAACACACCCTTTATGCTTAATTCCTTGAACAGCCTGTGTTCCTGTGTTAAGATTAGAAACTATTTTAGAAAAATGCTTTGAGTGATAGGCTCTATAATCACATTTTTCAGGCCATTTGAGAAAACTATATTCTTGAAATTTTATTTACAGTAGCTTCAATTACATGACGCTTATGCCTGGAAAAGCAAAAGTTTCTCATTTTTAAAATCTACAGCAAAAATAAATAAAATCTACAATAAATTTATAAAATTTATGGGGTTAAGTAAATTGATATAATGAAGACAGTTGAGCACCAGCCTATAGACCATACAGACCATTATAAAACTATTAAACAATAGAATGTCTCGTACAGTCTTTTGGGGTTCACATTAAGCTTGTATTTTAGGACTGCTATTGAGGTACATGGCTGCGTAATGTTGTGCAAAGAACACTGGACCTTGGTCATATTAGCTAGCCATGTTGACCCTCAGGCCTTTATCTGTATGACTTAACGTGTCCTAACTCACAAGCTCACTGCAAAAGTGAAACAATACTTGCAAAATCACTTAGTATACAGTAAAACATATGGCTGTAAGGTGGGGTTTTTTTTTCCCTCACGGCACTTTGCAGGCAGTGTGAAGTTCATAAAATTTTGCTTAAGCATTTCTTTTTCTGACAAAGCTCATGCTATGGTTGATAATGCAAAAGACAAAACATTTCCCAATGTAGATGGTAGATTGATGGAACTCAGGCACATATTACCTGGAATATATTGTGCTACAATATAACTAGACATAAAGATATGTGCATTTTGGGGAGATTTGAGATACTCTGGGTTCTTTTACTATAAAAGGTGCTTTTAAAAATCATACTATATCTACTACTTGTCTTGCTCCTCTGTCATTCCTCTTAAAAAAGGAGAATGTTTAGGAAAGTCATTAAATGAACGCTTGTAAAGTCCGTCTTTACAAGCTTTGTAAAGTACTGAATATTCATTGGAAGGACTGATGCTGAAGCTGAAACTCGAGAACTTTGGCTACCTGATGTGAATAACTGATTTATTGGAAAAGACCCTAATGCTGGGAAAGATTGAAGGCAGGAGGAGAATTGGATGACAGAGGATGAGATGGTTGGATGGCATCACCAACTCTGTGGGCATGAGTTTGAGCAAGCTCCGGGAGTTAGTGATGGTTAGGAAAGCCTGGCTTGCTGCAGTCCATGGGGTCGTAAAGAGTAGGACACAAATGAGCAACTGAACTGAATTGAAAGTCTGTCTAGCAGAGGAATTACTTAAACAGGAGTCAGTTTGATGGAAAACTACTTTAAGTACAAGTTTAAGATAGGCCCTTCCTTGTTTGAGGGAATATTAATTGGTACAACCACTATGGAAAACACTAGGAGGTTGCTTAAACCTAAAGATAGAGTTGCCATATAATCCTGCAGTCCCACTCCTGGGCATATACCAGGAGAAAACTCTTAATTCAGAAATATACATGCACCCACAGGTTCTTAGCAGCACTGTTTACAATAGCCAAGACATGGAAGCCACCTAAATGTCCATCAACAGATGAATAGAATAAAGACGTGAAAGTGGTGTGTGTGTGTGTGTGTGTGTGTATGTATACACACACATGTGCAAAATGGAATAATAGTCATAAAAATGAATGAAATACTGCCATTTGCAGCAACATAGAAGGACCTAGAGGTTATCATATTAAAGTGAAATAAGTCAGAAAGAGAAAAACGTATATATAGTATCACTTGTACATAGAATCTAAAATATGATACAAACAAACTTATTTACAAAACGGAAACAGATTCACAGACTTACAGTTACCACAGGGGCAGGAGGGTAGAGGAAGAATAAGTTAGGAGTTTGGGATTAGCAGATATAAACTACTATATATAAAATAGATAAACAACAAAATTCTACAGTATAACGCAGGAAACTGTATTCAATATCCTGTAATAAACCATAATAGAAAAGAATATGAAAAAGAATATATATATATATATATATATATATAGATACATAGAACTGAGGAGAAGGAAATGACATCCCACTCCAGTGTTCTTGCCTGGAGAATCCCAGGGACAGGGGAGCCTGATGGGCTGCCGTCTATAGGGTTGCACAGAGTTGGACACGACTGAAGCAACTTAGCAGCAGCAGCAGCATAGAACTGAACCATTTTACTATACACTAGAAACTTAATAATACAACATTGTAAATCAACTGTACTTCAGTTAAAAAAAATATATAGGCTCTTCCTCCTCCTTGTAGAATCGCAGACTTTCAATTCAACTCTGGTGTTCAAAATCGTGGTGTAATTGTATGTAGGACCACTGGTGTGGTCTGACAAAACTTTATCCAAAAATGTCCTTAAAAATGATGACCTATACCAAGGGACTTCCCTGGTGGCTCAGCTGATTTAAGAATCCACCTGCACTGTGAGAGACCTGGGTTCGATCCCTGGGTTGGGAAGAACCCCTGGAGAAGGGAATGGCTACCCACTCCAGTATTCCTGCCTGGGAAATCCCATGAACACAGGAGCCTGGTGCACTCCATCTAGTCCATGGGGTTGCAGAAGAGTCAGACATGACCGAGTGACTAAACAACATTTCGTCATGAACATTTGATTCTCTGACTGCTGTAATTACAGAATTCATTCATTCTCCAGATGTTTATTGAGCACCTACTTTATACTAGTTCCGTTGCTAGATTCTGGGGGTGCAGTGGTGAGCAAGAGCAGCAAACAAGGGAAGGAGATTGCTACGAAAGAAGAATCCTTGTTATTTTATTCCCTAATACCCCTCTCTGCTACTCTCTGTCCTTCAACCCCTCTTACATAGGGCTATGTATTTGGTAGAGCATACAAGAAAAGCTTAAATGAAAAGATGGGGTCTGAAATAGTAATTGGTATCTATAGATTAAAGTTGAGTTTTAGTTTTTAATTAAACCTGCAAAGGATGGGAATATAGGGGGAAAAAAAGAGGAAAGTCATTGTAATAATAAGAGTAACAGACATATGTGGTATTTCTTTTTAAAGCTATTTATGTAAGTTCTAAATATGTGTTATGTAGAATGCTAACAACTGATACATTGCATAGAATCTTAGAGCTGGAAGGTTTAGGAGAGTCATGTACTCAGAGTTTCTATCAGTGTAGGTGTCCCTCTGTTAACATCCATTCATGCATTGTTGATCATCTGCAGTGATGTGGAAATCACTCCCTCGCCATCAGTTCTGTTTTGGAGACAGCACTAATAATTTGGTTGCTTTTGTTTTTACCGTTGAACTAAAAGCTACTTTGCTGTAAATTTCTCTTGATCTTAATTCTGCCTTTCGAGCTACATAAAATCAACTTAAGTACTTCTCTATATCTCTGTCTTTAAAATGTACAAAAACATGCTCAATAAGTATTTTTAGAACAAATAAATGGATGTCCCTTCAGGATTTCTCTTCTTGATGCTGTGAAGAGGAAATGGGGTTAAGTCAGTTTTATGAGAACAAACATAGGCAGCCAATATAGTGGAGAGGGGTCAGTGATAGCTGGTTCAGAGCATGGTTTTTGCACTTCTCACGCAAAGCCAAACATACTGCTTTTTTTATAGATACAAATGAAACTAAGTGTAATATAATCCAAATTTAAATATAGATTGGGTTTTATATTATGTTGTGCGAGGCTCTTTGAGGACATACACCTTGGATTTCTAGGCTAACATTAACTTATTATTTAATGGGATTGGCTTCCTCGTTAACCCTGTGCCATTGAACTGTAGACAGTCTGAAATAAATTATGGCTAACGATAACATATTTTTTTAAATTAGAGCTTGTATTTGCTGAAACACACAGGGTTAAATAATTGGAGGGAATGTATTATCTCTTAGGAAGTTAACCCTCAAATCAAAGTTTAACATAAATAATCCACAGTGAGGGTATGCCACAATGGAATAGATAATTGAGTTGGTGCTACGGTACAGATTTTGGTTCTTAATTGAGACATTTAGAAGTTTTATTTGATGTTCCTTTCTTTTTATACAATATGGTCTGGTGAGAAAAACTGCCAAATTTTACATCAAACCCATATGTTTTTCATGGCAGCAAACCTTTCTCTAGTTCACTATTGTATTCCCATACTTAGCATAATGGAGAGCTCAGAAAAAAACTTTGCTGACTAAATAGGTGATTGTATAATAAATCGAATATGTTCGAATTTTATATATGTATTTTATTTTTTTCTCTTCCCATATTAGTGATGAGTGAAGATCCTCTAATCAGCCTGCGTAGACCTCCTCTAAGAAGCTCAAGATCTGGTAAGAGATTGTTTTGTCTGTTGGTTCAGCTTTCTCATATTTTTAAATAGGGTACTTAACATGTATTTATTGGAGAAGGCAATGGCACCCCACTCCAGTACTCTTGCCTGGAAAATCCCATGGATGGAGGAGCCTGGTAGGCTGCAGTCCATAGGGTCACTAAGAGTCAGACATGACTGAAGCGACTTCACTTTCACTTTTCACTTTCACGCATTGGAGAAGGAAATGGCAACCCACTCCAGTGTTCTTGCCTGGAGAATCCCAGGGACAGGGGAGCCTGGCGGGCTGCCGTCTATGGGGTCGCACAGAGTCGGACATGACTGAAGCGACTTAGCAGCAGCAGGAACATGTATTTATATAGTTCAAAATTCAAAATTTCTATAAATATTCGATGGAAAGTCTCCCAGCTCCCTTCGTTGTTTGTCCACCCAGTTTCCTTAAGCAACCAGTGTTGTCAGTTTCTTAGGCAGTCTTCCAGAGATATTTTATGGAGATATAAGGGAATTCATGTATAAATCATCCTTTCCTGTCTTTTTTAACCCACATTTTAGCCCAATAATTACTCTTTTCTGTACCTTGTTACTGTTGATTTTACTTAAAATATATTGAGACATCCTTCCATATAAGTGTATAAAATAATTTCTTCATTCTTTTTTAGAGGTTGTGTCCTTGTATGTTGCTATGATTCTTTTTGTTAGCAAAATGGTTTTAAATTAATGTCAGGGACTTTTTATTCTTCCCAGTATAATGCTAATAAAAAATTGAAGACTGAGGCTTTGTGGCTCAGGGCTATAAATTTTTCCTGCCTTAACGGCATTTCTTCCCTTGTGGCTCAGCTGGTAAAGAATTCGCCTTCTATGCAGAAGACCTGGGTTTGATCCCTGGGATGGAAAGATCCCCTGGAGAAGGGAAAGGCTACCCACTCCAGTATCCTGCCTGGAGAATTCCATGGACTGTATAGTCATGGGGTCACAAAGAGTTGGACATGACTGAACAACTTTCACTTTAAGACCGTAGAAGAGTATTGCCCTTAAATTGATTTCATGACTATGAAAGAAAACTAGGAATGTCATTCCAAGAGATCTACTTCATTTTTAGAGTTTCCCAGCCCATAAGGGTGCTTTATTGTGGGAACTAAAAAAGGAAACATTTACCTTCACATGAGGTTTCTACTTCTCAGTTATTCTCTTTTAAAAAGAGTTAGGTTGTTTTTTTGTTTTTTTTTTCTGATAAATGACTGTCCTTTTAAGTGATAAAAATCTGTTAGGGTTTTGATGATGAACCTGTGGTAAAGAACCATATGATGCATTTCCTTTTAAGCACTAATCATTTTGTTGCTATCTCTCTTACAGATTCGGCACACAAAACAAATGGAAATGCTAAAATGAGTGAATTAGGTTTGTTTATCTCTAATTCTTATAGGTTCTCTTTGAGGCTTCAAATTAGCAGTAGAATACAGGAGTACTTTCATTTGGTCACTGGCTTGAAAATATTACTTTGTTCATTATTTCAGCTTGAGGGACAGTGTCTTTATGACCAATAGCCTTGGTTTTTATTCTCTGAAATTATGTCCTTTGTTATATTATTAAGTTCACGTAAGAAAATACATAACCTATATTTTAGTTTTTATTAGCAGTTGTTAACACTATCGCGAGAAAAAAGATAACAACTTACCAATTAAGTTTTTTCTTGCTTTAGAAAGTGAATTGGAAATTTTTCTGTAGTAAGTTGTGTCCTTTGCCATGTTTGTTGAAGTGGTTTATATTCTTTTCAGGATTTGCCTTGATATAGGACTTGAGCTACCAAGATCTGTGGCTTTAAGTGAACTTACATTGATTGTGGTTGGACTTAGTCTTAAGTTACAAATTTTCTAAATTTGGAGATGAGTCAAAGGAGAGAAGCTTCATTTTTCTTTATAAATAGTTGCAGCTTGGTTTAAATTTGTCTTCCACTTAAGCTCAATTTTTTTTAGAGACTTCAGAATTTATAGTGTCTGGGTACTGAAAATGATCCTTGTAGTATGCAGCTTATCATTTGTACTTTTACCTACCAGCTTCTCAAATGCTCTATGTAAAAACTTAAAAAAGGATTTTTTTTTAAGTCATAGAGTCTTAAATAGAAGCAAACTTGTAGATGAAATAATCTAGTACTTTTCTGTTCTTTCTATGCTAGATTTAGAAATTATTTCTGTAAGTACTTTATAATAAAAACTAACTTTACAAAAAGTACTTTCCAGCTTAAAGGAAATTTCTGTGAGATCAATAAAGAATGACATCCCTTTTTTTCCCCCAATAGTAATGCTAGTAAATCTTGAAATGTATAAAATGGCTGTTCATGGAGCTTGAACATTTGTGATATTTCCAGACTATTCTTTATTCTCTTCTTGCTGCGCCACTCTCTTGTTCTCCAAAGCATAATTGGCATTGAATAGTAAGGTATCTATACCGGGGATCCCCAGAGTACAGCCTCTGAGTAAAACCTGACATGTGGTCTTGTTTTTATACAGCCGGTAAGCTAAGAAAAATTTTTACATTTTGTGGAATAAATATATATATATGTATACACACGCATATGACAGAGACCTTATGTGGCTAGAGAAGCCTAAAATATTTACTATTTGGTCCTTGATGGAGAAAGTTTACCCATCTCTAATTGCATTAATGGCAGACCTAAAGACAGCAAATCACCTAAATTATCATTTGTTCTAAGAATAAATTCAGAGAGTTAAATAACTGCCTGGACATAGATATATGTCCACACATAGATTGAACATTCCACACTAGGTTTTACTGACAACACAAAAAGGAGACACAGTGACTCCTGTCTTCTCTTTGAAAAAGCATGATCGTCTCACTTTTGAATCTTCATGCCTTTGTCCCCAGACATAACACAATTATGAAGTTTGTATTTCCTTGAATACCCTTCACGCCTCACACCAACACATTCCATAAATCTCTTGGAATAAGAAAGCCTATAGTAGAAATATCCTGGGACTTTGTATTTTTCTTTAAAACTGACCAGACAAAAGAAAGTGAACAGGAAGTGATACAGATAATGGTTGATGTTCACCAGAGGAGGTGGTTTTAAGTGATCTGTTTTTTATAACAAACAGAAAGACCTTAAACTTCTGAGAGTACCTTTTCCTAATTGGTTGAAACTGTTAGAAACATGACATCTCCTTAATAGCACATTTAATTATTGCCATTTGTCTAAAAGCCACAGCCTTTGTAATTTTTTTTAAATAACCTTTTTTTGGTTAGGATATTATTGCTCCAAATAGACTTCTAATGCCTTGAAAGTTTTCACATGTGTGTAGGAAAGAGTAATACTTTAAAAAAAAATTTTTTTTTAATGCTTTAACTTCCCCCATGTAGCAGCCAAGAAGTTTGGAATAAAGGAAGCTGAATGACAAAAGAGGGAAATGAAATTAAAAGCTATATAGTCATAGATACTGCTGATTCATCATCAAATTGTATTTGGATATTTATCTATACATTCTTTGCCGCTTGGGTAAAAAAATTGTTACAAGCATTAACATAGTGGTATATGCATATGGTAGAGAAGAGCCCTACTCTGTGGAAGAGGTCAGGAAGGTTTAATGGCGATGGCATTAGAATTTTGAAGGATGCAGAACAGGCAAAATGAGAAGGAGAGTTATAAATACTACAGTTTGTCTTGTAATAGAACGTCACTCTTACGTTTACAGTTCAGGCAATGTGAGAAACTCCTCTACGTTAGAAACAACACTCAGAGTAACTGCAGCTCCTTGAACTATTTTGTGGTAAATGATTTTCAGAATGACATTCTCAGTTGGTAGACTTGGGTTTCTAGAGTGAGAACTATGTTTTAAAATGTGTATATAACCAGGACAAAAGCCTATTACAGTGAAGAGTATTTGTCAACTATATAAAATGTATTATTGTTTAAGGTGTCTTAATTCATAAAATACTGCTGGATTATAAGGCACAAAATAATACTGATTTTGTTTTTAATGATGTTACCATGATAGCCTTGCTTGACAAATTATTATTTATGTCTTACATAGTGCTGATAAATATTTACTGTTAGGAACATGGAATTCTAAAGAAAGGATTTTTAGACCCTATATTAAAAGTCTTAAAAGTGTTCAAAAATAGATTAAATCCATGATTTATTTAATACTTCATATTAAAAGTATTAAAAGTAAGTGCAGAACTCCCTTATAGAAGCTGATTTAAAAATACTTCTAAATCCTTCATTGTGCTAATTAAAACTAATTGACATAACTAACATAAACTGAAAGAAGGGAGATTGAACTGTAGGCAACCTGGTATAGGAAGGATTGATTATTAGTTAATTTACTCTAGACAATTGACACAGATTTGCAAAAGTATTGTGGAAATATATTTTATCAGGATGAAAAAAGAGGGATTACTGTACTATTTGTTTTTTCTGATAGTTTGGTGAATGAATGTAAATTTTCAACATACTTTTATTTCCATTAATACAGATTCAAAAATCAGTTCAGCTTTAAATTTTGCTACAACAAATAATTTTTGAACTATATAAAACATAATGCCTCAATATAAATGTGATTTTAACAAAGCTACTGTATTACATTTAGGTATTGTTGAAACCTCTCATTTTAGAAAGAATTCACTTTTCAGCTTTCCCTGCATTCATTCATTTACTCAAAAAATTATTGACGGAGACTTTTTAAAAGGTTCCACATGTAAGGAGTTTGGAAGTCACCACTTTAGCCTAATAACAAGTCAAAAACTGACAACTGAAAAATCAACAACTCTTCTTAGATCCATAAGAGAGGAAATGACACAGGTCAAATCTGTGTCAAAACTGCCCCCAAGGTTGGAGAAATGGGCAAATACAGGAAGTCATAGCTTGCTAGAGCCGAGACTCACAAGTGGAAGCCTCTGCGGGAGGTAGTGCAGGGTAGGAAAACCTGAACTGCAGTTAATGAATTGTTGGATGTTCTGTGTGGACAAGTCTGAAGAGTTAAAAAATTTCAACAGGACCCAGTCTATGGCGGGCCCCTACTGTGTTGTGAAATTTACCTCCAGAGGCTCAGCCAGGCTCACATTAAAAAAAAAAAAATCTCTTCATACTTCTGCAAGGTAGAGGGAGAAAGGCAGCATTTTGAAACATGTCAGGATATTCTGTTCTTAACAAGACAAGCCCTCAAGGAAATCTCCTTAACTGGAGCCTGTCCGTCTAGTCAAGGCTATGGTTTTTCCAGTGGTCATGTATGGATGTGAGAGTTGGACTATGAAGAAAGCTGAGCGCCGAAGAATTGATGCTTTTGAACTGTGGTGTTAGAGAAGACTCTTGAGAGTCCCTTGGACTGCAAGGAGATCCAACCAGTATGTCCTAAAGGAGATCAGTCCTGGGTGTTCGTTGGAAGGACGGATGCTGAAGCTGAAACTCCAGTCCTTTGGCCACCTGATGTGAAGAGTTGACTCACTGGAAAAGACCCTGATGCTGGGAAAGATTGAGGGCAGGAGAAGAAGGGAACGACAGAGGATGAGATGATTGGATGGCATCACCGACTCAATGGACATGAGTTTGGGTGAACTCCGGGAGTTGGTGATGGACATGGAGGCCTGGTGTGCTGCGGTTCATGGGGTTGCAAAGAGTTGGACACAACTGAGCGGCTGAACTGAACAGAACTGAACCTACTATATCAAAGCCCAGCTGACTTTGGGTGGGAGATGGGAAATAAACCCAACTCCAGACAATTCTGAGCTCTCTATTTCACCTAAACAGGAAGGGGAAAATCTTTGAACTGTTGTGAAGTTCATGGTCTTGAGGCATGAGCTTACTAAAAAGTGGACACCTAGAGCTGGAAGATATTTCCCTTCTCCCAGGATACTGCCCCTTGCTGAACACCTTACCACCACTTTACTAAAGACCTATTTACAGCAGTATTCTTTTTACCCAGTACATCAAGAAAAAATTATAAAACATGACAAAATGCAAAAAAGCAGTTTGAAAAGATAGAGCAGTATCAACCAGATATGGCATGGATGTTAGAATTATCAGATCAGGAATTTAAAACGACTATGATTAATATGGTGCAGACTCTAATGGATAAAGTAGGCTACATGCAAGAATAGATGAACAATGTCAGCAAAGAAGTAGAAATCCTAAGAGTCAAATGCTGCAGATAAAAAAACACTAACAGAAATGAAGAATCTTGATGGGCTTATTGGAGTGGACGTGGCTTAGACTCTCTAGCAATAGAATATCAATAGCATTCTCAAAGAAATGATAATATATGATATGATTTATTAGCTAGTGCTATGATGATAATAATACAGCAATATGTAAATGTATCAAATCAACACATTATATACCTTACACATACACAATGTTAAATATCAGTTATATCTCAATTTAAAAAACAGAATCCTTAAAAACCAAAAAGCAAAGAGAACAATGACTAAATAATACAGAATATGCTAGACTGTGCAACAGCTACAAAAGGTATACATATGCATACAGTGAATAACAGAGAAGAAAGGAACAGAGAAAATGTTTGAAATATTAATGACTGTGTGCTCAGTTGCATCCGACTCTTGGCTACCCCATGAACTATTGCCTGCCAGGCTCCTCTGTCCTTGGGATTTAGGCAAGAATACTCGAGTGGTTGCCATTTCTTCCTCCAGGGTGTCTTCCTGATCTGCGGGATTGAACCTGCATCCAGTGCGTCTGCATTGCCAGGTGGATTCTTTACCACTTGAGCCGCCTGGGAAGCCCAGTAATGACTAAGAATTTCCCAGGTTAATGTCAAACACTAAACTCAGATCCAGTAATCTCACAAACACCAAGAAAGATAAATGCCAAAAATAAAAATGCCCTTAGGCATATCTTTGTTAAGCCACAGAAAGTCAAAAGTAAAAAAAAAAAAAAAAGAAACCTAAACAAAGCCTGAGGAAGACAACACGTGACCTGTAAAGGAATAAAGGTCAGAATTACATCTAACATCTCAGAAAGCATGCAAGCAAGAAGAGATCAGAGTAAAAGATTTAAAGTGTTCAAAGAAAAAAACCCACCAACCTGGAATATTGTACCATGCAAACCTATCCTTCAAAGGTGTAGCCTCTGCCCAAGTTAACTAAGAAAAAAAGAAAAAGAAGGAAAAAAATGGAGGGGAATAAAAGGTAGGATGCAAGTTACTAATGTCAGTAATTAAAGAGGGGACACTGTATATCCTATGGAAATTAAAAGGATAACATGGGAATATTATGAACAACTTTATGCCCACCAATTTGATAACCTAGATGAGATGTAACTGATTCCTTGAAAGATATAATCTGCCAAAACTCACTCGAAATAGGTGATCTGAATAGCTCTATATCTCTTAAATAAATTGAATCAACAATTAATAACCTTCCAAAATAGAAAGCATGAAGCCCAAGTGAGTTTCTTAGTGAATTCTATCAAACATTTAAGGAAGAAATTATGCCAATTCTCTACAGTCTCTTGGAGAATGGAAGCAGAGGAAGTACTTTCTAACTCATTCTGTGAGGCCAGCATTATGCTGATACCAAAACCAGACAAAAACAGTAGAAAAAACTATAGAACACCAGCATCAGAAACACAGCAGTGTGAAACATCCACCTTTGTCTTCCCTTCACTCCATAACCAGTGAAAAATCCACAGCTTAACAAAGATGTCTCTGCTAAAAGCAACAGGATGCTGGAGAGTTCCACACATCTGTGCATCTACAGATGGGTGAAATGTAACACTTAGTGGAAGGGGAACTGAGGTAATAGTGGAAATGGGGCTGCGATTTGGGTCCATTGATGGGAACAGCAGAGCCCAGAGACAGAGAACCCAGAAACAGCAAGAAAGGCTATACGCATGACTCGAGCGAACCAACCAGCCTGGCACCCAAGGCCACAAGTAACTGGTCGATGGCAGCAGTGGGGCCTGGGATCCCAAAAACCCCAAATAGCAGCACCTCAATAGCTGCTGAGGTGCCCACATCCACATCACCTCCCATTCACAGTGGCAGAGCCTGCAAACCTTATAACAGACAAGGTAGAGTTGCCTGTGTGACTCCAGTCCCTCTGCCCCCTCCATCATCTTCCCTCATGATGGAGCTTGTGTCTCAGGGGATCCCAGATGCAAGGAATGGAAAGAGCCCACCATCCTGGTGATGACAAAGGCTCTAGCACAAGCAAGGAGCTATGACCCTGGTGGCACAAAAAAACTACAACAAAGGCACAGTCACACCTCTTACAGAGAAGGTGGAGTCTGTAAAATGCCATTCAGATAGATGTAACCAGTGGCAGCTCAGGTAAGAAAAACAAAACCCATGTGATAGTGCCACCAACTGGAAAACAAAGGAGTCTTAACTGCTAACCTATCATTTAATATCAAATGTGCTTACAGAGGAACAGTTCATCATCAAACAACATGAAGAACCACAGTAACAGTATACCACAAAAAGAAAATAACAGATCTCCAAAAACAAAAAGTCATGAAATATTGTAAATCTGTTAGAGAATTAAAAAGTTATCATGAAGATAGTCAAAGATATAATAAAGATATAATACTCAAAGATACTCAAAGATATAATAAAACTCAGTTTAATGAGCTCACTGATAAAACTAATGGCAGAAAGACTACCTTACCAAGACATTAAAATTCTGAAACAAATTCTGGACCTAAAGAACGCAATAAATAAGATGAATTCATTAGAATGAGAGCAGACCACATGAAGAGAGAGTTCAGTTCAGTTGCTCAGTCGTGTCCGACTCTTTGCAACCCTATGGACTGCAGCACGCCAGGCCTCCCTATCCATCACCAACTCCCAGAGCTTGCTCAAATTCATGTCCATCACGTCAATGATGCCATCCAACCATCTCATCCTCCATCGTCCCATTCTCCTCCCACCTTCAATCTTTCCCAGCATCAGAGTCTTTTCAAATGAGTCAGTTCTTTGCATCAGGGTGGCCAAAGTATTGGAGTTTGAGCTTCAGCGTCAGTCCTTCCAATGAATATTCAGGACTGATTTCCTTTAAGATTAACTGGTTTGATTGCCTTGCAGTCCAAGGGACTCTCAAGAGTCTTCTCCAATACCACAGTTCCAAAGCATCAATTCTTCAGCACTCGGCTTTCTTTATAGTCCAGTTCTCACATCCATACATGACAACTGGAAAAACCACAACTTTGACTAGACAGACCTTTGTTGGCAAAGTAATGTCAAAGTAATGAAGAGAGAGGTAGTGACGTTTAGATAGAAATCTAGAAGTGATACAAGTAGATGAGAAAAGAGAAATAAGATGTTTTAAAAATGAAGGAGTCCTAAATACTCAAAATTCAATAACAGTATTTTAAAGGCAGCCAGAGAAAAAATGGTGACCTACAAAGGAACCCTCATTAGGCTATTGGTGAATTTCTCAGCAGAAACCCTATAGGCCAAGAAGGAATAGAATGACGTTTTCAAAATACTGAAAAATAGAAACTGTCACAAAAGAATACTCTATCCACCAAAGTTACCATTCAGATATAAAGGAGAAAAAGACTCTCCCAGACAAAAACTGATGGAGTTCATCAACACTAAACATGCCTTGCAAAATATATTGAAAGGGGATCTTCAGCCAGAAACAAAGTGGCCAAAATGTGCAAAACTTTGAGCAGATAAGTAGATAAGTAGAGCCAGAAAATTACAACTGTCTATCAAAAAAGGTTTTTAAACCATCTTTTGTCACATAAAGATTAAAGGGAGAAAAAAGAAGAATAAATAGAGCTATCTCACTTTGATAACAGACTCACAACTTTAAAAGGGATAATTTAAGACAACAAAAACATAAAAGGAAAAGAGGAAAAGGACAGAACTTGTATAGGTGAATGAAGATAAGATGCTATCAACAGAAAATGGACTATTTTAACTGAGATATTTCATGCAAAACTTAGGATAAACATTAAGCAGAGACACAAAACATGAGAGGAACCTGTGGAAAATATCTTAGAAAATCACCAAACCAGAATGGCAACAGAAATACAAGGAGAAACAATGAAGATATAGATCAACCAGGAAAAAAAAAAAAGATATAATAGTAGTACTGTCCTTATCTCTCAGTAATCACCATAAATATAAATGGATTGTACTCACCAGTCAAAAGATACAGAGTGGCTGGATGGGTTGAAAAACAAGTACATGTTGCCTCTAGACCTCGGCTCTAAAGAGGCTAGAACTCTAAACATAGGCTAGAAGTAAAGGCATGGAAGATAATACATGAAGCAAATAGCAGCCAAAAGAAAGCTATCTCCATACTCATATCTGGAAAAATAGACTTCGAGCCAAAAAAGGTAGCAAGATGTAAAAATGAACAGTATATAGTAATGAGACAACCCATCAAGAAGACACTACAATGATTATCATATTTGCATCTAACATAGGCACACCAAAGTGTATTAAAGCAATTGTTAGCAGACCTAAAGGGAGAAAGCGACAGCAACATAATAATAATAGGGCATAACACCTCACTTTCATCAATGAGTAGATCTTTCAGATGAAAGTCAACAAGGAAACACTGACTTTAAATTAAACATTAGACCAGATTGATTTGATAGATTTTTAAAGAACATTCCGTCCAAATGCAGCAGAATATGCTTTCTTCTCAAGTGAACACAGAGCTTTCTCAAAGACAGACAATATGTTGTGGCATAAAACAAGTCTCAGTAAGTTTAAGAAGATTGAAATCATATGCATCCTCTCTGATCACAGTGGAATGAAACTGGAAATCAACTACAAGAAGAAAACTGGAAAAGTCACAAATATGGAAACTGTTTGAACAACTATTGGGTCAATGATGAGACAAGTGCAAAATTTAACAAGTGAGATTACATCAAACTAAGAGACCTGTGCACAGCAAAGGAAACCATTGAGAGAATGAAAAAATAACCTACTGAATGGGAGAAAGTTTTTGCAAATGATATATCAAATATGGAGTTAATATCAAAAATATATGAAGATCTCATACAACTCAAAAATTAAAAAACCCCAAACAACCTGGTTAAAAATTGGACAGAGGAGCTGAATAGATGTTTTTTTCTAAGAGACATACAGATGGCTAATAGATTCATGAAAAAATGTTCATAACTGGTTATTAAGGAAATGCAAATCAAAATCACAGTGAGATATCACCTCACACATGTCAGAATTCTCAAAAAAGGAGAGATAAAGCAAGTGTTGGCAAGGATGTAGAAAAAAGGGACTCCATACATTATTGGTGGAAATGTAAATTGATACAGTGACTGGAAGACTATGAAAATTCCTCAAAAAATTAAGAATAGAACTACGATATGATCCAGCTTTCCCACTCCTGGGCATTTATCCAAAGCATATGAAGATACTAATCTGAAGTGATATCTGCATCACCGCTTACCTCCATGATCATCACAGCATTACGTACAGTATCCAAGATATGGAAACAACCCAAGTGCCTATCAACAGATAAGTGAATAAAGAAGATGTGATGTATATATATACATACACAGACACATATATATATAACATATATACAGTGTAATATAACTCAGTAATAAACAGATGGCATTTTGCCATTTGTGACAACGTGTATGGATCTTGAGGGCATGATGCTAAGTAAGATAAGTTGGAGGAAGACATACATGTGATTTCATTCATATGTAGAATATAAAAAGCTAATATTTAAAATAAGTGAACAAACCAAACAAAAGTAAGCATGTAGATATAGAGAACAAAGTATTGATTATCAAAAGGGAAAGAACAATGGGGAAGGGGAAGTAGGTAAGGGGGATAAAATATTTGATTGTGAGCACATAGATGTAGATATGTAATGCTGTATGCATGAAACTTATAGATCAGTGTTACTTAAATATTTGAAACTGTTTTGCAAACTACAGACTAATATTTCTCATGAATACAGACACTGAAAGTACAAGAAGAATACACTACAACCAAATAGGATTTATTCCAGGTGTTCAAAGCCTGATTTAACATTTGAAAATCAACTCATATAATCATTAACAGAGTAAAGAAAAATCATACAATAATATCAATAGATGCAGAAAAAAGCATTTGATAGAGTCCAACACCCACTCATGATAAAAAATTAGGAATAGAGGTAAACTGTCTCAACTTGATAAAGACTATCTGCAGCAACTACAGCTAACATCATGTATAATGGTAAGGAACTGGAACCTTTTGTACTAACCTCAGGTACAAGGCAAAGATGACTTTACTCACCACTTTTAAATATCAGGCTGGAAGTTCTAGCTAGTGCAGTAAGAGAAAAGGAAATAAAAGGTATAGAGATTGAGAAGGAAGAACTAAAACTGTCTTTATTCACAGATGATATGACTGTCTATGTAGAAAATCCAAAAGAATGGACCAAAAACCTCTTGGCACTTACAAGCAGTCATGCAAGTTTGTAGGATACAAGATTAATACACAAAAGTCAAGCAATGTCTTACATACCAGCAATGAACGATATATTTGAAAATAAAAACAATATAATTATCATTAGCATATCCCACAATGTAATACAGATATAAGTCTAACAAAATATATATAAGAACTATATTTTTAAAAAATACAAAACTTGATGAGTAAAATAAAAGAATTACTAAGTAAATGGGGAGATGTTCCATGTTTATGGATAGGAGGACCCAATGTTGTCAAGATGTCATTTCTTCCCAACTTAATCAGTAGATTCAATGCAACACTGAACAAAATCCCAGCAAGTTAACTCACGGATATCAACAAATCAGCCCTAAAGTTTATGTGGAGAAACAAAAGACCCCGAGTAACTAACGGAATACTGGAAGAATAAAGTAGGACAGAACTCCAAGCTAAACTAAACCTAAAGCTAGAATAACTGAGACAATGTGGTATTGTCAAAAGAATGAACAAATACATCATTGGAGTAGAGTACAGAGCCCATAGGTAGAGCCATGTATAGTCAACTGATCTTTGACAAAGGAGTGACGGCAATATAATGGAACAGAGAGTCTTTTCAACAGATGATACCGAAACAACTGGACATCTACATGAAGAAAAAAAAAAGAATCTGCACATAGACCTTAACACCTATCACAAAAAATTAACTCAAAATAGATCACAGACCCAAACGTAAGCAGAAAGCTATAAAACTTGTAGATTACATAGAAGAAAACCTAGATGATCTTGGATTTGGTGATGCCTTCTTAGGTATAAACCAAAAGCAGAATCCATGAGAGAAATAATTGATAGGCCAAATTTTGTTAGAATTAAAAACTTCTGCTCAGCAAAAGACAGTGTCAAGGGAATGAGAAGGTAAGCTATAGATTGGAAGCAAATAGTTGCAAGTGACGTATTTGAGAAAGTACTGTTATCCAAAATATACAAAGAACTCTCAAAACTCAACAATAAGAAAACAATTTAAAAATGGGTCAAAGAGCATAATAGATACCTCACCAAAGAAGTTAGATGGCAAACATACGTAAAGATGCTCTCCATTGTGTGTCATCAGGGAAATGCAATTGAAAACAATGAGATACCACTACTACTGCTACTACTACTACTACTACCACCACCACTATCACCACTACCACCAGTCCCTTCAGTTGTGTCCGACTCCGTGCGACCCCATAGACGGCAGCCCACCAGGCTCCTCTGTCCCTGGGATTCTCCAGGCAAGAACACTGGAGTGGGTTGCCATTTCCTTCTCTAATGCATGAAAGTGAAAAGTGAAAGGGAAGTCGCTCGGTAAGTGTCCGACTCTTCGTGACCCCATGGATTGCAGCCTACCAGGCTCCTCCATCCATGGGATTTTCCAGGCAAGAGTACTGGAGTGGGGTGCCATATACACGTAATACCAAATGCTGGTATGAATATGTAGCAACAGAAAGTCCTGTTTGTTGCTGGTGGGAATGCAGGGTGGTCCCCTTTGAGGTTACTTTTATAGTTTCTTAAAAAACTAAACATACTCTTAGTATGCAACCCAACAATCACACTCCTGGATATATACCCAAAGGAGTTGAAAACTTAGGTCCACACACAAACCTGTACACGTGTGTGGCACCTTTTTATTCATAATTGCCAAACCTTAAAAGCAACCAAGGTATCTTTCCATAGGTGAATGGCTAAATAAACATCCAGACAATGGGATAATATTGTGTTAAGAACTATCAAGTCATGAAGAGACATGGAAGAACCTTAAATGTATCTTACTGAGTGAAAGAAACTAATCTGAAAAGGCTGCATACTGTATGATTCTCACTATATGGCATCCTGGAAAACGCAAAACTCTTGAGACAGTAAAAAGATCAGTGATTGCCAAGGATTGGGGGTAGGAGATGGGGGAGCAACGAATAAGTCTGGCACAGAAGATTTCTAGGACAGTGAAAATATTCTGTATAATACCATAATGGTATTATACATGTCATTGTACATTTGTCTAAACCCATAGAAGGTGCAGCATCAAGATAGAACTGAAAAAAGAAAGAAAAGAGCTGTAATGTAAATTACGGTCTTTGGGTGGTTATGATGTATCTGTGTAGGTTTATCAGGTGTAATAAATGTGCCACTGTGATAGGAATGTTGGTAATGGGGAAGACGATGCATGTGTAGAGGCCGGGAGCATATGGGCAATCTCTGTCCCTCCCCCAGTTTCATGAATCTTAAACTGCTATAAAAAATTAATTTAAAAATAAAATTTTTTAAATTACTGAGTGCTTACTATGTGCTATTATTATGAACAAAGCTGATGTAGTGGTAGAATAGTAGACTCGAAATCAGAAGAGTCTATTCCAGTCCTTTTTTTCACTTGTTGGTCTTGACACCCTTAGACAGGGCACTTGATATCTTTGAGCCTTACCTATGATAGTATCTCTTATGATGTTGTGGGAATCAGATTAACACATGAAGTTTTTTGAAAACTAGCAACATGAAGATATTAAGGATTACTATTATTAAAATAACTAAGACGTGACCATTGGCTTTTAAATTTTTTTTGTATGCTTTGTAAATAGTTGCATAAATGAATAAAGCAAAACTGCTGTATAAAAAAGAAGTACTGTTAATGGTTATGAATTTAGAAAATAAAATGTCAAAGAGGGCAATACCTTTTAATGTGAATGGAAATATTAACATTTTAATAGAATAACGATAAAACAAGTTTGACTTTCCAGTTTTCTGCTTGGGAAAAAGAAGATAAAATGAAAAGACAGTCTTTGTAAAGAAAGAATCCTGTGCTGTGCTGTGCTTAGTCGTGTCCGACTCTTTGCAACCCCATGGACAATAGCCCACCTGGCTCCTCTGTCCATGATTCTCAGGCAAGAATACTGGAATGGGTTGCCATGCCCTCCTTCAGGGGACCTTCCTGACCCAGGGATTGAACCCAAGTCTCCCACACTGCAGGTGGATTCTTTACCTCTGAGTCACCGGGAAAGCCCAAGAATACTGGGGTGGATAGCCTAACACTTCTCCAGGAGACCTTGACCCAGGAGTCGAATCTGAGTCTCCTGCATTGCAGGCAGATTCTTTACCAGCTGAGCAACTAGGGAAACCCAAAGAAAGAATTGCATAGTATTATTAGCAGTTTTCTCAGAGTTAATTTTTTTTATAGCAAAAATGTTGTCAAATGCCGATTTGCACTTGGCACTATCAAGTAAAAGTAGCTTGGCTAGTATTGATGTTATACCAGTCTAATTAAACTGATTTTTAAAAAGTATTTCCACATTCATAGTACGATGGGTTGTTGGTAGTTGCCTTCTACAATACAATCCTTTTTTCTTTTGAAAAGCAAATAGGAGTACAGTCAACAGAGGAAGATCTGAAAGGAAACAAATTTTCATTCTGGTTCATTCTATTCTCATATGATCATTCAGCAATATTTTAGCCCAATTGTGCAATGCTTAACATTTGGGTATATGTTCCTTTATTTAAAAAAAATCAGGAAATTCCCTGTGGTTGGGACTCTGCTCTTCCACTGCCAAGGCCTCAGCTTCAATCCCTGATTGGGGAACTAAGATACCACAAGCCAAGCTACACGGCCAAAAAAACCCAAAAAAATCAGAATAACCCATGTGAAAATACTGCATTTCTTTGACACATTGTACTCATTTATCTTTGTCCAAATTCTCTGACTTGAGAATAGTGGTGTATATGGACCTGCTGGAACTAGGAGCGTTTCTTTACCTTTCTTACAATCTCTGTAGACACACCTATGCATTAAAAGACTGGTTTTTCAGCTCCGCTTTTGTGGTTGGCTTTTTCAAAGGAGTATGGGAAATCTAGCAGATATGAGAAAGAGAATACAGTAAACCTATTTACCAACCTAGGGGACTCTCTTTATCAACATAGAGCTTCACATTTTCTACAAACACAGGTTACATTTTATAATACAAATAGACCTCTCTGAAGAAACAAAGTTTCTGATTCTAGTTTGTAGCACACTTATTTCTGAAATATAGTGTAAAGGGAAATAATCCTTTCTTTTTTATGATTTAACGGGGAAAAAAAGTTTAATTGGTGTGATGTAATATTCACTTTCCTAAATTAAATGTTCTTATTTATTCCTGAATTTTGGCTTATGATGTTATATACAACATGTATGCTTCTCTTTTCTAGAAGCTGCCAGTGTCCAACAGAAGGTCAATTTCTTGGAAGAAGGTATTTTCGCCTAAAATACCATGCAGTATTTTCTAAATCTTTTTGTTGTTGTTAAGATTAGAAGCAATTGTGGTAGGTATTTAAGAGAGTGGACAGTAAAGAAGGCCTTTTTCTTCAAGAAAAAAATATTCATGCTTAAAATCTGAACTGTTAAATGAACAGGTAAAATAGGATAGAATGCGTGATGATGGCTCTTATGTATATTTTAAGCATCTTTTGTATGTTGAAATTAATTTAAGCAAAGCTAATATGTTCCATATCTGTCATGTTCTAGCCTTTGATTATGGTATTAAAATAACCAGTTTTCCAAATCTTATATTTGAATAGTACCATAAAATTTAGTGTGTTTTTTTAAATTTATTTATTTTTTAATAGAAATATAATTGCTTTACAGAATTTTGTTGTTTTCTGTCAAACCTCAACATGAATCAGCCATCAGTTAATCTGCTTTTAGGTTCACCGTAATCTGAGATTAGTCCCCTGCATACTGAAATGTTTGTATATGGGTGTATGTATATACACACCCTTTTTGCAAACATACACACATATATGTAAACACATTAGTGCATATGCTAATCTTGTATGAATTTGTACACTAATTGTATGTACTTTTCCTCACCATAAGGTAAAACTTTCCTTCTGTTTAATGTTCGTTTGTTTACTTTTTTACTCTAAAGCCTTAGAATACAATCTTACTGAATATTCATTTGGGATATAATTATGTACTTCAGAGAACATGAAATAAATGAGCTCAATTTTAGCTTATTTAGAACTTTGTGACTCAGGATAGTAAGTATAATAGCAGTTCTATATCTGATTATTTAAAAGGCTTCATTTTAATGTCAGATTGTTTTTATTTTTTTTTATCCAGATTTTTTAAGACATAGAATAAAGACTATAATAGTGTGTTTTTATTTTGTTTTAGGGGAAACTGAGGAAAATGATCAAGACAGCTCTGACAGTCATGTTACTGTTAAGGTCAGATCCGGGGATTCTGTTGAGTCTGGAGGTAACATTGCTTTATGCTTTATGACTCTTATCTTAGGAGCTGTAGTTCTAGGTAGAGTATAAAGTATTCTCTGAATTTGCTTTTTTAAAAAATATTTTAAAGTATTAAAACTACTTTTTAAAAAGTGTACTTTTAAACATTTATTAAAATTACTGATTCCACATATGTATCTGGATTAGTAATATAATATCTAAACAAACATATCACTTCTACCTTGCCTTGTTATTTGTGGAACATATTTTTTTGCACCAAAAAAAAGTTATTTGTGGTTTTTAAAAAACTTTGATAGAGAAACTGATTACACTGGCATAGACTCACTATACTGTCAGGAGTGTTAGCTAGGTTTTAGGAAGTTTTGGTAAGCTTAGATTACTACTTTTATCTGAATTGTTCAAATTCACACCAAGTTAGCAGTAACAGTTTCTGATTGTTCATGAAAATTGATGTTTAAGTTTATTCAAGGAAAAAATCAACTGAGGAAAAAGAAGTACCAGCTTGAGGCTTAATGAGAGTGCCGATCAAATTTGTAAACAGTGTAACTTATGAGTAGTTTTATTTATATGTTAGTCCCATTAACAATTAAATCTCTATTTACTCTTCCCCACCTTTCGAGAATTTCTATAATTTGTTTATGTTTTACTTAATCATTCTGCTTTCAAAATGAGCTCAGAAGCCAGTTTATGGACATTTGATATTCTTTACATTTCCCATCCTTTGTCATTTTCCCCACCCTTTCTTGACACATAAACCCCAAGGGAGATATGCAGGGCTCTAATACAGTGGTTAAGATCGTGGCTCTTGAGTTTCACTGGGTTTCACTCTTCCAGTACTAGTGATAGGTTTTGTGCCCTCAGGCAACTGCTTAACTTTTCTGTTCCTCAGTTTCCTCACTGGTTTGTTGTGAGGTTAAATTACTCAGAGTGCCTGGCAAATAGTAAACGCTCAAATTACGTGCTGCTGTTAGTTGTTGTTAGTTTTCCTATATGCATACACCTATGCTCTAAAACTGAGAGACTGAGTAAGCCATGCGTATAGCCGCTAGCTCGATACCATTGCCACCAGGGCTACTCTTTGGAACCACATAAACCACAGGCTCTGTAATCGCTTTTGAATTCTAATAAATTCTTATTGAACCACATATACCCCATGCAGAAGAAAACTCGAGCTAAAGAACAAAGAAGTGAAGCATATTAGGAAGAATACTGATGTTTCTAGATTCTCTTCTGGGCCTGTTGTCACCACAGAGGTGGGAGAAAATCCACTGGAGTGCAGAAGGGAAATATTAGATTTTAGTGTGTTACAGCTTTTATTTCATCCATTTAAAATGTCTATTTTAGTTTGTTTTATAGTATGTACATTAGTTAATATTATTTTAGTAATGCTTATATATAAATTTAAAATATATTTTGGAGATTGATGCTCAAAAGTTTTTTAGTTCATAGGAGTACACTAGCAAAACTACTTAGCCACTGCCTGGATGTCAAGTACTTTTGCTCCCAAGATAGCAATCTGATTGCTTTTAAACATAATTTGTTATAAATTCTACTTGTAAATGAAAAAAAAATGAAGATTTTTAAGAAGGGAAGACTAAAATATATAACATCTTGATCATTTACAAGAAAAATTTAAAGCAAAATGGATGGTAATGATTCCAGGAGGATCCATTATTGTAAACTTTTAAGATTTTCCCCCACTCACAGGTGTCATTATTTCTTTTATCTCCTGCCATGTTCTGTATCTTACTTTTATCTTTAAAAAGAAAAGACAGATAATTAATTTTTCAGATATAACATGACCCTTTAGAAACTATTTTTTTAAATAAATTATACATTCACATTCAAGTGTTGAATTCCCTGAGGTTTATCTGAATATTTTTGCTCTTTTGATTATTCATTATTTTCTGGTAAATGTGCACTTAGAAAGTTAAATGTGCTTTATAGTATACTATATTTCTTTTTTGTTTTTAGACCAAACCACCAGATCGTCAAGTCAATATAAAGAATCATTTTGGCAGTCATCACAAAGTAGGTAAAACCATAATTTACACTCTTAAAAGTCTAGATGTGGTTGTGGTCAAATGCTATTCTTATTTCTGAAGATTGTCTTTTGCAGTTTAGTGTAAAATGTTGAAAGAGGGTATAGTGAATGTTAAAAAAAAAAAAAAAAACTCATCTTGTATCTTGAATTTGCTTCTTGAGTTAATCACCTCTGTACTCAACTTTGATTTTTTAATGAAAGAAAAAAAACTACTGCTTTCTGCAGCTTGTTGAATGTCCTTGTTTGCAGTACACATTTGTTGATAAATCAGGTATAGTAAAGTTCATGGTACATTAGTTGGTGTGTATATAACAGTCTTACAGCCTTGCTTCCAACTTTGAAATTTTTCATAATAAAATGTTGAGAAGATGTAACACAGATTGGGAGGTAATATAAAGATGCTAACGATGTGTTCAGGACAGTAAAACCGTTGTTGATGTTTTTCATTTTCTTTTATCTATATTTTGTAGATTATCTATAATGAGTATGTATTTCTTAGATTAAGCAGAAATTACACTGTTTTTTTCTTTTCCATTTTTAAGTAAAATCCCAAAATTCAAATGAATAATCAATCAAAAATATCCTGGAATGTAAAATCTTCAAGGACTTCATTTTCCTCCCACATGGCCATTTTAAAAATGAGACTTTTTATATTTTTAAAGAAACATGTTTTTTAATATATGTCATTTTATTTATTTATTTATGGCTGTGCTGAGTCTTCATTGCTGCACTGACTTTTCTCTGGTTGCAGAGAGCAGGGGCTACTCTCCAGTTGCGGTGGCAGGCTTCTCACTGCAGTGACTTCTCTTGTTGTGAAGCCTGGGCTCTAGGGTACGTGGGCTTCAGTAGTTGCCACTGCTGGGCTCTAGAGCACAGGCTTAATAGTTGTGACACATGGGCTTAGTTGCTCCATGGAATGTGGAATCTTCTTGGATCAGGGATTGAACACATATCTCCTGCCTTAACACGCAAATTCTTTACCACTGAGCCACCAGTGAAGCCACGAGACTAGCCATGAGACTATTTTTATAAAGAAAGGCTTTGGAAATCTGTTTTATAATCAATATGTTCATAGAATTCCACTTTATATATGTGTGTGTGTGTGTGTGTATATATATATATATGTAAGTATACATATATATGTGTGTGTGTGCATACATATATACATACACAAACCTACTAAACCTATATACATACATATATATGTGTGTGTGTATATATATATACTATAAATGTATTAGTTTTTAGTAGGTTCTAAGTTTGGAATTTAAAGCAGCTGAAACAAAAATCAATCTTTTATGGAAAATTACTCTGAATCATCTTATATATTTGCCCTTTGTTATTCTAAATCTTTACTCTTTGGAAGTTCTGAAATGTGTCTCCCTATATTAATTATGCTATACTTATGGTATACTTTACAGTTATGGAAAATGAGTTAGGTGATCAGTATATATTTCATTGAATGTAAAATGCCATTGCTTTTACATGTCACTGAGAAAGAAAACCGTCTCGTTAAACTGTGTCATACCATTGATTGTAAGTTACAGCCCTAATGCAAAGGTGTTTTTTTAAAAATTACTTCATAGAATCAATGAAAGACAATACAAAAAAGCATGTGTCTACTTTTTTGGAGTTCTTTGTTAGTATAGACTGAAAACAAATCTGGAATATACGTCTGTCTGTGTTATTCATCATAGTTTCCCTACAGTGTTTTGCACATAGTAGACACATAGTAGATGTTAATGAATTTTTAGGTTATGCATTTCTAGAATGGTGTGTTTGTATTACAGCCAGCATATATATTACATTTATAGTCAGGAAAAAAAATTACGTTGAACATAAATTTATATTGATGCTTGTATCAGTAGGTAGAAGTAACTTGTTTCTTCAGGGCAGATTTGGAAATCTACCACATTATAATTGTAATATCATTTTCTAATTATCCCCTTGCATCATTTTATAGTTGTCCTTAAATAGCATCCCAAAACATGAAGTAGCGTCTTGCACTACTTTGCTTATACGGTGTTCACAAATCTGCTTGTGTGGTATATACTGTCATATATGAACTGCTGGGTTTATATCTCAGTCCTACTACCTTTACATATTTAATTTTGGGGAAATTTTCAGTTTCCTTATTTGTGAAATAGGAACAATAGTATCTACCACATAAAATGTGAGAATTAATAAAATTATACTTAGTACTGGTTAAGCAGTCAGTACATTTAGCCGTTATTTTGATGGTGTTCCTCTTAAAGCTAGCTTCTTATTATCCAACTCCTGAACATTTTGAAGTTTAGGAAAGGAAAACACAGGTTGTATATGTTTGGGTCTGATGACAGAAAGGTTTGATTTTTTTGTTTGGTTTTGGTGTCAGTAGTAAACAAGCAACATGTCTATGCATCCAGCCATCTTCATTTTTTTCCCCAAGGTTTCTATGACCTTATCTCTGGCTTCTGTTTCAGGTGGAGACTTCACAGCTTTTGATGAGCAACCATTGAAGCTAAGTAAGTGGTTGGTTGTCTCTTCTTTATCAGTTAACCAAGTCTAACCCAGTCTTATTCTGCCAACAAAACTCTGAATAGGATTGACAGTCATTTTACCCCTTTGCCTTTTAACCCACCACAGCTTGGTGCTGTATGTAATACTGGTGCTCTGATGTGGAAATGTGCTCAGGACTACTTTACCAAACATAATTTATTTTCAAAAGTAAAGGTTAACCTTTCTCTTCTTAATTAACACCAAAGTGTTAGTTAATGAAGTTCAAGTATTGACAATCCCAGTCTCATAGACCATAGCAAAGGACTTGTACATAGTTTTGTCTGTTAGGAGATTATGTGTTTATTTGTTGCCTTTTTTGTTGTGGGAAAGTAGTTCATCCTCACGGATGTGATCTTTTGACATTATTGTTAACTTCTGAACCTATTGCTTTTGTTTTTTCCCTCCTTAACTTTGTTTTACCTTTCTGATAAATGTACCTTATAACACTTAGATATAGTATACATTTTCAAAGTATGTGCAGTGATATCTTGATATGTTGCAGGCTCAGGATATCAGAAAACTCCTCAGGAATGGGCTGAAAAAACCGTAAGAATAAGGACTAGGATGCTAAGTAAGTTGATAAATCTGTACCTGTTATTGAAGTATTTTTAAATCTGTTATTGAAGTAATTTTATTTGCTGTTTTCTTGATTATTTAACAGATAAAGCTGTTTAATTCTTCAGATAAGCATTTGAGTTGTTTGTGATCTCATTAATAAAGGACTTTTATTATGATTGCTAGTGTAGTTATTTTTATGTTTGGACTGGTAAAAAATGTAGATAGTAGTGTGAGAAAACCAGTGGATGATACGTCTGTACTTGACAAGTTGTCAGTTCTATCCAGCAGTTGTACAATCTGCACATGAAAATGAAATTCTGATCTTTTGACAATACCAGTTTTTTTTTTTTTTATATTTAACAATTGTTTGTGTGAAAGTCACTCGGTAGTGTCTGACTCTTTGCGACCCTATGGACTCTACAGTCCGTGGAATTCTCCAGGCCAGAATACTGAAGTGGGTAGCTGTTCTCTTCCGGTTGGGATCTTCCCAACCCAGAGATCAAATCCAGGTCTCCAGCATTGTAGGTGGATTCTTTACCAGCTGAGCCACCAGGGAAGGTAAACAGTTGTTTACCATTATGTAAATAAACACTTAGACCAGCTTTGCATGCCCATTATTTTTCAGTTATAAATGCTGAAATCCTCAAATTGTATTTTCATGTTTAGGTTTAAGATAGAGTAGATATCATAGAGTTTAAGAAATACTTATTTAAGAAATAAATAGGTGCTGTAAAACTTTGAATTCATTGTCTATCGTAACACCTATAGCAATGTATCCACATTAAACTTTGTATTAAAAAAAATCCATGCCATGCCTTAAACTAAATTGATAACTCCTATGTAGTATATTCTCTGTTTGCATTTCTGCTTTGTCCTAAGTTTGTACATTTGCTATCGCGTAAACAGTTATATGCTGATTGATAGCCATCCACCTTATATATAGGACTTCCAGAATTAAATAGAAATTATGTAGCAGAAGTTTGTACATCAAGGTGCAGATAACAACATTTTTTAGATTTTTGACTGCACAAGGACTTTAAGATAAGAACAATAAACAGGAAGAATTTTCAAAGTAGAAGACTGCAGTGGTTTCTAGACAGCCTTATAAATTTCTCTTCAACCTAAGATCATTTGAAAAAACTTTTCCTTAGGTTTCCAAGTTTCAATCTCATTGTCTTAACTCTGAATTTCTGCTTCTTTGAGAAAAAAAATACTCATTTTTAGATTTATGTGAACTTGGATTTCAGATTGTTATTATTCCTTGTTAGTCCTGGCTTCTTGGGTAGACAGGTCCCAGTTCAGGTTTCTGCATGTATCCAAACCTTTTGGGAAAGATAGAGCCACTGTCTTTACTTTTGGTGTTTCCCAGGTGATAAAATAGTGAGAGTAAGGAAAACTGTCCATGGAAAGTCAGGCCTCCAAGTCTGTGCTTCCTCAGTATACATGTTTTGGAACCTGCCTCTGAAAGTAGTATAGAGAAAAGAGGAGAGCTTGGAATTAGAGCTACTGGGTTGTGGTCCCAGATCTTCTATTTACTAATTGAGTGATCTCGGTAAAGTCACTTAACTGTTGTCAACTTCAATTTTCTTAACTTAAAAGTTGGGACGGTAGTACCTATAACTGGGTTATTCTAATGAGCTCGATATGTGAACACATTTTTTAAGTCTCAGTGTATTAGTTACTCAGTCATGTCCAACTCTTTTTGACCCCATGGACTTTATAGCCTGCCAGGTACCTCTGTCCATGGGATTTTCCAGGCAAGAATACTGGAGTGGGTTGCTATCCCCTTCTCCAAGGGATCTTCCCAACCCAGGTTTCCTGCATCGTAGGTGGATTCTTTGACCATTTGGGCCACTAGGGAAGCTCAGGTCTCAATGTATCACATGAAAAGTGAAAGTCACTCTGTCTGACTCTCTGTAACCCTGTGAACTATATAGTCCATGGAATTCTCCAGGCCAGAATACTGGAGTGGGTAGGCTTTCAGATTTTCCCAACCCAGGGATCCAACCCAGGTCTCCCGAATTGCAGGCAGATTGTTTACCAGCTGAGCCACAAGGGAAGCCCCATGTATCACATAATTAATACTTATTTATTGTTAACTATATACGTGTAATAATCAGTAGTAATACCTATGAAATATTCATGCCCTCTGTTTTTGACTTTATAGAATGATTGATTGTTACCTACTCTTCATACTAAAAAAAACTCTGAGCTTTATCTTTTTAAAAAGAGCTTTTTTAAAGGAATTTTTATTACTGTCTCTAAACATATTTTTAATAAGAAAGATAGAGTTTACCTTTTAGACAGTGTGCTGCCTCAACAGTATGTGCCCTGCTAAGTTTGTGTTCTTTGAATTCTACAAATAAATATTTCATATAGTGTATAGTAGCTGTTAATAGTAAATTTTCATACAGTATGTAGTAGCTATTCCATAATCTTTAAAATCATCATAGAAGGGCATGTAAAAACATTGTTATGTGTTGTCACGTTGGATCTTTGCAACCATGGATTCAAGATAAACATCTTGATGGATTTCCTTCCTTTTAAGAATATTTTATTGAAGTGTAGTTGATTTACAACATCGTGTTAATTTCTGCTGTGTAGCACAGCGATCCAGTTTTATATATATATGTATATTCTTTATCATATGCTTTTCCACTATGGTTTATCACAGGATATTAAATTAACTTCCCTGTGCTACACACAGGGACCTTGTTTATCCAGCCTATACATAATAGTTTGCATCTGCTAATCCCAGACCCCAATCCACTCCTCCCCACCCTCACCCTCTTGGCAGGTCAGCCTGTTCTCTATGTCTATCTATGTCTATGAGTCTGTTTCTGTTTTGTAGATATGTTCATTTTGTGTTGTATTTTAGATTCCACATATATAATATCATATGGTATTTGTCTTTCTCTGACTTACTTCACTTAGTTTGATAGTCTCTGGGTCCATCCAATGCAAATGGCATTATTTAATTCTCTTTTATGGCTAACATTCCATTATGTAAGTATGTATATATATATATATATATGCCACATCTTTATCAATTCATCTGTAACTGACATACATTTTATGTATACAATTTATGTATTTAATGTATACAACTTGATGAGTTTGAACATAAGTATACATCTGTGAAACCATCACCATAATCTATACCATAACATATGTATCACCTCCAAAAGTTTTTTCCCACCCTCTTTACTTATTGTTATGTGTGTGAGATAAGAACACTTAACATAAGATCTACCCCTCTTAGCAAGTTTTTAATATATAGGACAATAAATACAGGTACTCCACAGTAGATGTCTAGGATTTATTCATCTTATTTAACTGAAACTGTGTACTCTTTGACTAGTATCTTCTGATATCCCCCTGTCCCAGGCCCTGAAAACTACGTGCTTCTATGAATTTGACTATTTTAGATTCCTCACATAAATGACATCATGAAGTATTTGCACATCTGTATCTGACTTATTTCTTTTCCATGGGGATGGTCTTGATCCCTGTCTCCTGTGCAATGTCACGAACCTCCGTCCATAGTTCATTAGGCACTCTGTCTATCAGATCTAGTCCCTTAAATCTATTTCTCACTTCCACTGTAAAATCATAAGGAATTTGCTTTAGGTCATACCTGAACGGTCTAGTGGTTTTCCCTACTTTCTTCAATTTAAGTCTGAATTTGGCAACAAGGAGTTCATGATCTGAGCCACAGTCAGCTCCCGGTCTTGTTTTTGCTGACTGTATAGAGCTTCTCCATCTTTGGCTGCAAAGAGTATAATCAGTCTGATTTCAGTGCTGACCATCTGGTGATATCCATGTGTAGCGTCTTCTCTTGTGTTGAAGAGGGTGTTTGCTATGACCAGTGCATTTTCTTGGCAAAACTCTATTAGCCTTTGCCCTGCTTCATTCCGTATTCCAAGGCCAAATTTGCCTGTTACCCCAGGTGTTTCTTGACTTCCTACTTTTGCATTCTAGTCCCCTATAATGAAAAGGACATCTTTTTTGGGTGTTAGTTCTAAAAGGTCTTGGAGATCTTCATAGAACTGTTCAGCTTCTTTAGCGTTACTGGTTGGGGCATAGACTTGGATTACTGTGATATTGAATGGTTTGCTTTGGAAACGAACAGAGATCATTCTGTTGTTTTTGAGATTGCATCCAAGCACTGCATTTCGGACTCTTGTGTTGACCATGATGGCTACTCCATTTCTTCTAAGGGATTCCTGCCCACAGTAGTAGATATAATGGTCATCTGAGTTAAATTCCCATTCTGGTCCATTTTAGTTCGCTGATTTCTAGAGTGTCGACGTTCACTCTTGCCATCTCCTGTTTGACTACTTCCAGTTTGCCTTGATTCATGGACCTAACATTCCCGGTTCCTATGCAATATTGCTCTTTACTGCATCGGACCTGATAGATAGAAGGTCACATCCACAACTAGGTATTGTTTTTGCTTTGGCTCCATTCCTTCATTCTTTCTGGAGTTATTTCTCCACTGATCTCCAGTAGTATACTGGGCACCTACTGACCTGGGGAGTTCCTCTTTCAGTATCCTATCATTTTGCCTTTTCATACTGGCTATGGTTTTTCCAGTGGTCATGTATGGATGTGAAAGTTAGATTGTGAAGAAAGCTGAACGCCAAAGAATTGATGCTTTTGAACTGTGGTGTTGGAGAAGACTCTTGAGAGACCCTTGGACTGCAAGGAGATCCAACCAGTCCATTCTAAGGGAGATCAGTCCTGGGTGTTCTTTGGAAGGACTGATGCTAAAGCTGAAACTCCAGTACTTTGGCCACCTCATGCGAAGAGTTGACTCATTGGAAAAGACTCTGATACTGGGAGGGATTGGGGGCAGGAGGAGAAGGGGATGACAGAGGATGAGATGGTTGGATGGCATCACTGAATCAATGGACATGAGTTTGGGTGAACTCAGGGAATTGGTGATGGACAGGGAGGCGTGGTGTGCTGTGATTCATGGGGTTGCAAAGAGTCGGACACGACTGAGCGACTGAACTGAACTGAACTGATCTGACTTATTTCGTTGGGATAATGCTTTCCATGTTGTCAAAAGTGGCAAATTTCCCTTCTTTTTAAAAGATGAATAATAATTCCATTTTGTGTGTGTATCACATTTTATCCATTAATTTGTCAATGGACATTTAGTTTGCATACATGTTTTGGCTATTGTGAATATTACTGCAGTTAACATGAGTGTGCATATATCTCTCCCAAGATCCTAATTTCAATTCTTTTGGATATATATCCAAAAGTTGGATTGCCAGATCATATGGTTGTCCATTTTTATTGTTTGAGGAACCTCCATAATTCTTTTCCTAGAGATTGTACCAGTTTATATTCCCACCAACAGTGTACAGGGATTCTGTTTTCTCCACATGTTCTCCACATACCTTGCACTTTTGTTTTTTTGATAATAGCTACACAATACATTTGATAATGTGAGGTGATGTTGTGATTTTGATCACGTAAGTCATTGTGCTTTTTTAAGTTCGATGTCATCCCATGGTCTAATTTTACTTCTGTTGTCTGTGCTTTTGGTGTCATAACCAAGAAATCATTGCCAATGCCAACTTCAAGAGGGTTTTGCCCCATATTTCTTCTGGGAGTTGTATTATTTCAGTTCTTAGTTTAAGTCTTTAGTCTGTTTTGAGTTGATTTTGGGGGGTGGTATATGATATGGATCCCATATCATTCTTTTATATGTGGATATCCAATTTCCCCAGCACCATTTCTTGATGAGACTGTCTTTTCTTCATTGCTTATTCTTGACACCCTTATTGAGGATCAGTTGAACACATCTTAGGTTTATTTCTGACTCTGTTCCCTTCCATTGGTCTATTATGTCTGTTTTTATGGCAGTACCATAGTGTTGTGATTACTCTAGCTTTGTGATACATTTTGAAATCAGGAAGTGTGGTGCCTCCAGTTTTGTTCTTCTCATTCAAAGCTGTTTTGGTTATTTGGGATCTTCTGTGGTTCCATATGAATTTTAGGATTGTTTTCCTTTTCTATAAAAAAGAAATGCCATTGGAATTTTTATAGGGATTGCACTGAATCTGTAGCTTGCTTTTGGTAGTATGGACACTTTAAGAATATTCTCTAATCCATTACCATGGGATGTCTTTTCCATTTACTTATATCTGCTTTAATTTCTTTCATCAATGTTTTAGAAGTTTCAGTTATAACTCTTTTGCCTCCTCGATTAGTCTTCAATTCAGTTCAGTTCAGTCGCTCAATTGTGTCCGACTCTTTGCGACCCCATGAATCACAGCATGCCAGGCCTCTCTGTCCATCACCAACTCCCAGAGTTCACTCAGACTCACGTCCATTGAGTCAGTGATGCCATCCAACCATCTCATCCTCTGTCGTCCCCTTCTCCTCCTGCCCCCAATCCCTCCCAGCATCAGAGTCTTTTCCAGTTAGTCACCTCTTCACATGAGGTGGCCAAAGTACTGGAGTTTCAGCTTTAGCATCATTCCTTCCAAAGAAATCCCAGGGCTGATCTCCTTCAGAATGGACTGGTTAGATCTCCTTGCAGTCCAAGGGACTCTCAAGAGTCTTCTCCAACACCACAGTTCAAAAGCATCAATTCTTCGGCACTCAGCTTTCTTCACAGTCCAACTCTCACGTCCATACATGACCACAGGAAAAACCATAGCCTTGACTAGACGGACCTTTGTTGGCAAAGTAATGTCCCTGCTTTTGAATATGCTATCTAGGTTGGTCATAACTTTCCTTCCAAGGAGTAAGCGTCTTTTAATTTCATGGCTGCAGTCACCATCTGCACTGATTTTGGAGCCCAGAAAAATAAAGTCTGACACTGTTTCCACTGTTTCCCCATCTATTTCCCATGAAGTGATGGGACCGGATGCCATAATCTTCGTTTTCTGAATGTTGAGTTTGAAGTCAACTTTTTCACTCTCCTCTTTCACCTTCATCAAGAGGCTTTTTAGTTCCTCTTCACTTTCAGCCATAAGGGTGGTGTCATCTGCATATCTGAGGTTATTGATATTCCTCCCGGCAATCTTGATTCCAGCTTGTGCTTCTTCCATCCCAGCATTTCTCATGATGTATTCTGCATAGAAGTTAAATAAGCAAGGTGACAATATACAGCCTTGACGTACTCCTTTTCCTATTTGGAACCAGTCTATTGTTCCTAAATATTTTCTTCTTTTTGATGCTGTTGTAAATGGGAGTTCTGTTTGTGTTAACTTCGTTTTCTTAGTTCTATGTTCTATGAGTTATAAATGTTACGTTGTTTCATAATAACAAATTTAGCTATTCTCCATTATTAATATCATCATGTATGTCACAGATTTTTCATATATTATCTCATTTGATCTTTGCAGTCATGGAGTAGGGTATTTAAGATAAACATTATCTAGTGGAATTTTAATTTTAATTTTGGTGACCTAACTTTGAAGCTTCTAAATAATGACATTTCCTAGACTAAACTGTAATGGCAAAGCAATTATTAGTTTAGAGTTACGGTTGATGTCATTTTGTTTCATTTGAGGTTTTTTGTCATATGACCAGAAATAAGGCTATTTCTGTTAAAAACAACAGCATAAATTGTATTCCTCCAGTTTAGTCCAGTGTTTCTCCAATGAAAAATGTTGGTAAATATACCTAGAAAGATCACTTATACACATAAAAGCTATAAAGTTCCAGGCAAGTGATAGATGACAATATTGGTAATGTAGATCATGCAAATGAATAACTCATCCTATTCACCTTCTGAACGCTGTCTTTCCATTTCCGTTTTCTTAGATGTTAAAATCTGTCACCATGCCAAAAAAGATGGAGGGGAAAAGGAAAGAGCTGGATAGTTTTTTATTTATTTTCTAAAGTAACGATGGAAATAGAGATTTGATGGAGTTGTGAGAAAATTATTTTTTATATCTATTGTTTAACTAGCCACAAAACTAAAACAGAATTACTTGTCTATTAACAGAAATGGTGAAAAGTTTTTTAGTTTAATTTCTAAAATATTACTGATATTTGTAATGGTCAGAAGCACCAGAGGCAGTATTGAGTCAGTTTGAGGTGGAAAATAAGATTTAAGATTGAGTTTTACCTTAAAAATCCCTCATCCAAATAGCTCAGTAATCCATAATCTGTATTTTGTCCTTCTTTCCCTCTTTACAGCATCATCACCAGGCATGCGTTCAATATATGGCAGTTTTTCAGATGGTATAATATGTTTCCTTTTGTTATAGTTGTACTTGTTTTCTTTGTCCTCTTACCTTTGTCCCGGAAATTTCACCACTCCCATTAAATAATTTGGATCAAATTCAAGGCTTTCTCACAAAACTAATGTATTAAGAGTATGCTTTGTACTAGACTCTTATGTGCCATGAATAATTATGAAAGAAATGGGTCTTATGTCTCAAACATCTGTCAATCTAGTAGACACCTGAATCTTCTGCTTTTTCTTCTGTTTCTGGCTGATCTCTCCCTTATTTTCTCTTGGTGACATTTTCTTTTTTCTATTGGAAATACTGAAATTATGAAACATAAATTGATAATCTTTATTACTCCTATCTTTAGATGACAGTGTTCAGAAATCAGAGCTTGGAAACCAATCTCCATCAACCTCCAACCAACGTAAGTTTGTCTATTCACCTTTTATTAAATGAGTCTCAGTCTCAATACCACTTTCCACTAAGAAAGTTAATAAGTATCCCTTAATAAGTATCCCTAGAGACCTTTGAGAAAAAAAGGGTTATACCTGTCTATAATTACCTAGAGATTAAAGCTGAAAAAAAAATTTTTTTAATGTTTCTTAATTATTTTTAAGTAATTTTGTGTTTTCTCTAATCTCTAATGCCTGGTTTAATAAAATGAGCTGGAATTTCATTCTGCTTCTGTATTTAGCCTGTTACCATATATTGTTTTGGTTGAGGTATCTGCAAAAATTTAGCTTTGTACGGATATATAATGTTTTAATAGTCTTTAGACAGTTGTGAATATTCTCTTTTGATACTCTCCCAAACTCAGATAACATTAGTTTCTAAATGTTATTTGAAATATGAAATCTGAAGCCATATTAATGAACTTTTGTATTCTGTTACATTTTACATTCTGTTAAAACCCATTGGTCTTCCTTGTACTTTGAGTATCATGCACTGGTCATTTGGAAAAGGTTGGTTCACTAAGTTATATAGACCTTCCAAATGCTGACATGTTTTTAATACTATATAAAAAGATCACATTTGTTAAGATCACCACCAGTCTCAAGACAAAGAAGTCATAAGTATTGAGAGCTGTTAAATTCATGATGGCAGATATCCTGCAATTCTAATTTTCACTTGAAACCTTGAATTTTACCACTGGGAACAAAGATTGTCAGTTTCCTTGAAGGCAGGAGGCTCACACTGTTCCTTTTCAAGAAAATTTCTCCCAAATACGAAGTCTGACTAGCCATAGTTTGTCACTTGTCCTTTCCAGTAAAAATTCTATGAAAAAGCACTAGTTCAGCTGACAACTCAATTGCACAAAGTGCTTTATATATACTTGCCATTTTTTCACATAGAATGTTATACTCAAGGATTGAGTGTTAATAAGGTAAATAGCTTTCAATGCTTCATGAAGGATGTTCTTAGGTGAAATTGATAACCTTAAATACATGGCCATGAAGAATACAGACAGTCCTAGTATAGTTTGGTGCCACTGCCCTGTGATTCATCTAAAGCGTCAGTTGTTTTTCCTACCAAGGCTTTTTACACCATTGGTGCAGATATCAATATGGCGGGGAAAAGGTTGAATAAGATAGGAGAACAGCTTTAACCTCAAAGATCCCCTTGAGGAGATCTTGAGATAGCCTACCAGCCGTACTTTGAGACCTGTTGGTCTACAGGGTCCATAAATAGGAAGTAAAAATATTATTGCTCTCATATTTAAATGGTTAAATGATACGGTATATGAGAAAATGCTTTATAAACTGCAGCTGCAAAGCACTAGGTAAATATAAATTGATATCATTGCCGATAATAATTAGGAGTGAGTTACAAACGAAATTTGCCAATATTAACAACTGCATGCCACAAAAGATAGGCATCAGTGCAATTATATGGAAGATTTCATTTATAATGCATCCTTTAGTTTATCCCTTTTTATAATTAAATATTTCACATTGGAGAATAATCCATGTTAGTTTCTAAATTTAAAACTATTTTGTAAAGTGTCTTCTAATATTGTTTACCTCCCAAATGTTAGCAGTAGTAATGATAGCTCTGGTTTGTAAATTATATTCTTTCCAATTTGCATATGCCATTTCATATACTTAAATTCTACTTTTCCTCTGAGACTTCCTATCATTTTGATATTGAAGAGACATATACATACTCATACATATGTAAATACATAACTTAAAATCCATGTGTTGAATTATTTCTTTAAGAAAGTAAGTTATCAGCTCCCTTCTTTAAATTCCTCCCTCTCTTATCTAATGTTTGTAAATATTAATGTGGGCTTTAAAAGTCACTTGCTCTTGAACCTAAGAAAATAATATTTGTATGTGTCATTTTTTTTCCCAAACAGAAATGACTGGGCAACCCAAAAGTGTGTCTTCTGTCAAGACAAAGCGGTATTGGCCCTTTGCTGTGATAGCCGCTCTTCTCATTGGGGGTTTTTTGTACACTCGTCCTCCTGAAGCAGAAACCACTGCTGTTCAAGAATTCCAGAACCAGATGAAACAACTGATGAATAAGTACCAAGGTCAAGATGAGAAGCTGTGGAAAAGGAGCCAGACATTCCTGGAAAAACATCTCAATGGTTCTCAATCTCGGCCTCAGCCTGCGATTTTGCTGCTCACTGCCGCCCGAGATGCTGAAGAAGCACTCAGGTGTCTGAGCGAACAAATCGCTGATGCCTACTCCTCCTTCCGGAGTGTTCCTGCCATACGGATCGATGGGGCCAGCAAAGCTACTCGAGACAGTGATACTGTCAAAGAAGAAGTAGACCAGGAACTGAGCAATGGATTCAGAAATGGCCAGAATGCGGCTGTGGTCCACCGCTTTGAGTCACTGCCTGCAGGCTCTACTTTGATCTTCTATAAGTATTGTGACCATGAAAGTGCAGCCTTCAAAGATGTAGCCTTAGTCCTAACTGTCTTGTTGGAGGAGGAGACGCTCGGAACCAGTCTAGGCCTAAAGGAAATTGAAGAAAAAGTGAGAGATTTCCTCCAAGTCAAGTTCACCAACTCTGACACACCCAACTCCTACAAACATATGGACCCAGACAAATTGAGTGGGCTCTGGAGCCGTATTTCTCACTTAGTCCTGCCTGTACAACCTGAAAATGACCTGAAAAAAGGCATCTGCTTATAAAGGAAGACAGAAGAGAAAATTAAGTCTCAAGTGCTGAGAATTTTTTCAAACTTTAACGAGACAGCACTCAGTTCTTTTTGAAAGAACTGTTTTCTTTTTAAAGGAGGTTAGGTTCCTAGGTAAACATAGAACATCTGTATTGTTTATTCAGCCTAATTATCTGTTACCTAAGAGACTCATTTCCCACTGAGATCTGTGTTAATGGTATCTACAGACTATAAATTATATACAGTCCCATAGAGGATCTGCTTAGATTCCAGAGTGAGTCATTATTGCTGTGGTATGACCAGTGGGAGGGATTTGGCTCCTTCCTGTAAATCCTCCCCAATTTTTTAATTTGGATTTTTTTTCACAGAGTTTGTTATTAGTAAGACAGCTCCCTGAACGCAACTGTGGGCTTTCCTGTTTTGTTCTTTTTTTACATCATTTAGATGTGAATTCCTTAGTCAGCTTCTCCTTATAGGAACAAAAATAATGAAGGGCAATAATGAAGAGCCATCTGAGTGTTTGGGTGTTTCTTTCTTTTTTTCTTTAATTTTGGAGGGCAGGGAAAAGGAGACCAGGGAAAAGTTGTGGAATGGAGAAAGAAAGGGGAGGAAAAGTCTTCAAGATGAAATATTAAAATAAGTCACTGGGGGAATTCCTTGATGGTCTAGTGGGTGGAACTCCATGCTCTCACTGCCAAGGGCCTGGGTTCCATCCTTGGTTGGGGAGCTAAGATTCTGCAAGCCACCCCATGCACACTCAGAAATTTAAAAAAAAAAAGGTCACTGTCACCAGGGGTTCATCAAACATAGCTATATGAACTCCATTCTCAGTGAATTCTGTTGGGACTTTTATTTTTCTTTAAGAAATTTTTATTCCTCCCAAGGATTCTGAAGCATGTATATGATGAGGTTTAGTATATTTGCTCACTTGGCTCTTAAGAACAGGCAAATCCAGGCAGTTTATTTTGTTCATATCCTGAAAATTTTGTTCAGAAAGATAATGTCAGAAATTGGTAAACCGTTTTGTCAACCACCTGTCAGTGACTGAAGAGGGATTTGATTTTCTGAATGTCCATTTGTTGCAGTCTACGTCCTTTAATGACACTCTTGTAACAAGTATAAAGACTTACTATGCACGTGATAAATTCTATTGAGTGCCTCAAGCCAAAAAGAAAGTGAAGTTTACTGTATATGAAGGATGTTAAGATGTACTGCTGTATATAACTGTACCGTAGGGTTTCAGTTTTAACTTTGCATCTCTTAACAGCTTTCTCATCTGTCAACAGCTTTAGTTTTCTTAGAATCTTAAAATTCTGGATCAGCTTTCTTTATTTCTTTATTGTCTACAAACCTTTAAATGACAATATTGTTTTTAGAATACTAAAGCCTGTCAGTGGCTTCTTCATTTACCTTTTGAGGATCCCTAACTGATGGTAGAGTATGGTCTTATTTCTTCCCACTAGGACTACCAATATTCATAAATTTATACTCCTTATTATAATTTGTTCCCGACACTGTCAGAAGTCAGATATTCTTGATTTATAGAGGATTCTAAAACAAGAATTTTTGAAAAGGCTTATTTTATACATATATGTATTATACGGAGAAACAGATGTTTTTATTAACTGTTTCATTGACCAAAATTTTAAAATAATATTACTTATATCAGGAAAAATAATTGTAGCAGCTAATCTGTAAATGACTTTAAAAGCTATTTTAGTAATTTAAATAAATTTACTTTTTTGGTTTGTACTCTGTGTGTTGTACGTTTAATGACTCGTATACCTTTTAAAAAATTATTCCTAGGGTTTTCTTTACACTTGAACAATTTTAGTGACTTCTGCTTGGAGAAACAAAGGGCAAAGAGAAAACTGGAGCTGCTCACAAGTACGTTGGTAGAAAATACAATCACTGTGGTTTTCTGTTTCATCTGGGGATTTTGAATTATCACGAAAGTTGAATTAAAGTATTCCTCACTTGGTAAAAATCTACACCATGTTTCTCAATTTTTTCATTCTCACCTCCCTAAGGAACCTTTTTAGGTTTTTTTTTTCCCCCTAATCATCTACCCCCATGAAATTTTAATACTTCATACAGACTGTGAATCATATACATACTTTTATGCTTTATACACATGAAGAGTAAGATTTTGTTGCCCTCACTAAAAATGGGTGCTCAAGAACATCTGTATTTTAGATCATTGATGCCTGAAATACTGTTTTGTTCATGTTACCAATAATACTTTTGGAGGGGAAATTGTAATAAATCATTGGCTTGAAAATAGGAACTTGGGCCTCTAGAAATTAGGCCATTGTGACTTTGGGTGACTACATGGGCCCAGGGAAAACCACAGTACAATGCTGACCTTACAGATTTCTGTAAACATAATTTGCTTCCCGTCTTTTAATGACTCATATTACTTGTAAAAAAGTTTTCTTAATCTTTAATCTTCAAAACAAAAACTGAAAGAAAACCTGATTTTCATTCTTTTTTTTTTTTTTTCTGATTTTCATTCTATGAAGAGAATTTAGAAACTTAGAATTTCTAAGAAATTATAATTCGTAACTTAGAATTTGCATAGTTAATACCTAAACTGAAGCTGTAAAGCCAAATTTACCTCTGATCTTAGATCATCAGAAAGTGGACTTGATGTTCACAGTATGAAGAAACATTTCTCATTGACTGCAAAACAAACCAGTGGACTTTTCTACATTGTCCTTATCAAGGCCACAGAGTAAAATCTTAGGAAGATTTTTACTGACCTTAACAACCTGGGATGAAAGTGTAAGTCCTGAGTTTGGGAAACCAAACTGAGAAGTTTTCCATTGTTTGCCACTGACTTGGAAAAAGAGAAAACTCCTGCTTTAAGACTGTCTTTGGCCTAGATTCAGAGAAGTCCTGTTTGGCTTTCAGGTTCTTTTGGATGGTAGGGGAAATATAACCCATCATCTAAGGATAAACAGGAGAAACCTTTGGCAATTTGCAAATTGTTGTCTTTCTGCATACTCTTGAACACTTCAGAAATATTCATATATCTTGCCTTCTCTCTTTCTCGTCTCTGCTAATTATGCTCTGCTAATTCTTACTTTTTCTGAAGCCTTTATTTTTTTAGGCAAAAATTCACTGAAACCTTCCTTAAGTCCCTACTATGGAATACTGGTGCAGGTGCCTCTTTATGCTTTTGTTCAGCCTGTATTACTCCTGACACCACATTTAGCTCATTCCCACTACGGTATTTGTTGTCTAGTCGCTCAGTCACATCTGACTCTGCGATTCCAAGGACTGCAGCATGCCAGACTTCCCTGTCCTTCACCATCTTCTGGAGTTTGCTCAAATTCATGTACATTGAGTCGGCGATGGCATCCAACCATCTCGAACTCTGTCATCCCCTTCTGCCTTCAATCTTTCCCGCATCAAGATCTTTTCCAATGAGTTGGCTCTTCGCCAACTGGAATCAGGTGGCCAAAGTCTTGGAGCTTCAGCTTCAGCATCAGCCCTCCCAATGAATACTCAGGACTGATTTCCTTTACGATTGACTGGTTTGATCTTGCAGTCCAAGGGACTCGCAAGAGTCTTCTCCAACACCACAGTTCAAAAGCACCAATTCTTCAGTGCTCAACTTTATGGTCCAACTCTCACATCCATACATGACTACTGGAAAAACCAAAGCTTTGACTAGACAGACCTTTGTCAGCAAAGTGGGGTCTGTGCTTTTTAATACGCTGTCTAGGTTTGTCAGCTTTTCTTCCAAGGAGCAAGTATCCTTTAAATTCATGACTGCAGTCACCAACAGCAGTGATTTTGGAGCTCAAGAAAATAAAGCCTGTCATTATTTCCATTGTTTCCTCATCTATTTGTTATGAAGTAATGAGACCTGATGCCATGATCTTAGTTTTGTTTTTAGAATGTTGAGTTTTAAGCCAGTTTTTTCACACTCCTCCTTCACCTTCATCAAAAGGCTCTTTAGTTCCTCTTCACTTTCTGCCAGTAGGGTGGTGTCATCTGTGTATCTAAGGTTATTGATATTAATCCCAGAAATCTTGATTCCAGCTTGTGCTTCATCCAGCCCAGCATTCTGCATGATGTACTCTGCATATATAAATTAAATAAGCAGGGTGACAATATACAGCCTTGACGTACTCCTTTCCCAATTTGGAACCAGTCAGTTGTTCTGTGCCTGGTTCTAACTGTTGCTTCTTGACCTGCATATAGGTTTCTAAGGAGGCAGGTAAGGTGGTTTGGTATTCCTATCTCTCAGAATTTTCCAGTTTGTTGTGATCCACAGTCAAAGGCTTTACCATAGTCAATGAAGCAGAAGTGGATGTTTTTATACCTGTTTTTAAAAAAATTGCATTTACAATGAAATTAGATTTATAATATTGTGTTAATTTCTGCTCTACACTAAAGTGATTCAGTTAACTATGTATATAGTCTTTTTCATGTTATTTTTATTATGGTTTATTACAGGATATTAAATATAGTTCCCTGTAGTTATACAGTAGGACCTTGTTGTTTATCCATCCTATATATCATGGTTTTTATCTGCTAATCTCAAACTCCCAATCCTTCCCTTCCATACCATTCCTCCCCCATTGGCTGCCACAAGTCAGTTCTCTGTAAATGTGGTTCTGTAATATGGATATATTCATTTGTGTCACTTTAAATTCCACATATAAGTGATAACACGGTATTTGTATTCCTCTTTTTTTCTATACAATTTAATTTTTATTTATTTTTGGGTGTGCTGGGTCTTTGTTGCTGAGCAGGCTTTTCTCTAGTTATGGTGAGCAGGGGCTACTCTTTAGGTGCGGTGTGTGGACTTTGCATTGCAGTGGCTTCTTTTGTGGGGAGCCCAGGCTCTAGGGCTAGTAGGCTGAGTAGTTGTGGCTCCTGAACTCTAGAGCACAGACTCAGTAGTTGTGGCACATGGGCTTAGTTGCTCCACAGTATGTGGGATCTTCTGGGTCAGGAATTAAATCCACATCTCCTACACTGGCAGGTGGATTCTTTACCACTGAGCCACCAGGGAAGCCCTCTATTTCTCTTTCTGACTTACTTCACTCTGTAATTCTAGGTCTATCCTTGTTTACACTATCCTGCAAGTGGCATTATTTTGTTGGCATTATTTTGTTCTTTTTAATATATGTGTATACACACATCTTCTTTATCTGTTTAGCTGCAGATAGACACTTAGGTTGTCTCCATGTTTGGCTATTGTAAATAGCTGCTATGTACATAGGTATGCATGTATCTTTTTGAATTAAAGTTTTCTTAAAAGAGCTAGCAAGTTTCCTTACATCTTTTCATGTTGCCTAAGAGAGTATAGTCTAGATAAGAGATGGCTATTCATGTGGAGAGAAGATAGATAAGAAAAATATTTGAGAAGTAGAAATGATAAGAGTTGGTGGTTGAATGTAATATTACAGAGAAAAACACCTCATAGAGGACTCTTCAAAGTGTTGTACTACTAAAAATATCTCTTCAGTCTATTTAGCTCACCTGTCTTCTCCCCAGATACTAAGTACACAGTGCTAGACTAAATTCTTATCTCTACATATCTTTCTGTTGACTTTTAGCATTTTGTAGTAGAGATGTAATCAGGAATTACTTAATTGTTAATAAAAATCCTGTCTAATCAACAAAAGAGAAAAGGAGGGGTAAGGTGGATATTATAAGAATATAGATCTCAGACTCCAAGGTGGGAAAATATGGGAACTGTGAGGACTGTTCTACATGGAAACCTCATGGACGTTCCCTCTGCCTCTCTACTTCCTGCTTGCTGTGCCTCAGCAACTTCCCCCTTGTGACTTAAACACACCAAGAGAGTGAACCTGATTGGCTTGGTCCAGTGTATGGGGTGATCCCTGAAAAGAATGTATAATTAAACATAGCTGCCTAGGTCACCCCTTTAATAGGGTCTGTGGGCTGGGGATAGAGTTGGACAGTCTTCTGAGGTCAGGGCAAGGAATGGGCAGACACAGTTAAGGGACAACTGAATACATCCTCAAATTTATAGGCCTTCATATAATGTGATGCTATCCTTTTTCATTCATTTTGCCTTTAAAAAAAAAATCAGTGAAAGGAAATTAAAGGTAGTGGAAACAATGAAGTTTTAAAATCTGAGTCCTGGTCATGGCTCTGTCTGATAAATTTGACCTAAGCAAGTCCTTTTTGTAGCTCTGCTACAAATGTGTTCTGAATTTTTCCCATTGCTTCTGTGTAGTGTTTCCTAGGAGAAGGCAATGGCAAACCACTCCAGTACTCTTGCCTAGAAAATCCCATGGACAGAGGAGCCTGGTAGGCTGCAGTCCATGGGGTCTCGAAGAGTCGGACACGACTAAGCGACTTCACTTTCACTTTCCACTTTCATGCATTGGAAAAGGAAATGGCAACCCACTCCAGTGTTCTTGCCTGGAGAATCCCAGGGACGGGGGAGCCTGATGGGCTGCCATCTATGGGGTCACTCAGGGTCAGACACAACTAAAGCAACTTAGCAGCAGCAGTGTTTTCTATGCTGAAAAAAAGAATGGCACAGTAAAAAAAAAACTCCAGCTACTATTTTAATGTATAATGGCTATTATTAATTTGTTCTAAGTCCCTCACAAGCACACCGAGCTTTCTTTAGTTTTCAGTCTGTTTCTTGGGCATGTGAGGTAGGAAGTGACCAAGTACTCCTGATTCAAACTTGATTTTTTTAAGAGTTTGTTTTCCCACTTTTAGAGAGCACCATTCTTAGGCTAAACCCAAGAAGAGAAACACTCCTTTCTATATAGCCCATAAGAGAACATTTAAATATAGTTGTTATGTCCTTTTCTTGACAAGCAACTCTTTTTAATGTGCTCTTAATATATCAAAGTTTCAATGGACTTTCTTTTACCTTGTCTGTAATGAAGATGGAAAAGATCTATATCAAAATTTTTGTATTTGAATATATATTAAGTGTCCCTCATTCTAGTTTTTGTTAACTATTGAGTGCTTATTAATGCTCCAAACACTGTTTCAACAGCCCTATGTGTATTAACTGATTTGTCACAATAACCCTGCAAGGTGGTTCATTTCAGTTCAATTCGGCCCCTCAGTCATGTCTGACTCTGAGACCCAATGAACTGCAGCAGGCCAGGCTTCCCTGTCCATCACCAGCTCCTGGAGCTTGCTCAAACTCATGTCCATCGAGTCAGTAATGCCATCCAACGATCTCATCCTCTGTTGTCCCCGTCTCTTCCTGCCTTTAATCTTTCCCAGTTTCAGGGTCTTTTCCAATGAGTCAGGTCTTTGCATCAGGTGGCCACAGTATTGGAGCTTCAGCTTCAGCATCAGCCCTTCCAATGAATACTTAGGACTGATTTCCTTTAGGATTGACTGGTTTGATCTTGCAGTTCAAGGGATTCGCAAGAGTCTTCTCCAACACCACAGTTCAAAAGCACCAATTCTTCAGTGCTCAACTTTCTTTATAGTCCAACTCTCACATCTATACATGACCACTAGAAAAACCATAGCTTTGACTAGATGGACCTTTGTTGGCAGAGTAATGTCTCTGCTTTTTAATATGCTGTCTAGGTGGATCGTAGCTTTTCTTCCAAGGAGCAAGCATCTTTTAATTTCATGACTGCAGTCACAACCTGCAGTGATTTTGGAGCCCAAGAAGATAAAGCCTGTCACTGTTTCCATCTTTTCCCCCATTTATCTACCATGAAGTGATGGGACCGGATGCCATGATCTTCATTTTTGAAATGTTGGGTTTTAAGCCTGCTTTTTCACTCTCCTCTTTCACTTTAATCAAGAGGCTCCTCAGTTTCTCTTCGCTTTCTGCCAGTAGGGTGATGTCATCTACATATCTGAGGTTATTGATATTTCTCCTTGCAATCTTGATTCCAGCTTGTGCTTCATACAGTCCAGCATTTCACATGATATGCTCTGCAAGGTGGTACTATTACCCCAACTTTATTATCAGGAAACTGAAGCACAGAAAAGCTAAAATGACACTTAAGAATACCCAAGTTAAAAATATTAAAGCAGAGATTTGAACACAGGCAGTCCATGTTTAAGACACCTATCCTTACTACTGTGCAGAGAGTCTCTAAAACCACATATATGTTTTCCTCCAGTTTATTCAGGCTCTATACCAGTTGGAGTATTTCAACTCCAAGTATTTTTGTATTTCAAAAATACAAAGTATTTTTCCAACTTTGTAGATTTTTTTTTCTATTGAATTATAGTTGATTTACAGTATTGTGTTAGTTTCAGATGTACAGCAAAGTGATTCAGATATATATTTTTTCTGATTCTTTTCCATTATTGATTATTACAAGATACTGAATATAGTTCCCTGTGCTATACAGTAAATTTTTGTTTTTTGTCTATTTCATATATAGTGGTATGTATCCCATACTTCTCATTTATCCCGCCTCCCTTCCTTTCCCCTTTTTTAACCATGTTTGTTTTCTATATCTGTGAATCTATTTCCATTTTGTGAATAAGTTTTTGTATCCTTTTTTAGATTCCACATATAAGTGATATCAAATGATATTTGTTTTTCTCTGTATGATAATCTCCAGGTCCATCCATGTTCTGCAAATGGCAATATTTCATTCTTTTTTATGCCTGAGTAATATCCTATTATATATATGTACAACATCTTTATCCATTCCTCTGTTGTGGACATTTGGGTTGTTTCCATGTCTTGGCTATTATAAATAGTGCTGAACGTTGGACTATATGTGTCTTTTCAAATTAGAATTTTTATCTTTTCTGATATACGCCCAGTAGTGGAACTGGGGTGTCCCATGTGGTTCAGTGGTAAAGAACCACTGAACCTGGCAATGCAGGAGACCCCAGTTCAACCCCTGCATCGGGAACATCCCCTGGAGGAGGAAACGGCAACCCATTCCAGTATTCTTGCCTGGAGAATCCCATGGAAAGAGGAACTTGGCAGGCTACAGTCCATAGAGTTGCAAAGAATCAGACACACCTGCGCATGCACACACACGGTAACTACTTTTGGTTTTTAAGGAACTTCCTTCCTGTTCTCCATAGTGGCTGTACCAGTTTACCAACAGTGTGAGAGGGTTGCCTTTCCTCTACATCCTCTCCAGTGTTTATTATTTGAGACTTTTTGACGATGGCCATGCTGACTGGTGCGAGGTGATACCTCTTTGTAGTTTTCATTTACATTTTTTTTAACAATTCATGATGTTGAGCATCTTTTCATGTGCCCGTTGGCCATCTGTATGTCTTCTTTGGAGAAATGTCTATTTAGGTCTTCTGTTCATTTTTTTTTTATTGGGTTGGGTCTTTGATATTGAATTGTTTGCCAACTTTGTAGATTCTTATTTGTGATTTTCCTTTAAGCCATTTTCTTTCTTGCCTTCTTGCTCAGCTTCATGGAATCCAGTATTGCACACACCAAGGATCTAAAGAATTCTGAGTAGAGTGAGACAATCACACAGTCCTACCTGTTGACTCACATTGGTATACATTGACATCATGCTTTTTTAACTGGAAACCTGAAGTGTTGACTCACAATTCATCATTTTCGAAATAGCTGCACGCAACCGAGTTGTTAGCTGTGCCTGCATACCACAGAGCCTTTGTTTTTGCCTGCCCTCAGCCTTTGATATCAGACAGCACTTCTTGAAATTCCTAAGGAAGAGTCCATTTGCTTTAGGAGCATTGGTCATTTGGGAATTCCTTGTCAGTCCAGGGACTAGGCTTTCACTGCAGGATGAAGGGGGAGGTGGCCCAGGTTCGATTTCTGGTTGGGGAGCTAAGATCCAGCAAGACATGTGGTGTGGCAGACAAAAAAAAAATTGATAATTTCACAGAAACTCTTGGAAAAGGATGATTAAGAGCACAGACCCTACAATGCCAGTTCCATACTTTTTTCAATGAGTGACACTGGCAAATTACTTCTCTGAGCCTCAGTTTCCTCATCTCTAAAAAGGGAGAAGTAATATAGCTACTCCCTTAATGGTATTGTGAGAATTAAGTCAGTTACACATACAAAGCACTTAGAAAGTGCTGAGCACATCAAAGGGTACAACATTAGCCACTTTTATTCACCTAAATTCTTACAAAGGATTCTCCTCTTCCCCTCTGTGTGGCATCCACTGTGGCTGGCTTCTATTACTACCTCCTATGTGATCCTTATTACACAGAGTATGTGGGCTCTTTCCAGCTTACAGCTCCATCACAAACCCCAATCCGTTGCAATGTTCATTAAACAAAGGGCTTCCAGTTACCAGAATTCACCCTCCCCCCAAATCTGGGAGATTATGAAGGAGAAAGCTTTCCATCTCACACATATTATTGATAGCTCTTTCATATTTCCGTGGCTTATTCAGCTTCACTATCCTTGAATCCTTAAAGACCTTACTTTTACTCAAGCAACTGTAGTTTGTTGAGATTATTTTCCAAGTGCTGCACAGACCACTCAGTGTTAAATACAGAGATGTGCCACCTAGACCCCCTTACAAGGAAAAAACTTTTGTGCCAAATGCTGGGAGTGTGGCCAATGGACAACTTCACAGTCCGCCACTTCATGGATTGCTTCAGCTGCAGAGTCACTTTACCCAAGGTTATGCCCGGGGAGAGGGAGGGGGTGCACATCCCATGGCTAATTGAGAAAATATATATAGACTCAGCTTTCTCAGCCCAAGACAATGGAGTTTGGACTGGTCATTTGCATCCAGAGCTCCCCCATGAGCCTGGCTGAGGCTATAGCACTCTATCATAGTGTGACATCCTGCTTCCTTCCCCACCCTTCCACAGGTGTTCATTCGTACCCAGCACATTCCCTGGTAAACATGCAGCATACTAAATTTTGTTTCATAGTCTGCTTCTCAGAGACACCCCTTCCTGTGTCATGCTCTAAGCTTAGTGTAGTCCATAAATGGAGCAAATAATAGCTAATGTTTACTGAGCATTAAGTATGTGCCATACACCATGATTAGAGAAGGCAATGGCACCCCACTCCAGTACTCTTGCCTGGGAAATCCCATGGACAGAGGAGCCTGGTAGGTTACAGTCCATGGGATCCTAAAGAGTCGGACACAACTGAGCGACTTCACTTTCACTTTTCATTTTCATGCACTGGAGAAGGAAATGGCAACCCACTCCAGTGTTCTTGCCTGGAGAATCCCAGGGACGGGAGCCTGGTGGGCTGCCGTCTATGGGGTCGCACAGAGTCGGACACGACTGACGTGACTTAGCAGCAGCATACACCATGATTGACACTGTAAATACATTGGATTGGCAAAAAACTTCATTTAGTTTTTTCCATAAGCTGGCTTTAGTAACAGTTATCTTTAACTTCATTCAAAGGAATTTTGTTAGATTGCATTGTAACAATTGTCATTAAAAAAAATCTAAGTTGGTGATTTTTTTATGTAGCCATTTTAATATTGAAGATAGAAGGAAAAAGTGACATTTTCAGCATATTATGTTTTATTATTTCAAGAAAGGTAAAAACACAACTGAAATGCAAAAAAAAAAAAAAAAAAGGATTTGTGTAGTGTATGGAGAAGGTGCTGTGACTTATCAAACATGTCAAAAGTGGTTTGCAGAGTTTTATGCTGGAGAATGCTGCATGGTCAGGAAGACCAGTTGAAGTTGATATCGATCAAATCAAGACATTAAGAACAATCAGTATTATACCACTCAGGTGGAAGCTGACATATTCAAAATATCCAAATCAAGCCTTGAAAATCATTTGCACTAGCTTGGTTATGTTAATCACTTTGATGTTTGGGTTCCATGTAAGTTAAGCAGAAAAAACAACCTTCTTGACCATATTCCTGCATTTGATTCTCTACTTAAACATAACAAAAACGTTCAGTTTTTAAAAACAAATTGTGACAGTCAGTGAAAAGGGGTTATTGTACAATAACGTGGAATGGAAGAAGTCATGGGGCAAGCAAAATGAACCACGAACAACCACACCAAAGGCCGGCCTTTATCCAAAGAAGGTGGTGATGTGTATGTGGTAGGATTGGCAGGGAGTCCTCTACTATGAGCTCCTTCCAGAAAACTAAACAATTAATTCCAATAGTGCTGCTCTAAATTAGGCCAACTGAAGGCAGCAGTCCATGAAAATCAGCTGGACTTAGTCAACAGAAAACACATAATCTTTGATCAGGATAACACAAGACCGCATGTTTCTTTGACAACCAGGCAAAAATGGTTACAGCTTGGCTGGGAAATTCTGATTCATCCATGTGTTCACCAGACATCACACCTTTGGATTTCCTTTTTTTTTCTGATTCATCCACGTGTTCACCAGACATCACACCTTTGGATTTCCTTTTTTTTTTTTTTTCTTTACAAAATTCTCTTGATGGAAAAAATCTCAATTCCCTGGAAAACTGTAAAAGTCATCTGGAAATGAAATTGTCAAGTTCCTGAATAATGGCAGAAGGGGAACAAAATGGTCAATACATTGTTCTATATAGTTCTTGATGAAATGAAAAATATATCTTTTATTTTTACTTTAAAACTAAAGGAACTTTTTGGCCCACCCTATAGTATCTCATCGGAGAAGGCAATGGCACCCCACTCCAGTACTCTTGCCTGGAAAATCCCATGGATGGAGGAGCCTGGTAGGCTGCAGTCCATGGGGTCGCTAAGAGTCGGACATGACTGAGCGACTTCACTTTCACTTTTCCCTTTCATGCACTGGAGAAGGAAATGGCAACCCACTCCAGTGTTCTTGCCTGGAGAATCCCAGGGACGGGGGAGCCTGGTGGGCTGCCATCTATGGGGTCACACAGAGTCGGACATGACTGAAGTGACTTAGCATAACATAGCATAGCATAGTATCTCATTTAATTTTCATAATCCTTTGAAGTAAATAGTACTACTATCTCACTGTTATAGATGAGAAAACAAAGATACAAAGCTATATTGTTAGTTACTGGTAGAGATAAAATTTGGATGCAGATCATCTGACTCCAGAGTCTACATTTTTAACCATCATGCTACATTCTATCCCATCAAAATACCTACTTCTTAAGAAGTGAAAATGATATTAAACTATGTCTTACAAACCATGACATATAGTGGATATAAGTTAGAAAAAACATAATGCATGACCTCTAAGATTACTTCACAATCTGATGAAATTTGTACCTCTCTATAAACACAAACGGAAAAGGCAACCGCAACCCACTCCAGTACTCTTGCCTGGAAAATCCCGTGGATGGAGGAGCCTGGTAGGCTGCAGTCCATGGGGTCACTAAGAGTTGGACACGACTGAGTGACTTCACTTTCACTTTCCACTTTCATGCATTGGAGAAGGAAATGGCAACCCGCTCCAGTGTTCTTGCCTGGAGAATCCCAGGGAAGGGGAACCTGATGGGCTGCCGTCTATGGGGTCGCACAGAGTCTGACACAACTCAAGCGACATAGTAGCAGCAGCAGGATAGACATAAAACCTGGTTTTGAAAAATTCTTTTGAAACTCAATTAAGAAGAATACTTTTCTAATAACTAAGGCCTACTGTGGTTCTGATTTCCAAAATCTTAATGTAGGTTGAACTAGATGTGCACGTGTGTTCAGTTGCGTTTGACTCTTTGTGGCCCTATAGACTGTAGTCTGCCAAGTTCCCCTGTCCATGGGATTCTCTAGGGAAGAATACTGTAGTGGGTTCCCATGCCCTCCTCCAGGGGATCCCCCCAACCCAGGGATCGAGCCTGCGTCTACTGTGTCTCCTGTACTGCAGATGGATTCTTTACCCAGTGAGCTACCTGGAAAGCCTGAACTATGTGTAAGTTGAACTAAATCTCTGTCAATGCTCATTCTATAAATTTGGCAAAGGTTATGACTTCTGAAAATACTGTAAAGTCCAAAGTATTTTGCTTGATGTCACCTCTTAAAGAGTCTTTATCTCTTGTAGTGCATAATCTATCCATTGTTCAACAGATGATTCAAGCTGGGTTTGAGTGGTGTCATACTTGCCGCTTGAAACACAACACCCCAAATTTACTGGGCAAATTCCAGTAAAATCTTTCCCTTTGGAAACAGTCCCAAAGGATGAGATTTTCTGTTAACTGGTGGAATCCAAAGACCAAAGGTTTGCTTCTCTGAAACATTTTTATTAGCCTTGAATAAGCAGGTTGACAGACTCAGAGGTAATGAAATACTTTCATGTTCAGGAAATTCAGCCAACTTCCTATCTCTGTCTAAGTTTTTATTGTTACTGAATCAGCAAGTCTGCTCTTTGAATGATGTGGGTTATTCCTGAAGGAGCCCCTTTACTCTTGCCATTTTTCCTGAGATGGATGTGTGTTAGCTGGTTGGACTATAGGTTCAGCTCAGATTTAGTTCTAAGTGGCTAATCTTTTGCCCTTACAGCATATTATCTTGTTTCTCTAGAAAAGGCACACACACATCAAAATTTACAGCCATCTCAACATCTGCCTTAAATCGTTCACAGAGTGTACAGGAGGGGCTATATATCTGTGCTAAAAATTGCCTTTTATTATGAAATAAAATGCAAATAATGTAAATAAGAGAGATAAATAAAGCTCGTATAACTCTCATAGCTATAGTTGTCTCTTCTACCTAGAAAGTTGTTCAAGTACTTTCTGATTTGTTTCAAATCTTAAATGTAAGCATATGAGTTTACATAAGTGAACACACCAAACATAAAACACTTTAAATCATGGTTTCCTCAAAGCATCAACTCTCCTTAAAACAACACAAACAGCACAATGAAGTTAAAATGCATAAAAAGTATAAATAGAAATGAATGGAGCTGAAAAGCAATTGAACAGGTAAAGGTTGGAAGTAAGGTGCTGGGCTAATCAGTAATCTGGTGAAGTTCATTTCTTCAGACAGTATGAGGTCATGCCTCAGATAACAAAATACTTCTGGCGCCTTTCATCTGAGTTCTTCAAGTGCTTTGCTGACATTATCTAATAGCAAATATTATTATCCCCATTTTATAGGAGGAGAAACTAAGATACTAGGAGATTAAATAACTTGCTTAAGCATGCACAAGGAGTTGGTGATGGAACCAGAAATTTATTTCAGGAATCTAATCTGCTTTTCTGTTCATATCATTAGGTCAGCTTTCCAGATACCAAAAGACATTTATTGGTATTAGTTTGTATTAAATGTACTTTTAAAACTGTTATCTTCTGTAAACAAGTCAATGAAAATGCTTTTGTTGTCCGTCATGGTTGCTTTTTGTAGAAGTTATTTGAGAGGTGATTTAAAAATAAATTCTCCCAGGTTCAAGAGTATCCACATTAAGTTAAGGTTACTTAGTAGAACCTGTTTTTGGATATCTAATACAGAACTATAATGAGATTATGTCAGTTAATATCCAAAGTCCTAATAATTGTGTGTGTGTGTCATACATTATTTTTGGTGGGGAAGAGCGTGAACAGGAGAGATCTAGTAATTATTCCATACTTCCTAACCCTACTCAACTCAGAATTGCCCCTGAAAATTCTATAATCTCTATGGGAACATATTAGGGGAAGAGGGGTGGTTTTTGTTGTCCTTTCTCAAGATTATTATTCATTCTTTCCTTTGTCTTAATCTCCAAGTTCCTGTAAATCTTTTATAGTCTGCCTCACAAACACAAAATTTTCAATGTGTAATACTGACATTGCTTCTTCTGACAAGAATCACAAATATAAATTATTTATAATCAAAAATATAAATTTTTTTTTGCAAAGCTTTTAATTTTATTTTATTTTTAAACTTTACATAATTGTATTAGTTTTGCCAAATATCAAAATGAATCCGCCACAGGTATACATGTGTTCCCCATCCTGAACCCTCCTTCCTCCTCCCTCCCCATACCATCCCTCTGGGTCGTCCCAGTGCACTAGCCCCAAGCATCCAGTATCGTGCATCGAACCTGGACTGGCATCTTGTTTCATACATGATATTTCACATGTTTCAATGCCATTCTAAAAATATGGAACGCTTCACGAATTTCTGTGTCATCCTTGCGCAGGGGCCATGCTAATCTTCTCTGTATCATTCCAATTTTAGTATATGTGATGCCGAAGCAAGCACTATAATCACAAATATAAATTATTTATATTCTACTACTATCAAATACTTGTGCTAAAAGTAAGCTGTTCACAGGACAAAAATAAAGTTTTATAGTATTAACTGCATGTAAACTCTAACTACATTGCAAAATGAAAAAACTAATAAACTCCTTCATTTTGGCCTGAACTTGGGATTAAAGTTACTGACAGGAGGTCAAGGGCAGGGCGCTGCATATGAACATGCAGGGATACACCCTTCCTTTATTACCCGTGTGTGCTAGTCCAAAGGTGACTTAAACTATACTTCAATATGAAAAAAAAAAAAAAAGGTCACCAAAGAGTTTCAAGAAAGAGAAAGATCATGAACTCAGCAAATACAGCTGTTCTTCATTTAGTCACTCATATCCTTTTTATTCAGCCAAAGCACAGAAATTCATATCCCAGTGTTCTTTCCAAAGAGCATCTAACTGCTTTGAACAGCCATGCTATGTAGTAGAACAGTAATACGTTCTGGATCTAGAAGAGGGAGTTTCCAGTGCCACCTCTAGCACTCTCCAACTTGTGTCTAAGAGCACCCTACTTCACTTTGCTCATCTCAATGATGCAAATACTCCTCAGGTTTTCATGAGAATTACGCAAGACAGTGTGTGAATAACAGGTTATTGGAGGTTATACAAGAGTTACTTATATAGTATATACTATATAAGTACATATATTAGTTATATAAAATAAATATATAATAGTTGTATAGTTACACTGTAACCACTTATATGTGTAAAATAATTGTCAACATATGTTAGATCACTATATATGTTTGCTTGACACAAATTTTTCAATTCATGCTTGGTATATGCAATCATTTATATTTCCCAAAGCAGCTACCTATTCACCATCACTCTCATTTCTGCCTGTCATTTTTTGTCAGACAATTCCAGCTGCTTTTGCCTCTTATAATATTTTGTGGGCCTTCTGTTCATGCTCTAGGATTTGTAACCAAATGCTCACATGTTCTCATTTCTTGTTCAACAGGTGGGGAGCACTTGATCCTGGGATTCCAGGAGTGTTTTTAGTGGCTGATAAGCCTCATTAAAACCTGTGGGTCTTCTTCCCAGCTGCCTTTTTCTATTTTTGGAATGGCCAGAGAAAATGTCCTGTCAAGAGCTTAAAATTTTCCACTGTCTGTAAATAGGATGGTTTATCCCTTGCAAAACTTAACCTGGTTTGGTTACATACAATCTCATTCAGACTTATAGTCTTCAGTGTTTTTTGTTTTTTTTTTTAATTGCACCTGTCTTGCTATCAGATGTTTCATTGCACATTTCATTTGTATAATTAGTTCATAAATCAGCTCTGAAACCAAGAGATTCTCTTAAGAGAGATGGTCTTCTCTCTGAGTGCTCTAAAAAACAGGGCTTGCCTTTTTATAGTGAAGGGATTACCATGTCTGTTAGCTAAGCTATTTACAAGCAATGCCAGTAGGTAAAATACTAAAAAGAAGGCACTCAGCAAAAAAGAGGCTAACCTTTGAAGATTCATGGAGATTAAATACAGGAAAATACAATTTTTAAAGCTTAGAAACGTTTCGAAATCACATGTTTCAGAAGTACTCTTGTTCTTAACAAGTATACAATTTAAGTTCGGGAAAATGCGAAAGACTTAGTACTTATATTCAAACATACTAGTTGTCTCACTCATAAATCTTGTTGAGGAAAACTAAAAAGATAGAAGTAAAGCATAGAGAGAAAATGATCAAAAGCCAATCTAATCCATACCTCCTCTCCAATTTCAGAGTTTATCATTTTTATATATTGTTGCATATTTGTATATACACATGTACCCACAGAATAAGTATAGAATCATTTTGTTTTTTATTTACATAAAAGTCAGAGTGCAGACATCTGTTCAAGCAAGTTGCTTTTTTACACCCAACAACGCTTTTATTAAACAATATTTTTGAGACACACCCATTGTTTCCAATGTCTCATGATTGTCACAATACATGAATCTATGGTTCTAATCCTGTATATTAAAAAAAAAAAAGATCAGCCTCAGATGTGCGCTAAATCCTGGTTTACTTTTGACCTTACCAGAAATTGAGGAAGGAAGAAACTCTCTAACCCCATTGCCTGTCGCTATGCCAAGAGTACTTCAACATTCATCTTACAAGAGGGATTAGCCATCAAAAGTGAAATGTGGGTTTGAAGCAATTTCCCAGATAATTCAGTCTCCCAAAGCTGCTTTGATCTGAACGAGAAGATACTTAAGAAATGGCTTTTGTTCTGCCTTAGACTTCCAACTAGTTCTCCTCATCTGCTTCACTAAAGGAATGAATTCATCCATCCATCCATTCAGTCAGTTTTTATTAACTCTTACAACTAAATGCATAGCACTATGTTAAACAGGTCTGCATTTTTTTGTGATTGCAAAGAAGGGCAGGCCCTGTGTGAAGGGCGTGTTTGTCCTTCTCACGTCAACTTTACACATTACAGGATGTACTCCCTTAATCCTAGCTACCTTTCCCAACCACTATGAACCAATAACTCAAAAACAAGATGGGAAAAAGTGTAGGTCCTACCACGGATTTAACTGCTCTACAATTTCATCACATCTTCAAGTCATACCCTATCTCACAAAAGTGGAAATAGACCCTAAAATCAGAATCCCTGCTAACACTAGGTCCATCCAGGTTAAATTTCTTGTTTTAGAATCACAGGGCAAGTCTGTGTGAGTAGAGTTTGGAATCAGACAATCAACAATGCCCTGCTATTTAAAATTTCAAGTCCTTGTAAACCCTGAGGTATTTTATCACAAGGCTTTTATTCTCAACAACTGGTTTGTGCAAAATCAATGTTAATTATATCTATAGATTATTTGGAATGGGGATATTAAGATCCTTTTTTTGGTCTGCACTGCATGGCTTGTGGGTTCTTGGTCCTCCAACCAGGGAATGAATCCAGGTCCCCACAATGAAAGCACTGACCCCTATCCACTGAACAGTCAGGGAATTCCCATTAAGATATTTTTTAAAGTTCAAAAATAAATTTCTAGACCATCCAAAAGTAAATCTGAGCCTATTTGGGTTGTTTGCTGCTAAACTCATTGCTGCAACATACACTGAAAACCTCTCATTTCTTTCTGAAGCATGATGTCTCACTTTCCCAGGCAGGGTTAAACCTTTTCCTTAGCAATAAGACAAAGATAATATTTTAACATTTACTCAACAAGAGGTTGTAAGTAAATTAAGTGAAGGTCTCTGTTTTCATTTTACTAGATCCTATTTAATGAGAACTTCTTTCACTTCACTTCTTTCTTCTGAGCTATGGCTTTCTGCAATGGTCAGGTAACTTTTTACATTTAAGAAGAGTGAGTATTCTGAGCCATGGCTGAGCTCAAATCCTACGTCATTTTTTCACTGAGATAGACAACACTGCTGCCTTATTGGTGTATTCTATCTGTGACTTGAATGGCTGAATTCTCAGAGAACTTGAAGACATATTCTTACATGATGTATTTCTAATCAGCAATAGGCCTCATTGTGTGCCCTCTCACAGAATCTCAAAATCCCAGAGCAGTTCCTCTGAGCTGAGTCATGGTCTCAGGACTGAGTGGCATCCACCATGAGAAACACAATGCATAGACTTATGCCTACCCGTCTGTCCAGTGAAAAAGGGATTCTGCCAAGGTGACCCAGTAGATTCTTACCAAAGGCAAATTCTTGCCATATATTTCTTCTAGGGCTGTTGGGATCATTAAACAAATGGGCAAAGCCCACTGAAAACACTGCCATAAAGTATTATACCTAATTCTCAGCTGATGTCTAACTAGTCTGTACTAGTTGAGTTGTTTAAATATTAAAATAGTTCTGTATGAGTTGCTGAAAAACTGCTGTCCCTCAATAAACTGATTCATAAGATCTAACAACTAAGGAGCTTGTTATCCCCATCCCAAAAGAGGTGGGGGGGGGGTATGCTGTGACCCTGCTGCATCCTTATTGGCTCCAAACCTGACCACACATCATAAATTTTAGTGTCACTTTCACCTAAAACAAATGTAAAAATAAAAATGAATGATGCAACAAATGCATATACAAGTAGACGGACTATGTTTTATAAATTTAATGTCCAATTATTCACGTTACATAGCACATTATCCAGAAATTTAGTAGGTTAAATAAAAATACTGCTCAGAAGTCTACAGATTGGGCAGGACTTGTCTCTGCTTCAGTTATGTTAGCTGGGGTGGCATAAAGACTTGTGTGATGGTTAATTTCATGTGCCAACTTGGCTAGGCCACATAAAATAGCGCTCAGCTATTTTATCAAACAGCAGTCTGGATATTGCTATGAAGGTATTTCTTCAATGAGACTAACATCAAATCAGTAGATTGTGAGTAAAGCAGATCACCCTCCATGATGTGGATGGGCCTCATCTGATCAGTTGAAGACCTAAAGAGAAAACAGACTAAGGTCCCATAGAGAGGAAATTCTGCCAGTAAACTGCCTTTGAATTGAATTCTTCCCTGGGTTTCCAGCCTATTGGCCTACTCTCAGATATTGGACTTGCCAGGCTCCATGGCTATGTGAACCAATTTCTTAAAATAAATCTCTCTCTCTCTTTCTCTCTCTCCATATATACATAAAATATGTCATTTCCTTCTCCAGGAGATCTTCCTGTCCCAGGGATTGAACCCTCATCTCCTGCATCTTCTGCATTGGCAGGCAGATTTTTTTTTTTAACCACTGTGCCAGCTGGGAAGCCCCATTTTTTACTTGAACTGGTACTAATTTACCCCCAATGAAGTTACTGTTGCTTTTTCTTGGACATAAATTCTTTTCTTGGCTTAAACTCTGATGAAAAGAATGACTGTGCTTTTCTGTCCAGTGTTGAAAAGGTGAAAACCTTCTTGAGCCCCAATTTTGTAAGATACCATTTCTACTGAGTGAATTACATTTTTGTGCTGTTCTTCCTCACATTCCCTGCAAGGATTTTTAAATTGCTTATTTTTATTTTTAACGTGTAATATTTATTTATTTATTTTTAAATTATGTGATAAGTGTTTGTAACTAAAAATTATCCTTAAATATAGAAAAAATGGACAGGAAAATTGGTACATGGATTATAGTGGTTGTACTGGATACTTAAATTATAGCTTTTTTTTTTCTTTCTACTTATATACATACCCCAAATTTTCTATAACAAGCAAGAAATACTTAGTTCCAAAAACTGCTTTTCTATATTCATGACTTGGAGGAGGAAGACAGTGGCTCAGTGCCGGGACCCTTGGGTTCTCATGCTGGTGTACACTTCTGACTCACCCTGAAAGTGACTTCAAATTTGGGGGCCTAAGTTTTTCATCTGTTAAGTGAGAGAAATGGGGACACTGGCCTATATAGCCCCAAATTGCTCTATGATTCTTATTCTTCTGCCTCTTCTTTTTTTTGTCCTTTTCTGCTTGCCCCTTTCTTCCTTCTCTTAATTTCCCCCTCCTTTCCTTTTTCTTTTCCTCTTGTCTTTCCCATTCTCTGACCTGCCTCATTATCAAAACTCTTCTCATGCAAACATCAGATAGCAGCAAAATTCCAACCAGTCTATAAAATGAAAAGGATTTATTCCTCCTGGAATAACTTTCTTGAAGTCAAGGGAAGCATAACTTCAGGGATGGCATTAACGTGTACTATTTAATATTTTGAATATAAAAGGGCTCTGAAGAATAATAACAGCACATCTTTATATCCACTGGAGAAGGAAATGGCAACCCACTCCAGTACTCTTGCCTGGAAAGTCCCATGGACAGAGGAGCCTGGTAGGCTGCAGTCCATGGGGTCACTAAGAGTCAGACACGACTGAGCGACTTCACTTTCACTTTTCACTTTCATGCATTGGAGAAGGAAATGGCAACCCACTCCAGTGTTCTTGCCTGGAGAATCCCAGGGACGGGGGAGCCTGATGGGCTGCCGTCTCTGGGGTCGCACAGAGTCGGATACGACTGAAGCGACTTAGCAGCAGCAGCAGCAGCATATATCCACACCCAGCTTGAGAAATAAAACATTATCAACACAGTTGAAGCTTCCTGTTTTCACCCCATCACACATTGATTCTCCTTCTGCTCCCTCAGAAGTAATCGCATTTCTGAATTTGGTATTTTTTTATTCCTTGATATTTGGGCTTCCCTGGTGGCTCAGATGACAAAGAATTCGCTGGCAATGCAGGAGACCTGGGTTCAATCCCTGGGTTGGGAAGATTCCCTTGAGAAGGGCATGACAGCCCACTCTAATATTCTTGCCTGGAGAATCCCCATGGACAGAGGAGCCTGGCAGGCTACAGTCCATGGGGTCACAAAGAGTCGGACAGAACTGAGCGACTTAACACATACATTCCTTGATATTTAAAAATATTTCAGTATAATTGTGTGTATTCCTAAGTAAGCTATACCAAAATTGCATGTGTTCTTAAGTTTTATGGTAGCGGTACTATGTATATAAGGGCTTCCTCAGTGACTCAGTGGTAAAGAATCTGCCTGCCAATGCAGGAGATTCGAGTTCAATCCCTGGGTTGGGGAGATCCCCTGGGGAAGGAACTGGCAACTCACTCCAATATTCTTGTCTGGGAAATCCCATGGACAGAGGAGCCAGGTAGACTACAGTCCTTGGGGTCACAAAAGAGTCAGGAATGACTTACTGACTAAACAACAACAACAAATTATGTACATACCGTTTTTCAATTTGCTTTTTAAAAACTATGTTTGTGAGATTCATTCTTTAATTTCATTGCTGCTTAGTATTTTATTGTATAACTATTCCCCAGCTTACTTACCCATTCTCCTACTAATAGGCCTATTATTTCCCATTTTTGAGATTATGAACAATGCTTTCATAAAATCTCTTGTACTTGTCTATGCACTTGGGTTTCTTATAGAAGTTAACACAAGTTTGAAATAAGGAACTTGTATCAGAATATATATCAATGTACCATTTCTTTCATCAGGAAAGTTTTATTGCCAAAAAAAAGGTCAGCGCACCTAGGCAGTGTGCTTAGTGATGCAGCTGATTTATATCCTTGCACAAGCTTTTGGGGCTTCCCTCGTAGCTCAGCTGGTAAAGAATCTGCCCGAAATGCAGGAGACCCCAGTCCGATTCCTGGGTCAGGAAGGTCCCTGGAGAAGGAAATCACAACCTACTCTAGTATTCTGGCCTGGAGAAGTCCATGGACAGAGGAGCCTGGCAGGCTACAGTCCATGGGGTCACAAAGCATTGGACACCATTGAGTGACTTTCACTTTCACAAGCTTTTTATCTTATTGTGGCTCAGTAACAAGAAGTTTGAGAATGTGAGCCACTTTCAGTGAAATTGTTGGTTCATAGGGATATCTTCCGGAGAAGGCAATGGCACCCCACTCCAGTACTCTTGCCTGGAAAATCCCATGGATGGAGGAGCCTGGTAGGCTGCAGTCCATGGGGTCGTGAAGAGTTGGACACGACTGAGCGATTTCACTTTCACTTTTTCACTTTCATGCATTGGAGAAGGAAATGGCAACCCACTCCAGTGTTCTTGCCTGGAGAATCCCAGGGACAGTGGAGCCTGGTGGGCTACTGTCTATGGGGTCGCACAGAGTCAGACACAACTGAAGCGACTTAGCAGTAGCAGGGATATCTTCAACTTTACTGCCTATTTCTAAACCATTCTCCCAAATCATTGAATCAATTTACACGGCTATCAGAAGTGAATAGAAATTCCCATTGCTTCACAGCTTTGCCAACATGTGGTATTATTATACTTTTAAATTTTTGCTAATCTGGTGGCGTCAGATGGTTTCTTATTATGGTTTTATTTTGTCTTTCCATAATTGCTAGTGATGCAGAGCATCTCACCATTTAGAAGAATTTTAAAATTATTTTTTATTGAGATATAACTGACATATAACATTGTATTAGTCTTAGGTAAACAATATTATTATTTGATACTTGTATCTGTTGTGAACATATAGTATTTGTCTTTCTCTGTTTGACTTATTTCACTTGGCATTATGTCCTCAAGTCCCATCGATGTTGCAAATGGCTGCCACTTTTAAAAATTGGTTTTCAGTTGTTTTTTAAATCACTGAACTTTTCTGGACCATTGCTACTAATCTTTCTTTTTTTATTTAGTCTTTTTTCTAAAGAGGAACTATATCAGCTATTGCTTTTTCTTGTTTTTATTTATTTATTTATTTTTTTGATGTGGACCATTTTTAAAAAGTCATTATTGAATCTGTTACAATATTGCTTCTGATTTTTATGTTTTGGGTTTTTTTTTTTTTTTTGGTTGGGAGTCACGTGGGCTCTTAGCCCCTTGACCAGGGATCTTAACTGCACCACCTTCATTGAAAGGCGAATTCTTAACCACTGGACCGCCAGGGAAGTCGTCCACTACTGCTTTTTAAATCTCCTCCTCTTTCTTTCCCCACTGTTGATCATTCCACTCTTGCCTGTGGAATATTACTGATGCATGTATGACAAACTTTCTGCTTTTCTAACTCTTTGCTGGCTCAAATTCTCTCAGGATCTATCTCCAGTTGTAAAGGTCATGTAACTGACTGCTGAATAAGCAAGACTTAGGGGTACAATAATAAAAGCAGCATCATTCTTGCACTGTCCTGCTAAATCTATTCAGTGAGGGAAATCCTTCTCTTACTCCTAGATAAAGCTCAGGAAGTTCTCATGACTTTTCTGATCAATTTTAGTTAATAAAAAGTCTTAAATCACGTAAGCTGGCAAACAATGTTAATTCAGTAATAAAACATCCAGTCCAATTTATGAATCAACATTTCTATTCTTAATCAAAAGTATGACTTCTACTTCCCTCCTATCTAGGGCTTCCTGCATTTGTGCTGTCTCCTTCCACAGAGGGAATAAAGTGCTTTTCTTTTTCTATCTGGACTGTCTCCCTTTCCTCAGGTTTACTGCTTAAACAGGGGAGGAAGTCAGGAAGTCAAGGAGGCAGCAGGGAGCTGTGAGGCTTAGGAGAACATTCCCACCTGTTGTAAGGTAGATGTTTAAAGCCAATGTTTAAAGCCAGTCCTTTCTCTTGGAGTACTTCCCTGGCTTCTTTAAGGGTTCTCCTGCCTGGTCACCATAGCTGCAGCTCCCTGGGTGGGTGTCTTGTGTCCTCTTCAGCTGACCACTCCCAATATCCCCTCATCTTCGGTTCCTGGACAAATACTCTTCTTTCTTTCTGAATTTCAGGCTGCCCTCTTGAGAGGATTCCTTCACTTTTGATTTTTTTTTTTTTAAAGAAAATACTATTCTTTATTTTAAAATATTGGGTTGGCTGAAAATTTTGTTCAATTTCCCCAGAATATCTTGTGGAAAAAGCTGAAGAAACATTTTGGCCAACTCAATATTTGTTTTTTCAATGGTTAGTATATTCACATTCTTTACTGACAAGTCGCTTTAGTAACCCAGAGAAGTGAAGGAGAAAGCAGCTGCCTCACCACCCAGATATTGATTTGTTCAGATATTCCAGTGCCTCCTGATACAATAAAACCATGAAAATTTTCTTTTTAAAAAAGTTCAAAATTTTAAAAATATAAAGGAGTACAACTGATGTGTCTCCCTCTAGTCCCTGTTTCCTTCCACATTGACAGTCAGTGTTGCACTCTCCTCTGCACCTCTGAGTGTGTAAGCAAATGTTGTATATCCTCCCTCCTTTTCTTAAGTCGAGTCAGTTCTTAAATTGACCAGTGGAATACTAATGACATGGGTTTCTACTTCAGGTCCCATCTCTGGTTCCTGGGATTCACTAATCTCTGACTCCCCTTTCAGAGCAAGACAAACTTGATTTCACAAGTAGCGTCAGATACTCAGACACAGAAGTTGTTCTTTTTTCAGGCCCATTTCCAGCCTCAGGCTACTCTGGCGTCCAAATTCCGGAGCACACATGTAGTTCTCCATGTCGACTCCTCAGAGCTCCTCTCTCACTAGCCTGAGGTAAGGAAGAAGCTACCTCTGCACCCCACTGCCTGTTTTTCCCCCAAAATCTCTCCCTCAAAGCCTCTGAATCTACAATCTCTGAATTCCTTCATATCAGTGACCAAGTTGAAGGCTCTTTGGTGAAGTTATATGAAGAATCATAGTTCTCCTTTGAAAATGTGCTTCTTGGAGGTCCGTCATGTAATTTACTCTGGTTGTTGCTATCAGTGTGCCTTAGGGCTTCAGTCAAAAATAGTAATTTCACATTTTTCCAAAGAAGACATGCAGATGGCCAACAAGCACATGAAATGATGTATCACTCATGACCAGGGAAATGTAAATCAAAACCACGGTAAGATGGCACCTCACCTCTGTTAGAATGGCTGTTATCAAAAAGAGAGAGCAAGTGCTGATGAGGCTGTGGAGCAAAGGGAACCCTTGTACACTGTTGATGAATATGTAAATTTAGTGCAACCACTACTATGGAAAATCATATGGAAGTTACTCAAAAAGTTAAAAATAGAATTGCCATATGATCCAGCAATTCCACTTCTCAGTATTCATTTGAAGAAAATGAAATCACTTAACTTGTATAGATATATGCACCCCCATGTTCATTGCAGTCTTATTTATAATCGCCAAGATATGGACACAAACTGTTTATCAACAGATGAATGGTTAAAGAAAATGTGATATATATCTATATCTATATATATGTACAATAGAATATCAGCCATTGAAAGAACAAAATCCTGCCACTTGTGACAACATGGATGAGGGCATTATGCTGAGGAAATAAGTCAGACCAAGAAAGACAAATACCACATGATCTTACTTAGATGTGGAATATAAAAACAAAAGGAAAAGAAAAACTAAACTCATAGGTACAGATCTCTGGTGGAGGCCAGAGTTGGGGAAGTTGAGGTGGAAGAAATGGGTGAAGGGAATCAAGAGGTAGAAAACTTCCAGTTATAAAATAAATGAATCATGCAGTTGTAATGTAGAGCATGGTGACTGCAGTTAATAATACTGTATTTCATGAAAACTGCCAAGAGAATAAATCTTGAAAGTTTTCATCACAAGAAACAAATTCTGGAACTATATATGGTGATGAATGTTAATTAGATTTATTGTGGTATCCTTCTGCAATATATACAAGCATCAAATCATTATGCTGTACACCTGAAATTAATATAATGTTATTTTTCAATTATATTTCAATTAAAAAGATATGAAAAAATTAAAAATTGCAATTTAATATCCCTGTTAACAACAATCATATATGGTTACAAGCTGCCTTTATAGATATTCTCCTTTTGCTTTCTGGATTTGGTGTCAAATGACTTCTCTGACCATGACCTGACCTTGGCTCATGTATACATACTCACATATGCACAACTATTTATATATATGAAGATAAATGACTATGTCTGTTTTCTTGTCAAGCTTCTTATTGATAAATTTTAGGTTTTTTTTTTAAAATAATTCTGCACATCAGAACACCAAGCACTCTAAAATATTCAAGACTAAGCCAAAAGACTGAATCTAGAAAAAGCAAGTAACCAGAAAACCCATCCCTAAATTTGCACAATTTGTTAGAATTGAAGGGAGATTTGCAGTCTGAATGGTTGCATTTATTATTGAAAGGGTGTGGACAAGATTACAGATCAGATTTGACACCTAGGCTTGATATTTCAATAGAAGTGTCTTTAGCCAGTCCTGACACATAATTTCATTCAATTAACCTCAAATAGTGAATGACACCACCATAGCTGTGTCTCTCTGTTTCTCAATTTGTTATGTCTAGATATCATTGTCAAAATTTACATTCTCAGGAGAGAACACATGTAGCGATTTACCTCAAACTTAATTAAATCCAACAAACATTCAGTTTAATTCAACAAATATTGAGTGCCTAGTACATGACAGGCACATATTCAGCTGATAAAAAATAGTAAAATATCATGTAAGAAACGAGTTGCCAGTCCAGGTTCGATACACAATACTGGATGCTTGGGGCTAGTGCACTGGGACGACCCAGAGGGATGGTATGGGGAGGGAGGAGGGAGGAGGGTTCAGAATGGGGAACACATGTATACCTGTGGCGGATTCATTTTGATATTTGGCAAAACTAATACAATTATGTAAAGTTTAAAAATAAAATAAAATTTAAAAAAAAAAAGCAAAAATAGCTAACATTTTTGAGCACGTACTATACACAGAGTATGTCCTTTATTTATTATTTATTTTTGGCTACACTGGGTCTTCGTTGCTGTGTGCAGGCTTTCTCTAGTTGCGGCGAGCGGGGGCTACTCTTCCTTGCAGTTCAAGAGCTTCTCCTGCAGTAACTTCTCTTGTTGCACAGCACAGGCTCTAGAGCGCTTGGGCTTCAGTAGTTGCAGCGCGTGGACTCAGAGTTGCAGCTCTTGGGCTATAGAGTGCAGGCTCAGTAGTTGTGATGAACGGGCTTAGTTGCTCCACATGTGGAATCTTCCCAGAGCAGGGAACGAACCTGCATCCCCTGCATTGGCAGGAGGATTCTTCTCCATTGTACCACCAGGTAAGTCCTATGTCCCTTACACATGTTGTTTCTTTTGAAAGTGATAGTGTTAGTCACTCAGTCATGTCCAACTCTTTGCGAACCCATTTCCTTCTCCAGGGTATCTTCCTAACCCAGGGATTGAACCTGGGTCTCCTGCATTATAGGCAGATTCTTTACTATCTGAGCCACCGGGGAATCCACACAAAACCTTATGGCTGTCAGGAAGATCCCCAGGAGAAGTAAATGACAACCCACCCCAGTATTCTTACCTGGAAAATCCCATGGATGAAGCAGCCTGGCGGGCTACACCCCATGGAGTTGCAAAGAGTCAGACACGACTGAGCGACTAACACACAGAAACTATTGTAATCTCTACTAGACAGATGCGGGAATTGAAGCACAAAGAGGTTAAGTATCTGACCAAAATTATTTTATTTAATCCAGGCCCACTGCTGCTGCTGCTGCTGCTGCTAAGTTGCTTCAGTCGTGTCCGACTCTGTTCGACCCCATAGACAGCAGCCCACCAGGCTCCTCCATCCCTGGGATTCTCCAGGCAAGAACACTGGAGTGGGTTGCCATTTCTTTCTCCAATGCATGAAAGTGAAAAGTGAAAGTGAAGTCGTGTCGGGCTCTTCGAGACCCTATAGACTGTAGCCTATCAGGCTCCTCCATCCATGGGATTTTCCAGGCAAGAGTACTGGAGTGGGTTGCCATTTCCTTCTCCAAAATTTATGCTCTTAAGTAACTATGAAGGAGACAAAGGGCTTTACAGTCTAATGTGATGAAGATATGTAAGCTAAATGCAGAATTATCTATAGTAGATAAGCCCTAAGGAGGTACACAGCACTGTGGAGTGCAGGGGTGTGCTCAGTACTTGCAAAAGATGAGCAGTCATCTTTTCCTGCAGTTGATAGCTTTTGAGCTTGTACTTAAGGAATGTGGCAGAAATTATAAACCAGAGTGATATGTGATCTAGGTTATGGACAAAAGTCTATAAGTAGGAATGAACAGGCCATGTCCGATATCCAATTTGACTTGAACATAACATTCAATTAGGGAAGTAATAATAGCCACTGTTTATTACTCTCTTTTATGTGCAGGCTCTTGACAAATGTTATTTCTAATCTTTACGGATTTCCCAGGTGGTGCAGTGGTAAAGACTCCGCCTGCCAATGCAGGAGATGCCAGAGACACAGGTTTGATCCCTAAGTCAGGAAGATCCCCTGGAATAGGAAATGGCAACCCACTCCAGTATTCTTGCTTGGAAAATTTCATGGACAGAGGAGCCTGGTGGCCTACAGCCTATGGGGTCACAAAGAGTCAGACATGACTGAAGCGACTTACCATGCATACACAGACAATAAAATGAAGGGTTTTGAGTTCATAGGGCAAGTGATAGAGCCAAGATTTGAACTGGAATCTTCCTGACACCACACCCCTGCCCTGTTTGTTTGTTTTAATATGGCCTTACTTTAGTGTTAGTGTTAGTCGCTCAGTCGTGCCCGACTCTTTGTGACCCCATGGACTGCAGTCTACCAGGCTCCTCTGTCCATAAGATTTTCCAGGCAAGGATATTGGAGTGGGTTGCCATTTCCTTCTCCAGGGGAATCTTCCCAACCCAGGAATTGAACCCGGGTCTCCTGTACTGCAGGCAGATTCTTTACCGACTGAGCAACAAAGGAAGGAAGATAGAAAGCTTGGCTTGTGCCATATTGAGAAGATCTTAATGACTGAGGTGAGGAATTTTTACTTATTTTGGCAGGCACAGGCAGGCAGGGGCAAAACTCAAGCTGAACTCTAGGAAGACTGCTGAAATTATTTGGGCAATAGAAATGAGAGCCTGAATTAGAAGAGCAGTGGTGCAACTGGACAGAAAGTGAAGAGATAGAAGAAATATACATTCCTGGTATTTAGAGACAATAGTTGCTTGGGTATGAACAAGGCATAGAGAAGAATATATAATATTTTAATACTTTTGATTCTCTCAGTTCTCAGAAGTATGTTTGCAATGATCATTAGCAGAAATACAGGGCAGGAGGAGGATCTGGCTTTGTGGAACTGAAAAGAGGGAAAACAATAAACTTAATTTGGGAGTTGGAGGCACTGATCTGTATCTATGTGGAGATGGGTAAGACAGTTAGAGATTCAGTCTGAAGTTTTAGGGCTAAGATCCAGTGCTTAAAGAGAGTTGAGAATCAAAGCTAAGTTCAGAAAAATTTGATCTTGGTTGTCTACTAAGAAGTAGGAGAAAAAAACAGAGCTGCATTAAATACCTATTATGTGCCTAGCACTGTGGAAACTACTTGGAGGTTAACGTTTCCTCATTAAGCTTCCAATCTTGTTCAAGAGATTAGTTACTCTTATGAAGAGCAAACAGTATAAAACTTAATATACTCAGGAGCCAACCTGTAGGGTATAAACAATAGGAGTAGGAGATGTTGGAAAGGAGAGAGCTTGATTTGTTTAAGGTATTTTCAAGGTGAGGGAGAGGCCAAAGATTGTAACAACAAAGATTACAAGTTGTAAGAGATGGAAATCGTGCATAGGCTGAAATGAGGGTAACGCTGCTCCCCATACAGTGACAGAAATTTTTGGCATTTTCTCTATTGCCCAGGGGATAGCATGGGGATGAAAAAAATATAAATAGTCTTTGGATTAAGGAGACCTCAAATTCTACAAATTCTGCCCTTTATTAATGGTTTAATACTGGGCAAATTACATAGCTTTTCAGAACTCATTTCCTGTTTTTTTAAAAAATAAGTATAATACTCAATAAGATCGTTGAATACATTCAGAAAATAGCATGAAAAGCATCTATTTCTTTGTTTTATATAGAAAAGTTGGGGGAAACCTAATGAACTCTTTCCTTATGTTGTTTTTCTAGCTACCACTTACACCACTGGGATACCCACATTTCCTGTTCTTCCCTCCAGCACAGCTTCCTGGAGACACAGCACACATTTTACACGTGTGCAGGAATTTTGTACATTCATTTACCTCCTATTTAGGCACAGGTATAGGCCCTACATAGAGGGGACAGTTATTGCCTCCTGCTTTTTATTAAGATCCACTCGACAAGCATTTATTGAACACCCACAATGCTTCAGTTACTATGCTAGAACCTGTTGGGGTAAAGGATAAAGACGAAAACAACCTTTGGATATATGAGTTCAGAAGGTGGAGGAAAGTGATGGGTGCAATGTGCAATGAGCTTATGTGCAATGAGCACCTAGCAGGTGGCATTATTTGCAGAATAGATGTCATTTAAGCTAAGTCTTGTCAGATCATAGAATTCACCATGCAGAGTCTAGGGAGAGGATAAAAATGTTAGACTATATGGTGATCAAAGGGTCTCTTAAAGCACAGTTATAACAATGCCAACACCTAACGGGAGAAAAGTCCATTTTACTTGCTCTGGGGTCTTAAACCACTAGACAGAGCGCACGCTGAACAGAATTGTAACCCTCGCGAATAAAACGGCCAGTGACAGCAGTGGGTAACTGCGGCAGCCGCAGAGCCGCAATTACTCTGAAACTGACTGGGGTACAGAAGATTTATTTGGACAACTGGTGAAACATCGTAAACTCTGAGAAGCTGCGATTTTCAGACTTCCAGTTCATTCTTGTCACAACCCCAGCTTGTTGTTTTTTTTTTTTCCGGCCCAGGGTGAAATCCGCAGTCAGAGGCCCAATTAGCTTCTGAAGAAAGAGGGCGGGGGATGGGAGTAGGGGGGGAGACGAAGGGGCGGGGCGGGCGGGGGGGGGGAGGTCTCCGCTGCGGATCTACTTTGGCTCCTCCCAGGTCCCGCAAGGCTCAAACTTCGCCACACAAAACATGGCGCCCTTGAGGTTCCTCTCATCGTTTTATCTCACATTCGCTTCTTGGCCACACTCAACATGGCCCTAACCGAAGGTTGCATTCCTCTGGAGCCGACTCGGGACAGTTCTCGCGAGGTTTGCCCGGACCCTGACTGCTCCCGCCCTGCCTCGCGCCGCCGCCACAGCCACTGCCGCCGGCGCCGCTCCTCCTCCGTGTCAGTTGTTGGGCTGTAATGGCGACTGGGCCGCCGCTGCCGAAGTGACTCCCGGGCGGGGGAGCCGGGCCAGACCTGCGCCAGAGGGAACTGCAGAGAGCCGCAGCTCAGGGGGTGGCTTGCTGTGGGGGAGGGGAGGCAGCCTTTCTGCCTCTCCTTCCTTCTCTGCAGACCGGCGGATCCCGGGAGCCGGTGTGAGGCGGGCAGCCGGTGCGTCCCCGGAGCGGGGAGGCCAGGCCGGGCAGCCCTGGGGCCGGTCGGGGCGGCGTCACTGCACCCTCCGCCAGGCCCCGCGGGATGCGCCGTAGGGGCCGAGGGCGGAGGCGACACTCTCAGGTGAGCTGTGGGGGGACCTGGCTAGGACCGCGGATGCTCGCTGAGCCGCCGCTGCCTCTGTCCGCGGTCCCCGGTCCGCGGCGGCGGCGAGAGAGGCGGGGCGGGGCGCGGGGAGCCCTGGCCCAGCCTGGCGTCCCCCTGAAGGAGCCTCCCTGGGTCCTGAAGCTTTGCTAGGAGGGCCATTCTGAGACCTGGGTTTCAGGTCCCACCGGTGCCTGCCGTGGACGAGATTTCCTTCTTTACCTGCCAGTGCGTGCGACGCCCCCCCCGCCCCCCCGACCCTCCTCTCTTCTGCAAAAGATGTGAGATACATTCTTGCCTTTGGTCTCCAGAGAAGTGTCCCTTCTTCATTTGGAGATCAGGCATATTTTGGGAAATTCCGGGGAACTGGCTACAGTGGCAAGGATGACGAGTTTCTGTTCCTTTTTGGTGGGAATAAACGTTCTCAAGTATAGGGAAAACTTTGATCTTCTGCTTCTCTGGCAGCTGCTGAATGTCGTCTATTCATTTATTCACAAGTGGTGGAGGGGGAGATTTAAAAAGCTTGTACGCTTTGTAAGTTGTCAGTATTCTCCCCCGCCCTCTTTAAAGTGTAGCCTAACATACTAAATGACATTTAACTAATGTCACAAATATGGGTTGGATTTTGACTGGCTTTTCGGATAGGAAGTTTGCACATAGGTATAGATTTTGGTGTGGTTTTGGTGTAGCAGCAAGTCCTCCATATAGGAAAAAAACGCGTTGTCAGGAATACTGATCAGTATCCATGTCTGTACTCCACCTGTTTGTTTTGTTTTGATGGTGATCCTTGTTTTGAGTTTCGAAAAGTCGTTAATGGTTATGTTGCCATGTTAACGATACCTCCTCCAGTCCTGACTTTTAAGGGTTTTAAAAGAATGGCTATTTTAGGCAAATCTAGTAACTGGAAAAGGTTTGTGGAAGCAGTGATAAACCACTCTCCAAAAAACATTTTCGTAGTTTAAAATATTGTTTTTTAAACAAGGCACCGTGCTGCTATTAATCATAACATGAGATTGTGACTTTGGGGGTTTGTTTGTTAGACCTGTGGTAGAAGTTGCCTTAAGCTCATGGGAATGTAATAATTAGTTTTGGTGTGCTAAATTGGCAGACTCCATTCAGTGTAATAAAATAAATCTGAACTGTTGAACTGTCATTGCATTCAATTTAAGATACTTTAATCAGAAAAATAAACACAAAACTAGGATACATTGTATATATGTTTAAGTACATGTGTATCTTATCTTTGCTTAGTGACTAGCAGGGCATGTGTTTGTAATGATGGTTAGTTATAATATGTAAAAAATTTCATGCATATGTAGAAGAATTTCTCTGATTCTCTAAGATATATTGGAGTATGGTGTTATGTAAGAGTGTTAATACTTGAACAACCAGCCTCCTGTTGGGTAATCAATGAATTATGAAGTTTAGAATTTTTTTCTAATGCTCTAATTGCTAGTCTTTTGTCCATTTTATAACACTTTTACTGAAGAAAGGAAGATGAAGTCACTATCTAATAAATTTTGTTGTTAGTTAAATAGCTGTAAGTTACTGTTGGAGCAAAAAGAAGCTGCTGCTAAAATAAATTACATCATTTTTTGGTGTGCTTCCACATAAATTATTTTATTTAGACCTCATAGCAACTTTATGAGGTACATTTGACAAATGTCTTTATTTTGCAGTTGTGGAAATTGACAGGGAATAAATAAATGAACAAGAAAGTTCATTTATTTATGTGAATGATGCTCTTATTTCCACTGATGATCAAAGGCTTTAAAATTTTTATTTACTTCATTGAGGTATAATTGACATATTAGTTTCAGGTGTATAACAATGATTCGATCTTTGTATATATTGTGAAGTGATCATAAATTAGTTAACATCCTAGGATTAATATCACTTAAAATTGAATATTAATATAGATATTTCTGGGATTTGTTTTCTTTTTACATCTAAAAAAGTTATTTTTTCTTCCTTTTGGTAAGCCAGAAGTTCCTTATATTGATGACTGTCAGTTCTTTAAAAAATTAGTATTTTCATAGCATTAGGTTAATTAGTAACAAGCCATGAATTATTGTAGTGAATTGCTTTACTTCTATATGTACTTTTTGGTTGAACAATGTTCTTAAGAAATGGTAGTTAATTTGTCATCTTTCATTTTGTTTGGATACTGAGAGTGCTGTCATTTTTAGTGTTTCAGATAGTTTATATTTTTGTTTAGTTGAAACAAATATTCAAGCCACAAGCAGCATCACTGAAAAGTATTGACATCTTGGTGATTTTATTATAGAATCGATGATTTTAAAAGTTAACTTGCCGCCTGTATTTGTGATTGCTAATTTTGCCTTGTGGGGCAAGTTGTGAAGTAATTTTCTTTATTGACTTTTTTTTTCCATGTCAATTTCTAATGTCACAAAATAGCCTCCTCCCAAACCTGAATTATCAAAAGATTGCAGTCTTTTTTTGTGTGTTAATATTTTTTTGTTCAGTGAGCAAGTATAACTGCACATTTGCTAGTGGTTTCTTTGGGTTATTTGCCTTTCTCATCTCGCTGTAAGTTCCATGATGGCAGAGATTGTCTATCAACTATTGTGCACCCAGTGCCTAGCACACAGAAAAATAGTCAATAAATATTGGCTGAATAAACTGACTAGAGAGTGGTGTTGGTATAGTATATAAACGAAGTAAAATACTAGTTCATGGTTCCTAAGCACACATCAGCTCTTCTTAGGAATATACTTCACAGGTAAACTCAGCTTTGGTAGGTGGCAGGGGAATGACAGCCTGGGATTAAAAGATATTGAGAATAAGCCACAGGTAGATCCTAAAAACTTTATTGACTATTTTAATGATTTGCCTAGATGTTCTGGCAATAGTTATTGTAATTTAAAGGAAATGGGAGCTTTAAGACCCTGACCTGTTACACTAGTATTGTAATTACAGCCTTTAATAACCTTAAGTCACTTCTTAATTACAGCATTGGGAGTTTTAAATCTTAAAGGCTAGCTAGTCCAATTCCCACGTTTTATACATAAGTAAATAGACGATCATATAGAGGAAATATCTCACCCATAGTTGATTTCATAACTGAAGACTCCACTATGCAGACTCTACTACATTTGTTTAATATGAAGATACTTATCAAATGAGAGGGTAATTGTGATCAACCACCAATCTCTTCTCTATAAGAAGAAATTGTATAAGTATTAGTTAAAAACTCAAAAGAGGCTTCACTTTTCATGAATCAAAAATATTTTTTAACTTAAACATGAATCTCAACCCTCTTCTCTGTCATTGGGACTATAACGTGGTACAGCTGTTTCTGGAAGGAAATTTGGCATTACCTATCAAAATTAAAACTGCACATATTATTTGGTAGAGTCATTTCTTTTTTAGGAGTTTACAGAAATTTTAATACAGAAGCACAAGAACACATCTATAAGGATGATCATTTTAGTATTATTATAAATAGATGTCTATAACATTTATAAATAGTAAAAAAAGTCCTAAATGTCCATTGGTAAGGGCATAGTTAAAATTACAGCATATTTATGCTGTGACATACGATGCACTTATTAACAGATTGAGGGAGAGCTATACTTCCTTCATGAGAAGTAACTGAGTGTTTCTTTGAGCACAGGGACCATGCAGCCCATTTTCTGGGATCACATCCTAACCATTTATTAGCTGTGACCATTAGCAGGTTACTTAAACTCATCTGTAAAGTGGATATAATCATAGTTCTCACCTGCCAGAGCTGTTGTGAGAATTAAATGAGTTAATGTTTAAGCCCTAAGTAAGCACAGAGAACCTGCCTGCCAGTGCAGGAGACATAAAAGGCATAAGTTCGATCCCTGGGTCTGGAAGATCCCCTGGAGGAGGGCGGCATGGTAACCCACTCCAGTATTCTTTTCTGGAGAATCCCCATAAACAGAGGAGCCTGGCGGACCAGAGTCAGACATGACTGAAGTGATTTAGCATGCACGCACGCACGCCCTACATATGTATTTGCAATTATTGTTATGTTCTGACAGGGAAGAATGTTCATGATATAATATCGAATGAAAAAAATTAGTTGCACTAACTGTGGAATGTGATTCAGTGTAAAAACAAAAACAGGCAAAGAAATGTAGTTTGATTTTGTTTTGATTTTGTATGTGCATAGGAAAGGCTCTGTAAGGGATAGACATTAAACTATTAGCCGTGTTTATGGCTGGGAGAGTAGATGACTTTCTTTTTTTTTTCCTTTAGACATTTTTGTGTTCTTAATTGTAAGTTCCACTTTTTATCATTTTTGAAAATTTTTCTGAAAAAAATATTGAGGTAGAATTTTTCTCTATTATACAAAAATATAAATGTATTTTTGAATATAATTTTTCAGAGAGCTACAGAGTTCATTCACAGAATATCACATGATTAGGTTCTATTTTAAAACTTTTATTAATGGAGAGTTAAAACTAATCTATGAAAATTTCAAGTGAGTGTATTTATTTTCTTCTCACCTTGTGACCTTACATTATTATTTCTTAATTTACAAAGTAAGCACATAGACTGGATCTGTGTTTCTTAAACCTTGGATCCCCCGGCCATGCTGTGATGCTGTGAGGTACCTGGGAGCACTGTAGTAAACTCTCCTGGGCACAGTGGGATGTTTCTAAATTCTTGAGGGAAACAGTTATACTTGACAACTGTGGGTTCAGTTCAGTTCAGTTCAGTCACTCAGTCGTGTCCGACTTTTTGCAACCCCATGGACTGCAGCACGCCAAGCCTCCCTGTCCATCACCAACTCCCAGAGTTTACTCAAACTCATGTCCATTGAGTCGATGGTGCCATCCAACCATCTCATCCTCTGTCATCCCCTTCTCCTCCTGCCTTCAGTCTTCCCCACCATCAGGGTCTTTTCAAATGAATCAGCTCTTTGCATCAGGCGGCCAAAGTATTGGAGTTTCAGCTTCAACGTCAATCCTTCCAATAAACATTCAGGACTGATTTCCTTTAGGATATACTGGATCTCCTTGCAGTCCAAGGGACTCTCAAGAGTCTTCTCCAACACCACAGTTCAAAAGCATCAATTTTTTGGTGCTCGGCCCTCTTTATAGTCCAACATTCACATCCATATATGACCACTTTGAAACCATAGCCTTGACTGGATGGACCTTTGTTGACAAAGTAATGTCTCTGCTTTTTAACATGCTGTCTTGGTTGGTCATAACTTTTCTTCCAAGGAGTAAGTGTCTTTTTATTTCATGGCTGCAGTCACCATCTGCAGTGATTTTGGAGCCCAGAAAAATAAAGTCTGCCACTGTTTCCACTGTTTCTCCATCTGTTTGCCGTGAAGTGATGGGACCAGATGCCATGATCTTTGTTTTCTGAATGTTGAGCTTTAAGCCAACTTTTTCACTCTCCTCTTTCACTTTCATCAAGAGGCTCTTTGGTTCCTCTTCACTTTCTGCCATAAGGGTGGTGTCATCTGCATATCTGAGGTTATTGATATTTCTCCTAGCAATCTTGATTCCAGCTTGAGCTTCCTCCAGCTCAGCGTTTCTCATGATGTACTCTGCATATAAGTTAAATAAGCACAGTGATTGTATACAGCCTTGACGTACTCCTTTTCCTATTTGGAACCAGTCTTTTGTTCCATGTCCCATTCTAACTGTTGCTTCTGGACCTGCATATAGGTTTCTCAAGAAGCAGGAAAGGTGGTCTGGTATTCCCATCTCTTTCAGAATTTTCCACAGTTTATCGTGATCCACACAGTCAAAGGCTTTGGCATAGTCAATAAAGCAGAAATAGATGTTTTTCTGGAACTCTCTTGCTTTTTTGATGATCCAGCGGATGTTGGCAATTTGATCTCTGGTTCCTCTGCCTTTTCTAAAACCAACTTGAACATCTGGAAGTTCACGGTTCACGTGTTGTTGAAACCTGAGAATTTTGAGCATTACTTTGCTAGCGTGTGAGATGAGTGCAATTGTGCGGTAGTTTGAGCGTTCTTTGGCATTACCTTTCTTTGGTATTGGAATGAAAACTGCCCTTTTCCAGTCCTGTGGCCACTGCTGAGTTTTCCAAATGTGCTGACATATTGAGTGCAGCACTTTCACACCATCATCTTTGGAATATTTGGCATCTGTGAGCCCTTGATCAAACTATTAGTTTGAGATACTGTGCTTGAGTTTGTGTTCCTTTCCTTTGGGAGTCTTTTGAAGACAATGTGTCTTCAAAAAGCTAGAATTTGCTGTTTGGCTCAGGAAACTCAAACAGGGGCTCTGTATCAATCTAGAGGGGTAGGATAGGGAGGGGAAATGAGAGGGAGGTTCAAAAGGGAGGGGATATAGGTATACCTATGGCTGATTCATGTTGCGGTTTGACAGAAAACAACAAAATTCTGTAAAGCAATTATCCTTCAATTAAAAAATAAAAAAAAGAAAGCTAGGTTTTGGTGGTGGTTGTGATTAAAGGAAAGTTCTGTGCAAAAATCAGTGTGAAACAGTAAATCAAAGTGGCTGTATCCAAAGTGATTTCAAGGTTTGAAAAATTATGTATTATCTATTAGGTGCACACATCCCATTAGTAGGTAATTGTGGTTATTTAGTAATTAAAATATTTCTTTTAATTTGCTATGTGTTTTTCAGTTGCTACTAAGTTGTTAAGCTATAAATACTTATTAGGTTGTATAGACCTAACTGCCTAATAAATGGGGCTGTTTCCATTAAATATTTTTTTAGCCTATGAGCACTGTGAAAAATAACTGATACACTAAAGATTCTGTGAACTGAGAAAGCTTGGGAACCTCATGAACTCTTTGGGACACTCACAGTATAAAATAGATTTTCCACGGGAACATAATACACATAGCTACATATATATTTTTATGTAAAATGAAATGGAAGCTTCACTTTAAAAATCCAATACACTCTGATATTTCAATGTAGTTTTATTTGGTTTCAATAAAAAATTCAAGCTTCAGCCCACCAGGTTGATTTCGTTTTGATCTGCTAATGGTTCCATTACTGATATTTGAAAAAGATGAGGCTAGGTGACTCCTCACTTTCAACTCTAACATGCTGTGTTCTCTGTAATTAGTTATAAATGGAGTTGGACTACACTTCCATAGATATATCTCTGAAAATCTGTGTAGATGCTTCACTCTCTTGTTGAAATGATGAAACATTTAAATTCTGTAGAGAAATAATGATGTAAAGGAGGTCTTGTTATAGATGAAAGGATATTTTTGCAACCAGAAGAATTGGATTTATCTTTGATAAGTTTGGGGTTAAGTGATTTTTAAAAAAAATAACCAATTAAATTTTTTGTTGTTGTAAGTGGACTTTTTTTTTTTCTTCTTCCCTTTCCTCAGTCGTGTCTGACTCTTTGCGACCCTATGGACAGTAGCCTACCAGGCTCCGCCGTCCATGGGATTTTCCAGGCAAGGATACTGGAGTGGGCTGCCATTTCCTTCTCCTTAAGTGGACTTTTTAAAAACTAGATTTAAAAATCATGCATGAGTAATAATAGCACTGGGTTCATATATGTTAACAGGCTTCATTTCATTCATGATTTCATGTCTAAATTTATAAGAGTATTTTAATTTATTTTAGTTTGGGGCTTATTTTAAAATATAAAATGTATCTGTATAACTGTTATTTTATAATCCTTATTTTTTTAATATATTACCACGAGAGAAATTTTTGCTTTCCAGTGGTTAACCTCTTCATATTATATGAAATACCTTTGGGTTTTTTTGTTTTTGTTTCTTTTGCTCTGTTTGCATTTACGAATTGGATTCTGATAGTTATCAGTGGGGCCATCATTCAGCAGAGAGGTCTGAGGCACCTAGTATGTGCTGTGTACTGTGCATGGACTAGGGCTATAAAGAATAAAACATCATCCCCACAGTCCCATGTAAAAGACAGATATGTAAATAATAGTATGGGGGTTGGGGAGGTAAGAGGAAAGGTAAAGTGCTATAGATCCACAAAATGGGAGCGACTGCACAGTGTCAAGAAGTCAGAGGCTTCCAATGAAATAAAAAATTGTATTTGTTTCCTTAACAGCCTCTAAATTAGCTAAATTATTGAATGTTGAAGAAAACTTCTGAAAATTATTTTTCCTTGCTTGTTTCCTCACAAGGTGATAAATGCAATCCTTACCCAGCCTTCTGTACTCCAGAGGCCAGACTGCTTTAACAAATTCAAAAGCATATCCACTGGAAAATCTGCTTTCTCAGACTCTCACTCTTTCTCCGCAGAGTTAACCAGTGTTAATGGTTTCTTCTGTATTAGGGAAGCTTTTGTAGTGAAAATTTCATACTTTAGGGGAAAAAAAAAATCCTGATTCGTACCATAAGACACTTTTATAGGGATATATTCCTTGAAATCAATTTAGAGGAGTAAATATTCAGAGTGGATAACTAGATAGTAGGTGGAACAAAATATAGGTTCCTATTTTTAGGGTTTTAAAAATAAAAGACTAGGGGTACCTTTAGTTAGGCTCTGGTTTAGCTCTTCATTTCATATCAGTGGAAGACATTGCATTCTTTGCAATCCTTATCCAGCCTCTTATACTCCAGAGGCCAAACTGGTACCAAATATTACAGGTTTTTTTTGGATTTCCTGGATTATAGGCAGTCATTCTTCATTTGTAAAAGTAGTTGTTGAGGTTTGTATATTGTACATGAGAAGAGGTAAGGCTAATTCTCAGATCTCAGATGGTAAAAGCATCTGCCTACAAAGCGGGAGACCCGGGTTCGATCCCTGGCTTAGGAAGATCCCCTGGAGAAGGAAATGGCAACCCACTCCAGTATTCTTGCCTGGAAAATTCCATGGACAGAGGAGCCTGGCAGGCTACAGTCCATGGGGTTGCAAAGAGTCAGACACGACTGAGCGCCTTCACTTCATTAGGGGAGTATTGGTTACTCTGAGAATTTACATGGAACAGTACAGGTCTGATTTAGAGCTGGAATGTTTTCCACTTTTCCTAGCCTGGTCCTTAGTAAATTTGTCCACTTTGAGACTAGATAGTATGATTATTGCAGGGTTGGTTTTCTCAACCTTTCAGGCAGGGATGGTTGTTACATAGGGTCTGATAAAGATGAGAGAAATGAAGCAAAGGTATGGAAAGTACTCCTTGGGAGAGCCAGAACAAAGTCACATCTTTCATCTTTTATCCCCAGTACCTGGCACATAGTTGGTGCTCAGTAAAAAGTTGAGCTGAATGAGTCTATGTGACTGAATGAGAGTGCTGTCAGTAAATGTGAAAGGAAAATTTACTGCTAGAAGATACTTGAGAGTTGGCTGTTTCAAAGTGTCACATCTTATTTGTATATACATATGATAAATATGGGCTTCCCAGGTAGCACTAGTGGTAAAGAGTCCACCTACTAGTGCAGGAGATGTAAGAGACGTGGGTTTGGTCCCTGGGTTGGGAAGATCCCGTGGAGGAGGGCCTGGGAGCCTACTCCAATATTCCCGCCTGGAGAATCTCTTGGACCACCACCACTGAAGCCTGGTGGGCTTCAGTCCATAGGGTCGCAAAGAGTCGGACGTGACTGAAGCAGCTTAGCATGCACGCACTTGTGATAGATACAGATCAGTGTTTCTCATACCTCTCCGTGTCAAGAAGACACATTATATTCTTGATTTATTGAAAATTCAAGGAGCTTTTATGTGGACTATATCTACTGATATATATTTTATTAGAAATTTAAACATTTATTTATTTAAAATAGCCATAAACTCATATCATATTGGGCTTCCCTGGTGGCTCAGATGGTAAAGAATCTGCCTGCAATGCAGGAGACTTTGGTTCAGTCCCTGAGTTGGGAAGATCCCCTGGAGAAGGGACTATTAATACATAACAGTTTTAAATAAAAAAATAGCTATATTTTTCAAAACAAAAAAAAATTAGAAAGTGGCGTTGTTTGGCAGTTTTCAAATCTTTTTAATGCTTGATCTAATAGAAGGTACCTGGATTCTCATATCTGCTTCTGTATTCAGTCTGTGTGATATATGTCATGGAGCCTTCGGGAAACTCCACTACATGCACTCTGATGAGAGTGAAAAAGACAAATAAAGTCTTCATGTTATTATGGAAATAATTATAAGTTTAAAGACACCCTCAAAATGGTCTTATAGATCCTCAGAGATGCCTGGACCATACTCTGAGAGCTGGTGGTATAGATTATAAATTCAAAGGGTCTTAGAGGTCATATAGTATAATTATTGACTTCTTGTGGGTATTTCTTGCTTGTGCAACTGGAGTGCGATAGGAAACACCTCTTTTGGTTTTTGGGAATAATCATGAGTTGGATTTTGGAGATGATAAGTGTGATGTGCTTTGAGATTTCTAAATAAGCAGTTGGTTATATGGGCTAGGCTATCAGAGATGAGATCTGACCATAGTTTCAGAAATCAATAACATAGGCTCTGTGTCACTGTATTGCTCTTGGTCTTCTTACACTACTGTAAACTTAATTTTCAGAAAACTTGAGAATACTTTTGTTATTTATTTGACTGAGGAGTTTTAGTGTAAATTTTACAGTGAGTTTAACTGCCATCTTACAGAGAAACAAGTTGTTTTGTGTAAAAGTCAAAGCATAAATGAACAATACTGCTTTGTTCAGACTAAAGTCAGATATCACAAGAACTAAAAAAGAAACTGTATTTGGCAATTTACTCTATATGCATCAAGTAAAATATAAATGAAAGCTCCAAACAATGAACTCAAAAATAAAAATGGCGAGTGTGTGTATGGGAAAGGAGAGGGTTGCAGAAGCAGTGGAGTAGTGGTGGGGAAAGGACTGACAGCTAACTTCCAAACCATAGCTCAGGGTGAGACTAACTTGCCAGTAGAAAATGGAAACACAGTTTCAAAAAAGCTATGATAAATGGTATAAAAAGAATCTAGTTAAAAGTGATATAAATAAAAAGCAGGAAAACCTATAAATCAAATAAGACTGCAACGAAAAAACTATTTGCTTGATAACAGTCATAATCTAAGGCCAACAAGGAGTTCATACTTCATGGATCACCAAAATATTGACCTCATAAGAGAAGTAAGTACAGTCTAAGAGACGACCAACCAGAACTGAGAAATTTAAAGGAATTATATTTACGTTTTGTCTTTCCCTTTTACTATGCAGGCTAAGAGTTCATAAATAGGGAGAATGGAAAAAAAGAAAAAGTAACTTTTAGAGGAAAGGGACCGTAAGAACACTTCATCTGTTTTAACATTTCCTCACTCCAGGTTCTCTCAAGAAACTTGGTAACCATCAATTATATTTTCTCTCATATGTATCTCTAGCCTTCTTTTCTCTCTGAGATTCTTCTTATCATCATTTATACTTAATCAAATCTTACTTAAACACAAAAATCCCTCAACACAATACCCTCCTCCGTTACTGCTGTTTTTTCCTTTACAGACTTCTCAAAAGAGTCGAATCCGTTTTCTGTCAGTGTTTAGAAGATACTTTTCAGTCTCTCTCCAAGCAGTTCCAGTGAATTTGCTACCCCCATTTCTCTGCATTTAGCTCTCAGTAAAATCACCAAAGAGCTCTTTATCTGTAAACCTAGTGAGCATTTTCAGATAGCAAATTCTCAACCTGCTTGGCCTTTTGGCAGCATTCATCTCATCTGACCACTCTCTTGACATATTCTCTTTCCTTTGACTTCTATACACTACACTCTGATTTTCTACCTCCACTCTACTTCCCTTTCTCGGTCTCCTTTGCTAGCTAGTCCTTGTCTTTCAAATCTTGAGGTGCAAGAGAGTTTGACCTTGGGTTCTTTTCTTCTCTAGTACTGTGTTTTCTCCCTGGGTGACCTTTCCTATGCCCAAAGCTATCATCTGTATGCCAGTGACTGCCATTATATGAATGACCATTAGTACCTTTCAGAGGTTTGAGAAAGGGAGAGATCTAGATTTAATTTCCAGTTCTGTCTTTTATTAGCTGAATGACCTAGGACTAGTTCCATTGTCTGATACTATTTCTTCATCAGTACAATGAGTATAGGAATATTGCCTCATGAGATTGGAAATAATGTGTGAAAAGTAATGTGCTCCCTTGGCCCACATAGAAGAAACATGGACTATATTAGCTGTGGTTATTTCCTACTAAATGCTCTCATGTTCATCCGCCATAGTGTTAGAGGTCTGTGATTTTGCTTCCTGGTTTAAAATGATTGTTGTTGTCAAGTGTTCTGGAACTTCAGGAGAGAGATGCTGTCAGGTGGTTGGGGAATAGGATTAGTTCTCTCCACTGATGCTTATCTTTATGGGATCAACAGTGTTTTGGGGCTTCAGGCTTCAAAGAGTAGATTGAAGATGATTTCTAGAGCTGTAGTTCTCAAAGCTCATATGTATTGGGATTTCTGTAGACCTTTAAAAATACAGGTTTTTTTACTTCTCAGATCCACTGTGGAGAAGGCAATGGCACCCCACTCCAGTGTTCTTGCCTGGAGAATCCCAGGGACGGGGGAGCCTGGTGGGCTGCCATCTGTGGGGTTGCACAGAGTCAGACATGACTGAAGCGACTTAACAGCAGCAGCAGATCCACTGATTCAGAATCTCTTGGAGTAGAGCCTTGGCATCTGTTTTTAATGTGTTATCCAGGTGATATCTCCTCTAGAACTTCTTGAGAAAGTATACTCAAGAGACAGGAACTCCGCAGCTGCTTGGTGAAAGGCATTGCCTGGCTGCTTAGAATCTTACTTATAGTGGGAATGATTGGGAATGTAGAATTTTTGTTATTGGGTTTCAGTATACATCAGAGTTCATATCTGCTGAGGATATACACTCAAGAACATCATGATACTTCCAGAATCAGGAAATTTGATTGCTAACAGACATGGAATTCTTTTTTTTTTTTTTTTTTAATTCATTTTTTATATATTTTTGACTGTGCTAGACTTTTGCTGCTCTTCATAGGCCCTCTCAGCTATGGTGAGCACAGACCACCCATTGCTCACCCCCTACCCCCCCAGTTGTGGAGTACAGGCTCTGGGGCACACGGACCTCAGTAGTTGCAGCCCTCAGGCTCAGCATTTATGGTGTATGGGCCCAGTTGCTCTGTGGCACATAGAATCCTCCCGGACCAGGAATCAAACCCATGTCCCCTTCATTGGCAGGCGGATTCTCATTCACTGTGCCACCAGGGAAGTCCCAGACATGGAATTCTCAACAAGGCAGGTGTGTTTGCCAAATTGTAACCTGACAGTTTGCAATGATGTGTGAATGTTCAGTTGCTAAGTCGTGTCTGACCCCATGGACTGCAGCCCGTCAGGCTCCTCTGTCCAGTATTCCAGGGAAGAATATTAGAGTGGGTTGCCATTTCCTCCTCTAGGGGATCTTCCCAACTCAGGGATCAAACCTGTGTCTCCTACCCCTCCTGCATTGGCAGGTGAATTTTTTTTACCACTGTTCCACTTGGGAAGCCCTCTAGTGATACCCTTCTAGTAATTCCCACAAAGTATCTGTTTAGCTGGGGCCGTACCATTCCCCTCCAAAAAACACTAAGATTTTTCATGAGGTTGAAACTATGGGTCTAGTAGTTAATCTTTTCTCTGGGTGAGTAGCTGGGAGAAATGTCTTCCTTTTCTGAGTAGTTTCTGCTGTTCAGTGAATCTTGATTACAGTGTATAAGTGAAGTGAGAGTCACTTAGTTGTGTCCGACTCTTTGTGACCCCATGGAGTATATAGTTCATGGAATTCTTGAGGCCAGAATACTGGAGTGGGTTCCCTTCTCCAGGGGAATCTTCCTAACCCAGGTCTCCTGCACTGCAGGTGGAATCTTTACCAGCTGAGCCACCAGGGAAGCCCAAGAATACTGGAGTGGGTAGCCTATTCCTTCTCTAGCGGACCTTCCCAACCCAGGGAATCAAACTGGAGTCTCCTGCATCCCAGGTGGATTCTTTATCAGCTGAGCTACAGGATTTATTTCTCCAGTTTAACTGCTCATTACCTTGTACATGTCTAGAGAGTGAATAAATGAACCTCAAATACAGTTTATACATAGTTCTTGTACTGTTTTTTGACCCAATTGTAATAAGGCCTTTACTTGATTATAGCCCTAGCAATAACATTGTCTTTTGCTCCTGTCTTCTGATTCATTGTACATTAATGATGGATGATGTATTTTTACCAAATGACTCCCATTTTTTCCATGGTGTTGTACATTTAACTTATTAAATGGTTACCTGTAGACCTCTTCTTTGCCCTGCTATCAGCAAGGTCGATTACACTTTTTGTATGTGTGCCTTGTAGTTTATTTTGCCACATATTCTTATAGGCTACTTGCAATTCATCAATAGGGTATGAATTCCATTCCTTTGTTTCCCATTTCTTTTTTTTCCTCACTGGCTTACTGGTCTAGTGATATAGGTTAATTGTGTTCCTCTTCCTTTATATGAGTAGTTTTCTAGCCTGGCTTTCTTTTTTTTTTGGCCATGCCTCGCAACTTGTGGGAACTTAGTTCCCTGACCAGGGATCGAAACCAGGCCCTTCACAGTGAGAATGTGGAGTCCTAATCTCTGGACCTGCCAGGGAATTCTTAGCCTGGTTTTTCATCCACCTCTTCTGCTTCTGTGATCGTGTTGCTTGTCACTTCTAATGATCTACTTCACTCTCTTTCCTATATATCCTTTCACTGGCAGCTCTTTCTTTGATTCCTTTTTATTTTTTCCTGTTTCTATTTGTTTATATGTATGTCTCTCTCACTGAATTGTGAACATTAAATTCAGTTCAGTCGCTCAGTTGTGTCTGACTCTTTGCGACCCCATGAACCACAGCACGCCAGGCTTCCCTGTCCATCACCAGCTCCTAGAATTTACCCAAACTCATGTCCATTGAGTTGGTAATGCCATCTAACCATCTCATCTTCTGTCGTCCCCTTCTCCTCCTGCCTTCAATCTTTCCTAACATCAGGGTCTTTTCAAATGAGTCAGCTCTTTGCATCAGGTGGCCAAAGTATTGGAGTTTCAGCTTCAACATCAGTCCTTCCAATGAACACTCAGGGCCGATTTCCTTTAGGATGGACTGGTTGGATCTCCTTGCAGTCCAAGGGACTCAGAAGAGTCTTATCCAGCACCACAGTTCAAAACCGTCAATTCTTTGGTGCTCAGCCCTGTTTATAGTCCAACATTCACATACATATATGACTACTTTAAAACCATAGCCTTGACTAGACAGACCTTTGTAATGTCTCTGCTTTTTAATATGCTGTCTAGGTTGGTCATAACTTTCCTTCCAAGGAGTAAGCGTCTTTTAATTTCATGGCTGTGATCACCATCTGCAGTGATTTTGGAGCCCCCAAAAATAAAGTCAGCCACTGTTTCCACTGTTTCCCCATCTGTTTGCCGTGAAGTGATGGGACCAGATGCCATGATCTTCGTTTTCTGAATGTTGAGCTTTAAGCCAACTTTTTCACTCTCCTCTTTCACTTTCATCAAGAGGCTCTTTAGTTCCTCTTCACTTTCTGCCGTAAGGGTGGTGTCATCTGCATATCTGAGGTTATTGATATTTCTCCTAGCAATCTTGATTCCAGCTTGAGCTTCCTCCAGCTCAGCGTTTCTCATGATGTACTCTGCATATAAGTTAAATAAGCACGGTGATTGTATACAGCCTTGACGTACTCCTTTTCCTATTTGGAACCAGTCTTTTGTTCCATGTCCCATTCTAACTGTTGCTTCTGGACCTGCATATAGGTTTCTCAAGAGGCAGGTAAGGTGGCCTGGTATTCCCATCTCTTTAAGAATTTTCCACAGTTAATTGTGATCCACACAGTCAAAGGCCTTGGCATAGTCAATAAAGCAGAAATAGATGTTTTCCTGGAACTCTCTTGCTTTTTCAGTGATCCAGCGAATGTTGGCAATTTGATATCTGGTTCCTCTGCCTTTTCTAAAACCAACTTGAACATCTGGAAGTTCATGGTTCATGTGTTGCTGAAGCCTGGCTTGGAGAATTTTGAGCATTACTTTACTAGCGTGTGTGATGAGTGCAATTGTGTGGTAGTTTGAGCATTCTTTGGCATTGTCTTTCTTTGGGATTGGAATGAAAACTGACCTTTTCCAGTCCTGTGGCCACTGTTGAGTTTTCCAAATTTGCTGACATATTGATTGCAGCACTTTCACAACATCATCATTTAGGATTTGAAACAGCTCAACTGGAATTCCATCACCTCCACTAGTTTTGTTTGTAGTGATGCTTGCTTTCTAAGGCCCACTTGACTTCACATTCCAGAATGTCTGGCTGTAGGTGAGTGATCACTCCACTGTGATTATCTGAGTCATGAAGATCTTTTTTGTACAGTTCTTCTGTGTATTCTTGCCACCTCTTCTTAATATCTTCTGCTTCTGTTAGGTCCATACCATTTCTGTCCTTTATTGAGTTCATCTTTGCGTGAAATGTTCCCTTGGTATCTCTAATTTTCTTGAAGAGATCTCTAGTCTTTCCCATTCTATTGTTTTCCTCTGTTTCTTTGCACTGATCATTGAGGAGGACTTTCTTATCTCTCCTTGCTATTCTTTGGAACTCTGCATTCAAATGGGTATATCTTTCCTTTTTGCCTTTTCTTTTTGCTTCTCTTCTTTTCACAGCTATTTCTAAGCCTCCTCAGATGGCCATTTTTCTTTTTTGCATTTCTTTTTTTTGGGGATGGTCTTGATTCCTGTCTCCTATACAATGTCACGAACCTCCGTCCATAGTTCATCAGGCACTCTATCAGATCTAGTCCCTTAAATCTATTTCTCACTTCCACTGTATAATCATAAGGGATTTGATTTAGGTCATACATGAATGGTCTAGTGGTTTTGAATTTGGCAATAAGGAGTTCATGATCTGAGCCACAGTTAGCTCCTGGTCTTATTTTTGCTGACTGTATAGAACTTCTCCATCTTTGGCTGCAAAGAATATAATCAGTCTGATTTCGGTGTTGACCATTGGTGATGTCCATGTGTAGAGTCTTCTCTTGTGTTGTTGGAAGAGGGTGTTTGCTATGCCCAGTGCATTTTCTTGGCAAAACTATTAGCCTTTGCCCTGCTTCATTCTGTACTCCAAGGCCAAGTTTGCCTGTTACTCCAGGTATTTCTTGACTTCCTACTTTTGCATTCCAGTCCCTTATAATGAAAAGGACATCTTTTTTGGGTGTTAGTTCTAAAAGGTCTTGGAGGTCTTCACAGAACCGTTCAACTTAAGCTTCTTCAGCATTACTGGTCAGGGCATAGACTTGGATTACTGTGATATTGAATGGTTTGCCTTGGAAACGAACAGAGATCGTTTTGTTGTTTTTGAGTTTGCATCCAAGTACTGCATTTTGGACTCTCTTGTTGACCGTGATGGCTACTCCATTTTTTCTAAGGGATTCCTGCCCACAGTAGTAGATATAATGGTCATCTGAGTTAAATTCACCCATTCCAGTCCATCCTAGTTCGCTGATTCCTAGAATGTTTACATTCACGCTTGCCATCTCTTGTTTGACCACTTCCAATTTGCCTTTATTCCTGGACCTAACATCCCAGGTTCCTATGCAATATTGCTTTTTACAGCATCAAACCTTGCTTCTATCACCAGTCACATCCACAACTAGGTGTTGTTTTTGCTTTGGTTCTATCCCTTCATTCTTTCTGGAGTTATTTCTCCACTGATCTCCAGTAGCATATTGGGCACCTACCAACCTGGGGAGTTCATTTTTCAGTGTCCTATCTTTTTGCCTTTTCATACTGTTCATGGGGTTCTCAAGGCAAAAATACTGAAGTGGTTTGCCATTCCCTTCTCCAGTGGACCACATTCTGTCAGACCTCTCCACCATGACCCGTCTTGGGTGGCCCCACTTGGCATGGCATAGTTTCATTGAGTTAGACAAGCTGTGTTCCGTGTGATCAAATTGGCTAGTTGTCTGTGATTGTGGTTTCAGTCTGTCTGCCCTCTGATGCCCTCTTGCAACACCTACCGTCTTACTTGGGTTTCTCTTACCTTGGGCGTGGGGTATCTCTTCATGGCTTCTCCAGTGAAGCACAGCGGCTGCTCCTTACCTTGGAAATGGGGTAGCTCCTCTTGGCCGCTGCCCCTGAGCTTGGACGTGGGGTGGTAATTAAGTACTCATTGACTGAATGAATGATTGTGTGTGTGAGGATAAGTGCTGTAGAAAGTGAATAAAATGGTATGGGAAACAGATGAAGTAGTAATTCTTAAGGGACTGCCTGGGAAGGATTTATAGGAGATGACATTAGAGGTTGGTCTTGAAGGGTATTACTGCTAGAGAAAATTTAGGAAAAGAAGATATGGAGATAATGAAAGTTTCGATGTTTAGAGAAAGCATGCTAGGTATAGCTGTTTGACAGGAGCAGTTGGTATACTGTGACAATAGCGAGGGGTAAGACAAAATTAAGGGTTGTGAAGAGTTCAGACTTCCATCGTGCTAAGGGATTTGGAACTTTATCCTATAGATGATAGTCACTGAAGAGTTACAAAAGTAGAGTTGCTAGGATCTGTTGTAGAAAGGTAACTTTGGTTGTAGTATGGAGAATGTTAGGAGCAGAATAATTTAGGAAGCTTTTTTACTATAATTTAGGCTAAAGATGATGCTCTTACAGAGGCAAGGGGAAGAGAGAAATTAGAAATATTTTAAAGATTTATTTTTCAGCATCTTTGCAGAGGCATGTTTTACATATTGTAACATCTTAAAGTTAGCATTGACTTGGTAACTCAGTAAATAATGAAGTGAGGAAAAGGCAGGGATGTCAAAGATGAGATGGATGCATGGTAATCCCATTTGCTAAGAGAACAAGAAGAAGGAACCATTTTGAATATAGATGATAATGAATTTGGTTCTGAACTTGATAAGTTTGAAAGGCCAGTTGAACTGGGAGATGCACCATCAAGTAGACTGAAAACTTGGGTCCAGAGCTCAGAGAACAATTCAGGACATAAAAATATGGTGACGTTTAGGAAGTAGTTGAAACCATGAAACTGTGTGAGTTTGCCTGGGAACAAGGAGCACAAAAAGAAGATGCCTAGGAATGGAATCAGGAAGAAATAGAAAATATGAACAGATTGATTACTAGTAATGACATTTAATCAGGAATCAAACATCTCCCAAGAAACAAAAAGTCCAGGACCAGATGGCCTCATGGGAATTCTACCAAACATTTAAAGAAGAGTTAATACTGTCCTTCTCAAACTGTTCCAAAAAATTGAAGAGGAAGGAATACTTTTAGACTCATTCTTCAAGGCCAGAGTTACCTTGATAGTAAAATTAGACAAAGACCCTACAAAATGAAGGAAGGAAGAAAGAGAAATTGCAGATCAATATTACTGATGAACATAGATGCAAAAATCCTCAACAAAATATTAGCAAACCTAATTCAAGAATACATTAAAAGTAAACACCATGATCAAGTGGGCTTTATTCCAGAGATGCAAGGATGGGTCAATATCTGCAAATCAATCAACCTGATACATGACATTAAAAAAATGAATAAAAATCACACAATCATCTCAATAGATGCTGAAAAATCATTTGACATAACATAGCATCCATTTATGATAAAAACTCTAAACAAAGTGAGTATAGAGGAAGTATACCTTAATGTAATAAAGCCTGTATATGACAAACCCACAGCTAACATTATACTCAACAGTGAAAAGCCCAAAGCTTTTGTTTTAAGATTGGGGACAAGATAAAAATACCCACGTCCGTCACTTTTATTCACATAGTAGTGGAAGTCCTCCAGTTCAGTTCAGTAGCTCAGTCATGTCCGACTTCGCGACCCCATGAATTGCAGCACACCAGGCCTCCCTGTCCATCACCAACTCCTGGAATTTACCCAAACTCATGTCCATTGAGTTGGTGATGCCATCTAACCATCTCATCCTCTGTCATCCCCTTCTCCTCCTGCCTTCGATCTTTCCCAGCATCAGGGTCTTTTCAAATGAGTCAGCTCTTCACATCAGGTGGCCAAAGTATTGGAGTTTCAGCTTCAACATCAGTCCTTCCAATGAACACCCAGGACTGATTTCCTTTAGCATGGACTGGTTGGATCTCCTTGCAGTCCAAGGGACTCTCAAGAGTCTTCTCCAGCACCACAGTTCAAAAGCATCGCTTCTTCTGCTCTCAGCTTTCTTTATAGTCCAACTCTCACATCCATACATGACTACTGGAAAGTCCTAGCCACAGCTATTGGATCAAAAAAAGAAAGAAAGAAAAAAAAGGCATCCAGATTGAAAGGGAAGAAGTAAAACTGTCACGATTTGCAGATGATGTGATACTATGTATGGAGAACCCTAACAGCTCCACCAAAAAACTGTTATGCATAATAAATGAATTCAGTGAAGTTTTAGAACACAAAAGTAATATACAGAAACTGTTACATTTTTATACAGTAATAACTTTCAGAAAGAAAAATTAGGAAAACAGTCCCATTTACAGTTGCATTAAGAAAAAATATACCCAGAAGTAAATTTAACCAATAAAGTGAAAAACCTGTACTCTTCAAGCTGTAAGACATTGATGAAAGAAATTAAAGGTGACACAGATAAATGAAAAGAGATACAGTCCAATGTTCATGGACTGGGAAAAATAATATTGTTAAAACCCATACTACCCAAAACAGTCTTATGTAATCCCTGAAATGGCATTTTTTACAGAACTAGAGCAAATAATCCTAAAATTTGTATGGAACTGCAAAAGTTAGTAAAAGAAAAGTTTTGATAGATTAGATTCTCTTCTTTCTATGAGGAGATTTTTTTTTTCATTGTAGTTATTCCTCAGTGATTCTTTTTTCTATTTTTATAGAAAATGGTGACATATGTATTATATATTCTTAAGTGAAGAACAAACCTGCTTAAATAGATTTTATTAATAACATTTATTGGGCATGGGATAACCATGGATTATGAAAGGTGAATTATTGTCAAATTGAAGTACTTCATGATACTGAACATATTATAGAATTTAATTAAAATTATAATTGTAAACCTAAGCTAGGATTTGGTTATTTCATGTTATCTGAAAATACTTTGGGAGAGGGGAGAATAAACTGGAAGATTGGATTGACATATACACACTACTATATATAAAATAGGTAACTATGAAGGACCTACTGTGGGCTTCCTTGGTGGCCACTTAAGTGGTGGGAGACATGGTTTTGATCCCTGGGTCGGGAAGATTCCTTGGAGAATGAAATGGCAACACGCTTCAGTATTCTTGACTGGGAAATCCCATGGACAGAGGAGCCTGGTGGGCCACAGTCTATGGGGTTGCTAGAGTTGGACATGACTTAGCTACTAAACAACAACAAAGGACCTACATTATAGCTCAGGGAACTCTACTCAATAATCTGTAATGGCCTTTTTGGGAAAAGAATTTAAAAAAGAGTGGGGCTCTTCATCAAGAGGCTCTTTAGTTCCTCTTCACTTTCTGCCATAAGGGTGGTGTCATCTGCATATCTGAGGTTATGTATATGTATAATTGATTCACTTTGCTGTACACCTGAAACTAACACAACATTATTATTCAGCTGCTGCTGCTGCTGCTCACTAACTTCACCGGTGTTCCTGGCCTTTTGTCTACCCATCACCCTGACTTTTAGCAGGCATTTATTGATAGAGCCATACAGGTCATTATAGTTTTTATATATTTTTATTTTATATACTTTCCTTTTTATACACTTTTCCTATTCCTTTCTGGAATTCCTTGAGTCCCCCACCTCTGGGGCTGCTCTGGTGCTAAGTCGCTTCAGTTGTGCCTGACTCTGTGCGACCCCATAGACAACAGCCCACCAGGCTCCGCCGTCCCTGGGATTCTCCAGGCAAGAACACTGGAGTGGGTTGCCATTTCCTTCTCCAATGCATGAAAGTGAAAAGTGAAAGTGAAGTCGTTCAGTAGTGCCCGACTCTTAGCGACCCCCATGGACTGCTATACGCTAGTAAAAATTTAAAGAAAAAATACTTTTAACTGAAGTTTAATATATATTGAAAAAGTATATGAATGTACAGTTTGGTGAAGTCTTACAAACTGAACACACCCAAAAAGTCAGCACCCAAATCAGTTCAGTTCAGTTGCTCAGTTGTGTTCAACTCTTTGCAACCCCATGGACTGCAGCACACCAGGCTTCTCTGTCCATCACCAACTCCTGGAGCTTACTCAAACTCATGTCCATTGAGTCGGTGGTGCCATCCAACCATCTCATCCTCTGTCGTCCCCTTCTTCTCCCGCCCCCAATCTTTCCCAGCATCAGGGTCTTTTCAAATGAGTCAGTTCTTCGCATCAAGTGGCCAAAGAATTGGAGTTTCAGCTTCAACATCAGTCCTTCCAATGAACAGGACTGGTTTCCTTTAGGATGGAAGGGATGCTCAAGAGTCTTCTCCAACACCACAGTTCAAAAGCATCAATTCTTTGGTGCTCAGCCCTCTTATAGTCCAACATTCATGTCCATACATAACTGCTGGAAAAACCATAGCCTTGACTAGATGGACCTTTGTTGGTAATGTCTCTTTTTATTATGCTGTCTAGGTTGGTCATAGCTTTTCTTCCAAGGAGTTAGTGTCTTTTTATTTTGTGACTGTAGTCACTATCTGCAGTGATTTTGGAGCCTGAAAAAATAAAGTCTCTCACAGTTTCCATTGTTTCCCCATCTATTTGCCATGAAGTGATGGGACCAGATGCCATGATCTTTGTTTTCTGAATGTTGAAGCTGTAAGCCAACTTTTTCACTCTCCTCTTTCACTTTCATCAAGAGGCTCTTTAGTTCCTCTTCACTTTCTGCCATAAGGGTGGTGTCATCTGCATATCTGAAGTTATTGATATTTTGCCCAGCAATCTTGATTCCAGCTTGTGCTTCATCCAGTCTAGCATTTCTCATGATGTACTCTGCATAGAAGTTAAATAAGCAGGGTGACAATATACAGCCTTGACGTACTCCTTTTCCTATTTGGAACCAGTCTGTTGTTCCATGTCCAATTCTAACTGTTGCTTCTTGACCTGCATATAGGTTTCTCAAGAGGCAGGTCAGGTGGCCTGGTATTCCCATCTCTTTAAGAATTTTCCAGTTTATCGTGATCCACACAGTCAAAGGCCTTGGCATAGTCAATAAAGCAGAAATAGATGTTTTTCTGAAACTCTTGCTTTTTTTTTGATGATCCAACAGATGTTGGCAGTTTGATCTCTGGTTCCTCTGCCTTTTCTAAAACCAGCTTGAACATCAGGAAGTTCACGGTTCACATATTGCTGAAGCCTGGCTTGGAGAATTTTGAGCATTACTTTGCTAGTGTGTGTGATGAATGCAATTGTGTGGTAGTTTGAGCATTCTTTGGCATGGCCTTTCTTTGGGATTGGAATGAAAACTGCCCTTTTCCAGTCCTGTGGCCACTGCTGAGTTTTCCAAATGTGCTGGCATATTGAGTGCAGCACTTTCACAGCATCATCTTTTAGAATTTGAAAGAGCTCAACTGGAATTCCACGACCTCCACTAGCTTTGTTCATCGCGATGCTTTCTAAGGCCCACTTGACTTCACATTCCAGGATGTCTGGCTCTAGGTGAGTGATCGCACCATCGTGATTATCTTGGTCATGAAGATCTTTTTTGTATATTTGATTTTGCCAAATCAGTAAACAATATTATTAGTACCTCAAGCGCTTCCTTGCTCCAATTTTTGTCACCCTCCTGCCAAAAGCATACATAAGGAAAAAAAAAAGAAAGCATAAATAATGACCATTGTCAGTTCTAACAGAGTAGATTAATTCTGCCTGTTTGATGTTTTATAAAATGTATACAGTGTGTACACTAGTTTCTGACATTCTTCACTTAACACGTTTGTGATGCTCAACTGTGTGGTTGTATGTAGTTGTGATTAGTTCATTCTCATTTGTTAGGTGGTGAATATACTGCAGTGTATTTACAGGGTGAGATTTCTGTAAATGTCACACTCTTTGTATTTAGTTATTGCTTTTGAAGATGATTATTAATAGGGCTGTTATTTTAAAGCAGATAGATTCTTTTTTTTTTTTCCTTGGCTGCACTCTTTGTTGTGGCACACAGCCTTTCTCCAGTTGCTGTGTGCAGAGGCTTCTCTATTTGTAGAGCATGGGCCCTAGAGCATGGGGGCATTCTCTAGTTGTGGTGCACAGGCTTAATTGCTCTGCAGCATGTGGGATCTTAGTTCCCTGACCGGGGATCGAACCTGTATCCCCTGCTTTGGAAGGCTGATTCTTAACCACTGGACCACCAGGGATGTCCCTGAAGCAGATTCATTTCTTTTTGCTAATCTCCATTGTCTCAGCTTTATCGGCATTAGCTCTTAAGCATAGAGATTTTGGATGTATATGCAGGTTTTGATTATTTAATCTGTTTCTGCTTTCCATTAGAAAATTGATCATTATTATATATTTTAGCGTTTATTTTAAAATGAGGTCTGCTCAAAGAAAAGTTTTGTCTAGTCATTGACAGATGATTTAGTGATATAAAATAGCTCATGTTTGTTTCGGAGAAGACAATGGCAACCCACTCCAGCACGCTTGCCTGGAAAATCCCATGAACAGAGGAGCCTGGTGGTCTGTAGTCCATGTGGTCGCTAAGAGTCAGACACGACTGAGCGACTTTTACTTTAATTTTTCACTTTCATGCATTGGAGAAGGCAATGGCAACCCACTCCAGTGTTCTTGCCTGGAAAATGCCATGGATGGTGGAGCCTGGTGGGCTGCCGTCTATGGGGTGGCACAGAGTTGGACATGACTGAAGTGATTTAGCAGCAGCAGCAGCAGCAGCAGCAGCCACATGTTTGTTTAGTTATCATTTGACACTTAACTAGACCAAAAGTATCTTTATGAGAAGGACAGTGAAGTGAGTTTATTTTTCTAACTATGTTGGTAGCTCTGATTCTAACTCTGGTTAGAATAACTTTAACTATTGGCATATTTATTGATTTAAAATTTTTACTATTCTATTTTTAAACATCTAGATTGACTTCTCTTAGAATCATATTGTATAACCTATGAAAATTTTAGTTTTAGAAAATTTTTATTTTTGGAACCTTTTTGAAGTTTTTCCTAAGAAGTTTATAAATCAGGATTGTTTATTATAGGTAAAAGTAACACTCTTAAAAATTAATTATACCTTTAGTTTTTCATGTTTGGACTTAGTAGGTAGGCTTTTCCTTTTTTACGTAAATTAGAGTCTTTAATAATTACAATATTGAACTGCCTTTACAGACATTGAAGAAAATTATTTTTATCAAATATGACAAAGGTTTAATATACTATTTATAATGTAAGATGGCACCCTACTCCAGTACTTTTGCCTCGAAAATCCCATGGATGGAGGAGCCTGGTAGGCTGCAGTCCATGGGGTCACGAAGAGTCGGACACGACTGAGCGACTTCACTTTCACTTTTCACATTCATGCATTGGAGAAGGAAATGGCAACCCACTCCAGTGTTCTTGCCTGGAGAATCCCAGGGACGGGGGAGCCTGGTGGGCTGCTGTCTATGGGGTCGCACAGAGTCGGACACGACTGAAGCGGCTTAGTAGTAGTAGTAGTAGTAGTAGTATAATGTAAGAACTCAGCAAATCAATAAGAAAAACTTTAATATCCTGGTAGATTAGTGGGCAAAGAACAAGAAAAGATAGTTCACAAATGAGGATCTAAAATTAAGTTCCATGGCAGAGTGTTTACTCCTTCAAGCAATCTACTAAATTGAAATTAAAGAAACCTTTTTCTGGTACAAATGAACTTACTTACAAAACAGAAACAGACTCACAGATTTAGAGGACAAACTTATGGTTGCCCAGGGGAAGGATGGGGGAAAGAAGAGATAGATTGGTAGTTTGGATAGATAGGTAGTTTGGTAGTGTGTGTGCGCTACATTGCTTCAGTTGTGTGTCTGACTCTCTGCCTGCCAGGCTCCTCTGTTCATGGGATTCTCTAGGCAAGATTACCAGAGAGTGTTGCCATGCCCTCCTCCAGGGATCTTCCTGACCTAGGGATCAAACCCATGTCTCTCGTGTCTCCTTCATTGGCAGATGGATTCTTTACTAGCGCCCCCTGGGAAGCCCAGATGGACACATACACTGCTTTATTTAAAGTGGATAACCAACAAGGACCTACTGTATAGAACTCTGCTCAATGCTATGTGGCTGCCTGGATTGGGGGGCAGTTTGGGGGAGAATGGATACATGCATATGTATGGCTGAGTCCCTTCGCTGTTCACCTAAAACTATCAAAACATTGTTAATGTACCCCAATACAAAAGCTGTACCCCAATACAAAATAAAAAGTTTTTAAAAAGCCATTTTCTTCCCTAAAAGGAATATAATTAATATTCCTTAATAATCAACAAAAGTAAAAAGCATAGTTAATACTAAAATATATTAATAAAACTGATCAGCTCGTATTATTGTAAATTGGAAAATAGTTCAACACTGGATCTCTAGAGTAGCATGTTCTATATATTCTTTAGTTCAGTTTTTGCATACTTTGTAGATCCTGTTCTTGTTGAATAATCCAAATGAGCAAACATTCATATATATAGCTATTTTCATTACAGTGTTATTTATCATAGAGAAAATGAGTCATATTATTGTATTGATAAACTCTTGTTGGATTACTTCCAGGATGGCTCATTCATATGGCTATAGGCAGGAACCCTAAGTTTTTTTTGCCACATGGATCTCTTCATAGGGTTGCTTGACTGTCCTTACGACATGGCAGCTGGATCCTTGAGAGAGAACAGGCAGTGCCTTTTGTGACTTAGTTTTGAAAGTCACACATCATTTCTACCACATTTGATTTGTTAAAAGTAAACCACTAAGTCCAGCCTACATCCAATGAGAAGAAAATTAAGCTCCACTTCTTGAAGAAAGGAGTATCAAAGAATTTGTGGATATATTCTAAAACCCACTTCAAATGTCTAGCATTTAAATAAGACACAAAATTGAAATTATAGTGATTACAGTTGGACTCTGTTGCAGAGGGAGAGGGTGGGAAGATTTGGGAGAATGGCATTGAAACATGTATGATATCATGTATGAAACGAGTTGCCAGTCCACGTTCGATGCATGATACTGGATGCTTGGGGCTAGTACACTGGGACGACCCAGAGGGATGGTATGGGGAGGGAGGAGGGAGGAGGGTTCAGGATGGGGAACACATGTATACCTGTGGCGGATTCATTTTGATGTTAGGCAAAACTAATACAATTTGTAAAGTTTAAAAAAAAAAAAAAAAAGGCAAGCTCAAAACAATAAATTAAGGAACCTAATTCAATCAAAAAAAAAAGTATAAAGAAACAGAAGGGATCTTAATGATTGTGTTAAGATTTGGAGAGCAGGAATGAGTTTTCCCCTTCTACATTTTCCAAACTGTGTTTTTATGTGACTTTTACAACAGAATTTTGTCATCAGTCTGTTTAGTTAGCGTAAGTAGATCATGATCTTTCTCTTTGAGTCATTATATACTTTTTTCCCTTTTTTAATTTGTGTTTTGTGGTGAGATACATGTAACATAAAATTTACCATGTTAACCATTTTCCAGGATTCAGTTTAGTGGTACTAAATACACTATTACTATTATGCAGTCATAGTAACCATCCATCTCTAGAACTCCTTTCATCTTGCAAAAATGAAACTCTATACCCATTAGACAATAGCTTCCTATTTTCCCCTTCCCCCAGCCCCTGACAGTCGCTATTTTACTTTCCCTTCCTATGATTTGGACTATTCTGGGTATCTCATATAAGTGGAATCATATAGTATTTGTCTTTGTAACTGGCTTATTTCACTTAGCATAATGTTCTCAAGTTTCATTTATTGTAGCATATGTCAAAATATCCCCCTTCTTTAAGACTGAATAATAATGTTTTATGTGTATACTGAAAGTGAAAGTGAAGTCGCTCAGTCGTGTCCGACTCTTTAGGACCCCGTGGACTCTAGCCTACGAGATTCCTCCATCCGTGGAATTTTCCAGGCAAGAGTACTGGAGTAAGTTGCCATTTCCTTCTCCAGGGGATCTTCCCACCCAGGGACTGAACCCGGTTCTCCCGCACTGCAAGCAGATGCTTTTACCGTCTGAGCCACCACACTACATTTTACTTATTTTTTCATTTGTTTATGGACACTTTGGTTGCTTTCGTCTTTTGACTGTTGTGAGCAGTGCTGTGAACAAATATCTCTTCAAGCCCCTGCTTTCAATTCTTCTGTGCTGGACCATATGATAGTTTTCCTTTAAATTTTTGAGGGGCTACTGAGCTATTTTCCATAGCAGGTGTACCATTTTACATTCCAACAAACAGTGCACAAGAGTTACAGTTTCTTCACATCTTCATTAACACTTTTGTTTGTTGTTTGGTTTGATAGTAGCTATCCTAGTTTGTGTGGGGTGGTTATGATATAATTTTTAATGGTTTAGCTTTCCAAGCAAAAATTAAGTTACTAAATTATCAGGAACTCTTAAGAGAATATAAAGATAACTTTTAGAGATGACAAAATTCTTTTTTTGGGCATTTTCTTCACTGATATTATAATGTTGATTTTCAGTGAATGCTGATGATGTGATTGCAGGTAAATTGGCAGGATGAGGAGCAGCAGATCAAAAGAGGTGCCTTTACCAAATCCAAGGAACTCTCAAAGCACGGATACTATTCAAGGTATGATTTGTTTTTTTTTTTAAACTGAACTTAATGCTTTGTTTAGGTCCTGTGCCTAAGATTTTGGGCTATTCAGTAAATGAAAATACCCATATGCTTTGATTTATAACAAATGGATAAATGCTTTTTAAAATTCAGTTTCATTTTAAATATACGATGTACTTTACCTTCAGAGGCACACAATAGTAAACTGTCTTGTAAAGCAATACATTCTTTTTTTAAAAAGAATCAGTATATGTAAAATTAGTTATATATAATATTTTACAATAAATTCTGACTTAATGTCAATAAATGATACTATATAGCTCCCGATGTAGACCTGTAGTGCACAGATTAAAAAGTTATAGTCTCATTGAACTTCTTGTTTTTAGTGATGCATGGGGGTAACTTTAATTTAGGACTTGATTATTTTGAGGGACTTTGACAAATGTGTACATCTGGAGCAAGATAATTGGGTTCGTGAGGGACCTGGAAATCATGTCACATGAGGAGCATTTAGAGAAGATGAAAATATTTATCCTAGAGAAGGCTGACTCAGGGGAAATATATAGACTCTTTGAATATATACTCTTTGAAGGGCTATTGTCTGAAAGAATGAATAGATGTTACCTTTGTTTCTACTAGTAGGTTGAAGTCTGGAGTAGTTTTCTGATCTTTTCATATCATAATACGAAATGCAGTATGGTACTTAACAGTGTATTTGTTCAGCTCATTGGGATAAACTGAGGATACTGCTTATTGTTGGAAATGTAGATGGGGGTGTTAGTCTAGTTGTCCTATGGGATCAGTGTCCTAGGGGGATCAGTGCCTAATACAGCTCTAAACCATGTATTGGGAAGCTAGGCTTTACAGGATGGGAGAAGAATCATGTTTTGGCTCAATGTAATAAAGCGCTTGCTGGAGAACAGTTCTGCCTAATAAAATGGTTCTCAAACTTTTGAGTGCATTTAGGAGCTTATTAAAATGCAGATTTCAAGGTCCACTTCAGAGATCCTAATTCAGTAAATATTAATGTTGCCCAGCAGATATAACCGCACCATGGGATGCACTTTCTCAGACCAAGGCTGCTGTAAGTAATTATAGGTTCCATTTATTTCCTTCTAGTTTAAAATTTTCTGTTATGATTGAGTAGATTAAAATTCTTTTCTATAGTGCTTTTTTATGAGAAAATAGTTAAACTTTTCAATATGAAAAGTTACATACTATGTTACAAAATTAACGTTAGTGACAACTATTAGATAGTAAAGTAGTAATTAGGACATTACTTTAAGTATCAGAAACATTAGCACTATGGCATATAAATTATTAAACTATGTTGTGTTATTTATTCTGCTTTAATAAATTTACTCAGTTGATATGTTGAGATGAAGTTTTAAAATGTAGAATTTATTAGAGAAGGTAGGAATGTGTCTATGTAGGAAGCTCATAGAGCAGAAATGAAAAGGACAGCTTTTGTTTGAGTGGACTGTGAGTCACCTGCTAGTTTTTTGTGGCAGTAACAGGTTGTTTTCTCTTAGTACTGCTGAAGAAGGATGATTATGTGCCACCGTTCTCATTTATATTCAGTCCAGTCTTGTCTGGAGTTTAGGAATCCAGATTTGTCAAGTGATACATAGCTCTTTAAAGAGAGACCTTTTTCTTTTCTTTTTCATTTGCTTTCTAGGCAAATTGCTCTTCTAATATATATTAGGTTGGTACAAAAGTAATTGTGGTTTTTGCATTATTGAAATTTGCCATTTGATATTGGAATACACTCTAAATGTGGTTATGTTATACATCATTTTAACGTGCATTTCTCACTTTATGTTTTTTTTTTTTGCTAAAGACTTAAATTACTTGCTGCTTATTTTATATTTTTTTTAGACTATGGAAATTATGTTAGACAAAAAGCAGATTTGAGTGATTTTCTTATTCGAGTTCAAAATGGGTCATTTGATGCAACAGAGACAACTGACAATAACAGTGCTTTTGGACCAAGAACTGCTAACAAATGTACAGTGTAGTGGTAGTTCAAGAAGTTCTGAAAAGGAAACAAGCTTGAAGATAAAAGAGCATAGTGGCCGGCCATCAGAAATTAACACGACTAATTGAGAGCCATCATCGAATTGATCCTTATATAACTGTGCGACAAGTTGCTGAAGAACTCAGTGTTGACCATTCTACAGTCGTGCAGCATTTGAAGCAAATTGGAAAGGTGAAAACGCTCTATAAGTGGATGCCTCGTGAGCTGACTAGAAGTCCAAAAAATCGTCATTTTGAAGTGTCTTCTCTTATTCTATGCAACATCAGTTGTATTTCTGATTGAGAATCCATTTCTCAATTGGATTGTGCCATGTGACGAAAAGTAGATTTTATATGACAACCAGTGACAACTAGCCGAGTGGTTGCACCGAGAAGCAGCTCCAAAGCACCACCCTAAGCCAGACTTGCACCAGTAAAAGGTTCTTGTCACTGTGTGGTGGTCTGCTGCCCGTCTCATCTACTGCAGCTCTCTGAATCCCAGTGAAACCACTACCTCTGAGAAGTATGCTCAGAAAATCGATGAGATGCACCCCAAATTGCAACACCTGCAGCCGGTATTGGTTAACAGAAAGGGCCTAATTTTTCTCCATGACAGCACCCAACTGCATGTTGCACAACCAGCACTTCAAAAGTTGAACAAATTGGGCTACAAAGTTTTGCCTCATCCAGATATTTACCTGATCTCTTGCCAACCAACTACTACTTCCTCAGTATCTCAACAACTTTTTGCAGGGAAAATGCTTCCACAGCCAGCAGGATGCAGAAAATACTTCTTAGGAGTTTGTTGAATCCTGAAGCACAAATTTTTATGCTACAGAAATAAACTTCTCATTAACAAAAATGTGTTGATTGTAATGGTTCCTATTTTGATTAATAAAGATGTGTTTAAGCCTAGTTATAATGATTTAAAATTTGCAGTCTGAGGGCTGCCCTGTTGTGTCAGTGGTAAAGAATTCACTTGCCAATGCAGGAGACACAGGTTTGATCCCTGATCCACAAAGATTCCACATGCTGCAGAGCACAATAGCTGAGTTCAAGAGCCTGGAAACCACGACTACTGAAGCCCTTATGCCCTAGAACCTGTGCTTCCCAACAAGAGAAGCCACCGCAATGAGAAGCCGCCGCAATGAGAAGCCGACACACCACAACTAGAGAGTAGCCCCCGCTCTCTGCAACTAGAGACTCAAGTCCACACAGCAATGAAGACCCAGGACAGACAAAAATAAATAAATAAAATTAGTTTTAAAAAGTCACAGTCTGAACTGTAATTATGTTTGCACCAACTTTATATATGTGTGTGTGTGTGTGTGTATGTATATATATTTATATATTTGTCTTATTTGTTTTGTATTCTACCAGAATTCAAGTCATCTATTTTTTAACAGTATAAACTTGATATTTTCTGTCCTATAATCTTTTGAACTGATTTGAAAGTCAATCTGATAACCTAGATTTGGTCATAATGCAGAGTCAGATTTTGGGTCCATGAATGTAGCAATCAGCATATATTCTTTGTGAGCATTGTACATTTATAATGTAAGAATAATTTTTATCCCATATTAAATTTAGAGGTAAACTAACTTAGAGCTGAATTGTTAATAGTTGTTTTTAAAAAAAAATTATTGGGTTTTAAAAATAATTTTTAGGGGTGATCAATGGTTCATAATATAAATGGGGGAACAGTCTGATATAGAATTATTAATATATAAAGGATTATTCCAGTTTTGTGAGTACATTGCACTGCTAAAATATGAAAGAAGATAAATCAGAATTTTACACAAAGCTTTTATTTCTTTGTGGTGGAATTTGGAATTTTGATTAATTTTATTTTTTTCTACTTTCTTCTGTTTTCTTCACATTTTCTCCTGTAAGCATTTAGGAGAAAATACTTTTTAAAATCATTGGTGGTTATATCAAAAGTCAACTGTAGTGCTTGGAAACCTGAATTTTATCTTATTAACTTTGTCCTTATTGTAAAACTTATTTTGTAGATATAAAATGATAAAAAGTTGTGGCTATTTAAATAATCCTAAATTTTAGTCTCGAGGAATTGTTGTTTCCTCACTTTTGCATATAAAACACATAAAATATGTAGAAATGCAGAAAATATATGTAGCATAATGATATGCAGCATACAATGTCAGAAAATTTACTGCTTTTAAAAAACTCAACAATTAAAAAAGTAGTCAACAGGTCAAATGGAAAACTCTTGGTATTCTATAGACATTTTTATTTTTGTGTCCAAATTTGGGCAGCATTGGCCAATTGCTTAAGTAGTAAATAATAGAAAAACTATATTGTTTTTAGTTAAAATAAAGCATTCCTAAGTTTTTTCTGCTTTGGAGAAAGTTGTTGGATAATATAAGTAATGAAATTGATGGTAGCTGGTTTAGAATAGAATTAACCTATTTGTTTTGATGGTGTTTAAACTTTAGCTGAGACACATTGAAAACAAATTGGAAGTAGCCCCTACAAGTACAGCTGTGTTTGATTCTGTCATGGATACCAAGAAATCTTCTGCAAGTGCTACCAGAAAAATTAGTAGAAAAGGTATGTATGAGGTGACTTCCAAAGATATAAATATATTAAATATGAATTTTTGGCGTTTTGGTTTAATTTCTCCATATAGTCCCATGTATTTCCTTGTTCTTTTGTCAGAGACTAGGTGCTTCATCAGCATTTAGTTCTTTTCCTTTGGTACTGAGTAGTTACGAAGCAGCCTCATGTTCAGTGACTGTAGATGACGTTTTCTCCATCTTTTGATCGGGGACTTAGCACTACAGCATCACCTTTGGCAGTGAGTTTTCATTTGTTAGTGAGAATTTGATTTTGAGCCTTTAGGGTTATATATGTCCTTTTTAAAAAAGAAAAATTACAGGTATTTTAGTTTGAAATTTAGTTGACTTAAGACTTGTTTTTTTGGTTGGGATTTCTGATCAAAATTAGAATATTTATCTTACAAATACTATCATAAATTGACACTGTCAATATTTCTTTGGTTACCTTTTATATATTTAATTTTGTGGTTGCATAATTAGTGGAATAAACCTGCAGATTAACTGAAACTATGATTCTTTTTTATAATCTGTGAGTCTTGGGTTTTAGCTGATGCATCTTTTTTGAAGTGAGAGCCTTTGACAAAAGGAATTTTTTATTTAGAATTTCACTTGGTGTTGTTTGCTTAGAATACAGTCTTTCTCTATAGATTGAGTTACTGTAATAATAGAACCTGAATTTTTTTTAAATCTACTTGTATGGTATTCAGCTTGAGAGTGCAGAAACAATAAGATACCTAAGTTATTTTCTTAAATGCTAGCCACGTTCAGAGACAGTTGTATTTTATATCATATGTTTTCATAGATTTCCTTTTTCTTCAGATGGTAGATACCTGGATGATTCTTGGGTTAATGCTCCAGCCTCCAAATTTTCTAAATCACGAAAAGAGAAATCTCGTAGTCCTCTCAGAGCTACCACCCTGGAGAGTAATGTAAAAAAAATTAATCGTGTGGAGTTTCGTGACCCTTTGGTTTCTTACAGGTTAGTGTGGGTTTCTTTTTTTTTTTTTAATTATCTATAGAGTTAACCTATAGTATTTGTACTAATATTATAGTTTATTTTCTCAGTTTTTCATCACACTCTGAATCTAGTAGTATTACCTTTTCCATTTTACAAAAAGGTAAAGCAAAATCTTTTATGAAATGCCAACTTTCTGTTCTTTTACAGATTGAATATTTGGGGAGAAGTAGTAATATTTACTCCAGACCACTCCATTGTAATATGCTTCCTGCACACAAATTATTCGGTTTCTGGAAGTATGGCTTTCTTCTCCCTTATATCTCAGATTGGATGTTCTACACACTAGTCTTCACATAGTTTAGTTTTCTTCTCTTTTTTGAGTTGGAGGGGGCTAGCATTAATCAGTTACCTAAAATTTCTTTCTTCTGAGAATGTGAGTTGGTTTATTGTTTGTGTTGCCAGTGGTTCCTTTTAACAATTTAGTTAGATGTTCAAGATTGATGAATGAATTTTAATATATGAATAGTATAAAATGCTTTGCATTTTTGTTAGCTAATTTAGGATATTTACCAGATAAGATTAAAGAGTTTTGTATTTGAGGGACGTTTTAACTACTGATAGAAATATGTTCTTGCTGTTAGGATAGCAAATAGTATTAAGTAATAGACACTGAAACTTATAGTTTGTTGTTTCATTTATAATCATTTTTTAGTATTTTAAAGTATCAATCAGTAAAGTAAGGAGTTTTTAATGATGGTGCTTGGAAATACTTAGTTTTTATATTTGCTCTTGTTCAGTTGCTAAATTATGTCTGACTCTTTGTGACTTTATCAACTGCATCATGCCAGGCTTCCCTGTCCTTCACTATCTCCCCAAGTTTGCTCAACCTCATGTCCATTGATTCAGTCATGCCTTCCAACAATCTCATTCTCTGTTGCCCCATTCTCCTCTTGCCCTCAATTTTTCCCAGCATCAGGATCTTTTCCAATGAGTTGGTTCTTCACATCAGGTGGCATTCAGCATCAGTCCTTCCAATGAATATTTAGGGTTGATTTCCTTTAGAATTGACTGGTTTGATCTCCTTGTTGTCCAAGGGACTCTCAAAAGAGTCTCTACCACCACAGTTCAAAAGCATCAGTTCTTCAGTGCTCAACCTTCTTTATGGTCCAACTCTCACATCTTATATTTGGGATAAAAAATTTGGATGATGAAGGTGAATTATGCTTCCCCAGTGGCTCAGCGGTAAAGAATCTGCCTGTAATGCAGGAGCTGTGAGTGATGTGGGTTCGTTCCCTGGGTCGGGAGGATCCCCTGGAAGAGGGCATGGCAACTCACTCCAGTATTTTTGCCTGGGGAATCCCGTGGACAGAGGAGCCAGGTGGGCTACAGTCCATAGGGTCACAAAGAATTGGACACAAGCAACTTAGCACACAAGCATGCAGAGGTAAATTATGGGTTTGATTTTCAGTGTGTTCCATTTGATGCAGTTTTGAAATATCTAGGTGAAAATATTCAGTAGGCAGTTGGATGTTTGGGTAGGAATGTGTGTGGAAAAGTCAGTGCTACGAATATAAATATGGGAGTTGTCAGTAGCATTGAAGTGATAAAAGTGAAAAAAATAAATAGAGAAAAGGCCAGGGACTTAATCTGGGTACAAGTGCATAGTTTAGAAAAAGGAGAAAGGGAAAATTTAAAAGAATAATGAGATGCCTAGAAACATAATCACTATCAGAATTGAAACTAAATTACTATTTCTATTCTAATATTCTTTCTGCAAATAATACTACCTCACATTTAAAATTGTGTAAATTATGTGTATTTTAAGAAAAGAAACAAATATCCATAGGATAACTGTGAATAGAACACCCTCCACCTGGCCAGCTCCATTCATCATCTAAAACTCAGCTTTTATCACCTTCTGTATGAAACACTGCTGTATCTGTTTCTACCCCATTTCATTCCCTAGCTTATTCAACCCTTCCTCTGTGCTTCCCAGGTGGCACTAGTGGTAAAGAACCTGCTTCCTAATGCAGGGGACAGAAGAGACTCAGGTTCGATCCCTGGGTCAGGAAGATCCCCTGGAGGAGGGCATGGCAACCCACTTCAGTATTCTTGCCTGGAGAATCCTATGGACAGAGGAGCCTGGCAGGCTGTAGTCCATAGGGTCATAAGGAGTCAGACAAGACTGAAGCGACTTAGTACCACCTGTGCTTCCTCTGTTGGAGCATTTTCATGCTGCATTATATTTTGATTAAATGTGTACCCATTACATTACTTTATGTAAAACTACAAATCTGTCTCATTCCCAAATCATCTTAATGCTTGTTATTTAACTAAGTATTCTATAGATATTTTTTCCAGCATTTTATTACGACAATTTTCATATTTATAGAAAAGTTGAAAGAATTGCATAGTGAACATCCTTATTCATAGTAGATATTTAATGAGTGAGTGAGTGAAAGAATGTGTGAAATTACTTTTTTTTTTTTTTAAAGTTCATTTATTTTGGTCTATCTAATTTGGCTCTGCTGGGTCTTAGTTGTGGCGTGCTGAGATCTTTAGTTGCAGCATGTGGGATCTAGTTCCCTGAACCTGGCCTCCTTCATTGGGAGTGCAGAGTCTTAGCCATTGGACTACAAGAGCAGTCCCTACTTTACTTTTTTTAGTTAATTTTCTTTCCCTTACGATTAAGACATGTAGGTAACCTACCATTTTATACTTTATTTTATTCTCTGTTGTTTAGTCGCTAAGTTGTATCTGACTTTTTGCGATCCCATGGACTGTAGCTTGCTAGGCTTCTCTGTGGGATTTCCCAGGCAGGAATAGTGGAATAGGTTGCCATTTCCTTCTCCAAGGCATCTTCCCGACCCAGGCATAGAACCACATCTCCTGCATTGGCAGGTGGGTTCTTTACTGCTGAGCCACCAGGGATTCCTGTTTTATTCTCTGCATGTGCTGATTTTAGACCTTAATCATTTAAACAGTGAGTTGTTGCAGTCTGGTTGAGATAGTGAAAATAATTGAATTTAGTCTTGATCTCTAGTGAAAGCTGCAGAACTCAGTTCTCAGCCCCCGTCTTATTTAATAATCAGCCTCTTAGAAGAGGGTCTAATGTTTTTTGAGTCATGGACCCCAGTGAGAATCTGATAAAAGCTATAGACTGTCTCTTTAGAGAAATGCACACACTTGTGTACTCATGATAGCTGCAAAATTAACCATATTTTGCTGTAATAGAGTCATGACTTTAATAATTTTTGTGATATTTAGAGTTTTATGCCTAAACTGAAAGATTTAGGTCAGTATATACAATGGCACCATTAAAGTGAACCACACATATGTAATTTAAATATTTTTAGTAGTCATATGCACACACCCAAAGATGTTTTACGGTCTTTATTTTTTAATTTTTAAAAATCTGGTATGTAATTTACATTATAGCACATCTCAGTTTGGATTAAGCACATTCTAGTGCTCAATTGCCACATGTGGCAAATGTCTACTCTTTCGGAACTTGGGGGTCCAGATGATTGTTATGTCTGTTCCTATAATTTTGTTGGGTAGCTTTTCATGTCTTCTTCCTACTGCTGAGGCTTGTCTTCATTAATCTCCCTTTTAATAACTGCTTCTGTTTCTAAAATATAACTTACTAGAATGATACGTAAAATCAAAATAGTTTCTGAAGGAATACTTTTGCTAGTGTTTTTGTGAGTAGAGAATATGGACTTTGTGATGCATGCTTTGGCTGTGTCCAGTCTTCTTTGCCTACTCTGGAATTTCTAGACATGCTTTACATAACTTGAAGCTGCCAAAAAAGTTGTCTGTAGTTCAGAGAGATTTAACTTCACTAACCACGTTTATCTGGAGGTGAATGTTTATTGTACTTCCACTTTATTTCTACTCCCAATCTGTTAATTTCGTACACTATTTAGAAGTTATATATGTGAAATGCCAGAATTTGAGAACTTTTCCCCCTAGTTCTTAAGATTTTATGGAGAAGTAAAATGTACATTTTGGTAGTAAGTGTCAAGTGAATATCCAAAGTCAGATTGTATTTCTGCTTTCTGGGGTTCTTAAGGAAATCTCTGCATGCATCTTTTGCATAGTTTTATAATATGCACATTATGATTTAGATGATTTGCCATAATCTAACCTTTGATACCCAGGAGGCATTGAGCACTGAATTATTTCTAACCTACTAGAGTGTCTAAGTTTTGGGGTCTCTAATGTTTAGAGTTCTCCACTCAGTTTGTATGACTGGTTTTTGTATTCTTTATTTAAAGCTTATTATTTTTTAATAATAGGGAAGTCCATGGCACACCATCCAGTATAAGCCCCAGCCATTTAGAGTCAAAGCACGTATATTGTGTGGATGTTAATGAAGAGAAGCCTGAGAGTGGGAACCGGTTGATGTGCAGTCAAGAAGATCGGAATATACTTTGTTGTGATTTTGAGAGCTCCCAATCATCTGCCGTTGATGATACCGTTGTTAGGTTTTTAAATGATCGACCAACAATTGATGCATTGCAAAATTCTGAATGTTTGATTAAGGTGGCAGCTGCCATGAGAAGTGATGAAGAAAAACCTAATAGAACAAAAGGAAATGAGAACACTTTGAAGTCTTCTGTGTGTACCATGGGCCATAATATTGATTCAAAAGTGTTACGGTTAACTGACTCTTCTCCGTCTTCTACTAGTACTTGTAATTCCCAAAGATTAGATATCCTAAAGCGACGACAACATGATGTCAAACTGGAAAAACTCAAGGAGCGGATTAGAAAACAGTGGGAACACTCAGAAGAAACAAATGGCCAGGGCCAGAACCTGGGTCATATTGACCATCCGGTAATGGTTGTTAATGTTGATAGCTCAGTGACAGCGAAAGTCAGGAAAGTGGCAACAGCTCCACCTGCTCCAACATATAAAGGTTTGTAATCAGTGTTTACATCTTCTCTTTTCCTGCCTCCTTGTCTCCTTGTTTCCCTAGGGTGTATTGGAGTAGAGAGGATCATTTAGAATAGGGGGTGATTCTCAAATCAAGTGCATAAAAAAATTAATTCAAAGTGCATGCTAAAAATGCAGACTTAGATCCTTCAAGAGGTTCTTTTAGTTTGAGACTTCCCATATGAACCTTTAATAAGTTGTACAAAAGAGAAAATAAAAATTAGTATAAATTTTAAAATAAAATATATATAAATAAAATATAAAAATAAAAATATAAAAATAAGTATAAAATTTCAGAGAACTGAAAGAATATTGCTCTTACTCTGTCATTGTATTTCTATTGTTATTAGAAATTCTTTTAAAAACAATGTTTGAAAAATACTTCAATCACTGCTCGTAAATATTTGGTTACAGAATATCTTGGCACTGACATTTTGATCCTCTTTTGTTAACCTTAGAATTTTGACAGGGGTTTTCTCCATGTTTAAGAAAACAATAAATCAGATTTCCATTGAGAAGATGCTTTTCAGAGAGAATTTCTGCTTTCAGCCTAACTCAAGTTTTTATATATGGTGGTTTTGCATATTTATGTCCCTGAAATTATTTTCACAGGGTCAGGGTCATCCATGTAAAATTTTGATTCATTGATGAGGTTAGACTTTGGTCTTAAAGTTCCTACCATTCTGGCCTTTCTTTTGCAGATATTTTTTCAAGTTCAGTATTTATAAATGTATGACAATCAAAATACAATCAAGATTGGTTTATTCTATTAATTTTAACAGAACAAACTTAACTATCTATAGTTTGAACAGTTTATCAGTTTTTTTGTGATATGTTTTGCTAGTAATATTCATTATGAATTAAAGATAGATAAGTAGCATTTAATTCTAGATAATTTATGATAAAATTGTGGGTAGTTCCCTTAATAAAATTCTTTCTTATCCTTCTAGTTGTTTGTGTGCCATGTAGAAATTGTCCACATTGCTGACAGAGCAATTAGCAAATGATGGGGTCAGAAGTTCTGGCTGGTTCTAAGATAGTGATTATACAAAACTTTGGCTATATTTATATCAGACCCATTAAATGCAGATTGTACCTTTAAGCTTTGTTCATTCTAGAAGTCAAAGTCTGCGGTTTCAAAAGTTCTTCCACTAAGGCAGAGTTAAGATGGTTGATTTGAATCTGTGTTCTATTTAATAATTTGTAAAAATCTAAAAATTAAGAAAGAAAGCAACCTTAAAGAATCAGAGTGAAAATCTTAGGTATGACTTTGAGTTGTGACTAGATTTTGTATATTCCTTTTATTACTAGTTTTAATACTTTAGTTTCCATATTAAAATATATTATGAATGTAACTTTTATGAGGTTAACTAGTGAAATATAGTATTCATTTCAGAAATCGTAACAGAATATGGTTTCCAGTGGCATCCTGAGCAGTGGATTTATCTTTTCCACCAGTGAAGAACGGTTTTTCTGCTAACTTTTTGTTAGTGTAAATTAAAAGTATCTTAATATACTGTATTCTAAAGTGACATTTTAATTTCATTTGTTTAAATACTTAGTAAATTCACTTGATTTGCAGTTGAAAAGACGAAAAAGACATACATTGAAAAGCTGTATCATTCTTGTGCTCCAGTCACCTGGTCCCCTTTCTGGAGGTTACTTGTGTTAACAATTTATGTACCATTCCAGAGATAATATTCTCTTACACAAATGAAAGAGAGAGAGAAAAGAGAGAGAGGAGGAGATTTTTCTTTGTCTTTTTATATAGTTGTTAGTATATGAAACCCATTCTAAACACATTACATTTATGTGTGTATATGTTTAAAATTTGAAGTAGTGAACACAGTGGTTCTTTCATTGTTTTATACTTAGTGGTTTACATATCTTTTTCTTTCTGGTTTAAATGCCCAAGAAGATTAAGCCTTCATTGATCATCTTATTTTATTTCAAAACTTAGTACAGTGTCTTGGACACAAATGCACAGTAAATATTTTATTCTATTCAATAAATTCAATTAGTAAGAAAAATGTACACAAAGAGAATGGAAATAAAAACTGGGGAACAGAAAGAGAAACTGATGTAGATACTGAAAGCTGCTTAAAGTTGACTTATAAGTAAAGATGCAAATATAAAGAAAGGCTCCCATAAAGATAAATGTTTCCTGAAGGGAAGAGAAGAGAAAAGTGATAAGGTTGAATGTAGAGAGATGGAACGAGGGTAAGAAATGTTGGGAGGAAGATAGGTTTACATGGAATTGCCACACTTTCTTGTTATAAACTGTAGTTTGCAATAGACTAAACACTTTATAAACTTTTTGTTTATATAGCTATAAGCATAGTTGTATGTGTCCTGTGGTACAAATTTCAGGTGAAATTAAGCTTATGCTGTTGTCTTAAGAGCTGAATAGAGTACTTCTTATTAGACATGTAATTATTTTACCAGTAACATTTTATCTAGCACTTTTAAAGTGCTTTTACCAATTTTTGACTCCACTAAATTGATTTAATTTTTACAAAATATTTAATGGCAATTCTTTGGTAAGTTGAGCCCATTTGAAAATACAGATCTTTTTACTATTCTGGTTATCATCCATATTCATTACTTCATCTTTTTTTGCAAAGTAACATTTTAAGTTTAGTATATTTCTTAAGGAATAGTGATAAATTTGAAGTAGGAAACCAGAATGATAATTTCTAGGAAATAGCACATGTGTAATGTTTGTTAAGAAATAGAACAAGTATGTTTTAAGCAACTGTTTTCCACACTTTGGTTGTCTGATTTTGCCTGTGTAGACAGAAGCTTGTCCATTTGTTCAGCCATAGGCAAAATCAGAAAAGTGTGATTATTGTTGTTTCTCCTCAGACTTGAAAAGGTAGTTTCTTTCTCGGATATCCATAATTTATGATTGACATTCTTTTATCATTTAATTTGGTGCTTCTCCATTTCTAGTCTTTTTGAACAAATGTATATTGCTTTGTCTAACTGAAGCTTACTTTTCCAAACAGCACTTGTTAACACATTATGTGGTAGCTAATGATGCATTCCTCTTTTAAAAGCTTATAAAGCTGTTCAACGTTTAATTATTAGGGATGCACAAATTAAAACCACAATGAGATACCATTTTATACCTATGAGGGTGACTATAATAAAAAAGACAATAACAAGTGAGGATATGGAGAAATTGCTGGTAAAAATGTAAAATGGTGCAGCTTCTTTAGAAAACATTTTGATAGTTCCTCAACAAGTTCAGCGTAAGAGTTACCATATGACCCAGCAATTCCACTCCTAGATATACTGCTGCTGCTGCTGCTACGTCGCTTCAGTCGTGTCCGACTCTGTGCGACCCCATAGACAGCAGCCCACCAGGCTCCCCCGTCCCTGGGATTCTCCAGGCAAGAACACTGGAGTGGGTTGCCATTTCCTTCTCCAATGCATGAGAGTGAAAAGTGAAAAGTGAAAGTGAAGTCGCTCAGTTGTGTCTGACTCTTCGCGACCCCACGGGCTGCAGCCTACCAGGCTCCTCCGTCCATGGGATTTTTAGGCAAAAGTACTGGAGTGGGGTGCCATTGCCTTCTCCGCCTAGATATACTACCCAAGGGAATTGAAAAAGGTATATTTACACTCATCCTTGTGCATATATGTTTATAACGACATTATTCATAATAGCCAAGAAGTAGAAAACAGCCCAGATGTTCATCAACTGGTAAATGGATAAGCAAACATTGATATATCTGTACAATGGAGTATCATTCAACAATAAAAGCTAAGTGAAAAGCCAGACACAAAAGGCCACACATTGTAGGATTCTATTTATATGGAAATGTCCATAATAGGCAAATCTGTAAAGATAGAAAATAGTTGAGTATTTGGCAGGGAATAGAGGGAGTAGTGTGGGGAGCAACTGCTAATGGTTACAGGGTTACTTTTCAGGGTGATGAAATGCTCTAGAATTAGATGGTGGTGATAGTTGTGTAACTATCTGAATATCCTAAAAAGCAGGGAGTTGTACACTTTAAAAGAGTGAATTTTATAGTATATTAATTTATTTCACTTAAAGTTAATAATATAACAAAACTTTGAATGCAGTATTGATAAGGATGTTTTGTATTGTTGGTTATATATTAGGCTTCAATCCTTCAGAGACCAAGATTCGAACACCTGATGGGAAAGTGTGGCAGGAGGCTGAGTTTCAAAACATGAGTAGAGAACTGTATCGTGACTTAGCACTTCACTTTGCAGGTGAGAGTAGAGTGTTCCTAGGTTTTCAGTGTTTTATCATGCATACTACCTAAGCTGCAATGCTGAAACATAAAATTGTCACCAAACTAAAGTTATTTCCCATTTCTAAATGCATGGTATACTTAAGTGGTGATATTGTCAGTCACAAGACTCTTAGCTTCTAGGCTTTGCTCCAGGGTTAAATTAGCATATATAGCTGAAAAGACAGAAACTAGGCTATTTTTAAACTAAGGGACGTTCTGAGTGGGCTTGTCTGATTTGAAGGAAACGTAGGAGTCTAGTTGAAGTTTAGTAGCCCTCTGAGATCTTTGAAATGGTCAGTAATTTGGTGGGCAGCAGATAAGATACTGTGAGGGCAAAAAGCAGGAAGAAAAATGAACATTATCAGAAGGGAATAATGTGTGTTAGAGGATTGAAAATAGAGGAACTTATGGAAGACTCGAAGAGGAAAATAGGAAGATCATACATATAATATTACTATATTGAAACCTTGTATGATTTGGGGCAAGATGCTGCCCAACATTTAGTCTCCTAAATGTTTTACAGTTGAGGAAGTGTAAGGTCAAGGAGTAATTTTCCCATGGTTGCATAGAGCAGTTAAGAATTGAAGCCAAGGTTTAAAACCAACTCAGTCTGACTCTGAAGCCTGAAAATTTTCTGGTAAGCCCTAGTAGAGACTCTGCTAATAAATATTATGGCATTCACAGTCCAGTCCAATTTTCCTACTATTATTTTTGAAACAATATCTTCAGAAATTTTTTCCCATATAAAAAGGAAATATAATGTAATAGTTAAGAGCGAGATTTTGGAATTAGTTTACAAGGATTCAAATTCTGGCTCTGCCACTTAATTAGTTTTTCATACTATCTGTGTTACATAAACTCTCTTCCTTGGTTTTCTCATTTGTAAAATGGGAATGGTAATATGCTTCATAGAACAGTATCAGTAGACTAGTGGAATGATGTATGCCAAAGAACTCTTAAAGAGGTCTGCCTATTATAGTCTGCCTTCTCTTTTGTTTCGGTGGGTCAGCTCTCCCACTGCTTCTGTCTTAAACAAAACCCATCTACTTCTGTATTAAATTCCAGTTGCTCTAGTGTATTTAAGGACATTACTACAGCCCTGTTTTCTCTTTTCCATTATCAAGTTTTCCCTCTCTATGAGGTCATGCCCATCAACATAGTGTTTGATAACATGCTGTTATCTGGGCCATCATAAAAGAACCCCTCTTTTGGCCCTACTCTGCTTTATTTCTCTCCTTTTATTTACAGTGAAGCTTCAGAAAGTTGCTTTATCTTCATAGTCTCCAATTTTTCTCCTCCATTTTACTCTTGAATCCTTTCTGTTAGGTTTTTGCTCCTACTTCTCTGTGGACTGCTGTTACCAAGGTCATCAGTGACTTCCACATCGCTAAATCCAGTGTGTAATTCTCATTTGTTATCCTGCTTGATCTCTCAGAAACATTCAGTTCAGTTCAGTCGCTCAGTCATGTCCAACTCTGCGACCCCATGGACTGCAGCATGCCAGGCTTTCTCAGAGCTTGCTCAAACTCACGTCCATCAAGTTGGTGATGCCATCCAACCATCTCATCCTGCGTCGTCCCCTTCTCCTGCCTTCAATCTTTCCCAGCATCAGGGTCTTTTCAAATGAGTCAGTTCTTTGGATCAGGTGGCCAAAGTATTGGAGTTTCAGCATCAGCATCAGTCCTTCCAATGAATATTCAGGGATGATTTCTTTTAGGATGGACTGGTTGGATCTCCTTGTAGTCCAAGGGACTGTCAAGAGTCTTCTCCAACACCACAGTTCAGAAACATCAATTTTTCGGCACTCAGCTTTCTTTATGGTCCAACTCTTACATCCATAGATGACTACTGGAAAAACCATAGCTTTGACTAGACGGACCTTTGTAGGTAAAGTAATGTCTCTGCTTTTTAATATGCAGTCTAGGTTGGTCATAGCTTTCCTTCCAAGGAGCCAGTGTCTTTAAATTTCATGGCTGCTGTCACCATCTGCAGTGATTTTAGAGCCCCCAAAATAAAGTCTCTCTCAGAAATGTTGGATATCACTAATCACTTCATCTTTGAAATTCTTCACTTGGAATCTTATCTATGATACCATAAGTGTTTAGTTTTCCTCCCAAGTTTATCTGCTCTTTTTTGTTCTTTTTTTTCCCTAATCAACTATCTGATCTCTGAATATTGGCATGTCCTGGTCCCTGTGCTTGGATCTGTGTTTCTCATTGTTTTTCTTTTTTCGTTTTTCTTTTCTCTTCCATCCCTTTCCTTTTCCTTTGCTGCTGCTGCTGCTGCTAAGTCGCTTCAGTCGTGTCCGACTCTGTGCGACCCCATAGACGGCAGCCCACCAGGCTCCCCGGTCCCTGGGATTCTCCAGGCAAGAATACTGGAGTGGGTTGCCATTTCCTTCTCCAATGCATGAAGGTGAAAAGTGAAAGTGAAGTCGCTCAGTCCTGTCCGACTCTGAGCGACCCCATGAACTGCAGCCTACCAGGCTCCTCTGTCCATGGGATTTTCCAGGCAAGAGTACTGGAGTGGGGTGCCATCGCCTTCTCCGTCTTTTTCCTTTATTGTTTTTTAAATTTTTTGTTTATCCATATACAAACTAGGCAAGCTCATAGAGTTTCAGTACTTTAAATATTCTCTGCTGATGATTCCCACATTTATGTCTCTGACCAGACTTCTCTGAATTCAGATTCATATCCAGCTGCTAACTCTGCACCTCCCCCTGGATGTATAATAAATTTCTTAAGCTTAATATATCCAAAAATGGAGCTAGCTAACTAAATGAGGTCATGGTACACCCCTTAAACTTATTCCTCTGGTAGTCTCTCCATCTTACTGGAGAGTAAATCTTGTCCTTCTGATTATTCAGGTCCCAAATCCTTGGTCATCCTTGACCCCTCTGTTTCTCTCATACCTTATATCTAAATTGTCTGAAATACCTCTAAAATATAATCACCTTCACCTACCACCTAGGTTCAAGCCATCCACTGTCAGTCTCCTGGCTGGATTACTGCAGTAGCCTTCTAACTGGTTACCCTGCTTCTGCTCTTCTTCTAATGAATCTGTTCTCATCATAGCTATCAGAGTAAGCTTATTAAAATAACATTTAGGTCATGTCACTCCTTTGCTCAATTTCTCATCCTATTCTTGAGTAAAACCTGAAGTTCTCACAATGACCTGTAAAGCCCTATGTAATCTGGCCCTCAGTCATGTCTTTTGACCCTAACTCTTATTGCTTTTCTCTTTCTTCACTTCATTCACATTGATTTCCTTGCTATTTCTTAGACACTAAGTATGCTCGTGCCTCAGGGCCTTTGAATCACACTTAACTTCTTTGCTCCGAATGCAGAGCTCTATATATGTTTAAAGTACATTTATCCAGATCTGTGGTTGAGATTAATTTTCAAGTTTATGTGTATAGTCAGTTTATTTCTGCAGATTGGAATTTAAAAATTAGTGAGCATAGTTTATATGTGAAATACTTTGACATATTTCACTAGCCTAATCATCAGATCAGATCAGATCAGATCAGTCGCGTCCGACTCTTTGCGACCCGATGAATCGCAGCACGCCAGGCCTCCCTGTCCATCACCAACTCCCAGAGTTCACCCAAACTCACGTCCATCGAGTCAGTGATGCCATCCAGCCATCTCATCCTCTGTCGTCCCCTTCTCCTCCTGCCCCCAATCTCTCCCAGCATCAGAGTCTTTTCCAGTGAGTCAACTCTTTGCATGAGGTGGCCAAAGTAGTGGAGTTTCAGCTTTAGCATCATTCCTTCCAAAGAAATCCCAGGGCTGATCTCCTTCAGAATGGACTGGTTGGATCTCCTTGCAGTCCAAGGGACTCTCAAGAGTCTTCTCCAACACCACAGTTCAAAAGCATCAATTCTTCGGCGCTCAGCCTTCTTCACAGTCCAACTCTCACATCCATAAAAGGGCCTAATTTAGGAATATTGAGTATTTTATACAGTTTTATTCTAGAAGTTCATGATATTTCAGTTAAGTGGGAATTTTTAAATGAAATAGGAATCTGTGAAAGTGCTTGCTTCTGAGATTCTGTAAATGCTGTAATCTAGCTTGGAAAGCATTATTGTAGCTTCTTTCAGTTTGTGAAAACCAGGTGAGTGTCTCAAGGGTTTCCTGAAAAAAAAAAAAAAAAACAAAAAAAAAAAACCCACAAAGAATTGAGACTTAACAGTAGAGTAATTGTGATCTCTAGACCTTTCTGTAAGAGGACTTGACATTGCAGCTTTTGAGTCAAAGAAATAGTGAAGGTTTCTCTCTCCCTTCCTGAACCATGTATTCTATATAGCTTTCTCATACTGGGGGGAGGATGAGTGGGTCAATACCATTTATTATAATATTTGCTATAAATGTTTCTGTTTTTCAGATGATAGCTCTATGAAAGAAAAACCAGCTGAAAAAAGTAGAGAGAAGAAAGTGGTCAAGCCAGTACGAAAAGTCCAAAAGGTAGCACAGTTATCAAGTTCAGAATGTAAAACAGGTTGGTTTTCTCAATATTAGGCCCATCTTAAAATTACATATTAGTGAAATGGCATCTATTCAGAAATAAATGTTCTTATTATTTGACACATACAAAAATTCAGTATATTTTATATATCATTTTATGTGTGTTTTCTTGAGGTTAATTGACATATTTAGAATATGTAGTCTGAAAAGTCTTCATATATGTATATACTCATGAAATATGTTCACCATGATACTGAACAGTGCCCCCCCCATTTTTTTCTGTCATTATTTTTTAATAGAAATTAACCAGATTAAAGGTAATGATTTTTATATAGTGAACTTTTATACACAGAGGGATGGCTTATGCCTGTAGCTAAGTCTCTTTACTTATTCTAATGAGTGAATAAATATTACACAAGAAAATCCGGCAGTTTGTGGTAGTAATGGACTGGACGCAGAATAAATCAAGATGAAGGGAAAGAGAATTCCCTGGCTTTATAGTGATAACCATTTTAGGCTTAATCTATATTGCCTGAATTGATACACTGGTTCTGTCATGTCTAACTTTATTCCTTTGGTAATTGAGTTAATTTTGGTGTCCTTTGGTTTCCCTGTTTGTAAATGGGAAACCACTAGTTACTTTTCTCATAGGTTGTTGTGAGAACTAAAATAGTTAATACCAAAAGTACTCAGTATAGTACCTGACACATTGTAAACACTCACTTGTTAGGTGTAATTTCTCTACTACTAATTATTATTTCTAGCTATATTGAAAATGGCTGTTTAGTGTGTCATATTTAAGTCATTGAGTAATTTGGGTCAAGGGAGTGGAGAAAGTTGGAAACTTGTCACTTTCAGTTTGGAGACAATTCACACATTCATTATGCAAATATATTTGCTTTATTTAAGGCACTGGGATATTCTAAGCTTAGGCAATATAGTGGTAAGCAAGATGCACATAGCTCCTTCCCTCCTGGAACTTAGAATCTTGTCAGGAAAAAAGTAGATATGTATTATAATAAAGTGTAATGAATATTGAATAAAGTGAAAGTTAAAGTGTTAGTCACTCCGTCGTGTCTGACTTTTTGCCAGCCCATGGACTGTAGCCCACCAGACTCCTCTGTCCATGGGATTCTTCAGGCAAGAATTACTGGAGTGGGTTGCCATTCCCTTCTCCAGGGGGTTCTTCCTGACCCAGGGATTGAACCCAAGTCTCCCACATTAGAGGCAGATTCTTCACTGTCTGAGACCACAGGGAAGCCCCCAAATAATTGAATACGGAACATACAAAGTCCTATAAAAACATGAAAATAGAGTGATGGGGCACTGGTTTCTGACGAAGTGTTTGTTTTTCTGATCATAGACTAATCAGTTCAGTTCAGTTGCTCAGTCATGTCCAACTCTTTGTGACCCCATGGACTGAAGCATGCCAGGCCTCCCTGTCCATCACCAACTCCTGGAGTTAACTCAAACTCATGTTCATTGATTGGGTGATGCCATCCAACCATCTCATCCTCTGTTGACCCCTTCTCCTCTCACCGTCAATCTTTCCCAGCATCAGGATCTTTTCAAATGAGTCACCTCTTCACATCAGGTGGCCAAAGGATTGGAGTTTCAGCTTCAACATCAATCCTTCCAATGAATATTCAGGGCTGGTTTCCTTTAGGATGGACTGGTTGGATCTCCTTGCAGTCCAAAGGACTCTAAAGAGTCTTCTCCAACACCACAGTTCAGAAACATCAATTTTTCGGCGCTCAGCTTTCTTTATGGTCCAACTCTCACATCCATACATGACTACTGGAAAAACCATAGCCTTGACTAGATGGACCTTTTTTGGTAAAGTAATGTCTCTGCTTTTTAATGTGCTGTCTAGGTTGGTCATAACTTTCCTTCCAAGGAGTAAGCGTCTTTTATTTCATGGCTGCAGTCACCATCTGCAGTGATTTTGGAGCCCAAAAAAATAAAGTCTGCCACTAGTTCCATTTTTCCCCATCTATTTGCCAGGAAGTAATGGGACTGGATGCCATGATCTTGTTTTTCTGATCATAGACTAATCAAAAGAGTGCCAAATAACTTACTTTGTGACGTCCATTGTTAATTGTAGATGCCATACAAGAAAGACCCTGGCTATATTCCAATAAAAAAATAAAATTTTATAGGAACAGGAATTACCTGGGTGTAAACTAAACTAATTCTTACATTAAAAAAATGTAAGAGTGTTTTTCGTGTGATATTGTTGTGAGGGGCATAGTTTGAAAGGAAACACTGGGACCACTGTAACTTGTAAATACTGATCTTGGATTGTATTTATCCAGTTTTGTGGTGGGCTAATTCTGCCATGTGTATACTGTGGCAGTGACTGCTACAGAGAGTCATTTAATTGAGTTAAAGCTATTTTAAGAGTTTATCTATAGTAAAAGTTCTTTTTCTACCAATGACTGCATGGGACTATTCCAGAAAGCCAGAATTTAGAAATAACCACCCAGCATATTTGGAAGCCAACATTAATAACCACCCAGCATATTCATGATTGCTTGCTCTTGATTCAGAAAATTAAGCTGAAATTGAAGAGAAACCTGTTCTCCCATTTTGCTTAAGCACATGAAGTATCTCATAAATAGATTGAACAGTAGACTTAAAACCATTTAAATATTTTAGATAAACTTTTTAAGGTTAATAGCAAGGTGCAAAAGCTTTTATAAAGTAAATAGTACACATTTATAATTCATGTTTTTAAATGATAGATGTTTTCATTAAAACTACTTTCATTTAAACTTTTAAATGGTACTCTAAATATTTTTAAAAATTATAGATGCAAAGTAGTATCACAGAAAGCTTGGAAAATAGAAAAAAACAGATAAAAACCACTGCTCTTACTTAAACAAAGGACTAGTAGTTTTGTGTATTTTCTTAATTTTAAAATCAGTAGTAGATTACTGTTGTCATTGTATTATAAGATTTTATCTTTTTCTCTTAGCATCTTAGGACACGAATATTTCTGCTATTTCTTATAGAAATTGTAATTGGAAATGGCCACACAGTACTCCTAATAGAAACATAGTTTATCTACTATTCAATATTTAGGTTACTTCTGATATTATAAAAATAATACAGTGAACATTGTCATTTATTTTTTTTCTTTCTGTTGGATACATTTCTATTACTTCGATTATTTGATCAAGGGAAATATGACCCCTTTGACATGTAATACTATTTTTTAAAAGGAAACTGTATCCATTGATATTTCAACAAGCATAGTAAAAATGATTTTTACTGTAATTTTACCAGCTTTGGCTAGAATGTAAAAGTATTTTTTCTAATTTAATTAGGTTTAAAGTATTACTTCATTATTTTCATTTCTATTACATTTTTATATTGCTTTGTATTTAAATACTTTTGCATATTTATTGCAGATTTTTAAAAATGGTTTCTATTTTATAAATGGTCTTTCATGGTATTTTTTGTTTTTTAAGTCACTGTTTTGAAATAATGGTCTAATTTTATTTTTTTTTACTGTCTCAAGCTAATGAAAATTTTTTCTCTTGGTAAACAGCTGTATTTATTGGAATATACTTTTATTTTTATGAACTTCTATAATGGCAGTTTAAAGCATTGATGATATTTGCTTTTTGAGTGTCATTGTTTTATGCATTAAAAAATAATGTGTAGTAATGTGTTATATGTCTGTAAAATCCAATGTTAAATTCTCTGTAATAACCATCCCCTTCAAAGGTAGTAGTCACTGTTAACTGTTTGTTACATGTTTCCTTAAGGTTTTTTTCTATGCTTTGCTTAAGTCATTTGCTCATTCAGCAGACATACATTTTACTGTGTCAGGTATTGTGCTAATTTTGGTAAAACCAAACACTTATAGTTAAGACATATTTTTATTCTGTGCCAAAATTGTTGAATTTGGTGCCCTGGTTAAAGTTTCATAATTCATTAATATTTGGTACTTAACTTTCAAAGCATTTTACACTTAGTATTTGAGGTGTGTGGGTAAATAAAAATCGAAACAGACTCCATTAATTGATTTGGGGGGACTTGAGTTTAAAAATAAAATTAGATTGTAAATATTTTGACTTTGGCATAAGATAAGCAAAAGATTAATTACAAGTACTTGTATGGTTAAGTAAGAAGTACTTCTTACAGCTAAAATTTAAGTTTTATATATATATATATCTTTTCTTTTTTAGGTAGCAGTCATCTGATTAGTACATCGTCTTGGCGAGATGGACAAAAATTAGTAAAGAAAATTCTTGGTCCTGCACCTAGAATAGAGCAAAAAGAGCGAAGAGCAGCATCAAGTGACAGAAGTGGAAGAGAAAGAACTACTAAATCTGGTGAGCAGTTACGTTAGTTAAACTACTTAATCATTTAAATTGTTGAGCAAAGTGATTAAAAGTTGATTGTGTAAGTACTTTGAGAGATGAAAATATTCCTTTAAGAATACTCTTTAAAATTTTGCTTTTTAATTGAATGTAGCTTAAAAAAGAAGAAATGTTCTGTTGGGCTTGGCTATGGGTAATTTCCATATATAGATGTTATGTTGATCCTTATTAAGAATTTTGTTTGTGTTATAGTAATTATATTTATCTGTCATTATGAATAAATAGCAAGGCATCATATAATCAAATCCTATTAGACTATTAGGGACCTTTAGAGGATTAAGTCCAATCTGTCTTATCTCCATAGATACAAGCAGAAGTAGATACAAGCACAAGGTTGGATTTGTTTGTTTGTTTGACAGATTAGGAAACAGGCCCTGAGAGAGAAGTGAGTTTTCTCAAGGATATACAGTCAGTGGGTGACAAAATTTGATCTAGATCCAGCACTCTTTAGTTTGACACTCAAGTCCATTCTCCTTTTAAAATGTCATGAGTGCCATTTGAAATAACTAGTTACTTTTTCATGAACACTAATTTTAGAAAATGAAATATAAATACCTACAAGCCAGTTTTCCTTTTCAGTTGAAAAAAAATTGCCTCAATTTGAGCTTCTGAAATGGATTCCGTAAGAAATGCTATTTGATAGAGAGAAGTTAACACATATTTTGTATTTGCTCTTTTTATCTGACTTATAAATAAACTCATACCATTGTCAGTCTAAGACTAAGCCACATCAGCAAACATTTAGTTGATAAAATGATTGTTTTTCTATATATTGAATTTTTTCCTGTTATTCATTGGAGAGTTGTGGCAGCCTGACATCAGTTTTTTAACAACTGATTGAGGGTTTGGGGAGAGAGATAAATAGTAACATTAAATATGCATATGGGAGAGAACTGTATCTCTCTATTAATAGTTGATATCGATAATTATTAATAGTTAGATATTCACATAAATAGCAAGATTGTCCTTATTTCAGAAATATTAAAAGATGCACTAAAAAAATGCTGTGGAAGTACAGTTTCTATGGAGTATCAGAATTGTTCTCTGTTTTTCTTTTCTTATGTTCTTTATAAGACTTTTTAAGATATTTGAGTTAAAGTGAAATTTCCTAATTTTCTCCTTAATGCAGTAAATCTTAGAAATGAATATAGAATTTTCATACTTTGCAGGGGGCCATATTGGAAGAGCAGAGTCGGATCCTAGATTGGATGTTTCACATAGACATCGTCCACGAAACTCAGAACGTTCAAGAAGTAGAGCTCGGTCAGAAAATAATGTAAAGAAATTAGTTCCATCTCTTCCAGATAATAAACAGGAGGAAAATGCTGCCTTAAATAAGGACTTTTTACCTGTTGAAATTCGTGGAATTCTTGATGACCTCCAGTTGGATTCAGCAGCTCAGACTGCAAGACAAGAGACAGGAGAGTTACAGAATCAGAAGTCATCAGCATCCATACAAGCTCCTAGAAGTCATAGCCCAATAAAAAGAAAACCTGACAAAATAACAGCTAACGAAGATCCCCCTGTTATTTCTAAAAAGCGTCACTATGATACAGATGAGGTACGACAGTACATTGTTAGACAGCAGGAAGAAAGGAAGAGGAAACAGAATGAGGAGAAGAAGGCCCAAAAGGAGGCCACTGAGCAGAAGAACAAACGATTACAGGAGCTCTACCGGAAACAGAAAGAAGCCTTTACTAAAGTGAAAAATGTGCCTCCTTCTGAGCCATCAGCAACTAGGCGACTGCAAGAAACTTACTCCAAATTGCTTCTAGAAAAGTCATTGCTTGAAGAGCCAACTCATCAACATATTATGCAGGAAACACAGGTAATGGTACTGACATAGAAAGGGAGGTAATTCATGGTTAGGAAAAACTTGCTTGCTGTAATATTTAAAAATTACTCACCATTCCTAATATTCAGACATATGTTCAGACAGTATTGATAATAATGATGGCCTTTCATGAAGTTTATTCTATATGCAGAGTAATTTTATAAATACAATTGAAAACAAGTGCTCAGTTAGTTTCCTAGAGTGATTGTTGATCTGTCTCATTTCTGGTTAGTTATATTCTTGCCTAGTTTTTGTTGTATTACTGAGCAAAGTTAGACTGTGTTAATAATGAAAAACCTAGTTTTGTTATCTGTGCTGAAATGAGAGAATATTCTATTATAGTATGCTAATTTTATGAGTATTGATTTTGTTTTTAAGGATAATAAAAATAACATCTGAGTCTATGCTGTGTGCCACTTACCATTTTAAAAGCTTTACAGGTTTGAGTTTCAGTAAACACAACTCTGAGAAGGGGAAGTACTGCTAGCATTTCCACTGATTAGGTGAAAAAGAGAATTAGAAGGAGTATTATTTCCTCCAAAGTACACAATGAATTAATTGTAGGTGCCCTTGTTGGATTTCAGGTGTAATTTTTGCTGTTAACCGTAATGGTTGGTTTTAAGACAAACTAATTTAAATTGGTTTTATTTGAGAGGAAAACAGCTCCGGCATTTCATGATCTTTGTAAAGCTGAAGTGACTTAATATTTGTCTTATGTATAAATGTGTCTTTATTATGGGAGTCAGATAAAAATACCCTTTTTTTTACAGACCAGACCAGGGTATCAGCCATCTGGAGAATCTGACAAAGAGAACAAAGTGCAAGAACGTCCCCCAAGCGCATCTTCCAGTAGTGACATGTCTCTGTCAGAACCTCCACAGCCTCTTGCCAGGTATAAAGGGGAGAATGACAGATGCTTAAGGTTCTTTCTTTCTGTGATTTTTACTATAGTGGTCTATGCCCAGTGAATTTTGTTCATTGACCTTCTGTGAGAACAAGAGGTTTATCTAGAAATTGGTTAATATCTTCTAATGGACACTTAAGCATGGTTATACATCTGTACTTGGTGCATGCCCTATTTTGCTGTTTAGTTTCTTCCCTGTTCTTTAATATTTGGTGTAAATAGCAGTTCCTCTTGGGGATCACCTTCAGTTGGAAGTACTCTTGCTTTCTCTGACCTCAACACATGAAAAAAGTTTGTTGGATAAGTGAATCACAGTGGAATTAATATTTTTAAGTATTTGTGTTAAGTATTTTTGAAAAGGTGTTTCTTTATTTATTATTACTCAAAATTTCTTCATATAACTCCTGCATCAACATATCTTACCTCTCAAAAGCTGTATTTGGATACACATATGAACAAATGAACAAGGACTAAGAGGGGATTTGATTTGAATTCAGATTGGTGACTGAGGGCTATTTTACCTTAAATTAAGAAAAAGGTTTTTTTTTCCCCCTTGGGCTGTATTGTTTGCAGTAAACAAACAAACCTATTTGTCCATGAAAGTTAAGGTGATCTTCAGACTGCATGATTATAAATTATGCTTTGAAATAATCATTTTTGGAAGAGAAAGATTTTAAAATTCTCTTTTGGGAATGCACAAATAAAAATCAAGTCACTGGTTTGGGGTTAATGTACATATGACCCTCTCACCCCTTGCTGACCCCCATGAGCACCCTCCACCAAGAAAGTAATAAGTTTGATAAAAATAGCTAACATTTATTGTTTGTTACATTTCGGACACTGATCTAAGTACTTTGCATTTAACCCTTGTAAATTCTTTGAGTTCTCTCAGTTGTTGTTGTTCAGTTGCTACGTTGTGTCCAACTCTTTGTGACCCTGTGGACTATAGCATGCCAGGCTTCCCTGTCTTTCACTATCTCCTGGAGTTTGCTCAGACTCAGGTGCATTGAGTCTCTTGGTTTCTTTGTGCTTAAAAGCACAGCATTTCTTTTCCTTTCCCTTCTTGTTCCACCATTCTGCATTGAAAGTGAAGGTTGCTCAGTTATATCTGACTCTTGTGACCCCATGGACTATACAGTCCATGGAATTCTCCAGGCCAGAATACTGGAGTGGGTAGCTGTTCCCTTCTCCAGGGGATCTTCCCAACCCAGGGATGGAACCCAGATCTCCAACATGGCAGGCAGATTCTTTACCAGCTGAGCCACCAGAAAAGCATACCCTATTGAACTTTTATTATAAGTGAAGTTGCTCAGTCATGTCCAACTCTGTGACCCTGTGGGCTGTAGCCTGCCAGGCTTCTCCATCCATGGGATTTTCCAGGCAAGAATACTGGAGTGGATTACCATGTCCTTCTCCAGAGGGTCTTCCTGACCCAGGGATTGAACCCTGGTCTCCGCATTGCAGGCAGACTCTACTGTCTGAGCCACCAGGGAATTTCATTGAACTTTATATATTTTCGTATTAGTACTTAATGGCATCGTGTTTAGCTGTTTATTAGTCTGTCACCCCTGTTAATTCTTTTGAAACTGAAGGATTAGGTCTTAATTGATCAAGTTTATTTCCTTTTTTGTGTATGGCTGTTCTTCTACCCTTAAAATTAGCATTCTAAACACTTGAATATAAAGATCACAGATTTTTACTCAGCAGTACCTTTTTATTTGTAACTTGCTTTGTATTTCCATTACTACCATTACTAGTTTAGTTTGGGCACTAATAACTTCACACTTGCATACGTAATAGTCTATATTCTGTGGCATAGAATCCATTCACTAGTCTTCCTTTACTCTGCTTTCATAGCAGTCCTTTAATATGAAAGACTGCTACAACATAACCTTCAACCAAACTGTGCATGACATGCTTTTCATTTCCTTTCCCTGGTTACTCTCTTCCAGATGGTTTTTTTTTTTTTAACTTAATTGGTAGGACTTCATATTTATTCATATTTGATTGGTCTGAGGTTGCAGCCTGTCTAAATACCTTTGAGTCATAATTTGATTATATGTTGGGTTAACCATGCCTCCTAGCTTTCTGTCATCTACAGATTTGATAAGCACACCTTCATGTCATCATCCAAAAATAATGGACAAGGCCAAAGACGAAACCTCATTTTTTTTCCTCCCCTAAAGATCTTCTTAATGGTTAACACTAGCCTTTAATCTTTGTGTATGGTATTCCTTAATATACAGGGAGGTATCCATAGTCTGGAAACATAAGTGAATTATATAATGTCATCTAGGACATCTTTGTTCTGTTTCTAGCCTCTGTGGATGGACTATCAGTTATTTCTGAGAACTAGTTTGTATTCATCTCATTTCTTTAGAATGCACAATGTTAAAACCTAACTGTTTGATGCTTACTAAATATACGTTGATTAGAGTAATATTATGCCTATAATCTTAAGCATTTCTCTTTTATGAAACATTATTTTTAAAGGGAAAGGTAGAGCCAATGTTGTGAAAAATTTTGTCCATAGAGTTTTAAGGGTTATAAGGCCTTCTCTTTAAGTTTTAAAAATATGACTTAGTTTAAAAAAAATGTCATAGTGAAGAAAGCTGTTTACAAAACAATATGTATGATAAAATCTCATTTTTGTGAAAGTAACACCACCAAACACAACATACATGTAGAAAAGGGTTTGGAAAGATATAATTCTAAGTGAACTAGTGATAGCCTTTCTCTCATTGGTTAGCTATGAGTGATCTTTATCCTTTTCATCCTTTGTTGTTGTTGTCCTCATCTTTTTTTTTTTTTTTTTTGCAGTGGCTACACATTATTCTTATAATCAGCAAATGCAAAACTTTAAAAAAGAAAAGGATGGCTTAATTATGAGGTCCTGTGTTAACATATTGTAACTTTCATTTCCAGAAAGGACCTGATGGATCCTTCATGGATGCAGCCTGACAGACTAAGTCCACGACTCCACCATCCTCAACCACAGCCTCTTGTTGGGACAGCTGGAAGTTTACTTTCCCATCTCTTGAATCTAGAGCATGTAGGAATTTTGCATAAGGATTTAGAATCCATTTTACCAACGAGGAAGAATCATAATATGGCTTCGGGGCCGTTAACTTTTACACCTCAACCATATCTGACCTCACCAACTGCTCATCCAGATGCCTTGTTAAAATCTAGTGCTAGCCAATATAAAAGTAAACTGGATCGTATTGAAGCCTTGAAAGCAACAGCTGCTTCTTTATCCAGCAGGATTGAAAGTGAAGCCAGAAAATTAGCTGGGGCTAGCATTAACTATGGGTCAGTATGGAACACTGAGTGTGATGTGCAGCGAACACCACAAGAAGATGGACATTGGACCAAGGCTATAAGTCCACCTGTGAAAGAGGATGCAGAAGATGTTTTCTCTGCTCGAATTCAAAAGATGCTGGGAACCTGTGTATCTCATGCAACTTTTGATGATGATCTTCCTGGTGTAGGCAACCTCAGTGAATTTAAAAAGCTTCCTGAGATGATAAGACCTCATAGTGCCATATCAAACCTCAGAATGAGATCTCCTGGACCCAAACCAGAAGGGCTGCTAGCGCAGTTGTGTAAGAGGCAGACCGACTCTTCTGGCTCTGATATGCAAGTTTGTTCTCAAGACAAAGCCAAGATGTCTCTTGGTTCCAGCATAGATTCCGTCAGTGAAGGGCCTCTTCTTAGTGAGGGCAGTCTCTCTGAAGAAGAAGGACATCGAGATGAACAATCCCCTTTGAAGTTAACAGAGATCTTGAAAGAAAAGGAATTTTGTGCTGGAGAAAGAAATGCTTATGAACCCATCAAAGAGTTTCAGAAGGAAGCTGAAAAATTCTTACCACTCTTTGGGCCTATAGGTGGTACACAAACCAAAGGACCATGGGAAGAATTGGCAAAGGGAAGTCCACATAGTGTCATTAATATTTTTACAAAATCATATAAGTTATATGGAAAAGGTGAGAAAAATAGTAACCCTTGTAATATTTGTATGTTATCTTGCTGCTGTTACTGCTGCTAAGTCGCTTCAGTCGTGTCCGACTCTGTGTGACCTCATAGACGGCAGCCCACCAGGCTCCCCCGTCTCTGGGATTCTCCAGGCAAGAACACTGGAGTGGGTTGCCATTTCCTCCAACGCATGAAAGTGAAAAGTGAAAGTGAAGTTGTATCCAACTCGTAGCGACCCCATGGACTGCAGCCTACCAGGCTTCTCCGTCCATGGGATTTTCCAGGCAAGAGTACTGGAGTGGGGTGCCGTTTCCTTCTCCAGTATGTTATCTTAGGATAAATTATTTTGCAATCCTGTACAAGATAATACTTAACTACAGATTTTCATCATTCATTATAAGGGTAGTAGAGATATATCATTGTCTAAATTAATCTCAATTATCTGCAAGCTTCAACTAGAGTATTGTAATTTAATCTTTAAAATTTTATTTTTTAGCTGTTGTGATTAAAACAGTAGTTGATTGATGGTTATGGAAATTTTGGTCTGATTCAGAGAAATTCTTAGATGATGTTCAAGATTGGTATATTATCAAGTGTATACTTGGGTTACTCTGGCCAGAGTTATATATTTAGATAGAAAATATATGTATTTCTTAAAATGGTGATTTGTGTGTGACTCATAACAAATAGATCTTTGGGACTATAATGGTCAAGAATTGAGAGGGGCAGCTGTAGTAACATTTCTAATATGGAAGCAAATTTGTTATTGTTTGTCTAAACGAATGCTAAAAACAGACTTTGAACAGTAATGTAGCTGTATATTTGGGTCCTAAAATAATAACTTTTAAGGTACCCTTGTGATCCCTGAGATCCTGCAATGCAGCATTTCCTTTTGTGTGGCAGACTCAATTCCTTCAAGTTCCTTTCTTTGTCCTTCCTACCATAGGTGGATTCTACCCATCTTATGCTAATATCACCTTAGAATTCCCAGGTTGGAGAGTGAGTGAGGCTGAACCTGAAATAGGCTATGGATACTGGGGTTTTTTTTTTTTTTCATTTCCATTCTATATAGTGAACGATTTATCTGACAGATGAATTGATTTCATCTTTTCATCTTATGCTTAATTGGGTTTCCCATTACATTTGACTAGAATTCATAGTTAGCTATTTCATTTGATCTTGTGCAGACCTATATGTGCCTGTTTATCTCTTTTGTTTAACACTTATTTCTATAAGTGGTCATTTTCAAGTTCTTTGAATATTAAAGTTCTTTTGATTAAAGCAAAGTGCTTGTAAATCAACCCCCTCAATTTTTTTTCCACAAGAAGGTTGGATTTGTTTTTAAATCCTTCTATTAGATTTTCATTAAGATATTATAGTTATACTGAAATATTTAGAGTTGAGATGTTATCTGGGATTTGTTTCAAAGTAATATTTGAGGAGAATTACAGATGGAGGGAGTATGAAGTTTGTGTTGCTATTTGTTAAAGCTGGATAATGGATGCATTAGTTTCATTATATGACTCTCTACTGTCATATATGTTTGAAAATTTCCCAAATAAAAAGTTAAAAATGTATTATCAGATATAAAGATAACTTGAAAAGAAGAGCTAATAAAAGAAAACTAAAATATTCCTAAATCCATGTTGTTAATCCCCAGGTTGTGGAATGCTTTGCTTGTAGTTTTTTAAATTTTTATTTTAAAACACATTTCAATTACTACTTTTGACAGAATTTGAAGACAGGTTGGAAAGAGGAACATCAGCATCACGGCCTTTGAATGCCATCACAACCCCTTTAAGCAGCATTTCCTATGAAGATGATTTTGTCTCCTCTGCAGGGAGTGGGACTTTGACAGAAAGAAAGTCAGCTCTTGAACCCAAGTAAGACTGTGTTAACAGTATGGAATAAAATCTGAAGAGTGAGACAAATGTACAAAAGAGAACTGAGGTCTGGATATAAGTCAGATTTTGCTTGTTTGAAGATCATGTAGAAGCTGCATAGCCTAGTAGTTATTAAGAGCATGGGCTCTGGATCCAGACCACGTGGGTTTAAATACTGACTACTAGTTTGTCTTTGGGCATGTTGTTTATCTCCCTGTGCCTCAGTTTTCTTCTCTGTTTAAGTGTTATGAATGTTCAGTGAAATACAAAGTACTTGGAATGAGTCTGGCACATAATAAACAAAATATAGATTGTTAAATCAATCTGTGAATCCCCGGTCGAGGTTAGTATTGGGAAAATTATCCCATGGTGTGTTAATGTGAGATGATTAAGAAATGGTTTTCTATAACGGAGTTGAAGATGACTAGCTAAACACTTGGCTCCATGATCCTATTCAGTTCAGTCACTCAGTAATGTCTGACTCTTTGCGACCCCATGGACTGCAGCATGCCAGGCTTCCCTGTCCATCATCAACTCCCAGAGTTAACTCAAATTCATGTCCATTGAGTCGGCGATGCCATCCAGCCCACCTCATCCTCTGTCATTTCCTTCTCCTCCCACCTTCAATCTTTCCTAGCATCAGGGTCTTTTCAGATGAGTCATTTCTTCACATCATGTGGCCAAAGGATTGGAGTTTCAGCTTCAACTTCAGTCCTTCCAATGAATATTCAGGACTGATTTCCTTTAGGATGGACTGGTTTCATCTCCTTGCAGTCCAAGGGACTCTCAAGAGTCTTCTCCAGCACTACATGATCCTAAGTAATCAGTAAATTTTTTTATAATTGGAATAGCATCAAAAACTTTGCAAATCTTTGAATAGTAGCGATATTATAATGTTAATATTTATTGAGCAGTTAATGTACAAGGGACTTCCCTGGTGGCTCAGTCAGTAAAGAATCTGCCTGTAATGCGGGAGACCAGGGTTTGACCCCTGGATGGGGAAGATCCCCTGGAGAAGGAAATGACAACCCACTCCAGTATTCTTGCCTGGAGAATCCCATGGTCAGAGGAGCCTGGTGGGCTACAGTCCATTGGGTCATAAAGAGTTGGACACAACTGAACAACTGACACTTTCACTTTAATGTGTTAAGTTACTAAGAGGACTGATTGGGCTTTCCCTGTATGAACTCATTCTTCTAGTAGCCTGATATGATAAATATTTTGTTACTATTCATACTTGAGAGAGGAAACTGAAGTCCTAAGGTTGTTACTTGTACAGTGTCATATAGTATGTGAATCATATTTCGCCAGAGAATTTCCTCCCTAAATTTTGTTACCATATAAAATAATCTGTAGTCACTCACATGCAGTATAATTTTCTTCACACATTACAAATTGTAATGCACATAAAATTATTGGATGATCTTTTAAAAATTAGTTATATCCTCATATATATGAAATCTAGAAAGATAGTAATGATGATCCTACATGCAGGGCAGCAAAGGACACACAGACATAAAGAACAGACTTTTGGACAAAGTGGGAGAAGGGGAGAGTGGGATGATTTGAGAGAATAGCATTGAAACATATACCTACCGTATGTAAAATAAATAGCCCGTGGGAGTTCAGTGTATGATGCAGAGAACCCAAAGCCGGTGCTCGTGACAGCCTAGAGGGGTGGGATGGGGAGGAAAGTAGAAGGAGGGATTCAAGAGGGAGGGAACACGTGTGTCTCTAATGCCTGTTGCTGTTGATATATAGCAAAAACCATCACATTATTATAAAGTAATTATCCTGTAAAAAATTTAATCAAAAAATTAGTTATATATAGCTGGATTAATGAAAATAAGTATTATTAAGATTATAGCAGAAGTGTAGTTTTAAATTTTGAACTTCAAAGAAAAGGTTTATTTTTTAATCAAGATGTGTAAGGATTTAATTGTGGTAATATTTAGTATCACCAATCAATATGATTTATTATATTTTATTTCTGAGTTGGAGTAGAACATATTATTCCCTATAAGATTGTTAGAAGGAAAATAATAAATTATACATTTGAATAGAAATTGAGCTCACATTTTTCAGTATCCAGCATTATATTTTTTTCTTTTATGTGTCCGAATTACCCATTTTTATTGGTTTCACTTCAGTAAAAAACTGCCTAAGACTTTTCTCAGTAATAAATTGAGCCATAGGGAATAATGCAGGCTTCTGGTACTGACAAAACAAGACAAGTGGAAAGCATCTTTGATTATAGTTATATTCTCTTTGTGACTAAATAGATTTTAAAATATCTATAGTTTTAGCTGTGAGTTGAAACTTTTTTTTTCTTTAACCACTGTTACTTATTCTTTGACAGTATTGGGGGTCACAGTTTAGGCATTCAGGAGGATCATTCTAGCAGAAAGTCTGCCTATGATCTCTCCTCTGTGGATGTTACTTCCCAGCACTCATCAGGGGCCCAGTCTGCTGCATCGTCTCCTTCTTCTTCTTCTAAAGGGAAGAAAGGAAAAAAAGAAAAGATAGAATGTAAGTGGAATCTGTGTGATGATCTTTTTCTCTTTACCAGTGGCTTTGTGACTGATCTAAAGTTAACAATTTGATTTCATAAGTTAGATAACTTCATTATGATAATAGTATAATTGACTTTCATACTTACTTATCATTACAATAATACCTTTTGATATATAGCATTATAAATCTTTTGCTTACTATGAAAGGAATACATTAACAATGGTAAAATATTAAAAGTTGTAGAAAAACAACTGTACAACAATTATAAACCACTGTTGATTCTTCTCCTCAGAGATAACTACTATTGATGTTTTTGGTGCCTGTTTTTCCAATATGTACATAAAACCAGGCACACTCCCACATGCATTTTAATGAAATAATATTTTGCAGCTGCTTTTTAAAAACTTTGTATCCTGTATGTTTCTGAGTGTTGTTAAATATAATGGTCAAATTTCTGTATCTACAAAGGGAAGATGATAATAAATGCTTTCTATGGTAATTTTGAAGCCTACATATATAATATGTACATCTCAGTACTTGCCACAGTAGCTGGCCCTTTGGCATTCTTGACTAATTGAGAATACCTTTCAGTCCCCTCAGTTCTACTGGCTATAATTTGCTCAGTAGGCCTAATGATGAGAAGATAACAGTCATTAGGCAAAGGACTCTTAGATTCACAGGATGGTCTCTAGGGAATGATTTTGCTTCCACAATTATTTTTTCTAATAGTAAAAAATTGCTTGTTGAGTTAAAAAAAAAAAAAAAGACTGGGGAGGACAAATGTATAAATATAGAAAGCTATTTAAAAATGAAAAATCATCTGTATTCCCTCCACCTAGAGATAACCAATGTTAATGTCTTTTTAGATTTTATTTTACTGTGATAAAATATACATAATGTAAACTTATCATTTAACCATTTTCAAGTGTTGAATTCAGTACTGTTAATAAGCATGTTCATTGTGTTCCACAACCATCATCATTACCCAACTCCAGAACTTTTTCATCCTGCCATGCTGAAACTTGGAACCCATTAAACAGTAATTTCCCTTCCCTGAGCTGCTGCTAACCACTGTTCTACTTTCTGTTGCTAAATTTGACTACTCTAGGTACTTCATATAAGTGGCATCGTCCAATATTCTTTTTGTGTCTGGCTTATTTCATTTAGCATAGCATCTTCAGATTTCATCCACATTGTTGCATGTATCAGAATGTCCTCCCTTTTTAAGGCTGAATAATATCCCATTATATGGATATACCACATTTTGTGTATTCTTTGATCAGTTTATGGGTATCTTGGTTGTTTCATCATTTTAGCTATTGTGAGTAATATGGACATGAACATTGGTGTACAAATACTGTTTGAGTCCCTACTTCCAGTTCTTTTGTGTATATATCCAACTGTAGACTTGCTGGATAAAAAGTCATTTCTATATTTTAGCTATAACATTTTACATCCTCACCAGTAATGTACAAGGGTTCCAGTTTCTCCACACATATACTAACGCTTGTTTTGTAGTTTTTGTTTTTTTAAGAATAGATATCTCAATGCATGTGAAATGTTAACATTTTTAGTGAGAATACTTCTAGACAGTTAGTAGGCATATGTAAATAGAAAATGTTACATGTATGAGATCACATTTTATGTGATTTTTTTTTTTCCTGTCAATGGGTTACAGAAACCTTTCTCTGTTAGTAAATATGGTTAACCCTTTTTAAGGGCTTCCTTGTTTGTTGTTTAGTCACTAAGTCTGAATCTTTTTGCAACACCATGGACTGTAGCCCACCAGGCTCCTCTGTCCATGGGATTTCCCAGGCAGGAATACTGTAGTGGGTTGCCGTTTCTTTCTCTAGGGGATCTTCCAAACACAGAGAGCAAACCCGCATCTCCTGCATTGCAGACCGATTCTTTACCACTGTGCCACCCGGGAAGCCCAGTGGCTACCTAGTGTTCTGTTGTTTGAATGTATTGTAATTTGTTATCCAGTTCCCCATTGCTGGACATTTAGATTCTTTCTTTTCTGTAATAAACACTGCTGCATTTTCTATAATAAACACTGTAAGGCATTGAATAGCCTTACAAATGCATCTTTACACATTGATCTGGTTCTTTTAAGAGAAAATCCTAGAAGGAAGATAATGGACAATGAGTATAACTTGCTTAAAATTTGGATACATTTTGCTGAATAGCTCTTCAGAAAGCTAGTGCCACTTTATACTTCCAATGTGAGACTTCTAGGAGAGATTTTTTTCTTTTAATTTTAATTTTTTTATTGAACGATAATTGCTTTACAGAATTTTGATGTTTTCTGTCAGATCTCAACATGAATCAGCCATAGGTATGCATATATCCCCTCCCTTTTGAATCTCCTTCTCATCTCCCTCCCCATCCCACACCTCTAGGTTGATATAGAGTCCTTGTTTGAGTTTCCTGAGCCATACAGCAAATTCCTGTTGTCTGTCTGACAGTTTTACATATGATAATGTAAATTTCCATGTTACTCTTTCCTCCCCTCTCCTCCCCTCACCCCATGTCCATAAGTCTATTTTCTATATCTGTTTCTCCATTGCTGCCCTGTATATAAATTCTTACAGTAACATTTTTTTAGATTCTGTATATGTGTATTAGAATAGATATTTATCTTTCTCTTTCTGACTCACTTCACTCTGTATAATAGGTTCTAGGTTCATCCACCTCATCAGAACTGACTCAAATGTGTTCCTTTTTTATGGCTGAGTAATATTCCATTGTGTGTATGTACCACAACTTCTTTATCCATTCATCTGTCGATGGACATCTAGGTTGCTTCCATGTTCTAGTTATTGTAAATAGTGCTGCAAGAAACTGGGATACATGTGTCTTTTTCAGTTTTTATTTCCTCAGGGTATATGCCTACGAGTGGGATTGCTGGGTCATATGGTGGTTTATTCCTAGTTTTTTAAGTAATCTCCATATTGTCTTCCATATTGACTGTATCAATTTATATTCCCACCAACAGTGCAAGAGTGTTCCTTTTCTCCACACCCTCTCCAGCATTTATTGTTTGTAGACTTTTTGATGAGGGCCATTCTGACCAGTGTGAGGTGATATCTCATTGTGGTTTTGATTTGCATTTCTTTAATAATGAGCGATGTTGAGCATCTTTTCATGTGTTTGTTAGCCATCTTTATGTCTTCTTTGAAGAAATGTCTGTTTAGGTCTATTCCCTACTTTTTGATTGGGTTGTTTGTTTTTCTTGCATTGAGTTGTATGAGCTGCTTGTATATTTGGGAAATTAATCCTTTATCAGTTGTTTCATTTGCTATTATTTTCTTCCATTCTGAGGGTTGTCTTATCACCTTGCTTATAGCTTCCTTTGCTGTGCAATAGCTTTTAAGTTTAATCAGGTCCCACTTGTTTACTTTGGTTTTTATTTCCATTACTCTAGGAGGTGGGTCATACAGGATCTTTTTTATTTATGTCACTGAGTGATCTGCGTATGTTTTCCTCTAAGAATTTTATAGTTTCTGGTCTTACATTTAGGTCTTTAATCCATTTTGAGTTTGTTTCTGTGTATGGTGTTAGGAAGTGTTCTAATTTTATTCTTTTACATGTAGCTGTCCCGTTTTCCCAGCACCATTTATTGAAGAGGCTGTCTTTCCCCATTGTATATTCTTACCTCCTTTGTCAAAGATAAGGTACCCATAGGTGCATGGGTTTATTTCTGGACTTTCTGTCTTGTTCCATTGGTCTATATTTCTGTTTTTGTGCCAGTACCATACTGTCTTGATGACTGTAACTTTGTAATATAATCTGAAGTCAGGAAGGTTGATTCCTCCATCTCTATTCTTCTTACTCAAGACTGCTTTGGCTATTTGGGGTTATTTGTGTTTGTATATGAGCTGTGAAATTTTTTGATCTAGTTCTGGGAAAAATGCCATTGGTAATTTGATAGGGATTGCATTGAATCTATAGGTTGTGTTTGGTAGCATAGTCATTTTCACTTTCCTACCCAGGAACATGGAATGTCTCTCCCATCTGGTTATGTCATCTTTGATTTCTTTCATCAGTTTCATACAGTTTTCTGTGTATAGTTCTTTTGTCTCCTTGAAAGTGAAAGTGAAGTCGCTCAGTCATGTCCGACTCTTTGCGACCCCATGGACTGTAGCCTACCAGGCTCCTCCCTCCATGGGATTCTCCAGGCACGAGTGGCCTTAGGTAAGTTTATTCCTAGATATTCTTTTTGTTGCAATGATGAATGGGATTGATTCCTTAATTGCTCTTTCTGTTTTTTAATTGTTAGTATATAGAAATGCAAGTGATTTCTGTATATTGATTTTGTATTCTGCAACTTTTTTTTTTTTTTCTGCAACTTTTCTTAACCTCACTGATTAGCTCTAGTAATTTTCTGATACTATCTTTAGAGTTTTCTGTGTAGGGTTTACTTCTTCTTTTCCAATCTGGATTCCTTTTATTTCTTTTTATTCTTTGATTGCTGTAGCTAGGATTTTGAGAACTATGTTGAATAATAATGGTGAAAGTGGACACCCTTGTCTTGTTCCTGACCTTAGGGGGAAAGCTTTCAGTTTTTCACTATTGAGAATAATGTTTGCTATAGGCTTATCATATATGATCTTTACTATGTTGAGGTATGTTCCTTCTATGCCCATTTTTTGAAGATTTTAGTTATAAATGGGTGCTGAATTTTGTCAAAGGCTTTTTCTGTGGCTATTGAGATTATCATATGGTTTTTGTCTTTCAGTTTAATATGGTGTATCACATTGATTGATTTGCGTATATTGAAGAATCCTTGCATCACCAGAATAGACCCAACTTGATCATGGTGTATGAGCTTTTTGATGTGTTACTGAATTCTGTTTGCTGAAATTTTGTTGAGGATTTTGGCACCTGTGTTCATCAGTGATACTTTGCTGTAGTTTTCTTTTTTTGTGTTGTCTCTGGCAAGGAGAGGTATAACTCTCTTGCACATTGGAAGTGTTCTTTAAAACAGATTAGAACATTAGACATCATTTTATCAACACTTCTCAAAGCCTGTCTTTTCTTGTGAAATACTGATTCACTGCAATAGGCCGCTTCATAGGTGTTCTGAGAACAAAAGAACTCCCATGATTGCACAAACCTGGGAAATGCTTTTAGAGTGAAACAGGCTTCTTTCTAACAGGACTTATCAATACTTTTAATATGCTGATATGGATTATTTAGGATGAGGATGAGACTATAGTGTGATATTTTTCAAATTTATTTGACCACAGAATCAGTTCTTCAGTTAGCATGTTACATACAAATTCAGCAGAATACATTTCAGGAAATGATTTTGCTCAGTTTTTTTTATTTTGCAGTTGTTATGCTTTATTATGTTAGTTTCTCACCTAAGGTTACTAACTGCTGCTGCTAAGTCGCTTCAGTCATGTCCAACTGTGTGACCCCATAGACAGCAGCCCACCAGGCTCCCCTATCCCTGAGATTCTCCAGGCAAGAACACTGGAGTGGGTTGCCATTTCCTTCTCCAATGCATGAAAGTGAAAAGTGAAAGTGAAGTCGCTTAGTCGTGTCCGACTCTTCGCAACCCTATGGACTACAGCCTACCAGGCTCCTCTGTCCACGGGATTTTCCAGGCAAGAGTACTGGAGTGGGGTACCATGGCCTTCTCTGAAGGTTACTAACTAGTTATTGGCAAAACCTAGATTCTGACTTCTAACTTATAAATCAAGTTTATGTTTTACTATAATATATTGTACAACTTAAGATATCATGATATATTAAATTATGAGCGTAAACAATATGATTCAGTGTAAGTTTTAAAAATTATAAGCTAATCCTTGATTAGGTGAAATACAGGTAATTTTTTATGGTTTTCAGTTTCCCTGATTCCTTCTCACAGTGCCTTAAGAAAACCCATATATTTTACTTACCACAGCATCAACTTAAACTTAGTATCTTATCCCAAAGTTCTAAGATGTATACATTTTGTTGCATATACTTCGATCTGGTGGTGAAAAAGAGTGCATGCTCACTCACTTCCTCAATGTTGATGAAAAGAGTAGATGAAAGTGGTAATCATAAGAAAAAAATTATGTTAATTTAACTTTAAAACATATAAATATACTTTCATTTGGAAATCTTTTAAACTAGGGGCAGATGATTTCTTTGCATATAGGTCCCTTGAATGGAGTTTAGATCTTTCTTGCATAGACCATTGTATTGTCTACGATTTCTAGTTTTTTGAAATGAACAGTTTTTAAATTGTGTATTTTAAAAAATAATATATTAAGTGAATGAATTGTTTTTATTCTATAAGAGTGCATCTTTATTATGGTAAAGTTAGAGATAACCAGTATTAACAGCTTGTTTCTAGCCTAGGGGTCATAAATAGATTTTAGATTGTAGAATCCTTTCTAATTGATGGACAGTCCTATTTGTATTTTTCTCCTCATTATGATATACTGACTAGCATATTTAATTCATTGTATACATCCTCACGTAGCTTCCTAGGATAAATTGCTATGAAGAATTCCGCTGTCAAGGGTTTGGCTGGAAAATTATTTTTATGTATTTTTTGAGTTGTCCTTAAGAAAGGATATATGATTCCTTAAAAAACTAGGAATAAAGCTACCATATGACCTAGCAATTCCACTACTGGTCATATACTGTGTGAAAACCATAAATGAAAAAGACACATGTATCCCAGTTCATTGCAGCACTATTTACAATAGCTAGAATATGGAAGTAATCTGGATGTCCATTGACAGATGAATGGATAAAGATGTGGCATACACACACACACACACACATATACATATACACACACACAATGGAATATACTCAGCCGTAAAAAAAAGAATGAATTTGAGCCAGTTCTAGTTAGGTGGTAGATTTACAGAGTGAAGTATATCAGAAAGAGAAATATCATATTATTGCACATAAATGGTATCTAGAAAAGTGATATTGATGAACCTATTTTTAGGGAAGGAATGGAGATGCAGATACTGAGAACAGACTTGTGGACACAGTGGAGGAAGGACAGTGGAACAAATAGAGAAAGTAGCATCAGCATATATACACTACCATGTGTAAAATAGATAGCTGGTGAGAAGTTGCTATATAACACAGGGATCCCAGCCAGGTGATCTGTGATGATCTAAAGGAGTAGGATGCGGGGAGGGGAGGGAAGCTCAAGAGGGAGTTGATGTATGTATAACTGTGGCTGATTTACATTGTTGTATGGCAGAAATTGTCATAATGTTGTAAAGCAGTTTTCTTCCAATTAATAAATTAAAAAACAAAGAATATATGAGTTTGCACTCCCATGAAAATGGTGTGTGAGTATTATTTCATGTGTGTGCTGAATAACAGTCAAGGTTACATTACTTCAAAAATATTTGCTAATCTGATATTGAAAAATGGCATCTCATTGATTTGCATTTCTTTGGTACTTGGGTTTAATATTTTTCACATGGTAAGACTGTTCAAGTTTTTCCTTTTCAAACCAAATTTTGATGAAAAATTGTTACTTTATTACCATCACTACAGAATAATGTAGCTTAATTTTAAAATTTATTTTCTGTGTGACAAACATAGCTAACATAAAATTTGCCATTTTAACCATTTTTAAGTGAACCATTCAGTGGCATTTAATTTATTCACACTGTTTACAACTAAGTTTCACTACTATCCACCTCCAGAACTACTTCATCCTCCTGTACTGAAACTCTCTATACCTATTAAACAGTGATTCCCTGTTCCCCCCTTTCCAGCCCCTGGCAGCCCCCATTCTATTTTCTGTCTATGTGGTTAAGTGTGTAGTTCAGTATCATTAGGTACATTCACAGTGTGCAACTGTCACCATTTCATTCATCACAGCTGTTTCATTATTCCAAACTAGAACTCTATGCCCACTAAATAATAGCTTTCATTCTCCCCTCTGCCATTGTGTTTCTATGAATTTGTCTATTCTAGGTACCTCATATAGATATGTAATGATACTATTGTTCTTTTGTGACCAAATGGCTTGTTTTATTTAGCGTAATGTTGTCAAAGTTCATGCATGTTGTAACATGTGTCAAAATGTCCTTTTTTAAGACTGAATAATATTTCATTATATGTATATGCCAGTTCTGCTTATGCAGTCATTGTTGAAGGACATTTGAGTTGCTTCTGCCTTTTGGCTATTGTGAATAATGCTGCTATGAACATGGGAGTGCAGCATAATTTGTTTTTTACTTTTCCATTGTCTTTTGATCTTTAACCATTTAAAAACCAGATTAAAAAAAATTTAGCTGCCATTAAAATGTGTACACGGTTCTTTTGTGCCTTTTTTTTTTTTTAAACATAGCGTGCATTTTTCTTTGCTGCTATTGAAGCATATCATCAAGATGAACAATGCCCTAAAGTCTGGGTTTATGTCCTATTTCTGCTGTCAACCATGATTCCTTAAGTTATTTAGCCTCATAGATCTCTAGTTACTGCATCAGCAAATTAAACATACAATACCTACTTCATAAGGTGTTTAAGAGCAATAAGGTAATGTATGTGTTCAAATTACAAAAAGCTGTTTCTTTATTCAAGTTACTATTATCTATGTAATTTAGACAATTCTATTGCTGGTAATGGAGGTTGAAATTTTTTTAATTATAAAGTTATACTTTGAATGTCATGTACAACTTTTGTTTCAACAGTCTCCTTAAGATACCCATATAAGTAAAATTATTTTGAATCAGAGAATAATTGTTCAGAGAATATGAACAGTTTTGTAAATCTGGGTGCATAGTTCTTACCATAGAGTTTTTCAAAAGGATTATGTAGTTTAGTTGACAGTTGATAACCTTTTTCTCTCACCTCTGAGTTTTACCCTTAAAAATGTGGTGGTGGTTACTTTCTTACAGGGATAGAGTAGTACTTCATTCTTATTTAATATGCTTGTCTTTTTTCTGAACCATTTGATTTAAAAACAGTTTATTTTTTAATAGCAAGTAGATATTAATGGAAGAAATGTCACTTCCCTTATATGGAAGTAAAGAAAGAACTGCATTAAAGTCCATTTTAAGATATTCTGGTTTGTGTTTTTCATTATTTTATTGAAATCTAGGTGTTATCTCTTAGTAGCTTCTAATACTGGGAATCAGTTTTATAAGAAATTTACTTTACAGGGCTAGATTCACTCACTGGAAATATTCAGAACTCACTTGTTGATGAAGAAAAAGTACACTCTGGTTCAGAACGTGGCTCTCATCAAGGAAAGAAATCTGGGACCAGTAGCAAACTTTCTGTGAAAGATTATGAGCAGACTCTTGATACCGATAGCACTTTGGAAGAAATTTCTGGGCATTCTTTGAGGTAAAGTTATGCATATTTTATACTGGAATTTGTATTTCATTAAAGTTATAATATCATTGATGCTCAGAGAATTCACTTAGTAAATTTATGTATTTTTTATAGTTTTGTTCATAGCTCTAGTCTTTATATTATAGAATATACTCATCTCTCACCTAAACTATTATAGCTACTGCTACAGGAATTCTTTGCCTCTAGCACAATCCACTCTTCTATTCCAAACACAATTTTCACAGTTGTTTTCTTCACTCAGTCATTTGACCAAGCAACTACTCTCCTTAGAATACTCTGGAGCTCACAATTACCCGACAGATCAACACTTAGAGCTTAACTTTATTTGAAGTGTTATCACTAGGCTACCAAAGACTGTCTTACTTCCTTTGTTTATGCAATTTTTCTTCTCAACTGTATTCTTCCACTCTTTAAACATAACCACTTAGTACCCTTTTGGTATCATTGTTTATTTGTACCTCTGAACTTTTCGCTTATGCTCAACTTATTAGACAATTAGATTTTGAAATCTCTTAAATTGATTGTGTAACTTGCACACTGTAATATATTATGCACTTAGCCTATTGCTTACAAATAACTATTGCTTCATGTACAATTCCTGCTCTGTCTCCATGACTTTTATCTGCTATGCTGGTTCTGTTCTTCTGGAAATTTAAGCTCTGAGAAGGCATGGACTTATTTTTTTACTTTAAAACTATTTGCTTTTTCCAATACAGTGTTACATACAGACAATCATTGTTAGTGCTTTCATGTTGCAGATAGTGCCATATTATTAATACCATCATTCCTGTGTCTAAAGTTGAATTTTAATTTCTTTGTCAATGATTTTGGAATTCAGAAAACTTTACCTTTCCTTAAGAGATACCTGATGATTTAACTGGCAAAATTTACAAAGTTAAACATTTCTAAAACTCCAGAGCCAAATAAGTTGATAAATGCCCCATGCTATAGTCTAGACCCCCTACTTCCTCACCTATGGAATTTGACAGTGGATAAAACAATTTAAGGATTTGATACAAAGGAGTCCAGTTTTTTTAAAAAATTATTTAACTTATATTGTCTTATTTGGCTATAGACACTTTCTGTGTCCACATTCTTTTCCTTTGTTTCTTTTTTATATTTTAGAAAACTTATTAATATCATTGGAAACAGCTAGTCTAGGTAAGTCTCTGCAGAGCAAATATGAATTCATCTTGTAAATCCATATGGTGAGATTTATCTTATGAGTCAGTTCAGTTCAGTTTAGTTGCTCAGTCATATCGGACTCTTGGTGACCCCATGGACTGCAGCACGCCAGGCCTCCCTGTCCATCACCAGCTCCCGGAGATTACTCAAACTCACGTCCATTGAGTCGGTGATGTCATCCAACCATCTCATCCTCTGTCATCCCGTTCTCCTCCTGCCTTCGATCTTTCCCAGCATCAGGGTCTTTTCAAATGAGTCACCTCTTCGCATCAGGTGGCCAAAGTATTAGAGTTTCAGCAATTGGAATATTGAGCTTCAGCATCAGTCCTTCCAGTGAACATTCAGGACTGATTTCCTTTAGGATGGACTTGTTGGATCTCCTTGCAGTCCAAGGGACTCTCAAGAGTCTTCTCCAACACCACAGTTCAGAAGCATCAATTCTTCTGCGCTCAGCTTTCTTTATAGTCCCAACTCTCACATCCATACATGACTACTGGAAAAACCATAGCCTTGAGTACATGGACCTTTGTTGGCAAAGTAATGTCTCTGCTTTTTAATATGCTGTCTAGGTTGGTCATAACTTTTCTTCCAGGGAGTAACTGTCTTTTAATTTCATGGCTGTATCACCATCTGCAGTGATTTTGGAGCCCCCAAAAATAAAGTCTGCCACTGTTTCCCCATCTATTTGCCATGAAGTGATGGGACTGGATGCCATGATCTTTGTTTTCTGAATGTTGAGCTTTAAGCCAACTTTTTCCCTCTCCTCTTATGAATACTTTGTTTTAATATTGTGTTGGAATTCTTTCAGGGAAATCTATTAGGAAACAGAAGCGATGATAATTCTTTCTATGTTCTATAAATTGTCAGACTGTTAAAAACAGTATTTCTCTAAACTTCAGAAAATTAAAGGTTACTGGAAGCTAGTAAGTGCCTCTGAAGACTACTTTTATTCAAATTTAAATGCTGGTATAAGAGAAATTTTTACCTTTAAAAACCATGTCATAGTTTTATTAAAGCTAAAAGTAAGCTTGCTTTAGTATGTTGAAATATGCTAACTGCTAACATGCTTTATAGGATATTTGAGTCAGTATATAAATCTTTAGTGCAAAGCAACATGCTTTTTGTTATCAGAAACATTACCTTTAATGAGCTTAATTTATCAAAGAGGGACTTGACCTGTGCCTTGTGTTGAATTAAATGCTTTGAGTTGTTTTAATAAAACTGCTATGAGAGGTTACTTCTTAGAAAGTTCAGGAAAGAACTATAGCATTAAAAAGTGGAAAGAAACAAATGGACATATATATTTAGAGATGGTTAGTATGAAACTTTGCTGTGACTTTTTGGTTAATAAAAGTAATAACAAAAGTAGTTTTGTCATTTTAAATTTTTTAACATAAAATGATATTCTCTTTCAGAGACATTTTAAGGTATTTTTATGAAATAGGCTTTACCTTGCTTTTTTTATATGTTTGTAGTTTTATTGCTTTATAAGATTTTAGTATTCTAGAGGATTTTGCCTGCTACTAAAATAAGTGATTCATAGTAAATTACATTGTAGAGGAAGGAGTTTAGTCCCAATTTAATCAAAAGACTCCTTTTCCATATTATTTTGAGCAGGGCTTGTCCCTAGCTTCTTCCCCTCTGTAAATCTAGCAATAAAAGGAGTACTCATAGTCATTTATTCAGTGTAGCAACTCTGTTAAAATGAATAAATCAAAGCTTTTTAAAGCTAATGTTAATAAGTTTTACATGTTGTTCTTATTGTTTAGATGGTTTTTGAAGTAGATTTCCTGTCTCTAATGTCTTTATGAAACAAACTTGTAGTGTCTCATCAGATAAGGGAAGATCTCAGAAAACTCCAACTTCTCCCATATCTCCAAGTTCTCAGAAACTGTTGCAGTTTGACCTTCCAGGAACTTCATTAGAAAGATCTAAATCCTCAATAGTAGTGACTCCAACAGGGTTTAAGCCTAATGCAACTTTTGCTGACGTGAACCTGGCTGCCAGCAGAACGACAACAGAGATGGCGTCAACACCAGGCAAGTAGATCCATGCAGCTGTAATTTTAAAAATAGGATATGAATTTATTTCTAAAAATTTATTTCAGTTAAACCATAGAGGAATGTTACTTCAAGTGAATGCAATTACTATTTGAAGTATTAAACAAAAATTGTGCCAGAAAATAAATATTGAAAAGCATGAGAGATTCAGTAGTGGTGACTTTTCCCATCTAGCCAGCATCAGTCAAAAGACACTTGAAAAATGTGTCTTGTGTATGTATTATGTACACTGGCATGGTTTATACGTACGTTCACATGCATACACACTCAAAAAAAGTAGCTAGTAGAATACTATGTACTAAAACGTCACTGTCTTTCCTACAAAGGATAGCAGACTTGTTTTTGGACCTTAAGAAATGAATTTTAGAAATCAGATGTAATTTCACATGAACTTTTATATATGACAATTATATGTCTTCCAGGTTCTAAGCGCTTTTCTCCTGCTGGCCTCCAGCATCGGATGGCAGCAGAACTCAGTTACTTGAGTGCCATTGAGGAGTCCGTGCGTCAACTATCAGATGTAGAAAGAGTTAGAGGAGTTTCACTTGCTCAACAGGAGAGCGTGTCTCTGGCTCAGATCATAAAGGTATTTGTGGAATTTTCTTTAGCTTTCTGTGTTTTTTTTCCTCTTTTCTTTGCTATTTAAAATGATCTTAATGATGAGTTAAAAAGAAAACACGAAACTTTAAAGTGCTAAGTAGAAAAAATAGTCTTGTCACACAGTACCTGTAAATAATCTTGAGAAAAACTGTCATATGCTAAAAAGATAATTAAACATGCAGTATTTGGCAACAGAACAGTAATACAGTCATTCTCTTTCAAATACTTCATTTTCCACATTCTTTACCTTTTTTTGTTACAGTGTGAAAATTGGCTTATCAAAATTTTTCAATATTTTCTCTTTTTGTGTGACAAGTCAGAAATGACTTAGTTTTGTTTTGTTTTTTTTAATACTTTATTTGTACTGAAAAGTTTCTGAGCTCTAAGTGTTTGGTAGTACCAGGATAATAGGACTTTTCCTTAAGGAAGCTAACAAAAATCTTAGTGTTCCTTGGTGGAGATGCTATTGGTATCTTAAAAAAAAAACTGAGGTGACATTTGCATATAATAAAATACACAGATTTTAAGTGTATAATTTGATGAATTTTGAGCATGTAACAACCACCTTAATCAAAATGTATTACACTTTTATCACTCCAGAAGGTTCACCCAGGCCCCTTTTCAGTTAATCTCACCACCCAGAGGCAATTAGTATTCTGATTCATATCACCATAGTTTATTTCTGCCAGTTCTGCTGCTGCTGCTAAGTCGCTTCAGTCGTGTCTGACTCTGCGTGACCCCATAGATGGCAGCCCATCAGGTTCCCCCGTCCCTGGGATTCTCCAGGCAAGAACACTGGAGTGGGTTGCCATTTCCTTCTCCAATGCATGAAAGTGAAAAATGAAAGTAAAGTTGCTCAGTCGTGTCCGACTCTTTAGCGACCCCACGGACAGCAGCCCACCGGGCTCCTCCGTCCATGGGATTTTCTAGGCAAGAGTACTGGAGTGGGGTGCCATTGCCTTCTCCTTCTGCCAGTTCTAGAACTTCATAAAATGGAAGTATACTTTGTAATGTGTTGTGTTTAGTTTATTTTATGCAGCATAACATTTTTAAGATTGATCCATTTTGTTGCATGTATGGTGCTTTTGGTTTTTTTGCTGAGTAACATTCCACTGATGATTATATCACGTATATTTATCCATTTAAATTCATTTGGATGAATTTAAATGGATGAATGGATAAAATTCATTTATCCATTCTCTTTGTTGGTGTACATTTGTATTATTTCCAGCTTTTGGCTATCATAAATATTCCTGCTGTGAATTTTTTTTTTCCAATTCTCTGTGTACGATACAAAATTTTACTTTTCTTGCTTAAATACTTAGGAGTGTAATTGCTTGGGTTAAGTATATATTTATGAGAAAATGCCATTCTTTTTTCCAAAATAATTGTAACATCTTATACTCTGATGGCAGTTATATGAGAGTTCTAGTTGTGTTGTTTCTTTGCTGTTATTGTGTATTCTAGTCATTCTAGTGAGGGTGAGGTAGTATCTCATTATGGTTTTTAATTTGCATTTCATGACTGATGAAATTGATCTTTTGGTATATTTATGATTCTTCTTGTATCTTCTTTTGTGAATATGTGAGCAAATCATTTGCCTCTTTGATAATTGGGATATTTGTCTTTTAATTATTGAGTTGTAGGAGTTCTGTATATGTTCTAGAACAAATCCTTTTCAGATCTATCTCTAATATTGCTATCCATCCTAGACTTGGGGCTTCCCTGATAGTTCAGTTGGTACAGAATCCGCCTGCAGTGCAGGAGATCCCAATTCGATTCCTGGGTCACAAAGATCTACTGGAGGAGGGATAGACTACCCACTCCAGTATTCTTGGGCTTCCCTTGTGGCTCAGCTGGCTCAGCTGTGCCTGCAATGTGGGAGATCTGGGTTTGGTCCCTGGGTTGGGAAGATCCCCTGGAGAACGGAAAGGCTACCCACTCCAGTATTCTGGCCTGGAGAATTCCATAGGCTCTGTAGTCCATGGGGTCACAAAGAGTTGGACATGACTGAGTGACTTTCACTTTCACTCACACCCTAGCCTTGCCTTTTCATTTTTTTAAACTCTGTTTTTTGAAGAGCAGAAGATTTTAATTTTGATGAAGTCTAGTTTTTAATTTTTTTCTTTTATGGGTAGTGCTCTTTGTATTCTAAGAAATCTTTCCTTACCCTAAGATATTAAGATACTCTAACAAAGATATTCTTTTATGTTTTTCCCCAAAACTTTATAGTTTTGCCTTTATATTTAAGTGTGTGAGCTATTTCAAGTTAATTAAGAATTGTGAGAAATGGGTCAAAGTTAATCCTTTCCCTCCCATTCAGATGTTTGGTTGTACTAGCACCATTTTCTTAAATTACCTTGACACCTTTATCAACAATTAAGTAATCATATATGTGTTGGTCTGCTTTTGCATTCTGTTCTTTTCCATTGACCTATTTGTCTAGTACCATACTGTTTTACAATAACTTCAGAGTGAGTCTTTTTTCTTCTTTCTTTTATTTTTTCAATTAAAAAATTTTTATTGGAATATAGCTGATTTACAACGTTCTGTTTCGGGTGTACAGCAAAGTGAATCAGTTATACATATGCATAATAGCCACTCTTTTTTAGGTTCTTTTCCCATTTAGGCCATTACAGTTTATTGAGTAAAGTTCCCTGTGCTATGCAGTGGGTCTTTATTAGTTATTTAATTATCTATTTTATATATAGTAGTGTGTATATGTTAATCCCAATCTCCAAATTTATCCCTCTCTCCCATAGTGGGTCTTGAAATCAGGCTGTAATTACTCCAGTTTTGTTCTTCCCTCAAGATGATTTCAACTTTTCTTTGTTTTTTCTGTCTAACTTCTAGAATCAGTTTGTCAGGTTCTACCACAGTTTTTTAAAAGCCTGGTGTAATTTTGATTTGATTGACATTGAATCTACAGATCAGTTTGGGAAGAATTCACATCTTAACAGTATTGCATCTTGTAGTTCATGAACATAATATCTTTCTCTGTTTGTTTAGGTTTTTTAGATATTTCTCTCAACTATAATTTTCAGTGTAGAGATGTTACACTTTTTAAAAGTTATTCTTAAATTTTATGTCTTCTTGACGATAAATCTTTTCTTTTATTTTTAATTTGATTTTCTAGTTCCATCTTAAAATATCTAGATAGTTTTTTTGAGTGGAACTATTCAGCCTTCCTTCACTCCTCCCAGTAAATAACAACAGTGCTGTCCATTCATTGTGACAGTAAAAGCTCTCCAGACACTTCTAAATGCTCACTGGCGAACAGTGGAGAGGAGCTAATTCCACCTTTGTTAAAAAATCAATGGATTGAGAAATAGCCCTTTTGCAGCTGCCATCTTTTCCTTGAAATCTGAACCACTGATACTATGTAGTATTTTAGGGATTTATTGTAACTCCGGGTTTCCACATATGGCCAGGGCATTGTATGACTTCATATGTAAACTTACCACCTTTAGAGAATCTATATTATTTAGCACCATTCTAGAAGAGATAATAATATATAAATTTATAGATAACATTATATGGAATAATTGTAAGAAAGTGTTAAAAAGGAGACCTTTGGGGTGATGTTTTAATGAAGCTGCTCCTGCAAAGTCAAAGGAGTCATAAAATTGTGACTTATGAAGCATTATTTTTATTTTTACATGTAGGATGTTTTAATGTCCTCCAAAGAGCTGCCTGTAACTTTTGTTTTAAATAAGCTTTTTGATATCAGTTCTTAGTTCTGTATGCCTTGGAAATTTTTTTCTATTATATTATTTGACAAACAGGTGGTGGTCATTAAATACTTTCAGATCAGATCAGATCAGTCACTCAGTCATGTCCGACTCTTTGCGACCCCATGAATTGCAGCACGCCAGGCCTCCCTGTCCATCACCAACTCTCGGAGTTCACTCAGACTCACGTCCATCAAGTCAGTGATGCCATCCAGCCATCTCATCCTCTGTCGTCCCCTTCTCCTCTTGCCCCCAATCCCTCCCAGCATCAGAGTCTTTTCCATTGAGTCAACTCTTCGCATGAGGTGGCCAAAGTACTGGAGTTTCAGCTTTAGCATCGTTCCTTCCAAAGAAATCCCAGGGCTGATCTCCTTCAGAATGGACTGGTTGGATCTCCTTGCAGTCCAAGGGACTCTCAAGAGTCTTCTCCAACACCGCAGTTTAAAAGCATCAGTTCTTCAGTGCTCAGCCTTCTTCACAGTCCAACTCTCACATCCATACATAACCACAGGAAAAACCACAGCCTTGACTAGACGAACCTTTGTTGGCAAAGTAATGTCTCTGCTTTTGAATGTGCTATCTAGGTTGGTCATAACTTTGCTTCCAAGGAGTAAGCGTCTTTTAATTTCATGGCTGCAGTCACCATCTGCAGTGATTTTGGAGCCCAGAAAAATAAAGTCTGACACTGTTTCCACTGTTTCCCCATCTATTTCCCATGAAGTGATGGGACCAGATGCCATGATCTTCGTTTTCTGAATGTTGAGCTTTAAGCCAACTTTTTCACTCTCCACTTTCACTTTCATCAAGAGGCTTTTTAGTTCCTCTTCACTTTCCGCCATAAGGGTGGTGTCATCTGCATATCTGAGGTGATTGATATTTCTCCTGGCAATCTTGACTCCAGCTTGTGTTTCTTCCAGTCCAGCGTTTCTCATGAAGTACTCTGCATATAAGTTAAATAAACAGGGTGACAATATACAGCCCTGATGTACTCCTTTTCCTATTTGGAACTAGTCTGTTGTTCCATGTCCAGTTCTAACTGTTGCTTCCTGACCTGCATACAAATTTCTCAAGAGGCAGATCAGGTGGTCTGGTATTCCCATCTCTTTCAGAATTTTCCACAGTTTACTGTGATCCACACAGTCAAAGGCTTTGGCATAGTCAATAAAGTAGAAATAGATGTTTTTCTGGAACTCTCTTGCTTTTTCCATGATCAGCAGATGTTGGCAATTTGGTCTCTGGTTCCTCTGCCTTTTCTAAAACCAGCTTGAACATCAGGAAGTTCACGGTTCACATATTGCTGAAGCCTGGCTTGGAGAATTTTGAGCATTACTTTACTAGCGTGTGAGATGAGTGCAACTAAATACTTTAGATAAATAATAAAGGGTTGATGTGTATGCTATTTACTCTCTTTCCTTTAGGCTCTCATGGGTTGCTTCAAAAGATTTGTGTTAGGAAAACAGCTTTCCATTTAATATAATTTCTGCATTAAAATAGTTTAGTATCTTAGAATTAATAGTTGATCATTTCTTTATTTCTGAAGGCACAGCAACAACGCCATGAAAGAGACTTGGCCCTTTTGAAGTTGAAGGCTGAACAAGAGGCTCTGGAATGTCAGCGACAATTAGAAGAAACCCGAAGCAAAGCAGCTCAGGTAGCTTCTTTTACAAATTTCTATCCTTGAAATCACTTTAGATTTCTTTTAATTTTATAGGAGGCATAAGGAAAGATGTAAATAATAATGTTTTAGTACATTATCCCATGAGTTGATTTTATGTCATTTGACTCTAATAGTCACCTTGTGAAATTTAAGTAGTCACGTCAAGATTTATCCTCAATTTAGAGAAATGGAAATGGAAGTACATGGTAGTTACTTGTCTACAGACACATCAACTTGTAAAGAGTGGAGTTAAGACTTAAACTTCAGCAGTGATTTTAAGATTCCAGATTTTAAACTCTAAATTTTAAGACTTGAAATCCAGATAGTCAAAGTTTGGTCCCCCCGGCCTCAACAAGGCAGTTGATCCATGAAACTGATTTACATGTTAAAACTAATTTGGATAGGATGAAATTAGACATAAAGAAAGTTATCTTTCCCCCACTTTTATTAACAGGTCCATGCGGAATCATTACAGCAGGTGGTTAAGTCACAACGGGATATGACTGAAGTCCTGCAGGAAGCAACATGTAAAATAGCCACTCAGCAAACAGAGACCGCTCGCCTGACCACAAATGCAGCACGCCAGATCTGTGAGGTAAGAGCCACTGACAGCACTTTTCCTTTAGGTCTTTTTAGTCAGCCTGAGTACCTTTGGTCTTAGCAGTAGTGGGTCTCTAACATCTAGCAAATGCATGCTTTTAATAAGTGACTTTCAGTGAGGGCCATACCCTATTGAAATGAGGCATCATTTATTGTAATGTGTTGTCCAGGTCAATGATACAGGGGCAAAAGATGCAAAAGAACTCTATATTTTTTCCCCCGAGTAATCTTTTTAAAAAGATTATGTAATGTATACTAATATATATTTACAATAATGTGTGTGTATGTATATTTACAATAATATTTATCCCTTTTAAGTATACAGTTTTATGATTTTTGACAAATATGTAGGTATAGGCATCTGTGTATATTTCTTATTTATTTATTTATGACTGTGCTGGGTCTTTGTTACCCTGTGCGGGCTTTTCTCTAGTTGTAGTGGGCAGGAGCTACCCCATGCGGTGCATGGGCTTTTCATTGCAGTGGCTTCTCTTGTTGCCGAGCACAGGCTCCAGGTGTGCAGGCTTCACTAGTTGTGGCACGTGGATTCAGTAGTTGTGACTCCTGGGCTGTAGAACACAGGCTCAGTAGTTGTGGCACACAGGTTTAGTTGCTCCATAGCATGTGGGATCTTCCTGGACCAAGGATCGAACCTGTGTTTCTTACATTGGCAGGCACACTCTTTACCACCGAGCCCCAGGGAAGTCCTAGGTATATTTCTTTATCATATCTTTCTATCCCTATAAACACCACCATAATCAAGAAATATCCAGCACTCTTAAAAGTTCCCTCATGCTTTGCAGTCAGTCCCCAATCTCAGTCCCACATCTGTTTGGTATGTAGATGTTTCATTGTTATCCAGAGTGATATTAGTGTCTTTTTTTTTTTCCTTAATTGTACCAAGTATAAAGCCAGAAATAGTTTTACTGCTGTCTCTGTATAGGATATCATGATCTATACTATAAAGTTTCAGTTTATTTTAGCAGTTACTATTTAGGACTGTTTGTGAAATGATTCTGTTATTAAAAAGCCATGAACCTGCTATATGCTGAGTACTTGGGGTTGTGCAAAAAAGTATAGAGTCTCTTCTCTCAAGAAATTTTAGGTTACAATTAACAAAGGTTTTAAAAACACTTAGTTTGTCAAAGCAATGATGGAATTAACACCAAATAAATAATATATGGCACTAATGGCTAAGAGTAGGGAAAATGTACTTCACATTATTGGTGAAGTTAGAAAATTCTAATTGAGTTTGCTTATTGAAGAAAGATTTAATTTTTGGTTTTAGTTAGTTCAGTCACTCAGTCATGTCCAACTCTTTGAGACCCCATGGACTATAGTACACCAGGCTTCCACGTCCATTACCAATTCCAGAGCTTGCTTAAACTCATGTCCATTGAGTTGGTGATGCCATCCAACCATGTCATCCTCTGTCATCCCCTTCTCCTCCCCGCTTCAATCTTTCCCAGCATTAGTTCAGTTCAGTTCAGTCGCTCAATCGTGTCCGACTCTTTGCGACCCCATGAACCACAGCACACCAGGCCTCCCTGTTCATCACTAACTCCTGGAGTCCACCCAAACCCATGTCCATTGGGTCGGTGATGCCATCCAACCATCTCATCCTCTGTTGTCCCCTTCTCCTAAGGCTGTCAATCTTTCCCAGCATCAGGGTCTTTTAAATGAGTCAGCTCTTTGCATCAGGTGGCCAAAGTACTGGAGTTTCAGCTTCAACATCAGTCCTTCCAATGAATATTCAGGATTGATTTTCTTTAGGATGGACTGGTTGGATCTCCTTTTAGTCCAAGGGACTCTAAAGAGTCTTCTCCAACACCACAGTTCAAAGCATCAATTCTTCAGTGCTCAGCTTTCTTTACAGTCCAACTCTCACATCCATACATGACCACTCGAAAAACCATAGCCTTGACTAGACAGAACTTTGTTGACAAAGTAATGTCTCTGCTTTTTAATACGCTGTCTAGGTTGGTCATAACTTTCATTCCAAGGAGTAAGCGTCTTTTAATTTCATGGCTGCAGTCACCATCTGCAGTGATTTTGGAGCCCAGAAAAATAAAGTCAACCACTGTTTTCCCATCTATTTACCATCAGGGTCTTCTCTAATGAGTTGGTTCTTCCCATCAGGTGGCCAAAGTATTGGAGCTTCAGCATCAGTCCTTCCAGTAAATATTCAGGACTGATTTCCTTTAGATTGACTGATTTGATCTCCTTGCGGTCCAAGGGACTGTCAAGGGGCTTGTCCAAACCATCATTCAGAAGTATCAGTACTTCAGCATTCAGCCTTCTTGGTGGTTCAGCTCTCACATCCGTACATGACTGCTGAAAAAACCATAGCTTAGACTAGACAGACCTTTGTCGGCAAAATAATGTATCTGCTTTTTGATATGCTGTCTAGATTTGTCATAGCTTTCCATCCAGGAGCAAGCATCTTTTAATTTCATGACTGCAGTCACCAACAGAAGTGATTTCAGAGCCCCCCAAAATAAAGTCTCTCACAGTTTCCATTGTTTCCCTATCTATTTGCCATGAAGTGATGGGACCAGATGCCATGATCTTAGTTTCTTGAATGTTGGGTCTTAAGCCAACTTTTTCACTGTCCTCTTTCACTTTCATCAAGAGGCTCTTTAGTTCCTCTTCACTTTCCACCATAATAGTGGTGTCATCTGCATATCTGAGGTTATTAATATTTCCCCTGGCAAATTGATTTCAGCTTGTGCTTCATTCATCCCAGCATTTCACATGATGTATTCTACATAAGTTAAATAAGCAGGGTGACAGTATACAGCCTTGATGTACTCCTTTCCCAATTTAGAACCAGTCTGTTGTTCCACATCCAGTTCTAACTGTTGCTTCTTGACCTGCATATCGATTTCTCAGGGGGCAGGTCAGGTGGTCTGGTATTACCATCTCTTTAAGGATTTTCCACAGTTTATTGTGATCCAGGCTTTGGTGTAGTCAATAAAGCAGAATTAGATGTTTTTCTGGAGCTCTTGGTTTTTGATGATCCAGTGGATGTTGGCAATTTGATCTCTGGTTCCTCTGCCTTTTCTAAATCCAGCTTGAACATCTGGAAGTTTTCAGTTCGTGTAGTTTTGAAGCCTAGCTTGGAGAGTTGTGAGCATTACTTTGCTAGTGTGTGAGATGAGTGCCGTTGTGGGGTAGTTTGAACATTCTTTGGTATTGGCTTACTTTGGGATTGAAATGGAAACTGACCTTTTCTAGTCCTGTGGCCTCTGCTGAGTTTTCCAGATTTGCTGGTATATTGAGCGCAGCACTTTCGCAGCATCATCTTTTAGGATTTGAAATTGCACAGCAGGAATTCCATCACCTCCACTAGCTTTGTTCATAGTGATGCTTCCTAAAGGCCACTTGACTTCAGGATATCTGGCTCTAGGTGAGAGATCACACCATTGTGGTTATCTGGGTCATTAAGATCTTTTTTGTATAGTTCTGTGTATTCTTGCCACCTTTTCTTAATATCTTCTGCTTCTATTTATTTTTTTTTGGTTTACTGTGGCCTATTTTAGACTTGAAGACTTTCTGCTTAGTAATTCATAGAGTGTTATAGTTAGGTGAAACCTTAGAAATCCTGTGGTCTACCTCTGTTTATTTTATAAAGATGTGAAACTTCAAGAATCTAAATGACTTGCCCACAATATGTTACCCTATTATGGTAGAATTTGCTTGCTTTCAATACAGTGATCTTTCCAAGACACTCTACTCTCTCTCATTTCTTCTGTGACATTACCTTTTTGCTTCTTCTTTGCCTTCTGTCTGTTCATATTTAGATGGCGGAGTTGACTCGAACTCATATCTCAGATGCCATCACTGCTTCAGGAGCTCCCCTAGCAGCACTATATGATCACCAGCGGCAGCACGCGCCAGACTTTGTGAAACAACTAAGGACAAGAGCTGAAACAGATAGGTTAATATCCAGTCATTCAGCAAATATGTAATGAATATCTGTTATGTTCCAAGCACTGTTGTGGGTACTGAAAATATAGTTATGGACATATAATCTAGTGGGGAAGAGAGACATTAATCAAATGCTCTTTTAGGTGAGTAAGCACAAATTAAGATAAGTATTACGAAAGAAAGGAACATTTGTTTTTGAGATATACAGCAAAGGAGTTTGAATAACATGGAAGTCAGAGAAGATTTTCCTGAGGAAGTAAAGCTAATGGTGAGATCTAGTGGATGAAAAGGAATCAGTGATATAAAGGAGATAAGGAATAGGCAGGTCAGTGCATGCAAAGGTGGAAAAGAAAGTGAAAGAACACCAAGAAACTGGAGGCAGAGGGTGAAAGGAGAAAGGTAGGAGATGATGCAGGAGTCAGATCATGGTAGAACTTGGCAGATCCTCTGGATTTTGGAGTTTATTCTAGGAGCAATGAAAAGTCACTAGAGAGTTTTTTAGGCAGTGCTGGGTGATGTCATCATGTCTGTGTGTATATATTTTTTATATCAGCTTTGTCTCTAGTTCATAGATTTTTTTGTCTATTCACGTTCATTGATAATTGAGGTGATTTGTGTTTATTTTGCATAGTAAATAGATATTCTTTAATGTGTTATATACTTTTCTATGAACAAATACCTTTCTCAAATAGTTCGTAACCCATATTTCATAATTTCTATTCAAGATTTTATCTCAATATTAAACAGTATTTAAAATCTTTCTCTTATTTGAGACTTTAAATGTTTTAATCAGTTTTTCTTTTCTTTGTAGGAAAAGTCAATCTGGTTCACTTTCTCAGAGTAAAGAAGGAACCCTTGACTCTAAGCATCAGAAATTTTCCCCTTCGTATGATAGTTATTCTGAGTCTTCAAGATACAAGAATCGTGATAGAAGGTGAAGACAGTTTGATTTAGTAAAGTTTGACAAATAGCTTAGACATTGCTTTTTTAAAATTCTTTTGTCTTATTTCTTTAAATGAAATAGTGTTTTCCCTTCTGTTCTGGCTTCCCTGATTTTTAGCCCGTTTATGAAATAGTTGTTTCATGTAATAATATAGCTACCATTCCTTGACAATCTACTGTACAAGTACTGTAAGAATTGTTTTTACTGCATTTAATCTTCACAACAACCTTCCAAGACAGATGTTATTGTCATTTTTTAGGTAAGGGAACTAAGGATCATGGAGATGTTAAGAAACTTATCTATAATCACATAGCTAGTAGCACATCAAAAAATTGAACCATGATGTATCTTGAGAGTACACTGCATTGCTGATATCCATATTTTTTGACATTACTGTATGTACTAATTTTTATCATTATGAAAGAAGATTGAATACTTTGTCATTGATACTTGATACTTGGTAACATCTGTAATTTTCAGTGATGGATCTGTCCTTCGATTAAAAAGTTTTAGAGGCTACTTTCCATCATTCCTAGAGATAGGATACCTATGTTATCAAAGTATACTAAAACCTCAATTTAAAATATTAAATCATGAGACTGAAAAATATGAAAATTAATGGGGGTTAAGTACCAACAGTTATTAAGTACTTTCATACTTAATAACTGTTGTGTGGAACTGTTGTGTGGAAAAAGTGTCTGGAACTATGTGACTTTCATTTAACCTTCACTGACAATTTAGGCCATCACCTGAGTTCCTGCAGTGGTCTCCTAATAGGTTTTCCTGTCCTTTAACCTTTCCCTTCCTCTATTCATTAACCACATGGCAACCAGAGTGATTGTTTGAAAATTTGCAGCCGATTGGTTATTTACCTCTTTGAAACATCAGTGTTTCCTCAGAGCCGCTTAGTACAGCACGGAAGTCCCTTTGTGATTAAGCCTTTAGTCCATCTCCAGCTCTGTCACTTGGCATTTCCCCTCTTACCATATTTTACTAGTTCTAACTACTTCATTTCTCTAAGAGCCTTGCTCTCTTTGTCTCCTGTGCCATTACATGCTGTCCCTTCTTTCTAGACCCTCCCTACTCCATTTTATTTACTATAGTTTTACTTCCCCTTTAAGAATCAGTATTAGCCCCTCATCTGCTTTAGACATCCCTTCTGTGTTTACCCACAGCAATCCAAGTGTAACTATTACAGCCATTAGCAGCTTCTATATTCTTACTCCTTTACTTATTACTTGTAGACTAAACTTGGAGCTCTTTGAGGACTTCATTTTCATCACCCCCACAATGAAAGCCTATACCCATTAGCAGTCAGTTCGTATGTCCCTTCTTTCCCAGCTTCTGGCAACAACTAATCTACTCTTTGTTTTCTATGGATTTTTGTCTATTTTGGATATTTCATATGAATAGCACCATTCAATAGGTGGCTCTTTGGAACTGGCTTCTTTGACTTAGCATAATGTTTTCAGAATTCATCTATTATGTATCAGTACTTTTCCTTTCTATAGCCAGATAATCTATTGCATGGATGTCCCACATATATCCATCAGTTGATGGACTTTAGGATTTTTTTCATTTTTTTTTTTTTGCTCTTGTGAATGGTGCCACTGTGTACTGATTCATTCATGTACAAATTCTTGTGTGGATATATTTCATTTCTCTTGGGTATATACTTAGGAAAGGAATTGTAACTCTGTTTAACATCTTGATGATATGCCAAACTGTTTTCCAAAATAGCTGCTCTGTTTTACATTTTCACGAGGAATATAAAGATTTTCCACATCCTTACTAACACTTCTTGATAGGCTGATGAAGACTGTGTGATTCCTATATCCCTAGAGCTTAGCAATATGCCAAGTACATAGGTAGGCAGTCTACTACATGTTTATCGAGTGAATGATTGGCACATAACTGCTAAGTAGAAGAATTGAGATTAACCGCATACCCTACTGATTGCAAAGCGCTTGTGGTCTCTTGCATTCTTTTACCTTATAGCTTTATTATACAATTTATCCTTTCAAAAACGTTTATTAAGTCAGACAAATAATTATGTAATATTCTGATAAGTACCATCATAGAAATCTGCACACACAGTATAAACACAGAAAAAGAAGTGACCAAACCCTCTTTGAGAGTAGAGAAGGGGTCTACAAACAGTTTGCAGAAATGCTACTTCAACTGAGTCTTGAATTCATTAAGCACAGAGGAAAGGTAGGGCGTGTCACAGGAGGGAAATAGCTTATTCAGGGGACCTTAAAACTTGGCTCATGGTTGGCTATGTATTTATATTTAGTGAATAGATAAAGAAAGCAAAGAGGGAGGGAGGAAAATACTAAACTTTAAAACAAGTTCACTAAGCATTTGGAAACCCGAGGCTTAAAGTAAGGAGAAGAGCAGAGCTAATGATACAGACTTGAGGCTTACTCCAGATGATAGCAGTAGAAATTATAGATATGCATAAGATTGTCTAAGGAGAGTATAGAGCATAAAGGAGAAAGAAACCAAAACCCTAAGAAGCACAATCATTTTAAGAAAAGATAGAAAAATTAAAAGGAAGTGAAAGAAATACAGGAAAACTTGCTAGGGAGGTAGGGAGAGAAGCAGGGGGGAGTAGAGTCAGGGAATATAAGAAAGGAGAGCCCTTTTATCATTTAATTTTGTTATAATTTCAAGCTTACAAAAGCATTGTAAGAATAATACAAGTTTCCCAAATATCTTTCCTCCAGATTACTCTACTGTGTTAACATTTTACTACATTTGCTTAGCAAGTTTTTAAAGGAAGGAGATAAGAGATTCATATCACCTGATGTAGAAAAATAAATTATCTATTGGATGTGATAGTTAGAATTTAGGTAGAGTTTACAAGAACAGTTCCAATTAGAGCAGGTGGGAAATGAGGCAGGCTTCAATAAATTATGAGGTTGATGAAAAGTAAGGAAGTGGAAACAGCAAGTAGAAGCCCCTTTTACTAGTAGATTGATTGATTTTAAAATGAAAGGCAAAAAGGGAATGAGAGCCTGAGAATAGTGGTTCCCCATCATTACTATTTAAAAGTGAAACCTCTTCTGCTACTCATCTTTTCTAAAATAGTTTCTTTCTCAGACTTAGGTCTAAGTGGCATTTTTATGTTTTATATCTTTCATTGTTTCAAATCTTGATCATAAGGCACATTTCCTTGGCCAAATAAGTTACTTTGAAATTATATCCGTATTTTGTTGCCTTAATTTTTTTTCTCATTTGTTTCCATAATATGCCTAAACAGGAGTAGTAGTGGTAGCAGCCGTCAAGAAAGTCCTTCAGTTCCATCTTCTAAGGAAAATGAGAAGAAACATCATGGTGAAAAGATGGAGAGTTCTATTGATGAACAGGTTCAGACCGCTGCTGATGATTCTTTTCGAAGTGATAGTGTACCATCTCTTCCTGATGAAAAAGGTAACTTTGTTTGCACATATATGTGTAATTACTTATGTGGGGAGGCTTCTGAGCCCTTCCAGATATTTGTGACTGAGCTAATTAGTATAGTTAGAACATGGTGATATTATAGACAGGTTTCATGTTTGATATTAAATGTGTTCAGGTAAAACTGTTTCAAATGCACCATGCCTTGATGGTGCATTTATTAGTAACATTGCTAATATTTTACATGATTGTGTGTCATGATCCTAAAGGGAGGCAAAACTAAATCTAGGAGAATGTGCATGTGAATGGAAAATATATATTCAATACTGAAAAAAACTACTTTTCTCCTATTGTAGGTATGTAACATGACCATAAGAAGGAAAATACATTATTAGACCTTTAAATTAGTAAGGATACTAAGACCTTTAAATATAGTAAGGATACAATTTCTTATAAATGATGATGCCATCAGATATATTAATTAGAATAAACTCATTACCTAACTCCTCCTGGATCATAAACTAAACGTGTACACCTGTCAAATCAAGAATAGTAAATAATACAGCAAAGAAAATAAAATTTGGCAACAAATGGCACCTTTAAGACATTAACTCAACAAATTAACAGCCTCATTTTTAGATATGCTCTTAAATAGCTTTATTAAGCAGTGTTTTTGATCGATAGTCTAAAACTCTGTTCAAAGCAGGATGAGCTAGACAGTCTTTGGAAAGTAAGAAGAAAATATTTAAATTTATTCATCCTTTAAATATTTTTTTTGTAAATTTTATAGTGAGTATAAAATAGGGGTGCGTGCTAAGTCGCTTCAGTGGTGTGCGACTCTTTGCGACCCTGTGGACCATACCCTGAGGGGCTCCTCTGTCCATGGGATTCTCCAGGCAAGAATACTGGAATGGGTTGCCGTTTCCTCCTCCAGGGGATCTTCCGAACCCAGGGATCAAAACCAGTGTCTCTTGCATGTCTCCTGCATTGGCAGGTGGGTTCTTTACCACTGGGAAGCCCTAATATAGGGTATAGTAGTCTATAGTTATGGCAGCCCTAGCTGATTAATACAGATGTTGGTACCTAGAAGTGAGGTGCTGCTATACTTTAAGTGTGAAAGTGGCTTTGAAACTGGATAATGAGTAAAGGATAGAACAGTTTTGAGGTTCATGCAAAAAAAAGCTCACATTGCCCTGCAGAGATTATTGGTAGGAATATATATATATATTAAAGGTGATTCTGATGGAGTCTGATAAAGGTGGAAATAAGGAACATCTTGGGCTTCCCTGATGACTCAGTGGTAAAGAACCCACCTGCCAACGTCAGAGGCGTGGGTTCGATTCCTGGGTCAGGAAGATCGCTTAGAGAAGGAAATGGCAACCCATACCAGTATTCTTGCCTGTGAAATCCCATGGACAGAGGATCCTGGCAGGCTACAGTCCATGGGGTCGCAAAAGAGTTGGACACCACTTAGTGATTAAACAACAACAAGGAACATGTTACTAGAAATTGGAAGAAAGACAGTCTTTGTTATACAGTGGCAAAGAACTTAATTAAACTTGTTCTAGTGTTTGTGGAAGTTCAGTTCAATTCAGTCACTCAATCGTGTCCGACTCTTTGTGACCCCATGGACTGCAGCACTCCAGGCCTCCCTGTCTGTCACCAACTCCCAGAGCCTACTCAAACTCATGTCCATCGAGTCAGTGATGCCATCCAACCATCTGATCCTCTGTTTCTCCTCCCGCCCTCAATCTTTCCCAGCATCAGGGTCTTTTCCAGTTAATCAGTTCTTTGCATCAGGTGGCCAAAGTATTGGAGTTTCAGCTTCAGCATCTGTCCTTCCAATGAATATTCAGGGATGATTTCCTTTAGGATTGACAGGTTTGATCTCCTTGCAGTCCAAGGGACTCTCAAGAGTCTTCCCAACACCATAGTTTAAAAGCAGCAATTCTTCGACACCCAGCTTTCTTTTTGTCCACTCTCACACCCATACATGACTAGTGAAAGAACCATAGCATTGACTAGACAGGCCTTTGGTGGTAAAGTAACGTCTCTGCTTTTAGTATGCTGCCTAGGTTGGTCACAGCTTTTCTTCCAAGAAGCAAGCATCTTTTAATTTCATGGCTGCAGTCACCATCACCATCTGCAATGATTTTGGAGCCCCCAAAAATGAAGTCTGCCACTGTTTCCACTGTTTCTGCATCTATTTGCCATGAAATAATGGGACCGGATGCCATGATCTTAGTTTTCTAAATGTTGGGTCTTAAGCCAACTTTTTCACTCTCCTCTTTCACTTTCATCAAGAGGCTTTTTAGTTCCTTTTCACTTTCTGCCATAAGGGTGGTGTCATCTGCATATCTGAGGTTATTGATATTTCTCCTGGCAATCTTGATTCCAGCTTGTAACTTCATCCAGCCTGGCATTTCTCATGATGCACTCTGCATATAAGTTAAATAAGCACCGTGACAATATATAGCCTTGACATACTCCATTCCTGAATTGGAACCAGTCTGTTGTTCCATGTCCAGTTCTAACTGTTGCTTCCTGACCTCCATACAGATTTCTCAGGAGGCAGGTCAGGTTGTCTGGTATTCCCATCTCTTTTAAGGATTTTCCACAGTTTGTTGTGATCCACACAGTCGAAGGCTTTGGCATAGTCAATAAAGCAGATGTTTTTCTGGAACTCTGTTGGTTTTTTGATGATCCAGTGGATGCTGGCAATTTGATCTCTGGTTCCTCTGCCTTTCCTAAATCCAGCTTGAACATCTGGAATTTCATGGTTCACGTACTGCTGAAGCCTGGCTTGGAGAATTTTGAGCATTACTTTGCTGGTGTGTGAGATGAGTGCAATTGTGCGGTAGTTTGAACATTGTTTGACATTGGCTTACTTTGGGATTGGAATGAAAACTGACCTTTTCCAGTCCTGTGGCCACTGCTGAGTTTTCCAGATTTGCTAGTATATTGAGTGCAGCACTTTCACAGCATCATCTTTTAGGCTTTGAAATAGCTCCATCACCTCTGCTAGTTTTGTTCGTAGTTTTGCTTCCTAAGGCCCACTTGACTTCACATTCCAGGTTGTCTGACTGTAGGTGAGTGATCACACCATCGTGGTTATCTGAGTCATGAAGATCTTTTTTGTATAGTTCTATTGTGTATTCTTGCCACCTCTTCTTAGTATCTTCTGCTTCTGTTAGGTCCATACCGTTTCTGTCCTTTATTATGCCCATCTTTGCATGAAATGTTCCCTTGGAATCTCTAATTTTCTTTAAGAGATCTCTATCTAGTCTTTTCCTTTTTGTTGTTTTCCTCAATTTCTTTGCATTGATAGTTGAGCAAGGCTTTCTTATCTCTCCTTGCTATTGTTTGGAACTCTGCATTCAAATGGGTATATCTTTCCTTTTCTCCTTTGCCTTTAGCTTCTCTTCTTTTCTCAGCTATTTGTAAGGCCTCATCTGACAACCATTTACCTTTTTGCTTTTTTTTTTTTACTTTTTCACTCTCCTCTTTCAGTTTCATCAAGAGGCTCTTTAGTTCTTCACTTTCTGCCATAAAGGTGGTGTCATTTGTATATCTGAGGTTATTGATATTTCTCCCAGCGATCTTGATTCCAGTTTGTAATTCATCCATTACAGCATTTCTTATGATGTACTCTGCATATAAGGTAAATAAGCATGGTGACAATATACAGCCTTGACATACTCCTTTTCCTGATTTGGAACCAGTCTGTTATCCCATGTCCAGTTCTACCTACATACAGGTTTCTCAGGAGGCAGGTCAGGTGGTCTGGTATTCCCATCTCTTTCAGAATTTTCCACAGTTTGTTGTGATCTGCACAGTCAAAGGCTTTGGCATAATCAATAAAGCAGAAGTAGATGTATTTTCTGGAACTCTCTTGCTTTTTCAATGTCCAATGGATGTTGGCAATTTGATCTCTGGTTCCTCTGCCTTCTCTAAATCCAGCTTGAACATCTGGAAGTTCACAGTTCATGTACTGTTCAAGCCTGGCTTGGAGAATTTTGAACATTACTTTGCTAGCGTGTGAGATGAGTGCATTGTGCAGTAGTTTCAGCATTTTTTGGCATTGCCTTTCTTTGGGATTGGAATGAAAACTGACCTTTTCTAGTCCTGTGGCCACTGCTTAGTTTTCCCAGTTTGCTGGCATATTGAGTGCAGCACTTTCACAGCATCACCTTTTAGAATTTGAAATTGCTCAAGTGGAATTCCATCACCTCCACTAGCTTTGTTCATAGTGATGCTTCCTAAGGCCCACTTGACTTCACATTCCAGGATGTCTGGCTCTAGGTGAGTGATCACACCATCATCATTATCTGGGTGGTGAAGATCTTTCTTGTATAGTACTTGCATTTCTTCTTCTTCGGATGGTCTTGATCCCTGTCTCCTGTACAGTGTCACGAACCTCTGTCCATAGTTCTTCTGACACTCTATCAGATCTAATCCTTTGAATCTATTTGTCACTTCCACTGTATAATCATAAGGGATTTGATTTAGGTCATACCTGAATGGTCTATTGGTTTTACCTACTTTCTTCAATTTAAGTTTGAATTTGGCAATAAGGAGCTCATGATCTGAGCCACAGTCAGCTCCCGGTCTTGTTTTTGCTGACTGTATAGAGCTTCTCCGTCTTTGGCTGCAAAGAATATAATCAATCTGTTTTTGGTATTGACCATCTGGTGATGTTCATGTGTAGAGTTTTGTCTTGTGCTGTTGGAAGAGGGTGGTTGCTATGACCAGTGCGTTCTCTTGGCAAAACTCTGTTAGCCTTTGACCTGCCTCATTTTGTACTCCAAGGCCAAATTTGCCTGTTACTCCAGGTAGCTCTTGACTTCCTACTTCTGCATTCCAGTCCCCTATAATGAAAATGACATCTTTTTTGGGTGTTAGTTCTAGAAGGTCTTGTAGGTCTTCATAGAACCATTCAGCTTCAGCTTCTTCAGCATTACTGGTTGGGGCATAGACTTGGATTACTGTTGTATTGGATGGTTTGCCTTGGAAATGAGCAGACATCATTCTGTCGTTTTTGAGATTGCATCCAAGTACTGGATTTTGGACTCTCCTGTTGACCATGATAGCTACTCCATTTCTTCTAAGGGATTCTTGCCCGCAGTAGTAGATATAATGGTCATCTGAGTTAAATTTCACCCATTCCAGTTCATTTTAGTTCAGTGATTCCTAAAATGCCAATGTTCACTCTTGCCATCTCCTGTTTGACCACTTTTAATTTGTCCTGATTCATGGACCTGACATTCCAGGTTCGTATGGAATATTGCTCTTCACAGCATTGGACTTTACTTCCATCACTAGTCACATCCACAACTGTGTGATGGTGTTGCTTTGGCTCCATTTCTTCACTCTTTCTGGAGTTATTTCTCCACTCTTCTCCAGTAGCATATTGGGCACCTACCGACCTGAGGAGTTCATCTTTCAGTGTCATACCTATTTGTCTTTTCATACTGTTCATGGGGTTCTCAAGGTAAGAATACTGAGGTGGTTTGCCATTCCCTTCTCCAGTAGGCCATGTTTTGTTGAAAGTGGAAATTAAAAGTGATGACCCTGGATATTTAGCTGAGGAGATTTCTAAGCAAAACATTGAAGGCCTGGCCTAGTTTCTTCTTACAGCTTATAGTAAAATGTGAAAGAAGAAATAAATTGAAGGAATTATTAAGCAAAAAGGAACCGGAATTTGAAGATTTGGAAAATTCTCAGCCTGTGCATGTTGTAAAAAAAAAGGAGAAAGCGAGTTCTGGAGAGAACACTAAGGGCACAAGTAGACAGTTACTTCATAAGAAACCGCCCGTGGATTTAATCAGCCACCTCAGCATGTTCAGCTGAAGCCAGGAGTACACATGGGATTATATGAGCAGAGACACAACCAGTTTGGATTAAAGGGCAAGAGACAGGATGAAAAAGGAAAGCTTTCAGACTTCTGGGATTCTGTGGGATGAGACATTAGAGCTATCCAACAGTGAACATGCCTATAGAAGATTAAGGTGGCTAGAATTGATGGGGCAACTAAGATCCAAAGAAATTAAAACTTTGAAAAACTAATATGAGGAAGAAAAAAAGAAAAAATCTAAGTCACTTTGGTTTGGCAATGATTTGTTAAATATAACACCAAAAGTACAATCCATGAAGGAAGAAATTGACAAGATGTACTTTATTAAAATTTTTTAAATTCTGCTCTATGAGAGAGATTATTAAGATAATGAAAAATTACAGACTATTAAAAAATATTTGTACAAAAACACATATTGGATAATAGACTTATATCCAGAGTACATAAAAGACTCTTAAAACTCAACAGGAAAATCAGCAACCCAGTTAAAAAATATGCAGAGATCTAAACAGATACTTCATTGAAGAAAACATACAGATGAAAATTAAAATCTCAGTGAGATAGTGTAACTTGCTTATCAGAATGACTGAAATCCAAAATAACAACAAATTGGTGGCAAGGATCCTGGGCACCAGGAACTTGAATTGATCACAGATGAGAATGTAAAATGGCATGGTGCCTCGGGATGACATATTCACAGTATTTAGTAATGACCCAGTAGTCATATGCCTAGGTATTTACCTAGTGATCTGAAAGCTTAAGTCCACACAAAAATCTATATGTTTAATGTTTATGGCATCGTTATTCACAATTGCTAAAAAACTGGAAGTAATCAAGATGTCTCATGGGGGGAATGGATAAACAAACTGCTAAATCTAGGCAGTAGAATACTGTTCAGCAAGGAACAATTTGATTCATGGACCAACACGAATCAATTTTAAGTGAATTTTACTGAGTGCAGTTAGCAAGCCCCCAAATCATATATATTGTATGATTCCATTTATATGACACTCTGGAAAAGGCCAAACTATAGGGGTGGAAAACAGATTAATATTTCCCAGGTATCAAGTGGAAGACAAAGTGTTAGACTACAAAGAGATGCACAGAAGAACTTTTAGTGTGAAACAGCTGTTATGTAATAAAGTATTGTGTGTTCAGCATGTACTGTCTGATGTGCATTTGTCAAAACCCTAAAACTGTACATTACAAAGAGTAAGCTGTAACATATGCAAACTAAAGACACACACACCAACCAGGATGTTGGAATGGGGAGGTCCCAGGATGCAATGTCTCTGACAAATCAGCCTAAATGCAGTACAAATGAATAGCGTAACCGCACTGAAGGGGTAGGGGTGGAGGGAAAAGGAGCTGGCCCAGATAAGTTTGGAAAATGGTATCTTCCAGTAGGAATTGTAAGCTTAAATACAGAAGAAATAGTATAAAAACTCTGTATTCTAGTTGGTAAGTTTGTTTTTTACAGATGGACAGTTTACAGTTGTTTACATATCTGATGGGGTTGAACAGATAAGTAAATGGATGTTAAATTGTGGGAAATAGATTTCTCAGTGTTGGAGATAGAAATCATAGACATACAAGAAAGGAAGACTAGAATGAATCCTGTGATACAGGATTAGAGTCAGAAACATCAGTATGGATCATGTTTGGATGGGTGGATGGATACAGGAACGTGTGTGTGTGTGTGTGTGTGTGTGTGTGTGTGTGTGTGTAGATGGGTTGGTATACCTGCAGTTATTAATATTACTTGACTCTCTCCACTGAGAGTGAAGAGAGAAGCTCTGTCCACTGAGAGAGAGTGGAGAAGCAACAATGTCCTAGGAGTTATAAGGACAACCATGCCAAGATTGTGGTTTCTAAATATTCTCCAATAAAAGAAACCAGAGCTCTTTGGAGAAATGACTGACTCTAGGACTATACAGGGAAAATATGAAGTGAAAGAAGGGATTGAAGGGCAGGGGGAATGTCAAAGGCGCACAGGAACCAACCTAAAAGAGCTGTTATGTTTTTAATTAAGCATGGGATTGAGGAATTTCTAAAAATTTTTTCATTTGCATTTCTTTAACTTCTAGTCATGTTAATCTTTTTTAAAAAACTTAATTTTGGCCATTAATATTTCCTTTGTGAAGCATCATATCATGGCAGTTTTTCATTTTTCTGTAGGGGTATTTGTTGTTTAGTTTCTCAGTTGTGTCCAACTCTGTGACCCCATCGACTGGTTTTCTGATTGATTTATAAGAGCTCTTTATATATGAAGTAAATCACACTTTTGCCATATTTCTTGTACTAGTATTTTTAGATAGTTTAGGGTTTTTTCTGTTTCTTGTTTGTAAAGTGAGTGAATTTTGCTTATTATTCCATGCCTATTAATAACTAGTGTTCAGTTCTTTAATTTGTTAGATGGTCCTGTAAAGATGCAACAGGGGCTACTAATTGAATATCTACTGAAACCTTTGTAATGGTAATGCCTACTTGCTCCATATTCTTTTAGATTCAACTTCTGTTGCAACAGAATATTCCCTGAAATTTGATGAATCCATGACAGAAGATGAAATAGAAGAAAAATCATTTCGATCTTTACTACCTTCTGAGAGTCATCGCAGATTTAACATGGAAAAGAAAAGAGGCCATCATGATGACTCTGATGAAGAAACTTCTCCAGAAAAGACTACCCTGTCCTCTGCCAAGGTGTGTTTCAGTTTACCCGTGGAGATACTTCATATATAGTTACGGATATGCTCTCTCAAAGGTGTGAAGTATCATTTTGTATTTGAACTCAGTTGTCAGCTACCAGAATATTTTTCCTAAGGTACGAATTTTGGGGGTTTTTTTTTGGGGGGGGAGTATAGAATTTAGCTTTTCTTTCCTTATAAAGTAGCTTAACAAATATATTCCTCGAAATAATACATAGGACCTTTGAGGATGTGAGCCAGAGTTATGTCTTGAGCTTTTTCATTCACTTCAGTCTTACAACACTTTATTCCATTAAAAAAAATTGCATTTATATAATCCTTCTTATTAAATTTTAAGCCTTTTGGATAACAGGGACAAATTCTTACCATCTTTACATCCCTGGGACAGTGCCTGACTTACTCTAGTTATTTGTTAAAATTTTATTGGGTAAATAAATTGGCAGTTGAGTGTTACTTTCTCTCTCATGTGCCTTTTTTTTGAAGAATGTTCTTTAACATGGTTGGCAGCCTTTCTATATACATAATTTATTTTTATAAGTGCATACCTCTTTTAATGAAGTTAATTAAGTTCCAAAAGGTATATACAGTGATCAAGATGACTTAAACTCTCTAACTCAGGAGCTGAGCATGCCATTCTCAGGAGGACAAGACAGCTTTTCTAAATTTACTATGGAGATGGTTCGACAATATATGAAAGAAGAGGAAATGAGAGCAGCTCACCAGTCTTCACTCCTGCGTCTCCGTGAAAAGGCCTTGAAGGAGAAAACTAAAGCTGAACTAGCCTGGTTAGAGCATCAGAAAAAGTAAGTTCTTTCAATGAACATAATTTTGACTGTTCAGTTTCTCCTTTTATGAAATGCTTTGTTTTTAAAGATGTTTTTGTTTCCTCATTTAATTTGATCAACCTTGTTTCTCAGGCTAGAAGTATAGCAGTCATTGTTGAATCATGTTGCTTTCAAGACCTCCTACTCATATAACATTCTCTTTGTATTTCTTTCATCACTTAACTGACTCTTATATTGTTATTTTATGCTTAATTACTTTATTGTGTTATAGATTCTCAAAGCTATTCTATCTTTAAAGGACATAGTCTAAGATTTGCTTATATCACATATCCAATAAAATATTGGTTGGGATAGGAATTGTTGCATAAAGCAACTGTTTTCTACATTTGAAAATGTTAAATGATTTAAAAATTTTAAGGGGTTGAGAATTCTTGATATTAGAATAGGAATTTAAACTAATTTTGTCTCAATGGGAATGATTGCAGACATCTACGAGATAAAGGTGAAGATGACAAAATGCCCCCACTCCGGAAGAAACAGCGTGGTTTGCTCTTAAGGTTGCAGCAAGAAAAGGTATGTTAGGAAAAACAAAGGGGACAAATTAGATTGTGAAATCTATTATTTCGCCTAATCTTTTTTCTTATTATCTCACTGAAGGAGATTTAGTTGATATTAACCACTCGTTATGCCTACTACTATAATTACAAGAGTTGCTTAATGGCCTACTGTATTTCTTCTAAATTAGGATTGTGCTTCACTGCCAACAGAATACCGTATTAAGTCAAACCTGCTTTCATTTGCTGTGTAAAATATTGTACAATTGTGTTTTGATATGTGTATTTTAAAAATTATAATATTTGTGAGTCTAATTGTCTTAACTATTTAGTCATTGTTTCCCTAAAAAGACTTTTAAGATACATGAATTACAAATTGACAAATATTTAGGCTTAGTGGACCTAGCAGGACCTGGGATTTGAATCCTGGAGAGGCAGTGTAGTGTCATGGTTAAAAATTCAGGCTCTAGATTCAGATTGTTTGTTGTTGTTTAGTCACTCAGTCATGTCCAACTCTTTGCAAGCCCCTGAACTGGAGCCCTCCAGACTCCTCTGTCCACTGGATTTCCTAGGTAAAAATATTGGAATGGATTGCCGTTTCTGTCTCCAGGGGATTTTCCCAACCCAGGGATTGACCCATAGTGACAGACAGATTCTTTACCACTAAGCCATAAGGGAAGCCCTAAATTCAGATTGCCTAGATTAAAATCCCAGATCTACCAATTATTAGTTTTATAATCTTGAAAAGTTACTTAACTTATCTGTGCCTCAGTTTCATTTTCTATAAACTGATCATAATAGTAATAACATACTTTGTTGTTGAGAGGAATAAATGAGTAATATATATAATAAATTTAGAACAGACCTTGGCACAAAGGTAAATGCTCAATAAATGTTAGTTGTTATTATTTGAATTCCAGCTTTGCCAGTTGCAAATGTGTAATCATGGTCAAGTTTAAGTAACTCTCTGAAAAAAAAAAAAAGTAACTCTCTGAGACTTAGTCTCCCCATCTATTGAAGTGAGATTATATTTCATATGGTGGTTGTGAGGATTAAATGAGATAACATATATATAATGTGTTTCACATTGCCTGGTAAGTATTTAATAAATTCTGCTGCTGCTAAGTCACTTCTGTTGTGTCCAACTCTGTGCGACCCCATAGATGGCAGCCCACCAGGCTCCGCCGTCCTTGGGATTCTCCAGGCAAGAACACTGGAGTGGGTTGCCATTTCCTTCTCCAGTGCATGAAAGTGAAAAGTGAAAGTGAAGTTGCTCAGTTGTGTCTGACTCTTCGCAACCCCATGGACTGCAGCCTTCCAGGCTCCTCCGTCCATGGAATTTTCCAGGCAAGAGTACTGGAGTGGGTTGCTTAGTTTCCCTTTATTGACCTGTTAGCAGGTACTAGCTGCTATGTTGTATAGGCTATGAACTTAATCATTTGAGTCATATATTGGAATGTTACTTAAAAGTTTGTTTTTGTTTAACTTTTGCCATAGAGGGAATTCCTTGGTGGTCCAGTGGTTAGGATTTGGTGCTTTTATTGCTGTGGTCCAGGTTCGGTCCCTGGTTGGGGAACTAAAATCCTATAAGCCACACAGCATGGCCCAAAAAAGAATGTTCACCTGAGGAAGCATCACTGGTCATATGAAGTTGAGAAACTTTTTTTTTAAAGATGTTATTTTTTTAATCCAAAAAAAAAAGGTTTTAAAGTAACTTAAAATTCTCCCTTAAATAAATAATTTTTTACAATATTACAGTAGCTTTCTCTTTGTAAAGCAGGAAAAAACTGAATTTACAAATAATTTCTCATTCCGTGGGCTTGTTTTCACTTTCTTGATACTATACTTTGAGGCACACAACTTTTAATTTTGGTGAATCTGTTATTTTATTGTATGCTTGCTGATACCAAATTTTACTTTCATTAGTTTGAAGATATACTTGTTTTACCTTCTTTTTTTTTCTTTTTTTCCCATATTTTTTGGCCATGCTTTGTGGCATGCAGGATGTTAGTTCCTTGACCAGGCATCGAACCCATGCCCCCTGCAGCAGAAGCATGGTGTCTTAACCACTAGACCACAAGGACAGTCCCTTACCTTCATTTTTGAAGGATATTTTTAAGTAGGTATAGGATTATTTTCCTTTAACATTTTTAATGATTTCATTTTCCATTGTCTACTGCTTTCCTTTGTTCCCATGGAGACACAAGTTAATTCTTTCAGAGATTGCTTTTAAGATTTTAAAGAATTTGTCTAGGGAATTCCCTGGTAGTCCAGTGGTTAGGACTTGGCACTTCCACTGCCAGGATTGGGTTCAGCCCCTTGTTGGGGAACTAAAATCCTGCAAGTCACACAGTGTGGCCAAAAAATAAAAACAAAAATTTGTCTTTGATTTTACAATGATTTAATATAGATTTACTGTGATGCGCCTAGGTAGTTTTTTTTGTTTTTTTTTAATATTGATACTATTAGAGTTTGCTGAGCTTCTTAAATCTATTGTCTGTATTATTTCATCAGTTTTTGGAAACTCTCTCTTTAGGGTTTTGCACTGTGATATATACTGTTATATCTATCCAATGAATTCTTAATTTGAATTTTTTTTAGTTCTCTAATACCTGTTTTGTTCTTTTTTATAGATTTTCATTCTTGTTGAAATTTTCTACCTTTTCATCTGTTTTTCTGTATTTTTCTATTATTTTTTGAACACATTATACATAGTTTTTTTAACTTGAAAGAAAAGTGAAAGTGAAGGTTGCTCAGTTGTATCTGACTCTTTGTAGCCCCATGGACTATGCAGTCCATGGAATTCTCCAGGCCAGGATACTGGAGTGGGTAGCCTTTCCCTTCTACAGGGGATCTTCCAAACCCAGGAATCTAACCCAGGTCTCCCGCATTGCAGGTGGATTCTTTACCACCTGAGCCACCAGGGAAGCCCAAGGATACTGGAGTGGTTAGCCTGTCCCTTCTCCAGCAGATCTTCCCGACCCAGGAATCAAACCGGGGTCTCCTGCATTGGAGGAGGTTTCTTTACCAACTGAGCTACCAGAGGAGCCCACTTTTTTAACTCCCTTATCTCCAACTCCATCATTTGGACATTTGTGTGTCTACTACTATTGTCTGCTACTATTTTTTATTATCATACTATCCTTTTTCTTTGCATGCCAGTAATTTTTTTAAAATCAATGCTGGACAGTGTGTATAAATAACTGCAAAGGCTCCGAATGATGTTATCTTCCCTTAGGATTTGTTTTTTCCTCTGCTATGCATTTGGAGTGGTCAGCTGTTCATTTTATTCCACTCAAGGGCTGAGCTGGGTTGATATTGGGTTACGGTGTTGATAAGCCTCAGTGTCCTGCTTTGCATTGAGCCTAGGTTGTGACCCTGCAGGGATTTTAGCTAAAAGCCTGGTTAACTTTTTTTTTTTTTTTTACCAGCACAAGAGACTATAGGATTTCTGCTGTGCTGTTGAACGGTTTCTGGCTTAATTCCTTAGCCTTTTTGTCTATTCTACTTTAGAATTTGCAGATAATTTGAGGGGAAGACTGAGTTTGAAGAATTAAATTGGAAGTTTTAAGACAGGTTTAAGAATTAACTGTCTTAGGTCTCCAGTTTTTGTCACTGAAGTTCTCTGTAGCTGGTGAGAGAGTTCTTGAAACTGGTGTAACCCCTTTCAGAGTAGTTTGATTGTATCTAGTCAACTTGAAGACACACATAATCTGTGACTCAGCATTTCTGTGTCTTGGTATATATCCTCGAAGCTTTTGCACTGTATAGGGGAAAGTGGAAACAACTTATTTCTTCAGTGATAGATGAAATAGAGCATATTTCTGCAAGAAAATATAACAATGCAGGACAAATTGTACTAGATATAAAACCCATTCAATAATGGTAACATTCTGTATCTCTGCTGTCCAATACCTGGAGAAGGAAATGGCAATCCACTCCAGTATTCTTGCCTGGAGAATGCAATGGACAGAGAAGCTGGCAGGCTACCATCCATAGGGTCGCAGAGAGTTGGACATGACAGGTGGATTCTTTACCAACCAAGCTATCAGGGAAGCCCAGATAGTAAAGAATCTGCCTGCAATGCAGGAGACCAGGTTTGATCCCTGAGTCAGGAAGATCCTCTGGAGAAGGGAATAGTTATCCACCCCAATATTCTTGCCTGGAGAATTCCATGGACAGAGGGGTCTGGCAGGCTACAGTCCGTGGGGTCACGAAGAGTCAGACATGACTTATGACTAAACAACAACAACACACATAACATAAAATAAGCATTTAAAAATGAATGTACCATTAATCATTTTAAAGTGAACAGTTGCTTCTACAACCTTATGGCTTATTCTTAAGAGAGACGCAAACATTTCCCCCTTAGAACCCATTAAAAAATATTTTCTTTCTGCTAGTCTTGGATTGGGTGAAATTATACATTAATTGATTTAGAAACTGAGGCCTAAGCTAGTAGGTGGTTTGTAGAGCTCTGGGAATCCCTTCGACCTTTTTCATGGGAGAAGGAGATCAAAACTGTTTTCATGAGGACAGTAAGATGTGAATTTGCCGTTTTTATGTATTGATATTTGCACTAAATGGTGCAGCAGCAATGGTCGGTAAAACTGCTGAGGCCTTATTTAGCACAAATCAGGCAGTGGCACCAAACTGCTAGTAATCTTTTATCTTCCATTGCCATAAACTTGCAGCGAAAAAAAGCTAATTTCACTAAAGAATGTCTTGATTAAGTCTAGTAAAATTATTTTTATTATGTTGGCATTTGAGTACTTGTTTTTGTGTTCTGTGTGACAGGAATGGGAAGCCTACAATGCACTTTTCCTGGATATTAGGGGAAGGTGATTAACTCATGGGAAAGCATTTGTACAGTTGTTTCAGCTGCAAGCTGAGCTAGCCACATTTTTTCGTGGAATACTGTTCTTACCTGAAAGAGTTATCCAGAGACAAACTATGTTTATTCAGAATAGAGTATTTGACAGTCATTTTCTCAAAAATGAACAAAGTGTGCTTGTACTTCAGAGAAGACAATTGATAGTATTTGTTGCCAATGGTAAAAACTTCTATCTACCACCTAAAACTAAAGAATTTTTCTTATAAGATCATAGTGATAATAATTGTGATTTTCTTGGTATTGTGTAATGAAATATATGAACATTTGGAAGATCTTCATAACTGAGTGAACTAAGCATTTTCCAAATAATCAGTGCATGGTATTTTTTTTTTTTTTTAAATCAAGCCATGGTGGAGGGTGGGATAGGATAAATTAGGAGTATGGGATTAACAGATATAAACTATTATGCATAAAATAGATAAGCAACATGGAATTACTGTATGGCATAGGGAACTATATTCAATATCTTACAATAATCTATAATAGAAAATAATCTGAAGAAAATATGTGTTACTGAATCATTTGCTGTACACTGAGACTAATACAGTATTATAAATCAACTATACTTCTGTCTAAAAAATTTTTTAAAACCCCAAAACTCAAGTCAGAACAAAAAAATCAAGCCAGACAATAAAGATTTACAAACATCTGAATACTACTCTTTTCACTAATTTTGTTTGTTTTAGAAAATAGAATTATTTTCTTAAAACTGTGCTCAATGCCATTGTATACACATGAGAGTGAAAAGACAAATAATGTCTTAGTATTATGAAGATAGTTTGAGAGTCTCCAGAAAGGATCTCAGGAACCCCTAACGACCATGGACTGTACTTTGAGAACTGTGTTTGAGAGGAATTTTATACATGTGCCCAAGGAGACAAAAAAGTGAAAGACTGTTGATTTTAGTATTATTTGTAATAGTAGACAGCAACCTCATCTAACCATAGGGGTAACAGATCCATGAAATATATATACCTCCAATGTAATTTTATGCAGAATTTAGGGACAAATCAACATGGAGACATATAAAAGCAATGTTTAGTAAATAAAGCAAGATTGAAAATATGTATGATATTATTTATAAAATATTGTAAAACATTATACAAACCAAACAGTATATTTATTTTTGCAGGTAACTACAATTATTTGTAGAAGAATTTTAAAAAGCTGTATACCGTGGAAGCGTATATACCATGGTAGTGGTTACCTTTAGGGAGTGGGGTAGGGGATTGCAGACTGGTGTTATCTGTAATATTTTAGCTCTTTAGAAAATTTAAGACTAAGAGGAAATATGACAGAATATTCAGTTCAAGTCAGTCGCTCAGTCGTGTCCGACTCTTTGCGACCCCATGAATCACAGCATGCCAGGCCTCCCTGTCCATCACCAACTCCCGGAGTTCACTCAAACTCACCATCGAGTCGGTGATGCCATCCAGCCATCTCATCCTCTATCGTCCCCTTCTTCTCCTGCCCCCAATCCCTCCCAGCATCAGAGTCTTTTCCAGTGAGTCAACTCTTCGCATGAGGTGGCCAAAGTACTGGAGTTTCAGCTTCGGCATCATTCCCTCCAAAGAAATCCCAGGGCTGATCTCCTTGCAGTCCAAGGGACTCTCAAGAGTCTTCTCCAACACCACAGTTCAAAAGCATCAATTCTTCCGTGCTCAGCTTTCTTCACAGTCCAACTCTCACATCCATACATGACCACTGGAAAAACCATAGCCTTGACTAGACGGACCTTTGTTGGCAAAGTAATGTCTCTGCTTTTGAATATGCTATCTAGGTTGGTCATAACTTTCCTTCCAAGGAGTAAGCGTCTTTTAATTTCATGGCTGCAGTCCCCATCTACAGTGATTTGGGAGCCCAAAAAAAAAAGTCTGACACTGTTTCCACTGTTTCCCCATCTATTTCCCATGAAGTGATGGGACCGGATGCCATGATCTTCGTTTTCTGAATGTTGAGCTTTAAGCCAACTTTTTCACTCTCCACTTTCTCTTTCATCAAGAGGCTTTTGAGTTCCTCTTCACTTTCTGCCATAAAGGTGGTGTTATCTGCATATCTGAGGTTATTGATATTTCTCCCGGCAATCTTGACTCCAGCTTGTGCTTCTTCCAGTCCAGCGTTTCTCATAATGTACTCTGCATAGACGTTAAATAAGCAGGGTGACAATATACAGCCTTGATGTACTCCTTTTCCTATTTGGAACTAGTCTGTTGTTCCATGTCCAGTTCTAACTGTTGCTTCCTGACCTGCATATAGGTTTCTCAAGAGGCAGGTCAGGTGGTCTGGTATTCCCATCTCTTTCAGAATTTTCCACAGTTTACTGTGATCCACACAGTCAAAGGCTTTGGCATAGTCAATAAAGCAGAAATAGATGTTTTTCTGGAATTCTCTTGCTTTTTTGATGATCTAGTGGATGTTGGCAATTTGATCTCTGGTTCCTCTCTGCCTTTTCTAAAACCAGCTTGAACATCTGGAAGTTCACAGTTCACGTATTGCTGAAGCCTGGCTTGGAGAATTTTGAACATTACTTTACTAGCTTGTGAGATGAGTGCAATTGTGCGGTAGTTTGAGCATTCTTTGGCATTGCCTTTCTTTGGGATTGGAGTGAAAACTGACCTTTTCCAGTCCTGTGGCCACTGCTGAGTTTTCCAAATTTGCTGGCATGTTGAGTGCAGCACTTTCACAGCATCATCTTTCAAGATTTGACAGAATATTCAGTTCAGTTCAGTTCAGTCGCTCAGTCTTGTCGGACTCTTTGCGACCCCATGAATTGCAGCACGCCAGGCCTCCCTGTCCATCACCAGCTCCCGGAGTTCACCCAAACTCACGTACATCAAGTTGGTGATGCCATCCAGCCATCTCATCCTCTGTCGTCCCGTTCTCCTCCTGCCCCCAATCCCTCCCAGCATCAGTCTTTTCCAATGAGTCAACTCTTTGCATGAGGTGGCCAAAGTACTGGAGTTTCAGCTTTAGGATCATTCCTTACAAAGAACACCCAGGACTAATCTCCTTTAGAATGGACTGGTTGGATCTCCTTGCAGTAACAAGTGTTAATTTTGGAAATTAGATGTTTATTGTGCACTTTCCTGCATTTTCAGGTAGTTTCAAAATTTCTTAAACATGATTTAAAGAAATTATAATAAGTTATTCATATCTTTATTATGCTTACTTTATTGATGAGAAAACAGATAACAAGAAATTTATGATAAAAAAAGGATAATTGTTAAATTTTAATGATTGTTAATAGTGAAATGTGTTATCTTTTGCTCACTGTTAGCAACAGAAATGGAGAAGGCAGCGGCATCCCAGTCAGTATTCTTGCCTGGAAAATCCCATAGATAGAGGAACCTGGTGGCCTACAGTCCACAGGGTCGCTAAGAGTCAGACACAACTGAGCAACTTCACTTTCACTTTTCGCTTTCATGCATTGGAGAAGGAAATGGCAACCCACTCCAATGTTCTTGCCTGGAGAATCCCAGGGATGGGGGAGCCTGTTGGGCTGCCATCTACGGGGTTACACAGAGTTGGACACGACTGAGGCGACTTAACAGCAGCAGCAACAGAAAATAATATCCTGTGTGGAGAATGTTTGATGCAATGTTGTCTTAAGTGTTTTCTGTTGGCATTTTATGTGGAGAAAATTCTTTTCTAAAAGCAATTTTAAAAACTGTTCTGCTGCTGCTACTGCTGCTAAGTCGCTTCAGTTGTGTCTGACTCTGTGCAACCCCATAGACAGCAGCCCACCAGGCTCCCCCGTCCCTGGGATTCTCCAGGCCAGAACACTGGAGTGGGTTGCCATTTCCTTCTCCAATGCATGAAAGTGAAAAGTGAAAGGGAAGTTGCTCAGTCGTGCCCGACTCTTAGCGACCCCATGGACTTCAGCCTACCAGGCTCCTCCGTCCATGGGATTTTTCCAGGCAAGAGTACTGGAGTGGGGTGCCATTGCCTTCTCCTATAAGGCCATAAAGTGATTCATTCTCTTTGACTTGTTTGTCCTACTTTTTGGAATCTCCCCTAAAGAACTAGCCCATGGTATGAAACAATTATAGGCATTAAAGCATTATTTGGGATGGAGTTTACAATAGAATAATGGTTATATTAATTACTTTACGTGATATGCAGTTATTAAACAAAGAACTGTAAAGATTGAAAGGCACTATGGAAAAATGTGAAAAGTATGTTAAGTTTTAAAAGGGAATATGAAATTATTTCTCTGTTGTGGTTATAATTACTTAAATTAAGGATTAAATCATGTTAAATTATTTTACAGTGATAGAAATTTTTCCTCCTTCACTACTAAAACATTTTTCAATGTTATTTTATCTTGAAGTTCTTTATGTATGTAGTTTTGTATATGTGATGATTGTATTTTCTTTTTAAAATATTAGTTTGAATTTGTCTCCTCCAAATTTTAAACCCTCTCCTAAATCTTTAAACCTTAGGCAGAAATTAAACGTCTTCAAGAAGCCAATAAGGCAGCTCGGAAGGAAAGACAACTGATTCTTAAACAGCAGGAGGAGATAGAAAGGATCCGACAGACCACCATAAAACTGCAGGAAAAGTTGAAATCTGCAGGAGAGAATAAATTGGTAAACTACATGAAATTCTTGTTTGTTTTCTGCCTCATGTAGCTTCCTAACACCTAACTCTGCCTCCTTACATGATGGATGTGTGTTCATCCCAACACTGTGATATAGTAATGCACCAGGATAAAGTTGTATGTACGTGCCTTTATATAAAATGAGAGTTCTAATTTTATTTTCCCCATGGATTATTCTTTTGAATGGGACACATAAGTCATATCTTAGTTTCAAAATGTTTTCTATTTATAAACTCAGTTGGGATAAAGAGCTTTGCTTTTTGCTAATCAATCCAAATATATTCTTCAGAATTAATGGGAGGAATTAATTTTTTTACTCTTTATGTGATACCTCTTTCAGCTGTCTAATGTCTTATATAATGATACAAGGCTAAAGGAGATATTCAGACAAAAACAAAATTGGACTTATTCTGAAGTATTGTAAAGTGTCAGTGTAGTGTTGGAAGATTCAGACTGTATAGAAATATAGTTAAATAATACTTTAATATTCACTGCTTTGACTTTTAAAATACACTTTAAAGTTTGAAGCAATCTCAAATTTATAGAAAGTTACAAACACATAAAAAGAGCTCTGATTTTCTGAGCAAGAGTTATGTTGCTAACAAATTAATATTGACACATTACTACCATTTAATCTGCAAACACTATTCAAGTTTCTCCAGTTATCACAATAGTGTTCCTTATTTCAAAAGGTAAGTTCAGAAGCACATATTGTATTTAGTTTTCATATATCTTTAGTCTCTTTCAGTCTGGAAAGGTTCCTCGATTCTCTTGACCTTCACATTTTAGATTACAGGCCAGATACTTTGTAGAATGGTCAAGTTGGGTTTGTCTGATGCTTCCTCATAATTAGATTCAGTTTATGCATCTTTGGCAGGAATATCACAGATGTGATGCTGTGTTCTCTGCATTCGATCTGGTGGTACTTGATTTCAATATATCTCATTACTGATGTGTGTGCATGCATGTTCATTCGCTCTGACTCTTTGTGACCCCATGTCCTGTAGCCTGCCAGCCTTCTTTGCTCATGGAATTTTCCAGGCAAGAATACTGGAATGGGTTGATGTTGACTCAATCACAGAGGAAAAAAGGGTAACTATACAGTGAAGGTGGCATCTACCATATTTCACTGTAGTTACCCTCTTTCCCTTTGTGATTAATAAGTACTTTGCATGATGATTTGATGATTAATAAATACTTTGTGATGGTATTTTGAGACTACATTAATTCCTGTTCTTCATCAGAGTTAAATTTATTCTTTTATGTCAGTATGGACTCACAGATTCCTATTTTACTCAGGAGTAAAATCTGTTACTATCATTATTTATTGTGATGCTCACTTTTTCTTAAGTTGGGCCATTCGGAGCCTCTTAAGCAGGTTTCTGTGTCCTTTTGACATGTACTCATCAGTCTTTGAGCACTTCCATATTTTCTGAAACAAGATGTTTCAGTCATTTTTTACTCTTTTTTGCCTCAGCCTTGGTTTCAGCTGTTTCTCTGAAGAGGATACTTACTTAGAAATCAAGATCTGGTGCTAGGCATGCTCACTGCTATTTAGGTTTTGTTCCTCTAAGCAACAAATCTGGGGACTGTGTTAGGACATATATATACATTTTACTTGTGCAGTATAATTTTGTCCTTTAAGTAATACCTTAATTTCAGCTATTTTACAAATACTGTTTAGAAGATAAATTAATTTTGAGAAGACAGTGTTTAAATCAGTTTGAGATCTTAAATTCTAGTTTAACACTTGTCCTCTTTTGTTTGCAGGAGTCTCATAGTGATGATGATACAAAAGATAATAAAGCAGCCAGTCCTGCTCCAACTGACTTAGAGACACGCAGTCCTTCCCCTATTTCAATCTCCAGCAGTGAAACAAGCAGCATTATGCAAAAACTGAAGAAAATGAGAAGCCGCATGGATGAAAAGTAATTCATTTTTTAAAATATCTCGTTTACACTGAAAGTAGTAGGAACAAATAATATTTTTAATGTACTTCATCAGATTAGATGGATACAACATAATATTTTATGGCTTCAGCTGCATTTTAGTAGATTAAGTCATCCTGGAAGTCAATTAACTATAGACCTTATTTATAAAACAAATTTTCTCTATTTTAAATACTGTCAAGTTTCTTATTTTAAAACTAAAGTAGTATTTGCAGATATACCCATGATAATGTTTTCTCCTTGCTTTTATTAAAAGTAATAAAATGAGTAAGTGTGAATTTTTTTGTCTTTTCTGAAATCTGAGGACATGTCCACTAACTTGGGAAAACAATCCAGTGGTATAGCTTGAGATCTTATCTTGTGACTCTGACAACTCTCAGGCTTACCCAAGTAGAAGAGTGAACTCTTAAACTCGTGAGTGATTCTGAATTGCTCAATTGAAACCATAAAGTCTGAAATTCTCCCAGAATGTTGAATGATTTGGCTGTCTACCATTCTACTAAAATATTTCTATGTATTATTTTTTAAAGACTCTTGGAGAAAGCTACTACTACTTGGATATAGCTCAGTCATATGCCAGCTTTGACCATACCAGTGATATTTACCTGACAGTTTACTTTTTTGCATGTACATTTAATTAAATATACTTATAAAGTAGCTGCTTGTAGACTATTTTCTACCTTCTTTAAATATGGAAGAGAGGTCCTTTAAAATTTTTGTTGATTGCTATTTTATGTTAGCAGTTTGGACCACAGATTGAACTTAAATTGTACCTTGATATCCTTTGGCAGTATACTACGCATCACCAAATTTAGTGATGTTCTATCTTTATATGTGATATTAGCCTATGATTTAGGTTCTGAATAGTCAAACAGTTCTAAGTCAAATCTTACTTACTGTAAGTACAGTGTTGTACACTGGCACTTCATTGCTTAATTGAATTGCATTTCAGTGACTTAAAATTGGCATTTCACAACTTAAAAATACCTAAATTGATTATGAAAATAAGTTTAAAAAATAAATATAAATTTAAAAAATAAAAAGTATAAGGGAGTTAAAACTGAATATTTACAAATTTTATAAGAATGCGTTTTCTAAGATTTCCATGGACTAGACCAGTTAAGACGTATTCAAGTAGGAATTCTTTCTTCCTTTCCTGACAAACTTTCCAGTAGTCTATGTGGGCATACTGTATTGCTCCAGGGATCTTTAATTCAGAATAATCTATCTCATAAATTTTCATAACTAATTAAACATTTTCTATCTGCCTTGTAAATGCCTTTGGATCATAAGTGTTGGAGGAAAAAAAGCTTCACGGGAAATTTCTTCATTGATTTCTTGCTTGTCTATACCAGTAAAATCTTCATTGCTGGTCTCTATGAATAATATTCTAATAATTTTAATCACATCTGTGGAAGGAACTGCTTATTCTGCTTGTAAGATTAGTCAGTTTATGTGGTGTTTATTTCCAATTTTGTTAGAGTTTTAAAAATCCTAAATAACAAAAGTTGAATATATTGACTTTGTTCTAAGTTTTGTTATTTTCTCAGAGCCCAAAATATTAAACACCTAGAATTTTTTTGCAACATTGCTGTCCCTTCCTTTGTCAACTACTGCAATAAATTTTTGAGAAATTTGTCAAAGAGAATAGGCCTTGAAGCATTCAGTGACTTCTTAATTTATTGTTTGAAACAATACTTTTGTGTTTATGGGAGGGATGGCGTAAAGACAGCAAAGAAATTAGTTTTAATGTTTGGAAGATGATGCTGAAATTTGAGGATGAACAGGTGTATTTTTCAAAACTAGCAATGCATTAAAAAGGGAGGTTATTGTTATGCGATTTTTTTTTTTAATCTCTAGAACAGTGTACAGTTGATCCTTGAACAGTGAGGGACAGAAGTATTTGGAATGTTAACCATCTACATGGTTGAAAATTCACCTATAACTTCTATGATCAGTTCAGTTCAGTTGCTCAGTCGTGTCCAACTCTTTGTAACCCCATGGACTGAAGCATGCCAGGCCTCCCTGTCCGTTACCACTTCCTGGAGCTTGCTCAGGCTCATGTCCATTGTGTCAGTGATGCCATTCAACCATCTCATCCTCCTCTGTTGTCCCCTTCTCCTCCTGCCTTCAGTCTTTCCCAGCATCAGGGTCTTTTCCAGTGAGTCAGCTCTTTACATCAAGTGGCCAAAGTACTGGAGTTTCAGCTTCAGCATCAGTCCTTCCAATGAATATTCAAGACTGATTTCCTTTAGGATTGACTGGTTTGATCTCCTTTCAATCCAAGGGACTCTCAAGAGTCTTCTCCAACACCACAGTTTGTTTATTTATTTTTTTACTTTACAATATTGTATTGGTTTTGCCATACATCAACATAAATCCACCACGGGTATACACATGTTCCTCATCCTGAATCCCCTGCCACCTCCATCCCTGTACCATCCCTCTAGGTCCTCCCAGTGCACCAGCCCCAAGCATCCTGTATCCTACATTGAACCTAGACTGGCGATTCGTTTCTTATATGATATTATACATGTTTCAATGCCATTCTCCCAAATCATCCCACCCTCTCCCTCTCCCACAGAGTCCGAAAGACCGTTCTATACATCTGTGTAAAAGCAGCAATTCTTTGGTGCTCAGCTATGTTTATGGTCCAACTCTGACATCCATACGTGACTAGTATAAAAACCATAGCTTTGACTATACACACCTTGTCGACAAAGTAATGTCTCTGCTTTTTAATATTTGTGATTCCTCCATATACGTGGTTCCTCTGTATCTGCAGTTGTACATCTTCAGATTCAGCCAACCACAGTCATGCAGTACTGCAATATTTATTGAAAAAAAAATCCACATGTAAGTGGACCTATGGAGTTCAAACCCCTACTGTAATGTGAAAACTATTTTTGAATACTATTCAGATTACCAAAGCTTTAGAGTTCAATCTCTTTCAACAATGTTGAGGTGTCAGCTCAATAAATAGAATGAGTTAATTTTGCAGTCATTTGCTACAGTAAATAACTAATGACAAAATCATTTAAGCCTTTGCTACTAAGCACTATTATTTGTTTTGTAGATTGGAAAAGCCAGTCTTCCAAGAGATTGCTATTCTATTAATATAAAATACCTGTCAGAAAATAGTCAACCTTCTCAATAAGTTAAGATACTTTGAGAGGAACATTTTCATTATGTATTACTGCTTATTGTTAACTCTTTGAACTTTGATTCTGTGATAAATATTTTTTCTGAAATGTTGAAACTATTCTTGGCTACAATTAAAGATTTCCTTCATTAATGTTTCCCTGAAACAATAATGCCTGTGTTAAAATTTCTAGTCTGTGGCTTTTATTGACCTATTTAACAAGTTGACATTTTAGAAATCATTTCCATTTCTCAATATAGTGAAAAGCGAAAGAACTTTAAACTATGGAAAAAGTTAGTTACAATGCAGATATCAGAATGTTTGCAAAAGCCACACTGTCTAGACCTCAGTTTTTTGATCATTATTGGTAAATGGAATCTGAGTTTTGTTTACTGCTGTGAGGGGTATTATTTACAGTATAAAGTTGTGAAACAGATACTCGTGGGGAAAAACCATGCATTTGACTTCCTGTTAAGTTGACAATTCTATTTTAGGAAAATTATTTACCGAGCAAATGAAACACTGAAAGAATGATGTTATCTTCCTCATTAAGTGTTAAAATAGGACATAGGGCACTTTTTCTTTCATTTGTTAACAGCAACTTGTTCTTTATTAATTGTATACTTATTCTCTCAGCAATTATTTACTGAGAATTGTGTGAATATAGTAGGTTCTGAGGGACATGAAGATGAATCAAACATAAACCCTGCTCTTGAAAAGCTTACTGTCAAGGTGGAAAAAAGAATAAATACCAGATTCCTTTAGTAAGGTGTATAAAAATCTAATGCTAAGAAACTCAGAAGAAGAAGTTTTTACTGAAAAGAGTACATATCACAGAGATTTTCTTGATGAGTGTTCAAAATTAAATACTTTGGATTTGCACTACTCCATTAAAGAAGATATTTTAATTAAGATTTTAAACAATGTATTAAATATCATTGCCTAAATTAGATATACAGTTTTCTTAGAGAAAGTTCTAGACTAAGTGTAGTGGATGAATAAATCCTGATAGTCTAATAATATGCTCTTTTTTTCCTTTACTTCCTAGATTAGGGATAATGCACCTGTATTATTTCATTTATTTAAGTACAGTGTGCTGCTGCTGCTAAGTCGCTTCAGTCGTGTCCGACTCTGTGCGACCCCATAGACAGCAGCCCACCAGGCTCCTCCGTTCCTGGGATTCTCCAGGCAAGAACACTGGAGTGGGTTGCCATTTCCTTCTCCAGTGCATGAAAGTGAAAAGTGAAAGGGAAGTCGCTCAGTCGTGCCCGACTCTTAGCGACCCCATGGACTGCAGCCTACCAGGCTCCTCCGTCCATGGGATTTTCTAGGCAAGAGTACTGGAGTGGGGTGCCATTGCCTTCTCCGATTTAAGTTACAGTATATGCAGATTATTAAACAATTCAATAGATTTTGCTGTAGGAAAAATAGACTGTGTTTTGTTTATATCAATACTATCCATATGCTCATTTATCTTTTTTTTTTTTTTTCATTTATCTTTTTTGAATATCATTAGAAATGAAAGAATTGATTCATTTTAAAATTAAGAGCACTGTTTCATTTTTACTTGTAATAGTATAGAATTAAAGAATTGTTTATATCCAGAAAAAAAATAATTCAAGATGTTAGGTTTTGTATTTTGTTTAATATCTTTCAGAATCAGATGACTTTAGAACTGAAAGTTTTATTTAAAGTTTAGATCATAATTCTGCTCTTTCAAATTGTAACCTAGTTTTAGAATCTGTTGGAATACAATGCACTGTTAGCTCAGTAGGAAAAAAGGGTTCTCGTATCACATGGTCTAGCAATGTGTTGAGGTATGTATTTTTCAAAAAGTGTGAAAAGGTACTTAAATGAAGAAAGAATCATAAAACGTTGAAACTAGGGAATTTTAGGGAAGTTGTCTATTACAGTCTCTTGGTTCTACAGGATGAAATTGAGGCCAGTAGATATTGAGTGCCTTGCCCTAGGTCACACAGGTAGCATAATGGCAGAGCTCGAACTAGAGCCCTGCCCTGTGGACTTCAGCCAGCTACAGTGAAAATTAAGTTAGCATATCTGTTTTCAATTTTGTAACTTTTTTTTTTTTTAACTTAAAGTTGTCTTAGTAGAAACTGACCTTCTAAATAGCATTTGTTGAAGCTGGGCAAGTGCTCAGTGGCTGATTACTAAGGTTCAATAGCTGCATGGCTAAAGTTTAGAGTCTAACATTTTGACTTTCTTTTGAATTTCTTAGGCTTAAGCATTATAGGAACATTATTTCCATACTAGATTAAATCTGTCATCTATCTCATGCTCATCCAGAGTTCTGTAACCACCAGAGGCCTTGTTGAGGAATGCCTTGACAACAGGCATAAGGTGTATCAGTAGCATTTTCTATGAGTAGGCATTTGTGTCTCCATCATTCATAATTTTGTTTCTTATTTGTGTGGCATTAACTCTAGTGTGAAGTATTACTGCTTTTATCTCAATTTTAATCAATTTTTGGAGGACCCTCTTGAATTCTAGAATATATGTATATTAAGTAAGGAACATGTTTGTGGGAAGAAATTCCAACTTTAAACTTTTCTTAATACTATCTCTTATACTGCTGTCTTTTTTTAGCGTTTCTTTTGTTGTGCATTTCTACCCTGGAGCTTTTGAATATGCTTTAATCTTTGTAAGTGAGAAGTAAATGATTAGTATTTGTTCTAAGAGAGAAAGTTATTATTCTCTATATTGAATTGGACAAAAACATTTAATATGTATTTGTTTTGTTTTTTTTACAGTTTATTTCACATGTTCCAATATTCTACTTTTTCTACTAGGTCATGCATGCATTTAGCTGTTATATACTTAAGAGGGTGGGTGATATTTGAATGTTATGAATAGAATTTTGGAATCTTTTTTGAAGTACATTTGTTTTTGCATAATATTTTGATAATTGGCATCAAAATAAGCTTATTATATATTCATAAAGAGGGGCAAGGAAGAGTGCAGTGTCTTATTGAAAGTTGGTAAAATTGGTTTTCCTTGCACTTCAGTGCAGAAAATCAAGGCAATCGAGAAACAATAGAGAGAAGGAAGGGAGAGAGAGAGAAAGTGAATATTAAGTTGTATGTGGGGAAACAGACTTGAAATCATCTACACATGTAGTTATCTAAAGATATACATGTAGTCAAGATTGTACATACTTTTTAAATTCCAAATAAGTAACTGGATTCATACCTAGATTTTCTCACATCTGTGATTTACTGATATATTATTCCTTGCTCTTCCAAGGCAATAAGTGTTGGCCTTGATCTACAAGTTACTGTGTGCATGTGAGCAGGAGCATGCTCTGTCAAAGAGAATTAACCTTTTTAAACCTATTACTAGACTTATGTATCCTTTCATATATACAATGATCTATTTAAAAATTTTTTTAAAAAGAGAAGCTAGTGCTTTTTTCCTACTTTTGTAAGTTTAACATATGGAATTTCTTACAACTTTTAACCTTATGATTGATTGAACTGTCCACAGCATGATTTTTTTTTTTTCTTTTAAACTACTGGTAGTATTTATTGGAACTAGCTTAGTTTATTCTCTCTTTTTTGGGGTGGGGGAGCCACATTATACAGCTTGCAGGATTTTAGTTCACCGACCAGGGATCAAACCTGGGCCATTGCAGTGAAGCAGTGAAAGCACTGAGTCCTAATCACTGGATTCCCAGGGAATTCCTATTTAGTTTATTCTTAATTATGCACCCTAATATTTTATAGAATGGGTATTATATTCCAGTATTGTTTAAATGGGCCTTTGCTAAATATAAAGCAAGATAGCTCCACTAGGTCCAGTTAGCATTAAGTTTTATGTTGTAGATATGAACAAGATATCTTTACTATAAATTGATTTTCTAAACTATATTACTGTTTTAGGCTAGATTATGATGGTGAGTTGAGTAAGGCAAATGTAGTGCTTTTTAAATTTAAATTCAAGTTTAAAATATATGATAAGACACAGATATAAAAATTACTTGTTTAAGATTACATATATGTATAGAATTGCTGATATGCGAGGTTCATGGCCATAATTTTTGTACTCTATGTTAAAGCTTATGAGAAAAAAAACTTAGCTTCACACTCCTCATTACTTTACTCGCAAATAAATTTACCTGAAAGTATAGATGATGGTTAAGCAACATCTGAGAAGAAAGGCACGTACATTCAGAAATCATTGGTAAGATCTATAAAAGCAAATGTTTTATATGTCACACAAAGTATAACACTTGCTTTAACCAAGTGGCTTATTGTTGTTCAGGAAGCATATTTAAAGTTCTGTGATCGGCTCTTATGCTTTCCCTTTCTCATTCTTTCTCCTTCTTGATCTCTTGGTTTTAAAATCTTCCTCCTTATTTTGTAGACACTGCTCTCCTGTTCACTACTTCTTCTCTGTCTTTACGTCTCATCACTGGGCCTCTCTCAGTGTCTGTTTTCCCAACCTTCATCCCAAATTCCAGCTGTATATCTACAACCAGTTGGTCAGGTAACTTTGCACCTTTTTCAGTGCACTCTTTGATAGAGCATGCTCTGTTCTTTTTGCTTGTCTTTATTGCTTTTTTTTTTTTTTTTCTTTCTTTTTTTCTAACAGCCTAGGGGCCTCTTGTCAAATGTCCCATAGATTTTACCTTTTTGTTCCCACAGTTATTTGACATGCTGATTGTTCAAAAAGTAGAGTGACAGTTCTTGTGCTTTTTATTAAGTGTGTGTTGGATATGTGAATGCCTTTTTGTTGATTAGCTACCACTGCAGATCTAACACTCGTAATATGAGCAGCCCAGCTTTTATTTAGCTATGACATCTACATTTGAGGAGAGCTTAATAGAAGCTTTTTAACTTCTCAAATAACTTTTCCTAAATCAATGCTATTCTCTAACCCTTTGGAGCCAAGATCTGTTAGGCTATCTAATTTCAGAGATTAGGTTAAATTGAGAAGTTTGAGGATTTGGTGCATCCTTATTTTTTACTCAAGTAAATAAATAGTTATGTTTTATGCGTAAGGCATCTGACTGTGGTGGCATCTGACATTGTTTCTCTCCATGAAAAACAGATATAGATTATCACTTGGCATGGCATCTCCCAGGTAATGCTTCACTATACCTGAAGCAAAACCAGACTGAATTTGAAATAAAGGTCAAAAAGGGACAAGAATATGTTTTTTGTTTGCTTGCTTGCTTGGGATTTTGGGGGTTTTTGTTGTTGTTGTTTTGGTCTTTGTTGTTTTGAGTTTGTGTGTTTTTTGGTCTGAGCCTTCAGAATAAATTCTTTATACCTTCTGTTATGAAAAAAGAATCACCTATGAAGAATGAATATATAAGTACTATCAGTCATGGTTGGCTGAATATTCTGAAAAAATTTTTTTCTGAATTTACGACTGTTTTTCCTTTGCTAATCTTCCAAACAGTTAACTACAAGTAGAACATAAATTCTCTCATTTCCTGAATAAGATCACTTATAAAGTTTCTGTTCTCTCAAAAACTTTTTTCAGAGAAATATTATGAATGTCCTGCTGTTATACAGTTTGTTGATAGTATAATGAGTGATAAACCTCTTTAAGTGATTTCTGCCTATAGATTTGTTTTCTCACTATTCTTCATGGTGCGACCATAGGTTTCTGACAAAACGAGAGCAAAAACTAATGCAGCGGCGACAACATGCAGAAGAGCTACTAGAGTGGAAGCGACGTTTAGATGCAGAGGAAGCAGAAATTCGTCAAATGGAAAAACAAGCCTTGGCTGCCTGGGACAAAGAATTGATAAAACCTAAAACTCCTAAGAAAGAGTTGGAGGACCAGAGAGCTGAACAGAAAGGTAATAAATACTAACTGTCCAGACTACATTCTAAAGCCTGACATAAATGAAAGATTTACTTCATTATCTTAAAAAATATGAATGATTAAGGGTAAAGAAGGTGATACAAACATATATGCTTTAGAATTGGAAAGATAAGAGAATATGGTAAATACTTTTATGCAAATATACTTGAAAACTTAGAACAAATGGGTAAATTCCATGAAATGGAAATAGGTTATTCTAGGACCAAGTAGGGTTTAACACATACTAAAATTGATAATGTGGTCAAAGATTAAAGGAGAAAAAGTATGTATATCTCAAAGATTCAGAAAAAAAACACTTAATAAAATCCAAAACATTTGTAATAAAACAAATCTCAAATCAAATTAGCAATACAAGGAAACTTTCTTTACCCAGTATAGGATATTTATTAACAAAAACAAAAAACCAAACCTGCAACAGACTTCATATTTTAATGATAAAACTTAGAAAGTTTTCCCTTTGAATCTGGAGATCAGAGTTGCTTATTTTCACCTGTAGAATGAAAGAAAGAAGCAAAACTCTCATTATTGCAGATGAGAAGGCTATGCACATAAAAAATCCAGCATTTACATGTCAGTTATTAGAATTAAAAAGGGATAGAAAGTTGCTGGATTTACAATCCGTAAATAAAACTCAATTGCATGTCTATAGATAAGCAGAAATTGGTTAGAAAAATCTAATTTTTAAAAGAGATGCCATTTATAAATTTTAAAAAGTATACAAGATCTTTATGGAGAAAAATTTAGAATTTTCTTAGGAAACATTTGAGAAGACCAAAATAAATAGAACTTTTCCATATTCACAACAGATTCAGTATCATAAAGATGTTAATTCTCTATGAATTTAATGATAGATTCAAAACAATTTAAAGCAGAATCCTAGCAAGATTTCTTTGCAAGGTTTGACAGCTCCTTTTAAAGTTTATATGAAAAAGCAAAGGACTAAAAAACAGTGCAAGAACTTAGCAGTTCTAAAAGTCTTGAAACTGGTAAGTTCTTGCATTGTGTTTTAGTCCTTTGCTTTTTCATATAAATTTTAAAAGGAGCTGTCAAACTTTGCAAAGAAATCTTGCTAGGCTTCTGATTTTTGTTATCGGAGATAGACAAATAGACTGTTAAACAAATAGCCCAGAAAAAGACCTTGAGTATATGAAAGTTGACTTCTGACATAGATAACTCAGGAAACTAGTGAAGAAAGAAGTGACTCCAATAAATTTTGTGAGAAGTGAAAATAAAGTTGGGTCCCTACCTGACCATATGAAAAGATCTATCTCTAGTGGGGGAGAAGAGTGTAAATGTGAAATTTAAGCTGTAAAACTTTTAGGAGACAATATAGAAGTATATCTTTATGACATCAAGGGGATGGAAAGATTTCTTTCACATTATATAAGACAAAAATCATAAAAGGGAAGATATATAAATTTGACTGTAATAAATTATTTGTTTATTAATACACCATAAATTAAAACAACATATTTGCAGCACATACAACAGACAAAGGAATAGTATCAAAAATATATAAGTAACTCCTGTGAATCAATAATAAATGACAACCACATTAAAAAAAAGGCAAAAGAGCAAATGGTTCACAAATAAGAAACTCTATAAACAGTCAATAAACATATGAAAAGATGTTCAACTTCATTAGTAATCAGAGCATAAAATCTTAAAGAAATACCATTGCATGCCAATGTTCATTTCCTAGGGCTGCCCTAACAAACTACCACAAATTTGGTGGGGGTTTTTTTTTGTTGTTCGCTCACTTCCGGAGGCCAGAAGTACAAAATCAGGGTGTTGGCAGTACTGTGTGCTCCCTCTAAAGGGTCCAGGACACAGTTCTTTCTTTCGTCTTCCAGCTTCTGGTGGTATGCTACAGGCATTCCTTGTGTCTGCTTTTAACTCAGTCTCACATAGTCTTCTCCTCTGTGTCTATCTTTCTCCTCTCCTGTCTCATAAGGAAACTTGTCATTGAATTTAGGGCCTACCCAGATAATTCCAGAAGATCTCATCATGAGATCCCTAATTTCGTTACATCTACAGACCTTTTTTCCAAATAAGATTGTATTCATAAGTTTTGGGAATTGAGACATGGACATATTTTTGGGGGAGCCATCATTCACCCCATTGAACACACCCATCAAACCTGTTGGTTTGTAGGTGGAACAAAGAACTGCTAGTGTAAGTGTTAATTGTTAAACCTACTTTGAAAAACAGGTTGAAAGGTGAGGCATTAAAAATCATCAATAAAATAATAAAAATAATAGAGCCAGGTATGTATGCCCTGTAATTCAGCAATTCCATTGCCAAGTATAAATCCTAAAGTATGGTCCTTGGTCTCTGAGATCCTTTCAGAAGGTCTGAATAATACTGACATGTTGTTTGCCTTTTCTACTGTGTCAACTTTACACTGATAGAATAAAAATAATGGTGGGTAAAATTGCTGATGCGTTAATATGAATCAAGGCAGTAGAGCCAAATCACATAGTGGTCGTCGTACTGTTCACAACCCTGTACTCACAGTAGAAATGTGCCACTCTTACACTTAATGTAATTTTAAATATTTGTGTAATTAATTTAAATATTATTGAATCTCAACTTTGCGTACGTATCTTTTTAATATTTTGTGTGACCAAATAGAAAATATTCAAAAAGCACTTGTGTTTGCCAAAGCATGACATTTATCTTGAAGAAAAGCTAGTTATTTGATTTGCAAACTGAACTAGCCATTTTTTTCATTTGGTACCATTTTTACTTAAATGACCAACAAACTGTGTTTATTCAGTCTTGAGTATTTATAAGCAATTTTTCAGAAATAAATGAAGCAGCTCTGACTTTTCAAGAAAAACAACTGATAGTGTTTATTGTTGATAATAAAATTAAAACTTTCAAGTGAAGATTAGGGCTTTTAGCAATGCTATTTCCCCTGTTGTGAGCTTGACTGCTTTCCAGACTTCTCTGGTATGAGTGATGGTATCAGTCAAAGTCATCTTTTAATATTGTGTGATAAAATGTGTGAATATTTGAAAAGATCTTCCTAATAACTCAGTGAACCAATATTTTCCAAATGACCAGTGAGGATTAGAAAATCACGTATGGGTAAAAGATCCTATTAAGGTGAAAGATCAGACTGTGGATTTTAATGCAACAGATTATGAAAAGTTCACTGATAATGGTGTAAGATTTCACATTACAGCTAACATTTAAGAAACTACTAATTGTCCACTTTTGGTGTGGCATTAAAAAAGGATATCCAGTTACTTGTAAATACTGTTAAAATACTCTTCCCTTTTCTTATTATGTATCGTTTGTGTGAAGCCAGATTTTCTGCATACGCTTCAGCCAAATCAACATATAACCACAGATTGCATACAGAAACAAATATCAGAATCCACCTATCTTCTGTTAAGCCAGCCATTAAAGATTTTATTTTACTGTGTCAATAAAAGTTTCTCTCCTTTCAATTAAACTTCATTTTTTCAAAATAAGTACTATGGTGGCTCAGAGGTTAAAGCATCTGCCTGCAATGCGGGAGACCTGGGTTCGATCCCTGGGTCGGGAAGATCCCCTGGAGAAGGAAATGGCAACCCACTCCAGTATTCTTGCCTGGAGAATCCCATGGACAGAGGAGCTTGGTGGGCTATAGTCCACGGGGTCGCAAAGAGTTGGACAGGACTGAGCGACTTCACTTTCACTTTCACTGTGTTGAATTTTAGAAAATATAATTTATGTTAACACATAAAGGTTTATTACTCTTATTTTTAATTAATTAAAAATTTTATGGATTTTAATTTATATTGTAAATACTGATAGAAATAACTGTGTCTATAACTACATAAACTAAAGTTTTGGGGGGTCCTCAGTACTTTTACAGAGTGTAAAGTGGTCCTGAGACCAAAATGTTTGGGAACTGCTGTCTTATAGCATTGTTTTTCAAGTTCTGGTTTGTCCCATTAGAGATGCATGAAATCTGTTTAGTGGATTATAGTCAGCATTGTTTAAAATTGAAATAGAATAGAAAATATCATTATGTCATACATAGTAAGGATAAATACTATGATAAACGTAAAAAAAAAATCTTAAAACTACTGCTCTAGAGAACTTTTACATAGATAATAAATGGATATAAATAAAGCTATCTATAAATACTGATATTATAGAGATATACATATAGATATCTATAAGTATTTATCTATACTAGGAGATATATAACAGCAGTATTTGAAATGGCAGGGGGGAAAAAGGAAACCACCCACATTAAATAGGAAAATGGATTAATAAATTGTGGTATATTTACATATTATGCTCAGTAAAGATAAAAAAATTACAGTATACAAGTCAACATATAAGAACCTCAAATCACAGGAGACTGCAAGCAGCTTGATTTCTTTTATAGAAAATTAAAAGCAAACAAAACTAAATGATATATTGTTTAGCTATACATACCAAGTGATACATAAAACTAATGATACAGTAAATGCAGTTCATCTGTAGTGTTCCTTTTTATCCTTAACAATTTTTATTTAATTTCTTCAGCAAAGGCTTACTTCTGTGTCAGTTTCCACATCCTCATTCTGTAGCCTCAAATTCTGCTAGACTTGTCCATCTTGAAAGGAAATCTAAGAGGACCTAGTAAACAGATTCAATTTCTCAGGTTTCATCATTGGCTGTAATAGAAGTAGAAAACATTTCCAACCATGTCTGGAGGGCAAATCAAGACTAGTTGTTGTTATTCAAACCTCCATATGTCAGGAACTGTTGACCTATATGATCATGGAAAGTGTTACTGGGTAAATGAGCTAAAGACAATTTCAATCTCACCAAATATTGCTTAGGAGTAGTGTAGTTAATGAGCTAAATGACGTAAGTAAAAGAAAAATTAAGAAAAAGAATTGTGTGTACCTATTAGGGCACATTGTTGGAATAACTGAAGTTTACTAAGACCAAGCAGAAAAGTAACTTTCTGAAGACCATGTAGTGGTTCATAAAATTTTGAGTTGACTGGAGAGCCAGCTCTACACTGAGCTTCTAGAAGAAGTTCTAAAACCATACCAGAGAACTGGCTTGATGAGAAGACTGCTCTAGCAGTTACTCACCAGAGCACTAAAGAAAACTACTGTTTTTGTCATTCCCCATTCATGCCGCTTCTGCACCACTTTGCAACCTCTGAAAAATCCACTGTCACTACCAAAAGCCACCTAAAGTAGAGTCCACATGGAGCCTTCTTTTTCAGGTTATTCACTTTTGTAATGAGGTCTTCTACTGGGACACCTAGTTTCAATGCCCAAGTTCCAGTGCCCAGCAAGGAAGCTGGCAGTTGGCTTTTCTGGGTTCTGTCTTGGGTGACAAGGAACTCATGTGGCAGGAAATCATCAAATAATCAATGAGGGATTAAAAGTAAGCTTGGGGTCCAAGAAATCTGACAGATGTCCATCATTAAGGAGTTTAAGCCATGTATCTTTCTTTCATAAAACATAAAATATTATTCAGGGAAGAGCTCTTGAGACTTTTCAAAAGCCTGATTTTTTAAATGGCTATTGAGCACTTGAAATTTAGCTGGTAGAACTGAGAAATTGAACTTAATTGCTATTTAAGTGGCAACATGAGGCTGATGGCTACCATATTGGACAACACCTACAGATTAAACATTTTACAAAGTTTTAGTGTTTTTCTGCTATAGTCCGTATTTCTTTAAAAGCGTAAAAATGTTGCTAGACTCCTATTGAAATATAACTCTTCAAAAGTCAGGAATACAGTGAAATACATACTCACATCTATTAGGAAAGCTATTCTCAAAAAAAAAATGTTGACAAGGATTTGGAGAAATTGGTGCCTGTGTGCAGTGCTGATGGGAATGTAAAATAGTTGTAACTATTATGGAAATGGTATATCAGTACCTCAAAAAATTAAAAATAGAATTACTGTATTCCCCTTCTGGGTTTATATACATATATACCAAAAAGAATTGAAACCAAGTTTTCAAAGAGCTATTTGTACACCCATGTTTATAGCAGCATTATTCACAATAGCCAAATGATGAAAAACCCAAGTGGCTATCAACAAATAAGTAGATAAACAAAATATGGTATATACAGGCAGTTTATTAAATGTAATTTTTTAAATGTTTATTAAAGTAAAACATTCTTTGGGGTATAGGTATTTCTTTTGTTGGGCTTCTCAGGTAGCTCAGTGGTAAAGGATTTGACTGCCAGGATATGGGTTTGATCCCCAGGTCAGGAAGATCCCCTGAGAAGGAAATAGCAACCCATTCCAGTATTCTTGCCCGGGAAATCCCATGGACAGAAGAGCCTGACAGGCTACAGTCCAAGGGGTCGCAAGAAGTCTGACATGACTGAGCACATGGTGATAATAATAGTAACTGATATAAAATTTTACCGATATTGAGCCAAAGTATAACTTAATCCTTGTGGGGCATTATATCCATGGTGACAGAATGAAAGCAGTGTACATTCTTAAGATCATACAAGTATAATATCAAGAATTTTCTGTTTACTGTCAAAAGTATTTGTTTTCTTAGAGCTGAGGCCACAGTGGACAGGAAATTCCAGAGGCAAGATAGTGCTACATGTTCCAAAAGTGCTGAGTAAAATTCATAGTATATCTCGATGCATACAGTTCATTCATTTGTATTGCTGTGTAGCATTTCAGTTTATAAATATACCACAATTTATTCATTTTACTTCAGTTCAATTCAGTCACTCAGTCGTGTCCGACTCTTTGCGGCCTCATGAACCGCAGCGCGCCAGGCCTCCCTGTCCATCACCAACTCCCGGAGTTCACCCAAACCCATGTCCATCGAGTCAATGATGCCATCCAACCATCTCATCCTCTGTCGTCCCCTTCTCCTCCTGCCCTCAGTGTTTCCCAGCATCAGGGTCTTTTCCAATGAGTCAGCTCTTCCCATGAGGTGACCAAAGTATTGGAGTTTCAGCCTCAACATCAATCCTTCCAATTGAACACCCAGGTCTGGTCTCCTTTAGAATGGACTGGTTGGATCTCCTTGCAGTCCAAGGGACTCTCAAGAGTCTTCTCCAACACCACAGTTCAAAAGCATCAATTCTTCGGCGCTCAGCTTTCTTTATAGTCCAACTCTCACATCCATACATGACCACTGGAAACACCATAGCCTTGACTAGACAGACCTTTGTTGGCAAAGTAATATCTCTGCTTTTCAATATGCTATCTAGGTTGGTCATAACTTTCCTTCCAAGGAGTAAGCGTCTTTTAAAATTTCATTGCTGCAATTGTCATCATTTTACTTAGTTTTTTACTATTATAACAACACTGCTGATAACCATGTATATGTCTCCTGCTGCATGTATACAAGATTTCTCTAGGATATATACCTAGAAGTAGAATCTCTAGATCATAAAGTGTTTTTTCATGTTTACCAAATACTCCCAAATTGCTTTCCAAAGTGATTGATTTCCATATGTTTCCATTTTCCTAAACAAATACGAGTTGTAATTGCATCTTTACAGACACTCAGGTTATCATTATCATTGCTGACTCTATGTTACAGATAATGTCTCTCAGTTTGGATCAGCCAAAATTCTTAGACTTAAGGATGTTAACAGTAAATGTGATTCATTAAGTGATGGGATTAAAAAATATATCTAAATGCAACTAGTGAAATCATGCTAAAAACAAATGTAAAGTCTAACAGATGAACATTTCCCTTGACTATGATTGTGTACTTTTTCTTGTTTTCACCTTCTCTTCTAGAAATAGTGAGTGAAACAGAATCTCCAGTACCTTCCTACTCTCAGCTACACAGTGAAAGCTCTATTCCAGAAGAATTGGGCAGCCCTGCTGTTGAGTATATACCATCTGAGTCTATAGTTCAGGAGCATCCTGGGAGTCCAGATCATAGTATACGTACTGAAGACATGGTTTTTTCACAAGAACTAGAATCTTCTACCTCGCCTAGTAAACATGTAAGTTAATATATATTTATATCTTAAAGGTTCTTTACAAAAAACCTATCTGAAGGTATATTATTAACTTATATTCTTGCTATTAAGGAAGCATTGACTATCACCCATACCTGTAATGTACAGTACATGACATTTGAATAGAAATAAAGCTTTTCATTGACTCCTAAAAATTTATAAATATATGAATTTTAGCTTTAGTGGCATTTATAAAATTATATGCTATGAAGTTTTTAATAAACAAAGATAGGAACTTCTAAAGTCTTTAATAAAGATAATGTGTGGGGCAAGTTCTTATTAAAGTCTGCGATTTGTCACATAATAGAAACAATAAGACCTTAAACCATACCAGTGTGCCTTTTCTATAATTTAGTTAATGACTGCTCTATACTTCTTAATCATAGTAGTGGTTTCATCTCTTTAAGGCAGATCTGAAATGGATATGGATTCTAAATTAGAATAATAGTCACTTCAGAATAAAGAGGTTTTTCACATTGCCCTTAATTCTATACTTTAGTAAAAAACTGTCTAGTAAAACCTTAAGCTAGAAATTTAGCTTTTTCTAAGCTTAATTTTATAATGTGTATGAAGGATTAGCGTAATAATATTAAATACTGTAAGTGAACAAAAACATTGGTAAAAGCCACTTTGTGTTTGAAAAAAGAATCCACCTAAGTTGGAAATAGACCATATAAGAAAGTCAAAGCTAGTGTGCCTTAAAGTCACTTTTATAATAAAAAGTAATATTTATTGGGTGTTTGTCAAGTGCCAGGTAGTGTGCTGAATGCCTTATGTAGATTATCCTCACAGCAATTCTTTAGATAATGTTTTAAGCCCCACTCTGAAGCTTAGCAGACTGAGTAACTTGCCCACCATTGCAGGGAAAGGAAGTGATGATATAACAGTTAGGAACCACATCAGGCTTATTCACTTCCTCTTGATACCAGGGTAGAAATTACTCCCTTTGTGATAAATAATCTAGTGTGGGCAGTCTTCTTATGCTCTTATTTTCTTCCCTCCCCCCTTTCCTATATTCTTCTTTTCTTCTGTAAAGATAGTACCTATTTCGTATTAAATGTTTTTCAGTTTTATTGACATATAATGGACATTTAGCACTGTGAATTTAAAGTGTACAGCATGAGTTTAAAGTGTACAGCATGATGACTTGACATACACATATTGTGAAATGATCACTACAGTAAGTTTAGTGAATATCCATCATCTTGTATAGTTACAAAAACATTTTTTTCCTTGTGATGAGAATTTTTAGGGTCTACTCTTTTAGCAACTTTCAAACATACCATGCAGCAGTGTTAAATATAGTCGTCATGTTGTACATTATATCCCCAGTACTTATATATCCTATAACTGGAAACTGATACCTTTTGACCAGCTTCAGCCAGTTCCCTACCCACTACTCCCCACCTCTGGGGACCACAAATCTGATCTCTTTTTCTATGAGTTGGAATTTTTCTGGATTCCACATATAAGTGAAATCATAAAATATTTGTCTTTCTCTCTCTGACTTTCTTCACTTAGTTAAGTGCCCTCAAGATCAATTCATGTTGTCTCAAATGACAGGATTTCCTTTTTCTTTTTTTTAATGACTGAATAGTATTTGTGTGTGGGGGGGGTGGGGGGTGGATGTCACATTTTCTTTATTCATTTATCTATTGATGAAGAACTACCAATGATCCAGCAAATGCACTTGTGGATATGTATCAGAAGGAAGTAAAATCACTATGTTGAAGAGATATCTGTACACCCATATTTAGTATTTTTAAAGTTAAATAAAGGGGTAAATATCACTGATTCAGTAGCCACTCATAGTTTATCATAAACATCTTTAAAAGCATGCTTTTAAATAACTTTTTCCATATACTTAAAAAAGTTGAAATCTTTTGTGTAATTTGCAAACTTTTTTTCACTTTTTATTTCATGAAGTTATTTAAAATTCTTTGTAAATATTACCTTTAACTTGTTAGTATCTTACATTTTAAATAGAGTTTAATAATTGTATCACAGAACAGTTCTTATTTGATTTCTGTTTAAACAGTCACCTCCCAAGAGCTGCATGTCTGTGTCAAAGCAAGAGTCTAGCAAAGGAAGTCATAGGACTGGAGGACACGGTCGTCTGCCCGTCAAGTCCCATCAACATTGTTATAGTTGGTCAGATGAGTCATTATCTATGACACAGTCAGGTAAGAGTAACAAGGAAGGAGTTAGTTTTCTTTGTAGTATGTTTGCATTTCTCTTTAATAAGCTTTGTCTGTCTATGTGACTGGTAAAATGTTATACTCTGTTTCATTTGTAAAGGCTTTTTCCTTGCCAAAATTGAATTACATAATTACATAATTCTTTGCTTTCCCTTGATAATTTATATCCCTCATTATACAAACCATGATAAATTGTTATGTTCTTAGACATTAGTAGTCATTTATTCATCAGACATTTGTTAAATTTTTTGTGTGTGACAGGTGCTGCTTATGTGTTCCTATAGTGCTCTGCACTTTTAACTTGTTATACCAGACAGCACATAATTTTAATCAAGTTATTCTGTTCATCAGGTTATTCTGTCTTGATGTATTTCAGCCAACAGAAGTCTCATTTTCCTGTCATTTCCCCTATCCCCTTTCTTCCAAAAAAATCCTGTAGGAGAGAATTCCATAAAGACAATACATTGATTTAGAGAGTTACTTGGATAAAAAAATATTTTTCTAGAGGTTCCTTTAGATATTATTGATGATAAACACTATATAGTAGAATTAGATTTGGGCATGTGGAAAATGTACTCCCATTCACTGTCATAGACTTTTATTTGATCTCTTTTTACCTTTCACTTGTAGAACTTTGGTTTCTTTACTTCTTAAAAATGTAAACATTTCACATGGTCTTTCATCTGAACTTAAAGTTTCTCATCATCTCTGTTAAATCTTCACAGTTATAGTTGAGAAATGTTTTTATTTAAAAAGATCACTGCTTACATATCCAATTTTTAAAGTATATTCATTTAAAATAATCATTTTGGAGGCAAAGTTATAGGAAGTATAGTAGTCTCCTATAAAATTTTATCAAAGTAACATCTCAAGTTCTGGAAGCACATAAAGTTTATCAAGCTAAAAGAATACACAGCTTTAGTAGATTCAAAGGTATGGGGTTTATATTTCATTTTAGAAAGGTTATAATTTTCAGCTCAACTTGCAGTCCTACCCCCAATTATTGTTCAGAATTGTTAATTAAATCACCGTAAAGCTTACCAGTAAGATTCAGAGCCTTTTAGCTCTAGAACAAATTGAGAGGACATCTACTCGTCTCCTGCGAGAACACCAAAATTGCATGTTCAACAGCCATTGACAGGAGGATGCTAGAACCACCATAAAAAGATACTGCACGTCCAAAGTCAAAGAAGCTATAGCGAGATGGTAGGAGGGGCACAATAACAATAAAATCAAATTCCCATACCTGCCAGGTGGGTGACCCAAAAACTGGAGACCAATAGTAGCAAAGAAGTTCTCCCACTGTTGTGAAGGTTCTAAACCCCACATCAGGCTTCCCAGCCTGGGGATCCCACAAAGGGGCTGAGAATCCCCAGGGAATCTGACCTTGAAGGCCAGTGGGATTTGATTATAGGAATTTCACAGGACTAGGGGAAACAGCAGAGAAGGCAATGGCACCCCACTCCAATACTCTTCCCTGGAAAATCCCATGGACGGAGGAGCCTGGTAGGCTGCAGTCCATGGGGTCGCTGAGGGTCGGACACGACAGAGCGACTTCACTTTCACTTTTCACTTTCATGTATTGGAGAAGGAAATGGCAACCCACTCCAGTGTTCTTGGCTGGAGAATCCCAGGGACGGGGCAGCCTGGTGGGCTGCCGTCTATGGGGTCGCACAGAGTTGGACACGACTGAAGTCACGTAGCAGCAGTAGCAGCAGCAGGGGAAACAGTGACTCCAGTCTTGGAATGCACAAACAAAATCTTGCACACACCAAGACCCAGAGGAAAAGAGCAGTCACCCTGTGGAAGACTGAACCAAAACTACCTGCTAATGTCAGAGGTCTCCTGTGGAGTCATGGGTTGGCAGGGGCTCACCACAGGGAAGGGGACACTGGCAGCAGCAGTCCTGGAAGGTCCCCCTTGGTGTAAGCCCTCTTGGAGGCCGCCATTAACCCTGCCATAGTGCCCATAGACCTCAGGCCGAACAACTGCCAGTGCAACCCCACCCATCAGCAGATAACTGGGTTAAGTTTTACTGAGCAAGGCTCAGATTTTCCCACTGCCAGTCCTTCCTATCAGGAAGCTTACACAAGCCTCTTAGCCTCCTGCATCGGAGGGCAGACAGAAGAAGCAAGATCAACAGTCCCACAGCAGCTAAAACAAAACTCACATTACTGAAAGTCAGTCAGGATGAAAAAGCAGAAAGTTATGTCCCAGATGAAGGGACAAGATAAAACCCCAGAAAAACAACCAAGTGAAGTGGAAATAGGCAACCTTCCAGAAAAAGAATTCAGAATAATGATAGTGAAGACGATCCAGGGTCTCGGGAAAACAATGGAGAAGATGCAAGGAATGTTTACCAAAGACATAGAAGAACTAAAGAATAAACAGAGAAGAATAATATACTAGAAGGAATCCATAGCAGAATAACTGAAGCAGAAGAACAAATAAATGAGGGAGGACAGAATAGTGGAAGTCACTGCTGCAGAACAGAATATAGAAAAAAGAAAAAAATGGAGACAGCCTAAGAGACCTCGGGACAACATTAAACACACCAACATTCACATTAGAGGGGTCCCAGGAGAAGAGAGAAAAGACCTGAGAAAATATTTCAAGAGATAATAGCTGAAAACTTCCCTAACATAGGAAAGGAACTAGTCAATCAAGTCCAGGAAGCACAGAGAGTCCCAGGCAGGATAAACCCAAGGAGGAACACACCAAGACACATACTAATCAAACTGACAAAAATTAAAGACCAAGATAAAATGTTAAAAGCAACAAGGGAAAAACGACAGGTAACATACAGGGGAACTCCATCAGGCTATCAGCTGATTTCTCAATAGAAACTCTACATGCCAGAAGGGAATGGCATGATATATTTAAAGAGATTAAGGGGAAGAAGCTGCAACCAAGAATACTTTACCCAGCGAGACTGTTATTCAGATTTAATGGAGAAATCAAAAAGCTTTCCAGACAAGCAGAAGTAAGAGAATTCAGCACCACCAAACCAGCTTTACAACAAATGCTAAAGGAATTTCTCTAAGCAAGAAACACAGGAGAAGGAAAAGACCTACAGAAAATGAATCTGAAACAATTAAGAAAACGGTAATAGGATCATTACAACTGCAAGCCATAATGGGAATATGATTAATCTAATAATATAAAATACTTACAATCTGGGGGGTTAAGTAGAGTGATGTGGTAAGTGGAAGTGCATACATGGACATATTTTCATCTGCTCAGCCAGTCTGTGTCTTGTGGTTGGTGCATTTGCACTTACCACATCACTCTACTTAACCCCCCAGATTGTATGTAATTATTTTATATTATTAGATTAATCATATTCCCATTATGGCTTGCAGTTGTAATTACCTTTTATTTTTTGTCTGGCTATTGATTGTGAAAACTGATAAACATCTTTTATTATTGTGATTATGCAACTATTACTTACTTAATACCATTGTATCATGATTGTTTCAACAGAAAAATAATTGAATTCTATATCATCAAAACTACCATTTAATAGAAAAACCTGTAATCACTTTTTAAAATCCAAATGCATATCAGATTATCTTGGAATGTTTTGAAAAATCAAATGTCCAGATCTGCTTTTTTTCCCCCAAAGCTCCAGATACGTTTCTCATGAGCAGCTGTGTTTAAAAACAACTGGACTTATATGATGATCTTTTACTTTCATCTAGTTCGTTTCATTTTTTTTCTATTTCATATTCAGTGCCCCCGTTTCACTTAGTTTATGTTTTCCAATTTCTCCATCTTCTCTTTTTTGTGATATTCTTTCTCAAGCCTTTATCAAGCATAGTAGAAAAGTTTTTGTATACCTATATATAAGTAATATTGCCTAACTAAAAAACGTATGACATTTGACTCAACTTGTTTGACTTAGTATGAATAGAATGCTAGATTTCTAATTTTAAAAAATAGATATGCAACAAAGATTTACTGTATAGCACAGGGAGCTATAGTCAATATCTTGTAATAGCCTATAATGGAAAATAATCTGAAAAATAATATATGTGTATATGTATAACTGAATCACCTTGCTGTGTACCTGAAACATTGTAAGTCAACTGTACTTCAATAAAATATATATAAATAAAATCGATAAATTAAGCCAAAAATAAATAAAATGAATTTATTATTTTCTTCAGAAATTAAAGGAGAACAAGAGGAAGATACTCAGTTGCTGTCTCCTTACCACCACCTTTTTTAGGTTTAAACCAAAAAATATGTTACATAAAATATGGCTACATAAAAATGTTTTATGTGTACTAATACTACCACCGTTTATTGAGCTTTTTATAGTAGTCCAAGTACTGTGCTACATGCTTTATGTATCTTATTTAATTTTCACATCAGTTCTAGAAATCATTAAGTGACAGACACCTTACTAATTACCAGTAGTAGATTCCAAGCTAAAAATGACCTTTATTATTGCTTCATTTTATTAGTGTTGATCAGTAAATAGTGAACTTCGCTATTCACTCAGGGCTCAGTCTGATGGCACTACTGGCATAAGATGGGTATAATTTTCCTTTTTTTTTTTTTTTTGGGTATAATTTTCCTAATGCACCTTAAGTCAGGAGACTAAAGTAGCAGGAACTTAGATGTCATTATTTCTAATTAAGATATTTAGATCACATTGCAAAAAAAGGACTTTTCAAAATAAATTCTGTGATTAGTTCTTTGCAATTTAATCTGAAGTGCTTAAAAAAAAAAAAAAAACCTGGTTGTTTATGATGTAATGTTATAATGTGCATCTAAGTCTTCAGAGTTGTATATAATAGTATTTCTCTTAAAAGACTATTAAATGCCTCACTCATCATTAGCGTGTGGAAATGACACCATGGTGTGATTCAAGGAGGAGATGTCATTTTTTTTCTGTGTAATTTCCATGTGTAGTGAAATAAGCTGTTTTTAAATGATGCTTATTTTATTGTCAGTAGTGTTCATTTGACTGTGCCGGGTCTCAGTTGTGGCATGCTGGATCTTTAGTTGCCACATGTGAACAGCACATGGGATCTAGTTCCCTGACCAGGGATTGAACCTGGGCCCCCTGCACTGGAAGCACAAGTCGTAGCCACTAGACCACCAGGGAAGTCCTAATGATGCTTATTTTTATAAGATTTGTGTGATGCTTAACAATGAAATGTCTTTTTCATGATTTTGCTGTGACTAAACATCTACTTTGTGTGCATGTATGTGTCTAAATTGTTGGGAAGAAAATAAGATTGAACTATAGCTTTATTTCATTATTTTAAATGTTTTAAGAGCTTCCAAAGGTTATCACAAAGTATATTTCTTTATAATTTTTCTCTCTCCTTTTATAATATTAAGCCATTAGCTGATGACTCACAATCAATTTCAAATGGTAAAATTCTAGTTTGATTTTAATATGACTTTAAAACTATCAAACTATCTATTAATAACCAAGAGGAGGTACAGTTAAGTATGGCTATCCTGTTACCAGGAAATAAATCCTTAAAGAATGTCCAAATGCCGCTAACCAAAAGTTTTTCTACTTCCAGCTACTTATCAAGACAGAGTATCTTCAGATTTGCAAACTTTATTTGCAGTTTCAAAATAGGACAATTAGAAGGTGAAAATAAACAGGAAGACGCACACCCACCCCTGCATAGAGATTTAGGAGAAAGGATGGAAATCACCAATAATTTTTTTCTGAATCTAAAATTTTAAATGTTAGATTAACTTTACATTGGTGCTTTCTATTAACAGTTACTGAATTTATTTTTTTTAATGACATTAAAAGGTTTTATATCTCTTTCAGAAACTACATCTGACCAGAGTGACATTGAAGGTAGAATCAGAGCCCTGAAGGATGAGCTGCGGAAAAGAAAATCAGTTGTGGACCAACTAAAGAAGGAACAGAAAAAAAGGCAAAAGGAAAGACTCAAAGCCCAAGAAGCCAGTCTGATCAAACAATTGGAGGTTAGATATAAGAAGGCTAGTGCAAACATGAAGCCAGAAATGTTTTAAGCATTAAAAAAGTGATAGATTAAAAATTTTCAATATTAGTTTTGTGCCACATTTTAACCTAACTTTAAAAACAAAGAAACTGACGTGTCTGAACAAACTCTTGCTTGAAGCATTAAATATTAAAATGTTAAATATTATAATATCAAGTATTAAAGTAAATAGTAAAAGTATTAAAATGAGTTTTTTCCCCAAAGAGGAAAGATTAGGCCTATGAAAGTAAGCTTGATATCCATGTCATCTTAAGGAAAGAACCATTAGATAAATAATCCTGGCTGTTGAAACTGTTAACTGCCTTTTCTTTTCTTTGGGTTTTTTTTTTTTTTTTTTTTTTTGCAGAATGGTGTTTCATGCCACCCAGCTTATTAGTATGATTCTTTGTACTATTTGAATAGCTCCTAAAGATAACTTTAAACTTGAGTTTCCTTCCAAACTCTAGCAGCCTTCCCTGATTTGATTCTACCCAATTCTGGAAACCTGGTTTTTGTTTGTTTGTTTTGTTTTTAGCTTTAAAAGCATGTGGGCACAGAAGGTTTTACTGAAAATTCCTCTGAATATTTTTAAAATTAATTTATTTAATTGGGGGCTAATTACTTTATAGTTTTTATATCTTTCTCATTCTGTTTTTTCCTATTCATTCAGTTATCAGATCCCATTGATTTCTTTTTTCATAAATCTTGCTTGCCCCTTTCCATTCCTACTGACATCAAGCTATTTGGAACCTGATGTCCTCTTACCGCTGTAGTGTGCACAGCCTCTTACTCTTACATGTCCTTGCCTCCGGTTGCTTCCCTATGGCTTACATGCATTCTGTCAGCCTAGTATTCCTAAACACCATATTCATTACAGAACCAGTCTGAACTTCCTGTATCATAAGAACCCCTTCTGAAGGCCTCACCTGACGTCATTCAGTTTCTTCTCAGTCACTTTCAGTAATAACAAGTTTCAGATTTTCAAGGCAGTTGATTTCATTGGTTGGACTCCAGGTGCTCTAAGTGCTAAAAAGGTTTTTGTTTGGGCAAAATTTCTGTTATTTTAATCATCCTTGTGTGCTAAAACCAAACATGTATTCTCCTTTATTAATGTGTTTATTAATTTAATCAAATATTCAAGGACCTTTTTATGTGCTGGAAACTTGGCTAATTACTGTACACATATTTTTCACTTTATCGTCAAAGCAACAAGGTGTGGATATTACTATCCCTGTTTTACAGATGAGGAAACTGAGTTTCAGTGAAATTAATGATATCCAGAGAGATGCAGCTCAAATGTGTTAAAACTAGGATTTTAATTTAGCTTGAATTCCAAATTCTGTGGCCTTACCATTACACTACACTGTCTTCCACATAGAAGATAAACCTGCTAACAGATCTGGAGAAGATAAGACATTTACATTAGTACACAACACAGAGATGGGAACAGGAATTGTAACTTGCACATATGTTTAGAAGAAAAGTGATTAAGATTCAGTGACCATGCTGAAAAGTAGTGAGAAACAAAATTTTAAAATGAAGATCAAATTTAGGGCTTTAGAAATCAGACTGATGAGTTTGAACTTCATCCTATAGGTCTGTAGTGCTCAATCTGACTATACATTAGAATTAATCAAGGAGGTTTTTTGAAAAATACAAATATCCAGGCTCACTCCCAGAGATTTTTATTTAATTGGCCTAAGCTGGGGCCCACGATTTAAAAGTACTGCTGAAGGTCATGTTCATTTCAGTTCAGTCTCTCAGTCGTGTCCGACTCTTTGCAGCCCCATGAACCACAGCACGCCAGGCCTCCCTGTCCATCACCAATTCCTGGAGTCCACCCAAACCCATGTCCATTGAGTCAGTGATGCTATCCCAACCACCTCATCCTCTGTCATCCCCTTCTCCTCCCGCCCTCAATCTTTCCCCACATCAGGGTCTTTTCAGATGAGTTAGCTCTTCGCATCAGGTGGCCAAAGGTCATGAGGACCAATTAAAAGCTAAATGAAATACTATTACATTGAATAGCATTGCCCCAAAAGTTCAATAATAGATACATCAACCAGAAAAATATCTAGAGAAAAATATAAAGATCCATCTCATTCAATATTATATTAAATGATTTAAATAAAGGCAATAAAAAGTTCTTTAATTATAGTATATGTATATAGTATACTATATAAATTAGTGAAGCTTTATTTATAGAATGACTAATAACTACGAAGTATTTTTGCAATTCTGTACTATTATGCTCTCAACCACTCCCTTCTCTTTCCTTGAGATCTCTATTCCCAAAGTACAGATTCCCTTAAGAAGCTTACTGCCATTGAAACTCAGTGCAATGGCTGAACTTAAAAATATCAGGAAAGTATTAGGACATCCTTTAAAGAATAATTATATAATCAGCTAAAGAGTTTTTTTAATATGGCAGGGCCTGAATTATTGCTTCATAAGTATTACGCTTCTGTAATTGAGATTATATCATTTCCTAATTGATATTAGTGTTACATTATACATCTTGCTTATACATAACCTATTTCAAGAAGGCTATGCAAATAACTAATTTTAGAACTCTGAGAAATAATACTGATGCAGGGAGTAAAAATTTTATATTAATATCTTTTTTACTGTTTGAATATTTTACCATTAAATGTTTAGTTTTCTAAGTTAAGATAGTTTTTAAAAATTCTGTACATTGACTCCTCTGATTTTCCTAAACGTAGTCATACGATGAATTCATTAAGAAAACTGAAGCTGAGCTTAGCCGAGATTTGGAAACTTCACCAACAGCCAAGCCTCAGATTAAAACGCTCTCCTCAACTTCTGAAAAACCCAAGATCAAGTCCCTTCCACTGCACAGGTAGAAATTTTGATAACTAACCTATATCCTGCCTTATTTGCAAAAGAAATAAGGAAAGATTTTTAGTTGAAGCTAACTTTTGAGTAACTGTGAAATTGTAGAAGTGAGAATACTGGTTTATGGTTTTAGTGTCACTAAAGTAAATTTGTTGTTTATGATATAATCACAAATCAAATTTATAATAAGGCACAGATTTAAAAATATATTCTGAAATCTGGAGGGTGCAGTGAAAATAATACTTCCAGCATTGTTGTTACAGCTTTGTAAGTTGGTATAGTTGTTGTGAAAAACAATTTGGCAATGTTTCAGAAGTCAAAAACAGTCTGTAACTTTTGACTCAATAATTCCCCATCTGAAAATCTAGCTTGAAAAAATATAAACTACCAAAAATATCTATTTGCATGAACATGTTTATCATAACATCTTTTATATTAAGTAAACACTGGAAGCAGTCTTTATATCCAGAAATAGGTGAATAACCCTGTTAATGATGGTTCTTTCCAGGGATAGAATATTATGCAATCATTGAATGCAAATACAGAAGATACAGAGTAGCACCATTAGAATATATAATATGATATATAAGGATTTAAAATGAATTTTGAACAACGAGCAGAGGTTATGTAGGTCAGTGGGACTGAAGTAGTGGGTATTGCAGAGAGGCACTGATGAGTGACTAAAAGCAATCAAGAGCTTGGCATATCATGGAAGCTGAATGCCATAGGATATTACCAGAGTTAGGAGAAGAAACTGGAAAAGTAAAAAACAGATTGTGATAATATTGTACTCAAGCATTTTTAGTATTTTCTTATTCACTTTCTTAGAAGATGTGAAACCTTAAAGGCAATATTTTAGGATATTTTTTGTTTCTTAGAAACATTACACAGACTCATTACAATTAATTTAGCATTACCTGGGTTTAAATCCTGGCTCCAGCACCAGCCAGCTATTTAATTAGGGGCAAGTTATTTAACCTCTCTGTACTTCAGTTTTTTAATCAGGATTTATATCCCTATAAGAACACCTGAGTAGTAAACTTGTTATCAGGGTTAAAAGACTTAACTTAGGGCAGGGTCTAACACACAAAGTTAGCACTGTGTATTAGTTTTATTATAATTGCTACTAAAATATTGAGGGAAGTGGTAAAAAGGAATAAATTTAAATCATATCATTCATAACTGTCCCAAAACAGCAGACATCAACAATTAGATATATTTCTTTCTCGGGTTTTTTTATAGTTAGATTTTGTATTTTTGTTGTATATATACTTTCCCTTTATGTTACATTATATGTAAGTTTTACTTTAATTTCTACATTCGATTAAGGGTTTTTATAGTTTTATTAACCAAGCTACTAAGTATTTTAACTGGAGAATGATAGAATCATATTTCTCTTTAGAGAAATCTTTTTGACTACAGTATGAAGGAAAGATAGAAAGGGATAAGTTTAGAAGCAGGGATAACAGTAGTCTAAGCCAGGCCTCAGATAATCCACTGTAATAAGAATAGAGATAGGAGATAGATTTTAGGAATATTGAAGAAGTATACTTGACTAATTAAAGTTATATGGGAATGCTGAATGTCATATTTCTCTTAAGTAGTAGTTGGTTGAGTCAAAGTTACACTAACCTAAATGGAAAATCAGGTGTTCCTCAGTGGGAGGCTTAAGATTTTGGTTTTAAAATGTTAATTTTAAGGTATCTATAGTTCATCTAAGTGGAATTATCCAGGAAAGATGTTAGGTTTATACATATGTGTGTGTGTATATATATATAGGGATGATCAACATATAGATCATGGTTGAGGCAATAAATATGGCAACATTTGGATAAACCTTCTTCACCCAAAGAAAGTATTCATTCAGAGAGAATAAAAGAGAGCCAAGTACTAGATATGATAAAATAGCAACCTTTGAGGAGATTAGGAAGAAATAGGAGTAGAAGGCATATAATATGACTTTGCAAATAAAAAGAAAGCAAGAAAATGAAGATGGTAAATGTCAAATTAAAGCATAAAAGAGAACAGTAGTGTAGCATCAGATGAAGGAATAAAGAATGGGGGGAGGGGAACTTTGCTCAATATTCTGTAATAACCTAAATGGGAAAAGAATTTGAAAAAGAATAAATATATGTGTATGTGTAACTGAATCACTTTACAGCTGATACTAACACAACATTGTAAATCGGCTATAGTCCAATATTAAAGGAGGGAATCTTTTTTTTTTTAAGCTTGAGGTATACATATAAGCTAAAGGGGAAAAAAAATCACCAGATTGAAGGACTAACGATTGTAGAAAAAAGAATGGTTAGTTGAGGGATATTGTCAGTGAGACTGTGGAAATTATGGGATTTGGGGCAGAAAGAAATTTGAGCAAATGTAAGAGATACACCTTTTTCTCCTTGGAGACAGGAGGAAAGGCAATTGAGATGGCTGTGAATATAGATGAATTTGTAGGTAAAAAGGTTCATGCTGATGGCCTCTCTCTCTCTTATTAAAAGAGGCAAGATCATCTATTGAGAGTCACGAAGGCCAGAAATAGGCTTGGTGAAAGTGGCAACGGTTGGAGTACTTCCTGTGGAGTAGAAAGAAGTCGTCTAGTCAATTCGACTGCTTTTTGTTACCAGTTATTATAGTAGCAGCAATACATTTATTTCTGTTTATTAATTTTTCTGCTTAAGATCTGAAACAGCAAAGAATTGGAAATCACTGACAGACTCAGAACGATCCAGAGGATCCCTGGAGTCTATTGCTGAACATGTTGGTATGTAACTAGAAAAAATAATCACACTGTATCTACATGGGCTAAAGATTTATACAAATGCCTATGCAATTCTGCCTCTAAGTTATTTGGTTAAAAAGTGAATTTTCTAAAGATAGTAGATCATTTAATATTTTAAGTTACTTTTATATTTTAAAGTGATTTACGGGTTATGCATAAGTTATATGAATCAGTCTTTATTGTCCCAGTAACTGACAAAAACTGAATCATAAAGACATTGATCTAAAATGGCTATGAGGGTGTCATCAGCATCTCAAAATTCTCCCTTAATCAGATTTTGCATCTGATTGTGTAATTGTTGGCCTCCACTATTTCTCAGCTGTGTGGTTATATACATTTTTTTCAGTCGAGTCCAAAGAAAAATAAGAACTATTGAAAATAAAGTATAATTAAATGAGGAATTAAAACTGAGGCATGAAAAAGCCTACCTGGCAGTAATGACAAAGCAGCAATTTGAATTCAAAACTTTTAATTCTTGGTTTGTTGGTTCACTGAATCTTAATTATTTTCTTCTTTAAAGTGCTAATATTTGCAGAAATAGGTGTTTTTTGGGTTTTTTTTTTTTTTTTTTACATTCAAGAGGTTAGTTGAAGTCCCTGGGAAAATTCATTCTTTTAGAAGTATATATACTAGTACATTTGTCCCTCCTTTATTGCTTTTCTATTTGAAAAACATATGTAATATGCTTCATCCAATTCTGTGTTTGCATAATTTGAGAATCAATTTCTCCATAAACTTTGATTCATTTTTCTTAATTTTATAACTTAAGACAACACTTAAAAAATTATACCAAACTTCAGATTTTTCAGTTTAGTTCAGTTCAGTCGCTCAGTCGTGTCCGACTCTGCGACCCCATGAATCACAGCACGCCAGGCCTCCCTGTCCATCACCAACTCCTGGAGTTAACCCAAATTCATGTCCATCGAGTCGGTGATGCCATCCAGGTATCTCATCCTCTGTAGTCCCCTTCTCCTCCTGCCCTCAATCCCTCCCAGCATCAGGGTCTTTTCCAGTGAGTCAGCTCTTCGCATGAGGTGGCCAAACTATTGGAGTTTCAGCTTCAGCATCATTCCTTCCAATGAACACCCAGGACTGGTCTCCTTTAGGATGGACTGGTTGGATCTCCTTGCAGTCCAAGGGACTCTCAAGAGTCTTCTCCAACACCACAGTTCAAAAGCATCAATTTTTTGGTGCTCAGCTTTCTTCACAGTCCCAACTCTCACATTCATACATGATCACTGGAAAAACCATAGCCTTGACTAGACAGACCTTTGGTGGCAAAGTAATATCTCTGCTTTTGAATATGCTATCTAGGTTGGTCATAACTTTCCTTCCAAGGAGTAAGTGTCTTTTAATTTCATGGCTGCAGTCACCATCTGCAGTGATTTTGGAGCCCAAAAAAATAAAGTCAGCCACTGTTTCCACTGTTTCCCCATCTATTTCCCATGAAGTGATGGGACCAAAAGCCATGATCTTTGTTTTCTGAATGTTGAGCTTTAAGCCAACTTTTTCACTCTCTTTCACTTTCATCAAGAGGCTTTTTAGTTCCTCTTCACTTTCTGCCATAAGGGTGGTATCATCTGCGTATCTTGATATTTCTCCCAGCAATCTTGATTCCAGCTTGTGCTTCTTCCAGCCCAGCGTTTCTCATAATGTACTCTGCATAGAAGTTAAATAAGCAGGGTGACAATATACAGCCTTGACGTACTCCTTTTCCTATTTGGAACCAGTCTTGTTCCATGTTCAGTTCTAACTGTTGCTTCCTGACCTGCATATAGGTTTCTCAAGAGGCAGGTCAGGTGGTCTGGTATTCCCATCTCTTTCAGAATTTTCCACAGTTTATTGTGATCCACACAGTCAAAGGCTGTGGCATAGTCAATAAAGTGGAAATAGATGTTTTTCTGGAATTCTCTTGCTTTTTTGATGATCTAGTGGTTGTTGGCAATTTGGTCTCTGGTTCCTCTGCCTTTTCTAAAACCAGCTTGAACATCTAGAAGTTCACGGTTCATGTATTGCTGAAGCCTGGCTTGGAGAATTTTGAGCCTTACTTTACTAGCGTGTGAGATGAGTGCAATTGTGCAGTAGTTTGAGCATTCTTTGGCATTGCCTTTTTTTGGGATTGGAATGAAAACTGACCTTTTCCAGTCCTGTGGCCACTGCTGAGTTTTCCAAATTTGCTGGCATATTGAGTGCAGGTCTTTTAATTATTTTTAAATGTTCTATTTATTTTTGGTACAGTGTATATTCATAAAGGAAAAATTTACTACCTATGGTAACCTATAAAACAGGTCATATTTACTGACCAGAGCTTTTTCTCACTAATATTTGGTTTTTATTTAAACTTTGGTTTCAGAAATTGAAAGTTGTGATTTCAGTAATTTTGATGTGATTTTTTTTCTTCTTCCCCCTTTAAGATGCTGCATTGACAGGTTCTGAAAGATCAGTATCGGAAAAATCTTCATCTGCCTACGCAAAGAGAATGACTGAATTGGATGGTCGGACAGAAGAGCACTTTCAGACTTCTCCAATTCTGAGATCATCAAGGAGGACAAGAGCTGAATCTGGAGATTCTCTAGAAAATGTCCCTTCATTATCTCTTCTCAAAGAATTAAATGCCTCTCATAGAATTCTTGATGTATCGGGTGCCAAGGCTGAAGAAGAGTCTAGTCAAAAATCAGAAATACAAGAAGTAGAATATACAAAATTGGAGGACAGTGCAATTGAAGATGCCTGTTCTAAACAGTCTAGGAAGGCTGATGTCTTCCTGAAGCTAGACCTGGAACAGGGAGATTCATCTGAAATTCTTTCAAGAAAAGATCTTCCTTTAGATTCTATAAATGTTCAGAAAGACTTAGTTAGATTAGCCATTGAAAATCTTCATAATAAAGAAACGAAAGAGGGACAGTCAAATGAAGATATCAGTCATAGTCCAAACATCCAATCAGAAAAAGAGACTCATGTACAAAAGAATATAAAGAGCAGAGACTCATCTTGGTCACAGCGTCTACTTGCATCTAAAGAGATATCGTACTCTGAAGATTTTGATGTATCGTCTTTCAAGAAAGACATTTCAGCTGAATTGTACAAAGATAACTTTGAGGTGGCGTCTTTGTTGTCACTCAGGAAAGACTCTCAGTCTTGCAGAGAGAAGTTACAGGCAACAAGCATCTCTAGAAGTAGAGCCACTAGCTTTGGTAGTGATGATGAAATCAGCGAGTGCCTCAGTGAGAAAAGCCTTTCTATTCATAGCAGTGTCCACTCTGAAAGGCTGTTAGAACTCAAGTCCCCCACTGAGCTTATGAAAAATAAAGAGCGCAGTGATGTAGAGCATGAACGGGGAGTTACTGAATCCCCTTCCTTGGCTTCAGCTTCTCTTGCAGATGAATTACTTGATTTCCACATTGGTGATAGGGTATTGATTGGCAATGTTCAGCCAGGAACTCTTCGGTTCAAAGGTGTGACTAGTTTTGCCAAAGGGTTTTGGGCTGGAGTGGAGTTGGATAAACCTGAAGGAAATAACAATGGAACATATGATGGCATTGTATACTTTGTGTGCAAAGAGAAGCATGGGATTTTTGCTCCTCCTCAAAAAATATCTCACATTCCAGAAAACTTTGATGACTATGTAGACATAAATGAAGATGAAGACTCTTACTCAGATGAGCAATATCAATATTATAATCAAGAACAAAAAGATACCGAGGGTCCCACTTCTGACAGAGAAAAGGATACAATTGAATATTTTTATGAGAAATCTCTACCTAGTGTGCATGACACAGAAGCCTCAGTTGATAGAAGCCTTAAAGTAGAGACAGACAATATACAGGACATTCCTGGGGTACTCGAAGCCCATATTCACCAGCAGAATTCAGTGGACTCACTGATGTCTTCAGAGGAAAACAAAGACCTTGTTTCTGATGCCACAGAAAAGGTTTCTTCTGTTGTAGAAGACGATACTTTAGATAATACCTTTTCTGAAGAGTTAAAGAAGCAACAACAGTTGACTGAAGAGGAAGAGAACTTACATCCCGAAGTTTCAGAAACGCTTTCTACCCCACTTCTGGACCTGTTAGCAAGAGAGAAGAACCAATTGGAAGCCCAGCTGAGGTCATCTGTAAGTGAGGAAAAAAAGTCAAAGGAACAGCTAGAAACAGTCAGCTTACTGACAGACAGTTTGCTCCAAGTCTTTGTGAAAGACACAGTCAATCAACTACAACAAATCAAAAAAGCTAGAAATGAAAAAATCCAGCTTAGCAATCAGGAGCTTCTTGTTGAGGATCAAAAGAAAGTACCACCCCATGGCCTATCCCAAAATCTTGAGGAACAGTCACCAAGCGTTCCGGGTTGCTTCTTAAGGTCTGAATTGGAAGATGAGAAAGAGGAGATTTCCTCACCAGATATGTGTCCTAGACCTGTAAGTATTTTGTTTAGAAAAAAAATGTCAATTAACCTTGCCTTTGTGGTACACTTTAATTCTGTAACTCCTAATAGGTATTTTGGTGATGTGTTGTTTATTAAATACAGATCACTGTACTAGTTTTTAAAGGCCATGTAGCTATTTTTCTGTCTGAAGTATAATTGTCCTCTATTATGTCATGAGTGGTCACTATAGAGTTGTCACAAACACAGGCAGATTTATGCTGGGTTGAAAACCCCTGTATACTGTCCACAGATTAGATTCCCTTCCAGATTCACTGATCAAATTTATTCATGGAGATTTCCATTGTTTCTCAACCCAGTTCTTCTTGCCTATGAAATCGTTTGTTCACATATGTACTCAGTCATAGTTGCCTTGCAGAAACTGCCAGTTGTGATGTTGACTCTGGTACAACTGAAATATATCCACTGTGACATATACTCAGGCCATCAACTTGTTTAGGGTGCCCATGGACAGTTGAACAACAGTAATGATTTTGAGTAACTTGAACCAGATGATCACCAAAGGTGAGAAATTTTATCTCATTTCCATATCCCAGAAGTAAAACATTACTTGAGAAACAGAGTAATGGTGATACAAAAAGGAAAAAACTAATCAATACATATTTTGTAAAAACTGAATAATAAGGCTTATGTAAATAGAATTACAGGAAATAGGGTAGTTTTTCTTAAATTGTTCATCAGTAGCCATTATATTGTTTTTATTTTGCTTGTTTATAGAGAAATAGCAAATATACAAGTAATGTATGTAGTTTGTCTTAAAAAAAAGAAAAAAAGCCCAAACTTGTTAAGTGACCTGAGTTTACTAAGTGGTGATCTGTTTGAATGGTTCCATTTCTGTAGGAAAGTCCAGTATTTGGTGCCAGTGGGCAGGAAGAGCTTGCTAAGAGACTTGCTGAACTTGAGATCAGCCGGGAGTTCCTGAGCGTGTTGGGAGATGATCAAGACTGGTTTGATGAAGACTTTGGTTTGAGCTCTTCTCACAAGATCCAAAAAAACAAGGCTGAAGAAACAATTGTACCTTTAATGGCAGAACCTAAAAGAGCTCCAGAAAAGCCGTGTGAAACGTTACTGGCAGTCCCACATACTGCAGAGGAAGTAGAAATTCTTGTACATGATGCAGCAGAAGAACTTTGGAAATGGAAAGAATTAGGTCATGATCTTCACAGCATCAGTATTCCTGCAAAACTGCTTGGCTGTGCCAGTAAGGGTCTAGATATAGAAAGTACTAGTAAAAGGGTGTACAAGCAGGTATGTAACAGGGAAGGATAATTCTAATTTTTAAACTTCTCACCGTTGTCTGAAATTTGGATTCTTAGCCATTTCATGTGTTTCTTTTTCTCTATCAAGGCGGTTTTTGATTTAACAAAAGAGATTTTTGAGGAAATATTTGCTGAGGATCCCAACTTGAATCAGCCTGTCTGGATGAAGCCATGTAGAATCAACTCCAGTTATTTCCGACGAGTGAAAAATCCAAATAACCTTGATGAAATCAAGGTAAATTGGAAACTACAAAGTATCTCCTTTTTTTATTTGATCTTCTTTTTGTACAGGTCTATAAATGTCATTAAAGCAGGTACTCTTTTGTATTATTCACTCTTCTGCCCTCAAGACCTGTTCCATAGTAGATATTCAGTAAATATTTGTTCATTCAGTCTGTGAGCAAAAGAACAATGAGGGTGACAGGGAATCCTGAACCCTCAACTTATTGCAAAATAAAACGTAATGGTAATTTCATATACATATGTTTTATAATATTTTTAAGAAATTAGCAAATACTCGGGGAGATAAATTATTGGAATTCGTACGAGCTTTAGGTGAGTTCTTAATGATTTAGAGATAGGTATAATACTCTAAAAGTATCAGAAGACATATATCAAATATGCCAACCCTAGACACATAAATGATATAACCTTTCCATCTTTGATTTTGGAGGTTTCAGATTGGTTATGTGGTTTTGAAATATGTAGGATAGTGTGATATATAAAAAATATTGCTTGTTGTCTAAGAAGCCCCTGAAAAGATTAAGTGCCCTGAAGCTACAGGGACTCTCAACAAACCAACTTTAAAATCACATGGGTGAAAACCTCTCTGCTTGTTCACCTGTTCTTGAACTATATAGCAAAGGTTATATTCCCATTGCAGTGCCTCTCAAACTTCAATGTGCATCTGAGTCACCTGGGGATTTTGGTAAAAATGCAGATTTCTTATGGAGTAGATCTGGAGTAGGACCAGAAATTCTGCATTTCTGCAAGCTCCGAAGTGATGCTGTTGTTGCTGACTCTAGGATTATTTTGAGTAGCAAGGCTCTAGAGTTTTGTCTCCCAAACTTATTTGATCATAGAAACTATTTTTTCCCCAGAGAGTCTGCCTCCAATTACTTATTTTACTTACGTATTGTCTTACATTATTCAGTTGTATATCTGGACGATGAAAATACATTAAACGAGCATACACATTAATCTGGTATATAACATGAAAGGAGGCACTGTCTAAACAATTTGGTCTTTTTTTTCCCTGAGATATAATTGACATATAACATTATATTAGTTTCAGGTATTTAATGTAATGATTGTATATACTGTAAAAAGAGCACCACAATATGTCTGGTTAACATCCATCACCACACATAGTTACAAATTTGTTTTGCTTGTGATGAGAACTTTTAAGATCTCTGTTAGCAACTTTGAAGTATATAATACAGTATTGTTAACTATAGAAAGCTTTTAAAAATAGGCATACTGACAGAATACCAACAGATATCTATGAGATATATGCTTACATCAGAGGTAGGCAAACTATGGCCCACAGGCCAAATCCAGGCCACCACATGTTTTTAAAAATAAAGTTGCCATAACCACACCTAGTTATTTACATCTTGTCCAGGCCTGCTTTCCTACTACCAACAACAAAGTTGAGTAGCTGCAATAGGGACCATATAGCCCACAAAGCCTGAAATAGTTACAATTTGGTCTTTTACAGAAAACGTTTGCTGACCTTTGCTTAACTTAAAGCAGGAGAAAAAGAAGTTTTCAAAGATTGGCTTGATGGATTAAAAAAACAAAAACTTTTAAAATAGTGTTCGACTTTGAGAAATGAATTATCAGAACCACCTAGGGGGCTTTTTCAAAGCCCCGGTGCACTCCATTCCTTTCAGCCCCCAGCAGTTGATATATCCTTGAATGCATGTGTGTGTGTGTGTGTGTATGAATGTGAGTGTGAGAGAGACATTGTTTTTTTTAATAGAACCATAGAAAGTAATATTATTTTATTGGTAACAAAGAACAAACATGTTGAAATAAGATACATAATATATACCAGCATTCGTCAGACCATGTACATCATTATAACACACAGTGATGCTTCCTACCAATTTTAATATTGCTATAGCGAGGCTTCCCAGCTGGCTCAGTGGTAAAGAATTTGCCTGCAATGCAGGAGAACCCAGGTTCAATGCCTGTGTTGGGTAGATCCCCTGGAGAAGGAAATGGCAACCCACTTCAGTATCCTTGCCTGGGAAATCCCATGGACGGAGGAGCCTGGCGGGCTACAGTCCATGGGATGACAAGGAGGCAGACACAGCTTAGCAACTAAACAGCAATGGCAGCATCTCAAATGCGTATCTTGTATGTCTATATCCTCAGGTCATTGAAGAATACCTTCTATAAGGCAGGAATTTAAAAAAAAAAAAAGCAACAAAAATATTGTTAAAGCATTTTGTAAAGCTTTTTTAAAGGGTGATAGTTCAAATACTGTTAGTAAAATTACCATGCCTCTCAAACTGAAGTGTTGATTAGTATTTTTTTAATTTAACATACTTGAATCTTGGTGCTTCAAAATAAACTATCCCAACCAAAGCCTTATTCAGAGATTTACTTTACACGTTCTTTTGTAGTTTTGCCAGCTTGAAGTAAACTAACAGTGGTTCTTGGGTAGAGGGGACTCTAAAGTGATTTTTGTTTTTGCAAATTCATCAGTGGGTTTTACTTGTTTTTTTGTATGTTGTATAGAAACAAAAATTCTTTAAGTGAATAAAGTCTGAGCATTTGGGAATGCTTTTCATTTCAAATTGCTAAGTGGAACCGTAAATGAAAGAAGCCTGCATTAATGTGATCTTTTTTTTAATAAACATTGTATTCTTAGCAAAAATCTGTTTACTGCTTTATAAGTACTAAATCTGAAAAAGTTTGTGTTTCATGCATTCCTCTTATTTTCACAGAACTTCATAGCAACTGAAGTACTCAAGCTATTCAGTCTTAAAAAGGAGCCAAACCACAAAACAGATTGGCAGAAAATGATGAAATTTGGAAGAAAGAAAAGAGACCGAGTGGATCATATCCTGGTCAGTGTCTATAACTGAATTGTTTTTATTTGACCATCTTTTCCAAAATCAGAATGTAGTTAGAGTCTAAAAGGAAAGGAAATATAATTGATCTTAGGTATATGATGTGCTCATGTGCTCAGTTCTGTCCGATTCTTTGTGACTCTGTGAACTGTAGCCCGCCAGCCTCCTCTGTCCATGGGATTTTTCAAGCAAGGATACTGGAGTGGGTTGCCATTTCCTCCTCCAGGGGATCTTCCTGACCTAGGGATTGAACCCACGTCTCCTGCGTTGGCAGGAGGATTCTTTACCATTGAGCCATCTGGAAAGCCCAAGTCTATAATAGTAAAGTCTTAAAGTCTTCATTTGCTGCATGTCTCTCTGCCCATCAGTTTTGAAAATTGCTTTCTTTTAAATTCAGTAGATGAATATTTAACTTAATAGTATCTTGTAGGTGTGGAGAACTTGAGAAATAAAATGTTTGGAAACAAACTTAAGGTTCTGAATTTAAAGAGACCAGTATAGATGAGGGCCAGACCACCTGAATTTAAATCCCTTGTTTTGGCACTTTACTTGTGTAATCTTGGACAAATTATCTAATCTCTTTGTGCCTCATTTCTCTATCTGCAAAATGAAGATGAGAATAATAGTACCTACCTGTTACAATTATTAAGAGAATTAAATGAGTATTTATGTATATATATAGAACAGTACCTTGCACATAACTCAATAAACATTAGCTGTTATCATTTCATCCAGAAATTTAGCTGGACAGGATTTATTCCATTTTGAAGTATATTTTCTAGCATTAGAAAAGTGCTTATCAAACAGCAACCAAAAAAAAAAAAAAAAAAGGAGAAAAAAGGCTTTCATTCTTTCTTCCCTAAAAGAATGTTAAGATGTTGCTGCTGCTGCTGCTGCTGCTGCTAAGTCACTTCAGTCGTGTTGGACTCTGTGCAACCCCATGGACTACAGTAGATGTTAAGTAGTAGCAAACCTTAGGAAACTCAGGTATTAGTTGATTCAGGTTTATCTCCAAGCATTTTCACTCTGGACTTTGTATTTTATCATGAAAAAAAATATAATGCTTAAGTTTATCAATTTTTTCCAAATATGTACCTCTAGTGCTTCATTTACTCAGTAATAACTTTACTAGGTAAACATTGGTTTAAATATTCTTTCTCATATCTTACTTGATCCTCACAATAATTATATGAGGTAGGATAGACTGTTACTCTGTTTTACAAATGAGATTCAAAGATACTAAGTGACTTGCCTAACAAATAAGAGCAGGACTTTAACCAATTCATAGATCTTTGCCTCTCAAGATGAACTTGCTCTCATATTTCTGCAGTGGTTTAGATTTGAGTTAGTAATTACCACAATGTTACTTCTTCCACCTCTTTAGAAATTAAAGGAAAAAGCACACCAAGAGACATTCATTTACCCTTCTATCAGTTGAATTGGTCATATTCCCTATAAATCATCTTTGCATGCATTTAGCCAAAAATTGAAGAAGGAAATGGCAACCCACTCCAGTGTTCTTGCCTGGAGAATCCCAGGGATGGGGGAGCCTGGTGGGCTGCCCTGGTGGGCTGCCGTTTGTGGGGTCGCACAGAGTCGGACACGACTGAAGTGACTTAGCAGCAGCCAAGAATTGTGCTAATTAAGGACCAATGTTATAGTAGTAAGCAAGACAGACATAGTCCCTGCCTTCGTGGATTTTACAGTTTGTTGGTGGAAGCTGCTGCTGCTGCTGCTAAGTTGCTTCAGTCGTGTCCGACCCTGTGCGACCCCAGAGACGGCAGCCCACCAGGCTCCCCCGTCCCTGGGATTCTCCAGGCAAGAACACTGGAGTGGGTTGCCATTTCCTTCTCCAGTGCATGAAAGTGAAAAGTGAAAGTGAAGTCGCTCAGTCGTATCCGACTCCTAGCGACCCCATGGACTGCAGCCTACCAGGCTCCTCCATCCATAGGATTTTCCAAGCAAGAGTACTGGAGTGGGGTGCCATTGCCTTCTCCGTGGTGGAAGCTAGCCATTGTATATAATTATACAAATGTGTAATTATAAATTATAAAAATAGAAGAATAGGGAGCTATTGTAAAAGCATTGACAGGAAACTTATCTAATGAGGATGGTCAGGAAAGGCTTCCCTGAGGAAGTGACAGTTGAGCTGAGATCTTAAAGATGAATAAGCACAACCTGAGTTTTGTGTAGAAAGAAGAGCAGTTCAGGGAGAGGAGGCTACATGTGCAAAGACGTGAAATGGGAAGGAGTATGGAACCAAAAAGTCCGTGTGGCTGGAGAGTGAGCTGAACTGCCTGGGCCTATGTAACTTTTTTCATGAGTTCATTTTTTATAATGTTTAGTGAAATGATACTGTTATCAACTTGAGTTCATTATCAACAAGAAACACTAAATAAACTGGTCATCATCACCATTCCCACTATTGTATTTAGCCAGTTTAGCATTTGGAGATTCTAATTTATGTGCATTTTAGAGGAACTGAGATTTAAAACAATTGTCATAACATGTAAAACAGAAACTTTGCCATCAATTCAAATGAAAAGGGTCTCAAAAATAGAAATTTCAAATAAGTTTTTAAAATTATATTTATTATAAATAATCATGCTCATTTTCAAAATGTAAAGTACTGATTATTTAAAAGAAAACAGTCATGATAATCTTACCATGTAGAAACTCTTAATTATTTTGACATAATATCCTTAGAGTTTCTTTTTATACAAAGAATTTTTTTTAATGTTTGGGATCATAGTTTCTTTCATATTCTGATTGTTTTTACTTAATTAAATGTGGATTTTCCTGTTATTAAGTGTATATCATTTTAAAAATAAATTTCCATTTTAATTTCTGTGGAAATAAAATAGTCCATTGTGGAATTATGTATTATGGTTTATTTAATCAGTTAATCATTTTTTTTTTATTCTTTGAAATAATACTGTTGTAATAAGTATCTTGCAATATGGTATATCTTTGTAACTATTTCCAATAATTTACTCAGTAAATTCTTAGAAATAGAGTTGCTGATTAAAAGTATATGCAGAATGTTAAAGCTTTTGTATGTGTTTGTCAGATTGTTTTCCAGAAAGGTTGTACCAGTTATACATACTCACCAGCTGATACAGGAGTGGTGCGTCTTTTTACCTTTGCCAATACTGGCTAATGTTTTGATCTTTGTAAAAAAAAAAAAAAGTTCATTTTTCTTTTAACAATTTTATTATTAATAAGGTTAATTTTTTTTACTGGTTTCATGACTATTCCAAATCTTTCATATGTTTAATAAATATATTGGAAGTACAGAAAAGAACAGAAATTAATAGAGGAACCATTGTTTGTTCATCTTTCATTCTGAGTTCAGTTTTCACCTTTGTAGTCTTTGTCTATACATCTTTTTATTTCAGCTCTTACTCCCTTTTTACTTCAGCAATTTGAATATACTATTTCATTATAATCTGACCTCTGTTGTTGATCTTGAGGAATATGCTGACAGTCCTTTATGGGGGAATTTGTCTTTTCTTTTTGTTTTCTATTTTAAGATTGCATGTGTTTATATATTTGGCAATTTCTCTGGATGTGTCTAGTCATGGATTTATTTTTATTCTTCCTACTTTGGATTCCCTGTGCTTATTGTATCTGTAGATTCATTGTCTTTATTCAGTTCTGGAAAATTCTCAGCTATTGTCTCTCAGAATATTGCCTTTCCCCAGTTCTTCCAGTTCCCTCAGGTACTTTTTTAGACATATCATTGGCTTTATTCTTTTTCTTTCTTGTCTCTTAATTCCTCCCCCTAAGTAGTTGCAACACTTGCCACTCTTTTAAATCCCTATTTATTCTAATACTTAAAATCTCCTTCCTTTCTTATGATATCTTTATGAATTACAAACATTTTTTATTATGCAAGAACTTTTTTGCATTATCTTATGCTTCCACTTTTGCTGGAATTGATAGTCTTGCCAGCTAGTTTTCCTATACAGGGTTTGGGGCTTTTTTTTCCTTTTTTTTTTTAATATACTCAAATTTTGTTTGTAAGTGATATTTGGGTATTGTAATTCAAAAGAGCAGGAGAAGGCAATGGTTAATAATTTGGTCGGCTTTATACTGTAGAGATAAGAAAGCCTTCCTAAGTGATCAATGCAAAGAAATAGAGGAAGACAATAGAATGAGGAAGACTTTGGTTTGAGAACCTCTACACTGCAGTTAACTTTGCTGAATTCATGACTGGCTCAGGGTTGACAGTCTACTTCCTCCACCTGGCCTCCATCCCACTCAGAGTATCATTACATATATTAAGTCTAATCTGTTCCTTGTATAAGTAGTTTTTAAACGTTTATTGTCAACAAGCAAAGCATCTTGGACAGTTTGTTCTGATTTGATTCCTTTTAGTTTACCTTGAAAGTGAAGTCGCTCAGTCGTGTCCGACTCTTTGCGACCCATGGACTGCAGCCTGCCAGGCTTCTCTGTCCATGGGATTCTCCAGGCAAGAGTACTGGAGTGGGTTACCATTTCCTTCTCCAGGGGATCTTCCCAACCTAGGGATCGAAACCAGGTCTCCCTCATTGGGGGCAGACGCTTTAACCTCTGAGCCACCAGGGAAGCTAGGAATCCCCAAATCCTAAAATGCAAAGACAGCATTTTTTATAAAATAGAACAGTAACTTTTAAAATAAACTTGAGCAATAGCACATTTCAAGAATATTCTAATACCAAAAGGAGGAGGGGGAGAAATTCCTTGGGGATCCAGTGCTTAGTATTTGCCACTGTCACTTCTGGGGAACTGAAATCCCACAAAGCCACATGGCATGACCAAGGGAAAAAATACTCCATAAATATGAAATTATGCTTATTTATTTATATACTCCAGAATCATGTCCAATATTATCTTTTGATATATGCGTTTTATAATTGTAAATCCTTATATCTAAAAATTTGCTTGCTTCTCTCCCCCTAAAATTCCTCTATGAATTCTCCTGTGTTGACAGAGACAACATACTTGCAATCCTTAATATCTATAAAATACTGAAATATCGTCAAGGTTGACAGATTTGAAATTTTTATTCGACAATTGAGTTTTTTCAAACTTTTTGCAGCTTAAAAGGGCTATTGATAACATCATATAAATTACCATTTTTCTCTGACTTATTTCCTTGGGCTGTATTCCCATGCATGGGTTTACAAAGTCAGCAAATATCATTAATCTCCTAGCTTTTGTGTGACAGTAATGTTCTAACCTTTCTGTTTTCTAAATTCTAGGTACAGGAGCTTCACGAGGAGGAGGCCCAGTGGGTGAACTATGATGAGGACGAGTTGTGCGTGAAGATGCAGCTAGCTGATGGGATCTTTGAGACCTTGATCAGAGATACTATTGATGTTCTGAATCAAATCAGTGAAAAACAGGGGAGAATGCTACTTGTGTGACATCTTGCAAATAAATCGAACACTGAGTGCTAATGTGAGTCCTGGGCCTTTCTGCCTCGTGATACACACCCCATCTCCATCATAGCAAGAGTGCTTCTGGACCTTGTACCTGTTCTTAAAGACTACTGGTTTGGAGTTCATGGGACAGTGTGATCTATCTGGTATTACAGCCTTTGCCTTTAGGGACTGTCCACTGGATTGATTGGTGGTTTTGGTGGGCAGGGTTGCACTCGTGATGTTGACGCACAGTATGATCCTACACCTCTTGTTAGCGTTCCTACTGGTCTCAGATGAGGGCTGAAAACACCAGACTTACCTCTTAGCTTAGACTAGGGTATCACTTCCTTGAGTCTGAAGTCAGGCAAGAGAGGTATATAGATGTGCATCATACCGTTTCTGAAATGTAATCCTGGTTTGTACCATGAAAGTCAGAAAATGGACATTATAGTCTCTATAGACAGTATTAAACCCTGAGCTGCTTTCAGATAGGCAGGCTGGATAATGTGTGCCTGTTTCCCATTGTGGAGTGCATTTCATTTCCTTTTGAAGATGATTTTCTTCCATTATTGCAGTTGAGCAGCACCAAGTGGACTGTCAAGTTGACAGGAATCAATGGTAGCCTTGCCTTCTGAGCACCATCGAAAGAATTTTAAACTTGTGCATTACGCTTAGTTTTCCTCTGTGGGCATGAAAACAGAGAAGTGCCCTCACTGAAGACTGGGCTTACAGGACTGGTGCAGGGCTGGTTCTTCTACCCCTTGTCGACTCCTGCACTTTTCTTACTTCTTCTGAACCTCTACCAGCTGCTCCCAGAATCACAGATCCTCAGGACCATCTCAGGCATCCAGGCATGGCAGAAGTGGAAATAATTCATTTTTGGCCTTCAAACTTTCAGCTCCCATTTCTCCCCAAGAAGTCAGAGACGCTGTTACTTGAATGATTTAGGAAATGAGTGTGTGCACCAAAGACAAAAAGATAACTGTCTATTGTTTGTGTGCTTGTTTTGCGCTATAGAACATTTTTTTAATTTATTTTAAGATAAATTATTAAGTTGAAAATGTATGTCCCTATTCAGAAGTGAAAGATTCTTCTTGTAATAGTTAAACTTCCGTCTTGAAGCTTCTATGGTTCATAGTCTTTGCACAGGAAGCCTATGGTTTTAACAAACCCATACACCTGTCCAAGAAGGCAGTTAAATTACATGAGAAGAAGTGAACTTTTCTAAGATCATCTGAAAGTAGCAGGAATGGGATAAGATGATTTGAAGACACTGTAAAATTCAAATTCTGCCTCTCTTGCAGCATTGCTTCTCACAACTATTACCTGTATCTGAAAAAAATATATACAGACTCCAGCTGCTACCTTAGAGCATGTGTGATGCTCTCCTGGGGCCTCAGCACCCTGCCTTCTTGACTGGTTTCTCTTAATCAGTCCTATCCTTCTTCAAGCAATCTAGAAGAATGTGGATAATCTTAGGCGTGAATGTCAATGCCTTAATATTGAAGGTCCTGATTAGAAGCATGATAGAAGACATCCACTGGATTCATAGTTAAAATATCCTGGAATGTTATACCTTCAAAATACGTTAGGAAAACCCCAAAGATGGTATAATCTTTTAGTGTGCACATTCGTTCATTTCTGCATCTTTCCTCCAGACTTGCCTTTGCGTCTCAAATGTTTCACTATGCACACTTCCATTCTCTTTGGTTTCATCTTGTTATTATGAGAAACTTACTGAAATAATCATTGGAATATTTGCATTTTGCACAAGGACTGGTATGATAGCTCTTGACAAATAGGAAAGCACTGAAATGTTGTGATAGGGTCTCGGGAAATGCTCAGATTGATGTTGCCAGCATTTCTTCTAGGCTTTTGATGTTGAGCTCTAGTCTTGTAGCCATAATGAGCAAATTGATTAAGAGAAGCTAGGGTTTCTTGGGGTTATTAACCAGTAGTGTGGAGATATTATTTTCATGTAGCCAAGGAAAAGCAAAGCCTTTTCTTTTCAGTTGTGTTGTTTGAAAGACGGAAAAACACCTTGTCTACATTCTTTGGCTGTTTGTAGGATTACATTGTCCTTATGATACTGAAACTTTACAGCTGCTGTAAATTTTTTATAAGCGAATATGAAAATAATATAATAGGAATATAGGTTGTTTTTCTACATCCTCATTATTTGGACCTAAATCAATTTTTAATAAAGTTTTATCTTAGTCTGTATGACTTTGTGATTCCAAAAAAAGGAAAAAAAAAATGATATATGTCCATGGAATCAGCATCCTGGACTTAAAGTTCCCTGGTAAGAATGCTGCCAAGAATCTGGCAGCAGCAGTCCCAACATACTCCAGCTCTTGTTACTGTCTTGAGAATCCTGGGTTTCCGATGAGAGGCAGGAATGAATCAGTCTTACTCTTTGCTAGAAATGATTATCCATAGTTTGGTAGCAGAAAACAAGGGAAACTATAATCCGCAGATTTCTTACTGTTGTAACTATTTGGATACAATTGAAAAGGGGCTCATTGTTAGCATTAGGAATAACAAACATGGATACCCAGCCACTCGTTCCATATTGGGATCTTTTTAATCAAGCTCTGCCTCTTAACCAAGAATCTAAATACTCCCTCTTTGTAATCTTTGTTCCTTCTCCCCACACTCCCATCCTCTTTCACTCTTCATAATTCCTCTAAGAAAAAGATCTTTGCATCAGCAGTAATATCTTTTAGAATAATAGCACTATCAGAATTTAGCAGTAAACCAACCTATAGGCTTCAGATTTATTTCTGAGTCCAAAATAATTTGTGCTATCCAGGGTACTTCACTCTGGGTTAAATAAGTACAGGGTATAGATTCCCTCTTCAGGTCTAAACAGGAATTTTTACTCTAGGGAAAAATGGGAAGAGCTCAAAAGTAGTTAATAAGGAAGGTAATTTGTTTTTCTTTTACATAAAAGAAAGGAAAATTCCTTCTGTGACTACAGGTCTCTGAGAAATTATCTTTCAGAAGAGATTTCATTGCTCATAAGAGTGTTGTGGCCTATTGATAAAAACAATTTTGTTCACTTTCTTGTCTTGAAAAAAAGTGGCCTTAGCTTTTTGCAATACTTGAATAAAGTGTGTACTCGCACAGCGTTAGAGACTCATAACTTTTCTGCAAGAAGTTCAAACTTACATCTTCTTTTACTACCTTAAGAATACTAGTGAATAAAACATTAATTCAAAGAGCAAATGATAGAAACTACAATGATGTTTAATGCAAATTGTAGAAATTTACATGTTTACAAATCATCTTAAACTGGTTGTGCAACAATTCAATAAGATATCTTTGTATTATAAAAATGTGAAGAAAAAATGTAAACTGATGTAAAAGAGGTACTGTCATTTTAATTAACCTATGTTTAATAGCTTTTCCTTCCGAACTTTGCAAAGCCTTCTCGGTAAACACATTGCAAAGCGTCCCCTGGGAGGCCCAGCCTCCCTGTGTGTACTGTACTGTGCAGACATGAAAAACAAACCCGTTTACTGTGTATTTGTAAATAGCCTGGTCATCAGGCCATTTTCAGCCAATAGTCACATCCAGTGCAACTTCGCACAGAAGACTTAGGGTGTGGTTTGTAAGTATGATGTGTAAAATAACTGGGATGAGTTCCCATGTACACCTGTGTAAATAGATTTGCTAACTGAAATGTACTTTAAGAAAAGAGAAAAATCTGTAAATAAACTGATTTGTAAATTAATTTCATGTCAGGCATTCATTTCTTTTTTTGCCTTTTGAGCCAAGTTTCGAAAGCTAGTCTGCATAAAATTCACTTCTGATCTCTTACTGGATAGCAGAGTGCTGATGCCTGAGCAAAAGAGTAGAGCAGGCTGCACGGAGGCACTCTTTACACAGATGCCACTTCCACACCCTCTGAGCAGCTTCAGCAGTCACCGCGCACACCTTCGTGTTCCGAGCGCTGTGCCCAGTGCAGGGGAGATAACGAAGACGACGGGCGTGATCCCTGACCTTGGGGGATGAAAGAGACATCAAAAAGTAATTTCAAAAACAGTGCACGACAAATGTGGTAAGTCCTGCAAAGGAAGCATGTGCTGTTTTGAGAGTATGTAATACAAGGACCCAACAGAGTAAGGGAGTGAGTCAGAGGAGAGTTCCCTGATAAAGTACACATTGTGTTCTGTATCAATGGGCTTCTTCCCTGTCATTCACAGCGAATGTCTTTTCTCCTAAGTGACTTGAATTCTGATCACCCTTATATAACACACCTGGAAAGTCACAATTAAGTGGACAACACGGAAGAACAACTATCTGATGTGATGTGGCTATAATTTATTTCTAGATATACCAACTTGGAGAAGAATGGGGCTAGACATACGGAAGAATAAAAGTACTGCAAAGGTGGAAATGGATGGTGTTCAGGATTATGAATGATCTCTGGTACAACAAGTTAGAACTCACCACCATCACCTCTCCTGAATTCCTCTGGTAGCCTCCTGTTGTCTGTCCCTGCTACACCTTTTAAGTCCTACACAACCATGAACATGCAAGAAGTTCTCAGAAAAAGATCCCATATTGCAGCAAGTTCTAAGAAATTGCTTCCGAGTGCCCACTTTGTGCCAGATACTGTGTTGGTAAGTCACAGTAGTAATGACAGCTTGAACCTTGGAATAAAGACCAACTGCCTGTTTTCTTGAGTGAAAACATGCAAAAATAGTAGATGGGGGAAGGCAATTAACATAGCAGAGCTAAGTAGAAGGTGAGACCAGCACTGGTGGGACCTACAGTGATGAGTGCCTGTAGAGGTGAGTGCTGGAGAAGCAAGCCAGTGCTCCACGAAATCCCAGAAAAGCTCAGAAACTGGAGGCAGCGGCTGCCACAGAGAAAGGTGTGAAGCATGGCATTACTGTTTCACTGGCTGGCCAAAGCTGTGGGGCCACCTGCAGGGCCAGAGCTAAAAGGCAGGCTGGTGCTACCCATGGAAAAGGCCAGTGCGTAAGGTCACTGAGAACAGACAACGGCACCGCAAGCTCAAGTGGTACCGCTTTGCCTTACAGAAAGGCGAGAAAGCGCCCAGGATCCAGTCCCTTGCAGTGCTTTGTCCCTCGTGGCCAGCGGGTCCATCCGAAGCCTGAGGGGACGATGTGATGGCACACACCCCTTTTGGTGTTGTATGGAAGGACCCTGTCACCTCCTGTGGAGCCTGAGATACAGCAAGCTAGGGGCGGGCCTGAACAGAGGGCCACTGACGCTGGCACGGAAGCAGAACCCGGAGTACAGGCTGAGTCTGAAGCAGGGAAGGGTGACGAGCCCGGCACAGACTGTGAGGACTCTTAACTCTCAGTAAGGGTGTGTTCCAGGCCCAGGCCCATTCTTACGTGACCGTGCAGAAGGCGAGAAGTTGTACATGACTGCCTTTCCTAACAGTCCACCCTGCCCCCGCTGCCCAGACGCCGACAGAGCAGATGAAGGCCCACCGAATCTGGTAGGACCGTCGTCGGCCCCAAATGTGTAGGCGGAGCTGGGTGATGGGCCCCCTGAAACTCCGCACGGATACAGCGTGCTTGCGGAGCCTCCCTGTCACCCTGAGACAGCGCATCACCAGAGAAGCAGCAGACCCAGGAGGATGATCAAGCAGGCCTCCCTGGAGGATGGTCCTCAACTAGGAACCACCAGTGCCTGGACTCAAAAGTGGAGACCAGGGGGACCGGGGGTGCGCAGATGGTAACCATCCAGCCCAAGCCGGGCGCTTCTGCCTCCCCACCTTGTCGATACGCCCACAGCAAGAGGCGCTGGCAGTCGTGTTAATACCAACACCACCCCCTTCTCCCAGCGGAATGATAGCCATTCAGGTGTGCATCACCGCCTTGGCTAGTGTGGGTTGTGATTCTTGTTGATCTGAAGGAAAGTCCAAGTCACTGTGTACCGGCCAAGCCATTAAAATGGGAGTGTGGGACAAGAGGGGCCTTGTTCTGGGACGAGAAGCCCAGCATTGTTTGAGTTGGCCTCCTCTCCCGCCCGCTGTGCTGATTCTTATCAGAGTGTCATGCAAGCACCACAGAGGCTTCTTAGAAGTAAAAAGACAGGTTCAAGTTCCCACCTCACTCTCACTCCAGGAAACACCCAAAGCTGAAGACACTCTGATCGGCTATTTCTGTGGGACCCACCGCCCCTTGTTGCTTGAGCCCAACAGTCTGTCCTGGGGAGGGGAGTCATCCTGAATGGACTTGACATGCCGAGTAATATCACCCACTTAAGTCAGAGGTCCCAGCACGGCCAGGGGAACCTAGCGCCCCATGTTCTGTGTAGGGTTCCCGGGAGGGAGGCACTTGATGGTAGGTAGCATTGCCTCCATATTTGAACTGGGAGGCCCTCCTGGTGATCCCACTGTGGCCCCGATCACATCACCCCCAGGAGGTGTGTTCCAGCAGGAGAGAAAGAATGGTTGGGTGTCCTGGCGTTGGGATTTGGCTAGTGCCAGCTAATCAGGCAATTGCCTGGTCCTCCACCCTGACCAAATTCAGTGTCACCCCCTGTGTGTTGGAGCGCAGTGGTTAGTGTTCAAATGGCTTTTCTTAAGTGGGGGTGCCATTCAGTAAGCTGGGTTTTTTAATGGTTTTGTTGCAGTTGTTGAGGACTGGATGGAAAGATCCAATCAAGCTTATTCAGAAACCCCTGCCCAAGTGAGAAGACGGCACGACCCTCTTCTGGAAAAACAGAGTAGCACTGGAGAAAAGACCTGTAGGTATTAGCATTTGAAGACTCCTTCAGAGGAAAAGTTGGATTGCCACCTGACCTCCTTCCAGTAGAGTCGACCAGTGAAAAAGCCCCACCCACGCACACTGAGTTACTCATCACACTTTTAGCACATTACCCACGTGTGAACAAACTTCCAGCCATGTCCAGACACTTGGGGGAAGCCTCCTACATGAAACGTGTGTGCTAAGTCACTTCAGTCATGTCCGACTCTTGTGCGACCCAATGGACTGTAGCCCTCCAGGCTCCTCTGCCCATGGGATTCTCCAGGCAAGAATACTGGAGTGGGTTGCCATGCCCTCCTCCAGGGGATCTTCCTGACCCAGGGATCGAACCCACATGTCGTGTATCTCCTGCACTGGCAGGCAGGTTCTTTACCAACAGCGCCACCTGGGAAACCACCTATGTGAAACAGACCAATCCAAAAAGGAAAAAAAATCAGCGGGGGCGGGCGGGGGGCGGAATTCGGTGAAACAATGAGGGGCAAAAAGAAAACATCACAAGGAACACAAACTGTAATTCAAATTAAAATCCTGAGATAGCAGAAGCAATATTGTATCCATAAAATAGGAATGAGATGCTCTGAAAGAGTAGAGTCAGACACCAAGATACTGCTCTTGAAAAATAAAAGTATTATAGCCATAATTTTAAATTCAATAAAAAGTTAGAGGATAGAATTAAGGAAGTCCTTCTAGAAAATAAAACAGGAAGGTAGATAAAAATAGGAAAGAAATAGATAAAATCAGGGAACCAATCCAGGAAATCTAACACCTAATTAACTGGACATCTAACAAGAACAGAGAAAACAAGAGGCAATGACACAAGAAAAAATTCTGCAAATTAAATATATGAGCTTCTCATTGGAAATGGTTCAGTAGGCGTCCAGCACAATAAACAGATCCCCAGTAAGTCGTGTCATTGTGAACTATCAGGACTCTGTAGGTAAAGAAATAATTCTTAAAGTTTCTGCAGAGAAAAATAAAATATTGCATGTAAAGGATTAGGAATAAAAATATCATCATTCTCCGGAGAAGAAAAATACAGCAGAATTTTCAAAAACTGAATGGAAATAATTTTCATCCACAAGTCTACACTTGGCCAAACAATGAATCAAGTGTTAAGGCAGAATACGGACACTTTCAAAAATGCTAAGTCCTTACTTATCAAGCATCCTTTTCTCATAAACCATGAAAGGTAAAGACTTGGCATCCAGAAACAAGGGCTCTACTCCAGGAAGACTGTGAGGGAAACTCCCAAGATGACTTGGAAACGGCATTTCCAGGATGACGACTATCTTGCACACCTAAGGAACAGTCAGTTCAGACTGGAGCAGGGGGACGGACAGCTCGAGAAGGAAGGTCTCTGGGTGGAAGGGAGGGTGGAGAAGAGAGTAGGAAATAACCTGATGTTTTAATCATGGGAAACTTTTAATTGGTAGGCTGCTGGAAGGTGAGAAAAGACTTAGTAATAGGTTCAAAGAATGAGTAATGAAAAGATGAGGAAAAACAGTGTTGTACAAACAGGGAACAATCATGATATACTGCTTGACTCAACTAGAAACAATGTTTATAATTAAAAATTGAATATTGTGATATCATTATATTGAGAAGATGAGGAAGGGAAGGGTGGTATCAGAGAATTAAATATGCATCTACCATTCTAGCAAATCTGATGGTTAATTTCATGTGTCAACTTAAGGCCAAAGTATCCAGATATTTGATCAAACATCAGTCTAGATGTCTCTATGTATTAGATGACATTAACATTTAAATCAGTAGATTTTCAATAAAACTGATTATTCTTCATAATGTGGTAGGCCTTGTCCATTCAGGTAAAGGATTTAAGAGGAGGAGGAAAAAAGACTGAGGCCCCACAGGGAAGAGGGAATTCTGACCCCAGACAGCCTTTGGCCTCAAGCTGCAACATCAGCTCTTAACTCAGCCTGCTGGCCTGCTTTGGTGATTTTGTACCTGCCAATCCCTACAGTTCCTCTCTCTTTTTCTCTTTCTCCACACATACATGCCATTGGTTCTGTTTCTCTGGAGAACCCTGAGGAATACAGGCATTCAGTAGCTAAAGTATAAGAACACCAAGGTAAAGACCAGAGCAAAAATCTGAAATGAAATGATGAACAGTGGGTGCTTCTGGATGATGCGAACTAGAGAAATGAGATTGAAGACTCCTCTGTGTATCTGTGTTTAATAAAAAAAGAAAAATTTTTTTTTTTTTTGCCATGTACAATCACTTTCTGGGGGACTCCACTGGGTTTTTGTTATAGCATGCAGGATCTAGTTCCCCAACCAGGGATAGAACCCTGGCCCCCTGCATTGGGAGCACAGAATCTTAATCACTGGACCACCAGGAAGTCCCTACAAGAATCACCTGGATAATAAAAATTAATACTCCCTCTGCCCCAAAATAAAGCCACACCAAAAAGACCATATTCAGCTTCTCTTCATTTACTTCTCTAACCACATTTAGATAGAATTATACTCCTTTTCCTCTTACAACTTCAACACTATTCTGATACTACTATCTGCAAAAGTTAACTTTAGGTCACAGCTTTTCGACCTAAATATTTTTCATTTCAACTAAGAATTAGATTCAAGGTCATTAAAAAATGTTGATGTGTAATTGAAATGGTGCATTTAACACAATTAAAAATATTTTAGTTCTTTTGCATATTAAAAAAAGATTAAAGATGTGCATTCGATTGCAGGGAAGTGATTTGTCCTGTTGCGTCATTAACTAGCGGCCTCAATGTGTCAACTTGAGTAGAACTACATTCAGAAGGCCCACATTTCCCTTGGCTCTGTAACTCTTACAATTTATTTTGTTTTCGTGACACTGGCATCGTCTGTAAGTAGATATCAAATTTTTGTGTGTCTTTGTTTGAACAAGGATATTCTTGAAAAATATATTTTATGCAATTTTGTCTTAAGAATGCACATCAGGAAACCCAAAACCACTCTTTTAGCTCCAAACACATTCCAGGATTCTGAGTTTCCACAATACAAAGAGGCATGTGTGATGACCCATTTTAAGCACAGTCAAAATATTTTGAAAAGTAATAATCATCTAAATAACTTCCCTAACTGGTCTGTCAGTGTTATTACTACTATTTTGAGAAAATTGATTTAAACAATTAGATGAGCTAAGTGGAATTTTAAAACTCCAAATTCCTACTCTGAGTCTCAAGGTTGAGTTTCTTCAGTGAGAGAAAGGGGGTAGAAAAGGCATTTATTCAAGAATTCCTTGGGAGCTGCAATATTGACCATTCCTACTTCTGGTCTTTGAGACCAGTATCTTGTTAATTCTACTTCCTTCAAAGAACAATTGCTCAAAATGTATATAACATGAAAGTTTGTCTTAAGAAGCCTCCATACACTATTTTCATCACTCTGGGAGACCCAGAATAGAAGCTGGGAGAAACTGTACCTTTCTGGTGAAGAAGATGAACCAATTAACAAAACTGTTAATTGGTTCTTCAGTGAAGGGCCAGTGATTGGAAACAAGACCATTTCGGTTTCTACATCTTTGCTTATAAAAAGAGCTAAGGACCTCAATGTGTGAAATAACCAATATGAAAAATAAATTTTCCTGGGAACTCTCACAGCTAATAGTCATTTGACTGCAAGGAACAGAATACTTGGCTAAAAGTAGATCAACAAGAGGGTCTTGGACCTCTCACACAACAAGGAATCTAGAGGTAGACTGTGCTGGGATCTGTCAATGACTGTGCAACGTTAGAGCTTTGTGTCAGCTTTATTCTCTTTGATCCCTTCCTCATGATGGCCGGGTGTCCAGAGCAGCTCCAAGTACCTTGTTCTCACACATCATCCAAAGGGAGAAGGGAGGAAAGGGATTCTATCTACTTCATTCTCTCCTTTACCCAGAGAATGGAGTTATTCCCAGAAATTACAAGGGGAAATTCATTTAAAATGATACTAGGGAATGAATATGTATTCATGGAGCCTAGGGATCAATCTTGCCCCGATTCCCATTTCCTCTCATGTCTCTTTCTTGTTGTTGTTATTATTATTTTCTCTGCTACTGCAATTTTTGTTAAATGTTTTGATGAGAAAAAAAGAATTGAGAAGCTATTCATATAAGTCAAGAAGAAATATGTGTTTATGTCAGCAAAAGAAGTTCAAAGTTAAAAAATAATTTACTTTATTGAAGTGTAGTTGATTTACAATGTGCTAGTTTCTGGTGCCCAGCAAAGTGATTCTGATATATCCATATATGTATATTATTTTTTTCATATTCTTTTCCATTGTATGTTATTAGAAGATATTGAATACAGTTCCCTGTGCTTGTTATCTGTTTTATAAGTAGTGGTTTGTATCTGCTAATCCCAAACTCCTAATTTATCCCTCCCCCCTTTCAAAGTTCAACATTTTTAACTTAAAAAATATTTTCAATTATTCCCGTAAGTCCCAGCCAATGTCCTCTGATGTGTCACTGGCCAGTGTCCTCCTCAAATTGTGAAACTCAGCAAGTATCCAGGATTTTCAGCTTCTGAGGGCAGGTCCCATAGGTAAGGAAGAAGAATGGGGATGTGACTATTTGTTTCACAACCAGCAGTGTCTGCAAATGTATATATCCCAAGCTGCTGACTTTCTTGGCAGAGTTATGAGTTTGTGACTAAATAAAGGTGTAACTGAGGAGCGCTTGCTGACCGGTCGTGTCATCATGTCAACACCCTTCCGTGTGCTCTATTATGACCAGAAGGGCCTTGGGCGTTCATCCATCTCTTCACTGCTGGGAACAACCACATACCAAACAGCCACAAAATGGAGCAAGTTCTCCAGCTTTAAACGCACTAGAGACAAAAGCATTTTTCTTGATCTCATTCATTAGCCGGAAGGTCTTCAAATTTCCCTTGCATGATTTACGATCTGGGTGTGGAGGCAAAACACATCCGTGTTAATAAGTAAAGGAAACCATTAGGTAGCAGCCATCCAGGGCCAAGCTCATCATCCATCCATGCATTCCACGCGTCCACTATTTTCTGGCTTTGTTCTACGCACTGGCAATCCCCACAAAAAATCAAGAAATCTAGGTCGCTGTTCTACTTGCTTACATTCAGGCAGGAGGAGACAGACAATAAAACAAGCAATATATATCTTGGGACTTCCCTGGCAGTCCAGTGGTGAAGATTTCACACTTCCACTGCAAGGGAACGTGTGGGTTCGATCCCTGGTTGGGGAACTAAGATCCCACATGCCCGTGAAACACAGCAGGATGGACGGTTGGGGTGGGGGGAGGCGCGGAGGGAAGTGTAATGAGAGTGGTAAGATCTATGAAGATTCACGAACAGGTGAAGTAAAGAGGGGGTAGGGCAGGAACTACTCTCTACAGAAAGGTCAGGGAAGGCCTTTCTGAGAAGCTAACACTTGAGCTGAGACCTGGATGATGAGAAGATCTGAGGGAAGAGCATTCCAGACAGAGGGAACAGCCAGTGCAAAGGCTCTCAGCTGTGAATGAGGAATAGAGAATAGACGGGTGTGGCTGCAGCCGTGTGAGCAAGGGAGGGTGGTAGATGCTGAGCTAGGGCCTCACTGGCCATGGCGTGGGGCTGGGGTCTATTCTCCCGTATGTCACCTGGGAGAGCCGTAACCAGGGGAGTGACAAGGTCAAGTCTGTACTTCGAAAATCTCCCTCTGGCTGCTGAACAATGAACGAAGAAGCTGTTGCAGGGGAAGCTAATGACATAGACTAGAGAGTGAGCTGTAGAGAGGGAGTGCCTTTCAGAAGGGAGGCCCTGGGCTGCTGCTGACTGAATGGGGCATTGATGGAAAGAGAGGCGTTAGCCTGACGTCAGTGGTGTGCCTTTGATGGAGACGTGGAAGGCTGGGAGAGGATGCTCTTGTTAATTCAGGTTATTCAGAGGTGGGGAGGATGACTGTGGCCTGTGGTATCAAAAAAACCTTTTGGAAGGGTGTGGGTCCTGAGCTTTGGGCTTGACAAAGAGAGGTCTGAGTGGGAGCTTCATGCAGGGAAAATGTGAGCACAGACAGGTGGGCTGGCTTATGGGAGCAGGGTGCACGTGGGGAGGATAGGCTCGGGGAGATAGGCTGAGACCACGTGACAGCCGTATTTAACTTTATTTGGTGCGTGACTCCACTTACCAGTTCTTCAGCAACCACAGGGGACAACTATGCCGACAGCTACGAACATCTGAACAGCGGGAGGCCTCATGGAGCGATACTGAACTCTTCACCATGACCAGGGGTCTGTTCCCCAACCTGAGAGGCTTAGAGACAGGAAGGTATCAGTTCTCCCAGAGACGTCCAGGCACCCTAGAGAAGCCAGAATAAGTCTCATAAATTGAAGACTACACCAGAAATCTTCCCTACTAATTTACAGTGGAGAGTATAACTTTTCAAAGCGCCTAACACCCCTATCTTCTCCCCATGGGCATGCACCCTGCCCTTTCCTGGTCCCAGAGGTCGCATCGTTAATTAGCAGTAGGTGTGGTGAGTGTGGAAAGCGGCCGAGGTCCGGAAGGGCACTGCACCCTGCATGGAGGCCCTGGCGTCCTCTCAAGCTTGGACTGCTCCTGCCTCTGTTCTGCACAACGCTGCCCCTCACGACCTCCACATTAGCACACCCTCCAACAAAGGCCGCGACGATTCATAGGATAATTCAGTGAGCACTAGCTACCCGGGTGCTGGGCCCTCTGCAAACATCAGTGGATTTGGTCCTCCCAACAACCTTACGAGGCAGGCCCCATTGTACAGGTGAGGAAACTGAGGTTTGATAGTTTAGCAACCTTGCCCCAAAACACAGTTTATGAGTGACACAGCCTAGACTCACCCGGGTTTCTCCAGCTCCCAAAGCCAGGCCTTTTCCTGTGTGGATTTTTGGTCATTGTCCCTTCTATTGGAGCATCTTCCTCGGGGCTCAGGAGAGGTTCCATCTTCTTCCATGTAATTCTGGGAGGGCAACCTAAGGCCTCAGGTCCTCATATCCTAGAAAAGCCCCCAAGAACTGTCCACAGAAGAGTTCAGTTCAGTTCAGTTCAGTCGCTCAGTCGTGCCCGACTCTGCGACCCCATGGACTGCAGCACACCAGGCCTCCCTGTCCATCACCAACTCCCAGAGTTTACTCAAACTCATGTCCATTGAGTTGGTGATGCCATCCAACCATGTCATCCTCTGTCGTCCCCTTCTCCTCATGCCTTCAATCTTCCCCAGCATCAGGGTCTTTTTAAATGAGTCAGTTCTTCACATCAGGTGGCCAAAGTATTGGAGTTTCAGCATCAGTCCTTCCAGTGAATATTCAGGACTGATAACAGAAGAGCTAAAATCTTTAAATACCTCCCCATCTGTTTAGAACAGAAACAAACCCCTCAGCACAGGCTGCAAAGGCCCCGCAGCCTGGGCTCATGGCCTCATCATACACCTATGCTCAGGTCAGCATTACGATCACCCAGAGGTTATCATAGTGTAACGCAATGGCACAATTTCCTGCCCCTCCTTGGATGGTTAGTAATATAATATGACAGAGTATTTAGAAGTCCTTCTAAATGCTTTTCATCTAAGTGTATCAATGTATATTAATTCACTTAATTGGCAAAGCAGCCTATGAAACAGATACTATTTGCAGGCCTATTTAATAGATATTATGACTAGGCATAGGGAAAGTAATTAACTTGCCCAATAAGATTCAGCTAGCAAGTGGTGGAGCCAGATTTGAATCCATATAATCAGATCAAAAGCCATATATTACATCTGGCAACAGAGGCCTTCTAGTGTTAGGGCTCAGGTCCTGAATGTGGGTACTTGTTTTCTTCTGAAAACAGGCTAGAAAACAGCCTGCTGAGGCCTGACTTCCATGGTTGTCCAGAGAAGAGAGAAATCCTCTTGGGTCCACAACCAGTACTTTAACCAGGTCCTTTAGTCACCTAGCCTGGGTTAGGACCACAGAGATCAGATTCCTGTCTCTGAACTCAGACCCCACATCTGCACAAACAAGACAAAGGAAGGAATGTCAGCTTCAGCCTCCTGCTCTTTAGAAATCCCTGGTGTTCTAAACTCCACCCTCAAGAACATCTTGCCTAAGATGGTTTTCACAATGAGAGGAGAGGCAATCTTCATTTCTCAATAAGAGCATTAAACTCTTGTTAAATGTAGATCTATTTTTAGCCACTAAAGTCACCTAATCTAAAACAATATGCATGGGGGATTCCCTGGTGGCTCAGACAGTGAAGTCTGCCTGCAATGTGGGAAACCTGGGTTCAATCCCTGAGTCAGGAAGGTCCCCTGGAGAAGGAAATCGCAACCCACTCCAGTATTCTTGCCTGGAAAATCCCACGGATGGATGAGTCCAGCAGGCTTCAGTCTATTGGGTGGCAAAGAGTCAGACACGACTGACAGACTTCTCTTCAACAACAAAAAATCATGCGTGGCTACGTCTGTGTGTGGGTCTGAGTGTGTGGTGCAGTCATTCTCAGTGAAGGGGAAGCCACAGACCAGCACAGCTCACAGGTGGAATAATCTGAAAGGGAAGTAGGCAATTCTGAAGGTGGAGGCCAGCTCACACCCGTTCCGGGACTGCAAGACTCCCTAGGGTCCACAGAGTCCCTGGCACAGTGGGCAGAGTGCAGGACAAATCCACCCGGCACAGGACTTGCCACGAGGGGCCGGCCATGCCTCTCTTCACTTTAGTTCCCTCCAGCTCCAGGCTACGAGGTTGGCCTTTGGGCAGCTACTTTGAGAACCACGAGGTATTGTCCCTGGGCCTCAGAGCAGATCACTGAATTATGTAGACGCTCCCACATAAGCCTTAAAGACAGAACATAGAAGAGCCCATCAGATCAGATCAGATCAGTCGCTCAGTCGTGTCCGACTCTTTGCGATCCCATGAATTGCAGCACGCCAGGCCTCCCTGTCCATCACCAACTCCCGGAGTTCACTCAGACTCACGTCCATCAAGTCAGTGATGCCATCCAGCCATCTCATCCTCTGTAGTCCCCTTCTCCTCTTGCCCCCAATCCCTCCCAGCATCAGAGTCTTTTCCAATGAGTCAACTCTTCGCATGAGGTGGCCAAAGTACTGGACTTTCAGCTTCGGCATCATTCCCTCCAAAGAAATCCCAGGGCTGATCTCTTTCAGAATGAACTGGTTGGATCTCCTTGCAGTCCAAGGGACTCTCAAGAGTCTTCTCCAACACCACAGTTCAAAAGCATCAATTCTTCAGCGCTCAGCCTTCTTAGCAGTCCAACTCTCACATCCATACATGACCACAGGAAAAACCATAGCCTTGACTAGACGAACCTTTGTTGGCAAAGTAATGTCTCTGCTTTTGAATATGCTATCTAGGTTGGTCATCACTTTCCTTCCAAGGAGTAAGCATCTTTTAATTTCATGGCTGCCGTCACCATCTGCAGTGATTTTGGAGCCCAGAAAAACAAAGTCGGACACTGTTTCCACTGTTTCCCCATCTATTTCCCATGAAGTGATGGGACCGGATGCCATGATCTTCGTTTTCTGAATGTTGAGCTTTAAGCCAACTTTTTCACTCTCCACTTTCACTTTCATCAAGTGATGAAATCACTTTACATCATTACATTACATCAAGTGATATAATTTGCCCAACTGGTGGAGCTGAGACTTGAACCCAAGTCATATGCAGTGTCAGGACATGAGTCAGAGCAGCTGTTCCCAAGCCCTTCCGCCCTATGGGGTGCCAGTGACAGAGGATCCCAGGGGCTGCAGGATGCAGTGGAAACAACCACTATTTGAGCTCCCAGGGCAGGGACAACTGGAGGACAGGACAGCCACCGGGGAGAACTGCCCTGGGATCAGAGGGCCCCCGCCCAGAGCACAGAGGCATAGCCAGAGCGTGGCCCCGTTACCGCAGGGGTTAGTCCACCCTGAGACAGGCAACCTGGGTCCGCTTAGATCCACCTCTAAAATTCGTGGGGGCAGGACAGGAAGAGAGATGGAGGCCACAAGCCATATATCTACACGTTTAAACTACTTAAAAGTCATCAATCAAGCTCACACACTGTTAAGTGAAACGTGTTCTCTCCTCTGACTTTGACACGTAAGCTTCCACGATGACCTGGGAGGCCAGGTTTGGATTTAGAGCTCTCGGGCTCCGCGGAGCTCTGTGTCTGACTGAGGAGGTATGGGGAAAGTGGGCCCCAGCCCAAGGCCCTCCCTTCCTCTTCTAGAGCCTGCTCTGTCCTACCTCTTAAGGGGCTTTGCCACACATGTGTGGACACTGAGCCTGCATATTCAAGCTCTGCCCATGGTTTTTTGCACAAAGCTGCTGCTTGGCTACTACTTGGGCCCACTCAAGAGCATGGCCCAACCTCAAGAAGATGAACCCAGGGGAGAGGCCCTGGGAGCAGACTCATGGTCATTTGGGATGGGAATTCCACAGTCCCAGGCACCCCAGCGTGGTCTGGGGGGCAGGGGGGTGGGAGTTTTCTCCTTGGCCCGTGGATTCTCCACCCTGTGGGAAGAGACCCCTCCAGAGAGGGCCTCCTAAACCAGGAGGCCCAGGGCAGAGGCACTTCAGTCTGAGCCTAAGGAGGTTGTTGTTGCCACTTCCTTACTGTGAAACGTTGAGCACAGTAATCTCTCTGTTCCTTGTTCTCCACATTTTTTTTTTAAAGGAAATCATTGTAATAAGGAATAACTGAAGAATAAGTGAGCTTAGTGTCAGTAAAGTGTTTAAAACAATGCATGGCAAACAGCAAGGTTATGTAAGTGCCATCAGTTTAGTGTAATTATTATTTGGACTTAGTCAGGCATCCTCAAAGTTGTTAACAGATTGAGTGCTCCCTAGAAAACTCATTTCTTAACTGGTGATGGGCAAGAGCTCTTCCTGGAGAACTGGAGAATTCCAAGAGTCAGGCACTCTGGAAGCCTGATTTGTCCTCAGGCCAGAACATATAATAGAACAGAAACTTTGGAAAGGCAGGAGCAGAAGGGAGTGGGAGAGAGAGGGATGCAGCACTGGCTGCTAATTCATTCGGAAACCGTGCTTGGGCAGCAGGCACTTTCCAGGCCCCAGGTAACCAGCTGTGCAAGACAGAGTAGGGGCTGTGCCTCCGTTAGTCTTACCTTCTTGGGACAGGGGAGAGGGAGAGAGGAAGCTATTTAACAGGAAAGCAAGGAAATAAACATGGCTTTCACTGCTAGAGATTAAGAGGAGTGAAAGCGATCAAGTAGGGTGAAGGGAGAGTGATGACTATTGAGGGGAGGGGAGCTGCTTTCTACAGGATGTTTATAGAAGGCCTCGGAGGAGGTGGTGTTAAGCAGAGACCTGCACAATGAGGAGGGATTGGCTCTGTGAACGACCAGGAAAAGATGTCCCAAGAAAACTGGCCAGAGCAAGCGCCTGAGGTCATAGCATGTTTGATACAATGTAAGAAGCAGAGAGAAGAACTACGTGGCTTAAAAGTAGTTCACAGAGGGAAGAGTGATAGGTAACAGAAGTCAGCAAGGTAAAGAGGGACGAGATCACGCCCTTCTCAAAATATAATATGCCTACACACCATCTGGGATCTTGTCAAAGTTCAGATTCAGAAAGTCCGAGGTGGGGCCTGAGATTCCGCATTCCTGACGTGATCCCAGGTAAGGCCAATGCCACTCTTGGAGTAGCCAGGCTCTCGGCAACAGATTTCATTTTAACTATGTTCAGAAGACTTTAAACAATCTTAAGTAGGAACATGACTTGGTCTGGCCATAATTTTTTTGGAGGATAATTGCTTTACAATGTGGTAGTCTCTGCCATACATCAATGCGAATCAGTCATATACACACACACACACACACACACATATATATATGCTAAGTCACTTCAGTCGTGTCCAACTCTTTGTGACCCCATGGACTGCAGCCCATCAGGCTCCTCTGTCTATGGGATTTCCCAGGCAAGAACACTGGCGTGGGTGGCCATGCCTTCCTCCAGGGGATCTTCCCGACTCAGGGATCCAATTGTGTCTCATTATGTTTCCTGCATTGGCAGGTGGGTTCTTTACCACTGACCCCACCTGGGAAGCCCATATACATATATATCCCGTCCCTCTTGAGCTTCCCTCCTCCCTCCCCCTGCATTAGGTCGTATTTTTAAAACTCGGTCTGTTTGCAATGTGGGGACTGGGTTAAGGGTAAGACAGAAAACTGGACCCCAACGGGGAGGTGACTGTAGTGGCCCAGGTGAAAGGCAGTGGAGGCCTGGGGATAGTGGGGGTGGGCGGATGTGGGTGAAGCACAAGTCAACGAGCATGGCTAATCGACTGGATGACAAAGGTGAGTTAAAAACAGAAACGCAGCATGTCTAAGCATTTCTCAGATGTCTGAGTCAGGGTTGGGCCCCAGCAAGGGGCTAGGTGATACCATTACTGACTTGGCTGAAGCTGGTGTCGGGGTGGGGTGGGGGTGAGGGACAGAGTTTATAAAGGAAAACCCAGAGTTTCAGTTTGGATGTGCTAGGTTTGAGATGACGGTCACATATTCAAGTGGAAATGTGAGTCATATAGATGAATCTTGAATTCAAGAGTAAATTTACAGCTGAAAATAAAAATTTAGGAGAATTGCTTCGTAGATGATGTTTTAAAGGCACAAGAGTGTTGGGCTTGCTTGTGGAAAAAGTGTAGAAGCTGAAGCTGTGGGTATCTGATACTGGTGAGGTAGGAGGGGAACAAGGAGAGCATAACAGTGGACCCCAAGGATGTCCACACCTGATCCACGAAGCCTGGGGATACATTACCTGGCATGGAAAAAGGGACTTTGCAGATGCAATGAAGGTTAAAGACTTTGAGATGGAGAGCTTAGCCTGGATTATCTGGGTAGGCCCAATCTTACCAACAGAGTCTTTAAAAATAAAAAAGGAAGGTAGAGAGGGGGTCAAAGAGAGATGATATTGGAAGAGGCAGAAGTGACTTGAAATATGGGAGGGATTTACCCCCCCACTGCAGGCTCTAAAGATGGAGGAGCTAAGGAATGAGTTGCCTCCAGGAGCTGGGAAATAGTCCTCAGCTGATAGCAAAGATGTAGGACCTCAGTCCTACAACTGAGGGAATGAATTCTGCCAACAATCTGAATGTGCAAGGACACAGATTTTCCCCTAGAACTTCTGGAAGGGAACACAGAGCAGCCAGCAATTAGATGTTAGCCAGAGTTGGACTTCTGACCTATGGAACCGTAAGATGACCGACTGCCTTGTTTAAAACCACTAAGTAAGATCATTTGTTACTGTAGCAATAGAAAAGGGATTCATGTGGTTTAAACTAAAAGCAAAAAGAAGAAAGGGTTTCAAGAAAGAGGGGGCCATCTGCTGTGTCAAGTCTGCAAGTGAGAGGAAGGAGGTGGGAGGTGGACCAGGTGATGCTCCTGATTAACCAGGAGCTTGTGGTTAATCTTGATGGGCAGTGTCAGAAACCAGGCCAGGATGGGTTGAGGAGGAAAGGGCGGGGTGAGGAAGTGGAAGCGGTGAATACAGACAACCCTGTTGTTAAGTTTGGTTGTGAAGAGAAGGAAGGAAATGGTACCGTACCTGGGGGGAAGATGTACGTTCACCTAGGAGTTTTGTTTTGTCGGTTTTCTTTTTTCTTTTCTTTTCTTTCTTTCTTTTTTTCTGGCTGCCCTGCACAGCATGTGGGATCTTACTTCCCTTACCAGAAATCAAATCCCTGCTCCTTGCAGTGGAAGTACGGATTCTTAACCACTGGACCACCAGGGAAGGCCCTTGTTTTCTCAGTTTTAGGAGTAGATAGAGAGCATGTTTGTTTGCTGAAGGAATCAATTTAGTACCAAGAAAGAGTTAGGTGTGTGGGGGCAGGAGGAGAGGATCGGAAGCAAAATTATGGAGCCACAAGCGGAGGGGTTGGAGGTGATGAGAGGAAGGAGCTGGAAGGGAGACTAAGCAGATGAGCACAGGTGTAAGGGGTTTGCAGTTTGGTGGAAGGAGGAGGAGCTCCCGTCCAAGGGCTTGTTCTGTCATCCAAATGCCTGAAATGCTCACGGGAGGGTATGGGGAGAGAGGCGTGCTGGAGGTTTGAGGAAAGATAAAATGATAGCAAATGGCTTGTCTTAGACTAGAGGAAGTCATCTGATTATGGAAGGAAGGAAGGAAGTGGCCTTAGCTTTCTCTTTCTTCTCCCCCGGGTGCTGGGACTGTGGGTGGTCTGTCGGGTCAAGGTTGGGCTCTGCAGTATGTTTCTTACTAGACACACACCCTTGGAGCAACTTTCTTAGCCTGCCTGAGCTTCGGTTCTGCGTTACCGTCGTCATCAGGCTTGACGACGCCTACTTGCATCAAAGGAGACAGCATGTGGCAAAGTGCTTCGTGGACTGTCCGGTCCTGTCTGGGTGTGAAATGTGCTCTTTCGTCATGGGTGGAGTCCATCTTATGACTCCTGGCCATGGCAGGGGGATCCCTGAAGGCTGGAGAGGAGTGTCTGGGAAGGTGCTCATCTAGCCATAGCCTCTGTGTGCTGAGATCACTCCCTTTCGTAGCTGAGCAGTCCCTTCCACCTCCACCTGTTTCCAGGAGGGCTGAGAAACTCAGGCCTCAAAGGGAGGGGAAATCTGTAGCAGGGTTTCCTCTCCTTGGGGTGCTCCTCCAGCCGTATTATCTGCAGCTGTATTGTCTGCGGCTGTCACCTGGCAGGTCCTGCCTTGCCCCTTGCTGAATGTCTGCTTCCCAGAGGGACCCCAGAGTGGCAATAAGTTTTCCAACTCAGGTTCCCTGCAAAAGCTGTCTGTTGGATTAGAACATGTTGTGTAGGTTGTCTGGAGAAGGGCTTTTGTTGTTGTTCAGTCGCTAGGTCATGTCTGACTTTTTGTGATCCCATGGACTATAGCCTGCCAGGCATCTCTGTCCGTGGAATTTTCCAGGCAGTTATACTGGAGTGGGTTGCCGTTTCCTACTCCAGGGGATCTTCCTGATGCAGGGATTGTACCTGCATCTCCATGTCTTCTGCATTGGTAGGCGGATTCTTTACCAACTGAGCTATCAGGGAAGCCCCAGAAAATGTTGGGGTACCCTTTAAAAATGATTCATAGCTGCCACAAGGATAAAAGATTATCTTTTCTGACCAATATCTGAGCATCAACCAGGATATGCAAAGACACACCCCACAGTTAGTGAATGGGTAAATCACAAGTGTGATTACTTTCAAGACAAGATTAATAATACAAACAATGTTTCCAGAAAGAACAGGAGGTTAGGGAACTTTTATTTTTGATAAGGCAAAGTTAAGAAGAGGAGACCATGAAGGTCAACTAGGAAATTTCAGGCTCATCAAGTGGTGGACAGGGCATTTTATATTTTTATGAAAGTACAGAAGCAGACACTACATTCAAACTCCCCTTCTGGACTAGAGGGTACAGTCCCCAGCTGCAAATGAGGCAGCCGACCACCAAACTGCAGAGCATGGCACCCCGGGAGATGCGACAGTGGTGTCTGGGCACCTAGAAAGTCCATCTGTCCAACAGAAGCATCCTCTCAAGGGGCTGGGCAGGGAGTGAAAACCAGGGCTGGACGGGGTGTGGCTGAACTGTGGACCGCAGCACAGGGCAAGTGGGTCCATAAGGAAGGAGAGGTGGGGCCTTGTGAAGTCCTTCAGGGTATCTGCTGATAAGCAAGGCCATCGTAAAATAAGAACAACATTCTTATCCACACACATCTGAACACTGACGTGGTCATCTGGGAACATTAACACACTCGGTATTTCATCTGGGTGATTCATGCAGAAAGCACTAACAGTGCCTGCTGTGGGCCAACTCCTGCAAGATAGCCTTTCTTCTCTGCATGTGCTCTCCCTCTTTCTGCAGCTAAATGGCTTAAGTCAAATTTATCTGGATATCTGAAAATTTCTGATGCATTCATGACACAGCTACATAGGTCTTGTGACCTCCTGGAGTACCCAGACTTAGCTACTATTTTAAAAAATATTTATTTGGCTGCGTTGGGTCTTAGTTGTGGCATGCAGGCTTACTTGCTCCAGGGCATGTGGAATCTTGGTTCCCTGACCAGGGATCAAACCGGTGTCCCCTGCATTGCAAGGCAGATTCTTAACCTCCGGACCATCAGAGGAGTCCCTTTGCTTCTACTTTAAAAAACAAAGAAAGAAAGAAAGAATTAGTTGAGCCCTGCTGTCCTGGATACTGTCCTAGGCTCTTTCACTTTCTCCCACTGGATTTGTCCGCCTCTGCCTCCAGGCTCTGGTCACAACCTGCTTTAGTCTGTGCCGCCTCATTTACCCTCTTCCCCTGATAACAGTATTCCTTTTTCTTTGGAAAACCGATCCTTTCTTACTCCAAACATGTACTTATGGTTGGGGTTGCCAGTTACAGTGCTCACCCCAATAGTGATGTGACCTCTCTGGTCACAGTGACTGATCTGGGGATAAACAAACAATCCAAGCCTGACCAGAGTTTTCTCCAGTATTTTTCAAACTAGGATCAGGAGAGAAGTTCTATTGCTTTTTTTTCCCCCCTTCTGATCTCAAAGTTGAAAGCATACAACCAGAATTCTGGACTCTCAGAAGCAGCCCAGCTGAGAAAATAATGCCAATGTACAGAGACCAGAAATGCAGAGCAAGATGGTGTCATGGTGTCTCAGAGTCTAGGCATGGCTTTGTCCTACCCTTGATTTAGTTCTTTGAGGCGACTGAGTCCCTTTCCCTGCTTCAGCTGATTCGGTTTGGGAAACCCACTCCAGTATTCAATCCTAAAGGAAATCAGTCCCGAATATTCATTGGAAGGACTGATGCTGAAGCTGAAGCTCCAATACTTTGGCCACCTGATGCAAAGAACTGAGTCATTGGAAAAGCCCCTGATGCTGGGAAAGATTGAAGGCGGGAGGAGAAGGGGACAACAGAGGATCAGATGGTTGGATGGCATCACTGACTCAATGGACATGAGTTTGAGTAAGCTCCGGGAGTTGGTGATGGAAAAGAAAGCCTGGCATGCTGCAGTCCATGGGGTTGCAGAGAGTCAGACATGACTGAGCATCTGAACTGAACTGAGTCACCTTCCCTGCTTCAGCTGATTCAGTTTAGGATTTTCTTGAGTATAACCAAGTCCTCCTAAGGTGCTCATTTATTCAGACAAATCCCAGAATCTCAGGCAGTCCCTTCAACTGACCAAGAGGTTCAGATCCTGTTCCTCTGAGTTTTGACATCCCTTTGAAGTTTTCTTGTTTCCTCTGTAGCAACCCCCACCAAACTGGCTCCAGCTCATGATTCTGGATTAAATATTTATCTCATCTCTTCTAAGACAGGCTGAATTTTCAAAGGCTTGACTAAAATTCTGAGGGCTGACAGCCAACAAACAAATAATATGAGGTAGTAAATGTATAAAACAGACAACATTACAGAAGTCTTCCGCAAGCTTACTTCAAGACTTGCAGATCTATATTACTGCATGAGCTGTCTTGAAATGGCTTTATTGTAACCCTGAAGATGTGGCAAAAGGTTTTAGCAATTCAGCCTGGATCCTTTGCTTCCTGGCTATGAGTCTGACTCCACATAGAGGGCATTGTTTAAAAAGTTAAAAAAAATTTAATGTACCAAGACAAATTGATTAATCCATGCAGAAATCTGGTGTTGAACTCCAACTCTGTCCTTGTAGAGCTGTGTGACCTTGGGCAAGTTATTTAGCTTTCTATGTCTCAGAGACTATGTCTGTAACATGGAGATCACAATATTATAGGATAGTACGGAGGATTAAGTGAGATAAAACATGTAAAACATTCAGGGTTAATAAGTGGAATTTCTGTTCACTTCGTCCCTGAAACAGAACAAGCTGCAGGAGGACATGGCCATCTTCTTTCTGGTCCTTGCTTGCCTCACTGAGAGGAAGGATGGTGACCTAACTGGTAAGTTTTGGGAAAGGAACTCCACCGTATGGCTCAGTCTCTCCGGAATCTCCTCCTCTGGCACCTGGCAGCCTGTGTGCCAGCAGGTGCCCACCGAAGTCTTTTCCTCCATTCAGCCAGCTTACCGGACAGGCTCAGCCCGTCAAGAGCTGGAGTCACGTTTAATTAGGAACGCTTCGTGAAAGTGCATCTAAGCCACATTCTCCAGTCAATTTCATCTGTGAAAAAGTGGAGGCGTTTGCGTCTCCATTTGCTCTCTGTGCTTGTTCCTTGCTTGAGACGGGACACAGGGGTATTACTGACAGCCCCCCATACTCCCACCCCAAGCCCCTCTACTTAACAGTGCTCAACCCATAGGAAGCGCTCAGTAAGTGCACAGACATCTATTCTAGGAGCCTAACATTCTCCCAAACCAATCCCACAGTATCACAAGGTTGGCAAGGTCCCCAGAAGTCTCCTGAGGGGAAGACTGGACAACTCCACCCCAGCGACTCAGCCTTGTGGCCCTGATGCTTTTGACTTCAGGCCTCATTTGATGACTTGCAGGTTCCTAAAAGGCTTGCCTCTTGATATTGGCCAGAGAGCTCTAACAGAAAGCCCTGGAGACTACAGCCTTATATCTTCACTTGAAATAATCTGCTTGTCCTTGTGGAATGAGGATGGAAAGAGGGAGAAAGCAGAGGGGTTAGAATAGTATGTTGTTGTGGGGGAGGTACCTATTCCCTTTGAATTGCCAAATGACCTGGGGACCAGGGAAGCTCTACCTGAATATGGGGCTCTGCCCCATTTATCCTTTTCACAGAGGTCCTCATCTTAATATTTCAATAGCTATGTTGGAAAGCCTGATGAAAATGAACTCTACCATTACTTTGCTGTGAGACCTTGCGCAAGCGCCTTCACCTTTCTGGACCTCAGTCTCCTCAGACAGATCAAGAATAAGACCATTGGGCTAAGTGTGAGCAGGAAAGAATAAGGAGCTGGGAAGGGATTGCCTAAGCCCTTGCATGCTGGCTCTCTCCAGTGGGTGGCTAGACCCCCAGTTCCCTGCGCCCACCCAGGAGACTCACAGAAGGACAGGCAGGGATTTCTGTGTTTCCCACTCTCATTTCTAAGGCCTCGAAGTGCCCAAGTTTAGGTACAGTATTCTGCCTCCTCTACCTTCCTCTAACCAGCCTTTTGTCTCAGAAGCCCACTTTTATGGACTATAATCAGGACATCCTCACTTCCGGTTTTGATTGAGTTTGGCCAATGGGAGGTGATGGCAAGACAGCAGAGGACCGGGGGAGAAAGAGATGGAAGTGAGATTTCCCTGGTGCCTCCCTGCTTTCCTCCTGGCTCTGTGTCCCTGGCAGTGGCAGCATTTTGTGGTCACGGCTCCTATTGGGAGGCCTCTCTTCCTGGACTCAGCTTCCACCAGTCTTCCTCGCAGAGTTCCCTCCCATAATTTCCTCCTCTGGAGGAGTGCAAGAAGGACTTCTGTCATTAGTTGCTAGGGACCTTACACGTCTTGTCAGGTCCTTCCACCCACACACACCTCTGAACCAGTCCATCCATTAGCAATCCCCTCAGCCATCCTTCTGAAGGTGCCTTTTCTTTCCTGCCATATCTAACTGATAATGGACTCTCACGACCTCTCTTCCAATTTTCACAACGGGTATTCCAACTGAGCCCAGGCATGGAGAGGTTCACCTTGAAGACCAAGAGGCAAGTTCTGAAGGGACAAAGCCACGATTCCTTCCCTGCTGCTCAGCCCTTGCCTTCCAGCGGCTCACACTCTCTCTGATCCTCAGTGCTAGTGAGTAAGTAGAAAGTCATCTAGTGCTCTGCCACTGGATGACACGTTTTACCAAACACTATTCTGTTGCTCACCATCACCATCTGTATTGGTGTAGAAGCTGCATTCCTCTTACCGTCTATCTTGTTTTTAGTGGAAAGACTCCCAAATTCCCTTTTATTCACACATAACACACGAATGATTCACAAGTGGGAAAGTCAACAGGGCTCCTTTGACCTTAGTCTTCTCATTGGTAAAAATTAGATAATACAATAATATTCTCAACCTCATAAGGATGGGGTGAGGGTTAAATGAGTAGCGTCTGTAAGTGCTCAGCAGAGCAGGTGCAAACTATTAGCCGTTACTTTTATTCTCGCATCTGATTTATCTTGCCTCACTTTCCTACCACGTGTATGCAGGAAGGGGAACAGGGAACCAGCTAGGAATTCCCAAATGCCCCCACTTTCAATCCTTTCCTTGGCACGTCGTCCCCCCTCCATGCCCTATCCCCAAGTAGATTTCCTTCTCTGGCACTTTTTCATCCCAGGAAGCTCCTGGAAGAGCAAGCCAGGAAGTTGTAAAATTATGTTTTCTGTTTTCAATTCTAGACCAGTGGTTTTCACATGGTGGTCAAGGGGATCCCTAGGGTTCCCAAGAAGCCCCCATGGACCACAGAAAGTGGTTACTGCTGTAGGTCATACCTTTCAGCTTGCTTTGATCTGAGACTCCTTTTAAGATTCTGTTTAAACAGACTTCTGAGACTTAAAGTTGAGAACCCCCGTATGACTGTTGTGAGACACTGATGTTCCAGATTTTATAAGTCTCAATGCTAATTTCTTCAAAGAAGAAATTGCCAAGAAACCTTATTCCATTCTTATCATTTGTATTCTTTTCTATTTCTGATATGATCTGAAATAGATATGTGAACAAACAAGTCTTTGTGTACTTACATGGGCTGTCCTTCCCAGGTACTCTTCACGTTCAGCCAACATTGTCCCCTTAATTCCCTAGGGAAGATAACTACAACACTGTTTAACAACAGAGTGAAGGCACTTGACTTTTATCGGCACCTGATCTCACCACTGGAGTGCATCCATCCCTGGGAATCCCAGGTTGCCAGGGGACTATCTGTGCAGTTCAAGACTTTGGCACAGAGAATATGAATGGATGAAGGGAGCAAAAGCCCCAGCCTCCAGATATCTGCCTGGAACACTCTTCCACATTGACACAAGTTTCCCTCCCATTCTCCATTTGGGTCTTTGGATCAAATATTACCTCATTAGAACTGCCTTCACACTGGGGGCAAGAGGAACCCCCTACCTTGTCTTCTGAGCTCTCCAGTCCTCTTCCAGCCATGCCCCTTTCCACAGAGTTAGAAGCCCATGGGTCAAGGGGATGTGCCCACCCAAAGCTCCTGTGCCTCACCTCTTCTTAGATCATACAGGGAGTACCCGAGACCCTAGAACTCCCATTCCAAGAGTACCAGGCCAACTTCCAGAGACTACGTCAGCCTTTTCCTCAAGGTCTATTCTCTTGAGGAACCAAGGATGGGCTATTTGCTAAAGGTATGGCTGGAGCTCAGATATGCAGACAGGGATGTTATAGGTGCAGGCACAAAGTCCCATGAAGAGTGGGACAGAGCTGGGGTGCAAAGAACGGGAGGAAGTTTGAGGGCCAGGGACCAGTTACCACCCAAGAAGCCCCATTCCAGTGCACATCTTAGGGGGAGTCTGAGAATCCTAAACTTAAGTTTGGCCTTCCAGATTTTTGTGACTGTGTACTTGTCAAGATGAAAGGACAGGATTTCTACCTAAGTTTAGACTGGCTTATAATTTTAAATTAGGTAGATATACATGTGGGGCTTCCCAGGTGCTCAGTGGTAAACAATTCGCCTGCCAATGTAGGAGACATGAGTTTGATCCCTGGGTCGGGAAGATCACCTGGAGAAGGAAATGGCTACCCACTCTAGTATTCTTGCCTGGGAAATCCCATGGACAGAGGAGCCTGGAGGGCTGCAGTCCATGGGGGTCGCAAAGAGTCGGATGTGACTTAATGACTGAGCACACACACATGATATGTTTATCTCCATTTGCACTGTTTGCCCTGGCCCTGTAAATATCAGGGATGGGTCTATCCCTGACCTCCCTATCTAAAATAAAATACCACTTCCTCTGTCAAATAAAATACCACTTCCTCTGTCACTTTATTCTTACTTCATCGTACATTTCTTCAGAACCTTTGTCAACACAGGATCTACATTTATGTCTCTGTCCTTGTCTATGTAGGTTCCATGACTGTAGAGTCTTGATTTTATGTACTGCCTTAGCCTTAGTACCTACAGCAGCGCCTCGCACAAAGAAACTACTAGATAAATGTTGAATGAATAACAAATCTAGTCTCAGAAGACTTACAAGCAAGGTGGGCTAACCCAGGAGGCACAGACGAAAAAGATCACTTGTGACAACACTCTGAGGAACACCTGCTCCCCTGAAGATAACCCAGCATTGGAGCTATAAAAGGTAGAGCAGGGAAAATTAATAATTAACACCTTAATACACACGCACACAAGATTAGTTATTGGGTTACTCCTGAGAGGGATATGTAAGTCAATATGGAGACCCGTGAGCAGACTGGACGGTTAGATGTGGGGGACCTGGGCTGCTGGGAGCCAGGTGGCCAGAACTGCGCGCTGAGCAAACTCTGACACCACCCAATGGGCCATGCCAATCCAGTCCAGTCTATGATGGGAGGGGGCTTCTAATTCATTATCAGGAAGCCCTCAAATATGTTTTCCTTGGATGGTCACAGGCCTCAGGCGGTGTGGACACATCTGATCCCCGTGGGGTCATTGTGGTTACACACTCAAGAGACTGTCTTTCCACCCCTCCCTCTTTCCCACATGCTTCTAAGTCACAACTTCTCGTCGCTTGGTGGGATCCCCAGCACTTTCTGGGAACAACGTCCATCGGTCCAATCCATTCCAACGGATTCCTTTTCCGTTGGATACGGGGCCCATGAGAAGCCAAACAACTTCCCCGGGTCGCCCAGAGAGACACTGTCGCCCGGGACTCTGCCCCAGCGGATGTTCCACACCTATCATTTGGCGGGCGGGGCTCGAGGGCCTGGGCTGCGCTCTCCGCCTTTTCTAGGCGGAGGCGAGAACCCGAGTAGCTGTGAGGTCTAGGCGAACGGCGAAGAGAGGCGCTGGCAGCCGGGCGGGGAGACCAGCGCCGGGCTTCTGCCTTCGTCGCCTCTCTGGCCCGCGGGCAGGGCCAGAGGGCGGGGCCAGGGGCGGGGCCGGACCATGGCGGGCGGGGTCTGCGGGCTCCACCTCCCGACGGAGGCAGGAGGTGCCGCGGCGGAGCCGCTGAGCTCCAAGTCTTCCGAAAACTTGTGCGCAGCGGTGGCCTCGGCGCGGCGGCCGAGGATGGGGTGGTGCGGCCGCGGCTCCGGACCGCCGCCGTCGCGGCTGCTGATGCTGCTGTCGCTGCTGCTGGCGGTGCGTGGCGCTGGCGCGGCCCCGCGCTCTGCGCTCTACTCGTCCTCCGACCCACTGACGCTGCTGCGGGCGGACACGGTGCGCCGCACGGTGCTGGGCTCCCGCAGCGCCTGGGCGGTGGAGTTCTTCGCCTCCTGGTGCGGCCACTGCATCGCCTTTGCCCCGACGTGGAAGGCACTGGCCAACGACGTTAAAGGTGAGAAACTGGGTGCCGGGGTTGGGTGGGGGGAGGCTCGCTCTCCTCGTCCCATCCGGGCGGATCCCCGCCACCTGCCTTGCGGAGCCCCCTTCGGCATTGCCCGCTTTCCCCTGCCCATCACCTCCGCCCATCTTTCTTTCTGCCCCTCCCACCCCCCTCCCCACCCCCGCGCCCAGTTTCCCAGCTCTCAGCTCCATCTTTAGCTCCCGCCCTTCGCTTTCTTTTTCCCCTTGGCCGATGTCCCGAATTTCTCTCCCTCTTCCCGCGGTCTGGGTCCGCAGACCTGCCCTGCTTTCCATGTCAGTCTTCTGCCGGCTTACGGCCCCCATGCCTGCGACGTGGTCGCCTTTGTTCCTCCTCGCTGACACCTTACACGGCTTCCTGTAGTTCAGCCTTGTGGCAGCAGCACCCCTCCTACCGAGTTCCCCAGCTGCGATGGGATCAGTACTCATTCGACTGCCCTCTTATCCCCACTCCCTCCTTCCTTGCCCCACCCCTTGGCTAGCAGACCCAGCTGGTACGTAGACTCCTTTCTCAGCTTTATCTTTGAGGCAGAGTTTCCCTGTTTCCTGTTTCCAGGCCTCTCCTGACCTGCTGCCTCCGGCTTTAGTTTCTGGGCCCTCCTCTGTCTCCCCTTCCTTCTGCTTTAACCTAAGGAGCCCAGAGGCCTGATTGAGGGCAGCCTCTTGGTGTGTCTTTGGCCCTTACTCCATTTTACCATTCATTGGCCTGGCCGCTAATACCATGTTTTCTTCATTCTAAAGAGACCGTCAATTGCCATTCTTTTACTATCAGCCTGAGAGGTAGAGGGATAAGATGATCACTAATAGATGGATAGGGATTTAAAGGCATCCTCCATTACAGAAATGTTAATGTTTTTAAAAACTTAAGTTTTGGAGCTGAATAAATATGGCAACCATAGTAATTTATATTTATCTAGTGCTTACTACAATAAATGTCAGCTTCCTGAGTAAGTACTCGATGTACAGTATCTCAGTTTCCTTTCTGCAAGTCAGGATCCCTGTGGGGTCATCCATCTGTCTAGCCCGGGTGGTGGGTATTTGGGCGGGGCTGGTATGTGGTAGTGCTGTATTTCTGATATGCTGCTCTGAGTGGAGCTATTTCCTACTTATGGTGCTAGGGCCCTAGCAGGGCTCCTGGCCTTCAGTGGTCACTGAATGAAGACTGCAGTTGTCTTTAGGGAATAGGCCTCTTCCTGGAGAGAAAACAACTGGAGCTGTTGTTCCCCTGCTGTGCTGTTGGTATTTTTTTTGATAAACTTAACTGTTTGCGGTAGAGTAGTGCATTTGGTGGCACTAGAGCCCACCTGTGTATGCTGAAGACATAAGAGACACGAGTTCGATCCTGTGTCAGGAAGATCCCCTGGAGGAGGGCAGTATTCTTGCCTGGAGAATCCCATGGACAGAGGAGCCTGGTGGGCTATGGTCACACAGAGTTGGACATGACTGAGTGACCAACACACAGAGATGTTGTTACATTTGTAGATGTTGTAGATGTTACATTTGTAAATTTGTATGTTGGTTTTCAAACTCAGGCCCCTTCTTCCCTGGAGCAGCTTGCACAGTGGTTGCTGAAGTGGCCAGATGGAAAGATGTATCATATGGTCTAGCCATATGGTCTTGGAAAGTTATTTTAAAACAAAACCAATAAACCAGTTTCCCTCCAAATTACATATAGACACTTGTCTGCAGGCCTCTACAGTTCTGTCACCTAAATGTGCCTTTTCTCAGCAGTTCTTCATGCTATTTCAGTGATATCTACACATCTGGTCAAAGCAGGAGGCAGGTAGAATGTTGAACGTGGAATCTGAACACCTAAGCAGTGTTAGGTGTTCAGGGGACACTGTGGTCCTGAACATCATAAAAAGTCCTAGGTCAGTTTCTACTTTGAGGCCATAAGAGGTCCTTAGTGGCTACAGATGGACTCCATCTAGAAGATTCTTAGATCTTGAGAGTGATGGACAGAAAGATTACCTTCCAGCTGACTCATGAGTTCATTCTCTTGCAACCTAGAGATTTCCAGTGAATTGTACATCCAGACACTGACCCTGCCTGCTCCTAGATGAGGGTCTTCTCCCCACTGTAGGAAGTAAGAGTCTTTCCCTAAAAAAAGCAAGTCAAAACTTACCCTTAGAAAGGAAAATGGTGTCTGTGGAGATGAACCGCAGTCCATGAGAGGTAGGAGGTTTAGGTGAAAACCTGGAGTCTCTCATGAGCCATGGAGGTGTCAGCTCCCTAAGCAGGATCAGGTTGGGGGAACTGACTTGTCGAATCTGGTGTTGTGTTGCCGTGATAAAGAATGCCTCCACTCCAGTCCAAGGAGGTGTTTCCTGGTGAGGCCCTTCAACACCTCTGTGTTCTGAGGTTCCTTGAGAAAGTTTGGTTGTGGACCAGCAGAGGGCTGCTCTCCCACCACCACAGGCCCAGGGGCCTGTGGCCCCTGCCCTCTGCCTTTGGTATGAATGTGTTGGGTAGGAGCAGTGAGACTGTGGAAGGTTATGGGCGGGGTGGAAGTGGGGGAGAATATTGTGCAATCCTGCCGAGTTGGCCTCAGGCATTCAATCTGACTGGCCAGGGCTCATTTCTTCAGTAACCTGTGGGCTAGGTTCTCTGGGGCAGTTGTTACCCTGGGGCAAAGCACCTGTTTCTAAGGACCCAGATCATCCCTTTCTACTCCAGAGCAGCTCTTGTTACCTCACCATACATTTGGGAAATTGTGTTCCTTTTAGACCTTCAGGCTTCTTTACCGGCTAATCAATCAGCAAATATTTGTTGAGTGACTTCTGTGTACAAAGCACTGTTTACATTACTATTGGGTAAATCACCCAGCAGGGAAATTGGCACCCCTAAGAAGCTATATTTGAAAAGGGTCAAAGGAGCGTGGCTTAGCCATTTCTTGTTGTGGGGATTCAGGGAAGGGCAAAGTCACAGAGGCCTTTATCTAAATAGTTATTTATTACACACTTGCCTTCTGCCAGGCACTGTGCTAAAGGCCTTTATTGGCCATTACAGGCCTTTAGACAATCTTTGTGAGAAGACATCTGAGCAACAGATAGTCCTGTTTAAAACAAAACAGTTAAGTAACTTGCCCAAGATTACACAGATGCTGGAGGAGGTTCTCTCTTTTTTTTATGTATTTATTTTTAATTGAAGGATAATTGCTTTACAATATTGTGTTGGTTTCTGCCGTACATCAGCATGAATCAGTCATAGGTATCCATATACGTCCCCTCCCTCTGGAGTCTCTCCCTCCCACTTCCCACTTCATCCCACCCCTCTGTGTTGTCACAGAGCCCCAGTTTGAGTTTCCTGAGTCATACAGCAAATTCCCACTGGCTATCTGTTTTCCATATGGTCGTGTATGTGTTTCCATGCTGTTCTCTCCATTAGTCCCAGCCTCTCCTCCTCCCCGCCCACCCCTCCCCAGCCCCGGGTCCGTAAGTCTGTTCTCTGTGTCTGCACTGGAGGAGGTTCTTGCACCCAGCTCCTCCTGACTTTTTAGAGCCAGGCCAGGTGGTGAGGCGGGAGATGGAGGAAGGGTAACGCAGGTGAAGAGCGAGGAGATGAGACGTGTGAGACGTGGGTGCTGAGTGACATCGAGCGGTGTCGGCCCCTCCCTTTCTCTCCCAGGTGTGGCCCTCGCATCCTGCTGGTACCCTTGCGCTACTGGTGTAGAGCCTGGCCCAGGGCAGCCGCTCACTGAACACCCCTGCAGACTGGGGACATGAGCCTCACGGGATCCCCATGAGGCCGTGGGGAGCAGGGCTTCTGCTGCTGCCGTGGCTCCCCTTGACTCAGACCCAGGGTGTCAGCCAGCGTGAGGCACAGGGAAGGCATTTTGGCCATGTCATGGTCTCATGGCCCAGAAGCTGGCATCAAGGGGGAGGGGACGTGGTGGGAACAGCCTAGGCCGGGCTCCGGCTCCCTGAGTCGGAAGGACTCCCTAGAGACTCAGGTGGGATCGCGTTCTGACCTCTCCACCTGACTGGCCCCTGTGGCTGGGGCAGGCCTGGCCTCTGCCTGAATAGAAGCCCAGGCTGCATCACCCTCTGAGGTCTCAGCCATTCCCCTTGGCAGGAGTGGGTATCAGAGCTGGAAAGGACTTGAGAGACCTTCATCTCGGCCCTCTTTGACCTGTGAGGAAACAGACCCAGAGAGGAGACGTGAGGTGCTCGTGGTGCTTCGGCCAGTGACAGCTGTGAGCAGGCCTTGGGTCCAGTGCCCCTTCCGGGTCTTGTGAGTGGGGGCGGGGACGCTGCCCGTGACTCCAGAAGGGGTGCACCCCCCTTCACCCCAAGGTCTCCCTCTCCCACCACCCCAAGGTCTACAGCTGTCCCCTGCCTACCCTAACCTCCCCTCTCAGCCCCTCCATTTGCTCACTTACACTCTTGTCAGTGGAGAGATTACTTTGCCAGGGCAGTAATTGAATAGAGAGGAGGGCTGGGCTGAGTCTGCTGATTATTCGGTGTTAGGCCTGCAGGTTGTGGTATTAAGTCACCCAACACCTTAGAAAGCCTCCTCCACCCAGCTGTGTTCCTTTTTGACAGCAGGGCAGCTTCCCTTAAATGTGGCTTAGCTTTACCAGCGGGGCACCCAGATAAGGCCGTCTTTATTCCTGGTGCTGTTACTAGAATGATGAATCGTCAGACCTGCGGTGACTAGTGTCAAACCAGATCTGTGTAGGTCATTATGGCTCATTAAGGTATTGACATTGATATTCCTGAGAAACATTCCTCAGCCTGGACTTTCCCAGCACCTGACTGGCCCCAGCCTCCCTCTCCCCCTCGGGCTGGGACTGGTAAGAAGAGGCACTGGGTTTCCATTTCCTGGAGGTAGAGGGAATCAAGGCGTAAAGAGAAGAGTCGCAGACTTCCAGGAGCCAGGAGCTGAGAACTCCCAGGCACCACCACCACGCCCCCCCCACCTCAGCCTTCCCCATTACTAACACCCTCCCCATCCCATCCCCTCTGAGCTTCCTGGCTGAACAGAGCAACTTTCTGTTGCGTCCTGGGCCCTCTCGAGACCAACAGAGAGGCTCAAATCCTGGGTTCACATCCCATATTCACCACTGATTAGTTGTGTACCTTGGGCACAGTTATCTGATCTCTATTTTACAGTCTAAGAAAGCAGGTCTAGAGCTAAATACCTTCTTACTTTTTCATAGTGGAGTTGTGCACATTAAACTACATAAATAAGGCATGCAATAACCTAACATGCCTGATATCATCATCTGAGTAAGGGCTGAGTCTGTGATATTGACCAACCCTTGTGTGTTGCAGAGAATGGTGTGTAGCTAGAAGAGGAAACCGTTTTAACCATTCTCTCTCTCATGGAGAAGGTTGTGATCAGAAGTGAAGTGAAATTCGCTCAGTCGTGTCTGACTCTGCGAACCTATGGACTATACAGTCCATGGAATTCTCTAGGCCAGAATACTGGAATGGGTAGCCTTTCCCTTCTCCAGGGGCTCTTCCCAACCCAGGGATCGAACTCAGGTCTCCCGCATTGCAGGCAGATTCTTTACCTGCTGAACCACCAGGGAAGCCCTTTGTGATCAGAGCAAATGGCAAAAATACAAAGGGAGTGTCTTGACCCTGGTGAGGTAGAGGGACGAAAGTGGGTTTTTGGGTCTGGTAGGCCTTGGGCCCCTTGGAGACCTCTTGGTCCCTGTCCTCATTTGGCGACCAAGGGGAAATGGTGCCCGGGGTGGTGGTGGGGTGAGAGAATCTGGAGTGTGCCATGGGTGCTCATGGAACACTAGCTTTGAGTCCTAACCAGCCCCTCCTCCCCGCCATCCCCTGCCAGTCCCTTGAGAGCCTCATTCCCCAGTGAGCAGCAAGTTTGAGTCCTAACCCCACCCCCTGCCACCCTGCTGCCAGTCCCTTGAGAGCCTCATTCCCCAGCGAGCAGCAAGCAACAACTTGGCCTGAGGGAGAGCGTCTTGTAGTCTCTGAGAGGAGAGGAGCAGCTGAGGCCTGCTGTCCTCGGTCACCCTGCCAAGTGGCCCTGTGAGACCCCTGGCCAGGGGCCCTCACTGTTGGAAGGACTCAAAATTGTCTCTCTTCCGCCCTTAGATCTAATTGACTTGGTGACTCTCTTGAGAACAGCTGGATCTTTCCTGGGGGTTTCCCCAAATTAAATGACCAGAGCCCTAGATACAGAGCTGAAGAAGCCAAACCTGGAATGTGCTAGATGACCCTGTGGGGTGACTTGTACTTCTCACACTTTGCTGGGCCTCCCTTGGATAGGAGAGGCGCCAGAGAAAGGAGCTCTGGGGTGCTCTGTCTGTGATCCAGGGCACCATCCCGTCCCTGAGCAGTTTGCTTCTCCTGCAGGTGACGGGCATTAACCTCACTCCTTACCTGAACCTGAGGATAGAATGTGGCTGGGAGATGTTCCCGCCCTGGAGTGGCCCTTGCGTGCTACGTTGCTCAGTCATGTCTGACTCTTTTCAACCCGACGGACTGTAGCCTGCCAGGCTCCTCTGTCCATGGGATTCTCCAGGCAAGAATACTGGAGTGGGTTGCTATGCCCTCCTCCAGGGGATCTTCCCCACCCAGGGATCAAACTTGGGTCCTGCCTTGGCAGGTGGATTCTTTGAAGGAGCCCTTGGACAGGGGTCAGTTGTGTAATTCAGTTAATAGTCGCTGAGAACCTATTGAGTTCAGGATAATGCGGAAGCTTGGCAAGGAGGGTTCAAGGATGAACAGGCTGTGGGATGGACAGGCTTGGAATTGTGTGGTGGAAACGAGCACAGGGTCCTGAGCCTTGGGCTTGGAAGGTGACTCTTTCTAGGGGAAAATCCTGTTCCAGTTGAGTTGTACCTGACAACTGGAAGTTTGTTAGAAGGGTATAGGTGGCCGTGGAGTAGCCTTGGTGAGCATTGTGCTTTTAAGAAAGAAGAAAACCCTCAGAGTTCCTGGGGTATGATCTGGGGAAGTGGTAAGGGGATGCTGGGTGGGGAGGGACCAGACCAAAAAAGGCCTTATGCCTATAGGTTTTCTTCTAGAGGCAATGGGAGCCACCAAAGAGTATTGAATAGAGAGTGACATAGATCTGCAGATAGGAAAGATCACTGGAGGCCAGCTAAGCCGGTGATAGAGCATAGTAGAACTTTGGCCAGGAGGGAAATGAGACATTTCATCTGGACAAGAAACCCTGCACTAGCTCACTGGGAGGGTGGTTAGAGGTGAGGTTAGAGATAAAGAACCCAGGAGCGGGAAAAGGAGACTAGACTAGGGAGTGGGCGGGAGGAGACTTGCGAGGGAGGGTGGACAGGACACGGACGATGGTTGGGATTAGTGGTTCCGCGTGGCTGGACTGCCTGACTCTGTCCCTCCCACGTGGTGCCTACAGTGGGGGTGGGTATGGGGAGAGCAGAGTGGCAGGGAGGGCAGGAGGGCTCCTGTCCCGAGCCTAGCACGGAGCAGACCCTGACCAGTGACCAACAGCCCCATTTGTGCAGGCCACCCTGCAGCTAGATGTAAGACCAAAGGACACAGGCCATTCGGGCTGGCAGGCGTTTGTAGCTCAAAAGGCTGTCTTTCTGTGCCAGGGGAGCCAGGAGCTCCCTAAATGGGGTTCGATGAGATGGGGGAACGTTGGGGAAATGGCATCACAGGCTGGGGCTCACCTGTCTCTGCAGAACACTTCCATTCATGCCCTACTCCCCCATCCTCACGTCTCTCTCCCACCAGGATTCAGTGCCAAGAGGAGACTGCCAGCCAGAAAGCAGAGGGGGAGGGGGTGGGGAGGAAGTGGGCATTGCCTCTGGCCTGCCTCACAGTCCCAGACCCCCTCCCTTGTGTCACCTCTAGAAGGACCAGCTTGGCAGCTCTGAACCTTCAGAGCCTTTCCTTTGAGGGCTGGCTCAGGGTGTGCAGTGGTATCCTGGCTCTTCTGTCATGGAAGTGGGGGTGACCCTGCTCCTCTGGGCATAAACAGTTCTTGGGAGATCCGATGGTTTTTCAGATGTTGTAAGGGACAGTTCTGGGGCGAGGTCAGAGGTCCTGGGTCTTGGGGATGTTATTTGGCAGTTAGTCTCCTGTCATTAGTGGGTTCTGCGTGGGCTGCCTGTGTCACCCTCCACCGCACCCCATCCTGTGCTCCAGATGGGAGGTGAAGGGCCCTGTGGGGAAGATGTGGGCTCCCCGAATCCCCGGGCAGGCTTGCTCCTTCCCTTACATGCCCAGAAATGCCCATGCTGCAGGGTGCTGTGGGAGTCAGCCCAGACCCCCTGCCTGCACGCCCATGCTGGCCCCTGCCTGCCTCCCAGCAGCGCCTCTGCAGCCCGCCTGGTCTGTGTACATGCCCTCACAGTCCATCTGCTCCTCACCTGCCCACCCCGTTCCCTGGTTCCCTGGCAGCTCGATGACTGTTGAGGCTCCACTCGACTCCCACCTTTCCTGCCAGGCCCCTGCATGGTCCTCAGGGCTGGTCTCCCCTGTGGCCACATTCCTCCAGGGCCCTGTGCCACTCAGCATGGTACCACCCTTCCATTGCCACCTCACGGTCTGTGCAGCTTCATGTGCCTGTCTTCCCGCCTGGCAGGAGCAGCCTCACCATAACGTGGCACTTTGGTGGGTACTCCCGGGGCACCTGACCTGGAGCCAGAGCTCGCGAGGCCTGCCTGGTTGATGAGTTTGTTTTCTGTTTCGTAGGTCCTGGGCTGCGGCCCAGATCGGTGCCATTGTTCTCTCTGCCAGTAAGTTCCAGCAGAGGGAGACTCATGGCCTGGGGCCTGACGAAGGAGCAGGGTGCCCAAGCAACTGGCCTGGGGTGCTGCTCGACTCCTTCCAGACCTGGCCTCAGGGCTTCTTTCCCAGCGGCTCTAGGTCCCAGGTGTCTTCGCCCGCCTCCTCTAGACCTGTGCCTTCATCTCTGGTTGGGCAGCCGGTCCTCACTGCCCTGTGTCCCACCCACCCAAATGGGGCTGACAGCCAGCACCTTTGGCCACAGAAGCCTTCACCGAGGGTCCACTGGGGAATTCAGAACTCCTGAGGCATGCTCTTCACCCTTCTGGAGCTGACCCTCTCTAGAGGCCAGCAGCGGCTGAGGCAACTTCCCAGAGGCTTTTCCCCAGGAGGGCCAGGCTGGTCTCACACCTCCCTTCAGCCTCTGTGTCCCTCCTCCACCCCCGAATAATGGAGAAACACAGATTGCCGTCCTGAGTAGGCTGCTGGTGCTGGGTAACTGTGCCCTAAGCACAGGCTAAATGCAGAATAACCCAGCTATCTCAGAGGCCCTTTTTTGAAGAAGGGGCGACCTTTCTCCTTAGAGCTTCTGGGACAGGCACTGTGGGCATTGGTGGGGATGGCGTGTACTTACCCCAGGGTTTTTTTTTTTTTTGTCATTTCAGATTGGAGGCCGGCGCTGAATCTCGCTGCTCTGGACTGTGCTGAGGAGACCAACAGCGCAGTTTGCAGAGACTTCAACATCCCTGGCTTCCCAACCGTGAGGGTGTGTGACCGGGAGAGGGCAATGCGGGCCTAGGGGGGAGTGTCGTTGGAGCACTTTGCCGGCTGCCCCGTGCTTCCCTGGCATCTGCCCGGCTGAGCTCCGTGGGGGTCCTCCCAGGCTTCTGGGCCTGACCTGATTAGATCCCAGCCCCTGGAGTCCTGTGCTTTGATGAGACACCTTCTCTAGAGGCAGAAAGGCATGTGAACTGGGAGGCAGAAAAGGAAGAGGCTCACATGGTGTGTGACCTTCTCCCCTTTATAAAAAGGGGCTGGCTGTGTGTTGTCGTGTTGGGACCCACAGATTTTCGCTGTGAAAAGTGATCATCCCCTAGGTTGATGAGAGCTCCCAGCTCCTGGGAGCCTCTTTCCAATCAACTCCTTCCCCCGCCCCCACCCCCCAACCTCCCAGCCTTAGAGGGCTGATCTCAACCATGTAAAACCAGGGTTTAGGCTCTGACATACCTGGGGGCAGGATCAGACTCAGGGGACCTCATGGTCTCCCCAAAAAGGACCCGAGAGACACTGGCAGGCCTCATCTTCCTCAGGCCAGTGCCTTGAACCTGAGTGTCTCAGAAGTGACCTGTCTGGAGAGGCTTAGCCCCGTGCCTCAGGCTGCAGGGATACCCATCACAGGAGTCGACACATGACGGCCCGTCACCCGGCTCTGGCTGCAGGCAGCATGAGTGCTCTGATGAGACCTTGCCTGCCCCCCGCAGGGCATCAGCCACTTAGTTAGCATCTGGACGCCTTCCAAGGCTCTCACGTCAGAGGCCCTGGGAAGCCCAGAGCAGCAAGGCTGTGTGCCCTCCTCAGGGCTCAGGTCCGGCTGTAATCCAATTAGTTCTCCTCCAAATTAAAGAATCCACATCCGCATCTCTCTCTCCAGCCATAGATAATTAGCCTGCTCCCCTCCGCCCCCCAGAATGGCATCTAGAAAAGCAGTTTCCTCTGCTTCCACTAGGATTAAGCAGGAAATGCCTTTGAAGACTGAAAAGCCAAGCGTTGTCCCCAGAACAAGAGATCTCTGAGTTGAGGGGCTTCAATTGCCAGGTGGAACTTTGAACCATATCTGAGCCTGAGGACACCTGGTGAATTCCTCTGGAGAGTAAGACCCTGGGCTCCTCCAGCCACGTCCAGTTCTGAGTCCACATTCTCCTCCAGCCATTTCCAGCTCTGAGTCCATGAGATGGTCCTGTTCTCATGGCCAGTGACCTCCTGCTGGGTTCAGGGTTTCTGTGGCCCAAGAGAGCTCCCTCCCACACTCCTGTTTACCACTTAGGGTGAGGGCCCTAAGCCCCCATTCCACTGGCCTGGGAGGTGTCCTGAGGCAGCAGCTGCTGCTGTTATCATTTAGAGGAGGCAGCAGAGACATTTTCTATTAACCATCTCTTTTACATTAAAGACTCCCATGATGGGGCCACTCCCCTATCCCCAGCCCCAAGATATGTAACTTGAAATATTCAAAATTATTCTCCAGGGGCAGCATGGAGCCTTCTGTTCTTTCTGATGAGTCAGGGTGAGCAACCCCTTGTGGGAAGCTGAGGAAAAGAGTCAGGGTGATGGCAGGAGTCCCTGTTCACAGGCCAGAGTTTTGGTCCCACTGAGGGTTCTGCTCAGGGGTCCAGCTACTGCCCAACCCCCGGGAAGAGGGTTGGTGATGGGCCTATGGCCAGGTCGGGACCTTCTTGGGGGGTTCCGTGGGGCCTGGCATCTGGGACATTCTGTGTCTGGGAGAGGCTGGGGTTCAGTGGGTGTGAAGGAGGCGGCCCAGCCACACCAGGAGATCCAGAGCTTCTCGGCGCCTACCCGAGTCACGCAGAACACGCAGCCCGGGTGCCTCAAGTGATTCATCTCCCCAGCCGCCCAGCTGGCTGTGGGAGGGGCGCTGGGAGGGCCCCTGAGCGGGGCTCCCTGACCTCTCCTGCCTCCACACGGGCAGCACCAGGCCGGGCCAGGCGGGGCTGGGCTGGGAGTCACCTGTCTATTTCTTCAGAACTCCAGAGACCAGAGTGGTGACCTCTCAGCCTCTCCCAGGCAGCCCGCCGCTCAGCCCTGGCAGGGAGAGGCACTCGGTGCCCTGGCCTCAGGGCTCTGGGCCAGGGTGCGTGTAGTTCTAGCTACTGGTGCATCTCAGCTCTAAGGCCCCAAGCAGTGGCTTTCAGATCTTGGTACTGTGGCCAGCGATATTTACAAGGAGATCCAGAAGTCGATTTGGATCCGTTGTCCCTAAAAGCAGTCGTTTCATAAAACAATGTTCTTAGTAAGTGCAGTACACATTGATATTTTCTATTCTATTTATTAAAAAAAAAAAAAAAAAAAACCTGGCTGTGATTCACTAAGTTGATTTTACAGCTTACTGCTAGATTGCTTCTGGTGTTTGGGAAGCACTACTCAGATTCCAAATCTCCAGAAATTCTGGCCTCCTGAGAGCCCAGTGTGCCTGTGAGCAGCGTGGCTGAACTCCCTGGAACGCAGTGCAGAGCCCAGAGGTGGCCCTGGCTGCCAGCCGGCCAGAGAGACAGCCCTGGTCCCCTGGGGACTGGGGCCCGTCCTCGCCCCCACCCACGAAGGCTGAAAGCTCTAAGATGATGAATAGGCCGAAGAGAGAGTATTGCTAGTGTAAAGGGGACAGGCCCACACAGGAGTCTGGCCACCCCCAGTGACATGTGTCATTGTCCCTTTCCTCTGCTTCCTGCCCCTTGTCACCCTGAGCAAACAGCTTCCACCAGCCCATCCTGTTTAGCAAACAGCTGGCCCTGCAGGGCGGGCCAGCTACATCAGGGCCCAATCAGATGGGAGCTTGTGCCCAGCTGGAAGAGAACAGAGGTGAGGGAGGGAGAGGATAGCTGGAAGCAGGTTCTGGCTTGTGCTTGGGGACCTAGAGGCTAGAACCTGGGGTCAGGGAGGCTTTGCCATGAGTCACAGGAGCGCCCCTCAGTGGATAATGGAACAGTGCAGCCGAGGGCCTGGCTGGGATCAAGATTACAGGAAGCAGCAGCCTTGCGTGGGAGCAGACAGAAGTCTTCCCTTTGCAAGATTCTGAGGAGATAATCGACACAAGTTCAAATCTTGGCTCCCCTCTTACTGTGACTCGAAAAGTTGCTTAACAATGCCCTAGCCACCGGCCTCAGTTTCCTCCTCTGAAAAATGGGATGATAATATCTCCCTAATAGATCGTTGCCACGTGTGAAATGAGGTCTTACATGTGAGACTGCCAAGGCACTGCGGTGTTCACCAGAGTTCCATGAATCTTAGTGGTCTTCTTTCCGGTTGCCCATGGGCTCATGGTAGCCCCTCTGTGATGCTGCATTTGAGGCAGTCCATCTGTAGCAGCTGTGGAGTGAGTGTTTTCTGTGGATACAGCCCCGTGCTCACCATTGCAGAGAAGCCAGGCCTGTAAGCCACAACCAGAAAGATAAGCAAGGCTGGCCAGACAGGAGAGTGCTGTTCACAGGGCACTGGAGTGCCCAGCTAGTTGCCAGGCAGGGAGCGATGTGTCTGTGGTGAACGCAGGGGAGTTTGGGCTCACTGAACTCTCCCTCCCACGTCAAAGAGCCCTTCGTGTGGGAGGAGGAGCACCCAGAGGAGGGGGACTTCCGCAGGATGTGAAGGACAGATCAGGTTTGGCTGGGAGGGAGGAGGAGCATGGGCAGGGAGGATGTGAGGGCAGAGGCTATGGGCAGAGCCATGTAGTGAGCTGAGAAGGCTGATCTGGCTGGAGCAGAGGCTCCTGTGGGGGCTGAGGCAGGGCCCCGGGAGGAGGGAGCCCAGGGATGGCCCGTCCTGGAATTCAAGGCTGGGAGTAGGGGTTGCAGTCTGGGCTATTATTTTGTGTCTCTCGTTAGATGGTGAGATGTCAGGGAGCTGGGGCACAGGGATCAGAAAGATGTCTCTAGCCTCTCCAGAGAAGGAGATGGGTTTGCTTTCAGCAGTCACTCATGCTCTTCTAGGCATCTTCTCCACGGACAGTCCACAGGGTAGGAACCGTTAAGCTTGTGCATATCTTACAGGCTTACTGTAAGACATTTGGAGGTCATTTTCCTTAAAACTTGTTTCAAAGGCTTGGACTCAGTGCCACTGATGGTTGCCACTGGCAAGTGTACTTCCTGCTTAGCCTTATTTGCCCCCTGGGAAGGCAGCTGTTCCTGGATAGGTTGGCAAAGACCTGCCCAAGGCCATCTGGTCACCCGCCTTTGGGGAGATCCCCATGGTTGGGGAAGGCAGAAACTCCTGGGCAAAGTGTTGAGAGGAAAGAGACTGGGCTGACTGCTCCTGGAGGAAAGAAAACTCACTGCTGGCATCTTAATGGCCTGTTTCCAAGGAAGGTGGTGGTTTCCCTTGGGTACAGCACATGCCTCCAACAGCTGACTTAATAAGGATGCATATTAATAAGAGGACAAAAATGTGCCCTGACTCGATTTTAATGTGATTTTTACATGAGCTTCCAAGCTGATCAAAGGGCAGAGGTTCTCTATTCAACTGAACAAATGTCTTTTGAGGGTTTCCATGTCCTTGACACTGTGCCAGGCACTGTGGGGCTTGCAGAGGTGAAGAAGCTGTCGTCCTGCCCTCCCAGTTGGGAGGTGGATGCGTGGAAAGATCAGGTTCAAGTTCAAAATAGCTGAAGTGTAAGAAATAGGGGGCCAGTGGGAGGTAAGTGTGGGTGGGGGCAGATCCTGGAAGGCCTCGGATGCTGCGAGTTCACACTTTATTCCTTGGCAGTAGGGCGTGATGGAAGGGCTTTTTAGGAGGAGTGACGTGATCAGACCAGAACTGTCCTTTAGAAATCCATGCAAAATGGCGGTGAGGGTGATGGCTGGAGAGTGAACAGATGGAGTGTATTACTGATTCTAGGGCATGAGTCGGGGCACAGGTAGAGACAGTTGTAGTGGTCCCGGAAGTAGGTGGTAGGCCCTACTTTAGACAAGGCATCTGGTATCGAGAACTGCAGAAGAAGTGTCACAAAGGTCAGGTTCACAGAACACAGGGCTTGGGGGAGAGGGAGGTCCTGGGCTGGGTGGCAGGGAGGAGCTGGGTGTAGAAACAGGTTGGGGGAGGGCTGACTCAGTCTCCAAGAGTGTGTACACGTGTATTGAGGGAGGGGTGCCAACATCTGGAAGAAAGAGAAGTTAAGACAACTGAGGCTCTGAGGCAGGGTTCAGGTCACAAAGCGTTGGGACAAAGTAGATGACATCAGCCAGGGAGACAAATAATGGGTTTGTCTGTCCATTCACCCGTTTATTCACTCGTTCATTCAAAAGCAGAGACTGAGCCCCTCGTTGGTGACAGTGGCTCCCTGTGCTTTTTAAACAGCAGAGTGCCACGGTCTGATGCATGGCGGGAGGAGAACTGGGGCAGGAGATGACAGGGGCCATGGGCACACGGGAGGAGCACAGGACGAGGCTGAGACGAAGGCAAAGGGAAGGCTGTGAAGATGACCACAAAGGCCTGGGTGGTGTCAGGCAAACCAAGGGAGGGTGATGACATGAGGTGGAGAAGGAGAGTGTCGGGAAGATGTGGCCCAAAAAGCCCTGGCTGAGGGGAGGAGAAGCAGGCAGCGGTGGCGACAGATACCGCGGAGAGAGTAGGAAGGGCTGGAAGGTCACTGGACGGCCAAAGAGGTCAGCCTAACTTTCCTGGAGCCCTCACAGCTGAGTCGAGGGGGCCTGAGCCACGGCTGGCTTCTTGGGAAGGCAGAGCACACTGTTCTGAGAAATTTGGCAGTGCAAAAAAATGGGACATGCCACAACTGGAGAAGCCTCCATTCCCATCCTTCATCCCTTCCTGTCCCTTCTCTTTTTTTTGACTTTTTAAAAAAATAGATCTGAGTCTATTTGTAGGCTTAGTGAAGGAGCTGGTAGACTAAGTAAAAAGTGAAAGAGAATGATCGATAGGAAAAAGTTCCTCTAGAGTGTGAGTTGCGGGAAATAGCACTCCGGTGGTGACATTGTTCTGGAAGGTGGCTGGGACAGAAGGGGCAGCTGTGTGAGGGGAGCTCTTGGAGTTCCCGCAAGCCCCTAACTCAGGCCCCTGTCTGACTTCCCACTGCCCATGGCTACGGCCTTCAGAAGGCTCAGCTTGGGTCTGGGGGGCTCACGTTTGATGGAGGTCATGCCAACCCCCTTTTCATAAGGCCCCTGCTCAGATCTTGGAGACCTGATGGTTGAAGAAGAAGAGTCACCACACTACTCTTCAGTAATGGACAGTAGCAACTATTGCCACGGAAAAGCCACATGGCTTAAGGTGTCATGGTGTCAGTCATGTTTTTACAGCTATGGAAGCAAGTTGAAATCTGTCCTGTCTGTACAAGGACCACATCACTCTGCGTAACTGCAGCTGTAGAGGCCAACCTCTGGGATATTATTTGTGAGCAAACCAAACCCCCAGTAGGTGTGTCTTTTATTTTGTTTCTGAGAAACAAAATCAGCCTATAACATGCCCTCTCTACTTGATCTCATGTCATAAGCCTGGAAAAGTGTGCTCGTTTTTACAAGTATAAGGATGGCATATAGTTTTCTTAATTCAAAGTATATTCAGTATCTACAAAGAACACTATTGGGAATACAAGTGGCATGTGCCAGTGAATGGTTTTCACCCAGAATAGAAGTTTATATTAATGCTGTAAGTAGAGAGAGGATAAAACAGGGTTCAGGTCCAGGGTCCAGGTGAGGTCAGCAGGAGCAGATTTCAGGTGGCGAGAGGTGCGTGACTTCTCCACATCTTTGCTGTTCACGGAGGAGAGGCGGGCAGGTGGCCTCCACATTTTAGTTTTCTACCTACAAATAGCTAGAACAGACAGGTCCAGCTGATCGGTGTTTCCTAGTATTTAAAAGGAACAAAGAAAGGGGATGATGATGTTAACACGTGTTGATTTCTTGCTGTCTGTACCAGGTACCATGCTAAGCACTTGAGTTGTCATTGAATTGTCACAGTTCTCCAAGGTCGACAAGTGTCATCCTCATCTTAAAGATGAGAAGGTTCAGAGAGGTGGACAGATTGCCCAGGGTCACACAGCAAGAGCGTAGTAGAACCAGGCCTTGAACCCAGGCCTGGTAGACCCGAGGGCCTGCACTCAGGCACCAGCTTGGATAACCGAACGGCCGTGCTGTTGGACACAGGGGCCCAAGATGGCTACAGGTAGCCCTGAGGTTAGGGACCTCAGGAAGAGACCTCTCCCTAGCCCACAGGCTCTCCCTCAGGCAGTTAAGTAGCCACCTGTCAGGACGACCCAACTCCGTTCCTCCTGAGCCCAGGCCGGGGTTCTGGCTGCTCTCTGAGACGGGAGCCCGGGTTCTGAGGTGCCCTCCTGTGTCCTCTCTCCCAAGGGGGTGACAGGCTGGCCCTGGGCGTCATGCGAATGGGGAGAGAGTTAGCCCGGCCCATGTGTTACAAGGCTTGTTTCCTCAGGGGCTCAAGCCTACCCTTCAGTAGGACTGAACTGGAGACGCCTCCCTTCTGGAGTGTTTGCCGAACCAGGCTGAGAGTCCTTGGAGGCCAGAGACGCCAGCCTCTCTGCCCCTCTTCCAAGATAAGGAACCAGGACAGATGGCCTCCAAAGGCCGCTGACATTTTCCAGGGTGGGGTCGGGGGTATGAAGTGACTTCACTTTATTTTTTCAGACGGGCCTGCATCATTTAGTCACAGAGGAGCTATTTACTAGTCCTACACGCTGGGTCCCTGAGCTTCGTAGAAACAGGCCGCCTCCAGTCAAGTGTCTGAGCCACAGCTTCCCCGGGGGCTCCAGAGCTGTGGGGGCAGGGTTCGGGCGCAGGACACTGGGGAGAGGAACCCGGGTGCTCTCCAAGAGCAGACACCTCCTCCTCTCATTTTACAGACCAAGAAACAGGCTCACAAAAGTCATTTCCCCATAGCCGCCCCATTGAGTAAACAGCTGGCCCTCCACAGCCCAGCTGCTGTGGCTGTGGTACTCGGAGCTCCACTGACTCCTGCCTGTGTGTTTGCTTCCAGTTCTTTAAGGCCTTCTCCAAGACCGGCTCAGGAACCACGCTCTCAGGTGGGTGTCCCGGCTCTCGGGGTCCCGTTGGCGCTGTCCGCGTCTTCCTCTCCCTCCTTCACCTGGGCTTCTACTGAGAGGGGAGAGAGAGCCCAGCAAGGTCTGAAGGGGGAGGAGGGCCCCAGGGAAAGCCAGAGGGATGTCCTCCTGAACCTGCCCTCCCCAGCCAGCCTGGAAGATTCCTCTGGGAAAACGAGGCTGAAGAAGCCCATCCTGGGAAGCGGGGTCAGGTGTTCCCAGAATGGCCCTTGTGTCAAAGTGGGATGGGCACCCAGAGGAGCAGCCAGACAGCGTGCGGAGGGCTTTTGGGGCGCTCTCTCCTGCCCTGAGGGATGGGTCCCTCTGCCGAGCTTAGGGCCGGGGGTGACCCCCACCTGCCTCACGTGGAGGAGGACTGACAGATGCTTCGTCTTGCTCAGAGCTAGCTCGTGCATTGGGCCCTTTCTTCTGTGAGGGAAGCTGGGATCTGCACCCTACTCCTCATCCCCTGCCCCCTTCATCACTCCCCTCCCCCATCATCATTTACAGTGGCCGGAGCTGATGTGCAGACTCTTCGGGAGAGGCTCATTGATGCCCTGGAGTCCCACAGTGACACGTGGCCCCCGGCCTGTCCCCCGCTGGAGCCTGCCAGGTAGCTGGGGCCGGGGTGGGCCCGGGGTGGGGTGGCAGGATGGCAGGCATGGCAGTGAGAGGGTGGAGGGGACAGCAGGGCTGGGCAGTGGCTTGGGTTCTCCTGTTGCCTGTGCTGTGGACACCTGTACAGTGGGCTGGAGCCCGGAGCTGCTGCGAGCAGCTGGCGGAGGGCTTCCCATTGCTGGAGAAGCCCTGACTTCCTGGGGCTGAGCGGGATGAGAGGGCCCACCCCACCAGCTGGGAAGGGAAGGGTGGGCCGGGATTCTCTGGGTCATACCTGCTCTGCTTCTCACAACCTGTGCTCAGGAACCTTTGAGGAATGAGACAGGATGTCGCTCAGTCTGACACAGGAAGGGTCTCTGAGAAGGTGGGCGTGGGGAGGAAAAAGGGAGACCAGATGCCATTTAGAGGAAATGGGACGGGGAACTGAGAGGCACAAAGCCCTGTCAGATGAAGGTGCTCCTTTCCTGAGCCGTAGCTGTGCCTGGGGGAGGGGGAGCTGACTCTGCGCCCCCCACCCCACCACCCCACCCCCGTGCTGCAGAGCATCCAGTGGCTGGGATTCAGGCAGCCTCCCAGGATTGCCTCTGTTCTAGGAAATCAAGATAACAGGGTGCACAGTCTCTGGCCCTAACTCCCCCATGAGGGAGACAGGGAGATTGAAAATACTAGGTCCTGCCCTTCTGGATGAGAACTCCAGATAGGAGACAGCCCACCTGAGGGGCCAAGAAGGAACAGATGCAAGTACCAGCCAGGACTGCTGGAGGTGCCCAGCTGCAGGACACCGTGAAGGTTCCAGAGGCTGAGAGGGCCTCGGGAGGCAGACACTGGGCTTAGGGCCCCCTAAGTGTGTGTGCTGGTGTCTCGAAAGCTGAGGCCCTGCTGAGAGATTGTGTTTCCAAGTGTCAGTGGCTGTTGAATCCAAGTCACAATGCTTCTTTTATCCTCTTTCCCAATTCTTCATCCTCCCAGAGGGCCTCCAGGAGACCCTGGACTGAATATCTAGTCTTGGTGCAGTTTGGGGGTTCCATAAGTAGACCCCATCTCTGCAGGAAACACCCAAGCCAGCCTGTGCCCCGCCCCTCACTTCTGACGTTTCTCAATGACCGTGTCTCTATGTCTCTCTCTCTCATACCCACACTTCCCTCATGGTGCCTTTCGGCCCAGAGGGATCTCAAGAACAGTTGACTGGGTAAACCTGCCAGCCTCTCTCAAAGTGATCCTTCTAAAGAGCTTTAGGGAGGAGGCAGAGATGTGTGATGGAAGGTGGGCTGCCTACTCCAGAAGTGTGAGAGGGAATGAATGGGGTGGGGGTGGGCTGTGTGGACAGCAGCCTGCAGGGCCTGCTCTTCTGCCAGCCTGGGGGACACCTGCTACCACCTCAGCGGCTGTAAGTATCCATCCACCCACTGGGGCACGCTCTGGCCCCCACCTCTCTGGCATGTCGTTTTTACCATCACTGGGCTGGAATCCATTGGCCAGCTGTTGTGTCATTGGATCCAGAGAAGGGAGACAGATCATCAGTTTGAGGATAAAAGTAGAGGCCATCATGTACTGTTACGTATCTGATGAGGTTCTGCTTTTTTATTGAAATAAGGACACAGATCATTTTTGTATTATGTAATTGTTTTCTGTTGAAACTCTGCATTTTAAAAACAATTTATATCTTAATTATTTGATTTTGGGGGGAATAATAAAATTTGACTTATTAATTTCCACCTTTGTTCTGGGACCCTAGTTTCCTTGTTTTAAAATGAGGAGGTTAAAAAATCTTAAGATAAGATTAGATGGCTTCTAAGATCTCCTGCACCCAGGACTTTCTGATTTTTTAATTCCTCTTTTATGCCTGCTACAGGAGAGGAAAAAGCAAATCTCCCAGTTGGTAGTGACTTGGCACAGACTAAGACTTGTGTCTGATAGCTAATAAACACCAGTCTTTTAGGGGACCAATAAAAACTGCAGTTCTAAGTCTGGGCCGTACCCTGGGCCAGAGCATAGAAATAACTGGTCTCAAAGCTTGCCTCCCCAGGTCTCCTCCCTAGACTGCCCATACTCACTCCTGACTCTGAAAAAACAACCCAAATAGCTTGGTGAAATGAACCAGACATTACTTTAGGTTTAGGTAACAGAGAATCTTTTGAGAATCAGTGTTTGGTTTACTCCTGCTGGAAGGCTGGTATGGAGACTGCGCGAAGCCTTGTGTGAAAACAGCAGATGTGTGTGGCTGTCCCCACAGTACTGTGTCTGCCAGGACGGTTGTCACCAGCAGTTTTGCTTTATTCTCACCACAGAAAGAGTGACTGCCAGCGGTGTCTCTTGCAGGCTGGAGGAGATTACTGGATTCTTTGCAAGAAACAATGAAGAGTATCTGGCCCTGATCTTTGAAAAGGAAGGCTCCTACCTGGGCAGAGAGGTGAGCTGCCTGCAGGGTTCCTGCATCTCCAGGATAGACATTGTGGGAGAGAGAGCCCAGTGAGTTCAAGAGCAGGGCTGGTCCTGTGCACTTCTTAGCCCAGCACTGGCCTTCCCCCTGCTGGCGGAAGCGGGGAAGTGTAGGAGCTGGACCTTTCCGTTTAAAGCCTTTTTGTCCGTTTTGATCTTCCTCTTGGCAACTGAGGGCTTCCCAGATGGCTCAGTGGTAAAGAATCTGCCTGCCAATGCTGGAGATTCAGGAAACTAGAGTTCGATCCCTGGGTCCAGAAGGTCCCCTGGAGGAGAAAGTGGCAACCCACTCCAGTATTTTTGCCTGAGAAATCCTATGAACTGAGGAGCCTGGAGGGCTACAGTCCATGGGATCGCAAGGAGTTGGACACGACTGAGCACACACGTTTGCATGGAAAATGAAAATAATAACATCTGCTATTTATTAAGCATTGCTAGATTGCTGACACATATAGTTGCTAATTTTTCTAATTAACAAAGATGGTCAAATAACAAGCCGAAAATCACACGGCCAGTAAGTTGGTACAGCAGGACTTCAAACCAGGTTTGTCTGCCTCCAAAGCTCATGTTGTTCCTATGCTACCCCACCCCCAAAGAAGTGGAGTAACAAATCAGGGGGAGGGAACCTCAGAGAGCATCTAGTCCCTCTTGAGGATATGGGGTCCCTTCCCAGGTGAAACAGATAACAAAATCAGGCTGGTTGGAATCTCCACTCCAACATTTATGATCAGTGGTCCTCAACCTTTTTGGCACCAGGGACTGGTTTGGTGGAAAACAATTTTTCCACGAACTGAATGGAGGGGATAGTTTCAGGATGATTCAAACACATTTCATTTATTGTGTACTTTATTTATAATCTAATGCTACTGCTGATCTGACAGGAGGCACCAGTCTGCAGCCTGGAGGGTGGGGACCCCTTACTTATGTGATATGGCTGTGATCGTTAGTCAACTTTTCTGATCTCATTTCCCTGTCTTTGAAGTGGTGATAATTACCTTTTGTCAGAGAGTGGTTGGGAACAGCAGGTGAGACAGCATAGGGGAAGAACCTGGGTGAGTAACTGGCAAAGAGTATGCACTTTATAAAGATCCATCCCAGCCTGCTGTGTACAGCCCGCCATTCTGTGGCTACATCATGAGCTTCTCAGGCCCCTGGGCTTATTCCAGGTCCTGAGGTGGGACAGGCCAGTGCCCGGGAGATGTTCCAAGGCAGTGCTAGGAGATAAGGAGGGGATGAAATTAACACCACTGTTGGATCTGGGTGGTTCTCCTCCTGAAACTCACCAAGCACAGTAGAACACTCTGAGCTTTCTCCAGACCTCTCAGCCTTGAGATGGGAAACATGGAGGTGGGAGGAGCAGGGAGCTTTGCTGAAGGATGCCTGGCCCTTCTGGGGTCCCCTTCCACACCTGGGGTCATGCCTGTAGAGATGACTGATGAATGTTCACTGGAATAGCTCTCCCCACTATACTCCCTCCATCCCTCTAATAACCAGGGGCAGGGGACCTGTGTTCATGCAAAGGCGCTCAGGGATGGGTGGTTTGAGAGGGAGGAGGACACACTGGCCAAGAGCCCTGGCTCTGGAGGCAGATTGACTTGGGATTTATAGCCCAGCTCAGGCACTTGTTAGCTGTGTGATCTGATCACGTGATTTCACTGCTGCGCTTTCAGCTTTTGCCCCTACTGTACAATAGGAGTTTGATTTTTTAAACGGATACTTACATACATACTATTTACTGGTCATTATTAGAAGCATTCTTGTAAAATTAATCTATTCAGTCTTCTTAACAGCCCTTGGAGGGGGGTATTATTACAATTTTGCAAGTAAGGAAATGGAGTCTGGGAGAGATTTAGTCTGATCAGGCCAGGATTTAAACCCAAGCAGCCATGGTATTCTGGGCCACCTGGCCTAGTCTCCTAGTAATTGTTCCTATTTCACAGTGAATGTTATTTTTGAAGATTAAACGAAGCAATCTATATATAAAACACAATACATACTCAATAAATACTACCTAATATTATATTTCTCCTTCTTAATGCTAGTGCATTAAGAAGGAGAAATTAAATTAATCAATTCAGTCGTGTCCAACTCTTTGTGACCCTATGGACCATAGGCTTCCCTACCCATGGGATTCTCCAGGCGTGAATACTGGAGTGGGTTGCCATTTCCTCCTCCAGGAGATCTTCCCAACCCAGGGATCGAACCTGCTTCTCTTACATCTCCTGCATTGGCAGGCAGGTTCTTCTCCCTCTTAACTCTTTCTAAAAATAAAATCATTGTGTCTAAGTGCTTTTCTGATTTGGGACATAGGTAGAAGTCTTTTTTTTTTTTTAAACTTTACATAATTGTATTAGTTTTGCCAAATATCAAAATGAATCCATCACAGGTATACATGTGCTCCCCATCCTGAACCCTCCTCCCTCCTCCCTCCCCATACCATCCCTCTGGGTCGTCCCAGTGCACCAGCCCCAAGCATCCAGTATCGTGCATTGAACCTGGACTGGCATCTCGTTTCATACATGATATTTTACATGTTTCAATGCCATTCTCCCAAATCTTCCCACCCTCTCCCTCTCCCAGAGTCCATAAGACTGTTCCATACATCAGCGTCACTTTTGCTGTCTCGTACACAGGGTTATTGTTACCATCTTTCTAAATTCCATATATATGCGTTAGTATACTGTATTGGTGTTTTTCCTTCTGGCTTACTTCACTCTGTATAATAGGCTCCAGTTTCATCCACCTCATTAGAACTGATTCAAATGCATTCTTTTTAATGGCTGAGTAATACTCCATTGTGTATATGTACCACAGCTTTCTTATCCATTCATCTGCTGATGTACAGATATAAAAATGAAACCACATTTTATTATGCCTTTTGCAATTCATTGGAAAGAAAATTACATTAAATTGAGACTGTCCTCAAAGATTTGAGACACGTGGCCTGCACAGTTCCAAGGAGGCAGCATTTGCACGCCTTGCTGTGGGTTGGATGTGGTTGGTGGTTGTCACTCATCGTGAAAGCCTCCTCTTGGAAAGACTGAGAGTCTTGCTGGAGCACAGCTGTCACCCAGGCGCATGCCCAGGGCTCCCTCTGCCCAGTGGCCACTCCGCCCCGATGTCCCCCTGTCTCTGCAGGTGACATTGGACCTGTCGCAGCACCAGGGCATAGCAGTGCGCAGGGTCCTGAACACAGAGCGTGACGTGGTGAACAAGTTTGGTGTCACCAACTTCCCGTCTTGCTACCTGCTGTCTCGGAATGGCTCCTTCTCCCGGGTCCCCGCGTGAGTGTCTCTCCACCCCTCTCCCCCATCCATTCCTGTGTTTCTCCTTCCTGCCTGGAGAGGCCGCCAGCCTTTCACAGGGGCTGATGAGTTCTTTGCCTTGCAAGTCTCCTGAGGAGTCCCTGGGCAAGCAGGGAGCACCCTCTGCAGGAGGAGCAGATGTCTGCCTACGGCAGGGTCGGGGAGTCTACAGCCTGAAGTCAGGGCCCAGGATGCTGCACACGCACTTCCGCCCCCCAGCTCAGCAGTCCAGGCCCAGGTCCCTGGCACACTCAGCACCCAGCCAGTGCCAGTGCTTCTGCACCAACCCCACTGCAGCCCTGGCCCTATTCCCCACCCTCCTCTCTTCACAGACAGACTCCTTGGCAGGCTGCGGGCCTGGCAAGCACTCAGCTATGCCTGACCCTCCCTCCCTTTGGTTTTCTAATTGCAGAAAAGTTCATTAGGAGCCAGACAATAGCCAGTTCCAAAATGCCAAGAGAAAACAATCAGGCCAGCCGCAGCCCCTCTGTCAGGCTCCCGCTGCTGAATGGCCCATTAAATGGCGCCAGATGGTGCCTTGGTGCCCTCCTCAGGCAGATGATTGATGTCTGCCCGGCCCCACAGGCAGGGGCCCAAGGGCCAGGGAGACCGAGGCCGGCCCAAGATGCCCAGTGAGCCACTTCTTGGGGCCGTCAGTGCCATCCCGCTCCGGGGCCAGGCAGTGTGGCCTCTGGTCCTCCCGGCCACCCGGCAGCATGGGGCCAGGGCTCAGCAGGAGCACAGCCTGGGAGGAGGCAGGATGGTAGTGGGGACAGGGAGGGGCAGGACGTGCCAGTCCTGGTGGGAGCGGAGGCATTGTTTCCGCTCTTGGAGTTGGTGAAGGGGAAAATGGTTTGTGACGATGCTGCTTCCGCGCCATCTGCTCATTGATCGACATGAGTCTGGGACAGTGGAGTGGAAAGCAATGTTTCTTGATGCCGGCTCCCCAGGGTGTCCCGTCACACTGCTGGGCTTCACATCCTTCCCTCCAGTGGCCCCGTCTAGGAGGCATCGCCTGCCCCTGAGGACTCCTCTTTATGAGAAGACAGGGAGATCAAAAGGATTGGAAGAGACTTGAGAATTTTAGTGGTTTGGGGGGTTGTGGCTGTGATTTTTTTTTCAGTCAGGTATCAAACTTCCGTTGACCTCCCTGGGGCGTGATGTCGCCTCTGGTACCTTGGAGCCAGCTTGTGTACTTCCTTGAGGCCACACACGCCACTTTGTATCTTTGGTCTCTGGGGAGGATCATCAGACCCACAGTCCAGTCTGCAGCCAGAAGTAGCACTCTCCCCAGGAGACCCACCTGCTCCCGAAAGTGCCCTGTGCCCTGCTCCCCCCGCCCCACCTCTCTGGGGCAGGTCGAGGAATTCACAGGCCCAGCCTCTTTCCCAGGTGGGATTTTGATTTCAGGCTGGTGTTAAACAGACTTGGCACAGCATGGCCAGTGAATAGAAAGGTTAACATGAGGCAGGGGTGCCTCGCTTTTGACCTCACTGAGGATAAGATCAAACCAAGTTCAAATATTTCTTGATAAACATTTTCATCAGGGGACCCACCAGCCTTCTCTCTTTGTCATGAGTTAGCTCTGGGGTTTCACTCCTCACTGCCTCTCCCCGGTGATTCCCTTCCCTCACAGGCTTACAGAATCCAGATCTTTCTACACCACTTACCTGCGGAAGTTTTCTGGGAGCACCAGGGGGGCTGTCCAGACCACAGCTGCGCCAGCCACCACCAGCGCGGTGGCTCCCACCGTGTGGAAGGTTGCAGATCGGTAAGGCCTTGCCTCATCCCTTCACCTCCCCACCCTCTCCTCGGATCACAGCCCCCCAGCCCACCCCTTCCTTCCACACACTGTCCCTTGCCACAAGCCTGACTCCACAGGGCTGGCCTTGGCCTTAGGGGGACCTGGGCTGCTGGCCACGCACTGGAGAGTCGTCCTGTTGGGGCAGCAGCATCTGACGACTGCGTTCTTCACGATGGAATGCATACTTTCTGATGCCCACATTCCTTAAGCTTAACTCTATTCAAGACCAATTAGAATCAGCTTGGGAGGATGATCTGCAGCCTCCAAAACAACTTCCCACCCAAGCAATTATTTCTCCAACCCAGATTTGAATACCTGCTATGTGCTAGGCACCAGGAATACCAATCGTGCAGGGCAGGTGTGGTCCCTGCCCAGAGATTACAGTCCCTTCACAGCATCCCTTCTGGGGAGGCACCTGACCTCACTTGAACGCCTCTGGGGTCAAGGAGCTCACTACTTTTCTTCAGGGTAGTCAGTATCTTTGTGCTCAGCTGTAAGCACAAGGAAACTGTTCTTTTCTCTCAGCCTCTTGAGCCCCGCCCTGGGAGTAGAATTTCTGCCTTGGGCAGGGAGACAGGGCCGTGGACTCTTGCTCTGGCCCCCAGGAGTGTTCCACGTGGAAATGGCTGAGCAAGAAGCTCAGAGCTGAGTCCAGAGGGTGGTCTCCAGCAGGGCGCTGCACAAGAGAACAGGGAGTGGGGTCATCAGATTCCAGGAAGGATTTTGCATCCCAGCATGAGGGACTCTAAGGATGGAAAGTGCTAATGGAGAGGTTTTTAGTAAATCGGGTGAGAAGGAAAGAGAAGGTGAGAGTGATCATTGTAATTATTCACACTGTAATTCTTCGGATTATTCGGATTGCTGTGATGGCTGGCACTTCTAGCCACATGTGCTGGGCTCTGCTGGTACTTCTGTCGTTAGCCCCTCTAGTCGGGGGCCACTCCTTGACACAGAACACAGAAATGGAGAAGGAAACTGAGACTCCAGGACACAGAAAGGGAGCAGAGAGAGGGGACTCGGGCAGGAGGGTAAAGCGCAGGTGGCCACAGTGCCCACCCGTCAGCTGACCTTGCTGACTCCCCACCACCTCAGGAGCAGGAGGGGCAGAACTTCGTTTTACCTTGAGATCACTGTGGCCAGAGAGGTGGGCTGAGTTGCCCAAGCTCCCAGGGCTAGCCCACCATAGAACGAGACCAGAACCCAGGGGTCAGGAGGCAAGGGTAAAGAAGCAGCCTGTCCTTCAGGTCCCTGGGCCCAGATCCCACAAGAGCAGTGATGGGCATGGGGTGGAGCAGCCAGCGCGGAGCCTGCAACCCTTCTCCCAGGGCTGGGGTCAGCCCAAGAGGTGTAAGATGGATCCCTGCCTGATGCCCACCGTCTGGCAGCTGCAAGAGCAGCAATCAAAATAACTGGAAACCCCACTTCCCCATTTCCAAACCCCCATTCTCAGCCTTGGCAGCCAGCCGAACCCATGGTCTTTCAGAGGGCCTGGCTTCCCCAGAGCCTTGTTGTGTGGGTGCCCCTGTGGGTCTACTCATCTGTCCCTCGGAGTCTTTGTTCAGATCAGAACATGAAGCTCAGTCTTCTCCTTGTGGTCTTTTGTGAGTGCTAGGAGGGGTGGGGCTGTGGGCCTGCAGAGAGAAGACCCCATTCTATGCCAGGAGCTAGCGAGGGTTTTGTGTTTGTGCTTTTGTTTAATCCTCTCAGCAACCTACCTGTGAGCAAGTTGTTACTCTCCCCATCTCACAGATGAGGAGTTGAGGCTCACGTTAAGTAATCCACCCAGGGTCACACAGCTAGTTACTGGCAGAGCCAAATGTGAGCATGTAGGACTCTGTGACCATCAGGAGTGCCTCCTCTTCTCTCCCTATGGCCCTGGGTGCTCCTCCTCTGCCCCTTGCCCACAGTTATCACCCCTTTCTCTCCCTGGCTCCCTCTGGGTCCTCAGCTCCAAGATCTACATGGCTGACCTGGAATCCGCACTGCACTACATCCTCCGGATAGAAGTGGGCAAGTTCTCCGTCCTGGAGGGGCAGCGCCTGGTGGCCCTGAAAAAGTTCATGGCAGTGCTGGCCAAGGTGAGCGGGGCCCTGGGGCCCCTCATTCCAAAGCTCCACATGGGACCCGTGTGCATCCCTGCAGGCCGGTGCTGTGCCCTCCTGGAGGAGTCAGCCCGGCCCCTTCCTCTGGAGCTCGTGGTTGGGTTCGGATCTTTGGACCCACCAGCTGTCGCAGTCCACCGTGGGCTGCTGCCCTGCGGCCCCAGTCATGCGCCCCCCAGCCCCCTGGGACAGCCCCCTTCCCCTGTGCAGGGAGGTAGGTGGGACATGGCGCCAGATGCCCGGGGGGTATTCCCACCTGCACACGTCTGCCTGCCTGAGTCCTCTGCCTCAGGCCGAGCCTGGAGCGTGGCCTCTCACTCCCCGTCGTGATCACTGGGAAAGGAGAAGCTGTGGATGCTGCAGTGAAGGCTTCTCTGAGTCTCTTCTTTCCCCTCTCAGACTCAGAGTCAGAGGGAGCTCCCTGGCCTCAGCCATGCATTCCTCACTCCTCTGTAGTTTCCTGCCAGCGTGGCTCCTCCACATTAGTAGCCATGCTTACGCATGGCTTATGTGCAGCCATGCTTACGTGCAGCTCCTGCTTACGCAGGACCCGATATGTGTCAGGCATTTAATCCTCTCAGTCTCGCTTCAGGGTGGCTAGTACTACCCCCCTTAGGAGGTGCAGGTTACCCAAGAGACCTGCCTTAGGCCTCCCGGGAGGAGGTGTCATGGCCAGGGTTTGAACTGAGGTTCCAAGTTCAGTCCCCTGGAGGAGGAAATGACAACCCACTCCAGTAGTCTTGCCTGGAGAATCCCACGGACAGAGGAGCCTGGCAGACTATAGTCCACAGGGTCGCAAAGAATTGGACATGCCTGAGCAACTAAGCACAGCACAGCTAATCTAAGCTGGCTTCCCTGATGGCTCAGATGGTAAAGAATCCGCCTGCCAATACAAGAGACCATGGTTTGACCCCTGGGTTGGGAGGATCCCCTGGAGGAGGAAATGGAAACCTACTCCAGCATTCTTGCCTGGAGAAATCCCATGGACAGAGGAGTCTGGTGGGCTACAGTCCATGGGGTTGCAAAGAGTTGGATACGACTGAACGACTAACACACACATACACACCTCCAGGCATGCACACACACACACACACACACACACACACACACACAAACCTCTCCAGGTTTAGAGCTGGGCCCTTTCTCTGCCATGCTCCTTACACACACCCCCCCACACACACACACACCCTCTCCAGGTTTAGAGCTGGGCCCTTTCTCTGCCATGCTCCTTACACACACACACCCTCTCCAGGTTTAGAGCTGGGCCCTTTCTCTGCCATGCTCCTTACACACACACACCACACACCCACCCACACACACACACACATACACACCCTTTCCAGGTTTAGAGCTGGCCCTTTCTCTGCCATGCTCCTTCCTCATCTCTGAAGACGAGATGCCGGCTGCCTCCTCTCTCTGCACCTGCCGCCTCCTCCCTCCCCACACCCTTCTCTGTGGCTCTAGGCCCCCTGCCAGCGCTGCCCTACTTAAATCCCAAGGCTCTGGCTGCCCAGGATGCTGAGTCAGATGCCGGCTCCATCCCCTTCAGAGGCTGACTGCTGACTCAGCCGCCCTTGCCCTGGGGGCAGGTCTGAGCCCCTCCTTCTGGCGCAGGTCTGGGGCAGCTGGGGCTCCCTCTGGGGGTGGTCTGCACCTCTCCCTCGGGAACTGCTGCCTTCCTAGCCCCTTGTCCCGCCTCACCAGTCCTGACCTCCTGGTCCACTTGGCTTAGTGACGGGCAGGTGTGGTTACACCGAGGACCCTGGGAGGTGGTGAGTGCTCGCCATCATGCCATTCCAATCTCAGCCGAGACAGCCTTCGGCCTCTCTCACGTGTCCCATGCAGACAGGGCCCCTGTTCTTCAGCCCCATCTGATAATAGAGCCTTTCCCCACCGGCCCTGTGAGCTGCTTGGTTCTCAAGTGGCTGAGGCCCGGGGTGGCTGGCCCAGAGAATCAGGAGAGGGGAAGAATCCTGGAGTAGTTCTGTAGGCTGTCTTCCTGCTCGACACATGAGGAAGGGCAGCCAGGAAGCTGGGAGGGACCCCCTCACCCCACAGGCCAGTCCTCTCTGAAGGACTCCTCCCAGGGGGGCTGTCAACTGAGTGCTGCTTGTGTCTCTCAGCTGGACTCAGAGCTGGTTTTGGTTTGCGCCCCCGACCCCGTATGAGGAAAAAGAACTCGACCCAGGAAAGTCCTGACCAGGCAGAGGCTTAAGTGCTGCCCACCGAGCTTCTGCCCTCAGCAGTGCTGGAACTGAGTTTGGGGTGAAGTCCTCCCTGCTGGAAGACACGCCCCTCAGAGAGGAGAGGGCTGGCCCTGGGGCAGAGGCAGACTCGAGGTAGGAGCCGTGGGCCAGAGGGCACAGGCTTGGAGGCCTCTGAGCCGAGCAGCACAGCCCTTGAGACTGTAGAGACTTCTGGCCGTACCCTTGTTGTGTGGTTGCTTCTTCCTGAGTAGCAGTAATAGGAGCAGCTACTCATTTGAAAAGACCCTGATGTTGGGAAAGATTGAGGGCAGGAGGAGAAGGGGGTGACAGAGGATGAGATGGTTGGATGGCATCACTGACTCAATGGAGGTGAGTTTGAGTAGACTCCGGGAGTTGGTGATGGACAGGGAGGCCTGGTGTGCTGTGGTCCATGGGGTCGCGAAGAGTCAGACACAACTGAGTGGAGTGAACTGAACTGAACCATTCCTTGAGGGGCTTCCCAGATGGTGCTAGTGGTAAAGAATCCACCTGCCAAGGCAGGAGATGCAAGAGACTCAGGTCTCTGCGTTGGGAAGATTCCCTTGGAGTAGGAAATGGCCACCCACTACCAGTATTCTTGCCTGGAAAATTCCATGGACAGAGCAGCCTGATGGGCTACAGTCTGTGGGGTCACAAAGAGTCAGACATGACAGAGCGCGCGCACACACACCCCATTCCTTGACCTCTGACAAGGTGTCAGACTCTGAAGAGTGCTCCTTTGTGTTTTAGCTTATCTGTATTTCTCAGAACAAAACCCCACAGGTGGGTTCTAGCATCGTCGCATCACATGCATGTCTGAGCTAACCGTCACCCTTTCCCACTGCGTGCCTGGAGCGCCGAAGAAAGTCTGGGGGGCATAGAGCTCCCTCCGCCTGCTCAGCCTCAGGGACCTGTCAGCTGTGGGTCTGCCCTGTGGCCCAGCAGGGAATCTCCCTGCTCCCTCACGGAAGCGGCTGGCAGGACTGGCCACTAGGTGGCATGTGGTCACCACAGTTTCCCTGCTCCCAGCACAGGGTGACTCCCTGTGGTCCAGAGCCCCTTAATTCATCCTTCCTCCTGACACCGTGGCCTTAGAGGGCGTCATCTTTCCTAATCAGGACAGCGGGTGAAGGTCAGTGAGGAAACGCTGACTTGAAGCTATAAATTTGTGTTGAGAACCCAGAGGCCAGTGTGAGCTGACCAAGAGGCAGCGTGTCAAAGCACAGGATTCTTTCTGGCCATTTCTCCCGCTGGGGGACAGTGTCCTGCCCCGAGGTTTGATAAGAACACGCCATGACTCCCTCAGAAGACTGGATCCCTTGGCATGTTTTTCTGTTTAGGGATCATTCCTGTCTTCAGCTTCCTTCTTACAAATGTTTCTCTGTGCTCTTGTCCCCCAGGTTTCTCTATATTGTCCTTCTGACCTTCTTGATGATTTTTCTGACCTGCTCTGCTACTGCAGCCCCCTCTCTCCTTCCCCCACCCCCGGTATGCTCGTGCGTGTGCTCATGCGTGCACACACACACACACACACAACACATCCATCCTCCTCCCTGGAGTCCTTGTGGTTTTAAAGTGCTGATACTAATCAGATTTGAGTTGACTTATCTTCAGAGTAGCTTTTCCTGCTCCTCAGAGACTACGGGGAGTTCCCATCAAGATTTGGATCTCGGCTCTGGCCCCTGTGCTGCCTGGTCGCCACTGGCAGCCCGTGGAATACAAATGAAAGGCCATTTGCCAGCCCAGCCCAGCTGGTCAGTTCACTAATCAGCTGCTGTATCAGAAGATTACCTGAACAGAGGCCCGTGTGGCACAGGGGTCCCAGCCGCCCTGGGCAGTGACACAGGTGCTCGGCCTTCCCCCCAGTGGGCGTGTGGTCAGGGGTCAGAGCCCCAGCCTGCAGCCTGGAGCAGGGGCAGCCTTGAGGGCCCAGCCCCACTGAGCACCTCTGCCCAGCCCTCTGCCTCACCTTCCGGTGTCCCAGGGCAAAGGTAGTGAGTGAGGAGCCCATATTTGGGTGTTTTTTTTTTCTCTCCTCACATTTGGGTCTTAGAATGTTTTCCTGGTGCTTTTGGAACATTCCAGAACATACCTGAGCCCCCTTCCGCCCACCCCCACTACCCTCCCCAGGGGAACCCCCGGCGAATTGCTTCTCACTCTCCACTTATCGCTTCCATAGTATTTCCGTGGCCGGCCCTTAGTCCAGAACTTCCTGCACTCCATGAACGACTGGCTCAAGAAGCAGCAGAGAAAGAAAATTCCATACGGTTTCTTTAAAAATGCGCTGGACAGCAGGAAGGAGGTGAGTCTGGGAGGCAAAGAAGCTCTCCTCCATGTTCCATATCTATGGGAGCAGAAGGGTCCACCTTGTCCCCTCTGACCTCCTCACCAATCCGCATTTAGGAAGGAGGCTGTAGTCTTGGTTGAGTCCTTGTGTTGGTCACGAGTGAACCGCCATCTGTTGAGCGCTCTCTCTCCAGACCTCACTTAATCCTTACAACATTAGTAGAAGGCAGATACTGTTCCCATTGGGCAGATGAAGAAGCAGAGGTCAAGTAACTCTGTGTGTGTCTAAGGCCACACAGCCAGTAAGTAGTTAAGCTGGGCTTTAGAGCTGGTTGTGAGATGTCCCTGGTGGGAGAGCTTTTTAACCACAGCCCTCTGTTGCCTGCCGGGCTCCTCAGCACAGCTTCTCTCCAGGGGCGCTTTCTGGGCTCCTGCTGTCACTGCTGTTTGCACAGGTGGGCACGTCAGCCAGCAGAGGTGCAGAACCTCACAGACGTGTGTGTGTGTGTGTGTGTGTGTGTGTGTGGTGGGGGGCGGGGTCAAGCCTGAAGGACCCTTAGAGATGAACCGCTCATTCTGCAGAGGGGGAGGTTGAGGCTAGAGGAGGGACATGACTTGGGCTGTGTCACGATCTCTCAGCCCTCCTGCTCGTTTGATGGGTGTCACCAGCGGAAGGGAAACGCCCACCTCAAGGCGATAGCCTGAGAAAGGGACCATTTGTGTCAGGGCTGCGTGCAGAACTGGAGTCTCCTGCAAGCTGCTCTCCCCACTCCCCACGCAACTCCTGTTTCTTCTCTGCACATGCATTCACGCTCCTGTGTGTCCCGTAGGGCACTGTGATCGCGGAGAAGGTGAACTGGGTGGGCTGCCAGGGGAGTGAGCCGCATTTCCGGGGCTTTCCCTGCTCCCTGTGGATCCTGTTCCACTTCCTGACGGTGCAGGCAGCTCAGGAAGGTGTAGACCATTCTCAGGAAAGAGGTGAGTGGAGGCCCGGGCACCCGCTGTGCCTCAGCCCACCCCATCCCGCCCTCTGCTGGCGCCCTGCTGCAGGCCTGAACTTAGGGGAGTCCGCGTTTGCAGCTGGGGACACATGACCAGTGTGGACCCAGAGCAGGAGGGCCTAGAGGCCACTCTGTCCTGCCACTCCGTCTTGCTCATGGCCCCCGGGGTGGTGCCTCACAAACTCAGGGCTGTGAGGCTGCTCCCTGGCTTTCTCGAAGCTACAAGCTTGCTTTATTTTTATTCTTCATGAAAGAGATCTAGTTCTGTTTTTTATATTCCTGTAAAGAAAAAAATCTATGTCTTCTTCACAATGTATGCAGCTAATACCATGGACTCTGAACAACTTCACTGTATTTCTCCCTGAAAAAATCATTTTCCAGGGGAAGCTGGGGAAACCTTGCCCCCTTTGCCCTGTTTTGTCCCCAAACCATGCAACTGCTCTCCGTCACTCACCCTGCCTCTCAGCCACACGAAACGACTGCATGGGTGGGCACCCAGTTCAGCCCCCGTTCCCTGAGGCACCAGGCTCACTCCAGGCCCTGGCCCAGCCTGGAGGACGCAAAGGTGGGAGAGATGTGCCCTGCCCCCAGTGGACTGTGAGGCAGGTGGGCACAGGGCTGACGGGCCGTGTGCCAGGGCCAAGGGGCAATGGGGAAAGGAGGATGCGCGGGTGTAGGGGAGTGAGGGAGTGCTCCATGATGTTGGGAAGAGCAGGAGGAGGTCAGTGAGGGGGAAGACGGACCGGAGTCCTGGAGGGAGGAGATGGCCTGTGCAGAGACAGAGGGAACTGGAGGAGTGGCCAGGCATGCGGACAGTCAGCCGGTCTGTCAGCCACGATTTACAGAGCGTCTCTGAAGAGCCAGGCCCCACGCTAGGGGTCAGGTATAGCAGTGCTTGCAGCAAGACATCCCTGCCTCGAGGGGACAATATTCCAGTGGCAGGAGACAGACAGTAAACACACGGATAGATCACTTCAGGTGTGATGGTGAGTCTGTGAGGAAGACAGAGCCCGTGGTGGGGTGAAGGGCTGGGGAGGGGTTGCGTGTTCAGACGGGCTGGCTGGCTGGGGGAGGCTCCTCTGAGGAGGGGCCCAGTGCTGAGACCTGACTGGGGAGAGGGAAGCAGTGGTGGGATGTCTGGGACAGGAGCCCCCTGGGGCCGCCTGAATCTGCTCAGGCCGCCACAACGAGCTGCCACACACTGGGCCTTAAACAACAGAAACGTGTCTTCTCACGTTCTGGAAGCTGGAAGTCCATGATGAAGGCGTTGGCAGGGTGGGTTCCACGGAGGCCTCTTCTTGGTTTTGTAGATGGCCGTCGTCTCCCTGGGTCATCACATGGTCCTCCCTCTGGGTGTTCCTGGCTGTGTCCAAATGTCCCCTTCTTACAAGGACACCAGTCATATTGCAACAGGATACACCCCGGTGACCTCATTCTCACTTAATCACCTTTTTAAAGATGCTGTGTCCAAATACAGTCACATTCTGAAGGACTGGCATTAGGACTACAGCATAAAAACGTTAGAGGACACAGGTCAAGGACTGAAAAGAGCAGGAAACAAGTCAGGCGGTTTGCAGTCCCAGAGTGGGCCAGGAGGGGGCTGCAGGAGAGGAGGTGGGCACTTGGAGGTCCTGGGGAGGGAGGGAATTGGATTTCAGTCCCTGCATTATGAGAATCTACCGGAGACCATTGGCAGGGGAGGGATGTACACGATCGATGCTTTAGAGAGATGACTGGGTGGAGGGTGTGCTAGAGCAGGGCAAGGTGGAAGCAGGGCAGCCAGTTAGGACATTGTAGAACTTGTCCCGGAGAGGCGGTGGCAGCTCGCACTGGAGTTGTTAGGTGAGCACGTGTAAGAAGGGCAGATTTGGGTATGTTTTAAAGGCAGAGCTGATATGACTCAATGAGGAATTGGATAAAGAATGTGCAGGATGAAGGACTTTGGTCGGACCCTGGACTTAGGCCTGAACGTCTGTTGGATGATGGTTCTGTGAGCCGAGAAATGGGAAGGCTCGGGGGTGGTAGTAGATGGGGAGAGGGCACACATAACCGTGTGCAGCTGTGGAATCTGTGAATGGAGATGCAGACAGTCAGCCCGCAGTTCTGGGCCGAGGTCCATGACAGAGACACAAATCTTGTGGTCGTCAGCATGTAGATGGTAGTTAAGACCTGGGGACTGGATGAGTGCATTAGGGGGTGGGCAGAGAAGAGTGCAAATAGGCCTGAGTTCTGGGGCATTCAGCTTCCAGACCTCTGCTCGGTGGAGAGCAGGGGCCAGCAAAGGAGACTGAGAAAGAGCTGCCGTTGCAATTTCAAGAAGGCCCCCAACATAAAGAGTATCAAGAGAGAGGACCCAGCTGAGTGGATGCTGCTGTGCTGGGGGAGGTGGTACCAAGGGAGGACCTCGCTGGCAAGAGCTGTTTCAGGGTTTAGTGGAGAGAAAGGCCTGGGTGGATTGGGCTGAAGAGAGAAGAGCCGGGGAGAAGTTGGAGGTACTGGGGGAGTGATTGGGGTATGACCCCGGTCAGAGAGAAATTTCTTTATTGTAGTTATTTTTTCCTGTCGGAAGGAGCTCATACAAGGAGGAAATGGATGATGCCACAGCAAATGAAAATATGGACAGGAGTGAAATCTTGGAGGAGGCAAGAGGGGTGAGGTATAGAGCATGAGGGCAGGCAAAAGGAGCGCTGGGGGTGGACAGAGGAGCTGAGGGGACTGAGGCGGTGAGAGGCAAGGCACACCTTGGTGTGGACACCGAAGTTGCTAAAACCAAGGGCCCAGGGAGTGGTGGTGAGCAGGACAGAGAGCAGGGTGCTGCGGTCCCAGTGGGCAGAGGGGTGGGACTAGGAGACGGGCTTTTAAAGGGCTGGGGGTTCACTGCAGGAAGGAGACAGAGTCTGCATGCAGCCAGCAGCAGGGAGGGTGCTTCCACCACCTCCAGCCCTGAGGTGTGTGGAGTGTGGAAGACAAAGGGGTTCAAGAAGGGCGAGCTTGAGGGAGCAGTGGTATCTTCAGGGAGGAGCCCATGTCGGAGCAAGAAGAGGCTCAGAGCCTGTGATGTTGCCAGTCCAGAGAGCCCAGTGGGAGGGCATGAGGGGGCTGAGGAGAGATGGAGACAAATTAGGGGATGTGCAGAGCCAGATCAGGATGGGCTCTGGGTGTTGTAGTGCCCAAGGGAGGAGACACAATGGAGAGTAGGTCACGACAGGAAGCCTGAAGCAGGAGGGGCAGGGTAGGGACCCACAGGTCTGGTGGTGGGCACTCCAGCCCCTGCTTAACTCTCCAGCCACATCTCTAAGAGCCTGAGTGTCCTGACGATGAGTTTGGACTCTATCCTAAGTGTCAGGAAGTGATGAGGGCCTGGATAAGAGTCAGACAAGGGAGACTGAGGTTTAAGAGTCTGGGGTGGGGGATGGAGTCAGAGCTGTGACCACCCCTGGAAGGTGAAGTAGGCAAAGAGACCAGTCCCCGCATCAGTTGGGCCCAGTGTGTGTGCCCTATGCAGAGGAGGCCGTGGTGGGCCTGTGATGGGGCTGGCGGTGGGGTCGGCAGGGCCAAGCAACCTGCAGGGCCCCCGGTGACTGACATCTCCTCTTCCCTGCAGCCAAGGCCCAGGAAGTCCTCCAAGCCATCCGGGGCTACGTCCGCTTCTTCTTCGGCTGCCGAGAGTGCGCTGGCCACTTTGAGCAGATGGCCTCTGGCTCCATGCACCGGGTGGGGAGTCTGAACAGCGCCGTCCTTTGGTTCTGGTCCAGCCACAACAAGGTCAACGCTCGCCTCGCAGGTAAGGAAGGGCCATCTCCAAGGCCAGAGTCACCTGCAGAGGGAGGGTGAGGTGGGGGAACTTGGGAGTCTTGGACCAGAGGCAGGAGACGGGACCCTGACTGTCCCCCTAGGTAACACTCCATGTTGTTGCTTAACACCCAGAGCCCCTTCACGGGCTCTCCCAGCCCTGCTGATGTACGCCAGCATCACTAGACCTATTTTCTAGATGAGGAGACTGAGGTTTCGGCACCCTGAGATCCTGGGCCTCCAATGCCGTTGCTCTCTCTCTGCCCAACACCATGGCCACTCCCTCTGGCCCGCTGGGGTCCCTTTTCCTGGCTTCCCTGTTCTGCTTCCTGGCTATTGACCCCTTTCTCAAACCAATAAAGAGAAAAGAGCTGGGTTTTTCCACCCCCCTGGGAGGGGTCTAATGATAAAATGTGCTTGAGAAGAAAAACCTTCCTGGAAGCCAAGGACCGATTCTCACAGGACGAGGCCTTGTCTTCTGCGTTTCCCTTGTTTATAGTGTTTTCTATTCCCCCGTGTTAAGGAGTCTGATGGGTCCCACAGACAAAAGCATTAAACTCCAGGGGTGATCAGCAGCCATCTGTGGATGGAAGCCTGGGCTGCTCTGCGGGGATAGAGAAAGTGCGATTGGCTGGGACAGACCTCCCAGGAGTGGGAGGCGGGGGAGAAGGCCTAGGGCAGGCCGAGGTTAAAGGAGCCAGTGGAGCAGGTGGCGTGCAGGCGGCTGCCCTTGTCTGCATCTCCTGGGGCCTCCTGGTGGACTTCTAAAGGAGACACGTGCCATCTCTCCTCCCACTCCTTCTCTCCCTGCCCCTGCCCCGCCCCTGCCACCAAAAGCTCATCTGAGCCTCCAGCCTTGTGTGACCTGCAGGCTCCCGGCTTTCCCGGGGGCCCAGATGCTGCTGGAGGGCCAGGAAGTCAGTGCCCTTACTCTTTCTAGGACTGCCCTTTCGGATCAGCCAGTAACAATAATGAGCAGGTGCAAATGGAGTGCTCACTTTGCAAGGTCTGCTCGCTATCACTTCTCACTGAACCCTTGGAATCTCCGTGTTGCTCCCTCCCCAAAAATAACCCTTCTGATTTTACAATTCTGATTTTTACATCACTTGCTGCTGCTGCTTCATTCTGCCCAACCACTTTTTTTTTCCCCCATAAAACCTTTAGTAGAGGTGCCTCCTCCAAGAGAGATGGGCTGATTGCCATTCCCCAGGTGACGCTGGGCAAGGGGCCGGTGGCAGGTCCTCTGGGGCTCAGCCTGGGGCTCTGCCCACAGAGCTGGCCCCGCTTGGGGCTCCAGCAGCCTGGCAGGAAAGGCAACTTCCTGTCTCTGTCCTGAGTGTCCTTTCCCTGATCCAGGCGCCCAGCCCTTGGGACCCACCTGAGGAGGAAATTTCACTGTGCTGTGTTGAGTCGCCCAGTCGTGTCTGACTCTTTGCAACCCTATGGGACTGTAGTCCACCAGGCTCCTCTGTCCATGGGGATTTTCCAGGCAGAAATACTGGAGTAGGTTGCCATGCCCTCCTCCAGGGGGTCTTCCCAACCCAGGGATCAAACCCAGGTCTCCCGCATTGCAGGCAGATTCTTTACTATCTGAGCCACCAGGGAAGCCCAAGAATACTGGAGTAGGTAGCCTATCCCTTCTCCAGGGGATCTTCCTGACCGAGGAATCAAACCTAGGGCTCTCCTGCATTGCAGAAGGATTCTTTACCAGCTGAGCTACCAAGGAAGCCCAGAGTTCCACTACCCGCTACCTACCCTAGAGGGCTGCAGAGGGTGCAGGAGAAGCCTCGAAACTACCATGTGCCTTGAACTCTTGCTTTAAAAACATTACAAAAAGAATGTATCTTTACTCATGTAAAATATGGGAACTTTCAGAAAAATGCAAAGAGGGTTAATGCTAATGGACCTACCAAAGCCTGCCAGACAGATCATTCTGTGTCTTCTCGCCCTTTCCCTTGTCTGGTCCAGGGGTACAAACCAGCAGCGAAGGTGACAGAGACAGTGGGTTGACATGGGGAAGTGGCTGGGGGAGAAACTGTGGCGTGGCGGGGGTGAGGAGGAACCGCCTTGTCCAGACGGGCACTACTGTGGGCTCCGCTGTGGGCCAGGCCCTGTGCTAGGCCTGTTATCTGCCCTCTTGCATGCATATCCTTTCCCGGGGCAGCGGTGCCCCCTTTGTGTAGATGAGGGAGCTGGCATCGTGAATGGGTGAGATCTGGGTTTCTGGGTGTCCAGCGTGTCACAGGCAGTCTGTATGTGTGCTTCTCTCCCCAGGCGCCCCCAGCGAGGACCCCCAGTTCCCCAAGGTGCAGTGGCCACCCCGCGAGCTCTGTTCCGCCTGCCACAATGAACTCCGGGGCACGCCTGTGTGGGACCTGGACAACATCCTCAAGTTCTTGAAGACCCACTTCTCCCCAAGCAACATCGTCCTAGACTTTCCTTCAGCTGGGCCGGGCCCCTGGAGGGGTGCAGAGAGGATGGCAGTCATCCCAAAACAGGTGGAGCTGGAGCTGGCAACCGGAAATGTTACCCTGGCCCCTGAGAAGGCTGAGATCCCGGTGGGCTCAGGGATAAAGGCCCCTGGAGGCACCATCCCAGTGGCGGGACTTGGGGCAAATCACCCCAAGATGCAGGCTGGCCTTGGTGCGGCCACAGACGAGCCAGACCCGGGAGCTCCTGAGCACGTAGTGGAGCTTCACAGGGATAAGTCAAAGCAACCAGAGAGGGAGCAGCGCTTGAGCAGGAGAGACACAGGAGCCGTGTTGTTGGCTGAGTTCCTGGCTGGGAGGAACCTCCCTGGAGGCCCTTCAGAGCTGGGCCGAGTGGGCCGCAGCTCCCAGCAGCTGGCGGGCATCCCTGACAGGGAGCCCGAGGCTGGGGCCGGGCAGGGCCAGGGCCAGTGGCTGCAGATGCTGGGCGGGAACTTCTCCCACCTAGACATTAGCCTCTGCGTGGGGCTCTACTCCCTGTCCTTCATGGGCCTGCTGGCCGTGTACACCTACTTCCGGGCCAGGATAAGGGCTCTGAAGGGCTATGCCAGCCTCCCCACCGCCTGAACTGTCCAACTCGGGATGGGGGCAGGATAGGAAGCTGCTGTCCACGGGCTCTTCCAGCCCTCTCTGCCTCCCTCCCCTTGCTCCTTGGCCGGGGACACCCAGCAAAACCAGTTGCTGAAGTGAAACCTCCCTGGGGCTTCAGGAAAGGGATGGTCCACAGATAGGGAGACGTGCAGAGGGCCTGGGTTCATCTGCCAGCACAGGCAAGGGCAGCCTTGGGCAGCGGGGTCGGGAGGCTCCGTCCCCAGCCTCTCAGCGCCAAATTCCTCTTTTTCAGCTTATTTGAAGTCCTGCCTCATTCTCCCCGAAGCTTCAGTGTTTCCCGCTTGGTGTTGGCCCTAAACTGGGGCTGATGAGGCTGCAGTGTCCAAGGCTTCCCCTCTCCAGAGGAGGGGCCCCGGGACTGGAGTGGACCCCCTCCCTGCTTCCCGGGACTCCGTCCATCCTGCTGCAAAGAGCCCTTTGCGCCAGAGAAGGAAGGACTGCCTGTGGCCCTCTGTGCCTGCCCATCCTCCAGCCCCTCAGAACCCCCGCCCCAACCCCCGGGTGGGGTTTGGCTTTGGAAGGGGTCCTGGAAGCTTCTGGAAGTCCTGTTGTTCTCCCAGGTGAGGTCTTTGGGAGGAGAGCCTCTGGCTGGCTCCCTTCCCAAACCTTGGGTACAGGAGGAACACAGGCTGGAGCCGGTGTGTGACGGTACCGGGCTGGGGTGTGGGGTTTACGGAGGGCTATCTGGTCTCTAGTGCCTTAGCTGTGAGAGGGCCAGTGAAGCCTTTGCTCTGAATGTGCTTTCCGCATTGGGCTCAACCCAATTGGGCTCAAACCGCATTGGGTCTTCTGTCTTTTGATTTTAGTCTCCAAAATAGATGCTAATCTATGATTGTGGGGGGAGCCAAAGCGAGGAGAGGGCCGTTCCTCTCGAGGGTCACCTCCCATCGTTAGAGGTTAAAAGGGTCAGAGGGGAGGGTGATGCTGTCCGCAGGCTCGATTCCCACTCCCCTCCACTGTTAGCAGGGGCTGTGGAATAAATTATTTTGTTAAGGCAAGCACCGGTGTGTTCTTTAACTTGCTACTAGCATCCAGGTCTGGATTGCTGTTGTTGTTTACTCACTCAATCGTGTCCAACTCTTGTGACCCCATGGACTGTAGCCCATCAGTCTCCTCTGTCTGTGGGATTTCCCAGGCAAGAATACTGGAGTGGGTTGCCATTTCCCCCTCCAAGGGATCTTCCCGACCCCAGGGATCGAACTCGTGTCTCCTGCATTGGCAGGCACATTCTTTACCGCTGGGCCACCCAGGGAAGCCTGTCCACGTCTGGAGAGAATATGCAAAACCCAGCCTCATCTGGGATCCAGTCACCTCACGGGGGATCAAGGGGCCTTGTCACAGCCTCTCACTCCTGGACGGGCCATCCCCCACTGCCCACAGAGCTCTCTGTGCCCGGAGCCCCTCCATGCCACCTCCTCCCCACCCTCCTAGGGAGTCCCTGGCCGGGTGCTCTTAGCCCTGCTCCAGGAACCTTGGCTTGCACCTGCCTGGCCCTCCTCAGCCAGGTGGCCTACATCTCCACTGTCCCTGGAGGAAGGAGAGAGGGCTTGTTTGTGAAAGCCGGCCTGGACTGGCTGCTCAGCAGGGAGGAGTCAGCCAGATTAGAGAGGCTGCCCCTAATCCGGCCTGCTGGGTTTTACAAGGATCAGAGCCGCTGATAATGAACCTCATTAAGGGGGAGCAGGAGCCTCAATCCGATTTGGGGTTTTCTCTTTGACATCTTCCTCTGCTCAGATGGCCTCGGCACCGGGCAGAGCAGGTGGGATGTCAGGCCTGCTCCTCTGCTAGGGCAGCCGGGTGGGGAGGGGTTGGCCCCCCTTCCCTGCTTTGATAGCCCTGGGTCACCTCTTTAGCTGCCTGACTGCACGAGTGGATGGCGGCTTGGAGCCTCTCTGCAGGCCTCTCATCTTCCCCAGAGTTCCCTCTCTGTGTCCCCACTCTAGTCATCCACCTGCCTGCCCCATCCGCCCAGGCCGTCTCTGCTCATCTTCCCCTGACCCACCGGGCCCTGGTTGAGAGGCTGACAGGCCCACAAGAGGGTGAAAGAGGCTCCCAGCTCCCGCTGGGCCAAGACCACTTGAGTACGCCTGTACCTCCACCACCTGGTACCTGACTTGATGCCAGGAGCAGAGGATTCCTACCAGACGGCCCTTACGGCTCCAGTGACCATATTTTCTAAAACCAAGCTCAGGCGTTCAGAATTAGAACTAGGCTGAAAAAGCTGACTCTGCGACTACCCCCGGTGCCCAAGGCAGGGGGTAGGGCCTCACTTGGGGCCACGGGGGGCCCTGGTGGTGGTTGTGGGTCTCTGTCCTCACCTTGGCCCCTGGCAGACGGCCTGAGCAGCTTTCCACCCTGTCCCAGTCCCTCTGATTGATACACAGGGGTGGGCCTCCTGAGCAGGACTGCTGCCTTTCACCTTGATTTCCCCAGGGCTCTCAGCAGCATCAGCATCGATAAACCGGCTTCGCCCACCAGCTGGTCCCCTCCCCCACCCAGGCTGCCAGCCTGGAAGCCGGGGCTTCTGTGATTTGAGCACCGCCCACCTGTCCTTCCAAGTTGTTTTCTGTACCTTAGGAGAGCTCCCCTGCAGGAGAGGGTCCTCAGAGGACCCCTGCAAAATAAAGGGTCCTCGTTCCAGGGTCTGACAAACTCACCTCTGCCTGGTATGTTCCATACTGACTTCAGAAACGATTTCCTAGAGGAGGGGCGGCTGTGTTGGGTGTTGAAGGATGAGTGGGTGTTCCCAAGGAAAGTGAGGAGGAAAAAGGACATCGCAGGCAGAGAGAGCACGTGCCGATTCCAACAAAGGAAAATCACAAATACAAGACATTCTAAGCAAAAAGCTTTAAAAGACATTTGAGAATTTTTTTTTCCAATGCTGCACTGGGCTAGAAGCTGGGGATAAACAGGAGAGAGACATGGTGTTATGGAGCTTACGCTCTAGAGGAAAAGACAAACAGATGAGGGGGAAAAAAAGATTGTGGTAAGTGCTCTGCAGGATAGAGAACGGGAGGTAGGTGGGGCGGCTTCTCTGAGAACTGAAGGAAGGAAAACCCAGAAGGGATTCTACGGGCAGGGGTGGAGGGGCTGCTCCATTCAGAAGCCACCCCTGGGCTGTGGAGGGCCCAGAGAGGTGGCCCACCTCTCCGCTGGGTCCTCCCCGTAGCCTTGGCACAGGCTGTTCATGGCAGAGGCCGATGTCGCCTCCCCAAGCCCTGGTCTCTGCCCTAGAGGACAGCGTGCTTATGGGTGGGGTGTGATGGCCTCCAGAGGGTCCTGGAGTGCACAGGGCTCAGTCCCTCTGCTCACCCTCTCTGCCCCTTCCCTCTAGGTGTCATCTGTACCTATGCAGGGCTGGGACAGGGAGGAGGGGGCCTAGCCAGTACCAGTCATGGGTACCAGACAGGGAGGAAGAAGTCTAGAAGTCACCAGACGAAGGTAAGGGGCCCTCTGTCAACAGGAGGGGTAAAGTTAAGAGCAACAGTCTTGGGGTCATTGGCCTTGGGCGTGTTGAGGAAGACTCCACGAGCATCTGCTTCAATTCTAGGGTGAGTGCCACCTGGCAGGGTTGGCAAGTTGCCAGGTGTTTCTTCGGCAAGACTTGCTCATCTCTACACAGAGACAGCAAAAGGCGCTTCCTTGGGGGTGACCGGACATTCTGGGAGGAAAGTGGGCCCCAGGGCTGCCTGTTAATCCCCTGCCTCCACCATCACGTTGGGGCCTCCTGCCCTCACCAGGGTCTTCCTGGGAGCCTCTGCCACCTCAGAATCAGAGCTTGTGGTCTGAGGGGAACAGAATCTCGTCTGTCTCGAATCTGCTCTACCCTGTCCGCATCATGTTCGCAAACCTCAGCACTTCTGACGGTCACAGAGTTTAGCACATGATGTTAAGAATACTGATCATTTGAGGAAAGCTCAGCTGAGATTCCATTTTTGCACCATACATTGAAATAATCCCAGTGATGAAAAAACTAACACCTAGGGAAATATAGCCGAATAGTGTTTTTGTTAGCATAAGAGCAATGGAAAAAATAAGTGATAGTTTGATCTACTTGATAACACCAATTTTTAAAAATACAGTTTAAAATAAAATCAAGCTACATATGTAAAGAACTGGGAAATATGTGCAATAACAATTACAAAGGGATATGTCTATTATGATACATGGCAACTGGAGAAAGATCAGTTTGTAAGTATTGACATAAGATGTCCAAGGATACATTTCTGTAAACATAAATATTACTATTTATTACTATCTTCATTAATATATATACATATTTAACAACATAATTATTAAATATAGTTTAATGTAAATTATTAAATGTCATATATCCATATATATTAATAATGTAATTTATAACATTGTTACATATATGTGTTAATGTTTAGAAAAAGTCTAGAAGAATATACACCCAAGCTATAATCAGTACAGTTATATCTAGAAAGTGAGGTTGGGTGGACTTAAAACAGGGTTGGGACTAGACTGAGCAAGGGAGGTATACAGGGTGCAAAATTTAAGTGAAGTGAAGTCGCTCAGTCTTGTCCGACTCTTTGTGACCCCATGGACTGTAGCCTATCAGGCTCCTCCATCCATGGGATTTTCCAGGCAAGAGTGCTGGAGTGGATTGCCATTTCCTTCTCCAGGGGATCTTCCCAACCCAGGCATCGAACCCGAGTCTCCCGCACTGCAGGCAGACGCTTTACCGTCTGAGCCACCAGGGAGAGTGAGCAAGGGAGGTATATAGGGTGCAAAATTTAAGGAGGCATTTATCAACAGGGTATCCCAGTAGGGCAGGTCAGCCTCTGAGAGTGAGTGCCTCCTTAAATTTGGTGCCCAGGTGCCTCCATGGCATCACTCTAGCTCTGGCTCTGACTTAAATACTTAAGTTTGTTTTTGAATTTTTGCAATAAACATTTTTGAAAAGAAAAAATAGCAGGGAAAAGAAATAGAACTAAAGGATCTTCAAGATCTATCATAAATAAGAAAAGCATTAAAGCCCTATTAAAAATAATGAACCAAAGTATTAAAACCAAAAGAGAGATGCTCCTTCTATCTATCCTGTTGGCAAAAATGGAAGGGAAAAAAAAAAGATAGTGGTAGCTAGAGTGGGAGGAAATGAGATGCCTCTGTTATCTATTGCTGTATAACAAACCACTCCAAAGCTTAGCAGTTTGAAACAGTAACAGTCGTTCATTTTGATCATGAATCGGCACCTTGAACAGAGTTCAGCTGAAAACTGGCTCATCTCTGCTCCATGCAGTATATCTGAGTGTGGTCCATCTGGCAAGTTGAGGCTGGCTGTCCCTCGGAAGCTCAGCTAGACAGTGGGTGGGAGGTCTCTGTTCCTCTCCACATGGAACTCTCTGCAGGCTTCTTGGGCTTCCTCACAGCATAGTAGCTGATCTCCAAGAGCAACCATCCAAAGAGAATAAAGTGGGAGTGCATGGCAGTTTTTTGTGCTGGCCTCAAAAGTCAAAAAGCATTACTTTGTTGGTTGAGGCAGATTTAAAGGCTTACCTGGGATGCAGCTACAAAGGCCTTCCCTGGTTCAAGAAGAGGAGTCCTAGGTTCCACCCTTTGATGGGGCAGTGATAAAGTTCTAGAAACTATATGAGATGGAAGAGATTGTTGAGGTCACCTTAATACAATCTGCTTCAGAGCACTGTCAAACACTGACAGTGGAATTATGAACTGATATAAATTTTGGGAAATGTGTAATTTTTAATGTAATGTAACTGGTAATAAGTTTTAAAAGCTTTAAGAAAATATGTAACCTTTGATCCAACAATTCTACTTTTAGAATTTATCCTGGGAAAGTAATTGAGGATACATACTAAGATTTGCTATATAATGAATATTTATAATACCAAAATAACATAGACCTACAGTCTAAGTTAGGAAATTGATTAAATTCTGGTACATCATTACAATGAAATACAACACAGCCAACAGAAATGCTTTGAATGTGTACTTTTTAACCTGAATATATTTCCACATCATATTGGTAAGTGAAAACATGAAGTTGCAACAATAGTATGATCTTATTTTAAAAAAAACAAAACACACATATACTTATGGATACTGGATGTAGATCTGGGATACACACACCAGAAAAATAGTGGTTAATAGTCAGTGGTGGAATCATAGCTATTTATTTCTCTTTTTACCTATCTGTATTTTCTTACTTGCATTAAATAAATATGTATTACTTGTACAGTTGAAAACACTTTTAGCAGGCCAAGAATATGAACTGTCAATTCATAAAAGAAGAAATACAAAGATCAAAAAATATATGAAACACTTTTTCAATAATAAAGAAAGTGAGAGATTAATGTAGTATCTTTTCTATACATCATGCAACGATAAAACCTGATACTGGAAAGGTGATAATGTATGTTGGCAGAATATTTCTGAAAAAAAAATCCATCTTAAAGATGTTTATACCCTTTGATTCAGTAATTACACTGCTCAAAATGTATCCTACATTTTGAAGGAAATAATCAGAGATACTAACCAAAACCCGGAACCTACCTACATGTTCACCATCAGAAGACCTGCCCCCATAGAGTACAGTACCCACAGGGCAACTGGGTTTCCCAGAGCTGTGGTTCCCACTTCTTCCTTTTGCATTCCCTGTTTGGAGGCCAAGAGGCAGTTACCATTTATCATCACATTTGCACTGCTGATTTAGAAGAGGGCAATACTTCTCCACATCCATCTCTCTAACTCCACGAGTCACGTTTCAAGGAAAATGAAGAGAGCATTATCTGTGAAGAATGTTCCTATATATTTGATACTCAGCAGAGCATATCTCCATTTTAAAATGGAGCTAGCTTACTGTATTTCGGACCTCAGATGCCTACCCTGTGGGCATGTGAGTTGTGATCTGACTTTAGACTCAGCTGAGATCTCACTCCATCAGGAAAGCCCTCTGAGCCCCTCAATCCTGAGTCAGGCGTGCCCACCCCATGAGATCACTTGCCACCCAGCAGCATGGTCTCCTGGCTGTGGCCTCCTCCCGCATCTCCTCTGAGCTCCATGAGGACAGTCTTCCCCTCTTCCACTGCAGCGCCAGGACTTAACACGGTGCCTGGCCCATCACAGGTGGCCAGATGGCTTCTGAATCAATGGGCCTATATCCTGGGATCTGCATCTCTCAGAGCATGTTGTTCCTTTGTATCCCCCTTTCAGTGCCACTCAGTGCTTTGAGCCTCAAAGATGCTTAGGATAATGTTAGGATGAGTGGAAAACAAGACTGTAGTACATTATTAAGGCTGGTGTGCTGTGCTCAGTTGCTAAGTTGTATCCAACTCTTGGTCTTCCCTGGTGGCTCAGTGGTAAAGAATCTGCCTGCAATGAGGAGACCTAGATATTATCCTTGGCTTGGGAAGATCCCCTGAAGAAGGAAATGGCAACCCACTCTAATATTCTTACCTGGGGAATCCCATGGACAGAGGAGCCTGGTGGGCCACAGTCCAAAGGTTCACAAAGAGTCAGACAGAACTGAAGGGACTGAGCATGCATGCACACACATGTCCAACTCCACATGTGACCCCAAGGACTATAGCCCGCCAGGCTCCTCTGGCCATGGAATTCTTCAGGCAAGGATACTGGAGTGGGTTGCCATTTCCTTCTCCAGGGCATCTTCCTGACCCAGGGATTGAACCCACATCTCCCACGTCTCCTGCACTGGCAGGCGAGTTCTTTCCCACAGAGCCACATGGGGAGGTTGCCCACTGTGGTAAAAGGATATTTTAGAGTCAAGAGACCTGGGTTCAAATCCTCCTGCTGCTCCTCACCAGCCATATAACCTTGGCAAGTGCTTCTCTGAGCCTGAGTTTCTTCATCTGTAAAGAAGGTAGCACAGGGCTAAAAGTGTATGTGACAGGGCTTGGCACATCATAGGGGTTCAGACATAGTCCAATGATCAATACCATCAGCCTTCCCTCCTAATTACGGCAGACTGGGGATTGGGAAGGGGGTGGACTCTAGAGACCCAAGCAACAAAGGAAAACCAGGTGGCCGACACCCCTGGCTGCTGGAAGCATCGGGCCCTGGGTGTTGGAACTGGCCTGGAGGCCTGGCCGCTCCCTCTGGCTGTGAAACAGCAGTGCCAGGGCCTGGCTACCACAGCAACTCAGGGTCATTCCTCCAAGACAGGAAACTCCGTGTTGTCAAAGTCTTCTCTCAGAGGCCAGTCTCATTCACGGCCAACCACGGGTCAGACCACAGGCAGTAGCCTGAACTGTGGGTGGTAAGATGGACAAATTACGCTGACGAGTTCCAATTTCCACTCTCCAGGAGCAGTTCCCCACAGGCGGTCGCAGAGCGGCAAGTGTGAAACGTGGCCTTCATGGCGGATTACCCGCATAAAGGAAGCTGTCACCTCCAGGCGTCAGGGAGAGCCTGGGGCTAATTCTGCTTCTTCCTGGGAGAATTCCTCTCTGTGTGCAGCCTGTGGCCTGAGCAACCCTTCCTGTCACGGCTGCCCTGTTTCTGTGACGGAAAAGACTGAATCCATGCCGTGCACGTGTGTGTGTGTGTGTGTGTGTGTGCGTGTGAGAGCAGGCCACGGCCACACATGCTGCAGACTGGGAAACACATCTGACCCTCTTCTAGAAAGCTTTGGGCGGGTGTCTCCTGAAGGGCAGTGACATTCATAGCTAATAGGTATGCGGTGCCCTGCCCTCCAGGGCTGGAGTTCTAGAAGCTGAGGCCCATTATAAGTTCACTGTAAAGGGTTTCATTATAACTTGGCCCTGGGATGGCTGAGGTGCCCAGGAGCCCTGAGAAGTCCCCTCCTCTTCAGGAGGAACAGAGGTTCACAGAAAAGTTAGCATGAGGGGGCAGGGGTAGGGGAAAGAGGGGGAGCCCCAAGAGTGAGTAGGTGGGACGTGGCCTAAGCAGGAGTCTGAAGGAACAGTCTGTTGGTTGCAGCTTGATCCTGCAGACAGCAGGGGCTGGTGGGGTATTGCAGCAGGAGATGATACAATCTTGGGTATTTTTTAGCAAGATGTCTCTGGTGTGAGAGGTTCAGGCCTGAGGCCCGCCTTCTCAGCCAGTACATGTAAGACCTTGGTGTGGCTGCCCAGCTGTGCTCTGACCCTTGCCCACCCCGCCCCCCACCACAACTGCCTCTCTGGCCACCCTCATAAGCGCCCTCCACCCCAGGCTGGACAGTAAGACTTGTGGGCGCCCCAAGTTTCAGGATCTCTCGGAGCGTTCCTGGCCCTCCTCACATACACCCCGTAATCAGGCTGTTCCTCCCCTGACCTCGGTAGGCCAGCAACATCTTTTCCTCTCTTATTGCTCCCATCACATTGCTGAAGACACGTGTTGACGACACGGCCTCCTCCATCAGACTTGAACTCTGGGGAGGCAGGGGCTGAATTTTTTCCATCCCTGTATCTCCTTGTTGGTCAGCTGCTCAGCAAGTGCTGACGAATGAAAGCACAGCCTCCACTCGCACTGGTAAGGAAAACGCTTTCTGACTTTGCTAGCACCCAGCTTCTCTCTGTCCAGGCCAGTTCAGCTTTCTCTGCCCTGGCTGCACTCAGCACCCTCGGGAGAACAGAGATGCCAAAAAAGTATTTTGTTCTCAGAAGCACTGTGAGATTTGTCCACTGATAGACTCTTCCTGGTGAGGTTTTGGTACACAGTGTCTCCAGCAGAGCTCACACACACAGGGGTCCCAAGCCCCCAAGTGCCATGCCTTCATGAAGCTTAGTCCCAGAACTGGTGCAGGGTCACATCTGTTGTGTTCTGTTGGTTAAAGTAAGTCACGGACCCAGCCCAGATTTGAGGAGCAGAGATGCCACAAAGGCACAGGTACTAGAGATGTTCATTCAGCATCCCTTGTGTGACACACGACCACATGACCTTTTCCGACTAATATAAACCCCACAGGTATACTCCACATGTATGGTAAGGTATGTGTGCACTTTAAGGATGTGGTCACATAGGTGGCAGCCATATTTTTTCTTCTAAGTAGTAGGACAGATGTTAATCAGTAATACATTTTGCAACAGGAAGAGAGTCCATCATGAACAGAACTCAAATTGGATTTTGTAGAGGTGAAAGGGCATTTTAAAGGGAGAATGAGGGAGTAGGGAGGGGAGGCTAACCGGAGCTTAGTACAGTCAGGGACGTGAGTGGCAGCTTATTTTTGAGAGCAATTCATTTTTGTGTTTTTTAGGAAATAGTCAACAATCTAAAATTCAGTTAAAAATCACAGCCCACTTTGAAAAAGCCAAGATTGAATTGTGAATTTTAGAGATCACCTCTCATCACTGTAGTTTAAATAAATGGTGAAAAAGCAAGTCACTCCAAATGGTAATTTTGTAACTATTTACAATAATTTAGGCTCTAACTATAAAGCATATGTAACACACACACTAGCAAAATTTACACTTTCAACTAAACCTACTGAAAAGCAAAACTTGGTGGGAAGGGATCATCCTGGGCAGAACTACCTGGAGGTGGTCCTGGCTGCTTCTGAAGAGCCAGCCCGTGACACCTGCTGGGTCCATACAGAGACCCCCAGATGCCTGCCCCGCAGGGCCCACAGACTTAAGTCTGCAGGGCAGGCAATGGGCTAGAAGTCCCCTCAGCTGCTTCCTGCCTGAGGATCTGGTCCTGTGATGCCTGAGGTGGCCTGAAAGGGGGGCCGGGACTTGGATAGAAGGGAAGCAACAGCATGCACCCTGGGTCTAGGGCAGCACCCTGAGGACCAGCGGGCGGGAACCCCCAGCCTCGTCCCAGCGAGCCGCGCTGACGCGGGAGACTCGTGTGGCTTTTCCTGTGTCTTGGGGTCTGGGCTGTTATCCCAGGCTTTCTTCTTCTAACTCTCATTACAGGGACCACGTGGTCCACATAATAAAGTCCAAACAGTGCCATGGGAGAGCAGGAAGTACATAAAGAGCCAGGGACGATTAGGGGTGAGAGGTAAGTGGGGCCCTGACAGCTGAGTTAGCTCGAGTCCCCAGCCGGTGACCACACTGATAACAGGCCCGGCAGCCTAACCAGGCCTGACAGGGCCACGCTGGCCACCCCGGGAGCAGCTGCTGCTGGGAGGGTGTGTTCCTCCAGGTCTCGGGCTGTAGCAGTGGATTACTTACAAACTCAGTTGCTCCTTCATCCCTTTATGTAACATACATTTCCAAAGACCCCATAATGTACAGGGTCCTACACTTGAAGCTGGAAGCATAATGGCAAACAAGACAGTTTCTTTACTGAGGGGCCTGAGGACTTGTTAACAACGTTTATTATCATTTCTGAGTCTCTGTGATGCCATGGATGGTAGCCCACCAAGCTCCTCTGTCTCTGGGATTCTCCAGGCAAGAATACTGGAGGGGTGGCCGTGCCCTCCTCCAGGGGATCTTCCCAGCCCAGGGATCAAACCTGCATCTCTTACATCTCCTGCATTGGTAGGCAGGTTCTTTACCACTAGCGCCACCTGGGAAGCCCTGTTAAGGGCCAAATCCTGAGCACAGTGATTTCACTTGTAATCATGAGAGGCAAGTGTTCCTCTCTCCATTTTATTGCGGTTGAGTAACTGGCCCAAGCTCTCCAGCGCGGGGGCCGCTAGTGAATGAGATCGCCTTTGGAGAGCACAGCTAGTGAGAATCCACAGTGCTCGAATGCCTTCTCAGAGCCCCCCAAGAGGATCGCAATGACCGAGTGGCTAGGACAACTGGGGGCACACAAGGAAGGGCAGGAATGTGTATTGTCAGGGGTGTTGTTGTCATGAAGATGCTGGAACCCCCGGAAGGACTTGCCCTCTGTTGGCAGGTATTATTCTAACAGGTGCAGAAGGGCTGGGGGAGGGTGTTCTCAGACAGCAGGGATCTTGTCCACACTGGTTGGACCCTGGGGGCCTGGGAAGCCACCACAGGGAAGGTGCCCGGCCATCTGCAACACCAGCCAGCTCACAGGGCTCACTGGTACCTTCAGGGGCTAAATCCTTGCCCTGACAATCGAGCAGCAGGTAGGGGTTGGCGGGGCTTACTGGAGCCCATCACTGGGCAAGAGTAGCTTTTTCAAGACAGACCCCGGGCTGGAGGACACGGGCAGAGCAGTGCTAGGATTCTCCCTTCCTGCCGCAACAAACAGCATGACTATCCTGCTCACAGCCTCGAGCAGGGGACATCCTGTACCCCACACAGCACACACTTCCCTTTCTGAACACCCCCATTCCTGCCCTCCTGACAGAACACAAATTTCTTGCTACTTGCTACTTGGGCCAGTACAACCACCCCAGCAATATAAATACACAGTTTAACCCTTGGTGTAAAAGTCAAGCTCACTTGGGGCTGCGATTCTGTGTCCCCAGGGCCCTCGGGGGAGCCTTAGATATCTGAGTATGCAAGAGGAGGGTCACATTCACTATTCTAATCCCGGCCATGGTCGGGACGATGCGCCATTCACTGGTGTTCTCAGAACTCTACGTCGCGTGCACTGGTGCCTCTCCGTGTTCAGGAAACGGTGTACTGGCTCTCCTCGTGATACATTCCAGGTGCTTTTGTTAAGCAAACGAAATCATCTTACAGCCAGAAACTGAAGGAAATCAAGCAAAACTCTTTCAGTATAAAGGAGAGGACGCGCCGTCTCTTTAAAGGGCTTACGGACAGCAGGATCTACAGGCCAGTCAAGCTGATTGAGTCAGGGCCCTATCCCACTGGTGGTAGGAAGGAGGGGGCTGGTAAGTGCGCCTCAGTCATGGGGCCTCAATCTAGACCTTTCTGCCGGAGCTCAGATACAGTGTGACCTGTATTAACATACAACCAATAGCTAATAATAACCCTGAACATTTGTGAAACTCAGTATGTGCCTTTAGGCAGCACAACAGCCCCAGAGAGTACTTGTTATCATTATGCCCATTTTACAGTTGAATTTGTTTTTACCATTTACTACTCCATGAATGTATCGTGTATCAGTGGACATATCTGCCACTTGTATTTCTCTGTATCTCCTCCCTGGTGCCAGATTCTGCCCATTCAAACCCCGCCTCCTGTCCATTCCTCACTTTTATTCCTGCCCTTTCACTCACCGGATACCCTTCTCTTCTCCCTTCCTCCTCGTCTTCTAGCCATCTGACCTCTGACCTCTCCCAGCCCCGCCCAGGCCTAATGCAGTCCAATCCCAGCTCTGTCCTCCCTGGCCTTGCCTGTCCTTGTTTTTGGCCTGTGTTCTAGAACAGCCAGGTGCACCCACTTAAAGAGCCCGGGGGGCTGTGAGTGGTGAGGGAAGGGTCCTCTCAGGGTGAGCTGGGGAGCAGGGGTGGCTGGGCCCCCGGAGGCCACTGGCCTGGCTCCCGAGGGCGAGGGACAGAGCTCCCGGGCTCTGGGGTGGAGGTGCTGGGCCGAGCTAATCACCTAAATGGACGCAGGCTGCTGAGAGACAGGCTCTATTCCCTAATAGAATTTGCCCTCAAGTGCAATTTAATTTTCTCCGAGGCGGTCTCCAGCCCCTCTTCCCCTCCCCCAGACAGACCCTCACTTCCCCAGCTTCCAAGGGGGAGCAGAGCACCTTTTCTCGGAGAAAAGAGGAGAAGGGCCTCCCCTGGGCTCTGTCCTGATGGTCCGTCTGGCTGTCTGGCCTCCTCCTCTGGACCAGCTTGCACCCCGCCGGCCACGCCCCTCCCCCAGTTCCCCACCCTGCCCGGGGTGCTGCTCCCCTCCCAGACACTCGCTGACTTTCCCCTAGAGCCGCCTGCGCTCAGCGCTCAGTGAGAACAGCCGCTCCACGCTCCAGTCCTCGCCACGAAGGCAGTCTTCCCCTGACCTCTGGTAAGTTCACATGCTTCGAGAATTCTCTTTGTCCTGCTTAGTGTCGGAGGCGTGGAGGGGAGGCAGGAGGCGGGAGTGGGATACGCGCAAGTGGGAGATGAGGACCCACGTGCACACTCTCAGGCCCTGGTGGAGGGGGCAGAAATGTGCTCAGAGCCCTGTGGTTTGGGGCAGAGCCCAGTGCCAAGCACCCTGGGGACCTTCCCGGCCCACCACAGCCTCTTCCTCTCCCTGTGCTTTCCTTGGAAATCCAGGTGATTTCCTGAGATCTTGGACTCCCAGATCTCAGACTGCAGTGCCCTGAAACCTGACTCTGGTCACTGGAAGTATTGGAAGACGTGGGCATCTGGGCTCTGAGTTGTCCTGCTAATTTCAGAGTGGATGAAGCGAGCATCTTTATAACAGAAGGTGCTGGCCACCTCTTTATCTAAGAGCCCCTCAGGCTAGGACAGGGGCTCAGGGAGGTTGGTGCAGGTTCCTACCTGGCCTGTGCCCAGGGTCTTGGGCCTCTCTCCCACCCTTCCCCTATTCCCCATCTACCCCTTCCAGCAGAGATGGGTGAAGCCCACAAAGAGAACCTTGGGGGAGGAAAGCTCAGGAAAGGGGCAGGACCCCCAAGATTAGCTGATGTGGCTTCAGGCGAGGCAGGAAGACTGGGGGCACAGATGGATCCCTGGATTCAGGCAATCCTGTGACCCTCCTTTTTTATCTGGCACGCCCTAGAATTCCTTTTTCTTTGCCGTCAAAGCCTTGAAAAGAGCAAAGGGTGGGGCCGAGGATGAGGGAGAATGGATGGGTGGCAGGTCAGGGTCAGCTGCAAGGGGGAGATGGCCATTCTTCAGGCACAGCCACCTGCTCAGCCTGCCGGTTCCCTCGTGCAGCTGGGGTCACCTCACGAGAGTGCGGGGCCAGCTCCCGTGGGGCTCCACTTGTGGGCATCCTCCCTGCTCATTCACAGCAAATGCTTATAAGACCCTTATTCTGTGCCAGAAACTGTGCTGAGTTGGGAAAAAAGGGACTGCTCTGGTGTGTGTGTGTAGCACAGGCAAGTCAAAATGCCCAGGAACAGCACTGTCCAACAGCAATATAAAAGCCAGCCACGTGAGTAATTTTAAGTTTTCTGATAGCGATGCTAATAGAAGAAAGAAGTGAAATGAATACTCGATTTTATTTAACCCCACATATCCAAAAGACTGGGCTTCCCTGATGGCTTAGTGGGTAAAGATTCTGCCTGCAATGCAGGAGATGCAGGTTTGATCCCTGGTTTGGGAAGATCCTGTGGAGAAAGAAATGGCAACCCACTCCAGTATTCTTGCCTGAAGACTCCCATGAACAGAGGAACCTGGTGAGCTGCAGTTAAGGGAGTTGCACAGTTGCACACGACTGAGCAACTAAACACAACACACATCCAAAAGACCCATCATTTCTACATGTAATAAAAGCTTCTAAAATCTTAATGAGATACTTTACACTCTTTTTCGTATGAAGTCTTAGAAATGCAACATGTAATCGACATTTACAGCGTGTTTGGTTTGCGGCTGGTCACGTCTTTCAGCAGCCACATGTGCTAATGGCTTCTGTATTGGGCAGCACTGCCCTAAAGCACTCATACACACCGTGGGGTCCAGGGGCCAGCAGCACTGGCATCTCTTGGCAACTTGTTAGAAATGCAGAATCTCTTGTCCCAGACTTGCTGAATCAGAATCTGTATTCAAACAAAATGCCCAGGTGATTGATGCTCATTGTAAATCTGAGGACCCTGGGTGTGTAGGGGAAGCAGGGTAGAATGAATTTTATAGAGCATTTGCTTTAGGGGCTTTTCATATTGGATCTCAACCCCTTCTCAGGGGGAATGATCTGAGTATTATCACTCCTGCTAACACAGGAAAACAGAGGCTGGGAAAGTTCAACTTCTCTCAGCCACAGAGCTCAGATGTAGAATAGACCCAGGGTTTATGTCTTCTATGGAATGCTTCCTTGGTGAGGTCTGGGGGAAATCCTTTACCCCTCAAAGTTCTTAGTATTTCTTCCTTGGTCATCAAAAATGGCTTCCGTGGGCCTTCCCCGGTGGTCCAGCGACTGAGACTCCGTGCTCCCTAAGCAGGGGGCCTGGTTCGATCCCTGTGCAGGGAACTAGATCCCATATTCCACAACTAAGACCCTGAGCAAACAAATAAATAAAAAACAAATATTTTTTCAAAAAGTGGCCATAGTCACAGTATGATTGCTCCCTCCACTGAAGCATGTGAAAAAACAGGCCCCTTCCCAGTGAACGTGGGCCGTGAAAAGATGATCAAGCGGTGAGAGAAGTAAACAGTGGCATGTTCTTCGTCCTCAGACACTCACACTGGCATTTGTGGGGGACTTTCCGTGTGCCAGCCCCTGCGCTGATGGTGGAGCCCTTCTGCGACAATACCGCTGGGTGAGAACAAGCACTGTCCACATACCAGGCAGTGAGTGGAGGCTCAGAGGGCGTCCCCCTGTAGCAGGCAGCAACACTGAGGTTCATGTGGTTCCAGGGTGGGCAGTGTCTGACCCCCCTGCCTCACGACTTCTCACACGAACCCCACCCCCACCCCAACCTTTCTCCTGTCGCCTCTGCCCACATCTAGCACATTCACATTTTTTTGGTTGTAAGTCAGTTCCTGAGAGGAAACTGCTGAGTTAAGCTCCTCCAGTAAAAACCTTTCGCCAAGATGATGACGGGGTTGTTTTATAGATTAGCCTTGACACCTGCAGCTATTTCCAAATGGAGCCAGGCAGGACTTCCACCCCTCCCCCTCCTGCTCCCCATTTACAACCTCCTCCCTAGAAGCTGAGACAACAGAGCATCAGGTTAGAGGCTCTGGGACTGGGCCCTGGTACGTAGAGCAGGCAGCCCCATCTTTCTGCGCTGTTATTGGTAAAGTCGGATTACGATTGGCCCTACCTACCTTGTGACGCTTAAGTGAGAAGAGATGTGGAAAGGCTGCTGCTGCTGCTAAGTCACTTCAGTTGTGTCCGACTCTGTGTGACCCCAGAGACGGCAGCCCACCAGGCTCCCCCGTCCCTGGGATTCTCCAGGCAAGAACACTGGAGTGGGTTGCCATTTCCTTCTCCAATGCATGAAAGTGAAAAGTGAAAGTGAAGTCACTCAGTCGTGTCCAACTCTTAGCGACCCCATGGACTGCAGCCTACCAGGCTCCTCTGCCCATGGGATTTTCCAGGCAAGAGTACTGGAGTGGGGTGCCATCGCCTTCTCCAGGAAAGGCTCCTAACCAACCACAAAGCATTGTGAGATGGCGGTCACTGGATCATTCTCGGATTCAGGATGCCTCTGGGTCCTGGAGACTGAAGAGGGACAGAGGGAAGGGAGACAGGGTGTCGGCTGTGTGCAACCTCTGGAGTTCAAGTTCTTTTTGTAAATGAACTTGGGTATTAGGTCAACATTAAAAACAAAGGTCAAGAGAGAAGGATTACAAGTTGTGTGGGCAGATCAGCTTCCGAAGAGAAGATACAGAATCAGGTATCTCAGTGTGCCGTGGAGAGGCTGTTTGGGAAAGCAGGCAGAAGGCACACAGCCCAGTTATTGGTGAAGACTGTGGGTCACCTTATTAACAACCACCACAGACACTTGAGTGCCTTCTGTGCATTGAGCACTGGGTTCTGGAGTTTATATGCATTATCTCTAGTCCAACAAGCACCCTAAAATGTAGACACCCATATTACAGATGAGAAGGGAAGCTAGTAAGGTTAAGTAACTTGCCCTAGGTGTCAGGTGAGCCCTGATGGTCTGACCCATTGCACCAGAGGCTCTTTTCAGGGATCCCTTCTCCCAGCCACCACCCAGCTGTACCTTCCTGCCCCCTTTGCTCAGTACAAAAGCTGCCTGTTTCCTTAATGGAGTGACAACTTATCATAATATAGTTAAAATTTCACCCAAGGAGTAATTTAGGTGCCTTTACCTCAGCTTGTGACCTACTGTTGTGTAAGAGTAGGTTTCCACCTCCAAAGAGGAAAGAAAACAAACAATAAGGGGAAAGAAAACAAAAGCCCATGATCATGGGTCTCCCTCCCAACTAACAGTTTCAGGAAAGAAGAGCTCCCAAGTTCTAGTCTTTACTTGAAAGCATTCCAAAGAGTTTCTTGTCTCTTAGTTTCTCCCGTAAATACCAAACAAGAAAAAGTAAAACAGGCAAAATGCTATAGAGGGGATACAATAATGATGCAGCTTCTAGTTGCTTCAGGTGACCATCTATGATGAGAGCACTACCATTATTTAGCCACTGAGAAGGCAAAGTAAGGGACCTGCCAAAGGTTACCCCAGTTAGGATGTACACAGTTGGGATTTGAATTCAGGTACTCTGAGCGCAGAACCGAGATGTTTTCTAACCCAGGCTCTGACTCCCTCCCAGCACAAGGAAGGCAGATACACCTGGGGAACTTAGCTGACACTATTCCACAGGTGTGCTGGGAATCATGGAGCAAGGTAATCTGTCTGCACTTGGCACTCTGGGTCATTGTCTTCCAGGGCCTACCAAGAAGCTGGCATTCAATGGCTATTTAGTGAATGCATAAATTAAGAAATAATCTAAAATATCCTAGATTTTTTATAGGAAGTAAAAAGAAAAAAACTCTGAGATTAGAATGAAACCAAATTCCTCAATTCATTCCCCTGCTCTCCATACACATAGGCCATGGGGTGTTATGGCTGCACAGGTGGATCTCAGAAGACTTGGCCTTGCTCGGTGATGTATCCTGTTCTACCACCAGGCTATGCCCAGGGGCCTTCAAATAAAAGTTACTTCATGGTGCTGGCAGAAATAGAGCCAGACTACCTATGACCATAACCTGGCCCCACTGCTTACTATCTATGTAGCCTTGGCCTCATCACTTGACCACTCTGTGCTGACTCAGTTTTCTCAACTGTAAAATGGGGATAATAACAGTTCCTGCCTCAGTGGATTTTTTGAGGGTTAAATGAGTTAATATATACAGAACACTTAGAGTAGTGCTGGTGATACGAGTGTTAGCTATTGTCAATTTCCTTCTTCCTCTAAGGATCCCTGTGCCCTTTACTTACTCTGTTTCGCAGCTACTTACTGACTTATAATCTCATTTTGAGAGTTAGATGTCCAAGTACAGGACCATCTCTTTTCCATGTCCCTTAAATTCCTGTGTCAAGGACACAGGGCAGGTTTAAGATGAGCAACAACTGATAAGCATCCCTGGGGGGAGAGATCCCTGGAAGATTCTGGGAAGAGAAAGAGACAAATGACAAAGTGGTGGGCTCATAAAAGAGGCCTGTGACAAATGACTGGGAGGACTGGGTGGACAGATGGAGAAGAGCAAAGGCCCCTGTCCTTTTATTGGAGAACTCCTTGTGGCTCCCTGAACAAGACAGTGGCTCCCTAGGGGCTGGGCTAAGGGTTGGTCTCCCTGGTTTTCTCTGCTGGGATGAGTAATATGGACCAGGGCAGAGGGTCTATATCAATCTAGCCCAGCAGAAAAATGAATGAAAATTGAATTCCCCAAGGAGAATTGGGGAGCTGTTATCCAGACAGAGATAAATCAAAGGATGCCACAGAGACAGGGAGAGCAGGTTTCCAACAGCAGGAGAATAATTAAGGAAACAGTTTCGAAATGCAAATGATAAAAGAGGGTTTGAGAGGAATAAGGACAAGGAGGAGATGATTGGAGATGGGGTGACACGGAGCAGAGGCAGTGAATTGTCCCTCAGCGGGAAAAGAGACGGGGCTTCAGGATTCCTGGCGTCTTGAGGGTGAACTCCCCCACCCTGTGAAGTTCCTAAAATGCAAGGGTTAGAAGACACATAAGTCTGCTGTGCCCGGTGGAAAGAGCACCAGATTGGGAGTCAAAGGCTGGATTTAATTTCCAGTTGACTCTGTAACTTATTAGCAGTGTGACCTTAGGCAAACCACTTAACTTCTCCGTTTCCTGATAGTCATACCCAAGCCCTGGCATGATGATGAAGATCAAATGAGATAAAATATGTGGAGAAACTTTGTAAAATGTAAAGTGCTAGACAAATGCAAGCTTTAATCATTTTCTTAAATTGAGTTTCTGGAGAGTCTTCTCTCAGAATTGGATCCACTGACATGTTGGGTTTGGTTCCCAGAAATGTAATATGTAAATGTCCAGAAAGTACTGGATACTCTTCCTGACTATTGACCGACTGCCCTGACAGAACTTTAAACCTGGGAAAGCCACATGGCCACCAGCCATGAGTGGTGGCTGGTACCCACCCTCCTACTGGGTATAGCTGAAAGGCACAGGTCTGAGGAGGCTCTGAGAACCGTTGCTCCTGGGACGTCACCTGCCAGCTGTGGACAGCCTTCAGCGGGAAAAGCCCTGAGTTAGCTCAGAGGTTTAAGTCCAAACACCTGGATGGTTTTCCTGGGCTATTCCAGTAGAGACTGTCTGCTCTTTCTGGGAACCAGTCCTTCTTCCATTCTGTGGGGGGTTGGGGCGGGGAGACTAGCTTAGCCCATTATCCTCGGTGTTTTCACCCTCCAGTGCCACTTATGAAATTGTTGTGAATAATAGATGGAATTACACAGGTAGAAGCTCTTACCTTGGTGCCGGGCACAGTTTTACACTTTCAGTAAATATTGGTTATTATTATTACCACCATAGGTTATTATGTTGATGTTATTATTGTTGCTATCTGTAGTGGCAGGCACTAAAAGGTACATTTAAGGGAAGCTTTTTCTTTTTTAAACTGGAGATTCATTATTAGATGGGAAAGGTAAGGGCCCAGGAGGAAACTGAAATACCTTGGCAGATGTAGGTGTTAGTGGAAGACCTCAGGGAATGGGATTCAGCTCATACCAGTAGACAAATACCTCTAGAGAAGTATAGGAATGCAAAAAGGGTATTTATTAGTGGAGCTGCTTTGTGGGTACATATGGGGAAACAGAGGGATGTTGGGGGAACTGCTGCTCACAAGTCAAGAATTGACAGCAGAATGGGTCTCCCAGGGCTCTTCTGCCATTGGGTAGAGTTGAAAGTGGCATCCCCTAAACCAGCCCTGGGCACAGGAGAGTCCCCACCACAGTAATGCTGCCCCAAACCCAGTGACAGGCTAAAGACATGCAGTGAGAAGAGGGCAGGACCCAGGCAGGTTCATTCAAGGGGAGCAGGAGCTGCAGAGAGCATTAAAAAAATATAATATTAAATCATAGAAGTAATTATGCATATGCTTCACATTTCACTGCAGATAAATATTTTATCTTTCACTAATATTACTGAAAACATATATCAACTTTACAGGAAATCTGGAAAAGAAAAAATTCCGTAAAACACATCTCCCTAATATACTTTTTTTCTGTAATACACATCTGAATAGCATTCTGATATATTTTCTTCCAGTTTTTCCCCAAAGTTTTTGAAAAACAACTTCTATTAGTTTTTTTTCTGCTTTATAAAATAGTGTGTTCATTGAGGAAACTGAAAAGAGCAAAAAGAAAATAAAAATTGTAATGTACAGATAACCACTTTCGTATTTTAGCATATATTTCTATCTATGCTTGTTTAAAAAATATCCTAAAGTCCATACTGCTTCACATTCTTATTTTTCCCTCACCTCCTAATAAATCTGGAGCACTTTTCTACATTATTAAATATCCTGTTGTATTTTCAAATGACTATAATATTCCATTTATATACTCTAAAAATCCCCTATTGTTGGATATGTAGGTTATCCTCTTTAACTGTTATAAACATATATCATTATAGATATTATTCTTGATTATTTTGTGTGGACAAATTTTCATATGGATGAGGTCAAATCCATCACACTGTTAGGCTATAAAAGATATTGTCAAAATGCCCTCAGAAGACATTGTTCCTTTTTCCATACCCACGAGGAAACTGTTTTCTAATTTTCCCACACACCCTAGCCAACAATGGGATTACCACTGCTTTTATCTTTGACTAATATTTTTACATACTTATACAATATTGCATCCTGCTTTAAAAATTGTTAGTATTTCACAAGCATTTCCATGTTACTAGGTTTCATAGTTACCTTCAATAATTGTATAACATTATTTTTCTTTTATTGAATATTTAGGTTGTTTAAGCATCTTCTTGTCTGAAACTTTTTTCAGATTTTATTATTTCCGTAGAATAGACACTCAAAAGTGGAAAGACATGAGCTAAAGAGTATGAATAGTTTATGGACTTGATACATATTGCCCAATTGCTTTTCAAACGAATTTAAGAGCTTATAAACACCTTAGCAATGTTTGTGAAACAGTCTCCAAGTACCTTCAACAGCAGTGAATTCTCCGATTCCTCCTCCCCTTTTTCACTGAACAGACAGAAAGAAGTATATGTACAAGATGTTTTGTTTTGCTTTTCTTTAATTCTTAATGAGGCTGGCATTTCCTTGTGATTGTTTGCTGGCAAAAGTTTTCGTAGAAAACATTTTGGTAAACACTGAGAATGTCACCTGGTTCTTGGCTTCTTGGGCACTGGAATTGCCTCCCAGGTAGGCAGGGCAAGAGACGATGCCAACCCAGCACCAGGACACACAGAAGTCACTGTGACTTCATTGAAAACAAATTCTAAGCGCTGACAGCCATGCCAGGCTCGCCCACTGTCATGCTTGTCCCTCACCAGTCCTGGTATCCCCTCTTTGTGAACAATCCCCTCTTTGGAGAAAAGGCTGGATGGTTGGAGAGAGAGCACCCAGTTCCCCTTCCCATCAGAGCCAGACCCCACTAAGCAGGGACCACACATCTGTCTGTGTCTCCGGAACGAAATTCAGGGTGGTGGTGTTGCGAGGACTGGGATCCGGAGAGTTGCCTATTAGGATAGGATCCTAGGATTCGGAGAGGGTCCTATTGCAGGGGGATGGGCTTCTCGCGCCTGCAGTCAGGCGGCGTCGAGAATCTGATGAAGCACTCGGCGGAGACCCGTCCCACCGATGGGCCTTCTGTTTTATTTCCTCCAGGACCTCGCGCGGAGAATTGGTGTTTGTGTGCGTCTTGTAAATACCATAAGCCACACGCGCGCCCTCGCTCGTTAGCCCCGGCGGTGGGTGTGCGCGCTGCCGTCCCGCACGCACGAGGTGGGGAATTGTTCAAAACACCCGCGGTTGCAGTGGGTGAGGCAGGGCGGTCTCGAAGGACTGAGGGCAGGACGAGCGGGTCGGACGCAGGCAGAACGGCCGGGACGGGGCGGCAGAGGACCGAAGAGTCCACTGGGAGCCGCAGGCCGCGGTGTGCGGGGGCGCGCACCGGGGGGGCGCGCACCGGGGGCCCGCGCCCCGCTACCTCCGCGCGCAGTCCCTGGCGGCCCTCCACCACCGGCCGCCGCCCGCTGCGTGACTCGCGCGCTCCGGGTTGAGTACGGGCTGTCCCCTGGCCCGGCCTCAGCTAGACGCGGGGGAGAGAGAGCAAGGGCTGGGAAGCGCCGGCGGGAAAGGAGTTGGCCGGAGGAGAAGAGGAGGCCGAGGACGAGGAGGATGGAGTCATCTAGTTACGGAGCGCGCTCGATCATCAGGCCGGGAGAAGCCCGGGACCGAGAGCGCGCGACGGAAGACCCCCGCCGAGCGGCCCGGCCTCCGGAGCGCCTGCCCCGCCCTTTGGTTCGAACGGAGGAGCGGAGAGGACACCAGCCGCCCGCTGGGGCCGGGACCCCCTCCACCTCGGGGGAACCCACGGAACCCTCGAAGGCCCGGACACCGCCGTCCGGGACACCTGCTGCCGCGGCCGAGCTAACCGCAGTATTTATACCCGGGGCGCGAGCGCGCACCGCGGGCAGCGGGTGGGGGAAGGCCCGTGAGGCCCCGCCCCGCTCCATGCAGTCCCGCCCTCCTGCCTGGCCGGACTCCCTCGGGGCGCTGGGACCCCCACTCCGGCCTGGGTTCGCCGCTTGCTGCCCGGTGGGGGGCTTGGCTGAAGGGCGGGCCTGCCTGCGGAAAGCGACGTCACGGCCGTTCCTGCAGTGTGAATGAATCAAAATGCCTGGGTGACCGCGGCCTCCCCAGCGGCCGGCACGCCAAGGGTGGAGGGGGAGGGGGAGGGAAGCGGGCGGGGGAGGGAGGAGGGGAAAAAAAAGCCAGAGCTGCAGCAACAGCGTCTCCTCAACCCGGGATGTGCACCAACCCGGGAGAGGGAGATCAAAGGGATTTGAAACAGACCGGGGACTGGCAGGGGGAGGGGGCCAGGCAGCCTGTGGAATCCTGCTGGAGAAACGGAGGGTCCGCTTCCACCGTGACTTCGGCGGTCTGGTTGGGTGTTTTTTTTATTATTATTATTTTCCAATTTCTGAATCCAGCTTGAGCGAGAGATCTCCGTAGACTGCGACTCGCTGGCTCTCGCTCGGAGATGATGCAGAGCGCAGCTGTCCCCGCGGAGGGGGCTGTCAAGGGGCTCCCGGAGATGCTTGGTGTGCCGATGCAACGTAAGACACCCCCCTTTCTCGCTGATTTAATTTGGTAGCCAGACAGCCAGCAGCTTGGGCCGGTTTGGGGCGGGCCGGACGCTGCGCGTAGCCTGGACCGGAGGGGACGGGCGGGGCGAGGGGCCGACGGCCGGGGCGCAGAGGCGGTCGCAGGGCAGGGGCACCGGGCAGAGTGCGTGTGAAGGGTCTGGCCCTCGGCCCTAGGGACCGAAAGTGAACGCCTCCGGGATAGTGCTCGAGGCGAACCGAGGGATACCGAACCCCGCATCCCCAGCCCGTGGCTTTTCTAGGAGCGTTGGGGAGAGTGTTGTTTGGGGACGCCAGGGGAACAGGCTGCAAGCCAGGCCAGAGCCCTGGGGTGGTCCCCCCAAATCACTCCCCCGGGGGGGGCGGGGAGGGCTACAGTAAAAGCTCGCAGTATCGCTAGTGCAACTTCACCCCAGCTGGCGGAAAGTTGGAGAGCGCGTCCCCCGCCCCCGGGGCTGGCGGCACAGAAGCCCAGGCCCACTCTCTGTCCCCGCGCGCAGGGTGTGCGCGCCTGGTGCGTCCCCAGCCACTGCTGCCCGCAGCGCCCGCCGCCTGCGCCGCCGAGACTGCCAGCTCCCAGTGAGGAAATCCACTCGCCATATTCTAGCAAGCCGAGGAATGAAGGGAGGGGGAGCACCAGGACGAAGTTCTGAACTCGGGGTACATCCTTGGCGCACGAGAGGGCAGGTTTCGGGATGGCTTGGACTCGGAAGGGAAGAGATTAGAGCGTAAGGGCGCTTTGCTCGCCCGCTCGCTTGTCTTTCCTGTGCCCGAAATTAGGAAGGTGGCCGAAGCTCAGAGCCTGTTTATCTTCAGGTGTGTGTGTGTGAGAGTATGTGTGTGCGCGCGCGCGCAGGGATTTTCCAGGTGGGAATCTGTTTCTGACCCTCACTCGCGAAGGGTGAGTCTTCGGTGGAAAATCTGTGCAGAGGCCAGAGCAGGTCCCGTGGCGTCGCGCGCGCGTGGCGGGCGCCGCGCGAGCCCTGCCCCGCGGGCTCTTAGGTTCCGCGGAACGCCTCTGGGCTTGGGAGAGAGAAGAAGGGCTTCCTCCCTCTAGTAGCCGAAGGGTTTCCGCCTGCGACTTCTTCCATGGAGCGGTAGCTACATCCTTGAGGTTTAAGTAAGGGCCGGCTCATCCACGGATGGTACCTACCTACGAACTAGGATGCACGAGCGCGCCCTCCTGCGCCCCGGCTCTCCATGACAAGGTTTCTGCCCCAGCAATACCTCAAAGGTAGGCTGGCGAGTGTTCCCCGACTCCGCGACTTCCTAAGAAGTTTGTGAGAAGGGACTAGAAGAGGATAGCTTCACTCAAGTTATTTAGGTTGTTCCTTGACTATCCTACAGTTATCTTTTGTGTCTTTTTCGGTCAGTTATTGACAATTCTAAGTCTGCGCTGTGCCTTCGAGAGTTTACTGCTAAATGTGTCTGTAGAAGGGGTTGGGGGCTCACTGACTCCTTACTCCCCTCATCCACCAAGGGCGGGGAGGGAGGGGGTTGTCAGCCCCTCGCACACACACTCACAAACCCTGTCAAATGTGCTCCGGCTTAAGCTGATTGTCACTCTGTGCAAGTGAGGGGAGGAGTGTGAGAGTGGACGAAGGTGTGTGTTTCTCGGGTCCCTTTACTGTGATTTAATAGTTGCGGTCCATAGGTGGCCTGTGTTAGGACTGCAACATAACACAGTGGGTTTCGCTCTGACAGCCTTTCTTTGGATGCCTCGCACACACTCTCAGATGGTCTCACTTTTTGTTTTTCTTACTCAGAGACAAGTTTGATTCCATCATCAGGAACTCGATTTCCTAAAATGCCTAGAACTCACCCTCAGAGCAACAGTTCGCCAGGGCTCAGCCTCTGGGTTCGAAGTGTGGAAAACTTAAGGAGGTAGAGAAGGGGACTCTCATTCCAGGGTGGTCCAGCAAGGCAAGGCTGAACCCGGAGAGGGTGGTCTGTCCTTCCTTTTGTCTTGCCCTGGTTCTGTGGCCTGGGTTGGAGGCGGCACTAGCCAAAATTGAGGGCACCAATCCCTTTGGGGATTGGGATCAGTTTTTTTTTTTTCTTTTGGGGATGTGTGTGGATTGTTCCCTCACCAACTGCAGCAGATCTGGCTTCTGGCTATTAAGCTGCTGGTGCTGGGAACTGGGGGTGGAGGGGAGGAGGGGGGCTGGCCCCCTCTGGCATATTTATCCAGCCATTCTCTTTCTTGGGATGTACGACCCAGTAGCCTAAGGATTCCATGTAGAAGTGGACATGCCCTTGGGCCTCAGGGAGGGAGAGGGGTAATCCTGGGATGTGGGTGTTTAAACCCGGTGTGGGGGTGGGGGTGGGGAGCAGAGAATAGAAGAGCTCTCCAACAGCCCGGGTCCCTCCAACCCACCAACTGGAAGGCTTACCCATCCCCCCACCACAGCCACCTTCTGCTTCTTCACCCTGAGCCACCACAGATAGAGCACAGGTCTAGAGATCCCCCCACCTCAGTGCCTCTGGTGCCCTGGCCTCTAGGGGTATTGTAGGGGTTGGAATCCAGTTTGATTGTAGGGGTTGGAATCCAGTTTGGTTCTGCTTTGAGGGGATGGTTTAGGCGCATTCCCTTCAGGAAAAATTACCAAGTTATGTAATTATTTCTCTCTCTTGGCGGTCCTCTTCCTTACACCCTATCCGCTCGCTCCCATACCCCCCAACCTCCCCCCACACACACACACACATACTCCTTGCTCCTGGGTGGCCTGGTCTATGGCGCTCCCTGTCCCCTGCTTCACCGCTTGGAGGTTGCAGAGCAGGTCCCGGCCTTGCTCCCACAGCCCCTGGGTCACCCAATAAGGATGTGCCGGGCTCAGGCTTTCTTGGCTTTCTTCATCCCTTTGAGGGGCATAGGCCTGGGCAAGAAGCTTGGAAGAATCTGGAAGGAGAAGGCTGGGAGCAATCCAAGAGCAACTTAGGGTAGAGAAATACCCCCACCCCCCAAAGCTTGTACTGGTTGCCTGGGCAGCGCCCTCTCCCGCCTCAGGTCAGTGTTTTCTAAGGAACTCAAACCCTGGCTCCTTGCTCTGGGTGTCGGGAATGCTCTCCTGTGCAGGAGGCAACACCCTCAGGGTCACATCCAGCACCGGGCGAGTTCGTTGTTTTGTGGGTGCGGGCGGACAGGTTCAGAAAAGGACCTTGTCCTAAGTTGATGGGTCCCAGCTACTTGGCCCACGATTTAGGGTAGCTGGTTTCTGTTGTTCCTGGCACAGCCTGTCTTTGTCTGGGTGGTCCTCGCTGCGTCCCTCGGGGCTGCCAAGGTCGGAGTCCCCACAGCGCCTGACCCTGTGCAGCGCTGGGTGCAGTGACTTCTCAGCCAACTCCGAACCTCTCTTCTCCCCGAATCCAGCGGTTCCAGTCCTGCTTCCCTCTTGCTGGCCAAGACATTTAGGAACAACGAGGGGCATGGCGGGCCTGGGGGGGTGGGGGCACGTTTTATCATCCCCTTGCCTTCGGTTTTGGCCCATCTCACAAGGAGTCTCCTGGGGCACCAAGGAAAGGAAAACGGACATCCGAGAATGTTGGCTGGAGAGCGGCCCGATCCCGCGGGAAGAAAGACTGATTAGCCCGGTCCAGACTGGGAGTGGTGAATGGGAAGCAGGCCCAGGGCGGAGGTCACCCATCTCTTACTTGTGTCCTAAGAAAATCTATCTTGCAGCTCTCGTGAACCCCGAAGCTGTGGGCAAGGGTGTTTGGTTTTGTATTTGATAGGATCTGGGCAAAGGACGGCTCAGGACGCCTCACTAGCCTTCTTCCCTTCCGGGTGCTCCTGCGTGGGGTGAATTCTCCCTGCCCTGGTCGGGTCCGACTCCTCGCCCCCAACCTTAAACTCTTGCAGGCTATATCTTAAGGGTGGAGTAAACGCATTTCCCGGCAGGGAGTTCTCTCCAACTCTGGAAAAGCGATTTGCTCTTCTTCCCATTCCTGCCTTTTTCGTGGTTCCAAGGGAGGTAAAAAGGAAAAAGAAAAAAATATATATATACACAAAATACAGAGAGAGTGATATTTCATCAGATCCGATACAGATATTCAAACAGCAGCCCCCAACACCGCAAACCTCTTTCCCTGCGTCATAAATATATAGTCCAGCGCGGGCCAACTTTTATAGGTCAGACTGGTTGGTCCCGCTGGCAGATTTGGGCCTCGCCGGTTGGGGATCCTGCCCCCACCGTCCGGCCGGAGCTGCGCACCAGCCAGAGGGAATTTGGAGAAACCCGGGTGAGCGCGGCCGTGCCTCGTTAGGGGCGGCGGGGTGCCGCGGCGCCCGAGGGGCTCGCTTCTCGGGCCTCCTCGGTTCCCATGCCTACATCGGAGAGGGCGGAGGGGAGCCCGCCTGGGAAGCCGCAGTCTCGGGGCGCTCAGGGAGATGAATTAACGATTTAACCCAGACAGAGAGCAGGCAGGTCGGGCAAGTGAGGGTCGAAGGTCTGCACTGAGCAGCCCCAAGTCCGCGTCCGGGGAAGAAGAGAAATCCCGGCTGAGAAGAGGAGGCAGGACCTAACTCGAGTGGTTTCCTCGCTTGGCCGCGATCCATCCTCGCGGAAAAACAGAGCCAGGAGGGGCCAGGCGGGAGCGGCGTCCTTGGGTCTGGGAGCACGACCTGGGTGACCTCGCCGCCACCGGGGCAGAGCGCCTCTGCCCCCAGGGCAGGCGCCGGCCTGGGTGGCCCGGGGGAACCGAAGATGAATTGCTTCCAAAAGCGATTGCCTCGCACCTGCGGGCAGTGCACCGTCCGGAGCGAGCCCGCCGCGTGCCCTGGGTTTTTGAGGGTTCGCCTGGGGGGCAGGTGCGGACAGGGCGGCCCTTCCCGGGGAGCCAGCTTCGCCAGCACCGCGTCCACCCGCTCCAAGTGGAGGTCGCAGCTGCGAAGGGGGCAAAAGAGGGGGCGCATTCGGCACCGCGCGGCGCATTCGGCATTTCTGCGCCTTGGCCCTTTCCCTCCGTCCACCTTCCTCGTCCACCTTCCTCTTCCTAGTTTATTATCCCGTTTAGTCTGGGATTGGCCAAGCCTGGAACCAGTTTCCTACTTGTTTGGAGCCGGGCAGACTTTTCTCGCCAGGAGCGCGGACGGAGCGCGGGAACTATAAACCCTCTTCTTCCGCATACTCATTTCGCACCAAGAATTTGGGAAAACCTTGTTCACCCCCCCACCCCCCACGCGGGCGGCACAAGTCTTTCCGTGAATTTTTAACCCTTAGAAAGCGATTCTCACATTTTGGGAGCAGTTCCTCCAGCACAGAACCTGGAGGCAGCCGGCGGGTCCCTGCGCCGCGCGCCCCCTTCCCGCGTTCCCCTCTGGGCTCCTGGCCCTGATCCCCGCGCTTAGCGGACCTGGAAGAGCGCTCGAAACGTGGCAGGCTCAAGAGAGACGAGGTCTGTACCTGGACAGCTGTTGTTGTAAATTAAATTCGACCTGGGCAGGGACTTAGTAACACTGTGCGCCCAGGAAAGAAATGGAGCGGGCCGCGGGCTGTACCCAGTGTCCTACAGAGGAAGGCGCGGCTGGGACTCAGCGCAGGCTTCATTCACCCTTTGGGGCTCAGAGGTTGGTTTCATCAAGGATGGGATTTTTTTTTTTTTTTTTTTTTTTTTTAAGGCAGGGTGAATGTCTTTTAAAGGAATCTGAAGGATGAAACTAGTCAAGAAGAATTACTAGCAAAGCCCGGGCGAGATGAAACCAGGAGCGGCAGGAAGTTAAATGAAGGAATACCAAAGAGAGGTGTACCTCCCTCCCGACACGCCAAAAACAAAGCGGGGTTAAGGCAAGAATGTAGGCTGAACGCCCCGGGGATTAGAGTAGAGTCTTCAAGTAGAGTCGAGTCTTCAAGACGTCTAGGAGGGGCAACCTACGCGACCAAATACCAGGGTCGATTTTACAAAATCGAGTCCTCCTGGAGGTGAGGTGGGGTAGGGTGGGGTCGAGGGGTCGAAGCAGGAGGGAAACCGGCGTAGCAGTGGCTTTCCATTGAGTAGACAGAGCACAGCCCACCGGGGCGTCTTGGATTTTGAACAGTGACCTGATGACCCCGCTGACCAGGTGTAGACAGCCTCAAGTCCTAAATATTTCCATTGTCCTAACACTTCCCTTTTGCCTCGGATTTTAGAGTCCTTTCACTCTGTGCTCCAGTCAATTAGTGATTACTTTAGCACCGCATTAGCAGACAGAACCCAGAGAGACTCAGGTGCTGGGAGGGCTGCAGTGGAGGAAAGGGAGGGAGACAGCCACACCTGCAGTCATCCAGGGATGGGAAATTAGTTAACAGGCACTCACCTTTCTTTCTATCACATTGTTAAGAGGTCTCCTTTGAGCCTCTTGATTTAGTCTGTACCGGTGGGTATCTTGTGGGTTTCTCAGGGAAACTAGTCTTCTCCTAATTAAGGAGTTGTGGAGCGGGGAGGTGGGTGGAGTTGGATGGAGGGATCTTGTGCCATTTCTTTCAATCAGGGAAATAGATCAGGATTGGGGCTGAGAAGCTTTGGAATGCAGAGAGACTTGGAAACAGTTTAGTTGCTGAGCGGCTGGTGGAAAGGAGTAATCTTATCCACTTTGGGAAACCCAAGGCTGGAGACAGACTGAAACAGCCGTTTGCTATGGCGCACCAGATACCTTACTGTATAGATGGCTGAGTTTGGAGATGGATGGTGTGTGCAGGGGGTTCGTTTTGTAATGGTTTTCTGCCTTTCCTCCCCTTCTGGAACGAGTGTTAACAATGCCCATAACACAGATGTGAGCCAACAGGGTCTACTGCTTTTAGGAAAATGTCATCATGGCTTGAATGTCTGTCTTCCTTGTCTGTCTCTCTTTCCTTTCTCCCTTCCTTCCTCCTCTTGTGAGATCCTTGCGGGAGGAGCATGGGTTTGCACAGGATTTCTGACCAGCGGGATCTCATCAAGGGTTGAGTGCCTAGCAGGCTGTGGGGAGGTAGATCCATCCATCTCTCACGCAGTTTCCAGGAGGCTTGGGGTGGGGGAGGAGAGCAATTTCTGGATCTGGAACAGAAACGATCCCAGAGCGGGGCTACTGTTGTTTGTGATAGGAAGAAAAACTCACATGCCCCCTGTGAGGTCTTTACCTTTTTAAGGTCTCAATTTTATAGGAACCTCCATCAAAATGGAGCACAAATGAGCCATTTTGAGGCGCTGCAGCTGAGGGTAGGAAGAGAGGTTTAACTGGCAAAATTGAAATGGATTCTTCCTTGGAAAATGTACTTTGGGTTCGTGGCGGGCTGGAAAAATAGTCTCAGGAGGCAACTAGTAACTCCTATTGTTTTTTGGCAGATTTCTTTTCTCTGATCCCCACTCCCCTTCCCTCTGCCAATCTAGGTCTAGTCACAGATGTTTTACTGTCGTATCTCACCCCCAAATGCCTTTAAAGTATAATTGGCTTTAATTATAATGTTAGGGGGTTAAGGGATTGGTTCTGGGAACAGCTTAATAGAGACAAAACTTGCAGCCAAATTAATTGAAAGTTTCTTCATATGAAGGAGCAGTTGCCAAACATATGGAATATTGCCACAGAATGAGACATCAGAAAAATGCATTGTGGAGATTCAGCAATGATTAAATGTGAAGAATGGAATAGAAATAGATGTCTGTGGCAGTTCCATAGACTGTCATGGATTCGTTTAATGTGATTTTTCGGTTTTATTTGCAATTATTGAGAATAGTCAATACTCAACAGAAGATTACTAATTCTGTGTCAATGTATAACCTAGGAGATAATTCTACACGTGCAAAATATATGTCTACATTTCTTATTTTATTTACTATGGGATGCCTTCTTTTAAAGGGTTGTCCAGATTCAGCCTTAAATGGTAACATCAAAATTGTCTCAAGGCTACTTTTGAATTTGATCTTTCATCGAAGAGGTTACTATTTTTGAGCTAAGCAGAAGAACAAAAGAGATTTTCAAAGGGACCTCAAACCACCAAATGAAACAAATAGGATCTGTGGTGGGAAGGATTCTAGGGAAGAACAGGGGGAGAAGACGACGTTAGGTGTGATAATTTCTCATTCTCTGACTCTTTTCTAGTTGTTAGTCATTTGTCAAGACAAACTAGAAATTAGATAAGATGTGTGTAGATTGCTGTATTTTGAAGTACATCAGCGAACAGGATTATATTAGAGAATATAATTTACCTTAAATGTGATGCCAGGTTTTGTTTTGTTTTTTACTTATCTCAATATTTTTGTGGCTGGCCCAGATCCTTATAGACAATGCTGTCATCACATAATAACACAATGTTCAATAAACTTTTTATTCTTAAATTTTTAAAGAACTAATATTGGAATTTTGTGCTTCTACTGTGCTGTTTAAGATTATTCTTACTAGGTTATTAAGAGAAAGTTTATGAGAAACATTTTTGAAAATTATGTTTGGTCTCTTGAAGATGCTTTGGTTTAGAATAAGGGAACATATAAATAAGGATGCTCTAAGTTCAGTTCAGTCGCTCAGTCATGTCTGGCAAAGCATTTCAGTATTCTTACTGAGAATCATGAACTCCTTGTTGCCATAGAATAAGGGAACATATAAATATGCTCTAAACTGTTCAATAAAAGTGAATTGTCTTTAATAGGGAAATAATAAAGAGCCAGGAGAGGGTAGAAAACAGACACATCTAGTTCTGATTTGTCATATAAACTGCATCCTGTGTCTCAGTTCTCTGTTCCTTTGGTCACAGTTATCAGGTGATTTGAAAGGGGAGTTATGACCAGAAAACAAGGTTTTATTGTCAGTAGGGATGGCAGCGACTTTGAAAAGTTTTATTTAAGAAATAGGTATTGAATAACAGAACTTTCAATTAGTTTAACTGTACCTCTGTTATAATTCTGAGACTTGGATATTCCAGAACTTAGGTTTGCATTTAGGCAGGTCTGGTGCCATACTTGCTATGTCCTGTGGCCTTCTGTTAGCAACACTTGAGAATTAATCATTCCCAGATGAAACGAATAAGCCCCCACTGAGAATATTTCCCCAGCCTGCCTTTTCAAAACCTCCTTCTTTCTTTCTTAAAGAACTTTAGGTAACAGAGCGACATTGTCTGCCATTAAGTGCTGTTTTCTCCCTCTTCTATGTTGGGAAGGAATCGAGAATTCCAAGAAAAACATTTGCATAATATTTCAATTATATATGTGTTTCCTTAAAGCCCCATTTGGCTTTTCTCCTTTCAGTTTGAAGTCAGTTTAAAAAAAAAAAAGGCAAATAAAATTAAGTATTTTGGGAAACATACAGTAGCCAAATGTTATTTAAGACAGAGTTCAAAACGAAAACTACTTACCAGCAAAAGAATTTGAGGTGAAACCCACCAGACAGAGGTGCTTTGGTGAGCATTGTTGGCAGCCTTGGTCTTCAATCAGTCTCAGAATCTATCACAGAGAAAAAGAAGATTCTAGCCCTGGTTTGCTCCCCAGTTGTGTACCCTTAGGGAAGCCCTTTTAAATGTAGAGGTTCACTTTTCTCAAGATCTCAAGGAAGAGTAAATGAGCTTACAGATTTGCAAGTTCTTGACAAAATTCATAGTGTGGGCAAACTTAAAGACCACAATCATGATCACGGTTCCTGTTTTGGGGATGGAGTTGCCGTAAGTGGGCTGGAGGGCTCCTGGGTTTCCCGAGAGGATGGCCAAGACAGTAGGGAACACTGAAGGGGTCTCCAAACAGGAAAGAAACCCTGGAAGCAGGTCCCAGGGACCGGCTTCCTATCCAGAAAGAAGCAAGGAAAACCTTTTCCTGGGCATAAGGCTGTCAAGTCAAATGGTTTGTGAAACAAAAAGAATTTTATTGTCCAAAAAGCAGTGATAAAGCAATGTCTTGCAGGATTCCAAAGTGGCCCATGAAAGTCCAAATTTTACAAAATATTAATCTGTTCTGAGACTGTAATTAAATGAACATTATTCCAACCAGTACAAAATACCTGTCTTTAAAATATTAAAGTATTCACCAGCATTATGGGTCCAATGGAAATATCTGAAATTCTAAATCATTTTCCCAGAAAGATAAACTTTCTCAAATACACTTTAGAAATCCTTGTCAAGTGCGTTGGTTCTAGTTTTAGTCTCCTTAGTGAGAAAAAAATTGTTTTTCCTCACCTTGTTGATCTTCTGTGACCAAAGAGATGGAAAGCACAATTTTTCAAAGAATTAAAATCGATTAAACAAACACAAACAGTCTCTGAAATGTTTCAAGGTGGCCCCAGGTTCCTTGAGAGCAGTTTCTTGGAAATGAAGAAACGTGAGTGGGGAATAAAAATACACAGTACTTATTATACATACCAGAGGGGTGTGGGCAATTTGATCTGCTGCAGACTGTATTAGACCTTTGATCGCTTCCACTTCCCACCTTTCTGAAACTTCTCAAATGGAGGAATTTGGGGATTTAAAACAGAATCCGTTGTCTGTGGGCCACTCTGAAAAATAAGCCCCATGTGCACTTCAGGTGATTTGAGGGCTGAGCATCACGTTGTGGCTTTTATGAAAGCTTATAAGCTTCCTTGATGAAGAAGTAGGTTCCAGCTATAGGCAAAGGGTTTTTAGTTATCTCTTACCAAACAAGAAATAGTCACTTCACCATTGGGCATTTAGATGTCTCCAAGGAAAATAGGAGAAGCCTCAAATGTTAATTTGAACTCAATCCACTCTTACCTGGATACATTACAGCAGAAGGTCAGGCAGTTTGTGGTCCCAACTACCCCACTCTCAGCACTCACATGTGAAGAGGGGGACCAAGGTCTGGCAAATTTGCCCTCATTCTGTGGAGGAAAAAATCTGACAGATTTCTTTATTCCAAAAAGACTGAATCTTGTAATGTTGCATTATCTGCTGTTCATACTCTGGGATTATGTTGATTAGAAGGGGTTGTACATTTTCCAGATGCTTTAGAACAAGGGGGGTGAAGGAGAATTTTGAGTGTTTTGGTGGTGAGGGTAGGGAAAATTATATTGGGAAATAATGAAGCATGAAATAATTTTGATATGCTTTAAATGTATAAATCCATCTTGTTGGTGACCGGCTATGAGAAGGGAGAAGGAAGCTGACCACTGAGCTTGGACAAAGGTATTATGGAAGAAGTGTTTTATACTCATTAACTGACGCAGTCACGTAGCAACCCTGAGAAAATGATGTTATTATCTCCATTTTACAGATAAGAAAGTTGAGGCTTAAAGAGATTCTACCATGTGTGTGATTGTCCATGTGTGTGATTGTCCAAAATCACACACGTGGTAGAATCAGCATCTCATTATCGTAAATAATTTGGAAGACCTAAAGATTTGAAGATCTGAACTCTAACCAGAACTGAAAATTTTCAAATTCCCTAAGTAGTTTTCCAAAAAGGTCTTTGAGCAAAATTTTTTACCTCCCCCTAGCTTTCCATTTCACTCACTATCCATTCTCCCTACCTCTCCAGGGTTGGACAGCTCCCTCATCCAGAGATGGTTTCCTTTCTGTAGATACAGCTTGACTTCAGAAGAATTGGCATTTTCCCCGAGTCACCACGCCTTAGCTGTGGTATCCAGATATGCGTGTGCATGTGTTTGTGTGTCTTTAGGAGTGTGCGTTAGAATCTGTGGCATGTGTGTGTGTACCTATGAATACATGTATGTGTATATGCTAAATGTTTGAGTATACGTGAATGTGTGTGTGTGTGTCAGTGAATGTGGTATGTGTGGGTGCCTTTGTCTATGTATGAGTGTGTATGCTTAGTGAACATTAGTGATTGTGTGTTTCTCTGTGTGTCTGAGTATATATGGGAGTGTGTCTGTGTTAAGTATGTCTTTGTATATACTGCAAGTGTGACTGTGTGGGTACATCTGACTATGTGTATGTGTCTGAGTGTGTGTAAGGGCATCTGCTTGGGTAGTTGTGTACATGCAACTGTTCTCCCTGCAGACTTAGGTCTGTGCCTTGGGTTGTGTCTCTCTGCTGGACTCTGGTGGACGGCCCCATGATGGGAGGGTATTGTCCCACGTGGTCCAGCATGTCCACAGATTCCTTGGCTGCTCCAGGAGTGTTGCTGTCTTTTCATGCCTGGGTTTACCCTCTACAGAGCCCCAGCAGAGAGTATCACCACAGAACACTTTCCTGCAGATAAGATAAAAATTTTCATTTTAAATGAAATGACTCCTCAGATCAGGAACTGAGTTTATAGATCAGATTCTGTCTTAGTGACTGCAGAAGTCTGCTTAAACTCCAGTTTTCAAGGTAAAATCTTGCCGTATCAAATACTGCATGGATAAGTCAAGTTTACTAGGGACTTGGAAATCCTCTCACACCTTGGAAATTTTGGTTATGACTTTATTTCTTGTAGGAGACCTATATAAGCTCTGTCCTGTTCAGACTCTTCAAATTATGGGGAAAAAAATAGTTTATTGTAGGTTAAAAAAAGATTTGTGTTGTTGCTCTTTGAAATTTTCTGATAAACATTTCACATGCATCTGAATAATTGCCTGGAGCTCTGTCTCCTGAAGTGTGGGGTCTGAGGTCACAGGTCCTCACCCCCATCACAGGTGGGGATGAATCTGAACTTGAATAAATGAATCAACAAGCTGGCACCTTGCAGCTGGGGGGAGGGGATCAGCCGGACAGGGGTTCCCACTCCCAGCCCTGCTTGGGCATTAGGTGTCTGTCCCCTAAAACACCTGCGTGCTCTGTCCGAAGGAGGGAGAGCTGTCCCTCAGACAATTCTGTCTGCACAATTGTTAGGGAGCACCAGAGGCTGTTGGCTTATCAACTCCTCGTCACTGACACAGAGCAGCTTAGAGACTATTCCTCCACCTCCATCTCCCCTCCGTATGTGACACGTGACCCAGTAGAGCTAGCTGGGTGAGGTGATGTCTGACCTTCTAGCTCTGGGGTTGGGTGAGCCCACCCCATGACAGGCTTAGTTCAAATCCTGGTTGCCCCGTTGGGGGACCTCTGACATTTTGCTTGACCTCTCCCAGACTCAGTTTCCTCATCTGTAAACTGGGGATAATAATATTCCTACACCAAGTTGTGTGGATTGAGGAAACCTATGCGCAGGGCCTGGCATAGTTTATAACAGGTTCTTGTTGCCTGGTTTTACCTTTATTATTGATATACAGTGGATCTCTTAAAACCATTTCTGCATTATTTTTGTTTTTTTTAAATGCTCTGTCTCTCAAAATCTGCAGTGGAATACAGTGGGAAAGGTTTTGTTTTCTTTTAACTTAAAAAGCACCCTTAGTATATCCTTTACCTTTTTGCCAAGCTTGAGGACGCCAGCTGGGTTCCAAGGCCTCAACCCCAAGTTTGGGAAGCCCAGCCTGATCCCTCTGGAAGCACTCCCTGCAGGCTGGAGGTCGAGAGAAATGGCTCGTCTGCCTGCTTTTAGTGTTGTTCCTAGACATGATGTTGTCTCGGCTTCCAACCCTCTAAACCCCCCACCCCTGCCCGCCCTTCCTGCATACATTAGCCTTAATGTATTCTCCCTTGAATACTCATCATATTAAGGCTCCCGGTAGATACCTTGCTTGAAATAAATTTTATGGGCACGCATCCTCGCCCTCATCTCCATGCATTTGTGGCCTGGAGGAGAAATATAGCTGTATCTTTCCTTGGAGGCCAAACAACAATTAGGTGGGAATGGGCAGCCCTCTGGCCTGGGCGCAAGGCAGGGTGTGGGGAGGGAGCGGGCTTGCTCTCCGTTCCCCTATCAGTCTTTCCCAGCTTAATTTGCCTCTGCTGGCCTGCAACCTGGCTCCTGGGACAAAGACGTCCCTAGTTGGTTTTTTCCGGGCTGATGATCCACGAAGACCCACAGGTCGGACCAGGCACCCGCGGCTCAGTGGGGCATGGGTTCCTTTGGCTCTGCACCGCACCTCCAGGCTCACCTCTTCGCTGAGCCGGAGGGCTTCTCCCCTAGGGCTTCCTTCCCATCCTTTGCATAAAGATGCCTGAGCAGACTTCCTTCACAGCTCTTTCCGTAAAACTCAGCAGCTGCCACCAGAGCGCCTGCAAGGGAGGTCCACACCCTTTTCCTCTTAATGGCTCCATTTACCTGCCTATCCCCATCCCTTTCCCAGGCTGGACTTGTCACACCAAGGGAGCTCCAGGTTACCCGCCCCTTACTTACTATAGCTTCATCTCTTCTTTCCCAACCTCCCAACTGGTAAGGCCCCTGCCCTCAGAACCCTCCCTGGCAGCTCCAGGGATGTGGCCCTTGGTGGTTCCTGAAGAGTCAAGCGTGTGGTTGAACAGGAACCTGCCTGGAGGTGCCTGATGAGTCCCCAAGCCATGGCACAGCTGCTGTGTGCTGTGGGTCCGCTCTGAACCTCCGCATGAGAGGAGGGTCTTGACATCTATGTGGGACTTCTTGGTGGGAGTTCAATGAGATCAAGCTCAGAAACTTGGGCCCCTAGCTTTCCTTACTCAGCCCAGTGGCACCACTGCAAATACCTGGTTACTGCAGTTATCTTACCTCCTAATGATAGAGACCTTTACTGAACACCTACTAAATACCAAGTCCTTGTCCTGTATACTGAGTCCTGTTGTTTGGCCTCCAGCCAAAGTGTTGTGAAGATGAATTGATTAATATATCTTCACAACACTTCTACCAGATTCAACTGTCATCATCACTCCATTTTACAGGCGAGGAAACTGAGGCAGAGGCAGAGTATTGGGTTGGCCATAAAAGTTCGTTTGGGTTTTTCTGTAAGATGGTTTGGAAAAATCCAAATGAACTTTCTGACCAACCCAATGATTTGTTAAAGCTTAGAAAGCAGAATCAAAATTGGGCAGACTGGCTCCAGAATCCACGGTCTTAACCTGTGTCCTATCTTGCCGCTCTTATTCAATGGAAATTCCTGTAGCTGTCCTGTGCTTAGCCCTTTGCTGGGACTCCTTGGTAAATACTTACTGGTCGAACAGTTTCTTTGTCAAGGAGGAGAGCTTTTGAGATAAAAAGAAAATCCCATCTGAACTGGGACCGGTAGTGAGTGTCCAAGCCTACATGTACCAGGGAGTTTTCATTTTGGTCTGAGAATCCGGTCAAAGGGCAAGGCATCTAGTGAGTCTGACCTTCAGGCAATGGTGGTGCCTGCTGAGGCCATGAAGGGAACAGACTGTGTTGGGGTTCAGTTGGGTTTAAGATCAACACTGTGTGTACAGGGCTAACAATGATGGTTAGTGAATGTCTCCATAGCCTGTCTGTGTTTTAGATATAAATGACTTAATACTTGAGAAAGCTTTCTCTTTACATAGGTTTGCTGCTGCTGCTAAGTCGCTTCAGTTGTGTCCGACTCTGTGCAACCCCATAGTCGGCAGCCCACCAGGCTCCGCCGTCCCTGGGACTCTCCAGGCAAGAACACTGGAATGGGTTGCCATTTCCTTCTCCAATGCGTGAAAGTTAAATGTGAAAGTGAAGTCCCTCAGTCTTGTCTGACTCTTAGTGACCCCATGGACTGCAGCCTACCAGGCTCCTCCGTCCATGGGATTTTCCAGGCAAGAGTACTGGAGTGGGGTGCCATTGCCTGCTCCGTTACATAGGTTTGAATGTGTTCAGTTTTTCCCCTTAATGCTTTGAGGCTAATGCTCTTATGTGAACACTTTAAAATCACAAGTCTCGATAGCCTGTCTATGTTTTAGATATGAACGACATAATACTTGCGAAAGCTTTCTCTTCACGTAGGTTAGATGTGTTCAGTTTTTCCCCTGAATGCTTTGAGGCTAATACTCTTATGTGAACACTTTAAAATCACAAGAGATTTAGTTTTACTACTTTTGTTGACATTTTGGGATGTGCAGGAAAAACTAGTGAAGAACTGTCTCCAGGTGAGCTTCTTAGGAATTTTTTCTTTTTGTAAATTTAAACTATATATTAAAAATTTTTACATTGTTGTGTTGGTTTCTGCCATACAACCATGCAAACCAGCCATAAATATACATACATACCCTCCTTAACCTCCCTCCCTGTGATACATATATACTATGGAATATTACTCAGCCATAAAAAAGAATGCATTTGAGTCCATTGAGGACTAGTGAGGTGGATGAATCTAGAACCTGTTAGAGTGAAGTAAGACAGAGAAAAACAAATATCATGTATTAATGCATATATATGGAATCTAGAAAAATGGTTTTGATGAGCCTATTAGGAAGCAGATACAGAGAAAGAACTTGTGGACACATTGGGGGAAGGAGAGGGTGGGACGAATGGAGAAAGTAACATCAACATATATACTGTATCAGGTGGAAGATGGGCAATTGGTGAGAAGTTGCTGTATCGCTCAGGAGCCCAGCCTGGCATTCTGTGATGACTTAGAGAGGATTTGATCAGTAATTTATTTGGTGATAAATATCTTTGGAGGTACTCTTGTGTGCCCGGCACTGTGCTAGGCATGGAGGAGACACAACTGAGAAAGAAATGCTGCTCCTGCTCTTAAGGATTCCGCCTTTTAATGGGAAAGATAGTGTGTAAAAAGACAAGTAGCAAAAAATGCTATAATAGAGCTAAGAAACCCCAGGGTTTGCCAGCCTTGTGACCTGCTGTGTTATGAGACTACCATGGGAGGCCAAATGCTTGCCCATTTATGTTTTTGTTCTTAACATTTGTTACAGTCCTTTTTTTGAGGAAAAGGACAAGGGAAAATGGCTAGAGATGTTTACACTATTTGTTCATCCAACTGTGAAAGCCTGACCATTTTATACATTTTGAAACTAATTCAGTGACTCAAAAATACTATCAATCCCCTGAGCAATCCCTTGGTAGAGATGGGATGGCAGAGAAATAGACCTTGGCTAGGAAGTCACCCAACCCAGGAACAGGATGGGGCAGTGGTTAGGATTCAGTTGCAGACAACAGAGTCCATTTTCACTATTTAAATGGAAAGTGGTCAATTACCAGGTATGTATTAGATGACTTTCAGGTTAGTGGAGCCAGCCCTGGAGCAAGCTTCTGGGAATAACTCCCAGTCCCCAGAATGGTGTTGCTTCTTCCATGATTGATTAGGACATTAAAACCAGAGAATCCTGTGGCCTCTGCCATGCTCCACATGAGCATAATGGGGGCCTGCCTCTTGGCTGTGCCTCCATTCTACTCAATTCTGAATTCTGGTCTCTCCTTAGTGCATCTGATTGGTAGACTCTAAATCACATTTGAAACCTGAGCTTCAAGGGAGTCTGGAAAAGCAGAGTCTAGTTTTCCTGTCTGAGGTACTACACGAAGTCATATTCACTGGGGATATTAATTGATGGTATCTTTTGTCGTTCATTAAAATACTGAGATTCTTTCTCCTCTTGGACCTTTAGGCATGGACCTTGGTCACTACCCCTCTCCCCTACATATCATTTTCTGTTTAGGCCAGATGGCCTCTCAGTCCATGCCTAGGCAGGGCTCACTTTAGAGGTTTTAGCACAGATTCTACCCAGTAGTGAAAGTGTCATGGGCTTCCCTGGTGGCTCAGATGGTAGAGGATCTGCCTGCAATGCAGGAGACCTGGGTTCAATTCCTGGGTTGGGAAGATCCCCTGGAAGAGGGCATGCAACTCACTCCAGTAGTCTTGCCTGGAGAATTCCATGGACAGAGGAACCTGATGGGCTGCGGTCTATGGGGTCTCAAAGAGTCAGACATGACTGAGTGACTAAGCACAGCACAGTGAAAATGTCATAGAAATAAAAGTGAATGTAATTGGGTCTTCCTGGCCACTGGCTGCTGAACTGCAGCTGGCATAAGTGGAGTTAGGTGATGCTGCTAGCCTTGTGGTGCTCTCAGAAACAGGCCCTTTGGGCCAAAGCCACCCAAAGCCAGGCCAGCAAAACATGGATTGGATTTCAATCCCAACCTACTCCTTTGACCAGGCGTCTTTGCACAGTGTACAACCTGCACAACTGTATGTGGCAGCTGTGGGAGTTTGGTTTATGTTCTTTCCCAGATCAGGCAGAATGAGAAGGCATCCACACAGCACCTGGTCCAGTTAGCAGTGCTCTGCTGAAGGCTCACACGGCTCTCTCACCTCTCTCCACAGAGATCCCCCAGTGTGCTGGCTGCAACCAACATATCCTGGACAAGTTTATCCTCAAGGTCCTAGACAGACACTGGCACAGCTCCTGTCTCAAGTGTGCAGACTGCCAGATGCAGCTGGCTGACCGGTGCTTTTCCAGGGCTGGCAGCGTCTACTGCAAGGAAGACTTCTTCAAGTAAGTCAGAACTGGGTGGTGGGGTGCAACTTGCTCTCCCTGCCCTAATCTAAGCCTCCCCCATGCAGTGAGGGGGAAGTTTGCCGTAAGACAGGGTGGGGAGGGCAGGGGTCCATCCTGTGTGGGACGGGTGAACCCTGATGCTAAGAGCCTGTTCCTCATTGAGGTCCGGCTTCTGATCACTGGCCCCATCATTCCTTGATGCCCAGAGTCTCAGCCTCACGTGAGCTCTGCAAGGGGCAGGTATGAGGAGCCGGCAGGAGGCAGGAGCCAGACTTCTCCAGGGTGACTGACAGAGGATCCTTGCAAATCCTAAAAGGAGTTCTTCTTTCTGTCTTTGTGAGTTGGTGCCTCAGGGCACTTCAGTTCAGCTTAGTCGTGTCCAACTTTTTGCGACCCCATGGACTGCAGCATGCCAGGCTTTCTTGTCCATCACCAGCTCCCGGAGCTTACTCAAACTCATGTCCATTGAGTCGGTGATGCCATCCAGCCATCTCATTCTCTGTCGTCCCCTTCTCCTCCCACCCCCAATCCCTCCCAGCATCAGAGTCTTTTCCAATGAGTCATCTCTTCGCATGAGGTGGCCAAAGTACTGGAGTTTCAGCTTTAGCATCATTCCCTCCAAAGAAATCCCAGGGCTGATCTCCTTCAGAATGGACTGGTTGGATCTCCTTGCAGTCCAAGGGATTTTTAAGAGTCTTCTCCAACACCACAGTTCAAAAGCATCAATTCTTTGGCACTCAGCTTTCTTCACAGTCCAACTCTCACATCCATACATGACCACTGGAAAAACCATAGCCTTGACTAAACGGACCTTTGTTGGCAAAGTAATGTCTCTGCTTTTGAATATGCTGTCTAGGTTGGTCATAACTTTCCTTCCAAGGAGTAAGCGTCTTTTAATTTCATGGCTGCAGTCACCATCTGCAGTGATTTCGGAGCCCCAGAAAATTAAGTCTGACACTGTTTCCACTGTTTCCCCATCTATTTCCCATGAAGCGATGGGACTGGATGCCATGATCTTTGTTTTCTGAATGTTGAGCTTTAAGCCAACTTTTTCACTCTCTTCTTTCACTTTCATCAAGAGGCTTTTGAGTTCCTCTTCACTTTCTGCCATAAGGGTGGTGTCATCTGCATATCTGAGGTTATTGATATTTCTCCCAGTAATCTTGATTGCAGCTTGTGCTTCTTCCAGCCCAGCATTTCTCATGATGTACTCTGCATATAAGTTAAATAAGCTGGGTGACAATATACAGCCTTGACGTCCTCCTTTTCCTATTCAGGGCACTTGGTTGTATCATTCCTGTGACTTTCAGAGTGGTCCTTTGAAATTTAGATCTAGAGGCATCTCCATGGCTGCTTCAAGGGTCTCAGAGAAGAGTTGCTCCTGGTAGGGGTTGAGCCAGGCTCACACCGTGTCATCGATTTCAGTGGAAATATGATGAAGAGACAGTTTTGTGTGATGGTTTAGAGCTCAGACCCTGCCTGGGTTTGAACTTCCTTATTAGCTGTGTGCTCTTGAGCAAGTTATTTAACTTCTCTGTGCTCAGTTTTCTCATCTGTAAAATGGGGCTGATGATAATAGGGTTGTTGTTAGTTTTGAATGAGTCAACATGTGTAAGTTCCTTAGGACAGTGCCTGATACATGAGGACTAGCTCTTAAGACTGTCCTTGGTTTTTCATTCTGGGATTGGGTTCATCAGAAAGAAAAATCCTGTTGGAACTTCAGAGTGAGGGGATCTCCTAAAATTTATTTTCCATGGCATTTGGTCTGGCACTTCTCTTCCAGAATGTATTACCTAGGCCTCAAATGAAGTGGACAGGCTGGTAGGACAGGAGGCGAGGAGTGTCTGTCAGTGACACAGAGCCCATTGCGGTGGCCCTTGGGGTGTGTGGAGTGTGGTGGGGCTGCAGGGTGGCTCACCAACACTGGGAAACACCGGGCAAAAAGGAGCAAGCCCCGGAGAGATGGTGCGCCTCCTTCAGGGGATGTGTATTCTGGAGACGGGGAGAAGAAATGGGGAGAAGCACCCTTCCAGGATATGGAACTCAATTTCTCCCAAATCCTTCCCAAGGTTTAACCGCAGGGAATGAGTGATTTGAATTTCTGAGGATTCTCCAATTTTGTCAGTCCAGTAGAAGTTGAAAAGCACCTTAAAGATGATGTTGATAACCACGGGGGCTGCCTCCATGGCTTGTGCTCAGAAGGCAGGACTCGTCACTATCACACTTCGGTCAAATAAGCTCTGCTCTCTCCTTGAAAGTGTGTGTGTGTGTGTGCACACCCATAGATGTGCACACATCTATGCTCACACTCCCTGAGGGTGGGGCAGTGGCTAGCACAGGCATGCCCAGCAAGTCCTTATGGCTCCCAGTTGAGAGGTGGGCCTCTGGTTCTTTTCTGTGGACTGCACTCCCCTTTCTCCCCATCTTTCTCTTACTTTGCCCACCCCTGATGCTCACCTTGTTGCCTGTATTCTGCCATGTAAGCAGTTTCATCCCCTCCACTCACATCCTTTCTCCACAACAAGAATTTGCCTCAACCCTCTTTGCTCACAGATGCCCTGGTCAGATACCATGGCAGCTCTTTGGGCCCCAGATAGGGCAGTTGTCATCCTCTGTGTTGGGGGTGGGGAAGAGGGCAGGAGGAAGCAGGTGGGCGGGCCTGGCCTTGGGGCTTTGCTGAGCGGTCCATGCTTCCAAGGCCAGCACCTCATCCTACCGTTTGTCCCTGGACCTTCAGAAATCCTCAGTGAACTCCAGGGTGAGCAAGAGGCCACATTGCCTTCTTGCCCATCTGGGGACAGGGGAGGTGCTGAGGGATCCCTTGGTCAGAACTCTGGCTGGGTGCAGGCCTGTCAGGATCAAAGACGTAGAGCTCCATAATCAGAGAAGCCCTTTTGAGCCCTGGCATTGCCCTGGGGCCCTATCTGATGTTTGGACCTTGACTGGCTAGCTCCAGGTTTGGGAAAGGGAGATGGCAGCAGCTGGCATGTAGCTTTGGCTTTGGGAGAAGTAGCGATAAGGAAAGAGGATCACTTTAGACCCAGGAGGGGCCAGGGAGTGGGGTACGAAGGGATTAGCACAAGCCTACGAGCCATAAGCCTGAGACCAGCAATAACAATGACAATTACTCATGCAGGCTGTTGCCCCAATCCCTGCCTCCATGACCTTGGAGACTCATCAGTAGGGTCTGTAGTCATCTCCCCCTGGCTGCTGCCCACAACACCTCCCCACCAGACCAGCATCCTCCATCACAGCTCAGGTCCTGGCCCACCATCCCCAGCTCCTTTGGCAGGCCCCCGCCGTGTACAGAATACTGCAGAAACACTATGCCGCCAGAGCCTTCTGCCCGGCACCCAGCCTCCTGTCCAGTCCTAGCTCATGGCTTTCCTTGGGTACCTGATGCCCCCCAGCAGGATGCCTCCCAGGCATGCTCAGCATTTCCCCATCTCCACACCCTGGTCCGGGGATGAGGTCCATCCTCTCAAGGTCTCCCTATCCTTCCATGGCGGTGAGTCCAGCTCCTCGGTGGAGGGAGCCTGGTGGAGGCCTGGCCATCTTACGCCTTGTCTCTGCCGATGACTCAGCACAAGCTGCCTTGCTTGGCTGGTTCCTCATGCACCTGTTGGCCTGAGGAAAGGCTTATTAGTCATTCATTTTTCTGTCTCCCCCATACACATAGGCTGTTGCTGGGTTTGATGCAACAAAGAGTAGATTACACGGCGAATTCACAGTGTGCTGTGGGGACCAGTTTCTTCTGTACCCAGCTTTGGCATCCTGCAAGTCACAGAGGCCCAGGCTGCCTCCCTTATTTAGCCACAGTTACTCTCCTCTCCTGAGATCATTCTGCTTTTTAAGGTAGCCCACTGTCAGGGCTGGAGCCCCTTGTTAAGGGGAGCTGGCCACACATTCAGTGCTGAATCCACAGGTTGTTAATTCTGTGCTGGGGATGCTGTGTGGAGAGAAATGGAAAGTGGAAGTGATTCTTCCCACTGCTCACAGAGGGACGATCAGACACAAAGCCCCAGGGAGGACCCTTGGATTTACAGGCAGTCAGGACTCACTCAGCATTTGGGATCATGGCTGTTTGGTACAGGAAGGCACAGGTGCAGCACAGTTTGGTCTAGCAAGTCACAGTCCTTGGTGAGGACGGGGAGGGAGCATTGTCTACAGTTAGAACGGCTTCACCTCCCATCCTCAGGGCTTGGGACCTGCTGCCCACTTGGGGCTCAGACAGCAATCTGGCTGCAGAACTGGCGGTCTGCTCCTCATTGCAGCTCATTAAAGGTCACCAGGCACCTGCTTTCAGCTGACATACATGCAGAGGGATACTGGGAGCAGAGAGAACAGGAGATAGGGCAGGAGGGGAGGGCAGTCCTGGGCACCCCAGTTCCCTCCTGCATCTCACACCAGGCTGCAGGAGTCACCTCTGGCGGCCTCAAGAGAGCCCAGCAGGTGCCATGCACTCGAATCTGCCCAGAAGACCTCAGAATGCTTGCGGCTGTGGCACTTGGAAGATGCCTGGTTGAAGGCATCTTCTCTATGCACCTTGAAGTAAAAGAGAAAAAGAAAAAATAATAAGTACTATTCTTTTATGATATCTACCCCAAAGCCTGACTCAGAGACAGAGGGCAGGATTCATTGACCTTACTGATCATCACTGTGTTTCTAAGTTCCGGGATCAATACTTTAAATCTCTTTGTTTATAACAAGGGGCAGAGCTACTGCTTTGCATACCTCCAGGGGCATCCTTTATTTTGTGTGACGTTTTGTGAATCAAGACAGTATTGTGAGGAGCTGGAGGGGTGATTACCCCAGAAGTCGGGGGAGGATGGAGGTGAAAGAGATTGGCTTCCCCTAGCCTCCAGCCTGTGAAACATGGCAGTACTGGTGCCTGGCAGCAGAGGGCGATGTTGGTGTGTGCACAGACAAAGAAGTACTGTTGGAAGGTTGTACTCTGTGGTTGTTGTGCTTTGGCGGGGGTGGGGGGCACTGTTAAACACTGTCTTGCTCAATAACATTGGCTGATTTTTGCTGTTGTTTGTTGTTTTGCCTCTTGCGTCCTTGGCTTCCCTTCTCCAAAGGAAATAAAATTCCGAGGCGAGAGAGGAGAGGCAGTGAGTCGACTAATGCAATGTGCTTCTGAGACTATTACAAAATTGCAAGCTAGGAAGCCAACAACTCCTTGGGTTGTGTTTGCTGAGCAGGTCCTGTCTGGACTTTGCATCCAGGGGTGGAAGGTCCCTGGCTCCTTGCAAAAGGGCTGGAGCCTGGGGATAGCAGGAGTCTGGGACTTGGGCTTCTGGGTCCCCTACTCTTCACTGTCTGGGTCCTGGCAGCTCCCTTACTTTGAAGCACGGTGAAAACAGATTTTCTGCTCCTGGTTCAAGTGCTGGAGGTTCTTAGACAAGTTCCTTAATGTCTCTCAGCTCCAGTGCCCCAAGACTGGGTACACAGGGGCGTTTCGCAAAAAGGGAGTCATTTTATGAGCAGACTGGTTTGGTGAACCCAAATGGAGCTTGATTGAATTGCTGTTCTGTGTTTAACCAGCTGTTCATCAGCAAACATGTGAACCAGGCCTTCCTGAAAACCTCATCCCCTTATCTGTTAAGAGGTGATGTTCTAACCCACCGAGTTGCTGTGAAATGGGAAGAAGGTGGTGTGTAAACTGTGTCCAGCACTGCTGGGTTCTTCTTGCTAGGTGCTAGAATCTCTGGGTGTTGGGTTTCTGGCCCCAGAGGACTAGCTGTCAGAGTTCTGCCCCAGGGCTGGGCCGTGCTGGCTTCTCCTGCACCACCCCCCGCCCCTGCCGCTCCCACTGAGATGATTTTAAAAGCCTAGAACTCCTCACATGGAGGTCAGGGTAGTCTGGCTCACGGCAGTGAGCTGGGCATAAACCATGGCATAGAGATGCTGTGCTGATTTACACAAAAACTTGAGAAGCAAACCAGTGATTATTATAACATGAAAACAGAGAGCTAGAGAATTGAAGGGCAAGATCCACATACATTTTTAAGGTAAGCCACAGCCCTTGAGAACATTCTAGTCTTGTGGGAGAGCTTCAAGCTGTATCCTGGCTGCCAGGTCTCTATGCTCACACCTGCCTACCAGAAGGAGCCGTGGGGAAGAGTTGGAGATGTTCGGGGGTGACTGCCACCCCAGGGGGGTCCTGTCTAAATTTTCATGCTCCTTTGGGGGTGTCTCCCTGTGCCTGAGGCCCTCCCCTGCCTGGCACTGTGGGGACCCAGCGAGATGGAGGGCCACTGGACCACTGTCAGTGGGGCGCTGCGCCCCTCCCCCAGCCAGTCAATCTCTAGGCAGCAACGGGCTGTCAGCCAAGGGCAGGTAAGAGGCGTCCTTGGGAGCCCGGGAGCTGCTGATTTATCCCCGCCGTTCAGAACAGCCTGTCTCAGCTCCGGCAAGCTCTGCGTTTGGCCCGGCCACAGGGTGGTTTCGCTGGCTCCTGTGAGGTCTTCATTAGTGACCTTGAGCCAATCACTCTTGTAACCAGGGCCTCCATCCCTCAGCTGGGCAGATGCCCATGGGACATCGGGCAAGCTGGGGGACATGGGATAAGGCCCGTGCTCTGAGTTGGACATTTGGAGAGGGAGCAAGCATTGGGTTTGAATCCAGGCTCAGTGTGAATTTGGGGCATTAGACCTCTTGGAGCCTCATTCTCATCTTGAAAAAAGAGATGAAAATGTCTACTTTTCTAAGTTACTCCGGGGATGGAGTGAAATGAGGTACTTAGTATCCATCATTATTGGTGACTACTCTGTTATTTATTTTTATTTTTTGATGTGGACCATTTTTAAAGTCTTCATAAAATTTATTACAATATTGACTCTGTTGTTTATGTTCTGGTTTTTTGGCCATGAAGCATTTTGGATCTTAGCTCCCCGACCAGGGATGCAACCCATACCCGCTGCATTGGAAGGCGGGGTCTTAACCCTGGACCACCAGGGAAGTCCCTGGCTATTAAGACCATGACAGCATATCTATGTAGGGAGGAGAGAAAAAGAAAAGGAGGGTCCTGGGGGCAGAGGCTAAAAAAGCCTTGAGCCAGACAGGGGTCCCGGGGAGGGAGGTGGGGCCTGACCAGTGCGATGGCGGGTCAGATGACTGGAACAGCTGTCCGCCTCTTGGCGTGGGGGTGGTGTGTACAGATGCCATGGGTTTTCTCCACAGGATGCCATCCCTCCCTGTGCGATCCAGAGCTCTGTGGTGGTGACCGCAGCCCTCAGCCTTCACTTCCCAAAGTGGAGTTCCCAGCTCTGGCCAGAGGGGCCAGCCTGGGCTTGCACGGGTGCCTCTAGCTAGCTGGTACCTTGCTGCCGCAGGAAGAGGACACTTCAGTTCTGCGGTTGGTTGTGGGTCCAGTCTGGGCCCAGGTTCTTGCCGAGCCACCTGTTATTTTTGATGACTACACACCTACTACGACACACACACCATTCTCGAAAAATGTTCTTAAAGAACTCACAAGGGGAGGGTCTCTTTGATGGGTGACTTTCCATAATTTCTGAATAGTTTATAGTCTAATCCCCTCACTAAGCAAATTAAACCTTTTAAGGTAACGATCAGATGGTTCAGATAGTAGCTGTGCGTGTGGACATTTGTAAGGTTCAAACACACTGGTGGGACCAGGCCCACAGTCATTTGCAAAGGCCTGTAATCAAGGCAGAAGCAATTACTTAGCCGAGCAGCTCCCCCTGGGACCCAAGGCCATATATCAGGCAGTGATGAGTCCACAGATTATCTGTCTGCCCGCCCCGGAGCCCTCCTGTTCAGCTGCGCCCGCCCACCCTCCAGGAGCCCAGGCTTGCCGCGGGAAGGCCCCCTGACATCTGTCTACCTGCATACCAGAGACCTTTGTGTCCTGGGGAATCTATTTGGAACCAAATAGTTGCAGATGAGCCTGAGAGTCGGACAGCATCTGGGCTGTGCAAACACAGTCCCCAGACAAAGAGGGATTGGAGTGACATGGGAGTGGGAGATGGGGGCACCCCAGCAGGCATCAGCAAGCCCCATTCTCTTAATCACTGGGACTCCACCCCTCTAGCCTTTCTTTACCTTCTGCCCCGCTTCATTCAGGTACTGAGACACAGGGTCCCACCTCCAAGAGGCCCTCTCTTTCCCTTCCCACTGCCTCTGTCTTCTCTCGGGCCCCTGCCATACGCCTCTGCACCACTGGAAGCTTTCCAATCAGCTATCCTACTCATCTTGTTCCCCTCATGCCTTCCTGCTGCAGGCCCATCTTTGGTCACCTTACTACCCTGGCTCCTGAATCTCCTGAACCCAGCACTCAGGGGTTCATCGCCTGGCTCCATCACATTGCTTGCTGATTCTCTGGCCAAGATCACATGAGCGTCCAGTGAGAGCCAGTCTCTGGCTTGTGGCTGTGCCTCCTGGGGTCTGTCAGTGCCCCTGGAAGCCCACCTGAGGAGGAGCTGCGGACTAGCCTTAGACCCCGTGATGGGCATCGTGGGTCCTTGCGGCTGGCTGCGGGATGGGGTGAGAGTGGCTTGGGAGGGGGCCCTGTGCCTCTCCCGTCCCAGTGCCTGCTGCACCTCCGTGAGAATGAGTTCTCAGGCCTTGAAGGGCTCAAGAATCAGCAGGCAGTCTGCACCTGCTGCAAGAGGGCCTAGAGCACCCATTACATAGGGTTTCTCAAAGCACAGTCCATGCCACAGCTGGACTTATTAAATGAGGGGCTTATTAAAGTGTGCAATCTGGGGCCAGAGTCAGGAATCAGGGATGACTTTTCTGCTTTTAAGCAAACATCCCAGTTGGCACTTCTACACAGGGTAATTTGGTAACAGCTTAGCTAACACCTTGGCAGAGAAGAATTAGCCTGGGATCAGGAGGGCTGATTAGGTGCCCGGAGGAAGGGGGTGGAAAGGAGGGACAATGTTGTTGGGCTAGTTGGACAATGTTGTTATCCCACCTGTGGAAAGGGACTAATAATGCCTATGATAAGGGCTCTTGTGAGTTCAGGTAAGACAGCTCGCTAGAAACTCCCCTGGTGAATACTAATGCTTCATGCATGTTCACAAAAATTTAAGAGAGATGGGCTGGACTCTGGGAGAAGAGGATCAGATCCTACACGTCCCATTGCCTCTTGAGAAGCAAATCTCCCCCCAGCAGGGAAAGCAGGGACATCCCAATTGCCTCTTGGGAAGCAAATCTCCCCCCGGCAGGGAAAGCAGGGACATATGATGGGAGAAGGGAGAGTTGGGCTGTAGATTTTTTTTCTGCCACTCACTGGGCTGTGTGATCTTGAGCAAATCTCTGACCCTCTCCGGGCCATTTTCTTCTGTGTTAAATGAGGAGGTTGGACTAGGTGACTGATTCTAAAGCTCTTCCAGTTGCATTCATCTCAAAGTAATATTGAATGCTCGTTGAAAAGAAAAATGTTATATTAGAAACTGCAAATAAAAAGCGGAGCCTGAGCGGAGTTCTGCTGGGGCTGGGAGGTTTATGTGTGAACATGCATATGGTGTAACTGTGTCCCCATTCTCCAAGGCTCTAATGTTCTCCAGTGTCAGGCCTTCTCCAAATATGGCACCTTCTGCATCTGGAGAAGGCTGACTGTGCTAGGGCAGGACTCTGTGTGCCGTGACATGGCTGTGGTGGTGATATATGTTGGAAATATTGGTACATACAGTAACAGTAAATATCAGCGACTTACCTGTCAAGCGTGGTGATAGATAAAAGAAATACATGGAGGAAAGTGTCAACTGGGGAAAAAATATATGGCCAGCAGTAAATCACCGCCAAGCAATTAAAGCATAAAATTAAGTTGTGTGATATTTTGTTTTCTTGGGATGGTGCACCGCTCTGTGGCAGCTCCCACACATGGGGGCTGGCGTGGGCCTGGGTTGGACTGCTCCCAACAGCCCAGAGAAAGGAAGAGGATTGGGTTCAAATTCCAGCTCCACTGTCTATTGCTGTGATGTCTCTGGCACATTTCTTACCCTTTCTGAACTTATTTCTTCCCCTACAAATGGGGGAGTGGCGCCTGTTGTAATTTGGGGTGGAGCCAATGAGATTTGCTGACAGATCACACCAGGGTGTCCAAGGCAGTGGGCCTGAGCAACTGGAAGAGAGAAATCGCCCTTCTCTGAGATGGGGAAGGAGCAGATGCTGAGGGAACATTAGGAGTTGAGATGCTGAGGGGGCGGCTGTGGGCTGTACCATCTGGAGTTGGGAGGAGGTCCCAGCTGGAGGTGGAAGTTGAATCCCCAGAGGTGTGGGATGGATAAGAAGAGGTGGAGAGAGGTGGAACAGGGGCTGCCAGAGAAAGGAGCAGAACCCGGAAAGTCAGGTCCTGAGGCCCAGTGAGTGATGTGTTCTAAGGAGGAGGGACAGCCGATGTGGTGCAAGGTAAGGGACAATGAGACCTAACCAATGGTCTCAGCAGTGTTGGGGCTTCCTGGTTAAGTGAAGTTGGGGTTGATTCATGGGCGACCACCTGACTGGAGTGTTGTATTAGTCAGGGTTTTCCACAGAAATGCAACCAACAGGCTGTGTGTGTGTGTGTGTATAAAGAGATTTAATTTAAGGATTGGCTCACAGGATTTTGGAGTCTGAGAAGCCCCAAGACCTGCAGTCAGTGGGCCGGAGGACCCAGGAGAGTTGATGGTATATACAAGTCGGTAGGCTTGAGACCCAGGAAGAGCCAGCATTTCAGTTCAAGTCTAAAGGCAGGAAAAGACCAACGTCCCAGCTCCCGCAGTCAAGCGGGAGGAGTTCACTCTTGGGAGGACAGGCCTTTGTGGTCTGTTTGGGCCTTCACCTGATGGGAAGAGGCCCATCACAGTGAGGAAGGCAATCTGCTTTACTCGGTCGACTGATTGAAATGTTAATCTGTCCAAACCACTTCCAGACACACACAGGAAGACATTTGACCAAATATCTGGGAACTTTGTGGCCCAGTGAAGTTGGCATATGGCAACTGGAGGTAGAATGAGAACAGGGGCATTAGAGACTGTGTATAGACCCTGTTTTTGAGGGATTTTGCTCCGAGGGGAGTAGAGATGCAAGGAGGCATAGGGTTAAGAGAAGTTTTTTGTTTTGTCTTGAAGTGGCAGAAGTAACGGTGCTGTATGCTGCTGGGTACCTGTGATAGACAGGGGACATTGATGGTGTGGGTGGCAAGGGGTCTAGTTGCTTGCTGAATGATCTTACTAGGAAGGAGTGGACTCTGTGCCCAGATGGGCCGACAGCCTTGACTGGGAGTACCGATGGGTCAGCTGTAGAGAGCGAGAGACTGGGCACGCGGTGGGTGGACAGAAGAGGGGGAATGCCTAGCAGGCCTTTGCTGAGAGCCCCTCTTTTGTCCCGGAAACAGGAAGCTGGGCCACCAGCTGAGACCAAGGATGAGGGGATTGGGAGAGAGAAGGGATAGGAGGGTAGGATTAACAGACGAGAGGGGGCACTGTGCTTTCCCAGGCCCTCCGGAGGTCTGGACCCTGAGTTTAAAGGTCGTCCAGTCAGTGAGGAGGTATGTTTCCCTCAGCCCTGTCCTGACACCTGTGCTGCGTGGCGGAGGTCGGGGGTTGAGAGCAGGGTTGGGAGTTGAGGGTATGGGCAGGAGAGGGGTTTCTAAGCTGGACCACGGAGTCTTTGCTGGGTTGGGGGGAAGTGAGGCCATGAGGAGAGCGAGGGGCAGTGAGAATGGGCCGGGTGGCAGGGTTGTGGGAGTCAGGCTGCTGTGGGCACCGAGTAGAAGGGCAAGACACTGTGATGCTTGAAAGTCATTCCTGGAGGCGCTCTAGTTCCTGATGGGATTGTCTGGGGTGGATCATGAGAGTGAGTGTCTGAGGATATGACCTTCAGGGGTGCCTGCTCTGTCGCTCAGTCATGTCTGACTCTTTGCGACCCCATGGACTGTAGCCCACCAGGCTCCTCTGTCCATGGGGTTTCCCGGGCAGGAATACTGGAGTGAGTTGCCACTTCCTCCTCCAGGGGATCTTCCTGACCTGGGTATAGAACCTGAAGCTTCTGTGTCTCCTGCATTGGTAGGTGGATTCTTTACCACTGAGCCACCTGGGAAGCCCATGACCTTCAGGAGAAGAGGTCAAAGAATTCAGTGCACAGGGTCAGGAGGGACTTGTGGGGACATCGATGTCACTGAGAATTCTGGCAACAGAGTTGGTGAGCGTGAGGGTGAGCCAGGAGCAAAATCAACCCAGGAGGGCGGGGGTAGGCTGGGGGTGGCGATGACACCCCAGGGAGGTAGCGGGCTGTGCTCTGAGAGCGGTGGTGAGGTTTAAGTGAGGTTATGGACACGGGCACACAGCAGGTGCTTGGTAACTGGGAGCTGCTTTTTAATTGTATTGGTGACCAGAATATGGTGCCTGGTCTGATCGTAGGTGAGAACATAAAATGAGGAATGTGCTGGAACACCTGTGGTAGACGGTTTACATGCACCTGTTTCTAGAAGATGTGACGCCTGCCAGGTCTCCCTGGCATCCGTTTTGCAGTATCTGGGGATCCTGCACTGGAGAGAGGGCCAGTCAGGCCTGTTGAGAGGGGTGGGAGTGGACAGATAAATGGGCCGAGGGGACTCGGGTTGAGCATGGAAGGAAGGGTGAGACCAAGGACACAGGTTTCGTCCCCTCGCTGGGGTCAGGGGCAGCCCTTGAATGTCAGCCGTGACATCTAGTGCATTTCCACAGTCAGCAACCCAGGCCCTTCACGCCTGAGCTGTAGGGGCAGGGGAGTGTCGACAGGATCAGTCGGTGTGTTGGGGTGACACTGACTGTTGGGGGAGGGCTCCTGGGGCGGTCCCCACATTGCAGGGTCGGGGACCCCAGTGGCTCAGAGGGGGACAGGGCCCCTGAGCGCCAGTTCCAATTCAGAGTGGGTGCACCGTGACTGGCCTCTCAGTGGCATTTGCGTCTCTGACGCCCACTGTGTGCCAGCCGTGCCGTCAGAAGCACCGAGTTCAAATCCTGGTCTTTCTACTCTGTGCCTGTGTGAGCCAGGGCCAGCACCTCACCAATCTGAGCCGCAGTTTCTCATTTGTCAGAGGCTATCAGAGTCCCTACCTTTCAGGCTGGGAGACATTTGTGGACTGAGTGTGATGATGGGAGCAACGTGGGGTGGAAAGTTGATGTTTTAATAAACTTCAGGCCTCATTTTACAGGGGGTTCAAGTCCCTTCTTTGAAAAGCTTTTGCCAGGAGCTGCAGCTATTATGGGCTTCTCTGGTAGCTCAGACGATAAAGAATCTTCCTGCAATGCAAGAGACCCAGGTTCGATTCCTGAGTCAGGAAGATCCCCTGGAGAAGGGAATGGCCACCCACCCTAGTATTCTTGCCTGGAGAATTCCATGGGCAGAGGAGCCTGTGGACTACAGTCCCTGGGGTCACAAATTGTCGGTTATGTCACGTGCTAATTCTCCCCTGCTTGCTCCGACCTGTGCCTGAAGACGCAGTTGGTACACTCATTCCTCCCAGCATGCATTCATCCACTCCTTCAGAGGTTCTCCCTGGGCAGGGATAAGAGAATCGCCAGTGATGTTGCTCTGTGGAGGAAAGTCATGTGAGCTGTTACAATTCTTCCTTGCATTTTCTTTGTCATTTGGATCAGCTCCAACTGCTTTCCCTGGGGAGACCGGCTGTCCACGGAGGTCTGGCAAGGCAGCACTCACCAGAAGGGTTGTCCTTCTGATGAGCGAGGCCAGTGCTGTTTGCACCTGAGTGGGCAGGGCCCTGCACGCAGTAGGGGCTCAGTGATAGGATGAAGCAGGTGCTGACTGGCAAGTTCCTCGGAGGCCTCTCCCTTGGCCAGTGTGCTGCTCTGCCCCCGTCGCCGTCATCCTTCGGGGCGAATTCACAGTTTTACCTTGTTTCCATCCAGGGAGTTTTAACTATGGCCATCTCATTACTGCCTGCTGCAGAACAAGCCGCATAGCCTTTCAAGGCCATGGCTGTTGCACCTGCAGCCCTGGCTAGTCTAAGATCTGGAAACTTACGACAGCGTCATCATCACATCCGCAACTCACAGGATGACGGCACTGTATCCTGGGCTTGCTGGCTCTGACCAGGAGTGGGGGTTGAGTGCCCCTCGGGCCTCAGCCACACTAGGGGAGCCCTGTGGGCCCCGGGGATGCACACAGTCCCCTCAACAAAGAGTCTCATTGGCTGTGCTCCAGGGGAGAAAGGTAACGAGAAGCAACTTCCACTTACCATCGGTATAAATCCCACAATCAGGAAAATTGCTTCAATTGCTAAAAAACGCTGGTGGGAAAGTCCATTTATTTTTCATTTTTCTTGTGCACTTGCCACCCTCATGCATGAATCACTGTCGGTATGTAGATTAAATTTATATCCCTGTTATCTTTCATGTCTCTGGGGCTCTGGTGTCAACTGGGCTTCTGGTTACTGAAAACCACTGCCTGCTTTTTAGTGGGGAGAGGATGTGGCCCTCCCTGTGGGCAGGGGCATGGCGGGGTCTCCACTGTGTTTTGGAGTCTCTGCTTTGTTTTGAGGTCTCTACTCTGCCTTCCTCCTCCTCTGGTCTCCGCCCTTGATTCGGCCACAAGACTTGCTTTTTGGAAAACTCTAGTTCTTCTCTGGAGCTGCTTCTGCTCTATCCTTTGCAGCAAAGGATTTGAACACTTGGGTTTTGGTGGTTTATTTGAGAGAGTTTGCAGTGAGCAGGATGAAGGCATTGTTTCATTTCAAACACCTGCTTTGTGCATTGCCTTGGACTGGATAGAAAAACTCTAGGCAATTTGAGAACACACTCTAGTAACATGTATGCAGGCTTTCCTTTCCTTTGTCCCTGAAACACACATACACACACGCACACACACACACACATGCAGTAGAGCTGGGTGCCTGCCTGCCTTCCTCTCTAATACAGTGATGTGATCAGGCAGTAGTTGTGGAGAAGCCTGTTCTCACCTGTGCTCTGGTGGGTACTGAGCCACAGAACCACCTAGAACTGACAGCAGACGTTGTTCTCCATTCTCAGATTTGGCCATCTCCATGCACAATCTCTGAAAGCATGGCTCTTTATTCACTGACTTACTCAACAAATGTGATCTCTACTTTTCTGGGTCCTGGACTTGAAATCTGATGAAAGCTTTGAAACCTTTTGAAAAAATCGGTTGAAAGTCCAGACTCTACCTCCTGATGCACAATTTTGAACAACTCAGGGGTGGCGGACGGAGCCTGTCCTGAGCTCCAGTCTGAGAACCTCTACTTGCAAGAGGCCTGCTCCCTGCACGCCACCCTCCTCACAAAACCCAGAGGCATTCCAGGAGTTCAGAAGTCCGGGTTTCTTTCAACCCAAACGCCTCAGCCCCTCACACCCTGACACCCTCCTCGTATCTTGTCTCAGTGGAGCAGTCCTTGGGGCCACACTCCTGGCTCTTTGGGGGTTGTCCATCCAGACCCCCACTTCTCTGTGATCGTGTCCCTGGGAGGGGCTGAAGCCGCAGCTGGCCATGCCTGCTCCAGGCCCCTGCAGCCCCCCAGCAGGTATCATTACTGCACAAGAGACCCATCATTCTGCATTAATCTGGGATTCATCATGATCGCCATGACCATAATTAATTTATTTGGTATTAATGTGGATGAAATATGTACTGTCCTTTCAGGGGAAATCAGGCTGCCTATAAGCATTAGTTAAAAGGACCATTAAAATCAAACCTTCCCCAGATCCATTAGGCGAAGTCTTTCATCCTGAAGAAGATAAAGTTCTGCTGTGTGAAATGTCATGAATAATTAGGTTGATTGCTGTTTTAAACTCTGCCCCTTCCTCCCCAGCCCCTCCTGCTTCCCTCCTAAAGCAGGGAAGGCTCACCTGCAGTGGCTCACCACCGCCCCCTTTCCCTTCATCGCCACCTCTACACTGGCCCCATATTTCCCTCTGACCTCTGGGACCACTGGCGTGGCTCTATGTGTGTGGCCAGAGTGGGGAACGGGGCTTAAATGACCCAACTGGACTGTATTTTCAATGGGTCTACTTCTCTTTCCTTCCCAGCCTTGGGCCAGGCTGGTGGTGGGCACAGTGCTGCTCCAGAAAGGTGCAGACGGAGCGAGGTCTGAGGCAGCATCCTTTACACTCGGGTCTGCAGACTCCCTGCCCGGAATGGTGTCGGGGTAGAAATGCAGATTCCTGGGCTCACATCTCTGGAGCTGTGCATGGGAGGGGGGAGGAGGCTGGTAAGGATGGTTTGACGTGTGCAGGGTGGAGGGGAGAGGAAGAAGAGAGGAACCATGTCAAGAGCCCTGCTCTGCTGCCGAAGTGCGATTTCTCTGGAGCGCCCGTGTGGATCCTGACATGCGGGCTGTCCCGGCCACACGGCTCCTCCTGTGGGAAGCACGTGAGGAGGTGTTCTGCCTGATGCTTTATGCACATGGGCACTTGCAATTGCCCGGTGGGACTGGTCCTCTAGGCTTCACCATAAGGCTGAAGAGACCAGGAAACAGAGGGTGAAACTGTCTGCCCAGTGGGACTTGGAAAATCCTATGGCCCTGGGTGAATTGATGACCTGTTAACTGGACAACTGGATGGCCCAGAGGTGGAGGCCCATGGACAGCCCAGAATAGTGGAGTGGGCGAGGGGCTGATGAAAAGTGGGGGGAAAGCAGACCCCTCTCCCACCCCCGTGTTCTAATCCACTCTCGTTCCCTGACAGGCGCTTCGGCACAAAATGCACAGCCTGCCAGCAGGGCATCCCCCCGACCCAGGTGGTCCGCAAGGCGCAGGACTTCGTCTACCACCTGCACTGCTTCGCCTGCATCATCTGCAACCGGCAGCTGGCCACGGGGGACGAGTTCTACCTCATGGAGGATGGGCGACTGGTGTGCAAGGAGGACTATGAGACGGCCAAGCAGAACGGTAATCAGCTGGGCCCTGCATGGCCAACCTCTGTCCTGCCAGAGTCCAGGCTGCCCACCCCTTGGAGCCCCGCAGGCATCCTGCCTCTTCTAGAACCTTCCCAGATGCCTGAAGGGAGAGAGATCTCCCCCCCACCCCTCACCCCCAGTCCTTGGCATTGGCTTCCCCAGTGAAGCATCAATCAAGTTATGGTTGCTGAGCAGCTGCTTGTCTTGGGACAAGGCAGTACTTTGGCTCAGGAGTAGCTGGGGCCCTTGTCCTCATCATCACTCAGACTCCCCGTATTGGGACTTAACCACTGGACCCCCAGGGAAGTTCCATGCTCCTTAGTTTTTTTTTTTTCTTTGTTTGTTTTTTTCTGCAAAAAACTTTATTGTTTCCATTTGGTCCAAGGCTTGAGAGAGGGCTCCAAGGTGTTAACAAGCTGCCCAGTGGTTGCAGAGAGGGACTTCAGGCAGAAACCCTGACATTAGAGGGGCTCCTCAAAGGCTTCTGGGCTCCAGAGACTCCTAGTTGTGCTTGAGGGTGAGCCTTTTGAAGAGATATTCTCCCAACCCCACCCAGGGACCAGCCAGCCCGCGGAGGTGGGTCAGGTGGCCACCCATCTTCTAGATGAGTTTCACCTCCTCCCCTAAGAAGTGGTTCTCCAGGAAGTCACAGATGCAGGGGTCTGCAAGGGGAGAACCCAGGCCATGCAGATCTGAAAGGGTCTGGTTTGGGTTCTTCTCCATGAGAAAGGTGGCTTCCATAGCATCCTGGGTCTTACCCCACTCATCTTGAGGTGGCTCCTGCATGTCCAGGAAGAGGGCGCGGCCGCTCTGCTGGTTTTGCGTGTTTAAGACTCACTCCACGCCCTTGTGCTCCTCGGCTAACTTGAAGGAAAAGTGGCTTACACCCTCCAGAGCCATATTGTTGTGGTTGAGATAGAAGCCCAGAGAGAGGTAGGTCTAGGAGGCCTGCAGATGCTTGTTGACCAGGCGGTTGATGGCGGCCTCCCCTTGATGGAGTAATTCTGATGCATCTGGGAGCTCATGGTTGATGGGTAATAGAGCTAAGCTCAAAAAACGGTGTTGTCTGGTCCTGGTGATCGTGGACAGCTGAGTGGCGGATTCCAAAGGTCGCGACTGGTAAAAAGGCTGGAGGGTGGTTGGAGGCTAGAGTGAGGGCCGTCCCTGGGTCTGTTTTCTCCAAGCACTGTTGAAGCAAGAGACAGATCCCCGGACTGCCCTGCCCTTAGCTTTGTATATCGGGGTGCACATTTACCTCAGCACCTCTACACCTCAAAGGCTTCAATCAGCAAGAGCCCTCGCATTGGCCTGAGTCCCTCTTGGAACAGGTCAGCCTGTGTTTCCGTTAAACGTCCTCTGTTTCACCTCTCAGACTGCAGGCTCCTTGAGGGCAAGGACTTGGGGGTGATGACTCTTGTGTCTCCCAAAGTCCCTCATGTGGGAGCAGTTGCTCAGCCGGTCTCCTCACTCATGAAGACTCATCCATCTCAACCATCTGCTCCCATGCACCCGGCCACCCTCCCCGGCTGCCTCCGGGCCCGTCCGTGGTCTGCACAGAAGCTTACAGCACGGCTGATGTCAGGCCCCAGCATTGAGCAGCCACCCAGAAAACCTGCCTTCACAGGGGTGGCCTGGGCAGCAGCTGCTCCTACCGCCTAAGGTCAGGTTCTTGGGCAGCCCTGGGTCTTTCCTGGGACTTTTCAGGGCTTGGGGAGCTCTTGAACCCCCATTCCCTGGGTCCCCTCAGAAAGACCATGTCTGATTTCCCACCTCCTACCACCTCACCTCAGGCTCCTCATTCACAGCTGTACCCTCCAGCCTGGCTCAGATTTTGGCATTTGGCCAAACTCACCTTGGGCATTTCAGATGCACGAACTCATGAAACATCAAGGTCATTTGCCCCTGACTAGAATTTTTATGAACTCAGGGTGTTCTGTGGAATGCTCTTATTGACAGCTCTGGGCTTGATGAAAACAAAAACAAAGCAACAACAATTCCATGTATATCTTTCCAGGTCTTTCCTGAGTTCCCACCTGTATATTATATGGTTATGATCAAAACATGGAGAAATTAGTTTTTTGCTTAATAAATGCAGTTCAAGGGTGGTGATGGGGAGGCCCTTTCGGTGAGGCTGCTGGAGCTCAGCTTGGCTCTGGCAGAGGTGGGAGGGACGGCACCTCTCTTTTCGTCACCTGCCTCCCACTGTGCCCCCCACCCCCAGCTCTGGCCTTCCGCATGGACAGCCCTTCCATCTCTTCTCCTCTTTCCCGGCCTCTGCAAGCCTGCTCCCGGGCTCTTTGCTTTAATGTATTAATCTGCTCTGGCTCCTTAAAACACACTTGGTGCTGTTGCTCTGGAGTCAATTACGGTGTCACAGAAGATTAGGGCGTCTTGTCAGGGATAAACCATCAATGCAGAGGGACTCAGAGAGCCCAAGCTGTCTTCGGAACTCTGATGCCCTTCGCCAGAGACATTAAGGATGCAGGCCTTCCCCCAGGCTGGTGGCTGCTTCTCGCCATCAGAGGCCTCATTTAGACTCTGAGAAGTCACAGCCTGGCCTCTGCTGCTGCTGTGGATGGGTCAAGAGAAAGGAGAGACCAGCTGGGGAGGCAAGAATGACCCAGTGGAGCTCACACTTGTATCCAGGATTGTTTGCGCCATGCAGAACCTCTGAAGGACAGTGGAAAGACACTGGACCTGGCCTCAGAGGCTGGGGGGCATCTCTGCTGGGTCACCTACTAACTTGGGGGTCCCCTGGTGGTTGTGTACCTGGTTGAGCCTTGGCATCTCACCTCCACGTGGGAGGTCAGGCATCTGCCACACAGGGCTGTGTCCTGGGATTCAAAGAGGCTGCAGCTTGTGGGATGGGATGGCACATGAGGGAGAGCCCAGTGAGGAAGAGAAACACAAACAGTAAGATATGCTGTAGGTTTGCCAGCAACTGGGCGTTACACCGTGTTTCTGATGTGTTCTTCTGGCCTCTGGCTGTCTGCGAGGCTGAGAACCCTCCATCCCATGGAACCTGGGTGATTCTGAGTGCAGCAGGGGCCTTGGTCTGCTGTGGGACATCGGGCTTTCTCTTTTTATGTTTTGATCCCTCCTTGCTAATCTAAACCCTCTTTCCGACTTAGGTTCCCTCCATTGTGCTACACAAAGGATTGAGTATCAGCTATTTGTACCTTGGTGTGAATAATTTTGTTCATTTGTTACATTTCCTTGAATATTTGCATTTTCAATATAATGAGGTTGCCTTTTATGCCAGGGACAAGTGCTAGGAGACCCTGCATAATTCAAAACTAACATACTTTAAGGCTAATTTTCCCATAGGAATTAATGTGAAAAATTGGGGTGGGATGTATTCTGGGAGCACATAAATCCATAATCAGTGAAATGTATCTTTGCCTTAATGCTACTTTTTATTTTCTCAGCACTATCTCAGTCCCTCCCAGATGCTCTTTCCTAAATTAACAGCCTAGGGTATCATGGTCTTGCTTGGCCTTCCTCATAGCGTTTTATCACATTTAACTTCCGCACCAAAGTTATTGATTTTTGGGTGCATTTTTCAGCATGAGCACTGCCACTGCTACTTAATGAATACTTGGATGACATTGTTATAGGATATAAAAAAGATTTTAAATTATAATAACAGTGAATGTTAAAATAACAGCATAATAGTCCCTGTAATCGCAAGAAGAAAGTGCTGTGTATGTAGCCAGCAGTACAGAACCAAGGAGCCACCAACCCAGGACAACAGGGGTTTGTCCCAATGGCACTGCCCAGTGGCCATGCTGAGAACAATTTCTAATTCACTAGGGCAACCTATTTGAAATTAAGTGATTCTTGATGAATTAAAAATTTGGAGTGATTCCATTATTTCAAATTTTGTGTGTAAATAGTATATATATATATATATATATATTTTTTTTAGGTTTAAAAAAAAAAACTTTATTTTTGGCTGCACTGGGTCTTCATTGCTTTACACAGGCTTTCTCTAGCTGCATCGAGCAGAGGCTACTCTTCATTGCACTGCACAGGTTTCTCACTGTGGTGACTCCTCTTGTTATGGGGCATGGGCTCTTGGCACGCGGGCTTCAGGAGTTTCGGCTCCCGGGCTCTAGAGTGCAGGCTCAGTAGTTGTGGCCCGTGGGCTTAGTAACTCCTCTTCATGCACAGTCTTCCCGAACCCGGGATTGAACCTGTGTCCCCTGCATTGGCGGGCAGATTCCTATCCACTGCACCACTTCCTCCCCATTGGCAGGAACTCTGAAGAGTATATGAATATTTTTGAAATGCACTATTTTGTATTTACATTAAGTGCTGTCATATTGTTCTCTCTATGAATATGGGAAGAAGGAAGTGATTCCTAACAACGAGTTTTGAAGGTTTTTCTCAGTGTCTGCCTCAGTGGCTCTGGAATCCTTCCTCACTGGGTTCAGGACCCCAGGGAGGGACTTGAGTGGCGGGGCTTTGAGGATGATGGTGGCTCTGCTGGGGAAGAAAACAGCCCGAGGAGAAGGGAGGACCGGGGGCCTGTCCCCCACCCACTGTGTGCACCATGGCTTGTCATGTGAGCCGGGCTGCATGACTACTTACTCCTGCACCGTGCTGCCCACACGCAGGCTTCTGAAGGTGAGGGGACTTGCCCACATCATTGACTCAGTGAGAATGGTGAACCCAGGTCTTCTGACCCCAAGAAAAGCCGTTTAGAATGGTCATGAAGATCACAGGCACATCAAGCTCTTGATAAACATCAGCTATTATTGTTGTTTTAAGAGAGGACTTCCTTGGATGGAAGGGAAGAAAGGGAAGAAGATAGACATGGAGCAGACCCTCTTCAAAGGACGCCAGTGTGAAGAGGCACAGAGAACTCAGGGGGCTGGAGGCAGCTGCCATTCCTCTTCCGGACTCTGGGCAGGGGTGCTGGGCAGAGAATGAATGAACTTAAGTGCTGGGAGAGGAGCAAACCATTTACACTCAGTGCTTCTCCTGTGCTGGACTCTGGCTGAGAAGAGCCTTTGACTTACAGGCACCTGAGGCTCAAAATCCATTGAAGACAGTTGATTAGTCAGCTTATTGTCCTGAACACTCTTTATACAAGTGTTTTTAAAAAAAATGTGTTTGAATATAAGCCACAGTAAGAATCTTGTTTTGTTTCAACTCAGCACACATATTCATACACCTGACACTGATCAAGTTTCATGAAGCAACACTTTCCCTCATCTGTCTCATCCATCCCACCCCATCACATCCCATCCCATCCCCTCCCCTCCCATCCCATCCCATCCCATCCATCATCCCACCCCATCCCATCCCATCCATCATCCCACCCCATCCCATCCCATCCATCCCACCCCATCCCATCCATCCCACCCCACCCCATCCCATCCATCCCACCCCATCCCATCCCATCCCATCCCATCCATCCCACCCCAGGCCACCCCATCCCACCCCATTCCATCCACCTCACCCCATCCCATCCACCCCATCCCACCCCACCCCATCCCACCCATCCCACCCCAGGCCAGGCCACCCCACCCCACCCCATCCCATCCACCCCACCCCATCCCATCCCATCCCATCCACCCCACCCCACCCCATCCCACCCCATCCCATCCCAACCCATCCCATCCCATCCCATCCACTCCACCTCATCCCATCCCATCCATCCCACCCCATCCCATCCCATCCCATCCCATCCCATCCATCATCCCACCCCATCCCATCCCATCCATCCCACCCCATCCCATCCATCCCATCCCATCCCATCCCATCTATCTATCCCATCCATCCCATCCATCCCATCCCATCCCATCTATCCCACCTCAGGCCACCCTACCCCACCCCACCTCAGGCCACCCCACCCCACCCCATCCCATCCACCTCAGCCCATCCCATCCACCTTACCCCATCCCATCCACCCCACCCCACCCCATCCCACCCACCTCACCCCATCCCATCCACCTCACCCCATCCCATCCACTTCATCCCATCCCATCCATCCCATTCCATCCCATCCCATCCCATCCATCATCCCACCCCATCCCATTCCATCCATCCCATCCCATCCCATTCCATCCATCCCACCCCAGGCCACCCCACCCCACCCCATCCCACCCACCTCACCCCATCCCATCCACCTCATCCCACCCATCCCACCCCAGGCCACCCATCCCACCCCAGGCCACCCAACCCCACCCCATCCCACCCACCTCACCCCATCCCATCCACCTCACCCCATTCCATCCCATCCCACCCTACCCCATCCCATCCCACCCTACCCCATCCCATCCACCCCACCCCATCCCATCCACCCCATCCCACTCCATCCCACCCACCCCACCCCATTCCATCCCATCCCATCCCATCCAGCCCACCCCATCCCATCCCATCCCATCCCATCCCATCCCATCCCATCCACCCCACCCCATCCACCCCACCCCACCCCATCCCATCCACCCCACCCCATCCTATTCCACCCATCCCACCCCAGGCCACCCCAACCCACCCCATTCCATCCACCCCATCCCACTCCATCCCATCCCACCCTACCCCACCCTACTCCATCCCATCCCACCCCACCCCACCCCACCCCACCCCATCCACTCCATCCCACCCCACCCCACCCCATCCACTCCATCCCACCCCACCCCACCCCATCCACTCCATCCCATCCCATCCACCTCACCCCATCCCATCCACCCCATCCCACTCCATCCCACCCACCCCATCCCATCCTACCCTACCCCACCCTACCCCATCCTATCCCACCCTACCCCATCCTATTCCATCCCATCCCATCCATCCATCCCACTCCACCCCATCCTATCCCACCCAATCCCATCCCATCCCCATCCCCATCCCCATCCCCATCCCCATCCCATCCCATCTCATCTCATCTCATCCATCTTGTTTCCTCTTTTAGTTTTTGATCAACTAAATTGACTTTACAACCCACTTTTGGGTTCTGACCCATAATTTATGAACATTGCTTAGGTGAATAGTAAATGGACACGTCACCTTTGCTATGAGCCCAGGGCTGTGGAAAGGCAGTGATGTCATGGGTGGGACCTGGGGGAATGGAGGTTTCTGATGGGAGGAGGGACAGGTATCTGGGGCAGCCCAGGGCAAAGACTTCCTTCTGTCTCCTTCCCCTCCGCAGCCTTGGCAGTAACTCACAAGGTTGGCCAGTGGAGTGTGCCATGATGGGGAAACATGTAGAATGGTACACCTTCAGTCTGATGAGAGCCCCGTGTGGCTGGGCTGGGAGGGGATGGGGAGAGGCAGGGAGCTGAGGGAACAGCATATTGTCCTACCTTTCCAGTGACTCGGGAAGGCCTGTAGTGCAGGAGTGGGCTCCATGCAGGTCAAGAGTACTCTCCCCTGACGTTGCTCATTCTTCCTCCCTCTTGCCCATAGCAGGCAAGGTTACATGAGGAAAGGAGGAAGGAGGGTGAGACCCAGCTGCTTCAGATGGGCTGGACGCAGTAAGAAGTGGTTTTCGTTGCAGATGACTCAGAGGCTGGAGCTAAGCGGCCCAGGACCACCATCACAGCAAAGCAGCTGGAGACGTTGAAGAACGCCTATAAGAACTCCCCTAAGCCCGCCCGGCATGTGAGGGAGCAGCTGTCCTCGGAGACAGGCCTGGACATGAGGGTTGTACAGGTGAGGCTCCAGCCACCCCAACCCGTGGGGGCGCCTTTGCTGACCGGAGATCCCAGGCCGGGCACCATGCGGTGCCGGGGCTGGCGTGGGGGTGGAGGGTGTCCTGTGGGTCCCCACATCTGCGCGTCCACAGGACGGCTCCAGGTAGCCATGGCGCTTCATCTGTGCGGTCCCTGATCCCCTTGGGGTGCTGGGCTCAGGACCACAGCCCCAGGAAATCTGCTGAACCAGAGAGATGTCTGAGGCCCAGGCCAGGGGAAGCGATGGGCACAACCCGTTCCTCACCCATCTGCTGCGGCTTCAGTCTTTGTCTCTGGTCTCGAGGACCCTGGGGGCTTTGGGCTCGTGGTGGACACCCCCAAAGTGTGTCCCTTTGCTTGTTGTGGCAGGTTTGGTTTCAGAACAGAAGGGCCAAGGAGAAGCGACTGAAGAAGGACGCGGGGCGGCACCGCTGGGGGCAGTTCTACAAGAGTGTCAAGAGGAGCCGGGGAGGCAGCAAGCAGGAGAAGGAGAGCTCTGCGGAGGACTGTGGGGTTAGTGACAGTGAGCTGAGCTTCCGAGGTGAGCAGGGCTGGAGGGGCGAGGCCAAGGCCCTAGGAGAGGCCCCTGGGAAACAGTGACCCCCGACAGGCAGGAGGGGTCTTTCTGGAGGCCTTGCCAGCTCTCTTCTGAACACAGGCCCCACCCTGTGACTTGCAGTAAAGGGTGGGGGGAAATGGTCGTGGCCCTTCCAGAGGGGACAGGGCAGAGGAAACCAGAGCTCTGCTGCTGACCCATGGAAGCTGGGCTCCCAGGCCTGCGGGGCCCAAAGGCCTCCCCTCCTTGCCCGCTGCCCGGGGCTCCCTCATCAGCCCACACAGCTGCAAAGGACCCCTGTGTCTCAGTCTGTGCCCCAAGCCCCTCTCCGGCATTTCTCCCCTCAATGGGGGCAGTGGCCTTCCTCCCATTACCCACTAGGTGAGCCCCCTCCTCTGCTGGTGGTGGGAGGATGTGCGTCACAGCCCTTGGCCCTGGGGAGTCAGTACTGCGAGTGCATGTGAGGTGGGGGCTGGCCTCATTCTGGAATCCCTTCCCCCACCGCTCACTTCATCTTGTCCCCAGCACATATGCTTTGCTGCATGTGCTACATTCAAATTTTGTGCATCAGTAGAATTGCAAATGGCTGCATGTTTTGGATCCTTTGGTTATTTGCAAATAGCCATTCTCTTGTATCGAGTCCTCAAACGTGGAAGGTCTTCTGTTGCGGCAGGAGAAGGGAAGAGGCCTGAGCTGGGGAATCAGAAATCTGGTTTCCAGTTGTGGCTTTGTCAAATTGATTTACTTTTCTTGAGCCTCAGTTTACCCATCTCTAAATGGGTTTAACAGTATCGTTGCCCATATCCCAGTGGTCTTGTGGGAATCCGTGAATACAACTGACTGGATGCGTTTGGAGAAAGCTCAGCACATTTTTACTCTTGGAAGACACAACCATTTTTAGGCAGCTTGTGGTTCCCACAGAGGGCCCTGGTCACTGGGGATGACAGGTGTAGGCAAAACACCAGTTAATGGCCATTTTACAGTGTAGCTGAGCCTTCATCTCCTGCCCCCTTTAAAGGGCATGACTCTCCTCCACCTTTTCATTTTCATGGATGGGATGCGCAACAGCCTAGGGCAGGTTGTCAGAAGGGATGAGTGTTGAAGTCCACTCTGGGGTAGGAATGGACACACAGGCCCAGTGGGAATAGAAAGGAAGTCTGTGGGGCAGCAGATGGCAAGAGCTGCCTGTGAGGGCCATGATTTCCTGAGAGGACCGTAAGTCAGCCCAAAGGTCTGCCCATGAGGCCCGGGGCATGTTCCAGGCTCACCTTCCAGGCCTCCTGGGGGTGGAAAGCCACTCAGTCTCCTCTAAGCTGCTGAAATCAACATCTGGAACATACAGGATTGTTAAGTCTTGGTTTGTAGCTCCTTTTTGTTGGGTGCAGGTGGGACCCCAGCTTGACATATCACTGGTCTCTCCACATAACTGTATAATCTTATTTTTCTTAAGACTAAAATTGTTCACCTCTGTTGGAGAGATGAATTCTTCCAGGTGGCAAAGATTCCACGAGATCCCCTTAATGAAATTCCTCAAGAAACAAGGTCCATTTGCCTTAATCAATCCAATGCTTTGTCCCCAGTGAAGAACTTAGAGAAACCAAGTCCTCTGATACTGAACCTCTTTCCCAGGTACAGCAGAAAGCTTTTGTGTATACATGTGTTGAGTCCTCAGCTCCCTTGAGCCTACGGCCCTGCTTGTTTCCCTACAACTGAATCAAGCACTTTTCTCAGCTCGAAAGCTTTCAGATGAAATCTTGTTAGCATGGAGTTTATTCCCTTTGTGCTGTGGATGACATGTGACACAGCAAACCTCAGGCACTGGTACTCCATAGCTGTCAGTGTAGCCCTCTTCATACATGACCCACCTGAGACCCACAAGCTCACGAAACATTTGTCCAGCCTTCTGGGACCTGGGCATGTGGTCTCTGGAGGTGTTTGTTCTGTTTTTCCCCCTTGACGTGTCTGGATGCCAGGCTGACATGCTGGTGTCTGGTTCATGCTCGGGCTTCTTTCCTGGTCATGTGTATTCCTAGGTTGTGAAGAACAGGGGAGCGCTGGAGTCCTGGCGGCTGACAATAAATCTCCGTTCTTTTGTCCACAGAGGATCAGATTCTCTCAGAACTTGGCCACACCAATAGGATTTATGGCAACGTGGGGGACGTTTCAGGCGGACAGTTAATGAATGGGAGCTTCTCCATGGACGGGACAGGACAATCCTATCAGGACTTGAGGGATGGGAGCCCCTATGGAATCCCCCAGTCTCCATCCTCCATCTCGTCCCTGCCATCCCACGCTCCTTTGCTCAATGGGCTGGATTACACGGTGGACAGTAACTTGGGCATCATTGCGCACGCAGGGCAGGGAGTAAGCCAGACGCTGAGAGCCATGGCTGGGGGACCCACCTCTGACATCTCCACAGGAAGCAGTGTAGGCTACCCCGACTTTCCGACTAGCCCGGCCTCTTGGCTCGATGAAATGGATCATCCTCCTTTTTAAACACTTCTCCTCCCCACCCTACCTGTCCTCTGGCTTGAGAGAATATCTTCAAGGATTGAAAGACACTTGCCTTTTAAGGATGGAAAGTGCGCCAATGTGAATTTCCATTATTTTCAATGGAAGTCCTCTGCCGATCCCGGGGAGGTCGCGGCGGGACCCCACTGGGGCTGGCTTTCCTGGGAAGCGGTGGGAGAGCAGCCACCTCTCAGAACACAGCACAGGGGCGCAGAGCCCAGAGCGCTAGGGTGCCGGCTGGTCGGCTCCTCCCCTGTCCCCGTCCTGCTTACAGGCTTTGGCTGCTCAGTGCTTGGTTGATGGGGTGACCGTGTCAGGCCACCTAAGCCTTCGGGAACTCTGCTCCAACTGGAGAGTCTTGTGAGATGTCTCCTGAACCACTGCTCTCGCCAGAACCGAGATTCCCAAGGTGGAGGCCTCATGGCCCTTGAGTATCGATAAAAGTGATTTATGGACCACCCTTACTTAACCCCAATTTTCAAAATTAAAAAAAAGTCACTTATTAAAGATGAGTGGAAAACTTTGATGACCACAGTTTGATGTTGAAAACATGCTCCCTCCTCTTTTTTTTTTTTTTTTGCTGTGAAAAAATATGACTTTTTCCCTACCCAGAACTACACGCCAGAGACAATTTTGTCAGTTTTGGTTTTTATGAAATTCCATCCCAATCACTGAATCCCTGATGGCAAGAAGTGGTTTTTATTGCAGGTGACTCTGAGGCTGGAGCCGAGTGGCCCTGGACCATCCCAGCGACTGCCTGACAAGTCCCCCTGGTGCACAATGTGCCTTTTTAATTTGCTTGTATTATTTATTCCACAAGACAGGCTATGGGTTCCAAAATGATCAAAGCTAAAATATGGAGAGAACAGAATGACAATCAGTGAAAATATTTGCAGACGTTTGGATTCCAGACATGCAGTCAGTTTAGCCAAATCAGCAGATGCTAGTCTCCCAGAGTTCTTATCCGGTAGGGTGAAATGATATTGGATCTGTTTGGAGGGAGTTGGTTTAGATGAGATTGTAAGCCCACTGCCCACCTGCAGCCAACCATCCTTGGCCCTTTAAAAATGAGCGCTTTCTCTGCCACACTAGCTGACTCAGTAGGAGGACAGTCTTGGCCTCTTCCAAGTACTGGCCATACTTCTTGGCCCATCTCGGTTGGGAGGAATCATTTAGGGAGCGGCCCTTAAGTTGTCCACAGGGTTCCAAATGGTCTTTGGGCTACATCCCTCTGGGTTGTTGGCTGGGCTCATGCCATGCCCTGTGGTGCTCCAGTCCTGTGCTCAAAAAGGCAGCTCTCTCTGGCCACTGGCAGTGCAGAGACTCTCAGCTTGCAGGTTTGCAATAGCAGATCACCAAGCCTGGGACAAGGGCAGGGCCTACCCCTGCTTTATGAGCTGCTGTCTCTGCAACAGACTGCGCTTCCACAGGAAATGCCGTTGTGATGGTGCTGCAAGGCCCACCTTACATCACACATCTGTCCATCCAGAAGCTCTCCATGTGCATATGGAACTTAGCCAGGTAGAATTGATTCCAGTCCCCTTGGAAGACGGTGGTTTGCTTCTGCTGGCCTCCCATTCTCTTGAACAAGATCAGCAGAGTGGGAAAGGGTAAGAAGGCATTGCCTTTCTTTCACAGCAAGTGATGGCGTCAGAGCACCTGAGGAAACTTCCTTCCAGGAATGGATTTGAGGACCACAAAAGTTTAGGTATACGGTAGGCAGACTACCTATGGGGAAGGAAATGGCAACCCACTCCAGTATTCTTGCCTGGAGAATCCCATGGACAGAGGAGCCTGGCGGGCTACAGTCCACGGGGTCACGAAGAGTCGGACACGACTGAGCGACTTCACACACAGGCAGACTAAAGGAAGAAATCAGCACTTCCTTTCTGGATGCTGCATCTTTCGTAAACTCCTTGCCAGGACTAAACTAAGGTCAGTGAAGCTTCTTTAAAATAGATAGTAAATTCCTGGATCAGCCTTCAGGCCATCTTTTCTCTGATCAATTTTGTAGTGTACCCTTATTTTTTGATATGCTTGATTGTCATGATTTTTTGCTTGGGGAGTCTGCAAATGTAGACTCTCTGCCCGTGATTCCAGGTGTCAGGATGACAGTGTGTTAAGCCTGGCCAATTCTATGTGCTATTGGGAATTCCCCAGTAATATGAATATTCGGGGTGGGGATGGAGACACAAATGCAAGGTTAAAAATGTGAAGGAAAGGAAAATGCAACTGTCTTTTTAGAGGACAGATTCTTAGGCACACTGTTCTTAGCAGGCTGCTTACAAAACACAGGAGAAAGACTGCTGGATTAAAACCAGTTAAAAACTGCCCCACTCAGACCACTGTCATAGCCTGATTACTTGGAGTGGTATCTCATGGGATCTCAGAGACCCTTTGTATTTTCCCTGAGTGCAGTACTGGGAGAGCAGGCTCTTTTAAGATGGGGCGGGGGGTTGGATTTGCATCCCCCTCTGTGTAGCCCTGCTTTTGGAGACTAGATGAAACTGACCAGTCTTTGTTTCTGTAGGTGGGCTCATCAGGCTTACTCTCTATTCATTCATAGGAGAATGGAAGGCCTCCCTCATTCATGCACTCCAGTGAGGAGCTCAGGTGACACTGTGTTGGGAGGAGCTCCTTTGGTTTGGTGGGGTCGACCAGCCGGGAGGGCTCTTGAGCAAGCCCTGATCAGAAAGTCAGGGGAGCTGAGTGTAAGTTCCCAGGGCCACCTCGCCAGAAAGCAGCAGTCACTGGTGCTGCCGTCAGAAACACAGTCACAATCGGTCTCAGATTTTTCGTGGATCTCTGTGCAAATGGGGTTAGCATTGTGGGGCCAGCGCCACCCATAAGCCCATAGGCCAGGACAGTTCCTTGGCTCTTCTGAGGCTCAGGGATGGAGAAGAATGAAACTGTCCTGAGATTATGGTCCAGGCACTCCTCTATTGCTCAGTAGTCTGTTATGGAGGTATGCTACATGGGAGCTTTTCTCCCCCTTGCGAAATGACACAGATGAATTTTAAAAATGAGCTGACACCTTCTGGAGGCACTTACACTACTTGGACCTGTCTTTGGCTTTAGGAGAGCAATCAACTAACAACTGTTATCTGTGGTGCCTGGCTGATAGACCTGAGGGTAGGAGGCTTCTGAATCCAGGAGCAAATTAATAAAATGGGGGGAAAAAAACACCCAAATTTCCAGTGGTAACTGATAAAAGCAAAAATGGAATCTGCAAGGCTATGGAAGAATCTGTATTTGCTGAAAAGGGGTCAGACCAGGGAGGAAATCCCAAATGCAAGGGCTAAACCGGCCATTGGGTAAACCACACTGTGGGGAAGCCTGGACCCCAGTCCTTCAGGAACTGGCAGTGCCCCCTGAAGCCAACTCCTTTCTGACCTTGTGCTTTTTCTTTTTTGCCTCATCTGACAGTTATAAAATGAAAATCAACTACCAGATTGATAACATTGTTCATGTACACTAATACCATGAAACACCAGGGAAAGAGGACAAAATTAAGACAGAAGAAAAGCATTTGGCAGTGTTGTTCAATAAGGTGTCTTTTTTTTTTTTTGGCCAATGTAAAATATAAACTCTGATAAAGATCCCTGGGGGCTGTTAGATCTTTGTAGTGAAGTTCTCTTTGCAAGAAGTATAAGAAATCTGACAAACAAAAGACGTTAGCGTCTCTGAAGCTCGAGCTGGTTATTCTGATACAACTGCCTCCTGGCCAGAGGGGTTGAAGGCTTCAGCTTAGCAACAGCTGTGTGCTGTGTGACAGGCCACCGTCCGCCACCCGCACCCCCGCTCGCCCCCTCCCTCTGACCACTTGGTTATAACCATGGAAATAATGACCGTACCTCCTCAGCCAGCAGGGTCTGGAAGGACCGAGGAGGCTCATTTTTAAACATTGCACTTTAAAAATTGGAAACCGTGAGATGAAGAAAAATTCAATTAAGCGGAAATGAGTTTTGTTTTATTGCCTGCTGCTGAAGGGCGCTGGGCATGCTGAAAGCTAAATAAAAAGCACATCACTGCCTCTCTCTTTCTTGGATTGGTCGATGGGCCCTTTTTGCAGTCGTTGCTCCAACTGCTCTAACACGGTGACTGGAGCCAAAAAGAGAGAGTGCAGCAAAGTCACCCCATCCCCACTGCTTGGTAGGACCACACGGAAAGCACAGTTTCAGCTGCGAGCTCTGGTGAGGAGTCAGCTGCAGGTCTGGGAGGTGCGCCAAGCATCCCTTTGCTTCGGGAGGCAGAGCACAGGTGGACAGAGCCGGACCCCCCACGCTCACCCGCCGCCCACCTAGAGACAAGAACCATTTGTACGTTCCCCGCTTGAGGACTGTGTTTAGCCAAACACGCAGGTTCAGGGCTGCAGCATCTCAGACGCTGCTCTGAACTTGCATTCAGACCTCAAAGCCCCAGATCCCCTAAGCTCTGGATTGTCGCCCTCACCCTTCGCAGTGTAAATTTTGTATAGTTAAAAAGAAATGGAGTCTCATTTCCTGGGAAAAAAAGAAAAAGGAAAAAAAAAAGGACCCACCCATCCTTATTTATGGCCATGTGACTGGAACACAGAAGCTGGTGCGTTTGTTTGTATGTGCCTCCTGTGTGTTGGCATGATGAGATGTGTATGGTAAAACTATGTCAAATAAATATGGAAATTCTTTAGAAGCCAGTGTGTCTTGCTTTTCATTTGGCTTTCTGGAATGTTTTTCTCTTGATGTAATAGAATACAAAGCTGTGCTGACATAGATCCCTTTCATCGCCAGAAGGAAACCCAAGGTACACCTCTGAATGTGGAGCTACTTACAACTGCAAATACCTGTGCTATGCAATAAAGGGTTGGGTAGAGGAAGTTCTCTGATTTTTCTAATAATTTTTCTTTTTTCAGTTTTCTGGGGCCCAGTCCTCTGTTTCAAGGCTTAAGGAATGGGCAGAGAAAACTATTTGATTCCATATTTAGTTACCATTTGTCCTGTTGCATTTTTTTAAAAAGGTTTCACATGTTTAATACTGAGCCACACAGGACACTAGTGAGGAAACAGGAAACATTAGGAGTCAAGCTTGTCTCTTGCATGAGCTGCTCAGACAGCAGTCATGTTCTCACTACTGTGATTTGCTTGGTTGAGGATGTGGGTGACCTTGACATAGCATGAATGCATTCCACTTCATATGTGAGGCCCTTCTAGACCCAGCTTGGTTCTTCTCCAGTGTCTTCTTCTGGAGTTATACCCAATTTTATTACCAGTTTTCATTCGAATCTGTTGGGGAAATGGGATGATTCTGCTATTGTTTCTTGGCCAGGAATCACATGATCCTGAAAGTCTTGTGAGAAGACGAGAGGAGCAAATTCAGCTGCACGCAGTGATGGCAGAGAAGAGAAAAGAGCTGTCCTCTCGTGTTTTTAAAGTCCTTGACATGTATATGTTTTCTCCCTAAAGATGTGCAAATGAGTGTATTTGGGTGAGAGGTGAACAGAGCGATAGAAACACCTCTTCAGGGCGCCTGGACAAGCTTTTCCAGGAAAATCTCCATTCTTTTTTTTTTTTAATCTGCAGGAGACTTTATTAATGTGCAGGACCTGAAGTTTTGCTAGAGTGGAAAGAGCAACAGAGATTGCTTAATAAAAAAGATTAAAGTCATGACATTTCTTTAGAGCCAGGGTTCCATCTAGGAAAAACTAGTGCTTTTTGTATTAGCGATTAGATTTGTTTGTTTGACAAGAAGATCCAAACAGAGGTGCACTGAACTATATGGTAACTATTGGCCACTTGTGGCTATTTCAGTTTAAATCGATTAAATAAAAAGTTTAGTGCCTCACACCAGCCATATTTTAAGTGCTCAATAGCTATTTTAAGTGTCTAGTAGTTACTGTATTTGGATATGTTTCTATCATTGCAGCAAGTTTTGTTAGACAGTACAGATGGAGTCTGGCTAAGAAGAATGGGCAGAGATAGCTTATTCATCACCTGTTTAGCTACTAGTTATCCTGGAATATTTTGTATTCTCAGCCTCCATAGACAGTGGTAGCACCGACTTTTTTTTCCTTTTTTTTTCCTTTGGTTTGGTCCCTACACACCAGCTCCTGGGCAGCATGATTCTCTTCTGACAGTGGCCTTTCCAAAAGGACAGTTGTCTAAAGAAGAATAAAGGAAAGAATTATAAAGAAAAGAAATCACTGGCTAGAAAGAATGAAATAAGACACAAACTCAGGAGATCAAAGACTTAGCAGTCAGTGTTTTCCACCTCTTTCCGAGCTATTCAGCAAAAATCAGAAAAGGCTAATAAGCCATCAAAGGCAAGTCAGTATGTTGTAAATTCTAACCAGTTGCCAAACCAGAAGTAAAATCACAAGAAAGGTAGGTGATCCTCAACGTAACTGAATGTCTCTTCCTAGATTTGGTATTTGAGACCTAGTTTAAAAATTGGCCTGTACAGTCTAAGTGGAAAATTGTTGCTGCCCTGTGCCAAGTCTCCTAGAAGGCTATTTCAGTTTCATCATTTGGAACTCCTGATGAATCTCCTCCTCTGCAGCCTGTGCAGTGAGCGGGGAGCCATGGAGCTGGGTCTGGATGCTTGTGTGGGTCATGACTGTCTCAGGGAAATAAGCACTGTCAGCTCAGTCTCTGCTGCTGGGGAGACACTGTGAGTTAGGAGGGAGGGTATAAAATGGGGCCAAATCACTAGGAAGAGGGAACTTTTATTACTATAATTCTAAAAGAAGTAATAAAAGCAACCCATCCAAACTATTAAGGTCTTCTGAGTGATCAGCTGCTGCCCTCAGCATTCTGTCAGAGAAAGTGGGCGTGGCTTCTCCACGGAACATTTTTCCCTTTGTCATTTTTTCCTTCGTTTTCTTTTCTCACTTCTGTCTAATGTGACGTCAGGATTTTCCTTTAGAATTCTTTCCTTTGGTGATTCTTCCTTTGGCCGTCTCCCCCGTTAAAACACAAAAACTGAACTTAGGTATGTTATTAAGTAGTAGGTTATTTTGTAATTAAACTAACAAGTCACAGATGTCCCTGACAGAATGCATGTCTTCCCTTCCCACAGAAGGAGGAAAAGGTTTCCATGTGACGTATTCATCCTTCAAGTTGTTTAGGAGATCACTGAAATGGCCAGAACTTTCAAGGCTGATACAGGTTAGGCTTTCTCTAGAGCTGGGGGAGAGTTTATCATCTGTCTGTCTATCATCATCTATCTATTTATTTAACTGAAGTATAGTTGATTTACAATGTTGGGCCAATCTCTGCTGTATAGCAAAGTGACTCAGTTAATGTGTGTGTGTGTGTGTGTGTGTGTGTGTGTGTATTCTTTGAGAGTTTTTTCTTTTTGTTTTTTTTTTTTTTTTTAAGATTTATGTTTCTCTCACTTGCATGCCAACCCTGGACCAGAATCTCCTCTTGGTTGAGAGGGGCTTGGGGGTTTTGGAAAGGAAAAATTGCTTCCTGAAAGATAAAATATAAACCCCCCAAAATGGTCTTGGCACACACTTGGAGTTGGAAATAAGCAGGTTTTTTTTTTAAAGGCCATTAAAATGGTAAATAGGTTTCAACAGATGGCTTCAGTACAGCAGTGGAGAGCTCAGGCAAGGACTTTGGGGTTAAATCTCATATTTTAGTCACCTGGGACAAACATTTATAAAGTTGACAGCTTTCTCCTCATCTCTAAATAGAGACAGTGAAGGTTGCCTGCTCCCTGGCCAGCTGAGGGGGGCTGCCTGTAACCTAGGGAATTGAACGTCACTCTTTTTGACACCTGTCACGCTTACAGCTCCCCCAGTCTACAGGAATATGATAACCAAGAACCTATATGGCGGATGGGCCAGGACTTTTATACTCAATATGTGTGCTGGCTTTATTATTTTTTCAGAATCATTTTAACATTTAATGCTTCTCAATTAAAGTGATTTCCTGGAGTGGATGCCAAGCTTCGTTTAGAATGCGCATTAACCACTTTCTTTATCGGTAGTTAAAGGCACTGAGGGATTTAAACAGCAATCCACAAGTCTGTTCAGTCAAGGTTTGCTGGAATAAAGCAGATTATAAACAATAATATATGTCTTTCTCTTCTTTTTTTGGAAGGTGTCCAAACTCACAAACAGAGCTAAAGTGCTGTAAACATATCCAGGAGTAAGCTTTGGGCTCTGCAAATGTACTCCATGAAAGCCACAGCCACTGGCGGTGCCACTTTTTATCCTGAGTGTGTACGTGTGCACGTACTTTAAAAGAGCTTTTTATTACACAAAGTGTCCATCAACTGAACTTACCTTCTAAATATTAAAATGGAAACCGGGGTTGCTACACAAGTGAGAGGAAAAATAAATCCTGGCTGCAGTGTGGATGATGAATTTGCTGCTGCTGCTGCCTAGGGCGGCCGTGGAAAGGCACCTCTCTACTCCTTAATGCCCTCACAGTCTCTGAGGTTCGGCCACTGCATCTAGTAAACTTAGGTTCAGATGGTCTTTTTCTGCCTCCCTGGTGGTTCAGTTGGTAAAGAGTCTGCCTGCAATGCGGGAGACCTGGGTTCAATCCCTGGCTCAGGAAGATCCCCTGCAGAAGGAAATGGCAACCCACTCCAGTATTCTTGCCTGGAGAATTCCATGGACAGAGGAGCCTGGTGGGCTATAGTCCATGGAATCACAGAGTTGGACACAACTGAGTGACTTAACACTTTCACTTTTTTTCAAGAATAACCCACCCTGAGTGCTTAGAGTTCTACCATGAGGCAGAGCATGTTATGGGGGCCAGCTCCTGGATGTTCACTTTCTGTTTGTAACTTCGGTGTTCTAGGAAGGACTCATGTTCATTCCTTCTAAGATATGTAGGAAGAAAGTGAGAAGGAATCTGTTCTGAGTGTAAACTAGTTTGTACTTTGTGACCATCTTAATCTGGTTTTTAGGGCTAGGAAGCTTTCTGTTGGAAAGGCATACTGCCCTCAGAAATGACTCCAATTCATGAATTTCCAAGAGAAAGTAAAAATATACAATAATGACATTTATTTTATAAATGTGCAAAGGAGAAGTGATATAACAAAACACGGAAAAATTTGAATGATTTATATATAAAAGTAAAAATAGTAATAAATAAAAAGCCATGAACTCCCAATAACTATGATGATCCATACAAGAATTAAGCCATTAAGTTCTGCTTTTCAGGTAGGAGCATGACAAGAATATTTCAAGGGTAAGTGAATAAAGATGAGATTAAATAGCCTTTCCTGTTCAATCCTTTAGTGTAATGCCAATTAATGTGTATTTGAAAAATTGATCATACTTGGTGCATAATAAATGTTAGATGATAAGTATAACAAGGAAGCTTTTTTCCCCTTCATTCTAATAATTACTGCACTTTGACCTAAATCCCTCTGATGAAGGATCTGTGAATAGTTTCTGAAATAATTAAAGATGCTCAAGGTAAAGCTTCAGTAACGATCATAATAATTTTTCAAATCACATGATTACAAAAGACTGCACTGAAGTCTTTTTACGCTACAAGGAGAAAGTCCAACATGTGTATATAAAATCCACGAAGAAGATTTTAAATCCTCAACCTCTGTGGTTACTTTTGGTGTTGCTTTAGCTTATCCTGATAAGGTGGTACAGGGAAAACTTGGGACTTGGTATCACAGGTTTGAATAACCACCCTGATTCTGGAAAGATATGATTGTGTATATTGAAGTGCTTGATATATAATAAAGCCTATGTAAAGCTGGGCATTTCCACTGTTTATACTTGTATAACCTCGGACAATTTCCCTAACAACTCTGAGTTCAATTTCCTCATTTGTAAAATAGAGAAAATACCAATTATTTCTACTTTTATAATTCTGAGTTTCATTTAAGATGCTTATGTATAAAGTCCTATACAAGGTAAGGTGTAATTACTGTTACATCATTAATGTTAAAATGTATTGACTTTAAGACACAGCAGTTTATGTGTTACTAAGAAAAAATGCTGCCAATTCAACTATGACATTGTTTATAAAAGATATACAATTTTGGATACATTAAAATGTGAAAAAATGTGCATCTTAAAATTCATCAATTATAATATTATGGCTACTATTAAAACATTTGACTCCAAATGCCTTAAGGATTAGGATTTAAAATTCACTCAATAATATATTTGAACTCGACATTTTCATTACTTATGGGTTACACACCTTTTTGTGATAAACATCTACTTATGAAGGTGATCATTTAGGGACCTGAAGTTTGATGAAAGCCTTCATGTTTCAGCCATTAAATGCTAAAAAAACATGTGAAAGTCTCATGTTCAGCTGAAGCATATGTTAGCCTGGGCACTAACCCTTCTGCAACCCAGGCTCAGCTCTGCTCCAGTAACACACCTTGTTCATTAATCCTCAAAGATGCTATATTGTACATGGAACAATAACCCATAGCCAAGTAGTTAAACCTGGCAGAAAGCTAAGAAATACCTATTTAATAGAAATGTTCAATGGGTTATGACAACCTTTCATCAAGAAAATGCTGAAACGTTAAAAAAAAGATAGAAAAGATTCTAGATACAATACTTTGGTTGCTACCCTTCTACCTAACAAGCATCAGAGATAACAGTATGTGTCCAGTTGGCTGACTTCTTGTCTCTTTATTACAAACATAGTTATAGTAGGTTTAAATGATTTAGTTTTTGATTATTAACTTGTGAATTTCTATGAGACTTTTCAAGATAGTCCATGCAATATCTTTGAATGCGTGTGCTCAGTCATGTCCAACTCTCTGCAACCGCATGGACTGCAGCCTGCCAGGCTCCTCTGTCCATGGAGTTTTCCAGGTAAGGATACTGGAGTGGGTCGCTGTTTCCTCCTCCAGGGGATCTTCCCAATCAGGGACTGAACCTGCATCGCCTACATTGCAGGTGGATTCTCTACTGCTTAAGCCATCGGGAAGCTCTAAAATAAGATAGCTTCCAAAATCTCCTGTGTGGCCCCAGGTGGTGCAGTGGTAAAGAACCCGCCTGCCAATGCCAGTATTTTGAGATAACATCATATAAGTACTTTTCAATATCCATGATAATGGGAAAAGGGAATGACAGTGGCCTAGAACAACGCCTGTCATTTAGAAGGCTCTCAAGAAATGTTTGTGGATTGAATGCAGGAGGAGCTTTAAAACTTCACATGAATTTTGTGGACCAATAAAGGGCTGAGATTCAGCAGATTTGGTCTCAACTATGGCTCTGCTACTGCTCTGTGATCTTGGGCAATTTAAGTAACCTGTTAATATCTCAGATTCATCCTCCTTTAAGTGGCCTTAAGAGCCCCTGCACTACCTACTCTACAGTACTGTGGAGGGATGATAGATTAGATAATGCCCATGAAAGCATTCTGAAAAGTCAAAAGAGCTAATGCATATAAAAAGCCATCATTAGTCACACAGAATTGAACACATGGGCTCATTTCTACCCTGCAGCAGAATCAGTTTAGGGTCCAACTTTTTGGCCCAGACTTCTTTAAAAATTTCCAACTGTGGTGATCAGTGATAAAACTGTAGTCTAGATATATTGTTGAAATCATGAACATTTTTTTTTTAATAATAAAAAAAGACACAGCAAGACCCCATACATCATCCAGTAGAAGCACTTAAAACTGTGAAAATTGGTTCAAGTCAACAAAAGATTTCTCATAAGTATGGTAACAAGAAGACAGAAAAGAAGGGGTTCTAAATGGGATTCACAGACCCCATGGGGTTCAGAGATGGGCTTCAGGAGACCTCAAGGTTTCATGTACAACACTGTGTTCTAGGGGAACAATGAGCCGGAACTCTGCAAGAGTTAAGAACACTGGTGTAGTTGACTCAAGCTAGAGTTCTCAAGGTAACAGTGATTCACATGCTTTCTTTTGCCTTTTTTATAATGTTTGCTTACATGATTCTCTCTTCATTCCTTGTTTTTCCCTAGTGTGTTATCAAGACTACTGTAATGGCATTCAGGGCCTCTTATGTGAGTTGGTTGAGGGCAAAGTAAATGACAGTGTTGAATAAATATTAAATACAGAGTTATTAACTTTGTTCTGATCACAATATTTTCAGAAAAGGAAAAGAACAAAAAGCAACACGTTCCGCTTTTCACTGTATTAAGGAGATAGGAAAATGGGGCTGGGCATGCTTTTGTGTTTAGACACACACATCCACAGAGGTGGCCAGGGGACAAGACAATAGAATAAGTGTGGAATTGAGAACGAGGTGAAAGTAGATGGTAAACTGTAAATAGTCTAGAAAATGCTAGTGGTGAAGTAGCAAAAAGTAACTATTCATGACTCTGACAAATGTCTCTAGTTACCCATTACTTTATGAGGCCTCCAAGCCAACTGGTTTCCAGTTTGGGAACACAGTGGAGACTCGATTTTTAAAATACTCATGTACAACACTGCTATATTTAAAATAGATAACCAACAAGGACCTACTGTATAGCACAGGGAACTCTGCCTAATGTTATGTGGCAGACTAAGTGGGAGGGGGATTTGGGGACAAATGGATACATGCATATGTATGGCTGAGTCCCTTTGCTGTTCACCTGAAATTATTACAACATTGTTAATGGCTACACTCCAGTATAAGATAAAAACTTAAAAAAATACTCATGTACACTAAAAATAATAAATCAGAGAACTCGAACCAAGGATGAAGGTAAATGAAATCCCAATCCCAGTAAACATTAAGGAAAAAAAGAGACTGATTACTCTTAAGTTTTTGTTGAACCATGATTAGAATTGAACCTTTAGGGAATTCCCTGGCGGTTCAGTGGTTAGGACTCCATGCTTTCACTGCTGAGAACATGGGTTCCATTCCTGGTAGGGGAACTAAGATCCCACAAGCTGCTTGGCATGGCCAAGAAAGAAAGAGGAAATGAACCTTCAGAAAACGGTTTTCTAGAATATTTTCAAATGCTAATTGGCTTGAACATCACTACTGTGTCCAGGAAAAAAAAAAAATCTGCAAAACAAAACCAAACTTACACTCAAATAAAATATGTCCTAGTTTTATCCTGCTGAACTATATGAAAAAGTCGTTCGCCACATATCTGAGGAAGTTAAACAGCTTTCTGGTCCAGTAAATTTGTGTTCTTTGAAGGTAAGCAGTGCAGCTCTGGCAATGGAACTCGTGATCTGGCTGATGTGTGATGTGTGTGTGTGTGTTAGTCGCTCAGTCGTGTCCGACTCTTTGCGACCCCGTAGACTGTATCCCACAAGGTTCCTCCGTCCAAGGGATTTTCCAGGCAAGAATACTGGAGTGGGTTGCCATTTCTTTCTCCAGGGGATCTTCCCAACCCAGGGATCGAACTCGGGTCTCTCACATTGCGGGCAGACTCTTTACCATCTGAACCGCCAGGGAAACCCTGAGCCACCTGTGGAAGCTGACGTGTGATGCACTAAGTAATTGTTCAGTCATTTAAGGGGAATGAAAGCAAATCAAGATCCAGTTTTCTTTGACATTTATGGATGAAACCTTCCCCTTAATAAGGCACAGGGAGATGATCCATAGATTGTTATATACGACAGCAAGGTTTTTGAAAATTTAGATACTGGTGACCAAAGCATAGAGATTTTGGAAACTGATTTTAGAATGTGCTTGAAAATGTTAAGTTGATGACTGTTTCTAGTGATAGCTTTCAGTGCAAATCTGAAACCTTTAAAATCAAAGTAATAAAAGCCAAATTACATTCTTTATTTAAAAACAACTATATAGTTTTAGATGTGGCAAAATAGCTTATTAAACACTTGTCTAAGAAATATCAAGGTTGAATTACAAACAAGAGATGAAAAAAGGAGTTTCTTGATAGCTTCTTCCTCAGATAACTACTCTGTAAATCGGAAATGAATGAACACTTTTTGATTTGCTAATGTCCTAAAAATGCACAAAGTACTATCAGTTAAAAGCTGTATGCAATGTCTTGGTCGCTTTTACTGTAAATAATGAATAATGTTTCTTAAAACACATTCAATTAATGTGGAACATGAGGTTAGCTGAACAGGAGGTTGCCATGTAGCTGGGATTGTGGGAAAAGAAGAGATAACAAAGAGAAGGCTCTGCTAGAATTACAGTAACATTTCAGGATGTACTAATGTGCATATCTCTTCCACAGATAATTAAGCAGTCATTTTAAAAATGAATAATCTTGGTGAATGGTTTTGGTTTACATCTCAGAAAATTAGACATTAGAAAAATCACAAAATAAGCAGTATTATGTAATATGCCTCATTTCTGCTCTGGAGGGGCTGGTTGAGCTAATGCAACTCTTGTCCATTGCTGAGGGTGCCACTAAGCAAGTTTATTCCTTGTTATCTTAGGAGTGATATGTTAGAAAAATGATCTTTTAAATGGTCATCTCTGCATCTCAACTTGTTTCTTTATTTCTCTTCCACTGACAACTATCTATACTTTCCTTACATAATAAGAAATGTTAAGGAACTCCCCAGATGGAGTTCTTGAGGCTTAAAGGGGAGCCAGTTTCAACAGTGGTACACTTGTCTGTCCTTTAAATAAAACCTGTGGTATAGTTGTTTATATTTTTAATAAAAAATAGAAGCTGTCCAGAAATAACTTCTATCACACCTAAGTACTGGAGCATTAAGGCTATTTCATGTTAGACCCCAACAGGCCTAACAGTTGAGGCCTGAGCTAGTCATAGAGACTGCTGCCATATGCGACAGGGACATTATAGCCAGTGAAAAGGGCTTGAGGGAGGTTCCTCCTTGTTTTGTGAAGGTGAGTTAAGGAATCCTGACCTACCCAGTGAATTGTTCAGAATTTGTGTTTCCATCCTAAAATGCCCACGATTCTTAGGTATTCAGTGAATCTGGTTGTTTTAGCTTCCCAATTCTGTCTAACAAAAGAATAGACACTTTAGCTACTTATTCAGACCAGCTGTACCAAATGCCAGGAACCTGTCCGAGCTCCATGCCAATATTGGGGTTTCATGGAACTTTCTCTAATTGTCAGTGTAGTACTGCTGGGTCTGTTTCCCTTCTGTGTGTGTGTTTTCTAAAAGAGCAGCCATGTTTAATATTGTGAAATACGACACATCTCCTCCTCTCCCAGCCTCTAGAACAGTGATAAATTTCAGAGCACGCTCAGCGGAATTGGACTGTATTATGCACAGTACACGTTCGTCACCAAAACGGAACTCGCCAGAATGTATGCAAGTAGAATATACTGCTGAGACTTCAAAATTCCAGTTCCTCACAACTGATTTTATTAGCCAACATATACCAAAGATGGGCGGCAAAAGACGTGTCATTTTTGCAGTTTTCTTCCACCACTGGAGCCCTGCGCTGTTGTGGACCGTAGTTTTCCAGTCTTTTGATTAAGCCTTGCCTGTCGTGTGCTGCTGTAACATCAAAGTAACTGCTTTGCAGCCTGTCACCTCCTCTGGCAGGCAGCCGTCCTGGTCTCGGAGCGTGGGGTCGGCCCCGGACTGGAGCAGCAGCTCCACAATGTCCAAAAACTCACAGGCAGCAGCTGATGGGGAAATCAACAAATATGGAAACCACGTTACTGTGAGACAAAGAGAAACCACTATACTTCAGCAGGAAAGGCAAGTGCTGAGCAATAAGAAATCGTGAAAAACGAGCAATGTGACAGACTGGGGGTGATCAGGCCTTGGAACGAAACAGTGCTGTAACAGTGGATTTGCTGGTGTTAGGAAAATCAAATTTACCCCTGTGCTTGCCCAGAAGCCGACAGTCAGACAAAGACATTTTTTTGAATTGTGAGGCTTTTAGACTCTATTCTTCAGGATGGGAATGAAGGGAAGGAACAAAAACTAGTTGAAGTATTTCTTTTACTTTGATCAAAATAATGATATGTTTGTAAGCGAAGTCAAAAGGCTAAAAACACTGTAAATGTCGAAGAAAAAACTTTTGTCTTCGAAGAGGGAGTAAGTGGGTAACTAACTGAACTTTAAAATTAGTTAAACAAAAACAAAAACAGCGGCCTAGTAATCAGACCATCCCTCTAAAGAAAACAAACAAAAGGCACCCACCACACAAGGCATGTGAAGAGGAAAAGGACCCATAGATATCAAAACTTATCATGAAGTACTGCCCCCAGACCAAAAGGCTAGAAGACAGCCATCCATTCTTGTGCACATGTAGAGAAACTTGATTTATGACAGTGCTGGCATCGAAGATCAGGGAGGAAACAGAGCTCCATTAAACTGTAGGGCGCCGAGACAACCAGGCTAACGGCAGAAATGGCATTTCACAGAGGATCAAACGTAAGTGGCAGTAAACACGAAAAGATGAGCAACCACATTAGTAATCATGGAAAGAAAAAATTTCATACCCACTAGAGAGCTGAAAACCAAAAACTGAGACAATACCAAGCATGGAGCAGGGGGAGCTCCCCTCCGGACTGTGGGGAGCACACACCGTGCCTCACTTTGGACAACCAGTTGGCATTACACGTTAAAACTAAACAAATGCCCACCGTTGGACCCAGCAATTCTACTCCTGGTTATATACTTTTCAGAAACCTTTGTGTATGTTCTCCAGGACACACCTGCAAGAATGGACATACAGTAGCCCTGTCTGTGAAAGACTCCAAATGTAAACAACCCAAATGCCCATTGAGAATAACGTGTAAAAATAAAATACTGTTTACTATGAAATCCCCACACAACAAGGAAAACTAATGAACTATAGTTTCACATGATAGGAGTTCGTCTCCAGGTCTTAAGGTTGAAGGAAAAAAAGCAAGTCAGAAGAACACACACAGCATGTTTCCACTTAAAATTTTAAAAGCAGACAAAACTAAACACCATTGTTCAGAGACACACATCTGTAATGAAACTATAAGGGAAAACAGTGATACAAAATTTGAGCGTTAACCTGGGGGCCCTGTAGGGAAGTCCATGTAATTGGATAGGCATACATGGGGTTTCAAAGACATCAGCAATGTTCACTTTTTTTTTCACTTTCTTAAACTATGTGGTAGATACAATTTTTTAAAGCTACATTTTAAAATTTTCATATTTATTTTATATACAATTCTGTAGTGTGATATACTACACAATGGCAACAACAAAAGGTTTTAAAACAAAGGGAGAGCAAGAAGGGTAAGGGGTTTGATTCAATGAGTGTTTTATTGAACATATACTATACCAGTTCTAGCAAAGATATAGGTAAGACTCCTGCTCTGAGGGGGAGAAGGCAATGGCACCCCACTCCAGCACTCTTGCCTGGAAAATCCCATGGGTGGAGGAGCCTGGTGCGATGCAGTCCATGGGGGTCACTAGGAGTCGGACACGACCGAGCAACTTCACTTTCACTTTTCACTTTCATGCACTGGAGAAGGAAATGGCAACCCACTCCAGTGTTCTTGCCTGGAGAATCCCAGGGACAGGGGAGCCTGGTGGGCTGCCGTCTATGGGGTCACATAGAGTCGGACCCTACTGACTCGACTTAGCAGCAGCAGCAGCAGCCCGCTCTGAGGAATTTAGAAGGATGAATATAACAAACGCTGTGGCAGACAGGGACACACACACACACACACACACACGACAGGTGAGGTGGGTAGAAGAGAGGAGAAGGAAGTTGAAGGATCAAGAAAAACACACAAGTAGGTGGTATGTATGCTGAGCTTTGAGGATGGAGTAAAATTCCAGATAAACTGAGAAGGAAAGGCATTGCAGAGTGAGAAAACAGCATTAACGGAAGGAGGAGGGGATGGGGAATGCTGAGGGAACTGTCTGCTGGCCCGGAGAAGCAATACAGAGTCAAAAGCAGAGAGTCTGGATTTAAGTCAAATTATACAAAGCCTTGAAAGCCACACTGAGAAGTTTGGCACTTACGAGGAGAGGAGTAGCATAATCTCAGCTCTAAGTTAGGATGATAATTCTGGAGTGACCTGGAGAACCTAAATATCTGTGGCAGACAGAACAGTGTAAGGAGACTGTGGTAGTCTTTTAGGGCGCTTGAAATTAGCTAGTGTTGGCAGGAGTATAAAGAAAGTACTGAATTTGAGAGCCACTGAAATTCAGGTAGGACACAGCAAAATACAGATGTACTTCAAAAAATTTGTGAATGATAAATTTAATAATGAGGTTGATATAATGTCATATATGTAGATACTTAGTTAAACATTTAACTATTTATATTTTGCTTTTTTTTTTTTCTGGAGTGAAAATATTTTGTTTCAGATTTCAAGTATTTTTATAGACTTTTGAAAAGTTCTTAGGCCCAAGACCTGTCATCATAATGCTTACTGAATGAAACAGTCTGAGTACTTCTATGCTTGATAGATAAAGAAAATTACTGATAAATTTGATTATATAGAAACCTAAAACTGATAAATTTGAACACATAAAAATTTAAAACAGCTATAGCACACACACATGAAAATTTGATATACAAAAATAAACCATAAACTGGGGAACATTCACCTATATAACACAGACAAGAGCTAATGTCCTTAATATTTAAAAAAAAAAAAAAAAACTTTGAACAAATCAATCCAAAAGAACAATGGGCAAAAGAATTAGAAGAATCAAGAAGACACCTATGTTTCTAGTCTGTGAGAACACATAGATGTGGCTGACATCTCTAAAATAAGGAATCAAAAGAAGGAAGAGGAGCAGTTTTTGGAGAGAAACAGAAGCAGAAAATTATTGAGGGGGAGAAATAATATTTGTTTGGGACATGATAAATATGTGGTGTTGGAGGATGTCTATATTGATAAGGTCAGACAAGAAGGTAAAATTTGAATATGAAAAAAGAAACCAACAACCCATCCACCCTATACACACTGTTACCTCCATTTTTTGGAATTTGGAAAAGACCCTGATACTGGAAAAGATTGAGGGTGGGAGGAGAAGGGGGAGACAGAGGATGACATGGCTGGATGGCATCACTGATTCAATGGACATGAGTTTGCACAGACTGGGAGATAGTGAAGGACAGGGAAGCCTGGCGTCCGGCAGTCCATGGGGTTGCAAAGAGTCGGAATGACTTACTGACTGAACAACAACCTCCATTTTCATCATACTGTGTGACTTTGTGAAGATGCATGTTTTTGGATCAGGATTTTTAGCAATTTTTCTGAATACCCTGTTACATGTTTATATTACATGACTTGCTTGGCCAAAGAGTTACCTACCTAAGGTGGTTTCCCTTACCATGCTAGAGAAATACTTTTGAAAGAGACAGTGTCCTTACCAATAGACACATTCATGTGTCTGGGAAATAAAAAGCTTTAGAGATAAAGATTGTTAATGCCAGTTATTAAATTTTCAACTGTATTTTTTACTACAATTTACATTCATCCACTTTGGTTTTTGTTGTTGTGAATCACCGAACGTATTTTATTATTACTCTACATTATCTTTACTGGGCTTTCTTCTTCCTGTAAACAGACTTTACTCTTCACTAGCTCTTTAAAAGCACCATTAGCAAACCTACTTACAATGACTGTCCTTTACCGCACCTGGCCTTCTCTCTCCACCATGCTTTCAGCAGACTACTGCAGTGAGCTTGTATCAGAATGACCTGGAGGCACCACCCCAGGTTTCTGATTGGTAGGTTTGGAGCAGGACCGAGAATTTACATTTCCTAACAGGTTCCAGGTAATGCTGCTACTGCAGATTTGGGACCTCACTTTCAGACTCAGGGCTCTACCAGCGTGCCTCCTCCCTCACGCTATTTGCCAATTTTCACAGCTAGAGCCACTTAACTCACACGTGTAGGGAGGAATACAGGCCTCTCATTGGTTCCGAATGACGTAACTTTACGTCGGACTTGATGCGGGTAGCAGACATAACTTCGTCTGCCTTTGCTGAGTTTTCCGGCTCCCACACCTCATCTCTTCTTGGATTCCTTGCTGGACGTGCTATTTCCTCTGCGACTAGGCCTGATTTTGCTAGCTCAGTTCCTTCTGGAAGCTGAAGATGAAGCAGGTAAGTTCACTTCCTACTTCTGGGAATCTACCTGGTTGCCTCTGGACATCTGTTTTACAGTGTTGGTTTGCCTGTGCTGGTTTCTTTCCGTTATTTGTTGTTAAGACTCTGAAGTTTGACTTTTTCTGTGCCTGAGTCTAGTGTCCTGCATCTGGCGTTCCTGGGACTGACTTCAAATATCCAGGCTACCTTCTCTGCTTTTCAAACAAGGGTTATCTATTCGGTTGAACAACGTCGTTGCTATTTGTATGACTGCTGCCCATTCTTCCTCTATTTTCATTTCTATAGAGGAGCCCCGAGGGCTACAGTCTGTGGGGTCGCAAAGAGCCAGACACGACTGAGCAACTAACACAACACACATGTTTCCAGACCCCTCAACCTCAGGCTCCATCTTCCTCATGTTCTGAGCCTCAGGGCTGGGTTGGTCTTTTCCCTCTATAAATGATTACTTTGCTGGTAAGATCAGCACCTTGGCTGACAGGTTCTAATGCCAACTACATGTATGGCTTAGATCCAAGTTAGTCAACTCTATTTTTTCCTTTTTAAACTGGTGTCAAGGAGGTCTATGAGTTTGCCATGCAAAGTATAGTCTGAGATCAGTGGCTTTTAGCATACTAGGGGAGCTTGTTAGAATCAGATGAATTGCTCCCACCTGAGACTAATTGTGACTCAACTTGACCAATCACTACTTTTTCCAACTTCCTTATGTCACCACTGATGTAATTTTACAAACCTATGTTGGGTGAGTTTCCTGATGACATTGTGAACTATAACCTATAATCCATGATTCTCTAGGAACCCAGAATCTGTGTACATCTCACATTTGTTGTTTCTTAGTGTATCTTTTGACCAAGCCCTTTTCAGCTATGTCAAGATACCAAAGGAATGTTTGTTCATGTTATTGGCCATGATCTGATTAGGGTCCAGGGTGGATGAGTACCACTCAAATTCAACAATAAAGTTTAGATGCTTAATGTAACTCTGGCCCACAGAGCTACCATCCTAATAGCTCTCATTGAAACAGAGCAGGACTCTGTGACACTTGCAGCCCCTCCCCACCTTGTCCTCTGCCTGCCTTTTACCTGTGGAAAACTTGAGTCAAAAAATACCTTTAATCAGAGAAATGTGAACATGTGGAAACAAAAGAAAACAGTCAAAGGAGACCACATAATAATAATGTATTCATTAAACATAGTCAGGGACCTTCAGTTCCTTCTCAAGGGGTATAAATAATATTCTAAGCCATATCCTGTGAGTTGCATTATAGATACTGAAACCTCCACCAGATGGAAGAAGTTAATTACATGATGACCAGATTGTAGCCATGACATGTGTGCATGTGTGCATGCTCAATCCCTTCAGTTATGACCAACTGTTTGTGGCCCTGTGGACTGTAGCCTGCCAGGTTCCTCTGTCCAAGGGATTCTCCAGGCAAGAGTACTGGAGTGGCTTGCCATCTCCTCCAGGGGATCTTCCCGATCCAGGGATCGAACCTGTGTCTCTTATGTCTCCTGTGTTGGTAGGAGGCTGGTTCTTTACCATTAGTACCACCTGGGAAGCCCCCACAACTCTGGGAACTGGCTTTCAAGAAATGGAGACAAACTAATCCTGGAACTGAAGATTAACTGTATTGACAATCAAGATGACCCTGGTTAGACCACGGATGACTAATTTCAAGATGACTGTCAGAGCTGACTCTCCTGTTTCTGCCTGTAGCCCCCTCCCTCTGTCTATAAAAGCTCATGCCCCCTAATTTCATTGTGGTGTGGGGTGGGGCGGGGAGTCGGCTTTTGGACAGATGTCTGGCCTCCATCCCCTCCAGGTTGCTGGCATCCAAACTCAAGCCAACTTTCCTTTCTACCAACCTGGTTGCTTTGTAGGCTTTTGAGAGTGACCAGTGAGACCCCCACTTTCAGTAAGTTTTTTGTCGCCCAACTTGGGGCTGACTGCTGCAGCTCTTGTGCTTGATGACACCTGGCTCTCCTGGGTTTCCCATGGCCATGACAACGTGTGAGCCTGCTGCTTCTGACTAGCTGGCTCCGAAAAGAGGATTTGGGGGACGTTCCTAGAAGCTGCCAAAACCATTTGTTTTGAGGATCCTCCCTGTTTCTCCCCTGTTGGCACTAGCTGCCAGCCTACACTTTTCCTTGGTGGAATGGAAACATGCATTGGGGATGAGGTGACGAGCTCCAAGATGGGATAAGTCCACTGGTGTGCGCCGGGCAACCTTCCCATTTGTGAGTATGAAGTGCTATTTGGGCATTCTTGCCATTTGGTTCTGATATATGCGTGACATTGAGAACTGTGTGTGGGCACCAAGTGCTATTTGGGCATCTTGCCAACTGGTTCTGACACCTGTCTACTGTTGAGGACTGCCTGTGGGCACTGAGTATCATTTGGGCATTTTGCCAGTTGGTTTTGATGTCCAACTACCATTGAAGACCATTTGTGTTGGGGAAGTGTTTTTTTGGGATTCTATACCAGTCACCCTCAGAGATGGTTTGTGATAGATCTGTTTTTTGGTGTGTGAATATGTAGTCCATCTGTGTGACTAGTATCTTTGTCTTTTGTAAAATGAGAAATTCAGGTTAAATTCATTAAGAAAATTCAAGCTATGAAACTATGATTAAAGGTGTTTTTTTTTTTTTTAAACTAACGTATGGCAATAGTGTTCTTTAGATTCTGGAAAAACTGGTTAAGATGAAACTCTTTTGAAATTCCAAAACCTGGTTCTTTTTATATATGCAGTTACAGAAAGCTAGCTTGATAGAATTCCCACCTCCCCACCCCACCCCCAGAACTCTGATCCTGAGAAAACAAAAATATGCCTAGGAGAAAACTTGAAGTTAACTCATCATGCCCTTGAAATACAAACACAACCCACTTTGCCTGGGACTTCAGCCCTGGGTTAATCAGAAAACTTCAAGCCAAGTTGGGGAGGGGGAGGAGGAGGAAAAAGAAAAAGCAGGTTTCTAAAATCGACTGTATAAATTTGACTGTTCTGTTATTCATAAACTGAGAAGTTTAATTGCAAAGGCTAATTCGTGAAATATAAAAAGATGAAACAATGAGATCTCTGGATGTTTGTGTGTCTCACAATGTGTTTTTGGATAATATTGCTGAGATTAACTTGTAGAGGAGCTCTATTTAATTGGTTTAAAAAAGGTAAAACAAACCTAAATTTATCTACCTTTGCCTCCTTGCAAGAGCAAGAGGGAAACTCAAAGTGCTTGGAAATTGTGCTATGAAAAATGTATGTCTTTAGAGGTTATGAAATATGTTCTCAAGTTTGCCAATCAGAAAATGCTGGTATAATATTTCAATGACTTGTTCTTGGTTTTGTTCAGGTTTTCAAGGGTTAAAAATTGTGATACATAAAAATGATTAGGGAAGCATTTCAGTGTGTAAGGCAAGTAGGAGACACATTGTTGGTGAAGGAAGGTATAAAGACTGGATATATTGTTAAGGAAAAATGATGATTTTGTCCTATAGTTGGTTGTTGGGAAAAAAAGGGACAAATCTGTTTGGATCCAGAAAATAATAAAAGGTTTGTGAAAAAGGAACTTTGAGAAATGACTTTTGTATGCTATCAGGATTAAGATTAGACTGAATTTCATTGGGTAAATGAATTTTATTATTATTAACAGTAAACTGATGCAAGACTAAATTTGTTTTTTCTGTTAAGAAAACAAAGTTCTCCTGGAATATTGATCTGATTTTGGTAACAGTGGCTTCTAATGGAAAGTTATTGTTTTGCTTCTAACCATACTTTTGACCCCAATGTTCAGGATGGGAAAAAAAAACTGTCCAGTGAAGTTGTCACAGAGTGTAAACTACTCACGATATGTAGCACTGCTGGCTTAAGTTGACTGCTTAGAGCATAAGTACAATGTCTGTGTGGCAGTGGGGCATAAAGGATAAAACTTACGGCCGATAAAGCGTTTCCTCATTAACATACCTCTGAGCCTGTTCATGATTAGTGTTCCCCCAATGTGACAATTAGGCAAATACATAAACAAAAAGGAGGCCTATCACCGAGGGACACGGATGGGCCAAGAGCAGGTAAGTGAGCCATTCTGGGAATGTTGGAAAAATGTACTGCTTATCAATGCCTTATATGGAAATATTTACAGCTAAAAGGGGAAAATGATGTAAGAAGTTTCTACATATTGAGGTATGGGGATATTCTGGCTTATACATGATTTGATTTGAACTTTAGGTTAACCAAATCAGCCTATTTGTGTACCTAGATGTACATAGTACATCTGCTTTAACCATTGGGAAAAAAATATATCCAGAGAATAATACAAAGATGCATTTTGATTACTATCCTCATTATAAAATGTCTAGTAATTTTCAAATGTTTGTCCAGGTACTATGACAAAGTAATCAAACAGAGATAACGTCTTCATAGTACAAAATACTGATGTGAAGCACAATATCTGATTATTTCCAGTTCTGTGTCCATTCCCCAAATTAGGCAGGACTGTGTCCCACATGTGAGCCTATGGACCTCAGGGCTGCTCCAGGTTCTTTGAATTCTGCCTTGATTGGTTGGAGGGTTGGGCAGCTACTGTAGTACCTTATTCAGGATCTGAGCAGAAGGAAGCATGAGTGCTCAAAAGCAGAAGAGCTTAGTTAGGTGTACTGAAGGACTGTTTTCCTTCCTTTCCTCTTTTCTCTTGTGATTTGATAACCAACTTCAGAGTTGTTTGGATTTTTTGTGTGTGTATCTGGTGGACTGCAGTTACCATGAGGTTCAATATAGCAGTCTGTGTATAAAAAACATTGTTTCAAGTTGCTGGTCTCCCATTTCAAATGCATTTCCCACATGCGGCATTTGTGCTCTCCTCAGGATTGCTGGTTTTGATACTGTGTTTGTATAGATGATTTCCTACCTTTATTAAGTTTGCCTTTACTAGTGAGCTTTCCCCTTCATAATTTTGTTTCTAGTTGTAATCTTTTTCTCCTAAAGAAGTTTCTTAAGCATTTGTTGCAAAGATAGTCTGCTAAGTCACTTCAGTCGTGTCCAACTCTGTGTGACCCCATAGACGGCAGCCCACCAGGCTCCCCCGTCCCTGGGATTCTCCAGGCAAGAACACTGGAGTGGGTTGCCATTTCCTTCTCCAGTGCATGAAAGTGAAAAGTGAAAGTGAAGTCTCTCAGTCCTGTCCGACCCTCAGCGACCCCATGGACTACAGCCTTCCAGGCTCCTCCATCCATAGGATTTTCCAGGCAAGAGTACTGGAGTGGGGTGCCAAAGCTAGTCTGGTAATGCTGAATTCTCTTGGCTTTTGCTTGTCTGTAAAGCCTTTGATTTGTCCATCAAATCTAGATGAGAGCCTTGCTGGGAAGAGTATTCCTGGCTGTAGGTTTGCACCTTTCATCACTTTGTTACCCCACTCCCTTCTGGCCTGCAGAGTTTCTGCCTAACAATCTGCTGCTAGCCTTATGGGAGTTCCCTTATGTGTTATCTGTTGCTTTTCCCTTGTTGCTTTTAATATTTTCTCTTTAATTTTTGTCAGTTTGATAGCTGTGTGCTTTTATGTCTTGTTTCTTCTTGAGTTAATCCTGTATGGGACCCTCTGTGCTTCCTGGACTTGGGTGAGTTTCCTTCCCATGATAGGCAAGTTTTCAGTGATTACCTCTTGAAATATTCTATCAGGCTCCTTCTCGGGCCCCTGTAGTGTGACTGTTACTAGATGTGATGTCCCAAAGGTCTCTTAAACTGTCTTCATTTCTTTTTTCTTCATTCTGGTCTATGGCAATGATTTCTCCCACTGTCTAGAGCTCACTGATTTGTTCTTCTGCCTCATTTATTCTGCTATTGATTGCTTCTAATGTATTTTTCATTTCAGTTATTGTATTCATCAACTCTTTGGTTGTTCTTTATATTTTCTCTTTGCTGAAAACTTATTGTAACTTCTCAATCTGCATCCATTCTTTTCCCAAGTTTTTGGATCATCTTTATGATCATCACTTCGAACTGTTTCTCACGTAGATTTTTCTATTTCCACTCCAGTTCTTTTTTTTTTTTTTCTTTTTTAAGAAGTTTTATCTTCTTACTTCGTCTGGAACATAGTCCTTTTCTATCTGTGGTACGTTACATTTCTTGACCTTGGAGAAGTGTCCCAGCAGTGCATTCCCCTCTCATCATGCAAGGGCAGGGACCAGCTGTTCCCAGGGTAGGTTCTGACCTGAGTTTACAGACTCAGTTCTGCAGGCTGCAGGATCATAGTTTTGTTTCTGGTGCCTGCCCACTGGTGGGTGGAGCTGGGTCTGGTGGGTGGGGCTGTGCTAAGGGACCTGTGTAAAGGTGGCTGTTGGGTGGGGTCAGGCCTTGGCGCTTATGACCCAGGCAAGATGTCTACCTTCCATGAGCATTCATGTAGATGACATCCTCCAGTATCTCTGCCACCACCAACCAGTGTCCACATCCCCAGGGTGACTACAGCTGCCCTTCCCTGCCCCTACCTCCACCAAGATGGGTCTGGCCTAGGCTCCTACAATGTCACTGCTTGGCCCTGGGTCCTGGTATGGGAGACCTTGTGTTGTGCCCTACAAAAGTGGAGTCTGTTTCCCCAGTCCTGTGGAGCTCCTGCAGTCAAACCCTGCTGGCCTTCAAAGTCAAAGTGTTCTGAGGGCTCCTCCTCCTCATGCTGGACCCCTAGGCTGGGGAGTCTGACATGAGGTTTAGAACTCTCCTGTGGGAGAATTTCTGTGATATAATTGTTCCCTAGCTTGTGGGTCACACACCTGGGTGGTACTGGAATTGACTGTACTTCAAGTATGCCCCTCCTACAGTTTTGTTGGGGTTTCTTTTTTGTCTTTGGAGGTAGAATATCTTTTTTTGTAGGTTCCAGTCTCTCTCATCAATAGATCTTCAGCAGTTGTGATTTTTCTGTGCTCATGAGAAGAGGTGAACTCAAGGTCCTTCCACTCTGCCATCCTGTCCCTCCCAGATTCTTCATCTGTTTTGGACTGTGCCAGTTAACATATAGAGCAAGATTCCCTGCCCCACCCCCCATCTTTTTGTTTTATTGAAGTTAATATTCTTCATAAAAATTTGGTAAATTCTGGCAATGTGTCTACTTGTGTAGCTACTATTCAATAGAGACAGAAGACCTGTTCATAACCCCTGAAAGTTCCCTCCTGCCTCTCTGCAGTCAATCCTTTTACCCAGCCCATAGCCCCTGGCAACCACTGACCTGATTTCTGTCTTTAGGTTTTGCCTTCTCCACAAATTCAGAAATCACAGAGCACATAGTCTTTTGTGTCTGGCTTCTTTCACTGAGTGTGATGCTCTGGAGATTCATCCATGCTGCTGCATGTATAAGCGGTGCTTTCTTTTTTATTGCTGTATTCTGTTGTATAAATACATGTAGGCATGTGGGTTGTGTCCAGTTTTTGGCCATTACAAATAAAGATCCTGTGAACACTCGGATACGTGTCTTTGTGTGGATCTTTTATGTTTTCACATCTTTGGGTTAATATCAGGAGTGGGATTGCTGAGTCACATGGCAAATGACTGTCTAACTTGAATAAGCAACTACCAAACTTCCAAAATTTGTATTCCCACCAACTGCTCTGTATCCTTGTCAGCACTTATTACTGTTACTAAAATTCTTTTTAGCCATTCTAGTCAAGTTTATAGTACCTATAGTATAGATACTATGTAGTATAGTCAGGGCTTCTTATTGTGGTTTTTAGTTTGCATTTCCCTAAAACCTAATGATGAACATCTTTTTATATGCTTATTTGCCAATCACTTACCTTTGGTGATTTATCTCTTCAAATCTTCCATCCATTTATTAATTGGAGTTTCTTTTTATAAATTTAGAATTATTCTTTTAAAATTCTTATATATAAGTTTTTCCCCAAATGTTTCATATATATATTTTCCCACTCTGTGACTTGTCTTCTATTAAGAGTACCTTTTGAAGAGTAAGAATTTTAAATTTTGAATGAAGTCCAATTAATTTTTTTCTTTTATGTTTTATGCTTTTTGTGTCCTATATAAGAAGTCTTTCTCTATCTCAAGATCACAAAGATGTCCTTCCATATTTTCTTCTAGTCCTCTATATTTTAGCTCTTATGTATTGGTTTCTGATCCATTTCAAGGCAATTTTTGCGAAGGGTATGAGGAAACAGTTGAGGCTTGTTTTCACCCCAGCATGTATGTGAATGTCCAACTGTTACAGCACCATTTGTTATACAGCCAATCCTTTCCTCCACTGACTTACCCTGACGCTTCTGTCACAAATCAATTTACCCATGAATAGGCTGGTCTGTCGGAGAGGGAAATGGCAACCCACTCCAGTATTCTTGCCTAGAGAATCCTGTGAACAGAGGAGCCTGGTGGGCTGCTGTCCATAGGGTCGCACGGCGTTGGACACAACTGAAGCAACTTAGCATGCGTGCATGCATTGGAGAAGGAAATGGCAACCCATTCCAGTATTCTTGCCTGGAAAATCCCAGGGACAGAGGAGCCTGGTGGGCTGCCATCTGTGGGGTTGCACAGAGTCGGACACGACTGAAGCAGCTTGGCAGTAGCAGCAGCAGGCTGGTCTATTCCTAAGTTATTTATCATGTTTCATTGACCTATACACCTTATTTACACCATTATCATACTGCTTCAATTTCTATATCTTTATAGTGAAAGTTGTAGTAAATAATAATATATTGTTCAAAGAAAAAAAAAGAAATTAAAAACATTTTGAACTAATGAAAATGAAAACACAACTTATCAAAGTATGAGGGATACATCAAAAGCAGTGCTTAGAGGGAAATTTACAGCATTGAATGCAGGTATCGGACAAGAAGAAAGATATAAAATCAGTAATCTAAATTCCCACCTTAGCAAACTGCAAAAATCAAGAGCAAATTAAATCCAAAGTAAGCATAAGAAAGAAAAAAAAGAATTATACCAGAAGTTAGTGAAATTGAAAACAAATCAATAGAGAAAATCAATACAGTCAAATAATAGTTCTTTGAAAAAGGCCAATAAAAGCAATATGCCTCTTGTTATTGTTCAGTCACCAAGTTGTGTCTGACTTTTTGCAGCCCCATGGACTGCAGCATGCCGGGCTTCCCTGTCCTTCATTATCTCCCAGAGTTTGCTCAAACTTTTCTCTGTTGACTCAGTGATGCTGTCTAACCATCTCATCCTCTGCTGCCTGCTTCTTCTCTTGCCCTTAATCTTTCCCAGCATCAGGGTCATTTCTAGTGAGTTGGCTCTTCGCATCAGGTAGCCAAAGTATTGGTGCTTCAGGATCAGTCCTTCCAGTGAATATTCAGGGTTGATTTCCTTTAGGATTGACTGGTTTGATCTCCTTGTTGTTGAAGGGACTCTCGAGTCTTCTCCAGCACCACAATGGGAAAGCGTTGATTCTTCGGCACTCAGCCTTCTTTATGATCCAACTTTCACATCCATACATTACTATTGGAAAAACCAGAGCTTTGACTATTCAGACCTTTGTTGGCAAAGTGATGTCTCTGCTTTTTAATATGCCATTTAGGTTTGTCATAGCTTTCTTCCAAGGAGCAAGTGCCTTTTAATTTCATGGCTGCAATCACTATCCACAGTGATTTTTGGAGCCTGAGAAAATAAAAGCTGTCACTGTTTCCACTTTTTCCCCAACTTTTTGCCATGAAGTGATGGAACCGGATGCCATGATCTTAGTTTTTTGAATGTTGAGTTTTAAGCCAACTTTTTCACTTTCCTCTTTCACCTTCATCGAGAGGCTCTTTAGTTCCTCTTTGCTTTCTGCCATTGGGGTGGTGTCATCTGCATACCTGAGATTATTGATATTTTTCCCGGCAATCTTGAATCCAGTTTGTGATTCATCCAGCCCAGAATTTGCATGATGTACTCTGCATATGTGTTAAATAAGCAGGATGACAATATACAGCCTTGAGATACTCCTTTCTCAATTTTGAACTAGTCTATTATTCCACGTAAGGTTCTAACTGTTGCTTCTTGTCTTGCATTCAGGTTTCTCAGGTGGTCTGGTATTCCCATCTCTTTAAGAATTTTCCATAGTTTGTTGTGATCTACATAGTCAAAGGCTTTAGCATAGTCAATGAAGCAGATTTTTTTTTTTTCCTTGCATTTTCTATGATCCAGTGGATGTTGGCTATTTGATCTCTGGTTCCTCTACCTTTTCTAAATCTAGCTTGTATATCTCAAAGTTCTCGGTTCATATACTGTTAAAGCCTAGCTTGAAGGATTGAGCATTACCTTGCTAACATGTGAAATCAGTGCAACTGTATGGTAGTTTGAACATTCTCTGGCATTGTGCCTCTAGTCAAGTTAAATAAGAAAAAAAGAGAACACAAATTATCAATATCAGAAATGAAAGAGGGAGCATCACTACAGGTCCAATAGACATAAAAAGGATAATAAAGGAATACAACAAACAATTCAATGCCTACAAATATGATCATCTTAGACGAATTCCTTGAAAGAGACAATTTGCCAAAATTTACTAAAGAAAAAGTATACAATCTGAATAGGCCTGTTACCTATTAAAGAAATTTAATAAATGATTAATAACCTTTTATACTAGAAAGTACAAGGCTCATATGGGTTCACTGGTGAATTCTACTAAACATTCAAGGAAAAAATTATACCAGTTCTCTACAATCTGTTTTAGAAGGTAGCAGCAGAGAGAATACTTCCTAAACCATTCTATGAGGCCACTATTACTCTAATAATGTCTTTGTCTAGGTTTTGTTATAAGAAAGGGGAAGCGGAAACTACAGACTGGTATCTCTCATGAACATAAATGCAAAATCCTCAACAATATATTAACAGATTGAACTGAACAATGTATAAAAAGAATTATACACCATGACCAAGTGGGATTAATTGCAGGTGGGCAAGGCTAGTCCAACACTTGAAAATCAGTTAATGTAACCCATCATATCAATAGGCAAAAAATAAAAATCACATGATCATATCAATAGATGCAGAAAAATAACTTGTCAAAGTCCAACACTTATTTGTGATCTAAAAAAAAAAACAACAAACCTCAGTTAACTGGAAATAAAGGGGAACTTCTTCAACTTGAGAAGTTCCTGACTATTTCTTTAAACTTTTTCTCCCTTTTCCCTCTACTTACTTCTGGGATACCTATTATCCTAATGGTGCTCCTCCTAAAAGAGTGAGATTGCTCTTGCAGAATTTCCCCATTTTTTAATGCTATTTCTCTTTTCTACTTATAACATTTTTAGATTTCTATTTTTGAACACTCTAATTATTCTATGTGATCTGCTCTGTTTCAGTGCTTTCTAATACATTCTTTATCTCATTTATTGTATTCTTCAGCTCTAAAACTTGTTTGGTTTTTTTTGAGTTTAAATCTCTTTGACAAACTATTCCTTCTGTTCACTCATTTTATTTCTGAGCTCACTGAACTGACTTTTCTGAATTTTTTTGTTTGCTGAGTTTCTTCATGACCACTATTTTGAATTTTCTACTGCTGGATCATGGAAAAAGCAAGAGAGTTCCAGAAACATCTATTTCTGCTTTATTGACTATGCCAAAGCCTTTGACTGTGTGGATCACAATAAACTGTGGAAAATTCTGACAGATGGGAATACCAGGCCACCTGACCTGCCTCTTGAGAAGCCTGTATGCAGGTCAGGAAGCAACAGTTAGAACTGGACATGGAACAACAGACTGGTTCCAAATAGGAAAAGGAATACGTCAAGGCTATATATTGTCACCCTGCTTATTTAACTTATATGCAGAGTACATCATGAGAAACTCTGGGCTCAAGGAAGCACAAGCTGGAATCAAGATTGCCGGGAGAAATATCAATAACCTCAGATATGCAGATGATACCACCCTTACGGCAAAAAGTGAAGAGGAACTAAAGAGCCTCTTGATGAAAGTGAAAGAGGAGAGTGAAAAAGTTGGCTTAAAGCTCAACATTCAAAAAACGAAGATCATGGCATCTGGTCCCATCACTTCATGGCAAATAGATAGGGAAACAGTGGCTGACTTTATTTTTCTGGGCTCCAAAATCACTGCAGATGGTGACTGCAGCCATGAAATTAAAAGACGCTTACTCCTTGGAAGGAACATTATGACCAACCTAGACAGAATATTAAAAAGCAGAGATATTACTTTGCCAACAAAGGTCCGTCTAGTCAAGGCTATGGTTTTTCCAGTGGTCATGTATGGATGTGAGAGTTGGACTGTGAAGAAAGCTGAGCGCTGAAGAATTGATGCTTTTGAACTGTGGTGTTGGAGAAGACTCTTGAGCGTCCCTTGGACTGCAAGGAGATCCAACCAGTCCATCCTAAAGGAGATCAGTCCTGGGTATTCATTGGAAGGACTGATGTTGAAGCTGAAACTCCAATACTTTGGCCACCTCATGCAAAGAGTTGACTCATTGGAAAAGACCCTGATGCTGGGAGGGATTGGGGGCAGGAGGAGAAGGGGATGACAGAGGATAAGATGGTTGGATGATATCACCGACTCAATGGACATGGGTTTGGGTGGACTCCAGGAGTTGGTGATGGATAGGGAGGCCTGGCATGCTGCGGTTCATGGGGTCACAAAGAGTCAGACACGACTGAGCGAAAGAACTGAGCTGAACCAGTTAGATTGCAGTATTCCATGACTTTAATCTTGGTTTCTGGAGAATTGTCACTTTCTTCCTGTGGTACAGTGTTACTCCAGTTCTTCATGGTACTGGATGAGTTGGTTCCTCTGCCAGCAAATCTGAAGTATTTATAGCAACAGGTTAGAAGTTAGAGGCTTTCTGTTTTCCAGTTGGTGGCACTATAGCGTAAGTTTTTGGTTTCTTTCACCTGAGCTGCCTCTTGTTAAATCTGAGTTAGCACTTTCTACCTTCTGCTACCTCTTAGCTGTGGACGCCTGCCCTTGTTATTAGTTCTTGTGTCTCTGTGATCACTGGTGCCTCGCTTCTACCACTGTTCTGGGATCACCACCTGGTGCACCAGGATGGTGGGCTCTTCCCTTGTGTCTGGGATTCCTTGAGCCACAGGCTTAGCCACTGGAGGGGGAGAGTTAGGGAAAGTGGGATGCAGGGGTTGTGAGGGCACCTCTCTGTGTCCAATATCATAAGGTTAGTGGGCTCCACCACTGCAGTTGGGGGGCAGTTGGCTAGAGTTGTGGGTGCATCAACAGCTGGAGGGATGGGGGTCCTAGGCCCGACTCCTACTGTTGCCCAGCTGCCTGCAGCTACATGTGCGCTGGAGCCATGTGCCCTGCTTCCCCTGCTGCCACCGGATTCTCTGGGGCTGTGAGCTCAGCTGCCGTGGTGGGAAGGCCAGGACTGCAGGTACCACCTCTCATATTTCCTCAGTTCTGCCTCCTATATTCCACTTCACTGACCTTTAGATGTACAGATATTTGGAATTCTCTGGCATCCTGGTGTGTTGAGCAGGGGCACCTTTGTTGAATTACAAATGTTTTACTGGTTATAGATTGAAAGGGAGAGAGAAAGGTAGCTTTTCACTCCACCATGTTGCTGACATCACTCCTCAGGAACTTCCTCAACTAAAAAAAGAACATCTGCAAAAAACCTATAGCTAAAATCATACTTACTGTTGAGAAACTAAAAGCTTTCACACTAAAACTGGGTATAAGGCAAGGATATTCACTCTCACCACTCCTTTTGAACACTGTACTGGAGAGTTCTAGGTAATGCAATAAGCCATGAAAAGGAAATAAAAGATATACAGATTAGGGAGAAAGAATAAAAATATCTTTGTTTGCAGATGACATGATCATAGAAAATCCAAAAGAACTGACAAAAAAAAAAAAAAAAAAACCTCCTGGGACAAATAAGCAATTATAACAACATTGTAGGGTATAACACTAATGTACAAAAGTCGATTGCTTTTCTATATACCAGCAATGGACAAGTGGAATTTGAAATTAAAAACATAATACCATTTACATTAGTATCCCCAAAATGCAATACTTGAGTATAATTCTAACATGATATGTACAAGATCCATATGAGGAGAACTATAAATCTTAAAATCAACAAAATAAATAATTGGAGAGATATTCTATGTTCATGGATAGGAAGATTCAATATCAAGATGTCAGTTCTTCCCGACCAAAATCCCAGACTGTGGATATGAACAAACTGTACAGTTTATATGGAGAGGCAAGAGGCCCAGAGGAGCCAACACAATACTGAAGTAGAAGAAAGCTGGAGAACAGACACCATCTCACTTTAAGACTTACGATAAAGCTATAATAATTAAGGCAGTGTGGTATTGGCAAAAAAAAAAAAAAGAAAGAAAGAAAGAAAACTAGGTCAATGGAACAGAATAGAGGGCCCAGAAACAGACCAACAAAAATATTCGATATAAAGATCATGGAGTAATTCTCTCTAGGAGAGCAGTAAAGGGTGTTGGAACCCTTCCTTTGCCTTAAGGCACTGGCTAAAACTTCAGTACAATTTTGAATCAAAGTGGAGAGAGTGGACATCTTTGCTTTGTTCCCACTCAGAAGGAAAGCATTCAGCATTTTACCATTAAGGATGATATCAGCTAATGATTTCTTCAGGTTGAAGAAGTTCCCTTCTATTCCTATTTTGCTCCATTTTTTTTTTTCTCCCCAAATCATGAAGGAGGTTCAAGTTTTCAGTGACTTCTTCTACGCGTATTGAGATGATCATGTTTTAGTTTTGGTTTTGATTTGTCTGATAGGGTGAAATACAATGATTTTCAACTTTTGAACCAACCTTATATTCCTGGGATAAACACATTTGGTTTTAACTTATCCTTTTTGTATATTGCTATGTTCAATTTGCTAACACTTTAATAAAATATTTTTGCATCATTCATGAGACATATTAGCCTATAGTCTTCTTTTCCTGTAGGGTCTTTTTCTGGTTTCGGTATTAGGGTAATGTTGGCCTCATAGAATTTGTTGGGCAGGGTTCCCTCCCCATTTTCTGGAAGAGTGTGTGTGTAGAATTGGTATTATTTCTTCCTAAAATATTTAGTAGAATTCCCAGTGAAGCAGTCAGGGCCTGGGAATTTTTGTTGTGGGAAAGTTTTCAGTGGCAGATTCAATCTCTTCAATAGACATAGGGCTATCTAGGTTCTCAGTTTCTTTTTGAGAGAATTTTGTTAGTTTGTGTCTTTTGGAAATTTGTCCATTTACTCTAAGTTATCTAATTTATTGGTAAAAATTGCAAATAGTGTTCCCTTACTTGCTTCATAATATCTGCAGGATCTGTGTTGATGAGTCCCTTTCATTTCTGAAGTTGGTAATTTGTTTTTCCTTTTCTAAACTGGTCTGGCTAGAGGTCAATCAGTATTATTGACCTTTTCAGAAGTTTTCAATGGTTTCATTGATTTTTCTATTTCAGTGATTTCTGCTTTGATCTTTATTTTATTACTATATGTACTTTGAGCTTAATTTGCTTTTTCCAAAACAAATTTTTAAGGTGGAATCTTAGATCACTCATTTGAAACCTTTCTTTTTTTAAATAAAAGTATTCAATTTTCCTCTAAGCACTGCTTTAGCTGCATCTCACAACTTTTGAGAGGGTGTTTTTATTTCATTCAGTTAAAAATATTTTCTTAATTCTCTTGGAATTTCCTCTTTGACCTATGAATTATTTACAAGTGTGTTTAGGTTTCTCACAATTAGGGATTTTCCAGATATGTGTCTGTTGATTTCTAATTTAATTCCATGGTGGTCACAGAGCAAACTTTGTATGATTTCTTTTATATTTTTTAAAAGTTTGTTTTATGGCCTAGAGTATAGTCTATCTTAGTAAATATTCTATATTTATATTGAAAAAATGTATATTAAGTGTAAACATTCTATAGATGTCAATTACGTCAAGTTGGTTGATACTATGGTTCAGGTCTTTCATATCCTTGGCTGAATTTTTATCTACTTGTTCTATCAATTACTCATTTATTGCATGACAAGGGGTTGTTTTTTCTTGCCTTTTTTATGCTTCACAATTTTTAAATGCAGAAATTGTATGCAGGAGGACAGTGGAGGCTGAAGTAAACAATACTATTTACAACCAGAAATGGGCATACTTTTTCTTTCGTCATGCCATTAGTATGGGTGTTGAGTCAGTCTAGTCAGCCATTGAACTGGGTTTGATTTTGTTGTTGCTGTGGACAACTTTAGTGCATCAAAGGCTTTAAATTCCTCCAGCTGTGGGCTGTTGCCACCTTATGCTTAGTTTTAAGAGTCGGGTGCCAGAAGGTATTTTCAGTATTCTCACTTCACCCTCAGCTTTTGGTAGTCTGAAATATCTAGTCAGCTGCATATCTACCATCTGTATTCTTTCTCCTTCCCTATCAATAAGACTGCTACTGCTTATTTCTCAGAGTGAGGCTCATGGTGAGAGTGGGATAGAGATCTTCATGCTTTTGGGTTACTCTGAGGTGGAAATTTCTCAACATTCCTGCATCCTCCCAGCTCCCCCAGAGGTCAGCCAAACCCTGCCTTGTGTGACAGGAAATATGTCCTGAGTGGGAACTTCCTGTCCTGCCCTCAAGGGACAAGAGACCTCTGCTTTGTGTCGGCGCAGGGTCCTGCGCTCAGGGGCTCCCTGTCCTTCCCCAGGGGCAGATGGGTTTTACTTTCACTCCTCCTCCAAAGGCAGTGGATATGTCCCTAGGCCCAGGAGAGGAGGAGAGAGCAGAAAAGCTTTCTGCTCGTCCCCCAGTGGCTTAAGGACTTTTCTTGGTATGAAATAAGGGTCTAGGGAAGTGGCAGGCTTTCATTTCTGTGTACCATTGAGGAGGGAGCTCTCTGTTCTCAATTTGTCTAACAGCACCCAGTTAATGAAAGAGTACATGAGTGAAACGTGTTCTTGGGTCTGATGCTAAAATGTCATACCAGCTCACTTTTAGAATTTGTTAATTTTAGCTGTTTTCTTCTTATCTGCATTTATGGTGGCTGCCTCTTCCTCAGTTGTTCTATCAAAAGCAAAACAGTTGGTGTGTCTTACAGGGGCTTGTCATTCTTTGGAATCTGCCTTACTTTGCTGACATGCAACTTCTGCTATCTGATGGCCCTTTAAAAAAGTACAGCTTTGCAGATTATTTAGCATTTTCTTTTTGTTAGTGTAGAAACAATATTCTGTTGCTATTTTCTCTATCTTAAGTGGAAGCAGAACTTTCTGGGAGTTTAGTTTTAAATTATTTACTAGGAACATTTCTTCTTTTGCACTTTGTTGGTACTCAGATAAAGATAAAGAAGCTTGCATGGTTCCCTTGATTGTCTTCTCTCCCCTGGTGGGTGCCAGGGCTCCTTGGTTATAAACTGTGAAGTGGGCACAGAACCAACAGCTGAAACAAGGCTGTGATAAGTCTGGGAGAGCTTTGGTGATTCTTTGTATTATCCATCCTGAAAACTTAGGTACTAAACTCTAATCCATAATAGCACAGACTCGGGGGTGGTTCCAAGGGAACAGAAATGGAAGATAGAAATTTTTCTAAGCTAAAGTCAGACCACTTGGGAACCCTATCTCTCTGCCTTTAGTGGGAATTCTTAGATGACTACTAGAATTACAAATGTTAAATTAATATTTGAATAAATGAATAGAGAGTAGGAGAAAAAGGTGTGTGTGTACTACATCATGTCCAACTTTGCAACCCTATGGATTGTAGCCTGCCAGGCTCTTCTGTCCATGGAATTTTCCAGGCAAGGATACTAGAGCAGGATGCCATTTCCTGACCCAACAACTGAACCACTGGCAGGCAGATTTTCTTACCACTGTGCAACCTGGGAGGTTCAGGAGAAAAAGGTGCAGAAAGGACAATTTGCCTATTCTAATCCTGGGACAGGAGTTAATGGGTTGAAATCATCTTTGGGGATATGCCTGAGACAGGGAGGAAGGCAGAGACAGAATATCTTTATCAGTAAAGTGTTCAGGATTATAATATTCCTTTGAAAGTTTAAAATTATCTCCCCAAGTGAACATTTTCAAATTTTACATTTTTGAAAGATTTTTACCATGAAACACTATATACACCAAGTTAGATTCCAATGGAAGACAGTCTCTTAGAAAATAAAACAAAGTTAAAGACACATTGCCTAATATCAGGGAGCTGTGAAAGAGGATATTTATCCTGCACAGAACTAGTTACATGACATTTATATTTTAAGGAATAATCATTTAACCTTTTTGCTGCAGCTATCACTCTCAACTCATTGTGAGAAATACTTGGTTAGGTTTTAAAATTGGAACTTTTATAGCAGTATCAGAGGAATAAATTTCCTAGTGTATAAATCTGTAATACCACGGTCTGTCAGATCACACTTGAGCTCAAATCTAACCCAACACTTGAGACTGCTAAGCATAAAGATCAAGGCTCAGCAGATGTGGACTATGGCTCAAGACACTAAGCTAGCTATGTCAGGCAAAGGGGCATTAATTTCATACAACCTGTGTGATGATGTGACTTTTCCAGCAGTATGACACAAGTTATGAGTACCAACCCAGAAACGGAGCTTAAAACTGGTTTACATACAGAGAACTACAGCTAACTAGCTGAGAAAAGGCTTAACTGGTCTGTATAACAATCCTCTAACCCAAGATATATAAATGAAATTTTAGCTCAACTGTAGCTATGAAGTGAGATTTAAATTTGGAATTTAAGGGTTACAAAACAGTAACTTCAGAGTAAGGGATATGTTACCCACAAGGAAAGGAGTTTTATTAACAAATTCCTGGGGTTTATGCAAAGACTGGTACAAAGTTGCAGTAGGAAGAAAAAAATAAAGAACAAAAGGAGAAAGATTGATTTAAAGGACAAGAAGAAAACACACAAGTGAATCTTACCCTGGAGTGAGGAAGGCACTTGTAATACCTCTTGGAGAGTCACTGTTGATAGGCATCAATAATGTTTACATTTAGCACACAACCCCCTGCATGTAGAGCTACCCAACAGTTTTTGAAATTATATGCTCTGTGCTCCCAATTAGATGGTGAGCTACTTGATTATATACTTTTCTATATTCTCCTCTTCATCTAACACAGTATTGGGGATTAGTATTTGCTCAAAATTCATTAGTTAATTGACTTCTCTGCCTTTGGCATCTTCAGTGAAGCACAATTCACAAGGCAGAGTCGTCTTTCAGAAACACATGAGCTGCTCATGCTCTCAAAATGGACAAAGACAAAGAAGATGAGGGCGAGATGAGAAGGAAGGGGTGCAAACGTTTTACCAAATTAATGAGGGGCTACTAGTGCCTACAATGTGCTGCAAAACACAAAAACATTCGTAAGCTCATCTCGGAGAGGCTTGAGCTAGTCTATAGGGATTAGAATAGTTGCTGGATTTATGGTACCCTGGGAACCTCTATTTGTCAAGTGCCATGGAGGCAGCCCTGACACTGGTACAGGTGAAGATGAATTTTCATTCAGAGCAGTGAGCCTTCTGACTCCATTAATCCTCGGGGTTTTGATGATGAATTTCTTTCTTTTTTTTACTTTATTTATTTTCACTCTAATGCCTCCTCCCACTGCCCTGAAACAGCGTGCAAGGAACAGAACAGATGGTGCTTTACGTGGAAGATCGAGGGCTCATGAGGATACAAAGCCTGCCCACTCTGAAATCACATGACTGCACGTGCAAGGAAAAGCCTTGATTTCCCCTGGGAGACACAGATGCAATGATGTTAGTATTCCCAGTGGAGGGGGAGGAGGAGAGGACTAACAGGCCATTTACAAGGAAGACCACACTTACACTAATACACTCTTCAGCAAAGACCATGTTTAATCACAAAATAACAGGAGGACAGATACCTGAAAGTTCAAAAACACCAAAATAAGACAGAGGCAAATGAAGGTTTAGTATGCCACTATGCAAAATGCATTTTGAACAAACCAGTAGGGACATACAGTAGTAGAACACTGGCCTCTAGTTAACCTGCCATTGGCTCTGACCCAGTTTTAATCGGAAGAAGGCAGGATTTACAACCTGCTTAAGGATGGAGTTTGACAACTGCTATAATCAGAAGAGCTGTCAACACAAGGACAGCTGTCAAGCCAAACTGTAATTCATAAAAAATAATAGCTAAGCCCCCAAGACATCCCCAACACTGTGTGCAATCACTGGATTTAACCATACTTAGAGTGTTATGAAAGTTCTAAGAACAGGTTAAGGGTCCTAAAATAAAATCAAATCAACAAATAGCTATTGAATGTCTATTAAATAAAAAATTCAATAATATTAAGTGATTAAATGGATAAAATATGCCCAGAAGATTCCCTGGCATATAGTAGGTGCTTAATAAATTGTAAAGTATCAACATTATTATTACAAGCAAAACTCTGTTTTGACAGTCTTAAAATTGGGCAAAAGTCTAGTGACCTAGTAAGAAAATCTAAATTAAAAATTAAATTGCACCTTTAAAGTATTAATTCATGAAATATTTCTGAGTTGTCAGAATATTTTAGTTTTATATATTTGTAATGCCAAAACCTCTAATACTATTTGAGTGTTTAATTATCTTGATTATAACATATGTGGTATTAGTCTTGTTATTTCTACAATAATATGAGAGAAAGAGATCACTTTACTAGATTAATCTTGGGCAGGATTCCTAATTCAAGGATAAATAATTTTTATCAGTATCTAGTGAGTCTTAATGAACAGAAATAGGAATGTCAAGGCACATAAATGAACATATATGTGTGTGTTTACTCACAAGTACAGTCTTGAAAAACAGCCTGACCCACTGATCAGGGTGACCAATGATAAAAGATTTTCATTTATTTCTATAAAAGATTATCTCCCAAAAAATTATGTGTGCTTTAAAAGGATACTAGGACTGTAATTATTTATGGAGTTATGAAAAGACCGGAAGTAGAGTTAGAAGACCTGGACAAGTATTTTGGCTCTGCCACCTACAACACGTTACCCTGTCAAGGTCACTTCACCTCTCTGGACTTCAGTTTTTTATCTGTAAATATAGGAAAACAGGGCCTAGCTAAGGCATCTGTTGGAAACATTAAGAGATTATATGTATGAAAACAGTAACACCACCATCTTATCTATCAAGGTTTGAATTTGTGTGTGTGTGTGTGTAAACTTTGAGTATAAAATACATACAAAAGAGTACCAAAATAAAAAACTTGCTTCAGATGAATTTATCCATGTAACTGGCACACAGATCAAGAGTCAGATCATTATTAGAATCTCAGAAGCACGCTCACCCTGTTCAGCCCTTTCAGATGCTACCTACCCAGTTCCCCAAGGTGCCCAATATCCTGTGTGCTAATGACGGAGGTGAGTTCTTCCTGTTTTTGATCTTCATATAAATGGAAACATGCAGTACATACTTCTTTTGTGTCTGGCATCCTGAACTCAGTATGTTTATGAGGTTCATTATTTTACACTGTTTCTTTTGCAATTCCATTTCGTATCTTTCTGCAGTGCCTTTTAGAACTGCCTTTCAGTTCACCAGAGTTGTTGTTTTTTTTAATTTGTGCAAGTTCTGCACTTTAACCTATTCATATCGTATTTTTCTGTAGCTTTTCATTTATTGAAATTCTATTTCATTCTCTTTGAAATTCCCTTGTTCTTTTTTGGAGTGTCTTGTTCTTGTGTTTTCGAATCCTTGATTTCACACAAGTCTTTTTTTCTGATAATTTCTATCCAGTAGTTTTACTTAAATTCCTTAAAGTCTAATCCTGTGGTTTACTGTGTCTGCTGACATTCACTCAAGTGTATTCTGTAAGTTTGAATTGTGTGCTCATTTTCAGCAGAACTTCTTTCTGTAGGAATTTTGTGCTCTATTAGTTAAGGGAGAGAAGTTTAGCATTTGCTTCTGCCAGGCCCTTTAGGGGTAACCAGCTGAGTGCACTTACTATGTTAATTTCTCAACATGAGAATTTCTGAAACAATATAAATTTAAACCCCAAACTTGCTTGATATGGGGCTTTTTTTTTCCCACCCACATTCTGGTCTGGGGCAGATAACCTTGTTGTCCTTCCTTACACTAGTAGGTCAATTTTCTCTAAGCTACTTTTCCCCTACTGGGGATGCAGTCCTTAGAGGGTCTTGGTCTATGTGCAGGGTCTCAGTTCCAGCTTCCATTCCTCATGAAGCATCATTTCCAGGGTTTGCTGGCACTGAAATCCAAGCCCACAGTTTTCCCAGATTAGATACAGTCAGTGCCTCACACACTAGCACTATGGTTACCAGGTCCTTATTTATTTAGGGTGGGAGGTGAAGGACACCCAATGTCCGAGGACATGTTAGCTTAAAAAACATGTTTGGTATATTTATCCAGCAAATAGTTGATGTTCATTAAATATCTGAATGCTGCTGCTGCTGCTAAGTCACTTTAGTTGTGTCCGACTCTGTGCGACCCCATAGATGGCAGCCCACCAGGCTCCCCCGTCCTTGGGATTCTCCAGGCAAGAACACTGGAGTGGGTTGCCATTTCCTTCTCCAATGCATGAAAGTGAAAAGTGAAAGGGAAGTCACTCAGTCATGTCCGACTCTTAGCGACCCCATGGACTGCAGCCCACCAGGCTCCTCCGTCCGTGGGATTTTCCAGGCAAGAGCACCGGAGTGCATTGCCACTGCCTTCTCCAATATCTGAATGAATCAATTACAATTAAGAAGTTAAGTGGTATTTACAATACTAATAGAGCCTATATAATATTTAGATTTTAAATCATTTAAATTTAATTTTCAAATAGGGAATATGGTTCCAAATACAGAAGTCATTAAAGGGTTTATAGGAAAAAACTTATTCTGTGCTTGTATTCCACACTTCCTCCCTTAGGCAATCAACATTCACTTTTGTGTATCTTTCATTTACTAGCAAATATATACAGATATATTCATGGCAGCACAGTATATATACTATTCTTCACTTTACTCCTTTCCCTTAACAATATATCTTAGAGAATTTTTTCGTATCAGAACAAAAAGAAAATATAGCTTATTTTGAAGCCAGTCAGAAAGACCTTCGAATAATGTCAACCCTGTTACTATCCAGAAGTGAAGTTTACATATATCAAATTAAGTGGACACATTCCCACGTCGGTAAAAGCATTTACCCTAAATGGTTAACTACGGATGACAGAATGGCTCATCTACATTCTCAAGGGCATATTTAGTCTGGTGTAACTGTTTCTGCAGTTTCTGGATGGAGAAATGAAAGGAAAACACCACATGTACCACAGAGCAGGTACTAAAAAATGTCTACTGAATGAAAAAAGGATTGAGGGGATGGAAATAAGAACTAATAATTTGCTTTCTTTTTAGACATGCCACACATTTCCTAAACTTGTGTATGTATAAAGAATACTTTTTTTTTTTAAAGATTTTTGCTAATTATTTTAAATTAGAGGACAACTGTTTTACAATATTGTGTTGGTTTCTGCCCTATTTCAACATGAGTCAGCTATAGGTACATGTATGTCCCCTCCCTCCTGAACCTCCCTCCCACCCCATCCCACCCCTCTAGGTAGTCACAGAGCATTGGATTTGAGCTCCCTGCATCTGATTCAATCTCTCACTTAAATTTTTTGAGCCAATGAAACTTGTTTAAGAAGAGAGAAACTAAAACATATTTTCCACAAATGAGTTTAGAAGGACTAGGATATTGTTCCAAGGACAGTTTTGTTTCCAGCTGAAGATTAACAGAGCATTTAACGGGACTTCCCTGTAGCTCAGATGGTAAAGAATCTGCCTGCAACGCAGAAGAGCTGGGTTCAATCCCTGGGTCAGGAAGATCCTCTGGAGAAGGGAATGGCAATCCATTCCAGTATTCTTGCCTGGAGAATCCCATGGACAGAGGAGCCTGGCAGGCTCTAGTCCATTGGGTTGCAAAGAGTCGGACAGGACTGAAAGGCTAACACTAACCACATGAGCATTTAACAATACGATCAACCTCTGATGAAACTGACACGGTATCTTTTTCTTCTTAGATGAAGTGTTTCCTTCCTTCTGCTTCTGAGAAGCAGGTCTTGCTTTCTAAGCAGTTCTGTTTGGCTTTACTAGGAAGCTGAGTGGTCCCTTCACACCTGCACTTTGAGTTGTCAGTCACCACGGTCCCCAGGCCCTAATGCAGCCCTTGAATGGCTCACTGAAATTTGATGAACCTCAAGCATGTTCATAACAGTTCCAATGAAGTCCCACGAATCCACTTACACTGCTTATGCAACACACTTTTAAAAGAATTTTACTGTGAGGAACTCCCTCCTTTTCAAAGGAGGTTGCATTGGCAGAGTTCTCTTTTTAAGCAGAGCGGTACACTCTGGACCTTATGGCACATATTTTGAAACAAAAGTCAGTTTGCTTCTTGAAGCCAGGCGTCAAGAATAAGGCGCAGCCCCGAATTTTTTGGTGACGACCTCACAATCACTGTTGGAGTGCCTGACTTAATGCCTGGTTCAAACAGGTAAGAAAGAAGCTGAGAAAAGTGTTTTCCTAGACTGAAAATCAGAGTTCAGAGTCGCCAACGTTTGGTGATGTTAGAGGAGCTATATGACAGACTTACATGAACATGTTTGCAGAGTGAGAGATGTGAGCACTGTGGAAAGTGGGAGGGGAAGGCATTTGTTTTTCTTTCCTTTCCTGGTAAATTTAGAGATAATGGGTTTGAATTTCTAGCTCTGTTAGGTAAGTTTACTAACTTCTTTGAGTTTTGATTTCCTCATTTATAAATTGCAGAAAACAATAACTACTTCAGAGGGCTGTTTATAGAAAGGAGCCTTGAAATTTCTTGTGTACTGTGATGGGCACACCTTTCAAAGGTATTTGGTAACAAAATGTACATGTATGCATATATGTGTGTGTGTATATATATGCAACTTAACTATTTTAAGTACAGAAACAGAAGAATATAAAGGCTAATAAAACAAGTTTTTGGCTATTACAAGTAATGCTGCAGTACATGTTCTTACTTATGTTTCATTATACACATGTTGGGGAGTATTTCCAGGGAATATACTAGAAGTGAAATGGCCAGGTTGTAGGGTATGTGTACCCTTACCTTCAACTTCACTAGATTTTTGCCAAATTCACCTCCAAAGTGATGCAGTGGTTGGACACTCCCAATAGCAGTATATGAGAGTTTCTGTTCCTCCACACCCCAGTTCTATTCTTCGCACATGTTGCGTGCGTGCTATGTGTATGCTAAGTCGCTTCAGTCGTGTCTGACTCTTTGCGACCCCTTGGACTGTAGCCCATCAGGCTCCTCTGTCCATGGGATTCTCCAGGCAAGAATACTGGAGTGGGTTGCCATGCCCTCCTCCAGGGGATCTTCCCGACCCATGGATTGAACCTGCATCTCCTGTGGCTCCTGCATTGCAGGTGGGTTCTTTACTGCTGACCCACCGGGGAAGCCCTGGTGCACATATTTTACATGTTGCCAATCTGTGTGAAGTTATATCTGAATGTTTTAATCTGCATCCCCTAATTATTGTTGGGAGACATTTCTCCAAGGGATTCTCATGTTTCTGTACACCGTGTGACCAGAGGTAAAGATAGCTTTTATGCTAGACTGTCTTTCAAAAGATGTTCATATAGTGAATGACCATTGTCAACGGAGGTACTGCTTCCTTCTAGAATAGAAGGCAGGTTTGTTTATTGTCCAGTATGATAAAGACATGTGTTGTCCAGGCCAAAGGTTGGGCAAAGCTGCTGGCAGCTCATTATAAAAGGCTGGAGATCCCTAAGCTTAGGATTCCTAAGCCATGACACTACGTGTCTAAGATCTGCTGAGGCTTCTCTTTGTAGCTCCCATGGGACTCAAGGGGAAATGACACAAACATGAAGCTCATGCTGCTTGCTGTGCTGTGAACAATAGTCTTCTGTCTCTGATCCATGAGTTTTGTGTCTTTTGCCAGCAAAATGGCAACCCACTCCAGTGTTCTTGCCTGGAGAATCCCAGGGACGGGGGAGCCTGGTGGGCTGCCCTCTATGGGGTCGCACAGAGTCGGACACGACTGAAGCGACTTAGCAGCAGCAGCAGCATAAAACTGCATCAGGCTAATTGGTAAGAGTTCAAGTAGTGTATGATCTCAGACTATTCATAGTTCTTGGAAGTTATTGGTGAGGGTGAGCCTCTTGTTTATTGGTTATTTGGCTCTTTTTCATTTGTGAGCTATCTGTTTTTTGGGGTCTATTTTTTCCATTTGATTGTTTCTTATTGACTGGGAGATGTTCTTGATATATACTAGTTTAAATATTGATGGCTGTCTTTTATTCAACTGTGTGTGTGTGTGTGTGTGTGTGTGCGCGTGCGCGCGTGCACGCATGCTCAGTCACTTCAGTCGCATCCAACTCTTTGCGACGCTATGGACTGCAGCCCACCAGGCTTCTCTGTCCATAAGATTCTCCAGGCAAGAATACTGGAGTGGATTCCCATGCCCTCCTCTAGAGGATCTTCCTGAGCCAGGGATCAAACCCACATTCCCTGCATTGCAGGAGGATTCTTTACCCACTGACCCACCTGGGAAGCCCTTATTCAACCATGCTCATATCCAAATAGAATAAAAGTAGCAATACTTTTTCTAGTACTTCAGTTTCCAAAGTACTTTATTATCTCTTACCTATTACCAATAGCTCCTTAAGAGCCATATTACTTCCATTTTACAGATTATCCTCTATTTTACAGATTGTTTAAGTGAAAATTACTTAACGAGGCTAATCAGTTAATAGAAGAAATAAAAAATCAAATCTATTTTTCTTCACATCAAGAAAGTATTTCTTACAAGAGAGATTCTAGCTCCTAAGTAACAATGGTTAGAATCTTAGTTGTCACTGATAATAACAGGAATGAAATAATGAAATTTCAAAAGGGAATTGGAGGAACCTTCATTTCTGTTGACTGTGTAGAAACGCTCAATTCATTACGAATGTGTCCATAAGAATTTTAACATATAATCAACTTTAGAGGTTATTAATCTATTTTTTAAACATAAAGTTATTGTAGCTCTGCTGCTGCTAAGTCGCTTCAGTTGTGTCCGACTCTGTGCGACCCCATAGACGGCAGCCCACCAGGCTTCCCTGTCCCTGGGATTCTCCAGGCAAGAACACTGGAGTGGGTTGCCATTACCTTCTCCAATGCATGAAAGTGAAAAGTGAAAGTGAAGTCGCTCAGTTGTGTCCGATTCTGTGTGACCCCATAGACGGCAGCCCACCAGGCTCCGCCTAGTGGTTGGCATTTTTCCAAGTGCTATGTAGTGTTGGACAAAGCTGAGAAAAGCAAATAAAGTCAAATATAATTAGTAATAATTTAAAAACATCTTACCATAATGTAGAGCTGTTTGACCTTCATTGTCCTATAAAAGAAACAAAGAATCTAAGTTATTGCAAAAGTATGAAAATATATAAGCTATAGCAAATATTTGATATACCAAAGTTCCACAGGTTTACCAGCTACAGGAAAAGAAGCCAGTTCTTTAAGCCTCACAGTAACCTCTGACCAAACTCTCCATCTTGGAGAAAAGGAGAAGGTTGAATGGTAACTTGTGCACTGCAGCAGCCACAGAGTGACAGGATGACTAGATCTGCAGATATTAAACCAAAGGGAATCCTTTAAAATGTGACAGTTTGATTACCCAATTAGTGGCAGAAAAATGGCCATTTATCATGGCCAGCATTATAATGTTTTTTTTTTAAGTACATTCCCAAAATCTATCTAAGAAGTCTATGATTTATAGTAAGAATTAGTAGCTTTGTAACCCATTTTCAAAGGTTCAGATTCCAGGCTTGTAACACAAAGTTTTCTAAGCATATCAAATATTATACAGAAATGTGATTTCAAGGCACACAAAATCTCTACAAGTTAAGGCAAAAATTCCCACATATACTCAGGAAAATCCAACTGTTCAGCTTAATTTTTATTTCTTTAAAATCAAAATATTTTAACTATATAAACTAATTATTGATGAGTACTTTTTCACGATGCTATTTCTTTTGAATTCAATTTTTATTTTACATTGGAGTAGTTGATTTACAATGTTAGTTTCAGCTGTATAGCAAAGTGATTCTGTTATACATATATCTATTTTTCAGATTCTTTTCCCATAGGTTATTATAGAACATTGAGCAGTTTTCTGTACATATTGTTGGTTATCTGTTTTATTATATATAGTAGGATGTATATGTTAATCCCCAAACTCCTAATTGATCCCTCCTCCTCTCCTCTTTGGTAACCATTAAGTTTGTTTTCAAAGTCTGAGTCTGTTCTGTTTTATAAATACATTCATTTGTATAAGTTTTCTAGATTCTACGTATAAGTGATATCATATGATTTTTGTCTCTGTGTGACTTCATTCAGTATGATTCATTTGTATAAGTTTTCTAGATTCTACGTATAAGTGATATCATATGATGTTTGTCTCTGTGACTTCATTCAGTATGATAATGCCTAGGTCCATCCACGCTGCTGCAAATGGCATTATTTCATTCCTTTTTATGTCTCAGTAATATTCCACTGTACACATATACCACATCTTCTTTATCCATTCCTCTGTCAATAGACATTTAATTTGCTTTCATGTCTTGGCTATTGTGAGTAGTGCTGCAATGAACATTGAGGTGCATGTATCTTTTTGAATTGTGGTTTTCTCTGGATATATGGCCGGGAGTGGAATTGCTAGATCATATGGTTGCTCCCTTTTTAGTATTGAAAGGAACCTCCATGCTCTTCTCTATATTGTGTGCTCAGTTGCGTCTGACTTAGGGGCACCATGGTTGTAGCCTGCCAGGCTTCTCTGTCCACCACTTCCTACTCCAAGGATCTTCTTGACCCACGGATTGAACCCATGTGTCTTGTGTTTCCTGCATTGGCAGGCAGACTCTTTACCACCAGGGCCACCTAGGAAGCTCTGTTCTCCAAATAGTACTTGTATCAATTTACATTCTCACCAACAGTGTAGGAATGTTCTCTTTTCCTCTGCATCCTCTCCAGGATTTATTATTTGCAGATTTTTTGATGATGGCCATTCTGACTGGTGGGCTTCCCAGGTGGCTCAGTGGTAAAGAATCAGCCTGCCAATTCAGGAGACGCAGGAGACACAGGTTCAATCCCTGGTCAGGAAGATCCCTTGGAGGAGGAAAAGGCCACTCACTCCAGTATTCCTACCTGGAGAATCCTATGAATAGACGAGCCTGGTGGGTTACAATCCATAGAGTCACAGAATTGGACATAACTGAGCACACACATATTCTGACCTGTATGAGGTGATACATCTTTAGTTTTGCTTTTCTCTAATAATTAGCAATGTTCAGTATTTCTTCATGTGTTTTTGGCCATCCATATGTCTTTCTTAGAGAAATGTCTATTTAGATCATTTGCCCATTTTTTGATTGGTTGTTTTTGGTTTTGTTTTTGATATTGAGTTGCATGAACTGCTTATATATTTTGGAGATTAATCCCTTGTAAGCTGCTTCATTTGCAAATATTTTCTCCCATCCTGTGGGTCGTCTTTTTGTTTTCTTTATGGTTTCCTTTGCTGTGCAGAAGCTTTTGAGTTTATTTAGGTCCCATTTGTTTATTTTTACTTTTTATTTTCATTACTCTGGGAGGTGGACCTATAAAGGTATTGCTGTGATTTATGCCAAAGAATGTTCTTCCTATGTTTTCTTCTAAGAGTTTTATAGCATCCAGTCTTATATTTAGGTCTTTAATCCATTTGAGTTTATTTTTGTGTATGGTGTTAGCGAATATTCTAATTTAATTGTTTTACATGCAGCTTTCCAGTTTCCCCAGCATCATTTATTGAAGAGACTGTGTTTTTGCCATTGTATAGTCTTGCCTCCTGTCATAGACTGACCATAGGTGTGTGGGTTTACTTCTGAACTTTGTATCCTGTTCCATTGATCTGCATTTCTGTTTTTGTGCCAATATTATAGTGTTTTGATGACTGTAGCTTTGTAGTATAAAGTCAGGGAGCCTTATTTCTCCAGTTCCATTTTCCTTTCTCAGAATTGCTTTGGCTGTTCAGGGCCTTTTATGTTTCCATGCAAATTAAAAATTTTTTGTTCTAAAAATTTTGTGAAAATGCCAGTGATAATTTGAAACAGATTGCATTGAATCTGTACATTGCCTTGAGTAGTATAATCATTTTGACTACATTGATTCTTCCAATCCAAGAACATGGTATATCTTTCCATCTGAGCAATGCTATTTCTTAAGCTGAAGGCAGATGATCATGTTACATGAGCAACACATAATCAGGATGATGGATAGGTGAAAAGTAGAATTTAGATTAATTTGATATGCATTTAGTATGTGCATGGCCATTCTTGAGCCCCTGGTAATTAAGAATAAATGATTAACCATTATTGTAAATGAGACAGAGTGGTATTATGATTTAAATCAACTACTCTTAGACAAACCATATCTACCTTTCCCATTTCCTAAAGACTGAATATGGGGGTTGGTTCCCAGAAGGTTTTGGGTGTGGTTCTATTTAATCTCCTTAGAAGAAAGGCAAAAAGTTGCCACGGAGAGCTTATTTTCTGGTTCAGATAGGTGGTTAGAAAAAAGTAATTCTTTAACACCTAGAGAAGTTTAGCAGGGATAACAGCCAATGGGTAGAAGACAACTTTGAGGCAATGTAGTTTGATTAAACTGTTTTCTTACCAGGAACTGGAATTCTCATTGGATTTGGCGGTAACATGTGGGTAGATAGGTTGGAGGAGATATGAAAGATGTAATTTTGAGGAACCTTGTGAGTAGGGTAGATTCAGCTGAGGTGCAGCACTGCTTACGTTTGGGATTCTCATTATATATCATAAGGATAATAATAAACTCTAAGGGTAGTAAAAGATGGACAGCAGCACCAAGAAGTCAGAAAAACAAGAGATTATTTTTGCCTACTCGTTTCTTGTATTTTTCAATTCAGTCCCTACTTTGCTCCTCATTCCTCTTTGCCTTGCCCTGCCCTTGAGATTAATGACAGGTAGGGGAAGAGAGCTGAGGCAGCCACAGTAAACAAGATCCAAGAGATGATAATGAGGGGTGGCAATGACAGTGTGAAGTTGTGTTCCTGAGTATCTGGATTTACCTGGCTACAGTCAAGGGCAATTTTGAAAGAACTGCATTGCCCACTATGGCTTTAAACTTGTATCTGCTTTGCTAGTTTCCAAAGTTAACCAGTAAAAATGTATGTGTGTGTGTTTGTGTATGTGTACACACACTTAATGGGTTTATATATTCACATTTATGTGCACACACACCTGATGGGTTTATACATTCACATTTATAGTTTAAATGCTTGGCAACAGAAAATAATTTCAGAAAGGGTTTAATCTATTGCAACCTCAGGACTCTAACCTATGCATCCATCATGCAAGGTTATATTTTCTACAATTACCCATTTTTAGAAAGTGTAACTTTCTTGCTATTTGTGCATAAGTTCCTTGTTTAATTACTGTGTTCATATAAATATATATGCAGAGTTCAATTTCATTCAATTTGTAATTGCTTATCTTCACAAGAGAGGTAGAAGCATAATTTATTTCTTTTAATCACTTTTACCAATGAGTACTAAATCTATATCTCCACCTCAATCTCCAACTAATGAATTAATTTAAAATGTTTATTGAGCTCCTACTATGGTCCAGGCAGTGTTCCAGGTACTGGGAGCACAGAGGTGAGCAAGAGAGAGAAGGTCCATCATGTTATAACTCTTACATTCTAGTGGTAGAGGAAGTAATAAGCAAATAAATCTTTTCTGTAATAGACAGCAATAAGTGCTCCAAAAAGCATAATACAGTGTCTAGATGATGTGAGATGCTATTTTAGATCAAAAGAACAAGGAAGGGCTCTTTGAGAAGGTATGTACACACAGAGAATTGGGGAAGATTCTAGGGTGGTCATGCAACCTCCTGAGCTGAGCACATCATAGCACCCATCATCCTCCTGGTCTAGAAGTAAGCATGTCACTCAAGCCAAACCACTTAGAGTCTTCTCTTAGGATTTTCAAAATAGGATTCATGTCAATGTATGGCAAAACCAATACAATATTGTGAAGTAATTAGCCTCCAATTAAATAAAGTTATATTTAAAAAAGATTTTCAAAATAGAGCAAGGAGACAGAAGCATGTGTACAGAGAAAGCCTTTTTCTTCCTGGTCAAAAGAAAGTGGTGTATGAATAAAAACAGATACAAAAAGATAAATATTGTATTATTCCAGTGTATGAACTATTTAAGAGTAGTCAAATTCAGAGAGACAGAAATAGAACAGTGGTTACCAGGGGCTGCAGAGAGAGAGGAAGGAGGAATCATTGTCCCGTGGGTACAGTTTCAGTATGGGATGATGAAAACATTCTGCAGATGGATAGTAGTGACAGCTGCACAACAACATGCATGTTCTTAATGCTGCTGCTGCTAAGTCGCTTCAGTTGTGTCCGACTCTGTGCAACCCCACAGACGGCAGCCCACCAGGCTCCCCCGTCCCTGGGATTCTCCAGGCAAGAACACTGGAGTGGGTTGCCATTTCCTTCTCCAATGCATGAAAGTGAAAAGTCAAAGTGAAGTCGCTTAGTCGTGTCTAACTCTTTGCGACCCCATGAACCGCAGCACGCCAGCCCTCCCTGTCCATCACCAACTCCTGGAGTTCACTCAAACTTATGTCCATCGCGTCGGTGATGCCATCCAACCATCTCACCCTCTGTCATCCCCTTCTCCTCCTGCCCTCAATCTTTCCCAGTATCAGGGTCTTTTCAAGTGAGTCAGCTGGCCACCATCAGGTGGCCAAAGGATTGGAGTTTCAGCTTCAACATCAGTCCTTCCAGTGAACACCCAGGACTGATCTCCTTTAGGACGGACTGGTTGGATCTCCTTGCAGTCCAAGGGACTCTCAAAAGTCTTCTCCAACACCACAATTCAAAAGCATCAATTCTTTGGTGCTCAGCTTTCTTTATAGTCCAGCTCTCACATCCATACATGACTACTGGGAAAACCATAGCCTTGACTAGACAGACCTTTGTTGGCAAAGTAATGTCTCTGCTTTTGAATGTGCTGTGTAGGTTGGTCATAACTTTCCTTCTAAGGAGTAAGCGTCTTTTAATTTCATGGCTGCAATCACCATCTGCAGTGATTTTGAAGCCCCCCCAAATAAAGTCTGTCACTGTTTCCATTGTTTCCCTATCTATTTGCCATGAAGTGATGGGACTGGATGCCATGATATTAGTTTTCTGAATGTTGAGCTTTAAGCCAACTTTTTCACTCTCTTCTTTTATGTTCATCAGGAGGCTCTTTAGTTCTTCACTTTCTGCCATAAGGGTGGGGTCATCTGCATATCTGAGGTTATTGATATTTCTCCCAGCAATCATGTCATGTATATCTTAGCACAATTTTTTAAATAAGAAAGTAAAAAGTAAAAGATGTGGATCAAAACTACAAGTGGCATTGTTCTCCACTTTTTGGAGAAAACAGGTGTGTGGGAGGTGAGAATGAAGTATTCACAAAGAAAAGAGTAGCAGTGAGAGATCCAGAAAGAATGAGAGTCTCTAATTCTTATCATTCCAACCCTGTCCTTGTCCTTCTTGGTTAGGTGAGCCAACAACAAAATACTCTCTAGGCAAAAGTGATCTTGTCACGTGCAAACGGAGTCCTGAGTAATACAGAACAAAAGGTTATTTATGACTCAAGCCTTGATCATCTTCCTCGCAATTTTGTGACCTCCGATTCCCAGTAAGAATACCTATCTGCACATTCACATCTGTAAATGCACTTCACTCTGCTTGAAATCTGTTCTCCAACCTTATAGTGTTCTGCTCTTCTCTCTTGTTTTAATATCCATCTTTGATATATTTGAGCATTTTAAGCAGACGTGTAGTCCCTGTATTTCTTTTATTTGAGCTCAGGGAGAGGGGGCAGGTGGTGATACATGTGATACTTGTGCTGCCTGAGATTCGTGTACTGCTGATTACTACCTGTGTGCTTTATAATTTGGGACTGTGAATTCATTTTAAGTGGGGTTTTATCTGTGAAAAATTCTGTGCTTTGTTCCCTGAATGGAGATTCTGTCCCTCTAGAATGATTTTGCTTTTGTTTCTGACAGACACCATGGAAATAGTATCAGTCTGAGATCCCTACATTGGGTTCTTAGCTTGGAGATTTTTGAACACCTACTTAGTGTAAATTTAAAAAGGGCAAACCTATTTCTCATCCCACCTCCCCTCCTGGGCTTGGAGTGCAGGCTAAGAAAAATTCATGTCAGCTCTTTGTTGGAGGGTAGATTTTTAATGTCTACTTTTCCCTGATGGTGGCTGCTGTTTTTTGAGAGATTTATACCTTATAGATACTGGGACTGTCAGATCCTTGCTTTCAGGACAGTCAGAAACTTACCACTTTCTTTTTAAAGCTTTGGGATTATTAAAAACTCAAGGCTTACTAATTTGTTTCTTAGCTGTGTTTGTTTTGGCCTTTGGAGAACAACTTTACTTTTTGGTAAGCTCTACCATATTTCCTACATTGTGGAGCATAAATGCCAAATGTAATTATTCTGGGGCCCAAACAATCATGAACTCAGTTCACAGTTAACTCAGTGAAAAATTACTTTTTCAGTTTTATTTCCAGATGCTTTTTCCTCCTGTATGCAGAGGACGAGTTGGTCTCTCTTGAATTTATACAGATTTCTTTCTTTCCCCACATGTATTTCTACACTGATTCTTTCTTTATAATTTTTGATCATTATTTTCATTTTATTAATAATTATTTCCTTTAAGGGCTAGATTTTCTTCTCTCCTGAGATGGGGCACCCTGTCAAATGTAAGAAGTATGTGTTTATTTAAAATTGTATTTATTTATTTATTGAAGTATAGCTGATTTACAATGTTGTGTTAATTTCTGCTGCACACCAAAGTGATTCAGTTTTATATACATATGCAATCTTTTTTTATATTCTTTTCCATTATGGTTGATCCCAGGAGACTGGATATAGCTCCCTGTGCTGTACAGTAAGACCTGTTGTTTATCCGTTCTAAATGTAATAGTGTGCACCTGCTTACCTCAAACTCTGAGTCCATCCCTTGCCTTCCCATCGGCAGCCACAAGTCTTTTCTCTATGTCTGTGAGTCTGTTTCTGCTTCACAGATAGGTCCGTCTGTATCACATTTTAGATTCCACATTTAAGTGATATCATACAGTGTTTCTTTCTCTTTCTGACTGATTTCACTTAGCATGATAATCTTTAGTCGCATCCATGTTGCTGCAGATGGCATTATTTTGTTTTTATGGCTGAGTTGTATGTATGTACCACATCTTCTTTATCCATTCCTCTGTCAATGGACATTTAAGTTGTTCTACATCTTGGCTATCGTGAATAGTTCTGCTATGAATATAGGGGTGCATGTATCGTCCTGAATTATAGTTTTGTCTAGAAATATGCCCAGGAATAGGATTGCTGGATCATATGGTAATTCTGTTTTTAGTTTTCTGAGGAACCTCTATACTGTTTTCCACAGTGACCGCACCAACCTACATTCCCATCAACGGTAGGAGAGTTCCTTTTTCTCGACACCCTCTCCAGCATTTGTTATTTGTAGATTTCTTAATGATGGCCATTCTGAAATGGTGTGAGGTGGTACTTCTTTGTAGTACTGATTTGCATTTCTCTAATAATTAGCAATATTTTCATGTACCTGTTGGCCATTTGTATTTATTCTTTGGAGAAATGTCTGTTAAGGTCTTGGGCCTATTTTTCAATTGGATTGTTTGTTTTTTGTTGAGTTGTAGGAGTTGTTTGTATATTTTGGAAATGAAACCCTTGTTGATCACATCATTTGCAAATATTTCCTCCCATTCTGTATGCTATCTTTTTGTTTTATGACTTCCTTTTCTATGCTAGTTTGTAGGTTTGATTAGGTCCCATTTGTTTATTTTTATTTCTATTGCCTTGCTGCTGCTAAGTCGCTTCAGTCGTGTCCAACTCTGTGCGACCCCACAGATGACAGCCCACCAGGCTCCTCTGTCCCTGGGATTCTCCAGGCAAGAATACTGGACTGGGTGGCCATTTCCTTCTCCAATGCATGCATGCATGCAAAGTTGCTTCAGTCATGTCTGACTCTGTGCGACCCTGTGGACAGCAGTCCACCAGGCTCCTCTGTCCACAGGATTCTCCAGGCAAGAATACTGGAGTGGGTTGCCATTTCCATCTCTACTGTTGCCTTGGGGACTGACCTAAGAAAACATTGGTACAATTTATATCAAAATGTTTTGCCTATGATCTCTTAAAGACATTTTATGGTGTCATGTCTTATGTTTAAGTCTTTAAGCCATTTTGAGTTTATTTTTGTGTATGGTGTGAGAGTATGATCTAACCTCATTAATTTACATGCACTGTCCAGCTTTCCCAATACCACTTGCTGATGAGACTTTGCCCCATTGTATACTCTCGCCTCCTTTGTTGAAGATCAACTGACTGTAGGTGTGTGGGTTTAATTCCGGGCTGTCTTTTCTGCTCCATTGATCCAGGTATGTGTTTGTGTCAATAACCAGGCTGCTTTGATTACTCTAGCTTTGTGGTGTTGTCTGAAGTTTTGGAGGGTTATGCCTCCTGCTTTGTTCTTTTTCTTCAGGACTGCTTTGGCAATGCTGGGTCTTTCATGGTTCCAGATGAATTTTAGGATTATCTGTTTTAGTTCTGTGAAAAATGTCATGGGTACTTTGCTACTCAGTCATGTCCAAGTCTTTGAGACCCCATGGACTGTAGCCTGCCAGCATCCTCTGTCCATAGAATTTTTCAGGCAGGAACATTGGTGTGGGCTGCCACTTCCTACTCAAGGGGCTCTTTCCAACCCAGGGGTCAAACCTGCATCTCTTGCATTTCCTGCATCAGCAGGCAGATTCTTTACCATTGTGCCACCTGGGAGTAGGGATCTCATTAAATCTGTAGACTGCTTTGGGTAGTATGGCCATTTAAACAATATTAATTAGAAATATTTTTTAAAAAATTTACCAAATGAAGTATTGATGAAAATATTAACATTAAGTCATTGATAATATTGCTATTTTTTGCACATAAAATTCTGTAGCCAGGTGCTGATTTTTTTCTACTGCTAAATGCATTTTATCAAACTGAATCAAAAGCCCCATTTCCAAGTCCAGATCTATCTACCTGTCTGCTACCTACACACACACACACACACACACGTTTCAGTCAGTTCAGTCAATCAGTCGTGTCTGACTGAGACCCCATGTACTGCAGCATGCTAGGCCTGCGTGTCCATCACCAAATCTCAGAGCCTATCCAAACCCATATCCATTGAGTCGGTGATGCCATCCAACCATCTCATCCTCTGTCGTCCCCTTCTCCTTCTGCCCTCAATCTTTCCCAGCATCAGGGTCTTTTCCAGTGAGTCCGTTCTTCACATCAGGTGGCCAAAGTATTGGAGTTTCAGCTTTAGCATTAGTCCTTCCAATGAATATTCGGGGCTGATTTCCTTTAGGATGGACTGGTTGGATCTCCTTGCAGTCCAAGGGACTCTCAAGAGTCTTCTCCAACACCACAGTTCAAAAGCATCAATTCTTCGGCATTCAGCTTTCTTCATAGTCCAATGTTCACATCTATACAAGACCACCGGAAAAACCACAGCCTTGACTAGATGGACCTTTGTTGGCAGAGTAATGTCTCTGCTTTTTAATATGCTGTTTAGGTTGGTCATAACGTTCCTTCCAAGGAGCAAGGGTCTTTTGATTTCATGGCTGCAGTCACCATCTGCAGTTTTTGGAGCCCCCCAAAATGAAGTCTGTCACTGTTTCCGTTGTTTTCCCATTTATTTCCCTTGAAGTGATGGGACCAGATGCCATGATCTTAGTTTTCTGAATATTGAGCTTTAAGCCAACTTTTTCACTCTCTTCTTTTACTTTCATCAAGAGGCTCTTTAGCTCTTCGCTTAAGAGTGGTGTCATCTGCATATCTGAGGTTATTGATATTTCTCCCGGCAATCTCGATTCCCCCTTGTGCTTCTTCCAGCCCAGCATTTCTCATGATGTACTCTACATAGAAGTTAAATAAGCAGGGTGACAATATACAGCCTTGATGTACTCCTTTTCCTGTTTGGAACCAGTCTGTTGTTCCATGTCTAGTTCTAACTGTTGCTTCCTGACCTGCATATACCTTTCTCAAGAGGCAGGTCAGGTGGTCTGGTATTCCCATCTCTTGAAGAATTTTCCACAGTTTATTGTGATCCACACAGTCAAAGGCTTTGGCATAGTCAATAAAGCAGAAGTAGATGTTCTTCTGAAATCTCTTGCTTTTTCAGTGAGCCAGTGGATGTTGGCAATTTGATCTCTGGTTCCTCTGCTTTTTCTAAATGCAGCTTGAACATCTGGAAGTTCATGGTTCACATAATGTTGAAACCTGGCTTGGAGAATTTTGAGCATTACTTTAATAGCATCTGATATTTAAGTCATGGAAATAACATGCTTCCAAGATGTTCTGTGTGAGCAGAAAATTCTCCTGTCCCTGGATTTTTTTGTGACCATAGTGATACTGATACTGTAATTCAGATTTGATCTACCATTTCTACCAATGTTAGTTCTAAAGATACTGTACACAGCATGAGGCATTAAGAGAGTAATAAGAGAGCTGCATAGAGGGGATGCATTTTCCCTTGTGGGTAATGAGAGATTCACTTCTTATCCAGTAATCTGACATCTGAAATAAAAATTCTGTTTTACTATTTCAAGTGAATAGATGATAAGGGAAGCACTCAAGAAAATTGGTTGTGAGGAATTAGAAGTAGTGATAAAAATTATGAGTTACTAATACAATTTTGGGTAATTTTCAATATTATTGAAATATTGAAATAATAGTCAATATTATTTCTAAGCTTGGAATGTTTTGCCTCTCCTAACCTGTGAGATCTGTGACTCCATTACAGAATATGATTAAACTAATCTGACAATTTACCACATGTTAGGTGTTGGCAAACATATTTTAAAATTATTTTTCTAAGAATTTTTCTGATATGTGAATTAAGTCTTCAGTTGGTTATAGGCACACTCCTTTCTTTCTTGGGGAAAAAAGGTAGGTATAGTAACATCTCATTTAACTATTAATTGCACCTGTTAGGAAAATCCCATGGCTAGAGGAGCCTGGTGGGCTACAGTCCATGGCGTCGCAAAGAGTGGGACACAACTGAGCAACTAAATAACAACCAAGTACCTTTTAGAGAGCGACAAACCTGTCAGCACATTTTAAAAATAATTGGCACATTACTCTTTGAATATGCAAACACTGAAAACCGCCCTTATAAACTTTCTAAGGTATCTTACTTTCCCTTATCACTCAAGATGGAGAACATGGGAGATTATTTAATCTTTTCCGGATGATTCAGTTATCATAAACTAATGATGTCCCTTAGTGTCTTGCATCAAGTAAATGTCTGGGCATATACATGAACAAAAAATCATTTGTTTTACATCAGTGTTAGTCACTCAGTGATGTCTGACCCTGTGACCCCATGGACTGTAGCCCACCAGGCTCCTCTGTCCATGGAATTCCCCAGGCAAGAATACTGGAGTGGGTTGCCATTTCCTTCTCCAAGGGATCTTCCAGACCCAGAGATGGAACCCAGGTCTCTTGCATTGCAGGCAGATTCTTTACCAGCTGAGCTATGAGTGCTGCCTTTGATTGTTTTCCTTTCAGTTATTTTCTTAATCATGTTTCCCTATTTCGTGTGGTGAGTTGCACAAGTCGGACATGACTTAGCGACTAAACCACCACTGATTATTCATCCCTTTTAAGGCAGCCAAGCAGATTCACAGATGTTCTCTATACAGATGTTCTCAAGAACAAGTTTGCTTTGGGAACTGAAGATAAGATGATTGCATTGACATGTTACTAAAATTGCTGGCAAGAGGGATTGGAGTAAAGTAGGCCCAGAATAAGTGAGCAGCTGGAACTAAAGGATCAATAATGTATGTACTATGCCCACAAGGTGGTCTTCTTCAGCTCATCTAATCATTGAGACTCATAAGACTATCACTGAATACACCTGGCATCTGTTTATTCAGGAGGATTTCAGACAGAAACCATTCAGAAGCTGCCATCAAGGCAGTGTCAGCCTAGAGTTCTGTAGTAATTCATGTGACAGCTTGTCCAGCCATCCAGCCGGAGACTGAGCCTCAGCCTCAGTCCTTCCAATGAATATTCAGGACTGATTTCCTTTAGGATTGACTGGTTTGATCTCCTTGATGTCCAAGGGACTCTCAAGAGACTTTTCCAGCACCTCAGCTTGAAAGCATCAGTTCTTCGGCACTCGGCCTTCTTTATGCTCTACCTCTCACATCCGTCTGTGACCACTGGAAAAACTAAAGCTTTGACTAGAACGGACCTTTGTCAGCAGTGATAGCTCTGCTTTTCAATATGCTGTTTAGATTTGTCATAGCTTTTCTTCCAAGTAGTAAGCGTCTTTTAATTTCATGGCTGCAGTCACCATCCTCAGTGATTTTGGAGCCCAAGAAAATAGTCTGTCACTGTTTCCATTTTTTCCCCATGTATTTGCTATGAAAAGCGATGGGACCAGATGCCATGATCTTAGTTTTTTGAACGTTGTTTTAAGCCAGCTTATTCACTCTCCTCTTTGACCCTCATCAAGAGGCTCTTTAGTTCCTCTTTGCTTTCTGCCATTAGGGTGGTGTCATCTGCTTATCTGAGGTTACTGATATTTCTCCTGGCAGTCTTGATTCCAGCTTGTGATTTATTCAGCCTGGCATTTTGCATGATGTACTCTGCATGTAAGTTAAATAAGCAGGGTGACATACTCCTTTCACAATTTTGAACCAGTCTGTTGTTCCATGTCTGGTTCTGTTGTTTCTTGACCTGTATACTTATTTCTCAGGAGGCAGGTCAGGTGGCCTGGGATTCCCATCTCTTGAAGAATTTTCTACAGTTTTTTGTGATCCACACAGGCAAAGGCTTTAGCATAGTCAATGAAGCAGAAGTAGATTTTTTTTAATTCCCTTGTTTTTTTATGATCCAGGGGATGTTGGCAATTTGATCTCTGGTTCCTCTGCCTTTTCTAAATCCAGCTTGTACATCTGGAAGTTCTCAGTTCACATACTGTTAAAGCCTAGCTTTAAGGATTTTGAGCATTGCTTTGCTAGCATGTAAAATGAGTGCAACTGTACAGTAGTTCGGACATTCTTTGGCATTGCCTTTCTTTGGGATTGGAATGAAAACTGACCTTTTCCAGTCCTGTGGCCACTGCTCAGTTTCCCAAATTTGCTGGCAAACTGAGTGCATTACTTTAACAGCATCATCTTTTAGGATTTGAAATAGCTCAGCTGGAATTTCATCACCCTCACTAGCTTTGTTTGTAGTAATGCTTCCTAAGGCCCACTTGATTTCACATTCCAGGATGTCTGGCTCTGAGTGAGTGAACACACCACCATGGTTATTCAGGTCATTAAGACCTTTTTTATACAGTTCTTCTGTGTATTCTTGCCACCTCTTCTTAGTATCTTCTGCTTCTGTTAGGTCCATACCATTTCTGTCCTCTATTGTGCCCATCTTTACATGAAGTGTTCCCTTGGTATCTAATTTTCTTGAAGAGATTTCCAGTTCTTCCCTTTATATTGTTTTCCTCTATTTCTTTGCATTGTTCATTTGAGAAGGCTTTCTTATCTCTCCTTGCTATTCTTTGGAACTCTGCATTTAGATAGGTATTTGTTTTCTTTTCTCCTTTGCCTTTTGCTTCTCTTCTCTTCTCAGCTATTTGTAAGGCCTCCTCAGACAACCATTTTGCCTTGTATTTCTTTTTCTTGGGGCTGGTTTTGGTCATTGCCTCCTATACAGTGTTATAAACTTCTATCTCTAGTTCTTCAGGCACTCTATCAGATCCAATCCCTTGAAACTATTTGTAACTGGAGATATAAACTTGAGATCTGAAGGGCAGATATATAAAGCCCAGAGACTGGATGAGATCACCAAAGGAATGGGTATAGAGAAGAGAGATCAGACAATTGAGCTCTGGGGCATTTCAAGACAAAGAGGGTAGGAAATCGTTTCATCACTAGTGTATGAATCTTGCAACTTCATGGACTGTAGCCCACCAGGCTCCTCTGTCCATGGGATTTTTCCTGGAGTTTGTTGCCATTTCCTTCTCCAGGGGATCTTCCTGACCCAGAGATCAAACCTGTGTCTCCTGCATTGGCAGACGGGTTCTTTACCACTGAGCCACCAGGGAAGCCTGAGGACAGGAAAAGGAGCAAGCAAAAGGGACAGAGAAACAGCTACTGAAAAAAACTGAGCAAAAGGGACCTTACCAAGGTCAGTAAGGGAGTAACCAAAATCACTGCCCTGGAACACAAGAGAATAAAGCATTTAACGAAAAAGTCATTCAAATGCTGCTGATAGGTCAAGAACGGTAGGGACCAAAGAGTGGTCACTGGATGTAGCAGAACTGAAATGAAAAACAGAAAGAATGATAGAAGTAAACACCCAATTCAAGTGGCTTCAAGAAATAACACGGGAGGAGAAATTAGAGTATAAACAACTCTTTCACGGAACTCTGGAGAAGAATGAAATGGGGCAGGAGTTGGGCAGTTAAGTGGGGTAAACAGATAGCAGTATATTTATATCTGCTGGAAACTATACAGAAGAGAGGGAAAACTGACAATGCAGAAAAGGATATACGCAGTGAGAGCTTGCGTGGGATGGCGCCTAGTGTGTGAGCAGAGGGGCTGGCCTTGGGCTCACAGATGGCTCATACATACCAATGGGGGGAAAGGGGGCTATGTAGGCACAGATGCAGGCAGGTAGACAGATGTGATGGTAGAACTTGCGGAAGTTCTTTTTTCACTGACTCTTATTTCACTTCAGTTTAATGGGAATGAAGGTCATTAGGAGAGAATGAGGATGAGGAAGGAGGTGTTTGAATTTTGAGCAGAGAAGAGAACATATGAAAGAGTTATCTAAGAGAGAGAAGAGAGAACGGAGTAGGGGAATGTCGAGTCGCTGCTGGGCAGCAGTGAGGGCCCATGAGGTCAGCAGTTATAAACCTGAAGTGGACATGGGCATGTACGTTTCTCCTGTCACGTGTAGCTGCATAGCTACAGACATGGAAGAGTGGAAGAATTAATTTAAACATCTATTTCTGAAAGCCTATCAGGGACACAATGATAAATAAACCAGTTACAGTCCATGCCTTAGTGGAGTTAGAAATGGCTACAGCATAATATACTTATAGGACAGAATATCAGGCAAACATTCTAGAAAGTGTGCTGAAAAATATCTGATATGCATATGAGAAGATATTCATGACAAGTAAAGTAGGATATAAAAGTATATATAGTATGATCTCATTTTTGTTTTTAAAATATATTATCTACCTATAGAACAAAGAGAAGGAAAGCATCCAAAGTGATTATCTCAGGGGTAAGATTGCAGATGACCAAAACCTTTTTCTTTATACTTATTATTTGTAAATATTTTGTAAAAATTTCAATAATACATTGTTATCACTTTTACAATAAGAAAAAGTTACTGTTGATTTGTATTCTTTGAATTTGAATACCATCTGTATATTTACAAACATTTTTCAGTGATTATTACTTGGCTATACCAATAAAAACTGATCAAACCAATTTAAATTATGGTATAAATGTTTATTTACAGGTACAAGCATGATAGGGTTACCTACCTGCTGCCCCCCTACCCCAATCCATTTCTTGTTTGCTGTGCTCCTCAGATCACCATGACTAATTTGAGGCTTTTGAGTTCAGATGCTGTGGGCTGAAGTGTTCTTGTGTTTAATGTGAAATATTGGGATTTTTGATCTTTCAACTTAGAGCATGTCCACCTAGAAATCAATTAGAGCAGGGGCATAAATATGAGAACCATGACTGCAATCACAGAATTGATTGGCAACTGGGGAATGGAAAGACAGAGGACAACCAGGCTGTCTTCTAATTCTATTAACTTTTCTGTCTTCCAAGAGTACTAGAGAAAAGGAGCAGGCTTTAAAAACACATAAGTTTTCCTCAACTCTGAATTGTTTATATGTCTAAGTACCGAGACATGTCTAAAGAATAGGTATTTGGGTGAAACAAAAGATAGTTATTTATAATTACTCTCTAGCCAAATTGTAGTCTTCAGGGGGCCAAATGTAAATTCTTTTATTCGTCTTTTGTATGCCTTGCACATAATAAGCACTCAAGAAATATTTGATCAAACTTGATGATTATGACTCACTTAAATACAACCTGTTCAGGTTTTAATCATTATTAATAATTATTTTAAATCTATATTTTAAAATAATCTTACTATTATGATTATGATGTTTTAATAAAACACATCATCTTGTATCTGCAGAATCTTTATCTGTGTTATTCCTCTGTGTGTGTTAAAGTGGAGTTTATATTAAAGCATGAATATGACTCCAGTGTTTTCTTTGTAACCTCAAAATAGGATATAGGAACACAAACCTTAGTCTTTATAAACATTTCTGTTTTAAAATATATTACAAAGAATAAATGGAATTGAATGTCAAGAATGAGTAAGTGAAAGCTTTTACTCATCTGGTTTACAACTTATATCAGCTAATTTTTCTAAATTTAAGTTGATTAAATTTTTTGGTTGTTTCATTTCAAATGACCACACCAGAAGAGGGTTGTTTGTCATAGTTATTTATGCTTTTCCTTTCTGTTTTAGCTTAAGAGAAATGTTCAAATTTAATAAATATGGAGTTGTTATAAACAGGAGCAAAAACAATTCTAATAAATTAACATTGGTCATACATTTAAAATCTTTGTAAGGGATTATATATTAGGATAAAATACTCAGGTGAATTAAAAAATTCACATAATAAACTTAAAATGTAGAAAAATTCTAACTATAAAAGCATAGAAATGTACAGCTCAGTGCGTGCTCAGTCGTGTCTGACTCTTTGCAACCCCATGGACTGTAGCCTACCAGGCGCCTCTGTCCATGGATTTCCCAGGCAAGAATACTGGAGTGGGTTGCTGTTTCCTCCTCTAGGGGATATTCCTGACCCAAGGATCGAACTTGCATCTCCTGCATTGGCAGGTAGATTCCTTACCACTGAGCCACTGGAGAAACCCTAGAAATGTATAACTCCTTCACTATACTCTCATACACTGTTTCTAAATAAATAAAAATCCATAAAAGATACAAAATAATGACAAAGTATTATAGGGAACTTAAAGACCCAGGCTCCTAAATATGAAAATAAAAAATGTACCATTACCTAAGTGATTCTTGACCATTATCTTTATTTTTTTAATAAGCATGCTGTTTTTTAAATAATTATATTTTATTTCTTATTTATTTACTGGCTGCTCTGGGTCTTCATTGCTGTGTGCCGGCTTTCTCTAGTTTCGATGAACGGGGGCCACTCTCTAGTTGTGGGGCACGTGTAGTTGTGGCCTCTGGGCTCGAGAGCACAGGCTCAAGGGTTGTGGTGCACAAGCTTAGTTGCTTCATGGACTTCGTGGGATCTTCCTAGATCAAGGATTGAACCTGCATCTTGCATTGGCAAGGTGCAATCTCTTGCATCGGCAGGTGAATTCCTAACCACTGGACCACCACAGAAACCCTGCCGTTATCTTTAAATGGTAGGGAATCATGAAAGCTTCCCCTTGCTCTGACCGGGTCCTGTGTCTGACTCTTGCTGGACTCTAAGCTATCACCCACTACTCAGATTCCATTCATAAGCAGCCACTCTTCTTTATAACTTGAAGTAGGACCTTGAGCCTTCACAACCCTTGTTTAAAACTTTCTTTCCCTCACTGCTCCCTCATCTTTTACCTTCTATTATCTATGAATATGTCTGTGTCTTCCTGCTTTTTTGAAAGTAAGGACCTCTGGCATAGTTGAACTTTATAGACCTCTATTTCCTTTATCCCTTCAATCTAGCACAAAACTTGGCATCAAATAAAAGTTAAATGAGACAAACATAAACTACTTGCAGAAAAATCAAATATAGTTATACCTCACTAATCCAGGGGCTTGGTTTTGGTATTCTCAAGTACTTAGAATAGGGCCCACAGCCCAGGGGAAGATGCTGGTAGGAACCAAACTAAACACGTTGTGACCAGATGACTCCTGAACAGAAGGATTCCTCTAGCTGGCTTGAGAAAGCAATGAAAGGCCAGCCTTTACCTATGAAATATGAGATGCAACAGGAGGCAGAAGAGACGCAGAAAGTGAAGGAAACAAGGATTAGGGAGCAGAGATGGTAAGAGGGCCAGCAGAGCCTAATGGTAATTAGAAGAAAGAATGGGGGCAGCAACAGTAGCAGCCAGCAGAAATTAGAAGCTGTGACAGAGGTGGCAAGTTGCAGACAAAGACCACAGAGAACAGCCGGCCATAAAGAGGGCTGGCTGGCTGCATGCCAACCAATAGATTTTAGCAGTCTCAAGAGGGAAAGAGAAGATTTGTCCCTGTGCTTCACCGTCTATAAAGACCTGTGGTATATATAGCACAGTGATTTAAGAAGGAGGCAATGAAGTACAGAAACTATTTAAGAAAAAAAAATTCATAGAAAAACAGTTAACTAAAAAGCAGCATTTTGAAACCAACTATTTGAAACCAACACTGACCTACAAGGTTTAACTTTGTGAAGTGTGCTACATTGTTCAAGACATTAAGGAAAGAAAAAGGAACAAACGTTGGCTGAATACCTTTTATGTGCTGGAAGTTTTATGAACATCATTTCTTTTAATCCTCACGACAACCCCTTACATAAACGGTATGAGTCCCATTTTCAAGCTGGGTAAAGTGAGGCTCAGAGAGATTATATATAACTTGGCCAAGGTCCCAGGCTCTTCAGCATCAAAGCCCATGTCTTCTCAACTGTACTATGGTACTGAGATGGAGCAAGGGGAGTCAACACAAATAAATATAATGCACGAAAGAAATGTAGTGACAAATTTTCTTTTTGCAGGTTAAAGACAACAGGTAGCCTAAACTATAGTCTCATATCTAGTATGCTTGTGTAATTCCTATTAACTATAATCTCAAAACTGATGTAACACGGAGTGAATAACCTTACTCTTCAGGACGACATATTCATTTTTACTTCTCCTTGACGTCTGTACTTTTTCAAGTATGCATATTTTGAAGAGCTGCCGCTTAGTCTATATATTATTAAAAATTAACTTACTAAGCTGGTCAAGCATCTAAAGTTAGGTATATGAGAGAACAGAGCCAAACCATTTGCTCTTCTGAAGGGTGTTTTGCTTCAGTTCAGTTGTTCAGTCGTGTCCGACTCTTTGCAACCCCATGAATCACAGCATGCCAGGCCTCCCTGTCCATCACCAACTCCAGAGTTCACTCAAACTCACGTCCATCCAGTCGGTGTTGCCATCCAGCCATCTCATCCTCTGTCGTCCCCTTCTCCTCCTGCCCCCAATCCCTCCCAGGATCAGAGTCTTTTCCAAAGAGTCAGCTCTTCGCATGAGGTGGGCAAAGTATTGGAGTTTCAGCTTTAGCATCATTCCCTCCAAAGAAATCCCAGGGCTGATCTCCTTCAGAATGGACTGGTTGGATCTCCTTGCAGTCCAAGGGACCCTCAGGAGTCTTCTCCAACACCACAGTTCAAAAGCATCAATTCTTCGGTGCTCAGCTTTCTTCACAGTCCAACTTTCACATCCATACACGACTACTGGAAAAACCATAGCCTTTACTAGATGGACCTTTGTTGGCAAAGTAATGTCTCTGCTCTTGAATATGCTATCTAGGTTGGTCATAACTTTCCTTGCAAGGAGTAAGCGTCTTTTAATTTCATGGCTGCAGTCACCATCTGCAGTGATTTTGGAGCCCAAGAAAATAAAGTCTGACACTGTTTCCACTGTTTCCCCATCTATTTCCCATGAAGTGATGGGACCAGATGCCATGATCTTCGTTTTCTGAATGTTGAGCTTTAAGCCAACTTTTTCACTCTCTTCTTTCACTTTCATCAAGAGGCTTTTTAGTTCCTCTTCACTTTCTGCCATAAGGGTGGTGTCATCTGCATATCTGAGGTTATTGATATTTCTCCCGGCAATCTTGATTCCAGCTTGTGCTTTCTCCAGCCCAGCATTTCTCATGATGGACTCTGCATATAAGTTAAATAAGCAGGGTGACAATATACAGGCTTGACGTACTCCTTTTCCTATTTGGAACCAGTCTGTTGTTCCATGTCCAGTTCTAACTGTTGCTTCCTGAGCTGCATACAGGTTTCTCAAGAGGCAGGTCAGGTGGTCTGGTATTCCCATCTCTTTCAGTGTTTTGCTTACTGTTTCTATAATACTATACAGTAAAACGCAATATACTTCAATCTACTTGATTCTAAATAGCTTCCTATGTAAATAATCAGATGTATAGTGGAGAAATCTAAGAAATGATTCTTTCCTACTCATTCACCTTTCACTTTCACTATGAAAAAATTTTTAATTGAAGTATAGTTGATTTACAATGTTGTTAATTTCTGCTACAGAGCAAAGTGACTAAGTTGCACATGTATAGGTACATATATTTTTCGTATTTTTCCATTATGGCTATCCCAGGACACTGAATATATTTCCCTGAATATATCTTCCCTGTATACAGTAAGAACCTTGTTGTCCAGCCTTTCAGTAGGTAATAGTTTGCATCCACTAATCCCAAACTCCCAGTGTATCCTTCCCTCACCCGCCCCTTGATAATCACAAGTCTGTTCTCTGTCTGTGAATCTGTTTCAGCTTCCTAGATAGGTGCATTTCTGTCATATTTCAGATTCCACATGTAAGTGATATGGTATTTGTCTTTCTCTTTCTGATTTATTAGTATGGTAATCTCTAGTTGCATCCATGTTGCTGCAAATGGCATTATTTCATTCCTTTTTATGGCTGAGTGGTATTCCATTGTATATATGTGTTTTATTTTTATCAGCTCATGCGTTGATTGACATTTAGGTCATTTCCCTGTCTTGGCTATTGTGAACAGTATATCTATGAACATATGGGTGCATCTATCTTTCTTGAATTACAGTTTTGTCCAGATATATGCCCAGGAGTGGAACTGCTGGGTCATATGATAATTCTGTTTTCAGCTTTCTGAGGACTCTCCATACTGCTTTCCACAGTGGATGCACCAACTTACGATCACACCAATAGTGTAAGAGGGCTCCCTTTTCTCCACACCCTCTCCAGCATTTGTTATTTGTAGACTTTTTAATGATGGCCATTCAGACTGGTGTCACAATGAAGATTTTCATAGTCTGGTAGGTTCACAAAATAGTTCCCCACCCACAGAGGATGCTATGAAATAGGCACTTTCCTTTTGGTACCTGGGAAATTAGTTAATACCTCTGCTGTTGTTCCTCAAACACAAATTCTTTATCAACTCCTATCTGAATGGATAGGATGGTGTCTTCAGCGCTATTCCTCCCTACTGCCCTTCTCCCTGGTAGCAGTACACCATCAGTAATTACTCTAACATAATCCATTATGTGACTCCTTTTAAAAACACACACACACACACGTGTGCACACACGAGTGCATGCACACAATAGTCCTTAATCTAAGCAGCAAAGCATCCATGGTCAGGATCCACTTTATCCAATTATTCTTCACGACCAACACGTATCTCGATGGAGCTGTTTCTGCGACCTGTCCCTGTTCCTCCTCGGTGGCCATCAAAGAGCACCTGAGCTTTTACTCTTCAGGGCTGGACACAGTTCCCCCTTGATGATGTCTGACTACAAGGCTCATACCAGTCTCTCCACTTTCTCTCGCATGACCTCTCCCAAAACGTTTTCAGAATCTCATTATGACACCTGATTACATTCTGGCTCCTCATTGTTCTTTTTAGAGAATGAATTTCATGTTGTCTCACTTTTTAAAAAATGCCCCTGACTTATCATCGAGTCAGTTTTTCAGCAGACTGTCCCATAGTCCAGATTTGCCAGCTTACTATCTTCTGATGTCATTTACATCATTATCACATGTATTTTTTTAAACAGGTTTTATTAAATTTGGGTTCAACTTTTTTTTTGGTAAGAATACTTCAAAGATAGTGCTGTGTTTCCTACTGAGACAGGGTCTTGAAAAGCACATGGTATTAATGTTTGAAAAGGTGAGGTGGACTTCTGTGTGAGAGGATAAGGGTGAACATTACAGGCAAAGGAAGAGCATGTGCACACAGATGGACGCAGGTAAGTGTGTGAAGTGTTCAAGGCAGGAATCCATCGACACTGGCTAGAGTAGGTCTTCCATTCCATTCACAGCACTGGGTGCACAGGTTCCATCCCATCCAGTCCTGCTAAACCAGCATGTCTAGGGCTAGAGGCTCAGATATACATTTTTAAAAATAATTGTATTCTTACTTTTGGCTAGCACTACTTGGTTGCTATCCGTGGGCTTTCTCCAGTTGTGGCGAGTAGAGGCTACTCTAGTTGCAGTGCATGGGCCTCTCTTGTTGCGGATCACAGCGGGGCTCAGTAGTTGTGCACAGGCTTAGCAGCTGCAAGGCATGTGGAATCTTCCTGGAGCAGGGATCAAACCCATGTCCCAAATCCATTGGCAGGTGGATTCTTTACCACTGAGCCACCAGGGAAGTATCTTTATCTTTACCAAGTTCCTAAGGAGATTCAGATGCTTTGCTGCTCCTGAAACCCTCTGGTCTGGGGAATAGTGTACATATAAGTAGTCTGCTCTTGGTATGTCAAGCTCATCCCTAGTTCAGGGATTTGGGCATGACTTCTAGCACCTTCTCTCCACTGAAGTCTCTGTTTAACTATTACTTCCCCTCAGTAAAGTTTTACTTGATCACTCTGTTCAAAGTAACCAATCATCTTTCACCTTATTTCTCAGTGCTTATCTGGTGGTCTTATTTACTTGTTCTTGGTATGTTTTCCTCACTAGAATGTATGCTGTCAAAGATTGTGGACCTTGTCTGTCTTGTTCATGGTGGGAATTCCAATGCTCAGGAAGAATCCTGGGTATATGAAAGCTGTGTGCTAAATACTTAGGATGAATGGATAAATTTGACATATTTAGGGAATTCTTTTTAGAACACTCTTACGTAATGTAGATTGTTGTTGTTGTTTAGTTACTAAGTTGTGCCCAACTCTGTGACCCTATGGACTGCATCCCACCAGGTCCCTCTGTCTGCGGGATTTCCCAGGCAAGAATACTGCAGCGGGTTGCCATCTTCTTCTCCAGGGGATCTTCCCGACTCAGGGACTGAACCTCCTGAGTCTCCTGTACTGGCAGTCAGATTCTTTACCACTGAGCCACCTGGGAAGCTGTAGCTAGGAAGCAATAAAATCATCCTTTAAGACTGTCTTCATTAAGATTGAGGTAGTAAATACCTTCTTTGAGAACTTCTCTTTGCATTTTGGATGTTTTGCTTTATGATATCTTATTTCACGTTACTGTTTAAAAGGAAAAATTTGAGATAGCATTTCATAGACGAAAACTGCAACCCTGAATATCTATCTCATCAGTTCAATAATAATTTCCAAATGTACTTAATGGACTATTAAATCAGTAATTAGAAATCAAATCTTGCTATGCTGCAAAAGATGTCAAAATTATGTATGCTCAGACCAAGATACTTTAAAATTAAAATTTTATTTAATTAGCATTCCTCAGAGAAAGATATTCTAAAATTAAAATTTTATTTAATTAGTGTTCCCATAATCTATATTAAAATTTATTTGTACCCAGATGACTTATAAAAATATAGGCAGAGCAGTATAAATACACAGAAAGAGCTCATGGTGGTTAACAAAATTCAGTGTTATCTTTAATACAACAACCAAAAAAACAAAAAACAACCCAATAGAAAAAAGATTTAGGGTTTGAGGAGGAGGGAAAAATATGAATAAAGTGAAAAAACTTTTATATAAGCTATTTTGTGGGGTGTTGGGAAGCATTCTTTCCTTTCAGCCACACTTTTGTGAGTTTAAGTTAATGGATTTCTATTGCACTCCTGTTGTCACTATCGCTGATGCTTTCCTATGGATGAGGCAAATACCTGGTTATTTAAGGAGTAGGATAAATGGGTCAAGACGGCGTTCCCTGTCCCAATGCACCAGGGAGCGTTTGAGAATTCCACCTGACATGAGGACAGCACTGTGCTCTTAAACAATCTGCAGTTTGATCCGATTGTTCCCCAGTGGGGGACGAGGCCACAGCTCACTCAGGAGTCATTGATTGGATTAACAGCCTAATTCCCAACAGATGAATAGAATACTGATGTCTTGTCAGCCCAGATCACAAAAGGAAAACACAATCTGCTTCTACAGCTCAGAGATTTAACCCTCTATTTACCCTGAGGCTAGAATTTCAGTGTTTCATACTGTAATTTCTTCAGAACTCTTTGCCGATAAATATCATGAAGTGGTGGTTTTTTATCACCATCCACATGTTTTTGTCCTCTTTTAGAGTAGTTTTTTAAATCTTTAAAAACACGGAAAGATTTTTTATTTTAGTTTTTACTATCCACATTAGTCCTGCTGCCTAAATTCTTTTCCAGTTTCCTTAAGAAATACTATATAAGCTGTTTCCTCAGGGGAACCCAATAAAAAAGGACACAGCCTCTGGGAAAAAAGATAGCAAAATCCATACATTCAAATATAAGACTATTTTGAGCTGTTTTTCTGGCATAAGCAACTGATTTTATTGAAGGGAATGAATGATTGTATTAAAGGGAATAGAGTCTCAATAAACGTTAGCTTTATTTTATTCCCCTACTACATCTCTACCTTCCATCTATAATTTAATAACTTTTATGTATGGTTGTACAACTAAGAGTCAAATAAAAAGGTCTCAGTGGTATAGGTTTAAAAATAAGACCAAAAGACTTAATTCAAGTCATCTATGAATTAGAATTCTATAATAAATATATACATGTCTTGTATGAGTAGCAAAACGAAGAGTATTCTGGGCAAATTTAATGACAGTTCATTTTGTGTATCTTTCTGCCTATAGCCGGCCCATATAGTAAGAAAGATGATTTTAGTCAGTTGTGAGTAAAAACAATGATGGTAGTGGCAAAGCTTGTCTACTATGCTAGGCAATTTACATATGTCCTCTTATGTAATCTGCCCAACAACCTTATGCAGTAGGTATTAAGTTATCTCATTTCACAAAATGAAGAAACTGAAGCTTAGTTATGTTAAAGAACTTTGAGGTCACAAGAATTGAGGTTTCTGGATCCAAAGCTTATGCTCTTAAACACTACTGGGATTTTATGGGTTTCTCTACATATATTTTTCAGTATCAAGGTATTAAAATTAAGATCCAGCCTTCTCTTAAAATCTGTTATTACTCTTGTAAAAAAAAAAAAACTCTGCATGTACAAATGCTCTCTTTTGGCTCTTCTTTTTCTTTAGGACATTTTTTTTTAATGAATTTCATGATAGCCCCCTAAAATCAGCCACATCAAAAACCAGTAAACTTTTTTTTTTTGCCTGTAGCTTTGGAGTCATAGTCAACTTCTATCCCTTTTCTTTACCTCTTATACTGTCTTTCATCAAGTGAAGTTGATTGAATTCTTCTGTACCGTATCTGATTCTTTCTTTCTCTACAGTAATGGACCTCATCCAGGTCCTAACCTTCTAATCCACTAATCCCTACAAGAGCCTCCCTAATAATTTATCTGGTCTCCCATCTCTTTTGCAAGCATTGTCCTTAGCCTGCCATTCTACTTGAAACTTTGAAGCATATTCTAATTGTCTTCACGTCAGATAAGAATTCCTAACTAAGGATTTCTGTAACTTTTAATATTGTTATGGTTTTAAACACTGTACATAAAGGAAGTTTAGATCAGTTCAAATATGAGAACATATTATATAGAATAGATTGTTTTTATTACTAAGTATTATACTATTACATACTAATCTGATTCTGTATGGTAATATGTTTCCATAATACCTATTATTGAAAAACAATTAAGGGAAAGAGAATACATGTTTTGAAAAGAGACAAGGAAAAAGCTCAACTAACACCAACTGAGACTCATTCATAAAATATGTACAGTGTAAAAGATCTTTATGCTACTCCCACAGATCTTATTTATTTTTCTATATGTATTTCAGACATGCTTTTCTTTTCATCCCTGGTGGCTCAGATGGTAAAGAATAGAAAATAAAAATTTAACACTTATTTTAATAAATTTATACTTAATTTTACAGAACACTTTCATATATACCAACTTTATTAATATTTGAAACTAACAGTCTGAAGTAAGGTATTAGGAGGTATTCACAGCTCCATTTTATAAATAAGGAAATTCAAGCTCAGTAGAGTTAAAATGACTTATCCAAAGTGATCTATTAAGCCAAACAACAGAATTAGGACTTTACATATTCCATTTATATATAAATAAGTTTTGCAATTTTAATGTCTAATTTCCACTTCTTGAGCAACAGCAACAGTTATCATTGAATTTGGATAAAACATTCGCTACTAAATAATCTGTATAAAGATCCTGCCTCCATCCATGAACATGTTGAATGTTCATTCATTTAAGCATCCAAAAATTCAATTGGAAAAAAAAGACAGCCTAACTAAAAATTGTTATCTTTACACTAAAATAAAACAATCTGAAACAAGTAGCTAGAAGATACTAATACAAATATCACGAACACATTCTAAATCAAGACAGGCCCTTTTAGAGATTCCCTAGAAGGTGAAAGATCTTGAGGAGGATGATTCCCAAGAAATCCCTTTCTCCAGTATGGGAAAGAAGGGGCAATAGAGAGCATGAAGAAGCAGAAATGCTTCCTTGCGTATTAGAGACAGAAGCATTTCAATGGTGCCTAGAGACGTGACGCTCCCGTGCCCCAAAGGATAGTTCATAAGCTCTTTTTTTTTTTTTTTAATGATGAATATTTTTCTTTCATATGGTGTGAACTCTTAAATTCAAGGGCTTCCCTGGTAGCTCAGCTGGTAAAGAATATGCCTGCAATGCAGGAGACCCTGGTTCGATTCCTGGGTCGGGAGGATCCCCTGGAGACGGGAAAGGCCACCCACTCCAGTATTCTGGCCTGGAGAATTCCATGGACCGTACAGTCCATGGGGTTGCAAAGAGTCAGACAAGACTGAGAGACTTTCACTCCACTCACTCGCTTAAATTCAAAGGAAATTTTGATAGTCCTCAAGAGCATAAATTTGTGGCAGAAACCTTTGTTCTAGATTTCCAGGTAGGCACATCCACTAACCCATCTTCAAAGTATAAAACTCTGAAAGGTCTACTGTGAGTAATTCCCAGAGGTTTTCACATGCTACAAGTCTACAACTTTAAATTCCTATCCTGTAATATAAAAACAGCATTTTAGCAGATATTTTAAAATAAGTCATATTAACTTTCCTCTCAAACAGTAATGTTAATAATATCAAACAGAAACCAAAATCAACCAAAAAACAAATGAACAAAAAAAAAACCCCAATAATTTTAATAACAAGGAAAATCAAATCAATGGTGTATCCTTTGTGGTAACAGAGGGAGACTTGTCTGATTGTGGAAACCAGGTTAAAGACAAGGGCTTGGACAGTTGTGCCCTGAAACAAGCAGACTGCAGGTTTTATAAATACATACAGAAATAATTAAAATATAAGGGGTTTAGTGGGATTAATCTCCTTTAAATAATCTCTGCCACAAAGCCTGTAAAGACACTGCTGGCACCAGGCCCATGTGAGACCAGCTGTCGAATATCAGAGTGGCAGAGACGAACTGCTCCCACTTCTGCACTGACCCCTCTGTGAGGTCTTCTCTGGACCCTTCATTGCTCTCTGCACCACAGGGAAAGGCCAGCAGAGTAATACCTGTGGCCATGTGGAGCATTCTCATTTGACGTGATTGAGGGGAAAACCCAAAACATAAAAGAAAGTTGGTGCTGGAAAGGAGTCAGGAGATACAGGCTCAGAGGCCTCTAGGGAAATGCAGGAGGGCTCCGGAAAAGTGCTGATTACCTGATTCTATTCATTTAACCCAGGGAAATTTCAAAGTCACCTTTAATTATTTTCAAACTGTGTTTTAAGTAATGTAGATAGTACCCTTACTCCCAAAGGAAGCACAAAGCAGCTGATAACTCTTTAAAAACAGGAGCATTTGTTTTGCTTCAGAGTTAGCCACAAATTCAACAAATATTTTAAGGTGACAGTGCAATGAATTAAACAAGTCAGATAGATTTTGGGGGGGGGGGCTCCTCTACTTCTGTTATATGGTATTTCCATAATTTTAAAAGGAAACCATTAAAAAATCCAAACAATAGCTTCTTGAATGACATGAAATCAATGTTATACACCACTGTAAGAACAGATATACATGTATGCATTTTTATACATATTCCTCCACCAGGAGAAAATGAGGCTGAGGGCTGGACTGTCTTCTTTGAAAATGTCTATTTGAGGTTCTTAAGCCTTTCTTTCCAGTTTTGTGTCTATGATGTTCGGACACCAGCAAATCTCTCTGCTATAATTCTTCTTGTCAAAAAGGTGATTTTTTTTTTTTTTGTCTATTTACTTCACAGGTACACTTTAAGGACAAATAAATAGTATCTAACTCTTCAGACACTCAAGTAAAAGCTGGCTATTAGATCAATTCTAAGTATTTCAAAGGAAATACTGCTGACACAGCTAGAATGGAATATTCTGGATAACACAATTACCATATTTCTTACACAGAAATGACCAGGTTTCAAGGAATCAGAATATCAAATGTAATTTACTTAAAAAAAATAGAAGGTGCTATGAGTTTTTACATAAAATGGGCAGAAGTTCTTGTTAAAAAGAAAGTTAAATATCAGGATACTATCAACAAAGCTTCATTCTATTATGCAATGGAACATAGAAAACTTACGTTCAGTTTCTACTTTTATTCAACAACATAGAACTCGCACACTTCTTTAATGTCCTGCACTGTCTTATAACGAAAGCTTCATCTTATGTTTTCTCTCCCTTCGGAATGGGTTTTAAAGACTGCCAAAGTGAAGGCCAAATGTCAAATATGTGCCTGTCCACTCAAGACTACTGATGTTCATCAATACATTTTTCACACATCAGAGTGCTCTCAGATGTTAATGACTTTCAGGCTAAATGATTAGATTCAAATTTTGAACCACTGATCCAGAGGTATCTTTTCACAGGTCCCCTAGGTCAGTGGTCCTTCCAGTGTGGGCCCTGGGACAGTGGTATCAGTCAACCTAGGAACTTGTTAAAAGTGCAGATTAGGCTCCACCCTAGACCTACTGAACCAGAAACTCTGGTAGTTGGGCCCAGAAATTTGTTTTAACAAGTGCAGGTGATTCAAATGCTAGCTAACATTGAGGACAACTCCCCTCAGCTAGTATGCTGTGCTGCGGTCAGTCACTTCAGTCTTGTCCGACCCTGCAGTCCTATGGACTGTAGTCTGCCAGGCTCCACCGTCCATGGAGTTCTCCAGGCAAGAATACTAGAGTGGGTTGCCATTTCCTTCTCCAGGGGATCTTCCCAACCCAGGGATCAAACCCGCATCTCTTATAGCTCCTGCATTGGCAGGAGGATTCTTTACCACTAGGGCCACCTTTATTCTCTGTAAATGAGCACCATCTTTTGGACAGCAGTGAACAAATTACATGTTACAAAGTTTACTAAATTATTAAACAACTTATCTTTTCCTTAATTTTTAAATTTAAACATACTTGGCAGGATTTCTTTTCATCTTGTGGGGAAAAGCTGCCCATCAGAGAGACCATTATAATCTGGTACACTGTTTTTATAGTTCTGTAACATAAACTGACATTTATTGGAGCTTCACATAAGATTTTTCCATCAACGGATGTGTTGGAAGAGCAATAACCAAGTGTGCTGTGTTGGGCAAATACCTACACATCAGGATACTTTTCAAAGCCATCAGGCAAAGGGGGTCAGTTGAATTTTTTTTACGGCACAGGCTAATGCTTTAAAAGTGTCTTGATGGAATCAAGGAAATTGGATTGTCCCCCCATTTGCTGGGCTAAAACAAGCCTTTTTTATTTATCCCATTAGAGGAACACAAGAGAAACCTTTTAAATGTCACTAAAAATTTCCATGCATGGCAAAACCCAGTCAAAAGGGTTTTAATTTTCTCTGAGAACTCTTAAGTAATGCAGTATGTCAAGGTTTAATAAATTGTAGGTGGGGATAGTTTTTGTTACAGGCAACAGGCAACTTTATTCTTTTTAAACAGGTGCTTAGACATGCTTTAGGCTTCTCTCTATTGAGAGAGCTTAGGGCACTACCTCAAACAGCAGAAAACTCAACTTCGGTCCAAATAACAGCAACAAAAAGTAACCATGATGGAATCTGTATAATCTGAGACAAATTTTTAGAACACATAAAATGACAATATTTTAAAATGTATTTAAAGTGATGGTTAATCTTTCTATATGTGACATTTTTGTATTGAGCTTCTTGAAAAATTTCTCAAAGAATCTGGCTTTGAACAAAGCTCAAGGAGAACACAGAGATTAGGTATGTAACCTTTTTTCAACAGAAAGAGGTATTGCAAAGCAAAGATTGTATTCCCAATCTGTAACAGGGTAAAACCCCCTAGAATACAACTTCAAAATACTACAGGAACATCTATTCATTAAGACAAGTTGACTTATGTAACATGGATTACACATTTATAGAAATTTATGATATATAAAATATACCTTCTATGACCTTATGTTTATTTTGGTGTATTTGCTGATTAGATATCATTATACATTGAGATTTTCTTGGTTGATTTCTTTCCATCTTCAACAAAATATTAAAAGTGCTTCCAATCATAATATAGAAGGAATGCCAGAATGGAGGAGTTATGATGGGGAGGAGGAGGTATCACTTAATCTATAAGGAAGAATGGTTCCTTTCTGAATCTCACTTTATTAGAAATATTGTTAACCATATTCAAATGAGAATCATACAGCTTACTCTGTTCCCTAGCTCCCCAGATGAAGAAGAAGGAGGAATCATGCCAAAGAGAAAAGATATCTAATATTTCAAAATAGAGCACTTAATAATTAAATTATGTCAAGTATTCCTCTTTATTACCTGCTTTTAAACAATAATTTTAGCTCACATCAGGGTCAGATGGCATGGAGTCCAACAACAAAGTAGTTCTGTAGGGGAGCCCAGCAGGCTTTACTAACCGTTCTGTTTCAAGTCTGCCCCGTGACCAGCTATACCCATGACTACAAGTACTAAAGCGGGAGGCTTAGTGAAGTACCAGCTGACAAAAGAAGAATGTGTAGTCGACTGGGAAAAAGAAAACTTACCCTTTTGTCATGTCTAATCAGCTATTTCTATACTTTTGATAAATATGCTTTAATTATTCATTAAAATTTGTACTTAAAAGCTAGTATCCTCTTTAATGGAAACTCCAGCTTTATTACCTAAGTTCCTAACAACTTAATGTATTATTCTATCCTTTATATACAGCTTTTCTTTTTTTAGGTGTTAGCAATAACTCAGAAGCTTTAAATGAAATTCTGTGTTATGCCTTGAAAGTTGAGTCACTGAAAATCTCCCAAGTCTGTCAACATTCATAAAAGAACCATCAATTATCAAAAGACAGACTAAACAAGCAACTGAACAACTGAAAATGGCAGTAAAGGAATGTATTAAGATTATATAATGAATATTTAATAATTAAAAGATCCTGTCATTGGCTTAACTTTACTGTTGCTTTCATAGGAAGACCTTTGCTAATCCCAAACCCTGACATTCATGTGAATAGCAAAGTTGAGAAAATTTAGTTTTGTTTCCTTTGCTAGAATACAGGAATTCTTAATTCTGGATTCTTAGAGTCCCAGAACATCTAAGGAAGGGCTTCAGCAAATGTATGAACCTATTAAAATTGTTAGTGAAAATTCTACATCCATACCCTTTCTCTCTGGTGTTTATAGCTTTCCTCATATTCTTCCTATAAAAATTAAAGACCCCTGTTGTAGGGTAGCAGTATACATTAAAAGACTGGCCATGAATTGGCAATTGCTGAAACTGGATGAGTATACGGAAGTTTGTTATACTATTCTACCTAATTTTGCACATCATTTTAAATTTTTGTGATTATTAAAAAAAAAAAAAAACTGCTGTGAAAGAAACTCTGTGCATACAAATCCGTTCTTGATAAAGGGCTGTGGTAAATCTAAGCAAACCACTAAAATAAGCGATAATTCTATCTTTCCTTACACCTAGGTTGGGAAGATCCCCTGGAGAAGGGAAAGGCTACCCACTCCAGTATTCTGGCCTGGAGAATTCCATGGACTGTGTAGTCCCTGGGGTTGCAAAGAGTCGGACAAGACTGAGTGACTTTCACTTTCATTACATCATAAAGTAAGTCAAATGAAGGTAAAGGATTTGGAGTTTTATAAAACATAAGTGTGAAAATCTTTTATGGCAAAACTTTCAATGATGCAAGTTACTTTACTTTTGAAATCATTATTCTGTTTCACAAAATATCAAAATGTGACATAAAATCACAACAAATGAGACAGAAAGGGTAACTGGTAAAGCAAAGATTGCAAAGACAAAGGAGGTGGTGGTTTGGTGCTTGCAGGGGAGGGGGGAAACTGAAAGGAATAAAGTGGTGGGCTTAATCAAATCACTTTGAAAAGCTGCAGCCTCTCCGAGTTAACCTTGCCAATCAGAGGAAGCAGGAGTGGAAGCATGTTTGCGCACATTAAACTTAGCCTGTGTCCTTGAACCTGTGGTGCACTGCCTCCTCTCAAGCAGCCTGGGAAGACTTCGTAATGCTCACCCTTAGAGAGAACCTTGAATTCCATTAGAAAGCTCCACAGGAAGGAGAAACCCTCAAGTGGCAGCTTGAACCACAGAGAGAGCTCATACCCTTTACTAATATTAGAAGTGAGCTCATGGGATTATGTCTGCAAGTCCTGGAAAATTAAAAGGTATGAACACACTGACAAATGCCATTATATCAATAAGATATCTTTAAGTCTTCTTTCCTTTTTTTCTTAAAGATATGGCAAATATTTAAAATGATACCATAAAGACTGTTTACTAAGTCTACAATTAAATTCTATAATTGGTCTGGTTATAGTCATTACGATTATAATATTTACCTCTGTATTATGCTTTGCTATAAAATCATTCACCCATGTGATGACCTAGTAAATTTTATATACAAACCATAATTTTAAATAAAAGGAAATATGAAGGTAGATACTACCTTGTCTTTCACATCACATCTGTTACTACAGTTCTACTGTTCTGTGTAATGAAAAAGTATCTTATACAATGTACAGTTTTAGTACTACATGTAGGCAGGCTCAGACTCAAGCTGTAGGAGAAATTTCTAATAATGAAAACTTTCCAAAATGGAATAGACTACTTTGTGAAGTGAACAGAAATGTTCAAACCAAGGCTAGCTGGCTTAACTACTTTCTGGAAATTGAACAGAGAAAATTACTGCAGTAGGTGGGAAGTTGAACCAGATGATCCTAAAATTTCCTTTCTACCTTTACGATTTTACAATTATGGTTTATTCAAGGTAACAAAATCAGTGGCAGAATAGAAACTAGAATCTAGGTAACTTGACTCAAATCTAGTTCTTCTAAACACAAGGTTATAGACTCCCTCAAATGTCCTCAGGCAGTAAATAGAGTGAGGTTAATTGGGTCAGGGAAGCAATAGTGGGGGCTTCCCAGGTGGCACAGTGATAACCTGCCTGCCAATGCAGGAGACACAGGAGACATGCGTTTGATCCCTGGGTCAGGAAGATCCCCTGGAGAAGGAAATGGCAACCTACTCCAGCAATTTTGCCTGGGAAATCCCATGGACAGAGGAGCCTGGCAGGCTATAGTCCATGAAGTTGCAGTGTCAGACACGAATGAGCATAGCACATTCATACAAGCAATAGTGGGTTGATGGGAGTCAGAGAGCTCAAGGCCTGTCAACAGAGGGCAGCAGCCACTTAGCTCCAGTGATTGCTGACCTATGGGAACTTGCCCAGCATTACCAAAATTCCATGGACAGAGAAGCCTGGAGGGCTACAGTCCAAAGGGTCGCAAAAAGTCAGACATGACTGAGCATGCACACGCCATATTTTCAGATTTTTCAAGAGAATCCTAATAGCTACACTTTTAGGTGAAATTAATTGGCAACAGTTATAAACTGTTGTAACACTGTAGGTGCCAAACGAAAATAGATATTTGGGCTGCATATGACCCTTGCCGGTTTGTGACTATGAGACTTTCCACAAAAACTCCATTTCCAAACTGTTGATTTTGTAAACTCTTCTCTACATTCTTCAAATTTATCAACATCCTTTGTGAAAAACGAATGTCTAAATTTTACATTTTATATTAACTATAGTCCTCTATGGATATAATGATATTTTGCTCTGGTTACTACAGTGGTGGTTACTACAAATGTTGGCTGTTGTAAGATCAACTCTACATTGCTGTCTCATTGTTCACCAGATGTCCACAATAACTCAAATTTTCTGCAGATAATATTTCTGTATAATCAATCTCTAAACCTGAGCATATGAATTAGCCTATAAATATTATATAGCACTTAATTTATAGAAAAATCACCGTTCATTAAGAGTCACTTTTCCCCCTGAATTCTTATTCCCATCTTTTAGGCATTATTAACCACTCTGTGAGATCAAACCAGTTAATCTTATAGGAAATCAACCCTGAATATTCATTGGAAAGACTGAGGCTGAAGCTCCAATACTTTGGCCACCTGATGCGAAGAGCTAACTCATAGGAAAAGACCCTGATGCTGGGAAAGACTGAAGGCAGGAGGAGAAGGGGATGACAGAGGATGAAATGGTTGGATGGTATGACCAATACAACAGATATGAGTTTGAGCAAACTCTCGGAGATGGTGAAGGATAGGGAAGCCTGGCGTGGTGCAGTCCATGGGGTTGCAAAGAGTCAGACACAACTTAGCAACCAAACAACATGAGTGTATCAGTTTGATCATTAAAACGGCAAGATTACCATTTCCAGACTTTATTCTGTTGACTCGGAAGAATTTTGTTAATTTGTGTAACACCTTCACCCTTAATTCATCCTCATGACATTTAGAAGAAAATTTTACACTCAGCAACATTAAGTACAGTGAGATGTATTTTATACAGACAGAGACAAGACAGCGGAGTAGATGTGAGCTCAACTCTTGTGAAAACATCAAAATCACAACTAATTGCTGAACAATTGACCAAAAAATGCTGGAACCTACCGGAAAAGATATTCTACATCCAGAGCCAGAGAAGAAGCCACAACGAGATGGTAGGAGGGGCACAATCAGGATAAAATCAAATCCCAAATCCAGTTTGTGGGTGACCCACAAACTGGAAAATAATTATACCACAGTAGTTCTCCCACTGGAGGGAAGTTCTGAGTCCACATCAGGTTCCCCAGCCTGGGGGTCTGGCAATGGGAAGAAGAGCTCCTAAAGAATTTGGATTTGAAGCCAAGTGGGGTTTGACTGCAGGAACTCCACAGGACTGGGAAAAGAGAAATTTCACTCTTGGAGGGTACACACAAGGGAAAAGAGCAGCACCCTCGTAAAAGCCTAGGCTAGACCTACCTGCTGGTATTTACGGATCTCCCGTGGAGACAGAGGACGGCAGTGGCTCACTGCAGGGACAAAGACACTGGCAGTGGAATTTTGGGGACTTACATTGGTGTAAGCCCTCTTGGGGGCTGCCGTTTTCTTATCAAGACCTGACCCTACCCAGCAGCTTGTAGGCTCCAGTGCTGGGATGCCTTAGGCCAAACAACCAACAGGGCAGGAAAACAGCCCTGCCATCAGCAGATAGGCTGCTTAATGTCTTCCTGAGCTCACAGCTGCCTGCTGAACACACTCCCTTACAAAGCACTGCCCACCAGAGGGGTAAGACCCTTTCCCTTCCAGGAGGTCTGCACAAGTCTCTCAGACAGTATCATCCACCTGGAGGCAGACAGCAGAACCAAAAACTACAGCCCTGCAGCCCATGGAACACAAACCACAATCATAGAAAGTCCGACAAAAATGAGACAGCAGAAGAATATATCCCAGAGGAAGGAACAAGATAAAGCCCCAGAAGAACAACTAGTGAAGTGAAGGGGGAGATAGGCAATATACACCAGAAAGACCCTAACAAGGACCTACTATACAGCACAGGGAACTCTGCTCAATATTCAGTAATAACCTAAATGGGAAAACTGTGTGAAAAAGAATACATAAATGTATATGTATAACTGAATCATTTTGCTGTACACCTGAAACTAACATACTGTTAATCAGCTATACCCCAATATAAAATAAAAATTAAAAAAAGGAAAGAGTAAAATAGTGAGGTTCATAAAGAAAAACAGCATAGCAATAAGGAGAGACTTGGGCAACAATATGATAAAAATATACTATGCTGCTGCTAAGTTGCTTCAGTCGTGTCCGACTCTGTGCGACCCCAGAGATGGCAGCCCACCAGGCTCCCCCATCCCTGGGATTCTCCAGGCAAGAACACTGGAGTGGGCTGCCATTTCCTTCTCCTATGCATGAAAGTGAAAAGTGAAAGGGAAGTCGCTCAGTCGTGTCCGACTCTTAGCGACCCCATGGACTGCAGCCTACAAGGCTCCTCTGTCCATGGGATTTTTCCATAAAGGCACACTAATTTAAAAAGTGTGTTTTATATATATAGACCAATGATTAAAGTGACAAATGTGAATCTGTCCTAAATACAGGTCAAGATAAACTCCAAATGGATTAGGGATTTAAATGTAATATAAAATGAAACTAAAAAAATGATAGAATAAAATGTAGAACATTTTTTAAGAAAAATAAATATATTTTTATAAAATGTATACATTTATAATATCATATTAGAAACGAATCGCCAGTCCAGGTTTGATGCAGGATACAGGAAGCTCGGGGCTGGTGCACTGGGATGACCCAGAGGGATGGTATGGGGAGGGAGGTGGGAGGGGGGTTCAGGATGGGGAATATGTGTACACCCGTGGCAGATGCATGTTGATGTATGGCAAAACCAATACAATATTGTAAAGTAAAAAATAATAATAATAAATTTCAGAAATCATCAGTAAATCTCAGAAATCATAAATAAGTCACTATTTCTACATTTGAACTAGGTCTTTTAAGGCAAATGACAGGTCCATCTCTTAAGTTCAATGAAGTTGCCTGACTTTTTAAAAAGTTACAGAATTAATCCATATCTGAGGGCACAATCAACATGTGTACTAAAGGTTAAGACTCAGCTGTAGGTAGTAGCTGAGGTGTTCAGAAACTTTTATCATTAAGTAGATGACCTGGGGATTAAAAAAAAAACAGTTCTTTTGTTTTCAAGCTTATGATAGCATAAGATGTCAACAATTTCTGGTTTATAGCAACAGCAAGAGAGATTGTAGCCATGGGACCATTAAGAAGAAGCAATTTACTCTACCAGGTCATAACACTTTGACAGTGTTCTATAATTCAGTTAGATGTAGATGACACCGGGTGTTCTCTCAAAGTAATGTGAACTTGATTCACACTGTACTGTGAGCCAGTTGTTCATTATCAGATACAAACTCAGCAAAAGAAGTGACTATTCGATATGAAAATGACAGAAAAAAATAGCTTATTAAAGAAAATAGTGACCAGTGAGCATAGAAAACAGAAATTAAAAATCACTGGAAAAAAAATCACACTGAAAGAGAAAACCTGTTGAAAGAGACGATGTCTGCATAAAAGAATTTCATTATAAATAAGAAAATTTCAAGGACACACAGAACTTATAATCCTCATAAAATGCACCAGATGCCTATGAATTCTAAAGCACTGAGTTACTGTGATAAGAGTATGACAGCAGCTTAATGCAGGGTAATAGCATGAATGAATCTGCAGTCAAAATACCTAAGTGTGAACTCCGGCTGTCCTACTTACTAGCTTTGTGCCCTAAAGCTATTCATATAACCTCTCTGAGCTTTCAGTTTAGTGAAATGAGAATGCCACATAGGACTCCTGTAAGGATAAAATGACCTAAAATGTATAAAATTATTTTGTAGAATAATAAAAAAAAAATTGGTCTTTAAATACAGGTTTAATTATCCTTGTTCACAATTTTCAGACTTCTTCTCTATTGACTTTTGTCTCTCTCTGTTAACCCAGAAAACTCTGCCTACATACACTTGTTTTATTAGTTAAAAAATATTCACAAAATGCCTCCAAAGCTCCAGGGACCTAAATACTACTACAGCCTTGGTACATAGCGAGGACTGACTAGACTTAGTCTCTGCCTTCATAATCTGTTATAGGGGAACTCTTTTTTTATAACAAAACCTTTTTTCAGAAGCCTAATCTTAAAATATTAAGGTAAAATAGGTAAAAGTTGAAGTGGGGAAGGAAATTTCTAGTTAAGGTAACTCTGGGGAGATTCACAGAGCATTGTGAAAACCACCAAACTAGTAGGTAGGCCTCTCCCTAACATTTTGTGCCCAGGGCAATAGTACAAGCAGAGATCTCCAGAACCCCTTTCCTTACCTCACCCTGGTTCCATCCTATATCACAAAGGGCCTCACAGACGTAAGCACAGACACAGCTCCCATGTCCAAGCTCAATCCATTCCCCCACCTTCCATTCACTTGCCCCTTGGCCACCCTTTAGGCCTAGCAAGATCTGCCCTTGAGTTGAATCCTGGAAGTAAACTGGACCATTTGGACTGATCTCTACAGAAGCCAGTTGCATGGCTGGTGGAAGACGGGGTTTAAAAGTACAAAGTAGGTGTAAATCTTACATTGTGCAAGGGGAAAACAAGAGAGAGACATGAGTATCTTACATCTCAACTCTTTTTTCTTACTACTGCAGTCATACATACCTTCTACCATAGTTTTAAGAGACTGTCTATATTTCTTTCAACCCACTCGGTATTAAAAGGTTAGTTGAAACAAGAAATTGCATTTGTAAAAAGTGAACAGTCTGAAAAAGATAACAGCTCAATGAACCAGTCCCCTGCCAAGACTGTCAAGAGCAATAAGTGACTTCAACATGGGCACTGTGGTTTCATGATGCATAACCTGCACTTAAGAATAAATCTTACTTATCTTTAGAACAAACTCTTTTTTACTGCTCAAGAATGTCTATCTGACATGTGTTACAGCATATTTGTTTAAGCCTGCCACACACAGACAGTTCTCACAGAACAAAGCACATTTGCCAGATTTGTTGAGAAAATCATGAAGTATGCATATAACCTTGTTAAAATCAATTTTCCCTAATTTTTTTTCCTTTCATTCTTTCCATAAATTTCTAGAAGACACTGTTTCTTTGAGGCATTATTATTTCTATCCTAAATTTTTATTCTTGGCTTATCAAAAACACACTATGTGACATGTCAGGTACTATGTTAGGAGTTGGGAACTGAAAATATCAAAGTTCCTACTCTACTCTCAGAAAGCCTAGAGTCTTATGAGTGGAGATAATTATAATAAAAATGGTATATTCTATGACAGATGTAAAAAAAAAAAAGCTTATTATACAAGTGCAAAAGAGGAGGGTCTAAAGGGAGGTTGTGGTGGGAGGAAAAGGAGGTGGGGCTAGGTCAGGGTCTTCCCCCAAAAGGTGATGCTTTGATGAAAAAAGAGAAAAAAGGATTTTGTGTGTGTGTGTCTGTGCACACTCACAAATATGTATATGTGTTTCAGGCTGGGAGAGTGCATCTACAAAGAGACAATCATTTTTCAATATTTTATATTTACGGAATGTATACTATATGTCAAACATTATGCAAGAGACCACTAGGAATATTCAAGAAACAGAAAACTGATCCCTGACCTCAGAGAACTCACAACCAGCTGAAGAGACAACACAAGGTGGACAGTATGGTAAACCTGATTAATACAGTAACACTAGTTCGATAAAACTGCTGGAGAATTCTACTTATATGTGTAGTTTTCTTGAGAACTGAGGTTCCTTTTTAATTTCACCTTCTTAAGTTAGGAATTTTTCCACCATGCTTGCTTTAAAAAAAAAAAATTATGTGGCTGTGCCGGGTCTTAGTTGCAGCACGTGGGATTTTTAGTTGGGGCATGTGGCATCTAATTTCCTGACCAGGGATTATTAAATGAAAAAAGAGACCAAATATGCAGACATATCTGATGCACAACTATTTGAAAAACAGCAACTGCTCAGCCAGTAAGATGATATATAAATGTGCATCCCTCCTTTAAAAATGCAACTGTATCTGGGAATTCTAACCAGTTGTTAATAACTCATCACAGGAATGAATTAGTTTAATCTGATTGTTTTTATCTTAACTCCTACTTAAGATTAGGAAACAGGGAAGAACTGGCAGGTGAATAAAAGGGTTTAGAATTACAAATCTGGCACTATAGAATTAGGTGTAGATATTTATAATTTTGAAATTATCTTCCCAATGCCCCTTATTTCTGACTGACTTACAGAATAACCAAATTTCTAGAGGTGAAGCTAATTTTTTAACAGATCTATAGTTGATTGTGATGACCCAGGTTTGGAAACCTCTGAGATATAAAAGTGAGCTCATCAGCTTCATAAAATAAGGAGCACTAGATAAAACAGTTTGGTCAAAGAGGTGGGACTTTGAAAGTAACCATAAAAGTTGAGAATTGATTCACAGATGAGAGACCACTAGAAGCTTTTTTTTTTTTTTTTAATCATAGAATAAGATACTGAAGTAACATTTAGATAATGACGTTTAAAGAAGACTAATCTGTCATAATTATGTAGGATAAAGTCCTGTTAATAAGTTGCCACAATAACATACACATGAAGGAATGACAATTTGGACTAGAAAAGTGTCAGTGGAAATGGAATATATACTATGAAGTTCTCCCTACCTCACAAGGCCAGCACTTGCAGATCTTAGAAGTCCCTTTTTCACAGTTAAGATAGCAGCTGAGCCTGAATGGCAATGATGTTATTAAATGATGAGTGAAACGACAAAGTTCTGTGCTGATTAAGTAATTATTATTATGGCTAAACAATAATATAATGCATAAAATTGCCCAGCTTTTGACAACTAAGAAGAAACTGAAGGTATGAGTAGAATGCGACAGAGGGAAGCCTTTGCTGGTAACACACTAGCCTAATGGTTTTATTGCACATGGTTCTTCTTTATTGCTTTTTACTAAGAAAATATTTGCATATATAGAAAAGTACAGACTCACAACTTAATAATCCTTAACATTTACCATATTTTTCTTTTCTGTTGAAGCAGTTGAATTATAAACAGCATTACATTTTATCCCTAAATATTTACTGTGCACCTAATAACAAGGAAAATTCCTACACAACCACAATACCGTGATCACATTTAAGAGTTAACGCTACCTCCTTAATGTAGCATGGCCTCTTCACAGTTATGTACAAATTAAGACAACATAGGCTTGTATTATGTTCTTCCCCCAAAGAAATCCTATTAATATATACTCTTTTTGAATTATTAATAGGAAAGTTAGCTCTCACAATTAACCAACTTTGCAAATCATTTGGATCTTACTGGCAATGTGATAGAAACCCTTCTCTCATTAATAAAAAGTATCATTAGAGAGTGTACTTTGGATGGCCACAAATAGAAGTCACTTTTATTGTATACAGGGCTTCCATAAGACATGCAAGAGTTCTTGAGAGTATTATTTACTTCTTTCTAAGTGTCATGGGTATGGACTGACCAGAAAGAACTCTGACACGCTCAAGACTTTGCCCTTTACAGAAGAAGAACTCTGGCCAGTGTCAGATAATCTGTCACTATAAGCTACTTGTATCCAAGCCAGATATTTATTGCTATTGATCTGCCTGGTCCTAGCAAAAGACTTTTGTTCTCCCAGACCGGGACTTTGACCTCAATTAAGTTATGAATTTCAATCCGATAGACTGCTCCACTTACCCTACTGCTCTCCCTGACTGGATTAATTAGAATTAGCTAGGCCGAGAGTCACCCCAAGCTCCTCATGGATCATGTTATTTTAATAATAAATAAAGGAATAGCAGCAATGTACAAGAAGTATTTTGAAAGATTGCTCATCTAAGAACATCATTCAGAATCTGCCAATATCAATTTCTCTGACTTTGATTCCCTCATTTACTTTTCATTTCTTTTCATCCTTCGGAATTCCCCCTTTTATTTCAGCTTTCTAAACATGTTCTTTGCATGGAGAAAAGTCCTTTCATTTTAGTACTTTACTGTTATTCTAGAGTTTCATTAGACAGTAACTCATCAAAGCAACTGTTTGCAAAAGGGTAACTTAAAACAGTGAATAATCTCAGAACACGAAGGAAAAAACATACCATCATCTATGAAAAATACTAGTTTTTAGCTAGAGTTTCTCTATTGCTAATTAGTGCATTAAAAGCAGACAAATCAGAATGCCCCTGAGAAGGCAATAGCCACTCTTGTAAAAAAAAAAAAAAAAAAAGAATGTACAAATTATTTTTAATCCATAACCCATTGGGACAGATTATATATTGGCCACTGAGAATTCTAAACCATGTTGATTTCAGCAGTAATCAGTGGGATCAGGATTTGCTAATGACTTACCCCCTAAATGTAAAAGATTATTTTAAAATGTAAAAAATATTATACAAAAATGTTTGTATTCTGGAATGTTGTATTTAGTATTTGATACTGAAATTATAAGATTTTTAGAAAGTATAAAGAGAATCCTAAAAAGGATATATATTATCCATTGATGTTTTGACAAGTAAAAATGCTTTTACTTATTGATTATTGAAATTTTGAGTTTTCACTGACTGGAGTACATAAAAAAAGATTTAATTAGAATGCTAAGTTTGATAGTGACTTCAATATTAAAAGCAATGCAAAATTAAAGCACAAACTCTGTCCTCGAAATGCCAAGAATTCCATGCATATTTGGAAGATACATTCTGAGTATAAAACGTTATGTGTGTGTGTTTAGTCCCTAAGTCATTTCCGACTCCTCATGACCACCATGGACTGCAGCCCGCCAGGCTCCTCTGTCCATGGGATTTCCATGACAAGGTTACTGGACTGGCTTGCTATTTCCTTTTCCAGGGGATCTTCCCAACCCAGGGATAAAAACCCACATCTTCTGCTTGACACTGATTCTTTACCACTGAGCCACCTGGGAAGTCCATAGAAGGTTATGCCATAACATCATAAATCAGTGATTTATCAAGCCTTTAATATTGGAAATGTTCTTACCAAATAATATTGCAGGAAAGAAATAGGCACACATGAAAATGGTTCTTGTAAGGAAAAATAAGTCAATTATGTATTTGAAAAGTATAGCTACTGGGTTTATTCTCCATCTCCCTTCTTCCCCCTATCACATACATGTTCATTTGGTTTCTGTAGATTACATAAAATGTCATTCATTTTAGAGAAGAATGTTATATTTTCCCACAGAAAAGTTCTAAGCTCAACTACTAGTAAACATTTCTTCCTCAGCACCCAAAATATATTAGCAATCTAGGAAGAAAGTCAAACTGGTATGAGAACTAGACTGTCTACAATGTGTGCAATAATCTTTGAAGATTAAGGCTATTTTCATAATAATCTATTCAGCAGCAGCAGAAGATCAAAGAACAAATGTGTTTTGACAAACACCTTCTGTTTTCACACCTGACTTTCATTAAATTGCAGCATATTCTTAAGTGGAATTAAAAAGCAATTCTCTAACAAATCATACAGGCAATTTAACACATTAGTCCAGACTTTTCAAATGACCTGTTAATTAGGGCCACCTCATGAGAGGGAAAACAGGAAAATTTAGCATTCTCATGCCTTCACTTACAGTTGAAATGCTGAAATGTAGATAATGACTTAATGCCATATAAATTATATGGAAACTGTATTAAAGTAAATTAAAGAGCTAAAAGTCTCAAACATTATTTAGAAAACTTACTAATAGTAAACAGTTTATAGCAAATAAGAAGATAAATATTTAAGAATCGATTTAACTAGAAATGGGCAAAACTTCTAAGAGGAAAAAAATTAAATACTCCTGAAATATGCAAAAGTAGACTTGATCAAAATGGAAAGACATCCCCTGTATTTGGTTAGGATGAATCAACATGATTATGTCAATTCTCCCTAATTTATAAATTCAATGTAATCCCAATAAAATACCAATAAGCTATTTTACAGAGTTAACACAAATTGAAATTAAAGTTCATATAAAATAAACAAACATGCAAGAATGGCCAGGAAAACATTTAAAAAGAAAAACTATGAGGGAGAAAGAGCTATTCCAGACTTTAATACCTACTATGAAGCCTTGTTATTAAATATTGTTGTATTGATTCTTTTAGACAAATAGACCAGTTTAATACAGTAGAAAATCCAGAATTAGACCCAAATATATATGGCAATTCAGTATATGACAAAGCTGGCATCTCAGATCACTGGGGAATTGCTTCTAAATAAATGATGCTGGAACAACTAGGAAACCATTTGTAAGGAGACAAAATTAGGTCCATTTCCCATACCATAATGATTCATGAGGTCACAAGAGTTGGACACGACTGAGCAACTGAACTGAACCCATACCATACATTTAGGGATCTAAACGTAGACTATGAAACCATACAAGTACTAAAAGAAAAAAATGGATGAATTAAGCTTTAATCTTGGTATAAGAAAATTTTAACCATGACTTAAAATCCAGAGGCAATAAAAAGAAAAGCTGGTAAATCTAACTACATTAAAATAAATATTTTTCATATGACAAAAGATACCATAAACAAAGCCAAAAGACAACTGAAAAACCTGGGGGGAAATATCTGCCAGCATATGTCACAAAGGGCTAATACCTCTAATATATAAAGAATTCTTAAAAATTTAGGTGTACTAGGTCAAAAACCTGATAGGAAAATGAGAATAGACGATGCACACACAAGACATAAAAATGGCCCTCCAGCATATGAAAAGACATAACAACTCACACCTAAACTAGAACAGCTGACAACACTGAGATACCAATTATCTGTAAGATGGCAAAAATGTAAAAATATGAAGAATACAATATGACAAGACTGTAAGGAAAAAGGCACTCCCATAAATTGCTAGTGTGAATGCAATCTGGTACAACCGTTCTGGAGAGAAACTTGGCAATACCTAAAAATACGATCAGTTCACTTCAGTCACTCAGTTGTGTCCGACTCTCTGCGACCCCATGGACTGCAGCACGCCAGGCCTCCCTGTCCATCACCAACTCCCAGAGCTTACTCAAACTCATGTCCATCAAGTCAGTGATGCCGTTCAACCATCTCATCCTCTGTTGTCCCCTTCTCCTGCCTTCAATCTTTCCCTGCATTAGGGTCTTTTCAAATGAGTCAGTTCTTTGCATCAGGTGGCCAAAATATTGGAGTTTCAGCTTCAGTATCAGTCCTTCCAGTGAATATTCAGGATTGACTGGTTTGATCTCCTTGCAGTCCAAGGGACTCCCAAGAGTCTTCTCCAACACCACAGTTCACAAGCATCAATTGTTTGGCACTCAGCTTTCTTTGATGGACAGGGAGGCCTGGCATGCTGCAGTTCATGGGGTCGAAAAGAGTCAGACACAACTGAGCAACTGAACTGAACAGCTTTCTTTATAGTTCAACTTTCACATCCATACAGGATTCCTGGAAAAACCATAGCTTTGACTAGACAGACCTTTGTCGGCAATGTCTCTGTTTTTTAATGTGCTGTCTAGGTTGGTCATAGCTTTTCTTCCAAGGAGCAAAGAATCCTTTATGCACTTATCTTTTGACCCAGTAATTCCACTTATAGGAATCTATCCTGAATCTATCCTGAAGGTACATGTCCAACAACATGAAAATACATATGCACAGTGCTGTTAGTTATAGCATTAGAAGTGCCAAACACTGGATATTACCTAAATGCTCATACACAGAAGAGAGGTTGAATAAACTATGACATATCCACACACACAGTACTATGCAGCTGTGAAAAAAGGATAAAGATCCTTATGAAATGATATGGAGTAATTTTCAGGACCTATTGTTAAATGAAAGAAATGAAGTGCAAAAGATTATAGAATGTTATCTTTCATGTAAATTAGGAGAGGATAAATGAAAATGGTCATGTACTTGCCTATTAGTGCAAAAGAGATACGGGAAAGATAAGCCAGAAACAAGAGAGACTGGTTACCTATAAGAGAACGGATAAGAAAGTAATGGAAATGAAAGACCTATGCTGAGAACCATAAGACATTAATAAAGGAAATTCAAGAGGATTCAAAGAAATGGAAAAATAGTCCATGTTCTTGGATTGGAAGAATTAATATTGTTACCAATACCCAAAGCAATCAACAGACTTAATGAGATCCCTATCAAATTACCCATGACATTTTTCACAAAACTAGAAGAAATAATCCAGAAATTCATATGGAACCATAAAAGACTCAAAACTGCCAAAGCAATCTTGAGAAAAGAGAACAAAGCAGGAGGCATAACCCTCCCAGACTTCAGATAATACTACAAAGCTACAATAATCAAAACAGTGTTGTATTGGCACAAAAACAGATATGAATCAACAGAATAGAATGGATAGCCCAGAAATAAACCACACACCTATACTCAATTAATCTTTGACAAAGGAGGCAAGAATACAAGATTGGAAGACAGTCTCTTCAGCAAATGGTGCTAGGAAAGTGGGACAGCTGCATGTAAATCAATGAAGTTAGAATACATCTTCACACTATGCACAAAAACTCAAATGGCTTAAAGACTTATAAGACATGACACCATAAAACTCCTAGAAGAGAGCATAGACAGAACACTCTCTGACATAAATTGTAACAATGTGTACTAAGGTCAGCCTCCCAAAGCAATAAAAAGAAAAATAAATGGGAACTAATCAAACTTATCGGAGAAGGCAATCGCACCCCACTCCAGTACTCTTGCCTGGAAAATCCCATGGGAGGAGGAGCCTGGTAGGCTGCAGTCCATGGGGTCGCTAAGAGTCGGACACGACTGAGCGACTTCACTTTCACTTTTCACTTTCATGCATTGGAGAAGGAAATGGAAACCCACTCCAGTGTTCCTGCCTGGAGAATCCCAGAGACGGGGGAGCCTGGTGGGCTGTCGTCTTGGGTCGCACAGAGTTGGACACGACTAAAGCAACTTAGCAGCAGCAGCAGCAGTTGGATCTCCTTGCTGTCCAAGGGACTCTCAAGAGTCTTCTCCAACACCACAGTTCAAAACCATCAACTCTTTGGCACTCAGCTTTCTTTATAGTCCAACTCTCACATCCATACATGACTACTGGAAAAGCCATAGCCTTGACTAGATGGACCTTTGTTGGCAAAGGAATGTCTCTGCTTTTTAATATGCTGTCTAGGTTGGTCTTAACTTTTCTTCCAAGGAGCAAGCATCTTTTAATTTCATGGCTGCAGTCACCATCTGCAGTGATTTTCAGTTCAGTTCAGTTCAGTCACTCAGTCATGTTCGACACTTTGCAACCCCATGAATCGCAGCACGCCAGGCCTCCCTGTCTGTCACCAACTCCCGGAGTTTGCTCAGACTCACGTCCATCGAGTCAGTGATGCCATCCAGCCATTTCATCCTCTGTCGTCAGCTTTTCCTCCTGCTTCCAATCCCTCCCAGCATCAGAGTCTTTTCCAATGAGTCAACTCTTCGCATGAGGTGGCCAAAGTACTGGAGTTTCAGCTTTAGCATCATTCCTTCCAAAGAAATCCCAGGGCTGATCTCCTTCAGAATGGACTGGTTAGATCTCCTTGCAGTCCAAGGGACTCTCAAGAGACTTCTCCAACACCACAGTTCAAAAGCATCAGTGATTTTGGGGCCCCCCACAATAAAGTCTGTCACTGTTTCCATTGTTTCCCCATCTATTTTTGCCATGAAGTGATGGGACCAGATGCCATGATCTTACTTTTCTGAATGTTGAGTTTTAAGCGAACTTTTTCATTCTCCTCTTTTACTTTCACCCAGAGGCTCTTTAGTTCGTCTTCACTTTCTGCCATAAGGGTGGTGTCATCTGCATATCATTAAGATCTTTTTTGTATAGTTTTTCTGTGTATTCTTGCTACCTCTTCTTAATATCTTCTGCTTCTGTTAGGTCCATACCATTTCTGTCCTTTATTGTGCCCATCTTTGCATGAAATGTTCCCTTGGTATCTCTAATCTTCTTGAAGAATCTCTAGTCTTTCCCATTCTATTGTTTTCCTCTACTTCTTTGCATTGATCGCTGAGGAAGGCTTTTTTATCTCTCCTTGCTATTCTTTGGAACTATGCATTCAAATGGGTATATCTTCCCTTTTCTCCCTTGCCTTTTGCTTCTCTTCTTTTCACAGTTGTTTGTAAGGCCTCCTCAGACAACTGTTTTGCCTCTTTGCATTTCTTTTTCTCGGGGATGGTCTTGATCACTGCCTCCTCTACAATGTCACAAACCTCTGTCCATAGTTCTTCAGGCACTCTATTAGATGTAATACCTTGAATCTATTTTTCACTTCCATTGCATAATTGTAAGGGTTTTGATTTAGGTCATACCTGAATGGTCTAGTGGTTTTCCCTACTTTCTTCAATTTAAGTCTGAATTTGGCAATAAGGAGTTCATGATCTAAGCCACAGTCAGCTCCTAGTCTTATTTTGGCTGACTGTATAGAGCTTCTCCATCTTTGGCTGAAAAGAATATAATCAACCTGATTTTAGTATTGACCATCTGGTATAAAGATTAGATAGCTGTAATATATCAGTGGTGATATATTGATTGTGATGGCTGAATTATGCGTATGTAATAGAATGTCCGATAGTTTGAACATTCCTTAGCTGGATGGGATGAATTATAAGCTGGAATCAAGATTGCCAGGAAAAATATCAACAACCTCAGATATGCAGATGATACCACTCTAATAGCAGAAAGCAAAGAGGAACTAAAGAGTCTCTTGATGAAGGTCAAAGAGTAGAGGGAAAAAGCTGGCTTAAAAGTCAATATTACAAAAACAAAGATTCCAGCATCTGGCTCCATCACTTCATGGCAAATAGAAGGGGAAAAGCTGGAAGTAGTGACAGATTTCCTCTTCTTGGGCTCTAAAATCACTGCAGATGGTGACTGCAGGCATGAAATTAAAAGACAATTGCTTCTTGGAAGGAAACCTATGACGAATCCAGACAGTGTATCAAAAAGCAAAGATATCACTTTGCCAACAAAGGTCCATATAGTCAAGGCCTTGGTCCTTCCAGTAGTTATGTACAGATGTGAGAGTTGGACCATAAAGAAGCAGAGTACCAAAGAAGTGATGCTTTCAAACTGTGATGCTAGAGAAGATTCCTGAGAGTCCCTTGGACAGCAAGGAGATCAAACCAGTCAATCCTAAAGGAGATCAACCGTGAATACTCACTGGAAGGACTGATGCTGAAGCTGAAGCCCCAGTACTCTGGCCACCTGATGCGAACAGCTGACTCATCGGAAAAGACCCCGATGCTGGAAAAGATTAAAAGCAGAAGGAGAAGAGGGCGACAGAGGATGAGATAGTTGGATGGCATCACTGATTCAATGGACGTGAACTTGGGCAAACTGAGAGATGGTGAGGGACAGAGAGGCCTGGCAGGCTGCAGTCCATGGCGTTGCAAAGAGTAGGACACAACTTGGCAACTAACAACAACAAAGTAGAATGTCCTTGTTTGCACAGGGGTGGTAGGGCATAACGTTGGCAAAATACTCTGAGTTCAAGGTTTAAGACTCATACTCTTATTATTTGTATAAATTTGAAATCGTTTCCAAATGAAAAAATTAAAAATCTAGAAATGTGAAGAAGTAGGAAATTGTGATTCATAAACAAAAACTAGCCAAAAGCAGCAGCCTCAAAGATGATTCAGGTATATAAGTTAAAAGATATGAACTTCACAATAATCATTATAAATATGTGAAAGAAAACAGAAGAAAAGATGGAAATTTTCAACAGAAAAAGGGAATAAGTGAAATTAACCAAATGGTCATTCTAGACCTGGAAAATTATAATATCTGTACTTGTGAAATCAATGTAGAGCCCCAAGCAGTATTTAAAATATCAATTAAACAAAAATTCTTAACCACTGCTGGAAAATGAAATATAGGAAAAAATCTTAAATGCAATCAGAGAAAAAAGACACTATCTTCAGAGCAACAACAAAAAGAACTCCAGCCAACTTCTCAAATCAAAATGTGAGCTAGAAGATAATAGAATGACAGCTCTAAAGGGCAGAAAAATAAACTGGCCAACACAGAATTCTCTATCAAGCAAAATTACCTTTCTAAACTATAAGTGGAAAAGACATACTCAGACAACTGAAGCTGAGATAATTCATCACTAGAAGTCAATACTGCAAGAAATATTAAAGTTCTCCAGGCAAAAGAAAAATGATACCAGATAGAATCAGGAAATCGCAAGAAGTGAAAGAGCATTAGAAAGGGTAGATATGTGAATAATGATAAAAGATTACTGACTAATGCAAAAACAGTATCTTGTTAGGAATGTAGAAAATAGAGAAGCAAAAATATATCATGTATAATATAATACAATTATAGCAACACAAGCTAGAAAAAAATAAACAGAATTAAACCATTTTAAGATTTTTCAGTGTTCAGGGCATGGCAAAAGTATTAATTTAAGGTAGACTATAATAAGTTAAGGGACTGTTTTGTAATTTCTATCATGGCCACTAAAAGTTATTTGTATTAAAGAATAACAAATACACAATAAAAAAAGTAAAATGATATAATAAAAAATACTTGACAAATACAAAAGAAGCTTGGAAAGGAAAAACAAAGACAAAAAGCAGGTGAGAAAAACTAAAAAAAAAAAAAAAAAAAACACAAAAAATGGTAAAATTAAACAGAACTATATCAGTAATTACATTAAATGTAAATAAATTAAATATTAAAAGGTAAAGATGATCACACTGGATAAAAACCAGGACCCAACTACATGCTATTTATAACAAACACACTTAAACTATAAAGACATAATGTTAATGATTGAATTGTATAAACTACCCCACCCCCTGCCATGCATATATTTAGGCCCTAACCACCAATGTGACTGTATTTGAAGAAACTGCAGTGGAAATTAAAAAAAATATATTTTGGATACAACATAACAATTTGCTACATGCATTTAAAATAATGCATAAGAGAAATTTATACTTCTAAGTACACCTATGAGAATAGTTGGAAATAAATTATCTAAGCTTCCATGTCAAGAAGCCAGAAAAAGAAGAGCATATTAGATCCAAAGAAAGTAGAAGGAAAGAATAAAGAGCAAAAATCAGTGCAGACACCAAATATAAAATGGAGACAATCAACAAAGCTAAAAGTTGATTCTTTGAAATCATCAATAAAGTTGATAAACCCTTAGCAAGAATAATTAGTAAAAAATAAATTATTTTTAATAATCAGTAAAAAATAAATTATTCTGATACTGATATTTCAGTATCAGAAAGTTTTTAAAAAGAGATCACTATACACTCTATAGATACTATAATGATAGCAAGAGGATATTATGAATAATTTTAGGTCTGTCTTTTATAACTTAAGATGAAATAGACAAATTCCATGAAAAACCCTGACTTATTAAACCTGACCTCTATATAAAATGTGAACAGTCTTGGATCACTAGAAGAAATTGAGCCTATAATTTATTTATTTATTTTTAAGCCTCTGGGTTCAGAAGGCCTCATTTAAAAAATTCACCTATGTATCAATTATAGTGTTTGTTATATATTTTATAGCTTTTAAAATCATTACTCTAAAGGTTTTATTTCTCCTGTGTGTGTTTGTATAACTTATTACTATTTACTGGTATTGACATTTTACCACTTGGATGTAGCATGTGTGTGTGTATCTGTATATGTACATGTGTATGTATGTATAACTTATAATTATTTACTTATTGTTGTTGTTGTTCAGTTGCCCAGTTGTGTCCAACTCTTTGTGGCCCCATGGACTGTAGCACGTTAGGCCTCTCTGTCCCTCACCACCTCCTGAAGTTTGCCCAAGTTCATGGTGGTGGCATCCAACTATCTCATCCACTGAAGCCCTCTTCTCACTCTGCCCTCAATCTTGCCCAGCATCAGGGACTCTTCCAGTGAGTCAGCTGTTCACATCAGATGACCAAAATACTGGAGTTTCAGCTTCAGCATCAGTCCTTTCAGAGAATATTCAGGGTTGATCTCCCTTAAGATTGACTGGTTTGATCTCCTTGCTGTCCAAGGGACTTTCAGGAGTCTTCTCCAGCATCACAGTTTGAAGGCATCAATTCTTTGGCGTTCTGCCTTCTTTACAGTCCAGCTCTCACAATTGTAAGTGACCACTGGGAAGACTATAGCCTTGACTATACGGACCTTTGCTGGCAGAGTAATTAATATCTCTGCTTTTCAACATGCTGTTTAGGTTTGTCATAGCTTTCCTGTCAAGAAGCAAATGTCTTCTGATTTCATGCCTGCAGTCACCATCTGCAATGATTTTAGAGCCCAAGAAGGCGAAATCTGTCACTGCTGCTGCTAAGTCACTTCAGTCGTGTCCGACTCTATGTGACCCCATAGATGGCAGCCCACCAGGCTCTGCCATCCCTGGGATTCTCCAGGCAAGAATACTGGAGTGGGTTGCCATTTCCTTCTCCAGTGCATGAAAGTGAAAAGTAAAAGTGAAGTCGCTCAGTCATGTCTGACTCTTCGCGACCCCATGGACTGAAGCCTACCAGGCTCCTCCATCCATGGGATTTTCCAGGCAAGAATACTGCAGTGGGTTGCCACTGCCTTCTCCAAAATCTGTCACTACTTCCACCTTGACTCTATTTGCCATGAAAAAATGGGGCCAGATGCCATGATCTTAGTTTTTTTAATATTTAGTTTTAAGTCAGGTCTTTCACTTTCCTCCTTCACCCTCATCAAGAGGCTTAGTTCCTCTTTGCTTTCTGCTATTAGAGTGGTATCATCCACATATCTGAGGTTGTTGATGTTTCTCCTGCCTATCTTGATTCCAGCTTGTAACTCATCCAGCCTGGCATTTCTCATGATGTGCTCAGCATATAGAGTAAACAAACAGGGTGACAGCAGACAGCCCTGCTGTACTCCTTTCCCTATTTATTCTACTAGTTGATTTACTTATTACCTACTGACATTTTACCACTTGGATGAAATGTAGAAACCTTATTCCATTTAACTCCTTTTACTTTCCTCCCTTTATAATAGTATTCATCCTGTTTGGTGTTTGCTGAGCAAACCTAGATTTGTGATTTGGTGTGTATCATTAATTTGGAAAATGGCCAGTCATTCCAATATTTTTTCTGCTCTATTCACTCTTCTTCTGATATTCCACTTACATGTATGTTGCTGCTGCTGCTAAGTAGCGTCAGTTGTGTCTGACTCTGTGCAACCCCAAAGACGGCAGCCCACCAGGCCCCCTCGTCCCTGGGATTCTCCAGGCAAGAACACTGGAGTGGGTTGCCATTTCCTTCTCCAATGCATGAAAGAGAAAAGTGAAAGTGAAGTCGCTCAGTAAGTGTCTGACTCTATGCGACACCATGGACTGCAGCCTACGAGTTATACCTTATAAAATTGTTCAAAAGGTCTCAGAAATGCTCTTTTTAGTTTTCTTTCATTCGTTTTTCTTTGTGCGTGTCAGTTTTGTAAGTTTTCACTAACATATCTTCAGGTTCACTGATTCTTTCCTCTGTTGTGTACAGTCTACTGAAGAGCCTAGCAGAAAAAGATCTCTATTCTTTCTCATTCTGTTTTTTAATTCTTTGCACTGTTCATTGAAGAAGGCCTTCTTATCTATCCTTGATGTTCTCTGGAACCTGCATTCAGATGGGTATATCTTTCCCTTTCTCCCTTGTTTTTCACTTCTCTTCTTTCCTCAGCTATTTGTAAAGTGTCCTCAAACAACCACTTTGCTTTCTTGCATTTCTTTTTCTTTGGGATGGTTTTGGTCACTGCCTCCCATACAATGTTATGAACCTCCATCCATAGTTGTTCACGTACTCTGTCTACCAGATCCAATTCCTTGAATCTATTCATGACTGCCACTCTATAGTTACAAGGGATTTGATCTAGGTCATACCTGAATGGTCTAGTGGTTTTCCCTACTTTCTTCAATTTAAGCCTGAATTTTGAAATGAGGAGCTCATGATCTGAGCCACAGTCACCTCTAGGTCTTGTGCTGACTGTATAGAGCTTCTCCATCTTCAGCTGCAAAGAATATAATCAATCTGATTTCAGTATTGACCATCTGGTGATGCCTATGTGTACAGTCATCTTTTGTGTTGTGGGAAGAGGGTGTTTACTATGACCAGTGTGCTCTCTTGGCAAAACTCTGTTAGCCTTTGCCCTGCTCCATTTTGTACTCCAAGGCCAAACTTGCCTGTTTCTCCAGGTACCTCATGACTTTCCTATTTTTGCATTCCAATCTCCTATGATGAAAAGGACATCTTTTTTTTGGTGTCATTCTAGAGATCTTGTAGGTCTTCATAGAACTCATCAACTTCAGCTTCTTTGACATTAGTGGTTGGGGCATGGACCTGGGTTACTGTGATGTCAAATGGTTTGCCTTGGAAATGAACCAAGACCATTCTGTCATTTTTGAGACTGCACCCACGTACTGCATTTTGGACTCTTTTTGACTATGAATGGAGGGCTACTCCATTTCTTCTAAGGGATTCTTGTCCAGAGAAGTAAACATATTGGTCATCTTAATTAAATTCACCCATTCCCGTCCATTTTAGTTCACTGACTCCTAAGATGTCAGTGTTCACCCTTGCCATCTTCTGCTTGACCACATCCAATTTACCTTAATTCATGGACCTAACATTCCAGGTTCCTATGCAATATTTTTCTTTACAGCATCAGACTTTACTTTCATTAGCAGACACATCCACAACTGTGTGTTTTTCCACTTTGGCCCAACTGCTTCATTCTTTCTGAAGCAATTAGTAATTGCCCTCCACTCTTCCTCAGCAGCATACTGGACACCTTCTGACCTGTGGGGCTTATCTTCTGGTGTCAAATGAAACATCTGGATATCCATATGTAAAAGAATGAAGTCAGTCTCCTCTCTTACATCAAATACAGTTAATTCAAAATGAATCAAAGACCTAAATTTAAGAGATAACACTATAGAACTATTAGAAGGAAAAGGCTTAATCACTATGATCTCTAACAAGTCAATCGTTTCTTAAAAACAATACCAAAAACACAACAAAATTAAAAAATAGATAAATTAGGTTTCATCAAAATTGAAAATTTTGTGTTTTCAAAGGGGGTAGTATCAATCAAGTGAAATGACAATTCACTGAATGGAAGAAAATATTTATGTGCAATAATGTACTAAATGTCTTTAAAAATACACACACACGCGTATTATGTAAGTAGAGCAAATAAAGATGAGAAGGAAATGCACTCAAAATTTACAGAGGAGAGGATAAGGGCTTGGGCTTTAGAACCAAAACAACATTTTCAAGCCTAGACTTTATCACTTACTAGCTCTATGACTTCTGTTTCTTTATCACTAAAATGCAGATAATAATACACCTACATTATAGGATTGATGTGATGACTATACATAAAATGCCTGGTACACAGTAAATACTAAAAAGCTGTTTTATATCTTACCCCTCCACCCCCACACATAATAGAATCACAGATAGTTTTATTTATATACTTTTGTGCCCCTCACCCTCCCCGCCTGAATTCAAATCTATAGAGTTTGGAATCTATCCTATAAGCAATGCAGTCATTAGAGAGTTTTGAGTAGGTCAGCGACATAATAAATAGTAGCCTTAGAAGGGCTGTGTTAGCAGCAAAATGCCTGGTGAACTTGGGAAAGAGCAGACTTGGCCAAGAACCAGGAGGACAGCTCTGAGGTAGTGGGACTACTTCATCATTTTAAGCCCTACAACACTGGGATAAATCTAGAATGGTCACTATCCCCATTCTTTAAAGTGTGTGTGTGTGTGTGTGTGTGTGTGTGTATTTCCCATTTATTTCATAAAACCACATAGGCATATAGAATTTCTTTTTTTTAGGTTTACTTATTCTTTCATTTCACAAGTATTCTTTTTTAAAATTGAGATATAATTGACATATAACATTTGTTTTAGGTATACAACAGTGATTCAATTTTTGTATATATTACAAAATGGTCACCACAATAAATTTAGTTGAATCTCATATTTTTAAAATTTTCTTTAACACACAGTCACCAAAGTATTGTGTGGGAGGGCATGTTGCTCCATGCCATTATATAAATCGTAAATTCACATAATTTATACACCACAAAGTCCTCAAACATTTCAGTAACATCAAAATATTCGCCTTTTGAATTGCTTAATACCCAATACAGAGTGCAAATGTTCAACACCATCGGTGCTCCTCTTCTCCAAACCCCACTTACTTCTTTCACGTTACTTTATGATAAATCTGAGAAGTCTAGCAATAAATCTTTAGCATTCAGATACTTTCAAATGTGCTTTTAGAGTAGTTTTAATCTTTCTTCAGGACTTAAAGATCAAATTTACTCAAGAGGTCTGAGGGGTACGTGTGTGTGTATTTAACCCATATCCTAATCTCAAATGTGGTTATGAACCCAACTTCCAGAGCTGAACTAAAAATCAATACCAAGCAGTGGAAAAGACAAAACTGTGTACATAATACTGCCAGATAACAAATGAAATCTATAAAGGATCTTTCTCAGAAATAAAATTAAAAGATTCAATTCCATCAGAGCCACAGAATGTAGAAACTGCAGCGCAATAAAAGTATATATGAGATATACTGAAAGGTAAAAATGACAGGAAAACACAGAGTAGACATTGACATATCTTTAATTACTACTCTGTTTCAGGCTAATGGTAAAAATTAGTCTTCAGATACTTGATAACATCAGCCTGTCTCTGCTGGGTTAGTACCAAGATCTGTAGCCAAGCAAATACTTCTAATAAAATTGATTTTCCTTTTTGGCAACCAATAGACCAGTCAATAATAATGTTGTTTAAGAAAGATTGAGTCATGAGGGAGATGAACATTTCCTTCCATTTACTATGTTTGTATTGTCTATATTTGAAAAGAGTTTTCAATAAGGAAACCAAAGAAGAAATTACAAGGGGAAAGCTATTTTGAGAGCAAATCTCCAAAAACCCTCTGATTTGGAAGCGTGTTAGCAACCCAAGCTGACAAAGCCAAAAGCAGTCCCTTATCTGAAGCTAGATCATATGGATCAGGATTGTCAATAACAAAGGAAAACCAAGGCTAGGAACAACACAAAGTGGTCATATGATGACAAAGAGGGCAAGGGAAGGCATATAGTCCTAACTTATTCACCCTAAAAAGCTACATGGAACTTTTACTTTGCAGTGAAGTTTACTGCAAATACTCTTCACTATAAATAAAATACTCTTTACTATAGGTAAAGAGTATTCTATAAAACCACATATGGCAGTTTTTTATATTGTTTGTCTTATAATACTCAAATAGAATACAAGAAACCCACGTGCAAAAATCTCAGCCTAAGCCTAAACTGGGGACACTTCCATCTAAAATACTACCCCTGACAATCCAAACCAAATTAAAGACATGAGTGCACCAATAAGTTTTTGTTTTGGTGGTAACTGGGGGAAGCAAGGGTTAGAAAGACAATTTCAGAGCTCACACAGAGAAACAGACAAGCAAAAATAACAGGAAATATTCTGAATACGTAATTAAGTAATCTATCCTGCCAGGTATTAAAACATATTTTGAAGCTACAATATTTAAAGCAGCATAGCACAAGTATGTGAGCAGAAAAAGAGGCAACAGAAGAACAGCTACAAACACAGTGAAATTCATAGATAAGTGAGAATATAAAAAGAAGACACTTTAAATCAGCAGAGAAAAGATTATTCAATAAACATTATTGGAACTGGCTAATCATCTGGACAAAAATAAAATTTCTATTACATACACGTGATCCTAATTCCAGATGAATCACAGAAATCATGAAGTGATAACAAGTATTAGAAGAAACATTTTAATAATTATTATATCACAAAGAAAGAGCTAATTTTCCTTAATACATAAAAGTTCTGAAACAAAGGAGAAAGAATTTTTTAAAAATTAGTTGTCTGCATTTTTTGAGTTTTTCCCTTTGTACATATACAACCTACAAAGAAAAAAAGTGAAATACATATGGCCTAAGGTTATGACTTTGATCTATGACTCAAAGCTAGGGAACTAGCCCAGGAAGAATGCACACAAGTCTAATGGGAAAAAAACATTTATTCTAATAAAATAACAAGGAAACCCAAAGGTTCTGGTAAATGCTTAGGCCTTTTCTGGTTCTCATGATTTATTTTTCTAACATTCTGTCAGCTTCTTTATAAGCTGATATTACTTTGTTCAATATTTACTGAGCAACATCTATATGTCAGACATGCAGGGTACTGGAGACAACCATACTCTAGCACTTGAATACGGTGGTGATGAGGATATAGACATATACACAATGAATTACAATACACAGTGACTGCATTGTGGCAGCTCTTTGATGAGCTTAAGAACAGGGAGCACGATAAGAGACGGTGGAGATGTCTATCTGGGCAGAGTGAAGGAAGGCTTCCTGGAGGAAATGATATGTAAAATTAGGCCTAGGAGGGAGAATGAAGAAGAGAGAAAACAGTATCTAAAAAACCCAACAGGTGAGCAACGTGTCAAGTTCTTCAGAATCAGTGGAACTGATCGCAGCAGGGATGGTGCATAAGCTAGGAGTGTGTTGAGAAATAAGTGGAGAGGTAAGCAAAGCCCAGATCAAGAAGGGCTTCACAGGACAAAACACATTTAGATTTAATTTTGGAACAGTAAAAGAAAATAAGAGAAATACTTGCAAATTAGCATCTTAAAAAGTCTCTCCAGATGAAAAGTGGGAAATACATCTAAGAACATCAAGATTAGAAGCAAGGATACGGTGGGTGCTGGCAATGTTGAAATAGAGAAGCGGGTAGATTTGAGATATACTTAGGAGACAGAACCTAGAGGACTTCAGCTGATTCCTAGAACACTGGGTGGATGTTGGTGCCAGTTATTGGGTGAGGATATAGACATGTACACGACGTGCTACGTTGGGAGTGGTAGTTGAGAGTAAGTTCAGCAGTGGTGCTAGTGGTAAAGAATGCCTGCCTGCAGGCACTGCAGGAGGGGCACAAGACGTGGGTTTGATCATCGGGTCGGGAAGATCCCCTAGAGGAGGAAATGGCAAGCCACTCCAGTATTCTTGCCTGGAAAATTTTATGGACAGAGGAGCTTGGTGGGCTACAGTCCATAGGGTTACAAAGGCTCAGACACAACTGAGCATGCACTGCAAGTTTTAACTGTCTGAGAAGACAAGAAGAAATATACGTTGGTGCAACTACTGGCTGAGAAACATATTGTCGATAAAGATTTCTTCTATTTTGTCTGTGAGATAGGAGAAAATGTGAGAATAAGAAAGACCATTAAGACATGCCAGCCAAAATTAAAGACTGATACCATCATTTTTGATAGTATCAGGGATGGGTGATTTTGTCTTCCTAGCTTTGCCTAGAGCCAAAATGTAGATGTATAGAAGGCAAGCAACTGGATTAATCAGAATTAAAGTTTTGCCAGATGGTTACCATAGCTGAAAAATAGGGGATGGGAATAAAGTTGAACACAATAATAGCATGAGAGTGGACAAATGAGCTAATATGGAAGAAGTAATCAGTCAAGGCACTCGGGATTTCCATAAGGTCAAATAAGATTTAGAGTGAAATGAACTGGAGAGTATAGTTAGAACCAAACATTTCAGACTTGATTAAAAGTTCAGGGTGAGGTCATGGGCTAAAGTGGAATGGATGTACATGACAACAAATATTATGAAAAGGAAAAGCATTTTTTATTTGACACACTAAATTAAAAAGCAAACTCCTGAATAAGACATGGATGCCCACTTTCACTATTTTATTCAACATAGTACTAGAAGACCTAGAGCAATTAGGCAAGAAAATGAAATAACAGACATCAAAACTGGAAAGGAAGAAGTAAAAATATCTTTGTTCATAGACAACATATGTTATATGCAGAAAATCTTTAAGCTTCCACAAAAAGCTGTTAGAACTATTAAGGAAATTCAGCAAAGTTGCAGGATATAAAATCAACACACAAAAAACCGGTTGCATTTCTAAACACTAACAATGAATAATCAGAAAGTGAAATTTAGAAAACAGTTTCATTTACAGTAGTGGCAAAAAAGAATGAAATACTTAGGAATAGACCGAATCAAGGAGGCAAAAGAATTGTACACTGAAAATTATAAAATAATTTTGAAATAAATTCTGTAATTTATTAGAGTCACTCACAAATAAAGAAAAGTCATTCCACGGACTGGAAGACTTAACCACTGTTAAAATGACAATATGAGTAGCCCTGCTTTTAAAAGTCTGCTTTATGCCACTTCACTTTACTAAAGACCTACCTTAGTACCTGGTTTTGCTAACCAAAAAAAAAAAAAAGTCTAGAGGACTTTTGCTTTTACAAAAACAGGCAAAAAGCAAAATGAGCACTCAGTCTTCGTTTTGCAGCTGGCACTGTAGAGGAGTGCGCACTCAGAGCACCAAGAGCAGTGCTCCTCCTCCTCCTCCAGCAACTACGCTCTGCATCTCAGCACTAGGCCACCTTAACTTTTAACTGTGCCTGCGTCAGTGCTTTATCTCAGTTTATTTTGTGCATGCATTAGCAAGATGTGTCCTCAGGTAACTGCTTCTTCGCTTTCCATCATTTTGTCTTACAAAATGTTTCATTCTTTGCTTTACTTTCAGAGAACAGAAGAAAACTGTACTCCCAAATTGCTCTACAGATTCAATGCCATCTCTATCAAAACCCCAATGACTTTTTTGTAAAAAAGAGAAAAATCCATCCTAAAATTCACATGGAAACACAAAGGACTCAGCCAAAAGTCTTGAAAAACAAGTTGGAAGTCTCACATTTCCTAATTTCAAAATTTACTACAAAGATATAGTAATTAAACCAGTGTAGTACTGGCATAAAGACAAACATATAGACAAATGGAATAGAATAGAGACCCCAAACTCTTGCATATATGGTCATATGGTTTTTGACAAGGGTGTCAGGACCATTTGGTGAAGAAAGGACGCAGTCTTTTCCACCTATGAATGGCCCTGGGAAAACTGAAAGTGCACATGCAAAAAAAAAAATGAAGCTGGACCCTTATGTAACCTTTGATTCAAAACAGGTCAAAAAACAGAGCTAAAATTTTAAAGCTCTTAAAGAAAATATGGGGGAAAAACTTCATGACATGGCATTTGGCAATGACTTCTTGGATATGACACCAAAAACACAGGCAACAAAAGGAAAAATAGAGTGAACTTCCTCAAAATTTTAAGCTGCTGTGTATCAAAGGACACTATTATCAGCAGCGTGCAGGACCACCCACAGAATAAGAGAAAATATTTGTAAACTGTGTATATGATAAGGGACTGATACTCAGAATATCTGAGTCAGAAAGATCCCCTGGAGAAGGAAATGGCAACCTACTTCTGTGTTCTTGTCTGGGAAATCCCATGGACAGAGGACCCTGGCAGGCTACAGGTCCATGGAGTTGCAAAGAGTCAGACATGACTGAGTGAGTAACACACCTTACAACTTAACAATAAAAAACCCCAAACAACTCAGTTAAAGAGTGGGCAAAGGACATGAACAGACATTTCTCCAAAGAAGATGAACGTATGGCCAATATTAACTGGTCAGCATTAATCATGTTCAGCATCATTAATCATTAGGAAAATGCAAATCAAAACCACAATGAGATATCACTTCACATCCACCAGGATGGCTAATATCAAAAATACAGAAAATAACAAGTGTTGGTAAGGATGTGGAGAAACTGGAATATCTGTGCATTGCTGACGGGAAGGTAAAATGGTGCAGCCACTGTGGAAATGGTATGGTGATCCTCAGAACATTAAAGAGTTACCATATGATCCAGCAATTCCACTTCTGGATATATACTCAAAAGAAGTGAAAGCAAAGACTCAAAACAAACATTTGCTACTCATATTCACAGAGGTATTAATCACAATAGCCAGAAGGTGAAAGTAACCTGGATGTCTGTAGATGGATATTTGGATAAACAAAATATGGTATATACATACAATGCAACATTATTGAGTTTTAAAAAGGGAAAAAATTCTGCCACATGGTATGACACGGATGAACCTTGAAGACATTATGCTAAATGAAATAAGCCAATCACAAAAAGACAAATACTGTATGATTCTACTTATATGATGTCTCTAGAGTAGTCAAATTCATGAAGAGAGAGAGTAGAATGGTGGTTGCTAGGGTTATGGGGGGGCGGGGGAATGGGGAGTTATTTATGTGTACAGAGTTTCTAGGGGTGCATAGTAAATCTTAATAATCATGAATTTGGCAATTGTTGCTTAGGTATGACACCAAAAGCACAACCAACAAAAGAAAACAGATATGCTGAACTTCATCAAAACTGAAAACTTCATGTGCGCCACAGGACACTGTCGAGGAAGTGAGAAGACAACCCCCAGAAAGGGAGAAGATATTTGCAAACCATACATCTGATAATGCTTTAAGGTCCAGAATATAAGAACTTTTACTTCTTAAATATAAAAAAGCCCCTCAGTTTAAAAAAGGGCAAAACACTTGAATAGACATTTTTCCAAAGAAGATAGACAAGCTGTTAACAAGTACATGAAAAAATACTCACTGGGGAAATGCAAATCCAAATCATACTCTGATGAGATCACTACACCCCACTAGAATGGCTATTAAACAAGAAAATAACGAGTATCGGTGAAGAAGTGGAAATACTGAAACACTCTTGCATTGCATCGCTGGTGGGAATGTAAAATTGTGTGGCTCCTGTAGAAAACTGTTTGGAGTTTCCTCAAAAAGTTAAACATCAAATTACCATATAGGAAATTCTCCTCCTAGGTACAGAACCAACAGAACTGAAAACAAGTTTTGAACAAAAACATGTATGCAAATTGTTCACAGCAATTATTCACAATTGCCAAAAGGTGAAAACAACTCAATTACCCATCAGTTGATGAAGGATAAAAGTGTGTTCTATACATACAACAGAATATAACTTAGTCATAAAAAGGAAAGAAGTGCAATTACATGGATAATAATGTGCTACAACATGGATAATCTCTGAAAACATGCCCGTGAAAGAAGCCAGAGCCAAAGACCACATATTTTATGATCCCATTTATATGAAATATCCAGAACAGGCAAATCCATCGAAACAGAAAGATTAGTTGTTGCTAAGATCTGGAATGGAAGGGAAATAGGGAGTGACAACTTGATGGGTACAAACTGTCCTTGTCCTTCTGGGGCGACGAAAATGTTAGGACAAGACCGTAGCGATGGCTACACATTGTTAAATATACTAATGCCACTGGACTGTACACTTTAAAACCGTTAGTACAGTAAATTTTACTTTATATAGATTTTACCTCATTTTTAAAAAATGTTCCCTTTTCATTACCCTTCAGTTCAGTTCAGTGGTCAAACAGGAGATGACAAGAGTGAACATGGACATTCTAGGAATCAGCGAACTAAGATGGACTGGAATGGGTGAATTTTCTCATCGCTCTTACCTGACAGTTAATATCAGCTCTATATTGTAGCAAGACTGTGACTAGTTCCTTATGTCCTCGATCACAAGCCCAGTGGAGTAGAGTTCTGCCCTAAAACACAGAAAAAGACAAATGAATTTGTTAATCCAGCTGTGGGCCATACAAAAGACATAAGGTCTTAAGAAAGATACAGAAATAAGTAAAAATATAGGTTAACTATTCTAAGAATGATTCATATAAAATGTTCTATGGGAAAAGCAGTAAATGAAAACAACAGGAATTCCTGAGTTATACTTTGGGGATCTGTTAGATACTAGCCCAGTGACTTTCTTCAGACTGATCAGTTTCTTTATCCACAGAGTGGGGATAAGGATAATACTAACAACAATAATACCAGTAATATTTATTGAATGTATGAACTACACGATAACACTTAGTAAATTTTAAAGTACTTTGATGAAATGAAAGAGATTAATTTTAAATTATTATGTTCACTTTTGGTGAAACAACTGTTATGAATTAAAAAAAAAAAAAAACAGTACTTAAACCTAGGTAGAGATCATAATCTGAATGTAATATATCTAAATTTACTCAAGTTTATTCCATAAAATGTAAGAAAATGTAATCACAAGCATTTCCCCTTCATAGCCCAAATTTACACCCTGAAATATCCCCCAAACATTAGTACAAGTCTACTAGCATTTAACTTCAAATGTTGACCATGAAAGCCACTTGTAAAACAGAATAGACAATTAACTGTTAGGAGACAGCGTACTAAATATTAAACAATTTTAACTATTGTCTACCAAAGACAAACACTATCGACGTGTTAATTCTTTTCTCTACTGTCAGAAAATCTTGGCTTAGTTAACAAAAGGAGCCTAATTGGTCCAAAGAACAAACAAAACCCCCAAAGCTAAGGGCTTTTCTGAAGAAATGAGTGATTATGGCTTAACACTACTTTTTGAGGGTGGTACTGATGTTGTCATTTTTAAAAGAATGGAATGTTTTTTCACATTAAGTTGAAATCCCTGCTTTATGTCATTTTAGAAACGATTTAAACAGATATAAGCTAGGACAAAGAGGACTTAAAAAGCACCTTTGAAGAAAGCTTTTCTTAACCAATTACATTCTTCATCTTTCAGACTCTCTTCACATACCTATTCGTTCAACTAATTAACCAGGAGCTATTCTTGAAAAAAAATAAACAACAACAAAAACCCAAAGACAGACAACTTCTTCCTTAAAAATCATCCTTTCCTTTTTCTTTCATTTGCTTAATTTATTTTTACTTACCTGTGAATATCTGTTTTGTATGCAAAATGCAAAGGAGAAGGGAAGTAGAAAATTTTTAAATGTGGGCAAATCAGTCACACTTTATTGTAACAGCAAAACCACTTAGTTAATTATTAGTTCAGAGCCCACTAATAATTTTTTTAAATGGAGACAATTCTAAAAGCCAAATAAAAAATGTATTGTTGATAGAGAACAGTGTTGCCTATGTTAAATGTTCCCCAGCTCTAATGTGTACTGATTTACTGTTACTGGGGCACTCATTTTACAACCCTCCATATGAATAATTAGATATTCTAATTTGATTCTCAGAACAAATACCAATGTGTAAAGTATTTTATAATTCAATATAACTGTTTCACAGCTTTTATACTAAACTAATCAGGTAAAATGTCAAAGTCTGTATTATTTCTAGTTCTAATTTTAAGGGTACTAAATTAATGGCTATCAAATTATTAACAAGAATCACCATATAGTTAAATAATGTGTGATACACTTACATAGGGCACCTACGAGAACTACCTAATAGTTAAGTAAGAAAACATAATATATCTAGTATTTTTACTGTAAGATGTACAGATAATTTCTATTTCCCAACAAGATTCCTGACTTCTCCTTAGGTTTAACCCAATAGGGTTCCACTGAGTAATGCTAAAATATAAATCCTTAGCTGTTTCAGTGCGGAAGCAGACAAGCAACACATTTTACTGTTAATGGGGAGTTATATTTTAAATTTTCCATGTGTGGTGCCAAAAATTTACTTTAGGGAAACACCTATGACTGGACCTCAGTAGTGATTTTCACATTGGAGATATTTTCCAGAAGGGTGGCACTCGTATAGCAATGTTTTAAGGAGGACGATGTGCTCTCAGACATTTACACTCTGCTTTTTAACAGGTTTTTTGACCTGCGGTGTAATTAATTTTTGTAACGCATTATTTTAATGGTACACTAATTAACCTTGAATTAGAATGTATTCTCTGACAATGACTTTCTACAGAAGTGCTGAAGAGAGCTACATTAAGACCACCTAATGATTAATATTTTTATGCGGTATTGAGCTCAAAAACAAGAGCAGGATTAAACATACTTGTAAATAAGCATACATAAATCAGGCTTTGGAATTTTTACCTTCAAAAGTCCCTGCATTTAAATGAACAAAGACCAGCATACCCAGGTATCCGTATGTGATAACTCTTTACTTCTTCACATTACAGAGGTCCTGTAAACATACTCTACTTTAAGATTACTGGCTCAAGTAATACATAATCAGGAATTTGCAGAGATGCTATCCTTATAACCCGTACTGATGAAATCAGTAAATAAACACCTGTGGTTCTGTCCTTTCTTTTTGTTAACCACAAATATACTTGGATCAATATAGTACAATTTTTAAATTTATTAAATTGAGATACTGGATTCCATAATTTCTTTTCCAGAAGGAAAACCATCAACTAGGTACACATCATAGTTGTTTAAAGATTTTATACAAACTTATGAGATATTTTACCTACTTTTATATGTAATTGTTTTATCATCTATGAATGATATAATCTCTTACAAATTTTCAAGTTAAAATTTATTTTTACTGTTACCACTAAAACTGACAACTGTTTCTTTGCTTTGAGTTTTAATAACTTCTGAAAAAATATCCCAGAAGTATTTAGGACATAAGTGGGGGAAGCCATTATTAAAAGGAATCTTTGTTAGGCCACCAGAAGACAATAAGTACTGTTTGGAAAGCTCTGGATATATTCCGGAATTCAAATACAGTAAAACATGGGGTCAGGGGGAGAGAGTTCCCATCTATTAACCAAGGGTGCAGATACCGTCTTCCCTCAGACAGATGAATGAGTAAAGTGCTTTGAGAGTGCAGGGTGGCAGCTAACCTATTAAGTAGTATTACTTTCATACCTTCTGGAAAATACAGAGTGGGTCTTAATATTTTAAATGCTCCTTTGATATCCTTGGTTACTTGTCCTTAAACCATGAAGTATTTTTAAAATTACATTTCCTCCTGGATATCACAAATTAAATGAAAAGAGATAGTATTATAAAGTGAATCTTGATGTTCTTACGGTATTTTGAGAATAGATACAAAGCATGTACACCATATACACAGTAGATGAAAACATGGCAAAGATGGTTTGTTTAAATTTGTGAGTTGCCATTGTATTAAAGATTGTATAGGATGGTGGTGGTGGTTTACTCGCTAAGTCAAGTCTGGTTCTTGCAACCCCATGGACTGTAGCCTGCCAGGCTCCTCTGTCCATGGGATTCTCCAGGCAAGAATACTGGATCGGGTTGCTATTTGCTTCTCCAGGGGATCTTCCCCACCCAGGAACTGAACCTGGGTCTCCTGCATTGCAGGCAGATTCTTTACTGACTGAGCTCCGAGGGAAGCCATCGTATAGGATAATACAGTCTAATTACTCAGTGAAATACTGCAAACAGGTCGACTTGAATTTCTCTCTCCAAAAAAACTGGGTTTCAATTTACAATTGATTGACTTCAGCTACCAATAACCTGTAATGTCTGTCTCCTCTCCCTTATCCCTATCTTCTACCCTTTGCTGCTGCTGGTAAAGCATCTGGATACAGTGACAACTCCCCCACCTGCCACCACCAGAAACTACACAAAGCCCTACTGCCACCCGCCTCTCAAGAGTAAACCAACAGCGTTCTTTCAAAAACTCAGACAGCGGTAGTATCGGGAGGCAGTTTACAGTCTCAAGATGTGACTAGCATGGAAGCCAATACACATTTAAAGTAAGTGAATACTTTATTTTGTTCACTTGCTAGGACCTAAGGTAAAAAGAAATGGTGTTGCTGAGCTATCAGGGAATTCAGAAGGACTTTACATACACTACTCTAAAAGATCCCTTTATAAGCATTTACTAAGCCATAATGTTAGAAACTAAAGGGTCAAGGAGTAAGCAATGGAGATATTAGTTCATCCTGTATAAAGTAATAAGTAATCCAGTGATCATAATAAGGTAGCCAGATGTCATCATAAGACAATGGATAAATACACGATATATTCATGGTCATATGATGGAATATTACTCAGCAATAAAAATGAAGGGAAATAGTGACCTATACAACAATATCAATGACCCCAAAACCTTATGTTAAATGAAAGAAGCCTTATAAAAAAAATAAGTGCATTTTATGATTTTACCTATAAAGTTCTAGAACAGGCAAAAACCAACGTATGGTAGAAGAATTAGAAAACAGTGATTACCTTTGTGGGATGAGGAGAAAGAACCAGCTGAGAAGAGGCATGAGGGAATTTTCTAGGGTGACAGAAATGTTCTATATCTTGATAGGAGTTTCGGTTACACAGGCACATGCATTTGTCAATATTAATTGAAAAAAGTGAAAGTGAAGTCTCTCAGTTGTGTCTGACTCTTTGCAACCCTATGGGCTGTAGCCTGCCAGGCTCCTTCTCTGTCCGTGAGATTTTCCAGGCAAGAATACTGGAGTGGGTTGCCATTTTCTTCTCCAGGGGATCTTCCCGACCCAGGGATCAAACTCAGGTCTCCCACATTGCAGGCAGACTCTTTACCCTCTGAGCCATGAGGGAATACCATATAAAGATTAACTTTTGCAAGTGACGAAGGAGCTTAATGAAACAGGCTTGAACCCAGGTGTCCTGCATTGCAGGCAGATTCTTTACCAGCTGAGCCACAAGGGAAGTCCAAGAATACTGGAGTGGGTAGCCTATCCCTTCTCCAGTGGATCTTCCCGACCAGGAATCGAACTAGGGTCTCCTGCATTGCAGGCAGATTCTTTACCAACTGAGCTATTATTGTATATACATTTTACATTAAGAGAAAAACCAGACTAATGCTGATCTTTGTTTAATGATATATATACTGAAGCATTTAGAAGAAAATGTATTGTCTATAAAACACTCTGAAACACAACCAAAAAAGTAAGATAGATTGACAGATGGATAAAGAGATGGCTAAATACTGATAAAGCAAACATATATAGTAAAATCTCAGTGGTAGAATCTAGTGATAGGAATACATATGTCCACTGTAAAATTCTTTCAACTTTCTGGTTCCTTCAAATTAATGTTAATCAACTACACAACCAAAATAACATATATTCAAGTGTAGAAAGTTATTTAAGAGAATACACTTTTACTTCCTTTCTTAAATAAAAGCATAAATTTATCCTCAATTCACTGGCTCTGCCTCTTAAGACCTTTTGCTTCTTTGTTAGGTTAATAATGTCAGGTTTTGCCAGATTTTGCATCAGTTTCTCAATCCAAAAGCAAGTAAATTGTATTCTGACATGAGCCACAAATTTAAAACAAAGCAAGTAAAGAAAGGATAGTCAAGAGAAAGGTGACCTTCTTCAAAGTATTTGAAAGAATCTGTAAGTATATGGAACCACTTTCTATACTTTTGAAGGTAATTTTATACCTTCAAAATGAAAGAAAAGAAAGAAGAAGCAGCTCAATAAAAGAGGGATTTGGGGAGCGCATTAGATAAGAATCTACGGGAAACTAATAAATTGTATAAATGCTTCGGGGGGGGACTGATGATAGATACATTGGAATGATGTCATCTAATTTGTCCAAATATTATTCCATTGCTAAATTTAACAAGTTTAAATTAATATAAAAGTTTAAAATACACAGTAATAAGCATGTATTTAGCATCTGCTGATATGGCACTGATCTAAGAAACAATGTGTATGACAAGAACAGTGCAGACATAAAATGTGCCTGAATTGATAAGAAATATTCTGTTCATAACAAGTATACTTTACAAATTATTTAAATCAGCCAAGATATTTTCTTGAAAAACCTTTAAATATGTGGCATGTGTGAAGTTATATTAATATGACTCAAAAATAAAAATTGAAGCACCATTTAAAAAATTTAAAAGCTCTTACATTTCTCTTCATATTACCTATACTGCAGTTTTCAAACATTTCTGCAAATCATTAAAAACTTTAATAAAAGCTGTAATATAAATAAAAAATGAGTACATATAACACCATGATGCTATAAACTTAGAACGTGAAACATCTGATATATAGATAGTGTCCTGAAAAGTAAGTATAACTACAAAACTTTTTCTTTTACCTAAAATATAAACAATGTCCTAACTACTGTATCAGTAGGAAACACTATGTGCTGAATAATTTTCTCAAGTTAGAAATGTATAACTTACTAATAATATATTAGCAGCAATTACAACTTAAATGACACACACCAGGAACTATACATAAAATGACTTCATTATAAAATAGGAATATTTTACTTAAAAAGGATTTTATATATATGTTCATGTGCTATGATAGCTATAGATTCAAATCTAATCATTTTAGGCAATAGTAATATTTATTTCAATATATGGGGAACAAATACAGCTTATCATATTATGACTATTATTAAATTTCTTTATGTGCTCACAGATTCACTTAAATTCACATTTTAAGTGCAATAAATGTAATTTTTAATCATCTTAGGGGAAGACTGAAATTGCAGTGAATCTGCTGGGTGGATATTTTAAATAAAGTCATACACCATCCCATAGAATCTTAGGCAATCAGTAGTGAAATATCTCAAGTTCAAATATTAGATAGACAAACACCAGAAAAACTAGATGTCCTTTCAAAATTTTAATTGTTACCCAACCTATTATAGTAGGGAAATGACTTTTTTCTGATAAAGAGGTTAAAAGTATTTAGCTAGAAAGTTAACTTTAAGATTATATACTCTTAGTCCACCATCAAAGCTTACAAAGTTGTTTCATTTGCTAGAGCTTTAAATGTCATGAAGCAGTACCCTTTATTTCATTTAGGATGTTAAGTTTGATTCTAATTTTAAGCTCCCATTTCCCTCATGTTCTAAAATTAATTCATACAAATCCCTGATTAATAATAAAAGGGCTTGCCATCAGTATTCAAAGCCCAGCCTGAGTTGTCATGGCTGAAAGGGCAGAAATCTGCTTGGAGCAATGAGAGAACCCAACTGAATTCAGGGTGTCTCAGTCTATGAATGTGTAAGCACTTCATCTGTTCATGGAAACACAATGTTCTGGCAGGCTGGGGGCAAAGGTAGCTGCGTGGGTAACAGACTGGAAGACCTGGGAAACTGTACTGTATCAAAGTCACTAAATGAGGGAAGCAAGGCAAAATTTTACAAGGCTTTCTTTCATTTTCACACATAAAAAATGGTGTTGTTTAGTGTAAGCCATTTGTGTTCTAGACATTTATTTTATCCCTATTACTGCTGTCCAGTGATCTCTGCAGAGGTCACATGTGAATGTAACTATTTTATAAAAGAAAGTGTTGCAAGTCAGAGCATAACACTAGCAGGGCTGACTGGAAACTGATTATCCTTCTTAAATCCAGTGGTGAAAAGAACACTCTCTCAGAACTACATTTCACTCTTTTAGACTCAGCAGTTGTATGTATTTGAACAAGTAACATGTACATATCTGAAGCAGTTCTTGTCTGAAAAATAAGGATAACCTTTCAGAGCTGTTGTGAAGACAACATGATAAAAAAAAGTGGAAGTACCTTACAGACTTGTAAATGTGGTTAAAGTACTCTGTAAACTGTAACCCGCCCTGTATAAAAGTCATTTGAAAGATGGAGAATTCTAATAGGGATCATATAGTACACACACAATCATTTCCAGTGAAAAAGTGACCTTGAAAAGTTAAATGGGCTTCTGGTTTCCAGTTCCACATATAAAGAGCTAGGAAGTTGCCACTCTACCTTAACAACAAACAAAAAGCTGAAGAGACTGAAAAATCAACGATTCTTCTTGGATCCATAAGAGACAGGAGTCTCAGGGGGAACCACTGCCCCTGAGACTAGAGAGAGATAAGTGAGCCCGACAGCCTGGAGCACAGCCTTACAAGTGGAAACCACCCGGGGAGCCAGTCCAGGTAGGAACACCTGGCTATGAGTGATAAACCACCGGAGGCTCAGTGCAGACAACTCTGAGGGTTAAAACTCCAAAGGCATCTACTCAACTCCTCCAAACACACACCCCCAATAACGTGAGATTTACCTCCAGAAGCATGACCAGGTTCTCTGACAATAAATGTCAGAGAAACATACCCTCATGCTTCGGGTAGGGGAAAGGGAAATGATCCATTCTGAAATAGGCCCTGAAAAGGTCTGCCTTTAGAGGAAAAGGTCAACCAGCACCTAACTTTCTGGGGTATTATCAGAGTCTAACTGACCTGGGGGAAGGGAAATAGCCACCTCCAGTCCACTCTAGCCATTCTGTCCCATTCAAAGAGGGATTAAAAAAAGAAGAGAGAGAAACATTTATGAGAGTCCCAGTTCAGAGACACAGGCTCACTACAGAACTAAGACCTAATGGTAGGACCACAGAACACTTTCTCTCCCCAACCCCTCACCAACACATTCAGTCAGTTCGGTTCAGTTGCTCAGTCATGTCCGACTCTTTGTGACCCCATGGACTGCAGCACGCCAGGCTTCCCTGTCCATCACCAACTCCTGTAGCTTACTCAGACTCATGTCCATTGAGTTGGTGATGCCATCCAACAATCTCATCCTCTGTCGTCCCCTTCTCCTCCCATCTTCAATCTTTCCCAGCATCAGGGTCTCTTCAAATAAGTCAGTTTTTCGCACCAACACATTACCAAGGGCCTATTTATAGCAGTTCCTTTTATCTGGTATATCACATCCAGCTATCAATAAAAATTACATGGCAAACCACAAGGCAAAAAAATCCACCATTTGAAGAGACAGAATAAGCATCAGAATGAAACAGAGCAGAGATGTTGGAATTATCAGGTGGAGAATTTAAAACAACAATGATTAATATGCTAAGGGCTCTAATATATAAAGCTGGCAGCATGCAAGAACAGATGGACAGGAACTTCCCCGGTGGTCTGGTGGTTAAGAATCTACCTTGCAATTCAGAGAATGTGGCTTCCCGATCTCTGGTTGGGAAACTAAGATACCACTTGCTGTGGAGGAAGCCCCTGTGCCACAATTAAAGAGTCCATGCACTGCAACAAAAGATCCTGACTAATGCAGTGAAGATCTTGTGTGCCACAATTACGACCCAAGGCAACCAAATATAGGTAAATATCTAAATATCTAAAAAAAATATAGATAAATATCTAAAAAAAGAAAAAGAACAGATGGACAATGTAAGCAGAGAAGTGGAAATTTGAATAAAGAACCATAAAGAAATGCTAGAGATTAAAAAAAATAAACCCATTGCAACAGAAATTAAAAATGCCTGTGACAGGCTTATTGGCATACCAGAAATGGCTGAAGAAAGAATCTCTGAGCTAGAAGATGTATCAAAAGAATCCTTGAAAACTTAAAAGCAAAGAGAACAAAGACAGGAAACAACAATAAGAAAAAAACAGAACAGAATATCCAAGGGCTGTGGGACAAATGCAAAAGATGTAACGTATGCACAGCTGAGGAAACCAGAAGGAGAAGAAACAGAGAAAGGCACACAAGAAATACCTGGAACAATAGCTGAACTTCCTCAAATTAATGCCAGAGGTCAAGCCATAGATCCAGGAAGCCCAGAGAACACCGAGCAAGATAAATACTTCAAAAACTACACTACGCATGTTATTTTCAAATTACAGAAAATCAAAGATAAAGAAAAATCCTGAAGGAAGCCAAAGGAAAAAAATACATTGCTTATAGAGAAAACAAAGATAAGAATTACATCAGACTTCTCTTCTGAAACCACGCAAGCAAGAAGAGTGGAGTGACATTTAAAGTGTTGAGGAAAACCCCCTGCTAACCTAGAATTCTGTATCCTGAGAAATCATCCTTCAAAAGTGAAGGAGAAATAAAGACTATCTCAAACAAATATTGAAGAAATCTGTTGCCAGTAGACCTGCCTTGCCAGAAATATTGAGAGAAATGTATTAGAGAGAATGAAAACAATGTAGGTTAGAAACTGGATCTACATAAAGAAAGACCATCAGAGAGGGAATAGTGAAGATACAATAAAAATTTATTCTTAATTGATTTAATAGTTTGTTCAAAATAGTAGCAACAGTGTACTTGACTATACAAGTTTATATGTATCTTATATGCGTACAAATATATACACAGGCATACACTGCATGCGTGTACATATGCCTATGTATGCTTTTATACAAGTGAAATGAGTGACAACAGTCATACAGGAGACAGGAGGGAGGAATTAGGAATATTTTGTTTTTATAAGGCAGTCACATTACCCAGGAAATGGTATCATGTTATTTCAAAGTGGACTTGGGTTAGTTATAAATGTATATTGCAAACTCTAGGGCAACCACTGTAAAAAGTTAGAAAAAGTATAACTGATACGCTAAGAGGGGAAAGAAAATGGAATCATATTAAATGCTCACTCACAAATAGCAAGAAAAGAGAGGAAGACAAAAACAGGAACAAAGAAAAAGGCAAATACCGAAAACAGTAACCAATGTGGTAAATATTAATCCAACTATATCAGTAATCACTTTGAATGTCAGTGGCCTACATGTATCAATTAAAAGACAGATTGTCAGAATGGATCAAAAACCCAACCCAACAATATGCTATTAAAAAAAAAAACCTACTTTAAATATGCAAACAAATGTAAATGTTCATTACCACACTAACACACAAGAAAGCTATATTAATTTTAGTCAGAGCAAACTTCAAAGTAAAGAAAGTTATATGCGATAAAGAACGGCATTAGATAATGATGAAGAGGTCAGTTCTCCAAGACGTAAAAATTTTTAACTCTATGTACCTAACAAAAGAGCCTCATTCATGGATGGTAGGAATACAAGATGGTACAGACATTTTGGAAGAAAATTTGATGGGTTTCTTATAAAACTACACTCTTACAATATGATCTAGAATTCATACTTCTCCTTATTTACCCAAAGGTACTAAAAACTTACGTCCACACAAAATCCGCACATGGATGTTTATAGCAGCTTTATTCATAACTACCAAAACTCAGAGGCAGCCCAGGACAGTCCTTCAGGAAGTGAACAGATAAGTAAATTGTGGAACATCTAGACAATGGAATATTCTTGGATGCTAAAAGGAAATGTCAATACAGAAATCAGATTGATTATATTGTTTGGAACTGAAGATGGAGAAGCTCTATACAGTCACCAAAAACAAGTCTGGAAGCTGACTGTGGCTTAGATCATAACTCTTTATTGCAAAATTCAGACTTAAATTGAAGAAAGTAGGGAAAACCACTACACAATTCAGATATGACCTAAATCAAATCCCTTAGGATTATATGGTGGAAGTGATAAGTAGATTCAAGGGATTAGACCTGATAGAGTGCCTGAAGAACTATGGACAGAGGTTAGTAACATTTTATAGGAGGCGGTGATCAAGACCATCCCCAAGAAAAAGAAATGCAAAAAGGCAAAATGGTTGTCTGAGGAGGCCATACAAATAGCTGAGAAAAGAAGAGAAGCTGAAGGCAAAGGAGAAAAGGAAAGATATGCCCATCTGAATGCAGAGTTCCAAAGAACAGCAAGGAGAGATAAGAAAGCCTTCTTAAGTGAACAATGTATGGACATAGAGGAAAATAATAGAATGGGAAAGACTAGAGACCCCTTCAAGAAAATTAGAGATACCAAGGGAACATTTCATGCAAAGATGGTCACAATAAAGGACAGAAATGCTATGGACCTAACAGAGGCAGAAGATATTAAGAAGAGGTGGCAAGAATACACAGAAGAACTATACAAAGAAGGTCTTAATGACCCAGATAATCACGATGGCGTGATCACTCACCTAGAGCCAGTGGAGTGTGAAGTCAAGTGGGCCTTAAGAAGCATTACTACAGACAAAGTTAGTGGAGGTGATGGAATTCCAGCCCAGCTATTTCAAATCCTAAAAGACGATGCTGTGAAAGTGCTGCACTCAATATGTCAGAAAATTTGGAAAACTCAGCAGTGGCCACAGGACTGGAAAAGGTCAGTTTTCACTCCAATCCCAAAGAAAGGCAATGCCAAAGAATGTTGAGACTACTGCACGACTGCACTTATTTCACTGCTAGCAAGGTCTTGCTCAAAATCCTTCAAGCTAGGCTTCAACAGTAGATGAACTAAAAAGTTCCAGATAAACAAGCTGGATGTAGAAAAGGCAGAGTAACCAGAGGTCAAATTGTCAACAACCACTGGATCATAGAAAAAGCAAGGGAATTCCAGAAAACGTCTCCTTCTGCTTCATTGACTACACTAAAGCCTTTGACTGTGTGGATCACAACACACTGGAAAATTCTTAAAGAGAATTACCTACCTTAACTTACCTATCTCCCTCATGAGAAACCTGTATGCTGGTCAAGAAGCAACAGTTAGAACTGGAGATGGAACAACGAACAGCTTCAAAATTGAGAAAGGAGTATATCAAAATTATATATTGTCATGCTGTTTATTTAACTTATATGCAGAGTATATCATGTGAAATGCTAGGCTGGAAGAAGCTCAAGCTGGAATCAAGACTGCTGGAGACATACCAATAACCTCGGATATGCAGATGACACCACTCTAATGGCAGAAAGTGAAGAAGAACTAAAGAGCCTCTTAATGAAGGTGGAAGGGGAGAGTGAAAAAACTGGTTTAAAACACAACATTCAAAAAACGAAGATCAGGGCATCCAGTCCCATCACCTCATGGCAAACAGACGGGGAAAAATGGAAATAGTGACAGACGTTATTTTCTTGGGTTCCAAAATCTCTGCAGACAGTGACTTCAACCATGATATTAAAGGATGCCTGCTTCTTGGAAGAAAAGCCATGGCAAACCTAGACAGTGTATTAAAAAGCACAGGCCTCACTTTGCTGACAAAGGTCCATATAGTCAAAGCTATGGTTTCTGCAGTAGTCATGTACAGATGTGAGAGTTGGACCACAGAGAAGGCTGAGCACCGAAGAACTGATGCTGTCAAACTGTGGTGCTGGAGAAGATTCTTGAAAGTCCCTTGGACTGCAAGATCAAACCAGTCAATCCTAAAGGAAATCAACCCTGAATAGTTATTGGAAGGACTGATGCTGAAGCTGAAGCCCCAATACTCTGGCTACCTGATGCTAAGAGTCAACTCATTAGAAAAGACCCTGATGCTGGGAAAGATTGAGGGCAGGAGAAGGGGGCAACAGAGGATGAGATGGTTGAATGGCATCATTGACTCGATGGACATGAGTTTGAGGAAACTCATGGGATAGTGAAAGACAGGGGAGCCTGGAGTGCTGCAGTCCATGGAGCCACAAAGAGTTGGACACAACTGAGTGACTGAACAACAACAAAAAAAATGAGCTATCAAACCATCAAAAGATATGGAGGAAACTCAAATTATTACTAAGTGAAAGAACCCAATCTGAAAAGACTATATATCGTATGATTCCAACTATATGGCATTTTGGAAAAGGCAAAACTATGGAGACAAGAAAAAGATCAGTGGTTGCCAGGGGAGCAGGAGGTACAAATAGGCAAGACGGAGTATTTCTAGGGTCATGAAAGTACTCTTATATACTGTAATGATGAATATGTCATTATACATCTGTCCAGATACACAGGATGTTCAGCACCAAGAGTGAGCCCTAAAGTGAATTATGGACTTTGGGTGATTATGATATATTAATGTACATCCTAGGTTTAAAAAAAATGTACCATATATACCTTCCTCTCAAGTTTATTATAAAACTTAAAACTGCTCTGCTCTTAAAAAAAAAAAATTTAAGTCTTAGAAAAAAGAATTAAGTGATTTCTTCATTATATCATCATCCTTCATTCATATTATTCACTGAGGACAATTAAGACATTTATTGATGTCTTGGTGTATGTGTTTCAGGTACTGTTTAAGTCCTTTATGTACATTAACTCCTTTAATACGATATTTCTGACACAGGTACTATTCTCATTTTACACATTAGGAAACTGAGACAGAATAAACTTGACAAAGGTCATCTACCTAGGAAGTGACAGTACTGGCCCTTGAACCCAGGTAGTCCAGCTTGTCACCGTTACACTATACTGCTTCTGCTTATTCATTCATTCTATCATTCATTAATTCACAGTTCATCAAATCTTTATTGAGCATGTGGGATATGTCAAGAGCTCTGACAGAAACATTTTCAACAAGGAAGTTCTGAAAACATTTACCTTTCCCAGGAAACTACCGAAGGAAATGCTCCTTCAAAACCAGGAAATGAATAAAAGAGGAAGCTACAGGAGGAGACACTCCAACAAAACAATAAAAGGTGAAGACCTACGATCCAGAAAACAGAAAAATCCAGAAGAAAGGGGAAGAGAATTCCAAGGACAGTGGTAAAATGTAATGCTAGAATGACATCTGTGCGAGAGGCTAAGCGAGCAACCAGTCCAGACTAGAGATGAAAAAGGAGGAAGGAAGGTTCCGGAGGGATATTCCTAAAGGAAAAAAAAAGGAAAAACACGGGATTGACTGCATGAGAAGACCTCTATTGGGCAAATTGAGGGAAGAGTTAATAGGAACATAGAAGACCAAGAAAAGTATAAAAGCAAATAAAGAGGCCACTATTAACTTTAAGAAAAACAAAATGCTGTACCATGGAATGTAGATTGCATTATTCATGATTACATAATTTACTCTTTCACTTTTTACCTTTGCCTTGCTTCCCTGTAATCAGAGCAGACTTCCTATTGTACTGACCTGGGTCTTGGCCTTGTGACTTGTTTTAGACAAAGGAAAACAGGGAAATGTGACGCACACTAGTCAAGGAAAGCTTTAAATGTGTTTGTGGGATCTGGTTCTGTCTGCCCCACCCAGGGTCTATCCGCTGGGATGAGATCTCAAATGAGAACAGGTGAAATCAAGATGAACTGAGCACAAACCAGGCTAGTAGAACCCAGCAGAGTCTCAACTGGTTCCAAGCCTTTTGAAACATGAACAATAAATAAATGTTGTTAGCTACTGAAATTTTTCTTTTTTTTGCTATAGCAAAAGTTGACTAATACATATAGTACAGCCCAAAGCTCAGCAAACAATATTTACATAGTCATAATAACATAGTTACATTATAACCGTATTATAATTGACTATATTACATAATTATACATAATTTGTAACAATAATAAAAACATTGATACAATAGCCATTCAAGAAGAAAACTGAAACTAATAGCTGTGATAATAACTTGTTAAGAGAGTGGGGAGAGAGAGATGGGACCAGTATCGCTGGGCCTCCTTTACTGTAGTTACAGTCTTACATTTTCAGTTCCAGATGTCTTTTAAAACATATTACAGGAAAGATGTTGCCTAAAAGTGAGATAATATTAAAGGCTAACCTGTACAGAGAGCTCTCATTTAATACAGAAGTCAATTATCTACTCTACCCATTATCTATGATCACTGCATGTCTTCTTCCTAACACTTGCCACCTTTGATTGAAGATGGTCATTGAAATCATCTTTACTGCATTATCACAGAATGAGAAAAATGATTCAAAAAAAGAAAAATGATTCAAAGTGATTAGCAAGTTTTCCTCCTTTTTTTTTTAACAACTATAATTCAGGGACAGTTTAAGCTCAATATGTGAACAGTTTTATTCACAAAACAAATCAATAAGCAATATATTTTACAAAATAGTATAGGACCCCTTTAAATAGTGGACCTGCATTGATATAACTGGATTGACCAAGATTTTGACAGTTTTCTAGAAATTTAGTTACTGGGCAAAGGACAATATACTTGTTTCATACCTCTTCATCTTTCATATTCACATCCATGTTTTTTGTTTTGATGACTTTGGTTATATGGTCAATGTTGTTTTCCCTGCAGTAATCAAATATGTCTTTGTCTTCTTCCCTAATTGGAGTTAAAAAAAAAAGTTTTTGTCTTAATAGGTAACACAGAAAAGTTACATATTTTTAATACAATCTGTTTGCTGTAAACATTAATGGAATCTGTTTTTATAAAGAATTTTCCATGAACAATAGTGGATTTTCAGTAATACAATACATCCAATCTCTGAAAAGACTAAGGTTCTTAGCAACTATAATTATAGAGAAAAGCTTCATCTGCTTTAACAAGTTACACTAGTACACTAATAAAACATCTTGAGTAGATTTTCTCAATGCTCTTTTTCTCCCCAGTTGCTTTTACACACTGACAGGAACATATATACTCTGACTCAGAATGTTCAATTGTAGCACTGCAGTGAGAAGGTCATTTTCCATTGCCAGCATAGAGGCAGCAAAGGATCGGAACAAACTTACTACTTCTATTAGAGAAAAACAGAATAAGTTGGTTTCTATCCAAGTTTTTAAAAATTATACACAAATACACACACAACACACACACATACATGCACACCAAAGTAGTTTTCTTAAGGGAAAGATAATTACAGCATCATAAAATTCAGAAATCCTTCATGAGATAATACAAATAAAGACCGGGAAGCATACTATACACCCAGTACTACTCTAAGTATGTCAGTGTACTAATGCACTTACTCTTATCCGACAGCTTCACTTCACAGATAAAGACAGAGGTATGGAGACATTATATGATCTGTCAAATAGCATCACATTTATCAAAGGTAGAATAAGAGCTAGAACTCACTCAGATCAACTGATTTTGTAGACAGTCCATTTTTCTACTTTTCTATTATATCAAGCCACATCTTGAACTAGTAAGCTGTAATCTATTGCAGAACCTAAAGCAGAAGTCTTGACATGAGGTCTATGAGTCCTCTAAAACAGTATACAGAATTATGTGTGCAAATGCATAATACATTTTAATGAATGTGTTGGCAGGGAGCAGGGGGAACAGGCGGATGGGTAGTTTCAATGAGGTCCTCAAAGGATCGGTAATTTGGAATATTAATAATGAAACTGTCCAACATGTGGGCTTAATTTTCCAAACAAGCATAAAAGAATTTGAGTTCCCAAAATTATAACTAGTATTTTTGATAAATGTAAGGCCACAGCTTCCATTTATCAGAAATTAAAGCATCTGACCATATAAAAAGTTACTTCCCAGTCAGTGGTAATGAACTCATACCACAGTCCTGCGGCGTTTACCATCTAAGGTTTCCTTATGCAGTTGATGTATTTAGTTGAGAACCTACTACATGCAAGGCACTGGGCAAGAGTCTGTTTATAACAGATAACAAGGGTAAGCAAGGAACTCTGTGCTCAGTACATGTGCAGTATAGCTGAAATGATTACAATCTATACAGTTTAAAACTGTATTTGTTTTCATTTATTTATCCGGCTGCGCTGGGTCTTGGTTGCAGTACATGTGATCTCTGATCTTTAGCTGTGGCATGCAGGATCTTCCGGTTGCAGAAAGCGAACTCTTCGCTGCAGCATGTGGGATCTAGTTTCCCCACCAGGGACGGAACCTGCGCCCCTTGCATTGGGAGTACGGAGTCTTGGCTGCTGGATCACCAGAGAAGCTCCCCAAATCTATACACTATTAACATAATGTGAAGCTGGATCTTTGAAAAGGCAGATCAGAATACAGTGGACAAACAGTCCACCTCAAGCTAGAGAAAATGAGCTAAAAGAAAAAAATCATGCTTTAAAAAAAAAAAGTATCATCTCTGGAAAATGTTCATTTGCAGAAGAGAAAATGCTTTTCCAGATCATTTACTCTGGGCGGGGTGGGGGGCGGATAGAGAAGACTGAGACCAAAACCCCTAAAAGGATAAGTCTGATTTTTTTAAATTAAGGCTTCATATAATACTATTTTAGCTATATTTAACTATCACAAAAAATACTTTCTATGAAAAAAGTGCATTCAGCATTCTGACCTAGGGATAGGAGGGGCCTAGTTTCCTTTGATACAGTAACAGAGACCCCTCTAATTCAATAGGCAGCAACTTCAACTGTGAGATAAAGTACTGTGCTATTTTAAGTCATAATAAAAAATACACTTCTCACCAACTGTTTTGAATAGAAAATAATGAGGAGTTGGTGGTGGGGCACAGAAAGGAAAGTATGGAGGATCCTTGGGATATAGGTTACCCTTACCCAATAATACTGGAGGGTTATTCAGAAATGGGAGGACCTTCTGGGTGGCCCTTCTTCCTTAATCCTAAATGGGCATGTACACTTATGCCATAAGCAGTAAGAAAGTAAATAAAATACCAACTTATTTAACATGTTTCTATTGCTTAATATATTCTCAGTGTTTCTTAATATGTATCCTTTATATCAATTATTTTGTTTTGGCATGTGAATTCTTTGGAGGTCAGGGCATTTTTTTCATCTGTATACCTGCTTATCAAATGTAGTTTATCATTACTAAGTATGTTAGGTACATAGAAGTATTTATAAAATACTTCAGGGTAGAGTACACAATGTAAATTAAATATAAAATGGGAAAGTCAATAAAATCACCATGAATGTGTTACAAAGCTGAGTGACTAATAATTTAAAAAATTAAGTGATACTCTTGGGCTTAGTTTTTAAATAGAGTTATCTAACACCAAGTCATGCATGTTTTGACTAGCCTGCCAGCAACCAAGCTGTCTTTATACAATGTCACCACCTAGCGGTCAAAACGGAGAAACATTAGAAGCAACATCTTTGTGTATCTGTATCTTGCCCCCAACAAGATTATGTACAGTATACGAATCTAATTCTTTTTCCCTCTGTATTTCCCAGTTAATGCAGTCTTCCACAGGAAATTTTTCTCTGTACTTACATTAAATGACATGTGCAAACCAAACATGCTGCTAAGTCGCTTCAGTCATGTCCGACTCCGTGTGACCCCATAGATGGCAGCCTACCAGGCTCCCCTGTCCCTGGGATTCTCCAGGCAAGAACACTGGAGTGGGTTGCCATTTCCTTTTCCAATGCATGAAAGTGAAAAGTGAAAGTGAAGTCGCTTAGTCACGTCTGACTCTTAGCGACCCCACGGACTGCAGCCTACCAGGCTCCTCCGTCCATGGGATTTTCCAGGCAAGAGTACAGGAGTGGGGTGCCATCGCCTTTTCCAAATATAGCAGAGCCTTAAAAAATGTTAGTGCCCTTCTACATCTTCTCACTTTATCTTCTCTTTTGATGCTTACCAGTTATCTTTCTCCTTTTCTCTGCTGAATGTGATAAAATTATCATATCCATCCTCTACAGATGAGTATGAGTTATTTCATGAATAACCCCAAGAATGTCCCACATTATCCATAGCACAAGACAGCAAGACTCTCTTGAGATTACTCCAAATTTCCTAAAATTGACAGGAAATACATTTATCTGAATGAAAACACATACACACACGCTTTCTTTGACATTCTTTTGAAATGTAAGGGCACATACTCATGGATGAGAGGGATGATGTTTAAGTACGGTTGTCCTTCATCAGTCACAGGAAGATGAGATTCTTGCTCATGCCTAAAAATGCTATCTCCACCACAGTCTTTCTACAAAGACTGCATTTTCCTATCAAAAGACTATTTTAGATAGTTAGGTTTCATGGCAAGCCATCTAAAGTCTATTTACTTTTCACTGACCTTATAGAATTAAAAAACACACTTATGGGATAAACTCAGATATCTAACTATCTAATAGACACATTCAGTAAATATTTCAACTTATTGTATTTATCAAGCAACTGGCAATCAGACGTTAAAACAGTATTCCAATGATAATTAAAATTTATTGAATGAATGAAAACACAAAGAGGACCTTACACATATACTTTAAAATCAAGATCAGAATTTTATTTTTAAGTAAACTTTCTATTTTAAGACAACTGAAGATTCACATGTAGCTGTAAGAAATAAAACAGAGAGCTGGTACTGTTTTCCCAATTTTCCTCAACGGTAGCATAAAGATGGTGCTGACAAACCTATTCGCAGTGCAGGAATAGAGATGCAGACACAGAGAATGGACATGTGGAAACGGAGGCAAGGAGAGCGTCAGCACTGACACATACACACGGTCAGGTATAAAACAGCAGTGGGAAGCTGCTGTGTGGCACAGGGAGCTCAGCCTGGTGCTCTGTGATGACCTGAGGGGAAGGCAGGCGGGAAGGAGGCTCAAGAGAGAGGGATGTATGTATACTTATAGTTGATTCACGCTGCTGTACAGCAGAAACCAACACAACATTGTAAAGCAATTATATTCCAATTAAAATACATCAAAAAAATGGATTGTTGTTATAGTATTTAGATTCTGTTGGATACATGTAAATGAATGTTTATTTTACAAAATGTCAGAAATTATGCCCTTTGCAATTATTTAAACTTTTAAATAAAAATTTTAGATTTTGGGACTTGCCTGGTGGTATAGCGGTGAAGAATCCGCCAGCTAATGTGGGGGACACGGGTTCAATCCTTGGTCTGGGAACTAAGATCCCACATGCCACAGGGCAATACGTTTGTGTGCCACAACTACTGAACCCTCAAGCCGCAATCGCTGAAGCCCACACACCCTAGAGCCCAGGCTCCTCAACAAGAGAAGCTACCACCATGAGAAGCCTGCACGCCGCAAACAGGCAGCAGACCCACTCGCTGCAACTAGAGAAAGCCCACATACAGCAATGAAGACCTAGCACAGCTAAAAAAAATTATTAAAAACATTTTAGGAGGTATCATAAAAATATAAAAGGGAACAGTCTTCCAAAATTCTTGTAGGAACTGTGTCAGCAGAGGTTTTTCAAATATCATTGCTCCAACCCAATATTCTATAAAGTAGAGGCCCAAAGCAAGGAATGGGCCACTCAACTGAAGATGAGCAAAGAAGGCATCACAGAAGAGCTGACATTACAACCTGGGCTTGAAGAGTATACTGACAAACCAGCTAAGTGACTAAAGGATCTTGAAGACCAGAATAAAAGGAAAAGAAAGAAAGCGAAGTCGCTCAGTCATGTCCGACTCTTTGTGACCCCATGGACTGTACCTGTCAGGCTCCTCCACCCATGGGGTTTTCCAGGCAAGAATACTGGAGTGGGTTGCCATTTCCTTCTCCAGGGAATCTTCCCGATACAGGGATCAAACCTGGGTCTCCTGCATTGCACCAAGTAAGAACTTTCACCAGGTAACAACTATTTTCTGACTGGGTTACATATGCAGTGCATTTAGTTCTAGGACCAGAAAATTGTTAAAAGCCTCAAATAAAAAGTTCTATTTACTATCTTACATATTTCGATAAGAGTCCCTTCAAATGAAACCACTTACATTTTTAACATATTTTTCTCATATTTTTTTCAAGCAAACAATAACAAAGAAGAGATCGATGTCCCAGGTACTTCTTATAGATAACTTGTTATACTGGAAAGGTTATTTAGGCATAAATTATATTAAAAAAAAAAAAACAACTAGTTACTAAAAATGCATTTTCACCTGTTAAAACCTGCTTAACTCTAAAAAGTTGATTGAAAATTTCTGATATTTTAAGTGTCCATAAGAAAAATGTAGTTCAGTTCTGATCAATTCCTCTAAAACCAGTGCCCACATCAGAAAAATCTATAGAATCTCTTGGCTATAGAGATGAGTTACATTCTCAACCATTAAGGTAAGTCTAAAATCAATAAAAACAATTAATCTAAGGGAAACATCATCATCAGTATATTGATAAATGAAAGACTACAGTCTCTAATTATACCAGTGAAGCACATTTTTAAAAACACTAAATGGAAAAGAAATTTAATTGAAAAATGTAAACTGAAGATACTCACTATATTAATATAATAACAACTATCAAATTCAATTTCAGTAATTGGAGATTACAATGATTCTTCAAACATCTCAGAAGCTATACAGTGTAGCACTTAAGAGCAGAATTACTAACCCTGTGACCTTGGGCAAGTAACCTAACCTCTTTGAGCCTCAGTTTCCTCATCTGTAAAACAGGGATATTTACAATACCTACATCTCATAGGATCATTCTGAAGATTAAGTGGAATAATATATATATATAACACATGCAGTATGGTTACTAACATATAATAAGTGATCAATATATGTTAGCTGACATTATTACTAGCTTAAGATTTTAGCATATGTTGTAAAGTGGAATCATTTTTCATACTTTTATATAATACTCTCAATCAATTCACCCAACAAATATTAATTGAAGCTTCAAGGAAATAAAATAGGCCAATTGGTTGGAGCAAAGTGAACAACTGGGAAGGGGAAAATTGGCATTAGATGAGATGGTGAGGGGCCCTGCAAGACAGGTTAAGGATTTTAAAATTCTATCCTAAGTGTTATGGGAAATCATTAAAGGGTTTTAAGCAGGAAAGGGATTGGAGATTTGATTTATAAATTTGGAGGAGACAGCAAGGGAAGCGAGGAATCCAGTTTGCAAATCATTCTGCAGTGTCCTGGCCAAGAGATGTAGAATAGTGATGTTAATGCAAAAGGTGTGATCGTGGCGATAACGAGAGGCAGATGAATTTGAATTATTTTGAATATGAAGAAACAGAATTTCTGATGTGTTAGAAGATGAGAAAGAGGGTAGACCAATGTCTAGACCTAGGAATGGCATACTTTACATGATACACTGTTAAAAATATTTATCTAATGAATATATAAAAGTTTGTATTAGATAAAAATTAAAAAGTAGAACCATGTAAATCATGTAATAATGTCTTTTTTATACAGAATTCAAACTTCAATAAACACCAGCATTTATTAATATATACAATGCAATTAGCAAAGTCTTCATAAATTGCAAAGCAATGAAATGAACCAAAATTGCTTGCTTTCAGCATTGAGAGAACAGCTGATAACAATTCAATGAGAAGATGACTATCACACAAAACTGACATCTTTGCTAACACTTTTAAGATATCTTTCTTTAATATATCTGTAATTTAACAGAAGAAAACATTTATTTATATTATCTATAATACATATGACTTTTATTATAATAGACATAGTACATCCATAACTAATGTGTCTTTATACTTGTGAGTGTGCGCGCGCGTGCGCGCACACACACACACACACTAAACTTTGTAAGACTTAAGACTAAGTGCCTAGCATTTCAAAGGTACTACATATGGATAAGGATATAAGAAAGAGAGGAGGAAAAGATTAGAAGAAGGAAGAGACAGAAAAAGAACAAAGTGGGGGAAAGGATGAGGGGGAAGGAAAAAGAAAGAAAAGAGGTGGAGAGGAAGAGAAGATGATGGTTTTAGCTGATGAATGACCTCTTGTTCAGAAAGGGCTGTTGATCTGCAAACAGGTGGACTTGCCTATATGCTTGGTTGGCATCATGACACTGAGCACACAGGAGCTAAATAAAGCACTAAGAAAAGGGTGAATATGAGAGCCAGGAGACTCTTACAACAGTTACTGTTTATGTCAAGACCTGCTCGTCCCAAGGGACCCATTTTCACATAATCTATAATTATCTCTTCGCTTTAATCGCCTTGTCATTCCTGAGGCTCTCATGGGCACTGGAAGAGGAAAAGCTCATTAACTAAACCTTTTCTCCTCTCTCCAGCCACCCATGGCTTTTAATTGCTTGGTGTGTTATTATCTAGGAGTGCAACTGGGATCATTTTCATAAGAAAGGGAGGTAGAGAGGAGGAAGGGAGCCATGAGTCCCTGAGGTATGCACCACAGACAAACCTTTGCTTTCTCAATTATTTATGCCAGCTGAGGTTTTACAGGCTGAATAAATCCATAACTCAAGTTCATTCTGAGCAATCACATTCTCAAGGGAGAGTTGCCCACTTGCCTATACACACTTGTGTAGTCCTCAAAGAATAAGCAGAATGTAACAAGACATATGTCATTCAATTTATCACCTATCACCAAAGTGTTAACACAATGTTGATCCTAGGCAACACAGTGAAATAGAGAAGAGTTTCACTACTAACTATCAGGAGAATCTTTTTGGTGCTAACAGCAGTGATATCCGTGGTACAGTATTATCCCAGAGTGACGTAGCCTACTGAAAGCATAAAAATTCAAATACTCAACTTTTTAAGTACAAAATATGTGTAATGCATACTCTGGATGCTTCAGAGTCTTAAACAGATTTGTTAAAAGCTGATAACAATGTGAAGCTTTGAATAAATAACTACATGGAATTTCATACTATTTGGTTTTATAAATCACTTATAATAAAACCATATATGCTGTAGCTTTTTCTCCAATCACATCTCTTTCAGTAAAATTTTAGAGTACAATTTATGTATAAGTGACTGGCTTTTACATTAGTTTTATTCCAGTTCATATTTTCACCAGAAACAAAATTAAAGCATAAAATTAGCACCTTTATTCTAGTTAAAAAAAAAAAAATATATATATATATATATACACACACACACACTTACAGTCTACCACTTTAGAATCAGGTCTAGAGAACAACTAATGAAAAAATATTTCTAAAATATTTTCAGAATCTATTATAGTTTAAAAATTTTAACTTTATAAGTCAATGATGAAAGCATCTCTTTAGAATTCTACAGGCTTTTGTGTCTGACCACCGCAGTGACCTCTGGTATTTTCTGCCAAAACAGTTCATTTGTCTCACAGAACAACTAATCAATTCCAGAGCCCATCAATCATTTCAGTTGTATACTGGTCTGGTCTTGCTTAGAGAAGGTCCAGATGGCTGCCTATGTAAGTGGGATTAATAAAATTCTGACAGATTACGTAGCATCAAACTACAGAATATAACAAGGAAGATCAAATCGTATTGCAGGGTGGGTTGGATATTGTACACGTTTCATTTGTTGTATTTTTAAATCATGCCCTAATTTCTCACTTTATGTGCCAACTTCTAGGTAGAACCCTCTCAGTTATACAAGTCACTGAAAGTGATTACTTGTTAGTGAGTCAATATATGCATTGCAGAAGCATCTGACTCTTTGCAAAGCCTTATACTTATTAACCAGAGCTTTTTCTGCCAGTCTGCAGTTTAAATGAAACACAACTGATCTCAAGACTAGAGTAACCGTGAGTCACAAGACCTGTTACTCTCTTGTTTCTATAGTTCCAAACACAGATCTCTCCCTTCCTGGTTTGTCATTTTCTTCTGCAAAAGCAAATGACCTGTACCTAACTCCACAGTTAGGTCCTGACGTGTGTTTTTGGCTCCTGCCATCAGTCCTGTGCCCTGGATCTCTCCTGGGGGGACTCTATGTTCATAACAATATTAATAAAACTAATAGTTACAAAGTAACCTATTTTGTGCCACATGCTATTCTAGGATGCCCTGTATAAATATTCATATAATCCACAAAAATGCCATATGAGAAAGGTAGTATAATCATCCCCATTTTAGAGATAAATAACTTGTCCAAGGTCACAGAGCTAAAAAGAGATGGAACCAGCATTTGAATTCCAGCAATTTGGTTCCATAACTTTTTGTACTTAATTAGCCTCACCTTATATCCCCTCCATTATACCACAGAACAATGAACTAGCTTCAGAATGAGAAACTGGTTTCAGGGCTGTGGAATATTAACACAGAGATCTGTACCTATGACATTATATTGTCATTTTCTGTGACAGAGTGGAAATAAAGGTCAGAACCAAAACAGGCAGGGAGCAAGCTCAGAACTGGCCCTAGTGGCCCTTGGCTCAGAAACATTTATAATAAAACTAAAATGGGCCCTTAACTTATCACCTACAATGCATTTTTGTCAGGAAACTGCCACAACATTGGAGACCAAGCCTTAGTAAATGGATTCATTAGGTAATGATTTTCCTAATCTTCAAAAATGTGGGGAAAAATTAGAAGTTTATATATTAAAGTACTCAAAAACACATTCAAAATACATTTTAATGTTCCTTTAAAAAACCAATGGTCCAAAAGAAAAAAAACAATGGTTCTATAGAAGAAAGCTTTTCCTTTCATGCAAGATTATCATTTGATGTTTCTAAAACTATAAAAGGACTCCTCCTGTCACTTTTACCTCAGTTGAACATAATTTTGCCAAGAAACCAATTAATCTCAATTAAAGAACAATTTTCTCTTGGAAAAATAAAACACCAGATAATAAATTTCACCAAAGTATAAGCAAAATTTGACTCTATAAACTTCAACAAGTAGCCTGTTTTTATTGTTGCAACTGCATTGTTTTTAATTTAGAGGCTAGTTACTTTTCAATATTGTGGTTTTTGCCATACATTGACACGAATCTGCCATGAGTGTACATGTGTCCCCCATCCTGAACCTCCTCCCACCTCCCTCCCCATCCCATCCCTCAGGGTTGTCCCAGTGCACTGGCTTTGAGTGCCCTGTTTCATGTATTGAACTTGGACTGGTGGTCTATTTCACATATGGTAATATACATGTTTCAATGCTATTCTCTCAAATCATCCCACCCTTGCCTTCTCCCACAGAGTCCAAAAGTCTGTTCTTTATATCTGTGTCTCTTTTGCTGTCTCGTATATAGGGTCATCGTTACCATCTTTCAAAATCCATATATATGTGTTAATATACTGTATTGGTGTTTTTCTTTCTGACTTACTTCACTCTGTATAACAGGCTCCAGTTTCATTCACCTCATTAGAACTGATTCAAATGTGTTCTTTTTAATAGCTGAGTAATATTCCATTGTGTATATGTACCACAGCTTTCTTATCCATTTGTCTGCTGATGGACATCTAGGTTGCTCCCATGGCCTGGCTATTATAAACAGTGCTGCAATGAACACTGGGGTACACGTGTCTCTTTCAATTCTTGTTTCCTTGATGTGTATGCCTAGCAGTGGGATTGCTGGGTCATATGGCAGTTCTGTTTCCAGTTTTTTAAGGAATCTCCACACTGCTCTCCATAGTGGCTGTGACTAGTTTGCATTCCCACCAACAGTGTAAGACAAAGATGTCATAAAAAAAGAAAACTACAGGTCATCATCACTGGTGAACACAGATGCAAAAATCCTCAACAAAATTCTAGCAAACAGAATCCAACAACATATTAAAAAGATCATACATCATGACCAAGTGGGCTTTATCCCAGGGATGCAAGGATTCTTCAATATTCGCAAATCAATGTGATAGATCACATTAACAAATTGAAAGATAAAAACTATACGATTATCTCAATCGATGCAGAGAAAGCCTTTGACAAAATTCAACATCCATTTATGATAAAAACCCTCCAAAAATCAGGCATAGAAGGAACATACCTCAACATAATAAAAGCCATATATGATAAACCCACAGCAAACATTATCCTCAGTGGCAAAAAATTGAAAGCATATCCCCTAAAGTCAGGAATAAGATGAGGATGCCCATTCTCACCATTCCTATTCAACATAGTTTTAGAAGTTTTAGCCACAGCAATCAGAGAAGAAAAAGAAAGAAAAGGAATCCAGATTGGAAAAGAAGAAGTAAAACCCTAACTGTTTGCAGATGACATGATCCTCTACATAGAAAATCCTGAAGACACTACCAGAAAATTACTAGAGCTAATCAATGAATATACTAAAGTTACCGGATATAAAATTAATACACAGAAATCCCTTGCATTCCTATACGCTAACAATGAGAAAACAGAAATAAAATCAAGGAAGCAATGCCATTCACCATTGTGATGAAAAGAATAAAACACTTAGGAATAAGTCTACCTAAAGAAACAAAAGACCTACATATAGAAAACTACAAAACACTGACGAAGGAAATCAAAGAAATTCTTATACTGAACAAACAATAGGGACTACTCTAGTCCTTTAATGGAGTAACCCAATGTTTTAGTATATAGTAGTTTTTATCATAATCTACTTTGTTATACTGGAATTCTGTTACATTATAGGATAAATTCTCTAAAATCAGAATATGACTAGTTTCTGTGATTTCTGATCTGCTGTAGTTGTAACAAAATTACTGTTTATAATTAAAAGGAAGGCTTTCGACGGCTCTCTCACACTCATATTCCTTACTGTTTCGTATCTTAACAATATGTTCCAGAATACAAAGATTTAAGTCCTATCATAAAAAGACTAATACTTAGATAACAATGAAATAAGGCCAGACTAAAACTTTTGCCAATAACAGAGGTTCATACTTCACTCAATTAATCAGTAAAGTTTATTAAACATACTCACATGTAGATGCCAAAAATACCAAAAACTATTCAAAAATGAAGAAGCTAAGCAGCACAAATACCCACAATGTTTTGTCTCATTTAGACTCATATAATAGATGTGTGCTGAGTTGAATTAAAATTTCTACTTTTTGAAAATAAAGCTACATTATTTTATCATTGCTTCTCATGATCAAAATTCTAAATACTGACTTAAATCTAAGAGTCACTTCTGTAGGAATTAGGTAGAGGATAGGCAGGTAGGTTAACTTTTCCAGTTCAGTTTAACTCTATCTTAGGAATATGGCACCCCACTCCAGTACTCTTGCCTAGAAAATCCCATGGACGGAGGAGCCTGGTAGGCTGTAGTCCATGGGGTTGCGAAGAGTCGGGACACGACTGAGCAACTTCACTTTCACTTTTCACTTTCATGCATTGGAGAAGGAAATGGCAACCCACTCCAGTGTTCTTGCCTGGAGAATCCCAGGGACGGGGGAGTCTGGTGGGCTACCATCTATGGGGTCGCACAGAGTCGGACATGACTGAAGCGACTTAGCAGCAGTAGCAGCAGCAGGAATATTCTAATTACCCATATATCTACTCTCACATCAATGGGAGTACATTTGATTGCTTTCTGTTCTGCAGAGCTACTGTGATCAGTCATGTCACTAGATATTATGAAAGAAACTGTATTCAATGTGTCATTTTGAAAAATACTAGAGCCTGGGAGCCCTTAAGGAAGTCAGTATACAAAATAAAAATCACTATTTATAGATAAGTGATTGATATTATTAGAAAGTTAAATATAGTGATTAAAAAAAAAAGTTTAGAAACGATATCCATTTTATTATCTGACTAGGAAAGTGGCCTGTACATTTCTTTAGAAGAAGAGGTGAGGATGGGCATGTCACAGGAAACCAAACCAGCAGCTCTGCGCTTTATGATGGGTGCGAGTACAGTCACCAAACTCTCAGCTCTGCGGGGGAAGTAGCTGTGGATACCTCCCAAGCTCTGGACACTTTTACTCTGTACCTACTAAGTTCTTGGAACTTCCCCAGTTACTGAGAATACCCAGATGGATAAAAGACTATGTGCGCTCTCCGAAGACTAAAAGTCCAGCAGAAAGGATAAATTTTTTAAAAGTATAATCCAATGCAGCAAAATGTCATAAATGTTACAACAAAGGCGTGAACAAAAGACTATGCTCACACAGAGAAAGAATGACTAACCATCCCTCCTAGAAAAATGACTCTTCAGGATTTACTGACTTAATTTGAACATTTAATAAACTTTGATTAGTAGGGTTAAGGTTATAATATGCCATTTTTTTAGAAGCTCTAAGTATAGAATATACAAATTAAGAACCCCCAAAACATGTTCTGAATCTATAAGGGTTAAGGGAAAGAAGGCGTTAAACTCTGAAAATGTTTTCTTCAACTGTGCTTCTTCAAAGTTGTAGGGGCTTCTCAGTGTCCTCAGAGTACCGCAAAGGAATCATGGTAGAAAATATACTCCAGGTCAGTAGCGTTCTTAAAAGGTTATCTTTATCCCCCTCAAATCTCCATCAGGCTTCCACTATCTCATCCCAAATAAACATTTAGTCTAAGTAAAAACAACGTGCTTGCTATGCAAATACATTCAAGACAGGACCCCTAGTTTTGAATCTGGTCATTAACCAGAACTATGAGCATTTAAAGTTTTTGATTCATAGGGGTATCAATAGCTTTCCTTCTACCTGGGAATTCTTATCGTTACTTCTTTATGTGGTGAATAATGTCAACAGCTCTTTTGAAAGAGTGAAGCATAAAATTTTGGTACAATTTCCTCTTCATTCTCTGAAGATAGATATTTCCCTTCAATTTAGGCAAACCCAATTTCCACGTGAAAATTACAGCTCATTTATTTCATGTTAATAAGTAGGAAAAGTAAAGTTCAGATAATGCAGAAAGGGTAAGAGCATCAGAAGTTCCAATTTTGTGTTTTTGCTTATAAAGCAGCAATCTTAGAAGGATATGTCACCTGCTTTAAGGCAGGACCAAATCCTTTTCCTGATTTATACAGTGTTTAAAGAAAATGATTGTCCAAGAAATTTCCTACACAACATATAAAATTTGAAACCTTGGTTAAATAATACAAAATGGCCTTTAAAAATGTTTAAATCTTGGTAAAAAATACACAGCATAAATGTATCATCTTTACCGTCTCTAAGTGTTCAGCTTAGTAGTGTTAAGCGTATTGACATGGTTGTGCAACCAGTGTCCAGAGGTTTATCTTGTAAAACTAAAACTCTACACCCATTTAATAAACAACTCCACATTTTTGACACCCTCCAGCTCCTGACAACCATGATTCTATGAATTTGACCACTCTTGACACCTCATATAGTGGAATCATACAGTATTCATCCTTTTGTGACTGGCTTATTTCACTCAGCACAGTGACCTCAAGGTTCATCCACGTTCTAGCATGTGTCAGATTTTCCTTCCTTTTTAAGGCTGAATCATATTGCATTATCTGTAATACCACATTTTATGTATCCATTCATCATCAATGGACAATTAGGTGCCTTCTTCCTTTTGCTATTGTGAACAGTGCTGCTATGAACATGGGTATGCAAATGTATCTTTGAAATTCAGTTTTCAATTCTTGTGGCTACAGAACCAGAAATAATTGCTGGATCATATGGTAATTTTTTGTTTAATTTTCTGAGGAGCCTCCCTACTGGTCTCCATAGTGTGCCATTTTACACTCCAAAATGATTTTTAACTTAAAACTAGAGTAAATAAACTACAAAAATTAAAGCATTCAAAAGAAATAATGATATTTTGAGGAAAACTAATATGAACAACAACCAAAATCCATAGCTTTAGATTTGAGACACAAAACCTTGCCCTATGAGCTACTTCTGTGGGAGAAAGGTTATTGTTTGACACTGATTCAGACACAGATTTTTTAAAAGACACACATAAAAATTTACTTCCTGCCATTTATTATCCTTCTAGAGATAACACCAAATCAGTTTCATGTTAAGAAAAAGTTCTTCAAATGAAAGTTTTAAGGATTAAATGAACACACACACATATATGCACATACACATATATGTACATACTCCTGTTATTAAAGACAAGAAGAGAATTTACCTGATGATTTCTTCGTGATACAGAGAACTAACAACTGGCCCACCAAAACCCATATTTGCTTCTTTTCCTTTCTTCTCTGGTGACTGTAGCGGAGAGAAGGGGAGAGAGGTAGAAAAAAGACACATGAATTAAAGCAGTGTGCATTTACAGCAGTTACAAAATAATACTCTGCTAAGGAACACTAAGTATTTGATGATCCACCATTTGTCCAAGTCCCTAAGGGACAATTTTAGGGTGGCATCACAAGGCAAGAGGACGCTCAGGTCATCACACCAGCAGAACGAATACCCTCTAGCAAGCTAAGGTTATTCCACTGCTGCCTTCTGGAGCCACCTAAAAGCCATTCCCCTAGCTGATTATGTTAGCTATTTCCACTATAAAAAACACAGGCATTCAGTGTGGAAAAATGAAAACAAATATGGAATATAAATACCAGACCTGAATGTGATCGGGAAAATCATATCTAAATTAACAAAATGAAAGTTCCCAAATAAGAAACTAAGCTGGAATAAAAGTTAAAATTTAACCATAAAAAATAAAGAAAATATTTTTAGGTGGCAAGAAAGGAGAGCAGAAAGAAGGCTGAGATCTTAAAAAAAAAAAAAAAGTAAATGTATGGAAACACTTTCCAAAATCAAGTTTTAGTAGGCTCTGTTCCTCTGTGTTCTCAAAAAGCAGAAAGTTAAGATAAACTTAAAAATAAGACTCTTCCAAAACATGTATAAAGAAAGCTGAGTGCAGAGGAATTGATGCTTTTGAACTGTGGTGCTGGAGAAGACTCTTGAGAGTCCCTTGGACTGCAAGGAGACCCAACCTGTCCATCCTAAAGGAGACCAGTCCTGGGTGTTCATTGGAAGGACTGATGCTGAAGCTGAAATGCCAATATTTTGGCCACCTGATGCGGAGAGCTGACTCATTTGAAAAGACCCTGATGCTGGGAAAGATTGAGGGCAGAAGAGAAGGGGACGACAGAGGATGAGATGGCTGGATGGCATCACTGACTCGATGGACATGATTTGGATGGACTCCGGGAGTTGGTAATGGACAGGGAGGCCTGGCGTGCTGCGGTTCATGGGGTGGCAAAGAGTTGGACACGACTGAGCGACTGAACTGAACTGAACTGAAAACATGTATGTGGAAGCAGTGAACTTGGATGTTGTAATATTATTGTCTGAAAGATCAAACTACAACCTGTTCAAAAGCCCATATCTCTTGCAATACTTACAGGTTTTAGGCAGGACACCTAACAAAAATTAAAACTCTGAACAAAAGTATCATCTTAGAGTTAAAATTAAATACTTTTATTATTTGACTATAAAAATAGTTTCGCCTCTGAAAAATATAGACAGTTACCCTATACATGTCCCCCCGGCCCTGTCCTTACTTTAAAGAAGGGGTTTTGCTTTATTGCTGTTACTTTTTTATGTGTTTGTTTCTTTTGGTCTGTGAATCACAGCACTGAGAAAAAGATCCTGGAAGCAGTGTATTCTGTCAGTTCCTAACATCATTAGGGGAACTAAAGTTTTAAGAAATGATGGAAATTGTTGAGATGAAAGTGTCAGTTATCAACTTAGGACAGAAACAAAAGTATAGTATCATAAACAACAACTACCATCATGATTAAATAATAAAGTATATAAAGTACAATAGCCTGATGCTGGCAAAAAAAAGAAGCACAAAGCAAATTCTAGTTCCCTCTCTTCTCTAAGGATCATTTTTGGAGAATAAATGCTGCAAAGAATTTTCAGGATAGAGAATGTTTTCCCTTATACTAAAACAGTATAATCCAAAGGGAGAATTTATTTAATCCAATTACATTCTAAATACATACTCTGTTAGAAGAATGAAGTTGAAACATAAACTTAGATGCTTGCTAAATGAATAACAAAATTGGAAATGAGAAAATTGGATACCAAAGGAAAAAGAGACAGAATTAAGTATAGAGTGTAATTTAACATGTCTGTTCTGTAAAAGACACTGTTCAGTTCAGTCGCTCAGTCGTGTCCAACTCTTTGTGACCCCATGAACCGCAGCACACCAGGCCTCCCTATCCATCACCAACTCCCGGAGTTCACCCAAACCCATGTCCATTGAGTTGGTGATGCCATCCAACCATCTCATCCTCTGTCGTCCCCTTCTCCTGCCCTCAATCTTTCCCAGCATCAGGGTCTTTTCAAATGAGTCAGCTCTTTGCATCAGGTGGCCAAAATATTGGAGTTTCAGCTTCAACATCAGTCCTTCCAATGAACAGCCAGGACTGATCTCCTTTAGGATGGACTGGTTGGATGTCTTTGCAGTCCAAGGGACTCTCAAGAGTCTTCTCCAACACCACAGTTCAAAAGCATCAATTCTTCAGCATTCAGCTTTCTTCACAGTCCAACTCTCACATCCATACATGACTACTGGAAAAACATAACCTTGAATAGACAGACCTTTGTTGACAAAGGAATGTCTCTGCTTTTCAATATGCTGTCTAGGTTGGTCATAACTTTCCTTCTAAGGAGTAAGTGTCTTTTAATTTCATGGCTGCAATCACCATCTGTAGTGATTTTGGAGGCCAGAAAAATAAGGTCAGCCACTGTTTCCCCATCTATTTGCCATGAAGTGAAGGGACTGGATGCCATGATCTTAGTTTTCTGAATGTAGAGCTTTAAGCCAACTTTCTCACTCTCCACTTTCACTTTCATCAAGAGGCTCTTTAGTTCTTCACTTTCTGCCATAAGGATGTGTCATCTGCATATCTGAGGTTATTGATATTTCTCCTGGCAATCTTGATTCCAGCTTGTTTTCATGATGTACTCTGCATATAAGTTAAATAAGCAGGGTGACAATATACAGCCTTGATGTACTCCTTTTCCTATTTGGAACCAGTCTGTTGTTCCATGTCCAATTCTAACTGTTGCTTCCTGACCTGCACACAGATTTCTCAAGAGGCAGGTCAGGTGGTCTGGTATTCCCATCTCTTTCATGATCTTACATACAGAATACCTTAAACATACTCCCTCCCCCAAAAAACCTGTTAGATGTAATGAATGAATCCAGAAAAGTTGCAGGGTACAAACTAAACACACCAAAATCGTGTCATATCTGAGACCAAAAAATTGAAAAGTTTTCTAATATTAAAAAGTGATGAGTGCTATAGAAAAAAAATTAGTTTGGGGAAGATAGTTAGAATTTTAAATAAGATGGTCTGGGAAGGTCTCACTGAGAAGGTCATTTCAATAAAGACATAAAGGAAGTAAACAAGTGAGTCCTGCAGTTATCTAGCAGAAACTGTTGCAGGAATAGGGAACAGCTATTGCAAAGCCCCTGTGGTGAAGGTATGCTTAAAATGTTAGAGAACTTAGGTGTTTATGTCCTTTGCTGCTGCTGCTAAGTCTCTTCAGTCATGTCCAACTCTGTGCGACCCCATAGACGGCAGCCCACCAGGCTCCCCTGTCCTTGGGATTCTCCAGGCAAGAACACTGGAGTGGGTTGCCATTTCCTTCTCCAATGCATGAAAGTGAAAAGTGAAAGTGAAGTCGCTCAGTCGTGTCTGACTCTTAGCGACCCCATGGACTGCAGCCTACCAGGCTCCTCCGTCCATGGGATTTTCCAGGCAAGAGTACTGGAGTGGGGTGCCATTGCCTTCTCCGTATGTCCTTTGCTAGAGGTAATTAATGTATTTTAGGGGCAAGACTAGAAGCAAAAACACACAGTTGTTCACAGTACAATCACAGTTTTTATCTGTGTCATTCACTGAAACTCTTAATGCAGGCAAATTAGAATAGATACCCATGGTTTGCTTGGCAATTATTTGCTGTGAAAATACATACTAGTAATTAGGGATTATATAGTATTGGAAAAGGATCAGTATATTTCTTTTTTTTTTAATTTTATTTTATTTTTAAACTTTACATAATTGTATTAGTATATTTCTTTTTTACATAGTTAATAGCCTTTACTTTTTAGAATAGTTTTAGGTTTAAAGAAAAATAAGCAGCAGGTACAGAGAGTTCCCATATACCTCTCTCCCCAACTTTCCCCTATTATTAACATCTTACATTAGTGTAGTACATTTGTTATGAAAGATGGGTCAATTTTAATACATTGTTATCAGTTAAAATAAAAAAATAAGTTAAATAAAAAGTTAAAATAATAAGGGGCTTTCCCTTGTGCTCTTCTGGTAAAGAATTCGCCTGCAGTGTGGGAGACCTAGGTTTGATCCCTCGGTTGGGAAGATTCCCTGGAGGAGGAAATGACAACCCACTCCAGTATTCTGGCCTGGAGAATTCCATGGACTGTAGAGTCCATGGGGTCACAAAGAGTTGGACACAACTGAATGACTTTCACTTCATTAGTTAAAATCCATAGTTTACATTAGAGCTCACTTACTGTTGTATATGGGTCTGACAAATGTATAATGACATGCATCTACATTACAATATCACTCAGAATAGTTTTCATTGCCATAAAATTCCTATGCTCCAGTTATTCATCCCTCTCTCCCTCTGAAGCCTTGGCAGTTACTGATCTTTTTACTGTCCTCATAGTTTTACCTTTTCTAGAACATCATATCATTGCAATCACATAGTATGTAATCTTTTCTTTCACCTGGCAATATGCATTTTAAGTTCTTTCATGTCTTTTCATGGTTTGATAGCCCATTTCTTCAAACAACAATTCTAGTTTTTGAAAAACATAAAAACAAGTTACCCTTTTAACCATTTTTATGTATAAAGTTCAACAGTGTTAACTATATTCTCCTCTGTGTGAAAACACAAGATTTTTCTCCAATCTTCACCATAAGAATGTGGTGGGCCCTGGGGGTCAAAAACCCGTGAACACTGGAGCGGGGCGGGCTAGCACCTCCTAAGCCTGAGGCCCTGGAAGTTTTTAGCTTTTGAGCTTGTCCACACTCAGCCTACAACAATTCATCAATCACCATTTAAGGGTTCATACCAATTTATGGTTCAAACAGCTTTTGTTCCTAACAAGCAGGTCGTGTGTGATTCTATGTATTCACCTGTCAACATTTGGGGAGTGGAACTTTGCTCTGTGAGCTCAAATCTCAGATGAATCTAAGAAAGTCTATGATTTGCAGTTGGTCATATTTTTGTTGTTGTTGAAGACAGGAAAGATGATTTCCAAGCTCTTCAAATGTCAGAGCTGAAACTCAAAGTTCAATTATCTTCTGAAGAAATTTTAAAATGAAAAAATGTTTCTATCTGATATGCTTTTCCTTTTGCCTGTGGAAGTTCCTTTATTTTAGTGCATGTCAATCAGCAATGAATTATCTCTGCTTTTATTTGTCTCAAAAGTCTTTATTTTTTCTTCTTTTTTGTATTGACATGAGATTCACGTAACATAAAGTAAGCCATTTAAAAATATACAATTGAGGACTTCCCTGGTGGTACAGTGGATAAGAATCCAGCTGCCAATGCAGGGGACACGGGTTCGATCCCTGGTCCAGGAAGATTCCACATGCCACAGGAGAGCTAAACCCGTGCATCACAGCTACTGAGCCTGTGTGCCTAACTACTGAAGTCCATGTGCCTAAAGCCTGTGCTCAGCACTAGAGAGCAACGAGAAGCCACCACAATGTGAAGTCCACGCACTGCAACTCAGAGTAGCCCCTACTTGCTGCACCTAGAGAAAGCCCACACAAACAACAAGGGCCCAGTGTGGCCAAAAATAAATGCAATCTTTAAAATATATACAATTTTGTGGCATTTAGTATAATGCATTCACCATGTTGTGCAACATCACCTCTATTTAGTTTCAAAACATTTCCAGTTGAGCCTATTAGGCAATCACTTTCATTCATCTTCCTCCGAACCCTGGCAACCACCAATCAGCTTCATTGACCCACTCTGGATACTTCATGTAAATAGAATCACACAATATGTGATCTTTTGTGCCTGGCTTCTTTAATTCAGCATAATGTTTTTGTTTTTTTTATTTTTAAACTTTACAAATTGTATTAGTTTTGCCAAATATCAAAATGAATCTGCCACAGGTATACATGTGTTCCCCATCCTGAACCCTCCTCCCTTAATGTTTTTGATGCTCATCTACATTAGAGCATGTATCAATATTTTATTCCTTTCTATGGCTGACTCTAATGTATATATATATTTTCTATATCCATTTATCAGTTGATGGACATTTGGATTACTTGTACCTTTTGGCTATTATGGTGCTATGAACATTTGTGTACAACTATTTCAGTATCCGTTTTCAGTTCTTTTGGGTTCATACATAGGAGCCAAATTGCTGAGCCCTCCAGAGCAAAGAATTACTTGGCCCTAAATGTCAGTAAGGCTAAAAAGCTCTGGTTTATGATTTCATCAAATGTCTAAAATTTTCAACCATTACTTATTACATTTTTTTTTCTGTCTTCTCTTTCTCACTCTTTCTCTTTATGGAATTCCAATTATATTTGTATTTGTTCAGTCTTTTTATGCTCTGTTCTTCATTTTTATGTTTCATTTCCTGCATCTTCATGTCCACTGATCTGTTCTTATACAATGTCTAATTGGCTATTAAGTCTTTCCAATGTATTTTTCATTCAAATATTAATCCTCATCTCTAAAAGATTCATTTGGGTCTTTTTGTATCTTCCGTATCTCTCTCCATTGTGTTCATGTTTCCTCTATTTTCTTGAATATATAGACTATATTTGTAACTGCTGTTTTTCATCTCTATCTTTTCTGTGTCTGCTTTCACTGACAGGCTTTTCTCCTGCTTATGGATATTTTCCTTCTACTTTTGCATGCTTGAAAGACTTTTAATGTAAGATAGGTATTGTAAATTCTGCACTCTTGTTTGCTAGATTCTGTTGTGTTGCTTTAAATTCTGTTAGACTTTGTGTGGGCATTAATTCAGTTACATGGAATCAATTTGATCCTTTCAAGTTTCTTTTTTTTTTTTTACATGATAAACACACGAAATCCTGTTCTGTTTCTGTATACTCACAATGAACAATCCAAAAAAGAAAGCAAGAAATTCGTTTACAATAGTGTCTTTAAATATTTCACCTTCAGTGTATTTCCTATATATTTGTAGCTAGTGGTTAATTGATTGATTTTTGGTATATACACTTATTAGGTTAATAAATTTCCTGATATTCCAATGATTATGAATATTTTTCTCACCAGTTACTGAATTCCTCACTTTCTTTTCTTACATTTTTTGAGACAAGTATGTGATACTTCCCCCTTTATTCTGTTACAAGATAAATTACAATCTTGTATTCCTGGAACAAACTGATTGTGGTACATTTTTACATGAAACTGGATTTCATTTGCTAATATTTTGTTTAGAATTTTGTTTCTGTATTCATGTAAGAGATCGGCCTATGCTTCTTTGCTATGATGTCTTCATCAGGGTTTGGTATGAGAGTTATTCTGCTTTAGAGAACAAGTTGGAAAATGTTTTATTATCTGGAAGTATTTGTGTAAGATTATTTGTTTCCTTCTTGTTGTTGTTGTTTAGTCACTATGTTGTGTCCAACTCTTTTGGGACCCCATGGACTGTAGCTTGCCAGGTTCCTCTGTCCATGGGATTTCCCAGGCAAGAGTACTGGAGTGGGTTGCCGTTCCCTTCTCCATCAAGTTTCATTTTTAAGCTTCATTAAGGCAAGGGACAGAGAAGGCAATGGCACCCCACTCCAGCACTCTTGCCTGGAAAATCCCATGGACGGAGGAGCCTGGTGGGCTGCAGTCCATGGGGTCGCTAAGAGTCAGACACGACTGAGCAACTTCACTTTCCCTTTTCATTTTCATGCATTGGAGAAGGAAATGGCAACCCACTCCAGTATTCTTGCCTAGAGAACCCCAGGGATGGGGGAGCCTGGTAGCTGCCGTCTATGGGGTCGCACAGAGTTGGACACAACTGAAGCGACTTAGCAGCAGCAGAGTTGGACATGACTGAAGCGACTTAGCAGCAGCAGCAGCAAGGCAAGGGAAGAGCAGCCTTTAATCTAGAGCTTAATTTAGCCCTAGCACTGAAATGAAATCCTTCAGAGACCTCTATCATATGCCCCATATATTACATTTTCTTTCTACTCTGACCAATAAGAAACAGAAGAGTCTCAGGTATATGTCAAATCCAGGAATTGTTCAGCTTGCTGCTTTCTTGTACTTCATTCTCCAGCCTGTTAGTTTCCTCTCACATATATACAGATTAGTATTCAGCCAGAGTGACCCCTCTGTAGATCTCTGGAACTCTCCCTTTCCATGTGAGAACATCTTCTCTAGTATTGGGCCCTGTATATTCATTACTGCTCAAGTTTGCAAGGTGGCCAACCTCTTCTGGATCCCCGCTCCCTGCAATGAAATTGCTTCCAAACAATAAGGTGAGGAAATTGTAGGCCTTACTTTCTCTCCTCTCCTAAGTTTCACACTACTTTCAGTGCAATGTCTGAAAATCGTTATTTCGACTATTGTGTCTTATTTTCTTCCTGTTTTAGACAAAAGGGTAAATCTTGTCCCTATTACACCACCATGCCCAAAAGCAGAAGTCCCCAAAACATTAAAGAACAGTGTAATATTCCATGAAGTAATGTACCATAATTTACTTAACCATTATCTGAAAACTGTCTATTTAGATATTTTCACTTTTTCATTGATAAACAAAGGTATAATGAATACCTTTGTACATAAAGCATAATATAGTTTTAATTAAAATCTTTAGGGGAAAAAACTGATTCTATAAATATGACTACAGTGCATTCTAAATATGTTTATTCCTGGGATTAATTCTTTTTTCTGATGCAACTGCACAAAGCACATAGAATGCTTGTGACAATTTTTGGAGTCAGTTCAGTTAGTTCAGTTGCTCAGTTGAGTCTGACTCTTTGCGACCCCATGAATCGCAGCATGCCAGGCCTCCCTGTTCAACACCAACTCCTGGAGTTCACCCAAACCCACGTCCATCAAGTTGGTGATGCCATCCAGCCATCTCATCCTCTGTCATCCCCTTCTCCTCCTGCCCCCAATCCCTCCCAGCATCAGAGTCTTTTCCACCGAGTCAACTCTTCACATGAGGTGGCCAAAGTACTGGAGTTTCAGCTTTAGCATCAGTCCTTCCAAAGAACACCCAGGACTGATCTCCTTTAGACTGGACTGGTTGGATCTCCTTGCAGTCCAAGGGACTCTCAAGAGTCTTCTCCCAACACCACAGTTCAAAAGCATCAATTCTTCGGCGCTCAGCTTTCTTCACAGTCCAACTCTCACACCCACACATGACCACTGAAAAAACCATAGCCTTGACTAGACGGACCTTTGTTGGTAATGTCTCTGCTTTTTAATATGCTATCTAGGTTCGTCATAACTTTCCTTCCAAGGAGTAAGCATCTTTTAATTTCATGGCTGCAATCACCATCTGCAGTGATTTTGGAGGGTGGGGTGGAAAACTATATTTTAGGCAAAAATAATATTTTAAAAATAATCTGCCATTATCAGATTGAATTCAGAATAAAGCTGCCAAAGAAGCATTAGTTTTCTTCTCCATCCACTTCATCTATAAGATGGGCTAAACTCTGGCTACTTTACCCTCTTAATTTCCACTCCAGTGAAATGCTTCTCATAGAGGCTTAAGAAGTTTATTCCATTTCTCTCTACTCAAAATCCATTAAGTTATTTTTATGTTGCATCAGCAGTTAAAGAAAGAGACTCCAATTTGGCAGCCAATAGGATAAAATTTGCCAATTCTTCTATTGCCTCAGACTATATTATTTGAGACGCTGAAACGCTCCTTCACTCAAAGGGGAAAGGATAAGTTGTAGGCTGAATCTTTATCACTTGTTCAGATTCTACCTTAGTCAGTTGCTGGGTAAAGATTTAAAACCCTGTGAAACTTTCTTTGCTATCTAAAAAATAACTATTCCAAAAATTATCAGGCTGATTTGTACAAGGAGGTTTCCTGATTCCATGTGCTACCTTTCTTGGTTTCTATCAGTTTGCTTATTTTGTTTATAAGTCCAGCTATAGGAATTTGAGTATTAATCTCTCTGCCTCGGTTTCCTCATTTATAAAAATAAAAGTAATAGTATCTATCTCATTTGGGTGTTTTCAAGATTTAAAATATATATGTAAAGCAGAACAGTGTCCAGCACAAAGCAGACACTACCTAAGTGTTAACTGATATAATCATTATTATTAGTAGTCACAAAATGGCCATTTCCCCAAAGTGAAAATGTCTTAGCAACACAGGTATAAGATATTCTGATCTGGTGACAGACAACATGGAACCATGAATCTTTATCTAATGGCTTTAAAATTCTGATTCACCTTGTAAAACAACAAATCCCCAAACAAACCAACTCGTAACATTGTCATGAAGAAAAAAAGGAAACGGACTTAAGGAGTACCGTCCATGTGCTTCGCACTTTTATATATTATCTAATTCCAACTTCAAAACAATTCTATAAAACTGATATTTTTACTGTATCTCGTTTAATCTAAGACATCATCATTATAAGAACCATCATTTTCTGTCATGCTAAGACAGAAAATACAGCCAATTATAGTACACCATCCATTTTAAAACATAACCATAATTTATAAATGTTAAAAACTGAATAAATGACTGCCTTATGTTTGATAAAATATATCTCCATTTTACACATTAGAAAACTGAAGAGAGGTGAAATACCCAATGCCATATAGTAAGTGCAGAACTGAGTTCCAAACCAAGATCTTGTGGTATCCAAAGACTATGCTCTTTCTATTATACTATACTACCTCTCTAAGCTACTTTAGAAACTCTTACCAAATATTCTGAATTAAAACTTCATTCTATCTCAAGTGTATATTTAAAAGATTCTTAACTACTTTATCAGTTCAAAAGGAAACTTTACAATTTAAATACACATGTAACTCTTTAACATTGAGGCTGATTTATTATGTATACTACACACAATTTAATCAAGTAGACCAACAAGATTGTTCTAAGCCCTTAAAAAGAACACTTTCCTAATAATCCTTTTAAGGTAGTCACTGTAATTTTTTCCCTGAAACATGAAGTTATTCATTTTTACATACAAAAGTAAGAATATTAATCTCACCTTAGCTATTATCTGTCATTGCTGCTGCTAAGTCACTTCAGTCGTGTCCGACTCTGTGTGACCCCAGAGACGGCAGCCACCAGGCTTCCCTGTCCCTGGGATTCTCCAGGCAAGAACACTGGAGTGGGTTGCCATTTCCTTCTCCAATGCATGAAAGTGAAAAGGGAAAGTGAAGTCGCTCAGTCGTGTCTGACTCTTAGCGACCCCATGGACTGCTGCCTACCAGGCTCCTCCGTCCATGGGATTTTCCAGGCAAAGTACTGGAGTGGGGTGCCATTGCCTTCTCCGTAAGTTATGCTACTGCTGCATAACTCAGGAGAAATGAAAGCTATGTATGCACAAAAACCTGTATGTATGAATGTAAACCTGAATGTTTATAGCAGCTTTATTCATAATCACCCCAAACTGTAAACAGCCAAAACATCCTTCAATTGCTAAATGGGTAAACAAACTGTAACTCCATCCATACAATGAACCACACTACTTGGTGATGAAAAGTAACACATGCAACAAAGGATCTCAAATATACCAGGTGAAAGAAGCCAGGCTCAAAAGCCTACATAGCATGAAAGATAAAGAAAAGTTATAATGTTGTGGTGGACATAGTATCTAGAACAGATACTGGAGGATTTGTATAATATTTTACATGATTTAATGTAAAAGATACTCTGCAAAAGATAAAAGGGTAAGGGGAGAAAACATATCACTGTTGACAGTGACTGGGAGTAGAGGCAGATTTGATTAAAAAGGTACATAAGAGAATTTGAGGGTGTGATGGAACTGTTCTCCATCTTGACTTTTGTGGTGATTATATGACTACCCATCTGTCAGAATTCACAGACTGCATGTCAAAAAGAGCAAATTAAAGAAAAAAAAACTGAATTTAACTCCATGTAAATTATAGCAAAAATAAACAGATATCTCCCCAACATTTTTATTTCTATTATTTTGTTTGCACAGGTCCTCCTTCTACATCATTATGTCTTTTTTTTTTTTAATCTTTTCTTTTTTCTTAAAGACTTTGATTCAGAGCCTCATGTACTTTCCTGGTTCTAATTACCTGTCATTAAGAGCACCTTAAAAAAAACTTCACCATGAAAATACTGCTGGTTGTTTTTTGTAACAGTAATACTTTAAAATTCCTCAAGAAAGATAAACTCCATAAATCTTGCTTTTTTCATCTTAGCTTCTCTTAAAATTATAAATATATATAAAATTATGGATAGGTTTTAAAATTGATGGTGTACTATAATTGGCTATGTTTCCTGTCTTAGCAATTATAGATAATGATCTGCCTCTTGAGAAATTTGTATGCAGGTCAGGAAGCAACAGTTAGAACTGGACATGGAACAATAGACTGGTTCCAAATAGGAAAAGGAGTACATCAAGGCTGTATATTGTCACCCTGTTTATTTAACTTATATGCAGAGTACATCATGAGAAACGCTGGACTGGAAGAAACACAAGCTGGAATCAAGATTGCCGGGAGAAATATCAATAACCTCAGATATGCAGATGACATCACCCTTATGGCAGAAAGTGAAGAGGAACTAAAAAGCCTCTTGATGAAAGTGAAAGTGGAGAGTGAAAAAGTTGCCTTAATGCTCAACATTCAGAAAACGAAGATCATGGCATCTGGTCCCATCACTTCATGGGAAATAGATGGGGAAACAGTGGAAACAGTGTCAGACTTTATTTTTCTGGGCTCCAAAATCACTGCAGATGGTGACTGCAGCCATGAAATTAAAAGATGCTTACTCCTTGGAAGGAAAAGTTATGACCAACCTAGATAGCATATTCAAAAGCAGAGACATTACTTTGCCAACAAAGGTTCGTCTAGTCAAGGCTATGGTTTTTCCTGTGGTCATGTATGGATGTGAGAGTTGGACTGTGAAGAAGGCTGAGCGCCGAAGAATTGATGCTTTTGAACTGTGGTGTTGGAGAAGACTCTTGAGAGTCTCTTGGACTGCAAGGAGATCCAACCAGTCCATTCTGAAGGAGATCAGTCCTGGGATTTCTTTGGAAGGAATGATGCTAAAGCTGAAACTCCAGTGCTTTGGCCACCCCATGCGAAGAGTTGACTCATTGGAAAAGACTCTGATGCTGGGAGGGATTGGGGGCAGGCGGAGAAGGGGACGACAGAGAATGAGATGGCTGGATGGCATCACTGACTCGATGGACATGAGTCTCAGTGAACTCCGGGAGTTGGTAATGGACAGGGAGGCCTGGCGTGCTGCGATTCACGGGGTCGCGGAGAGTTGGACACGACTGAGCGACTGATCTGATCTGATCTGATCTGAATGGTTCTTATAATGATGAAAAAAACTACCTTCAGGATATTATAACTAACTTTCTAGAAATTTAACAGTGGTCAAGATTTAAATTTAAATGTTCTTTGGAAAATTATTCTGAATAAGGCATTTATCATACTATAGAGAAATTATAACTTTCTTTATATGATGTCATGTGTTAAAAAATATTAAGATCCAATGCATGCACAGACCACAGTTATGCACAGACAACAATTATTTGTGTATTTGAAATAACACAGGTGTTTAGGAGTTTATTTACATACATACACATAAATATTAGTAATGTCCTATCACTACTTGAAAAAAAAATTCAGCATTCATAATCATTTAAGAAAAATGCACATTAACACAACAATGAGCAAAAGATTTTAAGCTAATTCTCTTGGGATAACAAAATTATCCAAACTGGTAAAATTGTAGTGAAACAGGTACTAATACTAAGTTAATGGCTCTAATGCTCTTGTAAAATGATATTAACCTTTTGGAAAGCAATATTGCAATCCTATCAAGACCTATAAAAATACTAGCATGATTTTATTATTTTAAGCATTAATATAGCTTCTGGATATCATAAGATAAAAATAAAATTCTAAATTATAATAATTTTGTATAGATTTCAACCATAATCCTTCCTGTTACTCATTTTTACATGAAATTAATGTTCTTGAATTTTTAAGATAGAAATGTGAATTAGGATAGAGTTTTGGGTATATAACTCCCTTTTCTGTTATTTTCATGAAGTAATTAAAAATCTGCCCTAGGATACTTTCAAGATCACTTGGTTCTGGTCCCTTTTTCCACTCTTATCTGGTTTCTCTTTCCTTTTGTCTTCATTGTCCTTGTCCTGCTTGACTTTGATCAAATTTTCTGCAGATTTCTCTCAGTGTGAGGTTTTGTACTAGAAGGAGAATTTTGGCTGGTTCATTTTGGAACTCAATAGCTCCAGCCAAGTCTAGAGAACCCTACCATGAACCCCCTATACTCTTCCCCTGGGGACAGTTTTAAGCTTCTGCCATTCTCAGGTCGGACAGACTCACTAGTGTTTCCTTCTGCTTCCTCCTACAGAGATGCCAATGTTACACAAATCTTAGAGCTGTTTATAGAAGAAGAAGAAAGTGAAAGTCGTTCAGTCGTGTCCAACTCTTTGCAACCCCACGGGCTATATATATATAGTCCAGGAAATTCTCCAGGCCAGAATACTGGAGTGGGTAGCCTTTCCCTTCCCCAGGGAATCTTCTCAACCCAGGGATCGAACCCAGGTCTTCTGCATTGCAGGTGGATTCTTTACCAGCTGAGCCACAAAGGAAGCCCAAGAATACTGAAATGGGTGGCCTATCCCTTCTCCAGGAGATCTTCCCGACCCAGGAATCAAACCGGGGTCTCCTGCATTGCAGGTGGATTCTTTACCAGCTGAGCTATCAGGGAGCTGTGATAGTCTGTTCCTAGTGTCTCTGACCAACTAGTTTTGTTACCCAAGAGCTTTTGGTTATGCTATCCTAGTTACTCTACTAAGGATTAGGGATAATTCAGAAACCATGCTACAAGTGCTGCCATCTTCCCAGAATTCCAATAACCCTGAATGATTTTTGACAGAAAGCATGAATGGAAATATACAAATGAGTAGATTAGTATGGCTAAACTAAATGTATTTCCATTCCATTCTCTTTTCCATCACTTTTGCCTCCATTCAACCAACTATCTTAAGATGGATGATTTCATGAAGGAGAGGTACAGAGACTGATAAGGCAAGACAAGTTTAGTGAATATGGTCTTTATAAATGGTAAAGGAGTGAACAACTCAGATAACCAGAAGAAAAAATTCCTATTCATTTCTCCTTAATGTTATTCTGCAATATATTTTGGGTCAGAGACTGTTACTTAAGATACTTTGTTATTATTATAGGGGATCTAAAATATACTCTCTGAGGAAATTCTTTATTTTTCTATGCTCCATGTTTTGCAGTCCTGAGATAAACTGGCTGCCTGTTTTCAGCTTCTACTTAAATAAGAAGAGTAGTGGTATATAGGCCAAGGAAATTTTTATTTTGAGCCTTTCTTTTCATTCATCAACATGCTGCTTGATAAAACACGAACAAATTCCTTTTTCTCCCTCAAGTAGTAAAGCCAAAAAATCCACTAAAAGTTAAGAATATTTCTGGATATTTATCCTTAATAAGTTTCTTCTTGAGTGATTTTTTTAATTCCCAAGGGACACAGTAATATAAGTTCCCATTTCAAGAAGCTACAAAAGGAACAAAAATTAAATTTAAAGAAAATCTAAAGAAATATAAAAATAAGGGGAAAAGCCAATGTAATAGAAAACAGATGTTCATGGAGAAAAATTAATAAAGCCCAAAACTGGGTTTTTTAAAAGATTAGAAAAAATTTAGCAAGAATGATGAAAAAAGATAAAAGACAAAAGACCGATGTTAGGAATGAAAAAGGGACATCAGTACATATCTTAAAGAATAAAAAATTAACATGTAAATCTTACAAACAACTTTAGCCAAATAAATTATTTGGAAAAAATAGACCAATTTCTCAGAAAAAGAATACAGTTTACCAAAGCTAAGTGAGAAGAGATAGAACATCTGAATAGTTCCGTATCTATTAAAGAAATTGAATCTTTAATCAAAAATCTTACTGCAAAGAAAACCTCAGGCCCAGATAGCTTCACTATTACATTCTCTCAATCATTTAAGTAAGGAATAATGTCAGTCTTACACAAACTTTTCGGGAAAACAGAAAAAGAGAGAACACTTCCCATTTCTTTTTAGAAAACCATAATAACTTTGACACTTAAGCCTGGCAAGAGTGCTACAAACAAGGAAAATACAAGATAATTGCTCTCATTTAACATAGGTGAAAAAAATTCTTAAAACATACATTAACAACAGACTCACAGATACAGAGAATAAATTTGTGGTTGCCAAGAGGAGGGAGTGGGGGAGGACTGGATTGAGAGTTTAGGATTTAGCAGATGCAAACTCTACAGAGAATGGACAAATAACAATGTCCTGCTGTATAGCACAGAGAACTATATTCAGTATCCTGTAATAAACCATAATGGAAAAGAATAAAAAACAAAGTAATTCACTCCTTTACCAATATGAAGTCCAAATGTCTCCTTTTGCAATACACAAAACTTTCACTACCCTATTTAAAACTGTAACCCAATATCCTCTTTATCCTATGCTCCTATCCTTGTCTCCCTGTGGTAGAATCTAACCTCCACAAGGGCAAAGGTTTTTGTCTATTTTTGCTCACTGATAAATTCTAGGAACTTAGAATAGTGCCTGTTAGGTTGTTGTTTACTTGCTAAGTTTTGACTTCTTTGCGACCCCATCGACTGTAGCCTGTCGGGTTCCTCTGTCCATGGGATTTCGCAGGCAAGAATACTGGAGTGTGTTGCCATTTCCTTTTCCAGAGGATCTTCCTGACCCAGGGATTGAACCCAGGTCTCTTGCATTGCAGGCAGATTCTTTACCAATTGAGCTACCATAGAAGGCATTTATTTGTTGAATGCATGAATAAATGGTTAAAAAGAAGTCAAATAAGGTAGATATTCACATGAGAGTGAATTTTAGCTAAGCATAAATTTTAGAATGACAGACTATTCAAATCCTACTTTACCACTTACTAGCCGTGTAACTTCAGGATGGATTATTAATTTCCCTAAGCTTCAGTTTTCTTGTCTAGAAAATGCAGATAATAATAGTGTCTTCTTTACAGGGTTGCAGTGAGGACTAAATAGAATAATGTATCTAAAGCACTTAGCATGGTGCATGGCTCATAGTAAGAGCTCAGGATATACACTAATAATTTTTTTCCTGTCTTAAACTTACTTCAATTAAATAAACAATAAAATTTACAGCACTGTGTTAGTTTCAGGTGTATGGCAAAGTGATTCAGTTATCTACATATGTATTTTTTCAGATTCTTCTCCATTATATGTTATTATAAGATACTGAATATATTTCCTGTGCTACACAGTAAATCCTTGTTGTTTATCTATTTTATACATAGTAATGTGTACCTGATAATCTCATACTCCAAATTTATCCCTCGCCTTCTCTCCCCTTTGGCAACCAAAGGCTTGTTTTCTATGTCTATGAGTCTGTTTCTGTTTTGTAAATAAATTCATTTGTATTAATTTTTTTAGATTCCACATATAAATGATATCATATAATATCTCCTTTCTCTGTCTGATTTACTTCACTTGGTATGATAATCACTAGGTTCATCTATGATGCACAAATGGCATTATTTTATCCTTTTTCATGGATGAATGGTATTCCATTGTGTATATTTACCATATCTTCTTTATCCATTCATCTGTCACTGGACATTTAGGTTGTCTTGACTATTGTAAATAGTTCTGTAATGAACACTTTTCAAATTAACAGATCAAATGTATCTTTTCAAATTAAGAGTTTTCATCTTTTCTGGATATATGCCTAGGACCAGGGTAGCTGGATCATATGGTAACTCTATTTTCATTTTTTTAAGGAAATTCCATACTATTCTTCATAGTAGCTGCACCAATTTACATTCCCATCAATAGTACAGGAGAGTTTCCTTTTCTCCACAACCTCTCCAGCATTTATGCTAATAATTATTTTCATTATTATTGAGTATCTTAACAAAAAGGCATATATAAATGGATCAATACTCTCCAAAGCAGCAAAGTCAGTCTCTGACCCTATCTGTATTATATACCACCTTCATCAACAGTTGACTCAAGGTACAAAAAAGAACGCTAATCAAATTTCCTGATGACAGGATCATCAAACCTAGATGACACATTCATGATCCAAAAGAGTATCTTAATGTTGGAATAATATGAGAAATCAAATAAATGGAATATGAGTACACATAAGGTAATAAACTTAGTACAGAATAGATATTACATAACAGAATGTGTGAAAAAAATTTTGGGGATTTTAGTTTCCTGAAAGTTACAAAATTTACATTGTAATGTGGCTGCCAAAAATGTTTAAATAATTTTAAGTTACATCCATAAAAGACAAGTATTCAAATAAGAGAAAAGTTCTATTCTATAGAATTCATATAGAATATAGTCATATAGAAACAGTCAGTTCAATTCTAAAGCCAGACTGAAAGGGAAGTTATTAGAAACTAAAACTTGTTCACACAAGAATGACTGGGATGGTGGTGCAACTTGATGGTGATGCGAGTGAAGAACAATGTTAGAAATTAGTAATATCCACCCTGACAAACAGGAGACTTGAAAGTTGTCTTAAAAAAAAAAAAAAGAAAAAAGGACTCTTATGTAGATGAAGATTTGGACTTATTACATGTAGGGCTAGAAAGCAAAAATAGAGCAGATTAGAAAACAACAATAACAGTAACAACAGCAACAAAAAAAACAGATTTTGGCCCAATACAGAAAGGAGCTTCTAATAATTAGAGTTGTTAAAAAAAACTGGACCAATTTCTTTACAAATAGTATATTTCCATCACTAGTAGTCTTCTGAAAGTGAAAGTCACTCAGTCATGTCCGACTCTTTGCGACCCCATGGACTGTAGTCCATGGAATTCTCCAGGCCAGAATACTGGAGTGGGTAGCCTTTCCCTTCCCCAGGGGATCTTCCCAACCTAGGGATCAAACCCAGGTCTCCTGCACTGCAGGCAGATTGTTTACCAGCTGAGCCACAAGGGAAGCCCAAGCATACTGGAGTGGGTGACCTTTCCCTTCTCCAGGGGATCTTCCCGACCCAGGAATTGAACCGGGGTCTCCTGCATTGCAGGCAGATTCTTTACTGATTGAGCTATTAGGGAGGCCTAAGAATCTAAAAGACTGTGTGTTAGAATAACTTGGAGACAGAAAATTAGCCTAGACAACCACTATCATTCTAAGATTACAGCCCTTAAATAAGAGAAGAAAGATAAATATGAAAATAAAAAAGTATACAAATGGCCAAAAAGCACATGAAGGGACACTCAACATCATTAGTCATCAGGGAAATGCAAATCAAAACCACAATGGGATACAACTTCACACCTATTAGGATGCCTGGAACCAAAAAGACAGAGAATGATGAGTGTTCACAAGGATTAGAGGAAACTAGAACCCTCATAAACTGCTGATGGGAATACAAAATGTTGCAGTCACTTTGGAAAAAAGCCTGGCAATTCCTCATACCCATGAAAAATGAAGGCATATGTCCACACAAAAACTTGCACACAAATGTTCTTAGCAGCCTTATTCATAATAGCCAAAAAGCAGAAACAACCCAGATGTCCATCAACAAATGAAAAGATAAACAAAATGTGGTATATCCATACAATTGAGTATTATTTGGCCATAAAAAGGAATGAAGTGCTAATACATGCTACAACTTGGAAGAATCTTTGGTCTTCCATGCTAAACTAAATGAACAAAGCCAGTCACAAAAGACCACATATAATATGATTCCATTTATTTGAAATGTCCAGAGTAGGCATATCTTTAGGGACATAAAGCAGATTACTGGTTGCTTAGGGCTAAAGGAAATCGGGAAATTGAGACTGGTAGCTAAAGGGTATAGAGTTTCTTTCTGAGATGATGAAAATGTTCTAAAATTGATCATGGTAATGGTTTTACAACTTCATAAATATGCTAAAAACCACTGAACACTTCAAATAGGTGAACTGTATAATATATGAATTATGGTGTATGTCATTTTTTTTAAAAAAGGCACACAAGAGAGCACAAAGTTTCAAGATAGTAAGTGAAGGCATAAACACTCTATACCCTAATTAACCTCTAAATTTATCACATTAATTATCACAATGATTAAATATAATGATAATCTTGGTAGGTGAGGAAAATGATATAATGTTTAGTACATTATGTTTAAAGAGGCTAGGAAACATGATTATATCAGAAAGAATTTTACCTAAAAATGTTTAAAGGTTAGCTATTTCAAAGAATACATTTGGTTAGCTGAAAAATTCACCCATGTAGAATAGTTCATGCCCAGATCTGAAATCAAAGAGGCGTTACTATATAATAGGCAATCTCCAATCTAAAACCACTAGATTACGATTTTAACCTATTACTACAATCTCAAAAATCAAAGTAATTCTAGATTGTGTAGAGATTTAACTGGTACACATACTCTCAATAAAGGTAACACCAGTTTAGGGTTATATTTCCTGAACTATGACCGATATGGTGCCAGTGCATAAAGGAAATGTATTCATAATTAATTGTTTGGAAATATAATCAACGAAACTTCAAATCTTTTTATTATTCTTTTGTCTTGATTACCATCAAGACTTACTTGGGTCAGTCTTCTAAAATATAAAAAGGTAATGTAATTTTATAGTTTAAAATTTTCAAAGGAGATATAAACAAAACCTTCAAAAAGTTTCAGAAACTCTTCACATTTTCTAACTCTATATCAAGGCATGATCTGACTGCCCCCAGGGAAAGAAACCTGGGCAGACTGTAATTGTATTTGACAGCAGCAATTACATGCAAGGTTGGAGATTAAAAGACCATTAATGTGTATGCAATAATTGCTCTGGTATTTTCTGTTACTATGGAGAGTCAGCTTGAAGAGAAGACATGGTAAACGTTACCTTGGATGAAGCTGATCCAGGAATCCCGCCCTAAGAAAGCAGTGAATAGTGCACACACTGGGTATAGTAACAACAGGCATGCACAACATTCTTCTGATAAGAATGATATAGGAACAACTAATATGTAATTCTAAAGGATATTGCCACCGATGTTGTTTAGTCACCAAGTCATGTCTGGACTCTTTGTGACCCCATCAACTATAGCCCACCAGGCTCCTCTATCCATGGGACTTCCCAGGCAAGAATATTGGACTGGGTTGCCATTTCCTTCTCCAGGGGATCTTCACAACCCAGGGATTGAATCTGCACCTCTAGGCAGATTCTTTACCAGTGAACCACCAAGGAAGCCTCATTTCCAACTATACCTTTCAACTAAATATGAAGAATATTAGAAAGACTCACACAATGAATATGACTAAGTGTTGATCTTCAGCAAGAGTCCAAATAAAATTTTTCATAACATCACATGATAACAAAAGCTTACTCCGTATTTGAAAACTATATCAAACAGAGAATCTTAAAACCTGGAAACTCTGGAAACATCAGAAAGACAGCAAAAATATCAAACTTATCCTAAGAAAAGTAATAGGAAGCTGGTATACTAAACACACACCCTTGACTCCTTCTCCCTCCATTTAACATACCGAAACAACTAAAGTAAATCTGGAAGAAATTATGGTAGACCTAAAGCAAGACGGTTCAGGGCAAGAGAGCCACAGGCCCAAAGGGTGGAACAGAAATTTACCCTGGCAGTAAAACTAAGCATTCAGGGGCCCAGCCACCTGATAAAGATGAAAGAAAGATTCCCTTAGCAAGAAGAGAGGGATCATACCCACCACATGCTGTATGGTCCTATACATGGTGAATCCTGCTTACTCTGGCAGTCCTAACCCAGCCTGGTAGACTATATCTCTTTGACAGAGACCTACCATTTCCCAGAAGTCTCCTAAGAAAGGTCTCTCTCGTACCATCTCACCTTGTCTTAGTAGAAAGATCAGAGCTCACTGGCCTACTAAACTAGAAAAAAAAATTACATCTGCTTGGCCTATCAGTCTATTATTGCTCAAAAGACCTCAATAATCAGATCAGTGCTAAGGAAACCTAAGATCAGTAGTCAGAGAAAAATTTTCAGCGTTTAAGGAGAGGGAGAAGTTAAGATGAATCAGAATGAATGGCTTCTTTTGAGGTAGGCAAAATTAATTGAAGGAACAAAAGCAAGCTTTCATACAATAAAATATAAGGACACAGACATACATGAACACTAAAGGTGTTATTTCATAGAAGTCCACTAACATGCTAGTTTAATACATCTGTCCTGCCGCATGGTTCAAAATAACCCTTCAATGAATAAGCATGACTCCACAACTGAAATGTTTTCAAAAAGACAATGAAAAAATACACCCAACTGTTAGAACCACCTTCAAAAAGCACACATGTCATAATCTGAGGCATAATTTATGTTAATAAATATCTTCAACTTTCTTCAGTTCAACTCAACACAGTAACTACTTTTAAGCACTTACTCTCTTTTCATGGAAAGTGAAAGTGAAGTCGCTCAGTCGTGTCCGACTCTTCGGGACCCCGTGGACTGTAGCCCACCACGCTCCTCCGTCCATGGGATTCTCCAGGCAAGAGTACTGGAGTGGGTTGCCATTTCCTTCTCCAGGGGATCTTCCCGACCCAGGGATCGAACCCAGGTCTCCTGCATTGCAGGCAGACGTTTTAACCTCTGAGCCACTGAAAGGTATATTAATTAACTGCTATCAAAACAGTTTTACTAAGGATTTAGGCTATGTTGCCACACAAAAGGTAAAAAACAATATACACCGAATAAGATCAAATATCAAAATGTACACTAGAAACAATAAATGTGATAAATTTATAGAAAGAGGGAAATTAGTAAGGACTGAACTTCTTGAAATAAACAGGAATTCATCAGGATTTTTAAAAAATACAGGTAGACATGGTTAAAGACAGCCATGTCAAGAAGGGCAATAAGGAAAGAAAGGCATAATAACTTCACTATATTTGAGTGACGGCGAGGAGGCATGTCAGATGGAAGTCAAGTTTATAGTGGGTAAAGTTAGAGATAAATCTGGAGAAGTTGGGGATAGAGATACAAGTTACAGAGGATTAGAAAATAAGAATTAAAAACTGAGCTATTTGAGCTAATAGTATCTAAGAAGTTTGGAATAAAATTAGTTTTTCTCATTTTCCTGTTACCCTTCATTATAAAGAAAAACATATGTTTTAAAATGTTTTAAACACATGTATAAAATTGTTCTTCATATGTAATACAATCACATTTAGAAGGCACCAAATTTTAAAACATATAGTTCAAACACTCTAGTAAAAGTAATTATAGTTTTCAGAATCTCTGTAGTATAACCACTAAAACCAATTCATATTATAAAATTAAAAAAATTATTTGTAACATTAATACACTGAGAGTGAAAGTTCATCAGGCAATCTAGTAGTATAACAGAGAGCTTAAGATATTACAGTTATTCAAGAGAAATTTCAAACTATTTTAATAATTTGGCTACAGAGCACCTTAATATTTCTAATTTTGAATGTATGGTCAATAATCTTAACTGTTTGCACTTTCTCCATAACTATAATTTACTGTTCTATTTCCTAACATTTCCCCCCGTTTTGTCTATACAGTTTGTTAAGGGTATACTTGGATATTGGATATAAAGCCAGAGACTGAAATGTTCAATCCTAGTTTCACTAAGGAGATCCAGCTCAAATTAGCTAGAACTCACAGCTAATGAAAGCCTGATGACAACATGGAAATGAGAAGACTGGTCGTTTTTGACTATTCTATTCCCAATAGAAAGAGCTCTGTTAGGGATCTCCCTAATAGCTATTCTGCTAAGTCACTTCAGTCGTGTCCGACTCTGTGTGACCCCATAGACGGCAGCCCACCAGGCTCCCCTGTCCCTGGGATTCTCCAGGCAAGAACACTGGAGTGGGTTGCCATTTCCTTCTCCAATGCATGAAAGTGAAAAGTGAAAGCGAAGTAGCTCAGTCGTGTCTGACAGTCGTGTCCGACTCTTGCGACCCCATGGGCTGCAGCTACCAGGCTCCTTCATCCATGGGATTGCCAGGCAAGAGTACTGGAGTGGGGTGCCAGAATGTTAAAAAGTGTTCTCACACATTGATAATAGTTTAACTGTAACGCATAGAGTAAGAGGGGTTTGGCACTCCATCTGGTAATATATGTGCAATGCCAAGATCCTCAAGTTCCAAGGGGAAGAGGAAAAACTTCAGTCAATTTTGATTTAATTCATAAACTCCTCTTATTGAGAATTCTATGAAATAAGGGATATTTGCACAAGAAAGGATTATTATGTATCTAGCTGTATTTATACAACATTTCTAAATTTTACAAAAGGAAAAGTCAAACACACAAATATTTAAACCTGGTGAATTGCACGTGGTTACTCAAGATGCTGTTTCTGGGGTAAAGGTTTCATTTAGTAAACTTTTATTCAAAATGTAAAATGAAGCTATTAGCGTGTTATTTATTCTAATTATATTCAATTTTAAAGCAACAAACCAACATAAAATTGAAATGTAAATACAGTATATCCAAGAGGGATTTTCTGAGACTATTTATGACCATATTTTTATAAAAATACTTACTACACATGTGATTTGAAAACAGTTTCTCCACAATGAGGTTAATTTCCATTTGTTGTTGCTGCTGTGTAGTTGCTAAGTTGTGTCTGACTCTTTGCTTACCCTACCAGGCTCCTTCGGTCCATGGGATTTCCCGGGCAAGAATCCTGGAGTGCTTTGCCGTTTCCTTCTCCAGGGGATCTTCCCAACCCAGGGATCAAACCTGTGTCTCCTGCATTAGCAGGAGGATTCTTGACTGCTAAGCTACCAGGGAAGCCCTGTAATCTCCATAGCAATTAATAAATTTGGAGTCATTTATTTTCAAATTACTCATAATATTTTCTGATTTAAAATAAGCTTTCAAAAAAAAATAAAATAAAATAAGCTTTCATAGATGATATCATCAAATACAAATGATAAGCATTAAGAGTGATTTTTAAACTACATTGGCCAAAACATCATAATAACAAAGGAAACTCATAAGGTTATTTTTTTAAGTTATCATTAACTCACAGACTAATCTGGGTCTGTTTGACAAAACCATCAGAAAGGAGGATATACTTCCTGGATATATCAAATAATGTCTAAGTTAGTTTTATAACCTTTAAAAAGAGAAAAACTCACTTATCTAAAAGAATTTTGTCCAATGTTGTCAATACTCAACAGTAATAAAATTGGTAGCCTAAACTGTCAACCTCTCCAGAATATCTTTACCTAATTAGGTGTTTGTTGCCTTTCCCTGAATTTGCTGACAATTGTTCTCTTACAGACTAGAGTGATAGCTGTTCCTTCTAACATTTCATCCTGGCTAATATGAGTTCTGGCTAATACTAGTTCTATTACTTATCTAGTAAATAAGATCTATCTTACAACAGATTTGAAGCTGTGGACTGTATTAGACACCAACGGTTTATGACAGAATCCTTCAGAAATTGGTGAAACAGACATAACACAACTGAAATTACAAGTTTAAAAAAGAAAAATCCTTCACATATTGTTTCTATTTTTATACCTTGATAAGTATACTAAAAATCAATTAAAAAAATAACATTTTAAATATTTTAGCACATACTTTATACTGTTATTATAAGAGTGTAGATTAGAATGTTATTAACTTGTCGCATTCAGAGTTTGAAAAACAATGTAAGTTTTCTTTATGGATATTAGACCTACATATTGCTGTGTATTTTTCCTACAGCAATCTAAAGCATTAAAAATCAAAAATTTAAGCACCGAAGATATATTCATATTACTCTAACATACCTCTTTATATCCTTTCAAATCAAGTCATAAAATCTAGTTCTTCCACATATGAATTCTTCTAGATCACTATCTAAAAATCTTACTAAGTTAAAATCATTACATTAATAATTCTCAAGCAATAATATAAGGTCTACCAAGCAGTATTTAAATATTTTTAATATATTAATGAATTATAAAATTTAAAAACAAAATAATTTTTACTTTAAAGAAAAGTAAAAGGTAGTTTTTTAGAATAGAAATAATTTCACAATGCTGTTAAAATATCTAGCACTAAAATACTAGCTGTTATCATTACTCTATCCATTCATATTTTCCTAACCAATGATCGATACACATTAAACGTCTCTCCATTTTCTGAGTATTCCAAATTCTCCTGTGTGTCTACTCCTTTGCACCTGCTACCTCTATCCAAAATGCTGTTCCATCCTTCCTTCCTAAAAAATCTACTCAAATCATAAGACCCAGCTTAAAGGTTACCTTCATGGCTTTCCAATGGTCAACAAGCAGAAAGTCATTCTTGTGAGTCCACAGCCCTTGGTTCATAATGTTACTGCTGCTGCTAAGTCGCTTCAGTTGTGTCTGACTCTGTGCGACCCCATAGACGGCAGCCCACCAGGGACAGCTGCTCCTGTCCCTGGGATTCTCCAGGCAAGAATACTGGGGTGGGTTGCCATTTCTTTCTCCAATGCATGAAAATGAAAATGAAAGTGAAGTCGCTCAGTCATGTCTGACTCTTAACAACCCCATGGACTGTAGCCTACCAGGCTCCTCCATCCATGGGATTTTCCAGGCAAAAGTACTGGAGTGGGCTGCCATTTCCTTATCCACATAATGTTACTAGTATTCTTCAAACTCTACCACAATGATCAGTTAATTTTTTTTTCCTTCACTAGATTTTGATCTCTCTGAGAAAAAGGATTATACCTTACTTACTTCTGTATCCCCGAATTCAGCACTATGGCCAGGCAAGCTGACTGAATGGTTAGTAAATGAACAAATTAGTATATGATCAATATACAAGTTTAAACCAAGTCTTTACCTTTAATCATTTTCAAAGATGAGAGACCATATTTTGTAAAATAACAAAAAATATCAAGTAGATCAAACTAATTATCCTAAATATCCTTTAATATAAATAGTTTAAAAATATATAAAAGTTTAAGAAATACTTTCTAATTGGTTCAGAAAACTTGCTGCTTGTGATTTTTTTTTCTATTTTTTCATAGTTATAACCAAGAGTATTTATCTTTTACTATTGAAAAGTGAAATTTGAAACACCTATTCAAAGATTACCAATGATAACTTAGGACAACAATCAACATAAAAGAAGTTACAACCCTCAAATACCAAGAAACTTGCCATCTATTTTATAGGTATTCTTTACTCTGAAAGTGTGAAAGTGTTAGTCCCTCAGTTGTGTCCGGCTCTTTGCAACCCCATGGACTGTAACCCACCAGGCTCCTCTGTCCATGGGATTCTGCAGGCAAGAATACTGGAGTGGGTAGCCATTCCCTTCTCCAGGGAAATCTTCCTGACCCAGGGATCAAACCTAGGTCTCCTGCATTGCAGGGGGATTCTTTACCATCTTGGCCACCAGGAAAGCCTATTCTTTACTCCGGATCCAGTCTAACTACTTGTGGTGTTAAGCTATTCATTTGTAAGTTGGCTAAGTAACTGGTAAAGACTCCTTTGGGGCATATCATTTGTAATACTGATTTATTGGTCTGCCACCTCCCAGTATAGATCTGACTCTGAGCTTATAATTAGGGTGCATAATGTGGAAACAGAATGTGGTTGTTGACTATCTTGCTTTATAAAATGGTATGGACATATAAAATGGTATGGTTTAATTAAATGAACTGAGAATGTTGGTTTCATCTACATAGCTTTAAAATGTTAGTTTTAGCAATGTCATAATATATATCCAAAAGACTCAATTGCTGTGGTTCTACAACCAACCTCAGAAATAGCTATCATACTTCACTGTATAAATATTATTTCTCATCTATTCATTAATTCAATTTATAGTTAAGTTGCCTCCTAACTGGGAGTACAATGGTGACCAAGACAGATAATGTTCTCGTGACCTCTTGGAGCTTAAAGTTTAGAGGAGGGAAGAAAAAAGTATTAAGTCACTTACAATATAAACAGACAAATACCACATAAGGAAAAGTACAGTCTACATTTTTTAATGTTATATTTCATTGTTTATCTTCCAAATCCTATGGAATACTATTCTCCTATATTGTTTCCATCCTTTGTGCTGTGTGCTGTGCTTAGTCGCTCAGTCGTGTTTGACTCTTTCTGACCTCACAGACTGCAGCCACCAGGCTCCTCTGTCCATGGAGATTCTCCAGGCAAGAATACTAGAGTGGGTTCCCATGCCCTCTTCCAGGGGATCTTCCCAACCCAGGGATCGAACTCAGGTCTCCCGCACTGCAGGCAGATTCTTTACCATCTGAGCCACCAGGGGAGCCCTGTTTCCATCCTTTACTATGAAGCAACTCTGGCTCACGATTTGTAGTCCCAGATTTCTCTGTAGCCCTGAGAAAAATTCTAAAAATAACAGTAAGATGGCACCATGTTCACAGTGGGTGCTCAATAGCCCCTGAGAATATTCAATAATTTTTTTTTCTTTTCCTTTTGTCCTTAATTTTTTTAAATTTTATTTTGGAGTATTTTGATTTACAATGTTGTGTTAGTTTCAAGTGCACAGCAAAGTGCCTCAGTTATACTTTTATCTATTTTTTCCAGATTCCTTTTCCATATAGGTTATTACAGAATACTGAGTAGAGTTCTTTGTGCTACACAGTAGGTCTTTGTCGATTATCTATTTTTATATATAGTAGTGTATATGGAGAAGGAAATGGCAACCCACTCCAGTGTTCTTGCCTGGAGAATCCCAAGGACAGGGGAGCCTGGTGGGCTGCCGTCTATGGGGTCGCACAGAGTCAGACACGACTGAAGCGACTTAGCAGCAGCAGCAGCAGCAGTGTATATATGTTAATCCCAACCTCTTAATTTATCCTTTCCTCCCCCACACACCTTTCCTCTTTGTTAACCATATGTTTGCTTTCTAAGTCTGTGAGTCTGTTTCTAGTTTGTAAATAAATTCATTTCTATCATTTTTTTTTTAGATTCCACATATTAATGATATCATATGATATTTGTCTTTCTCCATCTGACTTAACTTCACTTACTATATTAATTTTTAGGTCCATTTGTGTTGCTAGCAAATGGCAAATTTTCATTTTTATACCTGAGTAATATTCCATTGTGTATTTGTACCACATCTTCTTTATCCATTCCTCTGTCAATCTCCATTGGGTTGCACATATCTTTTCCAATTATGGTTTCCTCCAGATATATGCCCAGGAGTGGGATTACAGGATCATATGGTAGCTCCATTTTTAGGTTTTTAAGGAAACTCCGTACTATTCTTCATAGTGGCTGTACCAATTTACGTTTCCACTAATAGTGTAGGTAGGTTCATTTTTCTCCCTACCTTCTCCAGTATTATATTGTCTGTAGACTTTCTGATGGCCATTCTGACTAGAATGAGGTTTTGATTGGCATTTCCCTAATGACTAATGATGTTGAGCATCTTCTCATGTGTTTTTGGCTATCTGTATGTCTTTCTTTGGAGAAGGCAATGGCACCCCACTCCAGTACTCTTGCCTGGAAAATCCCATGGACGGAAGAGCCTGGTAGGCTGCAGTCCATGGGGTCGCTAAGAGTCGGACACAACTGAGCGACTGCACTTTCACTTTTCACTTTCATGCATTGGAGAAGGAAATGGCAACCCACTCCAGTGTTCTTGCCTGGAGAATCCCAGGGACAGGGGAGCCTGGTGGGCTGCCGTCTCTGGGGTCGCACAGAGTCGGACACGACTGAAGCGACTTAGCAGCCGCAGCAGCATGTCTTTCTTGGAAATGTCTATTTAGATCTTCTGTCCATTTTTTGATTGGGTTGTTTATATCTTTGATATTGAGCTGCATGAGATGTCTGTATATTTTGGAGATTAATCCTTTTTCAGTCACATTGTTTGCAAATATTTTCTCCCATTCTGTGGGCTGTATTTTTGTTTATGGTTTCCTTTGCTGTGCAAAAGCTTTTAAATTTAATTAGGTCCCATTTATTAATAATTATTAACCAAATGAAAAGTCATAAGCGACTAAAACACAAGACAGTAATATTTCTTCCTAAATAGTGCATTGTTTGATGAGTCTAAATCACCAATAAAAATCTGAAACTAAAAAGCTTGGCTACTGCTCTCTACGAATTCATTATGAAGAAATGATTACATAAGTGTGTAAAAATATAAGTAGAAAAATGTTTATTGTAGTATTATCTGCAAGAGTAAAAAAAGGCATTAAAAAGAATAAAATACCTAGAAATAAACTTAGCCAAGGAGATGAAAGACCTATATACGGAAAACTATAAAGCAAAGATGAAGGAAACTGAAGATGATACAAAGAAATGGAAAGATACACCATGTTCATGAATTGGAAGAGTTAACATTACTAAAATATCCATACTACCCAAAGCAATCACCAGATCTAATAGGATTCCTGTCAAAATACCTATGATGTTTTTCAAATAACTAGAACAAATAATCCTAACATTTATATGGAACTACAAAAGATCCCACATGGGTCACAGCCTTGTCTAACTCAATGAAACTATGAGCCATGCCATGTAGGGCCACCCAAGACGGACGGATCATAGTGGAGAGTTCTGACAAAATGTGGTCCACTGGAGAAGGGAATGGCAAACCACTTCAAAATTCTTGCCTTGAGAATCCCACGAACGGTATGAAAAGGTGAAAAGATATGACACTGAAAGATGAACTCCCCAGGTCAGTAGGTGCCCAATATGCTACTGGACAAGAGTGGTGAAACAGGTCCAGAAAGAATGAAGAGGCTGAGCCAAAGAAAAAAACAACGTCCAGCTGTGGATGTGACTGGCAATGGAAGTAAAGTCCGATGCTGTAAAGAACAATATTTCATAGGAACCTGGAATGTTAGGTCCGTGAATCAAGGTAAATTGGAAGTGGTCAAACAGGAGATGGCAAGAGTGAACACTGACATTTTAGGAATCAGTGAACTAAAATGGACTGGAATGGGTGAATTTAATTCAGATGACCATTGTATCTACTGTTGTGGGTAAGAATCCCTTAGAAGAAATGGAGTGGCCCTCATAGTCAACAAAAGAGTCCGAAATGAGTATTTGGGTGCAGTCTCAAAAATGACAGAATGACCTCTGTTCGTTTCCAAGACAAACCATTCAGTATCACAGTAATCCAAGTCTATGCCTCAATCACTAATGCCGAAGAAGCTGAAGTTGAATGGTTCTATGAAGACCTACAAGACCTTCTAGAATTAACACCAAAAAAAGATGTCCATTTCATCTAGGGGACTGGAATACAAAAGTAGGGAGTGAAGACATACCTGGAGTAATAGGCATGTTTGGCCTTGGAGTACAAAATGAAGCAGGGCAAAGGCTAATAGAGTTTTGCCAAGAGAATGCACTGGTCATACCAAACACCCTCTTCCAACAACAAAAGAGATGACTACACAAGGACATCACCAGATGGTCAACACCAAAATCAGACTGATTATATTCTTTGCAGCCAAAGATGGAGAAGCTCTATAGAGTCAGCAAAAACAAGACCGGGAGCTGACTGTGGCTCAGATCATGAACTCCTTATTGCCAAATATAGACTTACATTGAAGAAAGATGGGAAAACCACTAGATAATTCAGGTATGACCTAAATCAAATCCCTTATGATTATACTGTGGAAGTGAGAAATAGATTTAAGGGACTAGATCTGATAGAGTACTTGATGAACTATGGATGGAGGTTCGTGACATTGTACAAGAGACGGGATCAAGACCATCTCCAAAAAAGAAATGCAAATAAGCAAAATGGCTGTCTGAGGAGGCCTTACAAATAGCTGTGAAAAGAAGAGAAGCAAAAAGCAAAGGAGAAAAGGAAAGATATAATTTGAATGCAGGGTTCCAAAGAATAGCAAGGAGACATAAGAGAGCCTTCATCAGCAATCAATGCAAAGAAATAGAGGAAAACAATACAATGGGAAAGACTAGAGATCTCTTCAAGAAAATTAGAGATACCAAGGGAACATTTCATGAAACTTCAGTTCAGTTGCTCAGGTGTGTCTGACTCTGCGACCCCATGAACCACAGCCAGACCTCCCTGTCCATCACCAACTCCTGGAGTCTACCCAAACCCATGTTTATTGAGTCAGTGATGCCATCCAACCATCTCATCCTCTGTCATCCCCTTCCTCTCCTGCCCTTAATCTCTCCCAGCATCAGGGTCTTTTCAAATGAGTCAGCTCTTTGCATCAGGTGGCCAAAGTACTGGAGTTTCAGCTTCAACATCAGTCCTTCCAATGAACAGCCAGGACTCATCTCCTTTAGGATGGACTGGTTGGATCTCCTTGCAGTCCATGGGACTCTCAAGAGTCTTCTCCAACACCACAGTTCAAAAGCATCAATTCTTCCGTGCTCAGCTTTCTTCACAGTCCAACTCTCACATCCATACATGACCACTGGAAAAACCATAGCCTTGACTAGACGGACCTTTGTTGGCAAAGTAATGTCTCTGCTTTTCAATATGCTAAAGGAATATTACTCAGTCATAAAAAATGAAACTTTGCCATTTGCAATAGTATGCATTAATCTGGAGGGTATTGTGCTTAATGAAATAAGTCAGATAAGCACTGCATGTTATCACTTATATGTGGAATCTAAAAAAAAATAAAACAAATGAATGAATATAACAAAATAGAAACAGTCTGACAAATATAGAAAACAAATTAGTGGTTACCAGAGGCAAAAAGGAATAGGAGAGGGATAACATAGAGGCAGGGGATTAAGAGGTATAAACTGCTATGTATAAAATAAACTGCAAGAATATACTGTATAGCACAAGGAATACAGAAAATATTTTATAGTAATTTTAAATCAAGTGTAATCTAAAAAAATTGAATCATTTATAAATTAACTATACTTCAAGTTTAAAATAATAATAAAAAGAAAAGAAAGAAATAGTTGAATATATGAACATAGAATATTGGCTAAATCAAATGGGATTTACCCATGCAATAGGATACTATGCAGTCATTAGAAATTTATATATACACATATGGAAAGATAACTATAATAACTGGCATGTAAAGCAGATTTTTAAAAAAACATATGAGTAATATAATCCCATTTGGAGGAAAACTTTTAAAATGCTAACTATATGTTTAAGTAAATACATGTAGAAAATTTTCAAACGAGACACCGAAATGTTAACAATGGTTATTTTTAAGACAGTCCTTATTTTCACCTACAAACTCTTCTGTGTCTCCTGAAAGTTTCTATAAATTTTTTTTACAATTAAGGAAAAAAAAGTAATTTTCACTTTGAGTTTTTTAAAAACCTGTTCCCACTCATCAAAGACAATAAAACATGGTTATCTATGTCAAGTAGTATGTAAGGAGTTTACAGTCAGATCATATACAGGTCGCGATAACTAATGCTATAGGACTGAATTAGAAATGTGCGGTTACAACCTCAGGCAGTGATTAGAACCTCAGGAGTTAGGCAGAATAGGTTTAATTTGCTGATTGCCACTGTTAAATCTATATGACATCAAACAAAGTTTTATTTTTGTGTTATTTAAACATTTTCTGTGCCGTGGGTCCCTAATCTGTAAAACAGGAAACAAAAGCACCTACTTGATAGAGCTATTGTGACCAGTAAATAATATATATAAAGCTTTGACTAATCCCCCAGCTTATATCAAGCATATCTGTATCTATACACACACACACACACACACGTGTAATAAACAAAGTTAAAAAGTTACTTTCTTCATGATCCCCCAAGATTAATACTGGATAAAGTAAGCACTCTGATATGCTTTCTATCTCCTAAACATATTTGTTCTCCATGTTTAATAATTATTCCATTGTCTATATGAGTTAAATATTAATAGCAAAATTTTTCCACTGTTTTATTGCATATTCAATGTAGAAAAATTCAGTTTTATAAAAATGTATAAGGTAAAATATAAAAATCCCTCTCCTAATTTCAACAACATTCCCAGTTCAATATCATTTCTTTCAATACTGTACCTATGCCCATATATTTGATTTATTTGGTGGCTTAACTTACCAAAATGAGATCAAACTAAACATACTGATCTGCCCTCTATCTCACACAATATATCATGGAAAACTTTTCATACCATTCTTTTTATTGCTGGACAGTATTCTATTATATGTCATTATTTAACCATTTCCCTATTGATGACCATTAAGATTATTTCCAACTTCATAGTAAAGCAAACAACACTGCTGTGTACATCCATATGCACAAGTCTTCCAGAACTTGCAGATATTTTTGTGGAGTAGAGTTTCAGAAGTGAAATTGTTAGCTTCTCAAGCCTACATTTCCTAAGGAAGAGTATAAAGCTGAGACAAAGCTTTTAAGCTAGGCAATTCTTGAGATATAAAATCCTAGCACCTGAAGAACAAGAGGGAAAGAGAGGTGAGGTGGGTAAGGAGTAAAAGCAAATAAAAGGTAATACTGTTACCAAGCTGGTTTCACTGACCGTGGTCACACAGGCTGTCTTCCAGTTAAGCTAAATGGACCATTATGTCTCGAAGAAAGGAAAGGAAGGAAAAGCTATTGAACTGCTGGTTTCTTCCCATCTCTTGCCTCTCCCTGGTCAAAATCTGCCCCCTCAGTTTCTGGTCCTGCTACCTAACCCCCCCTAACCAGCTGCTGGGGACAGAGCTTCTACCACACGCCCTGAGCCTAGAAGGAATCAAAGTTTCCAAGAGTCTGGTCGGGTAGGAGGTCCTGCTGCAGCTGAGCCTCACAGCAAAACCTAAGTGGGCAGGTGGCTTTAGGAGGTGAAGAAGTCATCTCCTAGGAGATGGCTGCCAACCCATGCTCCACTAAAAAGGCATGCCTGTGTTGACTTCCTTGTGCTCTGCCAACAAGCCTTCTAATTCAATCTCAGATGAAAAGTAGTATACGCTGCTTTAGCTTACTTACATTTCTTGATTATTAGTGAGACAGAGCATCTTTCACTATTGATTGGCATTCATATTCCTTCTGGGGATGGCTTGTCCTTATACATTCCAAGTGTAATTTCTCACCCTTCCATTAGGAGTCTATAATTAAACTACTGAATTCTGTTACTCTCAGCTCCGCCCTGTTTCCTAAAACTACTTCGGGTTACCTATGAAGCAGATACTTAAGGCTATCAGCTTACATACAGTACATAAACATCTTTGCTGGTTATCTTGACCACTGAAATAACAAAAAAGGACCAAGCAAGAACATGACAACGTCCTTATCCCAGTTTCCATAATTACTTTTCACTTGGTCAGGGAAACTTCGGCATGTTAAAAAAAGTTATACATTTCCATCCAGTTTTCATGTTTCCTCAAGCTCTGGCCTGGAGAAGGCAATGGCACCCCACTCCAGTACTCTTGCCTGGAAAATCCCATGGACAGAGGAGCCTGGTAGGCTGCAGCCCATGGGGTCGCTAGGAGTTGGAGACGACTGAGCAACTTCACTTTCACTTTTCACTTTCATGCATTGGAGAAGGAAATGGCAACCCACTCCAGTGTTCTTACCTGGAGAATCCCAGGGATGAGGGAGCCTAGTGGCCTGCCATCTATGGGGTCGCACAGACTCACTCAGATAATGACTGAAGCGACTTAGCAGCAGCAGCAGCAAGCTCTGGCCAGAATGCCAGGACAGTCAGAAGAATGACTCTGGCCTGCCATCATCTCTGTCTCTAAGCCAATCAAGCTTCATTGCCAATGTCCAATTCAGATTTTCTTTTAGCACTGTCAGTTTTGACCATAATATAACCACCTTCAATGTAAAACCTTTTTTCATACAAAGACAGGCACCAAGAAATTCAGACCCAAATTTCTGACATGTCTTTTTTCCTCTTATGCTTTTTTTCCTTTTAAGAATTACCCTGATTGGTTTTTTGATTCAATTTCTGCATCGTACCCAAGGGTCAATCCATCACCTGTCTCTCTCACCCTTTTCATCTTTGCCATACTTTAAAAATTGGACGACCAACAAACGTACAGTAGCTATTGACTCTAAAGCTATAGTTAGTAATATATTTGGTCTCAAATTATAAATTGTGTCAAACAGCTGGAAGTCTTACTTCACGTGCACTGTAATATGAATAAAACTATACACTGCCTCTAGAAGAGAGTTACTCTATAGTGAGACTGAAAACAATGTGGTATTCAGATAGTGCTTTAAACCCAGGTCTTTATATTTTTTTAAATGAATGTATTTTCAACTCGGCTAACAAAATCTAATTCATGCAGCTGACAGATTCAATATGTACAGAGAAAAAACTATTTTCCAACTCTAAATTACAGGAATATGACTTAGACTTAACTAAATCAGTCCTATCTAATTCGAGGCATGCTATGGCATAGCCACAAAGGGGAAATGTATTAACTTTTCCCTCTGAATAATTCTTCTATAATTTCAACCTTGTTATTTATTCAACATAAGCTACCATGTGCTATGTTTTCAGTCACTAATATTCCCAGCAACACTAACACTGCATCCCATTTTTTGTTAGCATATTAATAAAATTCTTGCCTCTGTTAAATATATAGTTGTTATAACAATAAAAATAATTTATTTGCATTACACTCTATAGTTTACAAACTCTTTTCTATTATACATATATAATCTCAATGAATTATAATTGTCCTTCACAACTTTAAAATGTGACAATATACTACAAATCTCCAAAAGCAAATCATGTCAAATATTGTGAATAAGATTATAGCAATAAAAGACCAACAGAAGTATAAAGAAATTAACCTGCCATTCCTTCTTACTTTGCTCCAAGATAACTCTGCATTAGCACTGTTGGTTCATTTTCCCAATTTAAGCTTTTAAAAAATACATACTAAATTTCCCTATATTGTATTTCAATCAATTGCTGAAGCTGAGACTACGATGTCATAAATAAAGCACCAGATCATAAATTTCTCAAAAGACATAAAATCAAAAACACCCTGCACCTACAAATTAAATGCAAAACGTATGAACTAAACAATGAAAAGGAATTACTATGTGAAATTTAACTTGCTCAGTTAGTTAACCAGTCTATTCTGAACAGACTTAGTCTTTATTCTCAGTACTGATATTAAGATTATAACCATGCACCAAAATCATCTTGGTCTAGTCTTTTCATTTCAGGTTTTCTTATAAATTATGGAGCTATGGGAAAAAAGTCAATCACCTTTCAGATGTTTGACTGCAAAAGCACTGCTTAGAATAGCAATGATTTGAATTATTTAAATACAGGACTGTGCATGAAATGAGAGCTATCTGTAAAACAGCGCACACTTAAACTAGTGTATATATTACAACATTTCAAATACCTAAAGATCTCAAGCCTCCCATGATTCTATATTTACACGGCTGATGAGAAACTCCAGCATACAGAATTTTTTTAAAGGGCCTAGTGAAGACAGCAACATTTTAACATTTTCATACAAACAAATACTATATCCATAACTTATTATCGTGACATTGAGAGACCACTTTGCTTGTGCTCCCTATAAAATACATTTTAAAAGAATATTTAAGACTCTCCTGGTGGTGCAGTGGATAAGAATCCACCTGCTAATGCAGGGGACACAGGTTCGATCACTGACCTGGGAAAATCCCACATGCCGCAGAGCAACCATGCCGCAGAGCAACCAAGCCCACGCACCACAACTCCTGAGCCTGTGCTCTGGAGCCCGCACCACAGCTCCTGAAGCCCATGAGCCTGCAGCCCATGCTCCACAGTGAGAGAAGCCACTGCAATGAGAAACCTGCATACCACAACAAAAGTATTAGCACCCCCGCCCCTCTGCTGGACGCAACCAGAGAAAGTCCATGTGCAACAACAAAGACCCAGTGCTGCCAAAAATAAGTAAACAAATAAAAATTTTTTGTAAAGAATATATAAAGTTGAACTGACTTTGTAACATACAAGATTGAAGTAACACTTAAAACCAAATATCATTGTGAAGATTGGTAAAAAGACTTAACTGTTAATTTTTTGTTACAATAAACTCATTTCTTAATAGTGTTATTTGAAAAGAAGTATATTCTAAGTTTTCCAAAATTTCAGCAGTTTTTGAATTAACCTGTGAAAATAACTCTAATGGAAATTTGCAATTTAAGAATTGTCCTATTTTGCAATTGGATTTTCTTTCTCCTAAATGATAGAAATAATTGAAAGCTAATCTGTCATCTTCAGTTTAGCTGCTCAGTTGTGTCTGACTCTTTGTGACCCCATGGACTGCAGCAGGCCAGGCTTCCCTGTCCATCACCAACTCCCAGAGCTTGCTCAAACTCATGTTCATTGAGTCAGTGATGCCATCCAACCATCTTATCCTCTGTTGTCCCCTTCTCCTCCTGCCTTCAATCTGTTATCTTAGAAGGTATAATTGACACTTCACTCTTTTCCAAAAGGCATAAGGCAATCAAAAGACTGCAGATTTTATCTAACATAAAAATGAACCAAAAAAAACAAGTGTGGTTCATACAACAAACTATTCAAGATGCACAGTTCTTGGTCTCAGCAGAGCTTTACACTGATCTATTTTCTGAAAAACCGCTCTCACAATGCACACAGACACATACGCAGTTGTAAACACTAGACAAGGTTTACATCTCTAATTACTAAAGTTAAGCATTTAATGGGCTTCCCTAGTAGCTCAGCTGGTAAAGAATTCACCTGCAATGCAGAGACCACGATTTGATTCCTGGGTCGGGAAGATGCCCTGGAGAAGGTATAGGCTTCCCACTTCAGTATTCATGGGATTCCCAGGTAGCTCAGCTGGTAAAGAATCCGTCTGCAATGCCAGAGAGCTGGGTTTGATCCCTGGATTGGGAAGACCCCTTGGAGGAGGGAATGGCAACCCACTTCAGTATTCTTGCCTGAAGAATCCCCAAGGACAGAGGAGCCTGGTGGGCTACAGTCCATGGGATTACAAAGAGTCAGACATGACTGAGCACCTAAGAACAGCACACAGTATGCATTTAATGATATTATTTCTGATGTTATTCTGATATTATTTCTGAAATTTTAGGAACTTTTATATACACATGGTTTCCCAGGTGGCTGAAAGAAGAATCTGCTGCAATGCAGGAGGCGCAAGTTCAATCCCTGGGTTGGGAAGATCCCCTGGAGAAGGAAAATGGCAACCCACTCCAATATTCTTGCCTGGGAAATCCCACGGACAGACCTAGCAGGCCACGGGCCACAGTCCATGGGGTCGCAAAGAGTCGGACACAACTTAGCAACTGAACAACGATATATACACCTGGCAGGGCCTAATCAGAGGAGTTCCAACCACAGTGTCAAACCTTCTGGGGTCATTTGGGTACCAAATATGTTAACTCCTCCATTACTTCATTACTCAGAGCTGATTTATATGATTAGGTGACACGTGGCAAGAAACTAGACTATGAAATATTGCGACACATCTTACTGACAGGCAAGAACGATTGAGATACCATACGATAACAGCATCGCAACTTAGGAAGACTCAGCTGAAGCACCTCTTAGGCAGAAACTCTGGATAAAGCCAGAGGAGGTTAGCTATTGGTCAAAAGGGAAATGTCTCCAATGTAAATCTCCTTGGAAGATACCACAGACACAGAAGTATATAATATATATCATCAATAGTTGCAAAAAAATCATAATATCTTCTAACTAGCTTTTTTTTAAGTCATAGCCAAATGACATAGTAACTGAATTGGATGATTTCATAATTTTTACATTAGTCAGCAGAAATGCTACAGGAAAGAGGTAAAAACTAAGTGATTTGGCATCATGAGTTTACCGAGAAAATCACATTCCCAAGTACATCAATTCTTTAAAAATTTCAGAATATGACATATAATTAATCATTATTATTATAAGATTTCAGCAGGATTACAGCATTAGTTTATGCTAAGTAATGCAGCCTGAAAAAGCTCAATAAATCTTAGCTGAACCAAATCTCAAAGGACAAATTAACACAGTCATCCCTAGTTTACAACACAAATAGATATGAAAAGAAAACAAAGACTTGGAAGTAGAGAAATCTAGTACAATCCTAATGAATAAAAATATAGACTAATTCTATGGAATAATATACAAGAGAAATGACCCATAAACTATAAAAATTTTTTAAATTAAAATAGTAATAAGTCATTCAGTCGACTATTGTACATATATTAGATATTTAAAACATTCACTCTCAATATATAAAGCTTTCTCACAGGAGGCAAATGTGAGGAGACAGGACGGGAAATCAGTCTCAAAACTTATCCACTTTAGGCTTATAATACTAAATTTTAATATCGCAAAATGTTAAGAATTTTAAAAACTTTCAAAAAGGAGATATCCTAAATTGTACAAGCAGTTTTTTTTTTTTTTTCCCTTAAGTAAACAGTGAATACAAATCTATCTTCCTTCACTGGATTTCAAATCCTATTAACAGATTTTCAGGTCCTACATTTAAAATGAGCCAGTGTCATGACTGCTAGAGGATGGAAAAGGCTGTTAAAATCTAATTACATGTTAAAAAGAGTAAAGTGGGACATTTAAAAAAGAAAAATGACTTATCTTTCCTGAGTATATTCCCCTTTTACCTCAATTAAAATTATAGATTACTAAGAGTTTCACTAAAATTTTTTCATGGCTTCCCAGTTGGAGAAATAAATAAAATATTCGACCTAAGAAGAAACTGGAAAACTGTGATATGACTACACTTATTTATTTAGACTACACACTACCAGAAGAAATATCAAAACTAACACCCATCATATACTAAAATCAGAATCTGGTTCTAGGGTAACCCTATCCCACCAATATCAATGAAACCCTAGGAGTTTATCTATCCCAAAGTAATTTTATATGATTTTCTTTAAAGTTTCTTTTAAGTTATACCACTAGGGAATTCCCTGGTGACTCAGTGGTTAAAAACCGGCTTGCCAATGCCGGGGAAACAGGTTCGACCCCGATCCAGGAAGATCCCACATGCCATGGAGCAACAAAGTCTGTGCACCACAACTTCTGAGACCACACATCAGAGCTTCAGCTCTGCAACGAGAGAAGCAAGTGCAACTGGAAAAAGCCTGCACACAGTGATAGAGATCCAGCACAGCCATAAATAAGTAAATAACAATTTAAAAAATTATACCACTAAACTATTTTTAATAAGAGAATGATTTGTCAAACTTTTAACATACATACACATATGTGCACAGGTATTCATACTGCTTCCTTTCCTCAATCAGCAAATATAAACAGGAAAAAACTAAAAAACTCAGAGATAAGTAAGTGTATGGAATGAATGTTAAAATAGTGTGCCAGACTAAAAAGCCTCTTGATGAAAGTGAAAGAGGAGAGTGAAAAAGTTGGCTTAAAGCTCAACATTCAGAAAATGAAGATCATGGCATCTGGTCCCATCACTTCAGGGGAAATAGATGGGGAAACAGTGGAAACAGTGTCAGACTTTATTTTCTTGGGCTCCAAAATCACTGCAGATGGTGACTGCAGCCATGAAATTAAAAGACGCTTACTCCTTGGAAGGAAAGTTATGACCAACCTAGATAGCATATTCAAAAGCAGAGACATTCCTTTGCCAACAAAGGTCCGTCTAGTCAAGGCTATGGTTTTTCCAGTGGTCATATACGAATGTGAGAGTTGGACTGTGAAGAAAGCTGAGCACCAAAGAATTGATACTTTTGAACTGTGGTGTTGGAGAAGACTCCCGAGAGTCCCTTGGACTGCAAGGAGATCCAACCAGTCCATTCTGAAGGAGATCAGTTCTGGGATTTCTTTGGAAGGAATGATGCTAAAGCTGAAACTCCAGTACTTTGGCTACCTCATGCGAAGAGTTGACTCACTGGAAAAGACTGTAATGCTGGCAGGGATTGGGGGCAGGAAGAAAAGGGGACGACATAGGATGAGATGGCTGGATGGCATCACCAACTTGATGGACATGGGTTTGGGTGAACTCCAGGAGCTGGTGATGGACAGGGAGGCCTGGTGTGCTGCGATTCATGGAGTCGCAAAGAGTCAGACACGACTGAGTGACTGAACTGAACTGAACTGAGTATCTATTTGTTAATTCTCCTCTAAAGTTAACCATTGAAAGGACTGATACTGAAGCTCCAATACTTTGGCCACCTGATGTGAAGAAATGACTCATTAGAAAAGACCCTGATGCTGGGAAAGATTGAAGACAGGAGGAGAAGGGGTCAACAGAGGATGAGATGGTTGGATGACGTCACCGACTTGATGGATATGAGTTTGAGCAAGCTCTAGGAGTTGGTGATAGACAGGGAAGCCTGGCATCCTGCAGTTCATGGGGTTGCAAAGAGTTGGACACAAATGAGCAACTGAACTGAAAGCTAACCAAACATGTTTTTTAAGAACAAGTAGGAACCACGGGACTCAACTGGCAAACACACACAAACACATACAAGCATTAAGCATTCAATAGTTCCTAAATATTGTTCAACCCTTTATTAAGTCAGTAAGGTAAACCATTTTATTTTTACTAATACAACATGCTTTTTCTGTATCAGAAATTAGCTGTTCATGGAGGCTAACAAATTTGACCCAAAATATCAGTATATTCAACCTTTGTTCCCAATAACAAAACATGTTATAATAGAATTCTACTATTAGAACAAATGGTTTTTCAGTAGGAAAAAAATCTCCTTCTAATTTTGAAACTAGACAAAATGCAGTTTCAATTACTAACTCTGAATTAATATATTTAAGTTGTGTTTTTATCAAAGTAAACCTGAAATAACAAATTCCATAAGATCTACTGCTGGATTATTTCTTCTGCCTATGGCTCTGTTTGGCTTCCCAGGTGGGACAGCGGTTAAGAATCTGCCTAACAATGCAGGAGACCCAGAAGACACTGGAGACATGGGTTTGGTTTGGTCACTGGGTGGGGAAGATCCCCTGGAAGAGGGCATGGCCACCCACTGCAGTATTCTTGCTTGGAGAATCCCATGGACAGAGGAGCCTGCTGGGCTACAGTCCATAGGGTCGCAAAGAGTCAGACACAAATGAGCAAGCATGTGTGCTATGGCTTTAATATCATAATCCAGTTAGTCTACTCAAATGTGTAACTGCTTTATTTACAAAGAAATATATCCTGTGATACTGCACAAATAAAGTCTTGAGCATTCTTTAGTGAAAGAAAATTTTAGTTACACAGGATACTAATCTCTACAAATTGTCTAATAAGTTTAATTACCAAATAAAATTTATGTTGCTTTTTTTTTCATTTATATGAATTGAACAGGACAACAAAATCTTTTTCCCATTGTTCTCATTATTCCAAGGCATCAATATTTTTAGATTATAAAATATGTCCTTTATTTAAACTATTTTATTCTTTCATTAAAACATTATATTTTGATATATTAAATACAGATAGAAATTTTTAATTTCTAACCTTGCAGTTTTAATCTATGTCTATAAGAGAAACAAAAACACAAAGTAAGCATAATACAGGAAAATGTATCATCACAGAAAATCAGTCACTTTAAGCTGTAGAACACTGCCCTCTGCAGTCCACTGATCTAAAAAACAATTCAGTGTACCTAAGTCACAATTTAATCCAGCCAATGGATTTTTCATTGTTACTGAAGCAAAATTCCTCCATGCTTTTTTAAAAATTCAGATTTATTCTAGAGAAATGTCTGCGTCAAATGTTCTTCAACTTCTCCCCTTCTGACTCACCCAAATCTCAATATGCAGTTAAGTATGGCATTAACTTTCATGTTCTTGCATAAGGAACACAGTATTTAACCCAATTAATCTCACCCAAATTAGTCTGGACAAAGCAAATCTAAGAAAACACGGACACAACACATATAAAAAAGGAATAAAGATACTGAATTCAGAATTCACTTTATACAAGGTCTTAACCTGATTTTCCATCAACTTGGTACAATAATTGGGAAAGCTATACACAGCAGAAATAACAGCAGGCATAGTGCACACAAGTAATCTATGCAAACTTTAGTATATAGACAACTTCTTCTTCAGCCCCTCCCCTGTACCACATACAGCACAACTGCCAGACCAGTCCAATCCAGCAGTTACTGGTCATCTTCTGTTTCACATACTGAGCTGGTACAGGGAATTATAAATATTAATAAGACATAATCTTAATCCTGGAAAAGTATAGAGGAAGAGAAACATAATTTCAATTCAAAATGGTAAGAACAATGAAAGCAGAGGAGCACAGAGAGCCATTACTTTGCCTATCTCTGTATGGTTCAAGGAACAGGGAAAAGATTCCTAAAGGTCAAAATACCCTGAACCTAGTCTTCAAGGATGAGCACAAATTAATCTAGTAAACAGAGAGAGCTCTCCAAATAAAGGAAAAAAAAAAAACTTGAACTAAAATCAGAAGATGTAAAACAGCAAGATGTAGGGCCGTAGATACTGACAACCCCAGAGTGCTTCAAAGTGACTTGTGAGCCATTAAAACCTAAAACAAACAGAGAGGTCAGGATCCTAGCAGTAAATTTTACGTAAATCTGGAGTAAAGATTATGCATCTCTATTTTTAAAGCTCCCTGCAAGGGATTCTGGTGCACAGTCAGGTTGCTGAAACAATACTTAAGTCTGATAGTATTGGAATTTAAAATAAAGGTTGAGGAGGTGGGATTGAAGTGTAAATATGAATCAGATGTGGTGGAATTTGTATGTCATACTAATTTAGCTTACGAGTAAACAGGAATCACTTTTAAACAGGGAAAACATGGTCAGATATGTATTTTAGAAGCAGTATAGAGGACAGAGTTGAGTGAGATCAGATTTAAAATAGGGATAACATGTAGAAATGCCCCTGCAACAATAAAATAGAAATACTCAACAAGTATTCTGACACATGAACCTAAACAAAGTCAAAAGGTAGACCCCTTAAGACTGACTGCACCTGCAGATGTATTTTCAGTTTGGCTCACATTGTAGTGCAACTGCCTAGCCAACTTTAACTTATCTTTTAAAGCCTCGTTCAAAAATCAAGAGATATCACACTAATGCCAAGACTTTATATCTGGTCTGGCATTACTGGCACTCATAGCAATAACCGGCTGAAGCAAAGGTCCATTTCCCTAGTTCATATAGGCATGCACTCCCCCTGTAAGGGCTTCCCTGGTGGCTCAGAGGGTAAAGCCTCTGCCCGCAATGCAGGAAACCCAGGTTCAATTCCTGGGTCAGGAAGATCCCCTGGAGAAGGAAATGGCAACCCACTCTGATACTCTTGCCTGGAAAATCCCATGGATGGAGAAGCCTGGTAGGGTTCATGGGGTCACAAAGAGTCAGACACGACTGAGCAACTTCACTTTTACCCCCTGTAAACTACAATTCTCACGACTATGTATAAATTCCAACCCACTTCATTCATTTATGTTAATGGCCTGGACTCTGCAGGCTATTCACTTTTTAAAAATTAGTTTTTGTGATCCTGCTCTAAAAACCCTGAACCCTGATCAGGATCACAGAAAAGATCAGGGCTGAAAAATGAATTTAGAATCAACACAGCCTACAGTTAAAACTGCAAGAATAGTAGGGAGAAACAGCAATATAGTCTTGGGCAAAACAACATTTAATCATGCAGACTTTATGCTTTATGATATTCCTATCGGCTTAAAAGTGGCCCTTACCACATTCAATTTATTTACTTATTTAGGCTACTTTGAAGCATGTGGGATCTTAGTTCCCTGGCCAGGGATTAATCCTGTGCCCCTTGCAGTAGAAGCACAGTGTCTTATCTACGAGACTCCCAGGAAGTCCCTCACATTCAAATCTTAGTTAAAATTGTATTTTCCTCACGTATATATATTTCAATCTCTTTGCCACTACTGTTGTGCTGTGCTGTGCTTAGTCGCTCAGATGTGTCTGATTCTTTGCAAACCCGTGGACTGTAGCCCACCAGGCTCATCTGTCCATAGGAATTCTCCAGGCAAGAACACTGGAGTGGGGCGTCATGCCCTCTTCCAGGCACAGGAAGAAGACTATCAGGACAGGACCCTGTTCTGGCTCTTCTGTTGTTTCTTCAAGTTCCATTATCTATTCTGATATTCAATGAATTTTTATAGGTAAAAGATAAGTCAGTGATGCTGTAAAAACCACAGATGAATAGTAGCCATTTTGCAAAAGCCTAGATGGGTACTAGACAGCTTAGAACAAAGGAGACTCAGTTCTCCCATCTATATTACTTATCTTCATAAGCAATACACAAATATGCAATGAATGCTAACCTAAGAGTCATCAGACAAGTTATGGTGAACAAAAACAAAGTAACTAGTAATATCCCAAGTAAACATGAAAGTTTCTAAGGAGTTTCTCTAAAAAAAAGCAAAAGACTAGATGGCCAACGAGAAGCAAGGTTTTAACAATACTACTGAAACACACAGAAAGCCCTAGAAATTCCTGAGAACAAAATTGCCTTGTTTATCAGGAACTTTTGCTCCCTCTGGTGGTCACAAGAAGCTTTACTAGGTGTGAAGAGAAACAGGTACAGGGGCAAAGAGGAATGAAGCTGCAGGAACTATCCAGATAGACGTTCATCTATCTGTCAGACAAGCATTCAAGTTACAAACAACACTTTTTTAAAAGAAGAAACTTAGAATTTAGTGCTTTTGAGGAGGGAGAAGGCAATGGCACCCCACTCTAGTACTCTTGCCTGGAAAATCCCATGGACAGAGGAGCCTGGTGCGCAGCAGTCCATGGGGTCGCTAGAAGTCGGACGCAACTGAGCGACTACACTTTCACTTTTCCCTTTCATGCATTGGAGAAGGAAATGGCAACCCACTCCAGTGTTCTTGCCTGGAGAATCCCAGGGACGGGGGAGCCTGGTGGGCTGCCGTCTATGGGGTCGCACAGAGTCGGACACGACTGACGTGACTTAGCAGTAGCAGCAGCAGCTTTTGAGGAAGCAATGCAGAATTACAGAAATAGTCACAAGTGGTTAGGTCTACTAGGAAATGACAGAAGGAGTATATCATGTGTGGGACAAGGAACTGCATATACAAAATTTCATTTTCATACCCTTTCATACTGTTTGAATTTTTAATTCCATATACCTGTATTACTTTCATTAAAATATTATATACTGGACAATATAGAAGAATACTTATATCTTTTTACAAGTTTATATTCTAAGTGTATATCCCTTTATCATTAGAGTAAAAGCCTTAATCCTTATAGTAGACTATCCCATGTGCCCCACGCTACCTCATTTCCTATTTCTCTGCCCTGCACCTCATTCCCGTATACCTATTCAGTCCTCCTAACAATTTCTAGAGCACACCAGGCATGCTCCTACCTTAGGGATCTGCGCTGGCTGTCCCTCCATGTAGAATGCTCTTCCCTAGGTACCTGCATGGTTCACTCTTCACGTCTCTGCTCAGTGCCATCTCTTCAGTGAGCCTTTCTCGATCAGCTCATTTAAAATTGTAACCCCACCTCCTGTACACCCTCTTCTTCTTCTCCTGCTTTCTCTCCTTGGTGCTAATCAACTTCTCATACACTATATTTATTCTATTACTTATGCCTGCCAAGCTGTAAGCTCTCTGAGAGCAGGGATGGGTGTCTTTTGTTCACTGTTATCTCCAGCACTGAGAGCAATAACAGGGACACCATAAGTGCGCAATAAATGAGCTGAATGAATGACGACTATCAATAATATATAGATGTACAAAAAAGGACAAAAGTCCTTTTATAAATGATTCAATATGAAACAGTAATCTGCAACAGAGTAAAATTTTAATTATATATACAAAATACAGGAGATTGGTCTTTTAATAAGTTAGATCTACAGAGAGATCATTAATGTATTTTTTTCTTTTTGGCCTTAACTTGTAGGATCAACAGAGACCAAATAAACTCAAATCATCCTGCTATTTGTACTCAAAAAGCCTTTATACAGGACTCAAAAAAATGCTACTCATTACACTGGGCACCTTAGAATAAGAATCTTCTCAAAAGAGCTATGGAAAAATATCAATTATTAGCTAGAAATTACAGAAAAACATATAATTCTTTAATTTGGAAAATGTCCTCTTCTAGAACTGTTAATACATCTATCAGGCTATAAAACCACATCTTTGTGTCCATGTTCTCTCTTTAGAAGCAAGGCAGCCACTTCAGAACAGAGTTACTTCATGGGTCAGGTTTGTTGTTGTTTAGTTGGTAAGTTGTGTTGGGAGTCTTTTGTGATCCCATGGACTGTGGCCCACCAGGTTCCTCTGTCCAAGGGCTTTCCTAGGCAAGAATACTGGAGTGGGTTGCCATTTCCTTCTCCAGGGGATCTTCTCAACCCAGGAATCAAACCCATGACTCCTGCATTGCAGGCAGATTCTTTACCACTGAGCCACCTGGGAAGCCAGAGCATTCACGTTGAAAAGAATCTTAATCTTCCAAATGACTGTCAATTAGGAAGCAGTCTGGAAAAACAAAGTGACTGAAATGCAATTATTTTCCAATTTTATCAAAGCTTTTACAAAACTACCTTGAATATTTGTTAAAACATCGAATTATACCCTTAAAAGTTTGAGCATCTCACTTTATATACATTTTACTTTAAAAAATAAAAAACATAAACAACCTGTAAACAAGTAGTGAACTTCAGTTAGTAAACTTGCTTTTCACAGGAGTGTAGGTTAGCAATTCTGAAACGGGTTCCTGTGTATTCTAGCTCAAGAAAATGAGTAAATATAATGAGAATATTAGGAGCCTGGGTTCTGACATAGAAAGGCGTTACAAATTCAGAAAGAGGGAAGACAATAATGTACCCTGTAGTGCAGGGTTGGAATCAGAGGTACCAATATGAACTTGTGGTTTTTAATATATAAGTAAATAAATATAGAAATACAGACATAGGATACATATGTTAGAGAGGGTTAAGTAGGTGTGGGTATATGCACACGTCTGTGTCTACAATGAATCTATCTGTGTGCACATTCATACCTGAATGCATACATATGTGTGCATGTACACACAGATGGAAGTATGAATGTGTGTTAACATATATGTGCCTTTGAGCATATGTATTATTCAGGTATGGAGAAGGCAATGGCACCCCACTCCAGTACTCTTGCCTGGAAAATCCCATGGACAGAGGAGCCTGGTGGGCTGTAGTCCATGGGGTCGCTAGGAGTCCGACACAACTGAGTGACTTCCTTTTCACTTTTCACTTTCATGCATTGGAGAAGGAAATGGCAACCCACTCCAGTGTTCTTGCCTGGAGAATCCCAGGGACGGGGGAGCCTGGTGGGCTGCCGTCTATGGGGTCACACAGAGTCGGACACAACTGAAGTGACTTAGCAGCAGCATTATTCAGGTATGTCTGCTGAAAGGGCATAGAAGCAATGACGCCCTAGCAGAAATGAGCATACTCAACACCCAGACTTTGCTTTCTAAATACCATTCTCTACTAAAAGGAACCAAAGGGGAAAAGCCAATTCTAGGGTGAGGACAGAGAAAGCAGAAGATAAACCTATGGAGTGAGTTGAATTGTGTCCTCTCCCCTACAAAGACACATCCACGTCTAACCCCAGATATCTGAGAATGAGGCCTTATTTAGAAACAAGGTCTTTGCAGATGTTATCAGGTTAAGATGAGGCATACAGTCAACTAATATTTGACAAGGGAGCCCAGACTACTCAATGAAAAGGACAGTCTCTTCAGTAAATGGTGTTGGGAAAAAGACACCTATCTTATACTGCTGCTAAGTCACTTCAGTCGTGTCCGACTCTGTGCAACCCCATAGACGGCAGCCCACCAGGCTCCCCCGTCCCTGGGATTCTCCAGGCAAGAACACTGGAGTGGGTTGCCATTTCCTTCTCCAATGCATGAAAGGGAAAAGTGAAAGTGAAGTTGCTCAGTCATGTCTGACTCTTAGCGACCCCACGGACTGAAGCCTACCAGGCTCCTCCATCCATGGGGTTTTCCAGGCAAGAGTACTGGAGTGGGGTGCCATTGCCTTCTCCGGTGTGTGTACCTTAAATTTATAAAATATGTCAGTTACATCTCAATAAAGCTAGGGGTAAAAGTTAAGATGAGGTTTAAGGCGAGCCCTAAATCCAATGACAAGTTGTCTAAATAAGAGAAAGTAAGGGCAATCTGGATAGAGACACAGGGGGAAAAGGCCATGTGAGCAGAGATAGAAACTGGAGCTATCCTGCCACAAACTAAGGACTCTCTGAGACCACCAGAAGTACTGGTAGAGGCAAGGAAGGGCTCTTCCCTGAAGCTTTCAAAGAGAGCATGGCTCTGCTAACACCGTAATTTCAGGCCTCCTGTACTGTGAGAGAGTTTCTGCTGTTTTAAACTACAAACTACTAGTTTGTGGTACTTTGCTATGGCAACCCTAGGAGACTAATACAGCCTGAAACACGCCAGAAAGAAAAGTGTTCAAAGAATGATGGGGACATATCAAAAGGACATGGGAGCCATCTTGAATGGCTTTCAGTGGCCAAACGATGGTAATTGATATTACTACTGAATAAAATACAAATCTATGAATATATTCTTGACTATAATGGGTGAGGCAATCAACCAGGGGCCCTGAGCACATTTCATGTTCAGTATGCCAGGCTCTGACAACTTCTATCTTGGCCATTTCTCAGGGTTGTGTGTAGAGTAAGCCACCATCAGGGATGAGGTAATTTCTTCCACACCCCTGAAAATTGGCAGGTTTGCTGCTCCCTGCTATGAAAGTGATGAGTCCCCAAAGCTCGGTGCTCCTTCCCTATGGCACAACCCACTGTATGCAGGAATCCATCTAGGCCCACCTGTGTCATCCCTGTGGGATTTAGGGGACACAAGAATGTGAAGCAAATCCAACAAAGCTCATGTTGTTTGCCATGCCAGGAATAATACAGTCCTTTGGCTCGGACCCAAGAGTCTTGTAACTCTGCCAGTATGTAAGAAACAGTAATAGGCTATCTTATTAGCTTGTAAGTAGGGCAGAATCCTTTCACAGTTTTTGGAAATGAGTAAATAAGTAAATAGGGGAGAAGGGAAAGCCCATCCTCACAGTGGCATGCCAAATAATAAATGCAGAAGGAATGATGGAGTTAGAATACCGTTAATGGATATTAAAACTAGTGGGTGAAATCTGATTAGGAAGAGGATATTTACAGTCTTAGAGTATCACCCCACAAATTACTCATTAATTTCAAAGGGGGCAGGGAGAAATGTTATAGTGGAGAAAGCAAGTGATTAAAGTTAATATAACCGATTTGGGGACAAACAGACATCATGTATCTTCTGGTATAATACACAGAGAAGGACACAATTCTGTGGTATTCCCTCCAAAAATGTAATGATCCAAATCTAATCACGAGGAAACATCAGACAAACCCAAATTGAGAGCCAGTCTACAAACTAACTGGCCAATACTCTTCAAAGACATGACAGTCAAGAAGGAAAGGCTGAGAAACCACTGCAGATTAAAGGAGACTAAAGAGACATGGCAGCTAGATGCAATGCATGATCCTGGATTGGACGATTGATCAGAATTTTTTTAAAAAACTATGAAAGACATTTTAGATATATGATAAACTGGAATATGGACTATGAATTTGACAATAATATTGAATGAATGTTAAAATTCCTGATTTTGAGAAAAGAGAATCATTGTTACTTGTCAGTAGGAATGTAAATTGGTATAGCCATGAAGGAAACATTATGGGTTCTTGAAAAAATTAAAAATAGAACTCCCATATGATCCAGGAATCTGACCTCGGGGTATACATATAAAGGAAATGAAATCAGAACCTCAGACATCTGGTCTCTCATTGTTTATTGAGCATTATTCACAATAGCCAAAATATGGAAAGACCTGAGTGTCCATGTATGGACGAACGTATAAACAAGACGTGTTGTGTGTGTATATACACACAAACAACAGAACATTATTTAGCCATGAGAAAAAAGGAAATCCTGCCATTTATGACAATACAGATGAACTGGGAGGACATCATGCTAAGAAAAATAAGCCAGACAGAGAAAAACAAATATTACATGATCTCACTTTATAGGTAGAGTCTAAAAAATGAAAAAGTCAAATTCATAGATGCAGAAAATAGAATGGTGCTTACCCCTGGCTAGGGAAAATGGGGAGATACTGGTCAAAGGGTACAAAGTTGCAGTTCTGTAGGATGAATAAGTCCACTACAGGCATAATGACTACAGTTATTAATACTGTATTGAATATTGGAAATATGCTAAGAGAGCAAATATCAGGTGCTCTTCTCATACACACAGAGAGAAAAGGTGACTATGAGAGATGATATATTAGTTAGTTCAACTATAGTAATCATTTCACTATGTATATACACATAAATCATGTTGTATACCTTAAATATACATTTATAATTTTTATCTTAACACATATGTACACATACATCTACATACACACACATATGCATGCCTTATAGGAACTCTTGACACCAAAAAAAAAACAAACCAATAACCAATTTTGATAATGGCAGTATAGTAATGTCGCATAGAGTCGGACACGACTGAAGTGACTTAGCAGAAGTAGCAGCAGTAGCAGCAGCAATGTATTGAAGTATTAAGCAGTAAAAGGGCATGATGTCTATAACTTCTCTAAAATGGTTCAAAAATAATAAAATAATTCAGAGGAAACCTATTTATATGTATGTACATGTAGACAGAAAATGATAAAACAAGAGAAACAACTGGCATAACTAGACAAATGCCATCTAAGAGTTCCTTGTGCTCTTAAAACTTTAAAAAAGTTATATCAAGACATCATTGTACTATTATTAGTTACCAATAAACACACTAATTAATAACAATGTATTCTATACGTGAAATTTGCTTAGAGAGTAGATTTCAAGTGTTCTCACCATAGACACACACAAAAAAACATGATCAATATGGGAGGCGATGGATAAGGTATTTAAGGTACGAAATCATAAATTCTGTTACTTATCAAAAGTTATAAACTCAAATGCCTACGTAAGAAGTTTAGCAAGATGGTTCTAGCTCAGGATCTCTCATGAGGTTTTGGGTGTTTTTTGGGAGTATAGTTGCTTTATACTACTATAGTTGCTTTATACAGTCTCTGCTGTACAGCAAAGTGAATCAGCCATACGTATATCCTCTTTTGGGGATTTTCTTCCCATTTAGGTTACCACAGAGCACCAAGTAGAGTTCCCTGTGCTATAAAGTAGGTTCCCCTTAATTATCTATTTCATACAAAGTATTGTTGTATGTCGGAGAAGGCAATGGCACCCCACTCCGGTACTCTTGCCTGGAAAATCCCATGGACGGAGGAGCCTGGCAGGCTGCAGTCCATGGGGTCGAGAAGAGTTGGACATGACTGAGCGACTTCACTTTCACGCACTGGAGAAGGAAATGGCAACCCACTCCAGTGTTCTTGCCTGGAGAATCCCAGGGACGGGGGAGCCTGGTGGGCTGCCGTCTATGGGGTCGCACAGAGTCGGACATGACTGAAGTGACTTAGCAGCAGCAGGAGCAGTGTTGTATGTCAATCCCAATCTCCCAATTCATCCACTCCCCCATCACTCCCTCCCCACATGCTTTTTTCTAATACACATAATGTCAGCTATGGGACAGAGAGTAGAGTGGTAAAGAGTGGGGATCTGGACTTATACAGGCATAGGTCCAAATCCCAGCAATATCATTTATTAGCTGGCTAATCTTGGCAAGTAGTCTTAAAATTCTTAAGAAGATTTCAAAGGGCAATATATGCAAAGAACACATTCAGCATGACAGTTGTTATTATTTCATCATCTTTAGAAGCAAATATCAAAAGAAAATGATTCTTTTAACCTAAAACAAAATGAACTAAATATCAAACCTCTTGAGATTGAGATTAGGGTCCGGCCCCATACCAATCAAAAACATGTGGGGTTAAAAGCTATGAGTCAAAGGTACCAGCTCAGAGTGTTTAAACTAAAAATTAAAATGTAAAGGAAATATAAAATTTCTCTTTACAACTAGATTATGATGTTAACATATTTTTAGAATCATGTATTAAAGAATCATTTTTACTTGAAAAGTATGTATCTGTTCTGTTTGGTTCTGTTTGGTTTACTCGAGTTTCATAAATTAAGTAGGTAAGATATATATATTTTTTAAAACATCCTTAATGTCTCGTTTCCATAAGGAAGAACTACCTTAACTACATGGACTGTGCAGGCATCTGTAATAGTCATGGTTAATGGAATTTTACTTAGTAATTAAGGCTTTGAAGATAAGAAGCCATAAATTCTGTCATTTATCAAAAGTTATAAACTCAAATGCCTACATAAAGCCAGGCAATCAGAAACAGTCAAGTATAAGTCAATAGAGAAGAACTGAGACCACAGTGGCTGGACCTGAAGAGTAAGGACTCACTTAAAGGCATGCAAATTCAAGTCTTGTTTTTGTTTTTTTTAATATTAAAAAATATTAAGCCATCTGTATTCAGGCTGAGTTCAGTTCAGAGAGGCACTTGTTCTTACCACTGAATTTCAGATTTTTAAGTCCTTTTACAACCTTTATGGTATATATCTGTACACAGATGATGTTTTATAGTAGTCATATCATTAGAGATATTCTAAGTTGGTTATCTTTCCCACTTTGTACTCATAATTAAGATATATTTTTATATGTCACAATATTTACATCTTTAAGGTTCCTTATAATTCTGACATTTTAAGATTCTATCGCTGATTCCATCCTTCATACTGGTAATAAATATCTAATAATGAAACAAGTGCCCCCAAAGTCCAAAGTAATCTCTTCTTCCACTGGATACCTTAGCACTCACCTCATTATTTTATACTATTACTCTATTTTTCATATGTTTTATCTTCTATAATATACCTTGTGAAAGTGAAAGTCGCTCAGTCGTGTCCAACTCTTTGCGACCCCATGGCCTATACAGTCCATGGAATTCTTCAGGCCAGAATACTGGAGTGGGTAGCCATTCCCTTCTCCGGGGGATCTTCCCGACCCAGGGATCAAACCCAGGTCTCCCGTATTGCAGGCAGATTCTTTACCAGCTGAGCTATCAGGGAAGCCTTATAATGTACCTTACAGTACATAATAGCAGAAGGTGTGTCATTCACATTTTACCCCTATCGATAAGCATTTTGCACTTGCATAGAAGGTGTTCACAAAAAAAGAAAAAAAAAGAAGAGAATCCTATCATTTCTCAATAATATGATCACAAGTTAAACTCTTTCAAATTCTAAAATGAACTGAGCTTTTGCATGATTTACAATTATGCTTTTAAAAATTCTCCACAATTCAGAGTTCTCAGTATCAGTAGCTGGCTATATGAACATATAAGCAATAGTATTTTTAGATAGATAAATATTACAATAACTTTATAATCTTTCTATTTGAGAAAATAAAACTCAAAGGATGTTACTTAAGCCTACAGCTTAGTTTTAACATTTGAGAGAAAGATGGTGTTTTTTTGGAAAGTGTTATTTATAATCATTAAGTCTTACCTGAGGATTCCAACTTGGATCTAATTTTTTAACTACAGCAATATATTCCTGCATTGCTTGGCTGGGGCTTGAATCACCAAGAGCTTTCCATGCTTCCCTGTAGTAATATCCAAAATGGTCTATCATTAATTATGTAAGAAACACACACAGTATATTTCTTGTTATTATTAGAAAAAGGCACATGTTTTAATGGTCACAAGATGTAATAAGCCATAGACGCACAGCCTTCTCTTTTTGCCTTTACATTGGTCCATAGCAATACAGACCTTATCAGCCCACCTAAGGAGCCCTTTTAGACACTTTTCCCTCTAATCACCCTTCCCATGAAATTTTAAAATATATATTGCATATTTGTCGAATTTAAGAAGACATAAACTATTGTAATATATAAGATTTTAAAACTCCCTCAAACCCAAATTTCACCCCTGCTGAGAACACACGGTCTACAGACAATAGGAGTAGTTCCCATCTAATGAATTAACTGTGTTTATGGCATTTCAATAATGTGTTCACTATTCATCACATAAAACAATATTCTGTGGGAAATGCTTCAAACTTTTTTTTTTTTTTTTAAACTTCTTATTTTAAGATGTGAGAAATACACCTTCCCCTCCTGCTGTTATCTCATCTCTAAGCTGCCAGTAGTAGATCCTGAGGCCTTGGGCAGGGACTTCAAAAGTGAGGGGGCAGCGAAGACAGAAGAGAGTACTAATTAATGAGAAGGCAGGGACTTCCTGCAGTTCAGTAACCAAGAGCAATATTTCAGTCCTGAGCCCCCTTCTGCACTTTCCTTTTCTTCTTTTCTGCCAGCTGCTAGACCAGCCCTCCTTCTTGGCTTTTCCTGCCAATTCTTTCTACCTCCAAGTGGGAGGTACAGTCACTGATCCACTGTAAAAGGTAACTCAGAGTTTTCCCGTTACCTTCCTGCTCTTATCACGGACAGAACATCTTTCTGAGGTTACCTAAATTTATTTTTAATCTCTTGAAATTTACTTGTATACATTGTAACACTTTACCCCAAATATACATTCTTCAAAGTAAAGAAATTTCATTATTTAATACTATTAAACAAATGTACGGAGAAGGCGATGGCACCCCACTCCAGTACTCTTGCCTGGAAAATCCCATGGACAGAGGAGCCTGGTAGGCTGCAGTCCATGGGGTCGCTAAGAGTCAGACACGACTGAGCGACTTCACTTCCACTTTTCACTTTCATGCATTGGAGAAGGAAATGGAAACCCACTCCAGTGTTCTTGCCAGGAGAATCCCAGGGACGGGGGAGCCTGGTGGGCTGCCGTCTATGGGGTCGCACAGAGTCAGACACGACTGAAGCGACCTAGCAGCAGCAGCAAACAAATGTATATGAACTGTATTTAGATTTCCCCAAAATATTCTTTATAGCTTTCTTTTTCCAGATGAGGAGCCAATCAAGACTCACACATAACACTGAGTTTCAAGTATGTTTAGTCTTTTTGTCTTCCATGATACTGATATTTTTTTAACAGTTCGAACCAGGTGTTTTTTAAAATATCTTTCAATTTGCATTTGTCTGATTGTTTCCTCACCTAGAGAGTTTTCTTGCCAAAAATGATTAATCATGATTAGAATCAGGTGAAATATTTGGCAAGCGCAACATATAGGTGAAATGTCATTTACAATTCATCACATCAGGGGCACATGACAGCAGTTCGTCCCATCCTTAGTGATAAGAGTCAGGATTTAGTACAAGCAGTGTCTCCAGGTTTTCTCTTTGTAATTAATAATTAAACTCTTATTGTGTGAACTCAGATTGTGTGAATGTTGTTCCCAAGTTGTTTTTCATCTAATGGTTTTAGCATCTATTGATGATTCTTGCCTTATTCATCTATTGATGATTCTTGAATTATTATAACTGTAAAGTCTAAACTTTTAAAAACTACTAAAAACAATGAAAAAAATAGGAAAACACAGGGGAGAAAGTAATGGTGAACTTATAATTCATAAATTAAAAAATGCACAAAATATGCATCAGGTAGTCTTATAACAGTAATAAAATGCCAGTCAGAGAACTATCGGAGAAGGCAATGGCACCCTACTCCAGTACTCTTGCCTGGAAAATCCCATGGATGGAGGAGCCTGGTAGGCTGCAGTCCATGGGGTCACTAAGAGTCAGACACGACTGAGTGACTTCACTTTCACTTTTCACTTTCATGCATTAGAGAAGGAAATGGCAATCCATGCCAGTGTTCTTGCCTGGAGAATCCCAGGGACGGGGGAGCCTGGTGGGCTGCCGTCTATGGGGTCGCACAGAGTCGGACATGACTGAAGCGGCTTAGCAGCAGCAGAGAACTATTTGTTGTCATCAGCATAGGAAGCTTGAGCCAGAAAGAAAATCAAAGCACAGCTTCCTTTACTGAGAATGCTCTATACAAAAGAAGTCAGCTGAACTAAACAATTGTGCTTAATGACATTATGGATTTGCATTTCACGTTCAAGCTCTATATTTCCTCACAGCTGGGTGACAAACAGTTCCCAGACAGGCAACTTGTTCAGGGAACCACATTTTGAGGAGCACTGCTCTAGAAAGAATGTGAGAAACCAGTTGTAGTTCTTCTCTCTACAACCATATTTCACCTTTTCTTTTTAAACCTTTCCTTCTCTACTTTTAATTTCAGGCAGATGCTCCAAAGTCCCTTCTTCTGTAAGTTTCCCTATTGTATATGATTTCTCTCTTTTCACTTAAGGTAGGAGGATATAAGGCCTCATATGACAGGATGTAATCTCTGAATTATAATTAAAAACAAAAAAATTCTAGGAGGGCATAGTCTTTCTATGGATTCAGGAAAGAAGCAGGCTCAGTATCTATTTTTCTTTCTCCCTGTGCTCAAGAGGTTATTAGAAGTACTTCTTTACCATGGTAGGCAAGGAACGGAAGAGCATTAGAGATGAGGAGAAAAAACTGGGGAAGGAAAAAAAGAGTAAAATATGGGGATTTACCCTGCTCTTCTCCCTTCCCATCCTCCAGAACTTCTTCCAAGATCCCTCCAGAGAGAAGTGGTGACCCATTAGGGGCTGTATGATAAGGAAGGAAAATTTCAAGCAACAGCTCTTACAGTCACTCTCTAAGAAGTGATTCATATGTGAGTAATGTATGAACTACTTATATACCAACATCAAAGCATAAGAATCCTTTAGGAGACTTATCTAAAATCGGCTTCTTTTAATCTCTCTCCCAACTACCTGTCATTAGCACTGCCTACAGCAGAAAGAGATTAATATAAAAATAATTCTTTAATCTGCTCACTACTTTCTAATTCCTAAACACCTAAACCCTTTACAACAACCACATTAGATCCCAAGAATTTCTTACCATTTTTGCTTTCCTTCAAAGTCAAAGAAGCTTGGTTTAGGTGTATTGCAATTTCCGACTTTGACCTAAATGAAGGGGGTGGGCAGAGATAAAACCAAGAACTTATTTTTCAAAAAACTGCCTGAGAAACTTTCAATTTTTAAATCTATTATGTATACTTTGTAACTATAGGTTAGAAAATATCTACAACTATATAAAATAATAAAATGTAACATACTTTGCAAAAGCAAACCAAAAAAATAAACTTTAAATGGAGGCTGCTTTGGCTTATTGCATAAAACAACCGTTAACTAGCAGTATAACACATTTAAAAAATGAATGATAAACAGTTACATTCCTAAATTAGACAAATTGTGTATATATATATAAAACAAATTATAGATTTTGTAATCATGCTACCACTTACAATGTAGAAGAATTTTAAAATATGCAATAAACAAGCTTTAAAGTACAGTTTATCAGAATTCATCATACAGTCTGTTGATGCTGATTCTCAACACTATACACATTTTTTCTCTCTCAAACTCCAGAATAAAACACACTATTTTCAAGTTTATGAAGCTAGTCAGTATAAATTTAGATGCTAAAAGCCATGAAAAAATTTCAAGGCTCTCAACAACAAATTCTATAAATTCTATCTATTCCACAATAATCTTCTCTTGTTCATGGTCAATACTTATTTTTAATCCTCAAACACTTGTAGTTAAACTACACAGTGATTATTTGCATTATGAATAAGCATAAATGAAATTCACACAAGTTAGACTTTACTGCACACCTTGATTCCCCCTGGCACAAGTAATCTCCCTTTCTGATGAACTCTCACAACACTTTCTCTCTCTCTGTGATGGCACTTTTCACATTTCCCTTGTGTTAGCGAGGTTTGTGTAGTCTCATCTTTCTACAAGAATAAAGTCTCTCAGAAACTATTCTTAACCCACCCATTGCACATAGCATAGTGTCTAACTGAAGGCAGTAAAAAAAAAAAAAAAAAAAAGTTTGTTGCATATGGAATGTATACATTAGGCATGTGTTCAACACAATACCTACCCACTATCTCCCTAAAGCTAAATACCACAATCTGAACCCTACCTACTTCTCTGGGACCTTCCCACTACCTCCTAATACTTCTAACACATGCATTTTGCTAAAATCAAACTGATAGTCCACTCATTAACCAGACTGGTCTACTCAACTGCCTTAAGGATTTTCATTTTTATTCTATTTTTCTCACGTTATTTCCCTCAACTGAAAAGTCCTCATCTTCTTCCCTCCACTTTTCAAAATGCTCCTTTCAGTACCACTCAAGGTTCAGATTCTAAGGAACCCTTTCAGTCTATAATGATCTCATTCAGCTCTGATTTCCTAATAACTGTCATCTCTATTATCTGCTTAGTAATTAATCGCATGGCTCTCTGGTCATTATTAAAATGTACAGTGACACAGGGGCAGTCCAGTGAGGAAGGGACAGGGAGAAGAAAGATGAAAGAGCAGGAGCTGCATTTCTTAGACAATCACCATAAACCAAAAGCTTCACATAAGTCAAAGGAGCCACACAACAATCCTGTTAGGCTTGTCGTTACGTACTCATTCTATAAATGAGTACAGAGAAGCTGAGGAGGATTGTCACTGCTCACAGATTTATAAATCTTGAATCAGGAGTCAAGACTTGACTCCAGGACTGACATCAAAGTCCAATACTCCTCTACTAGACATCACTCGGTTTCGTATGCTATATAGAATCCAGGCTTCCATTCTGGCATCCCTAAAATCACTTGAACGACTGGACTGTTAGAAATATGAAATGAGATAAACTATTAGGTATCATAAAAATAGCAATTACTTTGTGTTTTTTCGTCCAGACAACAGCCAGTGGCAGAAACAAATGCCAATGCCTATCCTTCATTTCTCCCACAGTGACAGAAGTCTCAGCCAGACACAAGATCATTGAGCTGAACATTTTACGTGACTATGCAACTTCCGCCCAGGTCCAGGGAACTGGATGTGTGTAAAAATGATATAAATATCTTCCTTAAAAAGTAAGAGGGACTTGTTCTTCCCTTTCTCTCTGCCTAGGCTAGAACTGATCATGGAAAGATCTTACTGCAGCAGTTCTAAAACCTTCTGGTCTTGTAACCCCTTTACACTCTTAGAGACTGAGCCCCCCAAAGAGTTTTTGTTTATGTGGATTATATTGATCAATATTTACCAGATTAGAAATGAAAATATATTTTTAAATGTGAATTAATTTTAAAAATAATAAACTTGTTACATGTTAACATAAATAACAAAATAAATAAATAACAAAAAATAACTATATATTTTAAGGCAAAAAAATATTTAGTGAGAAAAGTGACACTGTTTTACATTTTACAAATCTCTTTACTATCTGAATAGAAGGCAGGTGTATTCTACTTCTGCATTCAGTCTATTGTGATACATTATTTTAGATGAAGAAAGCAACTTCACACAGATACATTGTTAGAAAAGACAGAAGTATTTTAGTAGCATTTTGAGATAATTGTAGATATTCTTCTTTGATATCACACCAAATCTCAACAAGTAGCAGTTTCTTCAAGGATAGCTTCTTAAAGATTCTTCCCTGGTGGCTTAGATGGTAAAGCATCTGCCCACAATGTGGGAGACCTGGGTTCAATCCCTGGGTCTGGAAGAACCCCTGGAGAAGGAAATGGCAACCCACTCCAGTATTCTTGCCTGAAAAATCCCATGGATGGAGGGGCCTGGCAGGCTACAGTCTATGGGGTCACAAAGGATCAGACACGACTGAGCAACTTCACTTTCTTTTCTTTCTTTCACAATGTGGAATCTGAAGCCACATCAACAAATTTTTTATACTGTTACATTAAAATCCATTGGTCTGACTCGCATACTTTGAATGCACCTTCTATCCACACACAATTTGTAACTTCATTCCCTGCAACATCTGAAAATAGTTCACTGAGTTGTGCAGATCTTCCAAATGTTGACCTATTTCATTACACACACAACAGTAAAAGTTCACAATCACTAAAGCTAGCACTAATCTATCAAAAACATTTTTTAGTATTAGGAACCTGTCAAGATCAGGTGGCAGGTACAGATTTTCCAAACCTAATTTTCACTTCAAGGCTCAAATGTTGTCACTGGCAACAAATACCAGCAGTTGTTTTCCTTTAAGTGACAGTCTGACTTCTCTTTTTCAAGAAACTGTATGCCAAATACTCAAGCTTGAATAAGCATAGTTTATCTGTAAGTTGCTATATTAAGTTAAAATTATGTATGTTGAGAAAAGTGGGTAGCTCAACTTGCAACTCAAAATTTACACAGGCGTTTTTCTTCAAAACAGCCAACAATAATTCAGTATGCAGGAGACATATTTTGTGTGTACCCCTATTTTACCACACACAACATTAAAAAGACTTGTATTCAAGAGTTAAAATTAAATAAAATCAGTAATGTTTACTGCTTTATCAAAGGCATTTTAAAGTGAAACTGGCCTTTTTCTTTTTAAATTCATCAGTCAGTTCAGTTCAGTCGCTCAGTCGTGTCCGACTCTTTGCAAACTCATGAACCGCAGCACGCCAGGCCTCCCTGTCCATCACCAACTCCCGGAGTTTACCCAAACTCATGTCCATTGAGTCAGCGATGCCATCTAACCATCTCATCCTCTGTTGTCCCCTTCTCCTCCCGCCCTCTATCTTTCCCAACATCAGGGTCTTTTCAAATGAATCAACTCTTCGCATCAGGTGGCCAAAATATTGGAGTTTCAGCTTCAACATCAGTCCTTCCAATGAATATTCAGGACTGATTTCCTTTAGGATGGACTGGCTGGATCTCCTTGCAGTCCAAGGGACTCTCAAGAGTCTTCTCCAACACCACAGTTCAAAAGCATCAATTCTTCTGCGCTCGGCTTTCTTTACAGTCCAACTTAAATTCAGAGTACACAGTGGTTAAAAAAAAAAAGTTAAAAAATACTACTGCTGCCACTGCCTTGATTCACGCTAACACATCAGCAGTTTTATCCACCATGACAGCACAGAAGAAGGGCAAATACAAACATACCTCTTTTTATTGCACTTTGCTTTATTGTGCTTTGCAGATACTGCATTTTTCACAAATTGAAGGTCTGTGCATACCCTGTATCAAGCAAGTTTATTGCAACCATTTTCCCAATAGCATTAGCTCACTTCATGTCTCTAGGTCACATTTTGCTAATTCTCCCAGTATATCAAACCCTCCACTAGCAAGATTACAAGTCATTGAAGGCTCAGACGATGGTTAGCACTTTTTAGCAATAAAGTATTTTTCAACTGAGGTATGTACATGTTTTTAGACATAAGGCTACTGCACACTTAATAGACTACAGTATAGTGTAGACATAACTTTTATATTGGAGAAGGAAACGGCACCCCACTCCAGTATTCTTGCCTGGAGAATTCCATGGACGGAGGGGCCTTGTAGGCTACACTCCACGGGGTCTCAAAGAGTCGGATGTGACTGAGCAATGAACACTTCAGCTTTCATGTGCATTGGGAAACCAAAAAATTCCTGTGACTCACTTTATTGTGATATCTGCTTCATTGCAGTGGTCTAGAACCAAACACTCGTATCTCTGAGGTATGCCTGTATTGTCTTAGTATTATTATGAAAATAGTTTTGACTTTATATTCTCTGAAGTCTGAGGGATTCTCAGGGGGGTCTGTAGACCACAGTTGGAGAACGGCTGCCCTAGAGAATGGCTAACCTACAAGACAGAAAAAGACTGAGCCCCTGGCTGATTACATGAAGCGGAGCACCCTATCAGCCTAGATCAGCCACCTCTAGCCCATTATCTGAGATGAAAATAAAAGTTCAGCAGCTGAGCCGGTATCCTGACACAGAAGCTTTTGTATTCCCAAATTCAAAGAACAGTTCTGGATCCAGAAAAGACTGGATAAATAAAACTACAGAGTTCTAGGACCTCATTAGTAACACATTTCAAATCATTAGATAATGAATCCTAAGCTATGAAACAGAGTTATAAAATGTAGCACTTTAACAGAGCAACACCTAAACTCTGTTGTCTCTGATATATACATGATATTTTCAGGGCCCCTGAAACAGACTGTTTCAACCAAGGTTGCCAATGGTAAATGCCAGTGAATCAAGTGTACCCAGGTTAAAGTAGGAAGATGTGTTGACTATCCCCACTTGTGCTGGTGCTGAAGGCTCCTCAACAGGAGTTTGAAATTTTCACTGTCCTCGGGTTTTCACAGGTGTTAGCCAGTTCCCTTTTGTTGGCACAGTGCAGGCTGATGAACGTTAACTGCTGTGATCTTTTTGAAACCACTAAAAGATGCTAGTGGAACCACTGGCTTATCTGAGACTAAGAGAACTATTATGTTAGGTAAGGTTAGGTCTCTGTCTGAGAAAACAATGTTCACAGCTCAGTTTATTTTTAGCCTTCTCCTGCTGACAAAATAGAGTGTTATTTGGAATAGAAAGTGAAACTATTTCATGAGAAAAGCCGATTTTATGAGAAATGTAATTATTTTACGACAAATTTTGATCCACTATGCAGGAATTATATTGAACTCTCAACTCTGTTATTCTATCAAAGACTTCTATTTTTAATACCGCCACAGAATTCTGATAGAAACAAAATATTTAGAAGAGACTGATGAACACTGAATGTCCTAACATCCCTAAGTAAGCATAATCTTATTCTCCAGTTCTCTAGTAATTATTCTCTCATAATGAGGAATTTTATTTCCAGATACAGAATATCTCTAAACACTCTAATGCCAAGAGGGTGATGAATTCACACCTCTTCCAGACTATCTGGATGAAGTACACCTGAGACAGAATGGTTTAGCAGCTGGCAGGTGATGATAGTTCACTGATGACTTGGTATCAGATATTTAACGATGCTGATGCTAATACCAATAAAGATATGTCATAGAGAGGAAAACAATGTTTCTTGGAAATGTGGAGAAAATTAGTCTTATCCTGCCCAGAGAATTATCAGTCAGCCATGTTACTTGTCCAAACACAATGCTCAATAAATTCTTGTGAAATAATTGAAAGTCTCATTGTAATGTTATTAGGACAGGACTAATAACCAAAGAGAAAACAGATACCCAGAACTTTTGCAAGAGAAAAAATTCTGAGGCCAATTCAGGGGCAATTTTCATTGAACACTATAATTTATATCATTTATCCCTACAACTACATCTCTCAGGTCACTTTAACTGATATTCATCGATCTTCAAAAGAATCTTCATCTCAAGTCAGTATATTCAGTTTATGGTACAGAGGGACCCCCACAACTATTTCTTTTTAAAGAATATAAGGGGAAACAGATAACAAGAGGCATAAAATGGACTATTATTCAGAACTCCATTGCTTCCTGTGTTCCAAAAGCTGGAGTCTTCCTCAACTTTTAACCCTTGTTGGCAGCTTTTCACATGTTTAAATCTAAACTCCTCAGGTAACTTTTGTAAATCTCTTGATGGCAAGTATCATGATGTTTTTGCTTCTCTGGATCCCCCACAGGTGTAACTCCCAAGTGTTTTACTATAAAATATGCTAAACAAGTATTGTTGATTATGATGAAGCGCTAATTTTCCAACCCAATTACTCTCTGAGGATAAATAAAAGGTGTGCCATATGACATTATTGTATTTCCATACCTCCAGGTAATTTCAGAGCCTTAAGACTCGGGAGCTACAAGCTAGTTCTGGTTCTGATTGTTTACCCATTTTGTAAATGTTCTGAAGCTGATGAAGGGCGGAAGGGCAAGGTCACTAAACAAGTCGGGAAAGCCCCAGAAAAACTGTCCCTCAGTAAACAAGTCGGGAAAGACCCAGAAAAACTGTCTCTCAGTGTCAGCTAAATATTGCTCCTAGGATAGCAGACAGGTCCTTTCGCTGTCCAGAACGAAGTTAATCCTTAGATGATTAAACACACACACACACACACATACAAACTTCATTATACCTGACCATTAACCAAGCACTTTCACCATCTGTTTTTGGCGGAAAGAGAAGGCTTACGGTCACGCTCCGGCACCCAGCCCTTCCCTGCTACTTTACCTGCTTGTACCTGGCATACAGGTACAAGAGCTGCTCCCTGCTGGCCACTTGCACCAGGCCTTGGAGGTGCTCTGCAGCCTTCTCAAACAGCTCTGGCAGGCTCCTGGATGCCTCGATCTTGGGGCTCTGGAGGGATTCCACATCCCCGGAGTCGTCCCCGGAGCTCAGCTCTCCGCCACTGTCGCCCGTGGTGGCCCCCGAGGGCAGGAATGACGAGGCCATGCGTCCGCCTGTCTTCTGGACCAGGTTTGAGGCCGGCGTGGGGGCCTGGCCCACCAGTCCCGAGCTCAAGTCGCACCCAACTCACCTAACCCGAGCTCCCTCGCTTAACTCAGCCTCGCTCCCTCTATCCCCCTGGTCTCTCTGGGCGTGCAGGGAGGTCCCCGGCACCCTCTGCTGCTCTCCCCCGCTGCCCGGTCTCTTCCGGCTTCCCCAGGCTAACAGGGAGCTCGGGCTAGCCCAGATCGCTCCCGCGGCGCGGGGGTCTAGGAGCAGCACAGCAAGGGGTCCCGGAACAAGGGCGGCGGGGGGCGGGCGGGCGACAGGCGCCTGGGGGCGTGGCGGGGGCGTGGCGAGGGCGTGGCGAGCGCTGGGCCGCCTGCACGCCGAGCACGCGCCCTGGGTTCCGCACTCCAGCCAGTTCCGCTGTGGGCCGTAGAAGTGTGGGGGAACTTATGGGACCGCGCTGGGCTAACGCTGCTTGGAGAAACTGTCCTCAAACGTTGAGGTGTCCGTTAGTCGTTTCGTTGAAAATACCGGATCCCCTTCTCGGGTTAGGCCTTCTAGAGTGGGGAAGGAGGCCGTGTATTTCAGAGTGTATCGGTAGAAGTGGAGTCCTGGGAAACTTGGAGCTGAGGACGAAGGTTCCGCCTGAGCCCGCCTCCCCGGGTTTTGTGTCCCTGTGCTGTGCCTAGTCGCTCAGTCGTGTCCGACTCTGCGACCTGATGGACTGTAGCCCGTTAGGCTCCTCTGTCCATGGGGATTCTCCAGGCAAAAATATCAGACTGGGTTGCCATGCCTCTTCCAGGGTATCTTCCCAACCCAGGGATCGAACCTTGTCTCCCTCATTACAAGAGGATTTTTTTTTTTTTTTTTTTTTACCGTCTGAGCCACCTCGAGCGGCCCCCAAAGGTCCTTGGATGTCTGCATCCGTTGCTGGAGAGTTTGGTTTTAACTTGAATAGTGAAAGAGAATTTGGGAGATTGGGCCATCAGTTCAGTCTCTCCGTGTCTTGCTTTGCACGCATTCATAACCATCATCTGTCAGAGGTTTACGGAACCCCTTCCCCAGTGCCCTTAGCACGATGCTCCTTCCCAGCTCAGCCTTTGCCACTGTGCTTTGGCAGACCCTGAGAAATGAAGCCGAAAATGCCCTGCATAGTTCTGCTCTATAGGAGCTTAGAAAACTGCAAAAAAACTATGACATGATTATAATAGTGTCAAAGGAAATAATTAATAACCAATCTGTAGTAACACTAGAAGAGAGTTTTATTTGGGCAGAACTGGGAGAAATATCAATAACCTCAGATATGCAGATGACACGCAACTAAAAAGCCTCTTGATGAGAGTGAAAGAGGAGAGTGAAAAAGTTGGCTTAAAGCTCAACATTCAGAAAACGAAGATCATGGCATCTGGTCCCATCACTTCATGGGAAATAGATGGGGAAACAGTGGAAACAGTGTCAGACTTTATTTTGGGGGGCTCCAAAATCACTGCAGATAGTGACTGCAGCCATGAAATTAAAAGACGCTTATTCCTTGGAAGAAAAGTTATCAACCTAGATAGCATATTCAAAAGCAGAGACATTCCTTTGCCAACAAAGGTCCGTCTAGTCAAGGCTATGGGTTTTCCAGTGGTCATGTATGGATGTGAGAGTTGGACTGTGAAGAAAGCTGAGCGCCGAAGAATGGATGCTTTTGAACTGTGGTGTTGGAGAAGACTCTTGAGAGTCCCTTGGACTGCAAGGAGATCCAACCAGTCCATTCTGAAGGAGATCAGTCCTGGGTGTTCACTGGAAGGACTGATGCTGAAGCTGAAACTCCAGTACTTTGGCCACCTCATGCGAAGAGTTGACTCATTGGAAAAGACTCTGATGCTGGGAGGGACTGGGGGCAGGAGGAGAAGGGGAAGACAGAGGATGAGATGGCTGGATGGCATCACCGACTTGATGCACGTGAGTCTGAGTGAACTCCGGAAGTTGGTGATGGACAGGGAGGCCTGGTGTGCTGCGATTCATGGGGTCACAAAGAGTCGGACATGACTGAGAGACTGAACTGAACTGAACTGAACTGAGGACCTTAGTCAACCTCTCAGTAGCTCTGAGGAACTGACCCAGAAAAGCATGGTTTTCAGCAGTTTTGTATCTTTTCAGAATAAAGAACATCAAACCTGGTAGGAATACATTATCTCACAGTTCAAAAAAAAGACAGAAAAGACAGATTAGCTTGTACACACCAAATCAGTATGGCTCTGGCACCTAGGAAAGAAGAAGCCTTATCATTGAAGGAGTAGTAGAATTGATGTCCCAGAAAGGGAGGCGTTTATCTCTATCTTCAAAGGGGACTTTTTTTTTAAAATTCTGGACAGTGCAGCCTTTCTTCAGTAATTAAAGCAGATGTACAATGCATGTTTGATGGAGTACAAGACTTGCTGTTGTAGTTGGCATAAGTGAAAGTAGTGAAAGTGTTAACCGCTCAGTTGGCATGCTCACACCTCAGTATGTGAAAATTTCTTCCATCAATAGTTAAGTTTTACTGAGTGGTTATTGTGTCCTCTTGTTCTTGTTCAGTCACCCAGTCACGTCCGACTCTGAGACCCTGTGGACTGCAGCACACCAGGCCTCCCTGTCCCTCACCATCTCCTGGAATTTGTCCAAGTTCATGTTCATTACATCGGTGATGCCGTCTAGCCATCTTCTCTAATGCCCTCTTCTCCTACTGCCCTCAATCTTTCCCAACATCAGGGACTTTTCCAGTGAGTTATCTGTTCACATCAGATGACCAAAATACTGGAGCATCAGCTTCAGCATCGGTAAAAATTCCAGTGAATAGTCAACAAACAGTGCTTTTTGATAGAAGAAAACAACAAAAGGGAAAAGACTAGAGATCTCTTCAGGAAAATTGGAAACATTAAGGGAGCATTCTGCCCAAGATGTGCAGAATAAAGCATAAAAATGGTAGAGACCTAATAGATGCTAAAGAGATCAAGAAGAGATGGAAAGAATACATGGAAGAACTGTGTAAAAAAGATCTTAATGAACTGGATTACTATGATGTTGTGGTTAGTCACCCAGAACCAGACATTCTGGAGAGCAAAGTCAAGTGGGCCTTAAGAAACACTGCTGTTAATAAAGCTAGTGGATTCAATGAAATTCCAGCAGAAATAATCAAATCCCTAAAGGATGATGCCATCAAAGTTTTGCATTCGTTATGTCACCAAATCTGAAGACCCAGCAGTGGCCACAAGACTGGAAAAGGTCAATCCTCATCCTAACTCCCAAGAAGGGTACCAAAGAATGTGCTGAACATGGGGCAGTTGCACTGATTTCCCATGCTAGTAAGTGAAGTTGCTCAGTTGTGTCCGACTCTTTGCGATCCCATGGACTGTAGCCTACCAGGCTCCTCCGTCCATGGAATTTTTCAGGCAAGAATACTGGAGTGGGTTGCCATTAAAATCTTGCATGCTAGGCTTCAGCATTATGTGAACTAAGAAATTCCAGATGTCCAAGCTAGGTTTAGAAAAGGAAGAGGAACTAGAGATCAAATTGCCAACATTCGCTGGATTATAGAGAAAGCAAGGGAATTTCAGAAAAACATCTATCTCTGTTTCATTGACTACGCTAAGCCTTTGACTGTGCGGATCATTGAAAAACTGTGGGAAGATCTTAGATGGAAATACCAGACCATCTTACCTGTCTCCTGAGAAACCTGTATGCAGGTCAAGAAGCAATAGTTGAAACCTTGTATGGAACAACTGATCGGTTCAAGATCAAGAAGAAAGTATGACAGGGCTGTCTGCTATCACCCTGTTTGTTTAACGTGTATGCTGAGCACATCATGAGAAATACCAGACTGGATGATTACAAGCTGGAATCAAGATAGGCGGGAGAAACATCAACAACCTCAGATATGCAGATGATACCACTCTAATGGCCGAAGGCAAAGAGCCTCTTGATGAGGATGAAGGAGGAGAATGAAAGAGCCAGCTTAAAACTAAATATTTTTAAAAAACTGAGATCATGGCATCCAGCCCCATAACTGCATGGCAAATAGAAGGGGAAAAGGTGGAAGCAGTGACAGATTTCCTCCTCTTGGGCTCCAAAATCACTGCGGACAGTGACTGCAGTCATGAAATCAGAAGACCATTGCTTCCTGGCAGGAAAGCGATGACAAACTTAGTGTTTTGAAAAGCAGAGACATTACTCTGCCGACAAAGGTCCGTATAGTCAAGGCTATGGTCTTCCCAGTGGTCACATACAGTTGTGAGAACTGGACCGTAAAGAAAGCAGAATGCCAGAGAATCGACGCCTTCAGACCATGGTGCTGGAGAAGACTCTTTGCGACCCCTTGGACTGTAGCCTTCCAGGGTCCTCTGATGATGGAATTCTCCAGGTGAGACTACTGGAGTGCGTTGCCATTTCCTTATCCAGGGCATCTTCCCAACCCAGGAATCGAACCCAGATCTCCTGCTCTGCGGGCAGATTCTTTACCATCTGAGCCACCAGGGAAGCCCCTATTATGTCCTAAGTGCTGTTAAAAAATAAAACAAAAACAGAATATTCATCTAGTTCTCAAAACATTCTAATAATCACCATCGGAGTGGTACAAAGAAAGTGTTGTAAAGAATGGCTATTCCCCATGTGGGGTTAAGCTTTAGATGGGTAGGCAGAGAAAGGGTAGACAGGATGAGAGAAGAGAAAAGGCAGGAGGGGAGAAAGCCTGGATCAGGATTCAACAAACATTCCCTGAGTATCCCAGTTGTGCCACTGTTAGTCCCTGCCTTCAGAGTACTCACGATCCACTCAAGGGATGGCTGATGAACAAAACCTTGCCTTTAGAAAAGGGATAATAGTAACTTACTGAATCCCTTCCTATTTAAGGGACTTAGCCCTTAGTGCTTAAGGTTTAGTTCAGTTCAGTTCAGTGACTCAGTCATGTCCGACTCTTTGCGACCCCATAAATTGCAGCACGCCAGGCTTCCCTGTCTATCACCAACTCCCGGAGTTCACTCAAACTCATGTCCATCAAGTCGGTGATGCCCTCCAGCCATCTCATCCTCTGTCATCCCCTTCTCCTCCTGCCCCCAGTCCCTCCCAGCATCAGAGTCTTTTCCAATGAGTCAACTCTTCGCATGAGGTGGCCAAAGTACTGGAGTTTCAGCTTCAGCATCAGCTTCCAGTGAACACCCAGGACTGATCTCCTTCAGAATGGACTGGTTGGATCTCCTTGCAGTCCAAGGGACTCTCAAGAGTCTTCTCCAACACCACAGTTCAAAAGCATCCATTTTTTGGCGCTCAGCTTTCTTCACAGTCCAACTCTCACATCCATACATGACCACTGGAAAACCCATAGCCTTGACTAGACGGACCTTTGTTGGCAAAGGAATGTCTCTGCTTTTGAATATGCTATCTAGGTTGGTCATAACTTTTCTTCCAAGGAGTAAGTGTCTTTTAATTTCATGGCTGCAATCACCATCTGCAGTGATTTTGGAACCCCCAAAAATAAAGTCTGACACTGTTTCCACGGTTTCCCCATCTATTTCTTATGAAGTGATGGAAGAAGATGCCATGATCTTAGTTTTCTGAATACTGAGCTTTAAGCCAACTTTTTCACTCTCCTCTTTCACTTTCATCAAGAGGCTTTTTAGTTCCTCTTCACTTTCTGCCATAAGGGTCGTGTCATCTGCATATCTGAGGTTACTGATATTTCTCCCGGCAATCTTGATTCCAGCTTGTGCTTCTTCCAGCCCAGGTTTCTTATGATGTACTCTGCTGCTGCTGCTGCTGCTGCTCTAAGTCACTTCAGTCGTGTCTGACTCTGTGCAACCCCATAGACAGCAGCCCACGAGGCTCCCCCGTCCCTGGGATTCTCCAGGCAAGAATACTGGAGTGGGTTGCCATTTCCTTCTCCAATGCATGCAAGTGAAAAGTGAAAGGGAAGTCACTCAGTCGTGTCCGACTCTTAGTGACCTCATGGACTGCAGCCTACCAGGCTCCTCCACATATGGGATTTTCCAGGCAAGAATACTGGAGTGGGTTGCGATTGCCTTCAGCATATATAAGTTAAATAAGCAGGGTGACAATATACAGCCTTGATGTACTCCTTTTCCTATTTGGAACCAGTCTGTTCCATGTCCAGTTCTAACTGTTGCTTCCTGATCTGCATACAAATTTCTCAAGAGGCAGGTCAGGTGGTCTGGTATTCCCATCTCTTTCAGAAATTTCCACAGTTTATTGTGATCCACAAGTCAAAGGCTTTGGCATAGTCAATAAAGCAGAAATGGATGTTTTTCTGGAACTCTCTTGCTTTTTCAATGATCCAGTGGATGTTGGCAATTTGATCTCTGGTTCCTCTGCCTTTTCTAAAAACAGCTTGAACATCTGGAAGTTCACGGTTCACGTATTGCTAAAGCCTGGCTTGTAGAATTTTGAGCATTACTTTACTAGCATGTGAGATGAGTGTAATTGTGCGGTAGTTTGAGCTTTCTTTGGGATTGGAATGAAAACTGACCTTTTCCAGACCTGTGGCCACTGCTGAGTTTTCCAAATTTGCTGGCATATTGAGTACAGCACTTTCACAGCATCAGCTTTCAGGATTTGAAATAGCTCAACTGGAATTCTATCACCTCCACTAGCTTTGTTTATAGTGATGCTTCCTAAGGCCCACTTGACTTCACATTCCAGGATGTCTGGCTCTAGGTCAGTGATCACACCATCATGATTATTTTGGTCGTGAAGATCTTTTTTGTACAGTTATTCTGTGTATTCTTGCCACCTCTTCTTAATATCTTCTGCTTCTGTTAGGTCCATACCATTTCTGTCCTTAATTGAGCCCATCTTTGCATGAAATGTTCCCTTGGTATCTCTAATTTTCTTGAAGAGATCTCTAGTCTTTCCCATTCTGTTGTTTTCCTCTATTTCTTTGCATTGATCACTGAGGAAGGCTTTTTCATCTCTCCTTGCTATTCTTTGGAACTCTGCATTCAGATGCTTATATTTTTCCTTTTCTCCTTTGCTTTTCACTTCTCTTCTTTTCACAGCTATTTGTAAGGCCTCCTCAGACAGCCATTTTGCTTTTTTGCATTTCTTTTCCATGGGGATGGTCTTGATCCCTGTCTCCTGTACAATGTCACAAACCTCATTCCATAGTTCATCAGGCACTCTATCAATCAGATCTAGGCCCTTAAATCTATTTCTCACTTCCACTGTATAATCATAAGGAATTTGATTTAGGTCATACCTGAATGGTCTAGTGGTTTTCCCTACTTTCTTCAATTTCAGTCTGAATTTGGCAATAAGGAGTTCATGATCTGAGCCACAGTCAGCTCCCGGTCTTGTTTTTGCTGACTGTATAGAGCTTCTCCATCTTTGGCTGCAAAGAATATAATCAGTCTGATTTCGATGTTGACCATCTGTGTCATGTGTGATGTCCATGTGTAGAGTCTTCTCGTGTGTTGTTGGAAGAGGGTGTTTGCTATGACCAGTGCATTTTCTTGCCAAAACTCTATTAGCCTTTGCCCTGCTTCATTCCAAGGCCGAATTTGCCTGTTACCCCAGGTGTTTCTTGACTTCCTACTTTTGCATTCCAGTCCCCTCTAATAAAAAGGACATCTTTTTTGGGTGTTAGTTCTAAAAGGTCTTGTAGGTCTTCATGGAACCGTTCAACTTCAGCTTCTTCAGCGTTGCTGGTTTGGGCATAGACTTGGATTACTGTGATGTTGAATGGTTTGCCTTGGAAACAAACGGAGATCATTCTGTCATTTTTGAGATTGCATCCAAGTACTGCATTTTGGACTCTTTTTGTTGACCATGATGGTTACTGCATTTCTTCTAAGGAATTCCTGCCCACAGTAGTAGATATAATGGTCATCTGAGTTAAATTCACCCATTCCAGTCCATTTTAGTGCTTAAGGTAGGTACAGTTATTTCCAGTGTAAACAAATCAGCACACAGGGGTTAAGTAACTTGACCAAGGCTGCACAGCTAATAAATAGAAAAAGAAAAAAATCGAAGTTCTAAGTTATTTTAGTTAGAAACTAGTCTGCAGATGGAAGAATAATGGGAGCCCTGATGGCTCAGTGGTAAAGAATATGCCTGCAATGCAGGAGACTCAGGTTCAATCCCTGGGATTGAAGATACCCTAGAGATCCCCTGGAGAAGGAAATGGCAACCCACTCCAGTATTCTTGCCTGAGAAATCCCATGGACCGAGGAGCCTGGCAGGCTACAGTCCAGGGGGGGTCACAAAAAAGTCAGACGTGGCTTAGTGACTAAAACAACAACATACGGGGTAATAATAGACAATGAAAAGTAGATTGAAGGGAAGGTACATGGAACTTTATATACTTCTCTTTGTAGTATTTTTGTCACAAATGGGAATTGCGTATTATCAATCTTTTTTTTTTTCCCAACAAATCTGGAGATGTTTTCCCCTTTAACTGTTTAAAGAAATGATTAACAAAGTTCTATGTCAATGAACTATATAAACAATGATATTAATAATTTAATAGGAACTTAATGAATTGTATTAACAATACTAATGCTACTGCTAAGTCGCCTCAGTCATGTCCGACTCTGTGCAACCCCATAGACGGCAGCCCACCAGGCTCCCCCGTCCCTGGGATCCTCCAGGCAAGAACACTGGAGTGGGTCACCATTTCCTTCTCCAATGCATGAAAGGGAAAAGTGAAAGTGAAGTCGCTCAGTCGTGTCCGACTCCCAGCGACCCCATGGACTGCAGCCTACCAGGCTCCTCCGTCCATGGGATTTTCCAGGCAAGAGTACTGGAGTGGGTACTAATAAATTACAATACTAATAAATTAATATAAATTTTGCAATACTAATAAATTAATACTAATAAATTAATAAAAATACTAATTATTATAAAATTATATATTATATATAAATATATATAAATAAAATTACATATTATAGTATTATAAAATACTAATAAATTAATATAAATGTTAATGTGTTATGTTAATAGATTTCTTAAGGTTGAATTATACTTCTATTCCTGGAATAAACCCATTGTGGCCCTGGTCATGCTTTTTTGTTTGTTTTTTATTTCTAGGTTCAGTTTGCTAATATCTTCTTTAGTATCTTTACAGGCTTATTTAAAGATGACTGACAGTTTTCCTTTCTGTTGTATCCTTTTCAATTTTGTGTCAGGGTAATAGGAGCCTTGTAGAATATATTTGGAAGTTTTATTCTTTTTCTATATTCTGCAACAGTATAACATGGGACTAGAGCAAGCACAAATCTCTTACACGGGGAAATGTTTGGCACTACTTACTAAAGATGAACCCACGCCATTCTGCTCCTACCCACCAAGAATGTATACGTGCATTCACTGAAAGCTGTGGACTAGAACATTCATGGCAGTGCTATTCCTAATCCCCCAAAACTGGAAATTCTCAAATGTCCATCAACAGCGATAAGGATAAACTGTGGGACTTCCCTGGTGGCTCAGCCGGTAAAGCGTCTGTCTACGATTCGGGAGACCCAGGTTTGATCCCTGGGTTGGGAAGATCCCTTGGAGAAGGAAATGGCAATGCACTCCAGTACTATTGCCTGGAAAATCCCATGGACAGAGGAGCCTGGTGGGCTACAGTCCATGGGGTCGCAAAAAGTCGGACACGACTGAGCGACTTCACATTCACGATTACGTTCACGTAGTGTGTTTACACAATAGAGTACTATTCAGCAGCAAGAATTAAAGTCAGACACAACACATGAATGAATCTCATAGACATAGTGTAGAATCCAGGAAACCTAGCAACAAAAAGCTCATTCTGTATGTTTCCATTCATCTAAAACTCAAAGTTAGGCAAAGTGAATCTCTGATGTTAGAAGTCAGGATAGTGAGTAGTCTTGAAGTTAGTAATTTTAAGGATGCATAACGGGGGCTCCTGGGTGCTGGTGGCGTTCTTTTTCTTGAGCGGAATGCTGATGACACAGTGTGTTGACTTTATGAAAATTCACTTAAAATTTACATACTTTTCTATAAAAGTACTGACATCATATAATGACATCATGTAATAACATCATATCTAAATGAAAAATTCTAGAAAGAAGAGCCTCTGACACTCAGAAGCTGGTCTAGTATTCACGGTTAAGCCATATTATTCTCCTATTACAATTACAATATGTAATTCTCCTATTACATATTATTCTCCTATCAACCTCAGACATGGTCACTCTGAAACCATGATAAAATACGACAAAGTAAAGCACCTCAGGCGGAGAAGGCAATGGCACCCCACTCCAATACTCTTGCCTGGAAAATCCCATGGAGGGAGGAGCCTGGTAGGCTGCCGTCCATGGGGTCGCTAAGAGTCGGACACGACTGAGCGACTTCCCTTTCACTTTTCACTTTCATGCATAGAAGAAGGAAATGGCAACCCACTCCAGTGTTCTTGCCTGGAGAATCCCAGGGATGGCGGAGCCTGGTGGGCTGCCGTCTCTGGGGTCGCACAGAGTCGGACACGACTGAAGCGACTTAGCAGCAGCAGCAGCAGCAAAGCACCTCAGGGGCTTTCCCAGTGGCTCAGCAGTAAAGAATCTGCCTGCAATGAAGGAGCAATAGGTTCAGTCCCTGGGTCAGGAAGATCCCCTGGAGGAGGGCATGGCAACCCACTCCAGTATTCTTGCCTGGAGAATTCCATGGACAGAGGAGTTTGGCAGGGTACAGTACATAGGATCGCAAAGAGTAGGATATGACTGAATCGACTTAGCATGCACACAGGCACAAAGCATTTCAGAAGTTTGTCTAAGCACAGACACAGGATCACTCTGCCAGCCACACTCTTGGCCACAGTGAGTGACTATTACTTATTTACAAATTATAGCTTTATTCTTACAGCTAGTCTTAGATAAAATAGATATATAAATCAGATTGACTGAGATGCCCAGTCACAGAATTGCCCAAGCTGCCTGACAACACCCACTTGAGAGTAAGTCCCCAGTTCCTTAGATTCTCCTTCAAGTCACCAACCAAAGCCCAAATCCTAAAATGATTCTTTCTTAACAACTTCTTACTGAGAAAGCCCTTAGTTAAATACAACTTGGTTAACTACAGTTGACTGAAGAGCATTAACACCTGAGAATCTTTGACTTCTTGAAGATTCTGAGGAGTTTGAGGAAATAGAGCTTTTACAATCAGTATTTCCAGTCAAGCGTTTCTTGGGAACTGTAGGGAACTATATATGCTTTTCTGAATCTCAAGAAAAATCAGCTGAGAAATCAAGAAGACAGGAGACATTATTAGGATAAAAGCTTAAACAAAACATTCATAATTAAAGCTTCATAATCAATATAGAGACGACATTGATTGAAAGGGACCCATCGATAAGTCAAAAGCAACAGCAGGAAATGCTAACACCTGGAGTCCATAGTGAGACAGGGAAAACAGGAGAGAATCTAATCAAGATCTAATGAGTCTTGTAAAGTTGCCATTTCACACCAGTGTTCATGGCCCCACCTGCTGATAACAGTGAAAATAAGATAAATATTAATGAGGCTATATGCATAGGATACTTCATACAAACTCTGAGTGATGTTCTGAGAAATAAACTCTACAAGCAAAGTAAGTCCTTAAATTGGCAATTTCCTTAACTGATTCTGAGTAATGCTGTTACCGTGCTAAGAGATCTGAATGTTATATTATTCATCAGTGTTTGCCAGCATTTTCCGTGTTTGTATTCACCAAAAAATATAGTTCTTTGTACATACTTTCACAGAAAAAGTGCAAAAAGATTTAGGTGTGTTTGTGACATACTCCAATACAACATCTGAATGGACCTGAAATCTGAATGAACAGAAGTCACATCTGTTTCAATGGCAAAATCAAAGTCTGAGCAAGCAGAAAAAAATATTTTTGTATTAAAAAAAAATAGCTGGACTGAATTTAGTACATTTAGTTTTCGTGAAATATTGGCGTTTTTTACTTTGTCATCAAAATATTTATTGATATGTTAATTCCTAATATGTTTTAGACACAGTACTAGGCCCTAGATGCTGGAATGAATGTGGTTTTTCTTCCCTCTCTCACTCTACTCCAGCTACCTGGGCCTTCTTGTGGCTTTTCTGCACATCAGGCATAACCCAGCATACCCCCACTATAGTTCCTTTTCACCTGCTAATCCCTCTTTCTGGACTACTTTATCCCCAGATATCTACATATATAATTTGCCCTCACCTCCTGGTAGGCTGCAGTCCATGGGGTCGCTAAGAGTCAGACACGACTGAGTGACTTCCCTTTCACTTTTCACTTTCATGCATTAGAGAAGGAAATGGCAACCCACTCCAGTGTTCTTGCCTGGAGAATCCCAGGGACGGGGGAGCCTGGTGGGCTGCTGTCTATGGGGTCGCACAAAGTCAGACACAACTGAAGCGACTTAGCAGCAGTAGCAGCAGCATCAGGTCTTTGCCCAAATGTCACATGAGTCAAATCTCTTTGCTCATCCTATTAAAAATCACAACCCCATCCTCACTGTCTATCCCACTTCTTTAGCATTTATCACCATGTAAGCTACGTTTTACTGATTTACTATATTATTTCTACATAAGTTCCATGAAGGCAGGGATTTCTGTTTTTGTCACTGCTGTATTCTCCAGACCTGGCACATAGCTAAGTCTTTACTGAATAAATAAATGAGTATATGTATAAAATACACAGTCATTGTTCTGTAGGGGCTGAATAGTAAATGAATAAGGACAATAAAACATTACAAATGATGTGGGAAAGGGTATTCCCGGCAGTGGGAGTAGCCTGGGCAAAGATACAGTGGTCTAAAAATAGCAAGCAATGATGCTATAAGTGAATAGCAAAAATGTAGTTGTTTTTCTCTCTTACCCACAATAAGCTAAAAAATTGTAATGTAAGTTGACCTACTCCTAAGAGGAAAAACCTTGCTTCACATAAGCCATGTTATTTTGCAAATATTTAAAAGAATAGTGTTCTTATAGATCAACGGCTTGCTTTTACAACAGTAAATTAAATTGTTCGTATTTATCAAGGAATAATCTTCTAGGAAACCCCTGGCCTTTAATCCAACTCTTTAAGCATATTATTGGAACTCAAACATATAGACAGATAAGCAGGTAGAGAGAGATATTAGGCTGTATTATCTAATTTGCATAATCTTGAAGTTCATTTGACTGAATTCAGATAGAATAACTAGAAGAATTATACTAAATCAGGAATAATGACAGGAAAATCAGAGCCCTGACTTTGGAGTTTTTGTGAAATCTGAATGAGCAAAGTTTAATGAAAAAAATTACTCCCTAAAGTTCTCAGGAATAGTTAGATATTTCTTACTAAAAATTAAGGGGAGAAAGTGATTAATTTTGAGAATCTGATGATAATGGATGCTTAACTCAGCACAAGTAAGAGAAAATTTCTGGGGATGGGTTTGTGGGTTCAGTTCAGTCACTCAGTCATGTCGGACTCTTTGCGACCCCATGGACTGCAGCACGCCAGGCTTCCCTGTCCAACACCAACTCCCAGAGCTTGCTCGAAGTTATGTCCATTGAGTCATTGATGCCATCCAACCATCTCATCCTCTGTTGTCCCCTTCTCCTCCTGCCTTAATCTTTCCCAGCATCAGGGTCTTTTCCAATTGTGGGTTAGAAACTGATTTTATCATAGAATCTTGCACAATGCAATCTATCATTATATGGATACTATTATAAGGGCAAATCACATGCCACAAAGCAAAACAGGATTAAATAATAAAAGCTTAGTGTAATACAGTTACATATCAGTCCTAAAAAGTTCCATTGTGTTTGATAAGTCTGGATTACAGAGCAACACAGAAAATCAGTGTACTCAATTAAGTGTGTAGAACTGGCTGACTTCTTCCCCACATTTGAGACATTTTGGTTGTTGATAAAATCAGTATATTAATGATGCTTAGTCAGTATTATTTATTAGTAAATGTAAGTGCTTTTTAAAAATTTTGAATTGTTATTTTTACTAAAAGCAACTCAGGAAACATGAGAAATAAGATTATGGTACGGCACAGGACAATATCAAGTTAAGTTAAATGTTGTTGTTCAGGCACTCAGTTGTGTCTGACTCTTTGCAAGCCCATGGACTGCAGCACGCCAGGCTTCCTTGTCCTTACCATCTTCCACAGCTTACTGAAACTCATGTCCATTGAGTCAGTGATGCCATCCGACCATCTTGTCCTCTGTCGTCCCCTTCTCCTTCTGCCTTCAGTCTTTCCCAGCATCAGTCTTTTCTAAGTTAAATAAAATTTAAAAATTAAATTATGGAAAAACCAATGAATTGGGACTTGGGGTAAAAGAGGAAATAAAACAATTTAATAGGGTTATTATTTACTTTACATGTAATAATAGAAATACCAGTGTGACAACTATTTGGGATGGGATGATAATCACGAAAGGAATGGAAAAGCCGAGTACAAATTCAAACTAACTGGGATGGGGTGAGGGAAAGGCACAAGTCAGCATACATATGAAATGGGGAAGAAAATGAACTATTACAAAGAAAGATATGTGATGGCTGTCAAATGGAAGAAATGAAACCAATAATGTCAGTTGTCACAATAGACATATACAGGCTGAATTTCATTATCAAAAGGCAGAGACTGTCAGATTTTATTAAAAAAAAAAAAAAAAAAACTACCTGCAAACTTGCAACTAATAGGAAAGTAAGTCCTGGAGATCTAATGCATAACAGAGTGAATGTTGACAACAATATTATTTTATAATCATTAAACTTGCTAAAAGGTTAGATCTTAGTTGTTCCCACTACACACACACACACACAATATCAATGATGTGACATGATAAGGGTGATAACTGTGGTTACAATGACAATTATATTACAATATATAAATGTATCAAATCAACATGTTATATACCTTAAATTAATGCAGTGTTATATGTCAAGTATATTTTATTAAAAGGAATTTTTTAAAAGGTAAAAATTTTAAAATCTATCTTAAGTTACTTGTAAAATATAAAATAAAAGAATCAAGATATTAAAAATGAAGAGGTGAAAAAAGATACACTGCAAAGATTCAAACAAGGAGGAGGAAGTTTGGAGTACTAGTGTCAAATAAAGCAAAATTCAAGGTCCCAAACCTTATCTCAGGAGGGATTGCTGCTGCTGCTGCTGCTAAGACGCTTCAGTCGTGTCCAACTCTGTGCGACCCCATAGATGGCAGCCCACCAGGCTCCGCCGTCCCTGGGATTCTGCAGGCAAGAACACTGGAGTGGGTTGCCATTTCCTTCTCCAGGAGGGATTGGGAGACCAAAAATTGGAGTTGGGGCTGTCAAAGCAGCCAGGATTTCAGGGGTTAAGATTCTGGAGTGAAGGGCAGAAAAAAAAGTAAAGTAATCCTATGAGCCTCTTTTCCCATCAAGGTGTTTACTAACTTGTTACACTGAGAGGTTGAGTAAAGGCATGTACACATTATGCAAACTATATAATAAGGGAACTCTACTTAATACTCTGTAATGACCTATATGAGAAAAATCTTACGAAGAATGGCTTCCCTGTTGGCTCAGATGGTAAAGAATCCGCCTGCAATGCAGGAGACCTAAGAGACACAGATTCAAATCCTTGGGAAGGAAGATCCCCTGGAGGAGGGCATGGCAAACCCACTCTAGTATTCTTGCCTGGAGAATTCTGTGGACAGAGGAGTCTGGCGGTCTACAGTCCATTGGGTCCCAAAGAGTCGGACACGACTGAGCAACTAATATTTTTACTTCTCATGTATGTATAATTTACTTTACAACGAAAACTAACACAACATTGTAAATCAACTATACATCCAAAAATAAAACACACCCACACACAAAAGCTAGCAACACCTTTATGGTGCTGAGGAGACAAAAACTGGAGTTGAGAGCTCTTCAAAACGGAGAACACCTCGGTACTTCATCTGAGGTCATGAAGAAATATATACTAGGTCTAAGGGCTAACTGAAAACAGACCAGCGCTTACCAAAAAAAAATTAAGTGCTGACATTAATCTTTCAGATAATATGATAAAGTAAAAAGTATACAGGCTGAACGGTCTGATATCATCGCCATCAAGTAAGTTACATTTTAGTTGGAGAAACAAGATTACGACTGATGAAACAATTAGAAAATCAAGTAAGACAGTAACATCATGTTAAATCTCATGGCGCAAACTGAAGTGAAATAATAGGATTTTTTTAGCTGGATACTCTCCTCATGGAAGCCCTCAATAGAGCCCCATTCTTTTTCTAGAAGAGGCTCTTTAAACATTAAGTGATTTGTGTTAGGTCTTACATTACCTGGGTGATGAGTGCATCTAACACTCAGGTCTCTAAAAATAGGCTGAGCCTTTTACATCTACTAAAAAACACACTGTGTTCACAATTCATTAAATGGAAAGAGAGCTATTATTCAATTGTCAGAAACTAATGTGAATTATCTGCAGGTGCATCAGCAGTAAAGGTATTTAAGGAGACTTTCCTGGTGGTCTAGTGGTTGGGACTTCACCTTCCAATGCAGAGGGTGTGGGTTTCAGCCCTGGTCTGGGAGCTACAATCCCACGTGCCTCAGGGCCAAAGAACAACAAGCAAAAAACATTAAAAAAAAAAAACACAGAAGCAATATTGTAACAAATTCAATAAAGACTTAAAAAAAATTTTAAGGAAACTATTTCTGAACTTGAAACTAAAAAACTGAATATTTTTTTATCCATCTCGGTAAACTTTTTTGTGAATACAGTTACTGGTTTGAAGAATAAAGGATCCAGAAAATGAAAATATAACTAAAACATTGTTCCTTCATAAAATATAATTTCTTTGTACAAAAAAAAAAAAAATTGGGTTCTATGATTTCAAACCTCTCTGAGCTATTCAAGAAAACGTCCTTTTGCAGAGTGGAAGCATAACATACATATTGACCACATGATGGCGACAAAGAGCCAAGTTTGTTTTCCGCCTGTGCGGGGTCTTTCAGGATCTTTGTCCTTCGGTTTTTGTGCTTAGAAAAGACAGACCTTACATGTCCTATGGCACAGTGAATGGAACAATAGTTTATGTAATTATATCTTTATTTTAAACAGCAGTAAAGCCCTAATTCTGTTTCTTCTTTAGACTCAGAACCCAAGAATTAAAAGTGAAGAAGAAAACAGGTTATGTTAAGATGTGCTTGGTTAAAAAAAATATTCTGACAAATCCACTTACTATTCTGACTGTCACAGTAAGAAATAGAAGTCATACAGTTCAGAGAGAGACAACTTAGCTCTGAATTTAGTCATTACCTTCTTTTGATTCTTTTTGGTTGTTTTTGCTTTTGTTTGGATTTTCTTTTATTGACTATTTATAAATTAACATTCACACTCCCAAATCCTTGGGCCACATCCTCTTCCCCCAAATATTTTGGGGAACTTTAAGTTTAAAATTGACATGTTAAAATACACAGCCAAAGATAAAATGTTTAGCAGGTATATCATGACTTGTTTATTAAAGTTTAAAAGACTTGGCAAATAAAAATGTACAAAAATTGGAATTTCTCATATGCCAAACGTTCTTTAAGTTTGCGTTCATCGAAATATCCCTTCTTTGTTGATATCAATAGTCACCGCTGAACATTATCCTGAGAGAAACCATGATGACGTTGATGAATTTTGTGACATTTATGCTTGGAAGTGTTGATCAGACATTAGTCATCAAAAACCAGGAATGGTTTTTGTCACCAAGAAAATCTAGTCTGGCAGACACAATCACATGTAAACAGTTTCATTTATATTACCTTAAAAGTAGAGGATAACATTCAAGTAGTTTCAAAATTTTTCTAAAAATTTGTACTTTTTCTAAAAATATGTAGTCTGATTCTAATTTTTTAATTTACTTTTAATTGGAGGATAATTGCTTTACAACGTTGTGTTGGTTTCTGCCATACAATAAAGTGAATCAGTCATAAGTATTCATACATCCCCTCCCTCTTAAACCTCCCTCCCACCCCTCATTCTATCCCACCTCTCTAGGTTGTCCCAGGGTTCTGGGAGGAGCTCCCTGTGTTACACGGCAGCTTCCCACTGGCTATCTGTTTTACACGTGGTAATGTATATGTTTCAATGCTACTCTCTCAATTCACCCCAGCCTCGCCTTCCCATGCTGTGTCCACAAGTGTCTGTGTCTCTATTCCTACCCTGCAAATAGGTTCAAGGTCTGATCGCAACTTTTAACTTTCATTTCTTGAAATATCAAATGACCATGTATGTTAGGCCATTATTTGGCTGTAGAATTAAACCTCTCATGTATGTTAAGCCATTATTTGGCTGTAGAATTAAACCTCTCCCCCATGAGCCCCTAAATGTGTCCAGAAAATAGTAGCATTTCTTTGTTAGAGTGCATCACGTATTGCTCTGAAATCACAGCACTATAAAGCTTACCAATGGACCGTATGCTGATTACCATTTCTTATTCTCTGGGTATATGGGTACACAGAAACATCACTCACTCATGCATATGCAAACACATCACTGACTGTTTTAATTGGTCTGAATAGTGATGTTCCTGCTTCTGATTTTTTTTTCATGAAAAGTTTTTTAAAATCAATTGTTTGGTATTAACATTTTAAAATGTACTGAAAAGTTGAGAGAGTAGGAATCACTCAGCTCTAGAATTCGAGAAGTGTTAGTTGCTCAGTCAGGTCCAACTCTTTGTGGCCCTATGGACTGTAGCTTATCAGGCTTCTCTGTCCATGGAATTCTCCAGGCAAGAATACTGGAGTGGGTAGCCATTCCCTTCTCCAAGGTATCTTCCTGACCCAGGAATCAAACCCAGGTCTCCTGCATTGCAAGCAGACTCTTCACATGAACCATCAGGGAAAGATTCAATAAGTGTTAATATTTTGCCGTATTTACTTTATCTATTTACCTTGAATTTTTTTGATGAACCACTTGAAAATAAGTTACAGACATCATAATACTTGAAGACCTAAAGTGTCTGTAGTATATCTTTGAAAAATAAATTCTAATATAAAACTATAATGCATTATCAAACAAATACCATCTAGTATGCAGTCTTCTGTATTTAAATTTCCCCAGTTTCTCCAAAAAGGCTTTTAAATACACACACATTCAAATTACATGGTTATAGACATAGAACATAAGTGAAACTTAGCAGAAGAAAGCCAGAGCTCACAAGAAAGCCAGAACTCATTAAGACTTGGTCAAAAAAAAAAAAAGCAGAGTGCTTCATAGAGAAGATGAACAGTTAGCAAGAATTTATTGACAATTGACCACATGTTAATTACCGTTTCTGATTCTATGAATCAATGTGGGTACAGGGACGCATCAAAGGCATTGAACCTATGTTCATGCTTAGCTCAACACAGCACTAGAAAGTTCCCCAAACTTCTTTTTATGTGACATGTTCTTAAAACGATTCAAAGAGCCATACTTTCACTTAAATACCACGAAGACAAAAGTGAAGTTTTTTGTGATACTTTATGCTAAATATGTAGTTTGTCCTTTACTAGGTTTTTTAAAGATGACAAACAGGGTTTTTTTTAAGTCGTTATTGAATTTGTTACCGTGTGTTGGTTTTTGGGTCATGAGGCATATGGGGTCTTAGCTCCTTGACCAGGGATCGAATCTGCACTCGGTGCATCGGAAGGCGAAGTCTTAGCCACTGGACTGTCAGGGAAGCACCCTGTCCTCTTCTAGCCTTTAAACAGTGAAATAACTCTCATGTCATAGTCATCTTACACAGATCATGCTTTCTTGAGAGGGCATGTTATTGATCATGTGTTCTGTGCATGCGTGCTCAGTCGTGTCTGACTCCTTGGGACCCCAAGGACTGTAGCCCACCAGTCTGAGTAGAAGCAGGGAGTGGAAAGGAAAGCTGGGGGTGAAATGAGAAAGAATTAGTAGACCAAACCCCGAATGTCCACAGGATAAAGGAAGAGCCTGTACTTCCCCTCGTACCCTCTTTGTGGCCCCGGAAGTGGTAGCTACAGCAGTCATGGTCAAAGCCTCAGAGTAGAATTTGGAGATGAAAATAGGTGATGAGATTGGTTTAGTTAAGGGAGCTGAGAATAGGAAAGAGAGAGATGGATAAATCTGATGTTGACTTGATGGCTACAATCCACCTACTAAAGTGGCATGTGATTGTCTTGTTTTTCCTTCTTTTGTTCTTTTATCCTTTTGCCCATAATGTTCTAGGGCCTTCATTGTTGAGTATTGACTAGAATAAAATCTATCTACCTTTTATCATACTGAAGTTTCTCACGTTATCCAAAGCATCTATTCCAACTGAAAAGTTAAAAAAAAAATAAAAGGGTATTCTAGTAGCTTCTATGAAAGCCTTCACATTCTATCTGGAGCCCAACCTTGGCCTCCCTGACTAATCTGCCCTGCTAGGTGCCCAGGTGGCGCTAGTGGTAAAGAACCCACCCTGCACGGTAGGAGACTAAGGGAGCAGGGCTCGATCCCTGGGATCCCTGGGTTGGGAAGGTCCCTTGGAGAAGGGCATGGCAATGCACTCCAGAATTCTTGCCTGGAGAGTCCCATGGACAGAGGAGCCTGGCGGGCCCTGGTCCATAGGGTTGCAGAGTTGGACATGACTGAGTGACTTAGCACGGACACAGGTGCACACCCAAGAGAATGCCCTTTAGGGGCATCGTTCACCCATCAGAGAATTATGCCCCATTAACACTGAAGGTGTTGACTAGTTGGCTGAAAAAAAGAGAAGAATTTATTGCTGATTATTGATCAGAACAGGAGAAGTTGTGTGGCAGTGACAAAGATTCCCAAACTTCAATGGCTTAACCCCACAGATCTTTGATTTCACTCATACTGTTCCTATGCTCATCAGAGTCCTCAGGGACCATATTGACAGCACCCATCTCAATACCTTCTTCCACAGAGGCAGCAATAAAGGATAATGTAGCAAACTGTGTGTTGGCTTTTTTTTTTTTTTTTGCTGTATCTGGTCTCAGCTGCCGCACATGGGATCTTTCGTTGTGATGTACAGATTCTCTAGTTGTGGTGTGTGGGCTCAGTAGATGTGGTGCATAGGCTTAACTGCTCCAAGGCATATGGGATTTTAGTTCCCGATCTGGGATCAAACCGGTGTCCCCTGCACTGCAAGGCGAATTTTTACCCACTGGACCACGAGGGAAGTCCCTGTGCACTGATTCTTAAAGCTCTCACTCAGGTGTAACATAAGTCACTTCTGCACACATTTTATCAGCCAAAGTCAGCCACATGGTCATGCCTAACTTCAAAGAGAGCAGAGAAGTACAATCCTGCAGTGTACCTAGAAAGAGAAGAAAGCTGAACTATTCGTGAACATCTGTAATAACATTCATTATCTTACTCTTTTTCTCCTTCCTCTTCCCGACTGTTTGTGAAAACACATTATATTACTTAATGGAAAACTCCCTCCAGGGCAGGGTCACTTGCTGAATGATGAGATGAGCTGCCTCACATACATTATTCCTTTGAAAGGTAATTCTGTGCAGTATTTGATAGGACTAGAGTGTGATTTCTGCAAATATCGCCCAGTTCGGAGACCATCTGTAGTTTATGGAAAATATTAACTATAGTGAACATAATTGCACAGAGTCACATGTCAGCCACATCTTCCTCTTTTCCATGGAAACCAGGAGACATTTTACAATTTATCAACAAGTGTGCTGCCAGATCAGAGCTGAAGGCTTGCTTCCAACTCACTGTGCTTGTCCGGGCATGGCCCAATTATCCCTAATGTATGGAAGAAATAGCTGTGTGTTTCCTGCTGTGCCTCTCTAACTGACTGAGCTCTAGGCATCATGCCGTAGTGTCACCGTCCCTCAGGGTCAGTTGAGGATTTTCCGTTTTTATTATTGGAATGATGAGCATGCCTTAGCAGTTTGGAGGAGTTAGTTATCTGATACCTTATGGTATGTCAAGGGCATTGGCCTTGACATAGAAAGAGCTTTGCACAGGCTTGCCACCCATCTGGGATTAGTTCCCTCGTCTTCTGCTGTTAAAATGATTCCCGGTTTTGTTTTGTATTTTTGCCCCCTGTCTGTTTTTAATTTCTCTAGCTTGGAATTCCTTCCAAACATTGTTACTTGTTGATGAAGAAGGTCATGACTGAGGACTAGCAAGATCACACTTTGAGTTGTTTTTTCCAGAAGGTCAGAAGCAAGGGCAGAAACAAGCCTGCCTGTTTGCCACTGAGTTTTCATTGCCAAGGATGATTCCTGGAATATGGCACCCAGTGAATATCATCAGATTAATAAATAAAGGCCCAGCAGATAGAGCAGACGTTATTGACTCACTTACGTGGTAGTTCTCTTTCTTTTGACCAGTGGCAAAAAATTATAAGCCACTGGCTGGAATGAGAGATGAAAAAAAGTCTTCCACATTTAAACTAAGCTAACAGGACTTTCCTGGTGGTCCAAGGGCTAAGACTCCATGCTCCCAAAGCAGGGAGCCTGGGTTTGATCCCTGGTCAGGGAACTAGACCCCACATGCCACAACTGAAGGTCCTTAATGGCATAAGGAAGATGGAAGATCCCACACACCATAACTAAGACCTAGCTCAGCCAAACAAATACATTTTTTAAATAAATAAGTAAACTAAGTGAACAACACTATAGCTTTGCTCTCCAATTAGCTTAGTTCTAGATTATTTTCGTATCCTACTACTCACTAGTCATAACCAAATTTCCAGCCAAACAGAACTACCAGCTGTTCTCGGGATGGTCATGTTCCTTGTTGTGAGTTGAATTGGGTACCCCCCCCAAAAAAAAAGATATGTTGAAGTCCTAAGCCCCAGCACCTCAGAATGTGACCTTATTTAGACATAGGGTTGTTGCAGATGTAATTGGTTAAGATGGAGTCATCCTGGAGTAGGGCCCCCAGTCCAATGTGACTGGTGTCCTTATGAGTTGAGCAGGGAACACAGAGACCCTGGGAGAACACATGTGACAACAGAGGCAGACCCTGGGGGGTGCGGAGGCAAGCCAAGGACGCCAGACGCTGCCGCAAACCTGAACCTGGAGGAGGCAGGGAGGAGGCCCCTGAAGGGCTCAGAGCGCTGTGGCCCTACTAACATCTTTTTACTTGATTTTAATATTTTTGGCTGCCCTGGCTTCTCCCTGTGGCACACAGAGCTTCTCTAGTTGTGGTATGAAGGCTTAGTTGCCCTATGGCATGTGGGGTCTTAGTTCCCTGACCCAGGGATCGAACCCATCTCCCCTGCATTGGCGGGTGGTGGCACCGGACCACCAGGAAAGTCCCGGCTCTACTGGCATCTTGATTTTGGACCAATAGCCTCCAGAATTAAGACAATACATTTCTGCTGTTTGAAGTCACCTGCTTTGTGATGCTTTGTTACAGCAGCCCTAGGAAACCAATACATTCTTCATGCCTGTATACTTTGCTCTCTTTATCTGGTCTTCACCCCATTGTCCATCTTGGGAACACTTTTCATATCTCTTCTTGGGTAAAATCTTTAAATGATTTTCAAAATATTAGACTGGCTTGACTTCCCTCACCTCCCATAATACCCGTGTCTCCTAGAGCACCTCCTACGGCACCACTGTGGAGAGGAGGTAATGAATGGTTACCTCCATTCATTATGGTGGGTGGGCAGGAGATCTGAAGAGGTTGCTCTAAAGGTGTCAAGGCTGGTTAGAAATAACATGAGTAAAATTAGGAGGAAAGTGTATTGGTCTTTGAGACCTGGTTGGAAAACAAGGGGGTAGGCCAAGAATACAAAAAAAAGCTTGTACGAAAAATATCTTTAAAAGGCATGGTTAAAACTCCAGGAAGGACTGCACTGCCTAGGGGCACAGACACCATTCCTGGTTCCCCAGCAAATAGACTTCCTCCCCTTTCTCAGGATACTATCATAAGACAACTATTCACAATCAAAATAACTAAAATTAAAGGCAGAGCCATAAATAGCGCAGTAGTTCCACTTGATTCAAGGAAGTTCTGAGAAGTTTAGGGAGGGTTATGCCACAAAGAAGGAGGTTATGAAATAAACATTTTAAGTTATATATAAAAAGTAAACCCATGTTTGAATGCACTTTGATTAAAAGAAGTAGAAAAATAGAGAAAGAGAAGCAGAGGTGGGGGTAGGTGGGGGTGTAGTCTTCTGGGTCTGCCTGTCAATTTCTCTTGTGGCCTTTTGGTCAAGTCAATTAGATAATAAATTATGCATAACCACCTCTACTGGCATTAAAACGCTAGGCATGAGAAATGATGGATGTTTCAGTGACCCCTATAAATTTGCTTGGGGTCAGAACAATTGTCCCAGCCTGTTGCTTGGTTTGTTCCCCTCCTTCCCATTACCCCGGCCCAGCCAGAGGAGGGAGGGGGTGTTCAGTAGAGTGTCAACGCTACCTCTCATGTAAATAAACAATCCACTTGGAATTTAGTCATCTATCTGAAATAGCAGTGAGTACCAATCAATGCAGTGAGAGTGAGTCAGAGATAAAATAGATTTACACAGTATCTGGCATGGATGGGGAGGGAAGAGGAGAGATGACTTTACTGGAAGAAGGAGCTAGAAGCAAGGATTGGGGTGAGCCTACCAGCTGTGCCAGCCACATCACCCATCACTCGTCCCTGAACAGGCAAGGCTGGGCAAGGCAGCACAGCTGTTTGTCAGTCCTTACCAGCCTTTAGGGTTCAGTAAAGCATGAGGGTCAGGGTGCAGTTCAAGGCGGATGGGAGCACCGGGCAGGAACTGCAAGGTGGTACCTGCCTGCCTCCCTGGTATGCAAACTGAGCACAGGCTTTGAACACCAGCAAATCAGGCCTCCAAATACTCAGGCAGCAGGAGCATTTGATAGTTTTTTAAAAAGGCATTTAAATGGTTAGCATTTAATTTTTGGAGTTTATAAAATAAACATTTTTTGGTTTATAATTTTTAAATGATAGTTTATATATTTTTTTCACTGCTTGGAGTTTCATAGGTTTCAGCAGTACCACAGGCATTTGAGGTGGAGGAAAGCTCTGGCATTCTGTGCAGAGGAATGCAGAGGTTGTAGCTGGGGAATCAGCTCCAAGGTGAAGAAGAGGAGCTGAGGTGGGGAAACTGGGAAGGGGGATGAAGCAGGTGGGAAGGGAGAGGTCTCTGATGGGAAAGTGAAAGTCGAACTCAGGCGTGTCTGATTGTTTGCCACCCCATGGACTGTAACCTGCCAGGCTCCTCTGTTCACGGGATTCTCCAGGCAAGAATACTGGAGTGGGTAGCCGTTCCCTTCTCCAGGGGATCTTCCCGGCCCAGGGATTGAACCCAGGTCTCCGGCATTGCAGGCAGATTCTTTACCATCTGAGCCACCAGGGAAGAGAAAGCTAAGAATAAATGATGAGTAGCCAAGTGAGCAATGGGGGAATGGTCTGGAGAAATTCCTGAGACTTAGGAGAGATGCTTGCAAAGGGCTTTGGAGTCACTTGGGTGGGTGAGTGGCGCTTATTTAAAGAGATAGGAAATAATGGACGGCAGCAGTTTGGCCCTTGCCCTTGGCAGAGCCGCTCCCCTTCGAGAAGACATGGGCAGAGTGGAGAGACATGATGGCACCACGTGAGGAAAGCAGAGCCTGAGAATAGCAGGCGCCCTGTTCCTGCCTGGGGGTGACGGTGGGCCCTGCTCTAGGCCTTGAGCAAAGGGGCAAAGGAAGTGAGTGTAAAGGCGCTGCTCTTGAGGCCAGCCGGTGCTGAGGGGGTGTCCTCCGTGACGTGTGCATTATCCCAGGGGTCCACGAATCATTTCACTGGTGGCGCTGGAGCAGCCAGATAGGAGTCATGCAGCTGTGGACACAACACAACAGACAGCAATTGCGATCCACGTTGTTTCTGTGCGACTGTTAATCTGCATCTTGTCTATACCTGAGGTGGTGGCCTGGGGAAGCCTCTGGTCACGCAGAGGAGAAAGAGGACTCACGTGGTCACAGCTGACACTCAGAGATGCTGGCTTAGTAAACTTTGTGGTACAGTCTAATTAGAATGTGCTAGAGAGACTCCACAGACAAGGCGATGGCACCCCACTCCAGTGTTCTTGCCTGGAAAATCCCATGGATGGAGGAGCCTGGTGGGCTGCCGTCTATGGGGTCGCAGAGTCGGACATGACTGAAGCGACTTAGCAGCAGCAGCAGCAGAGCGACTCCACGTGAGTCAGCCTGACCTAACTTAATCAGTACCTGATAAACTGCCATCATGGACACAGCAGGGGAAGGAAAGGGGGGATGAACTGAGAGAACAGCATTGACGTATATGCACTGCTGCTGCTGCTAAGTCGCTTCAGTCGTGTCCGACTCTGTGAGACCCCAGAGACGGCAGCCCATCAGGCTCACCCGTCCCTGGGATTCTCCAGGCAAGAACACTGGAGTGGGTTGCCATTTCCTTCTCCAAAGCATGAAAGTGAAAAGGGAAAGTGAAGTCGCTCCGTCGTGTCCGACTCCTAGTGACCCCATGGACTGCAGCCTACCAGGCTCCTCCGTCCGTGGGATTTTCCAGGCAAGAGTACTGGAGTGGGGTGCCATTGCCCTCTCCATATATACACTGCCATGTGTCAAATAGATAGCTGGTGGGTGGCTGCTACATAACACAGGGAGCCCAGCTTGGTGCTCTGTGAAGACCTAGAGGGCTGGGTTGGGGGGGTGTGGGAGGGAGGGTCAGGAGGGAGGGAATGTGCTGTGCTGTGCTTAGTCACTCAGTCTCATCCGACTTTGCGACCCCACGGACCGTAGCCCGCCAGGCTCCTCTGTTCATGGGATTCTCCAGGCAAGAATACTGGAGTGGGTTGCCATGCCCTCTTCCAGGGTATCTTCCCAAGCCAGGGATGGAACCCAGGTCTCCCACATTGTAGGCAGATTCTTTACCATCTGAGCCACCAGGGAAGCTGGAGGGAGGGGATGTATATATACTTATAGCTGATTCACATGGTTGTACAGCAGAAACTAACATAACATTGTAAAGCAATTACCCTCCAATTAAAAAGAAAAAAACTGCCATTGGGCACAGGGCCCAAGAAAACTTTCAAATCAGTTCTGGGCTCTGGGTTGATCAGTTCAAGAACGAGATATTTCCCAGTTTCTTCTACCTGCGACAGTTGCACGTCTGTTAGTTGAACCTAGATGTTACCAAATCTATTTCCCTTCTGAGACCAGTCTTGCTTTTGATATTCACTGTGGAAACAGTAACACCCTCCTTAATACACCCACCACCCTGGCTCTGAGATCCTGCTTCCCGCTCAGTCCTTGCTGTTCCGCTCTCAAACATCCTGGTGAACAGAGCCTAAGCGCAGACACAGCCTGTCTCCTTTCTGTTGTGAAACATCACTAACACAAAGCAGTTGCACATAACAGACGTTTCTGAAGACGTTGTGGCTAATGAGAGCAGACAGAGCTATTATAGCTTGGGGCAGGAAATAATTTCAAATGCAACGTCAGATATCATTGTTCCTAGAAGTACATCAGACATTCCCAGCCAGCTCCACAACCCCCCACACACACCAGAGGAAGTTCTCTCTGACTGTGTCCCTCCTTGCCACCCTCAGGGAGCCCCAAAGCCAGAGTTGCCCCCAAAGAGATCAAGAAATAGCCCATTCTTCTGTTCTATCCCTTGTAGAGATGGAACTACCATTTATCAAGCACCAGGGACTTGATTCGCTGCTCACATCATCTCATGTAATCCTCTCAACAACACCGTGGGACACACACAGATAAGGAAACTGAGTTTCAAAGATAGCAGCTTGGCTAAAGACACACAGTTGAAACGTGAACCCAGTTCCATCTCCTCTAAGCTCAGGCTCGTCACTGTGACCTTTGCTGCCTTTCAGCATAACCTGCTTCTTCGTGTACTCCTTAGGTCATCAGAATTCAGATCTATTACTCACCCCTTAACTCAGCAAAGCTTTCTGTACAGTCAGGTGAAAATTTCCCTAACATTTTCTTCCATGCAATTGAGTCCTTTCCCCAAGAGCTCTCCCTCAAAGACTTCCCTTTCCCGAGATAAGTTTTATATCGGCTCTGATCCCCTTTCCGCTGACTTGTTTCTCCTCACTTGCTTGTCTGGATGGCTTTTGGCTGTCTGTCCCTCCCCCTCCCTCGTTTCTCTGCTTTGTCAGCTCTTCTATGGAAAGAGCTTCATTTCATACTAGGAACTTGGATCCATTTGCTCCACTTCCTTCTCGAAGCAGGTGACTCAAGTCCCACAGAAAAGGGAACAACAGGATGTCTGACTCCTGCACTGAATCCCTCAGAGGAGTTCTCCTGTGGCTGCGGGAGAGAAGGCAGGGCCCTCCCGGTGCTGTGTTTTCTTCCTCTTGTTCCCTTGGCCTTCTTAGAGCTGAGCTTGGCACTCCGTTAAGCCAGAACACTCAGCCCTCTTGAATCCTCATAATTCTTAATTATGTCCTTGCCACTGGTTGGCATAGCAGCCACAGATGTGACAGAGCACACATTCAGATAGAGTTATAAAATAAACACTGTGGTTCTCCTCCCCAGCCTTGCTCTGAGAGGCTGGAACCACATGAATCCACAGTGCAGCAGAGACTTTAAGCCAGGGAATGGTGAGAAATGACAGCTCAACTTCCCAAAGGCCCTGTGTCCAAGTACCAAGAGAGTAGGATTTATAAACCAATTGAGAGATTGTTTTGAGTACCAATCCATGGAATGATGCTGGGCAGCACTCAATCCTGGTGCATGTGAATGGACCTGGGATGCTCAGGGAAGTCCATGGATAGACACCAAGGAGGGAAGCAGGGTGTGGGATGAATTGGGAGATTGGGATTGGCCTGTGTACACTACTATGTATAAAACTGGGCTTTCTAGGTGGTGCAGTAATAAAGAATCCATCTGCCAATGCAGGAAACGTGGGTTCGATCCCTGGGTCCAGAAGATCCCCTGGAGGAGGAAATGGCAACCTGCTTCAGTGTTCTTGCCTGGAGAATTCTGTGAACAGGGGAGCCTGGCGGGCTACAATCCATAGGGTCACAAAGAGTCAGACACAACCGAGCGTGCACTCCTGCACTGCTTCTTCCATGGTCTGAGGCCTGCTAGCAGGGAAATTCATTTTTGTGACAGAAGAAAGGGAAGAAAGAAAGATTTGCCTGCACTAGGGGAACTTAGAGTCTATTTGCAGAGATGGGATATAAAAGATAATTATCCCTTCCACAGAGGCTATGCCAAGTTGTCATTGTGTTAGATGACAGCGGAGGCTACAAGAGTTCAGAGGAGGGAGACAGCACTGACCTGGGAAAGGAAGAAAGGCTTCAGGCCAAGGATGGGGCTCCCAGGCACTTAGCCTTCGGGGCAGGCTGAGTGGGGGAGGGGAGTCAGGGCACTGTCAGAAGGACTAAGCAAAGAGCAGAAGTGTGGGGGCAGGGATGTGATGAAGCATTCAAGAGACAATGAGTCATCCCCCAGGGTTTTCTTTACAGCTTCCACATAATAATGGTCACATAACAGGTTATTATTTTTCTTCTTTAAAAAAAAACCGCAAAATTAAAGCGAGACCCAAATTCTCAATATAGAAAATAAGCCTGTGATGTCAGTGTCCAGTGACACCACGGAGGTGAGAATTCCTGAGCCCGATCTGAACTTGAACCCTGTCGAAATTCTCACCCTTGTTTGCTGGAACCTCCATTTATTTAATGCTGTTGTGCAGGAGTCTATTCTTTGGAAAACTTGAAAGTAACCTGGCCAGACCTTCCCTCAATCACTTAGCACAGCGTCAGCAATTGTTTTGGCTTTGTCTTAATGGATCACAAACTTCTCTGCTGTTTTAAAATACTTGGAAGCTATTTGGAGCCAGGAAATGTCTCTTGGAGGAAACTAATCCTGGTAACATTACCTAGACAAATCACTCTGTCTGAATGATATCACATCAGCAGTTGCTGTGGGGGAGGTGAGGGAGCCTTCAGGTGCATTTCCTGAGGATTAGAGTACTGTTTCTGATGAGTACCATCCTGTGTTTCTGAATTTCCCAGTCGGTTTTAGTGGTGGTGGGTTGTCATTTTGGGTTGCCCAGACGGAACTAAGGCGCTTCCATCTCTAAGATATAAACAGGAGGATTTTTGCTTCTCTGATATTTTCTATTGAAGATGTTTTATTGTTCCCATATTTTCTATTGAGGAACATAAGCTGCCTATAACTCCAAATTTATGAGATGTTCTCCTTTATTTATCATTTTTAAAAAATTGTTTTTTAACCTACCTCCTTTCCCCCCACTGGTTACTATCCATTGCTAGGGTATTTAGAAAGGAGACGAATTTCTCACTTTATGACTTTAGCAAAGCAAACATTACCCGAGTGTGGAAGGAGCCAGTCAAGGAGACACTGTGTTCTCTTAGTCATAGACACATACTAGGAAAAAGTCAACTAAGCCTCACTTGTGTGTATTAAAATAACCCTTTTCCCAGCTCAGAATCACATTTCAAAGGGTGCCTGGTACAAAGCGAAGCCAAGTATAACCTAGCCACACAACAGTGACAAGGGTAATACATGGTTTTCCATCTTGTTTCAACAGAAGGCTGCTCAGAGCTGGGAATATGCAGAGAACTAGCAGTGAGCAAAGCTGAGCAGAGTGACCTTGAACAAGTCACCTCACTTGTCTGGACATCTTCCTTTAGAAAATGAGGGGGAAATGCCCTGGTACTTTAGCACGTGATGACCAAATGAGAAAATAAGTACAAAATGACTTAGTAAACTGCAGGGATTTTTTCTACAGCGCTAAAGGGATTTGGAGAGGTGGCTATTAGGGGAAAATGAGATATGTGCAAAGCTTTTTTTAATTAATTTTAATATCTACCATTTAATGTGATTTAACTTTAGCAATTAGGGGTTCATTAATTATTACCCTAAGAAAATACTGTTACGCAATTACTGTGTCTTCTAAATGAACCATTTCTCTTTTTCACTGTCGTTTAGAATTTTCTCCGTGGAAGAAAAGTATTTAGGAGACAAATTACCTGGAACTTAATGGGGTGAGATTTTTTTAAAGTATCTTCTGTCCAGAGAGAAAAGGCTTTTTCTGATGTACTCAGTATACAGATTGAACACAGTGATTTATTTGATCATACATTTTCCCCCAAACAATGTAAGGAAAGAGGATGTTCCAGCAAGTCATACAGAGGGAGACGTTGAGGGGAGGGTATAGGAGAAGGAGGAGGAAAAATACCAAGGAAAGCACCAGAAGTATCGAACCATACTGGGTGTCTTCAGAATTGAAAGTGGATAAACAAGGGCTTCCCAGGTGATGCTAGTGGTAAAGAACCCACCTGCCTATTCAGGAGACATAAAATATACGGGTTCGATCCCAGAGGCGGAAAGATCCCCTGGATAACGACATGGAAATCCACTCCAATACTCTTCCCTGGAGAATCCCATGGACAGAGGAGCCTGGAGGGCTACAGCTCATAGCGTGGCAAAGTGTTGAACATGACTGAAGTGACTTAGCTCAAACAAGGCTACTCCTGCGTGAACGGACCACTTAGGCAAGTCCCCACCTGCCTCTGAAGGTGTCTGAGTTTTGACTGGCCCCACCTCCCTTACTCTGCTCTGAAAGCTGATCAATAAGAAGTTGGAGGAACACTTTTCTACCAGGGCCACAGTCTGTCATTTGGGAGAGAGAGTCCTTCCAGGCAAAGCCATGTACAAATTTTCCTGCTTTACTGCCTGAAGCACCGAAGGGCACTCAACCCCCAATAGCTCACTGTCCTGACTTGGAAGTTATCTTCCAAGAGCTTGACTTCTAACTCATTTTCATTTGAGGCAAAATCATTAGGAGAATTGATCCTATGTCACTAGCAAATGTGACCCCAGCTTTAGTAAATGAAATATCATTTTTCAGCTACTTTGCTATATGACTTAAAGTTGCCTTTGCCTATTTGCAGGAAACTCAGTGGAAACCAACCCTGACGGCCCCCTATGATAGCTGTCAATGCCTCCTGAGACCATGATGGGATGCCATGCACTGCCCTCCTAACAGATCTAGATGCAAAACAATCCCAGAAATCCCCCTTTTTTTTCACTATATTGTGAAGGAAATGCCAACAATGGAGAACCAGGAGGGCAGTGTCTTACCCAAGTACCAATTTCTTTACCCGCTGCCTTCTCTCTTCTCTAGCTGCTGGAATCGTGTATCCACAAGTCTAAAGTCCTGATTCTTTTTCACCATTAGATGATTAATGACCACAGAGACTGATTTTTTTTAATTGTTAAAAAAGTAGAGAAAGATTTTATTTTAGTGGGATTTTGTCTAACAATGGTATATGAATGAGATGATGACATACACATTCCTATATCTTGCTGGTGTCAGTAGGTTCCTCTACTTCATGAGCAAGCCTTGGAGAGAGCTTGAGGGGCAAGGAGAGAGAGTTAACTGATGATGTTAATTGAAATCCTGAAAGGTTGCTTCCTACAGATATACCCTGAGCACTGCCGACTGCCTCTTCTAAAATTAGTCTCTTAAACAAACTAATTAATTCCTCTGTTTCCCAGATCAGCCAACTAAGACCACAGTGGAAGTAAGAAGAAAATATCTCTGAGAATAAAGCTTTCATGGTCAAATAAAACAAAAATATTAATTCACAGATGTATTTATATGTCAAACAGTTGTCAACAGTCGTGAAGTATAGGTATCTCTGTCCCCTAGGAATTTGCAGTCTAATTGGGAGGAAAAGCACACAACAATTGTAATTTTAAAATGTTCATTGCAAAAAAAAAAAAGGGGAGGGTGGGGAAATGGAGACAAATATAAAAAAGAAAATTATTAACTTTTTCATAGGGTTTTTATAAGTATTTTTCTTCATTTTTAGGTGCTTTTAAAAATAAAATGACTACCATACTACATATATATAGTTCTGCTTTTCCCACTTTACTTACCAGGAGAAGTGGAAAAGGAAGTCTTTAATCCCCCCTTCCAACTCTCAACATATATGGTAGATAAAGGATTCATATTACACAGACAAGGGCTCTTACAAATTGAGAGGGAAAAAAAAGGGGAACATCTCAAAGAAGTGGGCGAAGAATACATGACAAGAGAAGCCACCAAAAAAGAAATACATGTGGCCAATAAACATTTAAAATATTCAAATTCACTAGAAATTCAAGAAGTGCAAAATAATGAATGAGATCTCATTTTCACCTATCAAGTTGACAAACATTTTTATAACATTCATTTCTGTAGTGGGAAATCTAGTACATGAATAAAAGCCTTACAATATTCATGCTTTTCTCTACTGCATTTTTCATCCTTAAGAAAAAAGCATAATTTACAATAGTTAAAAAAAAAAACTGAAATCTATCTAAATATTTAACAGTCTAGCATTGATTAAATTATTGCATTTTCATCAATACAATGTGTGCTGAAATTAAACATCAAATACCACAATGTTCACAACATATTTTGAATGAAACATAAAAAAATGAAAAATAAAACTGTATACAGCACGAATTCAGTTTTGTTTAAAAATATACACATATATACTTATATATTTAAGTATTGTTAAATATAAAATAATTAACAATGGTTATTTCTGTGCCTTAGAGAAATATCCAAATTTTGTTTTGTTCATGTATGCTATTGTGATTAGTAATAAAAGTAATTAATTCCATTTTTTAAAAAGGGAGCAATGAAGGTCAAACATTCTGAAATGCTTTTTGATTTACACCTTTATACAGGTGAGGTTTTTGATGTGCCAGTCTCCTTCAACTTGACTAGTCATCATATCATGTCTCAACTATCAAGGATGAAAACTATTATTAGTAGTAGTATAGGTACCATTTATTGAGTGCCTACTCTGTGTAGGGGCTTCTCTGATGGCTCAGCAGAATACATCTGCAATGCAAGAGACACAAAGAGACACAGGTTTGACCCCTGGTTTGGGAAGATCCCCTGTAAGAGGAAATGGCAACCCACTCCAGTATTCTTGCCTAAAAATATCCCATGGACAGAGGAGCTTGGCATGCTACAGTCCATAGTGTCTCAAAGAATCAGACACGACTAAGTGGCTGAGCACACAGTCTGTGCTAGGCAATGTGTTAAATGTTCATGAATCATGGTATTTAATCCTCACAACTAACTTCTGAGATAATAAGTATTATTATTACTCATTTTCAGAGGAAGAAACTGAGGCTCAAAGAGACAAAAAGAGGCCACCTAGCAAGTAGGTGGTGGGGCTGGCATTTGAACCCTACACTCTTTACCTCTATCTGTAGATTCTTACTTTCGCCTTTGCAAGGAGAACTGGGAAGACCCATTCAACTCGTAAATTTAGTAAAATTGGGTTTGTTGGGTAGAGAAGCAGGTATTTGTCTTGCTAACTTGTGGATTTGATATGAATTACCTGGAATTTTGCTCTCAGGGCTACTGAAGACACACCTCTCTGACTGCCCAAGCACACACAGCTAGAGACAGAGCTGGAAGTCAAGTGCAACAGTTCGCCCCAGAGTTAGCTGCCTTTGCCTGCTCCTTCAGGATGCTTCTTGGGGTGTCTGTCTGTCTCCATTTCTTGAAAGCATTAGGAGGGAAGAGGAGATGTTTCCCACTGTGATCCAGTCTGGTCCCCTGATATCTCCATCACCCAACTGGCAAGTACCTTCTCAGGGCCCAGGCCCAAAGTCCCAGTGAATCCCACTGCATTTCTAAGTATTCAGGATGCCTATTCATCCCACTTTTCCACTCCCCCACCTCCTTATGACTTCAATTTTCCTCCCATCAGATACGTCACTTTACTGTTATAAATCCAAGCCACATTTCAGAAGTTGATTGCATTGTCTACTGAGGCGTGGGAAATCTGTTCTGGAGGGTAAAGTTCACTGTAAGAAAATATTCATGTTTAAAATCAGAAGCTCAAGAATCACATGTATTTCCAAAGGAGGAGGTCCTAATGGTTTTCTATGTGAAATGACAGCTTGTGAGAAGCTTTTAAAGAGCTTTCCTGCTAACTCTAAAGGCCCAAGATTTAGTTTTTCTGAGGTTTCTTAATGGAATCCAAATACCTCATTGTGTTCACCAGAGCAGCGAACTGTATATAAAGTGGCATGCCTTAAAAGGGCGGCCAGTAAGCTGGAGACAATTTGCATGAGATACGATAGCTTTTTGTTTTTCTTCATGGTGTTTAAATGCTCTTATGAGGGATGAGCATGACTTCTTAGCTGGTTTCCTTTTTTCACTCCAGGTCCAGCTAGCAGGGTCATCTTCTTCCACCACCAGCCACGCTTCATGCCCACGTTGCCACTTGGGGGCAGTCTAATGCCTCCTTGTCTTCCCATCGCCTTCTTCCCTCCCGCCTTCTCTACACAGGATTTCCAGGTGGTTGACCTGGTTTCTGGTCCCTCTTACAAAATAATGGTCATTACCAATCCCAGCAGTTTCTTAAAAAGAAGCAAAGGGCCACATCCTTAATATACTGAAGAATAATATTGATACATTATACAGTTTTTCAAGGAGTGTTCAAGAAGACTCTTCCAAAGAACTTCCCGAGGCAGGCAGGGCAGACACCTTGCCTTGGGAAGGTAAAGTCAATGGTCTGAACCTTCAGTGGTTCTGAAGCAGAAAGTCCGCTTGTTCTTTGGCCAGGGCTCTTTCCTGCAGTCATTCTGAAATAAGAGTCAGACTTTATTTTGAAGGAAGACCATCTTTTATTGAAGACATCAAAACAATAAACAGCAGTAAGAATAATACAATAGAAGAAGAAAATCACATAATCACATTTCTTAGCCAGTATCTACTCATAAAATGGTTTCAATCTCAAAGAAGAAAAAAACCTGCCATCCCTTTTCAAAGTTTATAATAAATTCACTTAAACCTGGAATAGACAGCTTGCCCAGATCCTTTCCCTACCCTTCCGTCCACACAAGGCAATTTAATTAATGGGCAAACAGCCCGATGGTGGATTTTTCTAATAGAGTGGCTTGAACGAATAAGCCCCAACCTTGCACAGAGCTCGTTGGCACACTACTCTGGCTGCATTACAGAAACAGAACAGAGTCATATGGTTCCTGGAAAGAAAGGGTTTGGCAGGGCTCTAGCCTCGGGTGAATCCATAAAGAAAAAGTGCTCCGTGGTGTCAGGGCTAGGGTAGATGGCAAGAGGGTGTGCGTGAATGTGTGTGTGTGAGATGATGTGAGGTACTGAGGGGCTGCGGGGAGGACACAGCAAAGGGAATACTGAGAGACCCCTTAAGCAGATTATTTCTGCTTCCTCTGCTCCCATAATCCACTCACTTAGCCAACAAGTGCACACTAAATATTTACTGCAAGCTCAGCACTGAGCAGAGTTTTGCATAGGTGCACAAGAAGCAAACTTTCAAGGGATTGAAAGAGTTCCCAGTTCAAATGAGGAAGTCATTTTTCAAGAAATGATTTATCACGTTTGTTGAGCTTCTATTCAGTGCAGGGGGGATGTCTGACAAGCCTCAAGGCTTCAGGTTGAAATATTGATATGTTAATAGTTTAGTTAAGTAGCTTTTAGAGCTTATTTCATTGAGACGGAATGTTATACGGAAGTGGAGACGAAAATGGCTTTTAAAACTACCCCAAGATTGTGGTTAAAGTTTGAACCAACTGGAGAACAGGTCAAAGAATTTGCTGGAAACCTTTCCAGGATTTTTTTTTTTCCTTCTAAGGAGCAGGCAGAAGGGCAAACTCCCATCTTGGACTTTAGGCCCATTAGGCATTTGCCTTGTTTCCAGCACCAAGACTTGCTCTGAAAGAGGCACCTCCACCGCCTTCATTTCAATGTCTCTACAAATATGAGCCTCAAGCATAGTCAGCGTCGTGACTTGCTTAACAGAAGTATTCTCAGCACTGTGGCTGTGGATTCGCAGCTAAAGGCTGCAGCAAGCCTTCTGGGGACGTTTGAAAGGGTCTTAGGATCTCCCTTTTATGTGAAAACATCTTCTGGAGACTGAAGACTTGTGCCTGTGATCTCACAGCCTGCACTCACCAAGAGCAGCACTTCGGCCTCTGACGGCAGGCGGGCATGGTCAGCTCTCAGCCATTGTTAAGCTGGACCCTGCCACCTCCTGGTGCTCTGAGCTGGGATCTTTAGGCGCTGCACAAGTTCCCGCCTTGGCTGCTTCTAGCCATCATTTCTCCACACATGAATTTTGTCACGTGATGCAGATCTGGGTCTGCTCACCATCACACATTGCATAAGACAGCAGGCTGCCGTTAGGAAGAAAGGGCAAGGCCGTGAAGGGTGCTTCAGCTGCCGCCTGACAACCCGAGGGTGCCCACCAGCTTTACACACAGAGGAGGGGCAAAGTCCATCCAGTTTGTCACAAAAGCCTTCAGAAAAGCATTTTGTAGAACAAAGGTCTGCACACAGAGCAAAACACATCTTGGATTTACTTCTGGCCCTAGGTTTCATTTTAAGCAACTCATTTATCCTCTTTGGACTTTAGTTTTCCTATTTGTGAAACAAAAGTATAAAACACATGACTTCTAGGCCTGTTTTAGCTTTAATTTTCTAGGTATGTAAAAGCCAAAGGAAAGCACACATCAGACAGCAGCCATTAAGATTCATGCCCTGGGGACTTCTCTGGTGGCCTGTGGTTAAGACTCCACATTACCAATGCAGGGGGCAGAGGTTCGATACCTGTTCGGGGAACTAAGATCCCACATGTCATGCGATGTGGCCAAAAAAATAATTTAAAAAAAATGAAATAAAAACTAAAAAAAAGATTCATGCCCTGTAGCTAAACCAAGAGGACTAGCATTAATATTTATTTAAAACTGGTATAAAATGTATTTTAAAAGCTAACAATTTAATTAATAATTAGCACAGGGCAGCATAACAGTTACTGGTTGTCATGCACAGAAGAGCCTTGGACGCTGAGTCAAAAAAAATCTGTGTTCTACAGAAATAGAAAAATCATGATTTTGGAGTTGAATTCAAATCCTGATTCCATTACTTGCTAGCTGTGTGACTGTGTGCAAGATATTTAATCTTTTGGAGTTTGTTCTGCATCAGAAAATAATAATAAACAACACATTACAGGAATGTAGTTAAAGATTTAGAGACATAGAGCTGAAGATTTATTAAGCTTTTGGCACACTGTAGGAACTCAGTAAAATTAGTGTTATGTAATTAGCTTTCCTAAGATCTCTTAGAGAAGGGAAACATATTTTGAAACTTCCGTGACTTCATTTAATACTGATGAGGTGGCTTCTGTTAGCTGAATTTTAACCTAAATTAAGCTAAATTCACTTTCCCCAGATGTCAAATGAACATAATTATACTTTTATACTTAACCTAAAGAATTCTTGAAACAATTAAAAGAATTTAATGTGAAAGAACTTTGTAAATTGTTGACTTTTATTTGCATGTGAATATAACAGCTATTACAGGGAGGCCTGGCGTGCTGCGATTCATGGGGTCGCAGTCAGACACGACTGAGCGACTGAGCGGAACTGATCTGATAATAGCTGTTGTTTTATTAAACATTTTTTGTAATAATGTTCAATCACCCAACAAAGCGTTTATCAGATCCTATAACTTGGCCATTTATTCAGAACCTGGTCTCTGTTTTCTGGGCCTTTATAACCAGGATTCACCAAAATAACACCCAGGAAACTAATGAGATTAGTTAGAACAGCTGAGTTGCCGCTGTACTAGAAAGTAGAAAATAGATCTGACTAAAAAGAGAAGTAGATTTAAGGTGAAGAGATTGAGAGAAAGAAGACATCTTATATAAAAGAAGTAGCATGAAAATAGACACAGATGCCCCCAAAAAAGTCTCTTTTGAAACTTGTGAAGACGTTAGAATTCTCACCCTTGTAATTGACAGGAATATTAGGTATTCAGCTGTGCAGCAAATATTCACTGAGCCCCTCGCATGTGCCAGGCACTGTTCTAGGCACTGGGGATACAGCCATGAACAAATTAAAAGGTGACTACCTGAGGAGCTTGTATTAATAAATTATACAGAATGTTAGAAGGTGATGAATGCTACAGAACAAGAGTAGAGCAGGGTAAGGTGATGGGTCATGAGTGACCGGGGTGAGGTAGTAAGTGTGATATAAAACAGAGTAGTCAAGGACCACCTTGGGGGTCCACTGGCTAAGAATCTGCCTTCCATTGCAGGGGACACAGGTTCGATCCCCGGTCTGGGAAGATCCCATGTGCGGTGGAGCAACTATGTCCATGTCACAACTATAGAACATAAGCACAGCAACGAAGACCTAATGAAGCCAAAAGATAAATATTTTAAAAATAGAGTGATCAGAGTAGGTTTCATTGAGAAGGTAACACTGGAGTAAAGGCTTATAATAGATGAATGAGTAAATCAAGGAGATACACAGGGATAGAGCTTCTGGCAGAAGGAATAGCTGGAACAGTGGTCCTCAAAGTGTGGTCCGCACTCAGAACAACAGTATTAACATCTGGGAACTTATTAGGAAGGTAAATTTTCAGGTCCCATCAGAAACACTGGTGGGCCCAGGAATCCTCCTCTAGAGGATTCCAATGTTCCCTAAAATGTGAGCACCCCTGAAGTCGAATCAAGGTCCAGATGGTTTGTGCCAAGTGGTGCCAGCTAGTCCAGGGCCAGCATGGGAGGAGTGGGGTGAGCAGAGGGAGAAGAACCAGCAGAGGAGGTCTGGGGAGATAATGGCATGAGGAGGTGGGCTGGGGAACAGGAGAGATCCCAGGAGGTTTTGTGAGCCGTGTTAAGGGCTTTGGTTTTCACTCTGAGTGAAATACGGAGACGTTGCAGGATTGTGACTAGCAGTGGCACACTCTGCTTTGAGAGTATCATTGATGGCTGTTAAGAACAGAAAGTAGAGGGCAAGAGTGGAAGGATTTGTGGACACAGGGCAGGAAGGAGAGGGTGGGATGTGTGGGGAGATTATGATTGACATAAATACCATGTATGAAATAGGCAGCTGATGGGAATCTGCTGTATAGCACAGGGAGCTCAGCTTGGTAGTCTGTGATGACCAAGAGGGGCAGGATGGAAGGGGGCGGGAGGGAGGCCCAAGAGGGAGCGTATATATGTGTGCTTATAGCTGATTCACTTCACTGTGCAGCAGAAACTAACACAACATGGTAAGTCAATTATATTCCTTTTTAAAAATATAGGAATGGAAGGTTTTTTTTTTTTTTTTTTTGTAATTCAGATAAGATATAGTACTGGCTTGGATCAAGACGATAGTAGTAAAGGTGAAGAGAAGAAGTGAATCTGAATATATTTTGAAGAGAGAGTTCAAGAGGATTTCCCAACAGAGCAGTTGTAGGAAATGAAAGGCATCAAAGATGTTTCCGGGGAAAAAAAAAAAAAAGGGTTTCTGGTTTGAGGCACGGGAAGAGTGAGTTGCTAAAAACTGAGTTGGGGAAAGGTGCAGTGGAAGCAGGTTTGTGGAGAGAGGCAGGGAGGTGGGGTGGCACAGAGACTGAAAATTCAGTTTGGGATGTGTTTGCAATGTCCATTCAGCCTCCAAATGAAGATGCTGAGTACATGGTTGGGTATATGAGCCTGTACTGAACTGAATCAAATCGTCACCCTTCTGAGTTAGATGGACAATCCGTTTCCACCAAGAGCAGTAAGAATTGGTTCTACTCATTTCAAATCAGGGGCGATGTGAGAGTTCTCAGTTCTACTGCTGTTTCTTTACAATCCACATATCCAAAAGGGAGATTTCTTTTCTCGACCAGTCAAAAGTTCTCTGGCATCAGTCCAGGAGACTTCCACCGCAGAAAGCAGCTCCTGTCTTTGGAGAAATGAGGGTAGCATGGCCCCTGGTTCTCTAGACTTTGGGGGAAAATCAATTGAATGCTTTTATGCTAGACTTTGCTCTTGTATCTGAAGCCCTACCCATGCAGTAATTTAAAGAGATTCTTCTCTTCAAGGGAAGAAAAATATGGTAGCATTAGCTAGCCCTGCTCAGGGTACGTGACAAGAAGCTCCAATCATAGACTAGAAGAAAGTGTATGTTACAGAGGAGCCAAACACCTCACTATAATTAACTGTTTTATCAGCTGCTCTGAAAACATATCATTGAGAATTTCCAGAAGAAAAAGACTTGGGCTTTCCAGCTGAGACTGTTTGGAACCTGGTCTCTGGGTTTTCCATAAACCAAACTATCATTAAACATTTCTACCACTGAAGGGGGTCATTAGGTGTGCAAGCCCATTTGACTTAAATTCCTATTTATTTTGGTTGTGGAGCTCTATATATTTGTTTCCCTAAGGTAGAAAATAAGATAATGACATTTATGTATCTTAAACATGTATTTTCTCAAAGGTTCAAACGGATAGAGTAACTAAGGCTGCAATTAGTGGTAGAAATTTATACCAAATTATTTTGCCTGAACAATGATTTCGTTTTATTTTTCAGTTAATAAAGATGACCAGGGACTATCCAAGAGAAGCAATTCTTATGTTACCTGCCTGCCACACAGCCGTGCTCAACTCTGTGTGGACACTTCTAACAAGAGCAGGTGGGTTGTGAAAGGTCCAAGACTGCCTGCCCAGAAGGGTACCCCTGTGGGGAAAATGGGCTTCCCAGATGGCACTAGTGGTAAAGAACCGCCTGCCAGTACAGGAGACATAAGAGATGCAGGTTCAATCCCTGGGTCGGGAAGATCTCCTGGAGGAAAGCATGGCAACCCGCTCCAGCATTTGTGCCTGGAGAATTTCATGGACACAAGAGCCTGGTGGGCTACAGTCCAAAGAGTCTCAAAGAGTCGGATACAACTGAGGCAACCTCACATGGAACAGGGGGAAAAGATCAGGTGCAGAGAGCAATGCCATCAAGGCAGGTGAGGCCTGCTGCCACGCCAAGTCCTCTAGCCTTCCACAAAGACCAGATGGAGGATAATTTAACTCAGAGGAACTCTTCTATGCGGATTGGTGCCACCCTGGCATGATGTCTCATCTTAACATCTTCTACCAGCTTAGCTCTGGGATTATAAACCCTGGATTCTGATGTAAGCCTGATCTTGGGCCACCTCCACTCTACTTCGGTTTCATGGAACTAGATGCTAGTGTTCAGCCCCAGCTTTCTCTAGCAGCAAGCTAAACCTGCTCCTGACCACACCTTCAGGGTCTCAATAGTCAGGTCGCCTGTGAACCCCTGACTCTGACTCAGCTCAAGCCCAGAGCTATTGCCATGCTTAGGTCTATCTCCCACAGGGCTTCTGTTGGAGTCTTCACCAACAACTTCAGCTGCACTGATCCTCAGTCTTCAAAGGGTCAGACTCTGAAGCACCTGAAGTGTAGAAACCAGTATTTAATACCACATGGCTGAGTTTTGCCATATGGCCTGTGGTCTCAACTTCAGGGATAAGAAACCAAAATTATAGTTGATAAATACTAATCCCAATTACTCACAGGAGCATTGAGAAAGTCTCCCCAGGATAAGCAATTCCAGCTAGCCTTCTGGCACCACCACTCAAGATGAATCACTGAGTTACCGCCAGAGGTGTGGCATCTGGGGCCACGCACATATGACTTACACAGGGTGGGGATGGGGGAGAGAGCCCTGTCCAGGACAAAGGACTAAAGTACTATATTCCCCATTTGAGACTTCCTGAAAATACTATATAGCAGTGAAAACATTTCCTTTTGATGTTGTTTAGTTCCTAAGTCATGTCTGACTCTTCTGCAACCCCATGGACTGTAGCCCGCCAGGCTCCTCTGTCCATGGAATTTCCCAGGCAAGAATACTGCAATGGGTTGCCATTTTCTTCTCCAGGGGATTTTTCCAACCCAGAGGTCAAACCCAAGTATCCTGCATTGCAGGTGAATTCTTTACCACTGAGCCACTAAGATACCACTTTATAGTTGGGAATAAAGAAGAAAATTTAGCGAGTCCTCAGAGAATTTTACATCCACCTATGGTCCCTCACCTGCAACACTCATAAGCTCAGTGACCCATTTAGATAACCTTCCTTCACCCAAAAAAGACAGCAATTTCTTCCTGTTTCACCTGCACCCTGAAATCCTCCAATGCAGTTATCTTTTAAAAATGAGGTAATTACATGTGAAGCACTTAGAGCAATGGCTGGCGTATAGTTAGCCTTGAACACATGCTAGGTATTATTGTTTTTGGCTTGCAGATGAATCAAGTGCCATTTCTTTCCTCAGATGCCAATATCTTAATGTCTCACCCAACCCCACCACACACACACCATCAGGTCTCATATTAATGAAAAAACAGAACAAACCAAAATAGTAACCACAACAAAGAGACTCTAAGCATTGTAATCAGATAAGTCAAAATGTGCCATTTAGATAGTTTTTTAAAAGTTTAATTTTTTGGCCATATGACACAGCATGTGGAACTTCCCTGACCAGGGATCAAACCCATGCCTTCTGCAGTTGAGGTACAAAACCTTAACTACTGGACCAACAGGGAAGCCCTAAAGTTAGTTTTTAAAAAACTGCTCAGGGATGGGAAAATAATTTTAAAGACTTAAATGATAACCAAATGTAATATGGGGACCTTGTTTTGGTCCTAATTCAAATAAACCAACTATAAATAGACTCTTTAGAGACAATAGTTCAGTTCAGTTCAGTCGCTCAGTCGTGTCCCACTCTTTGTGACCCCATGAATCGCAGCACGCCGGGCCTCCTTATCCATCACCAACTCCCGGAGTTCACCCAGACTCATGTCCATTGAGTCAGTGATGCCATCCAGCCATCTCATCCTCTGTCATCCCCTTCTCCTCCTGCCCCCAATCCCTCCCAGCATCAGAGTCTTTTCCAATGAGTCAACTCTTCGAATGAGGTGGCCAAAGTACTGGAGTTTCAGCTTTAGCATCATTCCTTCCAAAGAACACCCAGGACTGACCTCCTTCAGAATGAACTGGTTGGATCTCCTTGCAGTCCAAGGGACGCTCAAGAGTCTTCTCCAACACCACAGTTCAAAAGCATCCATTCTTCGGCGCTCAGCCTTCTTCACAGTCCAACTCTCACATCCATACATGACCACTGGAAAAACCATAGCCTTGACTAGACGAACCTTTGTTGGCAAAGTAATGTCTCTGCTTTTGAATATGCTATCTAGGTTGGTCATAACTTTCCTTCCAAGGAATAAGCGTCTTTTAATTTCATGGCTGCAGTCACCATCTGCAGTGATTTTGGAGCCCCAAAAAATAAAGTCTGTCACTGTTTCCACTGTTTCCCCATCTATTTCCCATGAAGTGATGGGACCAGATGCCATGATCTTCGTTTTCTGAATGTTGAGCTTTAAGCCAACTTTTTCACTCTCCTCTTTCACTTTCATCAAGAGGCTTTTTAGTTCCTCTTCACTTTTTGCCATAAGGGTGGTGTCATCTGCATATCTGAGGTTATTGATATTTCTCCTGGCAATCTTGATTCCAGCTTGTGCTTCTTCCAGCCCAGTGTTTCTCATGATGTACTCTGCATATAAGTTAAATAAACAGTGTGACAATATACAGCCTTGATGGACTCCTTTTCCTATTTGGAACCAGTCTGTTCCATGTCCAGTTCTAACTGTTGCTTCCTGACCTGCATACAAATTTCTCAAGAGGCAGCTCAGGTGGTCTGGTATTCCCATCTCTTTCAGAATTTTCCGCAGTTTATTGTGATCCACACCGTCAAAGGCTTTGGTATAGTCAATAAAACAGAAACAGATGTTTTTCTGGAACTCTCTTGCTATTTCCATGATCCAGCGGACGTTGGCAATTTGATCTCTGGTTCCTCTGCCTTTTCCAAAACCAGCTTGAACATCTGGAAGTTCACGGTTCATGTACTGCTGAAGCCTGGCTTGGAGAATTTTGAGCATTATTTTACTAGTGTGTGAGATGAGTGCAATTGTGCGGTAGTTTGAGCATTTTTTGGCATTGCCTTTCTTTGGGATTGGAATGAAAATGGACCTTTTCCAGTCCTGTGGCCACTGCTGAGTTTTCCACATTTGCTGGCATATTGAGTGCAGCACTTTCACAGCATCAGCTTTCAGGATTTGAAAGAGCTCAACTGGAATTCCATTACCTCCACTAGCTTTGTTCATAGTGATGCTTTCTAAGGCCCACTTGACTTCACATTCCAGAATGTCTGGCTCTAGGTCAGTGATCACACCATCATGATTATCTGGGTCGTGAAGATCTTTTTTGTACAGTTATTCTGTGTATTCTTGCCACCTCTTCTTAATATCTTCTGCTTCTGTTAGGTCGATACCATTTCTGTCCTTTATCGAGCCCATCTTTGCATGAAATGTTCCCTTGGTATCTCTAATTTTCTTGAAGAGATCTCTAGTCTTTCCCATTCTGTTGTTTTCCTCTATTTCTTTGCATTGATTGCTGAAGAAGGCTTTCTTATCTCTCCTTACTATTCTTTGGAACTCTGCATTCAGATGCTTATATCTTTCCTTTTGTCCTTTGCTTTTCACTTCTCTTCTTTTCACAGCTATTTGTAAGGCCTCCTTAGACAGCCATTTTGCTTTTTTGCATTTCTTTTCTATGGGGATGGTCTTGATCCCTGTCTCCTGTACAATGTCATGAACTTCATTCCATAGTTCATCAGGCACTCTATCTATCAGATCTAGGCCCTTAAATCTATTTTTCACTTCCACTGTATAATCATAAGGGATTTGATTTAGGTCATACCTGAATGGTCTAGTGGTTTTCCCTACTTTCCTCAATTTAAGTCTGAATTTGGCAATAAGAAGTTCATGATCTGAGCCACAGTCAGCTCCTGGTCTTGTTTTTGCTGACTGTATAGAGCTTCTCCATCTTTGGCTGCAAAGAATATAATCAGTCTGATTTCGGTGTTGACCATCTGGTGATGTCCATGTGTAGAGTCTTCTCTTGTGTTGTTGGAAGAGGGTGTTTGTTATGACCAGTGTATTTTCTTGGCAAAACTCTATTAGCCTTTGCCCTGCTTCATTCCGTATTCCAAGGCCAAATTTGCCTGTTATTCCAGGTGTTTCTTGACTTCCTACTTTTACATTCCAGTCTCCTATAATGAAAAGGACATCTTTTTTGGGTGTTAGTTCTAAAAGGTCTTGTAGGTCTTCATAGAACCGTTCAACTTCAGCTTCTTCAGTGTTACTGGTTGGGGCATAGACTTGGATTACTGTGATGTTGAATGGTTTGCCTTGGAAACAAACAGAGATCATTCGGTTGTTTTTGAGATTGCATCCAAGTACTGCATTTCAGACTCTTTTGTTGACCATGATGGCCACTCCATTTCTTCTGAGGGATTCCTGCCCACAGTAGTAGATATAATGGTCATCTGAGTTAAATTCACCCATTCCAGTCCATTTCAGTTCACTGATTCCTAGAATGTCAACATTCACTCTTGCCATCTCTTGTTTGACCACTTCCAATTTGCCTTGATTCATGGACCTGACATTCCAGGTTCCTATGCAATATTGCTCTTTACAGCATCGGGCCTTGCTTCTATCACCAGTCACACCCACAGCTGGGTATTGTTTTTGCTTTGGCTCCATCCCTTCATTCTTTCTGGAGTTATTTCTCCACTGATCTCCAGTAGCATATTGGGCACCTACTGACCTGGGGAGTTTCTCTTTCAGTATCCTATCATTTTGCCTTTTCATACTGTTCATGGGGTTCTCAAGACAAGAATACTGAAGTGGTTTGCCATTCCCTTCTCCAGTAGACCACATTCTGTCCGACCTCTCCACCATGACCCGCCTATCTTGGGTTGCCCCACAGGCATGGCTTAGTTTCATTGAGTTAGACAAGGCTGTGGTCCTAGTGTGATTAGATTGACTAGTTTTCTGTGAGTATGGTTTCAGTGTGTCTGCCCTCTGATGCCCTCTTGCAACACCTACCGTCTTACTTGGGTTTCTCTTACCTTGGGCGTGGGGTATCTTTTCACGGCTGCTCCCGCAAAGCGCAGCCGCTGCTCCTTACCTTGGACGAGGGGTATCTCCTCACCGCCGCCCTTCCTGACCTTGAACATGGGATAGCTCCTCTAAGGGAAACTTAATTATGGACTGGGTATTCATGATACCAAAGTAGTGTTGGTAATTTTGGTTGGTGTGATAATGATATTGTGGTTACTGTATTTTAAGTCAATATTTTGAGAGATTCAGAAGTGAAATAATATGATATCCAGAGTTGCTTTAAAGAACTTCAGCAAATAAAAAGAATAAATAAATAACAAAAAAGAGCAGAATAGATCAAGTAAATGTGGAAAAAACTTGATTGAGTATGAGTGATAGAAATATGATAAATTATTGTATTATTTTCTCTATTTGACTGACTTAATCCTTATGCCAAACAAAAAAAAAAGGCGGTGAGGGGTTGCAGATCAATAGTCTTTAGGCTTGTTTTCAACACTGGAAACAAGGCTGGGAGGCTATGACCAACTGGCTAAACAGCTGATACAATGGATGCAATGAGAGATGGTTGAAACCTGACCCAGAGGGGAAAGTACTGGGGCCGGGGTAAGTACTGGGGTCAGGGGTGGTGAGAGTTTATTTTTGTTGTGTTTTCTATTTTTCTGGCTGATCCCTCCCATGGAAGTGCAGCGTCTTAACCACTGGACCACCAGGAAAGTCCCAGGTTGGGGTGACTTTGACTCCTCCATCCCTAGAGTCTGAAGAAGAGAGAGGCATGGTATAACTGAGACCAGTGCTGTGAGAAGGATTGCAGAAAGAGCTCCAACAGTGAGAGTGATTGCTGGTGCGGTGGTAGCCAGGCTATTTCCCCCCATCCAACCTCTTTTTCCAACAGAGCTAGACTAGGCCTTGTCGTTGTTTAGTCGCTAAGTTGTGTCCAACTCTTTTGTGACCCCATGGCTAATCCCTGGCTATTTTTTTCTCTAGGGACAGAAAAAACTTGTAGAGAGTTAAAAAAAAAAACACAGGAATTACTGCTTTCCTTAGAGTCCACATGCCATTAAATGATATTATTCTCTTAACAATGCTTTTAGAAATAGGCATAGTGTGATTCTGGGAGGTTTGGGAAGGGCTGTCTCTGCTCCTCTTCATGTAATATTCTATTTAAAAGGGGGTGTAGTCTTTTGTTTAATCTTCAGAGTTGAATTTACAGGGTTAACATGCTTAGGTTATGAAAGAACCTGATATGAAAGAGCCAAGATGACATTCTCCTCCCTTGCTGGTGAAAACCAGCAGACCACAGAGGGCCCTGGGCACTGAGAGGATGAAGATAAACTTAATCTGCCTGCTTTACTGTGTTGCTGAGTGCTGTTTACCTCAATCTACTGGACAAACAGAAGTGAATGGAGAATGTACAGCCTTGCCCACCCTCAGAAAATGCTCTGATGGAATCTGAAGGAGGCGTGCAAGAAGATGTACATTTCATCAGGACTCAAGGCCTTAGTGATGTCTCTTTTCTTGCAGGCCTGATTAGAAAAAATGTTAGATGCTGCTCACATCCATGGTGATCAAGGACACTCCTAGAGTAACACCTTGGCCCAATCCCTGTCCTTTACCAAGTCTCAGTTTTTGAATTTCTGAAATGAATTGAGAGAGAGAAAGAAATATCATCCTTCTATATTTGCCTCTTCCTACTCTGGGGTTTTATAAGAATTAATAACGTGGTGACTACGCCTGGCGGCCTGGGGGAAAAAAAAACCACATTTATGTGTACTGGGAATGATGCCATTTTCTTTACCCATTTTCATCAGATGTCTTTTCTATTAATCACCTGATTTTGAGAAGTATAAAGGAATTTAGTTTCCATTATATTACTTTCTGACTAAACTCTATTTTTGAAGAGAAGCTAGTTGTGTTCCTACCAGCAGTTTAATAGAACAGTGTTCCAAGTGTGTTGTAGCAAAATGATGTTAATCTTTTGCACAGAGCAAGGGGAAGTGTATCATCTCTTTGCCAGTTTTCCACTTTTGCATGAAGTAGTGGGAATCTTGTAAAAACACTAGACTTGTATAGGCAGTGAGAGCATTGAAAGAATAGGTTTTCACCCAGCAAGCACCATTCCCCTTTTGCTTTGATAACATATGCCTTCATTTCTTTGGAGACTTGAAGCTCCCCACCCACTCAGGCCCGTTAGGCTATCAATCACGGCATCCCATCCCTCTCCTAGCTAGCTTCACTGGGGAATATGCTGACCCAAGTCAACCAATCCAGGTAGACCATCATTCTAACCACTGCCCTTTACTCAGAGGGAGGCAAATGGCCCAAGGAGGCCAATCAGGGCTGTCAAAAGCTAGTCATGTACAATCCAACAGAGAGTGTCTATTTTGCAGGGGTGTCCTTGCTGGTTTAGATCCATGGTGCAGTGGACTCCTGGCTCCGAGGTGAACTCATTCACACCCTCAGTGCAAAGCCTGGGTGTCTACCTCCTGAGGGCCTTCCTGCCTGGGCTGTGCACTAACGAGAACATAGTTAAGGTCCCAGGGCAATGGAAGCTTCTGTGGTTTGTCAAAGCCAGGCCTCAGATAACAGTTTTGGACCTGCTGAGGTAAGGATGAACCAATCTACCTGAGGACGGGGTACCCCTAAAGGGAAGCTCACCAGGAGGGTGGGGACTGGGTGACCTGTGCTCTGTGCCAAGATCTATCGTTCCTTAAGCTAAAGTAGCAAGTTGATAGGCATTGGTAGATCACAGAAAGAACCATTTATCAATAACCTCAGATATGCAGATGACACCACCCTTATGGCAGAAAGTGAAGAGGAACTCAAAAACCTCTTGATGAAGGTGAAAGAGGAGAGTGAAAAAGTTGGCTTAAAGCTCAACATTCAGAAAACGAAGATCATGGCATCTGGTCCCATCACTTCATGGGAAATAGATGGGGAAACAGTGGAAACAGTGTCAGACTTTATTTTCTTGGGCTCCAAAATCACTGCAGATGGTGACTGCAGCCATGAAATTAAAAGACGCTTACTCCTTGGAAGGAAAGTTATGACCAACCTAGATAGCATATTGAAAAGCAGAGACATTACTTTGTCAACAAAGGTTCGTCTAGTCAAGGCTATGGTTTCTCCTGTGGTCATGTATGGATGTGAGAGTTGGACTGTGAAGAAGGCTGAGCGCCGAAGAATTGATGCTTTTGAACTGTGGTGTTGGAAAAGACTCTTGAGCATCCCTTGGACTGCAAGGAGATCCAACCAGTCCATTCTGAAGATCAGTCCTGGGATTTCTTTGGAAGGAATGATGCTAAAGCTGAAACTCCAGTACTTTGGCCACTTCATGTGAAGAGTTGACTCATTGGAAAAGTCTCTGATGCTAGGAGGGATTGGGGTCAGGAGGAGAAGGGGACGACAGAGGATGAGATGGCTGGATGGCATCACTGACTCAATGGACATGAGTCTGGGTGAACTCCGGGAGTTGGTGATGGACAGGGAGGCCTGGCGTGCTGTGATTCATGGGGTCGCCAAGAGTCAGGCATGACTGAGCAACTGAACTGAACTGAACCATTATTCCTAGGGTAACAGACGCCTGCTCACAACTGTACCTGGCTAACCAGGACAGGGACCTTGCAAGGGGCACACAAGACAGAAAAAAGATGCCTGTAGGTGATCTGAGGTTATCTTTAGGGAGGGTAGGCTGCCATAACTTTTTTTTATACCACATTTGAATTTTAATTTATTTTTTAAATTATTTTTATTGGACTATAGTTGATTTACAATGTTGTGTTAGTTTCAGCTGTATAGTAAAGTGAATTAGTTTTCCATATACACATATCCACTCTTTTTTAGATTCTTTTTTCCATCATTGTAAGTAACTTCCTCAAGCCCCATCATATTAACTTCTACCATTTACACCTGAATACTCTGGAGAACACTAGTTTCTCCTAAGACAACCTAGAATCCAGAGGTGGAGGCAGGGTATTCTGTCAGTTCAGTTCAGTCCCTCAGTCATGTCCGAATCTTTGCAACCCCATGAACCACTGCACGCCAGGCCTCCCTGTCCATCACCAACACCCAGAGCCTACCCAAACTCATGTCCATTGAGTCAATGATGCCATCCAGCCATCTCATCCTCTGTTTGTCCCCTTCTCCTCCTGCCCCCAATCGCTCCCAGCATCAGGGTCTTTTCCAATGAGTCAGCTCTTCACATCAGGTGGCCCAAGTATTAGAGTTTCAAGTTTAACATCAGTCCTTCCAATGAACACCCAGGACTGATCTCCTTTAGGATGGACTGGATGGATCTCCTTGCAGTTCAAGGAACTCTCAAAAGTCTTCGCCAACACCACAGTTCAAAAGCATCAATTCTTCGGCATTCAGCTTTCTTTATAGTCCAACTCTCACATCCATACAAGACTACTGGAAAAATCATAGCCTTGACTAGACAGACCTTTGTTGACAAAGGAATGTCTCTGCTTTTCAATATGCTGTCTAGGTTGGTCATAACTTTTCTTCCAAGGAGTAAGCGTCTTTTAATTTCATGGCTGCAGTCACCATCTGCAGTGATTTTGGAGCCCAAGAAAATAAAGTCTGACACTGTTTCCACTGTTTCCCCATCTATTTCCCATGAAGTGATGGGACCAGATGCCATGATCTTAGTTTTATGAATGTTGAGCTTTAAGCCAACTTTTTCACTCTCCGCTTTCACTTTCATCAAGAGGTTCTTTAGTTCTTCTTCACTTTCTGCCATAAGGGTGGTGTCATCTGCATATCTGAGGTTATTGATATTTCTCCTGGGAATCTTGATTCCAGCTTGTGCTTCTTCCAGCCCAGCATTTCTCATTATGCACTCTGCATATAAGTTAAATAAGCAGGGTGACAATATACAGCCTTGATGTACTCTTTTTCCTATTTGGAACCAGTCTGTTGTTCGATGTCCAGTTCTTTTTTTTTTTTTTTTTTTTATTTATTATTTTTTTTTAATTTTATTTTTAAAAAAAAAATCACATGCTCCCCATCCTGAACCCTCCTCCCTCCCAACCTCCCCATACCATCCCCCTGGGCCTTCCCAGCGCACCAGCCCCAAGCATCCAGCATCGTGCACTGAACCTGGACTGGCATCTCGTTTCATACATGACATTTCACATGTTTCAATGACATTCTCCCAAATCTTCCCACCCTCTCCCACAGAGTCCATAAGACTGTTCTATACATCAGTGTCTCTTTTGCTGTCTCGTACACAGGGTTATCGTTACCATCTTTCTAAATTCCATATACATGCGTTAGTATACTGTATTTATGTTTTTCCTTCTGGCTTACTTCACTCTGTATAATAGTCTCCAGTTTCATCCACCTCATTAGAACTGATTCAAATGTATTCTTTTTAATGGCTGAGGAATACTCCATTGTGTATATGTACCACAGCTTTCTTATCCATTCATCTGCTGATGGACATCTAGGTTGCTTCCATGTCCTGGCTATTATAAACAGTGCTGCGATGAACATTGGGGTACACGTGTCTCTTTCCCTTCTGGTTTCCTCAGTGTGTATGCCCAGCAGTGGGATTGCTGGATCATAAGGCAGTTCTATTTCCAGTTTTTTAAGGAATCTCCACACTGTTCTCCATAGTGGCTGTACTAATTTGCATTCCCACCAACAGTGTAAGAGGGTTCCCTTTTCTCCACACCCTCTCCAGCATTTATTATTTGTAGACTTTTGGATCGCAGCCATTCTGACTGGTGTGAAATGGTACCTCATAGTGGTTTTGATTTGCATTTCTCTGATAAAGAGTGATGTTGAACATCTTTTCAAGTGTTTGTTAGCCATCTGTATGTCTTCTTTGGAGAAATGTCTATTTAGATCTTTGGCCCATTTTTTGATTGGGTCATTTATTTTTCTGGAGTTGAGCTGTAGGAGTTGCTTGTATATTTTTGAGATTAGTTGTTTGTCGGTTGCTTCATTTGCTATTATTTTCTCCCATTCTGAAGGCTGTCTTTTCACCTTGCTAATAGTTTCCTTTGATGTGCAGAAGCTTTTAAGTTTAATTAGGTCCCATTTGTTTATTTTTGCTTTTATTTCCAATATTCTGGGAGGTGGGTCATAGAGGATCCTGCTGTGATGTATGTCAGAGAGTGTTTTGCCTATGTTCTCCTCTAGGAGTTTTATAGTTTCTGGTCTTATGTTGAGATCTTTAATCCATTTTGAGTTTATTTTTGTATATGGTGTTAGAAAGTGTTCTAGTTTCATTCTTTTACAAGTGGTTGACCAGATTTCCCAGCACCACTTGTTAAAGAGATTGTCTTTAATCCACTGTATATTCTTACCTCCTTTGTCAAAGATAAGGTGTCCATATGTGCGTGGATTTATCTCTGGGCTTTCTATTTTGTTCCATTGATCTATATTTCTGTCTTTGTGCCAGTACCATACTGTCTTGATAACTGTGGCTTTGTAGTAGAGCCTGAAGTCAGGTAGGTTGATTCCTCCAGTTCCATTTTTCTTTCTCAAGATCGCTTTGGCTATTCGAGGTTTTTTGTATTTCCATACAAATTGTGAAATTATTTGTTCTAGCTCTGTGAAGAATACTGTTGGTAGCTTGATAGGGATTGCATTGAATCTATAAATTACTTTGGGTAGTATACTCATTTTCACTATATTGATTCTTCCAATCCATGAACATGGTATATTTCTCCATCTATTAGTGTCCTCTTTGATTTCTTTCACCAGTGTTTTATAGTTTTCTATATATAGGTCTTTAGTTTCTTTAGGTAGATATATTCCTAAGTATTTTATTCTCTTCGTTGCAATGGTGAATGGAATTGTTTCCTTAATTTCTCTTTCTGTTTTCTCATTATTAGTGTATAGGAATGCAAGGGATTTCTGTGTGTTGATTTTATATCCTGCAACTTTACTATAATCATTGATTAGTTCTAGTAATTTTCTGGTGGAGTCTTTAGGGTTTTCTATGTAGAGGATCATGTCATCTGCAAATAGTGAGAGTTTTACTTCTTCTTTTCCAATTTGGATTCCTTTTATTTCTTTTTCTGCTCTGATTGCTGTAGCCAAAACTTCCAAAACTATGTTGAATAGTAATGGTGAAAGTGGGCACCCTTGTTTTGTTCCTGACTTTAGAGGAAATGCTTTCAATTTTTCACCATTGAGGATAATGTTTGCTGTGGGTTTGTCATATATAGCTTTTATTATGTTGAGGTATGTTCCTTCTATTCCTGCTTTCTGGAGAGTTTTTATCATAAATGGGTGTTGAATTTTGTCAAAGGCTTTCTCTGCATCTATTGAGATAATCATATGGTTTTTGTTTTTCAATTTGTTAATGTGGTGTATTACATTGATTGATTTGCGGATATTGAAGAATCCTTGCATCCCTGGGATAAAGCCCACTTGATCATGGTGTATGATCTTTTTAATGTGTTGTTGGATTCTGATTGCTAGAATTTTGTTTAGGATTTTTGCATCTATGTTCATCAGTGATATTGGCCTATAGTTTTCTTTTTTTGTGGCATCTTTGTCAGGTTTTGGTATTAGGGTGATGGTGGCCTCATAGAATGAGTTTGGAAGTTTACCTTCCTCTGCAATTTTCTGGAAGAGTTTGAGCAGGATAGGTGTTAGCTCTTCTCTAAATTTTTGGTAGAATTCAGCTGTGAAGCCGTCTGGACCTGGGCTTTTGTTTGCTGGAAGATTTTTGATTACAGTTTCAATTTCCATGCTTGTGATGGGTCTGTTAAGGTTTTCTATTTCTTCCTGGTCGAGTTTTGGAAAGTTGTACTTTTCTAAGAATTTGTCCATTTCTTCCTCGTTGTCCATTTTATTGGCATATAATTGTTGATAATAGTCTCTTATGATCCTTTGTATTTCTATGTTGTCTGTTGTGATCTCTCCACTGTCATTTCTAATTTTATTGATTTGATTTTTCTCCCTTTGTTTCTTGATGAGTCTGGCTAATGGTTTGTCAATTTTATTTATCCTTTCAAAGAACCAGCTTTTGGCTTTGTTGATTTTTGCTATGGTCTCTTTTGTTTCTTTTGCATTTATTTCTGCTCTAATTTTTAAGATTTCTTTCCTTCTACTAACCCTGGGGTTCTTCATTTCTTCCTTTTCTAGTTGTTTGAGGTGTAGAGTTAGGTTATTTATTTGACTTTTTTCTTGTTTCTTGAGGTGTGCCTGTATTGCTATGAACTTTCCCCTTAGGACTGCTTTTACTGTGTCCCACAGGTTTTGGGTTGTTGTGTTTTCATTTTCATTCGTTTCTATGCAAATTTTGATTTCTTTTTTGATTTCTTCTGTGATTTGTTTGTTATTCAGCAGCGTGTTGTTCAGCCTCCATATGTTGGAATTTTTAATAGTTTTTCTCCTGTAATTGAGATCTAATCTTACTGCATTGTGGTCAGAAAAGATGCTTGGAATGATTTCTATTTTTTTGAATTTACCAAGGCTAGCTTTATGGCCCAGGATGTGATCTATCCTGGAGAAGGTTCCATGTGCGCTTGAGAAAAAGGTGAAATTCATTGTTTTGGGATGAAATGTCCTATAGATATCAATTAGGTCTAACTGGTCTATTGTATCGTTTAAAGTTTGTGTTTCCTTATTAATTTTCTGTTTAGTTGATCTATCCATAGGTGTGAGTGGGGTATTAAAGTCTCCCACTATTATTGTGTTATTGTTAATTTCTCCTTTCATACTTGTTAGCATTTGTCTTACATACTGCGGTGCTCCCGTGTTGGGTGCATATATATTTATAATTGTTATATCTTCTTCTTGGATTGATCCTTTGATCATTATGTAGTGACCTTCTTTGTCTCTTTTCACAGCCTTTGTTTTAAAGTCTATTTTATCTGATATGAGTATTGCTACTCCTGCTTTCTTTTGGTCCCTATTTGCATGGAAAATCTTTTTCCAGCCCTTCACTTTCAGTCTGTATGTGTCCCCTGTTTTGAGGTGGGTCTCCTGTAGACAACATATGTAGGGGTCTTGTTTTTGTATCCATTCAGCCAGTCTTTGTCTTTTGGTTGGGGCATTCAACCCATTTACGTTTAAGGTAATTACTGATAAGTATGATCCCGTTGCCATTTACTTTATTGTTTGGGGTTCGAATTTATACACCATTTTTGTGTTTCCTGTCTAGAGAATATCCTTTAGTATTTGTTGTAGAGCTGGTTTAGTGGTGCAGAATTCTCTCAGCTTTTGCTTATCTGAGAAGCTTTTGATTTCTCCTTCATACTTGAATGAAATCCTTGCTGGGTACAATAATCTGGGCTGTAGGTTATTTTCTTTCATCATTTTAAGTATGTCTTGCCATTCCCTCCTGGCTTGAAGAGTTTCTATTGAAAGATCAGCTGTTATCCTTATGGGAATTCCCTTGTGTGTTATTTGTTGTTTTTCCCTTGCTGCTTTTAATATTTGTTCTTTGTGTTTGATCTTTGTTAATTTGATTAATATGTGTCTTGGGGTGTTTCTCCTTGGGTTTATCCTGTTTGGGATTCTCTGGGTTTCTTGGACTTGGGTGATTATTTCCTTCCCCAGTTTAGGGAAGTTTTCAACTATTATCTCCTCAAGTATTTTCTCATGGTCTTTCTTTTTGTCTTCTTCTTCTGGAACCCCTATGATTCGAATGTTGTAGCGTTTAATATTGTCCTGGAGGTCTCTGAGATTGTCCTCATTTCTTTTAATTCGTTTTTCTTTTATTCTCTCTGATTCATTTATTTCTACCATTCTATCTTCTAATTCACTAATCCTATCTTCTGCCTCTGTTATTCTACTATTTGTTGCCTCCAGAGTGTTTTTAATTTCATTTATTGCATTATTCATTGTATATTGACTCTTTTTTATTTCTTCTAGGTCCTTGTTAAACCTTTCTTGCATCTTCTCAATCCTTGTCTCCAAGCTATTTATCTGTGATTCCATTTTAATTTCTAGATTTTGGATCAATTTCACTATCATTATTCGGAATTCTTTATCAGGTAGATTCCCTATCTCTTCCTCTTTTGTTTGGTTTGGTGGGCATTTATCCTGTTCCTTTATCTGCTGGCTATTCCTTTGTCTCTTCATCTTGTTTAAATTGCTGAGTATGGGGTGTCCTTTCTGTATTCTGGCAGTTTGTGGAGTTCTCTTTATTGTGGCTATTCCTCACTGTGTGTGGGTTTGTACAGGTGGCTTGTCAAGGTTTCCTGGTTAGGGAAGCTTGTGTCAGTGTTCTGATGGGTGGAACTGTATTTCTTCTCTTTGTTCAGTCGCGCTGTGGGGAGGGAGGGAGGGAGTGATGCTGCAAGCAAATAACACTGGCGTGCGCTCGCAGTGCCTCAGCCACACTGGGTCTGCCCCCGCTCACTGCGCGTGTAGCCTCCCTGCCCACACTGCTCGGGCTCTAGGTTGTTCCGCCGGGAACAATCCAAGGCTGGCCCTGGGTTGCATGTACCTCCCAGGTCCAAGCCGCTCAGGTTCAGGCACTCGGAGAGTCCTCAGAGGCGCAGACTCAGTTGGGCCTGAGTATTGTGCTCTTCCCAGGTCCGAGCAGCTCAAGTGATGAGGTGTTTGGCGAGCGCCAATGCTGCGACTTATCGCCTCCCCGCCACTCGGTTATCTGGGCGCAAAACCGGCGCACCTTCTTAGGCAGATGTTAACCGTCCAGACCCCCAAGAAGTTTTAGTTAGCAAAGAAGCCTGCTTACAGTTTTATAGATAATGTCTCTCTGGGGCTGCGATTGCCCCCTTCCGGCTCTGGCTGCCTATCACCGGAGGGGGAAGGTCTGCAGCCGGCTATCTCTGTTCAATTCTTTGTTCCGTGCACGGGCCTGGCGGTCTTAGGTTGGGGCTGGCTTTTCGCGTAGTAGATATCCCACAGTCTGGTTTGTTAGCCCAAATTATTTCACTCAGATAGTGCTCAGGGTATTCAGGCCAGATTCTTACTCTAAGCGATGCAGCCCGCGCTGCGCCTCCCTGCCCAGCCCCCGCTTGTTAATGGCGCCTGCAGGCGTCTGCGCTGCTTCTCCACTGCGGGAGTTACCGTAGGACTCGCAATCTTCGAGTTTTAATTGTTTATGTATTTTTTCTTCCTGTTACGTTGCCCTCTGTGCTTCCAAAGCTCGGCACAGATTCGGCAGTGAGAAGGTTTCCTGGTGTTTGGAAACTTCTCTCTTTTTAAGACTCCCTTCCCGGGACGGAGCTCCGTCCCTCCCTCTTTAGTCTCTTTTTTTGTCTTTTATATTTTTTCCTACCTCCTTTCGAAGAGTTGGATTGCTTTTCTGGGTGCCTGATGTCCTCTGCCGGCATTCAGAAGTTGTTTTGTGGAATTTACTCGACGTTTAAATGCTCTTTTGATGAATTTGTGGGGGAGAAAGTGTTCTCCCTGTCCTACTCCTCCGCCATCTTTAGAAACATCTCGATGTCCAGTTCTAACTGTTGCTTCCTGACCTGCATACAGGTTTCTCAAAAGGCAGCTCAGGTGGTCTGGTATTCCCATCTCTTTCAGAATTTTCCACAGTTTATTGTGATCCACACCGTCGAAGGCTTTGGCATAGTCAATAAAGAAGAAATAGATGTTTTTCTGGAACTCTCTTGCTTTTTCGATGATCCAACGGATGTTGGCAATTTGATCTCTGGTTCCATTGCCTGTTCTGAAACCAGCTTGAACATCTGGAAGTTCATGGTTCATGTATTGCTGAAGCCTGGCTTGGAGAATTTTGAGCATTACTTTACTAGCGTGTGAGATGAGTGCAATTGTGCAGTAGTTTGAGCATTCTTTGGCATTTCCTTTCTTTGGGATTGGAATGAAAACTGACCCTTTCCAGTCCTGTGGCCACTGCTGAGTTTTCCAAATTTGCTGACATATTGAGTGCAGCACTTTCACAGCATCGTATTTTAGGTATTCTCTGGAGCAACATAAACTTGGCATGAGAAATACATTAGGCCTTTCTATAGGGCAGATCAAGAAATACAGGGATCCTAGGTAGGCTAAGACTTTCATGCCTTTCAAAATGACTTCATGCTGGTGAGGGCTGACACTCGAGAATATGGTCAATTTCACTGGAGTAAGGCCATTTTGATATTTTACCAGTTACATATGGAGTCTTGGATTAAACTTACCTGGCACCGTATTTCTACTTCAGTCTTAAAGGTACTCTTTAGAAATTGGCACCTAAGACAGCTGGCTGTCTGACCTGACCCTCAGTCTTGTTCTGTGTCTATTTTATTTCTTCTCTTTGTACCCTCAAACTTCCCCATCCTTCTTTAAAGAGGTCATACTATCTCCCACCAAGGAGCAATGGAATGTAACAGGAACAGAACTCTGCAGATAACGGCCAATCTACGTTGCTGCGGTAACCTGCAGGTGTTTGGGGCTCACTTTGCCACTGACCTGTCTCCTGAGGCCTTACATCAATGGGTTCTGTCAGTGGTTATACTGCCTTACATAGACCTTTCTGGATTTTTAATCTTGTAATGCTAATGAAAGCTTTATCCAATTTATGACATCCTACGAATAAAAATGTTGGCAGGCGTGGACCTTTCTTATCCTCTTGGCTGGTGATAAAATAGTCTGTGGTGTTAGTTGGGACCAATTTTGACTCAAGGGTTTCTTTGCCAGAGGTAAATTGTTTCTTTCTATCTATCCTGGTGGCTATCTGAATTTTATAAGTTTAAACGTTCTTCTGTCAAAGGAAATAGACCAGATAAAAAGTGTGACATTTGGGTCTAGGGAGACAGAGAATGGTGTCTGAGTTGGATTACTTATTAGAAAAATAAATCATATTCTCTTACTTGTGTTTTGCTTTAAGCCACATTTTGGACACCATAATACCGAAAACATTTCCGAGGTCAGCAGTAGGCCTGACTTTCCTAAATGGAGCAACACTGGACGATCATCTAGTAAATACGATTTTAAGGAATTCTAACATGAGAAGGCAACAAAAATTCAGTTTCAAACTCTGCCTTCTAAAGCACGGCAGGATGAAACAGATTAGGATAAGCAAAATTAGAGCCATATTCATTTAAGAAATACAGATAGAAATGGTCAGGAATTAGCAACAACACAGGCAATGTTGTTCAGTGTGTAGAGTGACCAACTGTCTTGGTTTGGCTGAGATTGTCCCAGTTTTAGTGCTGAAAATCCCACATCCCAGGAAACCCCTTCATTCCAGGCAAACTGGAACATTCAGCCACCCTAAAGCAGGGCCAAGTCACAGACCACAGGCCATGGCCAAAATAGACAGTCCAGCTATTTTTATGGTTGATGCATATGTTTGTCTCAATATCTTTGCATCTTAGTAAGAGAAGGGTTAAAATTCTCAACCTCCCACTCAGAATTGTTAGGAGAAATTGCCTCAATTCATCACTAGGCAATTTGCAAATGTAAGATGCTATAAAATTACAAACAATGGCTTGGCAGTGATTTTCACGCAGCTAGTAGACTTACCTGGCTGATGCCAAGTTCTTGCTGTGTAACTATTAGAGCTTTCCCTATGGGGAAAATCTAGCCCATTGTGAGTAATTTTACATTTCTTTCATTCCCGCTAATGCTAGGCCACCTCTCAGGACAATACAGGGCCACCTTGGCTACAATTTTGTTTAACCCAGCTGGATGCAGCCAAATTATGGGCTTCTTTTTGGGTGGAGCATATTTTTGTGGGCTGCGGGAGACCTGTAATTCATCTTTTTTTCTTTAATGCAAAACCATTTATAGCTTTGGGTGATGTAAAATCCACAGGGTGCCTACAACAGTGTCACGTAACCAAAGGGCTTCCCACATGATCCCTCTCGGGGGACACAGTGGAGCCAGGGCCTCACCCAAGTCTCTGTCCACCCACTCTCCACATCTCCTGCGCCGGCCCATCCCCAGGCAGGGCGGCAGCCTGCAGAGCCTTCTACTTCTTTCTCCCCTTGTGGTTCAGAGGTTTCAATTATCAGCCAGGTTCTCTTTTCATGGAGAGAGCTATTGTTTGATGCGGTGCATTCATCCATCCATAAGCACCTCAAATCGGTCTGACTTGCTAGTTTCAGAACCATGGCAACAGCATAGTTTTGTGCGAAAGAACTAGATAAAAAAGCAAAACCTCATTTTTAGGCCCAGCTCTGGCTCAGATATCACAGGCCAATTGCCCGACCTCACAGGACTTCTGTTTCTTCATCTGTTAAGTGAGAGGTTTGGATTAAATTAGTCGTAAAGCCCTTTTAGCCTCTAAAATTCTATAATTCAATACCAGAGTGCTAACTGGTGGGGAATGTAAGAGAGAGAAGAGGAGACTTCCCTGGTTGTTCAGTGGTTAAGTCCTCGCCTTCCTGTGCAGGGGGCGCAGGTTAGATCCCTGGTTGGCGAGCTAAGATCCCATATGCCTCACAGCCAAAACACCAGAACATAAAAAACAGAGGCAATACTGTAAAAAATTCAGTGAGAACTTTAAAAATGGTCCACACCAAAAGAAAAAGTCTTAAAACAAAAAAAGAGAAGGAAGAGATAAAGAGGTATATACAAGGACAGTCTATTCAATAGGAAGCCAGGGCCCTAAAGAGGAGAGGGCAGATCTCCACAAGGCGAGGACCTCCATCAGAGGGCCATCCAATGACCGCTAGAACAGGAAGAGCTGCTATTCCATCCTCAGGAGTTTGCTGGACTCTGTCATAATTTGACTTCTCTCCCACCATCATTTTAAACCTCTGGTTAAAGTGGTACCCAACTGCCTTCCACGGGGAGTGATGTGGAGGAACGGATTACTGTGAAGTCAGAAAAGATAATGTTAAAAAGCTGGTTCTAAGGAAGCAAGAGCAGAAACCTATTAAACTGAAATCCATTTACAAATAGCTCATTTTCTCATCAAAACAACTGCACTTCTATAGATCTCAGTGGGAAACCCTGAATTTAGCAAACAGCTCTTCAAAAGCAAGTTCTTGGGATTACCACACAGGGCATGGCTGAACGGAGAGGAAGCAAGGAAGTGGAAATCAGCACTGTTGCCTACACTGGGCTTCACCCTGAGCTCTTTAGCTCTTCTTTGTTTTAGAGACTGAAGAATTCTACTTTACTGGCACTGATAACTCCTGTGATTATGAAAGATAATGTTAATAGAATCAGTCTCCAGAGGAAGATCATTTACGATCAGAACTCTTTAGTTCCTGGTATTATTGGTGAGTCTCAATTATTGCTACTCCCTTTACCCAAATTAACTTCTAGGGTATAGTACACAAAGGAAAATAGCAATATATCATCTATTCTAGATTCTCTCATCCAGGGGTCCCCAGTATCCCAAGGGATATGCATTGATAATTAATATCTGACAGCTTTTTTCACGATGTTAAAAGCTGTATCGACAATTATGAATTTCTCTGAGTCTGCTCCAACCCTGAACCTTTTAATGCAGCTACCTTCACACTCACTGTACTTTAACAGATGTATTAAATGATGATTGTCCAGGAATTTATTCAGGTCCAGTCTCTGTTTACTGTTTCTTCCCATTCTTAACCACCTTTATAATCCTGCCCCTCTAATCCCTCCAGATAAGAGGGTGATTACAGATAAGTGATATCTTGTATTTGGTCTCTGTAATTTTTAAAACTTTTTATGATAGAATGTTTTGTTAATGTGTATAGATATAGCTAAGCTAAGCTAAGCTAAGTCACTTCAGTCATGTCCGACTCTGTGCGACCCCATAGACGGCAGCCCACCAGGCTCCCCCGTCCCTGAGATTCTGCAGTCAAGAACATGGAGTGGGTTGCCATTTCCTTCTCCAATGCATGAAAGTGAAAAGTGAAAGTGAAGTCGCTCAGTCGTGTCCGACTCTTAGTGACCCCATGGACTGCAGCCCACCAGGCTCCTCCGTCCATGGGATTTTCCAGGCAAGAGTACTGGAGTGGGGTGGCATTGCCTTCCCCAGTGTATAGATATAGACGTACATATATATATATATATATATATATAGAGAGAGAGAGAGAGAGAGAGAGAGAGAGAGAGAGGTGCTCAGCTGGTAAAGAATCTGCCTGCAATGCAAGAGAACCAGGTTCAATCCCTGGGTCAGGAAGATCCCCTGGAGAAGGGATAGGCTACCCACTCCAGTATTCTTGGGCTTCCCTGGTGGCTCAGACAGTAAAGAATCTGCCTGCAATGTGGGAGACCTCTGTTCGATCCTTGGGTTGGGAGGATCCCCTGGAGGAGGGCATGGCTACCCACTCCAGTATTCTTGCCTGGAGAATCCCCACGGATGGAGGAGCCTGATGGGCTACAGTCCATGGGGTTGCAAAGAGTTGGACACGACTGAGTGACTAAGCAGAGCACAGCACAAAGAGAGAGAGACAGGCAAAGAAAGACAGAGAAAAACCAAAACAGAGAGGAAATAGTATGATAAACCCCCATATATCCATTACTGTCCATGTTATCAATTGATGTCCAACTAATATATTTAATGCCAAGAAGAGATCATTTTAAACACTCCCTTCCTTCATACAATGAAACATTTTTGGTAATACTTGTGAAATGAAACATATAATGGCCAGAGTAGAATTGCAGACAGTGAAAATGTTCTTTTACTGAACTACATATAAATAATCATTTCAGTTAAAAGATAAAAATAAAATAAATAGTACAGTACTAAAAAAGAAAAAGACATGATATTTATTCAATAGTGTATGTATCAACTTAGCAGTTTGAACTTTGATCCTTTGGTTATAGTCTGAGATATTAATGTTTTATGTACATAATTATCCAATAACTAATAGGCAAATATTGATAAAACTGAAATGTTTACAAAAGATTGAATTTACAAAACTAATAAATCATAACATGAATGCAATATTTTATTTTCTTGATTCATTCTTTTTTGCTTGTTTAACATTACTTGGACTTTATTTTATGCAAAAAACCCACAAAAACACAGACATACAAAAAACTCTCCTGGCTAAAGTTATCACTGCCTATCATTTTGTGTGTAAACTTTTAGCCCCCTTTTAGCCGCCCCCCCCCATATATTTTACTTACTTTAATGAAAAGTAGAGTACTTAAAGAGAGTCATGAGTTTTTGCTTTCTATTCTGCATGAGTGATTTGTTGTCTTGAAATCATTCTTCAATTTTAAAATAATTAACAAGAAAGTAAAATAAATTTTAATGTTAAACGTAATACTCAAAACTCAGTAAAATGCAGGAGATATGGGTTCAGTCCCTGGTTTGGGAAGATCCCACATGCCTTGGAGCGACTAAGCCAGTGTGCCACAACTATTGAGCTTGTGCTCTAGAGCCCAAGAACCAAAACTACTGAGCCCTCGAGTCACAGCCACTGAAATCCACGTGCTCCAGAGCCCTTGCACTGCAATGAGAAGCCCACGCACAACTACAGAGTAGCTCCCACTCGCCACATCTAGAGGAAAGCCCTCATAGCAACGAAGACCCAGGGCAGCCAAGAAAAGAAAAACATCAGTAGAATATTTCATGTGTGAACTGAAATGTCTTCTTCCCAATATAACACACCTTCCAGTTCAGTCTCTGTTTAATTATTACCCATGTTAAGCACAAATCAATACTCAAAAAACCACATGGAATGAATGTATTGCAGTAACTCAGGTTCTCTTTCTTTGACTTTTACAATCATTATACTATCCTGCTGCTGCTGCTGCTGCTAAGTCGCTTCAGTCGGTCACATCTTTAACCCTGGAGAACTACATGTTCCTGATTTGAATTATACTATCCTAGTTCATTTCAAATCAGGAACATGCAGTTCTCCAGGGTTAAAGATGTGACCTTCAGCAGAAGTGAAGGTTCCAAATAGTACAGACTTAAATGTTTTAAAATTCTCTGCAAAAAATGCATCTCGTTATTGTCTGCACCTGGGCTGAAGTGCTTGCACCACTCTTGACCTTGCACACCACTTTTCCACTCGTTTTAACACTGTGTTATGTGTTAATAGTTGTTCATGCCCACCTATTTGTGGTGTTGGAGAAGACTCTTGAGAGTCCCTTGGACTGCAAGGAGATCCAACCAGTCCATTCTGAAGGAGATCAGTCCTGGGTGTTCATTGGAAGGACTGATGCTGACGCTGAAACTCCAATACTTTGGCCACCTCATGTGAAGAGTTGACTCACTGGAAAAGACCCTGATACTGGGAGGGATTGGGGGCAGGAGGAGAAGGGAACGACAGAGGATGAGATGGCTGGATGGCATCACCGACTCGATGGACATGAGTTTGGGTAAACTCCGGGAGTTGGTGATGGACAGGGAGGCCTGGTGTGCTGTGGTTCGTGGGGTCGCAAATAGTTGGACACAACTGAGTGACTGAACTGAACTGATACCCATTTATTAATAGCAGTAGCTTGGGGGGACCCTGTTTTCCCTATTACTCTCCTCTATTCAGGCCTCAATCTAAAGGTTCCTCTGTGTCTCTCATCCCTGACCTGTCCACATTAACTTCCAATTGGCCCAGAAAATCCAGCTTTAACAGTTCTGCAAGGTGCGTGATATTTTGGCCTTATAGGTAGGCCCTCTCTTGAATAAAGCTATTATTTTTTCCTTTATGCTTTTAGATGGGCCAGCTAAAATAGAATTGTGTTTCTATTTTCTCAATTTTATTAAGATATAATTAATATATAGCCCTGTATAAGTTTAAGGTGTGCAGCATAATGCCTTCACATACACACGCATACAAACAGTGATTACCACAAAAAGTTCAGCTAATGTCCATCACCTCGTATAGTTACCAGAAAAATTTGCTATTCCTTGTAATGAGAACTTTTAGGATCTACTGCCAGTAATTTTCAAATATGCCACACAGCAATGTCAACTAGAGTCATCATGCTGTACATTACATCCCCAGTACTTATGTGTCTTATTACTGAAAGTTTGTACATTTTGACTGCCTTCATTTATTTTTTTAAAATTTTATTTTATTTTTAAACTTTACATAATTGTATTAGTTTTGCCAAATATCAAAATGAATCCGCCACAGGTATACATGTGTTCCCCATCCTGAACCCTCCTCCCTCCTCCCTCCCCATACCATCCCTCTGGGTCGTCCCAGTGCACTAGCCCCATGCATCCAGTATCGTGCATTGAACCCGGACTGGCATCTCGTTTCATACATGATATTTACATGTTTCAATGCCATTCTCCCAAATCTTCCCACCCTCTCCCTCTCCCACAGAGTCCATAAGACTGTTCTATACATCAGTGTCTCTTTTGCTGTCTCGTACACAGGGTTATTGTTACAAAGAACTAAATAGACATTTCTCCAAAGAAGACATACAGATGGCTAACAAACACATGAAAAGATGCTCAACATCACTCATTATCAGAGAAATGCAAATCAAAACCACTATGAGGTACCATTTCACACCAGTCAGAATGGCTGTGATCCAAAAGTCTACAAGCAATAAATGCTGGAGAGGGTGTGGAGAAAAGGGAACCCTCTTACACTGTTGGTGGGAATGCAAACTAGTACAGCCACTATGGAGAACAGTGTGGAGATTCCTTAAAAAACTGGAAATAGAACTGCCTTATGACCCAGCAATCCCACTGCTGGGCATACACACTGAGGAAACCAGAAGGGAAAGAGACATGTGTACCCCAATGTTCATCGCAGCACTGTTTATAATAGACTGCCTTCATTTAATTCCCCCTATCATCACCTCCTACCTCTGGTAACCACAAATCTCATCTCTTTTTATGAGTTGGGTTTTTCATTTGGTGTTTAGATTCTACATATAAGTAAGACCATACAGTATTTGTCTTTCTCTATCTGACTTATTTCACTTAGCATAATACATAATACCTTAGCATAATCCCTATAGTCAAAGCTATGGCTTTTCTATTAATCACATATGGATATGAGATTCAGACCATAAAGAAGGCTGAGTGCTGAAGAATTGATGCTTTCAAGCTGTGGTTCTGGAGAAGACTCAAGATCCCTCGGACCGCAAGGAGATCAAACTAGTCAATACTAAAGGAAATCAACCCTGAATACTCATTGGAAGGATTGATGCTGAAGCTGAAGTTCTAATACCTTGGCTACTTGATTCAAAGAGCCAACTCATTGGAAAAGACCCTGATGCTGGGAAAGATTGAAGGCAGGAGAAGGGGACGACAGTGGATGAGATGGTTGGATGGTTTTGGACATGAGTTTGAGCAAACTCCAGGAGATGGTGAGGGACAGGGAAGGCTGGTGTGTTGCAGTCCATGGGGTCACAAAGAGGCAGACATGAGCTAGCAACTGAATAACAACAATATTGTTGTTATTCATATTATTAATAACAACAATCCTTGAGGTCCATCCATGTTGTCACAAGTGGCAGGATTTCTTTCTTTTTATGACTAAATAAAACAGTATTCCATTGTATAGATTAGAAAGTTTGTTTCCTTTGAGATATTATTGAAATCTTCAAGAATTAGCCACCAAGTCTAAAATCCCATCTGAAGTCTTTTTACAGAAGGCTTTAAATCTCTAGCTTCAGCAGAGGTTTTACTACTTCTAAAAGGTTTGCCATCTTCCCTGTGGAGAAAGAAGGGGCCCTTGAAAACCAACTTAGTCGTTCCACATATTAAGACCTGCTATTTAAATCCTCCATGAGCATTTATCAGGACACCAAATGGAAAAGAGATTAACTCAAAGGAGTTTTGGTAATAGCTAAGACATGGAGAAAACCAGTTAAGGACCATGATATGGACAAAGACAGGCAGGACAGACCAAAATAGGTGGCACCTCAGGAAGGCTAAAAATTTAGTCCCTCTTCAAGTCAATACTCTTTAGATATTTGTTTAATATTTGTTTATGGGACAAGAATATCTTAAATTTTTCATTTGAGATACTGTCTCATTTGGAGGGGGATGACCAAATTGTGTATTTACCAGTAATATAAAAACTCTCTTGTGGAGAGCTGCATTAATTTACACCATATGGCCAATGTATTCTATTGATTTTTAAAAATCATTAATTTATTTGGTTGCATTGGGTCTTAGTTGCAGCATGTGGGGTCCTCTGTCATGGCTCATGGACTCTCTAGTTACAGCTCGAAGGCTTAGTTGCCCCATGGCATGTGGAATCCTAGCTCCCCCACCAGGGATTAAACACATGTTCCCTGCATTGCAAGGCAGACTCTTACCACTGAACTACCAGGGAAGTCCCTCGATTGATGCTTTATGTGCATCTCAGTCACTCACTCACTCACTCACTCACTAACTCTTTTGTGACCCTCCATGGACTATAACCCGCCTGGCTCCTCTGTCCATGGCATTTCCTAGGCAAGAATACTGGAGGAGGTTGCCATTTCATACTTTTGGGGATCTTCCCCACCCAGGGATCACCCACACCTCTTGCATCTTCTGTATTGGTAGATGGATTCTTTACCACTGCGCCACCTGGGAAGCCCCCATTGTTATTTTACTGATTATTTATTAAGTAAGTACCTGGCTGGCATATTCCTTAATTCATAGTTTGATAGGATAAAGGAATAAGTAATTAGGAGCTCAGGGTGGGAGAGTCTAGTAAAGCTTTGTAGACTATGGTTGCCTTGCTTTTTGTTTCTGTTGTTTTTCATTGCCTTTCATTGTTGTTTTAGCTATTATTTTTTTTTTCTGACTATATTCTTTAAATTCCAAAGGAGCTAATTACAAAGACCACTGGAAAATTCTGCAAACTAATGGTTCAGTTTAGTTCAGTCGCTCAGTGGTGTCTGACTCTTTGTGACCCTATGAATCGCAGCATGCCGGGCCTCCCTGTCCATCCTCTACCAATTCCCAGAGTTTACCCAAATGCATGTCCATTGATTCCCTTTAGATTTTTATCTAAAGGGGCTTTTAGATATATGCAACAGTAATTTAGCATTTGGTTCCTCCAGAATCAACTGATATGCTCTCTCAGTTCACATATCTAAACCAGTTCATAGACCCACAGCCCCTTGTGTGAAAGGGAGATTGGGTCATTTTGAAGAAAAACACTCCAATACTGCAACAGAAATATACTGTGGATCCTTCCACAGCCTTCCACAAAGAGTCTATATTCATCTACTAGGCTTGCTGGATACAGAGAAAAGGCAAAAATCCCTTGTTTTTATGGACTTATCAGACACTAGCTGAACATGGAGAAGGCAATAGCACCCCACTCCAGTACTCTTGCCTGGAAAATCCCATGGATGGAGGAGCCTGGCAGGCTACAGTCCATGGGGTTTCTACGAGTCAGATACGACTGAGCGACTTCACTTTCACTTTTCACTTTCATGCATTGGAGAAGGAAATGGCAACCCACTCCAGTGTTCTTGCCTGGAGAATCCCAGGGATGGGGGAGCCTGGCGGGCTGCCATCTATGGGGTCACACAGAGTTGGACATGACTGAAGCGACCTAGCAGCAGCAGCGGCAGAAGCAGCTGAACATGAATGATCCTCTGGAACCTAGAATGTGATCTTATTTGGAAATATCATCTTTGCAGATAAAATTATAAGGACAATACTGAATCAGGGTAGGACTTAAATCCAATTAAAATGCCCTCACGAGAGACAGGAGAAAGGGAAAAAAGGCCATGTGAAATGGAGGCAGATATTGGAGGTATGCAGCCCTAAGCCAGTAAGGCTTCCCAGGTGGTGCTAGTGGTAAAGAACCCACCTGCCAATACAGGAGACTTAAGAGACTCAGGTCCAATCCGTGTGTGGGGAAGATCCGCTGGAGAAGAAAATGGCACCCCACTCCAGTATTCTTGCCTGGAGAACCCCACAGACAGAAGGGCCTGGTGGGCTGCAGTCCATGGGGTCACAAAGAGTCGGACACGACTGAAGCAACTTAGCATGAAGCATACAAGCCAATAGGAGCCTCCAGAAGCTGGAAGAGGACAGAAAGGATCCTCATTTGGAACTTTTAGAGGAAAGTTGCCCCGTCGACCCCTTAATTTCAAACTTCTGGTTTCCAGCGCTATGAGGGAATACGTTTCTGTTCTTTAAAGCCACCAAGTTTGTGGTAATTTATTACAGTAACTCTAGGAAATTAACATAGTCTTCTAAATTGTTGCTCATCCCCAACGACCCAAAAAACCCACTATAATCTACCAGTCTACCAAGGACTTATGGAGGTCAGTAAATACGACATTCTGGCCTAAGTCTACACCATAGAGAGCCCAGTAGGTTCATGGGCCCGTTGTATGGTTATTTCCAGAATGTGTGATTAGAGACATGCTAGGCCACTGATAGAATTGCTGCATCGGCTTCCTGACCCATGGAGTGATGGCTATTACAGTAAGAAGAGCTAAGAAGAGCAATTGGAGCATCCTCTCCTAGTGAGAGTAGTACACAAAACCCAGTACTGCATCCTTGAGGAAACTCAAGTTTAGTGACACCAGTGATTACTGTCACATCCTCCATGTTATTTGCCTATTTGGACTGGGCAGAAGGTAGTTAGATTTTGGAGAATGACTATAGATTATCATACATCAATTAGGTGTTTTTCTGCAATTGTTTTTCCAATTTGGTATACAGTCTGGAGCAAATCATCACAGACCCTGACTCCTAACAGACAGCTGTCAATCTGGTAAATGCTTTTTTCTCTCCATCAATTTACAAGGCCTGTCAGCAGCAGTTTGCTTTCAAGTGGCAAGGGTTTGCCTCAGGGTTACATCAACTTTCTTGCTTTCTGCAATAATCTAGGCCAGAGATATCTCAGTCATCTTAACATGCTGCATAAGTTATGATGCTCCATTATTTGATGGCATGATAATTAGACCCGAGAAGCAGAAAGTAGCAAGCACCTCAGATATCTTACTTACACTCATGCATGTTGTGGAGTAGGAGACAAACGTCATGAAAATACAGGAGCTTTGGGGGCTTTAGAGGCAATTAGAGGAAATGGCAACCCGTTCCAGTGTTCTTGCTTGGAGAATCCCAGGGACAGGGGAGCCTGGTGGGCTGCCGTCTATGGGGTCGCACAAAGTCAGACATGACTGAAGCGACTTAGCAGCAGAGGTACCTAATTTTGATGTGTTACTGCAACCCATTTACAGAATAACCCAAAGGCTGCCAGTTTTGAATTGTGCCCAAAGCAAAAAAAAAAAAGAAAAAAAGGTTCTATAGCAATTTTAGTCTTATGACCCAACAGATCCAGCCACACTCAAACTATCAGTGGCAAATAGGGATGCTTGCTTTTGGCAATTCTAAGAGGAGAATCACAGTGCAGACTCCTGGAGTTTAGGTTGTGGGGTAAAACTACGCTTGTTTCTTCAGACGACAATTCTCTTTTCAAGGGATAATTCCTAGCTTGCTGCTGGCTGTGGTAGAGACATTTGGTAGAAGTGACAACACAAAGCAACAGCACAAACCGAGCTCCCCACCGTGAACTGGCTGCTGCCTGGTCCAGCACTGTGTAAGTTTAGAGTATGCTCAGGAGCAATCCATCACCAAGTGGAAACAAGGCATAGGAGACAGGAAGATCGGGAAGATTTTCGCAGGTCAGTGACGTGAGCAGTGCCTTAGACTCCCACAGGCCCTGGTCCTAGGGTATTGCCTCGTCTTCCTCAGGTCACACCTGGTGATGATGATGTCCATCACGGGGAGTTCATTGTGATCACCTGACCAAGGAGGGAAAACTCAGATCTGCTTTACAAAAGGTTCTACACCACAATATGCCTACATTAACCAGAAATGGACTGCTATAACAGTATTGTCCCAATTGGGTGTATGTTAGCATGAAAGGAGGATCCTTCTAGTGGGAAAAAATGGAAGAAGTATATTTGGATATCTACTCTGAAAGTAGGCACTGCTTCACAGACCTTGGATGGATGATCAGAGAATAGGAAAGAACAGGAAAGGAAGACTGGTGACAGGAGGACTGGGAAATGTGTAAGGATGGACATCTTGAAGTGGGCACAGAATGAGGATGCGTTTCCCTTGTGTATGTTCAATGCAGAGAAGGCTATCAAAAAGTCACATGATAAACTGACCCATTCTTGGATCTCAGTCAGACACTCCAGTGCTTAATGAATTTGTGTCCAAAATAGTCACGGCAACAAGGACAGAAGCTACTCCTAGGCTCGACATTACGGACTTCCTCCCACCAAGGCTGACACTGCTGAGAGCCTAATTTGGCCACAGTGAAGACCAATGCAGAGTTCCTAGGGAAGCTCACCAGCCATTGGTAGCAGACTCATTGATCTGGACTTTTTCTCTTATGAAAGAGGCAGAAAAAGAATAGTGAAAAATCAGTGAAATAGACAAATTGTTGTATCTTGTATCCCGTGCCAAAAAAAGAAGGAAGCACAGCTTCTAGTTCTGCCCCTTTGGATTCTGACCTACATTCTACACCTGGAAATGCTACTCCAGCCAACATGACCAGGTGAAAGACTTGCCTGAGACTGGTTAATGAATGGGTCAGTCTGGACTGTGGATATTTGAAGCGATAGCCTTGAAAGACAGTGGAAAGGGAAAATCTTCCCAATGGGTCATGCAGTGAGCAGTATACCTGGTCATCCCGTTTGTGTGGAAGAGGAAGTGGCCCAAGATGGGAATATATGTGACTTCTCAGGCACTGCTGTCTGTCCAACAGCCTAGAAAGAGAAAAAGTTACATGATCAGAAACAAGGAAAGTGAAAGTGTTTGTCACTCAGTCATATCCGACTCTTTGCGACCTCATGGATTGTAACCCACGAGGCTCCTCTGTCCATGAAATTCTCTAGGAAACAATACTGAAGTAGGTAGCCATTCCCTTCTCCAGGGGATCTTCCAACCCAGGGATCAAACCTGGGTCTCCCCCATTGCAGGCAGATTCTTTACCATCTGAGCCACCAGGGAAGGAGAGACAGGGAGGTCTGCAGTAAAGACGCATATATGGATGCAACATATGAAGATTTTTGCATCACATATTTGTGCCCATACTGGCACAAACTCGAGAGTGCATGCTTTCTTAAATTTGCACTCATAGACACCTCTTTTGGCTTACCCTATCCCCCACCTGACTCAAAACTCACCATATTCTGTTGTTGAAGATTCAAGTGCAAAGGATATATTAAATAGATACAACCTCTCAATTGGGTGGAATGTAACAGAAAGTACAGTGATACTTCTTAAAATTAAGGTATAGTTGATTAATAATATTGTGTTAGTTTCAAGCCTAAGGCAAAAGGATTCAAGTTAAACACTTTTTCACATTCTTTTCCACTGTAGGTTATTATGAGATATTGAATATAGTTCCCTGTGCTATACAGCAGCTTCTTATAAGCTATCTATTTTATATATAGAAGTGTATATATGTCAATCCCAGTCTCCCAATTTATTCCTCCCCCTCCTCCTTTCCCCCTTGGTAACCATAAGTTTGTTTTCTATGTCTGTGAGTCTGTTTCTGTTTTGTAATAAATTTATTTGTATTGTTTTTTAGATTCCACGTACAAGTGATGTCATATGATATTTGCCTTTGTCTGATTTACTTCACTTACTATAATAATCTCTAGGTTCATTCATGTTGCTGCTAATGGCAATAGCTTATCCTTTTATCTGGCTGAGTAATATTCCATTGTATATACATTCACCACATCTTCATTATCCATTTGTCTGTTAGTGCACATTTAGGTTGTTTCCAGGGCTTAGCTATTGTAAATAGTGCTAAACCGTCATGCTTTAAAACTGCCACATGAGCCCTGCACTTAACACAGATGCTTTGATGGTCAATGGCAATATTTTTTTGGAAATAACATGTAAAAAGGCTTTCTGATGCTGCTGCTCTTTAGTTGCTAAGTCATGTCAGACTCTTTATGACTCCATGGATTGTAGCCCACCAAGCTCCTCTGTCCATGGGATTTCCCAGGCAAGAATACTGGAGTTGATTGCCATTTCCTTCTCCAAGAGGTCTTCTTGGCCCAGGGACCAAAGCCATGTCTCCTGCTTGGCGGGCAGGTTCTTTACTACTGAGCCACCAGGGAAGCCAAACAGGCTTTCATTCTACCCCAAAGTAAGCAAACGGACCCTGAATAAAACCATGCTATTTTCCAAAGAGAAAAGTTTGTGAGGGCCAACCCAAGTCATAATAAGATTTCCCCCAAATGCACATAGGATTATGGAATGCATACTGGGTTTTTATCCAATTCCACTGGTTATTTTTCAGATTTAAATTTCATAAGTGGAATCAACAAGCTAAAACCACAGCTGCCTATCAAAGTGTCTTGATGCACCCATTTTGAGAGTTCCTAGATGATATTCTTGGAAAGATCAAGATTAGATCATCTTCAGTTTGACATTTATGATAAAAGGTTCTGAAAATGTGCTTCTTGATTTAACAAAACTTGGCATTTGTGATAATGAGGGGATATTGTAAGACTTGCCTCTGCTGCTTGCTTCCACATGTAGATGAGAACTTCCAGGACATATTCTGATTGCCCCCGTTGCTGTATAGAATCGTGTGTCTGGCCTCACCCACAGAGATAAGACTGGGTATAAAAGTACATGGAAGATGGAAAGAGAAAGATTAAGTTGCTAGGCTGCCCTGGAAAGGAATCTATCAGAGCAATCCATGAATGTGTCAAGTCAAACAAAAGAGACTTGAAGAATGGCTCAGCCTTTGGCCATATCACGAAAGCTAGATAGTAGTTTGGAGAAGACAATGGCAACCCACTCCAGTATTCTTGCCTGGAAAATCCTAGGGACTGTGGAGCCCGGTGGGCTGCCGTCTATGGGGTCGCACAGAATCAGACACAACTGAAGCAACTTAGAAGCAGCAGCAGATAGTAGTTACAATGGCTGACATTTATTGGTTTCTTACTATGTTCTGGGCACTTTGCTAAGCACTTTCTATGATCTATAGCCTTTAGCCTTTAAAATAACCATATAAGAACGTACATTATTATTATTAATGAGAAAAGTGAAGCTCAGAGAGGCTGAACAAGTTGCCAATAATTGGTAAGTGGCAGACTGGAAATCACATGCTATTTTGTCTCCCCAAGAGGAGAGCTGAAGGAGCAAAAACAAAATAGTATTAATATAAGAGCAGCCAGGCTAGAAGTTAAAGAGATTGAAAGAAGGGGGTGAAATAGAGGGAAGAAGCAGATAAATCAGGTGGCTCAGGAAATGAAACTCACAAACACTGGACATGTAAGAGCCATGGGTATCTTCCTAGAATAGGAGCAGTTCCTGGATGGCATGGTGCTAGGCAGGATCTAAGGTGGAATCTAAAGTAATTCAAGGTTGGAAAACCAGTGTCACTGAAGATCCAGACTGCACAGGGACCAGTATGACATTACCATAGTGCTTGTAAGAGATGTTCCTCCCAGGAAGTCTCGATAACAAAAGAAACACTAGAAGTCATATTTAGATATAAGTACTTGTCATTTAAATTTTTAGCTACACATCAGAGTCCCTAAGAAATAAACATTTCTTTTCTGGCCCAGCAACTAATGAACTGATTTTATTTTATAGTTCTATATGGTTGATATTTCTTTTTCTTGGGGATGGTCTTGATTCCTGTTTCCTGTACAATGTCACGAACCTCCGTCCGTAGTTCATCAAGCACTCTGTCTATCAGATCTAGTCCCTTAAATCTATTTCTCACTTCCACTGTATAATCATAAGGGATTTGATTTAGGTCATACCTGAATGGTCTAGTATTTTTCCCTACTTTCTTTAATTTAAGTCTGAATTTGGCAATAAGGAGTTCATGATCTGAGCCACAGTCAGCTCCCGGTCTTGTTTTTGCTGACTGTATAGAGCTTCTCCATCTTTGGCTGCAAATAATATAATCAAACTGATTTCGGTGTTGACCATCTGGTGATGTCCATGTGTAGAGTCTTCTCTTGTGTTGTTGGAAGAGGGTGTTTGCTATGACCAGTGCGTTCTCTTGGCAAAATTCTATTAGCCTTTGCCCTGCTTCATTCTGTACTCCAAGGCCAAATTCGCCTGTTACCCCAGGTGTTTCTTGACTTCCTACTTTTGCATTCCAGTCCCCTATAATGAAAAGGACATCTTTTTGGGGTGTTAGTTCTAAAAGGTCTTGTAGGTCTTCATAGAACCATTCAACTTCAGCTTCTTCAGTGTTACTGGTTGGGGCATAGGCTTGGATTACCGTGGTATTGAATGGTTTGCTTTGGAAACGAACAGAGATAATTCTGTTGTTTTAGAGACTGCATCCAAGTACTGCATTTCGGACTCTCTTGTTGACCATGATGGCTACTCCATTTCTCCTAAGGGATTCCTGCCCACAAAAAGCAAGAGGGTTCCAGAAAAACATCTATTTCTGCTTTGTTGACTATGCCAAAGCCTTTGACTATGTGGATCACAATAAACTGTGGGAAATTCTGAAAGAGATGGGAATACCAGACCACCTGACTTGCCTCTTGAGAAACCTGTGTGCAGGTCAGGAAGCAACACTTAGAACTGGACATGAAACAGACTGGTTCCAAATAGGAAAAGGAGTACGTCAAGGCTGTTTATTGTCACCCTGCTTATTTAACTTATATGCAGAGTACATCATGAGAAATGCTGGGCTGGAAGAAGCACAAGCTGGAATCAAGATTGCCAGGAGAAATACCAATAACCTCAGATATGCAGATGACACCACCCTTATGGCAGAAAGTGAAGAGGAACTAAAAAGCCTCTTGTTGAAAGCGAAAGAGGAGAGTGAAAAAGTTGGCTTAAAGCTCAACATTCAGAAAATGAAGATCATGGCATCTGGTCCCATCACTTCATGGGAAATAGATGGCAAAACAGTGGAAACAGTGTCAGACTTTATTTATTGGGGCTCCAAAATCACTGCAGATGGTGATTGCAGCCATGAAATTAAAAGATGCTTGCTCCTTGGAAGGAAAGTTATGACCAACCTAGAGAGCATATTAAAAAGCAGAGACATTAATATGTCAACAAAAGTCCATCTAGTCAAGGCTATGGTTTTTCCTGTGGTCATGTATGGATGTGAGAGTTGGACTGTGAAGAAAGCTGAGTGCCAAAGAATTTATGCTTTTGAACTGTGGTGTTGGAGAAGACTCTTGAGAGTCCCTTGGACTGCAAGGAGATCCAACCAGTCCATCCTAAAGGAGATCAGTCCTGGGTGTTCATTGGAAGGACTGATGCTGACGCTGAAACTCCAATACTTTGGCCACCTCATGCGAAGAGTTGGCTCACTGGAAAAGACCCCGATGCTGGGAGGGATTGGGGGCAGGAGGAGAAGGGGACGATAGAAGATGAGATGGCTGGATGGTATCACTGACTCGATGTACATGAGTTTGAGTAAACTCCAGGAGTTGGTGATGGACAGGGAGGCCTGGCGTGCTGCGATTCATGGGGTCGCAAAGAGTGGGACACGAGTGAGTGACTGAACTAAACTGATGGTTGATTTACATCGGAAATGACTTTAGATAACCCATGACTTTGCAAGCAAAGTAAACACAGAGAATGTTCATGGACGTCCTGGTAGTCCAGTGGTTAAGACTTCTTCCAACGCAGCAGGTGTGGGCTCAATCCCTGGTCAGGGAGTTAAGATCCCACATGCCTTGTGGCCAAAAATCCAAAACATAAAGCAGAAACCATATTGCAATAAATTCAATAAAGACTTTTAAAAAATAGTCTACATCAAAAAAAATCTTTAAAAAGTATAGAGAATGTTCAGCTCACTAAGTGTTCAGTAGCATTTACTTATTTTTATTAGATGTTGTGACTTTGCCCTCCAACAAGTTAGGTTAGTATTTAGCTTTATACAGTAGTCAAACTCTTTTTTACATGTATAAATAAAAGTTTTGGGTAAATTAAATGATGCTCAATCCAACTTATTTGTTCTTTAGAAATATTGAAGAACACTATAAACTCATTTTTTTTAAAGGTTTCCTATTTTAAGTTATCTGAGGATAGGGAAAAATCTGTATTGGCCTTTCTATTTTCAGTTCCACTGTAGGGGTTTGAGTCACCGTGTTCCAGCCCCAGTGAACTAGCGATAAGAGAAAAGGGCACAGAAAGGTTATCAGGAAGCAGGGTTATCGGGTATAATTGCTCTGCTCTCCCCTGGCACCTCTCAGTGCTTGCTGTTGCCTGAACACCCTCCTCGCTTCCATCTGTCTTTTTTTTTTTTTGGCATGTTGTTGGAATGAAAGCTCAGAAGGTAATTTGGCTGAAGGTAATTTGGAAAGGCGAAATCAAAAGAATGGTGGTGCCCAGGTGCTCAGTGGTAGCCCAGCTACAGATGTGGCAAGAAGTGGGGCCACATAGGAGAATCTCTGTGCCCACACAGGCTCGGGTAGGCACAAAGGACCAGGAACTCACTGTCAGGACTATCCAGCCAGGGTAGCAGGTGGTATATTAGGAGGTGGGCGGGGTACACAGCAGGGACTTTGGGAACTGGAGTTCCATGGAGATCCAGACATGGAACAGCTCTCAGCATTGGGCTGTCTGGCAACTCGGAGCAGGCACTTTGCATGGGCCAGGCCATATGGAATTAGCTGGAACTCAGCCTGGCTGGGGCTCATCTGGGAGGACCTTCCCTGTCATTGTCCATCCTGGCCTGTGAGAAGTTGTAGGCACCCCAACGGCTCAGTGGGAGGATGAAAAAATTGGTCCAACCAGTCAAAGAATAGTAAGTGGGTCTAGTCATAACAAGTGAAGCAAAAGTGTTAGTTGCTCAGTTGTGTCTGACTCTGCAAACCATAGATGGTAACCCACTAGGCTCCTCTGTCCATAAAATTCTCCAGACAAGCATATTGGAGTGGGTTGCCATTTCCTACTCCAGGGGATCTTCCTGACCCAGGGATTGAACCCGGGTCTCCTGCATTATAGGAAGATTCTTTACCATCTGAGCAAAATGATCATTAAAAATAGGGTTTTTCTTTTCTTTTGGCCTTCCGAGACCATCCAGATGTCAGCAGGGAAACCAGCCTTCCACGTTAGCTTCCCCTGGTGGGGAGTCTGTGGGTCCAGAGGTCAGCAGGTGTAGAAATCACCTGCAAACACTCATTGGGGTTGCTATTTCTTTCCAGGAAGCAGCTATACAGGAGCTGATGTGTGGACCGGGAAAGCCAGCCAAGCATTCTTGGCAATGCTTGTGGAGAGGTAGACTAAGTGGGGAAAAGACTGAACTGACTGCTCTTCCGGGTGAGAAGAGATATGACCAAATATGGTACTTCCAGGCAGCTGAGGCCTGGAACGCCAGAGTTATATGGCTGTGCTAGGAATGCCGTCACCCAGACAGAATATTGCTCCCAATTAGGTAACAGGTAGGGAAGAGGTTACCCAGGGTCTCAGGTATAATGTCCTGAGGGATCCCTTGTGACCAAAGACAGTAGAGAGTGTGTACCTTAGGTATCCTACAGCTCCAAGAACACTGTAGTTCATTTGTAAAGCCCTAGGTCAAGCAGGGGGACCAATGGAGGCGGGGGCAAGTCTGATGAACGGGAGAAGTCTGGTGATCAAAGCAAGGAAGCAAACCTGAGGCTAATAGCAGGAAGTACGAATAAAGCTGCGGTGCTCTGGGAATACGTGCTGTTCAGTAATGGATGGCGCAGTAAGCAGCCTGATAAATATCTGAATCAGGGCCACAGCCCAGGGCTGATTCTTCCGAGCTGTCTTAGTTGTGATGTATGACCAGGCCACTAGAGTAAGAGGGACACAGACAGGCGGACAGAATGAAACAAATAGCCGTTAGTGTAGTGCTGAGTGCTCTCATCTGGTTAAAGACTAATTTCCTAGTTCCAAAGGTGGAATTGAGAACATGTTTTTTTTCCTCTAGACAAATGGTTCATTATGGGCAGATAAAGACACCAGTTAAAGGTGAAAATAGAAGCAGTTTGGGAATTCCCTGGCCATCCAGTGGTTAGGACTCTGCGCTTTCACTGCCGAGGGCCCGTGTTCGATCTCTGATCAGGGAACTAAGATTCTACAAGCTGTGAGGTGCGGCCAAAAAATAATAATAATAAAATATATTTAAAAATAAATAAAAAAATAAAAACAGCTTTATGGCTACTTGCCTTAGTCTCAGACCTGGTGGGCAAGTGAGAGAGGTTTCCCCAGCCCAGGGAAGAGTCAGGTTTGCAGCTCTTACCACTCCTGGCATGGTGTAGGGCATGCTGGTGGTAGTGAAGGAATTTGTCATCCTCACCTCCTACAGGCCTCCACATAGTCTGGGTCCTCCTCCTCTACCAGCCAGAGTATCAGTGAAACAGAAAGGCACAATAAGGTTTAACGATAGCTAGTCCAGGCTTCCAGAAAGAAAACCAGAGATCATCTCCTTTATGGGACTAACCAAGGAAAATCCTCATTTTCCTGAGTACAGACAGGTATTCTCAGTCTGGGTCACCATGCATACAATGACCACATAATTCATCCTTCAAACTTGACACTTCTTGAGAGTGAAAGGAGGCCTATTACTTACGTTGGCAAAGCAGGTTGTAAATGTGGGCGCTTCTGGCAATTTGACACTTGGAATAGCCTAACTTGTATACGGTAACCCAATCTTTTCAATTCTAGTATAAAAAGTTAGTCATGCTTTTAAATTCAAATATAACATTTGAGTCTGAAGTAGATTTGCCAGATAAAATACAAGACGCCCTGTTAAATTTGCATTTCAGATAAATAATTTTTTAGTATAAATATGTTCTAAATATTGCATGGTGCCTACTTCTACTAAAAAGATTATTCACTGTTTATTTGAAATTAACTCTGGATTCAGTCTCCTGTGTTTTAATTTGCGATTGGCAGCTCTAGTCTGAATTTAAACCAATGTTTTATGTGTTAATTCCATCACACTACTTATGATGCAAGGCTTCAGTTGATTTAGGACATGGTCTGACTGTCCAAAGGAGAAAATGGAGGGGACTGCCCCAATTAACCCACTTACCTGATCTGTGGAAATCAGCTTCCTTCAGTTTCTCTGAACTAGGACTAGGCTGAGACAATGTCACAGTGCTTGGGATGAGCTGGACCAGCAGGCAGGTGAGAGGACTCAGCTGTGAGACAAGAAATTATATGGATAAGCACATTCTTCCTGCTTTTTGTTCACTTTTGCTTCGTCTAGTGTACATTAGAATCACCTGGGGAGCTTTTAAAACCCACTGAAACTTGAGCCCCACTTCCAACCGAGTAAATCAGGATCTATGGGGGTGTGCTCCACGGGCTTCCCAGGTGGCACTAGTGGTAAAGAACCCAAGGCAGGAGACATAAGAGACATGGGTTCCATCCCTGGGTCAAGAAGATCCCCTGGAGGATGCCATGGCAACCCATTCCAGAATTCTTGCCTAAAGAACCCCATGGACAGAGGAACCTGTCTATGGGGCCCCAAGGAGTCAGACATGACTGAAGCGACTTAGCATGCAGGGGTGTGATTGACATTCATGGATTACTGAGCATCACTGTCCTGTGCCCTCATGCCAATCCCAGTGGCCAGGTTCTGCTTCCTTGACTTCTCTTCTTTGACTATCCTCCCTGAGTACTGGCAATTTTATAGCCCAGGAAGTACAACTGGAAGGCAGGCTTCCTCCTCCACGCAGGACCTGGCCTCTAGCCTGCTCTGACCTCTCTTCAGTTTCGGCGTCCTCTGCTCCCAACGTATCAGTTCCCAGTTTGTGGTTGACCCCTTCTCCAGTCCATCCCATGGCTGACCCCTTGGGCTTAAATCGAGGACCCCCTGCAGAGAACTACTGTGCAGGCCACGCTGATGGCTGCTTTTCAGGGCTCACCCCCCACCCCACACCCCACACCCCTGGCTTCCGCCCCAAGGGTGCTAAACCCAATATTTTAGCCCAAGACGAAATCCAGATTTTGCATTTCCAGAAAAGGGATTGGTAGACCCTTTGAGGGTGGTACGTCGAAGTGCTAATTTCCTTCCAAAAGCCTGGCAGGGTAACCAGTAGTTTTCTTTCCAAATGGTAGCAAGAAGGGCCTGGCAATGGCACACTGCCAATGCATCATTGAAAACTGACTCCCTTGTTTTCTTTGGAATTTGACCCAACGAACTCAGATGAGCTTTGGGTAATGACCAGCTCAGAGTCCGAGCAGAATAGAGCCAAGAGTTTTTGGATTATTCATTCACTGAGTACCTACCAGGTGCCAGATACAATGCTATGTCCTGAAAGGACACGGGTGAATAAAGCAGGTAGGGTTTCTGGAAACTATGAATCTTACCGTCCTTCTAGTCACAAATAATTGAGAATAAGAGGAATACAGAGGAAAGCTGGGATGGAAATACTGGTACAGAAGGAGAGTGGAAACTTAAGTGCCTGAACACACAATACTTTCTAAATGCAGCATTTTACCCAGCAAATAATCGGCCACCCTGACCTTCTCAGCCGCACAAGGCCACACATTGAAATTCCTTTATCAAACAAGAGACTGGTGCAAATGGGGCCATTTCATAAACCCAGCTGTTTACACGGCAGCTACAAATCTGCTCAGAAAGAATCCCCGACATTCACAGCAGATGCTCAAGAGCATTTGTCTCTCACGCCAGGGTTCAATCAAGAGGAGGGAGCAGGTTTGAATGTCTGCAGCTCCTGGAACTTCACACACTGCTCCATCTTCCTCTGTGCCCAGAGGCTTCTTCTCCTCTCCCCAGCTTCCCTCTCAGAACAATAATGATTTTTAGAGGCATAATAAGGAGGGTTTGCTTTGAATTATTAAACAATGGGCGTCTTCTTTGACCTCCTCACCTCTTGCTTTTACCAGTCAGCGTTCTCTTGCACTGAGGCAAAAATTTCTAAAATATTAAAGCAGATTGTGTTTTCCTTCCTATAGTATATTTTGCAAACTTATTTAAAATCCCTGCATTAAACAAACAAACGTTTTCCCACTTGATGAACTTCGCACGCCCTGCTTTCATTTTCTGAAATTCAGGGTAAGTATCAGGGGAGAAAAAAGCACTAGAACAAAGCATTGCTTTGTTTTCAAACCAGATCTACAACCCGGCCCCCCTGAGATGCGGGTGGGCTGGCACGTGGGAGTCTGAGCTCCCATCCCCCCCCCACCTCCAGTTCCTGAGACTCATTGTTCTAAATGGTAAAATTAACATTTACCATCAGCGTTCGTGGGTAACATCCCGTTAGCATCCCATTCAGCTGTAAACGTTTTCTTTGTGACAGAAAAACGCGAGCTGTGACAATAAAATAATGAGACAGATTTTAACAAATAAACTAGAATGTATACAATCAGATAAGCATTGTGCCTTTGAAATGAGCACTGCCGGGGTCACCACATGTTTCTAGGGCTAAAATGCCAATTGTCAAAGAAAAGTGGAGTGAGCGCTGCTTTAGGTGTGTGTGGCTGCATGCTAAGTCGCTTCAGTCGTGTCTGACTCTTGTGTGATGCGATGGACTGTAGCCTGCCAGGCTCCTCTTCCTTGGATTCTCCAGGCAAGAATACAGGAGTGGGTTGCCATGTCCTCCTCCAGGGGATCTTCCCCACCCAGGGATCAAACCTGCACTGGCAGGAGGGTTCTAGTAGCACAGGGCAAAAAGCTTGAGCTTTGCTTAAAAACAGGTGACCTGAGTGCAAATCCAGTTCCATCGTTTTTTAACTATGTATTAACCCAGTTGCTTTATCTCCCCACGAGCCTCAGTTTCCTCATTGGCAAAATGAGAAAAAAAGATCACGTACAATGTATGTTAAGTATCTGCATATCCCAGGTATCCCAATAAGTAGTTCTTAATATCACTTAATATCATACTTATCACTAATGACACGATCTTTTGAATTGCATTAAAAGATTTTTGAGAGTGATCTCTGAAGAAAATTCCAAGTCTTTTAAAGTCAAATGAGAAGAATGAAAGAGGGTAATAAATGGCTGGAAATTCTAGTTTGGGTGGGGAAAAACAATAATCGTTGCAAGCCTAAAATTTTATACGGCTCATTAAGTGACTCTGAAGTCAATTCCAGAAGATGTTTCCAAAATGTTCTGAAAGATTACAGTCTCCGTAATGTTGTGCATGGGCTCCCTGGGTGGCCACTTTGAAGTGGGTGCAACTCCTTTGAATGTTTAAGTAAGTTGTGTAGTGTTAAAGAGATTCTACTTGCTTTATTGTCACACCACAGATCTAGACCTTGTTAAAAAAAAAAAAAAAAAAAAGAATTATTGCAAAATCTGCCGTGTCATTTCCTCTATGTCCTGACGTACGTCTTCCTTCTTCTAAAACTGCGGTGTGCAGTCACCAGAGCTTTTTTTCCCCCTTTTGAATGTCCTCCCTTTAATTTCTGAATATTTCTAACTGAAGGGGAAAATGAAACCCAGTTCCTGCTACCAGAAGTTACTGTCATCATTCCACAATTTCAGAAGGCTTTCAGGTTTCCATTCTCCTTGTCTCACCCCAGATGCCTGGCATACGCCATAGCAACAAAAACAAAATCTGTTGCATTTTGGGAATGTTATTAATGTTTAAGCAGCCCAGGGATGGAGACAGCTAAGATAGCCACACACATATGCATGTGCACACACGCACATGCACACACCCACACACTCTTTTGGTTTGGTTTTGTTTTTTTAATGCAGAGACCAAAGACAAAAATGTGCCCAAAGAATTTTGCCTGGAAGAGTCACCCAAATTCATTCTTATCCACTAATTTCTCTCTGCTTGCATCCCACCACCATCCAGTCTCTGCTTCCCGGTAGGAAAACCACTTTATGTTTTAGACAATGATATTACACAATAGAATTATAACTCCAATGTTTGTCTAGAATTTAAATGGCACTGCTGAATTCCGCCCTTCCTCCCATTAACAACATCAGAAAGGGAGTTAGTGAGGGGCAAAATCATCTGTTAGTATGTCTGAGTGGATTTGAAAATTGCTCCCCCCGGGGTCTTCCAGGGTTTTAAAATACAAAGGTGTTCATCCAGCTGAAAACATTTTATGTCTATAAGCAATTTAAGATTCAATGTGTCTGATAATTCATATTTTTTAAAGGATGTGAAAAACGCAACATTAATGTGAATATGCATGCTGCCTAGGGGATCTTCTGAACCCTTCACTGTCATCTTGAAGCCTTTAGGATGGAGCTACTTCATCATGTTGGATTATAAAAATCATTCATTTCTGGGGCTTGAGGACATCTCTCTGCACATGACAAATGTAAGATCACAAATGAAGGTATTTTGATCTTTCTTAAGGAGGATGGGATTCATCCTCTATAACCAGCGTGGCTGGCAGCAACAGGGTTTATGTGGGTTTTGCTGGCATGGTCGGGAGATTGGTCAGAGGGGAACAGATCAAATAATAAGAATATTGAGGATAATGGGAGCCAGGCCTCTCACTGCTGGACAAATCTACAGTCAAGCTCCAAATAGGAAGAAGAGTAGAATAAACTGTGTACTAGTGGATTGGAATAAAGGTTTGTGTGTGAGCTCCTGGTTTTTATGTGAATAAATTAGATTTATGTGTATTTGTGTGTGTGTGTATAGATATATACTCAGATAGGTATACATATGCCGCATAGTTAGGTCACTTAAGATGGTCTCTTGCTCTCTGTCTCCCTGTACCCTGCACATGACTGACTTCCCTACTACGTGCCCCAGCTCCAGCTGGTGATTGGTTTTCGTCAAAGGGGCAGTGAGGGGTATACCTCTCTACTGGTTTCCCCCGTAAATAATGAGCCACCTGATGTTAATTCCCTATAACGCATAATCTCCCCTTTCCTTTAGGAGTGAAGACTGCCACCACGTCCTGCCCACTGTCTGACACAAACGGTGGGGTGTTGCTCTAGGACCTTGCTTCAGACGTACGTGTAAGCTCCCCCATCCACTAAACCACTGATGCTTCTGTTACTGATTCCAGTTTCTTTATTCGGGCTTGAAGCTGGGCTTGTAGGCCTGTGGGATGCAGACCTACATATGTACAGACATACACAATATCTATCTACCTGTCTGTCTATCTGTCTATCTCTGTAATTTCCTAGCTCTCTCTGCATAGAATGTCTGGAAATAAAGGCATCCAAGTAGAAAGAGCATACCGAGCATTCACATCTTGGCTTCTAAATATCTTTCTCCATTACAAAGAACCAGCACTCCTTTGAGAAATGACTGACGCCAAGATGTGGTGGGCTAAAACTAACCCACCAAATGATATCCACATCCTGATCCCTAGAACCTGTAAATGTTACTTTATTTGAAGAAAGGGTCTTTGCAGATAGGATCAAGTTTCTCTCAAGATGAAATTATCCTGTACTATGTGGGTGGACCCTACATTCCAAGAATTCTTATAAGAGAGAAACAGAAAAAGAAATTATAGACGGAAGAGCAGGTGATCATGTGACCACAGAAGCAGACACTAGAGGGATTTGGCCACAAGCCAAGGAATGCTGGGAGGCAGCAGAAGTTAGAAGAGATAAAGAAGGGCTTCTCGCCTAGAGCCTTCAAGGGGGAGCGTAGTCCTGCTGACATCTAGAGTTCAGCCCAGTGATACACATTTCAAACTTCTGGCCTCCAAACTTGTGAGAGAATAAATCTCTGTTGTTTGAAGCCACAAGGTCTGTGATGATTTGTTATAGCAGCTCTATGTAACATACAGAGCTAGGACAGTGGGTGTACAAGGCGAACTTGGAACAACTTGTTCCAGTGTATATGTGTGTTAGTCACTCAGTTGTATCCAACTCTTTGCGACCCCATGGACTGTAGCCCACCAGGCTCCTCTGTCCATAGAATTCTCCAGGCAAGAATACTGGAGTGGGCTGCTATTCCCTTCTCCAAGGGATCTTCCTGGCCTAGGGATCAAACCCAGGTCTACTGCACTGCAAGCATATTCTTTACCATCTGAGTTAATAGGGAAGCCCATCTTTTTCCCAAAAAGTGAGGTAAAGCTCAGGAATAATGAGGTCATATCAAAAGGGTTCAGCTTGAAGAGCCTCCCATTGGCCAAACTGAGGGCAATTAGGAATAAAAATAGATATCAAGACTAATATGTTACAACCTGTCATAAAAAAAATAGGAACCATGAATCTAAAATGATACACATAAATAAATAAGAAAGCTCTACCTCACAGTGTAACACCAATTAATACATATGGAAAGAATGATGGAATTAGAAGATCAGGGGTTATGAGCTTTCCTGGGGGTCTAATGGTTAAGAATCCACCTGCCAGTGCGGGGGACACAGATTTGATCCCTGATCCGGGAAGATCCCACATACCGAAGAGCACCACAACTACTGAGCCTGTGTTCTAGACCCCAGGAACCACAGCCACTGAAGCCCGAGTACCCTAGAGCCCGCGCTCTGCAACAAGAGAAGCCACTGCCATGAGAAGCCCGTGCCCCACAATGAAGAGTAGCCCCTGCTCATCACGACTAGAGAAAGCGTGTGTGCAGCAGTGAAGACCCAGTGCGGCCATAAATAAACAAATCTTAAAAAAAAAAAAAGAAAATCGTGGGTTAGCCACTACCCTAATAAAATTTAATTTAGGCAAGAATCACCAGTGGATGGTAAAACCAGTGGGTGAAAATTTGATGAGGAACAGAATATTTACATCATCTCACAGTAGCTCCCAATAAACTACTTATGAGTACAAAATGCTTATTAATTAACTTTACTATGAAGAACCAGCTTAACTAAGTGGCCAAATCTGATGGCACAAGTAGTAGAACAACTTGACATCACGTATCCATGATGTGATACACCTCGAAGATCAAAGCCCTACTCTGTGGTGGCCCTGACAAAAAATGCATGACCTAAGGATAATCATGAGGAAATATCAGACAAAGGTAAACCGAAGCACATTCTACAGAATAACTGGCTGTACTCTTAGCAAATGTCAAAGACATACAGCACAAAAAAAGGCTAAGAAACTATTCCAAACTAAAGGAGACCAAAGAGATAAAACAATTAAACACAACCCATAATCCTGGATTGACGTCTAGACCCATAAAAAATATTACTGGGACAGATGGCAAAATTTGAAGTTGTTTGTGGATTAGACAGTAACATTGTCTCAATGTTTGTACTGTAGTTATATCAGAGAATGTCCTTGTTTTTAGAAAATGCATACTAAAGTATTATGGGATAATGAGACATTGTGTCTACAACTTCTAAAATCATTCGGAAAAAATTAAAGTATATAAATATGCAGAGAGAATCAAGACAAATGTGTTAAAATGTTAACAATTGGGGAATCTGGGTGAAGGGCATATGGGAGTTTATAGTATTCTTGCAACATGTTTGTAATTTAGAAATTATTTCTCAAGAAAATAAAGGCCATTATAGTTGACTCATTGGAAAAGACTCTGATGCTGGGAGGGATTAGGGGCAGGAGGAGAAGGGGATGACAGAGGATGAGATGGCTGGATGGCATCACTGGCTCAATGGACTTGAGTCTGAGTGAACTCTGGGAATTGGTGATGGACAGGGAGGCCTGGCGTGCTGCGATTCATGGGGTCGCAAAGAGTCAGACACGACTGAGCAACTGAACTGAACTGATTCTTCCATGGTACCTTAATCACTTCCATTTAAAGTCCTCATGGACTGCCTATAGCATTATTTAAAAAAGTGAAAAGGAATCGAAGGGAAAGCCAGGAGACCTGGTTCTGTCACTTCTGTGTCACCATGGGCAGGTATCTAAATCTCTCCGAACCTCACCGTCCTCAGGCTTGTCATTCTCTGCTTTCTATGCCTAAGGCATTGGTTTTACCAGTTGGTTTACTTGAGCTCCAACACTGGCTAAGTTAAAAATTACTGAGGTGGATATATGTGGAATCCAGAAAAACAGTGCAGATGAACCTATTTGCAGGGCAGGAACAGAGATGCAGATGTAGAGAATGGACATGTGCGGGGCGGGGTGGAAGGAGGGGAGGGGGTGGGATGAACTGGGAGATCGAGGTTGACATAGATACGCCACCACTTGTAAACAGATAGCTCGTGGGAAGATGCTGTATAGAGCACGGAGCTCAGCTTGGCGATGAGGGGAGGGATGGGGGTAGGGAGTGGGAGGAAGGTCCGAGAAGGAGGAGATGTATGTATACATACAGCTGATTCACTTCATTGTATAGCAGAAACAAACTCAACACTGTAAAGCAACTATACCCCAATACATAAACAAATTTTTAAAGTTATTGCTGTGGAATGGGGAACAGATGCGAATGGGCATCAAATCCCATCTCTTTTGCAGGCTAAAAATGTCCTAAAATTCAATTGTGGTGATGGTTGACTAACCCTGTGAAAACAGTGAAAAATATTGAGTTGTGCACTTTAATGCTGAATTATATGATACATGAATTATGTCTCATTAGAGCTGTTAAAATCATTGCTGCGGCTTTCCTCGCCCCCGACACAACTGTGAATCTTTATGGCTGGAGTAGGACGTCTGTGATGGAATGGCAATGGTTGAGTAGAGAAGGCTTATTCTCATCCCGGGGGCAGGGTGAGAAGGAAAAGGACAAACAGGAAAGGAACAGTTCAGCAGCAATGGAGGGAAGAATGTGAGGGAAGCCTCAAAGAACCTGTCTTCAAAGCTCTGTTGCTGTCCTCTGCACCCCTCACTGCACACAGCCCCTGGGTGACTGGGTTCATATCTGTGGTTTCAACTCTCTCCCATAGGTTGGTGACTCCCTGTGTGATTTAATATTGGTGATTTCAAAGTTTAAACAAAAGAGTAGTTTTGGATTTTTTTTTCTTTCTCGTATAAAAGTCTGAGTACATAGTCCAGAGCTATTATGAAGAAGCTCCATGACGTCAAGAGCCCAGGCACTGGGTCTCCATTTACAGCCTCCCAGGCTGTGCACTGTTAGCCTGGCACCCAGAGTTCTTCCTGATCTGGCCCCTGCCTGCCTCTCTCAGCCTCTCCGCTGCCTGTCCCCCCACCCCCGCCACCCTGTGCTCCAGTCGTGCTGAACCATCAGTACACGTAGTTCCCTAAACAGTCAGTGGTTTCATGCCAGTCTGCCTTTGTGCATGTTGACCACTCTCTCTGGAACGACCTCCCCATTTTCATCTATGTAATTTATACTTCTTCAAAACTCAGTTTAAGCATTGCCTCTCCCAGGAAGTGTTCCTATGCGCCACAAACTGATTTAGACGTTCTTCTTCTTGCTCCCATAGTGCTCCGTCCATACTTCTCTCCGTACTCAAAATACACGAGTCTCTCCCTCTAGACTAAGCTCTTGGAGGGATAAGGTCTTATCTTTTTGGGACATCTATCTGTATGTTGAGTTCTTTAAACAAACTACATTAGTAGTTTCATGATGCCACCTTGCCTTTGCACATGTTGACCATGCCATGTTTGACTATGTAACTGACACTTCTCCAAAACTCAGCTTAAGCACATAGTATGTGGCACATACATATTTGTTGAATGACTAAATAGGTCAGGTTCAGTCTTACACATGTTTATATATAGTGTTTAATTCTCGTAAAGCCCCTAGGGGTTATATCCATTTTACAAGCAAGGAAACTGAGGCTCAAGAGAATGGCAAGGCATGTCAGAGGCCACTGAGCTCGTGAGAAATACAAGCAGAAATTACATCCAATGTTCTTGCCAACTAGTCTGTCCCATTTAGACAAATAATGCTTGTAGCTGTCATGATTGAATATGAAAGCACCTATTTTGAAGCTGATTAACCTCTATTCATTTAACATGTTTAATTAATTAATTACTTTTATTATTAATTTATTTATATCTTGGCTGCACCAGGTCTTTGTTGCTGTTTCTTTAGTTGCAGCGAGAGGAGGCTGCTCCTCGTTGCAGTGTGTGGGCTTCTCACCAAGTGGCTTCTCTTGGTGTGGAGCCCAGGCTCTAGGCCCCCAGCCTTCAGCAGTTGCAGCATGCAGGTTCAGGAGTTGTGGTGCATGGGCTTTGCGGCTCCACATGTGGTGGGCACGTGGAATCTTTCTGGACCAGAGATCGAACCTGTACCCCTGTACTAGCAGACAGATTCTTATCCTCTGCGCCACCAGGGAAATCTTAACCTCCATCCTTAATCCAAAAATGTGCATTTCTTCTCTTTCTCCAAGTTCCTGAGTCCTGGAATACAATTCTAGGGACTGTGTTTCTTTGCCTTCTCCTGGGGAAATGTCTTTATTAAGCTTTGCTCTCTAGCAGTGGAGTCTTTTTCTTTACTCATCCACTTCTTCAATGAATATTTATTGAATGCCAACTCTGTTAATGTTAGCCTCATTCACAGGGACACATGCAGAAACAAAGATGTTTCAGCCATTATCAGAATCTTCCAGTCTTTTTGTTGGGGTTCTGAGAGTCTGCCTTGTCTAAGGATACAGTAACAAATGAAGAACAAGCAGCAGAGCCAGTACTGTATGTTCAAGGTTACTTGTTATTATTGCTCCTCTTTAAGCAAGGCGTGTACAGTCCTTATAATGGAAACAGGTTTCAGGCACAATAACCCACATGCTCACTTATCCCAGAAGCACTAAAGCAGTTTGGCGAGTTGTTTACCATCCAGGTATTCCTGATTCAGCAGTTCTCATACAATTATGATTTAATTTCCCTATGCTCTACCCTCCCAAAAAGTACTAAGAAATCGAAACTGTGTGCTGCTTAAATGAATTCATTGGTATGGAGAACAAAGCCATTTTAATATACTCCTGCAATGTCCGTTTGACTAGAAGCCAGAACATTTTACACAAGCAGCAAAATCCATCCTCTGAAATTGATTCAGGTTTTGTCCAGTGGGGGCTGGGCTTGCAGAGAAAGAAAAGCACGTGCTTACCATGGCAGCTGGAAGCAGTCCCAATCACAAGAGCAGTTCTTAAAGCTGTTCTTTTGGCTTCACCTTTAATGATCTTAATGGAGCAATAAAGTTTAGTAGGCATAAAGAAAAGCAGGGAAAAGAAAGCTGGGAGTTTTTATTTACCCACTTAACAAATATTGAGCACCCACCACATTAGGGACATGTGGAAACATGAAAATTAGTCACACAAGGCTTCTGCCTTCAAGAGAGTATGATAGAGCAGGCAAGTTGACAGGCCCACACGGACATGCGCGTTCATGCGCACAAGTGCACAACAGGGTCACCCTATTCAAACTCTTAATCGGAACTTTCACTACCCAAACTCAGGAACTGAATAGATTCAGATGCATTTTTAAGTACATCAGTCTCCATCCAAACTTTTACTACCCTTCAAAACTCAAAAACCTCAGGAAATCAGCACCTCTACTTGCTATTCAGACTGTCGGACTCCAAAGGCAGGAACCTGGTTGATGTGGCTAACAGAATAATTAGCACCATGTAAACCCGATAATTTTACTATGTTGGGGGCTATAGGAGTGGCCCTCCGGGCCATGAAGCTTGAAGGAGTGTGAGATACCTTCCAGTGTGGGTACAATTTCTTGGAGAACATGTTTTAACTGAGCCTTAAGGGATGGATAGAATTTTTTACCTCCAACCTCAGAACCACTGGCAATCCTTTTATTTGTCCCTATGCGCACCCTCACCAAACCTGGCTCTCTACCTCTATTCCCCCTCCCACCTATTCATTCATTCTCAGGAAATGCTCTTACTTCTTACTTCATAGAGTAAAAGAAGGGCTTGGAATAAGAGAAAGAGGTATATCTCTGGTCCCTTCTTACAAGGGCACTAAACCCATCATGAGGACTCTACCCTCATAACTTCCTCTGAAATTAATCCCTCCCAAACGCCTCGCCTCCAAATACTATCAAATTGGGAGTTAGAGCTTTAACAAATGAATTTGGGGAACACAAACATTCAGGTTATAACAATAGTCTGGTTCTGCATTTCCTAACATCTTTTGTCTCTTCTTAGCCTTATTCTCAGGCAGGCTCAAAAGAGGGGCTCGCAGCTGTGAATGACATTATTTTCCTGACCGCATTCCCCTCTCCCCAATAAAAATCATCCACCTTTTCTACATTTCATTCATCCTTACCTCATTCCCATCTGTCTCAAAGGAAGGAATCCCTTTAGCAAAGCAATTTTTTTCACTTGTCCTTTCAATTCTATCCCCTCCCAAGTTTATGGATCTATGATCGACATCTGCCCTGTTTTTGTCTCTCTGATCTGTGTTCCTTACTTTCCTAATCACCCCTTCCCTTTCCCATGTGCTTTGGGCAGTTACGAGGTGGGCCCACAACCCAAATAAGGCCACTTAAAATCTGTTTCAAGATTGGACATGAGCACTGCAGGATGGAGTATGTTTGGTTTTGTTTTCTGAGACTGTCAGTTATAAAACCAATGTAAGCCTGGTCATCTTACTTTAAAAAAAAAAAAAATTATTTGGCTGGGTCCTGTCCTGGTTGCAGCACACAGGATCCAAGGACTCAGTAGTTACAGTGTGGGGCCCATGGCATGTGGGATTGAAGATGCCACATCCCGCCAGGGATTGAACCCACATCTGCTGCGTTGAAAGGCAGATTCTTAACTACTGGACTACCAGGGAAGTCCCAAGTCTGGTCATCTTCTTTGAAGTGAGCCTGCCTAAGAACAAGGCTGAGTGAGGGAAAGGCAAAAGATGCTGGGAAATAGAGCTAGAGTTCTGCTATGGACTGAATATGTGTATCTCCCTGAAAAACATATGCTGGAGCCTTAACTCCCAATGTGATGGTATTTGGAGATTGGAGGGGACGGGTATCTTTGGGAGATAATTAAGCTTAGATGAGAGTCTTCACCATGGGATGAGTGCCTTTATAAAAAGAGAACAGAGAATTTCTTCTTTCTCTCTCTCTCTCCCCCCATCAGCCATCTGCAAGCCAGAAAGAGGGCTCTCAGCAGAGTCTGACTATGCTGGCACCCTGATCTCAGACTTCCCAGTCTAGAGAACAATGAGAAATAGCTGTCTTTTGTTTAAGCCACCCAGACTATGGTTATTTTGTTACAGCAGCCTGAGCTAAGAGAAGTACTGGCAGCATTGTTTTCAAATTTTGGATTTTTCAATTACGTGAGCTCCAAACTTTGCTTTTGGCTTAAGGTAGTTTGAATTGAGTTTATGTTGTTTGACATCAAAAATTCTGATTACTGTAGTCTTTTCTCTCCATCAGTCAGCCTCCCCCCATCTCCAGTGGCTTTGGTCTCTCTGCTCAAAAACTACCTCCTTCCCTTCGGTCTATACACATGCTCCAGTCTCCATCCATCCAGAAAAAGCCTTTTGTGATCCTGTAGCCACTGACTGTTCTCCCTGCTTCCCTTCATACCCACAGGTCAGTGTCAGTAGGTGATGAAGTTTTCACTAGTCTGTGGAAAAACCTACAAAAGGTAAGGATAATGCAGTTGAATTTGGTTTGATGTGTGTTGAAACATAGCAACTGTTGTGTTCCCATTACCTTAATCAAGATGTGGTACATTTTCATCACACCCCGCAATTCCCTCTTGACTCTTTAAAGTAAACCTCTCCCCTAGGCCCTGGCAAACACCGATCTAACTTTTCTCCCGATAGGTTTCTTTGCCCACAAGTGGAATCATACAGTACGTGGCCTTTTGTGTCTGGCTTCCTTTGCTTCATTTAATTGAGATTGATTCATGTTATTGTGTGTATCTTTAATTCACTCTTTTAACTGCTGAGTAGTATTCCACTGTATAATAATAAATAAATAAATACTTTTATTTATAATTTATCCATTCAGCTGATGGACATTCAGATTGTTTTCTGTTTTGGGGAATTATGAATAAACTGCTATAAACATCTGTCTACAGGTCTTTGTGTAAACATGTGTTTTATTTCAATAGAGTAAGTATCTAGGTGTAGGATAGCTGGGTCATATGGTAAATATTTAAAATTATAAAAAAAAAAATCAAACTGTTTTCCTAAATGGATATCCCATTTTGCACTCCTACCAGCAAAGTATTGAGAGTTCAACTTACTCTATATCCTTGTCAGAACTTGATATTATCAGGGTTTGCTTTTTCGTGTCTTTGTCTTTGCTGATCTAACGGGTATATAGTGTTACTTCATTGTGGTTTTAATTTGCATTTCCCCAATAACTAATGATGTTTTTATGGGCTTATTTGCCATCTGTATCTCTTTTTTGATTAAGAGGTCATTTCACTTAAAAAATTGAGTTGTTTGTATTTTTATTGCTTTGTGAGAGTACTTTACATACTCTGGAAAGAAATTCTTTGTCAGAAATGTTTTTGGCAAATATTTTTTTCCTAATCTGTGACATTCAAAGAACAGAATTTTAAATTGGTTCAGGCTTATGCTTTGTGTGACATTCAAAGTGCAGAGTTTTAAATTGGTTCAGGCTATGGTTTCTGTCCTATATAAGAAATCTTTGTTTAACCAGTGGTTTTGTTTTTTAATTAAATATTTGATTCAAAGCACTTTTAATTTATTCTGAGATGTGCTTCTTTCTTTGTTGGAATTAAAGTATTTTCAAAAAACAATAAAGTGACAATAAGAATAGATAGAAGTGTGTGTGTGTTTGTCTAGAAAAATACGGTTAATTGATGACTCTGTGTTACTGTCATAGGTCAGGTTCCCCAGGAAACAGACAGAAATTTGCATGTGACAAAGACTCTCCTTGACCGACTGCTAGTTGTAGTCTCCTTTAAGGTCTCTTCTTAACTAGGCTTTGACCTTGGGTTTCAGTGTCTGTCCTTGTCAAGCCTGCATCACCCAGTTTTAGCAAGAATCCTAATAAGTCAACTTAGAATCCTCCACCCTTGATATCTGCTCACCCTCAATACCTGATCAAATTCTTCATCCCCTAGCATCCTCCAGGTAATGATATTTGATCTCCCTTGTCTGCCCTCAGCAAAAATCTTGTCAAGTTGATTTAGTTAGAATTCCCCTTAGTTTCCTTTTAGTATTTTCCATCCACTGACCCTACTCTGCTCTTGGCTATAAATTGCCAACTATCTTTCTTATATTTGACATTGAGCCCAATTCTATACAGAGATCTCTTTTCTCCCATTGGAATAAATGTTTCTCCGATTCCAGAATAAAATGTTTTTTTACCACTTTGACTGCTGTGCAGCAGCAGTTTTGCTTTTACATATGCAAGGAATTTTACTGGGGAATACTATCAAAACCAACACCTCTAAGAGTGGGAGTGAGACAGGATTGGCAAAGGGAATGGTTGAATTATGATGTTGTTGCCTCAGAGGCCTCAGCTGATCCCAGGGGGAGTTCTGGAGCTGGGGAAGCCCTTCAGAATTGCCCTCAATAGAGGGAAGGGTCTGGACCTTTGCATTCCTCAATGCTTCCTCCCCATCAGATGAGATAATGTGTAAAACTAGTATAAAATGTGGTATAGGAGTGAGAGAGATTAAAACTTGAACTATAGTAAGTCCTGGTGAGCCCGAGGCAATCTTTTTATAAAGAGAAATAAATTAAAACTAATTAGTCATTTGTAAAACCCTTTCCATGGTTCTGTGACCTTTGCTCCCCAGCAGCCATGTATCCTGGCAACAGTTTCTGGGCTTTGTGCCTGGTTTGCATCATTCTTCTTGGCTTCCCAGGGTAAAAGACATCACTTTACCTGTTCCATTGTTTCTTGCCTTCATGTGAAAAGGAATAACTGGTTTGCATGAATGCAGATGGATATTCTTTGCAGCTGGCAGATCTGGATATTAAAGAAATTGCAGAAGGAAAGAATTCTATGCCCGGAAGTGAATCCTAAGGGATACGGACAAAGCTTTATATGAAGACTTTCATAAAGGATAAGTCTTGAGGGTATGTGGGAAATGATGTTTTGCTGGTTTTGATTTACATGCTTGGGCATCACCCAGGCATTAAGGAACCCCCTGCCCTAGTTCTTGCTCTGCTGGCAACCTAAGCCAGAAAGGCAGACAAAGACTCAAAGTCACCCTCCACTCAGCTCTGCACAAATCAATCTGAGGTTCCACTAGAGAAAGAGGGCTTTTCCTTCCTCAAAGTGGTCCTCCTGGGTCCTTCTAGTCCTTTCAGCAAAAGTGCTCCTGGGAGTTGTAGCTGCCAAGAGAGATGAGATCAGTCTGCTATCATATTTTTAATCTGACCTTCCTAAAATGAGAAAGCTAGCCTAGGATCATTCGACCAGCTTGTGACAGAACCAGAATTAGAGTCAGATCTCCTGTCTCTCAGGCTTCCCAGGTGGCTCTAGTGGTAAAGAACCTGCCTGCCAATATAGGAGATGTAAGAGGCTGGGGTTCAATCCCTGAATCAGGAAGATCCTCTGACGGAGGGCATGGGCACCCATTCCAGCATTCTTGCCTGGAGAATCCCATGGACAGAGGAGCCTGGTGGGCTATACTGTCCACAGGGTCAGACACGGCTGAAGTGACTTAGCACACACACACACACTCCTGTCTCTCAAGTCAGCCAAGTCAGAAACTCTGGGCTATCCTTGATTCTCCTGTCTTGCGCACTGCTCACATCCACTTGAAGTTATGTCATTTTGACTTAAAATTATCTTACAGGTTTATCCTCTTTCCCCCAATTATTCTTGTCACTTCTTTGGCTTCGATTCTACCTAACCTCTTGGGCAGTTACAGTAGAAATCATAACTGATTTCTCTATCTCGGTTTCTTCCATTTTTAGCCTGTTCTGCTCACAGCACCCAGAGTCATGGCTTTAAAGCACAAATCTTACAGCTCATTCCCCTGTCTAAACTTCTCCATAGCTTCCATTCCTTTCCATGATAAGGACCAAACTCCTTAGTCATACATCTAAAATGTCACCCTTAACACAGCAGCAGTTTTGAAAAATTTGACTGCAAGCACAATTAATTCTGGCTTTAACCAGAATATCACGACTGCTTTCTAAGCTAAAAGTGCTAAGGCAGGCAGTCTTACAATTGTTTTGGTGACCCTGATATTGTTGAAGACCAGTTTTCTGTCCTTTCTCTTCCATCCTCGGTGTGTGGCTGTCATCCTCAGGTTTCCCATTATGGTCCAAGACAGCTATTGCAACTCAAGATATCACATCCTCCTATGACAACTTTCAAATCACAAAAGAAGGGAAGAGGGAAACAAGGAGCTCCTTCTCATACAGCTTTCTTCTTTTCTTTTTTTAATCAGAGGTGAAACTCTTTTCTTTTTTTTGTGCCCTCTGCTGCCGCTCCTGCTTAGTCTCTTCAGTCGTGTCCGACTCTGTGAGACTCTATGGACTGCAGCCCATCAGCCTCCTCTGTCCATAGGATTCTCCAGGGAAGAATACTGGAGTGGGTTGCCCTGCCCTCCTCCAGGGGATTTTCCCAACCAGGGATCCAACCCAGGTCTCCTGCATGCAGGCAGATTCTTTACCAACTGAGCCTCCAGGGAAGCCCTCGTGCCCTCTCAGTTCAGTTCAGTTCAGTCGCCCAGTCGTGTCTGGCTCTTTGTGACCCCATGGACTGCAGCACGCCAGGCCTCCCTGTCCATCACCAACTCCCAGAGTTTACTCAAACTCATGTCCATCGAGTCGGTGATGCCATACAATCATCTCATCCTCTGTCGTCCCCTTCTCCTCCATCCTTCAACCTTTCCCAGTTCAGGGTCTTTTCCAATGAGTCAGTTCTTCACATCAGGTGACCAAAGTATTGGAGTTTTAGCTTCAGCATCAGTCCTTCCAATGAATATTTAGGACTCATTTCCTTTAGGATGGACTGGTTGGATCTCCTTACTGTCCTAAGGACTCTCAAGAGTCTTCTCCAACACTACAGTTCAAAAGCATCAATTCTTCGGCACTCAGCTTTCTTTATAGTCCAACTCTCACATCCATACATGACCACTGGAAAAACCATAGCCTTGACTAGTCAGACCTTTGTTGGCAAAGGAATGTCTCTGCTTTTGAATATGCTTGTTTAGGTTGGTCATAACTTTTCTTCCAAGGAGCAAACATCTTTTAATTTCATGGCTTCACTCACCATCTGCAGTGATTTTGGAACCCAAAAAAGTAAAGTCTGTCATGGCTTCCATTGTTTTCCCCATCTGTTTGCCATGAAGTTATGGGATCAGATGCCATGTTCTTAGTTTTCTGAATGTTGAGCTTTAAGCCAACTTTTTCACTCTCCTCTTTTACTTTCATCAAGAGGCTCTTTAATTCTTCTTTGCTTTCTACCGTAAGGGTGGTGTCATCTGCATATCTGAAGTTATTGATATTTTTCCTGGCAATCTTGATTCCAGCTTGTGCTTCTTCCAGCCCAGCGTTTCTCATGATGTACTCTGCATAGAAGTTAAATAAGCAGGGTGACCATATACAGCCTTAACGAACTCCTTTCCTGATTTGGAACTAGTTTGCTGTTCATGTCTGGTTCTCATTGTTGCTTCTTGACCTGTATACAGATTTCTCAGAAGGCAGGTCAGGTGGTTTGGTATCCCCATCTCTTTAAGAATTTTCCACAGTTTGTTGTGATCCACACTACCAGACATCTATTTCTCTGGCCAAAACTAAATGCCATACGGTGACTAAACTCAACTCAACTCAATTGTAGACCAAGCATTAGCATCAAGATAAAGGGAATTGGTACAAGTGGCTTGACCTATTGTGATTTATGTCCTGGCCCTGGATCCTTTACCATCTGAACAAATCATAGTTCCATTGGCAAGAACAAGAACCGATTCATGGAATGACAACTGACAGTGTGTGCCCCAGCCTATAATAAGGCTGTTGTGAAGTAGTCTCTGCTGCTGCTGCTGCTAAGTCGCTTCAGTCGTGTCCAACTCTGTGCGACCCCATAGATGACAGCTCACCAGGCTCCCCCATCCCTGGGATTCTCCAGGCAAGAACACTGGAGTGGGTTGCCGTTACCCACCACTTAAGCTTCAACTTCTTCCACTCTCCTTCATAACACTAGCCATGTGGAACCACTCACACTTTCCAAACTAGCCCTCCATGACTTTGCACATGGTGTTCCCCCTGCCTGGATTATTTTATCACCTTGGTAATCATGGATTCTCATTTTTCTTGAAAAGCTCAACTGAAGTGTTACCATCTTTAAAACATTTTCTGATACTTGAAAGTAGCATCAGTCATGCTCGACCCTTCCTAGATCTTGACAGTGCCTAGTACATTGTAAGTGCTCAATAAATATTTGTTAAGAATTTTTGCATCATTCAAATTATTCAAATCAGGTCATTACCACTGCTTAGATTTCAACTAAAGTCATTATTTTCATCACATGAGCCATCTGATAGTTCATTTTATGTGCTAACTTGATCAGGACATGGGGTATCCAGATATTTGGTTAAACATTATTTCTGGGGTGTCTGTGAGGTTGTTTCTAGACAAGATTAGCATTTGAATCAGTAGGCTGAGTAAAACAGATGGCCCTCCCCAATGTAGGTGGGCCTCATTCACTCCATTGAGTACCTAAATAGAACAAAAACACAGAGGAAAGAAGAATTCACTTGATCTGACTTCTAAACTGGCATGTCGGTCTTCTACACTTTGAAGTTACATCCCCGGAACTTACACCACTAACTCTTCTGGTTCTCAGGGGTTTAGACTTGAACTGGAACTACACACCAACCATCAGATTCCTATGGGACTTCCCAGCCTTCTTAATCACATGAGTCAGTTCCTTATAATAATCTCCCCCACCCTGTGTGTGTACACACACACACAATAGTTTATCTAGATAGTTCTAACCCATACAAGCCAGCTAATGGATTTCTTAGTATATAAGAATGTTTCTAAATGGTGAGATCAAGTTGCTGATATGAAATACAGTTCTGAGGAAGCCGAAATATACTAATTTGGTGTTTAGCCCCCTTATATTTTATCCAAAGGTTAACCATGACAAATAATCCTCTTTTACTCCTGCTTATCTGGCATATCTTGGGTTTTTTTGCTGCCAAATTATCTAACGCATATTATGTAAAGATAGGGACACAGAAATGCTCATCTGAATTAGGGCTAACACTAGCTGAGGTGTGTGTACAGAAAAATTATTCAAATGCACCAGTGAGACTAAGGGCAGAAGGATGAGAGAATATGAAGTAGAAAATGATAAAATGTTAGAGTGCAATTTATCCCAGAATGTGGGAAGCACATTCAGAATAATTTCAGGTGCACAAGTACTTTGCCTTAAGTAACATTAATGTATAAGAGCATATTCTCTTTTTAATTCTCTCTCAATTCTTGTGAATGGCCTATTTCCACAAGTCACCAGGCTCAGGAAGCCGTGTTTCACCTTCTCTAGAGTCCTGTGCTCTGTCCTGGCTGACAGTGGCTTAGAGCCGATCCAGCAGAGCAGGTGTTGCAAATCTTCAGCATTGTGTTGCCTGCCAGGTATTAGTTTGGGAATAAACAGAAGCCAGAAATGTCTATGCAACCACAGAACGGAACTTTGAGGAGGGACACTACTCAAATAACAGAATGAGACTTTTGTGGAGTTTATGCATTTTAAAGGAAGGAAACAAGGGCTTTAAGTTAAAGAATGAAAGAAACAAGGAAGGAGAGAGGAAAGGAAGGGAGGGAGGAAGGGAAGAGTGAGAGAGGGAGAAAAGGAGGGAGAAAGAAAACTGAAGTTTTGAGGGTCAAATAGGACATCTGAAATTGTTTAGACTGCTGCTTACAAGGACTTTCCTGGTTAAGAGTCCAGTGGTTAAGACTCCGCGTTCCCATACAGGGGGCACAGGTTCAATCCTTGGTCAGGGAACTAAGGTCCTCCATACCAGAAGGCATGGCCAGAAATAAATAAATAAATAGACTGTTGCTTCCAGGTGTTTCTGCCTAAATTCTTTGAAATATGATTCAGGTCCACATCAGGGTCTTGTCTGGCCTTGTGTCCTCACAGAACTTGATGTGATCTGTACTCAGTCCAGGGGGGATCTCCGTTCTTTACCTTCAGCCACCTCCTCTGCAGGCAAGAGCACAGATGACTGCTCACACACGCCTGACAGGAGCAAGTTCGGGTTCTCTCGTCCCTGTAGCCGCTCCTCAGCCCCGCCGCCTCAGGCTGCCTCTGCTGCCTTTCGGCGGCCCCTGTTCTTGTGTCCTTGGTCCCCCTGGAACATCTGCAGCTGAGGACTAGGCTCCGGGGGCTGCGGGGTGGAGAGGAGGACTGGGTTACGGGCAACGCTTGCTGGTCAATAAAGGTTTGACTGGCCATTTTAGCCAATTATCTTAAGTTCAGAAAAAGTCCATCCCTTGTAAAATGGACTTCTTGGTTAGAGCTTCTTGAGGGTGCCTAGCAAGGAGAGTCCATGCAAAACTGCAGGTAGACAGCTGGACTTTCAGTGCTGCAGTCTCCTGTGGGCATGGCTCCCTTAGGACACCCAATGGCCTCCACTGTCTCTATGGGCCACTATCAAAATCTTCCCTCAGGAATGCAGCTACTGAACTCATTTCCACTGCGTCCAGGCTCAGCAGTGTCCGACTCTTCATGACTCCACGGACAGCAGCCCGCCAGGCTCCTCTGTCCATGGAATTCTCCAGGCAAGTATATTGGAGTGGGTTGTCATTCCCTCCTTCAGGGGATCTTCCTGACCCAGGGATCAAACCTGCATCTCCTGTGTCTTCTGCATTGCAGGCAGATTCTTTACCCACTGAGCCATCAGGGAAGCCCAGAGATTTGAATACTGTCTGCTATATTTAGCAAGTTATATTTGTTGTTCCGTTTACTCAGAGGAAATGTGTTTGCTCTTTAAATAAATAAACCCAAGAATGCATAACTAGAGTGCATGAGCTAATGTCAAATTTTCCATAATGAAAATCATCCTTAACTTGTCCTGCAAATTTATCCCAGGGGACAGGCTAGAAGCCCTCTAAGATAGCATAGCTCTCTTTCCAACATGTCATTGGCCAAATTCTGCTGAGGGAAAGGCAGTATGGCTATCCATTAAAGATAGAGGACATGCTTCTAATTTCATCACCAGAATGATTTGAACCAAAGACTCTGCTGGCTTTAAGAAAACCAACATGCTAAGTGAATTCCTGGTATAATCTTTACTTTCATAGACACTTCAGATGGGTTTCGCTGCCTCTAGGAAGGAATTTGAAATAGTCACCCAGGAGGTTTGGTCATTGTTGTTTTGTTCTGAACTCTCAACCACAAGAGGCTATAACGCCTGTTATTAAAGGCCTTATCATATTGACCCAGGGCTGTGTACTAACCAAGATAGAGAAAACCATGGTGTGCACTACAGGATGGAACACTCAATTTAGAGTTAGCAGAGTCCTGGATCTTGTACTAATGAACTTGTAACCTCAGACAAATCACCTAACCTTTCTGGTTCTCACTTTCTTTATTTATAATATCTTTAAAATGATGTACCTCTTCTTTTATAGATTTTTGTGTGTGAAATTCAGATAATATAACGTATTTTAAAATTTCAGAACATCTGTAAGCCTTTAAACATTTCATTAAGATGAAAGAGATGGGAATACCAGATCATCTGACCTGCCTCTTGAGAAACCTCTATGCAGGTCAGGAAGCAACAGTTAGAACTGGACATGGAACAACAGACTGGTTCCAAATAGGAAAAGGAGTTCGTCAAGGCTGTATACTGTCACCCTGTTTATTTAACTTATATGCAGAGTACATCATGAGAAACGCTGGACTGGAAGAAACACAAGCTGGAATCAAGATTGCCGGGAGAAATATCAATAACCTCAGATATGCAGATGACACCACCCTTATGGCAAAAAGTGAAGAGGAACTAAAAAGCCTCTTGATGAAAGTGGAGAGTGAAAAAGTTGGCTTAAAGCTCAACATTCAGAAAACTAAGATCATGACATCTGGTCCCATCACTTCATGGGAAATAGATGGGGAAACAGTGGAAACAATGTCAGACTTTATTTTGGGGGGGCTCCAAAATCACTGCAGATGGTGACTTCAGCCATGAAATTAAAAGACGCTTATTCCTTGGAAGGAAAGTTATGACCAACCTAGACAGCATATTAAAAAGCAGAGACATTACTTTGCCAACAAAGGTCCATCTAGTCAAGGCTATGGTTTTTCCAGTGGTCATGTATGGATGTGAGAGTTGGACTGTGAAGAAAGCTGAGTGCCAAAGAATTGATGCTTTTGAACTGTGGTGTTGAAGAAGACTCTTGTGAGTCCCTTGGTCTGCAAGGAGATCCAACCAGTCCATTCTAAAGGAGATCAGCCCTGGGTGTTCTTTGAAAGGAATGATGCTAAAGCTGAAACTCCAGTACTTTGGCCACCTCATGTGAAGATTTGACTCATTGGAAAAGACTCTGATGCTGGGGGGATTGGGGGCAGGAGGAGAAGGGGACGACAGAGGATGAGATGGCTGGATGGCATCACTGACTCGATGGACAAGAGTTTTGGTGAACTCCGGAAGTTGGTGATGGACAGGGAGGCCTGGCGTGCTGGGATTCATGGGGTCGTAAAGAGTCGGACACGACTGAGTGACTGAACTGAACTGAGCTGAACTGAAAGATGAAATATTATAAACCTTCCAATGTTAAGAATCTGGGATCCCTCATGCTAATCATGGGTGTCCTATGAATGAGTCACCTTTATTCCAATGGCCCACCCATTCGAAAGGGCAGCTCCCTGCCAAGGAGTCCTCTCTCTTCAGTCTTCTGGAAGGCAGTCTTCTGCAGCCAGCCTTTCTCACCTTTAGGCTACTGGTGAAAGTCGGTCACCAGTCCCTGTCCCTTGAACTCCCAGAGACACAGGTCAAGACCTCCAAATGGTTCCTGTGAAATGCTCTCACTTTGTTTAAGCTGAGAGAGTGTCTCCCAAGGTAGAATGGGGATGGAACGAGTTGTGGAACACAGCAACAGGACCACTGTCTGTAACGGAGCTCTTGCTCTGGCCTCTTAAATCTCCCCGAAGATGGTTCTAGCTTCTCTTCCATAGCCTGTAGGTGGAGAATGGCAGATGCTGGCAGAGCCACTTCACAGTGTGATTGTATGTCCTGCATAGCTAGGCGGTTTAGCACTTTCTTTCAGAATGTGCCAAATTAGGACCTACCACCCTATTCTTGGCCTTTGCAGGCTTGAGATAATAGGGGAAGTAATTATCTGTACAAAATAAAAATCACCTGTAATTCCACTACTTTTTTCTTTTCCTTTGGAAGAGAGTTAAGAGAGAAAGTCTTTTTCCTTCCCTTCATCTTTACCAGTTTGGTGTGTACCTTTTAACACTGTTTCTGTGCTTATTCAAATCTAAAAATAGGCAGACCGGGGGCCTCCCTAGTGGTCCAGTGTTTAAGACCTCACCTTCCAGTGCAGGAGGTTTGGGTTTGATTCCTGGTTGGGAATTAAGATCCCATATGCCTCCTGGCCAAAAAACTAAAACAGAAAACAGAAAAAATATTATAACAAATTCAATAAAGACTTTAAAAATGGTCCACATTAAAAAAAATCTTTAAAAAATACAATAAAAAATAGATATCTGATAGATGATAGATAGTTAATAGATATATAGATAGATGATCTTAAAACATAGCTGCAAAGTTTTTGATATCATTCCCATCGAGAGGTGGACTTTAGGTTCTCTTCCATTAAAAAGAGGCAGGCTTGTGACTGACCTGAACATTCTCTACGTTTTTTTTAAGGCTTTTTTTTTTTTTCCTATGTGGACCGTTTTTTTTTAAAGTCTTTATTGAATTTGTTACAATATTGCTTCCATTTTCTGTTTTTTGATTTTTGGCCTTGAGGCATATGGGATCTAGTTCCCTGACCAGGGATCAAAACTGCAGTCCCTGCATTGGAAGGCAAAGTCTTTTAAAAAAAAAAAACTATTTATTTATTTTTATTTTTGGCTGTGCTCGGTCTTCGTTCCTGTGCAGGCTTTTCTCTAGATGCAGCGAATGGGGGCTAGTCTTTAGCTGTGGCGTGCAGGTTTCTCTCTGAGACGGCTTCTATTGTTGCCCAGCATGGACTGTAGGGCACTGGGGTCAGTAGTTGCGGCTCGCAGACTCCAGAGCACAGGTTCAGTAACTGAAGCACATGGACTCAGTTGCTTCACGGAATGTGGGATCTTCCAGGACCAGGAATGGAACCCTTGTCTCCTGCATTGGTGGACAGACTCTTTACCACTGAGCCTGCAGGGAAGCCTGAAAGTCAAAGTCTTAACTACTTTACTGCCGGAGAAGTCCCCAGGTATACAGCTTTTGCAGTAATCCACGTGAGAGATAAGGGCTAAACTAAGGAAGTGGTGGAAGTAGGAAGAAGAAACAGGACCCAACTGGGAAATACTCAGCCTCCACAGTGCAGCACCAGTGGCCAGGATCAAGAGTAATGAAGCATCAAGAGTAAGAAGCGTTAAGAGACAGGAAAAGAAGGTGTAGGGCAGGTCTGCCTGTACGAACTGTGAAGGCATTCTCCCTGGGTATGTTTTGGCTTTTTTCTCTGTCTGCAGAATCAAGTTTTCTTACCCCAGGCAGTGATTACATGATTTAGTTCTGCAAATGGGGGACCCTGAATGTTAGCCTACAGATTACATTAATCAATCTATTTTGTTTCATCTTCTATGCTACTTAAAAGCCTCTTAGAAAGAAAATATATGCAAAGTAATGTACAAATTAGCAGAGCCTTGTCATCCTTTTCAGCTGAGCCCTGGTTCTCTGTCAGTGAACAAAGAGGCCCTGGGTGGGCAGGGTCGGTCTACGGCAATCAGTCTCCGTGGGATCAAGCTCCCTGCAACAGGGCAGTGAGGTGAGCCTACAGAACTACAGCAAGACAGAGAAAAATCGCTCCCGAACACATTTCAGGATATACTAGGTCCAGACTGTAGAACAGTATGTGAGTAGAAATAGTTTACATTCTAAAAAAGATATGCACATGTCTGAATATGGACATAGACAAAGTCTGGAAGCATAATGCCTAAATGGTAAAGGTTAGTATCTCTGGAGGTGGAATTCCTTCTGTTTTTGTTGGTTTATTTGTCTGTGGGGTCCTTTGTGCCTTTTTTTTTTTTAACATTTTCCAAGTTTCTTGCATACTTATTACTTCTGAAAATTAAAAAAAATTAAAAAATTTATGTTAAAAGTCAGTAGGCCCTCCGAATTTCATCCATTTTGCCCATTCTTATTACTGCTAGAGTTTCCTGAAGGTTCCACTTTAGATCAGCCTCCTGTTCTTCACCTTATAAACTAGGAGATCACAGATATAAAAACAAACTACTGTACATGCAAAGTTTAGGGATCTTTTGATTCTCCCTTTTCCAAACCTTCCTCTAACACTCACCCCTTTCTCCAAGTGCTCAGGCCTGCCCCTGGGTCCCACGATCCTCTCTCCACTGCCAGGTCTGTGGTCTTCAGTCACCATGTCTGTGCCCCCAAATCACTTCTTTCTCTGGCATTTTCCCTACGCTCCTATTCCCTACTCTCCATCCAAGTGCCTACCTCCCAGGTAGCTCTCAGGCAGATGCTGGAAACTGTCAACAAATATCAAACTGATTCATAACACTTGAATAGCTAATAGCTTCAAACTCACAGGTTTTAAAAGAGGTTGCCCAGTTAATGTTACCATGTCTCTAATTGGTGATACTAAAGCTTTAATCAGATGTGGATTTTCAAGCTCCCATTAAATCCATGTGCACGCAAGTCACAACCTCTTTTAGCCAAGTAAGGAAGGTTTCCTGTAGCCAGGCGCTATTACCATTACTATCAGATACAGCAGCAACTAATTCAGTCAGGTTGATGGACGCCGAGACGGTGGCCAGACTCATCTACAGAGCTAGAATGCGAGAAACTAATTTCCTGCTGCTCTGAAGTTCTCCAGGTCACCCCTGGTTACAGGGAAAATGACATGAGTCACGGTGTCTCCTGAGCCAGCTCATCCGGGTGCTGTGCACAGCTAAGCCACCAATAACAATAGGTGTATGCAGAGTGTGTGTCGTTACACCCCATTAGTTCCAAAGCTCTAACTCTAATTTCCCAGAAGAAAGGTTAGGGAAACTGCAAGATGTGGCAGTTACAAAAGCGCTTCAATCCAATACCCAAAGGGGAAAAATGCTGACTGACTTCTGGAGTCTAGCCAGTGAGCCAGCTCAGAGCAAGGCTGAACCTGCCCAAGAGAATCCCTTCCCTGGGGAAACTTGAAATCATTGGGAGGGTTTTCTGAGGAGGTAGAGGTGAGGATTTTTTTGTTGTTGCTTTGTTTTTATGCCAACCCCCCCCCCACAAAGATAAGTACCTACTAGGTGCCAAGTGTTGTGGCAGGCACCTTTGCTTCCAATCTGAATATGGATCAGTCCTTGCTCGGAAGGAAGCTACAATCCAGTTATGGGCTGGCAGTGGGGACTGATGCAAATGAAACCAACAGAAATCAAATAAATTAGGCCCTATAAAAGAGTATAAAACAGAGATGAGACTAGAGACCAGTAAGCCCTCAGGCCAGGAAAGAGGCAGGTGGTTAGTGGGGATCTGGTGAATGGGAGAGAGGCAAGTGCGGGGAGGGGAGTGCGGAGAAAGAGGTGAGAGGAGAAGAGGGGAGGGTTGGGGGTGGTGGCAAGGTTCTTCAACGACCACAGCGGTGGGGAACCCAGGGTGTCGCACTGCACTCCCACTGCAGGGAGCTAGCTGAGTTGAGCTGAGCCACCCTGGCTCAATGGGGTTGGATCCCAGGCCCCAGGCTTTGTCTTGGGGTCAGGGCGGGGTTGGGGGTGGGGTCACAGCTGGTGGGCCTCCTTCAGTTCAGTTCAGTTCAGTTCAGTTCTGTTGTGTCTGACTCTTTGCGACCCCACAGACTGCAGCACACCAGGCCTCCCTGTCTATTACCAACTCCCAGGGTTTACTCAAACTCATGTCCATTGAGTTGGTGATGCCACACAACTATCTCATCCTCTGCCATCCCCTTCTCCCCATGCCTTCAATCTTTCCCAGCATCAAGATCTTTTCAAATGAGTCAGTTCTTCGCGTCAGGTGGCCAAAGTATTAGAGTTTCAGCTTCAACATTAGTCCTTCCAATGAATATTCAGGACTGATTTCCTTTAGGATGGACTGGTTGGATTCCCTTGCAATCCCTCAAGAGTCTTCTCCAACACCACAGTTCAAAAGCATCAATTCTTTGGTGCTCAGCTTTCTTTATAGTCCAACTCTCACATCCATACCTGACCACAGGAAAAACCATAACCTTGATTAGACGGACCTTTGTTGGGAAAGTAACGTCTCTGCTTTTTAATATGCTGTCTAGGTTGGTCATAACTTTCCTTCCAAAGAGCAAGCGTCTTTTAATTTCATGGCTGCCATCCCCATCTGCAGTGATTTTGGAGCCCCAAAAAATAAAGTCAGCCACTGTTTCCACTGTTTCCCCATCTATTTGCCATGAATTGATGGGCCCAGATGCTATGATCTTAGTTTTCTGAATATTGAGCTTTAGGCCAACTTTTTCACTCTCTTTCACTTTCATCAAGAGGCTCTTTAGTTCTTCACTTTTTGCCATAAGGGTGGTATCATCTGCATATCTGAGGTTATTGATATTTTTCCTGGCAATCTCGATTCCAGCTGTGCTTCATTCAGCCTGGCATTTCTCATGATATACTCTGCATATAAGTTAAATAAGTAGGGTAACAGTATACAGCCTTGACATACTCCTTTCCCTATTTGGAACCAGTCTGTTGTTCCATGTCCAGTTCTAACTGTTGCTTCCTGACCTGCATACAGATTTCTCAAGAGACCGGTCAGGTGGTCTGGTATTCCCATCCCTTTCAGAATTTTCCAGTTTATTGTGAAAGGCTTTGGCATAGTCAATAAAGCAGAAATAGATGTTTTTCTGGGACTTTCTTGGTTTTTCAATGATCCAGCAGATGTTGGCTATTTGATCTCTGGTTCCTTTGCCTTTTCTAAAACCAGCTTGTTCATCTGGAAGTTCACAGTTCACGTACTGCTGAAGCCTGGCTTGGAGAATTTTGAGCATTACAGTACTAGAGTGTGAGATGAGTGCAACTGTGTGGTAGTTTGAGCATTCTTTGGCATTGCTTCTTTGGGATTGGAATGAAAACTGACCTTTTCCAGTCCTGTGGCCACTGCTGAGTTTTCCAAATTTGCTGGCATATTGAGTGCAGCACTTCCACAGCATCATCTTTCAGGATTTGAAAGAGCTCAACTGGAATTCCATCACCTCCACTAGCTTTGTTCATAGTGATGCTTCCTAAGGCCCACTTGACTTCACATTCCAGCATGTCTGGCTCTAGGTGAGTGATCACACCATCGTGATTATCTGAGTGATGAAGATCTTTTTTGTACAGTTCTTCTGTGTATTCTTGCCACCTCTTCTTAATATCTTCTGCTTCTGTTAGGTCCATACCGTTTCTGTCCTTTATTGAGCCCATCTTTGCATGCAATGTTCCCTTGGTATCTCTAATTTTCTTGAAGAGATCTCTAGTCTTTCCCATTCTGTTGTTTTCCTCTATTTCTTTGCATTGGTCGCTGAGGAAGGCTTTCTTATCTCTCCTTGCTATTCTTTGGAATATTGCTATTCCTTGCTATTCTTCATTCAAATGGGTATGTCTTTCCTTTTCTTCTTTGCTTTTCGCTTCTCTTCTTTAGGAGGGGACTTCTTTATTTCCTCAGAGAACACCTTCTTCAGGGCCCAGTAGGCCTTGTTCAGGTTGTCCTTGCCTCTCTCCATGTCCTTGTCTCTGTGTTCAGTTGCTCCAGGTGGTCCAGGGAGGTCAGCTGCAGGAAGGTACAGGTGGGTCACAGGTCAGTCTCCCTGATGTTGTGCTCAGCCTGCAGGACCACTTCCAACAAGGAGATGCTGTTCACAGCTTGCACTGCCCAGCACAGTGGTCCCATACAGATTTCCTGAGATTTCCGTGTTCCATGAATTCCAGTGAAAGACACTTCCAGCACTAGATTTTTATATCAGCTTATTTTTCTTTAGTTTCATGTTTAACTCTAAAATTAAAACTTATTTTATAATCCTTGAAAATTGAAGTGGTACAGTCTGGTCTGCTGGTTTCCCATGGTTGGGTTCCTTCAGATCCTCCTTTCTCTGCTGTGAGCCTCTTCGATTCACACTTGTCCTTAGAAGATACATCAGAGAAATGATGAGAAAAAAGTGCATCTTTAAGTAGTGAGGATATGCTTCCTAATCTACTTCCAAAGAGATTCAGAGAAACCAACTAATGTATCGTTTAACTGATCCAGTTTAAATGATTATGAAAAAGTTGGAGAGGAAAAGCTACATTTCAACTTTATTTCCTCAATTAGCCTGATAATCGGGAGATAAGTATAGAATATGCCACATCCACTCCAAAGTATATTTATAGGAAAAAAGCCAGAGGTCTGGCTCTCTACTCTTTTTCTCTGAGTTTCCAGATGCTCTCTTACTATATACATACAATTATATACATGTATTATATACATACAATTTTACATGGTAAACTATGCATGTAGTCCTTTTAAATTAATTTTTTAAATTATAAGCAATATATGCCTGTGAGTTAAAATAAAAGTACAGAAGGGAATAACAGTTACTTCCCACAAGTAATCACAGACAATAGCTTTGAAAATCTCTTTCCAAAATACATATTAGAACAAGAGGATTATATTGCAGATTATTGCATCTCCAGCATTTCTGTATTGGAAAGGCTGTTGTGTGTGTTGAGGGGACTCTGAGACCCCATGAACTGTAGCATGCCAGGCTCTTCTGTCCATAGGGATTCTCTAAGCAAGAATACTGGAGTGGGTAGCCTTCTCCAGGGGATCTTCCTAACCAAGAGATCGAACCAGGTTCTCCCTCACTGCAGGTAGATTCTTTACCAGCTGAGCTACTGGAGAAGCCTGAAAAATCAGGGGGATCTGGTTAAATGGGAATGCTAGGAGAGAAGCTTCATTTGCATAGCAAGCAATTCGTATTTACGCTGAGGTTGGTTTGGCCTGGTTTGGAGATGGGGAGTGGAAATCGGAGGAGATATGAGAGAACCTAAAGGTTATTCAGAGTGAGCCGTGGCAAGCGCTGCCATATATATATATATTTCTACAACTTGCTTTTTTAATTTAAAAATAAGTCTTGAACATGTCATCATATCATCAATACATTCTATATCTACCATCTTCTTTTATAATAATTACATATTTTATATAATTACATATAATTAAATACAATTAAATTCCATTGTATTTAACTAAACTTCTGATGAGCATTTAGATCTTTTCCAATTTTCACTAAGCGTTTTTGTGTCTCTGTGTGAGCATGACTTGTATATACAGACACACATATATATAATCTGCTCATAATTTGAGAATTTCTATAAAATAGATTCAAAGAAGAGAAATTTCTAGGATAAAGGAGATGTGCACTTTAAACTTTGAAAGAAAACTACCATTGTGTAATATACAGTTAATATACTGTTCGAAGTATAGTTGTTATGTGACCCCCTCCTTCCATTGTGATAGCAGAATAGTGTCTTATATGATTAAAAGTGATCATGTAATTTAGTGTCCAGAACACTTTTAAAAGAGAAAGTGGATGCTATTAGTTATATGCTTATACCACAGGCATAAACCAGGTTATCCTGGGTAACCTGGAACATTTACTTACCCTAATAATTATTAACATGAACATTATTAATGAGCATCAGATTGCTGAAAACTTAAGAAATTTCCATTATCCTCCTTTTATCCCTCCCAAACTTACTTTCTTACTCCCGATGGGCCCCCCACCCAGGGTAACCCTGTGGACCAATACTCCAAAATGAGAATAGCAGGTCAACTGAGAGAGGAGACTGGGCCCTGCCCAGGTAGAAGACAAGAGACCGTATATTACTCATTCTCGAAGTCAAGAGACTTCCCTGACTACACGTGGACAGAAAGACTCCTTGGAGGTCAAAAAGGGAGTGACACTAACTGATGTACACTACCCATAGGCCTCTTCACTAGCATCCATCTTGGTTAAGAGATGTGTGTGCATACGTGGGAAGATCCTCAGATATACCAAATATGGACTCTGAACCAGGCAAACCAAAATGATTGCCCAAAGGAAACCCAGAAGAAATGCCGCATAACAATAATTCAAACTACCATGAGGGCTTGACTCAGCAACTCTTTCTCCGAGTTCACCCGTGTGTCTATCTGCACAAACTGTACTCTCTTTTTTTTTTTCTTCCTCTGGATAAATACTTTGTTTCATTACTTTTCGTCTTTGTGGGAATTCTTTTTCTGCAAAGCCGAAGGGCCAGGGCCTTGTCATTGACCACTGGTCTAGCGGCTAGGATTTGGTGCTCTCACTTCTGAGAACTGACCTCAATCTCTGGCTGGGAAACTGAAGCCTTGCTTCAGAAAGGCACTGCAGGCCAAGGCCGTCTAAGACCAGGAGAGTGTATGGAACTTGCAGCAACCTGCTCATGAGATCTTATCCTAGTGACAGCAAACCAAAGATTTAGGGAAAGGGAGAAAGAATTAGCGTCTAAATATTTTGCCCTATTAAACTTTTCATTTGAAAAATCAAGATTCCCAAACCAGGACTCAGAGTTGGAAAACAAAATATCTCACAGAATAAAGAAACAATATGGAGGGAAGAAAAAAAACAAGTTGTTTTGAAAAGTAATAATAAAACTTTACCACAAAACATTTGCTTCCTGTAAATCCAGTTTCAAGATTTCCTGATGAGCCCCAAAGCTATGGAAAAACATGAAAAAGAACATAGTGTATTCAGTTTTCTGAGGCCTATGACTTGGCCACATTTTAGATAATCCCCGGACTAATGTTGATTTTTATGGCTCAGCCTCAGAACATGTCTTCTCTTTGCTGTCTTATAAAATGCTGGCGAGTCTTAGGCTACTTCTTTGGTTCTTTATGGACAGTCCAAGACCTGGAATATTAGACATATGGCCTTCTGTGAGTATGGTCTATCACTTATGTCAGTTCTCATTTCCAAGACAGCTGGGAAAAAAAACATTTCTCATTCCCAGGCAAGATCAATCTACGGCAAAACTCTGAGTATGTTCAAGAGGTTGTTCCAGATGGAAAAAGAGAGCCCATCACATGCCTCGTCTGTGTGTGTTCCCATTCCTCCAGCAGTGCCTTTTGTTATTCATTAAGGATTATATTCCTTTTTCTGCCCGTTATCCCAGGCTCAGGAAGAAAGCCCTTGACGGGTTAATGAATTGCCTAGCATACTGAATGATTTATCTTGTGTTTCTCACTAAATGAGAGGTTTCAACAGATCTGCGCTGAGGTGTTGGGAGTGTGTTTCTAGCTAAGGGCAAGCTGCTGAAATGCCACAGAGCCTTACAATCCACTGCCTGAAGGCGACCCCACGAGAGGGTATTTTCCAAAACGTTCCTCATGTCACCTCTTGTCCATTGGCTGCTAATTCAAAATGTGGATGTAATGGTCTAAATTTTTTTAAGGCTGAATGTTACAACAACACACTGTGTTGTAGGTACAACTATTAAGCGATGCTGATTTTTTTTCAGCATACAGCACTAGCCCCGCTTTCTCACCCAGGCTTTGTTTTGATTAAGGCAGGCATTGGCAAAACATTTGAAATTCATTCTGTTTCTGTGAAATGGATGTTTTCCTTTGTCAAACACTATCTGAAAGCTGAGATCAATCTATAGATACTGACAAAGGAAGATAGCTAAGATGTTTGTTTGTCAAAAACAAACAATGATTGCCAAACAGTATGTAAGGCAGATCCCATTTATCTAAAAATATGTATAAATATAGTATGTGTTGGTATATGAACGGAGGAAATTTGAAAGACTATGTACCACATTATTAATAGCTGCTATGTCTGGGGGTGGGATTGCCAGGGCTTTTTACTTCCTGAGACATCTGTATGATTTGCCTTTTATACAATAAGCATCTGTTACTTTTCCAATCCAAAAGGGAAAAGGGAAGCCAAAATAAAGTTACTCATGAGGACTGAACTGATTTCTTAGCCCTACAGTCAAAGGCACCAAGTTAACCAAAAGCAAACATAAGCAGGAAAGACCAGTTCATCATGTGGAAGACAGTATTATTATATATTAATAAATGTTATATATATGCTTCTGAGGATGGAAGCAAAGGACAAATGTCAGAGAGAGAATTTTTTTTTTATTTGTTAAAAATAAATTTGTTTTAAAAATAAGTAAATTTATTTCTTAACCTGCTTAGAAAATTTTTTCAAACTCTTAGAATTATTTCAAAGAGTACTCATCTTGGTTGTATAATCTGAACTCTCAGTTTAGGAAAATGTTCAGCTAGAATATGTCAGATGTTAGCTGGTAGTGCCTGATGGTAATGTACTGATAGATAGTTCGATTACATCAGCAGATCTAACGCACCATTTTGTGAGTCATCCAGTATGAAGGAGTGGAAAGTACACAGTTTTTGGAGATTCAACCTGGATTCAAGTCTCCCCTACCCCACTATATTTGTAATTTGATCTTGAGCAAGTTACTTAACAGCCTAGAGCCTCAGTTTTCAGAATTAATATGCTTTGTAACAATAATTACTGTGGTAGGGTGGTTGTAAGGCTTAAACAAAATAATCTGTAAGGTGCATTTTAAAACCTGCAAAAAAAGATGCTCTAGCTATGGCAGGACTATTGAGTGAATGAATGAATGGGAAAATGTTCTTCTAGATTTCGTTAAGTGTCCCTACCAAAACGAGGGAGAGAGACTCTTTCTAATTCCTCCAAGTGTGGAGTTTTTTTCAGAACAAAAGTGACTCTTGTGATTTAGAGAACGGAAAAAGTAAATAATAGTTGAATGAAGGCTCTAGATTTAGAATAATGCTGAAAAATTCTGAAATTGTCATACACACATATACACACACACAGTTACACCTAGAACCTATCATCTTTTTCAGGCTATCTCAAATGTCACAGCCCTTGTGAAGTCTTTGCTGATTTCCCAGGCAAAAGCAGGAACTCCCTCCCAAGGAAGGCCTGGCGTGGAAAGATTAGCTATGCCAATGAGATTCTCTTTCAGAGGAATTAAAGCTAATAGAATCTAAAGGAGTTGGACAGAGAAGCCCACTTTCAGTAGGAGTTCTGTTAATGATCCTGCCCCAGAGTGACAGTTCTATGACTCAAGTCTACTCTTGGTCCCGCAGTGAGCAAAGAGGTAAAGTCAGGATATTTTAATTCAGTTATCCTATATGGAAATTTTGGGAGTGTGTAAGCACCTCAGAGAGAAGTTTAAAATCCCCATTCTTCTAGAAATATCTTGACCTGACAGATTGTTTGTAGCCACTCATCATGTTTTCTTTCCTTATCCTGCAACATTTTCTGCTTTTCCATTTGCCACATGATGCTTCTGACCAGCAATGTCGACACAAGCAATATTTGGGGAATCTCAGAGCAAGACAGTTCAGATGTGAGTCTGGTGACCAGAAGAGAACTAAGGACCAAATGTCTAGATTTGGAAAATAACATAAAACTGTTACTTAAAAATTTACAGGAGTAGAAGAAAATGTGTAATGATTGTGAGTGTGGCTAAAAGAACCTAAAACAAACTTGATACTGGGCAAGCCGAGGAACAGGAGGAGGAAAATCTCATGAAGGAGCGCTCAGAGAAGAGACAACACAGACACCACTGGTGGTCACTCCCCAGGAGGTTTTGATGGGAAGGTAAAGATTGAATTCAGATTGTAGTGACTTTTTGTTAGTTTGTTCTGGCTGTGTTGGGTAGTCATTGTTGCGCACAGGCTTTCTCTAGTTGTGGCGAGTAGGGGCTACTCTCCAGTCGCAGTGTGTGGCTCTCATTGCAGTGGCTTCTTTTGTTGAGAAGCATGGGCGTGTGGGCTCAGTAGCCGCAGCTCACGGGCTTAGTTGCTCTGCAGCGTGTGGGATCCTCCTGGACTAGGGATTGAACCCATGTCCCATGCAATGGCAGATAGATTCTTAACCACTGGGATACCAGGAAAGTCCCTGCAGTGAGCTTTAAAGTGATGTTGGACTAAAGAAGTAGAGTAGTGCTCATTGATAATCCTTCTAAGGAGACTGGCAGGGGAATAAAATTGTCCAAACAGGCTTGACATCCTTAATTGTTCCCTCTCCACCCAAGAGCAAGGCCACAGGTTCCCTATTAATGGAGGCTGGACTAGGTACCTGCACCTTAAGAAATCTCACTGGCTCCCTTCCAATTTCCTGAAACTTTGGGCTCTATCTTCCTATTCCTTTTTTTTTTTTTTTGCCAGGAATATTAAAAAAAGAAACAAAAGCATTTTTGAATGAACAATATAATTACTGAAGTTTAAATCATATGGATAGGAGAAGTAACCACATATCCTTTAACCCCCATCCATTTTTTCCCTGTCTCCACCCAGGATATTTTGGATCGATACAGCGTTTGACCATTTCTTTTGTTCTCACCCTGTTTCACCTGATGCTGCCCTCTGCTCTCTTTTTGCTCTGTTTCCTGGGGCTTGACTCTAGCCCCTCCCTATCTGTGTTCCCAGACCCTGACACCTGGCCTCCCTGAGCCTCTCAGTTGGCCTAGTTTGGAGAAGAACTGGTTCAGAAGGAGAATGAAAGGCATGAAATTGAAGAGGATAAAGTCAAGGAAAGCAGTGTCAGTTGGTTTCACTCTCAGAGAGACTGGGGAAGGAGAAAAAGAGCCCGAAGCAGAGGGCAAAGGTAGGAAAGAGGAGAAAGGTGAGGAGGAGAGGTGGCAAGTCACCTGAGTGAGTGGGAGGGGGTTAAGGACTTGGGTGGAGGCCTTGACAGGGGACGGGAAACTTCAGCCAGCCTCAGAGATAAGGTGGAGAAGCTGACTTGAAGGATGGGTGTGGTTACAATTCCTAGGCAGTGAGGATTCTGCTCAGAGTGAAGGGTATGGCGGTTGGGCAGCAGGTTTGAACTTGTGAGTTTGGATGGTCACTCAGGGGAAAGGAAAGTGAACTAAGCAAGGAAGGGGATTTTAAGTAACTGGGAGACCAGTCGATGCTGGAGACCCAGCACTGGTAGCTGTGCCTGCTGCACTATTGTGTGCATTTCTCCAGAAGCCTTTTAGCCCGTGAAGACCATCTCTTGTGAGCCGGGCCGACCATCAGTTCTAGTGATTAAGGCCAGCATTCCCAGGACTGATGTAGTTCCAGCCCCAGGGTCAGATGCATTGGCTTTGGGACACTGGAGCACTCAGAATGAAAGAAACTGAACGTCCTTTCAACTGACCTCTTGCCTCTAGAAAGGAAGTGAGTGACCTACAGGCAACATATATAAATCTGACAAAGAAATGGTAGACTCTACAGCAAAATTAGTATTTTGCAGGATCAAGGCCAGTTCCCTACTTTCTGTACACTGGCCCTGCCCTGACTAAGCCTTGATGGAGACCCAGCCGGCCTTCCAAGTTTCCTGCTACACCTGGAAATTCTCATGACCCTCACTGCCCATGTTCCTGTAGAGAATGAGCACATGGCTTTCCTGGTCTCTTTGCCACAAAGAATAAGGGAGTATCCTGGGTTAAAAACTGAGAAAATCTGAAGCTAGCATATTTCATGTATGAAGTCTGATTAAAGGAAGGGTGTCTGCTGGGCCACTCACAGGCTCCAGCAGGAGTACCATCTTGTCAGCACATTGTAGCAGGGCTCTGGGGCCTGACCCATGACCTTCCTGGAACAGGACTCCTCTGGATGTCCTTTCCAACATCCTGGCTAGCCCCACCATGATGAACTGTCTAAGAATGCTCAAGGGCTAAAGACACAGCTGTGGTTGTTCTCTGGAATGAAGAACCACTCTGTACAAGGGTGCTCTGCCAGGAGAACTCCACCTCCATCACTGGGAAATCTTACATGTTCCCTCAGCTGGGAAGGAAGCCAGCCAAGACTGAAAGGATCTCCTCTCCTTTCCTTGATGGTTCACCTACCTTCCCACAAATGTTCTGGCACCCTAGTGGTTTGTTATTGCTGTTGTTTAGTTGCTAAGTCATGTCTGACTTTTTTGAGACCCCATGGACTGACTTCTGTTCATGGGGTTTTCCAGGCAAGAATACCAAAGCAGGTTGCCATTTCCTTCTCCAGTGGATTGAACCAGCATCTCCTGCATTGCAGACAGATTCTTTACCACTGAGCCACCTGGGAAGCCTCACCCTTGTGGTTACAAGGAGCCAAAGTTCCCTTGCAGTCCAGGCCCTTATAGTCCCAGTGTCAAGATTTCAAATGCAAAGGACAAAAAATTAAGTGCCAAGGATCTATACATTCCCAAACCAAGTGCTAAACCCCCTATACAGAAGCTGCTGGCCTTCCCATCACCCATCTCTATAAAAGAGGGAAGGGGAAGAGGCTGGTGGAGGATTGGTTCAGAGATGGTGATGTGATCTTTCATCCATGAGGAGTGGGGAGTTAAGGTTTCCTCCTCTCCTCAGGCCAAGGGGAGGGGACTCAAGGGAACACAGTTTTTGATACATACTCAGAGATAGCTAACTAATCTGTGGAACCCACACAGTGCAAAATAAAGGGGAGACCCTTCTTCAGAAAGCAGGGTACAATGACATGAAAAGTACTAAATTTAAAAAATAAAAGGGTGGATTGTATCTTTGCTCTCAGAAGCCATCCTATTGAAGCAGTTCTCGAGATCTGCTTTGGACAAAACTTAAGACCTGGGTTCTTTAAGAATGAAGAGATGAAAAACAATTAAGGTTCATTAATTGCCTATTGTGTGCCAGTCACCATGGTAGGCCTTTTATACCTGTCATCTTGCATAAACTTCATGACAATCCTGTGGTTTTCACAGTTGTCCCAGGTTACACAGACAGTCTGTGGCAGAGACAGGATGTGGGTCCAGGTCTTACAAGCTCCAAAGTCTGCAAGTCTGGGTTCTTTCTATTCTCCTTCAAGGTCTCCCATGGAAGATGGGAAATGGGAGAATGCTGGTAATTGGGGGGCATCTACTGAGCCGGCACTGTGCTTGGTTCAGCTTTTTGAGGATAAGCTTCTGGGGAGTCCTCTTCCAGGCCCTTCAGATAGGCACATCATCCCCACCATTTGCTCCAGCAGTTTAGCCACCAGGCAGAGGAGCTGAAACACTGATAGAGAAGGAAACAAATTTCTCATAGGCACTCATTTGTCCACTCATGCATAATGTTTCATTGAGCCATCCTCTTTTGCACCCCTGAATTCTCAGGGCCCTTATGCCTCTCTCTTTTCCCTTTGACCTCCTCTTTTCTCTCTATCTAGGACCAGCAAAAGTTAATGAAAAGACAACTGAGAGGTTACATACATGATGAAAGGAAAATAACTTATTTCAGAGTTGCATGCTTTCTGAAATGAGATTTCCATGTATTAAACAACAACAAAAAAATAACCTGTCTGGCAAATTATCTTGTTTGTCCAAGAACTATTCTATTACTTGACTCAACCATAAGTCCATGAAATTAACTGCTATCAGATAAAACAAAAAGGGTCATAATTAAGCAGAAGCTGGGCAATGGGTTTGATGATCCTTTTCCTGGAAGGTTATGATCTTGGAATATGTGTCAATTCATGACTGTTTTTCATGCCTTGTCTAAAACATGGTCTGAAAGACTGGAGCTGTGAGTAACCTTGGCAACGGAGCAAGAAAGGAAGATGGCTTACTGTGGAATCCAGATTCTAGAGCTGAAAGTTTCATGGTGATCATCTAGTCCAGCTGTCTGTTTGAGAAATGAGGAAACTGAGACTCAGAGATGCTAGATAAACTTTTTAATGACCCAAAAGTCATTAAGGCAGAGTTGAATCAGGAATTCAGGTCTTCTGACTACCAGTCCTGGGCTTTACCATTGTATCCTATTATTTTGTCCATGGTTTATTTCTGGAGATTATTTTTATTTACCAGCTTAGGGCTTCCCTGGTGGCTCAGTGGTAAAGAATCCACCTGCCAATTCAGGAGAAGCAGGTTTGATCACTGGTTTGGAAAGATCTCCTGAAGAAGGAAATGGCAATGCACTCCAGTATTCTTGCCTGGGAAATCCCATGGACAGAGAAGCCTGGTGGGCTACAGTCCATGGGGTCACAAAGAGTCAGACACGACTTAGTGACTAACCCAGAAAAACTAATTTTTAAAAGCTTTTATTTTAATTTTTTATTTCAAAAATTATAAAGGTAATATATGATTATTGTAAAGAAATTCAAAACATAAGTATATTCAGTGAAAAGTACATACAGTAAAAAGTTTTCTGGCAGACCAGAAAGCGTCTGCCTTTCACTTCTCTCTCCCAATTGTGTTTTCACTCCAGAGGAAGACTCTGTTAACAGACTAGTCTATATTCTTGTCGACTTCTTCCTATGCATTTACAAACACATATGTTTCCTTTTTCATAAATGGAAACACGCTATTCATATTGTTTTGAGGTTTGCTGTTTTTTATTTAACATCTTTCTGCACAAAGATACTTATTCTCTTTTTGAAATTGAGATGTAATTCACATAATATAAAATCCCATCATTTTAAAGTATGTAACTCAATGGTGTTTATTATAGTCACTATGCTGTGCAACCTTCACCACTATTTAATTCCAGAATGTTTCCATCACCCAAAAAAGAATCCCTGTATCAGTTAGCCATTAGTCTCAATTTCCCTGTCCCCTCATTCCCCTGGCAACCATAATCTATCTTCTGTCTTTAGATTTGCTTATTCTGGACATTTCATATAAATAGAGTCATGCAAAATATGGCCATTTGTGTCTTTTATTATTTAACATGTTTTCAAGTTTCATCCATGTTGCAGATGTGTCAGAGCTTCATTCTTTTCAGGGCTGAATAATCTTCCATCTTATGGATAGACCATGTTTTATCTATCCATCAGTTGGTGATGAATGGCCATTTGGGTTATTCCTGCTTTTTGATTACCATGGATAATGTTACTATAAATATTCTATAAATATTCATGTTTTACATGACTAAATGTTTTTAATTTTCTTGGATTCGTTCTTCTGAATTACTGCATAATATCCTATCATTTGAATTTGCCATGTAACCATCTCTCCTATCCTTGAACATTCACCTTTTATTCAACTCCAGAAAAATACAAGCAATGGTGCAATATACATCTCTATGCATATTTCTTTGAGAGAGATAGCATAGTATCTGCAGTGTCACACAGAAGTGACCACTGTGTCTGGATCCTTGCACTGCCACTCCTTAATTGTTAAATTTTTCTGTTTCCTCATCTGCAAAATGGGGTAAAAATAGAACTTCCTCTCAGATTCTAAGTGACTGATACGAATAAAGCAGCTATACAGGGCTTGGCACATAATTTATATTAAATAAATGTCCTTCATTGGAAGGACTGATGCTAAAGCTGAAACTCCAGTACTTTGGCCACCTTATGTGAAGAGTTGACTCATTGGAAAAGACCCTGATGCTGGGAGGGATTAGGGGCAGGAGGAGAAGGGGACGACAGAGGATGAGATGGCTGGATGGCATCACCAACTCGATGGATGTGAGTTTGAGTAAACTCTTGGCGTTGGTGATGGACAGGGAGGCCTGGTTTGCTGTGATTCATGGGGTCGCAGAGTCGGACACGACTGAGCAACTGAACTGAACTGAGTATATGGATTGGCTACTCATATCTCTCCTACTGTGAAATGCCTGTTTATATCTGCCTGTTTATTTTGATTCATAGACTCTCTCTGTATATGGTTACTTGCCTTTTGTTATGTATTTTGAAAATATTTTCGCAGGCTCTTATCATCTAACTTTGTTAATGATATCTTTTGTCATATTTAAGTCTTAATTTTTATGAAGTCTATTATATCAATATTTTCCTGTGGAAGCTCTACCATAGACAATTAAAAGCTCAACCTGGAAATAATGCAAATTATTTCTACTCATTGATCAGAACTGGTCAGAGAGCCTCACCTAAACCTCCAGAGGGACCAAGCTCAAGCCCAACCCTAAGCCCAGAAGATGAAGAGCTGGAAATATTCGATGAGCAGCGTAAATAACTACTACAGTGTTCTAAGTCAGAAAAAGACTGATAGAAAGGAGGGAAGGACAGTAGAGCAGTGAGGGAAGTGTTAACATGCCTCTGAGTCTTAGGAGAGAAGACTGTGATCAAGTAAAGCAGAATTAATTCCAGTTGCATTAGGAAGATGTGGCTTCAGGAAGTTGTTTCATATGAAGCCTGAAATAGGATTCCAAGAGGGCCACATTTTCTGAAAAAGCTGAGTTCTTAGCATTCAGAGAGTGAGCAGAGGAATACTGTTTTTGCTCATCAGTCATTGATTTAATCCTGATGTGAGGAGTTTATGTAGATCATCCAAACATTAAGTCACCAAGCCAGAGGGTATTTGGAATGCATTTGGGGAATGGCAGGACTGTCTGTTCTTCAATAAATGCCTGCCCAACCCCCATCCTCTGTAAGCGCTCTTAGTATGTGTGTGTGCACTTCCGTGAGCAGAAAATCAATACCTTCTTGGATAGATGGAAATTGAGCTATATCAAGGCACACATGCGTGGTCTGATAGCATCTTTCTGCCAGGAGTCTAATATATTGATCAAATTTCCCCAGTCGAGCATCCGTGCAATATAGAAGAGCAAGACGGGCTAATGGTAGAAATGTTGGCTATACATTTTTCTGAAATGTCGCCTTTAACTGAAAAATCAAAGCTGGAGATATTCATGCAGGGCACTGTCTCTCCTGATGAGTGTCCTAATCTTTGAATTTTCTGGCAGGGGTCACGAACAGCACACTCTCCTGTTTCTGTGACTCACGGGCTCCTCACTGAGGGTGAGAAATGATTTTCTCGGTTGGAGCACTCCTGTCTGCTTCCACCGCTCCCTCTCCTTTCTTTGAGCCAAACCAGCAGTCATTCCCCGCTCCCCGACCCAGTAACAGCAGCAAGTGTGTGGGTGGCTATTTGGTTAAAGCTCTGTTCAGCTACAGAAGTTGGACCTTTGCGTTGTGCACATGTTGTTTTGATTGTTGTTAATAACTTTTGTGATTACTGTTGTTGCTTACAGGTCACAGTGGTGCTAGGAAACAGGAGGATGGTCTCTCTGCCGGCTTTTTCAGGCTCGCCGTGATGACACGCAAGCACGAGGGGTATTGGCTGCTGACTCTTCATCGTGGATGTACCTGCCTTCAGCTGCTAAAGAGGAAGGGACACGCAGAGGCAGCGAAGAGGATGTGCCTGCATTTTTAAATAAACTGCCTTGTGATGCAGAAGGCCTATGAAACATTTTCGATATCGAACCCGAGGTACATGGAAAATTACTCACATGGTTTTATTTTTTCCCCCCCTGACGACTCTAGTAATCCAAAGGGAAATTATTCTGGTTGAATGACTCATCTAAAACACGTTTTTTGACTGTATCTTGGCCAAGGAAGAATCTATTCAGAGATAACAATTTATTATTTAACATTTCGACAGGTCTACAGAAGTACAAGTCAATTGAGTCCAAATAAAGAAATGTGCTATTTTTAACAAATTCTAGATGTTCTTGGCAGAAGGTAGGCTAGACTTTGTCAGAGGAAAGAAACAGGTTTATGATCTTTTTCCTTCAGGTCTTCAATTAAAACTTGATAATCAAAATAATAATACTTTAAAAGAGAAGCCAAGAAATAGCCTTAGAAATGCTTATGAAGATATGATAAAAGGTAAACAAGAGTGAAAGAAAGAAAGAGAGAGAGAGAAAGGAAGGGAGGAAAAAGGGAAGGAAGAAGAAGCAACTGTGCCCTGGAACTAGAAATAGATGTGCTTGAAATAGAGAAATTGGAATATTTCCATTACTTCATTCTTATTATTGCATAGATTATGAGACGAGATCTCATACATTATAATATGCTTTTATTTCCCTATAATAAAGGTATTTCATCTTTTATAGATGAAAAATACTATCCTGTTGGAACTCATCCCAGTGGTAACAAACCTAAAATGGGATTTTTATATTTTCATAATGTTTTCAAACATTTCATATGCTTCATTTAAGCCACCACTTCCCTGGTGGATCAGATGGTAAAGAATCTTCCTGCCAATGCAGGAGACGAGAGTTTGATCACTGCGTCGGGAAGATCCCCTGGAGAAGGGAATGGCAACCCACTCGTTTTCTTGCCTGGAGAATTCCACGGATAGAGGAGCCTGGTAGGCTACAGTCCATGGGGCCGCAAAGAGTCGGACACAACTGAATGACTTTCACTTCACTTTATTTAAGAAGCATGCATTCTCAGGGTAGGACATACATTATTATTGCTGTTTTACTGATGAGGCAATGACAACCAAGGTCATATAGCAACATAATAAAGTTGGAATACACCTCCTCAATAACAAATCCGTTACAACATACTGCCTCTTTAGACCAAAACTTACTGTATTTGGGGCTACACACTTTCTGTCCTTTTCTTTCTTTCTCCTGAGCACAGAGTCCTTGAAAAGTTCTGTTTGATACACACAATTTTTTATCTTTCTTCTGAGGGGGTGATAAATGAGGGTTTTGTTCCCTTTGTAGTGAAAATGATATTATGTTGCACTTTTAAGGCTCAAAGGAGAACTGGCCAAATTTTACCTTTTAACTTTACCTGTAATTTATACTCTGGTTAATTGCAGCAACATTGGAGAAATTAACATAGGTATGTCATGATAATTGGATATAGATACTCATAAATTCAAAATAAGAGTGATTAATCATACCATTATATAACAATCTGATTCCTATCTCTTTTTCTTTTCTTATATTTCATAGTTTAGCTCTTTATTATCATGTGTTTCATGTTTAGGTCTTGGTTTACCAACACAAATAAGTTGAATGTAGGACTTCTCATTTCTCTTGTTACCCTACAGCTGAAGTCTTCAATCTTTTGAATCCTCTTGAAACTTTCTTCATTTGAAAATATTCCATGCTCCATTTTTGCTGAATAATATATATTTATTGCCTCTTTCCATGCTGAATTTATTATACTCCCTAAATATCCTTGACAATTCATTCCTTCATTAATTTCTTCATTTATACATCAGGTACAGCTGCCATGTATTGTACTCCCACAATATTTACCACGTTATGTTGTGCTTACCTGTTTCTCCTTCTAGATTTGAACTGTCTGAAGGCAACGACTGTGTTTGTAATCGTTTCATTTTGGGAGTTACTTGGTACATAATAGGTATACGATGAGTTTATTTAGATGAATAGTATCTGGTAAAATGCCACACACATAGTGATTAAATGCTATCATGGTAAACACAACACTGATTTCTTTTACTTTGCTTTAATCATTTTTCTTATAAATGGAAAGTTTGAAATACTTGAAAAAATAAGACTCTTATCTTTTGAATGAAGTTTAACATTTCACTACCATGCAAAATCCTATAAACAAATAAACAACCTATTTTTGGGGGTGGCTGGATATTGAATGCCCCTGAAACTATTAAGCATTTTATCAATATGCATAATTTTTTCAGTAGGTTGATATATGCATTTTATAATGGCTAGAAACCTGAGGTGGGATCAATATCTACCATATTTTTAATCCTGGTAGAATAAATAGGAAGTAATGAAAAACACAGATATTTACTTCTTTGTTCATTTGAAATTCTGCCTTGGGCTAAACCAAGCAGCCTCTTCAAAATCATTGGAACTGTAATAACATGCCACTAAATGCTTTTGCTTGTTCAATTTTTCATTTGCAAAGGTAATCCATGCTTTAAAACCTGGAAATCTTTGAAATATGCATCAGGCAGGAGGCCGTTGTGGAGATTGCCTTGAGGTCAGGGCTTTCAGTTCCTTGGTTGCTGAGTCTGAGGTTTCTGCCAAAGGCCACGAAATATCCCTTCATTAACTGGTTCTTGGCGGCATATATAATTAAGAGCTTGCCATAGACCCGAATGTTGTAAAACGAAAGGTGTCTCCTGTGGTGTGAAAACAGGGCCAAAGATGCTGATCCCGTGACGAGAGTCCTGTCATCGCTACCCTGTAGTTGGTGGGGGTCTGAATTAACAAAACGCTCTGGAATACAGCAGCCCTGTAATGCAGGTGGTTTCTGACAGTGCACTCTTCCGTGGGGCTGGCATGTGCAGAGCTCAGGGGCTTGATTTCACACGTTGGCAACGCCTCTGGTTTACCAAAGCCTTTCCCCAAGGACTCTCATGTCAGGCCAGTTAGGTGCAAGTTTGTACAGGTGGTGGATCAGCTGTTTTCCCTGGAAGTCATCCCCTTCTGGTTCCAGTTCTCCCGTTGAGGGTCACTCAAGGGTGACTTGGAGTCTATTGCTCCTTGAAGGCTGACCCTGCTGTGGCTGCCAAAACACAGCCTCAAAGAGACGATGATTTGAACCTGGCTGGCTGGCTGCTTGTCTCTAGACTCCCTGGCACCACTCAGTTTGGGGAAGAAAAAAAAAATATACCTGGTAGCATTCACGTCTACAATTGTAATGAAGTTAGGGTGTCCAGATGTATCCCTTTAAAGGGATTAACCCAGTGTTCCAGGAAGCCTTTTGAGGTTAATAAATTATTTACTTTTTCCAAAGGAGATAGGAATAGGAAATCTTCAATTGTGCTCACAGAGATTAGAATGTGAGATAGACCTTTTTCTAGTAGGGAGGAGGTAGCTGTTTGCGTTACACAGAACACATGCACAGTGGATCTTTGTTTTTACCAGGGTCATTAGTGCACCCTTCTGATCCTGCCCAGGTCCCCTGAGCACACCAATTACTTGCTGAAGTCTGCTATAAGGAGTCTGGGTGATGTGCTTAAAAGAAAAATCTAAAGCCATCTTGGGCTGGGAAGGAGGGATTTTGAAATGCTAATATTTGCCTTTGCTAGATTACATGCGGCTGATAACCCCTTCCATCATGCAGTTCTCTCCTCCTTTGGCTCCCTAAACAGACTTAAACCATTTGCCAAAACCTCTGTTCACACCCTTGACACAAGTCAAACCAGGCTCCTTATGATTTCCTGAACACAATAGCAAGTATTTATCAAGTCTATGCTATGTGCCAGGCACTGTGTTACGTGTTCCATATACATAGAAGTTCTTCACGATGACTAGTAACTGTTTATTCTTTTATTCAGTCAAGAAATACTTAATGAGTACCTGCTATATGTCAGGCATATGCTAAGTGGTGAGGGTTTGCCTGTGAACAAAGCAGACATGTTCCCTGTTGCTGTAGAGCTTATAGTCCAGTAGATGAGATAAGTGTTAAATAATAACGAGAAGTAAAGGACTGGAAAACATGAAGGCAGAGCAAGGAGGTCTGACCCTCAGGAAGGGATGTTTGCCATGAGAAATGAAGACGGGCTGTGCTGCACTGCATGTGAGATTTTAGTATACCAACCAGGGATCGAATCCATGCTCCCTGCAGTAGAAGCCCAGAGTCTTAACCACTAGACCACCAAAGAAGTCCCAAGGTACCTCTTAACGTCCAAATAACAGGGCAAGTCCAGAATAGCTGTGGATACATGTGGGTTCATAGGTTTGGTGGTGAGAACTGAGGAAAAATGGAGGGTGGCAGAGGTCTGAGGATGTGTGATTTGAAATCCGGGTTGCAGAGAATGAGAGAGAGCCTTAACTAGGAAAACCAAGGCCGGGTAAGGGGCTCCGGTGAGTTTGGTGATGTTTACTTTTCAGAGCCGCCCGATTGCGTAGGTGTGAGGCTTTCTCAGCAGATTTTGGCAGATCTTAGATGCAGAGGATTCACAAGCAGTTGAAAGTTCTAGGATCAGGATAATCAGATGATAATAATCCTATCTAACATTTATGAAGGTTTACAAGGTGCCAGGTGCTGTTTTAAAAGCTTTACATACATACATTATTTCATTTAATTAGGTGCAGGCATGTCTTGGAGTTGCGTGAACTGTACTAAATTGTAGCACATTAACTGACTAAATTCAAGTCAGCAAATAAAAGCTTAGCTGTTTGGCATGCTATTTATATAATTGTCATGTATAAAGTGTGTTTCTCTGGCCTCACAAAACTATGGGGAAAATTAGGGTCAAAATGAGAACAATAAAACAATGTCTCTTTGGCTCTTTCACTCTAAGAAACTCCTTTCCTCAAATTCTGTGTTAATTTCCTCGGGCTGCTGTAACTAAGTACCACCCCTGAGCAATTTAAAACAACAGAAATTTTTTTGTCTCATTGTTCTGGAGGTTAGAAGTCCAAAATCAAGGTTTTGGCAGGGCCATGCTCCCTCTGAAACCTATAGGGGAGAATCCTTCCTTGCCTCTTCCTAGCTTCTGATGGCAGCATCACTTTGGTTTGCAGTTGCATCCCTCCAGTTTCTGTTCTATCGTCCCTTGGTGCTCTCCTGGGATATCTGTGTCTTCATGTAGCATTTTCCTTTTCTTACAGGGTAACCAGTCATATTGGATTACAGCCCCTCCAAAGGTCCATAGCTTGAGTATACCTGCAGGGACCCTATTTCCAATAAGCTCCCATTCTGAGGTACTAGGGGGCAGGACTCTAACATGGTTTTCTAGGGGACACATTTCAACCCATAATAAATTCCTTTCAAGTAGCTCTGAAAGTGCCCATGGGCGCCCCTGGGTGGTCATGACTTTGTATTCTTTGTTTCCATACATTTTCCTCCTCTTCTGTTTTGGTGATGTCTCTCATGCTGCCACCAAGGTCAATATGCTTCTGCAAAATACTTCCAAACCTGCGAAGAAGCACCAGGGGGACAGTGCCCACAGAAGGCGCCAGCGTCTCCTTGGTGCCACTGCAGCCTGATGTTCTGGCCTGTGCCCTCTCTGATCCAGCCATAGGTTGGTCTGCTGTGTCCAGTCTGAGTCCTCACATGTCCCTCATTGTGACCTGACCTATAGTACCTTACACTTTGCTTTGTCCATTTCTTCAATCCTACTCCCTAAGCTCAGCTGGGCTAGAGGACAATCACAGTGACAGCTGCTATTTGGGATTAAAACATCCCTCTCATTGACACTGACCTTGAACTAGAGTCCTTGAACCAAACTTGTGAGCCTCACCTCTCCTTCCACTGGTCTGATGGCTGTTTTGATGCCCTTTGGTAAAATAAAACTTCTTCTAACCCAGACATGCCTAGAAATATCAACAGGAATCTTGAGTGAATTCAGCTTAGCTTCTCAAGCCAAGACTGTGGCTCCCTCTGATATATATTTAAACTAATTTTATACAAAAATTTATGCACAGCATGATGCTTGTCATCGATAACTGTTATTTTGGGCTGTCTACTGGGTCTGCTACTCAAGATCTGAAATACATCTTCTGCCCTATGAGAGAGGGTTTTCTCCATGCACTTCACATTTAGTTTGTACTCTTCTTTCCAAGCTTACTGAATCCAGTGAGATGTTTGATTTCAGTCCTCAGCCCCTTGTAACCAATCATAGGCTCTCCCTACAGATAACACAACCAAGCCAGTAATATTCAGCTATAGTACATCTTGATTTTTTTTTGGAGACCCTATCCCTATCATTAAAGTAATTATAAATGTTTGTACTTCACTATAACAGTTTTCACTTTCACCACAGTAAGAAAAGGGTTGACTGTTATTATATTTTGGTGTCTTTGATCTTAACCCGTCTTCATATGAGATACTTTTCTTCCCTAACAAAACATCAGTTTAAAATTAGTTAATCAACAAATATTAGTTAGGTTTTTCCTATGTGTCTTGTGTTAGTAGAAAACAGACACAAGGAAATTAGCTTTTTGGTAATTAATATTTTAAACTCTTCAAATCCAAATAATGTAGAATCATTCATTCCAGAAGTTCTGAGCATCTACTACATGTCAGGTACTGTGCCAGGCACTCCGGGATACAGCAGAAGCAAAATTCACATAATCTCCATCTTCTTAGAATCCACCATCTGTCGGGAGACTGGATTTTAACAATCTTACAACTAAATATATATATACACATACATATGTATATATATATAGATAGATATATTCACAAATCTTAATAAGAACTGTAAAGAAAATGTATAGGGTACTATATATAGAGGAATAGCCCCAATTAGATTGGGCATGGATTTCAATGAAACTGAAGCTTATTTCAGTCTTTAAGCTAAAGTTCAAAGGATGGGTGAGAAGGGAAGACAATATCTCGTGCAGAAGAGCACATAGAAAGGCTCTGAGGTAGAAAAGAGCTTGGTGCCTCAAAGAAACTGGAAAAAAAGACTAGTCAAGCTGCAGCACAGTGAATTAGGAGGAAAGTGAGCCCAGCTGAAGGAGAGGAAGGGCAAGACAGAGCCTGCACGGCAATGGTAAGGATTCTGAATTTTATCATACATGCCATGGGATGGGAAACATTGAAGGGTTTTAAGCAAGTAAAGGAAAAGGGAGCGGCAGAGAATGGAATGGTTAGATAGCATCATCGACTCAATGGACATGAATTTGAGCCAACTTTGGGAGATAGCGGAGACAGAGGAACCTTGAGTGCTGCAGTCCATAGGGTCGCAAAGAGTTGGACATGATCTAGTGACTAAACAACAGCAGGCAAGAAAAAGGCATGATGGGATTATGTTTTAAAAGATTGCTCTGTTGTGTGGACGATGGACTGGTGTAAAGAGTTGACCCATTTGAAAAGACCCTGATACTGGGAAAGATTGAAGGTCAGAGAAGGGATGACAGGATGAGATGGTTGGATGGCATCACCAACTCGATGGACATGAGTTTGAGTAAACTCCAGGAGTTGGTGATGGACAGGGAGGCCTGGTGTGCTGCAGTCTATGGGGTCGCAAGGAGTTAGACATGACTGAGCGACTGAACTGAACTGACTGTGGATGATGGAGTAGGGCCAGAAGGGGAGATCACCTAGGAAGCTATTATTACAGTTAAGGTGAGAGAAGATAGTGACTAGTGCTATGGAGACAGGAAGAAGTGAACTAAATCAGAAGATATTTTGGAGATAGAACTAACAAATCTCTTTTTAGGGGAGTACGATGCTGCTGCTGCTCCTAAGTCACCTCAGTCGTGTCCGACTCTGTGCGACCCATAGACGGAAGCCTACCAGGCTCCCCCGTCCTTGGGATTCTCCAGGCAAGAAACACAGGAGTGGGTTGCCATTTCCTTCTCCAATGCATGAAAGCGAAAAGTGAAAGGGAAGTTGCTCAGTCGTGTCTGACTCTTAGCGACCCCATGGACTACAGCCTACCAGGCTCCTCCATCCATGGGATTTTCCAGGCAAGAGTACTGGAGTGGGGTGCTATTGCCTTCTCCGAGGGCAGTATGATAAAAACACATTAATCAATACAGATCATGAAATTACATTTAGGTGCTAATCCAAACAATCAGAAACTTAATCACCTTCTCAGCACTGGAGTTACCACTGAGAATCTGTGCCAGTGTGTTTCAGGGAATATATCATTTGAACAAGACCTAAACCTCCAATTCACAAGGAGATAAAAAATTGACTTTCATTTTAGTGCATGCTTTGCTTGGGGCTGTATGGTTCATTTCAGGATTTCAGGAAGTGAACAAATGAAAGTGTTTTCTTTCTTTCTTTTTTTTTTTTTTTTTTTTTAGCTGTCGTCAGAAACCAGCTTTCAAAGACACACAGGGAGCAGAAGTAGGAAGTGGTGAATGTTTTTCTTAATGCAGTAGGCAGTCTCCTGCTTGGTGTCTCCACCCTCATTTTGCTTTTTCCTTGACTAGCAAGAGCCCATGGGCGTTATCTTCAAAATACACCTGTCCAACAGACCTCCAAATCTGTAGTCCTTGCCCACTCCCAACCATATTGACACATAGCTTTCTAGAGATACATCGTGTTTCCTCACATCTAACTGATGCTTCTCATGGCCATCCTTGCCTTCTTTCCACCCAGATCCTGGCTCTCAGAAGACAACTGGAAAAACATGAAATGGAATGTACTGTCGACTGGTGGGAAGAACATGCTGGGCTTCCCTAACTGGTTTTTCTTAGTATCATTCTGTCACGCGGTGTAACTCCTTCCATCAGAGTCAAAACAAAACATCTCCTTATTTTAATGGCCAAGTCAGAGATTTTGCGTAGCTAGTGGAGGTGTCTTGGTGAAGCGGGGGATCATGTCTCAGGGATGGGAACCCTGATGTTGGGAGCATTCGAGAATTACAAGAGAGATATATTTCTGCTCTTCCTTGCACCTTCTCTAAGCTTCAAGTGTGCTAACTTCAAAAGAAAAAAAGTAGTATAAATGTTGATAGTAGTTTCCCCTGCATGATAAAGTTGGAGGTGGGTGTGTGTGTGTCTTTTTTTCTGCTTCTTAATACCTTCCTGTGCTTTCTAAATTCTCTATGATTAGTGTGTATTAATTTGGTAATTAAGAAAAAAACTTACAATTAAAATCAAATTTCCTTGAGGCTGGAAATTTTTTGACTGCAGGTACTGGCAACTGAACAGAATAGCAAAAGGCTCTTAGGTACTCCAGTAGCTCTTTTGGTATATGTGATAACAAGACCCCCAATCCCGGAATGCTTCAGGCTTCTCAATTTTTTGAATATATCACCCCTTGCTTACAAATCTCTTACTCTAAGCTTAAGTTTTCAGTCATCCCAAGTGTTGGAGAAAGAGCCTAGATTCTAAGGACATGTTTTTATAACAAGAATGTCTCTGCATGGATCCCCAAATTGTCATGCTTATCACTCCTGGCTGGGAAGGGGGAAGGATATATTAAAGAATCAATTTATATTAATATATGGAGTCTACTGTGTTAAGTGCTGTTACAAGTGAATAAGATAGGAGTGATTCCTGTCCCTCGGGAACTAGTTGCACTTTGGGAAAGGTTATTTCTCCAACTTTAAAGATGTTAAGTGTTGGCTGAAAACAGCAATTCTTCCACTTTGATCAAGACATCTGTGAGACTCATAAAAAGACAAAGCCATCTCAAAGTGAGCTACACTGTGGCCTAAAGCAATTTTTATAGCCTGCATAGAAAAAGCTCTGTTAAGTAACCAAAACAAATAATCTAAAGCACTATTCCATAATCATTTTGATTCAATAAGAAAATAAACATCGCTTATTTATCTTTTTTTTTTTTTCGTTCTTTGCAGTGTTGTCTTGCTTGTCTTGCTTTTCAGTTAGGGCTTAAGTACAGATAACAGAAAGCCACAGGTGCCGTTTTAGCCAGGATGGACTGAGTATAGGGATAGTGTCATTGAAAGGCCTGGAGGAGGGGGCTACTGTCTGAGAAATCGAGAAGGTCCTGGAAGAACTCCTGGCTCCAAGGGGATGTTCATTCCTCTTCTAGTTTGGTCACAATAACACTTTCATATCCTCTAACCCACTTTTAAAGTTTACCACCTCTAACACAGTCCGGAGAAGGCGATGGCAGCCCACTCCAGTACTCTTGCCTAGAAAATCCCATGGACGGAGGAGCCTGGTAGGCTGCAGTCCATGGGGTCGCTAGGAGTCGGATACGACTGAGCGACTTCACTTTCACTTTTCACTTTCATGCATTGGAGAAGGAAATGGCAACCCACTCCAGTGTTCTTGCCTGGAGAATCCCAGGGACGGGGGAGCCTGGTGGGCTGCCGTCTATGGGGTCGCACAGAGTTGGACACGACTGAAGTGACTTAGCAGCAGCAGCAACACAGTCACATGAAATACTAGAGAAAAAGAAAAGAGTAAGCAAAGCAAACTGGTTACTGTATGCATTAAAAAGCCAGGAAGAAAACAGGGGAGCTAGAACAGACCTTATTTCTCCATCTGGCCCCAAGCCTGTAGCTGGTATTTATAATTTTCTTCCACTCCCTTTCATATTCTTCTTTTAAAAAAATCTTCAGCCAATACCTCAACTAGTCATGCTACTTTATCTGATGGGGGTCACTTAAATTTTCATTCTACTCAATTAGAACCATATGTAGTTTTGCCAGTAATGGGATGGTACATCTTCAATTAATTTTTATCATTGGACAGAGCAGCACAAGGGGTTACCCCAAAGGTTACCCTTGGTTTTAGGCCCACTCTTATCCATCCACTTGATTTCACTTGTAGTGGACACTTTTGTTTCCTTGAAAATCATCCCAGTGATATAGGAAGCCCTGATCTTTGAACATCATGAAGAGCCCACAGGGGTCAAATGGCTGCCCTAGCTTCCCCTTTAATGGAATCATTGTTGAGTCCTTGGGTTAAAGCAATTTTTCTCAGGGCTTTAAGCTTTCTAAACCAAAAGAAAACCAAAGGGTTAGTTGCTCAGTCATGTCTGACTCTTTGCGACCCCACGGACTGTACCCCGCCAGGCTTCTCTGTCCATGGAATTCTCCAGGCAAGAATACTGGAGTGGGTTGCCATTCCCTTCTTCAGGGGATCTCACCGACCCAAGGATCAAACCTGGGTCTCCTGCGTTGTAGGCCCATTATTTACCGTCTGAGCCACCAGAGAAGCTCGAAAGAAAGCCAAGCATTATGTAAAACTTATATAAAAACTTTGTGATTAGGTCCTTAAATGTAATAAAGAGAAGTGATATTACCATTCCATTTCTTGGTTTCTGGACTTACGTCTGCTTGAGAGAAGCAACAACATATATTGGTTACTGGTTAGAGCATTACCTCATTTGACAGCACAGGACTCCAACTACTCAGAGTGGTGTCTCCTATCTGGTACCATAACGAAGTCTTTAATAGATTATAATACAGTTCTGTAAGGGCATGTGCTTATAGGTGATAGGGTACATGGAGAGACCAGTGAAATCTATAGACATCTTTCCTTTCTCTCACTTCTTTCATAGAAGCAATATTAAATGGGACACTGTGATGGTAAATAAAGATGTTCACAGATGATATTGCTAGGAAAAACAAGCTGGCAGAGAAGACAAATCCATATCTAGAGTAATTACTTACTCTGGTGTGGATATATTACTTCCTCTCTCCCCAAATCCCATGATGGAAAGAGGTCAATGTAGTCAATCTTGAACCAGGTATTTGACTGGTTTATCCCCACCCCAAATATGGGACTTATTCCAAATTATATTAGGGACTCAGCACTGGTCCCTCTAAGCAGTTGGTCAGCCTTGGTAAGGGAAAGGCAATACGTTTGAACTCTTGCGTATCCTCCATCCCTGCTACTATGACCATTTGATCCATGAGCCCATTAGCCAAGCCCTGTCCATAAAACTCATGTGTATCTGATTATTGAGTACCTCCTCGGCAATAGCTATAGGCAAAGTTCTTAATCCCTATGACTCATCTAGGGTGCTCAGTCATAAACAGGGAAATCTGACTCCATTTAACTTAAACAGAAATAGATTTTATTGGATGGTATTGGGTTGCTCACAGGATCAATGTGAAGTCTTGTAAACAAGTCTAAGAAAAAGGCAGAAGCCAAGAAAAGCTTATAGCCAAGAACAGAACAGAGATCATGCCAGTGAAACAATCAGGACCCTGGCTTTGACAGTCCAGCTCTGGACGTTTACTGCCATTTTCATTGCTGTAGTTTGAAATCTGCTTTAGCCTCTGAGAATAAGCTCTGTCTATCATTTCATCTTTTGGTACTTTCACGTGAGACAAAATTCCTGGCAGGAACATCTGACTGGCCAAATCTGGGCCTCGTACCCCACAGAGCTGGGGTAGAGATATCTGCTCACTTTATACCTAGTGGGCACTGGGATCTTGCCTCCTATCAAGACCTAAGGGATGGGGGAAAAATGAAAAATATCCTTTTAAAATTGTTATCCTTTGCTTTATTTAACACTTTGCTTTATTTTATACTTTTAATCTTTGTCCTCCCAACCTTTAAGCATTGGAGTACTCCAGGGATCTGTCTTTAGAGCTCTTCTCTTTTCTATCTATACTCATTTCCTGGGCAGTCTCACAAATCGCTTTACATATTATTATATTCTGTTGACTCACAAACTTATATCTTGACCCAGGGCCTCTTGGGTGACCTCCAAACCATAAATTTCCCATTGCACATTTCCATCTGCATGTCTGACAGGCATAACACACCCCAAACTGAATTCTTGAGTTTTACTTTCCGCCCCAAACCCGCTCCTTCTGCAATGTCCCCCAGTCTCATTCTAATTACTCAGGCAAAAAACCGTGGAGTCATCCTTGATACTTCTTTTTTTTGCTCACAACCTAATCCACCAGTAAATCCTGTTGACTCTATCTTCAAAATACATTCAATTTCCAACCACTTCTCATCACCTCCACTGCTAACCTCCTGACACAAACCACCATCATACCTGCCTTGAGGTATTACAATACCATCTTTACCAGTGTTCCTATGCTGTGGGTTGACTCATCTTTACTGCCAGGACATCCTAGCTTATTCAGCTTCAGTGGAAAGTGTTGTATAAGATTTGATCTCTCTGCAGGTCAGTTCTTCACCTTTCAGCATGATCACCAGTCTCATTTGCTCAAGCAACAGTTTGACTTTATATTTATCACACATAATTCTAAGTTTTAGAAGAGTTACTTTGTGGTAAGTATAACTGTTCCCAAACTTAGAATTATGTGTGATAAATATAAAGTGTTCAGACTCAGCACTTATGAATTTCTAGATAAACTGCTGAGTATGCTGGTAAATTCTCACCCCTGATCCTACACCACGCACACAGAATAAAGACAATTTAGGAATGCTGTTCACTGCTAGGCCTCCTGCAGCCCTTCACGCTATGGAAGTCACTTTCTCTGAGGTCACTAGTGAGTCTTCAATTGCTAACACAACAGCCTAGAAGTTATCTTCCTTAACCCCTCTGTAACATCTGACAGTGTTGGTCACTACTTCCTTTATGAAACTTATTGTTTTATGGCTTCCTGGACACTGCTGTCTCCTTATTGTCTTGTTACCCACTCGGGCCACACCCCAGCCTCTTTCTTTGTCCCAGGTTCTTTATCAGGCTCACACCAGGGTAATCCCTTGGGCCCCTTTCCATTTTGGTGTATGCTCTCTCCCTGGGCAGACTTACCAGGACTTAATCATCACCTAAATGTGAATGGCTCCCCAGTCTTCAGCCCGATCTTCTTTTTCCAGAGCTCTAGATCTGTGTTTTTTTTTGTTTTTTTTTTTTAGATCTGTGTTTTCAATTGGAGTACTGTGTGTCTCATAGATTCTAACCATTTAACACATCCAACAATGCCTCAAATATGCTCTTCACTTCCTTTCTCAGTTCATGGCAGCAGCGTCTAGCCAGTCACTAGGGTTAGAGTCACTTGCCCCACCTCCTTCTGTCTATCACTATGACTGGCTTGGGTTGTTGCATCAATAGTCAGTGTAATGTGATGGTCAAGAGTAAGACTCTGGAGCTGGATTGCCAGGGTTCAAATCCAGCTGTACCACTTACTAGGTGGATAACCTTGAGCAAAGTCCTTTACTCATCTCTAAAATGAGGATAATGATAGTAGCTATGTCATGGGGTCCTTGTGAAGATTATGTAAGTTTGTATTTGCTAAGCAGTTAGAACAGTGTCTGGCATAGAGTAAATGGTACATGCATGTGTGCTAAGTCGCTTCAGTCATGTCTGACTCTGCGACCCCATGGACTGTAGCCTCCCAGGCTCCTCTGTCCATGGAATTTTCCAGGCAAGCATACTGTAGTGGGGTTGCCATTCCCTTCTCCAGGGAATTTTCCCAACCCAGGGGTTGAACCCATGTCTCTTACGTTTCCTGCATTGGCAGGTGGATTCTTTACGACTAGCACCACCTGGGAAGCCTTTAAATGCTACATAGGTGCTTGTTAGTGAATTGGTCGCTGGTTTGTTAGTTCATCCTTCATGCCCGTTAACAGGTTTTTGAGAGACTGCCAGTTACTAAGTTGTCAACCCGTGCTGCGTGTGATTCACGGGGTCGAAAAGAGTAGGATATGACTGAGTGACTGAACTAAACTGATTGAACTTGATTTCCTGCAACTTCCCTCCATGTGGATGCCCTTTCCTTCCTCTCTTCCTCTCTCCTGCCCTTCTTTCCTTTCTTCTTTCTTTCCTTTGTTACATCAATATTTTATTGACTGCTTCAATGCCAGGCGCCATGCTAAACTGGAGAAAATGAGAGAAAAGTGTGTTTTGTCTTCAAGGAGTTCATAGTCTGACACTGTTGATGATACAGTGAGGGGACTGCACCGGGTGGATGTGGGAGGCAGAGTGGGTAAGGGAGGTAAAGGAATGGGGAAGAGTTTCTTTGAGGCAGGGACATTTAGCTGCCTTAAAGGGTCTTTGGGTCAGACAGCTTGGTGCTGTTCTCTGTTGCTGTTGTTTAGTCAATAAGTCGTGACCCATGGACTACTGTGATCCCATGGATCCCACCCATCTCCTCTGTCCATGGGATTTCCCACCTAAGAATACTAGAGTGCATTGCCATTTCCTTCTCTAAGGGATCTTCTTGACCCGGGGATCAAACCCGCCTCTCCTGCAATGGCAGATGGATTCTTTACCACTATGCCACCAGGGAAGCCTGCCATTCTCTAAGTCCTGAATTCTTTTTGCTTTTTGCCTTTGGAATCTTTGGGGGTGTCTTTCTCCCTGTCAGATTGTTGTTTAAGACTGTATCTGAGTCACATTCTTTGGGATGCCAACCTTTCCTTCCTAGTTAGCTGAATGTCTCTTGTAGATACCTCAACTACAGTGCATATCACATGGTAGTCTAGCTATTGGCCTCTCTCTCTCTCTGACTGGATTTTGATGTCCTTTGAAGAAAAGACAGAATCATGTTTATTTTTGAACTGTCCTTCGTTCTCAAAGTGGCATGGCTGACATATCATAGTAGAAGAGTTGTCTATCTACAAAAGAAAATAATTAACACTTCTGATTCAGACTAAAACTATTCAGATTATCATTCTTAGTATCTTAGCACAGTGCTCTGTAGAAAGTAGGTGTTTAATAAATACTAAGTATTTGATGGTTTTGTCAGTGAACTATCTGAAGTAATGTTAGGAATAGGATACTTATCATTAAATCTACTTCTGTAGATAAATTAAGATTTTCATGTCCAACTGAGTGTTAGGGCTCTAAGTGTTGGGGCTCATGTCCAACTGAATGTCATGAAAAAAAATTAAAAATTGTTGGTTATAGAGCTAGTACTGAGGATTTTCTTTCTTCCCTCGGTTGGGTCATGGTTCCAGAATTTTGTGCACAGTTGAGGCACCAAGGTATGGTGCTGTTGGGAGAAGGTTATAGGAGTTACTGCTATTGGAGTTACTGTCACAAACTGTAGGAGTTACTGCCAGGAGTCTATAGTCTTCCATCATCAAAATGTCTACAAACAATAAATGTTAGAGAGGGCTTGGAGAAAAGGGAACCCTCCTACACTGTCGATGGGATTGCAAATTGGTATAGTCACTATGAAGACCAATATGTGGGTTCCTTAAAAAACTAAAAATAGAGCTACCATATGATTCAGCAATCCCACTCCTGGGCGTATCTCCAAAGAAAACTTTAACTGAAAAGATGCACCCCAATGTTCAATAGCAGCATTATTTACAATAGCCAAGACATGGAAGCAGCCTAAATGTCCATCAAAAGATGAAGAGGTAAAGATGAGGTAAAGAATATTACTCAAGCATAAAATGAATGAAATAATACCAGTTGCAGCAACATGAATGGACCTAGAGATTATCATACTAAGTGAAGTAAATCAAGCAGAGACAAATATTATATGATATCACTTACATGAGGAATCTTAAAAAAATGATTCAAATGAACTTATTTACAGAACAGAAAGAGACTTACAGACATTGATGGTAAACTTATATTACCAAAGGAGAAAGCGGGGGAGGGAAAAATTAGGGATTTGGGGTTAAAAGATACACACTGCTATGCATAAAATAGATAAAAAAGGACCTACTGTATTACACAGGGAACTATATTTAATATTGATGTGAGAATTGGACTATAAAGAAAGCTGAGCACCAAAGTATTGATGCTTTTGAACTGTGGTGTTGGAGAAGACTCTTGAGAGTCCCTCAGACTGCAAGGAGATCCAACCAGTCCATCCTAAAGGAAATCAGTCCTGAGTATTCATTGGAAGGATTAATGTTGAATCTGAAATTCCAATACTTTGGCCACCTGATGCGAAGAGCTGACTTATTTGAAAAGACCCTGATGCTGGGAAATATTGAAGGCAAGAGGAGAAGAGGACGACAGAGGATGAGACGGTTGGATGGCATCACTGACTCAATGGACATGAGTTTGGGTAAACCTCTGGGAGTTGGTGATGGACAGGAGGGCCTAGTGTGCTGAGGCCCATGGGGTCACAAAGAGCTGGACATGACTGAGCAACTGAACTGAACTGAACTGAACTAAATAACCTCTAAAGTAAAAGAATCTGAAAAAGAAGAATATATATATATATATATATATATATCTCTGAATCACTTAGCTATGTACCTGAAATATTGTAAATCAACTATACTTCAATTAAACAAAGAGTCAGCCATTCTAATCCATATCTGGTAAAGGCTCAGCAATTTCTTTTGCAGCTGCTCCTGGTTTTGGCCTCCTAGGCACACCATGTAGCCACTTCTTCTCTGTGGTTGTTTCTCCTTCCTGGGAGCATGGACCTCTCTAGTCTGTCTTCTTCTCCTGGCAACATTTACCTCCAGTAGAGGTAAATGTCATGGTGAGCAGAGGGGTATGGTGCTAAGCTGAAAGGAGTCCTCACTCCTTCTCCTATTCTCCTTTTTTTGACCCCGATTACCCTTTCACCAGAAGTACCTTGGTTATAGTTCAAAATCAAGTTCTCCAAGTCAATCACTCCCACGCTCAAAGTAGTGCCAAGCTGTGTGAGTGATCTAACCTTTTACCAGAGGTTGAGGCTTTCTGTACAATAAAAGTCAGAAAGACTCATAGTCCATGACTGTTTTCCATCATGTATCATCCCTGTCCTGAGGAAATAACTGCAGAATCCGCACTGGCATGAATTAAGAGGAAGGGGAAAGGGGAAAAATACATGGAGGAAAAAACAAATATGCCAATAGTAGATGCTGATATCTTAGAACACTGTCCTAACCATTGTAATCCCTTAGTCTCTGAGTCTCATAAAAATTGTGAAAATTACAGAACAAAGTTCTGTACATGTAAGGTGTTTAGTATTTTTTACGTAGACAGTGAGAACCTAACAAATGTTAGTTATTATTAATATCATACAGGGCTCCTCCACTCATGGAAGGACCTTGGTTACTCTCCAAAATCAGGTCCTCCAGATCAGTTACTCCCACACTCAAAGTGGTGCCAAGCTGTGTGAGTGCTGCTCCCTGAGGACAGTCAGCCGGCGTACTGTACTCATGTCTGGTCTCCCTGAGGGTGGGGTTCCAACCTTATCTCTAGAGGATTCTCTTTGCTTCCAACATGGGCTTCCCTCTCAACACCACTTCTAAGCTTAGTCACAAACCCAGGTGGTAATCCCAGTTCTAGTTTGGGTCCATGTGTTGTTGTTGGCCTTTCTGGTATCCCCCGGACTAGATAATTACATTGAAATTCAGAAGCAGCATGTAATTTTTGGCACTGATGTCTTTAATTAAATTCAATAAGCATTTATTGAGCACCTAGAGAGTGTAAAATAGGGTTCCTTGAAATACATTTGGCCCTGAAGTATTTAGTCTGTTCTAGTTACTCAATTTGGATTAATGTCGATCCATCTTTCAGGGCTTTATGAAGAATAAATATTAAAATGGAAAAACATTTGCACAAATCTTTGCAAATATAAACGTATTGTGTGGATTATTGGTGCTACAGTATTAATACTAATTGCAATAACAACACTGTTGCTTCCCAGGCAGGCGGTAGCGAGCAGCTGTAAGGCCAACAGAAGCCAGACGGAAGAGGTCAGGGGAGGTGCCTTCAGCACGTCCGGCCCAGAAGGGGCGGAGCCTTAAGGAACATACCCAAATCCTGCCCCTTACTCCGCCCTTTTCGTCTGGGCGCGTAGGCGGTTACCATGGCGATGACGTATAGAGGGCGGGGCGGGGCGGGGCTATGGAGAGGAGGAGGAAGATGGCGGGAGGGCGGCTCTGAGGAGACCTCGGCGGCGGCGGAGGAGGAGAGAAGCGCAGTGCCGCGCCGCGCCGGGGCCCATGTGGGGAGGAGTCGGAGTCGCTGTTGCCGCCGCCGCCGCCGCCTGTAACTGCTGGACCCGAGTAGGAGTGAAGGGGAGACGGCAGGATGAAGTTCGCCGAGCACCTCTCCGCGCACATCACTCCCGAGTGGAGGAAGCAATATATCCAGTATGAGGTACCGGCGGCGGCCGAGGAGTGGGAGGACTTGGAGGGGCCACCATCTCGCAAGTCCCGACCTCCACCGCCGCCTTCCGCTCTTGCTGCTTCCCCCGTGCCCGAGCGGACTTTGACCCGGTGCGACGGGGAGCCACTGCGGCATCCTAGCCGCGGCCGGCCCCCTCCGGGCCCCGCTGACCTTCCCCTCCCCCGCAGCCCCGTTGCAGCCGGGGTAACGGATATGCAGGCTGCGGGCTGCGGGCCGGGAGGGACTGCACAGCCGGCCGGGGCTGAGGAATGGTGGTGGGAGGGCGAGCCGCAGGTAGCGGAGTCGGGGTGTGAGGGTAGCCCGGGTTACAGCGGTTCCGCGCTAATCCCTTCCTCTTCCCGCTCACCCTGACCTCTGGTCCCCACCCTGGGCGAGCGCCCCCTCTCCAAGGTTAGGTCTTGTTTCTTTCGGCTCACCTCTCCCCGAGGAATCTTCTTCCTAGATTAGCCCCTCCGGTGATTTCCTTCAATTCACAGAGCCCTTCTTCAGCTTTCCCCCACTTGCCCACTGTTGACAAAGGCTTTGTAACAGGGTCGAAACTTGATTTAAATGTGTATCACACGTGCGGTGGTTACAGTAGGCAAACATCGTAATCAACTGTTTTGTTTTGATAATAAGACGGTGACTCGTGTTTTCACTGATTTCATGAAGTATATAAAGTAATCATATCTTTGGTTTTGGCTCTTCGGTTTTGGAATGGAGTGAAGGGGAAGAGGAAGAAAGAAAGAGAAGGGAATTATTAACATTTTCAGGTTTTCTTTCCTAAAATTTTTGTTAGCTAGGGAGAAAAGTACTATCTTGTAAACAATGTACTTTTAAAACATTCCTGTGTATTACAGAAATCATGGCCCTCCTCACCCTTAATTTCTGTGATAACAGCTCCTGGACGGTATTTAATAGAGATAGTGATAAGGAACCATACGTTAATGAAAGGAAAAGTAGAGATAATGAGCCCATTTATGTATTCAGAAGCCAAGATACCTGAAGGGTTTTAAGCTTTGCAATAGGTTATTCTCAGTGGCTGGCAGTTCAGCTCCTGGATAGAGAGACTTAATCTGTAACCTCCAGTAATTCACATCTGTGTTGTGTGCAGGAACAAAGAGTATAAAATCAATATGAACACAAATATGCTAGCTAGATTTTATGAATTAAGATATTTTGGTCTCTTTTTCATTTCTATTTTAAGTTCATTGAAAGGATGTTTAGGCAATCGCAGAAGTTTATTTATTCATGTAACAGTTGTAACAATTGAAGAAGGAAAGGAAAGAGACATATAAGTAGGTTAAACAGAACCTTGAAGATTGTAAAATAAATTCACCTGGTAACATACAGTATTTCATTATTGCCAGAAATGAAAGGCCTAGAGTTGTTAATGCTTTCTTTCACTTAATTTTCTTATAGTGTTTTGTGACTACGTTTTGTAAGAATGAAATAAGGGACAAGCTTTTCAGCCCGTAGAGCTCTTGATTTATTGTTTCTAATAACATTTGGTCAGTTTTAAAACCTTGGCTAGAGTCCAGATGATGGTTTTTATTGAAAGGAGGGTATTGGTCTTTCATCTTTCTAGTAGTAATTTTCAGCACCACTGCCAGTTCTTCATAGAACAGGGCATCCTGAAGCAACATCCTATATAGTATGGAATGCTTCATTTGGGGAGAAGTAATAGTGATTGGTTGTATGCTGTGATTCATTTTAAGCATTACAGCTCTTAACTGTTTCATAGAATTGTATTAATTTGGAATACAATTTTTAGGGCTGGAAAGAGAAGCGTAAGACTTAAAGATGCAATTACCTCTTGATTTATAATATCAGCTTTGTGGCTGGAGTCATTCTGGTACTCAATTCACATACTGCATTTGGACACTAACTAGTCCTAGATGGTTTACTTTAAGTTGGTCAGAGAGGAACACATTTCATATGTATGACTGTGTTATTTTTTCCTAGGCCAATTAAAAATTATTTTTTAAAAAATTCATTAATTGTAGATTATTAAAATTTTATTCTACAGAGAGTCCTTACTTTGTGACTTGGATCTTGCGTAAGCTCTTTATTTGGTAGGCAAAATTAATAAGGAGTACTTTTCTTTTTGAATTGGAGCCATTTTTTATATGGTTGGGATCTGTGTGTTGTATATTGTTGCTCAAGAGCTAGTGTTGTTCCTTTAAAAATAAAGAGGCATAAATAAGAATCTTTAGAGGAATTTGGCAGCTTAGAAACTTTGGGGAAAAAAGAATATTGTGAAAGATGTGAGCATTTGCTTGAGAGAAGAACCTTTTCATATGGCAGTAAAATGTAGTTTCTCACATGTGAAGATGATGCTCTTGAAATACTGTTAGCAGAACAGACACTTGGATTTGTTTTTCAAGTACTGGTGATGAAATTTTGGTATATTACCCATGATTTCTAGTGTAGGCTGCTTTCTACTGCTGTGAACTGTTATGAACTGTTCAGCTATTTTGGTTTTCATGTCATTTTGCTGCATTAAATTTTACTTGAAACATCAGACCATTAGAAGCTGAAAATGTTATTTTACCTCTGTGATTGTATGTATTATTGTGTACACACAGTCATACAGTAAGTGCTAATTCTTGTATATGTTTGTCATGAAGCCATGGGGATAGGCTTTTTGCTTTTCCAGGCTTCTGTCCTCTTTCATAAAGTAAGAATATAGGGTTAGAGCTTTTTAAGGTCCATTGTAGTTCATAGGTTTTTGATTTAACTTTTAATGGGTTTCATTTTTTGGACTGTTAAAATTAGTGTTAGTGATCCATCAATATCCTGAAAATGATCAGTTTCTAATTTAAAAATGAATTGTGGAGTTCATAGACTCAGTCTTCATAGATGGAATAGTAAAGCATAAAAGAATAGAGCAACATGGAGAAGTCATACAAAGAAAATTGGTTTGATTCATTTGTGAATAGTTTTTACAAAGAATAAAACACAAATGGAAAGAGGCTATCCCTGTTTCCAGTAATCTATTTGAGTATAAATCTTGGCATGTAATGCAGAACATCAATAAAAAATTTTCAAGAGCACTTTTTAAAATTTAGAATCAGTGATTGCATACTTTAGAGCTCTGTAATTGATTAATCAAAATTAATTTAGACCAGTTTCCGCCAGACTAGTATGACCATGTTAATATTTTACAGAATATTAGCAAAAGAAGCAAATATATTTGGTGCCTTTGGCTGCTGACTTGTGTTTTCTTCCCTAGGGCCCTGTGCTGCTTTGGTTTCTCAGGAACCAGGAATGGTTTTGTCCGTGTACACTGTAATTTTGTAATGTACTAAAATAATGAGGAATCTAAATTTCAGCATTTTAGAGTTAAAAGGGGATTGACGGATTATCTGTCTCCTTGGTTTTTTCAGACGAAGAAATTAAGGTCCAAAAAGGTTAAATTACATGTCCAGTATCGTATATAGTCTCTTGAGCACAGAGGTGTAAGCATTGAGAGTCAGATCACCCTGACTGTGTGACCCTGATGAAATCACTTCCTCTTCTGGGCTTTAGGTTCTTCATCTGTAAAGTGAGAGAACTGGACTTGATTTCTAGGCTTACAACCCTCTAAGGACCCATATAGCTCCAAATTTCTGTACATTTTTATGGTTTCATTATGCTTGATATATGAAGATGATAGAACTTAAAGTATTACTATTAAAAGCATTCTTTTAAATTAATAATCTCTTTTCAAAAAAATTTGATGATTATCTTAATCTGTGAATGGAAGACTGACCCAATGAAACTTTTATTGAACTCAAATAAAAAGTAATGGTAGTAGTTTTAATTTTTTTTGTTGCAAGATTTGGAAAGGATTCTGCATAATCTGCATATCCCTTTTTTCAAGTGTAAGGAAACACCATAACATTATTGTGATTTTCATTTATAGAACTCTCCCATGAGAACACTTGTGTTGCAGGCTTCAATTTCCCAAAGGAATTATGTTGATTAGTTAGGGTTAACTTGCCTTGCTGGAACTTGTTTGAAATTTCCAGTTTGGCCACCCGATGGGGCACAAACCACACTTTTCCTTTCAGGCACTTCTGCAAATGAAAGTACAGTATAGTATATTTAAAATAACATTTGTAAATGAGTATAGCAAAAAGATGCCTGGTACTTAACAAATGTTTCTTAAGTGAGTGAATTGTTGTATAAGATAGGAACCTATTACTGTTATTTTCATTGTTTAATAAAGTATGTTAGGGTGAGTGTCCTGGAAAGATTATACTTGTCTATCCATCCCTGAAGGTTGATTTTGGATCAGTTTTTGGGTGAAGGCCCATACCATAAGAACATAGAATCTTACTTGACCTGGGGTGATCATGGAAAATCATTCCTGGCTTCAAATTCAGTCCTAACCTGAAAAGCATTTGAGAGACTGATTAAGTTGTGCTGGCTAGGGGTTTCAAGTATATTTGCGTCATAGCCCCAAAGGAGTGTACCCAACGCTCCCATGAAGACAGAGAAGGTAGTTTTAGAAGTGTTACTTATGTTCATTTTTACGTGTAAGACAGGAAGAAATGAAATTTTACTAACATTGAATAAATACATTGATGAGATGACCTCATTTGAGGAGATAGTCTGAACGAGAGTCAAGAATTGCTAATAGTTTTCTCACTTGTTTGTTCACTTTCAGCAAATAGCAGTTCAGTTTATGGTTGCTTATAGTTAGATGAATTTATGGATATTACCTAATTTTGACTAAACTAACCCATATAAAATGGATGTGAATTAAAAAGACTCCTGTAAAGAAGCCAGTAATGCGAGTACACGTGAACAACAAGAAAATGGCAGAGCTGACAGTTCTAGTACTAGCTTTTTGTCAGCCAAATTACAGAAAAAACAACGCTACTTTAATAGACCTAACAAGCTTGCCAAAAAGTTTCAAAATAATTAAAATAATTCTTCAAAATAAGATTTTAACATCCTTTGTCATCCATAGTGAACTTCACCCTAAATATATGTTATGTATTAGAGTATTCTGCATTGGAAGGTCAGTTTTCCAGCTTGTAGCCATTATCATTAACTGAATCTTGAAGTTTGAATTAGGCCTTTGAAATACTAAAAACTAGGATTTTAAAAAGCAATGAAACTTTTCTGTTAGATTGTTCTTTAAAAGTATTGTTACTGATAATTTCTTAAGAGAGATTAAAAATATTTTTGTATTATTCACAAGTGAAAGTTTAAATTAGTTTATTATTGTCTCATCTTTTAAAACTTCCATTTAAAAATTCTGTGTTTTATAAGGTACACAGTTGTAGAAGGAGATAATTTATAAATAAATGTACATATATTGGAGGTGCATGGTAAACTTTTTAAAAATAGTAACGTAACAAAAAAAGTTTGGAAGATTTTGCTCAAGTTGTACAGCTTAACTGGAGGTAGTTTGTGGGTTGCTTGGTATTTATTTAATTGGCCTTTGGGAGATTGTCAGAATTCACTAGGGGTCTTGCCTGGTTGTATTTTTGTTTTCAGGTCTTCCCCTTACCTAGTAAATGCTAAAAGAAGTCAAGTAGACAATGCTCATGAACAAATGCCTAAAAAAATTATTTATTCATTCAACACATATTTATAAGGGCTCTATTATGAGCTATAATGCTGATAGCTTTGTCATTAAATTCTCTTTTATCTTAGAAAAAACCAAAAACCAATTTTTTGTGTGTATGTGTTTGATTTTATATTTCAGTCATATTTCCAGCACATATTTCAACATAGTGCTTTCAAAACTTAAAATGGTGTAGAAAAGGAAGATTGTAGATTGAAGACTTGGAACATGGTTGTAAATTTGGATCACTATGTAAATAATATAGAAGAATTCTCCCTGGCTTTTCAAACTTTTTATATGTTATACACCTTTAAATTTAATTGTTTATAGAAGGAAATTTGCTTACCTGTTTCTTCCTATCACTAGGCAGGTGTGGTATCTGTGGTATCAGAAAAGTCTTAAAAAGTTATTTATTATAGATCACGGGAAAGTTTAATTAACTTGCTGTAAGCATAACTTGCAATTTTCATATTATGTGTAATGAGAGGGACAGTGTGATGATTAAGAAAACATAGTCATCTCTTATTGAAGATGACCTGCAGAATTTAGAAAGACTGTAGACCATAAATAAGGAGATGTAAGTCCTTAGAACTAGTTCTGTCACTGAATATTCACAGATAATTAGTAAACAAGTCATTTACTTGAAGATTGAAGGCCTGAAATATAATCATACAGGAAAATGAGAGGCTTTTAGATTATTGTGTGAATTACTTATTTAGACTAAATTGGTAAAGTTGTAATTCATGGAGTAATCCATGTGCTTTGTGAGCTTTTTCTATACCTTAGAGAAGTAATTCTTTAACTTTTTGGTCTTGGTACCATTTGAAACTCTTAAAAATTGTTAAAAAGATTCCAATATCTATTGATAATACTCTATATTTGAAATTAAAACTCAGAGATGTGTGAAACACAGAGTATACAAGCACACCTTCGACTAGGCTTCAGGGACGTGACGTCACATTTCATGTGGCCTTTGGGAACTTCCACCGTGTACTCGTGAAAGAATGAGTGAAAAAAGCACATGAAGTTGTGGTATTGCAGTGGATAATGGGGTCCTGCTGCTCGCTGCTCAAAAACCAATAAAGAGGCCAGGTTGGTGGAAAGAAAAGTTTGCTTTATTTTGGATGTCAGCAACAGCGGTGGGGGTGGGGTGGAGTGGGAGGAGTGGGGAGATGACACACTTATCCAAAGACCAATACCTGCCCCACTTCTTCTAGAATCAATGGACGAGAGTTTTTGTAGGCTTAGGGAGGGAGCTACAGGCAGAAACAGCGCAGTCAGCTCTGACCGTCGTCTTGAAATTGATTATCGGTGGTCTGACCAGCGTCATTTCATATATTTTAAGTACAGATAGTCTGCAGTCCCATGGTCGGTTTGTTCCCATTTCCTTGAGGCCAGTTCTTAGAATTTTGGCAGCTTATGTCATGGCTACAGTCTGGTCATCATGTAGTTAACTTTTCCTACCTGGTAGGGGTTTTAGTATCTGTAAGACAGCTCACAGGATATGGCTCAGACTATTCCATATCCCTTGAGAAGGGACTAAAGGTCTTTGACTATACTTTATAATGACTGGTGGTGATGGTTTAGTCGCTCAGTCACGTCTGACTCTTGCGACCCCATGGACTGTAGGGGTCCTCTGTCCATGGGATTCTCCAGGCATGAATACTGGAGTGGGTTGCTGTTTCCTTATCTAAAATAAAGCTGCATGCTAAATTGCTTCAGTCTTGTCCAACTCTTTGCAACTCTGTGGACTGTAGCCTACCAGGCTCCTATGTCCATGGGGATTCTCCAGGCAAGTGTACTGGAATGGGTTGCCGTGCCGTCCTCCAAGGGATCATCCCGACACAGGGGTCAAACTTGTGTCTTCTTATGCCTCCCACATTGGCAGGCAGGTTCTTTACCACTAGCTCCACTTAGGAAACTTCAAAATTTAACATGGATTCAATGAAAGTGAAAGTGGCTCAGTCGCGTCCGACTCTTTGTGACCCCCATGGACTATATAGTCCATGGAATTCTCCAGGCCAGAATACTGGAGTGGGTAGCCATTCCCTGTCCGGGGGATCTTCCCCAACACAGAGATTGAACCCAGGTCTCCCGCATTGCAGGCAGATTCTTTCCCAGCATTTTCTCACTTCTCTGATCAAACTTAATCTTTGACTAAAGTTTTTCCACAGATAAAAGGCAGGTTGAGGATGGCGCAGGGGGGTGGGGGGTGGGGCAAAAGATCGTAGGGTCCTGCTCCATTTCAGTATTATTATGAAAATAGTTTTGATCTTCTGGGTTCCCTGAGAGAGTTTCTAAGAGTTGCTGCCTTTGAACACACAACTCCTTTCAGAACATTTGGAGATTACCTGAGAAAAAGCTCTCTAGTCTTAGGAAGCACATAAGAAGATAAAGAGAATCCCATGAATGAGAATTCTCTGGTATATCCCCATGCACAGAATGATAGAGAAAAGAAAGTTGTCTTCTCTGGGATTCCCACTTCCAATCTCTATTCCTTGAATTGAATTAGTGGAAATGTGCTCTTTTTGTCATTAAGGAGAAAGGAATTAGCATTTATTGACCAGTTAGGAACCAGGTGTCAGCAGCTTTGTTACCTCATCTAATCTTCACAACAGTTTTGTGAGATAGATTTTTTTTTCTTTTTAACTTATTTTTTTACTGAAGGATAATTGCTTTACAGAGAGTTTTGTAATTTACAGAGAGTTTTGTAAATTACAGAGAGTTTTGTTGTTTTCTGTCAGACCTCAACATGAATCAGCTATAGGTATATATATATATCTCTTCCTGTTGAACCTCTCTCCCATCTCCCTCCCCATCCCACCCATCTAGGTCGATACAGAGCCCCTATTTGAGTTTCCTGAGCCATACAACAAATTCCTGTTGGCTAAGATATTTTTTTGGGCTCCAGAATCACTGCAGATGGTGACTGCGGCCATGAAATTAAAAGACTCTTACTCCTTGGAAGAAATGTTGTGATCAACCTAGACAGCGTATTAAAAAGCAGAGACATTGCTTTGCCAACAAAGGTCCATCTAGTCAAGGCTATGGTTTTTCCAGTAGTCATGTATAGATGTGAGAGTTGGACTATGAAGAAAGCTGAGCACCAAAGAATTGATGCTTTTGAACTGTGATGTTGGAGAAGATTCTTGAGAGTCCCTTGGACTGCAAGGAGATCCAACCAGTCCATCCTAAAGGAAATCAATCCTGAATATTCACTGGAAGGACTGATACTGAAGCTGAAACTCCAATACTTTGGCCACCTGCTGCCAAGAGCTGACTCATTTGAAAAGACCCTGATGCTGGGAAAGATTGAAGGCAGGAGGAGAAGGGGACGACAGAGGATGAGATGGTTGGATGGCATCACCGACTCAATGGAAACGAGTTTGAGTAAACTCCAGGAGTTGGTGATGGACAGGGAGGCCTGGTGTGCTGCAGTTCATGGGGTTACAAAGAGTCGGACGCGACTGAGCGACTGAACTGAACTGGAGATAGATGATTTATTATCTTCATTTTACTGATGAGGAAACTCAGGCTTAGAGAGACTAACCAACTTGTTCATGGCCATACACTTACTAAGTAGTAGAGACAGAATTTGAAATAAAATCTGTCATACTTGGGAGCTCTTGCCTTTATATGGGAATTGTAAATAGCAGTGGTGCTAACAGGGGCGGTAACAACAGCTGTTATTTTTTGAGTGCTTACTTTGTCAGTCACTATGGCATTACTTTAAAAATATCTCTTTATAGCAAGCTGTGTAGGTAGGTTTTTATGTTCGCTCTGTTTGTAGACTGGGAACCTGAGTCTTAGAGCCATTCAGTAACTGATTATGTTGAAACTGCTAATTGTGGTTAGCAGATATGAGATTGAAAGAGCCCCTGCTCTTAATTCCTACATCCTGCTGGTTTATGAAAAATAAATAACTCCATCCATTTATGCATATATATGTTTAGGCACAGTCTCCAGCACCTGCTGAAGTAATGGCTGGTCTACTTTTAGTCCTAGGTCTTAGTTCTGCATGGTTTGGAGGTAGTAGAATGTGGTCTGGAGGTTAGAGTTCACCTCTATTAATTTATTTTTTTCTCAAGATTATCAGTGTAACTCTTATGAGGTAGGCGCTGTTAAACAGAGGAACTTATAAAGATGAGCCATAGGAAAAAGATAATGAGATATAGTGATAAGTGTAAAAGGAGGAAGATAAAGAAGAGTGAGCATAGCTGTTGCTATGCCACAGTTGTGGCTTTTTGCTTTTAAAGCATTCCATAGATCATGGAAGGAGAAGGCAATGGCACCCCACTCCAGTACTCTTGCCTGGAAAATCCCATGGACGGAGGAGCCTGGTAGGTTGCAGTCCACGGGGTCACCAAGAGTCAGACATGACTGAGCGACTTCACTTTCACTTTTCATTTTCATGCATTGGAGAAGGAAATGGCAACCCACTCCAGTGTTCTTGCCTGGAGAATCCCAGGGACGGGGGAGCCTGGTGGGCTGCTGTCTGTGGGATTGCACAGAGTCGGACACAACTGAAGTGACTTAGCAGCAGCAGCAGCAGCAGCAGCAGCATAGATCATGGAACGTCAGACCTGTAAGGAATTTCAGAGATTATTTAGTCCAATTCCCTTTTTTACTTGAGTGGGAAATGAAGTCCAGAGAGATTGTGATTCAAGGACACGTAGCTTGGTTAGTGGCAGAGTTAACTCAATCACTCTGATTCATTTTATTGTTTAACTATTTTGCATCATGTACTTGTATGTCAATAATGCATGGAGAGAACAAACTCTGAAGCCATACTGCCTAGGTTCATATTCCAGCTGCACAATTTACTAACTGAGTGACCTCAGGCAAGGCATTCTATTAATTCCTCTCTGTTGTTCAGTTTCCTCATTTGTAAAATGGGGACAGTAATAGTAGTTACAGGACTTCTGTGAGGATTATATGAGTTAAAATATGAAAAGTGCTAATATAATGCCTATATTTGCTATTAAAATTATTTCTACTACAGAGTTCAGCGGTATTAGTTAAGGCTAGGTTAGCAGTATCTTTGTGAGGAAAACTGAGCCTCAAATTTTGTCCCTCTGGGCTTGTTCAGTTCAGGTTTTTGGAAAATGTCTCTATTGATTTTAGATATTATTCCTTTTACCTGTGAATTTATATTAATAAATTGTCCTTTTTATATATAGTAAGAAATTCAGGTGGGAGCAATCATATGGTTTTGAAAGAAATTTGTTCTCCTTGGTTACTTGTAACTTGTATTCATTTCGGTTATAGACTGTGCCTGCATATTCTTTTTTTTTTTTTTTCAATTGGGGTGACATTTACATGTGCGCTCTTAAGTATGTCTGAACAGCTTAAGTGTATAGCTTAAATTCAAAATCCTTTGAATTTTTAGTGGCTATCTAATTGTAGTTTGTTTCAGTTTTCTAATGAAAATTTAATTTTTTAATACTAGAATTGGTTTTAGAGTTGAAAAAGACCTTCTCAAGTCCTCTGTTTCACAGATGAATAAATTGAGGGCAGGAAGGCCAAAATATATGTTTGGTCAGCCTCACAACTAGCTGATAGCAGAGCCTGGAATTAAAATACTGACCTCTTGCTCACTGGTATACCTTACTGAGGCTTATCACTGCTATATAAACATTTCTTTACTTTTAATTTTAAAAATTCATTTTCTTTGTAAGAGACCATATGAATTTAAATGTTCTTGTTAATTATTACTTACTCAGCATTAATACATTTATGTGAATCTGATCCTTTAGTTCACAGTAACAACCTCAAATCGTTCTTGTGTGTGTCAGTTAAAAGACTAGATAAATAAGAGGCTCAAATTTAAAAATATTGTTTACTCAATTACAACCATTGCCCCATTTAGGTAGAAAACTATTTTAGGTGAGGAGATAGGACTGAGAAATTACGGTTAAGGCTTGAGGAGTTAGGTAGAGATGAGAGGAGGAATCAGGAAAGTTGAAGAATCTTTTGGGCATTTCTCTGTAGCGTACCTGAATGTTAACACAGGTTACATTTTACCTCCACATGAACAGCACCTCCCTCTCTACCCCCTGTCTCTTATAACATACTGCCAAGCTGAAGTCAGGGCATATCTGACTAGAGAAGATTAGAATATATAATATTAATCTACTAACTATTCATGATGTCCCCTTCCTCTTTTGAAAAAATAGTAAAGTGACAACGATGATAATAACAACAGCTGATGTTTACTGAGTGTCTGTTGTGTCAGGTGTTTTATGTTTATCCGCACCCTCTAAGGTAGGTTTTGTTATCCTGTTTTAAGAAGTCACTGAATCTTAGATTGAGTAGATTGCCCAAGGTCACATAGCTGGTGAATGGTAAAACCAGAGTTCAAACACAGGTTTGTCTTATTTTACAGCCTGGATTCTTAACATGAGGCTACATGGTCAGGATCTCGCAAGGGGCTGGTGGTGTAAAAATGGGTACGCGCCTGTCCTAAGGGAGCTTGTAACTTGGTTGGTCTTCTAATCGTAGTATATTGTGATTATGTTACAGAGGAATGGCCGATTGATTTGCTATGGAGAATCAAAGGTATTTATCTTGAAAGCTTTCACAGAAGTACTAGAGGTTCAGTAGGGTTTGTTGCCATGGTGAAGAGGGGACAGGACACTGAGGGCGTTCTAGGCAGATAGAGTAATACTGAACGAAGGCACAGATAGGTGCAAGTACGCAAGCATATTAGTGAAATCTGGTTTAGTAGGTACGTTGGAGGGCTGATAGTGTGATTCATACTGAGCTTTGAATACCATGTCGAGGACTTTAAATGTTTCCTGGTTGTGAACCACTAAGGATTTTAAAGAGACTTGGGGATAGGGATCAATGCAAAGTGAGAATGTAGTTTAGATCCTGGAGATGCAGTGGGGAGACCAAGACCAAAAAATGAAAACCAAATAGTATAGCCAAAAATAGTGAGAGCTTGAATTTACTACCTCATTTAATCAGTTTTCCCACACTTTAGCATCTAAAATCAAGATACATCTCGTAATTAATTATCATAGATTAATTGGCAGACTTTTTTTCATTCTTAGAAGCACATAAAGTAATGGTGTATATTACTACTAAAGGGATCTTAGATTTGATGAATAATGATAGTAATAATATATAATATTTACTGAAAGCTGGCTGTGTGTCAGGCAGAGTCGTACATACATGTTAGCATCCAGCATCTGGTAGTGTCTGGCATATTTAGAAACTTAAAAACAACAGCAAAATAGAATGTAACTGAAAGACTATGGGATCTGCCTGAGATGTCATTAAGGGATAAGAAAGAGATTTAGGAGAGCATCATTGAAGGCAGTCAGTGGAGAAAACAGGAAAAGCTCATGTTTATCCCCTATAGAGCGTGACTAGAGCTCTGGAAATGAGTTACTTTGGTATCAATTAGGAGAAGTTGGTCTTATTCTTTTAGTTTTGTTTATTCAGTGAAATGTGATCATTGATGACAAAATTGAGATGATAGTCTTTCTCCTGTTTTTTAAATATTTGTATCATAGCAGGTAACAAAAGTATTGATAAGCAGGTGAGTCACCACCTCTAATCATGTAGTTCAAACATCTTTTGATTAAATCTTCCTTTTTGAGTAGAATAAGCTTATTTGAAATATTGGTATTTCAAATTATGCTGCCATTAGTTATTTGCTAAAGAGGATTGCAAGATTTTTTTTTTTCTAGGATTCGTTTGCTTAGTATCATGGACTTTCAAAAATTCAGTTCTTGATAGATTCAGAAATTAGAAAGTGAATTGATTTAGAGACCACTGAAATTGAAATTGTGATAACCCTGTTGTTGTAATTGTAATTTAATTGTAATTGTAATAACCCTGTTGGGCAAGTCATGTAGCCTTTCTGTGCCACAATTCTCTTATCCTTAAACTGGAAATAATAATACGTTTTACTTTTGGAGGATCATGTGAAATGAAATGAATCAATAATTGGAAAATAGGACAGGAGGTTTAATAGTTACTACACACAGTAAGTATTAGCCATTATTACATATCTATCCTTAGTGGTTTGAGTCTAACAGTTGAGCAGCATCTTGATTTGTTTACTGTTGACACAATTGGGGGAAGGGGTCAGTGAAACTGTAACTAGGAAAGGACAACTTAGACTGTTTATTCAATTATTGAACAAATGGAAGTTGAAAGAATTTTACCTTTTTAAAAAAGGCTATGGGAGTATCAGACCACCTGACCTGCCTCTTGAGAAACCTCTATGCAGGTCAGGAAGCAACAGTTAGAACTGGACATGGAACAACAGACTGGTTCCAAATAGGAAAAGGAGTATGTGAAGGCTGTATATTGTCACCCTGCTTATTTAACTTATATGCAGAGTACATCATGAGAAACACTGGACTGGATAGAATCAAGATTCTAGCTGGGAGAAATATCAATAACCTCAGATATGCAGATGACACCACCCTTATGGCAGAAAGTGAAGAAGAACTAAAAAGCCTCTTGATAAAAGTGAAAGAGGAGAGTGAAAAAGTTGGCTTAAAGCTCAACATTCAGAAAACTAAGATCATGGCATCTGGTCCCATCACTTCATGGCAAATAGATGGGGAAACAGTGGCTGATTTTATTTTTCTGGGCTCCAAAAGCACTGCAGATGGTGATTGCAGCCATGAAATTAAAAGACACTTACTCCTTGGAAGGAAAGTTATGACCAACCTAGACAGCATATTAAAAAGCAGAGACATTACTTCGTCAACAAAGGTCCGTCTAGTCAAGGCTATGGTTTTTCCAGTAGTCTTACATGGATGTTGGACTATAAAGAAAGCTGAGCACCGAAGAATTGATACCTTTGAATGGTGGCGTTGGAGAAGACTCTTGAGAGTCCCGTAGACTGCAAGGAGATCCAACCAGTCCATCCTAAAAGAAATCAGTCCTGAACATTCATTGGAAGAACTGATGCTGAAGCTGAAACTCCCAATACTTTGGTTACCTGCTACCAAGAGCTGACTCATTTGAAAAGACCCTGATGCTGAGTAAGATTGAAGGCAGGAGGAGAAGGGGATGACAGAGGATGAGATGGCTAGATGGCATCACCGACTCAATGGACATGAGTTTGGGTGGACTCCGGGAGTTGGTGATGGACAGGGAGCCTGGTGTGCTGCAGTTCATGGGGTTGCAAAGAGTTGGACATGACTGAGTGACGGAATTGAACTGAACTGACGGAATTGAACTGAACTGAGTATTTCATAGAACATAAAGTTTGTTACACTTGCTGATGGTTATTGATGAAAGAAAAAAAGATTGTACATTTTTGAAAATTTTTTGGCTTTTGGTAGAGGTGAAAAACTGGGAAGAAAATTGGTCACTTTTTCCTTTTTCTTTTGCATTTTTGTTGTAAGCCTTATTAAAATTTCCGACTTGATTGGTAAGTGTAATGTATTAGAGAAGAAAGTGTTTTAGGGAAGGAAATTACTATCAAGTGCAGAATTTTGGCATTCCTTCTTGACCTTTCTTCTATTTTAGAGACAGTGTTATTTAATATGATAGGTTTTATGTTAGGAAAATTTATGAGACCATTGTTTAACCAACTTTATGTTTAAAAAATTTAAACAACATGATATCAATAATCAACAATAATAATTAAGTGCATATATTGTGAACTTGCCTTGTTAAACACAGAATATCCTACTAAAGTATCATCCCCCTTCCAAGTTACTTAATTGCAATCATACACAATATTTTAGTAATTAGATCTTTTTTTCTCATTAGTATTTGAAATTAAATAAAAATATTATTGGTTAAGATAAAATAATACTTTTAAACTTTTGTTTTGGCCATGCCATGCGGCATGCGGGACCTTAGTTCCCCATTCAGGGATCAAACCCGTGCCGCCTGCATTGGGAATACAGAGTCTTAACCATTGGACTGCTAGGGAAGTTCCTATTAGACATTTTTAAACGTATCACTTTCCTTTTGCTTAGCACAGTGATTTATGTAGGTGGTTTTATATTTATGCTTTAAATAACAGAGGTTGGGTGGCTAGCCAGATATAGAGGTTGAGGGAGGGAAGAATTTAATACAATGGTTTAAACGTAAGGAAAGTGGTAGAGACTAGCTACTTTCAGATCAGATCAGATCAGTCGCTCAGTCGTGTCCGACTCTTTGCAACCCCATGAATCACAGCACGCCAGGCCTCCCTGTCCATCACCAACTCCCGGAGTTCACCCAGACTCACGTCCATCGAGTCAGTGATGCCATCCAGCCATCTCATCCTCTGTCGTCCCCTTCTCCTCCTGCCCCCAATCCCTCCCAGCATCAGAGTCTTTTCCAATGAGTCAATTCTTCGCATGAGGTGCCCAAAGTACTGGAGTTTCAGCTTCAGCATCAGTCCTTCCAGTGAACACCCAGGACTGATCTCCTTCAGAATGGACTGGTTGGATCTCCTTGCAGTCCAAGGGACTCTCAAGAGTCTTCTCCAACACCACAGTTCGAAAGCATCGATTCTTCTGCGCTCAGCCTTCTTCACAGTCCAACTCTCACATCCATACATGACCACAGGAAAAACCATAGCCTTGACTAGACGAACCTTTGTTGGCAAAGGAATGTCTCTGCTTTTGAATATGCAGTCTAGGTTGGTCATAACTTTCCTTCCAAGGAGTAAGCGTCTTTTAATTTCATGGCTGCAATCACCATCTGCAGTGATTTTGGAGCCCAGAAAAATAAAGTCTGACACTGTTTCCAATGTTTCCCCATCTATTTCCCATGAAGTGGTGGGACCGGATGCCATGATCTTCGTTTTCTGAATGTTGAGCTTTAAGCCACCTTTTTCACTCTCCACTTTCACTTTCATCAAGAGGCTTTTTAGTTCCTCTTCACTTTCTGCCATAAGAGTGGCGTCATCTGCATATCTGAGGTTATTGATATTTCTCCCGGCAATCTTGATTCCAGCTTGTGTTTCTTCCAGTCCAGCGTTTCTCATGATGTACTGTGCATATAAGTTAAATAAACAGGGTGACAATATACAGCCTTGATGTACTGCTTTTCCTATTTGGAACCAGTCCGTTGTTCCATGTCCAGTTCTAACTGTTGCTTCCTGACCTGCATACAAATTTCTCAAGAGGCAGATCAGGTGGTCTAGTATTCCCATCTCTTTCAGAATTTTCCACAGTTTATTGTGATCCACACAGTCAAAGGCTTTGGCATAGTCAATAAAGCAGAAATAGATGTTTTTCTGAAACTCTCTTGCTTTTTCCATGATCCAGCTAGCTACTTCAGGAGGTGGTAAATTCATGCTGATTTCATTTGTGAAATATCTATATGTAGAGATAACTACTAGCTGGAATTTGAAAAATTATATCAAAAGATAAGACATTATAATTGAGATAGTAGTTAAAAATTAAGTCACTAGTGGAAAGTATGTAACACAGAAAAATAGAGACAGGAAATCTTGGAAAATAAGTTGTCATAGGAGTTAAGGGAGTAAAGGGTAAATGGACTATCAGCAGTGACATGCTTTTTGTAGACAGGTTAATGAGAATGAGGATTAAGGTAGGCCTTTGGATATGACAAAATTCTGAACACAGATTTTCTTCTGCTAACTTTATTCCAAGTTTGAAGAGGTTAAAAGTCATTTAGACAACATATCTGTACTTTTCGTTTGAGAAATTTGTCTATTAAGAAGAGTGATGAAAATGGGATGGAACCTTTAGGAATGAGTAGGATAAAGTAAAAAATTCTTTGAAAGATATGTGGGGTCCATTCATCTTGAAGGCAATAGAGAAGATAGCTTTAATTTTATCTAAATTTTTGGCTTTAATTGCGTTTCCCTCATTTATTGGCTGTGGCCTTTTAAACAGTCATTTTATTTCTCTGAACCTCAGTTTTCTTGGTGCAAAATGAGGATAATATTTACCTTTCAAGATTATTATGAGAATTAGATATAATAATACATGAAAGGGCTTCCCAGGTGGCATGGTGGTAAAGAATCTGCCTGCCAAGCAGGAGATGTGGGTTTGATCCTTGGGTTGGGAGGATCCCCTGGAGAAGAAAATGGCAGCCCACTGAGGTATCCTTAGCAGGGTGATCCCATAGACAGAAGAGCCTTGTAGGCTACAGTCCATGGGATTGCAAAGAGTCAGACATGACTTAGTGACTAAAGAGCAACAGTATATGAAATTGCCAGCAAGGACCTGATCTATAGAAGATACTTTTCAATAATGTATAGCTGTTAATTTCTATCATTAAAAATAAGCCATGCTGCTGCTGCTGCTGCTAAGTAGCTTCAGTCGTGTCTGACTCTGTGCGACCCCAGAGACAGCAGCCCACCAGGCTCCCCCGTCCCTGGGATTCTCCAGGCAAGACACTGGAGTGGGTTGCCATTTCCTTCTCCAACGCATGAAAGTGAAAAGTGAAAGTGAAGTCATTCAGTCGTGTCCGACTTCCAGCAACCCCATGGACTTCAGCCTACCAGGCTCCTCCGTCCATGGGATCTTCCAGGCAAGAGTACTGGAGTGCGGTGCCATCGCCTTCTTTTTATTAATTTATTCAGTAGATATTTATTTTAGGGTGTTGGTACCCAGTCTTTTAGTATACCAATACCCTCTTTCAATGTCATGAAATTCCTTGGAAACTAAATGATGATAGCTGGTAGTATTGAAATTGGAGCTGTGAACTGGTCTTGGACTCATGGATTAGAAACCGTTTTTATGAAGTGTATAGGTGTATTGCAGAACCTTTGGGTTCCTTTTTTGTTTTCTTTCAGATAAACTAGCAAACTGTTGGTAAGAACAGAGTGGGAATTTTATGTTGCCATACTATTATATTTGGACAAAACAATGTTTTATCAACCTGTGTAAACCTTATATATTAAAGAGGACTGGAAGTCAAACACACTAGGAACTTTTCTTGTGGCTAGTAAATGAAAGAGGTTTGAATTTTGTGTGGCAATTAACAAAAATAATGAAAATTCGGACAAAAGAAATGACTTTGCATTTTGGTGTTTCATGAAACTAGAAATGCTATAAAATAATTAAATATAAATAACATAGTTAACACTTTAAAAATTAACTGATGTGCTGATTTTGGATATTTAGGCTTTATGTTTCAAAGTCTGTGCAGTTTACAAACATATTTTGACTTTTACTGTGCTAGATGCTATACCCCGTAAGAACTGAAGTGAGATTACTCTCTGCCCTTAGAGAATTTACAACTGTTACCACTGTAAATGTAAGAATGAGCCATATAGGTTTAATTAGTTATAAAAGAACATTTGTTATCAGCTGCATGTTACTGTCAGAACAGGATCCTTAGGTAAGGAAGACGCTGATTTAATCTGTCAGATTTATTCTGTCCCAGCCCAGAAATGCAGCTATATGATTTCTCAAGGGCATTCAGTGTAAGTTAAATTACAGTATTGGTGGCTGTGACTTACGGGAATGCAGTTTTGCTTGTTATTGCTAAATAAATCACTTCTTGAAATTGTCATAGTCTTCCTTTCCATAGTTTTTGTGTCTTTATGTAATTATAAATTTTAGGTACTTTGATCAAGACAAGCCAAAGATGTTGGTTATGATCTAATAACATTACATTCTGTGATATAAAAATATTTTTCAAATATAGCCTCATGTATTAAATATCTGTTACTCTGTAACAAACTACCTAAAACTACTGAAACAATAAGAAACATTTATTATCTTTCTGTGTGTAGAGTTTGGAAGCAGCTTAACTGGGTGATTCTGGCTCAGGATATTTTGTGAGGTTGTGGTCAAGATATCAGTCAGGGCTGCAGCCATCTCAAGGCTTGCCGGGGACTGGATCCGATTCTAGAATAGCTCACTCACGTGGTTCACAAATTTGTGCTGACTTTTTTTAGGAGGTCTCAGTTCCTTACCGCTTGGATCTCTCCATAGGGGTGCTTCAGTTTCTTCATGACTAGCTTTTTCTAGAGTGGGGAATCGAAGAAAGAGCAAGATGAATGCTGCAGTGCCTTTTATGACCTAACCGTGGAAGTAGTATTCTGTCATGTATGCAGTATTCTATTGGCTGCACGCTCATGCATGCATGCTCAGTTGTGTCAGTCGTGTCCAACTCTTTGCAACCCCATGGACTGTAGCCCACCAGGCTCCTCTGTCCAAGGGGATTCTCCAGGCAAGAATACTGGAGTGGGTAGCCATTCCCTTTTCCAGAGGATCTTCCTGACCCAGGGATCAAATCTGCAGCTCCCATGGCTCCTGCATTGCAGGCAGATTCTTTACCGCTGAGCCAATGGAGAAGCCCCGTTGGCTATACAGGTCAGTCCTATTTAGTATGGAAGGGGATTGCACAAGAGTGTTACTACCAGGAGTTAGGAATCATTGGAGGCTATTTCAGAGGCTAGTTACTACATCTGACATAAAAATCTAATGATTTAGAAAAGTGTTGGAAATAAAAAGGAGAGTATCAGAAAATTGAGAGGCCAAAATTAGAGGTAAATTTTAGAAAATAACATTTCACTCCAAATAATGGGTAACATGTCTTTTTCTCAAAGAAACATGGATTAAAGAATGAGCAGTAAGAGTCCATTGAAATAGTTTAGGTGAGAGGATGGGAGAGAATGAAGTAAAAGAGGGGGTGGTGGCATTGACTGAATAAGATTACTAAACTTAGGAGTGCAAAGGAAGAGCATAAAAAAATGTTAACCCGCTAGGACAAGGATTTTTCTTTTCCTCATAGTATATCCCAGGTGCCTAAAACAGGCCTGGCATGTAGCAGATACACAAGTATTTACTGAAGGAGTGAGACAATAATTAAGATTGTTAATCTGTGTGATGTGGTTACTGGCAGTGACATTAACAGAAATAAAGACATGAAAAGTGTAGGCTTTGGGAAGAAAATGAATTTTAGACATTTTGTATATGTGTTAGCAGACATGTGGCTGAGGATTTAGATTAGGGAGATACCTACATAGAAATAGTAAAAACCATGTCAGTGGATATTACAGTATGTTAGGGAGGAAATGTATAATACAGATATAGCAGGACCTACTCCAAATTGGTTCTTCCTATTATAAATTACATATATTTTATACATTTAACAAATTCATTAATACTTTAATGTTGTGACAACTTTTGTATATTGAATTGCCTTTTACCGATGGTGCTCAGTTAAGTCATGTCTCTTTGCAACCCCATAGATGGGATTTTCCAGGCAATACTGAAATGGTTGCCGTTTTCTTCTCCAGTTTGCTGATGGGATACATTTAAATTCCATGAAAATTGAGCCATGGGTAATGCTTCTAATAGGTGCCTAATAAACTATAGGATTGTTAAGCATATATGAGAATACATTAATTTTAAATTTTATTATATTAGATTATAAAGATTTTTTAACTTTACAGATTATTTCTATCATCAAAAACAGAGTTCAGTTAGTTTATTTGTATTTGGGGATAGAAATAAAGGTAAATTAGATAGTCATTCTTTGTACAGGACTCTTGAGAATGCCCAGTGCCCTCTTCTGAGTTTTATAGTTTGATTTATAGAACTGTTCCTAGCACTTTAGTATCAGGAAAATATGACTGATTTCTGGATAGTGAGACAAACCAGGTCAAATGTAACTGACGTGCACATTATTCACAGACTACTCAGTATTTCTGGTGAAGAGATTAAAAGGGGAATATAGGGAATTTCATTCTGTCAGATCTCTCCACCATGACCCGCCCATCTTGGGTTGCCCCACAGGCATGGCTTAGTTTAACTGAGTTAGACAAGGCTGTGGTCCTAGTGTAATAAGATTGACTAGTTTTCTGTGAGTATGGTTTCAGTGTGTCTGCCCTCTGATGCCCTCTTGCAACACCTACCATCTTACTTGGGTTTCTCTTACCTTGGGCATGGGGTATCTCTTCACGGCTGCTCCAGCAAAGCGCAGCCGCTGCTCCTTACCTTGGACGAGGGGTATCTCCTCACTGCCGCCCTTCCTGACCTTCAACGTGGGATAGCTCCTCTAGGCCCTCCTGCGCCTGCGCAGCCATGGCTCCTTGGACGTGGGGTTGGTCCTCCGGGCTGGATCATGGAAAAAGCAAGAGAGTTCCAGAAAAACATCTATTTCTGCTTTATTGACTATGCCAAAGCCTTTGACTGTGTGGATCACAATAAACTGTGGAAAATTCTGAAAGAGATGGGAATACCAGACCACCTGATCCACCTCTAGAGAAATTTGTATGCAGGTCAGGAAGCAACAGTTAGAACTGGACATGGAACAACGGACTGGTTCCAAATAGGAAAAGGAGTACGTCAAGGCTGTATATTGTCACACACATTTAACTTATATGCAGAGTACATCATGAGAAACGCTGGACTGGAAGAAACACAAGCTGGAATCAAGATTGCCGGGAGAAATATCAATAACCTCAGATATGCAGATGACACCACCCTTACGGCAAAAAGTGAAGAGGAACTAAAAAGCCTCTTGATAAAAGTGAAAGCGGAGAGTGAAAAAGTTGGCTTAAAGCTCAACATTCAGAAAACGAAGATCATGGCATCCAGTCCCATCACTTCATGGGAAATAGATGGGGAAACATTGGAAACAGTGTCAGACTTTATTTTTCTGGGCTCCAAAATCACTGCAGATGGTGACTGCAGCCATGAAATTAAAAGACGCTTACTCCTTGGAAGGAAAGTTATGACCAACCTAGATTGCATATTCAAAAGCAGAGACATTCCTTTGCCAACAAAGGTTCGTCTAGTCAAGGCTATGGTTTTTCCTGTGGTCATGTATGGATGTGAGAGTTGGACTGTGAAGAAGGCTGATCGCAGAAGAATCGATGCTTTTGAACTGTGGTGTTGGAGAAGACTCTTGAGAGTCCCTTGGACTGCAAGGAGATCCAACCAGTCCATTCTGAAGGAGATCAGCCCTGGGATTTCTTTGGAAGGAAAGATGCTAAAGCTGAAACTCCAGTACTTTGGGCACCTCATGCGAAGAGTTGACTCATTGGAAAAGACTCTGATGCTGGGAGGGATTGGGGGCAGGAGGAGAAGGGGACGACAGAGGATGAGATGGCTGGATGGCATCACTGACTCGATGGACGTGAGTCTGGGTGAACTCTGGGAGTTGGTGATGGACAGGGAGGCCTGGCGTGCTGCGATTCATGGGGTCGCAAAGAGTCGGCCACGACTGATCAACTGAACTGAACTGAACTGATGGGGGATTTCCTGGTAGTTGAGTGGTTAAGAATCCACCTTCCAATGCAGGGGACGTGGATTCAATCCCTGGTCGGGCAACTAAAATCTCATATGCCACGGGGCAACTAAGCCCACATGCTGCAATGAAGAGCCCCTGTGGCCATAAATAAGTGATAAAAAGAAAGGGAATACAAAAAGAAGATAAGAGATAATTGGAGAGTGTTTCTGGGGTGTGTAGGTCAGGCATAGTGTACATATTTTTAAGTATATATCAAAATTATAGTCAATGCCATTTGAAAAAATCTTATGTAAATTTTATTGAATTATTAAGCTCTGTTAACAGGGATAATGCTTCCTTTAAAGGTTTATAACAAATATTCCTTGTCCTTTCTCTTCAAATGCCTGTGTTTATTTTATTGTTCATTAATCCAGTAATTGGATTCCAGTGTGCTTGCTTTGGATGTTGAAGCATATGTGAAAAATATAAATTAGATATTTTGTTAATGAAGATGATGATAATTATGGTATGTCATGTGCGAGGCTAATAGCAAGTTGACACAGTAGGAGTCTTTCAACCCTCAATACTCATTGAAAGGACTGATGCTGAAGCTGATGCTCCAATACTTTGGCCACCTAATGCGAAGAGCTGGCTCATTAGAAAAGACCCTATGCTGGGAAGGATTGGGGGCAGGAGGAGAAGGGGACGACAGAGGATGAGATGGTTGGATGGCATCACCGACTCAGTGGACCTGAACTTGGGCAAACTCCAGGAGATGGTGATGGACAGGGAAACCTGGCGTGCTGCAGTCCATGGTGTTGCAAAGAGTCGGACACGACTGGAGACTGAAGAACAACAAGGAATCTTTCTAGCTTCTGATCCTTGTTCTATGAAATGGTCTGTGAAACCCATGGGTTGGGAAAGGAGATCAGAGATGATCTTTGTTGTTTAGTTGCTAAGTCATGTCCAACTCTTTTGTGACCCCATGGACTGTAGCCCACCAGGCTTCTCTTTCCATGGGATTTCCCAGATAATACTGGAGTGGGTTGCCATTTCCTTCTCCAGGGCATATTCCCAACTCAGGGATCGAACCCATGTATCCTGCATTGGCAAGTAGATTCTTTACCACTAAGCCACCAGGGAAGTCCAGTGATGATCTACTGTGGGTTATTAAAAATTAACAACATAAGAAGCTTGTATTGGCAGTATTATTGAACTATACCCTATTTTGTACAATAGATATATTGTGGAAAGTTTAAGCAATAAAATTAGGAGTCCTTGTTGTTTAAAGTGTACATAGGTCAATCCTAATCTCCCAATTTGTCCCGCCCTCTCCTTCTCCCGCGCCCCCCACCCTGTGTCCATATGTCTGTTCTCATATATACTACCGTGTGTAAGATGGGTAGCTAGTGAGAACCTGGTGTATGGTACAGGAAGCTCAGCTTGGTGTTCTGTGGGATGGGATGGTGGGGCGGGAGGGAGGTCCTTGAGGGAGGGGATATAAGTGTACGTATAGCTGATTCACTTCATTGTACAGCAGAAACTAACACAACATTGTAAAATAATTATACTCCAGTAAAACAAAATAAAAGTAAAATATGTGCAGGAAAAAATACAGTGTATATAGATTGAGACTGCATATGTCCTCTTAGGAAACTGTAGGTTTCTTATAAGAATTAAAAACTCTGTGTACTCATGTCAGCAATCATCAGAAAATATAATAGGAGGATATTCTAAATCATCTACTTGACCATCTTATAACCTAGATGCCAGGAGATTGCAGTGTCTCTGTTTATGCTTGTTTGGTCATGTTGGCTCCAAGTAGTGTTATACTACTTTGTGAAGAGTTAATTAAGAACTGAGGCATTTCTAATGCGTAAATGATGTAGTCATGTCTAGCAGGTGGATGGCCAAATGATGCGATAGCCCACTGTATAACATAAGTTTTGTGGTAGTTCACATTCTGTTAGCTAACATTCTTTGAGCATCTTCTGGGTTCCAGGCACTTATCAAAATACTCCTCATGTATAATAATATATATGATATTATTCAATAATAATGAATCATAATTAATGTAAGGATTTGTGTTTTAAGTTTTTAATTTGTACAGTAGACCTGTGAGGTATGTGTAATTACTAGTCCTGTTTTACAGATGAGGGTACTGGAGTATAGAGAAGTTAATTTTTTACATAGCTAATAAGTGGTAGAGTTGGTTTTCATACATATTACCTGACTCCATAGCCTCTAGCCACTGACTATACTGCCTCCTGATAGATAGCTGACTGTACTGCCTCATAGTAGATCCCATCTGACATAGTCATCTGGGCATTCCAAACTCAGAATAGGCAAAATGGCATTGTATTCATGTTACCAATTCAGATTTTAATTCAGCAAACATCTTGTTTCCTGTCATGTTAATGTTGATTTAATAATACTGGTTTTGTGATTGTGTTTGGATTTAATTTGTAAGATTTTACTGTCATATGTATTGTTATAAACACTAAGAGTTTTATCCTAGTTTGTATATATTTCAATAATATTATAACGAAGATAATAACACTATAACAAAAATTTCAATAACATTATAACATAAAGAGAAGGCTGAACACTGCAGAATTGATGCTTTTGAGCCATGGTGTTGGAGAAGACTCTTGAGAGTCCCTTGGACTGCAAGGAGATCCAACCAGTCAATCCTAAAGGAAATCAATCCTGGATATTAATTAGAAAGAAAGACTGATGCTGAAGCGCCAAGACTTTAGCCACCTGATGGAAAGATCCGACTCACTGGAAAAGACCTTGATGCTGAGAACGATTGAAGGCAAGGGGAGAAAGGGACGGCAGAGGATGAGATGGTTGGATGGCATCAATGACTCAATGGACATGAATTTGAGCAAGCTCTGGGAGACAGTGAAGGACAGGGAAAACCTGGTGTGCTGCAGTCCTTGGGGTCGCAAAGAGTCACACACGACTGAATGGCTGAACAACATAACAAAAATAACTTCATACTCAGAGATTACAGTAGAGATGCTATGTAAGGATTGCTTTGGATCTTTTTCTTTTGGCTGTACCACACAGCTTGTGGGATCTTAGTTCCCCGACCAGGAATCACATCCGTGCCCTTCTCAGTGATCAGAGAAGTCTTTTGTGATGCAAATGAATACATATTGATTTTAGTTATTATACAGATTCAGAATTTTATATAATGTATTGGATTTCCTTAAACTAAAACAGCATGAATGAGGAAACTCAATTTTGTTGTTTTGTGTATTTGGATGCACTTCTCCTAACTCAGCTGAGTCATGTAATAGACAGTCATGGGAACTAATATAGACAATACACTGTAGGATTTTCCCCAGGTGGTTTCCCAAATGGGGGCTCTTCTCTAGTCACAGTCAGGGGATGGTGTCCTATTTATAGAGTCCTCTAAAGTCTATTACTGTCAAAAACATAGAAGGTCTCTTATTCAGAAGAAAACTGAAGTAGTAAGAAGCAAAAAGAATTATCCTTGATTTTACTGAGAGTTGTCTTGATTTAAATGAAACTATGATTTAGTTTATAATCAAAATGAAGACTATCTTAATCTTTGTCTTTATAAAATTTAATCTTTTTAAACCTTAATTTGGTAAATTTTCCTTTTGCAAATTTAATTCATTTGCATTACATATCAGAGATTTTACTTACTGTGCTTTTTCAGTGTGCTAATAAGAAACCCTTTTGAATTCAAGAGCTATGTATTGAGTTCCTACTGCATACAAGCTTTTCTGCTAGTCATTGGTGGTTTATTTACTTACTGATAACATCATCTGATTTAGGTACATATGCCTATCATACTTAAGAAGTAGAAAAACTTCAGTTAGGTGTTTGAGTCTCTGATATTATCTGGTTCCATGGTAGTACATGAGTTTGAGCAAGCTCCGGGAGTTGGTGATGGACAGGGAAGCCTGGTGTGCTGCAGGCCATGGGGTCACAGAGTTGGACACGAATGAGCTACTGAACAGAACTGAGGATAGTTTTATTCTCTGAAGTTTCTCTGGCTGGATTTTTTTTGTTTCTTTCCTCTTGAAATTTTCTACTTCTGGAAATTTATTCTACTCTAAGCAATGTACACATTTACACTCTTAAAATATTCCATGGAAGAACTATAGCATAACTACCACTGTAAAGTTGTATAGGACTTTTAATATATAATTCCAGTCTGTGACCTGAAATACTTTCTGATGTTTGATAAAATCTTCTAATTTCTTTTTTAGACTGGAAATTAGTAGTTCCTGGGACATCTGAAATTATTTTTTAAAAAAGTGATTATATATACCTTTTTCTTAAAAGAAGTTCTAGATCTTTGTTATATTCACTTAGGGCTTTTGTGTATTGTCAGACTTGCTTAGGGGTTAGTCATGGAACTGATATATTGGTCACTAACTTAAAATAATGGTAAATCCATTTGGGAAGAATGTGATTTAACTGGAGTAGACTACCTTGGAGGTTTATTTCTTCTTTTTTGGTTTTTATATGCTTGAATGCTGTAGGCCAGTGATTCTGGGGAGGGGTGATTCTTGTCCTCTGGGGCATTTGGTAGTGTCTGAAGACATTTTTGGTTGGTTGTTGCTGGTATCTAGTGAATCTCTAGATACAAAAGGGGAAAAAAAAAACAAAACACTCTAGATACAAAAAACAAATAAAGAATTATCTAGCCCCAAATGTCAATTTTACTGAGGTTGAGGGATGCTGGAGGCCAATTTGTGACTCACCAGTGGTGTTTTTTTTTTTTTTTTTGGTCTAGAGTGTTCATGATTTTTCATTCTTTTCCAAATTCCCTTTAATTTTTAAAGTATATATATATTGGCCCTCATCTTAAAGATGGGACAGTACTGAATATGAAAGGATAGTATTTGGGTTTTAGCTTATTAAAGTTAATCAAAGTATTTTACTAAATTCTCAATTTGGGGGACCCTGTGTAGTCATTGTCTGGATATTGAAAAAAAAGTAATAATTCAGCTGAAAATGCTTTTACTGTGAAGATTATTCATGATTTGATGTATTTCTTTTCTTACTTTCTAATAGGCTTTTAAGGATATGCTGTATTCAGCTCAGGACCAGGCACCTTCTGTGGAAGGTAAGATGCATTAATCCCTACATTTAACCACATACAACTTCTTTTTAAGAAGAGATATTTTAAACCGAATAGTATAAAACTAATATAACTTACCCTACTATACAGATCTTTTTTGGCTTTTGTAATATATATTATGATTACTTTATGTTTCAGTGAAATTTTTATTGTTTAGCTCACATTTACTTTATGATGGATCTCTTATGTCCTCACATCACCTTAGCATTGTGAATCACAGATACTGGTTTAAAGTTCTTAAGTGCCATGCTGCCTCCCCCCAGCAATGTGTTCTTATGTCTGTTTTTCTTATCTGTTCATCCATCCATCCATCATTCAGTGAATCCTTAGTTCATAACTAGTCTGGGCACCAAAGCCTTTTGTTTCTATTTATGTCATGTCTTTAGACTGAGACTAGTGAAACAAGACGTATCTACTCTGTGTGTGTGTACATAGATATAAGCATGTATATGTATGCATGTGCACAGCTTGGCAGTCGTAAAGTGACTGACCTAAGCATAGTGGTTATCTTTCTAATTATCTTTATTGATCCTTCCTTTTCTGTTACCTCAGCTTCTGCTCACCAGTTCACTCTTTATGGGTTTAACCATTGATAGGTTTGAGGAGTTGTAAGTTAAAGTTGTAGTTCTTATGTCAGTAAATAGGAGCTAATTCAACAACTGTTTGAGGGAGTGTTCCTTCTGAGGCCGGATATTCTTTTAAAATTTTGTATCATATTTCCATGAGAGATGAATATGAAGTTGTTTATTAAAACTATAGATCTGTAATTAAAAATCTGATTGTCTTTAATGACATAGACATGTATATCTTTCTAACCATTCTGAATTCAAAGTGTGCTTCCTTCAGAATCTCAAAATCTTTACCAGGATACTGACACCTGGGTATTAGTTTTATAATATGTCACTAAATTTTGGATTATATTTAATACGTTTAATATAATTAATGTGTTCTCTAATATTTAACTGAAGACAAATATTTAGTTCTTTATTGGGTTATTATCTCTTATGTGTCTTGAAGAGTACCACCTCAAAAGAGTTTAAGAATATGAGAAAAATGAAATTATGTGGAAGTTAAGGTGATTTCCTCACCCTGTGTAACTTGCTCTAGTAGTGGTTCTTTTAACTTTATTCTAATTGGGCTACTTCTCCTTAATTTTTTTTTTTTTTTAAGTTTTACCATCTGGTTTGTAACAAAGATATTCTGAAGTGTGTTGAACGTTATAATGTTCTTTATTCATCCTTCCATGCTAGGTCATGTTGCTAGTAAATCTCATACACTGTCAGCTGTTTTTGGAGGAAAAACTAAATTCTGTCAAAGTATGCTAAAATTGACAAATATTTACAGTTAATAGCTTTTTATCTCATTGTCCAGAGACATGAACTTCATTGGACCCTGTTATAAAGGGAGTATTGTAGGCTGATTATGCACATGTATGTGCTGTCTTCATAGGGGAAATATTTTGAACTTATTCATTCTTTCAATTCTCAGATAAACACTAAAGTCATGTAGTTTTTATTTTCTTAACAGGAATTTTTCTTTTTAGACACACTGAAGAATTGAAAGTAGTTTAAGGAAACATTATCTTATATAGTATTGAGGTTAGAAAATGTTATTAAAGGGACTCAATTTTGTCTCTCATTTGCATTGTGATACTGTATTAATTTATTCTCTTTTATACAGTGTTTAAATTATAATCATTTCTGTTATTCCTTTATTCTTGCTACTGAGATCATATTTCTAGATTTTTATTTAGCAGTTATCTGTAAAGTAATGCATCATCAACAGATTTATCACAGAGTCCAAGATAGGGCTTTCAACTTTGAACATTTTTCTCAGGCCAAATAAAATAGGATATGGGGAGTGTAACTCAGGCACTGATAGTTTTACTGTCTCTCTAGGTAATTCTAATATATAGCCAAAGTCAAGAACCCTTGCCATAAATAATCTTAAAGAATTTTAGGTCAGTATTGTTAATGCTAAGTTTTTTTAGATAATAACTAGCCAGTAGGTTAATCAATTTCTTAAGTTCATTGGTAGTTTGATTATTCTATTAGCATCAATAGGATGTTTATTTTTTAAATGTTTATTGCATTGAGTTGAGTATAAGTAATAGCTGTACTGATTATTTACATATATTAAATAGTTATAACTTAATATTGTTATTAGAATTAAAGAATTATTTTTACTACTTAAGATGAGTCATAGTGCAATAAGTGGCATATTCATATTTTCACAGTACTTTTGTTTAAGATGGAATGGGTTTCTAATTATAGTGAAAGAAAAATAACTTGAAATGGATTCTTAAAGAGTGAAGTGGTTTATCTGATAGAAGTATATTAGATAAAAGGCACAGTATATGAAAGCTTTTGTTTGATAAGAATTTGTTCACTATTTTTTACACTAGTGATCATTTTCTTCTAATTTTTAGATGGTGCTTTTATTCTAATATCACAGATAAGGTGGCTTTTTTCCCATTTAAAAGTAAATCAACCAAACAAAATTAATTTCAATGTATTAAGAAATCAAAGCATGTTTACTTAAAGTTGCTTTTATTATTCAAATAAATAAACATTTAGATTATTTTTCTTGGTTATTTTGCTTTATTCATCCTTTGAGAGTTAATTTCATGAATCATTATACGTTGATTCGTGAAAAATAAAGTGTCTCTACTTTTATTTAAAACAAATGTGTTACAAAAAAACAACAAATAAATATTTTGTGATTGTAACTAGGAGATTCTCATATTCTGAAGGAAAATATTTAAAATGCTAAAAGACTTATTCTCAGGTATTCCTTATCAATTCATATCTAATCTCTTTTGATATGTGTTAATATCATTGCCTGCTCTTCCGTGTAATTTGTTAGTTTTGGTAGGCATTCACATTTGGAAATACGTGACCAAGAAGATGGCTTAAAATTCTTTGTTAAAACTTACACATTACTTTGCCAACAAAGGTTTGTCTAGTCAAGGCTATGGTTTTTCCTGTGGTCATGTATGGATGTGAGAGTTGGACTGTGAAGAAGGCTGAGCGCCGAAGAATCGATGCATTTGAACTGTGGTGTTGGAGAAGACTCTTGAGAGTCCCTTGGACTGCAAGGAGATCCATCCAGTCCATTCTGAAGGAGATCAGCCCTGGGATTTCTTTGGAAGGAAAGATGCTAAAGCTGAAACTCCAATACTTTGGCCACCTCATGCAAAGAGTTGACTCATTGGAAAAGACTCTGATGCTGGGAGGGATTGGGGGCAGGAGGAGAAGGGGACGACAGAGGATGAGATGGCTGGATGGCATCACTGACTCGATGGACATGAGTCTGAGTGAACTCCAGGAGTTGGTGATGGACAGGGAGGCCTGGCGTGCTGCGATTCATGGGGTCGCAAAGAGTCGGACACGACTGAGCGACTGATCTGATCTGACACAGTGTAATGATTTTAAAATAAGGACATAATTAAGAATTTTACTGTTTATTTTATCTTTTTTCTGCAGGAAGAATTGTAGAACATATGTGACAGTAAAATGAGGATTTATTTTATGTGGAGGGGCAGACACGCACTTAGAACCTTTAAATTCAACCTTTAATGAAGTAATGTTTTGAGGAACTTTCAGAAATAGATGCTAAAACCCTTTAAACTATATTGTGCTTTTTATAATTCCTGCTGTCAGTGAGGTATTTGGGACAGATTAAATTAAGCTGCAAACGGAAAGTCCCAACGTCAGTGAATCAGTAGTATCTTAATAATCAGGATTGTTTTGAGGCAAGACAGTTTATTATGGATATGACAACAGAACTTCTAATTGTGGTACCCATTTAACATAATCAAATTTTGTCAAATTTTTTGGTTTGGCCACAAATTTTTGGTCACCCTGTTCTTGGGTAAAAAATAGTCACACCTGTATCGGGAAAATTTCCTCCTTCAGGATAATTTTGATACTTATGACTTACACACTTCATATAATTTGTATACTAAATTTGTTTTGGTTTATACTGAGTTATTTTCACGTAAAGCTTCAAACTTTATTTTGCCATCATCTTTTTAAAATATAGTATCTTTGTTAAGAAGCATTAATGTTTTCTATTCTTGTGATGGAAAAATATGAGAATCTGACAGTCAGGCTATGTCACAGAATTAAAAATCGACATTTCTAATTGAAAGGAACTTTTAAAAGATCATTTTGCTTCATCATCATTTTAGATTTATGCGATCTGAGACCATGTTAAGTTTGCATGACTCAGGAAGAACAATCAGGATTACTCATGCTATAGGTGACAACCAAAGGAGAATTCAAGAGATTAAACTAGTATTGAAACATAAAAATAGTTTTTTATATTGACTTTACATTTTTATCCAAATGGTATCTTTGAATTCAAACATTTTTAATCAGGCATTTCCTTGAGTCTTTGTATTTTTAAAAGAAGCATTATCTAGTTTGAATAATACTGAACTATTTGACTTATTGGGCAGAAACTAATTGTCTTTCCAGAAATGTGTACTAAGTTTTTTATTACTCCAAATAATTCCTAGAAGTATTGGGAAAGGTGTATAAAATTAGATAAAATCATTAGATAGCAGTAGTTATAAAGGTTAGAATAAGGGGGAAATAAAGATAGAATTGTAAGAGAAAACTCCAGTAAATTTTTATTTATTTATTTATTTATGGCTGAGCTGGTCTTCGTTGCTGCACTCAGGCTTTCTCGATTGGCAAGTGGAGGCTACTCTCTAGTTTCGGAAAATGTGCTTCTCATTATGGTGGCTTCTCTTGTTGTAGAGCACAGACTCTAGAGCCAAGGGCTTCAGTGGTTGGGGCTTATCGTCTCTAGAGTCCTGGCTCAGTAGTTGTGGTTCACAGGCTTAATTGCCCTGCGGCATGTGGAAGCTTCCTGGACCAGGGATTGAACCCATGCCCCCTGCATTGGCAGGTAGTTTCTTAACCACCCGTATCTCCCTGAACCACAAGGGAAGTCCTCCAGTAAATTTAATATATACAATAGATACCATAAAGATCCTGGAAGGAAAAGAACATCAAATAAAATTAAGGAAATCTGAGTAAATTATGGACTTTAGTTAATAATGTATCATTATTGGCTCATTAATTCTGACAAATGTACCATACTCATCATGTAAGATGTTAATAACAGGAAAACTGGAGAGTGGGGGGCAGTAAATGTACAAGTTTTGTAACTTTTGTACAACTTTTCTGTAAATATAAACCTATTCTAAAATGAAGAGTTTATTTAAAAAAATAAAAAGATGCTATAAGATTTATACAGTTTCCAGAAGCTAATTGTAAGTTCAACCCTGACTTTGCTGGAGTTCAGAAGGTAGAGGTGAGCATGATTAATTTCAGAATTAATTCATAAGGTAAATTTATACCAGTTCCTCAGAAAAAGATCGGTTTTTACTCAACATGAGATTAAAGAGAAGTCCTTCCTTCGGATCTTCAGGAAGAGTATTTTCTTTGGTGTGCTAGATTGTATCCCCAACAGCTATTTTACAGAAAGCATGGCAGTAAGTTTCATGAGACAGCCTCTTAGAATCCAAGGGTATGATGTAAAAATTTATTACTCTGACCTACAAGGCCCTAAATAATCTGATCCTGTGTCTGTAACCACACCATTTTCCCCCTTCTTTACTAGGTTCCAGTCCTATTGCCTTTTCTATACCTAAATCAGCCCAAGCTTGTTCTTACAATAGGGCCTTAGCTCTTGGCTCTGTGTTGAGAATGACTAGATCATTTCAGAGCTGTGTCCTTCAAGAGACTTTCTGAATAGTCAGTCTTACTAGCCCCTCAGTCACTTTTTTACATCACCCTATTTTATTTATTTTTGCATACAGTTCTTTGATATCTTGTGTTTTTTTCATTGATTTATTAGTTTTCTTGAGATAGTATATTAAAAGACGCTTGCTCCTTGGAAGAAAAGCTATGACCAGCCTAGACAGCATATTAAAAAGCAGAGACATTATTTTGCCAACAAAGGTTTGTCTAGTCAAAGCTATGGTTTTTCCAGTAGTCATGTACGGATGTGAGAGTTGGACTATAAAAAAAGCTGAGCACATAAGAATTGATGCTTTTGAACTGTGGTGTTGAAGAATACTCTTGAGACTCTCTTGGACTGAAAGGAGATCCAACCAGTCAATCCTAAAGCACATCAGTCCTGAATATTCATTGGAAGGACTGATGCTGAAGCTGAAACTCCAATACTTTGGCCACCTGATGGGAAGAACTGACTCATTGGAAAAGACCCTGTGCTAGGTAAAGATTGAAGGCAGGAGGAGAAGGGGATGACAGAGGATGAGATGGTTGGATGGCATCACCGACTTAATGGACATAAGTTTGAGTAAGCTTTGGGAATTGGTGATGGATAGGGAAGCCTGGTGTGCTGCGGTCCGTGGGGTTGCAGAGAGTTGGACACGACTGAGTGACTGAACTGAACTGAGGCAATAGAAGTCCCTTGAAACCAGAGATTTTTACCTTTTTTTTTTTTTTAATGTTTTATATTTAGTATCTAAAATAGGCACATACCTTACATATTTACTGAGCACATTAATGAATAGGAATAAATATGAATCCTTTCCCTCAATATTCCTTAAAGCCAAAGTACCATTTATTTAAAAATTCACCTAGCTTGCTTCTTTGTTTTTAGTTTTGTTTTTTAATTTTTAACTTCTTTTGATCTTTAGATGCAGAATTTTGCCTGCTGGTTAGAAGGCTAAGCATAGTTTGTTATTTTTTTATAATGCTGATTGTCATTTCATAAACTGTAGGCTGAGGTGACACACATAGCCTTTCTTTAAAACTAGAATAGAAGCAGATGATGTTACATCTTAGTTTATAAAGATTTTTTGGCGTTGTGTTGTCTTGATACCAAGCACAGTTTGCTTTGATTGCTGAGGTTTGTATAAGCCATTGGGTGGTTGTATATTTTTTGTAAGACACTAAACCACTTTTTGTTTTTATATGCTTCTTTTCAAAGATATATGAAATAGGCATAAATTTGAAAAACCATGTATGAATTGTTGAATATTTTCCATGTATGTCTACTTTAATGGAATATGTGTTTTAGAGAATTTGAATTGAAATGGAAAGACCTCAAAGTGCTTTTTTTCCTTTTGCATTTTGTCTCTTCTGTTACAAAGTATTCCTTTTGATGGAGAATATATGGCTGATGTTAGCCTAGTATAACTCTGATTCAGTTAGCTTAATACAGCTCTCTGACTTTCTAAAATGGGATGAACAAGATATAGTTAAGGATGTAAGTCACTGACCACTGCTGTACTAGCCTCTGCTTTTCTAGCATTTCTTTTTAGTTGCCCACCCCCTTTCCCAATCTTACTACAAACAGATTTTGTTGGATCATTTTTTGCTTAGGTCTCCTCTGCTTATTCAACTTGATTAGCAGATGTGTTACAGTCTCCCTAAGCTCCTTAGAATTCAGCTCTTAGTGGCATTGAAGATGAAAGTATGCTTGTAAATAATTCATTCTGATTATACGCTTAAATGGACAGAGTCCACTTCAGGCGTCTTCTTCCACCTCACCTCTTTCCCCAAGTCTTTGTTGTTTTAACAGATGTGAGGTTGCTTTTTAAATTCAAGAGGATGGAAGACTGAATTGCATTTCTAAAATTCATGAAGTAGTTTTGCATGTATAGGATTGCTGTCAGATCTATGCATTCACAGTACATTACTTACGTTGTTTATAATCTTGTGTCTCCCTTCCCCCAGTTTTTCATTTTGTTTTCCTATATCACTGTCTGTTTAAAATTTTTTTTTCTGACCTAGAAATAAAGCCATCTGATATTTATGATAGGGAGAACTATATCTAATTTGTTACATTTTTGGCTTGGTAGTAGCATGAGAGTATCTTTTATAAGTTCCACTTTCCTGCTAGTGTTGTTTTGTTCAGTCATTTATTGTCGATGTTTAGAAGTCCTTCTGCTAGTAGTGGGTTCATATTGTATGAGAAGACTATATACCAGGGACAAGTAGAGAGTTTAATCCCCAAAATTCTAGATTTGTTTGTGACCACTGCAACCTTCTTTTGAAATAAATACAGATTGCTAAAAGCAGAAGTTGAGACGTGAGGCAAGCCAAAAAGATAATTGTCATCTCTTTAAGAATAATGTATTTTCTATTCCCCATGAACTTCTTGTAGAAAGGATCAAAAGACCTGACTGATATTCAGAGACATGTAATGGAGTTTTTTCTTCTGAAGGATGTGCCTAGTTCATGTTTACATTGGAAAAGGATTGCATATTCCCTTGTATTATGGAAATGACAAGTTCTAGATAAAAAATATTATTACCCTCAAAAATATACTTGTGTATTCTTTAAAGATGCTGCTGATCTTGAACTAGTTCGCTAATAGGAAAGATATGCTTCTGAATGATAAATAACATTGCTATTTGAGTTGACAAAAATACTTCTCTTTCACAGAGAATTAAGCATAATTTAAAGCTCACTGTTAGGACACAAGATGATGCTATAAATAGGTAGTAAAATTATGCGATGAAAATACGTATCAACTTTGAATAGCATACAAGTAGGAAGCTAGAAGAAATGAAAAATGCTTTACAATTTTTTTTATTAGATAGACTATTTCTTTAATTAAAAAAAACATCTAACATTGCCTTAAAACCAGTGATGTGCTTGGGGCTCCACTCTCCCTCTCCGCCCACAGCATTGTATTCCAAAGTCAGAAACTTCTAAGTTAACTAGTTGAAAGTCATTCTATTTTTGAGAATAGAGTCAGAATTAAATGCAAGTCTCTCTAATTGCAAAGTCCATGTCCTTAACTTCTCTGGAATATTACCTCTGTAGGCATCATATGTGTAATTGGAAACAACAACATAGTTCAGTTCAGTTAAGTTGCTCAGTCGTGTCTGACTGTTTGCGACCCCATGAATCACAGCACGCCAGGCCTCCCTGTCCATCACCAACTCCCGGATTTTACACAAACTCATGTCCATTGTGTCGGTGATGACATCCAACCATCTCATCCTCTGTCGTCCCCTCTCCTCCTGCCTTCAGTCTTTGCCAACATCAGGGTCTTTTCACATGAGTCAGCCCTTCACATCAGGTGGCCAAAGTATTGGAGTTTCAGCTTCAACATCAGTCTTTCCATTGAAGACCCAGGGCTGATCTCCTTCAGAATGGACTGGTTGGATCTCCTTGCAGTCCAAGGCACTCTCAAGAGTCTTCACCAACACCACAGTTCAAAGGTATCAATTCTTTGGCACTCAGCTTTCTTTATAGTCCAACTCTCACATCCATACATGACTACTGGAAAAACCATAGCCTTGACTAAATGGACCTTTGAAAAATGCTTTTAATCTTTTCTTTGTGATACTACAGAATATTTAAAATATTTTCAGTATTTAAAGTTTTCCTTTGCATATAAAGGTCAATAACACACAAGGGTACTGTGTCATTTGTCACACAGTGCTATTTCTTTATTTATTGGTAAGTTTGAGGGAAGGTCATAAAGTAGAGAAGGAATAATTACAAAACAGTAAGTCACAAAACAAAAATTCTGGAAATTATTGGTATCTACTCTGCATTGTGTACAAAAGAATACTGTAACACATGAATGAATATGATTTCAGATAGAATTTTCTAAACTAGTATTAGAAAACTGGAACAATTGTTAAAGCTTTAAGTTGGCAGAACTTTCAGTTAAGGAAAGTTTTTCTTTATGCTCTTTTTTCATTAGGTAGGACCACCTTACGTCTTTAGTGAAAGAATGCCAATGAGAAAGGTAGAAAGAATAGAAAGTTTTGATTAGAGAGTAGTTTTCCAGCACTGGGTTATATCATTGAATAAAAGAAATTAAAATGCCTGACCTCAAGGTAGAAAAGATGCTCTGAAAATCGTTTAGATTCGCAATAATGTTTAATTATTGCAGTGATAAGAAGAAGGAATAAGGCATTCAGTGGTTGAAAGAGTAGATAATCATCTGTTAGTTTTCTGTGTCTGCTCTAACAGTTTATCACAAACTTGGTGGCTTAAAGTAAGAGACACTTGTTCTCTCTCAGTACTGGAGGCCACAGTGGGAAATCAAGATGTTGGCAGGGCTTCACTCCTGGAATTTGGGGGGGGATGATCTGTGTCTTCCAACCTCTGGTAGTTGCTGACTTCTTTGGCTCGTGGCCACTTCACCCCAATCTGTGCCTCTTCACTTTGCCGCCTTCTCCATCTATTCTCTGTGTATCTAAGAACATTTTTCATTGGATTTAAGGCTTTCTGGGTAATTCAGGATGATTTCATCTCATGATTTAATTTCATCACAGATTCAAGTGATTTGACATAGATATCTTTTGCCCATTAGTGAGAACAGTTGTGGTCAGTTTTGGCCCACCATATCCCTAAATCTGAATTGAAAAAAATGCATTGTAGTTCATGTTGTATCTTCAAACTTGGTGCTAGAGCTAGAGGTACAACTGAGGCATTTGTTTTCACAGTTTAATCTACCCACATTGAAGGGACAGTCAAATGATGTTAAAAAAAAATTAAGTAGATACACAGAAAGTAAAAAGCTGTCCAGTATATAGGCTTGACTGTATAAAATATAATATAGGACAGTTTACCTGCTTCTAACCAAACTATCCCTCTTTAGGATTTCTTTTATATTTCTAGTATCCTTCCTGAGGGAAACAAAAAGGCAGACCTTGTCCTAGCATGCAGGGTTAATGTCCTCTCTTCCCTCCAACATTTTTATTATGAAAAATTTGAAGATACACAGAAGTAGAATGTGTACAGAATCCCATGTATCCATCACCCAGCTTCACTTCTTATCAATTGCCTAATCTTGTTTTGTCCTCCTTGATTATTTTGAAGCAGATTCCAGAAATTATATCATTTTTCCATAAATATTTCTTTTGTTTTAAGCATACATTTAGAAAAGTATAGTTGATTTACAATGTTGTGTTAGTTTCAGGTGTACAGCAAAGTGATTCAGCTATAGTAAGTCCTGTGTTCTACAGTGGGTCCCTCTTAGTTACCTATTTTTTGTATAGTAATGTGTAAATGTTAATCCCAAACTCCTAATTTTAGCCCCCCTTTCACTGTTGGTAATCATTTGTTTGGTTTGTAAGTCTGTAGATCTGTTTCTATTTTGTATATAAGTTCAGTTGAATCATTTTTTAGATTCCACATATAAGTAATATCATGTTTGTCTTCCTCTAACTAATTTCACTTGGTATGTGACGTCTTGGTCCATCCATGTTGCTTCAGATGGCGTTGTTTTCATTCTTTTTTATGGCTCAGAAATACTCCATTGTGTGGAATCACATATCACATCTTTATCTGTTCATCTGTTGATGGACATTTAGGTTGCTTCCACATCTTGGCTATTATAAATAATGCTGCTATGAACATTGGGGTACATATGTCTTTTTGAATTATGATTTTCTCTAGTGTAAATATTTATAAAGGATAGTTCCTGTTCTATTTACCAAAATACAGTTATCACACATAAAAATATTATTAGTAGTTTCTTAATATTATTAAGAATATAAGATATTTTATACTATTAAGAACTTACTATTAATATATTTTAAAAGATATTTTAATCTGACCAGAGACACAAATAAGATCTATCATATGATTTATTGTGTTTGATTATCAAGTCTGTTAATTCTCCATCCATCAACAGTAGCACCATCCAAAACAGTAGCAACTAGCCACAAGTAGCTAGTAAAGTTTAAATTAATTACAATTAAAATGAAATACTCTGATCTTCAGTCACACTACTTACATATCAAGTGCTCAGGAGCCACGTGAGGTTAGGGAATACCATATTGGACACCACAGAACATTTCACTCATTGGAGAATGCTTTATTGGTTCAAACTGGTATGTAGGTTTCTGACTCTCTTATTTTTCTTGCATTTTTCTTTTTAAAATGTTAATTATTATTATTATTTGGTGGAGCAAACTGATTTGTTTGTTTTTTTGGTCTCCCAGAGTCTGGATTTTACTGATTGTATTCCTGTGGTGTGCCTTAACATGTTGTTTGTGCTCTGTATTTCTCGTAAATTTGTAGTTAAGTCTAGAGAGTTGTAAGTATTATGTATATATACTTTCTCCTAAGAACACTATATACATGCTTGTGTGTACCTATTTTAGGAGGGATATATAATATCAGATTGTTTCTCTTTGTTATGTTACTAACTACTGATCATTGCCTAGCCTTAGATCCATGAATTTGTTAAGGTGTACAAAATGGTGATATTTTAATGCTCTTGTGTTTATTAGCCAGCATTCTCTAAAGAGAAACTTCCCTTTTCTAACTCTTTGGTTGCCCTTAGCTACAGATTGTATAGGAAAAGTAGGATGATTGCCTAATTCTTCTATAGTTTTCAAAGCAGTATTGGTGCTTTAACATTTTACAAAGATGATTAATGAAATGTTTCTTCTAAGTGTTTTAGTGAATTAATATGAGGGCAGGAGGAGAAGGGGATGACAGAGGATGAGATGGTTGGATGGCATCACCGACTCAATGGACATGGGTTTGGGTGAACTGCGGGAGTTGGTGATGGACAGGGAGGCCTGGTGTGCTGAGATTCATGGGGTTGCAAAGAGTTGGACACGACTGAGCGACTGAACTGACTGATGTTTGAATCTGTTTACTTAGTTATGTTTTGTTCCAGTGTAGTTTCTATCTCTGTTGATCAGATTTTTAGCTTTGACCCAGTAGGAGCCTTTTCAAATGATTTTCTTATTCCTTTTGATATGACCCTTATAATCTTTGATTGCTTCCTTTCTATCTGGTATGACAAAACTTTCCAGACTCATCTGACATATTTCCAGTCTGGGACCTGGAATCATTTTGCCAAGGAGTCTTGATTCTTTCTGTGATAACCAGGGAGTCTTAATTCCTTTAAAAGCCAAATAACAGCATTTCTTTCAGAGTATCATTGCTACTGAGTTATTCATTGTTTTAAACTTTCTTTTTCAGTGGGAAGAAATGCATACATACATACCCATAGATGCATAAATACATATATGTGTATATAATTATATTATAAGAGAAAGTACTTCATTCATTAAAGCTTAGATTCTTAGTATACTTTAGACTTGAAAGTGTCTGCTCCAGCTTTGAAAAGGTGAACTGTGATGACTTTTAGGATTGAATAATAAATACCCTTGCCTGCTAACCATAAGTACAGCTCTTTGGGATTATAGTGTTGAGGGGTAGGGAATCTGCCTATACTGATTAAATTTTCATTTTCTTTATTGAAGGTTGAGAGGAGAACATAGTTTAGCCCTACAAGATTGAGTGCCAGAAATCGATCAGCTATGCTCTTGTTACAAAAGATACAATCAGTTGAGATTGGAAAAGGAAATTGAATTTTTATTGGTGTGTTATCACATGCAGTTAATTTTGCATATACTCCTGAGGCACATGAATCTTATTTGAGGTTGAAATATCTATACTTTGAGTCAGGGCATTGCAAATTTAGTGTGATTAAATGTATTTAAGAGTTTCTGTTGTTTCACAATTGCTGTGCAGTTCTAAAATATGTTCTTATTAGGCTATTCAAAATGGAATCTTTTGGTCATTGAAATGAGAAAATGAAATAGCAAATTTGGGCATTCCTCTTATAAAGGATGGAGCCGAAAAAGGTAACTTATATTGTAAGATTTATTGTTTTTATACTCTTTTTTTTTTTCTATATGAGACCTCTGTTATCTTAGCGTATAACAAGTTTGTTATTTTTCTGGAAGATTATGACTTGTCTTTCTATTTAAGGAAAAATATGGTATGATGGTTCACTCATGACATGGTAAATGAGTTGGGGTGTTTACAGCAGAGAGGAATTTTTAACAATACAATAATAGTGCAGTATATTAGGTACATACCCTCAGGAACAGTTTATCTACAATGTCCACAAAAGAATTTTCATAAATGAAGTAGTAAGAGAATGATTAATGAAGGAGTTGAGATTTGAATTAGGCCTTGAAACATAGTTATAACTGTAGGAGAAGGCTTTCTAGGCACAAAGAAGCAGTAGGACAAAACCAAAGAGTGTGTAAGTACATGAGACACTGAGGGGCGATTCAGTGAAATACTTTAAATGAAGCGGAGGGGTATTACAGGAGAATAGTGAACTCTAGGGAGAAGGCAATGGCACCCCACTCCAGTACTCTTGCCTGGAGAATCCCATGGATGGAGGAGCCTGGTAGGCTGCAGTCCATGGGATCGTGAAGAGTCGGACATGACTGAGTGACTTCACTTTCACTTTTCACTTTCATGCATTGGAGAAGGAAATGGCATCCCACTCCAGTGTTCTTGCCTGGAGACTCCCAGGGACGGGGGAGCCTGGTGGGCTGCTGTCTCTGGGGTCGCACAGAGTTGGACACGACTGAAGCGACTTAGCAGCAGCAGCAGTGAACTCTAAGGATGAGGCCAAATTTCCAAGAGTCTTAAATTGTTTTTAAAAGGTGGATTTTATTTGGGAGACCAGTATATGTTAACATTTGGGGCTGTTAGTCTAACGCAGATGAAAATTTAGAGATCATTGTGAGTTCTTTGTACTAGTTCAGCAGTATCCACATATAGATAGATAGAAGTCCAGAGGAATGTGGACTTTTAGGTACAGTACCATCTAGTCTTCAGCTCTGCTGTTTTTATGATTCCTATAGTTGTGTCCTCATCCATGTTGAGAGTCTTCCAACTGTCTGCCATCAATAATTAGGGTCAAATGCTGCCTTCAAGATACAGGAAAAACCAGATTCACAATTTTGAAAACTTATTATTGAAATATGGTGATTTACATTATTGTTCGTTTCAGGTGTGCAGCATAGTGTTTCAGTATTTTTGCAGATTATGTTCTGTTATAGAGTATTACAAGATATTGGGTGTACTTCTCCATGCTATATAGTATACCCTTGTTGCTTGTATACTTTATTTATAATAGCTTGTATCTTTAATTTCATACCTAATTTTTCCTTCCTCACCTTTCCTTTCCCATTTTGTAACTAGAAGTTTGTTTTGTATAGAAGATTTGTAATTTTTAATTAGCTACATGACCCAGAATATTCACAGAAATATTCTTTCCTTTTTTCTTTTTTTTGGAGATAAATTGATATAAGATAAAATTAACCATTGTAAGTGTACTAGCAGTCAGTGGCGTTTAATACAGTCACAGTGTTGTTCAACCATCACCTTTATCAAGACACAGAGCACTTAAAGTGAAAACAAAGTTTACGATAAAGTAATTTTTGGTGATGTTTTTGCTTGCTAGTTTTTTAGTCAGTGTTACTTGTAGAATATACTTTTAAAATTTTTCCTTGCATTCATATTTATAAGGATATTTATATATTTTATAAAAGCAGAAATTTCATTCATGAGTGCTCAGACCTAAGCACCTCCCAAAGTGGTGCTTTATTACATTGGGCATTAGGGTTCATATGAATTTGAGGGGGACCACAAATATTCAGTCTGTAGTACCCCACTTTGTCATTGCATACCTTTTTTATATATTGCTGAATTAAAGTCATTAAAATTTCATTAGAATTTTTACATCTGTATTCATATAGGATATATGTCTATAAAGTCATTTGGGCCTGCAGCTTTCTCTGTTGGGAAGGTTTAAATAAGGTATTCAGATTATCCATTTTTTCTCGAGTAAGCTTTGGTAGTTGATGCCTTTTAAGGAATTATTAATAATATATTTAAATTGCTGAACTTATTGATATAAAGTTGCTTATTACATTCCCTTATTATTTTACTAGCTGTAGAATCTGTAGCTCTGTTACCTTGTTCATTCCTGATATTGGCAATTTGTGTCTTCTTTTTTGTTTACTTACAGTCTGGCTGGAGGTTTATCAATTTTGTTAATCTTCTCAAAGAATCAGCCTTCACTTTCATTGATTTTTCTCTCTTTTTTCTTCTGTTTTCTATTTCATTGCTTTCCTCATTATCATTATTTCTTTCTTTTGTTTGTTTTTTTTTTTTTGGCTTGCTTTGAGTTTAATTTGCTTTTCTTTTTCTAGACTTTTAAGGTAGAAGCTTTATTTCCAGTGTTACCCTTTTCTGTTGATCAGCTCTTGTAATCAGCATTTTAATCATTTTCTTGGTTGAGATTGCTAATAATAGTATTTCAACCACTTCATGAGATGGAAGGAATAGCTAATGTTCTGAATTATCAATTTGAATCCAAAAGGCTAAGATGATGGCCTAAGCAAATCAAGATGCAGGCTAATTAAGAAAAATCTCAAATCCTACATTCAGTACCAGAAAATCAATTTGCAAAGTATGGGATAAGGGAGATCAACTTTAGTTCATTATTGGTTAAGAGTAGTCAGTAGGATCCACAGTGCTGGATAACAAGGTACGGTTATCTGAATGTAATGTGGCTACACAAAATCTAATTTGATCAAAGTCTTTATTAATGTAAATATAGTGTTTAGAAAAAGGAAGATAATTAACCCACTCTTCTTTACTGAATAAATCGTTTCTGGAATCTCGTGTTTAATTCTGAACACTACACTAAAGGATTCAGACATGTTAGAATTCTTGGCCAGAGAAAGCAGATTTGTAGGTAGACAGACCATGCCATAATGAGACTTGGAATCATAAGATGTTAGAATCCTTATAAATCTCAGAGATTGCTTTATTTTTCAGTTTAAGAAATCAAAGCTAGGAGCTGTCAGTTAACTCACTGTTACACAAATAATCAGTGACAAGTGTTGAAGATTGGATTTTCAGTTTTCAGACATCATTGTAGCATTCTTTCCACTGACTCATCTTGTTATCAAAATATGGTCATAAGAGGTGTGTGAGAGTTCTTGAGATGAGAAAAAGACCAGTGATCAACAGTAGAGTGCTGTAATAAAATTGTTTTAATCTTAACAAAAAAGATTAAGTTATCTGTGTGGTTCCCAGCTCCTGTAGGTAGTCAGTGGAAGACTGGACTGGTCAGTCCCCTGTGTGAAATACTGTAGATGGACTCATGTATCAGATAAACTGTGGGCCATATCATCTGTAGAATTCTTTCTGAATCCATGCCTTCTTCTGGTAGCTGCCATGGTTACTTTATGCGTTCTCATACTGCTGCCGTTTCCCCCAGTACTAATGTAGTACTGCCACTAGCTTGGAATTCCCAGGGGTGACTTGCGAAAGACAGGCTTACCTCTTCCTGTCTATCTTAGGGCCGTTTTTCTTTTCCTTTTCTCTGGATGTCAAGCATAATCTTTGGGAAGTTTTATTTACTTCTGCTTTATAAGAAGAAACAGGTTTTTCTCTCTGCTTTCTTTAGAAGACTACTTCTCTTTTTTCTAGAGTGTTTGTGCTTCTAATGCTAATTAACCCTGTTTCTCAAGTTGGAGTCTCAATTTCATTGCTCTTTATGTGTATTTGAATGCTAAAAGCAGTACTTTGTAATGTTGAAACTTAGTGGCATAGTATGATAAAGGCTGTAAATGTAAGTAGTAAAAAGATTTTAGAGATAATTCGGTCCATGTTTTGTGAAGAGTGTTCTCTGATCTGTTGGATTATTTTGTGATTTATGAGCAGAAGGTGTTTTGTGGCCAAATAAGATTGTAAAACAGTTAATGACAAAAAGAATTTTTCTTATTGTTTATTAATATTATTGTTACTATTTTTAATTCTAGGGCATTTTAGGACTTTTCTTACTTACTATTTAGTTTACTAAATAGCGACTTCCCTGGTGGCTCAACTGTTAAAGAATCCGCCTGCAATGCAGGAGACCTGGGTTCGATTCCTGAGTTGGGAAGATGCCCTGGAGAAGGGAACAGCTACCCACTCCAGTATTCTGGCCTGGAGAATTCCATGGACTGTATAGGCCATGGGGTCCCTAAGAGTAGGACACAACTGAGTGACTTTCACTTCACTATTTAGTTTACATTGTGACCATCAAAGAGGAAGAGATACACTATTTCATGTTTCCAAAATTTATCTGACCATGAAACCCATTTTTCTTTTTAAGGACTAAAAATTCTGTGAGGCACTTTAGGAAAAATTGACCTTGTCTGTTCCTCTTAATTTAGAGGTTACTAGGACCTAGAGAGGTGAACCAAAGTTCAAATTTCCAGGGTCACTAGTTAGTGATTAGGAAATCACAGTTCTTCTGATCAGCTTCAGGCCTCTTGCAACTAAAATATAATGTACCTTCTTTTTATATTTGATGTCTTTCTCATCGTTATTCTGTCCTTCTACCTCTTACTCATTCTTTTTCCTTCATCCTTACTTTTTTACTCCCTCATCAGTCCTCTTCTCATGCTCGTACATGGTTAAGGAATTTGAAATTGTTGTTTTATATGACTTCTCAAATCATTTTTTTCTTTTATACTTAGGCCTTCATTTTATTGGTTGAAACCTAAATATATTGTTTTTCAAAAACAGTCTCCATTGTGCAATTTCTGAAAAGTATCCACCGAGTTGTAGAAATCTTCAAATGTATATGAATAATTTTAATTATTCAGTTTTTAACTTCAGTGTACGGTGTGACTCTAAGCTTATTTTTATTCTGGCATTTAATGCAGGGGCTAAATATAGAAGTTTGGGTTGGTCACTAAGGTAAGTAGATATATGAAGTCATTTGGAAACATGAGTTTCTTTGAGGAGTTTCAGTCTGAGTGAAGGGGGATCGATCTTATTGACATTTAAAGTTAGTTAACTTGGGAAGCTGTCCTTTCTCCTTGCCATTTACAATGAGAAAAAGAAAATGTACTTTATTTTGCTAAAATAATACTGAAAGTGAAAGTCTCTCAGTCGTGTGTGACTCTCTGCGACCCCATGGCCTATATTGTCCATTAAATTCTCTAGGCCAGAATACTGCAGTGGGTAGCCTTTCCTCCTCCAGGGGATCTTCCCAACCCAGGAATTGAACCCAGGTCTCCCGCCTTACAGGCGAATTCTTTACCAGCTGAGCCACAAGGGAAGCCTCAGGATACTGGAGTGGGTAGCCTGTCCCTTCTCCAGCAGATCTTCCCGACCCAGGAATTGAACCGGGGTCTCCTGCCCTGCAGGTGGATTACCAACTGAACTATCAGGGAAGCCCCCAGTGATACAGATATATGTAAAAATCTTTTCAGTATGAATAATTGAAAGTAATTAAATCTTTTCAATATGAATAATTGAAAATAATTATAAAACCCAGACCATTTTTATGGTCTGGGTTTTATAATTACACTTATTTAGTTTGGAATACAAGTATCTATACCTCCTCAAGACAATTCCAACTTTATAACTGTGGAACACTGAGTAGGCTCAAGTGTTTATTGTGGTTACTTTTTAATTAACTGAAGTCTTTAACAAGTAATTAAAATTTGGGGGAGGAGGAGCCAAGATGGCGGAGGAGTAGGACAGGGAGAACACTTTCTCCCCCACAAATTCATCAAAAGAGCATTTAAACGTCGAGTAAATTCCACAAAACAACTTCTGAATGCCGGCAGAGGACATCAGGCACCCAGAAAAGCAATCCAACTCTTCGAAGGGAGGTAGGAAAAAATATAAAAGACAAAAAAAGAGACAAAAGAGGGAGGGACGGAGCTCCGTCCCGGGAAGGGAGTCTTAAAAAGAGAGAAGTTTCCAAACACCAGGAAACCTTCTCACTGCCGAATCTGTGCCGAGCTTTGGAAGCACAGAGGGCAACGTAACAGGAAGAAAAAATAAATAAACAATTAAAACTCGAAGATTGCGAGTCCTACGGTAACTCCCCCAGTGGAGAAGCAGCGCAGACGCCTGCAGGCGCCATTAACAAGCGGGGGCTGGGCAGGGAGGCGCAGCGCGGGCTGCATCGCTTAGAGTAAGAATCTGGCCTGAATACCCTGAGCACTATCTGAGCGAAATAATTTGGGCTAACAAACCAGACTGTGGGATATCTACTACGCGAAAAGCCAGCCCCAACCTAAGACCGCCAGGCCCGTGCACGGAACAAAGAATTGAACAGAGATAGCCGGCTGCAGACCTTCCCCCTCCGGTGATAGGCAGCCAGAGCCGGAAGGGGGCAATCGCAGCCCCAGAGAGACATTATCTATAAAACTGTAAGCAGGCTTCTTTGCTAACTAAAACTTCTTGGGGGTCTGGACGGTTAACATCTGCCTAAGAAGGTGCGCCGGTTTTGCGCCCAGATAACCGAGTGGCGGGGAGGCGATAAGTCGCAGCATTGGCGCTCGCCAAACACCTCATCACTTGAGCTGCTCGGACCTGGGAAGAGCACAATACTCAGGCCCAACTGAGTCTGCGCCTCTGAGGACTATCCGAGTGCCTGAACCTGAGCGGCTTGGACCTGGGAGGTACATGCAACCCAGGGCCAGCCTTGGATTGTTCCCGGCGGAACAACCTAGAGCCCGAGCAGTGTGGGCAGGGAGGCTACACGTGCAGTGAGCGGGGGCAGACCCAGTGTGGCTGAGGCACTGCGAGCGCACGCCAGTGTTATTTGCTTGCAGCATCCCTCCCTCCCTCCCCACAGCGCGACTGAACAAAGAGAAGAAATACAGTTCCACCCATCAGAACACTGACACAAGCTTCCCTAACCAGGAAACCTTGACAAGCCACCTGTACAAACCCACACACAGTGAGGAATAGCCACAATAAAGAGAACTCCACAAACTGCCAGAATACAGAAAGGACACCCCATACTCAGCAATTTAAACAAGATGAAGAGACAGAGGAATAGCCAGCAGATAAAGGAACAGTATAAATGCCCACCAAACCAAACAAAAGAGGAAGAGATAGGGAATCTACCTGATAAAGAATTCCGAATAATGATAGTGAAATTGATCCAAAATCTAGAAATTAAAATGGAATCACAGATAAATAGCTTGGAGACAAGGATTGAGAAGATGCAAGAAAGGTTTAACAAGGACCTAGAAGAAATAAAAAAGAGTCAATATACAATGAATAATGCAATAAATGAAATTAAAAACACTCTGGAGGCAACAAATAGTAGAATAACAGAGGCAGAAGATAGGATTAGTGAATTAGAAGATAGAATGGTAGAAATAAATGAATCAGAGAGAATAAAAGAAAAACGAATTAAAAGAAATGAGGACAATCTCAGAGACCTCCAGGACAATATTAAACGCTACAACATTCGAATCATAGGGGTTCCAGAAGAAGAAGACAAAAAGAAAGACCATGAGAAAATACTTGAGGAGATAATAGTTGAAAACTTCCCTAAACTGGGGAAGGAAATAATCACCCAAGTCCAAGAAACACAGAGAATCCCAAACAGGATAAACCCAAGGCGAAACACCCCAAGACACATATTAATCAAATTAACAAAGATCAAACACAAAGAACAAATATTAAAAGCAGCAAGGGAAAAACAACAAATAACACACAAGGGAATTCCCATAAGGATAACAGCTGATCTTTCAATAGAAACTCTTCAAGCCAGGAGGGAATGGCAAGACATACTTAAAATGATGAAAGAAAATAACCTACAGCCCAGATTATTGTACCCAGCAAGGATTTCATTCAAGTATGAAGGAGAAATCAAAAGCTTCTCAGATAAGCAAAAGCTGAGAGAATTCTGCACCACCAAACCAGCTCTACAACAAATACTAAAGGATATTCTCTAGACAGGAAACACAAAAATGGTGTATAAATTCGAACCCCAAACAATAAAGTAAATGGCAACGGGATCATACTTATCAGTAATTACCTTAAACGTAAATGGGTTGAATGCCCCAACCAAAAGACAAAGACTGGCTGAATGGATACAAAAACAAGACCCCTACATATGTTGTCTACAGGAGACCCACCTCAAAACAGGGGACACATACAGACTGAAAGTGAAGGGCTGGAAAAAGATTTTCCATGCAAATAGGGACCAAAAGAAAGCAGGAGTAGCAATACTCATATCAGATAAAATAGACTTTAAAACAAAGGCTGTGAAAAGAGACAAAGAAGGTCACTACATAATGATCAAAGGATCAATCCAAGAAGAAGATATAACAATTATAAATATATATGCACCCAACACGGGAGCACCGCAGTATGTAAGACAAATGCTAACAAGTATGAAAGGAGAAATTAACAATAACACAATAATAGTGGGAGACTTTAATACCCCACTCACACCTATGGATAGATCAACTAAACAGAAAATTAATAAGGAAACACAAACTTTAAATGATACAATAGACCAGTTAGACCTAATTGATATCTATAGGACATTTCATCCCAAAACAATGAATTTCACCTTTTTCTCAAGCGCACATGGAACCTTCTCCAGGATAGATCACATCCTGGGCCATAAAGCTAGCCTTGGTAAATTCAAAAAAATAGAAATCATTCCAAGCATCTTTTCTGACCACAATGCAGTAAGATTAGATCTCAATTACAGGAGAAAAACTATTAAAAATTCCAACATATGGAGGCTGAACAACACGCTGCTGAATAACAAACAAATCACAGAAGAAATCAAAAAAGAAATCAAAATTTGCATAGAAACGAATGAAAATGAAAACACAACAACCCAAAACCTGTGGGACACAGTAAAAGCAGTCCTAAGGGGAAAGTTCATAGCAATACAGGCACACCTCAAGAAACAAGAAAAAAGTCAAATAAATAACCTAACTCTACACCTCAAACAACTAGAAAAGGAAGAAATGAAGAACCCCAGGGTTAGTAGAAGGAAAGAAATCTTAAAAATTAGAGCAGAAATAAATGCAAAAGAAACAAAAGAGACCATAGCAAAAATCAACAAAGCCAAAAGCTGGTTCTTTGAAAGGATAAATAAAATTGACAAACCATTAGCCAGACTCATCAAGAAACAAAGGGAGAAAAATCAAATCAATAAAATTAGAAATGACAGTGGAGAGATCACAACAGACAACATAGAAATACAAAGGATCATAAGAGACTATTATCAACAATTATATGCCAATAAAATGGACAACGAGGAAGAAATGGACAAATTCTTAGAAAAGTACAACTTTCCAAAACTCGACCAGGAAGAAATAGAAAACCTTAACAGACCCATCACAAGCATGGAAATTGAAACTGTAATCAAAAATCTTCCAGCAAACAAAAGCCCAGGTCCAGACGGCTTCACAGCTGAATTCTACCAAAAATTTAGAGAAGAGCTAACACCTATCCTGCTTAAACTCTTCCAGAAAATTGCAGAGGAAGGTAAACTTCCAAACTCATTCTATGAGGCCACCATCACCCTAATACCAAAACCTGACAAAGATGCCACAAAAAAAGAAAACTATAGGCCAATATCACTGATGAACATAGATGCAAAAATCCTAAACAAAATTCTAGCAATCAGAATCCAACAACACATTAAAAAGATCATACACCATGACCAAGTGGGCTTTATCCCAGGGATGCAAGGATTCTTCAATATCCGCAAATCAATCAATGTAATACACCCCATTAACAAATTGAAAAACAAAAACCATATGATTATCTCAATAGATGCAGAGAAAGCCTTTGACAAAATTCAACACCCATTTATGATAAAAACTCTCCAGAAAGCAGGAATAGAAGGAACATACCTCAACATAATAAAAGCTATATATGACAAACCCACAGCAAACATTATCCTCAATGGTGAAAAATTGAAAGCATTTCCTCTAAAGTCAGGAACAAGACAAGGGTGCCCACTTTCACCATTACTATTCAACATAGTTTTGGAAGTTTTGGCTACAGCAATCAGAGCAGAAAAAGAAATAAAAGGAATCCAAATTGGAAAAGAAGAAGTAAAACTCTCACTATTTGCAGATGACATGATCCTCTACATAGAAAACCCTAAAGACTCCACCAGAAAATTACTAGAACTAATCAATGATTATAGTAAAGTTGCAGGATATAAAATCAACACACAGAAATCCCTTGCATTCCTATACACTAATAATGAGAAAACAGAAAGAGAAATTAAGGAAACAATTCCATTCACCATTGCAACGAAGAGAATAAAATACTTAGGAATATATCTACCTAAAGAAACTAAAGACCTATATATAGAAAACTATAAAACACTGGTGAAAGAAATCAAAGAGGACACTAATAGATGGAGAAATATACCATGTTCATGGATTGGAAGAATCAATATAGTGAAAATGAGTATACTACCCAAAGCAATTTATAGATTCAATGCAATCCCTATCAAGCTACCAACAGAATTCTTCACAGAGCTAGAACAAATAATTTCACAATTTGTATGGAAATACAAAAAACCTCGAATAGCCAAAGCGATCTTGAGAAAGAAAAATGGAACTGGAGGAATCAACCTACCTGACTTCAGGCTCTACTACAAAGCCACAGTTATCAAGACAGTATGGTACTGGCACAAAGACAGAAATATAGATCAATGGAACAAAATAGAAAGCCCAGAGATAAATCCACGCACATATGGACACCTTATCTTTGACAAAGGAGGCAAGAATATACAGTGGATTAAAGACAATCTCTTTAACAAGTGGTGCTGGGAAATCTGGTCAACCACTTGTAAAACAATGAAACTAGAACACTTTCTAACACCATATACAAAAATAAACTCAAAATGGATTAAAGATCTCAACATAAGACCAGAAACTATAAAACTCCTAGAGGAGAACATAGGCAAAACACTCTCTGACATACATCACAGCAGGATCCTCTATGACCCACCTCCCAGAATATTGGAAATAAAAGCAAAAATAAACAAATGGGACCTAATTAAACTTAAAAGCTTCTGCACATCAAAGGAAACTATTAGCAAGGTGAAAAGACAGCCTTCAGAATGGGAGAAAATAATAGCAAATGAAGCAACCGACAAACAACTAATCTCAAAAATATACAAGCAACTCCTACAGCTCAACTCCAGAAAAATAAATGACCCAATCAAAAAATGGGCCAAAGATCTAAATAGACATTTCTCCAAAGAAGACATACAGATGGCTAACAAACACTTGAAAAGATGTTCAACATCACTCTTTATCAGAGAAATGCAAATCAAAACCACTATGAGGTACCATTTCACACCAGTCAGAATGGCTGCGATCCAAAAGTCTACAAATAATAAATGCTGGAGAGGGTGTGGAGAAAAGGGAACCCTCTTACACTGTTGGTGGGAATGCAAATTAGTACAGCCACTATGGAGAACAGTGTGGAGATTCCTTAAAAAACTGGAAATAGAACTGCCTTATGATCCAGCAATCCCACTGCTGGGCATACACACTGAGGAAACCAGAAGGGAAAGAGACACGTGTACCCCAATGTTCATCGCAGCACTGTTTATAATAGCCAGGACATGGAAGCAACCTAGATGTCCATCAGCAGATGAATGGATAAGAAAGCTGTGGTACATATACACAATGGAGTATTACTCAGCCATTAAAAAGAATACATTTGAATCAGTTCTAATGAGGTGGATGAAACTGGAGACTATTATACAGAGTGAAGTAAGCCAGAAGGAAAAACATAAATACAGTATACTAACGCATGTATATGGAATTTAGAAAGATGGTAACGATAACCCTGTGTACGAGACAGCAAAAGAGACACTGATGTATAGAACAGTCTTATGGACTCTGTGGGAGAGGGTGGGAAGATTTGGGAGAATGTCATTGAAACATGTGAAATGTCATGTATGAAACGAGATGCCAGTCCAGGTTCAGTGCACGATGCTGGATGCTTGGGGCTGGTGCGCTGGGAAGGCCCAGGGGGATGGTATGGGGAGGTTGGGAGGGAGGAGGGTTCAGGATGGGGAGCATGTGGTTTTTTTTTAAAAAATAAAAATAAAAAATAAAAAATAAAAAAATAAAATTTGGAGTGCACTGGGTGTTGCTTGCTAAAAGTTGTTTCTTGGTACCTTTGGCCTGTAGATACTGTCTGACTTGTAAGTTACTGTAAACATTAGTTAGGTAATTTAGTGAATGGTGACAAATGCATAGAATATTGGTGAATAGTGAGCCAGGGTTTGGAAAAAAATGAGATTAAATTCAGAGGCACAGTTATTAGTGCCATTAATGGATTAACAACCATTAAAGAGTAATGGTTATTATTCTTTAATAACAACCATTAAAGAATAAAGTGTTAAAAAAAAAAGAATAAAGTGTTTATTCATTTTATTAGTGCTTATTATATAAATAGCTTTCTATTGATAAATGTAATGAAGTGAATTTTCAACTTTTTGCAGAATTTGTTAACTTATTTTGTTACCTTACAAATTAACTTTTGTCAGTTGTTCTTTTTTAAACCTTATTAAGAATGTTCAAACTACCACAGAATTGCACTCATCTCACATGCTAGTAAAGTAATATTCAAAATTCTCCAAGCCAGGCTTCAGCAATATGTGAACCACAAACTTCCAGGTGTTCAAGCTGGTTTTAAAAAAGGCAGAGGAACCAGAGATCAAATTGCCAGCATCCACTGATCATGAGAAAAGCAAGAGAATTCCAGAAAAACATCTATTTCTGCTTTACTGACTATGCCAAAGCCTTTGACTCTGTGGATCACAATAAACTGTGGAAAATTCTGAAAGAGATGGGAATAGCAGACCACCTGAGCTGCCTCTTGAGAAGCCTATATGCAGGTCAGGAAGGAACAGTTAGAACTGGACATGGAACAACAGACTGGTTCCAAATACGAAAAGGAGTACGTCGAGGCTGTATGTCACCCTGCTTATTTAACTTATATGCCGAGTACATCATGAGAAAGTCTGGACTGGAAGAAGCACAAGCTGGAATCAAGATTGCCGGGAGAAATATCAATAACCTCAGATATGCAGATGACACCACCCTTATGGCAGAAAGTGAAGAGGAACTCAAAAGCCTCTTGATGAAAGTGAAAGAGGAGAGTGAAAACGTTGGCTTAAAGCTCAACATTCAGAAAACGAAGATCATGGCATCTGGTCCCATCACTTCATGGGAAATAGATGGGGAAACAGTGGAAACAGTGTCAAACTTTATTTTTGGGGGCTCCAAAATCACTGCAGATGGTGATTGCAGCTATGAAATTAAAAGACACTTACCCCTTGAAAGGAAAGTTATGACCAACCTAGATAGTATATTAAAAAGCAGAGACATTCCTTTGCCAACAAAGGTCCGTCTAGTCAAGGCTATGGTTTTTCCAATGGTCATGTATGGATGTGAGAGTTGGACTGTGAAGAAAGCTGAGTGCCGAAGAATTGATGTTTTTGAACTATGGTGTTGGAGAATACTCTTGAGAGTCCCTTGGATTGCAAGGAGATCAGTCCTGGGTGTTCATTGGAAGGACTGATGCTGAAGCTGAAACTCCAGTACTTTGGCCACCTCATGCGAAGAGCTGACTCATTGGAAAAGACCCTGATGCTGGTTGGGATTGGGGGCAGGAGGAGAAGGGGACGACAGGATGAGATGGCTGGATGGCATCCCCGACTCGATGGACATGAGTTTGAGTAAACTCCGGGAGTTGGTGATGGACAGGGAGATCTGGTGTGCTGTGATTCATGGGGTCACAAAGAGTTGGACACGACTGAGCGACTGAACTGACTGAAAGCATGTTTGTGTTTATTTTAAAAATAACATGGAAGCAGCCTAGATGTCCATTGACAGATGAATGGATAAAGAAGTTGTGGTACATATACATAGTGAAATATTACTCAGCCATGTAAAGGAACACATTTGTGTCAGTTCTAATGAGGTAGATGGATGTAGAACCTATTATGCAGGGTGAAGTAAGTCAGAAAGAAAGATAAATACTATATTCTAATGCATATATACGAAACCTAGAAAAATGGTACTGAAGAATTATTTACAGGGCAGTAATGGAGAAACAGACATAGAGAATAAACGTACAGACATGGGGAGAGGGGAGGAGGGTGAGATGTATGGAAAGAGTAACATGGAAACTTCCATTACCATATGTAAAATACATTACCAATGGGAATTTGCTGTATGGCTCAGGAAACTCAAACAGGGGCTCTGTATCAGCCTAGAGGAGTGGGATGGAGGGGGAATGGGAGGGAGGTTCAAAAGGGAGGGGATATATGTATACCTATGGCTGATTCATGTTGAGGTTTGACAGAAAATGACAAAATTCTGTAAAGTAATTATCCTTCAGTTAAAAACTAAATAAATTAAAAAAAATATTGTGCCTTTAGCATAGTTACTCCAATGCTTGACTTCTGTCCTACTGTCATGCAGACTGTGAATGTAATCAGCACCTGAGGGATTACAGAGTAGGAATGCAGATTGTTTACTTGTATACAGAAATGTTTCATAGTGGTTATAAGAGTTGGGTAAATATTCTATATAGCACAAATTTTTTGTTATGAGTGTTTTTTTAAAAATAGTTTTTCAGATTAAACCTCATTTTGTTATTTAGTGTTGGTTTTATGACAGATTTTAGTATCTAAGACTTCTTATGATTTTGCCTTCTCAGATTTATTATCTCTGCTGTTGATTGCTCTTATTTGTTTTTTAAACAGCCATTCCCTTTCTTCTACCTTTCTTGTCACCTGCTAATTGAATTCTAGTTTTCTTTAGGTTTTTGTGCTACTTTATTCAATTCAGGAGAGGTTGAGCTCTTCTCAGTCTCAGGGGATGAATCTTATTTGGTCTAAGTGAGAGATTCTTAAAATGTGGACCATAGACGGTCTTTGAGATTTTTTTCAGGGAGTATGTGAGGTATAAACTATTTTCCTGATATGTGCTAAGATGTTACTGAATTTTTAAAAAAATCTTATTCTGTCATGAATACATAGTTTCATGTATTTCATGTACTCTGGAGTTTCCCAGAGTCTACATGATGTGTGGTACTCAACAGACAGGAAAATCCAGATATAAGATAGATTAAAAAAAAATTCTTTATATTAACTTTAATTTTGGAAAATAGTTACTTTTTACCAATATGTTGTTTGTTGTTATTTTAAGTAAATGATGTACTTATCATTAATATTTCTCAAACTTTATTTCTGTTATGGTAAATAGTTATATAGATGTTATTCATAGAAACTGAGCTTTTGTGAGTAATAATTTTTAAGGGTGTATGAGAAGTCATGAGACTAAAACAATTTTTAAATTAATTGTTCTAAGCCACTGTTTGATTTAGGAATGAGTTTGTGATGATTTTGCCAAATAAAACCTGAGGTGAGGATTTCTACAATATGGATTTCAGCAAGGATTTAAGTTCTCTGGCTTTTATAAAAAGCGATAGAGAAGAAATAAATTCTTTCCCCTAGGTTTTTGTTGTGTGGTATTATGCCTGAAACTGCTGCAGCCATCTTCTGACTATGAGGGGAACAGCTGACGTGCTGAGGGTGGCTGAGCAGAGATGGAAAAAATCTGAATCCTTGATGATGTGAAGATATTGACCTGAAACTAATCCTGAAATTACCCTACTTCCAGATGTCTTATCTGAGATAATATATTTCTTTCTTGTTTAAGCCATTTTTTCTTTAAGTCTTATGTTCTTGGCAGCTAAAAGCATTTTATCTGAAACAGCTTCATCCTGACCCAACAAATTCACTAGTATTTCTATTTATAGTGTTGTTTTTTACCTGAGACATATTTCTGTGTCAGAAACTTTATTTTCATAGACAGGAATAGGGATGTCTGGACAAACCAGTTCAGTTCAATTTAGTTCAGTTGCTCAGTCGTGTCCGACTGTTTGCAACCCCATGGACCACAGCACGCCAAGCCTCCCAGTCTATCACCAACTCCCGGAGTTTACTCAAACTCATCTCCATCGAGTTGGTGATGCCATCCAACCATCTTATCCTCTGTCGTCCCCTTCTCCTCCTGCCTTCAATCTTTCCCAGCATCAGGGTCTTTCAAATGAGTCAGCTCTTCACATCAGGTGGCCAAAGTACCAGAGCTTCAGCTTCAACATCAGTCCTTCCAGTGAACGCTCAGGACTGATCTCCTTTAGGATGGACTAGTTGGATCTCCCTGCAGTCCAAGGGACTCTCAAGAGTTCTACAACACCACAGTTCAAAAAGCATCAATTCTTCGGCACTCAGCTTTCTTTACTGTCCAACTCTCACATCCATACATGACTCCTGGAAAAACCATAGCTTTGACAAGACAGACTTTTGTTGGCAAAGGAATGTCTCTGCTTTTCAATATGCTATCTAGGTTGGTCATAACTTTCCTTCCAAGGAGCGAGTGTCTTTTAATTTCATAGCTGCAGTCACCATCTGCAGTGGTTTTGGAGCCCAACAAAATAAAGTCTGACACTGCTTCCAGTGTTTCCCCATCTATTTCCCATGAAGTGATGGGACTGGATGCCATGATCTTCGTTTTTTGAATGCTGTGCTTTAAGCCAACGTTTTCACTCTCCTCTTTCACTTTCATCAAGAGGCTTTTGAGTTCCTCTTCACTTTCTGCCATAAGGGTGGTGTCATCTGCATATCTGAGGTTATTGATATTTCTCCCGGCAATCTTGATTCCAGCTTGTGCTTCTTCCAGTCCAGCGTTTCTCACGATGTACTCTGCATATAAGTTAAATAAGCAGGGTGACAATATACAGCCTTGACGTACTCCTTTTAGTATTTGGAACCAGTCTGTTGTTCCATGTCCAGTTCTAACTGTGACAAACCAATTACTTTCGCCTTTTTGATTTTGTGCATCCTGGTTCTGTGATTTTAGAATGCCCTTTCTCTTGAAATGTAACCAAAAACTTCCTATTCCTAGCCAAATGACATGTCTTTTTCTGATCTTTCTTCATTTGTGTTATGAAAGTTTTATGCATAATTTTCTTATAGTACTAACAATATTATAATTATTTTTGTGCTTGAAGTTTTCTTCTAATAATTCAAGAATATGTTAAAGGTAGGGCTTTATTTTATTCAGCTTCATCTTGCTTCGTAATGTGGTTTCTGATACATAGTAGTTAGGCCATTATAAAAATGTCTTAGTAAAATTGTGGGGTACTGTTAGGCAGCTAACTTGGCCACATCTCAGTGATCCAATTAGATTAATCCTTAAATACAGTGACAAAGGCCAGAGAGTTTGAGACTATTGCCTGAAGTTTTGTATTGGATTGTCTCAGAAGAATCCTCACATGTATGTCCTTAAACACATAGAAGAAGATGTGAGTGGTCAGCCAAAGGGAGAACAAACATTATAGAGGAAGGTGTAGAGAGATTTGAGCAGATGTGAGTATACATAATTTATAAACTTAGCATTATGCAAAAGTGTAAAATAATATAGAGAAAATTTGTAGACTGGTAGATGAGAGAGTTAGTAAGTGGGATCTCGTGATATAAGCAGTTTGGTATAAACAATTTTGTCTAAGAAATAGGACTAAAGAAAGTGAGCCAGTATTGAGATCAAATAATGTATTTGGCTTTGTTTAGCATGTATATAACTTATTAGGATGAACTTTTGATAGTTCTTTATTTGTTGTTAAAGTTTAAAACCTCATGTTTATGTAAATATTTATTTGTCTCTCCAGAGACTGGCAGCAGTGCAACTTTAACTTTGTTATGTGTCCTTTGCTTTGCTTTGAGGATTTAGTGAATGCCAACTGATTAATTTTATTGATCAGCAAAGCACATGATAAATTTACAAGACCTTTCACTCAGAGGCTAATAAGTACCCTTGGTTTTCCAGACATTTTGTTAAGAGTGAAATTAGAGTCAGTTTAGTTTTAGAATCTCAGAATGTTTTTAAAATGAGATGTGAGTCAGTACAGAGGAAAAGAAATTTATCACGAGGCTTACCTGTTATTAAACCCTTATAATGAGCTTGTTCCACAAACAGGTAATGATGCAGTTCGCAAAGTAAAACGGTGTAATTCTAATTTATTGTTATAAATTATAAATGCAAATGCAAAATGACTGTCTGAGGAGGCCAAATAGCTGTGAAAAGAAGAGAAGCGAAAAGCAAAGGAGAAAACGAAAGATATACCCATTTGAATGCAGAGTTCCAAAGAATAGCAAGGAGAGATAAAGAAAGCCTTCCTCAGTGATCAGTGCAAAGAAATAGAGGAAAACAACAGAGTAAAGACTAGCGATCTCGTCAAGAAAATTAGAGATACCAAGGGAACATTTCATGCAAAGATGGGCTCAATAAAGGACGGAAATGGTATGGACCTAATGGAAGCAGAAGATATTAAGAAGAGGTGGCAAGAATACACAGAAGAACTATACAAAAAAGATCTTCATAATCCAGATAACCATGATGGTATGATCACTCACTTAGAGCCAGACATCCTGAAGTGCAAAGTCAAGTGGGCATTAGGAAGCATCACTTAGAAACAAAGCTACTGGGGTGATGGAATTCCAGTTCAGCTGTTTCCTAATAGATGATGCTATGAAAGTGCTTCTCAATATGCCAGCAAATTTGGAAAACTCAGCAAGTGGCCACAGGACTGGAAAAGGTCAGTTTTCATCCCAAGCCCTAAGAAAGGCAATGCCAAATAATGCTCAAACTACCACACAATTGCACTCCTCTCACACGCTAGTAAAGCTCAAAATTCTCCAATTCAGACTTCAACAGTACGTGAACCGTGAACTTCCAGATGTTCAAGCTGGTTTTAGAAAAGGCAGAGAAACCAGAGATCAAATTGCCATCATCTGTTGGATTACCGAAAAAACAAGAGAGTTCCAGAAAAACATCTATTTCTGCTTCATTGACTATGCCAAAGCCATTGTTATAGTTCTTACTATTGCATCCCTTTTTTAGGTCTCTCATATACCTCCTAAATATCAGTCTGAAGAAGCAATTCTTTCATTTTCAGTAAATCTTAGAAGTATGGAGACAGTGGTGGAATGGGTTGATGTAGGTGTTTGTTGATGTTCTAGCGTATTGAGAAAGTTGCCTTCTGTTCCTAATTCACTTAGTGATTTTTATCAGCAACAAGTGTTGGAGTTTGTCACATTTTTTTTCCTGCACCAGTTAATTGTACTTTTTTTCTTCTTTATTTTGTTAATATGGGTGAATTACATTGATTTATTTTTAAATGTTAAATGCAACCTTGCGTTCCTGGGATGAATCCTACTTGGTGTTGGCATTATTTTTTAATATATCGATGAAGTAGATTTGCTAAAATTGAGTGAAAGATTTTTGTGTCTTTGTTCATGAGGTATATTGGTCTGTAGTTTCTTTTTTATATTATCTTTGGTTTGAGGATTGGATACAGTTGGTCTTATAGAATCAATTGAGACTTGTCCCAAAAAGGTGGAGGGGGAGGCGGCCGCCCTGGTGGCTCAGACAATAAAGAATTCGCCTGCAGTGCAGTAGACCTGGATTTGATTCCTGGGTTAGGAATCTCCCCTGGAGAAGAGAATGGCTAGCCACTCCAGTATTCTTGCTTGGAGAATTCCACGGACAGAGAGGAGCCTGGTGGACTACAGTCCGTGGGGTCGCAGAGAGTCTGACATGACTGAGTGACTAACACACCCCTCCCTCTTTTATGTTGTAGAATAGTTTATATAGAAATAGTATTTTTTTCTTTACTATTTCATAATATTTACCAGTGAAATTATCTAGCCATATAGTTTTCTGTATGTGAAAATTTTTGTCTCTTTGTTATAAGTTCAGTTTTTTGCATAGGTAGTATAGATATATTTCTTCTTGTGTGAGCTTTGGTAGTTTTTAATCTTTCAAGGAATTTGATCCTTGCCTCTAAGTTGTCAGATTTATTTACAAAATGTGTTCATTATATTCCCTTAGTAACTTTTTAGTGTTTCCAGGATCTCTAGTTATAGCCTCTTTAATTTTGGTATTGAAAATTTATATATTCTTTTTTCCTGGTCAGTATCAATAGAGGCTTATCAATTTATTGATCTCTTCAAACTACCACATTTTGGTTTCATTGATTGTCTTTATTGTTTGCCTGATTGTATTTTATTGATTTGTGCTCTTTATTTTATTCTTTCTTCCCTGTTGGGGTTTAATTTGATTTTCTTAGTTTCTTGAAGTGTAACCTTTTGTCTGCTAAAAACTTCGTTGCTTTATCTGGCTCCCAGAAGCAGTCCTCTGCATGTATGAGGTCTAGGTTCTTGGCTTCATTGCAGGAGCATCATATAACAAATGTGCAAGGCTTAGTGGCTACAGAAGGTAAACTTATCTCTCTACGGTTCTTCCCTCTCTGAAATTAGGTCCTTTACCTTTAGTTTTTGCTCTTTCAGCAACTGTTCGCTTCGTAATAGTGATTATTATATATATTATTCAGTTTAGTAGCTTAATATGGGGGTGCTGATTGGCCTCCAGTTACTCTTCCTGCCCAGAAGTGGACCTTCCTTAAGTGGATTATTTTTGCATGTTCAGTAATTTTCTCATCTTCTAGGAGTGCATATTGGTTCATAAAACGCACCTAATTTTCTTTTGGAGTTAGTTCTCATAATTGAATAGGAGAATGCCATAGGCATACAATCTCAGAAAGACAGTTTTTAAACCTATTATGCTATGCCTGTGGACTGGAAGGAAAGATATACAATGAATAATACGATATTTAGGGGGATTTGTAGCTGATTGAAATACATATAATAAAGTATTGACAGGTTTGTCCAGCTGTAAGGGAAAGTTTTAGATTAATGTTTTCAGTAATTATTTTAATGAAAATAAGTCATGAGTTAAAACTTTTGTTTCATGAAGCAATTTTAAAAATTGTTTTTCTTGCTGGAAGAGACCTAAAAAAATCTTGATGCGTTCAAAAGATCTTGATGGATTTTACCTGACTATGTGCCTCAGAACCACCTGGAGATTGTTCAAAATATAAAAAATCCTGGATTCCAGTCTGTATATATACTGTATCAAAATCTTCAGGATGAACTAGGTTGGGAAAATATTTTTCAAAACAGGATTCTAAAGATTGTGATGGAAACTTCCAGTTAAGAATTATGAGTTGCATTTAGTGGTATGCTGAAATTGTCTCACACAGGCTTGTGATGATTTTCTTCATCTCTTCCCAATCTGTGTTCAGTGTTGGTAGCTTAAAATTGGCCATGATGGGAGTATTTACATTACAGAAACTGGCAAATGCTGATTAGTCCCACCACATTGGAGAACATTTACCAGTACACTACTGTGAAATGCAGTGGGAGGGACTAGATGTAAAATTTAAGAAATCTGTAGGGTGGAAGAATGGGAACATAATTACAGTTAATATAAAAATATCTAGGGATTTCCTTTCCTCTTTGATATGAGCCAGTAGTAAGATAAAACTTTCTAAGACTGTTAAAGTTCTATATTAAATTGTATAGAACAAAAAAAGTGATAATACTACTGTGCAGAGCCCTAACCAGACCATCTTTTTCCTGGAGTATTATGAATGGTTATAGGTGCAGTTTTTTTTAAAAGGATATTGAACTTTTCTAGAAATGAACCACTAGTGTATGGGAATGAGTTTGAAAACTGTTGTAAGGGTAAATGAATGAAGAACAGTTTGGCATAGAATACTTAGAGTAGCTCTGATGATGAAGAAGAATAAGAATAATTTTATATGACTGGATAAGGTAGAACTTGGATTGATGGGTATGGAGTGGCATATTTTGCTTGTTAAAACTTTCAAATAGTTAAATATTGCCCTAAAGTTAAACTGATTGATATATAGTGAGTTTGCAAATTGGTTATCAGGTGGTTACCTCACACAGACATTTGAGGAAATTTTTGTAAATGGTGAGAATCTGGACTAGATTAGTGATTTTTAACCATGGTTTCACATTAGAGTCACCTGGGGAACATTAAAAACAGAAAACTCCCTCAGTATATAGGCTGTAACCCAAGTTAACTGAATCAGAATCTTGGGACTTGGGCATCTGTATATTTTAAAACTCTTCAACTCATTATAATGTGAAGCCAAGTGTGAGAATCACTGGATTAGACAAACTATCATGTATTTTCCAACTTAATTTTTCAATGTAATTTTGGCCATTGGATAGTAACACCTTGTTTTTCTGGAATAGATTTTGAATAATCTGCATTTATAAAATACTTAGAATACCGGGGGTATATAGATACCCAGGAAATGGGTAGACATAGACTTAGTGAATCTAAGAACAGAGGTTCTAATTCTGGAAAAACTAAATATATGATAATTTCATAATGATTAGCAGTAAAATCGGAGAAGGCAATGGCATCCCACTCTAGTACTCTTGCTTGGAAAATCCCATGGATGGAGGAACCTGGTGGGCTGCAGTCCATGGGGTCACACAGAGTCAGACACGACTGAGCGACTTCACTTTCACTTTTCACTTTCATGCATTGGAGAAGGAAATGGCAACCCACTCCAGTGTTCTTGCCTATAGAATCCCAGGGACGGGAGAGCCTGGTAGGCTGCTGTCTATGGGGTCGCACAGAGTTGGACACGACTGAAGCGACTTAGCAGCAGTAGCAGCAGCAGCAGTAAAATAATTTAAAGTCCAGTATGTTTAAGTCAAAGTGCATTTAAAAATTATGGAACAATAAAAAAGTTATGCATATATTGAATTTTATTTCTTATTTCACATTTTTAAATACAATGATGATGTTAACGTTGTTGTTAGTCTCACAGTTGTGTGCAACTCTTTTGTGACCCCATGGATGGTAGCCCATCAGGCTTCTGTGTCCATGGGATTTCCCAGGCAAGAATACTGGAGGGTTGCCATTTCCTTCTCCAGGGGATATTTCTGACCCAGGGATTGAACCCAGATCTCCTGCATGGCAGACAGATTCTTTTACCACTGTGCCACCAGCAAAGCCCTGATGATGATATTGGCAGAATGTTAATCATTGTTGAAACTGGGCATTGGGCACATTGGGGCTTATATTATTCTCTATTTTCTGCTTTATTAATTTTAAAATTTCAATAAATAGTTAAAAAATTCAAACTAATGCTAATTTTATAATACATTGTGAGAATATACATAGCTGGTTTGTCCTGAAAACTCAACACATTAGAATTTAATAATTTCCTCTTTTAAAATTGCTTTCTGTGTAATTTTATAGTGGTAGAGTCTTTCTAGGAAAAGTGAATCATTGGTGCATTAGATTGGTTGCTTGGGGCAGAGACCCTTGGAAGCTCACAGAACTATGAAATTATGTCAATGAGAATATTTATATCTGAAGTAAGAGTGTAGATTGTATTTGCTAATAGTATGCAGAGCGAATGTTTCCCCTGTGGCCAGAGAAAACCCTGGAGTGCACTGCTCTGCATTATGAATGGTTATGCTAATTCCTGGTTCTTTTTTATGCACTAGTAGACAGTAGGGATCATGCTTTAAGTAATGAATGAACTGATGAATAAAATCCCTGTTCCCCTGGGTGGAGGTGGTGTGAGGGGCAGCCTGTTTTTCCTTCTCCTCCTACGCTCCCTGATTTCCTTTCTTCCTGTATGCTTTCCTTTTTCTTCTTGTGTGCTCACTGCCTCTCTGTGTCTCTCTCTTCGTCCTTTTCCCTTCATCTACCCCTTTGTCCTAGTAACTGGGTCTGTCCTTGCCAGTCTTTCTCTTTCTTCCTGATAGTTTCCCCTTGTCTCTCTGACTCACTCTTTACCCCTTTCTCTCTCCCTGTCTTTCTAAATGCTATCTCGACCTTTCTGATCCTCTTTTCTGTGTTTACCCCATCGATCTTTTTCTGTCTTCTTTGTCTGCCTTTTCTGTCATCTCTTCTGTCTTCTCTCCCCCCCATCAGTATCTCCCTGTCCTTGACTGTCTGTCTGTCCCTCTGTCTGCTTTTTCCTCTTCATGCGACAGTTTGTCTCTTATTCATCATTTTGCCTTTCCTTGTCTGATTTTCTGTCTTTGTGCATCTGTCTCCCTCTCACCATCTCACTGTCTGTCTCTGTCTCTTTTTGCCTTTGTGGGTTTTTTTGGTTGTTGTTCTTTCTGCTGTGTTCTGTTCCAAGCTCTCCTTGTTGCTCACACTTGGTGTCACAAACCTCCTGTCTGTCCCTCACTCTCTTTCTCACCTTTGCTCATTATCTATTACTTGTTCAATCTCTGTTAATCTCTTTTTATTCATTGTTTTATAGGATAGTCATTGTTAATATCTTATGTATCTGAGGTGCCCAAACTGTGCACAGAGGTATTTTACATTTCTGAAGGAAATACAGCATTACTTGACATCTCTTGGAAACTGTTCAAACTACCAGTGCTAAGTAGTTCACAATTACAGTGTTAGAGCTCACTGCCTTCCTTTTGATGTTATATATTTGTGAAGATGAATTTTCAGTGGTTTTGAGATAAAATGCAGATACTGTATGAAAACCACTGAGAACAGGGAATGAAGGTGGTGTTGTCCAATGTGTCTAAGAAGTTTGGTAGTGCCCAGTATGACACAGATAATTATTAACTTATTTTAACCTAACTATTTAGTAAATAGAAGATATTAGGTATTTTCCCGGGTCTGAGGTCACCATGAAAAATTAACTGGGACAGATTGTGGTGTAATTCAGGTAGATTCCAAAGCTGTGTTTCAAAAGTGGATACAAACTGAAGTATATTATGTGATCCGTAATTATAATGGAGGGATTTGATAAAAGCACAAATTCCTTCAGTTCCTGAGTAGGAAAAATCCATTTCTTCTGTGTTTCTCTCCCTTACTACTCACCCAGAACACTTCATTTCTGACACTTCTGATCACCAAATGTATAGGCCTTCCACACCCGGCCCTCAAGTAATTCTCTGTGATACCAGCTAACATGTCCTATAATTCCACTCAGTTCTGGTACTGCCTATTTGGAGTTAGGTCAGATACTGCAAGTTAAGGATTTATTCCCATGAGACTGGCCCAGCAGTCCCCCCACTTCGGAATTCAATCCCCGGTTATCATCTGTGCTTTTGACTTAATGGCTCTAAATCAGAGTTCCCATGATCCCCTCCTTGGGTTTTGTAATTTGCTAGAGTAGCTCAGAGAACTCAGGGGAACACTTAATGTTTACTGCTTTGTTATAGAAGGATACGGTACACAGATGAACATTTGGATGGAAGAGATACATAAGGCAAAGGTATATGAGGAGTAGAGCATCCATCCCTCTCCAGGCACACCACTCTCCTAGGAACCTGGAAGCTTTCTGAACCTTGTACCTTTGGGATGTTTGTAGAAACTTCATATCATGTAGGCATGATTGATCATTGATACATTGTAGATATCATTGTAGATATCATTGACTCAATTTCCAGCCCTTCTCTCTTTCCTGAAAGGGAGGGGATGGGGCTGAAAACTCCAAACTTCTAGTCACAGCTTGGTCTTTCTGTGATTAGCTGCCATCCAGGAGCCCGCCAAACATTGCTTCATGGGAAGAAAAGATACTCCCATCACCCAGGAAAGCCCGAGGGATTCAGGAGCTCTGTGTCAAAGAACTAGGGTCAAAGACCAAACAAGATGCTTGAAGCAAAGAAGATGCTCCCAATGCTCTTATCACTTAGTTGGTTCCAAGAGTTTTAGGAGCTCTGTACTAGAACTAGAGACAGAGATCTGTGTGTGTGTGTGTGTGTGTGTACATATATATATATATATGTGTGTGTGTGTGTGTGTGTGTGTGTGTTTTGTTATTTCACAGTTCCCCAAATGAGTACATCTCATTTTTGCTTGTGTGTGTGATTTACTAACCTGTATGCCTACAGCTTCCCTGATAGCTCAGTTGGTAAAGAGTCCGCCTGCAATGCAGGAGATCCCGGTTCAATTCCTGGGTTGGGAAGATTGCCTGGATAAGGGAAAGGCTACCCACTCCAGTATTCTGGCCTGGAGAATTCCATGGATTATATAGTCCATGGGGTTGCAAAGAGTCAAATACAATTGAACGACTTTCACTTTCATGCTTACAGCAACTTTTCTCCAGTAATTGTCTTAGTATACTAGCCATTAACTGTAGATCTCCTCAAATAATCTCTAATCAGAAACCAAAGTTAGGGATGTTCCAGTGCCTATGTGACTGTGGAATAAATGTGTCTTACCACCATCCTTTCCTCTTGATTATAGTATTAGACTATCTTTGTTCAGGTGAGCCTGCCAACTTATTTCTTTTTATGGCCAAGTACATCTGTGTTGTATTCATAGCAGCTTCTTTAGTTTTATATTTGAAGTCTTTCAGGATAAAAGATTTCCTGGACTTTCACTTCATCAAATTTTGTTACTTTTTGCAAGTTCACATCAACAGTCATTTGTTTGGCTTTGAGATTGTGCTTTATGTATTCTGGATTCAGTCTTTTCAGATGGAAAATCAACTGCTTTTGTTGCTTTTTTTTTGAAGTAATTTGCCTCTTTTCCTATTGATATCTTTAAAGTTTTTTTCCCCTAAGTCTTTGATTTCCATTAGTTTTTCTATAATGAGCCTAGATATGGTTTTCTTTGTGTTTATTCAGCTTGGAGTTTGCTGAACTTATTGCATCTGTGGATTGTTTTTGTTTTATTAGTTTGGGAGAGTTTCTCAGCTATTATCTGTTCAGGTATTGCTTCATCCCATTCTGTTCATCTTCTTCTGAGACTTGTAACCTTATATATGTTCTGCATCCCTCACACATGTTAACACTCTTTTCCATTTTCTCTTCTTAACATGCTTTGGTGTTTTCTATAGAGAACACCAGCAGTCTTTCAGAATACCAGTCCTAGCCTTTTTCATGTCCAGTCTGCTAGTAAATTCATTCCTTGAACTCTTAATTTCATATATTAAATTCTTAAGTCGTATAATATCTATTTCATTTGTTTTCGTAAATTTTGGGGTTTTAAAAAATTTTTTATTGTTTCAGCTATTATGCCCATTTCTACCCAGTATTTTCTTGAGATATTAATCATAGCTGTTTTAAAGTTCTTGACTTATTTCTTTATTATTTCTTTCAGGAAATGTAAAACTTTTATTAGTTTACAATCATTTCCCAAAATAATAATTGTATGGAGCACAAGCACAGTGCAAAGAAGCAATAATAGCTTGTTCAAAACAAAGTAATACTCCCCTCAACCAGTAAGATTATGATATGAGAAAATAAATAAAATGCTACTGTCTTCTAAACAGCAAACATCACTGTAATCCATATAGGTTTTTATGTACTCTGAAATGACACATTGCCTTGATATTCTTAGAAAGGTGTTTAAAAGTCGAAATAATCGTTTTTAATACCTATTGTTTAATTTTAAATTCAGAAATGAACTGTTTAAAACAGATTATTTATAAAGTCCTTGATTTATAAATCCAGTATCTGAATGATCTGTGAGTGTGTTCTGTTGTTTGGCTTTTTTCTCATGGTTATCATGTTTTCTTGCCTATTTTCATTATATTGTTTGTATAAAAGAAGCTTAAAGATTTCACATGATGTCATCTTTGACTGGAGAGGATTCTTCCTTTTCTCCATTAGGCAGATAGGTTAGTGGCTGAGAACCTTAGTCTAGTCACGAAGTGATCCGAATTTGGGCTTGGGTGGGCTTCCCTGATAGCTCAGACGGTAAATAATCTGCTTGCAATTCAGGAGACCTGGGTTTGATCCCTGGGTCAGGAAGATCCTTTGGAGAAGGAAATGGCAACCTGTTCCAGTATTCTTGCCTGGGAAATTCCACGGACAGTGGAGCCTGGCGGGCTATAGTCCATGGGGCGCAAAGAGTCAGACACACTGAAGGACTAACACTTTTAACTTTCACATTTCATTTGGGCTTGGGTACACTTCAGTAGTTTCTCTAAAGCTGTAGTTGGTCTTGTTACTAAGTCCTGGTGATTTTGATTGAGAACCTGGCTGATCTGTTTCCTTAGCATTGAAATGCTGCTGGAAATCAGCTCTGCTTTTCAGAGGTTCTCAGGCCACTCTGTAGCCTCCTGCCACCCATGTACCTTTAAAACCTGGTAGATGTCTTGAGGAGCAAGTGTACTGATCAGTTATGTACTTGAGGCAAGTTCCCGCTCTCTGTTAGGCTTTCATGTCCTAAACTACAATTTTCTCAAGTTTATGATCTTGGTGAGTTTCTTTTTCCCCCATCAGATATTCCCTGCCTGGGCCAATCCCAATCCATAGCCCATGCCCTAGGTCAGAAATTGGTGAGTTTGGAAACAAAAAAGCAATTGGAGATCATCAGCTCTACTCTGGACTCTTCTCCTTGCTTTATAAGTCTTTTTGGTTCCCACAGCTCTCTGATACTTCTGCAAATAAGATTTTAAAACTTATCCAGGGAATTCCCTTGTAGTCCAGTGGTTAAGTCTCCATGCTTCCAATGCAGGGGTCATGGGTTTGATCTCTGGTCAGGGAACTAAGATCTCACATGCCCCACGACACAGCCAAAAACTAAAAAACAAACAAAAAAACTTAGCCAGCCTTTTCTGGTTGTTGCCTTGTGTTTGCTTTGACTTACTGTATTCTTATCGAAAGTAGGAATCTGTTAAGTATTTTTTAAATTAAAAGCATGCTGTGATAAGAGTCATTTGTTAAAAAAAAAAAAAGGTTATTTCCCACATATAATATGATTTAGATGAGTCATTTATCTGTCCTCACATGAATTTTTGACCTTTACTCTGGTAAAAATCAGTCATTTTTATTCCTCAAGATACAGAATATATTAATTATGGCAGAGGTGACTTTGGTAGGGAGATGTAGCAGCAGAAGTAACATAAATTTTGCAAAGAAGATATGTCCATCCTATTTGTTGGACAGATATGATGAGAAAAGGCAAGTAATAGGGAATTAAAGAATGTGGTCACAGTAAGTAAACATTGTTTTTTAAGGTTTTTGAAGTCAGAATATTCTAAGAATCAGAAGTTCCAGTAAGACATAGTTTCTGTCCTGCAGGTGCTTTATTCTAATTGGGAGATTTGAATTTAGGACTGAGTATATTTTAAGTTCCATTTGAGAAAAGGACATGCAACAGGTAAGTTTATTGATGAAAAGATGACAAGGAGAAACAGTATATATAATTGATCTGGCTGAAAGGTCAAAAAATAATATTTTTCTTATTCTAGTTATAAATAGTTAAATCATTTTATTAGTCTTTCATTCTTTTAGCAGTATTTATTGAGTACTTGTTCTATGTGAGGAGATAAAATTATAAGCAAGAAAGATACAGTCCCTGTAATCACAGAGCTTATAGTCTAATAGAGAAGCATCAGAGCAGGTATGCAACTTTGCTTGCTTGAATCTGAAAAAGTAGAGTTCTTTGTGGGAATGGTTGGGAATTTGATAAATTGAGGGTGGATAGTTTGAGGAGGTGACCTTTGAATTCAGGGATGCATAGGAATTAACTGGCAAGGGGTATAATTAAGGAGTTTTAATATATTGTAGGATGGAATTCAGAGAATACCTAGAAATGGGAGAATACCTAGAAATGCCATCTAGACATCTCTTACAAAAGTCTCTGCTGTAAAATTTTATCAAATAATTAATTTTCATTATTCTTGCATACTACAAAAATGTGTACATTTCTTGAGTATGTCACATAATTATCATTGCAGTGGGCAGTCTTGTGGTGTATACAAATTACTTCAGGTGCTCAACAAATTTCTTAGTAACTGGAAAAACAAGGTGAAAATTTGACTTTAGAAATTTTTTATTTATCAAATACATAATGCATATTATAAATTTGATACCATCTATGGCAAAAGTTTGGAGAAGGAAATGGCAACCCACTCCAGTATTCTTGCCTGGAGAATCCCATGGACAGAGGAGCCTGGCAACATACAGTCCATGTGGTCGCAAGAGTTGGACATAGCGACTAAACCACCACCACCATGGTAAAAGTTAAAATTTATTAGAATCTACACAGATAGACCTTAATATTGGCCATCAGTTAATTAGTCATCAAAATCAGCATAGATTCCATTGGAGTTTTGGAAATTTTTTTGGTTTTAGCTCTACCTTGTAGAAACTTTCCCTAATATGTTTAGACCGTTAAATTTATTTATGTTTTGTTTTATTTGTTGTACTCTCTGTATTCTTTGTAGGGAGACTCAATTCACCCATTTATTTTGAGAGGCTAGGGAAGTATAGATCAGTAATACTAGGCTGATGTTAATCTTCTTTTAGGATTCCACAGTGTTGGAAATGCTGAGGGCCTCCCAGAATGGCCTAGTTTTCTTCCTTTTCCTAAACTCCAGTGCTCTTCAACAGTTGTATATCCAGCCCATGAAGGAGAAGACCACGCCAGTGATCTCTGCAAGGATCAAGTCCTCAGTTACACTCAGTTGCCCATGGGTGACAGCAGTCATATGTTTCAGGAAGGTCAAATTACTTGAAGTTAGTAGTGGAGCAGAAGGAAGCCTGCCTTCAGGTTAACCCTGTTGGCAGAATCAAATTGACTAAGGTCTTGACTGTTGAAATCATCACTATCAGCTTCCCCACTCCCCACCTCACAAGGAGAAAATGACTTAAAGTGACCATAATACAAGTTTGGAAAGTTGAAAATACCTTTCTTGAAAAGTATTTTATGTTTTCTATAAAAGGTATAGCCTTGAATTGCCAAAGAAGTACAAATACTTCTTTGATGTTCTTCCATCGTACTTAAAGTATACTGATAGTTGCCAGATATTCTCAGTGATAGGCCTATATATAAATAGTTTTGTGTGTTTTTTTACTCACAAGAGCTGACAGACAGACTATGGCCTGTGTGTTAGATGTATAATGTCTATAAAATATGGTGGATATCCACTGTACTTCAGTAGACATATTCTCAAAAATTAACAGAGTATCACTTAAGCAAACTGACATTAGCTTCCAATTAAAAGTTATGAGCTTTTAAGTGGAAATTAGAATTTGGAAAAACTTTTATCTGCCACTGTAAGCTTTTCAGCTTCCCACTATTTAACAGTTTTCTTTTGAGACCAGAGGTAATACTAACTGCTGCTGCTGCTAAGTCACTTCAGTCGTGTCCGACTCTGTGTGACCCCATAGACGGCAGCCCACCAGGCTCCCCCGTCCCTGGGATTCTCCAGGCAAGAACACTGGAGTGGGTTGCCATTTCCTTCTCCAATGCATGAAAGTGAAAAGTGAAAGTGAAGTCGCTTAGTCGTGTCCAACTCCTAGCTACCCCATGGACTGCAGCCCACCAGGCTCCTCTGTCCATGGGATTTTCCAGGCAAGAGTACTGGAGTGGGGTGCCATTGCCTTCTGGTGTCACTTTAAAATGAAATGTGTCAACTTTGGAAGACCTTTTCCAAATGACCAGTGCATGTTATTAGACAATTATGATTGGATACAAGATCCGTTCAAAGTATAGACTAGACAAATGGATTTTAATGTTAAACAGTATGAAAAAAGATTCTTACACATTGCAACTAACCTTTAGGATAAGTTACTACTTGTTGAGCTTTGGTGTAGTGTCAAAACAGAATGTGCAGAATTATCTGAAAAGGATATTAAGATACTTTCCAACTACATATATGAGAGACTTAGTTTTCTTTAATCATAACATATTGCAACAGACTACATGCGGAAGCAGGTAGAAGCACATAGCTGTCTTAGGCTAAGCCAGGCATTGCTTTTTAAATTCTTTTTGTAACCTTTTAAATCATGAGTTTAACATTATGTGTCTTGGCTTTGAGCTTTGTCCTGTTACATAACCTCACTTATATTTTAGAGCAGTGTCTCCTGAAATGCTGTAGATACATGACAGCTGGGATCATTTTAAGTAGTACACTTCATAAACATTTTCTGTTATAGTACATATAGGTGACCTTAACATGCAACAGAAAAAATAAAACCAGCACATCCAGAGTTGTGAATTCATCCAGAGTTGTGTATTTGTTTATAAATATGTCCCAGAAATTGTTAGTAGTTTTAATCTGGCTTGTCCCCTCCTTTTTTTTTGCATAATGAGGCTAAAGAAATTATGGCAAAGAAATAAGTATTTTATGACTAACATATTTCCTTTGCATACCAGACACATTAAAAAGCATAAGGCATTATGAAATAATGCAAACAAGAAAGAAATATTCCCCTTTGTTTTCAAATCCTTGCTTATTGTCATCATCATCATCATAATTATCTCTCTTATAGAGCAGGGAAATTGGAGGGGAAAAACTCTCACAGAGTTTTACTCTATCTTACCTGTATCAAGTCCATCTATAAAACTCATTGCAGCTTTTATCACTAAGGAATCAAATAGGACAGACATACTTTTTTTTTTTTAGCTCAATGACTGCAACACTTTATGCTGTGTAATGCATTCAGTAACATGCCAGAAGTTGTTTCTTTTGTTTCTTTTAACTCTTTATTAATGTGATTTAATTATTACTTTTTGCTCCATGATTTACACACAGTGTTCATATATGGACTACAGGGAACAGGTTAAACTTGTATCAGAAATAAGTGTATTAGCTCCATTTTGTAACAATGCATTCCCATGTTCATCCTCTGGTCTTAATAGGTGAGCTGGAGTTTTACTATCACCTCTTAAATGTCATAGAAACTTAAGTTTTTGTCAGCCATTACTCTTACTAGCTTTTTTTGTTGGAGATGCTATCATTCTTTTATTTTGTAATAAATTTGAGCTTAGTTAGGTTTAGCTAGTTTGAAGTCGTAAATCAAGAACTACATGATAGTAAAAAAGAACTCTCAGTTTAATGTCAGCTTTGCATTGAACTAGCTGTTCAGTAATTATCTGTGGGCCTCAGTTGCTTCATCTGTAAAATAAGAGTAATGGATTTGATGATTGATAAGGTCCCTTCCAGATACAAAATCTTGTGTTTTGACTGTTCCACCAGACGAGTTGAGAGTTGTGGATGTGTAGTTATAGATATAAGCCATGAAACTCTCAATCCATAATAATTATAATGAGAACCTTTATTAAGATTGATCAGCTGTCTGCTAGTAAGTACACTGGCAAATACACATGTGGGCATGACTGACTTGGTAACATTGTCTAATGAGCTGTATAAATTAACCATAATTTAGAGAAAATGATAAGATGATAATAGTAATAATCCTAGATTATATATTTAGTCATTCCATCTCACTTTGAGTTATTATAAATATTTTCCCTTGATAAGATAAAATAGGAGATTTATAAAAGCCTGCTGCTGCTGCTAGTCACCTCAGTCGTGTCTGACTCTGTGCAACCCCATAGACGGCAGCCCAACCAGGCTCCCCCATCCCTGGGATTCTCGAGGCAAGAACACTGGAGTGGGTTGCCATTTCCTTCTCCAATGCATGAAAGTGAAAAGTGAAAGGGAAGTCGCTAAGTCGTGTCCGACTCTTCTCGACCCCATGGACTACAGCCCACCAGGCTCCTCCATCCATGGGATTTTCCAGGCAAGAGTACTGGAGTGGGGTGCCATCGCCTTCTCCAATAAAAGCCTGACAGGTCTGTAAAGATTTGTTAAAGTTACTGCTTTTTATCCCCCCCCCCATAATTCTTTTCCTAAATTTATTTTTAAAATAGTTTTCTCTTAGCCCTTAGATGACTTATCTGCCATGTACAGCCTTAAATCAGTCATCCAAAACTAACAGAACTGCAGTATCACAAACTTTTGCACTAAGTCCTCTTCTTAGGTTTTAGTTAGTGGATGGTAGTACTTAACACGTTTCCTGAATACATTCTGGGTTTTTTCACCAAGATTAATGTAACGGTTTTCATTAAGATCTTTAACCATAATTTTCACTATTAGTATTAACTGACAGTTACATAATAGACTGTGGGGGTAAAAGTCTGGGGAAGGTAACAGTCATTCTGAGACATGTTCTATCTGTTTAATAGAGCTTCAGAGTTTTCTTTGCAGAAGGAAGTGACCTGTTTTTAATTTCTTTATGTTTAGAAAGTCACATTTTGTCTTGGTGATAACATTTATAAGGCCAGGAAACTGATAAAACTGAGGGCTGTAACAAACAAAGAAAAACGTAAAATCAGGAAAAAAAGTTTTTAATTAAAAATTTGGTACACTGACTGAGCAGAAAGTAACACTGGTAAAAATTTAGTCTTTACATAAGATGCTATGTTAGGATATCTTCCTGGTGTCCTTCCTGATACTTACACATCTTAAATAGTATACTAATTTGTTTTTACACCAGGTGGTTTGTATATTTGAACTTATTTTCCTTTTGAGGGAAGTTTTCTTTTTAAACCAAGAGATTAAATAATTTTGATGGTTTGAATCAGAATTCAGTTAGAATTGTTCCTAGTTCCTTTTATATGTTATCTGTAACAAATGGTGTGTATATATATAATATAATTTTCAAGACAGTGGTACTCAGGTGACTGAGTATTAAAATACTTTGACATTGTATTTTGGATCAGGATGGTATGATAGAACACGGTGATGTAGGTAAATGTGGTTTAAAAGTTAAGACTTGTTCTCTGCTAATAGGAATCATCCTATTTTGGTCACTGTTGTTTTAATTACTTTTTATTATTGAAAAATTTACTTTGTCTTCATAGGTCTTAAAGTAAAGCCCTTGTGAGGGGTTCAGGTATAGTTCTGTTTCTAACATGAATGAAATTTTATAAGTGCTCTCTCTAATAATAAATACTGTGTAAGAAATTTTTTTCAAATAAATTTGAAATGTCACAGTATATCATCTACTTTGTTATACTGTACATAATCTACTGTAATATCATGTAACATCGTGAAGGAAGATTGATGAGTGAATAAAGGCTGTTAATACTTTCAGGTTACTTAGGACAATGTACAGTTAGGTTAAATTGCTGGAAAATTGTAAAAACAAATTTCTTTAATTTAGTAAACATTGTTGGCCATAGTAATATCAGTAGTGCTAGTTTTGTATCAAATTAATCCAGATTTCAGTGGCTTAACATAATGGAGGTTAATTCTCATTCACACAAAATCTAATGTGGTTATGCCTGATCAGGACATTCTATAGACAAGTTTTTTCCAAAAATTGACTTAAAGATCCAGGCCTTTTCATATGTATTTCTACCATTTCAGCCTATGACTTCAAAGGTCACTACAGAAACAGAGTGTGTAGGATATTCTTTGGAAGATTTTAATTGCCCTGGCCTAGAGGTAGAATATATCATTCTCACCTGCATTCTGTTGTACAGAGCTGTGTTATGTGGGCATACCTAATTGTAGAGGAAGTAAAAAATATTGTTTATTTGTGTGCTAGGCAGAAGAAAAGATGCAGTTTATTGGAAAGCACTAACATTCTCTTCCCCATTTCTATTTAGTAAACTTATTTATTTGTCAGAGTTGTGGTAATTAATAAGCATTCATTGCATGCCATCTTATATGGAATATAGTTTTCTTTAAATTAAGGAATCAAAAGAAATCAAAGAACTTCACAGTTTTTTGGAAACAAGAAAATACATACTGAATAACTGGAAAAAGTAGTTTTTTGAAAAGTATAAAGCAGTATAGTTCAAACACGATGTGTTTGCAAATCAAAAATTATCGTAGTGAATTGAATGCAGTCAGGGAAAAATGAATTAATACCCAGTTCAAACTGCTTTTAAAGGTGATATTAATTGAAAGAGGAGAACATAGAGCTTTATAGTTGAGAAGGATGAAATCTGGTGGAAAGTTAGCAGGTAGACTTGTAAGAACAGGGATTGTGTAAGAAAATCTGAAAGATAAATTGGAGAGGTTTGTTAGGGTCTCGTCTAGTGGATCAAAATGTTTGATATTTAATAAATATTGACATGTTTTTGCATACTTCTACCAATTTTATTTTGTAGAAATCAATAGCACCAACTATTTATGAAATGGCTTATGAAATGATAAGTGGTTCCGACATGGAGGAGAGAGTATTAGGATATAGGAGAAGAGCTGTTTTTTATATTGTAATAAAGTTTATTAGATTATCTTTTAAGAAATATTAAAAGGGAAACAAATTTAGTTATCTAAACCAAGCCAAAGCATAGTGTCTTGTCTTTGAGAGTAAACCTGATTAATGAGGAATGGTGAATGTAATTATGTAGTGACATAGGGTAGAATTTCTGAAGCCTTTCAAGTTCCATTGTCTTAAAGCAGTAGGTAGTGTGACAGCCCTTTAGCCTTTTGGGAAGCTTTTCTTTTTTCAGTAGATATAAAACATAAAAAAGACTCGAGGAAATAGGCCACCTAATAAAAGAAATTTGAAAACTGTTGGCATAAATTTTAAAAATTATTGAAATTAGAGCAATTTGAGGTATGCTTTTGTGTATAGGATATGATAGTGCATATTATAATTTAATATTATTAGATCAGTGATTTTCAAAGTGTGGTCCCTGGACAAATGATATCAGAATGACCTAAGCACATGTTAGAAATGTGTATTCTTGGACCTCACCTTGCTGCTGCTGCTGCTGCTGCTGCTGAGTCGCTTCAGTCGTGTCTGACTCTGTGCAACCCCATAGACAGCAGCCCACCAGGCTCCCCCATCCCTGGGATTTTTCGAGGCAAGAACACTGGAGTGGGTTGCCATTTCCTTCTCCAATGCATGAAAGTGAAAACTGAAAGTGAAGTCACTCAGTTGTGTCTGCCTCTTAGCGACCCCATGGACTGCAGCCTACCAGGCTCCTCCATCCATGGGATTTTCCAGGCAAGAATACTGGAGTGGGGTACCATTGCCTTCTCTGGGACCTCACCTTAGACATACTGAATCAGGAGATGGGGCCTGCTCATCTGCGTTTTAATGAGCTCTTCATGGGATTTAAAGGCAAAAATAGAATGTTATTGTTGTTTCTTGTACTGGCCAGTCAGTGAGATTCTGTATGTGTTACTCTGTTCAAGTATGTGTTACTCTGCTCATCTGCGTTTTAATGAGCTCTTCATGGGATTTAAAGGCAAAAATAGAATGTTATTGTTGTTTCTTGTACTGGCCAGTCAGTGAGATTCTGTATGTGTTACTCTGTTCAATACTCTTGAACAGAGTATTAAGGTACTTAATAGGAACCTTAAGTATTAAGGTACTTAATAGAGTACCTTAATCCGTTATACTATCCATTTCAGAATATTTAAAAAGTAGAAATCAAAGAGGACACTAATAGATGGAGAAGTATACCATGTTCATGGATTGGAAGAATCAATATAGTGAAAATGAGTATACTACCCAAAGCAATCTATAGATTCAGTGCAATCCCTATCAAGCTACCAATGGTATTCTTCACAGAACTAGAACAAATAATTTCACAATTTGTATGGAAATACAAAAAAACCTCGAATAGCCAAAGCAATCTTGAGAAAGAAGAATGGAACTGGAGAAAACAACCTGCCTGACTTCAGGCTTTACTACAGAGCCACAGTCATCAAGACAGTATGGTACTGGCACAAAGACAGAAATATAGATCAATGGAACAAAATAGAAAGCCCAGAGATAAATGCACGCACATATGGACACCTTATCTTTGACAAAGGAGGCAAGAATATACAATGGATTAAAGACAATCTCTTTAACAAGTGGTGCTGGGAAAACTGGTCAACCACTTGTAAAAGAATGAAATTAGAGCACTTTCTAACACCATACACAAAAATAAACTCAAAGTGGCTTAAAGATCTCAACATAAGACCAGAAACTATAAAACTCCTAGAGAAGAACATAGGCAAAACACTCTCCGACATACATCACAGCAGGATCCTCTATGACCCACCTCCCAGAATATTGGAAATAAAAGCAAAAATAAACAAATGGGACCTAATTAAACTTAAAAGCTTCTGCACAACAAAGGAAATTATAAGCAAGGTGAAAAGACAGCCTTCAGAATGGGAGACAATAATAGCAAATGAAGCAACTGACAAACAACTAATCTCAAAAATGTACAAGCAACTTCTACAGCTCAATTCCAGAAAAATAAATGACCCAATCAAAAAATGGACCAAAGAACTAAATAGACATTTCTCCAAAGAAGACATACAGATGGCTAACAAACACATGAAAAGATGCTCAACATCACTCATTATCAGAGAAATGCAAATCAAAACCACTATGAGGTACCATTTCACGCCAGTCAGAATGGCTGTGATCCAAAAGTCTACAAGCAATAAATGCTGGAGAGGGTGTGGAGAAAAGGAAACCCTCTTACACTGTTGGTGGGAATGCAAACTAGTACAGCCACTATGGAGAACAGTGTGGAGTTTCCTTAAAAAACTGGAAATAGAACTGCCTTATGATCCAGCAATCCCACTGCTGGGCATACACACTGAGGAAACCAGAAGGGAAAGAGACACGTGTACCCCAATGTTCATCGCAGCACTGTTTATAATAGCCAGGACATGGAAGCAACCTAGATGTCCATCAGCAGATGAATGGATAAGAAAGCTGTGGTACATATACACAATGGAGTATTACTCAGCCATTAAAAAGAATACATTTGAATCAGTTCTAATGAGGTGGATGAAACTGGAGCCTATTATACAGAGTGAAGTAATCCAGAAAGAAAAACACCAATACAGTATACTAACGCATATATATGGAATTTAGAAAGATGGTAATGATAACCCTGTATACGAGACGGCAAAAGAGACACTGATGTATAGAACAATCTTTTGGACTCTGTGGGAGAGGGAGAGGGTGGGATGATTTGAGAGAATGGCATTGAAACATGTATAATATCATATATGAAACGAGTCACCAGTCCAGGTTTGATGCACGATACTGGATGCTTGGGGCTGGTGCACTGGGATGACCCAGAGGGATGGTATGGGGAGGGAGGAGGGAGGAGGGTTCAGGATGGGGAACACATGTATACCTGTGGCGGATTCATTTTGATATATGGCAAAACCAATACAATATTGTAAAGTTAAAAAATTAAATTAAAAAGAAATAAAAAGTGGAATCGATCAGAGACTAAAATCAGAGCATGTGGTGGTTAGATGTCATTAGAATTTAGAAGGAAATTGCTCCTTTAAGTACTGACATGGGAGAAATCTAGGTTGTAAGATTTCTTTGTTTTTGATTTTTCTTTTCAGTACTGTTTATTCACATTTCAGTTCAGTTCAGTTCAGTCGCTCAGTTGTGTCCGACTCTTTGCGACCCCATGGAATGCAGCACACCAGGCCTCCCTGTCCATCCCCAACTCCTGGAGCTTACTCAGACTCATGTCCATTGAGTTGGTGATGCCATCCAGCCGTCTCATCCTCTGTCGTCCCCTTCTCCTCCTGCCTTCATTCTTCCCTATTATCAGGGTCTTTTCCAGTGAGTCAGTCCTTTGCATCAGGTGGCCAAAGTATTGGAGCTTCAGCTTCAGCATCAGTCCTTCCAACGAATATTCAGGACTGATTTCCTTTAGGATTGACTGGTTTGATCTTGCAGTCCAACAAACTCTCAAGAGTCTTCTCCAACACCACAGTTCAAAAGCATCAGTTCTTTGGCAGTGAGCTTTCCTTACGGTCCAACTCTCACATCCATACATGACTCCTGGAAAAACCATAGCTTTGACTAGATGGCCATTTGTCAGCAAAGTAATGTCTCTGCTTTTTAATATGCTGTCTAGATTGGTCATAGCTTTTCTTCCAAGGAGCAAGTGTCTTTTAATTTCATGGCTGCAGTCACCATCTGCAGTGATTTTGGAGCCCAACAAAATAAAGTCTGACACTGTTTCCACTGTTTCCCCATCTATTTCCCATGAAGTGATGGGACCAGATGCCATGATCTTCGTTTTCTGAATGTTGAGTTTTAAGCCAACTTTTTCACTCTCCTCTTTTACTTTCATCAAGAGGCTCTTTAGTTCTTCTTCGCTTTCTGCCATAAGAGTAGTGTCATCTACATAACTGAGGTTATTGATATTTCTCCCGGCAATCTTGATTCCAACTTGTGCTTCATCCAGCCTGCATTTTGCATGTTGTACTCTGCTTATAAAAGAGGGTCTTTTTTTTGAGAGAGTTGAGGAAATAAATTGTGCCTGTCTTGGATATGAACAGGGATTGAAACAGTCATTTTGCCTTTAGTTACGGTGTCATATGGGCTTCCCAGGTGGCGCTAGTGGTAAAGAACCCGACTACCAATGTAGGAGACATAAGAGATGTGGTTCCATCCCTGGTTCAGGACGATCCCCTGGAGGAGGGCATGGCAATCCACTCCAGTGTTCTTGCCTGGAGAAACCCATGGACAGAGGAGCCTGGCGGGCTACAGTCCATAGCGCCACAAAGAGTCGGGCATGATTGAGCAACTTAATACACATGGTGTCATAGGTTGAATATAGTATATAGCAAAACATGTCTTTTCTGGGGTACGTTATTAGAGCTTAGTTTTTTTTTTTAATGTACAATGGACATTTGAATAGAAACGTTTAGAGGAGAGATTTAAAACCTTAAACTAGAAACATTTAAAATGTTGCTTTAAATTTATACATTCAGTTCTATGTTTTAAATTAATTTAGAGCTCTCATTTTAAGAAAGGACTAAATGAAATTGTAAAAGTCAGTTGAGAAATTGGCCTGTGGTGAAAATGATCTGATATATAATGTAACTTAATTGAACAAAAATGTAAATTTATTGCTTTAAAGTGATAAATTCATTTATGCTTATTAATCTGTGATTTGATTTTTTATTTTTTTAAATCCTGCCTAAGAAAGCAAAATGTTTGACCATCAGAACACTGGTCCCACAATAGAGTTCAGACTGTTTTTGAACTTGACATAGTTGTGTCTCTTGCTTTGCTTTCCTTCTGAAATGATGTTTCCATTTTGGGGATGGGAAGAGCTATGATTATTTATAGACTAGTGTGTTATGGACAGGTGGTGTGTTTACACAGATCAGTGGAATTATCAAGTGTCCCCCAGGGCCTTTAATATGAATATATTTTATTTTATCAAACCTTTGTATTTTTAAGAACACAGTAATTATGTTGGGTGGATGGAGAATATTTTCTTAATTTTATATACATATGTATTTCAAAGAATTCAGTTTTAACATAGCAATTGACCTCTATATACTAGCAGTTTTTCAGATTTGGAATGATAAAGTTTCTGATAAACCATAAAGCTCTATCATTGAAAAAATTTAAAGGCTGTTCTGTATTTTCTTGAAGAACATACAATTTAAAACATCTCTCCTTTTCCAATTTATGCTATTTCACAGGAGTATTTTTAGGGAATCAAACTTTGTAGTAACCTAAAAGCATTAATAAATTATTGAAGCTTTCCATATAATTCCAAAATAATAATAAAGTCATAAAGTGATGGTTGGCAATACTACATAACAAAAATGTTACATCTTAACTGCTGAAGTTTAGCATGTGTACGTATTTTTCAGCTCTAAATTCATTGTTACATCAGTTCAGTTCAGTCGCTCAGTCGTCTCTGACTCTTTGCAACCCCATGCACTGCAGCACATCAGGCTTCTCTGTCCATTACCAACTCCTGGAGCTTGCTCAGACTCGTGTCCATTGAGTCGGTGATGCCATCCAACCATCTCATCTCTGTCGCCCACGTCTTCTTCTGCCTTCAATCTTTGCCAGCGTCCAGGTCTTTTCTGATAAGTCAATTCTTTGCGTCACGTGGCCAAAGTATTGGAGCTTCAGCTTCAGCATCAGTCCTTCCAATGAATATTTAGGACTGATTTCCTTTAGGATGGACTGGTTGGATCTCCTTGCAGTCCAAGGGACTCTCCAGAGCCTTCTCCAACGCCACACTTCAAAACCATCAGTTCTTTGGCGGTGAGCTTTCCTTTTGGTCCAACACTCACATCCATACGTGACCTCTGGAAAAACCATAGCTTTGACTAGATGGCCATTTGTTGGCAAAGTAATACCTCTGCTTTTTAATATGCTGTCTAGGTTGGTCATAGCTTTTCTTCCAAGGAGCAAGCATCTTTTAATTTCATGGCTGCAGTCACCATCTGCAGCGATTTTGGAGCCCAAGAAAATAAAGTCTGTCACTGTTTCCATTGTTTCTCCATCTATTTACCATGAAGTGATGGGACTGGATGCCATGATCTTCGTTTTCTGAATGTTGAGTTTTAAGCCAGCTTTTTCACTCTTCTCTTTCACTTTCATCAAGAAGCTCTTTAGTTCCTCTTTGCTTTCTGCCATAAGGGTTGTGTCATCTCTATATCTGAGGTAACTAATACTTCTCCTGGCAGTCTTGATTCCAGCTTGTGCTTCATCCAGCCTGCATTTTGCATGATGTACTCTACATATAAATTAAATAAGCAGGGTGACAGTATACAGCCCTGACGTACTCCTTTCCCAATTTGGAACCACTCTGTTTTTTCATGTTCAGTTCTAACTGTTGCATCTTGACCTGCATACAGATTTCTCAGGAGGCAGGTAAGGTGGTCTGGTATTCCCATCTCTTTAAGAATCTTCCACAATTTGTTGTCATGCACACAGTCAAAGGCTTTGGCATAGTTAATAAAGCAGAAGTAGATGTTTTTCTGAACTCTCTTGCTTTTTCTATGATCCAGTGGATGTTGGCAATTTGATCTCTGGTTCCTCTGCCTTTTCTAAATCCAGCTTGAACATCTGGAAGTTCTCGATTCATATATTGTTGAAGGCTTGCTTGGAAAATTTTGAGCATTACTTTGCTAGCATGTGGGATGTGCAGTTGTATGGTAGTTTGAACATTCTTTGGCATTGCTTTTCTTTGGATTGGAATGAAAACTGACCTTTTCCAGTCCTGTGGCCACTGTTGAGTTTTCCAAATTTGCTGGCGTATTGAGTGCAACACTTTAACAGCATCATCTTTTAGGACTTGAAATAGCTCAGCTGGAATTCGGTCACCTCCAGTAACTTTGTGCGTAGTGATGCTTCCTAAGGCCCACTTGTCTTCACACTCCAGGATGTCTGGCTCTAGGTGAGTGATCATACTGTTTGTGGTTGTCTAGGTTATTAAGATTTTTTTTTGTATAGTTCTACTGTGTATTCTTTCCCATTCTGTTATTTTCCTCTATTTCTTTGCATTGATCACTGAGGAATGCTTTCTTATCTCTCCTTGATATTCTTTGGAACTCTGCATTCAGACGGGTACCTCTTTCCTTTTCTCCTTTGCTGTTAGCTTCGCTTCTTTTCTCCACTATTTGTACGGCCTCGTCAGACAACCATTTTCCTTTTTGCAGTTCTTTTTCTTGGCGAAGTTCTTGATCACTGTCTTCTGTAGAATGTCACAAACCTCTTTCAATAGTTCTTCAGACAGTCTGTCAGTGGGATCTAATCCCTTGAATCTATTTGTCACTTCCAGTGTATAATGTAAGGGATTTGGTTTAGGTCAAACCTGAATGGTCTAGTGATTTTCCCTAGACCATTTCATTTCCCTAGACCACTTTCTTCAATTTAAGTCTGATTTTGGCAATAAGGAGCTCATGATCTGAGCCACAGTCAGCTCCTGGTCTTGTTTTTGCTGGCTGTATAGAACTTTTCCATCTTCAGCTGCAAAGAATATAATCAATCTGATTTCTCTGTTGACCATCTGGAGATGTCCATATGTAGAGTCCTCTCGTGTTGTTGGAAGAGGGTGTTTGCTATGACCAGTGCATTCCTCTGGCAAAACTCTGTTAGCCTTTGCTGTGCTTCTTTTGTACTCCAAGGCCAAATTAGCTTGTTACTCCAGGTATCTCTTGACTTCCTACTTTTGCATTCCAGTCCCCTATGATAAAAAGGACATCTTTTTTTGGTGTTAGTTGTATAAGGTCTTATAGGTCATCATAGAACCATTCAGCTTCACCTTCTTTGGCATTAGTGGTTGGAGCATAGACTTGGATTACTGTGATGTTGAATGGTTTACCTTGGAAACAGGGATCATTCTGTCATTTGTGAGATTACACCCAAGTACTGCATTTTGGACTCTTTTGTTGACTATGAGAACTACTCCATTTCTTCTAAGGGCTTCTTAACCACAGTAGTAGATATATCAGTCATCTGAGTTAAATTCACCCATTCCAGTCCATTTTAATTCACTGATTCCTAAAATGTCGATGTTCACTCTTGCCATCTCCCATTTGACCACTTCCATTTTATGTTGATTAATGGATCTAACATTCCAGGTTCCTGTGCAATATGGTTCTTCACAGCATTGGACTTTACTTTCATCACCAGTCACATCCACAATTGAACGTTATATCAGTTATATAAAGAACTTTAGAGTCATTATTCCAATTATTGTACAAGGGCCATTTTGCCATAAAAGGCACCAAAGACAGTTCTTTCAGTCAGTATGTTGCGTTGGCCAGAAAAGTTGTGCAGGGTCTTCTGGAACAGCTTACAGAAAAACCAGAACAAACTTTTTGGCCAAGCTAAAATGTGTGCTAGCTGTCTTCCCAGGAAGAGTACACGTAAGGAACTGCTTTCACTTCCTTCTTATAGATGGCAGGGACTGTGTGTGTGTGTGTGTGTGCGTGCGCGCACGCAGTCATGTCCAACTCTTTGTAACCCTATGGACTGTAGCCTGCCAGGCTCCTCTGTCCATAGACTCTTCAAGGCAAGGATACTGGAGTGGGTTTCCATTTCCTGCTCCAGGGGGTCTTCCTGAACCAGGGATTGAACTGGCATCTCCAGCACTGGCAGACAGATTCTTTATTATTGCACCTCCTGGGAAGCCTATTTTCATTTTATTCCTTTTTGAAAGCCCCTGCCTCTTGAGAACTTACACTATCTGCTTAGGGACTAGATAATATGATATAGTCCCATTCAGAAAAACACTGATTGTAAAATAGTCTCCTCCTCTTTTCTTCCCCTTGCCTGTCTTCAATTCCTTTCTGGAATATCTTTGTTCTATATCCTTTAAGCCCTGGTCATTCAAAACCATCTTCAGTTTTATGTGTTCTTCATTACACTGAATTAAAAACTCATCCAGATACTTTGACGTGAAGTATTTAGCATGCCTCCTGAGACATTTGAGCTTCCCTGGTGGCTCAGTGGTAAAGAATCTGCCTGCGGTGCAGGAGACACAGGTTCAATACCTCTGTTGGGAAGGTCCCCCAGCAAAGGAAATGGCAACCCACTCAGTATTCTTGCCTGGGAAATCCCATGGATAGAGGAGCTTAGTGGACTGCAGTCCATGGGGCCACAATTTAACGACTAAACAACAACAAACAACTTGAGACATTTGGCTATTTCATGAGTTGCATCACATGCTTTAAAAACCTCTATCTGGATATTGTGCGTGACCAAGTGCTTAACAGTCTTTTTTGTTCTTTCAATTCCTATTTTACTCTTTTTTCTACAAACAAAAATGGAGAGAAGAGTGGATTCTATCCTGAGTATATTAATACTTAGTTTAATAAAAAGCCAGAATTGTCTGCTAAATTTGGTGGTGAGGAGTAGTGGTGAAAAAAAAAAAAGAATAAGCCATGATGGGTGAGAAGATTCTTTAGTGTCTAATTTAATAAGATAAATATTATAAGGAAAAAGAGAATCAAGTGCTGTGAGAGTAAGAACGTGACATTCTGCCTTGAACCAAGTTTGGAGGAGATTAAAGAATATCTAGAAGAGGTGACATTGAAGCAGAGCCTTGAAACAGGGCTGATTTATCCATTAGGTACTATAAGTACAGGGCCTAGGGCTCACAATTTTCTTCAGTTCATTTCAGTTCAGTCGCTCAGTCATGTCCGACTCCTTGCGACCCCATGAATCGCAGCACGCCAGGCCTCCCTGTCCATCACCAACTCCCAGAGTTCACTCAAACTCATGTCCATCGAGTCAGTGATGCCATCCAGCCATCTCATCCTCTGTCGTCCCCTTCTCCTCCTGCCCCCAATCCCTCCCAGCATCAGAGTCTTTTCCAGTGAGTCAACTCTTCACATGAGGTGGCCAAAGTACTGGAGTTTCAGCTTCAGCATCAGTCCTTCCAACGAACACCCAGGACTGATGTCCTTTAGAATGGACTGGTTGGATCTCCTTGCAATCGAGGGACTCTCAAGAGTCTTCTCCAACACCACAGTTCAAAAGCAGCAATTCTTTGGCACTCAGCTTTCTTCACAGTCCAACTCTCACATCCATACATGACCACTGGAAAAACCATAGCCTTAACTAGACAGACGTTTGTTGACAAAGGAAGGTCTCTGCTTTTCAATATGCTGTCTAGGTTGATCATAACTTTCCTTGCAAGGAGTAAGCGTCTTTTAATTTCATGGCTGCAGTCCCCGTCTGCAGTGATTTTGGAGCCCAGAAAAATAAAGTCTGACACTGCTTCCACTGTTCCCCATCTATTTGCCATGAAGTGATGGGACCAGATGCCATGATCTTCGTTCTCTGAATGTTGAGTTTTAAGCAACCTTTTCACTCTCCTCTTTCACTTTCATCAAGAGGCTTTTTAGTTCTTCTTCATTTTCTGCCATGAGGGTGGTGTCATCTGCATATCTGAGGTTATTGATATTTCTCCCGGCAGTCTTGATTCCAGCTTGTGCTTCTTCCAGCCCAGCGTTTCTCATGATGTACTCTGCATATAAGTTAAATAAACAGGGTGACAATATACAGCCTTGACGTACTCCTTTTCCTGTTTGGAACCAGTCTGTTGTTCCATGTCCAGTTCTGACTGTTGCTTCCTGACCTGTGTATAGGTTTCTCAAAGATGTTTCCATTTTTATTTACTTTAAAATCAGAGGAAAAAGGAATATATGAATAATGAATGTATAATAATAAGTCCCACAGGGATTATATTCTTCTTTACACTAATATAATGATAAAATATAACTTTTAGGTATTTTTAAAAGTAGAGGTAGTGCCTTATCAAGGCAGAAGTGCCTGGGTGGGGCTTGGAAAAGTTAAAATGTGGCCTGCCTTGAAGGGTAAGTAATGGCTTGTGGGTGCTAGAGGCTGAGATTAGCAAAATCCTGAGTAAGCAGTTGATAATTAAATGACAGATTCACTTTTAGGAACTTTAATAAATATGATTTCTCTTTCACATGCTGGTACTAGCTGAAGTGCAGAGATGAATAGAGAAAGAAACAGTACTTAACTAGAATAAACACCACTGGATATGCTAAACTGAAAATAAAGATGCCAGTAATTAGTAAAGTAATCATTATATTGAAAAGGAGTATCTGCTTTACTATTTGCTAGTTATCATCAATTTAATACCAGTTTTTCAGAAAAAATATTTTAAAATGTACACATCATTGATAACAGAAACGTGGTTAAAATGTGGTATGGAAAAATACATCTCTGATTGTAAGAAGCACTATAGTTTTCTGGTTTCACAAGCTCATTGTCATGAAACTTGCATCTCAATATAGTGTGAACCTCCATGATGAAACAGGAATTGACCAGTTCACAACTTGATTCTGTTCAGTGTCATAAACTATAACCTGTAAGTGTGGAACAATTGTGTTATTATTTCTGTTTTATAGAAGAGAGAAACAAAGATCAGAGTAACTTTTTCAGGGTCGGACATTTAATAAGAGGCAGGGCCAATATTTCAACCCAGGCAGTCTTCATTCCAGAGCCTTTGCCTCCTAACCATTATACTGCTCAGTTACTAAATTCAGTTTTGGACGTGTTGAGTTCAATGTGTTTGTGGGAGAGCCAGTGACAGATGTTCAGTATGGTGTGCAAGTTTGGGGCTCAGTAAGTAGTGAAATTTTTGTTGAACCCAAGTTCGTGTGTCCAACCCACAGGGAGGCCAAACCAAAACCTGGAGTGGGAGGGAGAAGGGCCCATTGCAAGGGCCATACAAGGAGAACAGGGCAGCTCATGCGCAAAAGACCTGACCTCCTTAAAGGGCCTCAGGGAACGTTTCAAGGGGAAAGTGAGGGAGGGGAATCACCGGAGTAGGATCTACCAGTGTACAGTTCTCTGACTGATTGATGGTGAGGCAACATGCCGGCGTCACAGGGGTCAACACTACTAATCCTCACGTTCCAGTAGGTCTGTGTGCTCATGATCATCAAGTACTTAATATCTTCCATTTGATGGAGGTGTTAGCGTCTGTAAGGCAACAGTTCTCCTGTCCCAACTGCTACTTTTTTTGTCACTACATGTTCATGTCATGTCAATCATGAATTCTTGAGCCCGGCTTTTGTGACTCAGGAATGGCCTGGGAGGCTACAGCTTTTCTACAAACAAGAGACAGGTTGAAGAAATGAAATAAACCAGAGATAAACATTTTGGTGTCTGAATCACATAGATTGTAGACTTTAGTAGGAAGAACTAACCGTGAAGATTAGTGGAAATCAAGATGGAGGGATAGGGTGTCAAGAACTGTGAATGATCAGAATTATGAAATGCAGTGAAAGAGTCTCAGAAGGTAAGGACTGCAAAAGGTCTATTGCCTTAGTAGCAACAAAGATACTGGTGTCTATGGAAAAAGTTAACAGTTTTATTTCATCAACACTACCTCTTTCATGTTAGAGAGGAAGTTGAAGTACAAAAAGGTTAACTTCAGAATGTGACCTTGTTTGAAACTAGGGTCTTTGCAGATGTAATTAGTTAAGAATCTTGAGAATCCTATCTATAGTAAGCCAGTGAGGAATGACAGAGATGCAGCTTAGTTCCCTTGACTACTCATAAGGGAAAGTTGATCTTTAATGTGTTTTTGTTGTGTCTTCATTGAATAATGCCTGTTGAAGTACAGAAACACACTTAGATTTGAAAATACATATTGTCAGACAGAATGTGTCTGTTCTGTTTTTAATAGTCCAAGTCTATTTGAAAACTGATCAAATAGTGTCTTTTTAAATGCTTTTAAACAGATTTGGGTTTGACGTTATGTCTCTCTCTAGACACTTAACTTGTTGAAACTTAAGAAAAATTGATTTCCAATTAAGACCAGATTTTATAAGAAAGAAAATATTAGCTAAATAATTAATTCCATGAAATGACATGTATTCCAGACAAAAACAGGCAACATCTGTTAATTCAGTTGGGAGCACAGGATTGAGTTTGATCCTTTAATATTTAAGTTAAATATTGTTCAGAATTTTTATTTCAAGCATCTTTTAAGGACATTTCATGACTAATACTATGTCACACCAGAATTTGAATAGTATAGATTGTGCTCAGAATAGTTTTATTGTATGTTCAATTGTGTTCTAATTATTTGAAATTTTGTAATTCACGTTATTATATAATTCAGAGGATTTTGAAGATCCTCTAGCTTTAACTCCCAATCTTTGTCTGAATCCCTTTTACATTATTACTGAGGTTGTCCTGTAACATTCTTTCTACACCTCCAGGGACACGGAGACGGTTACCTCTGAGAGGCATATAGCAACCAGTCATGTTTGTCTACCATATACTACACACCAGAGATATGATAGAGCAGTGAACAAAAGAGACACTTGCCCTGTCTTCATGGAGTCTGTAACCTAGCAGTGATTTTGGATAAGTAATTAGAGGTATGTAAGCACTGCAAAGAAGAAATATAGCGTGCTATCAAAGAATATGACAAAACAATTTAACATAATCTGGAAGGGTCAGAGACGGTTACCTTAAGGTATTACTGTTTTAACTGACACTTGTAGGATGAATTAACTAGGAAAAAGATGGGGAAGTTTTTCAAGTTGAAAAAGCAGCAAGATCTTGAGTTGAGAACTTGGCACAGTCAAGGAACTTGAAATTCTTACAAGAGGGCATTCTCCTGGTCTCTGCAAGAACCTAGCATGTCTCTTATGTATTGAGGACTAAAGGAATTCTTTAAGGATTTGCAACTTTGGAAGGTCAGCAGGAACAACAGTGAAGCACTTCCGTGAAATGAAGAGTCAGACATCAACAAAATAGGGACAGGATGTGGAGACCATAAGAACACCTGTGAGACATCTGTGGCCTCCCATAAATAACTGGGGTTGGGGATTGGGTAGACAGTGGAGGCCAAAAGGAAATATGAGACATTATGTAAGTAAGGGCAGCAAGCAGTAAACAGTTTACCACTGATAACTTCAGGCTGGTAAGACTGGAGAAAACTCAGGTTATATGTTACCTAATATAGCATTTTCTAAAACAAATGGTTTTTCCTGTGGTCATGTATGGATGTGAGAGTTGGACTGTGAAGAAGGTTGAGCACAGAAGAATTGATGCTTTTGAACTGTGGTGTTGGAGAAGACTCTTGAGAGTCCCTTGGACTGCAAGGAGATCCAACCAGTCCATTCTGAAGGAGATCAGCCCTGGGATTTCTTTGGAAGGAATGATGCTAAAGCTGAAACTCCAATACTTTGGCCACCTCATGCGAAGAGTTGACTCACTGGAAAAGACTCTGATGCTGGGAGGGATTGGGGGCAGGAGGAGAAGGGGACGACAGAGGATGAGATGGCTGGATGGCATCACTGACTCGATGGATGTGAGTCTGGGTGAACTCCGGGAGTTGGTGATGGACAGGGAGGCCTGGCGTGCTGTGATTCATGGGGTCGCAAAGAGTCGGACACGACTGAGGGACTGAACTGAACTGAACTGAAAACACATGGTTTGACTTAAACTATTTTTTTCTTTATTTCATTTCCGTCTTTAATGGGAAATGGGCCCTTGTGATAGTGATAATATAAATTGATATTGTTATTTGACTACTTAACATTTTATGTTTTATTTTTCAAGTTAACATACATAAGGTTGACTCTTTGGAGGTGTACAGTTCTATGAATTTTAACACATGTATAAATACATTTAAGTACCACTACAATCAGGGTACAGAATAGCTCTATCATCCCCAGAACTCCTTCAGTTATCCCTTTGCAGTCACTCTCTCCTCCTACACATTACTCTCATCAACCATTGATCCGTTTCCGTCACTATGATTGTATCTTTTTGAGAATGTCATGCAAATAGAATAATACAGTATATAATTTTTGATACTGGCTCCTTTCATACGGCATAGTTCCTTTGAGATTCATGTTTCATTCATTATTGCTTGTATCAATAATTCATTCCTTTTTATTGCTGAATAGTATTCCACTGTAATGGATATATGACAGTTTATTTCCTTTCATATTTCCTTTCATCCACTGATGGAAGTTAGAGTTATTTCCAGCTTTTGATTTCCAGCAACACATGAGTTCGAATTGCTCTGCATCCTCACCAACACTTGACATTGTTAGTATTTTTTTATTTTTACACATTCTAATACATGTGTAAATGGTATCTTATTGTAGTTTTATTTTTTAGTGTCTTTGTTATAATTTACATAACATAAAAGTTAACTCATGTAAACTATAATTTATTGGTTTTTTAGTATACTCACAGACTTGTATAACCATTACCATAATATTAACTTTAGAACATTTTCATCACTGTGGTTTTATTTTGCATTTCTCTAATGGCTAATAGTGTTGAATATCTTTCTTGTGTTGCTTGTCATCTTTTTCCTGTTCTTTTGCTCACTTTTTATTTGAATTGTGTATATTCTTACTGTTGAGTTTTGAGAGTTCCTTATATGTGTTTTCTGTTTCCACTGTTTCCCCATCTATTTCCCATGAAGTGATGGGATCAGATGCCATGATCTTCATTTTCTGAATGTTGAGCTTTAAGCCAACTTTTTCACTCTCCTCTTTGACTTTCTTCAAGAGGTTTTTTTAGTTCCTCTTCACTTTCTGCTGTAAGGGTGGTGTCATCTGCATATCTGAGGTTATTAATATTTTTCCTGGCAATCTTGATTCCAGCTTGTGCTTCTTCCAGCCCAGACTTTCTCATGATGTACCCTGCATATAAGTTAAATAAGCAGGGTGACAATATACAGCCTTGACATACTCCTTTTCCTATTTGGAACCAGTCTGTTGTTCCATGTCCAGTTCTAACTGTTGCTTCCTGACCTGCATAGAGGTTTCTCAAGAGGCAAGTCAGGAGGTCTGGTATTCCCATCACTTTCAGAATTTTCCACAGTTTATTGTGATCCACACAGTCAAAGGCTTTGGCATAGTCAGTAAAGCAGAAATAGATATTTTTCTGGAACTCTCTTCCTTTTTCCATGATCTAGCAGATGTTGGCTATTTGATCTCTGGTTCCTTTGCCTTTTCTAAAACCAGCTTGAACATCTGGTATTCATGTATTGCTGAATGTATTGAACAGCTTCATGTATTGCTGAAGCCTGGCTTGGAGAATTTTGAGCATTATTTTACTAGCATATGAGATGAGTGCAATTGTGGGGTAGTTTGAGCATTCTTTGGCATTGCCTTTCTTTGGGATTGGAATGAGAACTGACCTTTTCCAGTCCTGTGGCCACTGCTGAGTTTTCCACATTTACTGGCATATTGAGTGCAGCACTTTCACAGCATCATCTTTCAGGATTTGGAGTAGCTCAACTGGAATTCTATCACCTCCACTAGCTTTGTTCATAGTGATGCTTTCTAAGGCCCACTTGATTTCACATTCCAGGATATCTGGCTCTAGGTCAGTGATCACACCATCGTGATTATCTGGGTCGTGAAGATCTTTTTTGTACAGTTCTTCTATGTATTCTTGCCACCTCTTCTTAATATCTTCTGCTTCTGTTAGGTGCATACAATTTCTGTCCTTTATTGAGCCCATCTTTGCATGAAATGTTCCCTTGGTATCTCTGATTTTCTTGAAGAGATCTCTAGTCTTTCCCATTCTGTTCTTTTCCTCTATTTCTTTGCATTGATCGCTGAGGAAGGCTTTCTCATCTCTTCTTGCTGTTCTTTGGAACTCTGCATTCAGATGCTATATCTTTCCTTTTCTCCTTTGCTTTTCGCTTCTCTCCTTTTCACAGCTATTTGTAAGGCCTCCTCAGACAGCCATTTTGCTCTTTTGCATTTCTTTTCCATGGGGATGGTCTTGATCCCTGTCTCCTGTAAAATGGCATGAACTTCCATCCATAGTTCATCAGGCCCTCTGTCTATCAGATCTAGGCCCTTAAAGTCTATTTCTTACTTCCACTGTATAATCATAATGGATTTGATTTAGGTCATACCTGAATGGTCTAGGGGTTTTCCCTACTTTGTTCAATTTAAGTCTGAATTTGGCAATAAGGAGTTCATGATCTGAGCCACAGCTCCCGGTCTTGTTTTTGCTGACTGTATAGAAAAAGCTTCTCCATCTTTGGCTGCAAAGAATATAATCAGTCTGATTTTGATGTTGACCATCTGGTGATGTCCTTATGTAGAGTCTTCTTTTGTGTTGTTGGAAGAGGGTGTTTGCTATGACCAGTGTGTTCTGTTAGCAAAACTCTATTATCCTTTGCCCTGTTTCATTCTGTATTCCAAGGCCAAATTTGCCTGTTACTCCAGGTGTTTCTTGACTTCCTACTTTTGCATTTCAGTCCCCTATAATGAAAAGGACATCTTTTTTGCATGTTAGTTCTAAGAGGTCTTGTAGGTCTTCATAGAACCATTCAACTTCAGCTTCTTCAGCATTACTGGTTGGGGCATAGACTTGGATTACCGTGATATTGAATGGTTTGCCTTGGAAACGAACAGAGATCATTCTGTCGTTCTTGAGATTGCATCCAAGTACTGCATTTCGGACTCTTTTGTTGACCATGATGGCTACTCCATTTCTTCTAAGTGATTCCTGCCCACAATAGTAGATATAATGGTCGATTCCTGCCCACAGTAGTAGATATAATGGTCATCTGAGTTAAATTCACCCATTCCAGTCCATTTTAGTTCGCTGATTGCTAGAATGTTGACATTCACTCTTGCCATCTCCTGTTTGACCACTTCTAATTTACCTTGATTCATGGACCTAACATTGCAGGTTCCTATGCAATATTGCTCTTTACAGCATCGGACCTTGCTTCTATCACCAGTCACATCCACAAGTGGGTATTGTTTTTGTTTTGGCTCCATCCATTCATACTTTCTGCAGTTATTTCTCCACTGATCTCCAGTAGCATTTTGGGCACCTACTGACCTGGGGAGTTCCTCTTTCAGTATCCTATCATTTTGCCTTTTCATACTGTTCATGGGGTTCTCAAGGCAAGAATACTGAAGTGGTTTGCTATTCCCTTCTCCAGTGGACCACATTCTGTCCGACCTCTCCACCATAACCCATCCGTCTTGGGTGGCCCCACACGGCATGCCTTAGTTTCATTGAGTTAGACAAGGCTGTGGTCCGTGTGATCAGATTGGCTAGTTTTCTGTTAGAGAAACCCAAGTAAGACGGTAGGTGTTATGAGAGGGCATCAGAGAACAGACACACTGTGAAACCATAAGAACAGAAAACTAGCCAATCTGATCACACAGACCACAGCCTTGTCTAACTCAATGTTAAAAGTAATGGCATATAAATGTTCAAAACTCTTTCACTTTCTAATTATTTTGCTATACTGTACTAATGTATGTCTGTTATATCCGTATGATTTACATAATGATGTGCTATTGTATATCTCTTCCCAAGTCTTTGTTTGGGGAAGTATTGGTAGCGTGACAGAAATCTGTCATGTTAGCATTTACACCATGGAAACTGGTAAATCCTGTAAACCAGAGCTTGATTTATTATGTTGTTGATTGTCTGGATTTAAGAAAATGACAGAGAAAACTCCAGTAAAGCAGATTAAACAGTCTGTTTTCTGTTGTTGTGTCTAAACTATTATCTAATTCAGCAAAGAAATTGCTCATTTTATTGATGTACAAGTGTGAGGTTATGCCATACATGTTTGTCATTTTACTTTTCTCTTTTTCTTTCACATAAATGAAATTATCAAACAACATTAAGGTTGGAACTACACTCATTCATCAATTGCAACCCTAGGTTGGTTTCTCATCACTTTTTTTTTTTTCATGAATTTAGAATTTATTTTATTTTATTTTTTTTTCCCCAAGATTTAGTCAAATTGTATTTTTTTTTCAAGATTTCTTTTTTTTTTCCTTTTTTTTAAAATTTAATTTAATTTTATTTTTAAACTTTACATAATTGTATTAGTTTTGCCAAATATCAAAATGAATCCGCCACAGGTATACATGTATTTCCCATCCTGAACCCTCCTCCCTCCTCCCTCCCCTACCATCCCTCTGGGTCATCCCAGTGCACTAGCCCCAAGCATCCAGTGTCGTGCATCGAACCTGGACTGGCAACTCGTTTCATACATGATATTTTACATGTTTCAATGTCATTCTCCCAAATCTTCCCACCCTCTCCCTCTCCCACAGAGTCCATAAGACTGTTCTATACATCAGTGTCTCTTTTGCTGTCTCGTACACCGGGTTATTGTTACCATCTTTCTAAATTCCATATATATGTGTTAGTATACTGTATTTATGTTTTTCCTTCTGGCTTACTTCACTCTGTATAATAGGCTCCAGTTTCATCCACCTCATTAGAACTGATTCAAATGTATTCTTTTTAATGGCTGAGTAATACTCCATTGTGTATATGTACCACAGCTTTCTTATCCATTCATCTGCTGATGGACATCTAGGTTGCTTCCATGTCCTGGCTATTATAAACAGTGCTGCGATGAACACTGGGGTACACGTGTCTCTTTCCCTTCTGGTTTCCTCAGTGTGTATGCCCAGCAGTGGGATTGCTGGATCATAAGGCAGTTCTATTTCCAGTTTTTTAAGGAATCTCCACAGTTCTCCATAGTGGCTGTACTAGTTTGCATTCCCACCAACAGTGTAAGAGGGTTTCCTTTTCTCCACACCCTCTCCAGCATTTATTATTTGTAGACTTTTGGATCACAGCCATTCTGACTGGTGTGAAATGGTACCTTATAGTGGTTTTGATTTGCATTTCTCTGATAATGAGTGATGTTGAGCATCTTTTCATGTGTTTGTTAGCCATCTGTATGTCTTCTTTGGAGAAATGTCTATTTAGTTCTTTGGCCCATTTTTTGATTGGGTCGTTTATTTTTCTGGAGTTGAGCTGTAGGAGTTGCTTGTATATTTTTGAGATTAGTTGTTTGTCAGTTGCTTCATTTGCTATTATTTTCTCCCATTCTGAAGGCTGTCTTTTCACCTTGCTAATAGTTTCCTTTGATGTGCAGAAGCTTTTAAGGTTAATTAGGTCCCATTTGTTTATTTTTGCTTTTATTTCCAATATTCTGGGAGTTGGGTCATAGAGGATCCTGCTGTGATGAATGTCAGAGAGTGTTTTGCCTATGTTCTCCTCTAGGAGTTTTATAGTTTCTGGTCTTACGTTTAGATCTTTAATCCATTTTGAGTTTATTTTTGTGTGTGAGAATTATTTTGCTCCATGGAATTTACAGTAAACATTATTGTATATTTTATTATAATTATAAATTGTGCCTTGTGTATCCTTTATGTTTTAAAATTTGTAATAAACACATACATTTCATACACACACATGCACACATTGAGAACTGATTATTTACTAGCACAAGACTGTGTCTGGCACAGAACAGCACTTATTAAATACTACTTTCCCCTTTCCTTTGCTCCCCTTTGGCCTTTTCAAACAGAATCAAAATACCTGCCATGATTAATCAGAGTTGGTGAAAGAAAATCTTAACACTGGCTTTAATTTAAGATTAGTATATCATCCAGTATTACCACTTTCATCATTATTAAAAACACACCTTAGTTTAAAGGACAATTTGTAGAAATTAGGGAGTATGGTTTTCTTTTGTATTTCTGTGCTAGGAGCTTTCAGGTCTGAAAATACCAAATTTCAAAGAGGAATATTAGAAACTTCAAGAACATAATGTTTACTGAATATTGAAAAACAACAATGAATCAGCACTTACGAACATATTCTCGAAAATGTTTTCCCAAGAAATGGGAGTGATTTAAATTTTGAAACTTTTCATCCTTTTTTATCCTTTGTCCCCCTTCCAGTATTAATAAGGAAATGATTTTATAAAAAGCATTTCAGCTTTAGGTACAACACAGGCTGATTCTCTTTTTTCAGTCACTCCAGAGAGAGAGAGAGAGAGAGAGAGAGAGAGATGTATATGTATAGTGGATTCTTTGACAATATTACATTTTCTATCATTATGATGGCTTTTCTTCCCATTTTCAATCTGGAATAAAGCATTTTTAAGGCTCCTGTTTGACAGAGTTTTTTTTTTTTTTAAATGCATTCAGAATATATCCTGAAGGGTCATGTAGTCAGTGTTCTCTCTTCCCTCACTTCATCTAGTTCAAGTAAGAGAAAAGCAGCTGTATTTCTGCAGTACCTAGCTCATTGCATTCCATTTCCCAAAGGAGAGGAACTAATTGCTGAACATACAGAAGAGAAAACATTGAGATACTTTTCTGTGTGGATTTAATATGTTACTAATCAGGGAAAAGTAAGCCTTTGCACGTTTTAATTTTGTTATTTCCAAACAAATAACATGGAGTAATAGTGTTTCCTCCTCATGTACGTTTGAAAATATGTATAGGAACGGTTGAATTATATTTATGTCTTTGTGGGAAAGCAATTAACTATACATATGTGGGTATATTTCTGGGCTCTCTATTGTATTCCGTAGGGTTTATCCTTATGCCAGTGTAACACTTGTCTTCATTACTGTAGCTTCATAGTTAAGTCCTAAAATTGGACAATATAAATGTTCCAGCTTTTTTCTTCATCTTCAGAATTGTTTGGCTATTCTAGGTTTTTTGACATTCCCAAATAAAGTCTAAAATCTATACTTGTCAAGTTTTGCAAAAAAGCCTGCTGGGATTTAGTCTGGAATTGCACTGAATCTGTAAATCATTTTGGTGAGAATTCACATATTAACAATGTTAGTATATAACAATGTGAATATTTTAATCAATGAACATGATATATTTCTCCACTTACTTAGGTCTTCTTTGTCTTTGTAGTGTTTTTAGTTTTCTTGTAGTTTAGTTTTCCACATTTTTGTGTACAGATCTTGCCTATATTTTTCTAAATTTATCCCTAAGAATTAAATATTTTTACACTATCATAGATAATAGTATTTTAAATTTTTATTTTCTAGTCATTTGTTGCTAGCTCTTCAGTCGTGTCCGACTCTTTGCAACTCCATGGACTGTAGCCCACCAGGCTCCTCTGTCCATCAGGATTCTCCAGGCAAGAATATTGGAGTAGATTGCCATGACCTCCTCCAGGGGGGTCTTCCCAACCCAGGGATCGAACCCAGGTCTCTTAGGTCTCCTGCATTGGCAGGAGAGTTCTTCACCACTAGCACCACCTGGGAAGCCATGTTAGTATATAGAAATATAGTTAAATTTTGTGTATTGTCCTTACAGTCTGAAATGTAGTTAAGTTCACTTATTCGTTCTAGTAGTGCTTTTGTAGATTTCTTAGAAAGTGGTGCATACACTTTGTATTGTCTGTGAATAAGAGCAGTTTTGATTTTTTTTTTTATTCCTGATCCATATGGTTTATTTTATTGTTTCTTGTTGTTGTTAACCCAGTTAAATTCTCCTGTACTCCTTGGTATAGCTTTTCTAATAAGGCCATTCAAAGCATACCTTTTAGATCAGTTCCTAGTAAATAATACTTGGAATGAATTTACTAGAAAATGGAAGTTTCTGATCTTTACAATAAATCGAGATTCTTTAAAGCTGTATCTCTTACCTGCTACTGTTCAAAAATTTACAGAAATTTTATATTAGATTTACTTTGTGAGCATTAACATTAGTTTTATTTATAAAATAGGAGTAAAAGGGAAGCCAAATTTGCTGATAGCATTTACGAATTTTGCATGTTCTTCTATTTGTGTGTTCTAGTATAGTTGTCATAATGCATAATTGTTTTATCCATTTCCTGGAAAATTAAATGTAGGTCACTTTCAGAGGTAGAATAATTTAAATGAGCCAATAGTTCAATTTGCAGTGGCAGACCCTCTTTCCTGTGGAATAGAAAGAGCAGATGGCAATAATCATTGAAATAAATCTCACCACTATGTCTATAATTTTAAGTGTGTAAGGCATGGTGAGCTCATCTTTCACATAGACTGTTGAAAATTGTTTCCATCAAGAGGAAGGAGAAAGGAGGAGTTAATGTCTAAAGGGAATAAATATGTCGCCCATAAGTCTGGGGATATGAGCTTGGACCCTTATAAATACAGAAAGCAATATAATGATAGCATCATCTGTGACACTTAGTAATGGAAAAAGAGGAAGAAGATAGTATGAGTAGGATGAAAATAAGATTGAAATTCAAGTAAAAGTTGAATGTTTATGGCATTAATTAACATTTGCTTACAGACTCACATACTAACCATGGATAACAGAGGATAAAATGGACTGGAAATTGAACTTGGCTTATAAACAAGACAGAAAAATTGTAACAGAATAAAGGGTAGTAGTTAGCTTAGATGACTAAATTTTTTAAAGGATTATTCTTTTCTCTTTTTGGAATTGTATGGCTAAATGTGTTTTTCTCTTTGGTATACTTTCATTACTGATGCTAAAGTTATTTGGATATTGACACGTTACCTTAAAACATTGGATGATACCGGTATTTCCCTGTTCCTATCTTAATCTTTTTGGAGGGTTTTAGAAATAGCAACTTTCACCAAAGTCCTGTATGCTTGATTTTTGGCATTTGAAACTTGCCTTATTTTCATCTTCTGTATGTAACTATTACTGTCATTTTTCTTTGAAGACAGGAATTTCCACATTGCTCAGCCGTACACCTTGGTTAAACAACTTGATTGTGGTGAAGAGTTTTGATTGACTGTACTTTTAACTGAAGATTAACTAATTTTGATTTAACAGATCCCAGAGGAATAATGCTCTTCCATAGACTGCCTCTGAAATGTCTGATTGTGTAGGAAAATTGAACATTGAGTAATTTTTTTTTTTTTTTTTTAGAAATATAATGATTTCCAGATTACAGATCTTCTGGCTTGTCATTGAATCATCATAGACAATATCAATGTGCTTTTAAAGAGTACTAGAAGGGAATGTTCTTGCCTGGGAAATCCCATGGACGGAAAGAGCCTGGTAGGCTGCAGTCCATGGGGTTGCGAAGAGTCCTACACGACTGAGCGACTTCACTTTCACTTTTCACTTTCACGCATTGGAGAAGGAAATGGCAACCCACTCCAGTGTTCTTGCCTGGAGAATCCCAGGGACGGGGGAGCCTGGTGGGCTGCCATCTATGGGGTTGCACAGAGTCGGACACAGTGAAGCAACTTAGCAGCAGCAGCAGAATGTATAGTTACTGATAATGATCTTAAATAGTCACAATGAATCATAGAACTAAAAAATAATTCTCCAATTTGATACTGCAACATTGTTTCAGAATTTGATAGGAATACCACATGATAAAAAAGTAACAGATACCTAAAAGTTGCTTTTAATGCTTTAAAAAACAAAAGTAGAATAGTTGAGCTGTGTATTGTGTAGAAACAATACTGTGTTAGCAGCAGAATCTGAATTTGAATCCCAATGAACTCTGCTCTTTAGTTGACTTTTGGCAGATCTCTTTGAGCCTAAGTTTGCTCTATATAAAATAGTAATTGGAGTTTTGACAGTTGAAGATGGCTCTGTGCACAGGACCTAGCAAATTGTAGACACTCAACAAATCATAGTTGAATCTCTTCTGAAAAAAAGTAAAACAACTAGAAAGTATTACATGTCAGGGTAATTGTCTTTAAAGAGGCAGTATTGAAAATGTTAGAACTGTCACTTCAGTTGTACTACTAATAAATAAGCTGAGAGGAAAAATAATTTTCTTTTTAGTTTTGTGGTAGTATAGTATTCCTTTCATCACTGTTATATTTTATCTTGTATTCTTATCAATTTGATACATGTCTATAAAATCAGCATCCTGTATTTTGGCTGAGAGAAGGAAATATCTTCTACTTCTAGCGTAGTTCTAGCTAGCACAGTCCTAAGCATATATTCATAAGTTCTTCAAGAGATGGGAATACCAGGCCACCTTTCCTGCCTCCTGAGAAATCTCTATGCAGGTCAAGAAGCAACAGTTAGAACTGGACGTGGAACAACAGACTGGTTCCAAATTGGGAAAGGAGTACATCAAGGCTGTATATTGTCACCCTGCTTATTTAACTTAAATGCAGAGTACATCATGAGAAACCTGGGCTGGAAGAAGCACAAGCTAGAATCAAGATTGCCGGGAGAAATATCAATAACCTCAGATATGCAGATGACACCACCCTTATGGCAGAAAAAAAAAGAAGAGCTAAAGAGTTCAGATGCTCAGTTGTGTCTGACTTTTTGTGATCCCATGGACCACAACATGCAAGCCCTCCCTGTCCATCACCAACTCCCAGAGCTTACCCAAATTCATGTCCATTGAGCCGGTGATGCCATCCAACCATCTCATCCTGTTGGTCCCTTCTCCTCCCACCTTCAATCTTTCCCAGCATTAGGGTCTTTTCAAATGAGTCAACTCTTCGCATCAGATGGCCAAAGTACTGGAGTTTCAGTGTGAGCATCAGTCCTTCCAATGAATACCTAGGACTGATCTCCTTTAGAATGGACTGGTTGGATCTCCTTGCAGTCCAAGGGACTCTCAAAAGTCTTCTCCAACACCACAGTACAAAGGCATCAATTCTTTGCCTCTCAGCTTTCTTTGTAGTCCAACTCTCACATCCATACGTGACTATTGGAAAAACCATAGCCTTGACTAGACGGACCTTTTTTGGGAAAGGAATGTCTCTGCTTTTCAATATGGTATCTAGGTTGGTCGTAACTTTCCTTCCAAGGAGTAAGCGTCTTTTAATTTCATGGCTGCAGTCACCATCTGCAGTGATTTTGGAGCCCAAGAAAATAAAGTCTGACACTGTTTCCACTGTTTCCCCATCTATTTCCCATGAAGTGATGGGACTGGATGCCATGATCTTAGTTTTCTGAATGTTGAGCTTTAAGCCAACTTTTTCACTCTCCTCTTTCACTTTCATCAAGAGGCTTTTTGGTTCCTCTTCACTTTCTGCCATAAGGGTGGTGTCATCTGCATATCTGAGGTTGTTGATATTTCTCCCGGAAATCTTGACTGTAGCTTGTGCTTCTTCCAGCCCAGCGTTTCTCATGATGTACTCTGCCTATAAGTTAAATAAGCAGGGTGACAATATACAGCTTGACGTACTCCTTTCCCAATTTGGAACCAGTCTGTTGTTCCATGTCCAGTTCTACCTGTTGCCTCCTGACCTGCATACAGGTTTCTCAAGATGCAGGTCAGATGGTCTGGTATTCCCATCTCCTTCAGAATTTTACACAATTTATTGTGATCCACACAGTCAAAGGCTTTGGCATAGTCAATAAAGTCAATAAACCCCCCTAATAATTTACTCCAAAAGCCCAGTGCATGGTACTGGAATCTGAAGGGGATGAGGAGGACACCTGCATGGGCAGGAGTAGATATCTGTTGCCATGGGATACTGGTTACACACAGGGGATTGATCAAATAAGTACATATGTTGAAAGTAGTAGGAGCCAGTTTTCTAACTTTTAGGGAAGGAAATTTCAGATATGGAGAGGAATAAAACTAGAATGAACTTTACGGTTGGGGTTAGCATTGGAGATACTATGATGAACTGATGTTTTTCAGCGTATATAGGTAGACATGTTGTGTGGATGTGTATACATACATGCCTTAGTTCTGTCTACTGAGAGGGCCTGGAAATCAACACCCCGTGAAAAATGAGCTCACTGAGCATCTAGATGTTAGTTTCTAAGTATAGTTAGTTCTATTCTAGCACTTATTTTGAAAACATGAGTTTGTTCCAGTGCAGTTAATATATTAGGAAACAGGTGGAAAGCAAAGTGAATTTGGTGTTTATTTATGTATAGTAGTGCCCTCGATGTACTCAGACTACTATGCAGAGCTGAACTAAACTGTGTAACACACAGTGCACACGTATGCACATCACAGTTTACCAGCTGTCTTATTTTACCACTGGCGTCATCTACTACATCCATTCACATCCATTCCAAACTTTTTCTCATTTCGTATAACTCACCCTCTTCACCACTTCACAATAATCCAAAAATTATAGCCCTTCATACTATCACTTTTCAGAAGCAAATTTGAGGTCTTTTTTTTTTTTTTTTTTTGGTGGGGGGGGTAAAATGCTACATTTATTGTGGCATTTATGTATTCTGTAGCCATTTAACATGTATAGAACTGTGATACTATTTTTATTAGGTTCCTGTTTTTTTAGCATGCCCGAATGAAGATTTTGAGTTTTGTGTTCCTAATCCCACTTTATCCATAAGCCGTGCAGTTGTTACTGAACAACTTTGCATAGCACAGTGATTTGGGGGAACTTGTATATCATCCTGCAGAAGTGACTGAACCTTTCCTCACTAAAACAAACCAGAATTCCTTAGAGAAGTGGTTGATTCCAGGGCTGGGGGAGGGCACGTACAAGATGAAACTAGAGTACCTTGTTCCAAAAAATAAGGACTTACTTGAAGAATGATGGGGACATGTCAAAGTGATAGATAAACCTAATCAGGCCTCTGCTGGCCAAATCTAGGACATTTTAGGTATCAAAGTGAATAATGATAGTAGTGAATAAATAGAGATCCATAAGTGCATACTGATAGAAATTTTAAAATAAATACATTTAATTCTGATGAAGATTAGGATATTTATATGGCCTCAAACTACCACTCTTTTAATTCCCTATTGATTACAGAGAGGGAAAATGACAATAAATTTTGATTAGGAACAGGCTACTAGCACATGCTTCACAAAATGCTTATTAATTACAAAGAGGAAAAATAATTCATTTACAATGGAGACGCCTACCACTTAAGGCAGCGCCTTAGTCAAGTAATTAGTAGCATCACCCGTAATGGGGAAGGCAATGGCACCCCACTGCAGTACTCTTGCCTGGAAAATCCCATGGATAGAGGAGCCTGGTAGGCTGCAGTCCATGGGGTCGCTAAGAGTCAGACACGACTGAGCGACTTTACTTTCACTTTTCACTTTCATGCATTGGAGAAGGAAATGGCAACCCACTCCAGTGTTCTTGCCTGGAGAATCCCAGGGACGGGGGAGCCTGGTGGGCTGCCGTCTGTGGGGTCGTGCAGAGTTGGACACAACTGAAGCGACTTAGCTGTAGCAGTAGCAGCAGCAGCACCTGTAATTGGACAAATCTAAGTTGTGTGCCATCTGATCAAATGCAATAAGAAAAACACAGCATCACTTCTGTGAGGTTTCTGCCAAAGATGTATAACTTGAGTGTAATCTTGAGAAATTACCAGAGAAACCCAAATTGAGGGACATTTTATAAAATAACTGCCTGCATATAATCTTCTAAAGTGTAAAGGTCATTAAAGTCCAGAAAAGACTGAAGAATTTTTTCAGATCAAAGGAAACTTAAGAGACATGACAACTAAATGTAATTCTGGACTGGATCTTTGGAGAAACGTGAATAGGATCTGAGGGTTAAATGGTAGTATGTATCTGAAACCCATTGGTGTCATTTCAGCGGGGCTCCAAAGAGCTCCAGTACCATAGTCTTTTATGTCTCAGTGCAGAGAAGAATTCGTTCAGCAAGAGCAAAGTGGAAGATAAATGATTTATTAGAATAGGACACTTGTGATGCTTATAAGCGGGTGCTCGAGAAATGCCATGCTCTGAGAACTTACCGGGGTACAGTTTTATAATCAAAAGAAAAGTAGAAAGGGGGAGAAGACCTTTGTCTTTCTTGACTAGATGTCATGTTTTCATCATTAGTTCCTCCTCCAGATTGAGCTGGGAAGTTTTCTTGTCCCTGAATGGTCAAGCCAGATCCACAGGTTAGTTGTTTATGTGTATTGAGAGCATGTGCTAGGGAGCATTAACTTACTGAGCTCACTGGGCAGGATGTGAGTCTCATGGCACCATTGTTCACTGTATTGGTGCATGTCCCGTGGTTCTGTTGCATGGGTTGTGGTTAAGCAAACCTGCTTTCTCCATTAATCATTGACTTACAGTGTCTCCCGTATTTTTCTACTTACAGTCCCCTGGTGGGCTTAACTGTTTAATCACCTGTTTTGTCCCTTCATTCTGTCCCCATCATTCCACCCTCCAGGTGTTTACCTTTTTATGCTTAAAAAATGGTAATAGGAGAAGTTCGTTCATTCATTAGCTATTTTGAGCCGAGATAGGGCATAGGCCTGCCTTGGGAAGGAGTGAACACATGACTTACTGTCCCTTCTGTATTACGACAACTGTAAGTTAGTGTCATTCTGGTTAGCATCATCTTTTTAGCTCAGATGTTAAGCCTTGAAGGGTGAGTCTACAAAAAGATATAAATTAAAAGAAATACAACAATAAGCATTAAAAAGGTCATTAAAAGGTTATAACCATGATTTTGAAGATCCAAACCATTTTTTTCCCAGTTTCCAAATATGTAATAGGGTCATTTAAGACCTCAATCTGTTTGTTCTTAGTTAGGCCCAGAATCTCAGTGTTTTGTATTTTAGGGAGGAACTAATGAAAACATAACATCTATTTTAAAAAGACAAACTCTTCTCTCCCTCCCCACTTTTCCTTTGATTATAAAACTGTAGCCCAGTAAGTTCTCAGGGCGTGACATTTCTCACCTGCCCGCTTGTAAGCCTCACATGCATCCTATTCTGATCACTTTTTATCTTCCACTTTGCTCTTGCTGAATTCTTCTCTGCACTGAGAAGTTATCTCAGTTATCAATTTAATCTGTTCCTTTTTTTCTGTTCTTGATATCATTTGGTGATGAAAGTGCCTCTCTTGCCCCGAGAGAGAGTGGCCCCTAATTCAGTTAGTAAGTCCCTTACATTAAAGAAATAGGATAATCAGACACAAATAGAAAGCAATGTAGAAAAAAACCGACTACTGATGTTACAGAAAAGGGGTCCCAGTAAAGTGTGGCCCTGTCTCCTGACACTCCCATTACATATTTTCTACAGTTGTTAAGGTTTTCAATTCTTTGGGTTAAAACCAAGAAGGTTGCACCACTGTATGTGAGAAATTCTATCAGGTGGCCTGCCATTTCAATGACCACTGAAGTCTTGGTATTAGTTATAAAGATCTCATCTTTAGGCAGAGCCATTTTGGCCTCGGGCCCTGTTAGTCTTCTGATTATGAGACGTTCAATGGCCAAGGGGCCCCTGTTACTCGCTGGCATCTGGGGCATTCTCTCTTCCAGTGCCTTGGTTGTTTGGCACATAGATCACAATCTTTCTTCCGGTGTCCCATCTGTCCACACAGGGCAGGCACACTGATTTTGTCTGGGTACCTGTGGGACTTGTGGTCCACCATGGCCTGATTGGCCCAGAAAGCCTGGCCTCTTCTTTGGTTGTCCTGAATGGACAAAGCCATGTAATCATTTGAGCCTTTTGTTTATCTTTCTGGGTGCATTTCAGCCTTTTTAGCCATACCCCTATTATTGAAAAATGAGTAAGCCAATTGGAGTAACTTGTTCGTAGAGATGTGAGAGCTAGCAGTTTTTAAATGTTGTGCCTGATATATTGGGCAGACTTGGCTATGCAATGCATGGCTTAAAGGGCTTGTCCCTTGAGGGAGGAAGGATCCACATACGTATACTTTTTAAAAGCTTTCAATAATCTCCCTTGAAAAACTGCAGGATTTTCATCTTGCCTCTGTTGGACTTTTTTTTTTTTTTTTTCCCTTAATTAACAGGCTTCACTGTAAACTTTTTTATTCCCTCTGTTTAACAATCATATAGTCCCATCTATCTCTGTCAATAAAATTTATTTGGCGATTCCATTGTGGATCTGCCTCAGGGACAGTGTTGTTCCCCACCTAGTGTACTATATGGCCTTCTTGGGCTTGGGCTGCCAATTGGTCTGTGTGGGCTCTGGCTGTAATAACCTCAACTGGTGTTTTGGCTGCCGCCTTTGAGATAGCCCTTGTTGGAACAGTCATTTCTGTAGATATAATAGCTTTCACTAGGGCAATAGTTGGCTATCCAAGAGTTTCCTTCCCGTGTTAAAATCCACCATGTAATTTAATTAAGATTTGTGCTCACAGCTTTAGATGTTATCGCTTCTAAAGTAGTCTCCCAACCAGGTGTTAATGTCCAAGAAACTGCCGCAAACAAATAGTATAGAAGGAGTCCCTAGCACTCTTGACAGTGAGTAAGAAGTGGTCTGGCTATAAATTGGAAATAAAAAATCAGCATTTTTAGAGTTGGAGAGAGGGAAAGACTGACATCAAGGCTCAGGAAGTCCTCTGTGGGGCACTTTTATTACTTAAGGAAAAGTAGTAAAGTAATGCTCAAAATTCTCCAAGCCAGGCTTCAACATTATGTGAACCGTGAACTTCCAGATGTTCAAGCTGGATTTAGAAAAGGCAGAGGAACCAGAGATCAAATTGCCAACATCTGCTAGATCATCGAAAAAGCAAGAGAGTTCCAGAAAAACATCTACTTCTGCTTTATTGACTATGCCAAAGCCTTTTACTGTGTGGATCACAATAAATTGTGAAAAATTCTGAAAGAGATGGGAATACCAGGCCACCTGACCTGCCTCTTGAGAAATCTGTATTGCAGGTCAGGAAGCAAGAGTTAGAACCAAACATGGAACAACAGAGTGGTTCCAAATTGGGAAAGGAGTACGTCAAGGCTGTATATTGTCACCCTGCTTATTTAACTTATATGCAGAGTACATCATGAGAAACGCTGGGCTGGAAGAAGCACAAGCTGCAATCAGGATTTCCAGGAGAAATATCAATAACCTCAGATATGCAGATGATACCACCATATAGCAGAAACTGAAAAAGAACTAAAGACCTTCTTGATGAAAGTGAAAGAGGAGAGTGAAAAAGTTGGCTTAAAGCGCAACATTCAGAAAACTAAGATCATGGCATTTGGCAAATAGATGGGGAAACAGTGTCAGACTTTATTTTTTGGGCTCCAAAATCACTGCAGATGGTGACTGCAGCCATGAAATTAAAAGACACTTACTCCTTGGAAGGAAAGTTATGACTAACCTAGATAGCATATTGAAAAGCAGAGACATTCCTTTGCCAAAAAAGGTCCATCTAGTCAAGGCTATGGTTTTTCCAATAGCCATGTATGGATGTGAGAGTTGGACTACAAAGAAAGCTGAGAGGCGAAGAATTGATGCTTTTGAACTGTGGTGTTAGAGAAGACTTTTGAGAGTCCCTTGGACTGCAAGGAGATCCAACTAGTCCATCCTAAAGGAGACCAGTCTTGGGTGTTCATTGGAAGAACTGATGTTGAAGCTGAAACTCCAGTACTTTGGCCACCTGATAGGAAGAACTGACTCATTTGAAAAGACCCTGATGCTGGGAAAGATTGAAGACAGGAGGAGAAGGAGATGACAGAGGATGAGATGGTTGGATGGCATCACTGACTCAGTGGACATGAATTTGGGTAAACTCCGGGAGTTGGTGATGGACAGAGAGGCCTGGTGTGCTGTGGTCCATGGGGTCACAAAGAGTCGGACACGACTGAGTGACTGAACTGATCTTAAGTCTTGGAAGTTGATTCCCTTTGGTTTTTCAGGGGTAGGGAGGTGGGGTGGCATGGTGAACTTAAGAATACTTGATAAGAGGTCTTTTATCTAGGTGGGACATAGTCCTTTAAAACCTTTTTTTTTTTTTTTTTTTTTACTATATATCCCCTGATTATAGATTATAAGCATTTGGTCTTTATCCAAAGATAGATTACAGTGATCAGTTTGAGAAACAAGCTTAGAATACCTTCTTAATAACTCAGTTATGTTTTACAATAATATAACATAGGACCAAAGAGCTATTTGAAAAGTTAATTTTAAGCAGTAGATATGGACCTCAAGTAGCAAAACTAAAATTTAATATTTATTAAAATATAATTTTTCCCCCAAATTACCCTTACTTTTACCAAATATAGCCACATTAAGATTGATTGGTTTGTAAAATAAATCTGGCTGATTGATCACATAGGCTTGTACATTTTGTCCAGTAAAGAAAAAGTATGCCCCAGGTGAAAAACACATTTTTAACCATTTTGTGTGTGTGTGTGAGAGAGCGAGCGAGCTTAGCTTCTTAGTTAAGAAAAGCTTTAACCCATTAAATAAAAACAGGGTTGTCAAGGAGCCAGAAAGAACCAGGTGGCTGTCTTGGATTTCCCATAGTCCTGACTGTTTAATTTACAGCTTTTTTTTTTTTTTTAAGTTTAGGACTGAACCCATGTAACCCAGATTAGGATGCAAACCCAGGTAGCTGGGATTCTAACCCAGTCAAAACCCAGGTTGGGACTTGAACCAAGGGTCATTTAATTGAGATTACACACTTGATTTCAAGACTTGATGAAGTTTTTGATATCACAGAAAGAATTCAGCAAGAGACAAAATGATGGATATTTACTTAGAAACATTTCACAGTCAGAATGTGGGCCATCTCAAAAGTCAGGAGGCCTTGTGAGAAATACATAGTCTTCAGTTTTAATCATGGATAGAAGAAAAGTCTCAGAATTAAGCTGGTTTCTTGCCAGACAAACTGAGAGAAGAATGCATTGTTCTAGTGAGTGTAGTAAAAAGTCTTCTGGAGTTAAAAAGGAAAGAAATGGAACAAAAACAGATGTAGAGCAGAGAAGGAAAACCTCAGAATGAAAGAGAAGTGTATAGGTTGCTAAATCCTGTGACATCATACAGTGCCATATATGGTACTGTATCCCAAGCTTGCTGTTGAGTGTGCACAAGCATAGACATTCTGTTGTCTTTTTATGTTTCTGTACAGTCAGGACTGGAACCTAACCAAGGCAACCCGGACAGTGAAATCCTTCCTTTTCATATACCATTTCCCTTGTCTTCTGCACCAGTAATAAGATCCCTTCCACATCTCCATACCACCCTATAGCAACCCGTGCTGTTTTCCATCATTCTTCCAGTTCCCTGTCTTTAAACGTTCATATCATCATTTCCCTGGGCTGTACTTAGGTACCTGATCAGAGCACCAAAGTGTTCAGAGTTGATCAGCCCACCTGAAATGGGCTGTCATCAATGGATTATCCTCCCCAGAATTGCTAGCCTGTGGCACCCCACGGCCTTGCTAGGACCCTACCTCAGACCTGATCTTACCACAGTCCTGCTGCAGTCGCCATCTAAAACTGATTGGTGTCACTTCAGGGGTGCTCCAAAGACCTCCAGTACCATAGTCCTTTATATCTTACTGCAGGGAAGAATTCAGCAAGAGCAAAGTGATAGACAAGAAGTGATTTATAAGACTAGGATGCTTGTGAGGCTTACAAGAAAGTGGGCAAGAAATGCTGTGCCCTGAGAACTTACTGGGCTACAGTTTTATAATCAAAGGGAAAGTGGGGAGGGGGAGAAGACCTTCTTTGTCTTTCTTGAATAGACGTCATATTTTCATCATTAGCTCCTCCTCCAGGTTAAGCAGGAAAGTTTTATTGTCTCTGTTGGTCAAGCTAGGTCTACAAATTATTGTTTTTTGTATGTGCAGAGAGCATGTCCTAGGGATCATTAACTTACTGAGCTCACTGGGCAGGATATGGGTCTCTTGCCACCATTGTTTTACTGTTCGGGGGCGTGTTCTGTGCTTCTGTTGCATGGTTTTGCTGCTAGGCAAGCCTGCTTGGTTTTGTGGTTAAGCAAGCCTGCTTTCTTGAGTAATCATTAACTTATAGGGGTATCCTGTATATTTTTACTTACAGTCCCCTGGTGAGATTAACTATTTAGTGACCTATTTTGTCCCTTCTTTCTGTCCCTATCATATCAATATTAAATTTCTGATTTATTGTTTATATTATGGTTATGCAGGAAATGGTATGGTTTGTAGAAATATATTCTAAATTATTTGAGGGTGATGCCATCGTTTTGAAACTCTCAGATGGTTCAGGGAAATGAATCATTTTTCTATTTGGGTGGTTGGTTTTTTTTTTTTTTTTTTTTTTTTTGATGTGTCGTTTTTCCACACCAACACCCAGTTCTCAGACTCCAACTGGATATCTGGCAATTCAGTTCAGTTCTAACATTATCTACCTGGGATTTAGTGTCAGATGCCACAAGTTTAAGGGTAGTCTGACAGGGCAGTCCATACACCAGCTGCAAGTGGAGTCCTGAGCACCCATACTTCTGCTTGGTCAACTACAATAGTGGGGGCTACATGACCCATCCCTGCCTCACATTTGGTAATTTGCTAGAATGACTCACAGAACTCAGGAAAGTGCTCTACTTATGCAACAGACAAATGGAAGGAGATGCACAGGGCAAGGTATTGAGGGTTGGGGTGATTATCTCAGAGTTCCCATGCCCTCTGTAGGCATGCACATTGATATATTAACCAACTTAGAAGCTCTCTGAGCCCAGCTGTTCACGGGGTGGCTCAGACAGTTAAGAATCTGCCTGCAATGCAGGAGACCTGGGTTTGATCCTGGGTTGGGAAGATCCCCTGGAGAAGGAAATAGCAACCCACTCTAGTATTCTTGCCTGGAAAATCCCCACGGACAGAGGAGCCTGGCGGGCTAAAGTCCAGGGGTCGAAAAGAGTCAGACATGACTAAGCGACTAACACACACATATAATTGATTAAATCTTTGGTCACTTGAACTTAATCTCTAGCCCCTCTCCCCTCACTGGAGGTTAGGGAGTGAGGCTTAAAGGTCTAACACCCAATCACAGTCTTGGTCTTTCTGGTGACCAGCCTTCATCTTGAAGCAATCTGCAGGGGATGAAGGGACTAGCAAAAGGCACCTCATTAGCATAAACTCTTTTTGAACAACAAAAGACATTCCTGTCACTCATGAAATTGCAGAGTTTTATGAGCTCTTTCCAGGAATCAGGATCAAAGACCACTTGTATACATATGTTGTTATTATACCACACTATGATACTGTACCTACAACTTTTCTGTAAGTTTGAGATTGTTTGCAAATAAAAAGGTCTTTTTTTTCCTAAATGTATTTTTTCTGTTTCCCTAAATTTAAAAATTAAATCAGCAAATTCTAGACAAAAGAGGAATTCCAGATTTCCTATTCATAAAGGAGTATAATTAGCAATATACTTTAAAATAATTTATATTCATTAACAGTGCTGTCAGATGACAAAAATAATGCAGTTTAGTAAACAAGTTTGATATCCTTTATTCAGGGGTAGACAGTTCGTGGATTGGGAAGTATAGTGCCTCACAAACAGGGGTACTCTCTGAAGGATTTTGGGCAGGCAGGATCGAGTTGTATAGTTATAGGGTGACTTAGGTTTAGATTTGTGATGTGGGCTGAGTCACTGGGGCAGCCTCCATTTTGTGGGTCCTGATATATGAATTTCCTTTATCAACACAAAACCATTTTTTGAGAAGTCAGCAGTGTGATGAAATATGCTTAATTTTTCAGTTGAGACTTAATTCACAGATCATGGAATTCATCCACTTAAAGTGTAGAGTTTAGTGAGTTTTAGTATATTCACAGAGGTGTACAGCCAGCACCATAGTCGCTTTTGAAACCTTTTCATCACTCCCCCAAATCCCTGTACCGTTAGCAGTCACTCTTCCCTCCTTTTCATCTCCCATAGTCCTAGGTAACACTGATCTGCTTTCTGTCTTTGAATTTGCCTATTCTGAACATTTAATATAAATGCAGTCAAACATTACGTGGTCTTTTGTGACTAGCTTCTTTCATTTAACAAAATGTTTTCCTAGATCGTCCACGTTGTAGCATGTATCAGTACTTCATTTCTTTTAATTGGCAAACAATAGTCTATCTTATGGATAAGGCCACATTTTTTTCAGCTGTTAGTCCATCAGTTGATGTATGTTGGGTTGCTTCCACCTTTTGACCATTATAAATAATGCTGCTATGAATATTTGCATACAAAATTTTTTTTGCCTTTAAGTTTTCAGTTCTCTTGCATATATACTTAGATGTGGAATTTCTAGGTCATAAAGTAACTCTGTTTAAGCAGGTGTACTGTTTTATATTTCCATCAGCAGTGAATGAGGGTTCCAGTTTCTTTTATTCTTGCTGCTTGTAGTTTTCCCAATTTTTGGTTATCACCATCCTAGGGATGTGAGATAGTATGTCATTGTGGGTTTTGGCTTTTTGTTTGTTTTGGTAGTGCTGCGTACAGCTTGTAGGATCTTAGTTCCCTGACAAAGGATTGAACCCATGCCCTCAGCTGTCAAAGCACAGAGTCCTAACTGCTCCACTGCCAGGAAATTCCCATATCATTGTGGTTTTGATTTGCATTTCCCAACTGGCTAATGATACTCAACAGTTTTTCATGTGCTTATTAGCAGTTGTATATTTGTTTCAGGGTAATGTCTGTTCAGATCCTTTGCCTATTTTTTAAATTGATTCTCTTTTTATTATTGAGTTATTAGAATTCTTTATTTTGAATACAAATTCCTTATTGGTTATAAAGTTTTGTAATCAGGAAGTATGAGTTTGCCAACCTTGGTCTTATTTTTCAAGATTGATTTGACTATGCTGGGTTCATTGTATTTCCATAAGAATTTTAGAATCAGCTTGTCTATTTTGGCAAAGAAACCAGTAGAGTTTTGTTAAAAATTGTGTTGAATCTGTGGATCAATTTGGGAAGTATTTCTATACTGACACTTAAATCTTTTGATCCATGAACTTGGGATGTCCTCCCATTTTTTATATCATCTTTAATTTCTTTCAACAGTGTTTTATAATTTTCAGAGTAAAACTTTCACACTTATGTCAAACTTATTCTTAAACTTTTTATTCTTTTGTACACTTTTCTAAATGGAATTGATTTCTTAATTTCTTTTGAAATATGATTGGTTTTTAATATAGATTTTGAAAGTTCTTTTTGTAAGTTGTATTTGTTTTGATACTTTGCGTTCCTGGCCATCATCTTCTCTTACGACGAAGAGTAGATGCAGATGGAAGAAGTTTGTAGTTACAAACTAATTCAAATTATTTATTTTTAAATTTCACTCACTAATTCCAAAAATTTTCTTTATGTTTGCCTATTAAATTTTTATCTTCTTTGGTATCCTCTAATTACTGTTACAAACCAAAGTTTCATCTTTAGTTTTTCCAGATGAATCACAACTGATTTGTATTCCTCATTTGGGAGATTCTTTTTTTAATTGTCTCCAAATTTTTTAGTATGCAGGCATTTGTATGTATTTTTCGGCAACAGCAATTTAAAAGTCCCATTTCTAAATACCCTTTTCAAAAAGCTGTCTCCATTAGGGCAGATCACTTTTGAAAAGCACATGCATTCTTATTGTTGAAATGTTACCTTTTCTTTGAAAGGACAGATTGAATGTTTTTTGTTTGTTTTTTTAAATTTTAATATCTACTGCATAGCCCACTACTGAAAGCTACTTACTCCAGAAAAGTTCAGCAAATACAAAACATTTGTTTTCTGATTTTAGGCTTAACAGCTTTTTAAATTACTTTGACATGAGATGAACAGCACACTTTTGTGTTCAATGAAAGATTTTTACTATTACTATAGCTTACTACAAACTACTATAAGAATTTCATTACATTTTTTCTTACTACATTTTAAAGATTTTTTTTTATTAAAATAATTAATGACCTTGAGGAGTTTGTATAGCAGTTTGGGCACTGCTAGCTTCAGTTTCTTTAGTACAGTAGTTTGCTCATGAGTGATACAATGAAATACTTTCACAAGTTCTATTCTTCCTCTTTTGCTCAGCTTAATCTTACAGTTCTTTTTAATTCCAAAGGCCCTCTTTCATGTACATGTAATTTTTTTCTCACAAAACACTGGTTTTATTAATAAGTTATTTGCTGTTAAGAATATGTCTTTTCCAGTACATCTTTTTTTAATATATCACAAAAAAATTGTCCTTTTGTTTCAAATTAAGATAAAATATGGCAATTTCATAAGCTGAGACATATTAAAAAATCTGTTCTTTTATCCTATTAAATAGCCAGTGTTATACAGAGTTTATTCTTTTTATTTCTTTAAACCTTCAACAGTATTCTTTGGTTGTTTTTTAGTAGTATATGCTCAAAAATAAATGTGTTTCTATGCATTTTTTTAGCATTACATTTTAGTAAAGCTTAATTTTTAAAATAAATTCTATAAATAAATATTCTAATGTTCTTGCCCTCCCCCAAGTGATTACCTTGCACAATTTGAATCGCCCCTCTTTGGAGACCACTGATCTAGGCTATGACTATTTTAAGTTCCAAAGAGGGATGTTTAGCATATTTCTTTCTGAATGACTGAGTGCTTAGTATTAAGTTGTAAGAAGAATCAGATGGCATCAACATGGCATTGGCCACATTCTTGTTCCTTTTAGGTTTTTAACATATTCATCTGTGAAATAAGTTTCATATCTGGTAATGTCTCAGGTATTTTGAACTCTAAATAAAATTATTTCAGTGGTATCAGATAGTTTGTAAAGAACGTATTCAAGGATGGCTAGGTTTTAACTAGCCAAAGAACATGCAGTCTGGTGAAAGATTATGTGTGTATGTCTGGAAGCCACTGGAAGGATAATAGATACATAGATCCATTGCACTGGAGTAGTACTTTCTCTTCTACTACTCCTGTATTACTGCTGTCTAGAAAGAGTGGAAGGAGAAGGCAATGGCAACCCACTCCAGTACTCTTGCCTGGAAAATCCCATGGGTGGAGGAGCCTGGTTGGCTGCAGTCCATGGGATCGCTAAGAGTTGGACACGACTGAGCGACTTCACTTTCATGCATTGGAGAAGGAAATGGCAACCCACTCCAGTGTTCTTGCCTGGAGAATCCCAGGGATGGGGGAGCCTGGTGGGCTGCCATCTGTGGGGTCGCAGAGAGTCAGACATGACTGAAGCGACTTAGCAGCAGCAGGAAGAGTGGAAATGATTAGATCTCATATAAGCATTCAGCTAGTAAGTGACAGAGCTAGGATTTGAACCTAGGCAGTCCAGAGCCAGTTTTCACAGCCATCTGTTGTGTCTGACTCTTTGCGACCCCATATACTGTAGTAGCCCACCAGGCTCCTCTGTCCATGGAATCCTCTGGGCAAGAATACTAGAGTGGGTTGCCTTTCCCCTTTCCAGGGGATCTTCCTGACCCAGGGATCAAACGCAGGTCTCCTGCATTACAGTCAGACTCTTTACTGTCAGCCACCAGGAAAGCCCACAGTACAATCCATCGAGTTCTAAATTACCTTTATATTTGCATCTATTCCAACCAATTTAATTTCTTTACATAAATACTGTGCTTCTTACAGTATTCTGTTTCAGGTCCTTTCGCCCACTGTTTGCCTTAATTGTCTATATCTCTTCTATTCTCAGTGACTTCTAAGTCCTTCCTACGCTCAGATATTCAGATCAAGTCCCATCTGATACTGCTTTCAAACGTATTCCCATTTTTAATGTATTGATAGTATTGTCGGTTTTACCATTTCATCATTCTCATTTTCTTTATAGTGTTAATTTATAATCTTCAAGGAGGTGATAAACTCTTGAGATTTAAAAGAGAGTTAGAAGAAAAAAGAAAAACAAATAAGAGACCCCTAGGAGAGATAGAGCTTAACTTATTGCGGTTGTATAACTTTATTATTAATGAAATTGAGAGTGGAATTAGATTTTCTGTCTCCTAGTTCACTGTCCTTTTTTGTCATACCCTTCTGCCTCCCAATTCAGTAGGTTGCAGTTTTTGTTATTTATTTTTGGGGAAGATTGCATTTGTTGGTACTGTTGGCATACTCTAAGCTATAAGATCAGTAAGGCAAAAAATTATTTGAATTTCCAGAAAAATGCTATAAGGTTCATAGCAGATATTTTCTGTACAGATTGGTGCTAATGGGAAGGATTGAAATTAAAATTAGCAAGAATGAGATAGTTTTGGTCCATCATATTACTTTTTTTTTTTTTTTTTTTACAAAAGAAAAACTCAAGTAGCTTTTATTTAATGAACATCTACCAGGTGGAATTTATGCAGGATCTCTCATTCATTGTTTATAAAGACGCCATGAAGTAGGTGTTATTGTGTTCATCCCGATTGGAAAATGGAGAACAGGGACTTCTCTGCTGGTCCAGTGTTAAGATTTCACCTTCTATTGCAGAGGGTGTGGGTGTGATCTCTGGTCAGGAAACTAAGATCCCACATGCCTGGTGGCCCAAAGAACAAAAACCATAAAGCAAAAACAATGCTGTAACAAATTCAATACAGACTTTAAAAAAAATGAACAATAAAGGTTTGAAAAGTTAGTCAGCCCCAAATCATACAGATTATGGGTGGGCATCCAGAATTCAAGAGCAGGCAGCTTGATCTAGCATGGGCTCTTTTTTTTTTTTTTTTTTTGCCTTCTTACTAGCTTTTTATTCCCCCAATATTAACTGAACAGTTTTTTTTTTTTTCTTTTTTTTTTTCCTCTAATTTTATTTTATTTTTAAACTTTACATAATTGTATTAGTTTTGCCAAATATCAAAATGAATCCGCCACAGGTATACATGTGTTCCCCATCACGAACCCTCCTCCCTCCTCCCTCCCCATACCATCCCTCTGGGCCGTCCCAGTGCACCAGCCCCAAGCATCCAGCATCATGCATCGAACCTGGACTGGCAACTCGTTTTCTACATGATATTTTACATGTTTCATTGCCATTCTCCCAAATCTTCCCACCCTCTCCCTCTCCCACTGAGTCCATAAGACTGTTCTATACATCAGTGTCTCTTTTGCTGTCTCGTACACCGGGTTATTGTTACCATGTTTCTAAATTCCATATATATGCGTTAGTATACTGTATTTATGTTTTTCCTTCTGGCTTACTTCACTCTGTATAATAGGCTCCAGTTTCATCCACCTCATTAGAACTGATTCAAATGTATTCTTTTTAATGGCTGAGTAATACTCCATTGTGTATATGTACCACAGCTTTCTTATCCATTCATCTGCTGATGGACATCTAGGTTGCTTCCATGTCCTGGCTATTATAAACAGTGCTGCGATGAACATTGGGGTACACGTGTCTCTTTCCCTTCTGGTTTCCTCAGTGTGTATGCCCAGCAGTGGGATTGCTGGATCATAAGGCAGTTCTATTTCCAGTTTTTTAAGGAATCTCCACACTGTTCTCCATAGTGGCTGTACTAGTTTGCATTCCCACCAACAGTGTAAAAGGGTTCCCTTTTCTCCACACCCTCTCCAGCATTTATTATTTGTAGACTTTTGGATTGCAGCCATTCTGACTGGTGTGAAATGGTACCTCATAGTGGTTTTGATTTGCATTTCTCTGATAATGAGTGACGTTGAGCATCTTTTCATGTGTTTGTTAGCCATCTGTATGTCTTTTTGATATATACAGTGTATTAAGGAAAGGACCACTGAACCTGATGTGTAATAAACAGACGCTAGACATTTGTTGGGTGCATTTAGTTGTCAAACGTAATTCTAATTAGGAGATAAACTTGTGCTTCTGGCCCACATTTGGCATGTAAACTTAAAGGAAATGGAATATGCTTTCAAAAACTTTTTTTTAAAAGAAATTACACTCAGAAGTGAATTGTTATAAAGTATTTCTAGCAGTTAAAAAAGTCTTTTGGTGAAATTGTAATTTGAAAATAAGTTGTGGTAAATAGATTTACAGTGCTGGTGGCTAAAAAACTAAAAACATAGTTTTTTTCTGGAGAGAAAGTGATTTCAGGGGAAAAATGTAAATAAAAATCATCAATAAGCATTTATTTTGTATCCCCAAATTAACATGTTTATATCTTGTGCCTTTTATTTCTTATTTTGGGGTGAAAAAATGAAGAAATGAGCAGTAATCTGCAAGTTTATTGGCTACTTTTATTTCCTAAAGCCTTTAACAAGATCCTCTGTTTCATTCATAGAAGATTCATAGATCTAATTCTGGACTCTATGTGCCAAAAATAACTGGTCAGAATTGATGTTTCTTTATGAAACTCTCAAACCCTGTAATTCTGTTACAACCTTCTTTGGGGAATGCCATCTGAGTTTATATTGGAAACATGACTAAAATTATATTTATGCAATTCTTTGTGACTCTGAGGACAAAAGATGAAAAGGATATTGTAGAATAAAGTCATAATCAGGAATCTCTGTAGGATTTATGCACATTGCCTTTAATAGAATTAAATAGAAAATATAAAATGTAAGTCTGAAGAGCACATAAAGTTAGCTGTAAGAATTAAAGACTTCTTATTCCACTGAATATATTCCAGCCTATTAGACATTTCAGATTCCTTCCTTTAGTAATCAGAGATTTTCCTAGGGTCCTTAAGGCTCTAAGATGTTATTTTTCATAATGATTCTCAGAATCTTGCCCAATAAAAGAACTTTATTTCCCTCTGTGTGAATAAAAATTCTGTGACTAAAGATTTCAGTAAGTTCAGAAAAAAGCAGTGCTTTTCACTGAGTACTCTTCAGTGAGTTCAGTCAGCTGCAGTCTACTTAACTAATATGTTCTACTTAAATAATTTGTTCCATGCATCCTGGAACAGGGAAAAATTGGTACTTCAGAGATTTTAGCATTCTGAAGCAGTATATCTTAACTTTCTTTAAGGTAAATAAATCACTTTACATAGTTTAAGAAAAATATAGATGTCTCCTGGGATCACAAACATTTTACTCCTAGTTTTAGAAGAAATTCTGTATAGTTTATCTGTGAGCTTCTGGTTAAGGATGCCAATTTTAGGAGTGTCATTGATTTTTCTTTGTCTTTATTTTTATGTCTTGGGAACTCATTTTGAATAGTGTTTGTCCTTTTTCTAAACGAAAATTCCCACCCTGTTGCTTCTTAGAAATATTATATCAATTATTTATGTTTTAATACCAGTTTTCCTTAATTTGATGTTTTCCAAATGTCCAACACAAGGTCCCATTTTCTTATGAGTCATTGAAGTACTAATGCATGTTCAAAGCTAAACATGGAGGTAATAGAGTACAGTAACACTGTATACACAAAGCATGTCCTCCTGTTCTGCAGAGGAGCAAACATTGCTTTGAGGTTAACAAAGCAAAGGTAGGATTAATACCTCTTACTCTCAAATCAAGTGTAATCTTTATTGGAAAAATTATGATCTCTTCTAGTACTTGCTGTGTAACAGGATGTGCTAACATCAGAGCCCTGTGAGAAATATGGCAGCTAAGACACAAAAGTGGCCTAGGCATAAGACACTAGAAAGTTAAAAGATGTCCAGATGTTTAAAAGATGTTTAGATGTATTGAGTTTGTAATATCCAAGTCACCTGAAGACAGTTACCAAAGAGTTCACTTAAGATCTCAATTGTGTAATAAAGTTGCCTGAACTTTAATAGTAGTAGTAGTAGAAGTTAAGCTTGTACTGTCTTGACTCCTCTCACAGTGTGCTGTGACTCAGTTGGTAACAGTTATCCTAAATGTAGGTAGAAATTATTCATCTCCATGGATGTATGATATGTTTAGTACTTTAAGTGTTGAAATGATTATCAGTTGAGTTCTTTGACTGCAAGCAGTTTTGAAGAGTGAATAAAATGGAGATTTGTTGAAGGCCATAAGGGTAGCACATAGGATTGAAAGAACAGGATAGCTGAATCAACCGAAAAGGAAAAACAGATCAACTTCGGTGCTTCTAGCACTAGAATTGGAGAAGGCAATGGCACCCCGCTGCCGTACTCTTGCCTGGAAAATCCCATGGGTGGAGGAGCCTGGTGGGCTTCAGTCCATGGGGTCGCTCAGAGTCAGACACAACTGAGCGACTTCCCTTTCACTGTTCACTTTCATGCATTGGAGAAGGAAATGGCAACCCACTCCAGTGTTCTTGCCTGGAGAATCCCAGGGTCGGGGGAGCCTGGTGGGCTGCCATCTATGGGTTGCACAGAGTCGGACACGACTGAAGCGATGCAGCAGCAGCAGCAGCAGCAGCACTAGACTGTGGACTTTGAGAGCTTGTTTATCAAATTATCTGTGGTGAGAGACATCTGTATCTGTTGGTTTTTAATTCACTATTTTTTCTTTTAAATAACTGTTTTGGTTTTGCGCATATTACTGTTTATATGTAAGTACTATTTAATTTAGATAGTGTATTACTTCCTTAACCAGCTTATCTCTGTGGATGTCCTTGGGATAGCTTTTTGCTTCAGTGTTCAGTTCCTTCATGGATTTGTGTTTTCTCTTAGATTTTTAACCTCTGAAGGTGTCTCTTACTTTCTTTCAACTCCGCATATAAAGAGATGGTCTTTAAATTTTATTCAGCATTTTTAGGTGTTCTGTACTGTGAAAGGTTCTCAGCATGTCTAATCTGCTTTGTTTCTAGAAATGTCTCAGTCTCTTCACCTACACCTTCTTGTTAAAAATGCATCAGACCATACTACTCCCCTGCCTGGTATCTTTTACAAGTCTTACCTAGCCCTTCTCTTATCTGCTCCCTGCTCTATGTTCAGGTTTGTTTTAGATTACTTTCACTTGGTGTGGTCCAGCAGTACAGAATATTCTTCTCAAGTCAGCCATACTCTCAACTCCTGCATATATAGTTACCTTTCCCTGCCCTACATCCTGTAAGTTTCTTCTGTATATCGCATCTGAAGTGTCATTTCCTCAGAAAGACTCGCTTGATCACTTACACTGCCTTGGTGCTCACTGTCATGTTCCCCTAGCATCCTGTGCTTTCCTTTTTACTACATGTTTTGCTCTTCTAATTACTTAATTAGTATCTGTTTTCTCTCAAAGGATAGAGACTGGGTTAGCCTTTTTAATCACGATATTCCTAGCCAGTAGCACAATGCCTGGCACATAGTGGATATGCTTAAAATATTTGCTACTTAACATTGTATTTACGATTTATTGTTGGACTGTCTTATTAATAGTGTGGGGAATTGTATTACAATTCATTCGTTCTCTTGACTAGGTTTAGTTTTTTATTTTTTAATTGGTTTGCCTTCAAACCATAGACATTTTGAATTTTTTATTTTGAAATAAACTTATAGAAACATTGCAGGAAGAGTACAGAGAGTTCATGTAGACTCTTCATCTAGTTGTCCTGTAATGTTGACATCTTACGTGATCATAGTGCAATTATCAAAACCAGAAAATTCACATGTTGGTACAATACTACTGAATAAACTATAGACTTTAGTAGAATTCTACCAGATTTTTCCTTGTGTTCTTTTCTGTACAAGAATCCAGTTCAGGATCCCACATTACACTGAGTTGTTTATCTCTTTAGTTTCCTTCTATCTGTAACATTTCTTTAGTCATGACTTTGACACTTTGATGAATACTATATACTGTGATGAGGTGTTTTTTTTTTTTAAACAATATTTCTAGGTTTACTTTTGTCAGATGTTTTTTCATTAATAGATTCAGATTATGCCTTTTTGTCAGAAATACCACAGAAGTGATACGTCCTTCACAGTATATCATTTCAGGGGTACATGATGTTGACATGTCCCATTTTACTACTGATATTCACTCTGATTCCTTGCTTAAAGCATCACCTAGTTTCTGCACTGTAAAGCTCCTATTTTTCCCTTTGTATTGATAAATATCTTCTTGCTCCTCAGACTTTTGCTCTTTGGTTTTAGCATCTGTGGGTGGATCTTACCTGCAGCAGTTTAATATTGTGGTATTTGCCTAATGGTGAGTTTGTGGTGTTCACATTTCTTCTGTCTTTATTGGTAAGAACTCTTCTATGATGGAGAGTTGTCCTTTCTCCCACACTTATTACTCAGTTATTTTTACTAATATGGACCTGTGGATATTTGTTTTATTCTATGATTTATAATTTATTCTATCATTTATTTTATTGCTCTGGCCATTGGGAACTTCTTCATGCTGGCTTCTGTGTCATTTTGACATCTCCCAATCCTTTTGTGAGAATTTCTTATTTTCTTATATCACAAGATATTCCAGGGGCATCTTGTATTTTTCCCTGCTGCAGCCCAACAGTCATTTCCTAAGAGCCCTTACTTCTGTAAATTAGGGAATGGTATTTAGAAGTCAAGACCTTCTAAAGGTATTTAGAAGTCAAGTGAATGCTGGGTTTCCTCATTGTTGTTAAGAGAATCAGAGAATCATTTTCCTATACTCTGAAAGCAGGTAGAGCAGGAAGAATGTATGTGCGAGTGTGTGTGTGTGTGTGTGTGTTAAACATTGCATATATACATACCTGTATTGTTTTGTCTATATATGCATATATTAACAACCATGAATTCACACTGGTATCTCTGATTCTACTCTAACACATAAGGTTCACTGTAGCTTTTTTCCTTTTCTGGCCCCCTAAGACTTAGTTCCCTAATACGCTTTCTCCTATTCTGTGCCTGAAATTACCTGATACTCTTTGTCCCAAGAGATGTAGACTATTCACAGTCAATATTTTCTTTTATTCATAGGAATTTCATGTAATATTTGTCAGCCAGTCTCAAAGCAAATAGAAAAGTTGCTTATATTGGGTTTACCAAAAAGTTCATTTGGGTTTTTCCATAACATCTTACAGTAAAACCCTAATGAAATTTTTAGCCAACCCAGTAGTTTTGTGTTCCTTACTAGAATTATTATTTTTTTTATTGGGTCTAGTCGCTTTATAATGTTGTGTTAACTTCTGCTGTACAATGACATGAATCAGCTATATACATACATAGAGCCCTTCCTCTTGGATCTTCCTCCTGCCCCCATTGCATCCGTCTAGGTCACCACAGAGCGCCAAGCTGAGCTCCCTGTGCTGTACAGTAGGTCCCCACCAGCTATCTGTTTACACATGGCAGTGCACATGTGTCCATCCCAGTCTCCCAATTAATCCCACTGTCACCATCGCCCTGCCCCTTGTCCACATGTCTGTTCCCTATGTCTACATCTCTGTTCCTGCCCTGTAAATAGGTTCATCTATACCATTTTCCTAGATTCCACATACATGTGTTAATATACAATACTTGTTTTTCTGACTTACTTCACTCTGTGTGACATACTACAGATAATCCAGTTTTATTCCTTTTTATGGCTGAGTGATATTCCATTGTATATATGTACCACATCTTCTTTATCCACTCATCTGTCAATTACAGTCAATAATTAAATGTGTTAAATACCTTCAGGGTTATTCTGATCAGTAATATTTTGAGAAGGGCTTTTGACTAGGGTGTCAGGGAACAAGGGAAATAATGTGAATATGAAAGTTGAGGCTGGGGAGAGAGACAGTTTGGGGTGCTCAGGAGGAAGATGTTCAGCCAGAAGCACAGCTTGTGTGGAGGTCCAGAGGTAAGAAAAGTATGACTGGTTCAGGGAACTGAATGTAGTTCAGAAGAGCCGTAGAGGTTGAGACTTCAAGGTTCTAATTTCATACTAGAATTACTTTCATAGTAGTTAGAAAAGATGTTTGCTATGATTTCAACCTTCTTAAATTTATTGATCTCTTTTACTGCCTACCATATGATCTATCCCAGAGAATATTCCATGTATACTTGGGAAGAATATGTACATACATACCTCAGAGATATTGTAGGTTTGCTTCCAGACTACCACAATAAAGTGAATATTGCAACAAAGCGTGTCAAAGTTTTTTGGTCTCCTAGTTCACATAAAAATTATGTTATACTGTATTGTAGTCTATTAAGTATGTACTAGCATTATGTCTAAAAAATGTACATATCTCAATTAAAAAATGCTTTATTGCTAAATACATGTTAATCATCATCTGTGCCTTCAACAAGTTGTAATCTTTTTGCTGGTGGAAGATCTTGCCTAGATGTTGAAAGCTGCTGACTGATTGGGGTGGTGGTTGCTAAAAGTTGTGGTTGTGGCAATATCTTAAGACAACAATGAAGTTTGCCTCCTCTGTTGACTCTTCCTTTCTCAAATGATTTTTCTGTAACATGCATGGCTGTTTTACCCTCAGAACTTCTTTCAGAATTGGAGTCAGTCTTCTCAAATCATGCCACTGCTTTATCAACTAAGTAATATTCTAAATCCTTTGTTGTCACTTCACCAATCTTCACAACATCTTCACCAGGACTCGACTCCATCTCAACAAACTGTTTTCTTTGCTCATCCATTAAAAAGCAACTTCTAATTTGTTTAAATTTTATCATGAGATTGCAGCAATTCAGTCACATCTTTTAAACTCTACTTTTTTTGGAGCAGGGAGGGAATTTACTGTTTTATCTAACTCGTGCAGTGACCTATGAGTTATATGCAAATCCCCAAGTTACCCACTTCCTTACTGGCACAGTCTTAAGTCTTTTTTTTCTTCCCTTTTTAAAAAAAAAATGTATTAGAGTATAGTTGCTTTGCAATGTTGTAGTTTCTACTGTACAGTGAAGTGAATCAGCTGTATGTATACATATATTCCCGCTTTTTTAGATTTACTTAGGCTTCACTTTTCATTCTAATTCTCTTGCTCTTTCTTTCAAAGCTTTTAGTTACATCTTCCACTGAAGTCTTGATCCCTTCAAGTTATCAGCGTTGGAATCAGCTTCTTCCAAACTCATGTTAATGTTGATACTTTAACCTCTTTCTATTAATCATGAATGTTTTTTTTTTTTAAAGTGGAAAATTTTCCACAGTTTATTGTGATCCACAGAGTCAAAAAAAAAAAAAAATCATGAATGTTCTTAATGGCATCAAGAATAGTGACTCCGTTCCAGAAGATTTTCTATTTACGTTGCCTATATCCATCAAATGAATCACTATCTGTAACAACTATAGCCTTATGAAATATATTTCTTAAATAATAAGACCTGAAAGCTGAAATTTCTCTGGGTCTGTGGGCTGCAGAATGAATGTTGTGTTAGCAGGCATGAAAACAGCACTGATCTCATTGCACATCTCCATCAGAACTCTTGGGTGCCCAGGTGCATTGTCAGCACTAACATTTTGAGAGAAATAGTTTTTTACTAAGCAATAGGTCTCAACAGTGGGCTTAAAATATTTAGTAAACTATGTTGTAAACAGATGTCCTGTCATGCAGGATTTGTTGTTCCATTTACAGAGCAGAGGCAGAGTAGATTGAGCATAATTCTTAAGGGCTCTAGGATATTTGAAATGATTAATAGTCATTGCTTCAACTTCAGGTACCCTACTGCATTTGCCCCTAATGAAAGAGTCCCCCCATTCTTAAGCTTTTAAGCCAAGCATTGATTTCTCTCTAGCTGTGAAAGTCCTGGATAACATCTTTTTCCAATAGAAGGTTGTTTTATCTACATGGAAAATCTGTGGTTTAGTGTAGCTACTTTCATGCAGTATCTTAGCTGGATCTCCTGGATAACTTGCTGCAACTTCTACATCAGCACTTGCAGCTTTACCTTGTACTTTAATGTTATGGAGATGACTTCTTTCCTTAAACCTCATGAACAACTCCCTGCTAGCTTCAGACTTCTGCAGTTCCCTCACCCCTCAGCCTTCATAGAGTTGAGGAGATTTAGGGCCTTCTCTGGATTGGGCTTTGGCTTAAGGAAAGGCTGTGGCTGGTTTAATCTTCTGTTCAAACTGCTAAACTTTCTCTGTATCAGCACTAAGGCTGTTTTACTTTTTTTTATCATTTATGTGTTAACTGAAGTAACACTTTTCATTTCCTTTAAGAATTTTTCCTTTGCATTTACAGTTTGGCAAACTGGCATAGGAGGCCTAGCTTGTGGCCTGTCTTGGCTTTGACATGCCTTCTTCAGTAAGCTTAAATATTTCTAGCTTTTGGTTTCAAATAAGATGTGTAACTCTTTCACCTGAACACTTAGAGGCCATTGTAGAGTTATTAATTGTCCTAACATCAACGTTATTGTGTCTTGGGGAATCAGGAGAAGGAAAGAGACTGGTGAATGGCCAGTTGGTTGAGCAGTCAGAACACATTCAATGTTTATGGTAATATTTGCCATCTTATACGGGTGTGGTTCATGGTGCCCCTAAACAATTACAATAGTAATATCGGACATCCCAGATCATCATAAAAAAGTATAATAATAATGAGAAAGTTTGGAATATTGTGAGAATTACCAAGATGTAACACAGAGACATGCAGTGAACAGATGTTGGGAAAGTGGCGCAAATAGACTTGGTTGATTCAGAGTTGCCACAAACTTTCAATTTGTAAAAATGAAATATCTGTAAAGTGCAGTAAAGCTAAAATGAGGTATGCCTGCATTCTGCTGCTGTTGGATGACATGTTCTGTAAGTCTGGTTTAACTTGTTCAAATCCAGTGTTTCCTTATTGATGTTCTCTCTGGATGATCTGTGCATTGTTTGAAGTGATTTATTGAAGAACCCTACCACTATTGTATTGCTTTCTATTTCTCTCTTAGATGTGGGGTCCAGTCCTTTTTTCCCCTCTTGGTGAAGCTGGGAGTTCCCTCCCGATTGTCTGGTGATTTGCCAGGGATGGGGTTTATTGCCAGAATGTGTCTCATCCTTTCCTAGTGATTTCAAGTGGATGATGTAGGCATTTTCTCCTTCACCTGATATGTAAGAGTCACTCACCTCGTTTCTGGACTACTTCCTGGGTAGTTCTAGATTCAGTGTCAGAGAAGGCAATGGCAACCCACTCCAGTACTCTTGCCTGGAAAATCCCATGGACGGAGGAGCCTGGTAGGCTGCAGTCCTTGGGATCGCTAAGAGTCAGACATGACTGAGCTACTTCACTTTCACTTTTCACTTTCATGCATTGGAGAAGGAAATGGCAACCCACTCCAGTGTTCTTGCCTGGAGAATCCCAGGGACGGGGGAGCCTGGTGGGCTGCCGTCTCTGGGGTCGCACAGAATTGGACACGACTGAAGCAACTTAGCAGCAGCAGCAGCAGATTCAGTGTATCTGAGGGAAGAGATGAATTCAAGAGTTGTCTGTGTTGCCATCTTGAACTACAACACTCAATCCATGTTTTAAGAGAGATGCAGCTATAAAGTATGCTTTAGTTGTTCATTTGTCTATATGTAATTAAGAGCCCAAACTGATTTTTAGATTAAAAATTAGTTAAGGTTTTTTAATTGAATATGTTCGTTTTTCCTCAAGGAAATAGAAACTTGACCACTTTCTATTACCAAATCTTCTATTTAAACATAAAATCACTAAGATTTTTTTTAAAAACTGATTTTAGTAGCCAGTTTGTTTCCTTATTGCTTCATGTGTTTTTCCTTTGTTATCTCATCTTTCTCAATGTGATTCAGGGATGCATTTTTAAAGTTGTCTATCAGTCATTGGAAGAGTCTCTCTATCAGTGGCTATTTTCTGTTCTAATTTGAAGAATACTGAACAGTCTTAGAATATAGAGGAGGAGGGACGTGTATAACGTTCTGGCTTTGAGGCAGTTGGAGCTGAGAACTTAATTTTTTTTTTTAGTTGACATGTTGCTATGAAGTCAATAAAATTTGGAAATATTGGGTAAGTTTTTCAACAAAGGTGTAATCTATGGATCTTAAAGAAGTAACAGAGTACAATATACTTGATTTTTCAGTACTTTTTTTTTTGTTAGAAAGCTATGTTTCCTAACTTTTCATATCTGACTGGAATATTGATGTTATGATCTTATAAAAGCATTCTATCTTTAGCTACCTGCCTGCTGCTTCAGAGAGAAATGACTGTCATTCTTTGAAATAACTGTCGTTCTTGGAATAAGTAACCAGAGTGGTTATAATACTTATGGTTCATTCTTGTTTTCATTTTTGCAAAAACAATCCCGAAAATTCAGTTAAACTAATACCTCTCAAATAATCATCAGATATTTTGTATTTGTCTATGGCCATGGCACCCTGAACATTCACGATCTCTGAAGCAAGTGGGGTTGGGCCTGGTTAGTACTTGTATGGGATTTATTTTGGTTTGTTTATAGTAAATCCAATCTTAATGTATATAACCTATTGCTTTATAGAAGTGAAAAACCTGTGATGACTAATAATTTATCTCAAGGTAGCTTTAAACTACATAGATTTGATTGACAAAGTAGCTTTAAATAATGGCATATACTTTCTAGTTAATGTGAAATAATTAGGCTAACAGAATTAACAAATGGAAGTCCTTCAGTAAAGAATAGATAATTCACTTAAAAATATCATCTGTATACAAATTAGTGTTTTGTCATGTTGGGTAAATGAAGAAGCAGTGCTGGAAAAAGTTTTGTTACTGTCATTTAGGGGAATCCATCTTCAAGTCTTCCATATATACTAATTCCTGAAATTGATTTGCCTCAGTAATTGCCAGGCAGTTGTCCAAGAGTCCCCTTTCAAATGGCCTTTCTCTGATTTTATAAAAGAAAGGCTTGTTTCTTATTAAATCTAGATTGACTCTCTGGCTCCCAAACAAAGAAATACTCTGAAATACTCAAATATTTGATGTCGATGTTGAGAAAGTGAGTGATTAACAGGGAAACAAATCTTTCTGAAGTCAAATTGTTCTCAGTGAAATTGAAGAATGACTTTTTTGTCACCCTATACATTATTAAAACTGTGTGTGTGTGCTCACTTGGTTGTATGCAGATCTTTGCTGCCCCATGGACTGTATGTAGCCTGCCAGGCTCCTCTGTCCAAGACATTTTCTAAGGAAGAATACTGGAGTGGGTTGTCATTCCCTACTCCAGGGGATCTTCCCCACCCAGGGATCCTGCCTCTCCTCCATCTCCTGCATTGGCAGGCAGATTATTTACCACTAGCACCACCTGGGAAACCCCAGCAACAGATCTGTATGCAGGTTTTGGAAAACATTTGGAAGGAGTCCAAAGAATTGATGTAGCTACAACATACTTTCATTCCAGTTGACTTATTTATCTTTCTAGGAATAAAGTAACATTTATCAATGGATATGTGAACTAATTGGGAGAAAAAGTATCATCCATTTAAAGATGAGATTTATTTTCAAATTACCAATAACATTTTACTTTTTATATCTGATGTTTATCAAAGCTTATTACATATTTGTTGTACTGATGTAGTATGATGTAGTATGTTCTAATAATAGTAATGATAGCTCAATCCAGAAGAAATTCTAATATTTGAGTTTTATGGTTTGAAAAGTTGTATTTAAATTTTCATTTATCTACATTTAATGTCTAGGAAGTACAATATGATAATCATAAATGGCTTCCAGATCCAAAACTATATTAGAATAAATTTTGTAATGTAAGTAGAATGGAAATGTAAGTTAAAGAAAAAAATGAAATTATATAAAATTTCCAAATGTTAAGAGCTCATTTATGTATTCGATAATGAATGGATGATGGTTATCATATTGCTATGGCATTTAAATTCCATTAGTTACATTTAAACCAATGTCATATTAATTTAAAATGCAAATAATTATGATGCATCAGAAATTCCATTGCTTATAACTATTTAAATGTGCTCAAAACATTTTGTTATAACTTTATTCAAGATAGTTTTTCAAAATTTTTTTGAGGTTATGAAAGCAAAAAATACTTGAAAACACTGGTATACACAATTTGTTTTGCTATTGAATTATCCCCTCTTTGCAGTTATTTATTGCTATTTCATTTATTTTGGTCATCTGATGACCAAACTCATTGGAAAAGTCCCTGATGCTAGGAAAGATCAAAGGCAGAACAAGAGAGTATCAGAGGATGAGATGGCTGGATGGTATCAATGATGCAATGAACATGAACTTGGGCAGACTCCGGGAGATGGTGAGGGACAGGGAGGCCTGGCATGCTGCAGTCCATGGGGTCGCAAAGAGTCAGACATGACTGGACAACTGAGCAACAACAATAATTTCATCTGTTGGTGGTTTTTGACTAGCAGATATTAGATAAGCATTCATTGGGGTGATAAATAATTCCAATTATGTCAAAGCTAGTGCCAATGAGATAATTTCATCTCAATTATATGTCACTAGAGGAACCAGAGATCAAATTGCCAATGTCTTGGGTCATAGAGAAAGTAAAGGAATTCCAGAAAAACATCTATTGCTGCTTCATTGAGTACACTAAAGCCTTTGATGGTGTGGATCACAACGAACTGTGGAAAATTCTGAAAGAGATGGGAATACCTATCTCAGGAGACCTTAGTGCCTAATGAGAAATCTGTATGCAAGTCAAGAAGCAACAGTTAGAACTGGACGTGGAACAACAGACTGGTTCCAAATCAGGAAAGGAGTACATCAAGGCTGTATATTGTCACCCTGCTTGTTTAATTTATATGCAGAGTGTGTCATGCGAAATGCTGGGCTAGATGAAGCACAAGCTGGAATCAAGATTGCTGGGAGAAATATCAATAACCTCAGATACAGAGATGACACCACTCTTATGGCAGAAAGTGCAGAAGAACTAAAGAGCCTCTTGATGAAAGTGAAAGAGAAGAGTGAAAAAGTTGGTTTAAAACTCAGCACTCAGAAAACTAAAATCATGGCATCCGGTTCTATCACTTCATGGCAAATAGATAGGGAAACAATGGAAACAGTGTCAGACTTTATTTTCTTGGGCTCCAAAATCACTGCAGATGATGACTGTAGCCATGAAATTAAAAGAGGCTTGCTTCTTGGAAGAAAAGCTATGACAGAACTAGACAGCATATTAAAAAGCAGAGACATTACTTTGCTGACAAAGGTCCATCTAGTCAAAGCTGTGGTTTTTCCAGTAGTCATGTATGAATATGAGAATTGGACTATATAGAAAACTGAGTGCCAAAGAATTGATGCTTTTGATGTTGGAAAGACTCTTGAGAGTCCCTTGGACTGTAGGAAGATCAAACTAGTCAATCAGTCTAGGAAATCAGTCCTGAATATTCATTGGAAGGACTGGTGCTGAAGCTGAAACTCCAATACTTTGGTCACTTGATGCCAAGAACTGACTCATTGGAAAAGACCCTGATGCTGGGAAAGACTGAAGGCAGGAGGAGAAGGGAACGACAGAGGATGAGATGGTTGGATGGCATCACCGACTCAATGGAGATGAGTCTGAGCAAGCTTGGGGAGTTGGTGATGGACAGGGAAGCCTGGCGTGCTACAGTACATGGGGTCACAAATAGTCGGACACAACTGAGCAACTGAATTGGAAGAAAAGCTATGACAAACCTAGAGGACATATTAAAAAGCAGAGATACCACTTTGCTGATAAAAGTCTGTATAATCAAAGCTATGGTTTTTCCAGTAGTCATGTACAGATGTGAGAATTGGACCATAAAGAAGGCTGAGCACTGGAGAATTGATGTTTTTGAAATGTGGTGTTGGAGAAGACTCTTGAGAGTCCCTTGGACTGCAAGATCAAACCAGTCAATTGTAAAGGAAATCAACCTTGAATATGCATTGGAAGGGCTAAAGCTGAATGAAACTCCAGTACTTTGGCCACCTGATGTGAAAAGCTGACTCATTGATAAAGACCCTGATGCTGGGAAAGATTGAGAGCAAGAGGAGAAGGGAATGACAGAGGATGAGATGATTTGATGGCATCACTGACTCAAGGGACCTGAGTTTGAACAAGTTCCGGGAGCTGGTACTAGACAGAGAAGCCTTGCAGCCCGTGGATTCACAAAGAGTTGGACACGACTGAGCAACTGAACTGAACTGATACTAAATCTGATTAGTCTCCCCACATCTCCTCATTTATAAAACATATCTAATCAGAATCATTCCTCTGCTTACAATCCTTCAAGGATGTCTCGTTGGTCATAGGAAAAGGCTAGTCCTTTGTGCGACAGGGCCTGACTGAGCTGGCCCCTGCTTGCTTGTCTAGGCTTAACTGCCGCCAGTGTCCTCCTTGCTCCCTGGATTGCTGTTACACCATCCTCTTCAGTTTCTCAAATATCTCCTGCTCGTTTCATTTTACAATATCATGTTATATGCTGTTCCTGCTGCTTGGAGTGCTTCTGCTGCTCTAGCGAATGCTTACTTACCTGTCAGATTTCATCTCAGATGACACTTTGAGAGACTCCCTCACTGCCCCTCTCCCAATTCTTGCAGACTAGATTGGGCCCACTAATTTTTTTTTTTCATCTTTACTTTTTTCTTCAGATCCATATTACAGTTTGTATATTTGTGTATTTGATTAAAGTCTGCTTCTTTGGGTTAGGTGTGATCTCTGAGGACAGAGTTTATATGTATTTTGCTTATCATTATATTCCTAGCACCTGGCTCATTGCCTGATTCATGAGAGGAACTTACTGCTTGTCGAATGAATGACACTGAATTAGTCCTATTTCTACTACACCAGTGATTTTAGAGTAACATTTTAATGTTTGAAATCCTTCTTTGCCATATGCTTTATATAATCACCCATCTGTTGATGAAGTAGCATTTGGGAAAAAATAGAATTTTAAGTTATTTATTCCTTATTTGTAAATCACACTTTTAAAAAAATCTCAGAACACTTTTTCTTTTTCTAAAAGCGTGGAACTAGTAGTGCTAAATATTCTTCCTATATTTGATGGAACCTAGTTACATGTTAATTTTTATTTATCAGCCATCTTCATTTATGAGTAGTTTTTGAGATGCTAAGAAGCCTTAAAAGCATAATAAAAATGCAAAGAGATGGTGGTAATATTACAGTTTATGCCTCTCAAACCATTTTTGCACAGAATCACATTCTTGAAAATTTTAATAAGTGCTCTTCACCCCCTTCCCATCTTCCCCCTGTCCTTCCCAGCTACCCTCCCTCTACCCCCAAGAAGGACGGTGTTCTTATAAATAACTTTAAGAAACACAGTATACTACTTCTCCTCCTTATGAAATAATAACAACGTGTGTTGGCATAGTAAAGCTTCTTTTGCCTTGAAGCAAAGTTTCTCAACTTGGTGGTGGTAACATTTCGGATTCTCTGTTGAGGAAGAGGAAAGAGAGAAGGTGATGTCCTGGGCCTTACAGGGTGTTTAGCAGCATCCTTGGCCTCTATACCCTGGACTCCAGTTAACACCTTCTTAGTTTTGAGAAACAGAAATGCCTCTAGACATTTCCAAATGACCCCCAGGAGACAAAATCATCCCTCATTGAGAACTACTACATTAAAGAGATCAGCTTATACTTGTATTTCCCAGACTTACTTGAATTCCTTGAAATTTTTCTCCTCCTCCTTTCCTGTCATCTCTATACATAATGTCCTGGGAAATGCTATTTTAGATTATCTTTTTAGTAAAACTAAACTAATTCTACTTTTTTCTTCTACTTTTTAGACTCCTCCTTAAAACCCTTCAAAACTTTCCATTGTACTTTGAATGAAATTTAAACTCAACGTGATCTTCCTGCATGTAAAGGCCTTTGCTTACTTCCCTGACCTTACCTCCTGTCACATCATACTGTCAGTCCCATTGTGATCTGCTTTCAGGTCCCCTTTCTTTTCCTTATGTTTTAGGTTCAAGTTTCAGATAAAAAGTTATCTCCTATGGAGAGGTCTTCTCTGATGATCTCTTACCCTGCCAAAAAGGATAGTCATCCATTCTGGTTCTACAGTCTATCTCAATACCCTGTTTGTTGTTTTCATTATACTTTCTAGTTTGTAACTCTTTGTTTATTTGTGTGGGTTTTTTCCTTTCTGCTTCCGTCATTAGACTACAGACTTTGAGAGCAGAAACCACATCTATCTTGTTCTTCTATCTCCTATCTCTGTATTTAGCACAGAGCCTGTCATCTAATGGGACAATAATTATTTGTTGGATAAATAAATAGGCTTTAGTGTTTCAATCTGTTTCTGTTATAGGGTTAAACTTGGAGTTAAAATATTTTTTATTGAGATATAATTCAGATGCTGTAAAATTTCACCCTTTGAAAGTATAAAATTTAGTGGTTTCTAATATATTCACAAGGTTGCACAACCATCACTACTGTCTAATTCCAAGACATTTTCATCCCTCCCAATCTCCCTCCCCACAGGCTCTGCCAACCACTAGTCTACTTTCTGTCTTTATGGATTTGCCTGTTCTGGACATATCATATAAAATGGGATTTTGTAATATGTGATATTTAGTGTTTAGCTTCTTTTCTTTTCCATAATACTCTCAAGGTCTGTGCTGTAGCATGTATATTACTACTACATGCTGTATGTGTTGTAGCATGTATACTACTACTACTGCGTCTTATGGCTGAGTATATTTTATTACATGGACATGCCATGTTTTGTTTATCCTACATCAGTTTATAGACTCTTCGATTATTTCCACTTTTTGGCTATTATGAATAATGCTGCTATGGGCATTCACGCACAATTTTTTTTTTCACTTCTCTTGGGTATATACCTAGAAGTGGAATTGCCGGATTATATGGTAGGTAGCTCTGTATTTAATATTTTGAGGAACTTAAACATTTTTCCCGAGGGCCTCATCATTTCGTATTCTCACCAGCAGTACAAGCGTTTCAGTTTGTTTTCACCCTTGCCAACACTTGTTGTCTTTTTTCTTTTTCTTTTGTGAGAAATGTCTGTTCAGATCCTTGCCCATTTAAAAAATTGGGTTTAATTGGGCTATTTGTCTTTTAGTTGTTGAGTTCTAGGAGTTCTGGGTATTAGATTCTTATCTGATGTATGGTTTGCACATATTTTCTTCCATTCTCTGTCTTTTCACTTTCTTGATAGTGCCCTTTTAAACACATAAGTTTTTAATTTTGATGAATTCTACTTTATCAGTATTTTCTTTTATTACTTATACTTTTGGAAATTTATCTTAGGAACCATTGCCTCATCTAAGATCATGAAGATTTATGCCTGTTTTTCTTTAAGAGTTTTATACTTTCAAATTTATATTTAAATCTTTGATCCATTTAGACAGTTTTAGTATATGATGTGAGAGAGGGGTCAGCTTCATTCCTTTGTACACAAATATTTAATTGTTGGAGTTTAGTCTTTTTAAACTTTAATAGAGAGTTAAAATTTTCTTAAAATTATTATGAAACAAATATGTTTCATATTTACAATTTAAAAAATAAAATATGGAGTGCATACTGTGTACCAGACATTATGCTGGGCATAGGATCTATAAAGATAAAAAAGATATAGTTCTTACCTTCAATCTCTCAAAGCTCTGGACATTAACAAAACTGAAAGTAGTCATAAAAATTTGAGGTTACTGATTGTTTTAAAGAATTGGTTTTTGAGAGATTTTATGTGAAAGTAAGATGACACTTATGGTTATATATATGTGTGTGTGTGTGTGTGTGTGTGTGTGTATATATATATATATTCCTGAAAATTGCTATAAAAAGCACTTGATGGTGGTTGCTATGCAGTAAGAATATTTTACCTTGATTAGTACTCTTAGAGTTATTTGCTATTAACTTAGTAATTTTGGGAGTGGTAGATGAGAAAGAAATTGTCTGTCATCCACAAATGCAAGGTAGAGATAAAACCGTAACAGAAATGACAGATCTCTCATTATTCTCTCTCTCTCTCTTCTTCTCTCTCTCTCTTTAGTATAACTGACTGTATTAATATTTATTTAACTAAGAACAAAGGGATCTTTACAGCAGTACTCTCTGAGTCATTCTTTGCCGGTTCTGGATTTTTTTCCCCCACCCTTTCATTTTTCTTCCTTTTTTTCCTCTTGATGCGAATCTTATATTTGTTGATAGATCTTGCTAATATATGGACTTATTTACACTAGATTTCTTTGAACTAAATTTAGTCTTTTGTGATTAATTGAATTAATAGTTTTGTGACTGATTGACATTAGGACATGTTGGGTTTTTTTTCCCAATACAATAGAGGATAAAATTAAAATTTTTAAAAAGTGGGTAGATAAGTAGAGTAAGATATGACTATTATTCTAAATAAGCTATAGCCAGAGGTATTATAAAAGCTGCATCTGGAGGATTCCCAGGCGATCTGGTTGTGAGGACTCAATGCTTTCACTATGGGGGCCCGAGTTCAATCCCAGATATGGGAACTAAGAACCTGAAAGCCATTTAGAGAGGCCAGAAGAAAAAAAAGAGTAGCATATGTTACCATGGAGCATCTTTTAACTCAAGGTCAGTTTTTCAAAAAGCTCTGACCTGCTTTATGGTTTGAAAAAATAATTCTCACTGGCCTTGGGCAGTTATAGCCTTTATTGTACCTCAGCTGCTAAGCTTACATGAGGAACTTAAAGTAGCCATCCTTTCTTTATTGCAAAATAGTAGAATCCTGCATAAATTGTTCAGTTCTAAAGCATAAGACTAGAGAAGTAGTAGTGCTATTTTTTTTTTTTACATTTTTGTTTTCAAATTAAATGAATAGATTCAACATGCTTTTTAAAACTTCATTTTAAGCTTTTGTTTTCTTTAAAATATCTCTGGAATTAGTGTGTGTGTGCATATGTGTTACATACTACTTAGGAAATACTATTTCTCTTATTACTGGAGAGGTGAATTTTTTAAGGATTTCTGGGATTCTCCTAAGATTTGAAGCATCTGAGGGAATGTAAAAGAACCTATACTTTCTCTGGGCATTTCAAGCTTAGTGTGCCCTAGAGATCCAGAAATAAGATAGTTCTAAATTACAGTTAGCATCTGGAGTCTAGTCAGAGCTCACTTGGGGTTCCTGAAGATATATATATCTGTACTACAAGATTGAGTAAATCAATATGCTGTATGACAACTCACAAAGTGGATCCTGCCTGCAAAGACATACATTGATTGGCCCACACAGTGTTTTTAAAATATCTAGATTTATGACTTCTCCCTGAAAAATTGGAAGATCTGACAACCTAGGCAGCAGCTAGCTAGATGGACTTGTGCTCTGCCGTTAACTAGAATCCATATCACTACTTATCCTGAATGTGTCAGTTGCCATTTATCACCACACTGGCACAATTACCCAGTTACTTAGCTCATTTATGTCCCTATCCAGCAACTGAACGTTTGGAATATCTAATTTATAACCGTCAGTCTATGTCTCTTTCTCTGTGTCTGGTGCAGCTAAGGTAAAAATGAGTAGGTAGTTGTTAGAGCAATCAACTCATTTTTTTCCAGAAACCATTACATATTCATGTCTTCATTTTCTGCTACATTTTTGAATGCAATATTAGTCTACTGTCTGCTGAATCTTATTCACTTCACCTCCCAGTACCTTGAGACTGCTTTGATCACCTGTCTGCAGTAGTGTCTTCTGAAGTCTTATGAACACTTATTTTCTCCACCACTATAAATTTATTATAGTAGAGATTTAGAAAACCTCATTCAGTTTAAAAAATTGTGTGCCTATGAAGAAGCCTTTGATTAACCTTTCCTTAGTATAGTTCACAAGTTCATTTTTTCAAAGAAATGCCTATTTGTTGTCATTTTGAAGACTAAGGAAGTATTAGTAACTTTCATTTTTGTTTCCCTAGTTGGTCTTTGGACATTAAATTTAAATATTGTTTTCCTTGCTTTCAGTTACAGATGAGGACACAGTAAAGAGATATTTTGCCAAGTTTGAAGAAAAGTTTTTCCAAACCTGTGAAAAAGAACTTGCCAAAATCAACACATTTTATTCAGGTAAGCAGTTTTTTGGTACAACATACAGGAGACAATTTCTGCTGCTAAGGAAGGAGAAACTCTACCATGTCATTGTTGAAACTTCTGATCATTTTTAGATTGGGGCTTTTCCTACTATACTGCAATTAAGGGATATTTTCTTTAGCTGAGGTAGGAATACATATGGTACTTCACTCTTTGAGCTTTGTGTGGTCATTGCCCAATTCTCTTGCAGTTGTAAGGATTTCAGGAACTCATTATGAATCGATACTTTGATAGAGCTTCAGCATGTCCCGTTCCCAAGTATTAAAGAGTCAGAAACATGGTTTTACCATTTCTCTCAGAGCTTAATGACATAGCTGCAGCTTATTAACTATGTTACTTTTAATGCCTTTCCATCACATGAAACACTCATATGTGTCTCTCTAGGATATGGCCTCCAGAGTGACATCTACCAGATGTGATTGGAGTTGAGATGAAAACTTCTATTTCTTTGTGTCTGACCCTTTAACATTTACCCCCTACTCCTTTAACATCTATCTGCTTTTCCATCTCACAGAACTCTAAATCCTTGACTCCTTCATTCTGTTCCAGTTGACCAGGATCCTCCCCAAATTACTTTGATTTCTGTCAGTCCTTGTGCTTTTAATCCCTTCACCCTCGCTGCCTTATATTGATTGCTTGTCTGGCAAAACTCCAGCTATAGAGTTTTACCAGCCTTTTACCTTCTTCATTCCTACCCCCAGGCTGCTTAGGACAGTTGGGGATTAAAAAAAAAAACATATAGCAAAACAAATGTGAACCACTGTAAATTCATTATTGCATTCTTAACTATGTTCTCAAAGCTGCCTGTGAGTCCTACTCTGCCCTTTTCCATACTCCAGAGTGCTTTTCTAAATCCCATACCATTTTCTTGAATTATCTGACCCAACCATCCTTCCTATCATGTTCATTATACATCCTTCTTTACAAATAAAAATAGACTTTCAGTTTCTTTTGGTGTGTAATACTTATGCAGATCTATGCCACTCCCCCCCGCCAAATACCTATAGACATTCTTCAGTTCAGTTCAGTCGCTCAGTCGTGTCCGACTCTGCGACCCCATGAATCGCAGCACGCCAGGCCTCCCTGTCCATCACCATCTCCCAGAGTTCACTCAAACTCACGTCCATCGAGTCGGTGATGCCATCCAGCCATCTCATCCTCTGTCATTCCCTTCTCCTCCTGCCTCCAATCCCTCCCAGCATCAGAGTCTTTTCCAATGAGTCAACTCTTCGCGTGAGGTGGCCAAAGTACCGGAGTTTCAGCTTTAGCATCATTCCTTCCAAAGAACACCCAGGGCTGATCTCCTTTAGAATGGACTGGTTGGATCTCCTTGCAGTCCAAGGGACTCTCAAGAGTCTTCTCCAACACCACAGTTCAAAAGCATCAATTCTTTGTTGCTCAGCTTTCTTCACAGTCCAACTCTCACATCCATACATGACCACTGGAAAAACCATAGCCTTGACTAGACAGACCTTTGTTGGCAAAGGAATGTCTCTGCTTTTCAATATGCTATCTAGGTTGGTCATAACTTCCCTTCCAAGGAGTAAGTGTCTTTTAATTTCATGGCTGCAATCACCATCTGCAGTGATTTTGGAGCCCAAAAAAATAAAGTCTGACACTGTTTCCACTGTTTCCCCATCTATTTCCCATGAAGTGATGGGACCAGATGCCATGATCTTCGTTTTCTGAATGTTGAGCTTTAAGCCAACTTTTTCACTCTCCTCTTTCACTTTCATCAAGAAGCTTTTTAGTTCCTTTTCACTTTCTGCCATTTACCCTTATTTATTTTCCTCTAATATTTGTAGAAAAGATATATCTCCTCAGTCCATGGCAAATTCTATAACTAATGACTGAGTTTCAGCTCCTAGAGATCTTGTTCCAGAAATTATTTCCTCTAAGACTTATTGAATAAATAGTCTCCTTACCAAGTCACTCCTTTAAACAGAAAATAAATTTAAAAAGGAAGCAAATATCTAAACTCTCTGTTTTCCTTCTCATTTTTCACTTATGGCTAAATTTCTTCCTAGGCAGAGGGAGCAGTTTATGCAAAGGCATGGGGCTGTGAAAGGGCATAGCATATATACATGTGCTTTTCACTTTGTTACAAGTATGTAGAAGGCAGAGACAAAACAGAAATACTATTTGACACCATGCAAATGCATAGCTTTTCAACAAGGGTTAAAAATGTACAGCAGAAATTACAGTGTTCAAAGAAATTAGACTTCCTAATTTCTACAATTAGGAAGTAAGAGGATAAAGAGGAATCAGGATGTAGACAGATGAGAGGGCAGCCATATAATGTAGTAGAGTGAGGAAAATGGAGACTAAAAGAGAAAGGTATTTACAAAGAAAAGAATGTTTAGACTAAGAAAAGTCCATTGGATATGATCTAAGGTTGTAAATGAGAAACATACAAAGTTAAGTTCATTAGCATTTTTCTTTTACTATAATTTTTCTGGGCAGGCTCTCTGAACCCAACTCTAATTAAGTATAAATTAGATTACAAAAAATAGGTAATGTTTTTTTATTTCTAAAGAAAATTAAATATCTGCTCTTAGCAATAGTTACATACTTAATATATTTTGAGTTACAATAAAAAATGCATACAAGGCTTCCCTGGTTGCTCACTAGTAAAGAATCCACCTGCCAATACAGGAGACATGAGTTTGATCCTTGATCTGGGAAGATCCCACATGTCACAGAGCAGCTAAGCCCATGTACCCCAACTATTGAGCCTGTGCTTTAGAGTTTGGGAGCCACAGTTATTGACCCCATGTGCCCTAGAGGCCATGCTTCCCAACAAGAGAAGCCACTGCAACGAGAAGCCCACACACCACAACTTGAGAGTAGCCCCCGCGTGCCACAACTAGAGAGAAGCTTGCACAGCAACAAAGACCCAACACAGCCAAAGATAAATTAATACATAGTTATTTTTTAATACATATAAATTATGACCTCATCATACAAACAGATGTGTGTGTTTTATGTATGTTTACAAACATCTGTATGTGTGTGTATGTGCAATATATTTGATTAAAAATATTCTCATGAAACAATACTCTTTAAAGTATAAAGAATATAATCTTTGTTCTTTATTCTCTATTTGATTTTTTAAATGCTGATTTATTATACACTAAATTGCTTTCATGATCGTGTATTGGGTTACAACCCTCAGTTTGAAAAATGATATCTTAGACTTGGTTACTTTTCAAAGATAATTTTAGGCTTTCTACTATTAAAAATTTGGGAGCTATGATTTAATAACTTCCTATCTCTGTGTATTGGCAGAGCCATTGAAGCGTGTCTCTTGATGTCATTAAGCAGTAGGTACAAATTGATAGTCTTCAGACTGACTTTTTGCCAGGTCAAGAAGTAATGGGTAATATGAAGACATGACTGACAGAAATAGAATTTGGCACGTATCCTAGATGGTATCATTTTTCTCCTCATTTAGCCGCCTTCCTCGTGGCAGATTGTCTTGTAGACTACAAACCTCAGATATTAGGGCACATGAAAAACTGTAAATGATAACAGGGATGAGTTCATCTTTTAAACGCTACCACTACCAAGTCACATCTCACAAGTTATTTAATGGTCAGTTAAAAATAGTTATTTTTAAAGTGATATATAGCATTGATTGAGGGCTTCCCAGGTGGTTCAGTGGTAGAAATCTGCCTGCCAAGGCAGGAACCACAGGAGATGCGGGTTTGATCCCTGGGTCGGGAGTAATGCCTGGAGGAGGAAATGGCAACCCACTCCAGTATTCTTGCCAGGATAATCCCATGGGCCGAGGAGCCTGGTGGGGTCACATGGGGTCACAAAGAGTTGGACACCACTGAGCACAGCATTAGCTGAAACCTTGAAGTACCCCCAAAATGCTATAAAAGTCAAACCAATGAAAACAGTACGAATACTACTAAAATATAGATGCTTATTTTCATACCAAGTCTATCACCTACAAATCGTTTTTTGGATTTTTGAACTTTATTATTTTTTTTAAAGATATATGTAACCTTCCTACGCATCTACATATATACCTGTAAAATGAGCAAAGTGATTCTCAGCCCTCTAGGGTTTCACATGTAAACAGTCAGAATCTGTTCTCAATATTTCAGAAAACCTAATGTAAGTTTTTTATTTATTACATATTTTTAGCCAATAAGATAGAAGTGTTTTTTAGAGTTACAGATTAAATCTTCAATAATTGAAGACCATGGGAAGAGAGGGAAATTTTTTAAAGGTGTCCTTTTGATGATAACATTTTTTCTTATCCCCGACCTAGAAGTCTTCCAGCTGTTTTCTATTGCTGAAAATGGTATCAGTCAATACAAACTGAAGGTTGTAGTGCTAGAAACTTTTTTTTTTTTTATGACGGCCAGTACTGTTCTTTTCCATTGGGAGTACAAGTTACTTCATGTCACAAATTTCTCTTTTCTTGAACCAATTTGCTTTCTCCCTCCATTCAAAATACTTGGCTTCTAAGGAGTATTTTTGTGTGCCTACATTTGAAAGAATCTTAGACTGTATCTGTTGCTTTCAATATTCCACAATTAAAACAGGGAAGTCCTTTTAATTGGTTGGAATAATTTATTTTATTTTTTAAGTGTTCACAGCAGCTTTATTTATCTTAGGTCAAACTAGAAACAACCAGATATTAATCAGCAGGTAAATGGTTGAACATATAGTTCATCCTTACAATGGAATACTTCTCAGCAGCAAAAAGCAACACGTTACTAGAACGTACAACAATATGGAGGCTCTTAAAAATGTTCACAGATTTAGAGAATGCTCTGTTTAAAATCAGTAACCAACAAGGACCTTCTGTATAGCACAGGAAACTCTGCTCAACGCTGTATGACAGTCTGGATGGGAGGGGAACTTGGGATAATGTACATGTATGACTTGAGTCCCTTCCCCATTCACCTGCAACTACTACAACATTGTTTGCTAATCGACTATACCTCAATACAAAACAAAAAGCCCCCAAATAAATGTTCTGCGGAGCAAAAGAAGCCAAACACCAAAGACTATACGTTATATAATTTCACTTACATTAAGTTCTAGAAAAGACAGTGCTTACCTTTAGGCATATAATGGCAGAAAATAAGGAGTTTCCTAGTTGGGATGGGGGTGGGGTGGTCAGTAATTGAAACCACATGCATATGAAGAAACTTTCTGGCATGAAATATTCTATTTCTTGACTATAGTGGTGATGAGTCAGAACTCATCAAGCCCTATACTTAATACATGTGCATTTAATTCTATTTAAGTTAGACCTCAAAAGAGTTTATTTTTTAATTTAAGTGATAGTCAATTAGTATCAACTGTCCAAGTATTTCCGATTACATATGCCCACAAATCATCAGTCAAGGGCAGGAATTACTCTGCTGTGGAAGTAATTGATTTACATTATCAAAAGGATATAGGGCTGCTCATGCATGTGAGGACAGAGATACAACCCAAACCTTTTCTTCTCTTTTCTTCTTTTCTTTCCTCTTCCTTCCCTCCTTACTTTTCTTTTTGTTTCTTTCTAAGACTGAAAGCATGGGGAATGCCCAGTCATGGGTAAAATAGTTTCAGGATTGAATCTTCACAAAAAAGCAGACTATCATCTAAATTAGTGTTCTTTTAAACAATTGTAGCTTGCAACCCAATAACTGGTGACCGCTGTGGGGTCATCACAAGCATTTTTTTAAAAATATGAATAGGATTATAGATTGAGGGCAAGAGGAGAAGGGACAGCAGAGGATGAGATGGCTAGATAACATCACTGACTCAGTGGACATGAGTTTAAGCAAACTCTGGGAGATAGTGAACAACAGGGAGGCCTGGCATGCTGCAGGTGATGAGGTTGCAAAGAGTTGGACATGACTTAGTGACTGAAGAACAGCAAGAGAATATAGTAGAATAGAAAATATCAAAGTACATCTAATACATTTCTTTCCTAACTTTATCTTTTAAACTTTTTTGATGCTTGTTATTATAGAGTTTAGCAAAGTACTATGGAAACAAACATGAAGATGCATAAATGGAAACATTTAAATTTGGTCTTTGAAAATGGGTGGGCATTTGCCAAATCCTTTGGGCGAAGTGTGTTTGGGAATGGCTTTGTGAGAAGAACTGGAGTACAGTGTTCCAGGAAAAGGGAAAAACCTATCCAGATGCATAATGCATTAAAGTCCATAACATATTTGGGGGTAAGGAGGGTAACAGATAGTCAGCTGAGGCTGGAGTTGTAAGAAAATTAGTGCTATTGACTAGAGAGAAAAGAATGGAAGAATAGGATATTATTTTCACACATAGAGGTTTTAGTGTATGAGGCTGTAAGAATTTCAGGTTGTAAGAATTCCACATAAAAGCAGTGCAATAACTGCATGTAATGTAACAAGATTACTTGAATCATCTGTAATGGGTCAACATTCTCATAGACTTACTTTCTGTCTCAGGTAACAGTGAAATCCATGAATTGAATCTGCAAGATGATAATATTGAAAGACAAATAATAAAAGTGTTCTAAGACATTTATTTTATTTAATCAAGAATTATTCTTCAATTGCATAACAACATAATAGCTTTGCTATTTTGAAGATGCCTTATATTTCTAAAACAACTTTTCTAAAAGTAAAAAATATGTATACAAATCTCATTAAAACTAAAATAGATCTTGATAACCTTTTTTTAGTTCTTTGAGGGGATTCAGGCACTTTGAAAGTTCTTGAATGGTTATTGGAAATTTTTATCAAATATTTTATTATATGAGAGGTTATGGAATAAACATATTATAATAGTTATCTGTTCTTATTCAGAGTGTGACTTGGTTCACTGGCATGAATAGAAAGTGGAATTTATTGCCAAAATAGACAATTTTCATGAGTATTTATAAAATTGCTTAGGAATATCCATTTTTAGTTTTTATAACTATTGATAAACCAAATATATTTTATATGCATATGTAATACTTTTTTGTAGATTCTGTGCTATTCCATTGGGGTAGCTCAGCTGTAAAGAATCTACCTACAATGCAGGAGACCCCGGTTCAATTCCTGGGTTGGGAAGATCTCCTGGAGAAGGAATAAGCTACCTACTCTAGTGTTCTTGGGCTTCCCTGGTGGCTCAGATGGTAAAGAATCCACTTGTAATCCACCTAGGTTCGATCCCTGGGTTGGGAAGATCCCCTGGAGAAGGGAACGGCTACCCACTCTGGAATTCTGGCCTGGAGAATTCCATGGACAGAGGAGCTTGGCAGGCTTACAGTCCATTGGATAGCAGAGAGTTGGCCATGACTGAGCGACTTTCACACTTTGAAGCTTTTTGAAGGTCTGACTCTAGAAAACGGTGATATCATTACAAAATAGACTTGGACACTTGGTGTCAAAAAAGCAGTGTTTCTCATCCTTTTGAAACCTGTGCTTCTTTGGAAAAGTTTAGCGCTCTCACACCGTAACTGTAGTGATGTTGACTTTTCTTCAAATTCCAGATGCTTTACCCTCCGCACTCCCACGTAGGGATTCTCCCTCATACACTCTTCTAGACAGTCTTGTCCTTGAGAAAGAGAATCACTAGTTTAAAGAAAGTAACAAAATAACCCTTGAAGTTTTTATTTTTCCTTATGTTTGTGTAGGAACTTGAATTAGTAGAGAGAACTTTTTTCTTACATATCCATTCATTCATGCAACAAACATGGATTGAGCCCATGTTTGCAAAGATGAAGATGATAGTCCACACAAAACTTGTATGTGAATCTTAACAGCAGCATAATTTATGTAGTAAAAAGACTTAAAGTGAAGTCACTCAGTCGTGTCCGACTCTTTGCGACTCCATGGACTGTAGCCTACCAGGCTCCTCTGTCCATGGGATTTTCCAGGCAAGAATACTGGAGTGGGTTGCCATTTCCTTCTCCAGGAGATCTTCCCGACCCAGGGATTGAACCTGGGTCTCCTGCATTGTAGGCAGATGCTTTACCATCTGAGCCACCAGGGAAGACCTAAAAAGACTTAGAAACAATCCAAATGTCCATGAACTGATGAATATTTAAAGAAAATGTGGTATATCCATACAGTGAAATACAGTTTAGCAATGAAAGGATACATAGAATATGAAAATTTTCAGATGCAAAATAAAACATATACTTAATATGGCTATAGACCATAAAAGAGTGTATCAAAACCATGAGCAGAGTAGGAGCTATCAAAATTGACTTTTTTTTTTTTTTGTATGTGATTTTAGAATTTATTATGCAAATTGAAATGTACAGCAGAATTAACATTCTAATACAGTTTGCTTGGGATGGTATTTATTTATTTATTTATTTATTTTTTGATTTTTTATTTTTTATTTTTTCTAATTTTATTTTATTTTTAAACTTTACATAATTGTATTAGTTTTGCCAAATATCAAAATGAATCCGCCACAGGTATACATGTGTTCCCCATCCCGAACCCTCCTCCCTCCTCCCTCCCCATACCATCCCTCTGGGCCGTCCAGTGCACCAGCCCCAAGCATCCAGCATCGTGCATCGAACCTGGACTGGCAACTCGTTTCCTACATGATATTTTACATGTTTCAATGCCATTCTCCCAAATCTTCCCACCCTCTCCCTCTCCCACAGAGTCCATAAGACTGTTCTATACATCAGTGTCTCTTTTGCTGTCTCGTATACAGAGTTATTGTTACCATCTTTCTAAATTCCATATATATGCGTTAGTATACTGTATTTATGTTTTTCCTTCTGGCTTACTTCACTCTGTATAATAGGCTCCAGTTTCATCCACCTCATTAGAACTGATTCAAATGTATTCTTTTTAATGGCTGAGTAATACTCCATTGTGTATATGTACCACAGCTTTCTTATCCATTCATCTGCTGATGGGCATCTAGGTTGCTTCCATGTCCTGGCTATTATAAACAGTGCTGCGATGAACATTGGGGTACACATGTCTCTTTCCCTTCTGGTTTCCTCAGTGTGTATGCCTAGCAGTGGGATTGCTGGATCATAAGGCAGTTCTATTTCCAGTTTTTTAAGGAATCTCCACACTGTTCTCCATAGTGGCTGTACTAGGTTGCATTCCCACCAACAGTGTAAGAGGGTTCCCTTTTCTCCACACCCTCTCCAGCATTTATTATTTGTAGACTTTTGGATCGCAGCCATTCTGACTGGTGTGAAATGGTACCTCATAGTGGTTTTGATTTGCATTTCTCTGATAATGAGTGATGTTGAGCATCTTTTCATGTGTTTGTTAGCCATCTGTATGTCTTCTTTGGAGAAATGTCTATTTAGTTCTTTGGCCCATTTTTTGATTGGGTCGTTTATTTTTCTGGAGTTGAGCTGTAGGAGTTGCTTGTATATTTTTGAGATTAGTTGTTTGTCGGTTGCTTCATTTGCTATTATTTTCTCCCATTCTGAAGGCTGTCTTTTCACCTTGCTAATAGTTTTAAAAATGATCAATTAGAAATTTTTAAATGATAATAAAATTACTTACACTATGAATTGGGTAGACTTTAAGAGAGAATTTATAAACTGGAAGATAGAGCTGAAGTAGTTACTCAGAATGCAACACAAAGAGATAGAGAGGACTATTCAAGACATGTAAAAGGCAGAACAAGAAGGTCAAGAAGTGGTAGTTGATATCGATGATTTTCTTTTTCCACTACCCATTCCATATTTCCTTTGCCCTCAGCCAGTGTCTTAGCTGGTGAGGGTTCTTTACCGGGTGGGATAAACCAGACTTTAATTCTTAAGGGGGCTGAATCCTCAGTAATTCTGTCTTTTTTGGATTGCTTTAGTTTTCAGTAACTTTTATTATTGATCATGAAGTCCTAGGATGTGTTCCAGAGAGTCTCCTGGGTTGCAGACACAATCCTCCTTGCTACTGTTGTGTTACCTGTTCCCCTTGGTAGTCAGAAACACTTTTTAACCAGTAAACACCTTTGCCTTCTGGTTCGGTGGTATCATGATCCCAAAATGGCCAGATGGAAGTCTCACCTTCCAGTTCAATAGAACCATTATTGTGCTCCTGTGAAAGAAGACTTTCCCTTTGAGAACTAAGCAATAGGCAGAACTCAAGTTGCAGGTTGGGAAGCAAAAATTCAGTTCAGTTCAGTCCCTCATCAAGAGGCTCTTTAGTTCTTTTTTGCTTTCTTCTGTAAGGGTGGTATCATCTGTGTATCTGAGGTTATTGATATTTCATGTAATAGAGAAAGGAGCTACTCCTACTTCCACCTGCTGATTCCTAGATTATGTTTTGGTTACCTTTCTTTCTGACTTACTTCACTTGCTATAATAATCTCTCAGTTCATTCATGTTGTTGCATATGGCAATAATTCATTCTTTATGGCTGAACAATACTCCATTGAATCTATATACCATGTTTTTCTTACCATTCAACAGTTAGAGGACATTTGGGTTGTTTCTGCTTTTTGATTATTATGAATACCAGTTTGTGTATACGTACAAGTTTTTGTGTGCATGTATATTTTCAGTTTTCCTGGGTATATACTAGGAGTGAAATTGCTGGATCTTAAGATAACTCTGTTTTAACTTTTTGACCCCCTTGGACTGCAAGGATATCCAACCAGTCCATTCTAAAGGAGATCAATCCTGGGTGTTGATTGGAAGGACTGATGCTAAAGCTGAAACTCCAATACTTTGGCCACCTCATGCAAAGAATTGACTCATTGGAAAAGACCCTGATGCTGGGAGGGATTGGGGGCAGGAGGAGAAGGGGACGACAGAGGATGAGATGGCTGGATGGCATCACCAACTTGATGGACATGAGTTTGAGTGAACTCTGGGAGTTGGTGATGGACAGGGAGGTCTGGCGTGCTGCGATTCATGGAGTCGCAAAGAGTTGGACATGACTGAGCGACTGAACTGAACTGAACTGAACTGAAACTGTTTTCCAGATTACAAAGCAGCTTGTACCATTTTGTAGTCTCACTCTTACCAGCTCTTAAATCTGTGTCATCAATCTTTATCTGTATAAAGAAAGAGTACACTTGAGGTTTTGCAGGGGGTGAAGTGTGGGCTAGAATGAAAGGAGGCTATTACACTAAAATATGTTTTTCCTATCTCTTTCTAAATATTACAATGCAGTATTTTTTCTCTAGAAATTTTAGGGAAACTAATTAGTAAAAATTCAGAAGTCAGTGAGAACTTTGATGAGTTTTTTTATCTTGATGATCTGACAGTTCTGTTTTATTCCTTATAGAAAAGCTCGCAGAGGCTCAGCGCAGGTTTGCTACCCTTCAGAATGAGCTTCAATCATCACTGGACGCGCAGAAAGAAAGCACTGGTGTTACCACGCTGCGACAACGCAGAAAGCCAGTCTTCCACCTGTCCCATGAGGAACGTGTCCAACATAGGAATATTAAAGACCTTAAACTGGCCTTCAGCGAGTTCTACCTCAGTCTTATCCTGCTGCAGAACTATCAGGTACTTCAGTTCTTGCCATGGAGGATAGAACCTTTAAATGATTGAGAAATTATAATGAACAGAATTACCTTGAGCTATACTAATGTGTCAGTCCAAAAAGGGAAATTCTTAGCATGTTATTCTTTCCATTCTTACTGGAATTTCATTTATTCTTAAAATCAGATATCAAAGATGATAAAATAATGTTAACAAGGCTTAGGTTTTTGAAGATCATTTTTCCCACACCTTCTTATACAGTATGAAGGAGCAACCCTTGACTCAAAGAGTAGTAGTCTGCTACCTATTTTTAGAAGCATCTCTAAGTAGTGAGTAGAAGTAAGAAATAACATGTATCTACCCAATCACTGCTAGCTACATAAGAACATTTATACCCCTGCCTATAGCAAAATTTCCACAAAAGCAACTGGACAGTTAACTTTCCTGCAACTAACACAAATAATGTAATATATACTGACTTTTCAACTTGCCACTAAGAGCCTTTTCAGTTTTATCATCTGTAATATGACTATTAAAAAAAAAACTTGCAAAAGAAATTTTTAAAACCCAGTCTGAAAAGTTGAGCTACTGTGTATACTAACTTACAGAAATGCATGGCATTTATTCATTTGTAATTCTTTATAAATTTGTTCATATAGTTAAATCTGTAAAGAACATATTGAAAAACAGAGTATTTGTTCAATAATGAATATTTAAATAGGCAAAAGCATCTCCCAGATCTTTAAAGATACCTTATGTGCTGTTGTATTTCCATTTTACTCTTGTCACTATTACTTCTAATCTAGTTAAGATCATCACTATATAAAAACTAGAGATTATATAATAAAAATATTACCATGGATAAATACTGGAATTTTAAAATAAAATGTAATTATAGTGTCATGTCTGCAGTAATGTTAAGTCCTTAATGCATGTATTTATTTCCATCTTTTCCTTTCATAATTCTACTTTCTTTAACATTTCATATTTTATTAATTATGCTTACTGTTATGGAGAAGTACTCTTACTAAATTTTATTTTTTTAATTTTGCCATAAGTTTTTGTTTTGGGCCGTTATTAAAAAAGGCTTCTGGAAAAATAATTGTTTATAAAAGTTCTTATCTATCTTTTATCCTTTGAGACTATCTATACTGTAAGAATACATTTATTTTGCAAATGAGGAGAAAGGAAAATGTATTGTAATCAGTCTTCAAATGATGGGGTATCCTCCCCAAGGGGAGTTTAAAATGATCTACTAAAGTATGAAAAACAAGTATTAACAAACCAGCAAGCATGCCAAACCTAATTTAGAGTGACTGCTCTGTTGGTTTGTTTTTTTTTTTTACCGATGGGGATATATGATGAGGAAATTGCAAATCCATGATTTTGTGCTTTTTTTGTCTGTTGATCAAAGAACAATAGAATTTGAGAATATAGAAAAGTATAGTATTTTAATGTTGTTGAAATGGAGGAAAAGTACAAGTTCCTACCCATTATCAGCAAAACCCTATAAATATGATCACTTCTTTTCCACTGGCTCTTTGCACACCCATCCCCAAACAGAATGTATGACAACAAAATAACAGTTAAGTAGATGATAGTCCATTTTCCATGCTTGTTTGTACATGTTTGCAGAGTAGGGGGGAGATGAATAGCTATACCAGTCCTTTAAAAAGCAAAGAACTAATAAATGTATTCAGTTCATGATATATCCAGAATATTTTCTGAATATATTCTTTTGATCAAAGAAGCAAAATAATATAAATTAGCTATTTTGAAAAGAGTTGTATATATGAAAATGGAGATGAAAATATTTTGAATTTAGGACTTCCATTAATTTACATGAAATAAAAATAATAGGATTCATAATCTGGAGTTTCTTTGTATTACTAATAGCATACTACCTTGAAATGAATAAATGAAATGAGAAAGAAGAGTCTTATCTTTTTATAATAAATGCTTTTATAAAAGCACTGCCATTTCCCTTGGTGCTCAGTCTTCATTCATCTCAATCAGTGCAAAGTGCTTATTGTTTTTCATTTTCTCTTATAGTGGCAGAAATTATAGTAGTGTTTCTTTTTTCTTTCTGTAGAATCTGAATTTTACAGGGTTCCGAAAAATCCTTAAAAAGCATGACAAGATCCTGGAAACATCTCGTGGAGCAGATTGGCGAGTGGCTCATGTAGAAGTAGCCCCATTTTATACATGCAAGAAAATCAACCAGCTCATCTCTGAAACTGAGGTACAGTCATCTCACTTATATACCCATATTTTTAGTAACATTAAAGTCTTATTTTAAATGAAGTAATTCCTCATTTTTATTCTCCTTTTGTTGTTAGTTGCTTTAAATACATGTATTCTTACTCATTATTTTTCCTTTCACTTTATTCAGTATATATTCACCAAGCGTATATCAGAATACCATATATATTAATATAAATGGTTCAGAATTATTTATGCATTACTCAAGTTTAGTATAACCTACATAAATATTTAACAATGTGTCTTTTAGGCTGTAGTGACCAATGAACTTGAAGATGGTGACAGACAAAAAGCTATGAAGCGTTTACGTGTTCCCCCTTTGGGAGCTGCTCAGGTTAGTATTTGTTTGCAGTTGTTCAGTTGGTTCATGTGACCTATTTAATAATCAACACAGTCTGTTAGGGGGCTTCCCAGGTGGCGCTAGTGATAAAGAATCCACTTACCAATCCAGGAGAAGCAAGAGATCAGGGTTCACTCCTTGGGTCAGGAAGATCCCCTGGAGTAGGAGATGACAACCCACTCCAGTATTCTTGCCTGGAAAATGCCATGGACAGATGAGCCTGGTGGACTACGGTCCATGGGGCTCCAAAGAGTTGGACCTGACTGAGCAAGCGCGCGTGCGCACACACACACTCGCAGTCTGTTAGGTGATAAAATATACTGGTTTCATTACTTTAAAAAATGTTTCACCCAAAGTTTGTGAGTACTTATTACTACTGTTTTTCTCATTTAAAAAAATCAGATGCCAGATCTCACTTCATAATAAATTGCAATGTCTTCTGACCTTTCTCTTCTTACCCTGTACTACTGCTCTTGTTTATTCTCACATGCTAACTTCATCTGAGCAAATAATTAAGATGAGATATTTATTCGATGATATAAAAGTGGGGGGGGTCAAGATATTCTGGGCTACTGCATACTTTCATCCAAAATGCAATAGTTAATGCATAAAAAAGCATCTGTTAAATGATATCTACATAGCAGTTATACCAAAAAACACTTTAAGTGATATCTTTTGTGTCATAAACTAAATCCTAATAAATTTAAAAGGATTTAAATCATAGTGTGTTTTCTGACCAGAATAGGATGGAAATCAATAATAAAAAGAGCTTCTTCATCCCTGTTAAAGGTGTTTATGGAGAACCTAAAACCGATATCATACTGAATGGTGAAACATTGAATGCTTTCTCCCTAACCGGGAACAAAAAAGTGTATTCATTCTTACCAGTTCTATTTAGCATTGTGCTGGAGGTTAGGGCCAGGGCTGTATGGTAAGCAAAAGAAATTAAAGACAATTAGATGAGAAAGAGAGAAGTAAAACTGGTGGATTGTTTTGTTTTTGTTTTTTGCCAATGACATGAGGACCTATATAGAAAATCCAGTGGATCTATAGAACAGCTACATGCACTAATTAGTTTATTAGCAAGGTTGATGATTACAAGATCAATATATAGATATGTAGGGATAAATGACAGAAGATGTGCAAGACTTTTATATTGAAAACTGTAAAACATGATGGAGAAAAATTAAAGAAGACAGATGTGAGAGAAATTAGAAAACCAAGTATTTTAAAAATATTACTTCTTCCTAAGTTGATTCATAGATACATCACAAACAAACTCAAAATCTCAATAGACCTTTTTAAAAATAACTACTAAGCAAATTTAAAAATTTATGTGAAATTACAAAGGACCAAGAAGAGCCAAAACAACTTTGGAACAACTTAAGTTGAAGGATTAACACTATGTGGTATCAATACTAAAGCTACAGTAATCAGGACAGTGTGTTATTAGTGTCAGGATAGGCAAATAGATTAGTGGAATAGAATAAAGAGTCCAAAAATAGACCAATAAATATATGAACAATTAATTGTCAATGAAGATGCAAAGGCACTTCACTGGAGAGAGGATCATCTTTTCAACAAATGGTGCTAGAGCAGCTGGCTTTCTTATGCCGAAAAATGGGACTTCCCTGGTGGCTCAGACGGCAAAGCATCTGCCTACAATGTGGGAGACAGGGTTCAGTCCCTGGGTTGGGAAGATCTCCTGGAGAAGGAAATGGCAACCCACTCCAGTATTCTTGCCGGGAAAATCCCATGGACAGTGGAACCTGGTAGGCTACAGTCTGTGAGATCACAAAGAGTCCGACACAACTGAGTGACTTCACTTTCACTTATGAAATGATATTCTGAAATGCCATTCAGTTGAGAATCTCTGGTATATATTTACAAATTCACTTGAAGTTACTCTGGTTTAATACTGTAAATACTCAGAAATGAGTATTCTTATTTTTACCATTGTCTCTAATTATATAGTACGAAATATGTGAACTCTAATTGAGTAATACTGACTTCCTAAATTTAAAGATGTACACATTGTAAAAATGAAATTGCACTTAAATCTTTTTTATAAGGAAACTCAGTGTTTATATAATTTGATGTTTTAGATCTTAATTTTCTTTATTTAGTGACACATATTTCTATAAAATAATTAAGCAGGCAATTCATTTCTAATATTATTGGATAATGATGATTCTCCAGCTCAAATTTATGAAAATTCCCATCATAAAATATTTCTGTTTTCTCTGTAGGACTTTGATGCTTGTAGTACTGATTTTATTATACTATATGCTTAATGTATTCAGTATTTTGCCCTGCACTCAAAATGCCGTTTCCCTCTCTCTACAGCCTGCACCAGCATGGACTACTTTTAGAGTTGGCCTATTTTGTGGAATATTCATTGTATTGAATATTACTCTTGTGCTTGCCGGTGAGTAGTTTAAATTTTGAATTAAATTATTCTTACTGATCTGTTTATGTCATATTCTGTCCCTCTAACAAAGCTACCACCCAACTGCCAAAGCTACTGAAGGAGAAATCTGTCAGGGTTAATTGTTTGTATAAATGATGGGAGAGTGGGTGTTGGTTGGTTGTTTTGGCTCGTTTTTCCTTTTGGATATAGTTACCCCTTTAAACATTGCTAGTTTATGACTCTTTCTTCTCCATCATTTTCAGGGTTCAGTTATCAGGAACCTCAGCTCCCTTGATCACAGATGAGAGTAAATAAATATTACAAAATTTATGCACTAAATAAGCTCATTAACTTTGCTTTTTGGAGACTCTCGCATCATTTCTAGAACCTATTTACAATTACTTTGCATACGATTTTAAGAAACTTGGTTATATAATATTCTATTCTATAGAATTTAAAAATTATAAAGAGGTAGGAGGAATTGATGGAAACAAGTGCATTAATGATACAGCAAGGAAGGCATAATCTTACTAAACCACCCAGCAGAATTTGACTTACCTCTCAGCAGCATTTGACATTGTAGATCACTCCTTGAAACCTTTTCTTCAGTTGATTTTGTTGGGAAACCACACTGTGCTGGTTTTCTTATTAAACTTCGCTGGCAGTTTTTTCCCAGTCTGTTTTGCTAGTTATTCTTTACTTTTGGCATCTAAATATTGGGGAGTACCTCTGGGTTTAATGTTTAAATCTTTCTCTTTCTACATGCATTTTCTAGCTAGGTGATCTTATTCAAGCCTATGGCTAAAATATCATCTGTATGCTAGTAACTCCCAAGTTTATATACTTTTTCCTCTGAAATGATATCTCATTGGCTACCTAGATGTCTAATAAGCATCTTAAACTTAGATGGACAAATTTTTTTAATCACTAAATATGCTTTCTCTTCCATATAGCATCACCTCTCACCAGTTTCTCAAGCCAAAAACCTTTAACCTTTTCCTTCGTACTCATCTCCAATCCATCACCAAATCCTGTTGCCCTGTCCTCAGAAAAGTTCTGAATCTGTCCACCCTCACCAGTACCATCCTTGTCTAAACAACCATTTGTTTAGTACACTGCAGCAACCTTCTGAACTTGTCTCTATGCAACCACTCTTGCCTCCTTATAGTTACCAGTGTCTTTTTGTGGCTTTTTTTTTTTTTCAATGCAGGTGAAATCTAGTTCTCTGTCTTTAGGGATGAATGGAGAAGGAGATGGCAACCCACTCCAGTGTTCTTGCCTGGAGAATCCCAGGGACGGGGGAGCCTGGTGGGCTTCCGTCTCTGGGGTCGCACAGAGTCGGACACGACTGAAGCGACTTAGCAGCAGCAGCAGCAGCAGCAGTTTACTTACATAGAATGTATAGAAATGCTACAATAAAAAAGAACTTAGTCCTAGATTGATTATCAAGCTAACTGTTATGGGAAACACACAGACTTATTTTCAAAAGGCCTTGCCTGGATTGCAGTCCCAGCTCAACTATTTGTTAATTATTAATTTGTTAATTGGCTTTAAGGACATCACTTTTCTCTGAAGCAATTTCCTAACTTGTTAAATGAGTTTAATACCTTAAATTTACAGCGTTGTATTAGAATTCATTCAACAAGTAAATTTTATGTATCTATGATTAGGCTTGCTACCTGAGTCTTAAATAAGAGAATTACTTTCCTCATGAAGCTTATTGTTACATAAGAGAGCTTGAGACATATTAAAACAATAATAATACACTACAAAATAGAAAGTATTTTGTAAACAGGTCAAGGGAACAAGTGATTACTTTCAAATGAGAGCTTCAGGGAAGACTTTATGAAAGAAATGGTATTTATCCTGGGCATTGATGGAATAAAAGGCATTCCAAGAGAAAGAGACAAATGAGCAGAGATTTAGTTGGCCATTCTAGAGGGTGAAGCATAAGAGGAGGGAATAAGTTTTGAAGGAGAGAAGTGGTAAATTCACCTAAGGTGAAGAAGAGTATTAGATGGTACAAATGAAAAGATACCTTGAAACCAGTTCATAGACATCAGCTAAGAGGTATAAGAAAGCATTTATAGGTGTGAAGTACTATATCAATATGAAGTATGTCATATGAGATGTAAGTTGTTCTTTCTATAGGAAAAAGCTTTACTCATCTGTGTGTGAAATTTTTTCTTTCCTTTCCAAGATGAGCATGGTGTTACCATTATTATCATCATTAAATAAGACATAAGAATAGATAAATAAACTTCATTCTTTTTATGTGTTTATGTTGTTTTCTTAAATTCAGAGTCATTTTGGGGGTTTGTTTTCTTTCATATATGTAGCCTGTGTTCTTGTGAGACAGTCTGATTTGTTTTCTAATGTGTGCTTTATGCATTTAGTATTGTACATTTATGTTCTCTCCCCTCAGAACCCTTCTTTGTTTAATCTTTGTGTGTCTGTGAGATATATACAGTTAAAGCCAGCTGTCTGTCCTTATTTATCTCCCAGTGGTTGCTTGAAAGATAACAGAGTTGAGAATTGAGAGAGAAACTCAGCAGTAGTAATGCATGTACAAGCATGATTCTTTTTTCAAACATTGACATAAAAAAATAGCGTGCATAATTGCTGCTGTTCCTCAAGGGGACATGACCTAATATTTAATAATTTATCTGAAACTCACATATTCCAGATAGTTAGTGTTATGAAGATGAAAAGTTACCTGCTCAGATTTTTTTAAAACTTTCTTGTAGTTTGCTAGTAACCTATACTTAATTGATACAATAATAATATGTCACATTTCACTTTTTGGTTGAACAGAATTAAGTTTGACCATTAAAAGTGCGTGAGGGAAACCTTCTACACTGTTGGTGGGAATGTAAATTGGTATAGCCACTATGGAGAACAGTATGGAAGTTGGTTAAAAACTAAAAACAGAGCTACCATATGACCTAGCAGTCCCACTCCTGGGCATAAACCTGGAGAAAACCATAATTCAAAAAGGTACATGTACCTCAGTGTTCGTTGCAGTACTGTTTACAATATCCAAGACGTGGAAGCAACCTAAATGTTCATTGACAGAGGAATGGGTAAAAAGATGTGGTACATATATACAATGGAATATTACTCAGCCATAAAAAGAATGAAATAATGCCATTTGCAGCAACAGGGAAGGACTTAGAAATTGTCATACTGAGTGAAGTAAGTCAGACAAAGAAGGACAAATATCATATGATACCACTTATATGTGGAATCTAAAAAAATTGTATAAACAAAGTTATTTATGAAACAGAAAAAGAGTTATACATGTAAACAATCTTATGGTTACTGGAGGGGATGGGAGACAAGGATAAATTGGGAAATTGAGATTGACATATATATACTACTATATATAAAATAGATAACTGATAAAGACCTACTGTATAGCACAAGGAACTCTTCAATACTGTCTAGTAACCTATATGAGAAAAGAATCTAAAAAAGAATGAATATACGTATGACTGATTCACTTTGCTGTATAGCAGAAAGTAACACATTTTGTGTCAACTATGCTCCAATAAAAAAAATGTTTTAAGTGCATATGAGTGTGAAATAGCAAGCACTTGCGTACTAGTGGTAAGAGTATTAATTGATGCCATCTCTTTAGAAATATGGCAGTATGTATAAAAAAATTTATAATACAGTCAGTTTGATTAAACATATTATTCCTATAAGTTTATCTTATAAACATACTTGTACCTGAGTGCAAAGACATGTATGAAAGGAGGGTATTCACTGCCGTTTTGTTTATAACAGCAAAATTCTAAGAGTGTCTCAGATATCTATCAGGAACTGTTTAAAAAAAATATATGACATTATTCCTATACAGTGGAATACCATGAAGATATTAAAGTGAATGAATGGAAATGGGTAGAGTACTTTGGAGAACTGCTTGGCAGTATCTACCAAAACTGAATATATGCTATACTGGGTTGTTTCTCCCTTTTGGCTAATGTGAATTTTGCTGCTTTGAACATGTGTATACATGGATTTGTTTGGGTACCAGTTTTCAATTTTTTGAATATATATCTAGGAGTGGAATTGCTTAATTATATGATAATGCTTTTTAACCTTCTGAGTTGCCACCAAATTATTTTCTACAGAGGCTCCACCATTTTCTGTTTCCACCAGCGATTTATGAGGATTCTGTTTTCTACACATTCTCATCAATACTTGGGAATTTCCTGTTTGTTTTTTTTTAATTATAGCCATCCTAGTGGGTTTGAAGTAGTATACTTATATGGTTTTGATTTGCATTTTTCTAATGACTAATGATATAAATCATCTTTTCATGTGTTTATTGACTGTTTATGTATTTTCTTTGGAAAAATGTCTGTTCAAGTCATTTTGGTGGCTCAGACAATAAAGAGTCTGATTGCAATGCAGGAGACCCAAGTTTGATTCCCTGAGTCAGAAAGAGCCCCTGGAGAAGGAAGTGGCTACCCACTCCAGTATTCTTGCCTGGAGGATTCCATGGACAGAAGAGCCTGGTAGGCTACAGTCCATGGGGTCATAAAGAGTCAGATACAACTGAGCAGCTGACTGTTTCTTTCACTTTCAATGACTAATGATATTGAACATCTTTTCATGTGCTTATTGGCTGTTTGTATATTTTCTTTGAAAAAAAAATCTGTCCAAGTCCTTTGTCCATTTTTTAATTGAGTTGTCTTCTTATTGCTAATTTGCTACAGTTCTTTATATATTCTGGATACTAGACCCTTATCAGATACATAATTTGCAAGTATTTTCTCCCATTTTTTAGATTATCTTTTTCTTTTCTTGATAATGTCCTTTGATATACAAATTTTTTAATTTTGATGAAGTCCAATTTATCTGTTTTTGATGTTGTGTTACTCATGCTTTTGATGTCATATCTAAGAAGCCATTGCTGAATCCAACCAAAGTTCTACAAGTTTACCCATATATTTTCTTCTAAGAGTTCTATAGTTTTAGCTCTTATATTTAGCTCATTCATCCATTTTGAACTAATTTTTGTACATGCTGTAAAGAATGGGGTCAGCTTCATTCTTTTGCATGTGAATAACCAGTTGGTGAATAACCAATTGTCTCTGTACTATTTGTTGAAGAGAATATTCTTTTTCATTGAACAGTCTTGGCTCTCTTATTAAAAATCAATCAACCATAGATGCATAAATTTTTTTTCTGAGCTCTCACTGTATTTCATTTGTCTGTATGTCTGTGTTTACACCAGTACTGTTTGGGAGGAAAATTTGAAATCGTGAATTGTGAGTCCTCCACCTTTTTTATTCAGTATTGTTTTGGCTGTTATCTGGGGACCTCTTATAATTCCTTATGAATTTGAGTATCAATTTTTCATTTCTGCCAAAAGAAAAAAAGCCATTAGAATTTTGATACAGATTGTATGGAATCTGTAACATTGCCATTTGAACAGTCTCGTGTCTTCCAATCCATGAATATGGGATTTCATTCAGTAGTGTTTTGTAGTTTTCAGTGTCCAAGTCTTTCACCTCCTTGGTTCGATTTATTCCTTGATGTTTTATTCTTTTGTTTGCTCTTGTAATTGAAATTATTTTCTTAATTTCATTTGATTGTTCATTGCTGGTACATGTAAGGGCAACTGAATTTTGTGTGTTGATCTTGTAGACTGCAATTTTACTGCATTTATTAATTCTAGTAGTTTAACTGTGTATTCTTTGGGATTTGTACTTATTTTTGTTTCCTGACTATTGTAATGTATATGTGTTCTTAGCTTGGGAATCAGTATATAAAACTATATACACATTAAAAAAAAAATTTTAACCACCTAACTAATCTTGTTACCATACTTATTCCTTTGCAGTCTGTTCTTCACATGACAGAGTAGCCCTTTAAAATTATTAGTCTGGTTGTATCACTTATATGCAGAACCTTTCATTGGCTTCATAACATCTGAGTAAAAGCTTAAATCTTGACGAAGTACAGCAAATCCTTCCTCATATGCCTTTAGATAACTTTTTGCCACTTTACCTCTCATTCATTCCAGTCATAGTGGCCCTGGTCTTCTTCCTATTCCTGGACTAAATGAGGCTTATACATATCTTAGGGTTCTTTGTCCTTCCCTCTACTTGGAGCCTCCGTTCCTCCAAATACTCACACAAGTTAGTCTTTATTTCCTTCACATGAGTCAGTCTCTATTTCCTTCACACAAGCCAGTCTCTATTTCCTTAAGATTCCTGCAAATATCATCTTCTAACTACCCTACCTAAAATACACCTAACAGTCTCTATGCCTTTACTTTTTTCTTCAAAATTCTTATCTGATACTATATAGAATAGAACTTTCCTGAAGACAGTTATTTTGTCTGTTGCTCATTATTGAATCTCCAGGTTTTAGAATTATGCCATACATAATGGCACCCCATAAACATTTGTCAAATTAATGAAAACATGAATTTTCATCAAGTAAAAAGAAAAAGAAACTGATACATACTGAGTATTCATAATGGGCCAAACATTGTTTTAGCCATTTTTGTTGTTCAGATTTAATCTTCTTAAACTGATGAGAATAGATATTCTCCCCCATTGACCAACAAGGAAACTGAGAGTTAGAAAAATTAAATATGCCCTAGTAAATTTAGGACTTGAAATCTGGTCTATAGTATTTGACTCCAAGTATAAAATTTCAAGTGAGTACTAACAGTAAATTATATAGTTATTTGGAAAATTGAGAAATTGGTTGCCAAACTGAAATTTTTGGCACATAGGCTCAAAATGAAACATACTGATTCAGTCAATTTATGAACAGATGAGAATCTGACTTTTAAATAATGTAGAAATAGAATTGGTCAAAAGAAGGAACAAGGCCGTTCAAGTACAGGGAGCAACTTAAGTAGATATGAAAAGTGAATTTGTTCAAACAAAATAAAATTTATCAGGCGATAAGAATTAATTTAGGGGCATTATGGGATAAGTTTGGGAGAAGTGAGTTGGAGATCAGATTGTGAGGAACTTGAATCGTGAGGCTCACATGTTTGAACATGATAATTATTGGAGAGCTATAGGATAGTAGTGATAACTGAACATTTGTATGGGCATATGGGCAGTTGAATGTAGTAATTTAAGAGTTTGGGCTTTGAAGCAAACTGAGTTAAAATCCTGGCACTGCCGTATACTAGCTTGGTAACCCTGAGCAAAGTATTTAACGTCTCTGTGCTATAGTTTCCTTGTCAGTCAAATGGAGATAATAGTTTTTAACTCACAGAGCCATTGTGAAGATTAGATAAATTGTTATATGTAAAGATACAATCCTTAGGATGTAGTACATAAACATTATATAAATATTGTTGTCATTTATGTGACATTTTAACTTTCACATTGCTTTCTTGTATAGTGTTTCTTATAATTTCCATAGTAATTCTGAGGTAGACATTACTATATCCAGCTCAGTGACGGCCAAATCAAAGCCAAAGAAGTTTTGTCATGCCAGAAATTCTCAGCTGAGCTGATGGTTCTAAGCTATTTCACTATGGACAAGTAGGCTGAAAGTCAAATTTTCCGGAAAATTATTCTGGTAGAATTTTGCAGAGTGAAATGAAGAGAAGAACCTTGAAGCAAGTTTATCAGGCTCTTGAAATAACCTAGGATCGCATTTTGAATATTAAAAATTCCTCTGCCAGGGCTATATCATTGAGAAGAGAAAAGACAGTTAAAGGACATGTTGCAGATTTCCTGACTAACCAGTTAATTGATATTCTTTCAGCTATATTTAAACTTGAAGCAGGTAGAAATATATGGCCCTTGATAAGAATCTATCGGGGTGGCTTTCTTCTGATTGAATTCCTTTTTCTACTGGGCATCAACACGTATGGTTGGAGACAGGCTGGAGTAAATCATGTGCTCATCTTTGAACTTAATCCAAGAAGCAATTTGTCTCATCAGCATCTCTTTGAGGTAATCAAACCAGATATAATATCCTATGAATACAGTTTTCATTAGCTATGTGGCTGGTTTAGTGGGTACTAAACTCTATTTTCTACTTGAAGGGGATTGTTGATAATAATTAAACCATTTTTCTTATCTTTGTTTTATTAAAGATTTTCTATGTAATGGTAAAAATAAAAATAATTTTCTTTGTTTTTGTCTTTCCCATCCTTTATCAGATTGCTGGATTCCTTGGGATATTGTGGTGCCTGAGCCTTCTGGCATGCTTCTTTGCTCCAATTAGTGTCATCCCCACATATGTGTACCCACTTGCCCTTTATGGATTTATGGTTTTCTTTCTCATCAACCCCACCAAAACTTTCTATTATAAATCCCGGTTTTGGCTGCTTAAACTGCTGGTAAGTCCAGAAATTTTGTATCATTTGTAGAGTGATATATTGATCATTGGCTTTCTCTAGAATGAAAACAAAACTCCTGTATTGCCCCACTTCAGAAGTCATGTTCACATTGTAGTTTAAATGAGTGGTACCCCAGCTCCAGGAGCAAAGAACACAGTGTAACTGGTACACTTGATGTTATGGAGTACACTGGCCCCAAGAAAAGCACTCATGCATTTTTTTTTCCTTCATAATGGAGTAGTGTCGAGATATTACAGTGATTTTGGAAAATGATAATAATTCATAATTAATTACTATACAGATTATTTAATCAACTGTGATAACATGTAGAACTTTGTTTCCTTTTTTTAAGGTGGTTAAACTATTATATACCTGTTAAGTTACCATAAATAGTCAAATATTTTTATTTTGTGAAGTACTGGGTCTCTAAAAGCAGTAGGATTATCTTGTTAGATCTCCAAGTTTAGTTTGAGAAATTAACTTTTTAAATTCCATTTTACCTATTTCTTACTCTCAAAATCAAGCAGTCTTAGCATTAGGACATGAAATTTCCTGCAAAAATGGTAGCTATATTGTACATTTTGGGATATTGTAAAGATTGCCCTGGGAAGGAACTCCTGCTTACTCTCAAATTTAACCATCTCTGTTTTGAAAATCAGTTAAGAATGTTTTAATAAAATCTAAAGATATAAAATATGACCTTTCTCTTAAAAAAACATAGTAAGCACTTAACAAATTAAAAGCAACCTGTGTTCCAATATATATAGCAATATGGAAAAGAAAATGGCCCAGATCTTGATTTCCCTTCTCCCCAGTTGATTGTTCATTTATCTGTATTTATTTGTATATCACAAATTAAGAGTCTACCTCTTTTCCACAAACTTTATTGAATATAAATAACTAAATAGCAAATCATTCCCTGTAAGTATACCACTGGGCCTAATTTCAAGTTTGTATTCTGAGTGTGGGACTTAGCTGCTGAGGTGTGTAAGAAGTCATATCATCATCACCTTTAATGTGTTTTGTCATCATCTAGAAAAACATGCTTTTTAGAGAATTTTTTTTAAGATAAAAATTTGGGCCATTTTTTTTTTCCTCTTTTGAAATTTGTACTAAAAACAAATCATTTCCAGTTACTACAATATTACATTACCTTTCTTATTTTGAGGTTGTCATTTTATTTCTGGATTTTGTGTTATTTTCATAAAAATGTAATATTCTTCTGATTACAAGGAAATAACTTCAAAATTATAAACACCTATTTTTCCGTCCTAAATTACTATGAAACCTCTATAAAGTTATTTCAGATGAGATTTGGAAGACTTAGAAAATTCAGGTGTTAATATGATTGCATCATTACAATAACAAAATAGTACAGTTGTGTACATTATGTGCTAAGGGAGCATTTCCCAAGTGCATCCTTCTTTGTTTAAATAGAAAGCTGCTATGATTCATGCATGACCAATTATTCTTATTAGCAGAATGATTCCCCATTGAGTCGATATTTATCTATGCATCTGTTGTGTTAATAAATGAGAACTTGTTGATGGAATAGGTTGGCAGTAATATTAAGAGAAGAAATAAGAGAACGGTAAAATATACTGTCAGAAGCAGTGACATACAGTAAGCATTATGGTTTGTTGTATTTGTAATAATTGTAAATAGTAAAAAAAATTATTTATAGAGTATTTTAATATTAATTGACCTATTGACTTATTTTTAATTCAAATCTCACTGAGAAAATTTGCCCTTAGATTTATTTCTAGTGAATTAACAAGAATGTTTCTACTGTAGTTAAATTTCCCTGGTACAGCTCTTTTGAAAGCTTCATCCTAAAGTGAACTACATTTCCCTTTCTTTTTCTTCAATTTTTCATGGAAAAAGAACATGTCACCTGGCCATAGTGGTAGGCACTGGGCACCATTTATATTCATATTTTAATTTGAATTGATATGTTATTTCTCTCCCCAATAGATGGTAGAAGAAAGTTTTTAAGAAATTGATTTGTTTTGATATTAGTATTTATGTCAAACTGATACAGTTTCTTTGCATTCATCAGTTCATTTATCCTTTATCCAGATCTGTATTTGTCCTCATTGTAATCCAATTAGGAAGCATAAAAAAATGCCTCAGATTTACTAAACAAAAATATCAACTTATTCTTATAGAGGGCTGCATAAAATTCTTAAGTTAGAGTATTTTTCTATATTATTTTGGAATTGGTTTTTCTAATATTTTCTTTAGTTGTATAATCAAATTTTTACACATATCTCTGGTATAAGTGCAGAAATGTTCTCATTTAATAATGCATTGTCTGGGCATTTTTATGTGTATCAATTATTTTGTGTGTGTTAGTCGCTCAGTAGTGTCTGACTCTTTGCGACCCCATGGACTGTAGCCCGTCAGGTTCCTCTGTCCATGGGATTCTCCAGGCAGGAGTACTGGAGTGGGTTGCCATGCCCTCCTCATCAATTATTTTATTCCTTTTAATAAACCATGAGACTGGAACTACTATTAATCCACATTTTATAATGAGGAAACCTAAAGTTCAAAGAACTTAAATAAGGTCATGCAGCCAGGATGTAATGGAGATGGGATGTAAGCTCAGGCATTCTGGCTCCATAACCTGTGTTTTTAAACACTACCATTTAACAGACCTTTAAAGGTAGTCATTTTATGTAAGATGTTTAACTTTGATTATTGGATCAACTAATGGAATCTTAAAATCAGATTTGAAAGAATGTGGTTATCAATAAGTAGAAATTAAGACTTTATCTCCTTAACTGTTTGTCTACATTAATTAGAAGATGATGTTAACATATATTCTTTATAGTAACTAATTAGTGGCCTTTTTGTGTATGTGGGTAAAACATCAGATATCCAGATTGTTTCTAGCTTTCTTAATACAGTTTCTCAGTTATTTTAATTAAAATCAAAGCAAAGTAGAAGTGGAAAGACCTTAGCCAGAAAGGAAGGAGAATTCTCACTTAAAAGGGAGAATTCGGGTAAATCTAAGATGAATTTGACCATGTGTTAAGGCCTGACTTACCAGGGAATTAAGTATGTTCTATTTATTTTTATCTTCATCTCTCCTCCTACACCTCTGACCAAACTACTTGCTCACTTCTTTTTAAATATTTCCGGGATATTTCGTTTGCTTGTCTGTAATAGCAGTTACTACATGGTGCTGTCAATATTTCTTTTGGTGTTTATTTGCCCAAAGGGATTGTGGGTGGTACAGGCCATGTTTTATTTATTCAGTATCTTCACAATGCCTGACATAAATACTTAATGAGTAAATAAATAATAAATAATAATAATAAATAATTCATAATAAATACTTAATGAATCTTTGTTAAATGCATGAATGACTATGATTAAGTTCATTGGTTCTCTTATACAAACATTAACCACTCCCTCCTTTATTTTTTCATCTTCTCCCTTCTGTAAATTTTCCCTTCCTCTCAGTTTCTATTTTATGTTACTCCTTTCCTTTTCTAGTCCATCCCTCTGTTTCTTTGTTTCTTATTTAATACACTCTCCTACTCTTTTGCTCTTACAGAGGTTTTCTCTAATAGCCAGGTTATAAGGCTTGGTTTGGCAGGTTGTGACAGTAATGGTAGTCTCATGTCAGTGAGAAATGAGAAATTTGCTCTAGGCTACCAGTTTCACAGAAGTCTACGAAGTTTCACAAAAGTCCATGACTAGAGACTGAGTTAGACTTCCTGATCCTTTGCTGTTATGTCATAACTTGTTCTCTTGTTTCTCTCTCTTGGAATCCTTTAAATCCATTCTATACCTAGAGTTTCTTAAAATATTATACAAACTGGTGCCAGAGCCTCTTTGTGCATAAATGATTAACATCGCAATCCCTAACACCTCCTATCTGACCCTTCCCTGCAAAAAAAAAAAAAAGTTTGCTGTATCTGGAGCTTGTGGTTGCAGATGATAATATCGTTTCTGGCTTACTGAAAAAGTAAGCAAGTGATCAAAAGATTGAACCATGGACTCAAAATATGTCAGCTCGGAAAGTTACGTTTTAAAGCCTATATTGTGTCCTGCAGACCCCTGCTCTAATTTTTAAAGCTCCAGCATAGCTGTCGCCCAGGATTGAGTTGTAACAAAACCGTTTGTTGTTTCCCTGAAATAATCAAAGAAATTATTTAGAGAAAGGATAGAAAGAACCGTAAATACCTTGATGGCAGGGGAGCTGTAGACTCATTTTCTCAAAACAACTGCTTAGAATTCCTTGTTTAGGAGTTCATTTTCACCTATGTGAGATAGAAAGGGTCTAACAGGGTAAGAAGGAAAGCTGCCTTCATCCCATCTTCACTTCACTCAAGGCCTTTCAAGGCAAGTTGGTACAGTTTGAGCCTCTTTCTGGTGATAAGTATCTGACTCCTCCCTCTGCAATGCCAGGATTTTCCTTTGCAGTAGTAAACAGGCTTCCGCAAAATAAGGTTAGAAGGCGTTATCTTCTGTAAATGGGGATATGGATAACACCTAGCACATAGAATTTGTTATAGTTAATGGATTATAAGAAATGCATCATGAGAAAAATATGCAGCATGGATTAGTGTTCAAGACATATAACCTGAATTTTATTTATCATTGTTTTCATAGTAGTGGGGTGTGGGCTGATTTTTTTGACATAATTTCACAGATATGATCATTGCCATGGCACTAGCGAAATGAAAGTGACATTGGTTAGGGAATGAGACATACTTCAGCCAAGGTACTATCCTTCCCTTCCTACCTTTTGTAGGCAAAGAAGAGCTTTGTATTCACTTAGCTAAGATGGGAGAATATTCCAGAAATAATCATAGCACATGGGTCTCCAGTAAATTTATCTTAGACCTTAATGGTAAATGTCCTCTCAGTGCATTTCTGCCATTCTCTCTGCTTTCAACTTCAGCTCTTCCCACCTCTCTGCTTTCTGTTTTTTAACTCTTGCTCTTCCTGCCTTCCCCATGCCCCACCCTTTTAATTTCTTTCTTAGTGATCTATTCAACTCATTCTTTTCATTATTAATTTTGAACCTAACTATTGTTGCCAGTCCCTGTGTTTGTGATTGGTTCATTGGTTTCCATTTTATCAACTAAATCATGCTGTAGAGTAAGAAACAAATTAGATAAATTTAATATGAATTTTCTTGTTTCTGTGTTTTCTGATTTTTTTCTTTCTCCTAGTTTCGAGTATTTACAGCCCCCTTCCATAAGGTAGGCTTTGCTGATTTCTGGCTGGCCGATCAGCTGAACAGCCTGTCAGTGATACTGATGGACCTGGAATATATGATCTGCTTCTACAGCTTTGAGCTCAAATGGGAGGACAGTGAGGGCCTGTTGCCAAAAGATTCACAAGGTAGGGTATGAATGTGCATCCACACTACTGAACTGCCAGTGTAAACCAAGAAATATTGGGAGTGATAACTGAGAAATTTAAGCTCATCCAATAATATTACAAACTTAATTAAATGTACTTGGCTCTGTTTTAGCAATATCTTTATCTGATATAATTTGGCTCTTAAATTATATATTATAATTTTAGCCACTCATTTGCCAGGAGATATACAGGAGATATATATATATACAGGAGATATAAATATAAATTCTTATATTTAAAGAATTCTAAAACTAAAAAACTTCTAGTAGGTTGGTAATTATATCACAGATGCTCTATTGTCAACAATTGCCATCACAGTATTGCTTTATGATGATCAAAAATACTGATTATTTAGAAATTAGATCACATGCTTTGAGCAAATCATTAGAGATTTTTTAGTTCTTATTGGAGACCTTGTTTTTCTTTTGGCTCTTTTTGTCACTCTTACTATAGCTTATGCCAGGTATTCTAGTTATTAGGGAATTTTGCCTTAATGATGAAGACCAAATTTAGACAGATTATGTAACATGTGACTAACGAAAGTTAATGATGCCAGCGCCAACACAGATTTTCATTAACTTCCAGCAAATCACAATTCTGTTATATGTTGAGCCACTATGATACATTTCCAGAATTTGAAGAAAATTGATTTACCAACTCTGTTCTTATTTTAAAAATGTAAACTCTGCCCTTTGTTTTTTTGTTATTGTTGCTGTTGTTGTTTGTTTCTTTTGTTTCAAAGAACAAGAATGTGAACAACCTATAATGGATATGTTGTAGGGGTTTGGAGTTCATAAAACTGTCATCAACAGTGATATTTTTAGGTTTTCCAGATGTTTCAGGTTACAGAGCTCACTAATTTTTTTCCTCTTTGATTAATGTACTCAACCTCTAATTGTCTTATAGTTTTACTACACTCCTCCAGAGAAGGAGTGTAGTAAAACTACACAAAACTGATTACAAAGGGGCCTTCCCAAGTGGCTCCAACAGTAAAGAATCCCCCTGCCAATGCAGGAGACCTGGGTTCAGTCCGTGGGCTGGGAAGACCCTCTGGAGAAGGAAATGGCGACCCACTCCAGTATTTTTGCCTGGACAATCCCATGGACAGAGGAGCTGGCCAGGCTACAGTCTGTGGTCACAAAGAGTCGGACACGACTGACCACGCACACAAAGGCATAGATTACAAAACTGTAAATCTGAGTGGGTAGGTTTTTATAAGTTCCCACTGTGTATTTCACCTTCTCTCTCGGCCTTCTGATCACTAAAAAGTTTAATATAATAGTTGCAAAGAAAAAAATGATTCTGAAAAGCAGGTTCGTTGCTCTTAAAGACTTCCTAATGGTTACAGTATATGACTAAATTATGTGAACAAGTGTTTTTTGTTTTTTTAATTGTAATCTTTTCTTCTTTGAAATCTTCACAGAACCAGAAATTTGCCACAAATATTCATATGGTGTGCGGGCTGTTGTTCAGTGCATTCCTGCTTGGCTTCGCTTTATCCAGTGCCTGCGCCGATACCGAGACACAAAAAGAGCCTTTCCTCATTTAATTAATGCTGGGAAATACTCCACGACTTTCTTCACGGTGACATTTGCAGCCCTTTACAGCACTCACAAAGGTATTCAATGGATGTGAAAAGATTTTTCAAAATCCTGATTTTTACCACGTGAATCTGTTTCTTAATCTGGTTACCTATCCATTTGTCGTGCTTTTTTTCCCCATTGAATTTCCAGCCCCCTCAGTTATAGTAAGTAGTTTGTCCTTGAACACAATTTTAGCCTCATTCCAGAATTTACTAACACATTGAAAAGAATCAAAGTCATACAGAATAGGAAGGATTTGTGATAATGTTTGAAATCCTGAATTATGTTTATTTAAGGGGTTCAGTCCAAGACACTTTGGGTTTTCATTTGGTTTTTTAGACTTCTTGTTCATTAATGAGGTTGGGAAATGCTAGGTGAAAAAGATTCCCTCTGGCAGTCATGTATATTTTTAATCGTTTCCCTTCACCAAGTAGTAACGTTTGTTTCCAGCCTATTTAACTGCAAATTGAGTTCTCTGATCTCTCTAGTTTCTTATCTCCATGGCAACTAGTTATTACTTGAGACTGTTCTTCTGTTGGGAGGAGAAAAAGGCTTTTAGGTTCTGAGCCACATGCAGTCACTCCTTTTGAATTTTTAACCTTCTTCTAAGAACTGTCAATCAAAGATCTCACTTGCTTTTACTAAAATGCCTTCCTTCTTTGTTTAAATCAGTGTCAGCCTACACCTTAGAAGCTGCACTCTCATCTAAAGAAATGTTACCAGTTGAAATTATTACAGTTATTTTTAGATAGCTTGATAAAATTTTTTCTGGTGATTTTTAATTGAGATGCTGTATTTAGGAGCCTTACCTAGTGCTCCAAAAGTGCTGCTGTGTGTCTGATGGTCTTGAAAGATTAGGGTGATTTTTTTCTTTTGAAAAGCTTGAGATTTGGTCTAATAGAACACCTTATTGATACTTCCACTTTTTGCAGTAGATTCTGCGATTGCAGTAACATTGATAATGTAGCCAATAATTCTACCACTAAGGAAGCACTCTTGTTAAATGATATAATTTAACTAAATACCTTAGTGAAGGAATCACATCCTAAAGCTCCCTTAATTTTTTTCTTTTATAACTCCTCTCTTATGTGTACTTACTGTTTGGCTAGCTCCTCAGGCTCTCCATTGTACATGCTTACTTGTTGGCCTGGGATACTTAACATTGTGTATTCAAATTGTGTATTTTAGCCTTTGTGAAGGTCTCTTCCTTCAAGGATTACTCTTGTAAATTTCCAGCCATTCCATCAACCCTGACTCTGTCCTGTAGGCAGTAAGACTGATATTTCTGTTATTGGAGTAGAAGGGGTATTGGGAGCACCCTTAGGCAAAAAGCCACAGACTCAGAAGTTTTACTCTTTATTGCCAGTGTCTTTCCAAAGTAAGCTCAGGCTTTTTGCCTGCTTTTGGTGGCTTCCCAGTATGTTCTAATAGTTATTCTTTTTTTTTTACTTGACTTAATATTATATTCGTTTCAGGTATATATTGTAGTGGTTCAGTATTTTTATACAAAGTGGTCATAATAAGTCCAGTTACTGTCCATCACCATATAAAGTTATAATATTACTGACTGTATTCCCTATGCTGTACATTAGATCCTTGTGACTTACTTATTTTATAACTGGAAGTTTATACCTCTTAGTCTCCCACACCTATTTCATTCATCCCGTAACCTACCTCCCCTTTAACAACCACCAGTTTGTTCTCTGTATATATGTCTACTTCTGTTTTGTTATATTTGTTCTTTTTTTTGTTTTTGTTTTTTAGGTTCCACTTACAAGTGAAATCATACAATATTTACCTATCTCTATCTGACTTATTTCACTTAGCATAATACTGTCTACAACCATTCGTGTCATGAGAAATGGCAAGATTTCATTCTTTTTTATGACTGAATAATATTCCGTTCTGCGCATATACCACATCTTTATCCATTCATCTATTGATGGATGCTTAGATTGCTTTCATACCTTGGCTATTACTACTGAGGCAGTGAACACAGTGGTGCATATGTTTTTTCAAATTAGTGCTTTTGTTTTCCTCAGAAAAATTCCCAGAAATGAACTTGCTGGGTTGTGTGGTAGTCCTATTTTTAATTTTTTAAGGAATCTCCATACTGTTTTCCATAGTGGCTGTACCAATTTAAAGTTCCACTTACAGTGCACAAGGATTCCCTTTTCTCCACATCCTCTCCAGCACTTGCTATTTGTTGTCTTTTGGGTAATAGTCATTCTGAAAAATGTGAGGTGATAAATCATTGTGGTTTTTGAATTGCATTTCCATGATGATTAGTGATGTTGAACATCTTTTCTTGTGCTTGACATCCACCTGGATGTCTTCTTTGGAAAAACATTTGTTCAGGACCTCTGCCCATTTTTTAAATAGGTGTGTTTTTCTGGATGGTGAGGTGTATGAGTTATTTGTGTATTTTGTATGTTAACCCTTATTTTGCATGCTTAGTCTCTCAGTCATGTCTGACTCTTTGCGACCCCATAGACTATAACCCTCCAGGCTCCTCTGTTAATAGGGATTTACTAATTCTTACCTGTGCTGTGCTGTGCTTAGTCGCTCAGTCATGTCTGTCTCTTTGCAACCCACCAGAGTCCTCTGTCCATGGGGATTCTCCACGCAAGAATACTGGAGTGGGTTGCCATGGCCTCCTCCAGGGGATCTTCCCAACCCAGGTATCGAACCCAGGTCTTCTGCATTTCAGGCGGATTCTTTACCAGCTGAGCTACCAGGGAAGCCCTAATTCAGAACTAAAACTAAAAAGTGAGGTATTTACACAGGGGTATACATAAGTATGTTAACTTCAGTCAAAACTTTTTGTTGTTGTTGTGCATCAACTTATTGTGCTTTGCAGGTATGTTTTATTGGGGCTTCCCTGGTGGCTGAGATGGTAAAGAATCTGCCTGCAATGCAGGAGACCTGGGTTCTATCCCTCGGTCAGGAAGATCCCCTGAAACAGGGAATGGCTACTCACTCCAGTATTCTTGCCTGGAGAATTCCATGGACAGAGGAGCCTGGCGGGCTGCAGTTCATGGGGTTGCAACTGAGCGAATAACACTTTTACTTTCACTGCCTAGAGCTGGTTTATATGTGTCTTCCTTTATGGAAATTTTTTAAAAGATACACTTAGGATCACCTTGCATGTGTATGGTGGGAGTATTTACCAGGTATCAATTATGAATGTGTTTGGTCTTTTGTTCAAGTAACAGCTGTTTACTGACTGAATTTGATTCATGTGCCCACAGACAAATTTTTAAACACACAAGCATTTTTTAGAGAGAACATTGGTTGTATAGCCTAACCATATCCCTTAAATTAAAAAAATAGTACCGAACACTTTTTATAGTTGCTATTAAAAAAAACATTATAGTTCCTACATATTAAATATTTTTATCACTAATTTTTCTTTTTACCAAACAGACAATTGGAAGTAACCCTTGACAGAAAATTTGACATTAAATGATGATCAGAAGTAGAATCTGATTTTTCTTGTTTCCTTGGACAGTATTCCAAGAGAAAAGATATCAGAAAACATAGACTTTAGAAATGATGATTGATCTAAAAGAACAGATTCTGTATGGTTAATGATGTAGATCTTTTTCTATTGAATGTATATGTATTATTGCAAAGGACGCATTTTTTGAAGGGGAAAGTGTAGAAAATGGTGAGGTAACCTTGTTCAGACTCAGGATTCTGAGTCCTTTCAGAGAACTAGCCTAAAAGAGTTACCATAGTAACAGCATTATTGGGGGCATTTTCAAGATTGTTCCAAAGGTTATGGCCTATGCTGCATGGTTTGTAAAAATGGATGCACAAGAATTAACTCTATACTTAAAGCCATTTTTTTCAAGTGAGGGGAGTAAGTATGATAATACTGCAGCTAGCCCTCCCTTGTAGTAAGAAGGAAACACACTTTAAATATTTCAATATATTTTATTTTCCATCACTGATTTTAGAAACGCTCAAAGCCAATCTTATTTTAAGAATCCACTTTTCATTACAAGCCTAAATTAAAAGCCATTCCTACAAGTTTTTTTGTTGGAATTGGTAGTAGAGGAGACAGCAAAGTGTTGTAAATGGTTTTTGTGTGTTCTTGAGGTTTCTTGGCCTTGGCTAGGAAAAGCCAGTGGGAGGTACAATAATAGAAAAAGCCATTATGTTGTTATTTCTAATCCATTGATGCAGCGAGAGTACTTCATTAGATTTTCTGTTTTTCATTTACAGTTTCTAACATTCTAAAATATTTATAAATTCTTAGTAGATTTTACTCTTTGCTGTTCTCTGAATACATAGAAGGATAAAAAAAAAGTTCTTTTAAAAATATTTCATATTTTACTTCAGACATTTTTGTTAGCATTTGTTAGCATTTACTATAAGACATTTTAAAATACTTGGAAAAGAGAGATTCTCTACTCACTTAAAAGCTGAGTTCATTTGTATTTGTTTGCTCTGTTGTTCTCCAGTGCCCAGATCTCTCATATCTTCTAGATCTCGTCGTCTTTAACATTCTGTAAGGCGTGCTGTGGCCCCTAATGAGGATTCCTCAGCAGTAGTTCAGTGCCTTCAGTGCAAATAGTCATTTCATTGTTTTGGGTGAGCACACATAGTCCTGAAGTGCTTCCTCTGTCCGGGGATGGCCTGTTGGTTACCCTGTTTCTACCGTGAATAATAGACTTCTATGCCAGAATTTCCAAATTTTAGTCTTGTTACATTATAATAGAAACACAGTTTAGTGTTGTTATTGTTTTTAATCTCTGGGGAAACTTTTGTTTCATTAACTTTTTAAAGACATAAACAAACTTTAAAAAAAATCTCATTTGAATAAAATGCTTTCATTTTGGACTTAATGTTGAAAGTATCTCAAATCTTTAACCCTTTTGAAATTGGATACATTTTGCTGTAGTTTTTCTAGCCTAACTAATAATGCTGACAAGAGACAGATTATTTTAGAATTCACCATTTGTCAGCATTGGCTTAAATCTTGCTGGATGCTATAAAATCAAATATGAGATATTGTTTGTTTCTGATTATTAAATTGACTTTAAGAATATTAAATTGACTTTAAAGTTTCTTGAGTAACTTTCATCTACTTGGCTTTGTGCTGATTTTAAATGGTTTTATAAATATTATACTAACAATCTCTTTTTACCTTAAATTATTTTTAAAATATTATAGATTTGAGTAGATTATATTTTTGTATCATCTTTGTCATTTAAAAGAAAAAGCTTTTTAGAAAAACACTTACACCTTGATGCCATTTTGTTGTCTTTTCTCTAATTTTTGTTTTCTTAATTGCTCTTTTAACTGATAAATGTAATTTGTTAGCACTTCTGTGTAAATTGTGTTGCTTTTGAAACACTCATGCACAAAAATTTAAAGTTTAAAAACAGTATCTGTTATTGTTTAGATACTAATGGAGGATCTGTGATGTTTAAAAGAGAAGTCAAAATTATCTATGAATTCAGTTTCTGGAGCAATTTGTCTAATTAAAAGGAATTTAAAGACAATTACTTGCAAATAAAATTTTTAACTTTAATTTATAGATTATTTATGTTATATATAATTTTATATGAGACTATTATTAGTAAAAAGTATGAACATCGAGAAAAGTTACTGTTCTTAGGTATTTTCAGCAGAAAGAAAAGGAAAAAGTGAGGAACCAAATGAGTTACAAGGCTTGAAGTTCCTGCTCAGTATATATAAGTAGTAGATTATATATGATCTCTTTCTTTCAGAGTTTCATAGTATAATACCCTAAGTGTACTAATCAGATATTGCTATGTGTTAAACCACCCCAGACTTCAACAACTTAAAACAATAGTAATTTATTCTTTATGTATGTGTAGATAGTTATTCTCCTTTTTATCTGTGGGTCAGCTGAATTGGAACTAGATTGGACTCAGCTGGATTGCACGGCTTCACACCACTGTTTTCATCGGCGTTTTGGTGCTTCCCTGAAAGTTGGGTTTGAGTTGGCTACATGTTTGTTCATTTTGGGGCCCCAGCCAAGGGGACAGCAATTATCCAAGGAAAATCTCTTCAAGTGGTACTAACAGAAACAGTTCTGTTGCACAAACAAACACATTTTAAGTCTTTGCTTTCCTCTCATCTGCTAGCCTCCCATTGGTCAAAGCAAGTTGTATAGCTGAGCTTAAAGGAGTCTGCCCATCCTTAACAGCCAAAGCAAATTATTAAATGCAACATCAGTAAGAGTCACAGAAGAAGGGAGTGGAAATTTTTAATATGTAATCTAATCACCACAAAACAGAAATCAATTTTAACTGACTTTTTTTAATTGGAAAGGATATAAACATAATTTTTCAGAATAAATAAATGTGACTAATAAACATATGAAAAATGTTCTACTTCACTTATAGCAGAAGAAATGCTAATTGAAATCATATTTAATCAAAGAAGTGATGATGCCCTTTGCTGGCAGGTATGTAGAGAGATAGACACTCATTCTGTTGATTGAATGTAAATTGGTAAGCAATTTGGTAATTCTGTCAAGAGTATTAAAATCATTCATACCTTTTGACCTAGTAAGTTCCTTTCCATAACTTTTTTCTAAGGAAGTGATTATAGAAATGGGTGAATATGAATGTATGTTCACAGCATTGTAAACATTTTCATAGTAAAAAATGAAAGTAGTCTAATAAATGTCCAGCAGTAGGAGAATAATTTAATTATAGTGATTAAATTATATATATTTATTATTATATATATGGTGACTTGTAAAAAGTGACCCACAGTTCTTGAAAATGAAGAATAATGATATTATTTAAAGATAATAATTATTGAATACTTCTATGCACTAACATCCTTTTAAGCAATTTTAAGCATTTAACATGTGTTGACTTATTTAATCTTCATAGCATTAACATTTTGAGGCGTTAGAATCAGAGCTGAACAGTAACGTGGCAAAACTAAATTTTATTCAGGAACTGTTACAGTAGAGGAAAAGAGATCTCAGTATAGAACTGGGCTCAATTCTGAATATAGAATGGACAAGTGGGGATTTATAGCCAAGGAGCAGGGTGGTGGTCACTGAGTGGAAATTGCTAAAAGGAAACACCAATGGTAAGGGAGAATTCTGGCTAAACTGACTTGACAGGATTTTTGCTGAAATTAGACCAGGGTGATCAGATGCCAAGGGTAGAGGATGAGGAATTTGATGAGATTTCGAGGGTGATCAGATATTGAGGGTAAAGGATTCTCTCTAAACTGACTTAGCAAGATTCTTGCTACAACTGGGAGATGCATGCTTGACAAGGATGGACACCAAATTTTAGATCTAGAGAACTTAGAGGAGCCTGACTAGAGTTATATCAAGGAGAGTTTTTGTCCCTCTATCACTTACGCTATGTGCTACCGACCAACCCTGGAATAATGTGGGAGGGAATTACCTGCAGATGTGAATACCTAGGGGCAAGGAACATTGGATGCCATTTTAGAGAATGGCCACCACACTGTGGGTCTCGACATTATCACTCTCCATTATGCATTTGCTCTGGAAGTACACATGTACCAAGTGGCACTTTCAGAAAAGAGAGAGACTCTGAGTCCTCAGTCTTCAAGATAGATTTCCAAAACTCTGGGGGTTTTGCCTTCCAATAACCCTCTATACCCAAGATTCATATGACAACCAACAGAAATCCTCTGCGTATTTTAATAAGGAAGGTTTATTTTGAGGATGTTGGGTAGCTTACAGAATCCCCAACAGACAGTGAAGATATCACAGCTTATATGCGCAACATTACTGATCCTGGCTGGACACCTGTGTTACCTCTAGAACTGCAACTTCAAGTATCTCTAACATGAGAATATGGCTGCTTCTCTTTGCCTGAATAAATTCTGTGTGTACCAAAGAAATAAACAGAAGAGTCTTTGATAGAAGTAATCACTTGATCGTCATTTTTAGGTGAAGAAATTGAAAACAGGTTAAGGACTTGCCAAAGTCCTACAGTTATGAAATGAAAGAACCTAGGTTATGAATCTGAATACAAACAATATAGCTCCAAAGTCAAGTAGCAAGTAGGTGACAAAGTTAGAATTCACACCCAGGTCTTGTGATTATTTATACTCTACTCTAAACTCCCTTCTAATGTTACAGAATGACCTGAGCTCATCTCACAGGTAAAATGTTAAACTTGTGGTAAACATAGGAAGATCAGATAGGGTAGTGTGCTGTCCCTATGCCAGTGCCAAATAAATTTGTGTTTGGGAAATCACAGAGGTACATTGCTGCTGCTGCTAAGTCGCTTCAGTCATGTCCAATTCTGTGCGACCCCATAGACGGCAGCCCACCAGGCTCCCCCGTCCCTGGGATTCTCCAGGCAAGAACACTGGAGTGGGCTGCCATTTCCTTCTCCAACAGAGGTACATTGGGGGAGAGTAATTTAAACTGTACTTTTACATGGATAGGCCACGTCAGAAGGCCTCTTTGTGATCCTTTTGTACTAATGGCCACATTCATGGAAAACCAGAGACATTACCAGGAACTGGCTATATCACATTAACAGTCATATGCTTTTCTTAATAAGAGCATTATGGAGTCAGCCCAACTATATAAATAATTTCTCTCTGCCAGAAAATTGAAAGTCATTCTTGAATTGAAGAACTAACTAACATATTAATGTTCTTTCAAGTGATGGGAGAATGGTTTGACATGAACAATTTGCTTAGAGTTTTATTTTTTGTTAGGGTCCTGAAATTCACTTTAAAAAAATACCAGAGATAATTAAGTATTTGTTAAAGCTGCCTGGCTAAATCCTTAATACGTATTGTTAATAAACATTCCAGGATGCTTCCTAGAATGTAGCAAGCAAAATATGGAAAGAAAGACCAGTGACTAATACTCGGTTTCATTGGTAGTTTTTTTTTTTGGCCATGTTATGCAGCATGTGGGATCTTAATTCCCTGACCAGGGATTGAACCTGTGCCCTCTGCTTAGCAAGTGCAGGCTCTTCACCACCACCAGGGAGATCCCTCTTTGGTGGTATTTTGAATGAGGTACAAGATTGAGTTTTAATTGAAATGTTTAGAGTAAAAGAATTTTTTCTTATGTTAAAAGTAGTATTTTCTTCGCATATTAAAATAGTGCTTCTGCTTAATAGGAGGGAAAATAAAGCATCTACCTACTGCTTAAATATCACATGGATGTGTTGCGTTTCTTTGTTCCTCATGTGGGATTCTCAGGGCTCTCTGTAAATACTTTTGTTTGCCTATGAATAATAATACCCTGGAGCATCTCTGTTTTTTTAATTGATTTTTTTTAAGAGTGTATTTCTTTTAAAAGCAGAATTGTACTACTTGCAACTATTTTAATCTCACCAGGAAGTCTACTCAAAAGAAATGAACATCTACCAAAATGGAATATTGAGGCTTAATAACATTTCATAGCTGGCGTAGAAAAGACCAGGGCACTGAAGAAGGACAAGCTGAAAGTCTAGGGTCTGTTGTATAATCTTCTTCCTCCTTCTCAGTTATGAATATATGACCAACTGTATTTCTTTCCTCAACTGAAACAACTTTGATATTTGAAACCAGTGTTTAAAATTTACCCTTCATTTAACCTTCTGTTGCAGAAAGTGGAATGTCCTCTCCTTAGAAAGCCAAATCCCTCTCTCTGCTCAATTTAATCAAATCCTCTGCCAGGAAGAATTTTAAAAGCATCATCTTAATGAAAAGCACTATTTCATGTTGAGAGAAAGAACATGAGCTTTGGAGTAACCATGACTAAGATAATTTAGGAATATTTTACTGAAGACTGAGGAAGAAAAGCCATGAGATTGATCATCTAGATAGACGCCGGAGACATTCACTAATTAAAAATATACATAAGGATCCGTCTTAAATACAGCATGCACGCGCATGCGCACACACAGAATCTGTCAATCAGACAACAGTTAGAATCATGACTTAAAGGTGAAGTATTCAAGACATTTCTCACTAAAATCTCGACTAACATGAGGATATCTGCAGTCATGACTATTATTTAACATTCTTCTGATTATAATTATTGTATAAGAAAATGAAAAGAAAGTAAGAATATTAAAACTTTTAACAGATGAATAAAATAACATTTATGGGTAATATGGCTGTCCAGTGCTCTCACATCGTCCTTTCATGAATTTTTTATTGTAAGTGTATGATTCTTTTATAAACAGGAAAGTAGTTATTTTCATTAAAAAAATTAAGAGAGTTGTCCTAGACTATCTAAGACAGGATCCTTTGGCTCTTTATATTCTATTATTCTCATAGAGCTATTTGCCATTATGTAGTATCTTGGCATAGATTATTTTATTTTGAACCTGATATTAACCCTGAGAGAAAGTAGTGGTTGTTATTGTTTTCATATATCAGCAAGATTAAATGGCCTGCCCTGGGTCACATGGCAGTAAGTAGCAAAACCATAATTCTCAGCCTCTGAATCCATTCCCTTTTCTACTCTAAAAAAGTATTTCCAACAAGGTAGCATGATGTAATGCTGGGATTCTAAAACTTTGGTATATGTGTGACTCACCATGGATTATTACTTAAAAATGCATAATATTGGGCCCACCTGTAGTCTAATTCACTAAGATTAGGGTGATGATCCAGAAATTTACATTTTTAACCTGTACCTCATGGTAATTCTGTTAAAGGTGATTCATTGACCACACTTAAACATTCAGTTCAGTTCAGTTGCTCAGTCGTGTCCGACTCTCTGCGACCCCATGAATCACAGCACGCCAGGCCTCCCTGTCCATCACCAACTCCCAGAGTTCACTCAGACTCATGTCCATCAAGTCGGTGATGCTATCCAGCCATCTCATCCTCTGTTGTCCCCTTCTCCTCCTGCCCCCAATCCCTCCCAGCATCAGGGTCTTTTCCAGTGAGTCAGCTCTTCGCATGAGGTGGCCAAAGTATTGGAGTTTCAGCTTCAGCATCAGTCCCTCCAGTGAACACCCAGGACTGATCTCCTTTAGGATGGACTGGTTGGATCTCCTTGCAGTCCAAGGGACTCTTAAGAGTCTTCTCCAACACCACACTTCAAAAGCATCAATTCTTCGGCACTCAGCTTTCTTCACAGTCTAACTCTCACATCCATACATGACCATTGGAAAAACCATAGCCTTGACTAGCCGGACCTTTGTTGGCAAAGTAATATCTCTGCTTTTCAATATGCTGTCTAGGTTGGTCATAACTTTCCTTCCAAGGAGTAAGTGTCTTTTAATTTCATGGCTGCAGTCACCATCTGCAGTGATTTTGGAGCCCAAAAAAATAAAGTCTGACACTGTTTCCACTGTTTCCCCATCTATTTCCCATGAAGTGATGGGACCAGATGCCATGATCTTCGTTTTCTGAATGTTGAGCTTTAAGCCAACTTTTTCACTCTCCTCTTTCACTTTCATCAAGAGACTTTTTAGTTCCTCTTCACTTTCTGCATAATGGTGGTGTCATCTGTGTGTCTGAAGTTAGTGATATTTCTCCCAGCAATCTTGATTCCAGCTTGTGCTTCTTCCAGCCCAGCATTTCTCATGATGTACTCTGCATATAAGTTAAATAAGCAGGGTGACAATGTACAGCCTTGACGTACTCCTTTTCCTAATTGGAACCAGTCTGTTGTTCCATGTCCAGTCCTAACTGTTGCTTCCTGATCTGCATATAGGTTTCTCAAGAGGCAGGTCAGGTGGTCTGAAAAGTAGTAAGCAAATATGAAAACAACTTGGTTTGCATACTGCTTCCTCTCACTGTACTATTTGTAAAGTCTTAGATAGTAGTCAAGCAGTGAATAGTAGAGAACCAGTAGAATATACTGAATGAGAGTATAGGCTTTGGATCAAATACACCTTGGGCATGTTACCTGATAACAAAGTTCCCACTTCATAAGAAAGCTTTAAGAGAGTATGTGTTAATAAGTTCCTTAGTGAGGAATGAGAGAGCGAGGGCAGAGACAGACTAGAAGTGTTAACTCTAATGGAAGCTGCAGCACAAATACAAAAAAAAAAAACCCCAAAGTACCAAGGGTTCTTTACTGACCAAAAGATTTTGTTTCCCTATCAACTTTTTTTTTTTTTTTTTTGCTTAAAGTCATTAGAGATAGAGATTGCTTAAACTTTTTATTTTTAATTAAATCTCAAAGTGAGTTGTGTCTTCCCTGGTGGCTCATTCGGTAGAGTCTGCCTGCAATGCAGACCCAGGTTCAGTCCCTGGGTCGGGAGGATGCCCTGGAGAAGGAAATGGCAACCCACTCCAGTATTCTTGCCTAGAGAATTCTATGGACAGAAGAGCCTGGTGGGCTATAGTCCATGGGGTCATAAAGAGTTGGACACGACTGAGTGACTAACACTTTCACTTTTCACTTTCAAAGTGAATTGATACTGTAATTGATGAGATGATTCTGGATTAAATATTTGAATAGATGTTTCAGAAGTACTGGTAAAGTTTGGGATAGTGCAGGTTGTACTCTTATTTCTAATACCCAATTTGAAAGAAAAGGCATCAAATGAAGGTTTTTATAAAAAGGCATCACAGTCTTAGACTCTGAGATTGAGTTATTTCACATGGCTCTTTTAGATCTGATATGTTATACAAGTTTAGAATATTGATTGGCAAGTTGTGTGGAAAATGGTGGGAGAGATTTTAGCATACCATCTTTCTCTGTGCATACCTCCTGTTATGTATCCTTTCACCTCCTTCTTAGATCTGTTAATCATAATGTATAGTATTGTCATTTTTCTAACATCTATATTTTATTTTTATATTTTTACTCAAGTCTTATTACTGTATACTACTGATATTATGACTACTTAAATCTTACACAATCTTGTTTCCAGTTTTAGTTGTCTATAATTTTAACATGTGTTTGTTGCTTAATATTTTTCAGTTTAACTAAGAAAAAAGTTCCTACCCATATGAATGTAGTACCTGAAGGTATTTTACAGCTTTATAAAGTAAGCATTTGAGAGAGTATCAAAAACTTATGGGATCCTTATATTGTAGAGTAATTATGGTCAGTAGCATTCCATTTAGTTCAAGAAATGAAACTGTTTTCTCTCTGCAGGAGAGAAGATGAAAACATAATTTTATACATTCTAGAAATATTATTTTGTTATATTACTAAAGGAATGAGAAAATGTAGAAGTCAATCTTTAATAAAATCACTGAAGAGATAATTTTGTTATGAAAGAGTCAGTAAATAAGGATCTATACAGATGATAAATTGCATTAAGTACAATTTAATAATTGAATTTTTTTTTTCATTACATCTGTCACATCTATTTTATTCAGCAAACATTTATAAAATACCTATTGTATGTCAGGCTGTGCTGGATGCCTGGCATGCATAGATGAACATAACATATCTTTTTTTACTAATTTTTTTAAATTGAAGTATAGTTGATGTACAGTGTTCCAGTGTTCCAGGTATACAGCACTGGATAATCCCAGTGTACATTCCTTGGGATTATCCACATAGGCAATAATGTCAGCTGCAATAAGGGACAGTTTTATTACTTTCTTTCCAATCTCTATGCTTTTTGCTTCTTTTTTATCCACCCCCCCCCCCACCTTATTGCACAGACTTGAACTTCCAATACTGTTGAATAAGAATGGTAAGAGCAGATATCCTTGCCATGTTTCTAATCTGCTGCTGCTGCTAAGTCACTTCAGTCATGTCCAACTCTGTGCGACCCCATATAGACGGCAGCCCACCAGGCTCCTCTGTCCCTGGGATTCTCTAGGCTAGAACACTGAAGTGGGTTGCCATTTCCTTCTCCAGTGCGTGAAAGTGAAAAGTGAAAGTGAAGTCGCTCAGTCATGTCCGACCCTCAGCGACCCCATGGACTGCAGCCTTCCAGGCTCCTCCGTCCATGGGATTTTCCAGACGAGAGTACTGGAGTGGGGTGCCATTGCCTTCTCAGAGTTTCTAATCTTAGGGGAAAGCATTTAGTTTGTTACCATTAAATACAATAAATAAAATTTCCTCAGCTAATGCTGTAGGGTTTTATTGAGGAAGCTTTATCAAGGTGAGGAAGTTCCTCTCTATTCCTCTTTTTCTGTGAGATTTTTTTTAATCATGAATAGGTGTTGGATTTTTTTTCAAATGCTTTGCCTAGATCTTTTGATATGATCCTGTCATTTTTCTTCTAAGTTTTAACCAATTAAAATGGTGAATTATATTAATTTTTGAATACTGAAACAGCATAGCATCTCTGGAATAAACCCTACTTGGTCATGGTATATAATTTTTCTTACATGTTGCTAAATTCTGTTTGCTAATATCTTGTTAGAGATTTTTGTATCTGTGTTCACAAGGGATATTGGTCTGTATTTTTCTTTTTGTGTGCTGTCTTTGATTTGGGCATAGGTGTAAAACTAATTTCATAAATTGAGAGGTTTTGTTTCTTCTAATTTGTGGAAGGTTTCTTCTTTAATAGTTTGGTAGAATTCTCCAGTGAAACTGTCTGGACCTGGAGTTGTATTTTGGGGCAGTTTTTAAATTAGAAATTCAGTTTCTTTGTCTTTTAAAGAATTTGGTCTATGTCATCTAAGTTGTTGAAATTTGTGGGGGTAGAGTTAAATATAATATTCCCTTATCTTTTTGATGTCTTCAGAGTTGGTAATGATAATCCCCTGTTTTATTTCTGATGTTGGTAATTTGTGTCTACTCACTTTGTCAGCTATTAATTGATCTTTTCAAAGAATCAGCTTTTTCATTGATTATTTTCCTCGTCAATTTCATTGATTTCTGTGTTTATTATTTCCTTCCTTCTACTTGCTTTGGATTTATTTTGCTTTTCTTTTTCTAGGTTCTTGAGGTGGGTTCTTAGATTATTGATTTGTTATTTTTTTCTGTTTTCTAATGTATGTAGTAGTATGTATAATTATATGTATGATGCCATGCATTTTCCCCTCAGCACTGCTTTAGCCACATCTCCCAAATTTTGATATATTTTCATTTAGTTCAGTGTATTCTTTAAATATCCATTGAGACTTTGTCTTTGATCCATGAATTATTTAGTAGTGTGTTGTTTAGTTTCCGAGTATTTAAATTGCTTTTTTTTTTTTTACTATTGACTTTTGTGGCAGGTCTTGCTGTATGTTCATTGGGCACTTGAAAAGAATCTCTGTTCTGCTGTTGTAGGTTGGAATGTTTATTAGATCCTATTAACAAATGATGTTGTTGATTTCTGTATCCTTACTTACTTTCTGTCTGCTTGTTCCATTAGTTGTTGATGAGGAGAGTTGAAATCTCTAACTGTAATTGTAGATTTATCTTTTTTTTCCCATTCAATTCTGTCCATTTTTGCTTCACACATTTTGCTATTCTGGTTGGTTGGTGTAGACATAATCAATGAGGCTTGCTGCATCTTCTTTGTGCCTTTATTCTGTTATGCTTATATAATGGCCCTATCTGTTTCCACTAGTTTTCTTTGGTCTGAAATCTGCTTTATTTGATAGCCTTCTTGTGGTCATCATTACTTTGCTTTTAGTTTTGAGAAGTTTAATTATAATGTATCTTGGCTTTAGGTTTATTTTATTTGAGGTTTGCTCAACTTCTTGAATCTGTAGCTTTGAGTCTCTTACCAAAAGTTTGAGGAGTTATCAGCCATTATTTCTTTAAGTGTTTCTTCAGCCCCTCTCTATTCTTTCCTTCTGGGCTCTGATGACACAAGTGCTAGATCATTTTTACGTTTCCATGGGTCCTGAACTGCCGGGAGCCGGCGAGAGACACTCCACTCGTGGCAGAGATCGTGAGGAAGGAGGCTCGGCATACGCAAAGGCGGGATCGAGCCTCAGGAGGCTCCCTGAATATTCTGGAACATCTACCCCCAAAAAACCAGAGTCTGCCTACTTTATTGCTTTGTGCTCTCACCTCTGACTTTAGTGGGGGCTGTCCCCCACCACCATCTCGCTCCCTCTGACAAAGAGTTAACTTACAGCTCCAATTAATAAAGTTCCTGGGCATTAGGAGTGTTTGAATCTAAACCCCTCAGATAGCTCTCTAACTCGCCTGACAAGTTTACCCGGACTCCTACAGCTATGCATACGATTGTTTACAGTCTCTCAGCCTCAAGAGGCATGGGAAGCTTAAGATATTCAAATAGCTTAGAGCCTCTCAGAGAGTTAGAAACTGTCAGAATAAAACCAGTAAAAGATTTCATTGATGAGCCAATGCTTGCTGCCAAGTTTCCACATCCCCTGTATTGTATCCTTGAATATGTATTCATTAATATAGCTGGTATGTAGAAAAAATAAGTAGTGGCCTTGGTATTAGCCACTTTAGATCCTTAAGGTAATAAATTCTTTCCTTTGTTGTAAACCCAATACACCTCTGCCCTATAGGAATGCAACTTTATCTAACACCTTCGGAAGATGGCGCCAAACCTTAAAATAATTACTCTTAGAGAAAATAAGTCTTACGGTTGACAAACCTTTGTCAAGAGTCATAAAATGTTAATAGGCCTTCTGGCCAGAAGATGATGTAAATCACCTAAACCATTTGTATACGATAAATTTGCAGGAAAGAAACCCTAGTTTATGATAAGGATCAAAGACTGCTCACTTTGCATGATTTCACATCCCCTATTATCCTCTATGTGTAACTTAGGGTATAAAAGACCCTGTTAAAAATAAAGCTACGGGCCTTGCTCACCTAAGCTTGGTCTCCCCATGTCATTCTTTCTTTTCACATTCCGGCTGAGTCTCCATCTGGAGCGCGGAGGTCCTCTGCGACCATTTATTTGCCTGGGCTTCTAAGACCCACTCGAGAAGGTGTCTAAGGTGGGGCACCTTCCGCTATTCGAGAGGGTGCCTGCGGCCTCTGTGGTCAGAGCTAACCTGGTGTCACAGGTTATATTGATTTTCCGCGTAAACCAAGCTACTCAGCCTCTTTTCTCCACTGAATTTTCCTACTGAGCTATCCTCATTCTATTACTCTTTATATCTCTAATTAATATTTAAATAAATCGCCGACACCGTCTCTCCTTCGAATACCCTGGATCAGCCGGGGCTGGACCCCGGCACTGAACCTCTTCTCTTTTCTTCTTTTTTTAAATCTTATTTTCTTTCCAGTGTTTAAGATGGGTAGTTTCTATTCTTCTGTTTTCCAGTTTGCAGACTCTTTCCTCTGTCTTCTCTACTCAGCTGTTATGTCTTCTGTTTTCTGAGACTAGGTATTTCCTTGGTGAGGCTTTTAATTTTTTTATTGTTTCAAATATTTATTTAATTGTTCATTAAAGCATTTTCATTAAGTAATTCCAGCATATCATCTCATTTTTGGCATCTACTGATACACTTTTTTCCTTCAATTTGTTATCTTCCTTGTTCTTGGTATGACTAGTGATTTTCAATTGAAAGCTGGATATTTTATGTATTTTTATTAAAATGAATAGAAATTATATATGATGGTATACTTCCTTATTAAAAAGGAAATGTCTCATTTAATATAACTAAAGCAAAGATGGAAATCATTAGGCATGCTGAAAGCAGCAACTTTTAAGTGTCAGTGCTAACACGTTGGTTTTAAAGAGATTATCTGGGTTCTCTAATAAAGCGTAAAAATGAAAAATGTCTGTAAGATGCTGGCTGCTGCTGCTGCTAAGTCGCTTCAGTCGTGTCCGACTCTGTGCGACCCCAGAGACGGCAGCCCACCAGGCTCCGCCGTCCCTGGGATTCTCCAGGCAAGAACACTGGAATGGGTTGCCATTTCCTTCTCCAATGCATGAAAGTGAAAAGTGAAAGGGAAGTCTCCCAGTCGTGTCCGACTCTTAGCGACCCCATGGACTGCAGCCTTCCAAGCTCTTCTGTCCATGGGATTTGCCAGGCAAGAGTCCTGGAGTGGGGTGCCATTGCCTTCTCCAAAGATGCTGGAAATGATGTCATAAAATAGTATGTCTAAAAGACAAGATACAATAAAGGGTTTTATTTTTTATTTTTAGTTCTTAGGAAACTAAATCCTCATACAAGATGTACATCTGTTACTTGACTTTTTCATATTCAGCATATACAAGTTTTTAGAGACACATTGTATGTGTAGGCTGCCAGGAACCATTTGCCTTCCCCAAATATTTGTTGGAATGTAAGGCATTGTGCAGAAAGTTTAAAAATGAGTAATTAAAACACAGTGCTTGCCCTCAATTCAACTTGGCAAATGTTGAGTTCCTGCTGTGTGAAGTGGAGTACATAGGCCCTGAAAAAATGCTGACATGAGATCTTTCCCTAAAAGACATTACAATTTAATGGAAAATACATATGCAATTCACTGCATTTTAAAGTTAAATTCTTTTAAAAATAGTAGATAGGGTATAGTCTTGTAGGAAAGAGAGAAAAACTACGTTTGCATGTGTGCATGCTAAGTCACTTCAGTTGTGTCCAGCTGTTTGCGACCCTATGGACTCTCGCCTGCCAGGTTCCTCTGTCCATGGGATTCTCCAGGCAAGACTGGAGTGGGTTGCCAGGCCCTCCTCCAAGAGATCTTCCCGACCCAGGGATCAAACCGGTGTCTCCTGCGGCTCCTGCACTGCAGCCAGATTCTTCACCGCTGAGCCACTGGGAAAGCCCCCAAAATATGTTTATGTAGTAATAGAAGACAATGTAAGCACAAAGTATTTAGCTCATTCCTTTTCTCAAAACCTCCAACCCAGTCTTTCCGTTTACTTTCACAGACTACCTTTGTCTCCTGCTACCCTGAAAAAATTGAACCTATCAGGTCATTTTCCTTCAGCTGTCTTCTACCTATATACATAATTTTTTAATCAAAACCTATTCTCATCATATTTTTCCCAGACTGGGGAACAAGGTTTCCCACCTTAGTGCTCTGACCTTATTTCCTCATATCTCTTTCAGGATCTTGCTCCAGCACTCACCCGTTTTCTTTCCTAAGTCTTCAATCTTTTCATCATCATTGGCTCTTTTCCTTCAACCTATATATATGCTCAACAGTCTCTCACCCTAAAAAGACTTTCCTTATCTCAGTAAGCCATCTGGTCTAGTCTGTTTCCTTTTCTCATTCCTACCTCTGAAAACAGTACTCTGCCTTTCCTTATTGTCTCTATTCTGATAGTCATAATGACTGTATATAATAACTTAAACATATTTATGAACCTTGAAATGTTTACAAATACAGAATTAAAATTTATTTTGAAAGAGCTAGGAGAAGGTCTGTAACATTTGAAAGAGCTCTCATCTCTTCAGATCTTTGGTATAAAGAAACACAGGGAGAATAAACTCAACCAAGTTTAGCCAAATGCAGTACAGATAGAAGACTTCTATTTCTGATTATGTCATTGCCCTTTTCACAGAAGAGGCTTGTATTATTTTGGTGCTTCCGAAATGGTTTCAATCACTGGCTACATGTATATGACTCCCCATTATGTATCTCAAGTTTGTTTATTTTTATTTCCAGTTGTTTTCTGGCCATCTTCCACCTTGATGTCTCATAGGTATCTCAACGTCAGTATTCCAAAGCTAACCATTTTTATTCCCTAAGGTTTCTTTAGCACCACACTCACCAGTGTTTTCTACCTCAGTTCTTGGCACTGTCCCACCCAGTCAGCCAGGTTAAAAACTAGGAGTCCTCCTTTGGGTCTTCCTTGTGGTCCAGTGGTTAAGACACTGCTCTTCCACTGCAGGGGCCACAGATTTGATCCCTGATTGGGGAACCAAGATCCCACATGCCTTGCAGCATGGGCAAAAAAAGAGGGAAAAAACAACAGCAGTAGCTAGGAGTCATCCTTGACTCTACCCTTCTCATCTTCACACTTCACCAAATTCTGACAATTTTAGTTCCTAAATATTTCTCAGTTTTTGCCTGACCTCTCTATACCTTCTGTTTGCTCTCAATTCTAGTCCTTATCTTTTCTCACTGAGCTACCACAAGAGCCTTTTCATTAATACACCACTTCCAGTCTTCACTCCTCATAGTCATCTCCTTTATAGTATCTAGCACTGCATTATTCACTAATGTAGCTACTAGCTACATGGAGCTACTGAACACTTGAGATGTGCCTAGTCAAAATTGGCATATGTTTTATATGTGAAATACAACCTGAATTTTGTAGACTTGGTATGGAAAAGAGTGTAAAAGGTCTCCCTAAGAATTGTATACATTATATTATTATGGGTCATACATTAAAATAACATTTTAGGTATATTAAATATATTATTAAAATTATTTTTACCTGTTTCTTTTTAGCTTTTAAAATATGGTTACTAGAAGATGTAATATTATGTATGTAACTCTTCCTCCAGCTTTTCATGTAGCTGGCTCCTTTTCACTACCCAGATATTCTTAGAGATCTTCTCTGCATTTACACTATCTATTTAAAGGAATTCCACCAAAATCACTCATGTCACCATGTTCTGTTCATGGCACTTTTCACTATCCGAAATCATCTTGTTTATTTGTGTATCTGATAATTGTCTACCCCAAGTAAGTAGTAAACTTCATTAGGGTAGGAAGTTTGTCCACTGGTGAATTAGATTCATAACTGTGTACATGGTATCTAGAATAATATCTCGCATTTAGTAAGTAGGTGTTCATTTGTTGGCTGAATGATCTCTACTCTTTGATATGGCTCTCTCTGCCTCACAAACCTGATTAACTCAAGACTTGACTTTCAAGACTCAACTCAAGTAGCACTTCCTCCAGGAAGCCTTTCCTGGCTTCTGAAAGTCTTAACCTGTTGATTCCCTCTCTGTACACAGTTCTGCAGATACACTTACACACTGTGCCTTTGTTCATTTTACATCCTCTTTCACACTTAACCCTTAATAATTCTTCAGTATACTTCTGTTCTCTAAAATATACCTGGTTACCCAATAGACAACAGATTTTTCTTTGCAGCTGATCTAACATATGTATATAAAACACAGCTTATAGTAGTAGACACTCAGTAAACATTTGTTGAATGAGTAGATGAATTCCTGTGTCCTTTATAAAAACAATATAACAACATTAAACACTTCTTTAAATCATTTATAAAATATCATCACCCTATTAGTAACTGTTTTCTTGTTGTTGTTGTTTTATTTTATATTTATTTTTTAACTTTATTGTATTGGTTTTGCCATATATCAACATGAATCTGCCACAGGTATACACTTTAGCCCACTTTCTTCCTTTTTCTTTTAGTTTAATTATACAAGTAAAACATGGATATGTATATATCACTGTAAAAAACAAAATTCAAATAATACATAAATAAAGTTAAAAATGAGTCCCCTTAATAATCTTACTTTCTTCATCAGGGATAGCTACCTCTGTCTTTTTCTATTAACATAATGTTATATACAGTATGAAATGGTAATATGTGTGTAGTTTTTAAATTCTGCTTTCCAGATACCTTGGAAATATTTTTAATATTTCTTAATAGTTTATGGAGCTATTTTTTTGAGTTGAGATGGTCTTAGAGAAATGGTGCTGTCTAGTAAAAAAAACTTCCTTTGATTAGGATTCCTATTACTAGCTTCCTTATTTATCCTTAGGCCTAGTGATTATCATTTTTGTCTGTCATTTTAAGATTATGAATTTTCTATAATCACAGAGTTGAAAAGAGGTAGAGTCTAGATTCAAACCCATTTCTTCTAACATCAAACCCACCTATCTTTCCACCTACTGACTGTCTCGCTGAACTTCAGCTTTCTTAACTTTAAAATGGGAATATAATGTCTCTCTTGCCTGTTCTAGGATAAATTAATAACCACCTAAGGAGGTATAACACATGTGACACAGATGTGTAATAACACAGATATTAACTGAAATGTATTTAAAGATCACAGAAGTTTTTGATCCATTAATTTTCAGAGAACCATGTTAGTCTCATAATTCAGTGCTTTGATGCTTTTAGGTTATAGGAATAGAACTAGGAATTTGCTAGATGCCAAACTCATTCATAACTCAGCTTACCTATATAGGCTTGGGCTTTGAAAACAGTGTCCCCAGTCTGTTTTGTTTCCTTGTTTAATTTCAGATTAAAAACTAGTAAGCTATTACCAGAGTAGAAAGGTTTTGGTTGAAAGAACACTGTTCACTTTACATACAGTGCCACTTTTTTCATATTTAACATGCTGCCTGACTCTTTAGACCTCATGGACTGTAGCCCGCCAGGCTCTCTGTCCACGGAATTCTCCAGGCAAGAATGCTGGAATGGGTATCCATTCCCTTCTCCAGGGGATGTTCCCAGCCAGGGATTGAACCCATGTCTTATTGCAGATCTTTACCGTCTGAGCCATGAGGGAAGCCTTATTTAATATATCCTTCATGAAATATTGCTCGGGATGATGTCCATATGTGATTTTTTCTGTTTTCTCTCTTAGCAGTTTTCCTAACATACTCTTTTGCTTAATTCTTCCTATGAAGCCTAATAGGTACAAAACTCTAAGAAGCTTATTCGTTTTAGATTCAGTGGATACCATTACCATCCATATGTCTGGTATTAATTATGCTTCTAATATGGCAGGTGTGTAATAGAAGCTTAGGGTAGAATACCAATGACTTGATTTTCTGTGATTCTGAACATTACTAAAGTGGGCTACCAGAGTTAGCCAACAGAGAATTAGATGTAATTGCTTGCCTAAAGTGATAATATCTTCCTGATACAATCCCTGAATACCAATGAAGGCAGATAATTTCAGGGAGACGCCCTCCTCATTTAGGAGATGGGAAAGATCAAGTAAGGGTGATAATTAAAAAGAGACCAAAAATATAGCATTTGTAGACCAGGTGCCTGTTAATCATTGTTTGAAGAAGTTCATAAGATACAAATTACTTATTCTAAAATACTGTATTAAAATATTTTTAAGTCAGTGAGTCCTTATGTATGTTTCATAGAAACTTCATAGAAATAATATGGGATTAAAGGAAGGCAATTCAGCCCATTGTCCCATTTTAAGAATTATATTCTAAAGATGGAAAAGTGAAAAATGAAAATGTTAGTCACTTAGTCGTGTCTGACTCTTTGCAAGCCCATGGACTGTAGCCTGCTAGGTTCCACTGTCCATTTAATTTTCCAGGCAGGAATTCTGGAGTGGGTAGCCATTTCCTTCTTCAGGGGTTCTTCCCGACCCAGGGATCAAACCCAGATCTCAAACCCAGGTCTCCCATGTTGCAGGAAGATTGTTTACTGTCTGAGCCACCAGTGAAGCCCATATTCTAAAGATAGAACTTGTATTTAAAAGCTAGAAGAAATAACAGAAAATTAGCACATTATTTTTAGTTTCATTATTAATTCATTTTTCTGTCTTTTTCTCTGTTGTTCTTATTTTGAATGTATGATGAATGAATTGTATTACATTGCTAAATTTGCTTTATTCTTTACAAACCTTAGTAGATGAGTTACAGATTTTTTTTTAATGCAACCATGATGCTAATTATTGAAAATATTACTCAGCTAGACTCTATGTCTGTATATAGAATGAAGTGAACAGGTATGTCAGAACATATCTGACTAAACCTATGTAGTAAGTAAATATTATGTTAAATCTTGTAAATTGATATTTTGTATAGCACCATGTTATAGTACAAATATTAACTCAGTTTGCTTTTGATGGAGGAAAGTTTTGTGGAAATAGTTTAAATCTTAAAATGTGTTTATATCCAAGCTTAACTGTTCATTAGAATCAGCTATGGGCCATTTTAAAAATTTGTATTTCTGTTCCCTACCACTGACTTTCCAGGAGAAGAATGTGGTGTCCTGGCATGTTTAAATAGTAGCTCTCATCCGGGAATGGGGATGGGGCACTGATTTGCAGTGTTTGCTGATTTCCATGGTGTAAATACAGACTGCCACCGTAGCCAATTTCAAGCTACTAAGATGATTCATGTGGAATGTTGGGAGATGATATATAGTATTTCCATTATATAGATACAATAAACATATATAACCTAAAAGAACAAATAATATCAAATTTTAGTAAAATAATTAGGAAGTGATGAATCTGAGTTTTCATTGCCTTTGTTTTTAATATAGCAGATTATAAAGTTTATGTAATTTAACTTAAAATGACTGTGTTTAACAACCAGTTTGCAAAGTTTTGAAAATTTATTAATCAGCTCATAAAGCTGGTACAAACTGTTGCTAACAACACACTGGAGCTCAGAGATATCTGTATCTTTTTTTAACCAACTAAATAGTTCTGACGAAAACAACCTGCCAATCAGGTATTTTTCTGAAATATGGATCTAATCCTAAGTCACAAGAAAGCATTCCACAGTCAGACCCAGAATGTCTTCTAGCCTCATTTCAAAGCATACCCACTCCCCCACATCTTCTGTTTCACCCACACTAGACTTAGATTACTTGAAGCTTCTCAAAACATGCCTTGCACATTCCCACCCTCATGCCTTTTCATTAGTTTCTTTTAGCCTTGAATAGCCTTGCCTCATCTGCCTGACTTTTGCAACACTATTTATTTATCCTTCTAGAAATAACTCAAATGCTGCTTCCTCTTATTTCATACTTTTGGAAACAGTCCCATTCTCCTTGATGTTCTCATAGTACTTTGCTTATTTTATTTTGAGCTCCAATTATCATCAATAACAAATGGCCGTTTCAACTAAATAGATTATAGATGTTTAAAAGGCACCTTTGAATAATACTGTACTTAACACCTTAATGTATAAAATGATTAATAAGAACTTTTTATTTGTTTGCTTGCTTGGCCGTACTGTGATCCTTGTGGGATCTTGGTTCCCTAACCAGAGACTGAACCCAGGCCCTGGCAATGAAAGCACCAAGTCCTAATCACTAGACCACCAGGGAATTTCCAGCACGTGTTTATTTTACTAGGAAGGATTATGGATAATGCATGATACAGCCTTTACTTTCTGATCCTTTGGGAAACTGATTGAAATCTAAACTTTTTTTGAATTAGATGACACCTTTTTTTTTTTTTTTTCCTGATGATTGAGGACCATTTAGTAGTAATTATATACCTATGCCTTATAGCCAGAAAACAGATATAACATCATGATAACTTTCAGACTTATCAAAGAAGAGTTTCATTGGAGAATATACAAAGCACTTAAGAGTGAAAAAGATAAAAGTTGTGTATTATTCTGATTTAGTGCACTTTATAATGTTGTCTGTCAGCTTAAAACCCTCATAGCTCAGTTGGTAAAGAATCTACCTGCAATGCAGGAGACACCGGTTCGAAGATCCCCTGGAGAAGGGATAGGCTACCCACTTTAGTATTCTTGGGCTTCCTTGGCTCAGCTGGTAAAGAATCTGCCTGCAATGCGGGAGATCTGGATTCAATCCCTGGTTTGGGAAGATCCTCTGGAGAAGGGAAAGGCTACCCACCTGGAGAATTCCACGGAACTGTATAGTCCATGGAGTTGTGACGAATCAGACATGACTGACCGACTTTTACTTCATCATTAAATAAAGTCCAAAAGGAGCAAAAATATCATGCTTTGCTTTGTGGTTTGAGAGAAATTTGCTTTCATATATGTTCTTAAGGATACATTCCTTATCAGTTGTCGCTTTGTAGCATTTTATCTAGAATTAAAATTACCTGTTTTCACAATAAATATTGATAAGATCTAAGTATGGGAAGGAAATGTTGTTCTAAAGTAAAAACGATCCAAGAATTTCTCAAAGTGAATGCAGCACATCCCTTGTTAATGGTGTTTCATACATTTTTTTAAAATCTTTGACCCAAAGCTGCCACCTGATGGCAAAAATTAAAATGACAACTTTTGTAATATTCTAAACCTCCATCACAATTACTTGAAATATTATGTTTTCAGCATTGAGCCCCTAAATTCTAAATGCACTTTTGTATAAGTTTTGTATATTTGTTGAATGTTTGATAATTATTTTGAATTTCAGATAAATCAGATTTATTACTTAACTTTTTTTAGATGGGGATCCTACTAAGGAGATTTACTTAAAATCTATTTATGGAGCTGGAGGAAGAATCTGTTTTTTAATTAGTTTTACTTAATGAAGAATTTTACTCGAATGTAGTAATTTTCTCTTTCCCTTTTCTTTCTTCAGAACAACGTCACTCAGACACCATGGTGTTCTTTTATCTGTGGATCGTCTTTTGTATCATCAGTTCCTGTTATACCCTCATCTGGGATCTGAAGATGGACTGGGGTCTTTTTGATAAGAATGCAGGAGAAAACACCTTCCTCCGGGAAGAGATTGTATACCCCCAAAAAGTATGTACAAAGAGTGCTTGTATTTATTTTTAAAAAAGAAAAAACACAAAAACAGAACACTCAGGTATATTACAGTATATACCCAACACCAGCCCACTTAAAATAATTACCAAAAAATGCTAATCCATTCAGTCAGTAAAAATGTACCAGATGTTAACTATATTCTGGGTGCTGTAGGAAATAAAGTAAAATTCTGGTTCTCAAAGACGCTATAATCTATGTTCTAAACAGATAAGTAAACAGATTGCAATACAATGTAATAAAGACTAGAATAGAGGAATAAATAATTAAATATCTTTTATGATTTGTTTTTTAACATGCAGTTCCCTGTGTCTCATGAGACTTAGGGAGAAGTCGGGTGGGCTGCAGTCCATGGAGTTGGCTGCAGTGCATGGGGTTGTGAAAGAGTCAGGCACGACTCAGCGACTATGCCCTACCTTAGGTCTCACATGCCGTTTCCTCTTAGTTTACCTTGCAAATTCTTGTTCCTTCTTTTTATTTTTATTTTATTTTTTTAGCATTCTACATCAAGCTGCTTATTTATTTTTAAAATTTGTTTATTTATTTTTGGTCACACTACATAGCATGTGGGATCTTAGTTCTCCAGCCAGAGATCAAACCCATGTCCCCTGTAGTAGAAGCTCAAAGTCTTAATCATTGGACTGCCATGGAAATCCCTTGTTCCTTCTTTTTAAAAGTCAGTTTGTTCCTTTCTCTCCAAGCATAATTAGCCAATCGTCCTAGTCCCATTTTACACGATACAAACTTCCAATTATGGCAGTTATCACATTGCATTTTAATTACCTGTTTAGGTATCTGTATCCCTTACTATCCAGCATAGTCCCAGGCATACAGTAGACAATGTTTGTGGAATGAATGAATGAATAAATAAATAAATACTTGACTGAATGAGCAGTGCTGTGAAAGCACAAAGGAAAGAGGTGTGCCTGACTTTGCTGGGTACATCAAGAAGGCTTTTCCTGTCATTTGTTTCAATCAGTTTTCTTAAAGTTTCGATTTGATCCAAAAATACATGGATAATTACTTGAGAATCATTTGAGCACCTTATCTAAATTATGAATGAAAGGATGAGAAGGACTGAATTAAAAAGTCAATAGACCAAAAGTATCTTTACTCAGATATTGAAAGAAACTAAACAATGAATTGGGAATCCTTATAAGTGAATTCTAACCCCAGCTCTCTCACTAATGAGCTACATAACTTTAGACAACCAGACTGCAGTGTATTCTGTAAGGTAGGATGTTACACTAGATTATCTCTTGATCCTTTCCCAATCCTAAAATTCTGTATGCAGAGGAGAGTATAAATTGGGCCACTGATATTTTATACTATGTCAAAATGTCATCAGTACTTCAGAACTGAACTTCGAAAAGTGTGTGACTGTGTAATATGTAACTGGTGCTTAGGGAAGGCTGTTTTCAAGTGTGAGGATTGAAAATAAATGATAGACTGAATATGATGAATGATATGTTAGGGTAACTTCATATAAACAAATGAAGGCAGAAAAGGAGATATTCATTGACAGTGATTTTTAAGTCTCATTTGAAAAGAAAATTTAAAAAAGTAATATTAAGCACAAGTCAGATAGCAGACATGTGTTCAAGAAAAGATGGCCTTTTGTTCACCAAATGCATGTGGCTTTGCTCCTTGTACTGTTCTTGCCTTACTGAGAGATGTAATGCATTTCTATCTTATGATGATTGCTTTGATGAACTATTTATATCTTTACATAAATGTTAACGTGTTCATCCTTTAAGTACTTTTTTATTTCTATGTAATAAAATTAGTTAATAGAATCTTCCACTTGCTTTGTTATTACGTATTTTTATGACCCATTTTTAGGGTCATAGTATGCTTTTGTACATTAGGCTTTACAAATATATAAGAAAAATGTCCTAGAAGATCACCATACCCCTCTCAGCTTTAAAAGGGCAAATACTGGAGTTAAATTTGTTGTGCTAAAAAAGGGAAGAAGCTATATGTGCAGTTCAGTGGGTGTTCATTTAAAAATTAAGAACACAGCTATATGAACCTTAAACTAAGTTCCTTGGCATTAACAGTGCATACTGTTGAGCACCATACCCAGGTCCAGAAAGCATTTATGTTATCTCCATATTAAAACTTAACTTTTCTGTATCTCTTGACCTCAAGTTAAGTGTATTCCTCCCAAAAGACTTTTAATTTTTGGTAACATCAGCTCCCACATCAGTCAACTGTGGATCGGCTTGATTGGCTCTTAAAGACATACAAAATTGCAGCTTTTCATCAAAACACCTAATAATGATTTCACTGCATGTGGATTTATCCAAAAATTACATTATTGATGTATTGAATGGCTGGGGGAAGGGACAGAGAGATAGTTAATGTGTTTTTAAAAATCTTCATAAAATTAATCATAGTAAGCGATGAATAATGTCTAAAATTGATTAATCAAGATATAGCAATATACACACATTATTTAGAAATGTGGAAGATAATGCTCAAAATTTGAAGATGTTTGCCTCTAAAGAATAGGACAAGGAGAGGACTGCTGTTTCTTTTGTTTAGTAGCCTTCTAACATGACTGATGTTCCTTTGCTGACATTCTTTTAATAATATAAATGCTATGATTTAATACATAGCAGTTCTAGTTCCCATAAGATGTTGTAGCCTTTAAATACATATTTTAAAGAGCTGGATATCTTGAGATGAATAGAAAATCCGTGAATTATAGTTCCAGTCAGTTGGCAGTTTGTGTGCTTAAAACTGTGTAGCTAAAACTGAAAGAATTAGTTGAGTGCTTGTCTTCCCCATGTGGAAATGGGACATCCCTTAAATTTAATTGTTAGTGAAATCCAAGCTTCGTGTTATTTTCTGACATCAAAAAAGAAGGAAAAACTTTTTTCAAATGTAGGGTAAGGCAATTGGAGAATAAAAGTGCAAATAACAGAGTTAGTAAATCTCATATTTTCTAATTTGAACTATTGAGCCATTGGTATATCACATACATTTTAGAATGTCATCTCAGTCAGCTCGAGAATCTCATCTGGTTTGTATTTCTGGGGTCTAGAAGAGAGCCTAGTATACAGTATGGGAATGAAGTATTAATATGTTTGTTAAAGGATCACTGAAATTCAGTAAAACTTCATTTTGAATATTGTCCTATATATGAAAAAAAACTAAATTGGTGAAGTCTTTTAAAATATGGAACTCTTTATTTCTTTTACTCACGCCTGTCAGTATGATATGTGACTCTTGTTTACTGTGCTAGGTATGCTTATTTGTAAGAAACACATTGCTTATTATCCCTCAGGCCTACTATTACAGTGCCATCATAGAGGATGTGATCCTGCGCTTTGCTTGGACTATCCAGATCTCAATTACCTCCATGACTTCGTTGCCTCATTCTGGGGACATCATTGCTACTGTCTTTGCTCCCCTTGAGGTTTTCCGGTAAGCAGACTACTGTAAAGTTTATCAGATATTTTTTTTTTTACCTAAAATGTTACTCAGTACTTATAAATTAGATTTTATTAAAAACTTATACCTGAAAAGCTTAAAATTTCCAACTTTTCTCAGACTTCTCATCTGCCTCAGTGTTGGAAAATTCTGACTGAAGGACTAAGAGATTAATTCTTACAAAGTTATGCTGATGATGACTTTTTTAGAAGCTTTTTTTAAGAATTGGACTCCATTTGAATATCCAAATGACTAATGAACATATGGAAATGTTCTTTACATGATTAGTCACCAGGGAAATGCAACTTAAACCTACTTTTGAGATACAGCTGCTCACCTGTAAATGCTAAAATGAAAACTACAGACACACCAAGTATTGATAAGGATATAGAACAATTGGAATTTACAAACACTGCAAGTAGGAGGAAACCAGTATAATAGCCACTCTGGAAAACTCTTTGTCATTATCTACCAAAGCTGTGCATGAACTCTTGGGTATATAGCAAACAGAAATACTGACTTAAGGCCACCAAGATCCACATACAAGAATGTTCACAATAATAGTATTTGCAGCAGACCAAAGTGGAGACTACACAAGGGCTTAGCAATACTAGAGCAGATAGATAAATTGTGATATTTACACACATGCAAATCTATTCAGTAATGAGCAAAAGACTAAATACAAAAACATGAATGAATCTCACAAGGCAAAGTATTGAGCAAAAGAAGTTAGCCACAAAAGAGTATGTCCCTGTATGAGTTCAAATTTATGAAGTTCAAAAGCAGGCTAAATTTATCTATGGTATTAGAAGTCAAAATAGTATTTGCCCTTGTGGGACAGTGAGTGGAAGTGGCACCAAGAGAACCTCCTTGAGTGGGGAGTGCTAAATCGCTTCAGTTGTGTCCGACTCTGTGTGACCCCATAGACGGCAGCCCACCAGGCTCCCCTGTCCCTGGGATTCTCCAGGCAAGAACACTGGAGTGGGTTGCCATTTCCTTCCCCAGTGCAGGAAAGTAAAAAGTGAAAGTGAAGTTGCTCAGTCGTGTCGGACTCTTCGAGACCCCGTGGACTGCAGCCTATCAGGCTCCTCCGTCCATGGGATTTTCCAGGCAAGAGTACTGGAGTGGGGTGCCATCGCCTTCTCCTGAGTGGGGAGTAAGGTGCAATAATGTTCTGTTTCTTGAAATGTGTGCTGATTACACAATGGGGGTTCAATTTGCTAAAATTCATTATGCTGTGTCCATCATACTTGTTCACTTCTCTGAGCGTGTGTTACACTTAATAAGTTTTTAAATTAAAAAAAATAATTGAGCTCCAATGGAAAGGTTGTGAGTAGAAACAGGGAGGTAAAAAGTCTTAGAACAGAGATTAGAATGAAAATCTTTTGAGAATCATATTTTGCAATTTAGCAACCTGGGTTATTTAGCCCACCTTCTCAGTGGAAACAATAAAAATGCCAGATAAAATGTTTTTTTAATCTTCCTAAAAGCATCAATGATCTGACATGATAGCCCAAACTCTTAAGTGAAGGTAGGTACCCCATGATAAGCAGAACACTAAAGCTGATTTTGCACTTAAGAAATTTGCCAAACCAAAAGACTTTGAGATTCATCTGTGATAGCCAATTCAAATTTGTATGCACCTAATACATAGCTTGAAAATAGTAAAATGAAAGTTGACATTGCTAGAAAGTAAAAGTAGATAAATTTATAATTTTAGAGGAAAATGTTAGCATACTTTTCTCAGTGTAAATAAGTAATCAAGTAACAACTTCCCTGGTGCCTCAGTTGGTATAGACTCCACCTGCCAATGCAGGGGAGAAGGCAATGGCACCCCACTCCAGTACTCTTGCCTGGAAAATCCCATGGACGGAGGAGCCTGATGGGCTGCAGTCCATGGGGTTGCTAAGAGTCAGACACGACTGAGCGTCTTCACTTTCACTTTTCACTTCGATGCTTTGGAGACGGAAATGGCAACCTACTCCAGTGTTCTTGCCTGGAGAATCCCAGGGACGGGGGAGCCTGCTGGGCTGCCGTCTATGAGGTCGCACAGAGTCGGACACGATTGAAGTGACCTAGCAGCAGCAGGAGACACGAGTTCGATCCCTGATCCAGGGAGATGCCATATGCCACGAAGCAATTAAACCTGTGCCCTACAACTATTGAGCCTGTGCTCTAGAGCCTGAAGACCACAACTACTGAGCCCACATGCCACAATTACTGAAGCCTCTGAACCTTAGAGCCCGTGCTCTGCAACAGGAAAAGCCACAGCAACAAGAAGTCTGCACGCCGCAACTAGAGAGTAGCCCCTGCTCACCACAACTAGAGAAAAGCCCACACAGACATGAAGACCCAGCACAGACAAAAATAAATAAAATTTTAAGAAAACAAGTGATCAATTAACCAACTTTACCTAAATGACATATGTAGAGCATTGCGTACAACCTAGCTACTAAATACAAATGCTTTTAAATACACATGTAACATTTACCAAAATTAACCATGTGTTGGGCTGTATAAAGGAAGTCTTAACAAGTGTTAGAATAAAATCACAAAAAGATACCTGAAAATTCACAAACATTTAGAAATTTAGCAGCATATATATAAATAATCCATGGGTTGAAGTTGAAATTGCAATGGAAATTTTAAAATAATTCTGAATAGAAATGTCATTGAAATTCTCCATCACCACCACCTCCCCCCATTCTCTTTTTTCTCTTTCATGTATGCTGCTTTAATTTTTTTTCTAGTAAAAAAAAAAAAAAGAGGTAGCTCAATTACTTTTTTATTCTTGATTTTTTCTTTTTAAAAAATTATTTGGTTAATAGAATCAGATGTTATATCACCCATTTAAAGCAGAAGCAAAAAATATCCTTTGAATCTTTTTTCTTCTGCAACTACTACCCATTTTTGTGCTCTCTTTTACAGCAAAACTCTTCAAGAGATAACTTTACTTGCTATCTCTGCTCTCTGACTCCTTCCCCATTCTCCCTTTAATTCATCTCGTCCTTTTCCCCAGTACTCAAACTAAATTGCTTTTGTTAAAAATTAATAACAGCAGCAAACACTAATGTGTTATCCTGTACATACCTGGCACTGTTCCAAGCACTTTACATGTACTAACTTAGTGAATCCTTACAACAATCTTGTCAGGTAAGTACTGTTACTATCTCATTTACTGATGAAGCATAAGTTAAGTAAATCATCCAAGGCTGTCACACTTAGTAAGTAGCAGATCCCTAATCTGAATCTAGACAGTCTCCCAGAATCTGTGCTCTTAGATCATATTGCCTCTTTATCCTCTATCTAAATCCAGTGGTTCTTTTATCTGACTTTACCTCTCAGCAAAGCTTTTCATTTGATTTCTCAGAAACTACTCTCTTCTGTCTCACGGTCTGTTCCATCTCGATTTGTTTACTGGTTCTTTTTCCTCTTCCCAAATTGTAAATGTTGGTGTGCTCTAGGGTTTGATCCTCTTTACTCTTCTCCTCCACTTATTCCTAAGCCCATGACTTGAAATTCTGTTCTTATGCTGTCTATAGTCCTAGTCTCTCCCTTGAACTGCAAACTCATATCCATCTAGCTACTGAATTTTCCTCTTGGGTACCTAATGGCAATAGAAATAACTCAGATCTCTAGTAAATGGTCTCACCATTCACTGAAAACAAAAACCTGAGACCACCCACATCCCATGTCCAATAAGCCTCATCTTCATAAATAAATCCTATCAGTCTGCTTCTCATCACCTCTGTTATCCCCACCTGAATCTAAGTCTCTGTCATCTCTAATTGATCTCCCTTCAGCTGTCTTTGATCTCTTCACAGTGCAGCAGATTGATCTTAAATCACATTATTCTCCAGCTCAGAACTCCTTGTTTTCTGACACACTGTAAGTCTAAACTCTATACTGTAGATTTTAAGGCTGTGGATCAGGCCCTTTTCTACCTCTCCATTTTCATCTCCTGCCCTTTTTACCTTCCTGTTCCATTCCAGCCCCACTGACATTGCTGTTGTTTTAACACACCAAAGTCCTCTCCAGCGTGGGACCTTTTGTACTTGCTGTTTCCTCTGCCTTGGACCCTTTTCTTTAGAATTTTACCTGACTTGCTTCCTTACATCACTCAGATTGCTAGATATCATCTCCTCAAAGAAGCATGTTCTGTACCCTTGCCCTGCTTTATTTTCTTCAGAGCACATACTGTTAACTAATTGTTTATTTGCTTAATATCTGTCTCTGTTATTAGAAATTATACAGGCATAGGCTTTGTCTCTGTCATACTGTGGCTTTTCCTGTCATACTGTAGGTATTCAATAAATATTTGTTCAATAAAGTGAAAGAATGAGCACTCTGAACCTGTGTTCCATGAGTCCCTTTCCTTTGCCTATTCCATTTTTGTCCCCTTCCCCTCAACACACACACCACCTTTTTCTGTTTTAATATTCTAGTCCTTAATTCTTTTGTGTGTGTGTGTTTATTTCCATGAGTGGAAAGTTGATGTACTTGGAGGTCTACAGGTGATAGCAGCAGTATATTCGCCTTTTATAAGTAACTCACCTACTCCTACCCCGTTTTGCTAAGGCGATTTGTGTGGAACTTCTTCCGCCTGGAGAACGAACATCTGAATAACTGTGGTGAATTCCGTGCTGTGCGGGACATCTCTGTGGCCCCTCTGAATGCCGATGATCAGACGCTCCTAGAGCAGATGATGGACCAGGAAGATGGGGTACGGAACCGCCAGAAGAATCGGCCGTGGAAGTACAGCCAGAGCATATCCCTGCGCCGGCCTCGCCTCGCTTCTCAGTACGTATGGCTGCCACTTCTGTGAGATGAATTCCCTTCAGGTTTAAGTTTGGAGAAGAAAATAGTATTGTTGCCTTGAGAAATCCGATGGACAGAGGAGCCTGGCAAGCTACAGTCCATGGGGTCACAAAAGAGTCTGGACCTGATTTAGCGACTAAACAACAACATTTAAGTTAAGAAACAGTCATGTTGAACCTGATGAAATTGCTGGTGTTCAGCCATTTTTCACAACCTATGTATAGAATGTCTTAATGGACACATAGTGTAAAATATTATTAGTATGTTAATGTATTAATTAATACCTACTGATTTGGCATTAAAAGTACACTGGGAAAAACTTATTGGAGAATATTTTATTTGACTCTTAAGTATATCTTGTATAAAAATCATTTTCAAGTTGTAAATTTTAAGAACCCTGGTTCTGCCACTTGACATCTGTGTCATCTTGGCCAAATCACTTAGTTTCTCTATATTATTGCTCATCTCGAAATTGGGATTAGTATGGTCCCTGCTCAGAGGGTGGCTAGGTAGTTTGTTTGTTATGACTTGGAATTTACACCAGTTTCCTCACAGAAAGAGCTCAATAAGTATAAACTATTATTATTTTTACTTTCTTAGTAAATACCTACAGCAATATTTTTATTGGTCATTGACTTTGTATATTCCTAAAAGTTGTTTGGAGGATAGCTGTACCCTCTAAGTGTAGGGTTTATGTGGCCACATTTGAAATTTAGAGACAGTAGATATCACAAAGGATTGGAATAAAAGAGGGGACAGGGCAGTTTTCTGAAGGATAAGGGAGTGTTTGGATAAGCTAGAGGCATAGTAAAGACATAAAGGTGGAAATGAGGAATGGAAAGAAAAGCCATGTGACTAGAGCTTGTAACAAATAGTAACAAAATTTAGCTGAATGAAGTATGATTGTAAAAGGCTGAAAGCTTTATCTTGTAGGCAGGAGGAAGTCACAGAATTTTTTCATAGAATGTTATGAAAGTAATACATTCATAACTTTCAGTGGCACTGTGCAACATATATTGGGAAAGGGAAAACTGAAGGCCGGATCAACTGAAAGACCATTGCAGTATTCTTAAGTATGGAACGTTAAAGACTTGGACTAGGGCGCTTACAGTAGGCCAAAAAAGAAAACAAGGAAACATTTTAAAGGAAGTTTAAAAAAAAAAATTAGAGATGGTAATAACCCACAGGGAGCAGAGGAGAAATTGCCCGAGCTTCAGATAGAATTTGTAAGTTCTCTGAAGAAGAGATTGTAGAGAAAAGCAGAGCAAGGAACTGTCTTGGAGAACAAGCACAAGCAAGAGAAAAAAAAAAAGAACAAACAAAAGGGGTAGGAAAGGAATGGTCAGGGAGGTCAGTAGGAAGAACGTTAAAACAAAGCAGGATGCTGTTACATAGAGCAGGAAGCAGAGTTTGAAGAAGCAAGAGGAGGGCATGTGGAGGCTGGTAGAGTTAGCAAGGTGAGATCCACAAAGGACTGGAAGACAGTGCAATGGATGGTCATCCCACTGAGCTCCTAAATTCGGAAGTCGAATCCTCGCCAGTCACCAGCAGAGGGCAATCCAGACATACACTCTTTCTGCTTCAAAAACAAGGAAGCAGTAGATCTTTATGTTCAGCTTCAGATGTTCAGTGGAAAAACACCAGTTTATTAGATTGCCTCCAGGGGAAGACATTTAGAACAATGGAGCAGCTTTTGTGCAAAGGAAGAGAGCAGCGAATCTAAAATAAGATCTGAGACTGAATGCTAACTTTGAGACTCTTGCAACCATTTAACACATCCTTAACATTTTTAATGTCTATTTCTACCTCTATCGAGTAATAATAATACCTACTTTACCTCATGGAGCTCATGAGTTGCAGAATATTTTGATGTTATCTAATACTCCATTTTTCATCCTGTGCAAGAATCTCTTTTATGGAATCCTGAATAGTTGATTATCTTATTTTGATTGACAGTCATCAGTGACAGTGAAGTTTATAACCATACAAGGCACCTGGTTTTATTGTTGGCTAGTTACTGTGGTAGATAGCTTTTGTTGAAATATGCTTCAGTATAACTTCAACCAGTTGATCCTGGTTGGGCTTTCTAACATGACTTAGTATTCTCTCTTATGTGTGCTGTGCATAGTCACTCAGTCATGTCCGACTCTTTGTGACCGCATAGACTGTAGCCCACCAGGCTCCTCTGTTCATGGGGATTCTCCAAGCAAGAATACTAGAGTGAGTTGCCATGCCCTCTTCCAGTGTATCTTCCCAACCCAGGGATTGAACCCAGGTCTCCCGCATTGCAGGCAGATTCTTTACCGTCTGAGCCACCAGGGAATCCCCTCTTCTGTGTATACTTCATCAACTGTTTGAAGACAACTGTCATGTCTCTCCTTTAGTCGTAATCTGCTGGCCAACTCTCCTAGTTTTTCATGTGTTCCTCAAATGATTTTTCTGTCATCCTCATGTTAATTCTTCGTTTAACAGTAAAGCATTAACGTTTAATGCTTTACTGATGCTTTTTATATCTGTTCTCTCACTTGATATTCATACTGTCTCCATGAAGTGAAAGCAGTATTATGTAAAAAGGTATCATTATTCCTGCTTTACAGAGATGAAAATTGGTATCTTGGAGAGGTTAAAAAAATACATCATAAAATCCAAACCCCTCCATTGCACATTACACATGACCTACCATTGTTGCTTCCTTCCTCTGGTTACAACCTAGTTTCTTAGTGTTTTTCCAGTAATATCTGAAATTGAATACAAAGCTCTAGGAGCAGTCTATCTGGTGTAGTACATAGTGTCCATGACTGGTTATTATGTATTTTTAACGGTAGTAAGATTGAAAATGTACCTAATACTTTGGATGTGTTTGTATTTTAGTAATGGACTAAGTATTTTTTTTTTCCGTTCATTACCACTAGATCCAAGGCTCGTGACACTAAGGTATTGATAGAAGACACAGATGATGAAGCTAACACTTGAATCCTCTGAAGTCTAGATTAACATCCTTGATTTTCCTACTCCACAATTCTTTCCTCGACCAACGCAACCTCTAGTACCTTTCCAGCCGAAAACAGGAGAAGACATATAACACGTTTTCCGAGCTCTTCCAGATCGGATCCTATGGACTCCAAACAAGCTCACTGTGTTTCTTTTCTTTTCTTCTCGTTTAATTTTCATTTTCTATTTTTAAAACAAATATTTACTTCATTTTGCCAATCAGAGGACATTTTAAGGAACAAAAACACAGTATCTTCTGGATTGTTTACAATCACAAGGACACAGATACCTACCAGGATGAAGAACAGGCATTGCAAGGACCTCTGATGGGACGGTACCGAGATACCTCGGCTTCCGCTTGGCCCGGTTTTGACTGGTTGAAACCGGACATTGATTTTTAAATTTTTTGTCAGTTTATGTGGAGAATTTTTTCCTTTCCTTCATACCCAGCGCAAAAGCACTGGCCGCACTTGCAGGGAAAGTGCAACTTAGAGCAGTACCTTCATTCACGAAGCTACTTTTTAATTTGATGTAACTTTTCTTATTTTGGGGAGGGTTGCTGGGTGGGTGGGAAATATGATGTATTTGTTACATATGGTTTTCTCATTATTTATGAAACTTAACCATAAAAGAATGATATAACTCCTGTACAATGAAGGTGGTAACAGTGAAGACAGGGGAAACTAATGTTGAACAGCATTTGAGGGTTTAGTCCACAATACCTCTTTCATGAGACGACTTGCACCTGTTTGACTTTTCCTTCCTTTCTTTTTAATTTTAAGCCAAAGTTTTATTACTGATGTTTTGAGTTGCTGCTGCTTCAGAATCCTGAGCGTGTCTCCTGGAACAAAGCCTTCACAACACGCCCACACAACCAGTTGAAATTTATTGAAGAGGCCTGATACATTTTTTTAAGGAACAGATGTGGAATACATTTGCCCATATTCCAGCCGTAACTGAAGTTACGCCTTATTAAGCTTCAACATGTAGGGTAATTGAAGTACAGCCTTTACCAACTTGGGATTAGAAGGCACAGCTATTTCATAGACTCTCTACACCCTCATTGGATAGTCTTTCTTCTGGGCCCACTTACTTTAGCCAGAAGTCGATCAAATTAAAAGTCTGTCTTGGGGAAACCATGCTTTTGAGAGCATAGAACAAGTTGCCCTTCCTCTCTCACTTGACAGTGATGAAACAGATTGGCAGCCATGTCTCCCAGCAGTTTTAAAGGATGAACATTAGATTTCATGCCCTCCTGTGACAGAAAAACTGCCAAAATCGGGGGGGCCTAAACTTGGTTATACACAAAAAGCGTATTTCTTAGAAATTTCAGACTATAATGGTCTGTACACAATGCTCATTTTCACTTTTGTCTAATTCCTTTCCTATTTCCCAAGTCATCAGATAAGCCCAAAAACCCTAAAGGATTTTTCTCCCTTGAATGTGATTGGCATTAAATTTAGCATTATCATTTACTTAGTAATAAAAGCATATGGTTACTGCCCCTTAGTATATCCTTTTGTTATTAGCTCTTATTCCATGCATCACAAGTCTTCACTCATCCCTGTCATAATTCCAGGAGATTAATTAAAATTCCTATTACTACCAAAATTCTACCAATTAACTAACATTTTCTTTTTAAAGGAGTTTTTTTCGTCTTTATTCTGTCAAGCTTCCAAAATTTGGTCCCTTCCTGAATTGAGACTTTTTTCCCCTGAAAAATCACTAAGCTCTGTGGCCTTTACAGCTTTTTTTGTTTTGGCAAGCATATTCCTTGGCCCAAAACTGAAGAAAAGAAATTTAATTTTTTTTTGTTTGTTTAAATAAAATGGATAATTTCTAATAATCAGTGGTAACAATTTAGTGACCCTTAATAGATTAAAGGTTGCATTATTTATACTTGGGATTTTTTTTCTAACTACTCTGGTTTTGTACATTAAAACTATGGGGGAAATATCACTGGTCTGTCCAGAAGGAGCAGTCATTATTACTGAGTTATATAGAAAAGTCCAGTGGACCAGTCATTTCTTGTACAAATAAAACTGATGGTACTAATGTGTATCCAGAGCAATTTGACTTGTCAACTTCATTCTCTGTTAGTAAACCTATATAATGACACACTTAAAATCTTACAGTTGACTTCTGGTATTTTAATTCCCCAGTGTTTTTACTTTAGTGTATCCTATGACCAGTTTGGTCTTTTTTCAACTATTACGATTCTTGACCCTGATCAGTATTACTTTTTCGTAGATAATGCATTGTTCGAATATATTCTTTTTCTGCTGTTGGTCCTATCAGAATAGTTTGTTCAGGAATGGTAAGGCTTAGGTAACTTTCAGCTTACTTTGACAGATGCTTAAACATGTTTTTAAACACAACAGCTTTATGTTCCTCCTGAAGCTCTAAAGAGAAAAGAAGGCTTTTCCTCATCAAGAGGAAACAGTTTGGAAGACAGAATATATAATTTTTTCCTCCAGAAAAGGCAATGTGCATTTTTCTCACCTAACTTTTATATGCTCTAGTTGTGAATGCTGTGCCCTACCTAAAATTTTACTGGAGCGTCTTGTACACTGAAACTCTCAATAGAACTCCTAGGAAATGAACATCACAGAGTTATTTTAAAGGAGCAGCACTAACCAAAGGAAAAACGTCATCTGATTTTAGGTTTAGGAAGTCTAGTTTTATTTTAGAATCACTCAATTGATGGTATCAGTTAAAATACCCCCAAATGAAAGAAAAAAGTATTTTTTAAAAAGGATAAAATTTCTTTTTCATTTTGTGATAATATGGAAAGCATTGATGTGTGTAGAGAAAGTAAAAGACAAAAGCGGCTTATTTTCCATGCACAAATGTGCACCTCTAATTAAGGCTGCCTATACCATTAAAATGGATTAATTAAGGATTTCATACTATACAGAGAGACATTAAAATGATCACAAATTGTCATCATTAATTAGGTTATAATAGTTATTTTTAAGATTGGAAAGAGGTTGGAAACCTATGTGCAACTTTCTTTTTCAGCATCAGCCCTTTTTCTCCTTAAAAAAGCTGCTTCATTTCAGATACAGAAGCAGTGCTGTGGGAGGAGAATGCCAATCACCCCAGCAGTAGCATGTGTGAACCCTTAGAGAAGGAAAACAGAGCCCAGCCCCTCAGATCTGTGACATCCCAGTATTCCAACAGGAGAGTTGGAAGATTTTAACTGAGATTTTGCCAGAGCTAACTTGTTGGTATATGATATCCTTCTACCATGGTTTGACCAAAGTATATTCATGATAACTAGAGAAAGCAATTTATGCTTTCTTAACTAAGGCAAGTTAAGAATAGGAGAAAATAGTCTATTGAGTGTACAGGCATTGATTAACAGACATTTAGTTGAAGAGAAATAAGGTAATTGTGGAGGTAGCAGAGAAGAGCAAGAGGAAGTTGGACCTTGGCAGCAGAAGCCGGGCAGTGAGGAAAGTAGGTGAGCTTGACCACATCCTTTGGGTGGTTATACTGCTGGTAGACACCTGCCTGTTTTGCTACCCTCTTTCTCCACTACTTTCCTTTACTCGGGAAATAGTTCTTTATGCCCAAAAGCAATTTTATTAGCAATGTCTAGAAAAAAAATTTTAGTCTAAGGAAAGTAATTTAGAAAATAACTATCCATGGTGTTATTTTATTCAAATATTTAGGATTCTCTGATGTGATTGCACTTTATTTGGTAAATGAATTTCAGATTATTTTCTGTAATAGTTTGCATGAAATCTTTTAGTTATTAAGAAATAGGAGCTGTACAGCATATTGAAATTTTAAAAATTAAGGTGGCTTCTCAGATTGAAAAAACTTACATTGAATCTAAGGCTTTCTCAACTACAAAATCACCGAACTTTTAACACATCTAATTTTAAAAGCCAATAATAGATATGATCTATGTCACTAAGTTAAGACAGTAAAAGTTCTAGTAGAACTTCAGGAAAAGTTAAGAGAAATCAAATTTTTGAACTTAATTCATTCCTTTTTATGATGCATCTGGCTTATTTCTTGCTTTTGATGATTAGCTGAAGCAAGGAAAGGTTAAAGAGATTTTACAAATTGCTTAAACACACATATGTTTCTGCATTTCAGGTATCAATCTTGATAGCAAGTCTTAAAAGCTAACTTTCTGCATTATATTTTCAGTCTATGCAATGTCAGCACAGTCATAATGTGGTCTAGAGTTTATTATATTAGATGGTAAGAAATTTGTGCTGATAAACGCTATAAACCAGTATTACCCAGTGTTAAGCCACACCACTCACCAAATATGAAGACTTCAAAGAAGTTCGGAGCTTAATTTAAATGATATGAGAAGTTTGCCTGGGAATTGAGAGGAGCCTGCTGATTGGAATGGTTCATCATGCCTTTCTAATATGAATTGGCAAAACTGTGATATTGAGTTGCCCCTTTAAAAACAACCTTCCGGAATGTATTTGCTTGCTTACTATGGAGTATAGTGGTTATCACATTGGCCTAACACTTTGAACACACTTACTACAGAAGAGGAAGTCAGAGGGACAAGATGAGTTTCCCTGAAGAGAAGCAAATGATTATACTGCTTTTCATCTAAAGTATGCTTCCTTATAGCAGACCTTTATTTTATTACTAAAGTAAAGCCACCTTCAGTTTGTTTGTTTGTTTTGTTTTATGCCATCAACCTAAGGAGGACAATCAAATAACCAACTGTTGGCCTTGGATTCAGTGTGTCTGCTAATTACACCATCTCATCTTATATACCTTCAGACCCGTTACTTGAGTAAACGTCCACCATATCACCTTAGTTCTTCCTATGCCCTTTCCTCTGTGCCACCACAAAACAGAGGGAAGACTTAACTACCAGAAAGATGTGAACTTCTAAGAAAGAGCAAGGATTTCATCTCACTCTCCTTTTATCATTATCTCTGAAGTCCCTCCCTACAATTCCCTGATGGTCCATGCTGCAACACCAGCATGGTGGAAGTGAGAAAGATTGTGGGGAATCCCGAAAGAGTAACTGATTGTGACATTGTTATTCTTTTGAACTATAAAATTGTGAGCCACTCACACTTGCAGAAAGAGCAGAACTCTTAAGCTTTATCACATTGTGAAGATTAATATCTTACTGTTTTCCAGATTAGCACAGAAGCTTGTATCAGTGAAGAGTATTTAGGAGGGCAATAGGGTGTAAAATGTACCTGTCTTTGAACCCTCTCCCTCTTACTCATGTTTCCTTCACCCCACCCCACCCCACCACACTGTGTTGGTCAGGTGATACTATTCTATGAAACTGAGCTATAGTTGTCGAAAGTAACCATGGAATGTGATTAGTCCTCTGTGGGTGCTTCTTCCCCTGCTTCTTCTCCCTTGCTTTCTTTCTTCCTCCCTCCACTCTGGTAAATGGAAAAGGTGATGTCGAAGAATTGATGCTTGCTTGGACTCATGTTGTATCTGTGACTATGCTGTTAACTGTCTCCTTCTTCCTTCTTACATGGGTAGAATTCTTATGAAGTGTGGCGTTCCCTTCTTGAAAGTAGGTTTAATGCACAATGTGGTACTGTTTTATAGTTTCTTGATGGTTGTATAAAGCAAAAAGTTAATGTGGTTATGTGTTTTTAAAAGAAAATAAGTGATTGGTTAAAAAAAAAAAACTGTTCTTTTTTCATTATTACAAGCCTTCACTGTTTTCCAACAGTTTACTGCCTCCTTTGTCACTGGTGAATGGTTTGTGTGACTGTGTGTTTTTCTCTCTGGGTTTCTTGGATCCTGAATATGATTCCTCTTAGGACTACTAACTTGTTAAGAGTTTAGGGCAAACAGACTTCACGGGTGAACATTTTTTAACTCTTTTACTAAATTGAAAAATAAAATAGCATTTTTTCTTTAGGTAATATATGAAGTGTGACCCTAAAGCAATGGGATTGATGCAGCCGATCTTTTTTCAGTTAAATCCTGAACAGCTGGACACCTGTTATTATTCCATACCCAGACACTGTGGGAACGTAGAATTTTCTGTGGAATTCCTGGATTATTACTCTTATCTATCTAGAAAAAGTTATCAAATTAACTGACCCCAGGATAAATATACTCGAAAAGAGAAAAATATTTTATTGACTAAACCAGAATATGATAACATGCAGTTACCACATTAAAGTCAGGATAAGCTGTGGATATATATGACTCATTGGATCCTCAGCACCTCTCTCTAATCTGATGATAATAATAACATGCTCAACATTTGTATGCCTATAGGCGTATACATACACTATAGTGTTTTACATTTTTAATTTTAGTCAATCAAGTGTTCTGTAGCCCTTCGATAATGAAATATCAAAGATAGTTTAGAAACTTGTTTGTCAAAGATTGTTCCTGTCAACTAGAATTCAGACTTTTTTTGCCTGCAGTTCCACAGATTCTGTAGAAATCTTTAAGCACATCCCTGGCAGCCTTCGTCAAAAAACTTGCTGGGTAGGGTGTGTGTCCTGCTGCCAGCTATGGTCAGTGACCACGAGGATATACGCTGACTTTCTTCCATGCAATGCCCCAATCTTAGTCTAGTCTGGAGTTCTAGCAGTAATACAAATCAGGGGAGGGGAGACGTCCTTTTTCCAAAGGTGTTTTGTCAGTGGGAAGTCATACAAAATCATATTTACTGAAATGTGTCAAGTACCTAGACGATAGTAGAGGCCTAATAAATATTTGTTAAAGTGAAAGGTAACTTCTGGAGATTATTAGTAGATAAGCTATTGAGCAAATTTAGGAAGTAATTGACTTTTTTCCCCCCATCGATTGCTACAGAGGTTGTGCCTCTTAGGAACACTTGCTTACTGACAAACTGGTCAGTCATCCTGTGTTGAATCAAGTTGTGTGAAAACTTGATCCTGGTGCTCCCTTCCTGATAATTAGCTGCTTCTTCATCCCATGAACTTTCTATTCTACTCCACAGAGAACAGATTAGGTCCCCCAAGGGCAGAGTAGTCACTGCTGACCCTCACTGCCCAGCACAGGCAAGGACCATCTCTCATCAGTGACATCATGTAGTATTAGCACCATTTATAGAGGAGAAAGTGCGTAGTGCCTGGCTGTGGACACTGCAGTAACTACTGACCCTGCAATTAAGATGCAGATCTGACTGGCTGGAGAGCCCACATTCTCCCTGTTCCTTAGAAGGAGAAAACATATTTCTTTCTTAGCAGGAACTAGGAAGCAGCTTCTTTCCAAAGCTATGCCTGATCAGAATGTAACCATCTTAAAGAAAATCAAAGAACATTTTCTTCCTACAAAACACACACACACACAAACTATAGGTTCCTCAGCAAGCTGGGTTCTCTGATTGTTGGTGAGAATTTATCTTCTGCCCCTCCAGGGATGACAGTTCTTGGGACTCTTAAATAGTAACAAATGAGCTCCTTAATCAACTGCTTTTCACAGGAGTCTTCTCCCTTGAGTCAGTCACGTTTTTTCCTGCTCTTCCCTGCAATTTTTAAAAGTTTCATCCATGGTGAATCAGGATGGTATACTGGAGAAGGCATGAACTTGTGATGAATCAGGCATTGATGTGGAGAGGAGAAAAGAGCTATAGAGAAATGAGATTGGATGGCTATTGCTAAGTGCCATTGATATCTACAGAAGAAGCAAGAACGGCTGAGGACAAGTACCAGGCAATTGAAAGCCAGATGTAGAATCAGGGCCTCTTTGTTGCTATACAAAGACGTTCTCATCTCCTACTGTGGGAGGCAAGAGGAAGGACAAAGGACTTAACAGACTAGCAGACCCTCAAAGACAGTTAAACAATCAACCAAGATTGTTGCTAGGTCAGGACCCCCTGTTGGGAAAGCCTGAGACGTCAGATGCAACATCTGGTTGGATCCCTTGCATAGGTTTTGACTCCTCAAACCCCTGAGAACACTCTGAGCCTGTAGCCATAACTCCCCATAATCCTCACTAGCCCTCCCACCCCTGTTTCATATTTTGTAGGAGCTGGAGGATATCCTGAGGGTTCTTGAAGAAAGGGGCCAGAATATAAGATTGAATAGAGAAGTATGTTTGACTTGGAAGTGCTTCACAAGATACAGAATTTAACTCCCTAGCAAGGATTCCAGAAGTTGGTAAAAAACTGGCTGTTAGGATAGCTCCTAGAAACATTGAAAAAGTGATCGTCCGTGTTCAGCAGTTAAAATTCCAGAATTGCTACAGCAGACAGTGAAGGCAGGGTCCACAAAGCTAGGGAAGTGGGCTTGCTGGATACGCTATGGCTGGAAAGCCAAGAGGACTTACCATGAACAAAGGTCATGGAGAATGTACTGGTCAGAGGTACACCAGCATCACTAAAAGTTCAGAGGTGACTCTTGTATGAAGACACCATTCCAGAGCTGTGAAAGCTGACAGCAATAGCACTGGGGTGGTAGGACTCTGTAAAACCAGAGGCCAGCTGGCAGCACAAATCCACCCAATGTTGGTCAAGATGCCCGTTGCTGTTCTTCAGTCACTAAGTCACGTCCTACTCTTCGTGACCCCGTGGACGCCAGGCTTCCCTGTCTTTCACTATCTCCCGGAGTCTGCTCCAACTCATGTCCATTGAGTCAGTGATACCATCCACCCATCTCATCCTCTATTGTCCCCTTCTGCCTTCCGGCTTTCCCAGCATCAAGGTCTTTTCCAGTGAGTTGGCTCTTTGCATCAAGTGGCCAAAGTATTGGAGCTTCAGCTTCAGCATCAGTCCTTCCAATGAATATTCAGGGTTGATTTCCTTTAGGATTGACTGGTTTGATCTCCTTGCTATCCAAGGGACTCTCAAGAGTCTTCTCCAACACCACAGTTCAAAAGCATCAGTTCTTCAGCTCTCAGCCTTCATGGTCCAACTCTCACATCTGTACGAGACTACTGGAAAAAAAAACATAGCTTTGACTAGACAGACCTTTGTCAGCAAAGTGATATCTCTGCTTTTTAATATGCTGTCTAGGTTGGTCACAGCTTTTCTTCCAAAGAGCAAGCATCTTTTAATTTCATGGCTGCAGTCACCACCTGCAGTGATTTTGGAGCCCAAGAAAATAAAGTCTGTCACTATTTCTACTTTTTCCCCATCTATTTGCCATGAAGTGAATGGATTGGATGTCATGATCTTAGTTTTTTGAATTGTTGAGTTTTAAACTGGCTTTTTCACTTTCATTAAGAGGCTCTTTAGTTCTTCTTTGCTTTCCACCAAAAGGGTGGTGTCATCTCTATATCTGAGGTTATTGATATTTCTCCTGGCAATCTTGATTCCAGCTTGTGCTTCATCCAGCCCAGCACTTCTCATGATATACTCTGCATACAAGTTAAATAAATAGGGTGACAATATACAGCCTTGATGTACTCCTTTCCCAATTTTGAACCAGTCCATTTCTTCATGTCTGGTTCTAACTTTTGCTTCTTGACTTACATACAGGTTTCTCAGGAGACAGGTAAAGTGGTCTGGTTTTCCCATCTCTTTAAGAGTTTTCCACAGTTTGTTGTGATCAGCACAGTCGAAAGCTTTAGGATAGCTAATGAAGCAGAAGTAAATGGTTTTCTACTTGCTTTTTCTATGATCCAGCAGATGTTGACAGTTTGATCCCTGTTTCCTCTGTCTTTTCTAAATCCACCTGGTACATCTGCAAGTTCTTGGTTTGTGTATTGTTGAAGCCTAGGTTGAAGGATTTTGAGCATGACCTTGCTAGCATGTAAAATGAGTGCAATTGTGAGGTAGTCTGAACATTCTTTGGTATTGTCCTTCTTTGGGACTGGAATGAAAATTGACCTTTTTCAGTCCTGTGGCCAGTGCTGAGTTTCCCAAATTTGCTGGCATATTGAGTGCAGCACTTTAACAGCATCATCTTTTAGGATTTGAAATAGCCCAGCTGGAATTCCATCACCTTCACTAGCTTTATTCATAGTAATGCTTCCTAAGGCCCACTTGACTTCACACTCCAGGATGTCTGGCTCTAGGTGAGTGATCACACCATCGTGTTTATCCAGGTCATTAAGATCTTTTTTGTATAGTTCTTCTGTGTATTCTTGCCACCTCTTCTTAATCTCTTCTGTTTCTGTTAGGCCCTTGCTGTTTCTGTCAGGTCCTTGCTGTTTCTGTCCTTTATTGTGCAATCTTTGCATGAAATGTGCCCTTGGTATCTCTAATTTTCTTGAAAAGATCTCTAGTCTTTCCTATTCTACTGTTTTCTTCTATTTATTTGCATTGATCGCTGAGGAAGACTTTCTTAGCTCTCCTTGCTATTCTTTGGAACTCTCACTCAGTTGAGTATATCTTTCCTTTTCTCCTTTGCCTTTTGCTTCTCTTCTTTTCTCCGCTATTTGTGAGGCCTCCTCAGACAGCCATTTCGCCTTTGTGCATGTCTTTTACTTTGGGATGGTTTTGGTCACCACCTCCTGTACGATGTTGCAAACCTCTGTCCATAGTTCTTCAGGCGCTCTATCTATCAGGTATAATTCCTTGAATCTATTTGTCACTTCTGTATAATCATAAGGGATTTGGTTTAGGTCATATCTGAATTGCCTAATGGCTTTCCCTACTTTCTTCAATTTAAGTCTGAATTTTGCAATAAGGAGTTCATGATCTGAGCTCCAGGTCTTGTTTTTGCTGACTATTTAGAGCTTCTCCATCTTTGGCTTGGTGCAAAGAATATAATCAGTCTGATTTTGGTGTTGATAATCTGGTGATGTTCATAAGTAGAGTTGTCTCTTGTGCTGTTGGAAGAGGATGTTTGCTATGACCAGAGCATTCTCTTGGCAAAACTCTGTTAGCCTTTGCCCTGCTTCATTTTGTACTCCAAGGCCAAACTTGCCTGTTATTCCAGGTATCTCTTGACTTCCTACTTTTGCTTCCAATCCCCTATGATGAAAAAAACATCTCTTTTTTTTTGGTGTTAGTTCTAAAAAGTCTTGTAGGCCTGCATAGAATCATTCCACCTTAGCTTCCTTGACATTATTGGTTAAGGTATAGACTTGGATTACTGTGATGTTGAATGGTTTGTCTTAGAAACGAACAGAGATCACTCTGTAGCTTTTTGAGATTGAACCCAGGTACTGCACTTCAGACTTTTGTTGACTATGAGGGCTACTCCATTTCTTCTAAGGGACTTTTGCCTCATCCATCAGAGGGCAGATAGAAGCAAGAACTACAATCCCTTGGCCTCCAGAGTGAAAACCACAGTCACAGAAAACTAACCAAAATGATCGTATGGATCACAACTTTGTGTAGCTCAGTGAAACTAGGTGCCATGCAGGGCCAACCACGATGGACAGGGCATGGTGGAGAGTTCTGACAAAATGTGGTCCACTGGAGAAGGGAATGGCCAACCACTTCAGTATTCTTGCGTTGAGAACCCCATGAACAGTATGAAAAGGCAAAAAGATATGACACTGAAAGATAAACTCCCCAGGTCAGTAGGTGCCCGATATGCTACTAGAGAAGAGTGGAGAAATAGCTCCAGAAGGAATGAAGAGGCTGAGCCAGCGCGGAAATGATACCCAGTTGTGGATGTGTCTGGTGATCAAAGTAAAGTCCGATGCTGTAAAGAATAGTATTGCATAGGAATCTGGAATGTTAGGTCCATGAATCAAGGTAAATTGGAAGTGATCAAAAAGGAGATGGCAAGAATGAACATCGGCATTTTAGGAATTGGTGAACTAAAATGGATGGGAATGGGCAAATTTAATTCAGATAACCAGTATATCTACTACTATGGGCAAGAATCCTTTAGAAGAAATGGAGTAGCCCTCATAGTCAACAAGAGTCCAAAATGCAATACTTGGATGCAATCTTAAAAACAACAGAATGAGTTCAGTTTGTTTCCAAGGCAAATCCCTGGCTGGGGTCCTTCTCTATTGCTCAGTGCATTGGGCACTTGAAGGGCTACCCTCCCCGGGGTCTTTCTCTATTGGTCAACGATCAGCGCTGGTCTGCAGAAAGAAGCTACAGTGACTCAGCAGCATCACCTTGCCTCCCTGGCTGCTCTGCTTTCCTCCAAAGGTATTCCCCGCCGGGATCTCCTCCCTCATGTCCCCTCGGGCCGTTTTCCCACAATCAACTGCAGACCTCATCCTAGGATTGCTCTCCAATCCCTGCACTCCAGCTCCCAGCCACTACAGGTTCCAGAGGACTTGCATCCCTGTCCAGGATACATAGGGCTGTGGCAAGGATTGTCTGTGGTTTTCTTTCCATTCAGACTGTTATATAGATCAGCCGCTGCACTTTCCAGCAGCCTCAAATCCTTTTCCGCTGTCCCAGATCCTTGTCCCATGTGGGGATTTGACCCCTGCTTCAGTTCCTCCTGATGGCTGGGACGGTAAAGAATGTTCTGCAATACCAGAGACCCAGGTTCGATCCTTGGGTTGGGGAGATCCCCTGCAGAAGGGAATGGCTACCCATTCTAGTATTGCTGCCTGGAAAATTACACGGACAGAGGAGCCTGGTGGGCTACAGTCCATAGAGTTGCAAAGAGCCAGATCCAACTGAGCGACTGACACACTTTCAGCTCTCCCGTCCCTGGACACGGGTCCAGCTGCTCATTCTCCTCTTTCCCCCTCCTTCCTTGGTCCTACCCAGTCTTGCGTGGATATATATATATATATATATTTCTTTCCAGTGGTCAGGGACCCCTGCCCGCTCTCAGCTAGTGTTCCGCAAGATCTTCTGTGTCTGAAGGTATATTCCTGATGCATCCATGGAGAGAGATGGACTCAATGTCCACCTACGCCTCTCCCATCTTGAGGAGTCCCTTCATTCATCTTTATATCTGCTTGTCATACTTTTGTCCTTTTTCTGGAAAGAAAGGTTTTTTTTTTGTCTTTTTTTTTAACACAGGTGATCTGAGTACCCTTGCTACCCCTTTGCTCATTTGTGGTGTAAATGGAGAGATACTGAAACCTCAGTCCAAGGACATGGTGACCAGGGCCCAGGCTCCTTGGGGGTAAGATCAGGGTCACATCACCAGACTAGCCTCTGAGGCTGGGAGAGCTGAAAACTGATGATGAGGGGCATCTAGAAGGAAAGAGCATCAGCTGTGGTGCAGAGACCAGCTGCATCAGTGAGGGGCTGTCTCATCCTTCTAACCTCAGGAAGAAAAGCTCACCACAGTCCTGGAAGAACAGCTGTCTGAACACGTGTGGAAAAGTGAGCCGAATGGCATGCAGGGTGGACTATGGGGGATGCAGAAGTGCACCAGCCAGATCCCGGTCTAAGGAAAGGTTTGCATCACAGGTCTGGGGCACAGGTGTGAAGGCACAGGTGTGGGGCACAGGTATGGGCGTGCTGTGAGCAATGTCTCTGGTTGGCAGCTCTCAGCTCTCTTGTCCCCCAGTGGCTCAGCGCCTGCAATGCAGGATACGTGGGTTCAATCCCTAGGTCGAGAAGATCTCCCAGAGAAGGAAATGGCAACCGACTCCCGTATTCTTGCCTGGGAAATCCCATGGACAGAGGAGTCTGGTGGGCTACAGTCTTTGGAGTTACAACGAGTCAGGCACAACTGAGCACAGACGCACCCACCATTACAAATTTTTCCATTCTAGACTGTTCTTGAGGGCAAGGATGCCATCTGCTTTTCTGTCCTGATTGTCCAACCATAATGCTTAGCTTATAGGAAGAAATATTAGTTGAAAACATGAATTGAATTAATTTGGCCAAGGATAATTTTTGTATGGGCTTCCCAGGTGGCGCTAGCGGTAAAGAACCCACATGCCAATGCAGGAGACATAAGAGGTACCAGTTCGATTCCTGGGTTGGGAAGACCCCCCCCCGGAGGAGAGCATGGCAACCGAATCCAGTATTCTTGCCTGGAGAATCCCATGGACACAGGAGCCTGGCAGGCTACAGTGCACAGGGTCACAAAGAGTCGAACACAACTGCAGTGACTTAGCACACAAGCACAATTTTTGTACATAAATGTTAGGAGCAGCTTTATTTATTCATAATTGAAAAAAAAATGAAACAACCAAATGTCCATTAACAAGAGAATGGATAAACAATTTGGGTAAACTGTCTTGGTTGCTAGGGCTCCCATAGCAAAATACCACACACTGGGGCGCTTAAATAACAGAAATATATGTCTCATTGTTCTAGAAGCTGGTAGTACAGATCAGGGTGTCAGCAGATTTGGTTTCTCTGGAAGCCTGTCTGCTTGGCTTGCAGATGGCGGCTTTGTCACTGTATCCTCACATGGCCCTTTCTCTGTGGACACATCGAAGATAGTTTTTAAGAGGGATAGTCATGTCTTTCATAGAGTTATAAAATGCAAACATGTCAGAGATTTTGTCATTAATCAGAAAACCAGTATAGTGTTATAACCTGTTCAAAGAAGAATCTAAAACACAGATAAATATACAGACATCTGGAATGTGGGGAAAATTTATAAACAAATGCAAAATCAGCAAAATTGGTCAATATTCATAAGTCAGTTCTACAAATACAACCGTCACTTCTCAGGACAAAAATCATTTGCATTACTATCCACTTTACTACAATTTATAGAATTATAAAACAGCTCAGATAACCTGAAAGGATGCATAGACAGTACATCCAATGATGTTCGGGGATCATTTCAAAGTCTTTCACGTTTTCCCCTATACTTTAATGACTAACTTCCCCATTCCAATTTATGCATTCATTTATCAGGTCATTTGACATAATTACACACACACACACACACACACACACACACACACACTCACACTCCAAAATGCTTTGTTCTCAACACCCTAGAAAAAATTCCCGTTCAGCTTGGCCAATTAGCTAAAGCCAGCAACCGGGCTCAGATCCTGGGGCAAATGGAATCCACCACAGTTCTCCTTGTTTCATCTAAATCTTCACAGAAATGGCCAAAACTCTAGGTGAGAGATATCATTAGCAATATCAATATTAGCAAGAGAAAGTTTTTGTCTTAGATGTTCCATACTGAAGAAGTTTTAAAAGCTAAGCAGCTTTCTCATGACATACAGAGACCTACCAACCATGATTTTCACCACCGCTTTCCTGGGTGCGGAGACGAGTCCCAGAGCACAGTTCCCAACCCTGCTGCAGAAATGGAGCCGGACTTTGTGGGAGAGACGTTGGTTGAGAGGCCCGAGGGGGAGAAAGGGGAGCAGGAGAGTAGAGGGGTGATTCTGGGTGAGGGCATCTATGGGGCGGAAGTAAACAGCCATGAAACAAGCAGAGAACCTTTCCAGATGTGGCTGCTCATGAAAGGGCGGTGAGGGGCCCAATGGGATAGGACTTTACACACACAAAATCAGAGCTTTCAAGGGCCTGCAAACCCTCAGACACTGGCACTGACGAAGGCCTTCTAAGAATGTATACAGAATCCACTTTGACCTGATCCCTGAGCCCACTGGCCACGTGGGCACTCTTCTCTCCTCAGCTCAGTAAACGTAGCACCTCACACCCTGACCCAGCCTACTGAGACTCTTCTCCAGCAAGCTCTGAAAGGGGCCACTGTGTCACAGTCCCTCATACACACAAACACTAAACACTCCTCTGCACACAAACCCCAGATGTCCCCCAGGGCTCCTTGGAGGCGACATCTTCCCTGTGAACACCCTAAGGTCAGTTCAGTTCAGTTCAGTCACTTGGTCATGTCTGACTCTTTCGACCCCATGGACTGCAGCATGCCAGGCTTCCCTGTCCATTGCCAATTCCTGGAGCTTGCTCAAACTCATGTCCATTGAGTCGGTGATGCCATCCAACCTACGTTGTCACCTTCTCCTCCTACCTTCAATCCTCCCCAGCATCAGGGTCTTTTCTAATGAGTCAGTTTTTCACATCAGGTGGCCAAAGTATTGGAGCTTCAGCATCAGTTCTTCCAATGAATATTCAAGACTGATTTCCTTTAGGGTTGACTGGTTGGATCTCCTTGCAGTCCAAGGGACTCTCAAGAGTCTTCTGCAAAACCACAGTTCAAAAGCATCAATTCTTCAGTGCTCAGCTTTCCTTATAGTCCAACTCTCACATCCATACATGACTACTGGAAAAGCCATAACTTTGACTAGATAGACCTTTGTCAGCAAAGTAATATCTCTGCTGTTGAATATGTTGTCTAGGTTGGTCATAGCTTTCCTTCCAAGGAGCAAGCATCTTTTTAATTTTATGGCTGCAGTCACCATCTGCAGTGATTTTGGAGCCCAAGAAAATAAAGTCTGTCACTGTTTCCATTGTTTCTCCATCTATTTGCCATGAAGTGATAGGACCGGATTCCATGATCTTAGTTTTTTGAATGTTGAGGAAAGTTTTTTCACTTTCCTCTTTCCCTTTCATCAAGAGGCTTTTTGGTTCCTCTTTGCTTTCTGCCATAAGGGTGGTGTTATCGGCGTGTCTGAGGTTATTGATATTTCTCCTGGCAATCTTGATTCCAGCTTGTGCTTCATCCAACCTGATATTTCACATGATGTACTCTGCATAGACGTTAAATAAGCAGGGTGGCACTATACAGCCTTGATGTACTCCTTTTCCGATTTGGAACCAGTCTGTTGTTCCATGTCTGGTTCTAACTGTTTCTTCTTGGTCTGCACACAGATTTCTTAGGAGACAGGTAAGGTGGCCTGGTATTCCCATCTCTTAAAGAATTTTCCAGTTTTTTATAATCCACACAGTGAAAGGGTTTGGTGTAGTCAATAAAGCAGTAGATGTTTTTCTGGAACTCTCTTGTTTTTTTGATGATCCAACAGATGTTGGCAATTTGATCTCTGGTTCCTCTGCCTTTTCTAAATCCAGCTTTATTATCTGGAAGTTCTCAGTCCATGTACTGTTGAAGCCTGGCTTGGAGAATTTTGAGCATTACTTTACTAGCATGTGAGATGAGTGCAATTGTGCAGTAGTTTGAACATTCTTTGGCATTGCCTTTCTTTGGGATTGGAATGAAAATTGACCTTTTCTAGTCCTGTGACCACTGCTGAGTTTTCCACATTTGCTGATGTATTGAGTGCTGCACTTTCACAGCATCATCTTTTAGGATTTGAAAGAGCTCAACTGGAATTCCATCACCTCCACTAGCTTTGTTCATAGTGATGCTTCCTAAGGCCCACTTGACTTCGAATTCCAAGATGTCTGGCTCTGGGTGACTGATCACACCATTGTGGTTATCATGAAGATCTTTGTTGTATAGTTCTTCTATACAAAGTAACACCCTAACCTCCTCCAGATCCTGTCCGCTCCTTCACTCTCCACCACAGCTCTTAAAACTGGTTTTAGACCCAATCTCTTAAGTCAGTAGCTTGTAACCCTTTGATTACCAGCCAATCCTTTTATTATTTCTGTGATCCTTAAGTCTATAAAAGTTTTGTCCAACAAACCAACCACATTTATTGCATAATAATCCTTGTCCCCTTGGCAACCAACACTGTCATACTCAGCTGATACAATACTAGTCAAAAGCAAAGACACTTCTCATGGTAAATGTATCATTTCCATTAGACTTCTTTAAATATGGGTGATAACTTATGCTCCCCTCCCCATTAGGTGTCTGGGGACCCCAGGTTCCCTCATGGCTCAGTTGGTAAAGAATCTGCCTGCAATGCAGGAGACTGGGTTCGATTCCTGGGTCAGGAAGATCCCCTGGAGAAGGAAATGGCAACCCACTCCAGTATTCTTGCCTGGAGAATCCCATGGACAGAGGAGCCTGGCTACAGTACAGGGGGTTGCAAGAGCTGGACACGACTTAGCGACTAAAGAGAGAGAAAGAGAGAAATATGGGTGGTAACTTATGCTCCCCTCCCAATTAGGTGTCTGGGGACCCAGGTTGGGAAATCCTGTTCTGAGGATTAATGTTGAGTGAGTTCAGCCAAGTCTCCCTTGCTCTCCCTTTTCTCAGATGGGCAAACTGAGGCTGTTAGTTTTAAGGTGAACTGACTTACTTAAACTGCCAAAGAATTGGAATGGAAATTGAGAATTTTTTAAAAGAAAGTGTCCCCTTTTTTGGTCTCTAACTCCTTTTGGCGTTAGGTTTTCTTAAAAAATAAAGTAAAATTAAGTTGGGATGGGCTGTCACTTGCCCCCAGAGTAAGTCTTTTCCGCTTGCAGCCTGGACCTGTTTACAGGATCCTAGAATTTGCTGCATAGCAGCTGCCTGCTCCTCCCCTCCAGGTCAAGAGGCCCAGACCATCCCGACAAGAAGGAACCTGAGACGTTGTCTGGTCCAGGGTGTCCCAAAGTGTGTTCCCCAGGATGTTAATTGCTATGTTGGGGGTGGGGTGGGGAAACAGCTTCTGTGGTCATTTACTTTTGAGAAAGGCAGTGTTAAGCAAAGGTAAACTGGTTTAGTCTTGTTTTGTTTTCAGGACATGGCTGAGCCTGTGAAATGCCTTTGGGCCTAACGAACTGCCAGGAGGGTGAGATGGCATGCATTATTGCCCAGATTTACTGGACTTGAAATCTCTTTCACGGGAGACCTGTTCACGTCTCACGGGGCCCTGGGGTTCTGAGAAGCTTAGCTGGGGACCTGTTAGTCCAGCCTGACACTTCCAGGTAAGGAAACAACTCAGAGTGACCAAGGCTTAGACCCACAAGGGGATCTAGTCCAGACCGGAACCCAGGTCGCCGGAGTCTAATCCTGGGCTTGGCAAATTTGGGCCTTTTCCTCTACACCTCACCCACCACATACTTTCGTTTAACACAGGGGGAAAAACTGTCCGAGGGACCCCGGAAGCAGAGGGTGTTTGCTTAGAAAGAGGCTCTCTAGAGGCTCATTTGCGTCTCCAGCAAAACCTCCCAGGCTGGTGGGGGCAGGAGGGGACGGGGGACAGGAACCCCCACAGGATGAGGGACTGCAGAGCCTGGGGGGCTAGAAAGGGCTCCATCTGCAGCAGAAAAGCCGTGAGGCTTTCAGAGTCTCTCATATGTCTTAATCGAATTATCACATAGAACTGAACACTGTCTTTTCTCAAGATCAAAAGCTGTCACTGACATGACTCCAGTGCTCGGTCAACCTCCAGTATCTTTCCCCCTGCATCTGCTCTCATTTTGTTAACGAGAAAAATCAGTGTGGCCACGATGACCATGGCTATTGGCAGACAGGTGAGAGCTAGGGGTCTCTCCTCTTATTGATGGTGGCCTCCCACTGAGCAGGCATGGGGAGTCGGGGAGTCGGAGGGAGAGTATTAGAACATTTGCCTAAGCCCAATCATTTCCTGGTGATTAGGATTACGAAATGAAAAGCTACAGTGTCTCTCGCATGGGAGCAGATGCCTGGCAGACTCAGGGTGGGTGCAGGGCGAGTGGGCCTCCAGAGCAGAGGAGTCTGCTGTCAGTGTCTCCAGGGCAGGCCCGTCCCATCCCGGCAGCTCCCCACCTGCCTGCCCCGGGGAGCGGTGCGGGCTGACCAGGTAGGAACCACGCCTTTGCTCTTCCTGAGTCTTAGTCAACTCAGGCAAGCGTGGCAAAGGAGAACATGGCATACATGTGTTCCCATGCGTGTGTATACGTGTGTGTTAGTGTGTGTGGAGTGGCATGACTAGAAACCTAGGTGGTTGCTCTCTGGAGGTGCCCAGCTGTCATGTTGCCTGACTGTACCAGGCATCTTCTCTCCACCTAGATTTACCTGCTTCTCTCGCGTGCTTTTCTCCTCTCCTCTTCCCCATCTATTTCTTCTTCTGAGAGCTATTTTATCTGCAAATTTCCAGGCTTACTCAGAATTGAAGTGTAAGGGCCACACCACTGTCTGGGATCAGTGGCCATTTGAGGGAAAAGCGAGGCGGGCAGGAGCATCAGGTGTAAGTGGGAGTCATGAAGGCCGGAGGCCGGTCCTCACCCTGCCCGTGGCCTACTATCTTGTAGGCCCTGGGGCAGGATGGGCCACACTGAGGGAATGAACCACATCCTTTGGAGATGACCTTGATCCACTGAGCAGGAGCAGCCCCCTGTTCTGCTCTTAGGCATCCTTACCCGACAGGGATTTTTTTTCTGTCATTTTAACTACGTGGCCTCTAGTCAGTAGCTTTTATGTGCTGGGAGTGTGTTGGAGCCAGGAACGAGGTTGAGGAGCAGGAAGCACTGTGAGGTGTCAGAGGCTGACCACTCAGAGTGATAAGTGCTCGGGCAGAAGCGGGTCAGGGGTGCACTAATCCAGGTCGGGAGGACAGCACAGGATGTCGAGGAAGGTGTCTCTGTAGAGGCTCCAGTTGAGCTGAGTGTGGACGGTCTAGGAGGAGACAGCCAAGTTGGGTTGGGATGTGTGTATGTGTGTGTGGTGTGAAGCAGCGTGTTTCAGGCTGAAGGAGAGACTGGGCAAAGGCGAGGAGACATGAGCCAGTCGGGGGAACTAGAAGCAATCCAATATGGTGGGTGGGCTGGACAGGTTCTCGGGGTGGTGAGAACTGAGGCTAGAGGGACTGCTGTACCATACAAAGGACTCTGAGTTTTAAGCTGAGGATTTCTGCTTCTTCACACTGGCCTCAAAATCACCTAGGACACTTGTTAGGGAACACATTCCTGGGCCTAACTCCAACTAAGGAATCAGAATCCCCAAGGGTGAGACCTCAGAATCAGCCTTTTCAGCAGTGTCCTGGGAGGGTCTACATGAGCTCTGGGTAGACTGGACCCTGGGAAACAGCAGGATTCCTATCAAGGGAGAGGCGGGTACATGGGAAACCAGTCCTGACACTCTGCTGGAAGGAAAAACAGGGTCCGAGGGGGAGGCCCTGGGACTGTGAACAGTATCACGAGGGGGGTCGCCAGGATCAGATGCCCTAGTGCTCCTGGACTAGTGCCCCCTGATGAGGACAGGAAAGGCAGATCTCCAGCTGGACACACTCCTGCAGGCAGTAAGGGGAGGGATGACAGAGGCGTCCCTCCCACCCTTTCCCACTCGACTCCACCTGCTCTAAGGGAGGGACCTTGAAGGACTAGCTCACCCTTTCCCTCCATCCTAAGGGAAATCCCTACTTCCACAACCCACAAGGCTCCCTATTCAAACTGAGTGTTCAGAGCCCATTGGGGGAGGGTGGAGAGGAGGAGTGAAGCTTGTGTTTTCATCCAGGCTAAGGGGGAGGGAGACTTCCCTAGGTGATCCAAAAGGAGGAGGGGGGCTCTGTGACTGCTATTTACTCTACATTTGGGTTCCTCGTAGATTCCTCTCCAAAGGGTGGTAATGAAAGACTGATACTCAAGGAGGTAAGGCAGTTCCCCAGCCCTGAAAGGTCCTCAAGGCTAAGGCCCAGATTAGACCACCTTCCAGGGACTCTCACCTCAAAGGACGGGGTCCTAGCGCCTTACCGGGGACCTAGAGCCCTCAACCAGGCCCCACCACCCTTGTTCTGCAGCCTCACCCCCACCCCTAGACTTTCCCAGATTAACCTTTATATTTAACACTTAAACCAGGCAGTTTCGCACCTCAATGCCAGTGTTTATGCTAATCCCTCCTCCTCTGACTTGCCTCTCCCACTCCTCCCCCTCTGTCTGGCTAATTCCTGCTCGTTCTGCAAGACCCAGCTCGCCCTGACACCTCCCCGACCACCCAGCACGCATCTCAGTCTAGCTATTCCTGTAAACGACCCACACCACCCTGTGCTCACCTTGATGCAACCACTCATACACAGTTTAGGCACTGCCCCACTCTGAGTTGACCAGAAATTCCTCAAAGGCAGGATTTGTGGGTACTACATTTTGTCTCCCCAGCGCCTGGCACACAGTAGGAGCTCAAGAAATATTTGCTGAGCCAAACAGAATCCAGATGAATGGGACATGCCCTGAGACATGCGAGTGCCACGATCATTTAAGAGCATTCTAAGGATCGGCTTATGGTGTTTTTAGGACCTATGTGCTGTGTGCTCAGACACTCAGTCATGTCAACTTCTCTGCTACCCATGGACTGTAGCCCATCAGGCTCCTCTGTCCATGGGATTCTCCCAGCGAGAATACTGGAGTGGGTGTCATTTCCTTCCCCAGGGGATCTTCCCGACCCAGGGATCAAACTCGTGTCTCTTACGTCTCCTACAGGTGCCTGTTAAAGCCTCTGTATAGCTGTGACACTTCATCCCCTTGTTTATTGCAAAATAACAAATTTAATGAGTATACTGAAGGTGAATATTTGCATGTTAAACAGGCTGAGGGCAGGTTTCCTTTAAATACTAAGCCTTTGCTAGAACTTTCAGAAACTTACCTTACAGATCATTAACTTCTGGGGGAGGCGGGGAGCAGAAGTCGTGGAACTGAAATCTCTAAGACTCTGAGCTCCAAAGCAGTGACTCTGAAAGGAAGAAGCAAGGCAGAGTGTCTTGGACCTGGACAGAACTGGGTTCAGACTCTGGCTCATAACAGGTCCCCAATAATAGTAATAGTATTGTTTGTAGGGTTGACTTTGTGCACGGAGGTGAGGAAGGAGTCTTTCGAGGTTTACAGGATTTTATCTGGGCTGGCAGAAGAAGGAGGCAGAGATGATCCAGAAAGGAAGGGCCGGACCATAGCAACAACATAATCCGACTATCACAGTACTTCACAATTTTTTTTTTATGTTTTTAAACAAAATCTTTTCATGTTGAATATGCGGAATGCTGGCAACAGCATTGTTCTGGGTGGTTAATGGAGAGGGTCTTGGACTTATCAGCTCTGCGACCTGGGACAGATCACCTAACTACAGTTTCCTCATCTGTACAAAGAAGACAGGAAATAGTATCCATCTCTTAAGGCTGCAGCAATGCCAGGTGATAGAATGCCCTCCATAAATGGTACCAGTTACTGTATTATGAAGTGATCAGTACTACAGCACAGAATGGTAAGTCCCTGTTGGAGGAACTGCTTGCTGTGGGAATTATGGGGGTGGAGGGTGGGGCTAGCTGCAAGAGCACAACCCAGGACCCTGGAGACCACCTGTGTGACCTTGGGCCTGTTCTGTAACACTGAGGGTGTGCCCTAGATAATCTTCCAGGTGCCTAAATTAGCAAAGGTTACTCCACCCACAGACAGCTCCCCAAACAGCCGCTCTCAGGCCTGGATGCCTTGTCCTGCCCAGATGCCCTCTTCCCCGCTTTGTGCAGAGTAACTCTTACTCACTCAAGGGCAGGCCTCCTTCCCATCCTTCCCTGACACTCCATACCCTCTGCGCAGCAGTCCGCACGCTGCGGTCCTCATGGTAGGCAGCTAGGTCTGTCACCTAGATGGTGACTCTACTGCCTCAGTGCAAACAGAGAGCAACGGGCGCTGGACAGTGAAGCTTGTTAGCAGTCGGAAAGATGATCAGCACTTTCCCTTTGTAGAGATTTCCGGAATCTCCTGGGTCCTAATTCTCTTATAGTTTGTTGTGGAGAAATAGGTTTGGAAATAGTTGGGGCTCCGTTCCCTCCCCCTGGGTGGAAAGAGAAAGCGTGCTCCCTTGGTTTGGGCCACCGCTGCAGGTCAAGTCCTTTGCAGCTATTACTACTTCCTGCCAGGTCTGGGAAAAGTGACAAGGGGCCTTCAGGAGTCCCCAGAGTCCCCCCAGAACCGGTCCCTTTCCAAGGCGTCTGGCCATGCAGGCACCTGGCTCTCCCCTTTGCACAAGAAGAGGGGACTCGCGTCCACCACGTGTGCCCCCTCGCGCTGCTAGAAAGCGGAAACAAATGACCTTGACCTCCAAGGAGACAGCCCCTGGGAGAGGGCGCCTCCTCCGGAAAAGTTGTCCAGACAAAGGGCATTCCTCGGCTTCCACCCCGACAGCCGCCAGCCGCAGGCCGAGCCTCCCCCCTCCGCCCCCGCGCCCCGGGTGTAGGGTTACACGCCTCGCCGCGAAGCTCGGGGGAGAGCGCGGTGTTTCCGCAGCTTTGGCTCACGTGGAGCCGCGTCTCACCGCCGCGCTCTCCCCGAAGCCTGGGCTGCGAGCGCCCTCCCGGCGGACGGGGCGACCCGGGCCGGGAGGGGTGAGGTCCGGCGGCACGGAAGGCCGCCCCGCCCCGTCCGAGGCCCCGAGCTCGCGGCTGGGCCGGCGGCTTAGACGTCTGCACGGTCCCGGGAGGGGCGGCCCTGCAGGGCTCTGGGGACTGGGCCCCGGGCCCCGGGGAGCGCGCGGGGCGGCGGGGCGGGGTGGGAGCGAGGGCTGCTCCTCCAGCCCCTTCCGCTGCGCCTCCTTTCTGCTCTCCCGCTCCCTCTTCCCGTCCCAGCCGGGGGAGGCGCCGGGCTTGGCCTCTCACCCCCTCCGTGGCCGAGCCATGAGGTAGCCGCCCATGCCGCTTCCTGCCCTCCCGCGCCCTCCCCGTCCGACCCTGCGTCCCCTCCCCGGACCTGGAGGGAGGCCGCGGCCCGCGGGGCGGCTGCCCGGTTCCGACCCCACCCGGACCCCGGGGCGGCCAGCAGAGCCCGGAGCCGAGCCGGGCGCGCCCCGAGAGCCGAGGCCTGCGGGCCGCACTCCCCGAGCCCCGGGCCGGAGCCCGCGCGCCCTGCTCCCCGCCGCGGGCCCGGGAGGGAGAGGGGCGAGAGGAGGGCCTGGTCTCCCCGGGGATGGAGGGGATGGAGGCAGCGGCCAGACCTGCCGGCGGCAGCCTTCAGTGAGTACGGAGGAGGCGAGGCCCCGGGCGGGCCGGGGATGGCGGGACCGGGGGAGCGAGAAGGAAGGGTCGCGGGGGGAGCCCTGCCGGTCACGACCGTCTTCATTTCAGCGTCTCAGGGTTGGGGTTAGACGAGCACAGCGCTCGGCCCTAGACTTCAGCGGCCCCGAGCCGCACAAATCGGTACCCACTGTTCCCCCGAGGAAAGTCTCATCCATCCTAACAGGTCTCTAGAGAGGGGTGATCTCTGGAATGCTGTTCAAGACTTTACCTGAAGGCTCTTGTAATGTGACGGAAATTGCACCCAAACCCTTCAAATCCCCTGCTTCCTGGATCGAACCTTAGAAGAGAGGACTCAGTGGCTGGGCTGTGACGACAGAGTTCGTCAATTCTAAATGAACTGGTAGAGAGACTGATCTCGTCCTCCCGAAGACAGGCCTTAAATGTCACAGGCTTAAAACTGATGTAACAACAACAACAAAAAAAACTGATGTAACATACAGACCGTGTGTATGTATTTTGCTTTATGGAATATGTGTATTCATGAAATATATTAAAAACGGAGTTGTAATAAATGACTATAGAGAGGCTTGGCATTTAAGAGAATTCTGTAGTGAATCTTTAGTCAGTATTAGGTGAATAATTAACCCCTAGTTTGTAATTTATGTAAATATGAATTTTTATGCATGCCGTGGGACATTCCTAGATGTATGGTGTAGAAGGGGCATGTTCTCAGAGAGCAGGATAAATATTAAGACATTGTGGCTTCTATGTGTGCACAGAACTGCTTGGCGAGTAAAATCTCGAGCTCACTTTTATTCCCTGTGAAGACATTGACATCAAGTGTGCTACCAAGGAGCGGTCATCTGGGCACGTCACCTGTCTAGGACTAAGGGGAGTTGGGGTCCTGGTCACTGGGTGCTTTGGAAGAGCCCTGACCTTGGGAGGAGAAGCTTTGAGTTCCTAGCCAGGCCTCCCTCAGCTTTGGTGTCTCCTAATGGCTCTGTGCCTCTGTCTCTCTGTAAAATGTCTGTAAAAATGAGGGTCATAACTGTTCAGGCAGAATGGTGTGAGAATTTGAGAGAGAGCGTCTGAAAGTACCTTCAGGCCTGCCCAGCACCGAGCAGAGGCTGAAAGGCCTTGGTGCCTGATCCTGGCTGCCCTGTGGGCACAGCTCTGCTCACGCCTGAGGTTTCGGCACAGGGAGGGGGACACCTTCCACCAGCGGGTCAGATCCAGGGTGGTATCTTCCTGAAGCCCATCCTCTGCATTGGTTCCCTTTGGAAAGGGAAGAGCTTGTGGGCATGAACAGAAATTGCCATCCTCCCCTGAGGCCTGACACCTGTCAGCAAAACACGAAGCCAGGGACTGGGAATGCAGCCCCCATTTCCCCTCTGGTCCACACTAGGCAGAAGATTAGCTGTTGCTTGACGCTTCACTGTCCCCACCTGTAAAATGGGGATAGAAAAATAAGACTACTACTCCGACTTGGAAGAAAAAACTCAGTAATGACTTATTCGTACCATCCAAAGGCTCGTGCTCCCCAAGCTGCTTTCACATTGTCTAGGGGCACCCCCTGATCTGACCCCAAGTTTCCTCCAGACAGGGCTCTATACCAAGGCACTATGGAGACCCAGGAGGTCGTGGGAGCTGGCCAGGTAGTGGGTCTAAGGAGCTCTGTCTGTTTTCTCCTCCAGAGAACCCCAAATAGGGAGCAGAACGGCCAGCTCCATGGAGGTGACCTCAGCTGTGGAGAGAAGTGACCCCGAGCCACAGCCGGAGAACGGACACCTCCCAAGACCCTGGCCCTGCCCTCGAGAAGACGGAACACCCAGCCCGAAGGCCACCCAGCCTCCCGGGGCACCGGGGATACAGCTCCAGGGGCCCTCCGTGCTGGAGTCCAAGGTGAGGGCCTTGAAGGAGAGGATGACAGCGGGCAGACAGGGGGCAGGCCCCAGCCTCACTTCCCACCAGCGGCTGCCCCTCAAGAAACCCAAGTGCAGACGAGTCAAGGTGGGTGGGTCCAAGCCTCCGTCAGAGGGGCCTTCCCCACCCGAGGCTGTGGTGGTCCATCACACGCAGAAGCCAAACGACAGGCGGCTGGACCGCAGTGTCACCGAGGAGGAGCCCGCCAGGAACGGGGACCCCGGGCCTCCCGGGTTGCCTGCTCCCGGACTCGAGTGCTGGAACAGGAGGAGCCCGTGGCCTCCAGAGGCTGTTCAAACACAGCCTGAGCATGACAGAGCTCTGCCGGCCGGGCCCAGCTCTCTGCAAGAGGGCCCCATCCACAGGGTCACTCCCAGCCGGCCGGGGGGCTCTCGTCCTTGTAACAAAACCACCCACGTGCTCACCCTGCGGAAAGGAAGGTCACACCCCCAGCAGGATGGTCTCGGCACCCGGGGAGACCCGGACAGCTTGTCTCCGACCTCAGAGGAAAACTTCGTCCCCAGGCCGGCTCTCCTGGGGGAGCTCTGGAGAACCAGGGACCTGGGGGCCCTGGGCACTGGGGGCAGCACCTTGTCCCTGTCTGACCGCGTGGAGAGGAACCGCCTTCTGCTGCAGGAGATGCTAAGTGTTGGGGGGCAGGGCCCCTCCAAGGTGGGAGTCCCAGGCTGGACTTCATGCTGGGATAGAGCTGTGCCAGGTAAGGCCCACTCTCTGGGTCTGGGGGTTGGGGGCAGGGGGGGAGTCCAGGAGAGGGAAAAGGAGATGGGGGTTACCTCGGAGGGGAGGGGAGGGAAAGTGGGAGAGCACAGCTGTTTATCACCAGATTCCTAGGTTGTCTCTTAGTCTGGGCTTTGACACAGATTCTGCATCACCTCACAGCCAGCCCCATCTGCTAAAGGCTCCCCCAAACCCCCCAGAACAGCAGTCCCCAGCTTTTGGCACCAGAGGCTGGTTGCATGGAAGACAATTTTTCCACAGACTGGTGGGATGATGGGGATGGTTTCAGGATGATTCAAGGGTGACGTTTATTGAGCACTTTATTTCTATTATTACCATATCAGCTCCACCTCTGATCATCAGGCATTAGATCCCAGAGGTTGGAGACCCCTGTCCCAGACCACAGGGAAGCCTCCACAGTTTGTTCCCTGTGGTTCTTTCAACAGTGGCTTTTTGACGATGACACGTCCTCAGCCCTCGGTGGACTTCATTGTCCTTGGGTAGGAGCCCCTCCCCACAGAGAGACCCAGCCTCCAGGCCGGCGGGCTGAGCTCAGGTGGTCGCACTGCTGCAAATGTTCAGGCCTTAGCCACGGCTCTTGCCCTTCCTTCCTCCCACACCCAGCGCTTGAGAAGACCCCCGTGGGCCCTCAGCTCACGACAGTGCCCACCAGCAGTCACTGTGACAGGCTGAGCCTCCACCTGGGGGGGGGGTCGGAATTATCTGGGGGAGTAAATGGCTGCTGGAGAAAACTTTCTCCTCCGAGCTTGTGCTCATTAAGCAGCAGCTGAGAGCCCAGGTCCTGGCTCTGCCCTAATCTCTGCTTCTGCTCTGGGTCCTAGAGCGACTAGCCGGCGACGTGGACTGGGACTCGGGCATCTCCCTTCAGGACTCGGACCAGAGCAGGTAAGCGCTCAGGGCACACATCTTCTCTGCGTCTCTCCTGGACAGTTGTCCCTGTCCCTTCATTTCCTCTGCGGCAGGAGAGTAGGAGATGCGGAGAGGGGAGGGGACAAACAGCTGCACCTGCAGGCAGGTCTCCTCCCGGAGGCCTCCTAGGAGGCACCCCTCACCCCCTGATGCCCAGGTGGGGCCCCTGCTCCCTGTGCAAAACTGCGGGGTACAGAGCCTGGTGCAAGGAGCACTGCAAACCACCTGCTCTGCGACGTGGGGCTCATTTCCCTGCCCCGGCCTCTGTCGCTTTATCCTTCAAGTGAGCCAAGTAGTAACTTGTGTCATGTACCTTTCGGACTGTTGTGGGACTGAACACAAGATCAGTTCAGTTCAGTCGCTCAGTCGTGTCCAACTCTTTGGGACCCTGTGGACTGCAGCACGCCAGGCCCCCCCTGTCCATCACCAACTCCCAGAGTTTACTCAATGGATGTGAAAATCCTTTGGGAAAGCATGTGAATGCAAGGCTTTTACTCCGACAGTTCCTTTCCCAGTCAAGGGGTGTGCTGACTGGTGTAAAGGTCTTCATCTCCCCCAGCCTCCCGGACTTTGCTGCAGCCCCTCCATTGATGTCTGAGGAAAGCTGGGCACCTGGGGTGGGGGTGAGTGGCCATGGGGCTGTGTCATGACCAGGTAGGCCAGAGGAGTATCTTTTGGGAGGGCAGGGGGGCCATCTGTGGATCCATCGGTGGCTGCCCAGGGCTTGGCCTCATCTTCCATATCCACTGCACGCCTGGCACGTGAAGCTGAGCGAAGTCTCAGGACTTGGGAGCAGCCACATTTCCCCTTTCTGTGCAGTGACGTCACCCTCCTGTGGGTCTCGTGGTTTCTGCTGAGGGTAGAGGGCAGCAATGTTACTTCTGCAGATTCCCTGCCTGCTAAGTTCCACTTGGCTTGACCTCCCCTCCAGAATATGTGGACCCCCAGTTCCGTTTTCACACAGTGAGGGCTGCCCCGGTTCAGGAGATTCAACCTCTGCTTGGCCACTGGCCTTCTCACTGACTTGGGCTGAGAGCCTGGTGGAGAGGGGGCTGTCTGGCTCCTTCATCCCTCATTATTTACGACTTGGAATCGTAGCTGCCCCCCCTTCTTCCGGGGGTCTCTTCCCGCCTCCCTGGCCGCCATGTTCAGCCTCCCCTCACATCCACACCTAGCCCAGCCACAGTGTGGAGGCGTGTGACTGGTCCTCGTGACATCCTGTCCCCTGCCCTGCCCCTTTGTCCTTCCTGGGGAGCCATAAAGGAGACAACCTGCCTGGGCAGACACAAGTTGTGCCTAGAGGAGCCGGGGCCTCCTCTTCTGCAGCTACATGTCTTCCTGCTCCCCGCTGCTCGCACTCTGTCTTCCCTGGGTGGGAGGAAGGCTCAACTGCAAGATGTCCACGGGGGCTTGCCCAGAGGTCACTATTGAAAGAAGCCGAAGCTCCTGACTTGCATGTTGGATACTAGGTAATTAAAATACCATCTTAAAGGACAAGAACCTCAACCATGGGGGGTCGGGAGGGGCTTTCCCCCAGTCCTGCAAGGAGATGGCGTTTGTGTAGAATGCTCAGGGTAGGAATTTCTGAACTATTGTTTCACCTACCAGACCGTTTGCAGTGGGTTAGGGTCTGCAGTTTACAGTGGCTCAGCGGTAAAGATTCCGCCTACAATGCAGGAGATGTGGGTTCGATCCCTGGGTCGGGAAGATCCCCTGGAGAAGGAAATGGCAACCCATTCCTGTATTCTTGCCTGGAGAATCCCATGGACAGAGGAGCCTGGTGAGCTACAGTCCAGGGGGTCGCAAAGTGTCAGACACAACTTAGCAACTAAACGCACACCCGAGGTATCTGTGTCTAGGTGTAGGCTGTGTAGGTGTGTGCATATGTATATTGTATGATGATCTCATGTGTGTATATGTGTGGAATGAGGAGGGTGCCCAGCATATATCCAGGCACAGAGTTGGCCTGGGGAAAACTGTCCCCTGGCTTGTTTAGAAGGTTGTTCACAGTGCCCCATGGACCTTTATTGGTGATCTACACCCTGCTGAGTAGACACCCAGGCTGAAGGGCCAGAAAGGACGCCTACTTCATGGAGAAAGTTCATCCATGTCCAGAGACCCCTTGGGACAGGCTTTCTCATTTGGCTCTATTCCTGAGTCTTCCGGGCAGATACTAAAGCATCCCTGAGACCCTGCAATTCCGTCTCTCCCCTAAGCAGGATGGTTTTGTTGCTGCTTCTTCTCTATGTCTGAGCTTCCTGAGAGACTTTTGAAGTAAGGCACACTTCCCTCAGCCCTGTACCCCTGGCCACAGGGTCTACATGGAGGGGCTGAGGACCCTGGACAGCGTAGACTCTGAGACCATGGCAGCCGTCATGATGGTCATCCTGAAAGGGCCGGGACATCAGTCAGGACGTGTTCTGGCAGTGAGCCCCTTAAATCTCAGCGTTTGAGGCATAAAAGGTCTGGTTTCACACCCAGTCAAGTTTAGCGTCAGTGCAGTTCAGTGTTAGAACCAAATAATCACCAGGTTGACGACTGATCATTAGTCTGGTCAGTAATGACCAGGTTAACCCAGCAAGTATTTATGTCCTCGGTTGTTACTGTTCTGCATGATGGTAAGACAGGAAGCCCCACAATGATGGTGAAGCAGCAGAGCCCAAGACAGCAGACCCTGTCTGACTGGCGGGGTCGGCCCAGCTCATTGCAGGTGGTCACAAGGAGAGTCACCTGTGGAGGCGAGACCCCCGAGATGCTGAGGAAACACCAGAAATGTCCCAGGGCCAATTGGTTGTCCCTTCTACTGAGGGACGAAAGGAGACTCCACCCCAGAGGACAGGAACCACCTGGAGGTCCTTCCTTCCAGAAGACCATGCTGACACTCAGCTCCAGCCCTTGTGCTGTGCCGCATCCTGACAGTGTCCTAATAACAACGTATTGACTGTTTCCATTTCACTGACAGAGACCCTCTTGGGCAGAGGCTAAGTGACTTGCCTGGTGATAAAGCTATTAAGTGTTAGAGTCAGGGTTCACAGTCAAAAACACCAAGGGCTGTTCTCTAACCATTATGCTGCACTGCTACAAGCTGTCCCCACAGGTCATGCCTTGGGTTAGGGATCTGGGGGCCCTTGGCCCCCTCCCCCAGCCTGGTATTCTCAAGTATAGACCAAGAAAGGTAGGTGGCAGGCTCCACGGGCTAAGCTTGTTTCTCTCCTAAGTCGCCGTTGACATGATTTGGGAAATGGGGTTTTGATTTGTGGAGAGAAGACAAGGGGAGGGGTAAGCACTTCAGGACGACAGAGGACGAGATGGTTGGATGGCATCACTTGACTCAATGGACATGAATTTGATCTAATTCTGGGAGTTGATGCAGGACAGAGAAGTCTGGCATGCTTCAGCCCATGGGGTCACAAAGAATCAGACACGACTGAGTGACTGAACAACTCAACAAAAGCACTTCAGGGAAGCCCAGTGGGGTCAGTACTGTCAGCCGTGACCTCGCTCACAGCCATGTGTGAGCACTGGACTCGTCAGAGGAGGGAGTCGAAGGGTGCTCTGCTCGGGGGCTCTGCCCCCATCCATTCTTAGAAGCCTGTGGTGTTGCGCCCCTGCTGTCTGTAAAACGGCCAGGACCCGCTCGGTCTGTCCACTGTCTTGAGGCCTTGGGAGGGCACAGCAGGATTATACATTGCCTTAGGACCCCAGCTGAACCCTGCTTGTGCAAAAAGTGTATAAAACCAGAGGAGCAGCTGCAGTCAGTGCGATCCTCACCCCAGGCCCTGCACCGGAAGGGAGTCGATTCTTTCCAAAAAAGCACTCAGCCTCGGGCCGCTGCAGGCACCAGGGAGGCCCCCTGAGGCCCGGGGCCTGCCTTGGCAAGCTAGTTGGGAAGGCGGTGCTGTGGGGCCCAGGCTTGCTCTGCTTCAAATCAGGGCCTTCCGTGTGTGCCATCTTTGGGGGGCGGAGGGGCAGACCCTGACACGTGTCTGCAGGGGCTTTAACCCCTGCTCCGCTGTGGGGTCAATGGAGGGGAGAGGGTCTCTGGGGTCGTTTAATTTGTGCTGTGATGATGATGAAAGCACAGAGGACTTCCTGAGTTGTTGATTTCCCCCATCCCTGTGGCAGAGTTATGCCCATTTCTAGATGCAGAAATAGAGGCTCAGAGGAGGGAGCCCAGTCTCAGCGTGTATACTTCATCACAAGAAAAGAAGGCGCAGACGTTGTCTGGTTCCGGTTTTCAGGCCTCCACGCAGACAGCTAGCAGCCAAAACTCCCTGCCCCGAAGCTGTCTGCAGGCTCCAGTTTACAGGAGGGGCAGACAGGGAACCCTCAAGAATTTCAGAGGCCTGGGCTGTGGCTCGAGTGGTCAGGCCCACAACTGTGAGAAAACCTTGGGCTTTTAAAACTTAATTTATTACCTAGCATTACACTGTGTGTAATTTCAGAAGGAATTCCCACTTTGCCCTCACTGCCCACTCTGCCTACACCAACTTTGGCTGTTGCTGGTGGATCTTCCCTCTGGAGCTCCTTGAGGGGCGAGGACCATGCTGTTCTCTCTGGGACCCGGGACCTGCCAAGTGTCAGCACGGTACCGGCACTCAGAATGTGTTTGCCAGAAGCATGCGTGTATGACTGTAACTGAGGGCTCACCTGGGGTGGACGCCCCTGTGGGCTTGATCGGATCTGACTGGAGCCAGTAGAGGACATTCCAGATGGGTAAGACCTGCAGACACGCATGGGAGAGGTATGCAGGGGATTGCATGGAAGGTACTATCAGGACACAGGGTGGGAGTGTGGGCTGAGGCCATTTTGGAGAGCCTGGGAATTTAGATTTTGGAGAAGGGAATGGCAAACCACTTCAGTTTTCTTGCCTTGAGAACCCCATGAACAGTATGAAAAGGCAAAATGATAGGATACTGAAAGAGGAACTCCCCAGGTCAGACTCTGATGCTGGGAGGGATTGGGGGCAGGAGGAGAAGGGGACGACAGAGGATGAGATGGCTGGATGGCATCACTGACTCGATGGACGTGAGTCTGGGTGAACTCCGGGAATTGGTGATGGACAGGGAGGCCTGGCGTGCTGCGATTCATGAGGTTGAAAAGAGTCGGACACAACTGAGCGACTGAACTGAACTGAACTGAAGGTAGGAGGAACTGGAGAGACATTTTCTCTCTCTCTCCTCTTGACAAGATTGGGAGTGGCAAGGGCTTTCCTCCAGTTTTTCTTTGTGTCTGTGTATCAGAGCCAGTGGGCTTCCCTGGCGGCTCAGATGATAAAGAATCTGCCTGCAATGTGGGAGACCCGGGCTCAATTCCTGGAGCAGGAAGTTTGCCTGGAGAAGGGAATGGCTACCCACTCCAGCATTCTTGCCTGGAGAATCCCATGGACAGAGGAGTCCATGGAGGTCACACAAAGTCAGACACGACTGAGCGACTAACACACCCACACCTGAGTCGGTGGGCAGGATGGGGAATGGCCGGGTGTATGCAGGATGGTCAGGGGCTCAGCTAGTCTTGGTTACACCCTTTCCTAGGTGTCTCCTCTGATATACCTGCAGCCCTGTGACTCCTAAGGGTCTCATGCTCACCTCCAGGATTCCTCATGACCCCCTGAGTCTAGGGAACCAGAAAGTCCAGAACCTGGCTGGGGAGCCAGAATGACCTGCAGACCCCCTTACCAGGCTACCGGGTACGAGGCCACGGGCATGGCAGCATCCCAGCACTGCCAGGAGACGGGGTCCTCCTACCAGGGAGGGTGTGGGGTGGCAGGAGGGAGTCCTGGGCGAGAGGGTGAGAGAAGCAGCTCCTGCTCCTCCCAGGAGTCGCAGGGCTGCAGGCATACCTGAGGGCACCCCCAGGTTCAAGGTGTAATGAAGACTAGCTGAGCCCCTACCTGTCCTGCGTACTTACCCCCTGTCATTCCCCATCCTTCCCGCTGACTCAGATATACAGACACGAAGGAGAACTCGAGGAAACCCCTTGCCACTCTCAAACCTGCAAAGACTAAAACTAAAAAGAAGAAAATTACATTTAGCCGCTCACCAGTGTTCCCAACTACACACACACTCCTGAAGCATCTAGGGTTCTGAGTACCCCGTGGAGAAGGAAGGATGCTATCCCTTCAAGCCCTCCCTCACAGCGAGTGTCACCTGCAACTTTCCTCCATGTCATTGTCACACTCATACACCCCACACGTGAAAATCTCATTGTGGTCCCAATCTTTATGAATAGAGGGGCTCAGGAAAGTTAATTTGCTCAAGATCATTCATCTGTGAGGAGCTGGGCTGAAATTCAAGAGGAAGCCTTCCTCCATGGTCTTCAGAGGGGAATAGGCCACTGTCCCCCTACCTGGGGGTGTCTTGGTCACCTGCCTCCACCCATGCAGTGCTGACCAAGGGGACAGCCCACAGGAATTTGTTCTCCTTTTCCTTCTTCAAGAAGGCAAGGACAGAACCACTTTGCTCTCCCTAAGGAGTCGACGACCTGGGGAAGCTCTGCACGCCCCCACACACATCTTTTCAAAGGTGTTCAATGCGGTGTATCCCACGCAGCCATCCGTTTTTGTTTGTTTTATTTTGTTGCCGTGTAGTTGATTGACGGTGTTGTGTTACCTTCTTGTGTACAGCAGAGTGATTGTTATACGTACACGTATATTCTTTTTCATTTTCTCTTCCATTATAGTTTCTCATAGGACACGGAATGCAGGTCCCTTTGCTACACAGTAGGACCTTGTTGTTTATCCTTTCTGTATACAGTTGTTTGCATCTGCTGATCCCAAACTCCCAGTCCCTCCCTCCCCCGCCCCCTGCTCCTTTACACCCACACGTCTGTTCCGTGTGTCTGTAACTCTGTTTCTCTTCTGTAGGTAGGTTCATCTGTGTCTCGTTTTAGACTTCACGTGTAAGTTACGTTATAGGGTATTTGTTTTTTCTTTCCGACTTACCTCACTTAGTGTGATAATCTCTAGGTCCGTCCTTGTTGCTGCAGATGGCATGATCTCATTCTTTTTTACGGCTGAGTAGTATTCCACTGTATATATGTACTTCATCTTCTCTTTCTGTTCCTCTGTTGATGGGTGTTTAGTTTGCTTCCCTGTCTTGGCTGTTGTAAATAGTGTTGCAATGAACATAGGGGTGCACGTTATCTTTTCAAATTATAGTTTTCTCTGGATATGTGCCATTCTTAAGGATGCCGCTCCTCCTTCTATTTCGAGAGAAGTGCCCATTTGTTTTCTGGATAGCAGCTTCCTTCTGCTACCAGATAGCCTCCTCCAGCTCCCTGTTCAATGGAAATTGCCTTTTCTGTGGAGCCCTGTGCAGGGCTCCAAAGGTCTAGAACAAAACCCACCAAGCCCTCTCTAGCTTCAAAATAGTCTCTCACTTCTGAACATGCCTTTGTGTGACATCCCCAAGTTGACAGGGGATCTCTTTGGCAGGTGCTTTTAGTTCACGTTCAGGGATTCCATCTTAAGCTCAGCAAGAGGGTGAGAGGAACTTAACAAAATAATTGTGCAAATAATAAAAGCAGTGATGATAATACATGCTGATATTGATTGAATCTCATCAAGTTCCTGGCTCTGTGCTCAGCTCTTCTGAGGGGATCGGTCTCACTTAACAACTGAGCCCTTTTTTAGGAGAAGAGGAAGCCGAACTTTAACCCCTAAGTAACCTACCAGGGTGACACAGCTAGTAAGTGGCAGCCCAGGATGAGAAGCTGGGCAGCCTGTCCCAGTGGACATGAATTTGGGCAGCCTCTGGGAAATAGTGCGGGACAGGGAAGCCTGGTGTGCTGCGGTCCGTGGGGTCTCAGAGTTGGACAGGCTGTCCCGGAAACACACTTCTAACCTTCACTGTAGGGTTTGTTCTGTCCATGTCCTGCGGCCCTGGGAAGCAGGCGTCTATAACAGTGAGCCCACAGGCCCCTGCCCACATGGAATACACGGTCCAGAATAGGTTCCGAGCCCACTGCTGCCCTCACTCGGGGGGCTGCGCACAGTGTGACAGTAAGGGCACTCTATTCGTGGCTATCTGAAAGCTCTCTAATGTGCAAAAATGGCACAGTTGCTAGGCAGAAAGGTGAAGGTGTGTTTTGGTCACAGTAGATGTTCCTTCTCCTTGCTGCATCCTGGACTCTGGGAAATGTCAGATCCCTTTCCATCCCAAATTGTTTCCCTAATTCCTGTTCTTAGGATAAAAGGGTTAAAGCCAGACTGGCTGGAGCTTATTATTTTAATCCAGGATTATGATGGCTGCTGAAGGAGGCTGCTCTGTCTCCCTGACCTCTCTGACTGGGGGGAAATGGTGGTTGTCCTGACTGGAGATCTTGAGCTGGCTATGCCTGGCTGGGAGGGGAGCTGCAGGCAGGGCTCAGCTGGCCTCTCTACCAGGAAGCGGGGCTTAGATGGAGAGACCAGAGTGGGAGGGGCTTTCCCGCTGCTCTTTGTCCTGGGGTCAGCTTAGGACGCTGTGGTTGGAAGGGCCAGGGTACTCACGTGGATCTCCCGTTGTCCCCCACAATTAGCTCTTTTAGGTGTTGCTGCTTCTTGGGGGCCACGCATCTGTGAGCCCCCTAGGAGAGGACCTCAAGTTTCCCCACCCGGCCTTGTGGTACTGCAGACTTTCTGGCCTAAGACGTAGGTTCATGAGATAGCAACGTGGATTCTCTCTCTGTACAACTCCAGCTATTTACAGATGGGGAAACTGAGGCCCGGGGGAAGCACTCAGCCTCTTTGACCCTGTGTCCCACCCACTGAGCTCACAAGCCCTAGGTGTGCGAGCTCTCACGGCAGTGACAACAGCTCTCTGTGCTCAGGTGGAAAGTCTTTGCCGAGCCACACAGGGACTGCCCCAGCCCTGCCAGGCAATCTGCAGAGGGACCGTGGGAGCGGGGACCTTGGGCTGTAGTCACAATGGGAAGGAGTTGGCTCCAGGGCTGTCGTCACATAAGTGGAGGGTCCGCCTCAGATAGCGGAGTCTGAACCTGTCTGCCTGGCGAGGTCGGTGGCCTCGGGTGGACCAGGACAATGCAGCGAAGTTGGGGGGCGGCGAAGTGGGTGTGAGAATAGGACAGGTTCACGGGGCTGCACCTGCTTGCTCCCTGCCACTGGGGAGAAAGACCCCTTTCCAGCCACAGGGCTGTCAGGCCTGCCCACTCCAGAGCACACCATGACCAAGAGCCGGCTGCCCTCCTGACTTTGGCCGCGGTTGGTGAAGGTGGCTGCCTCTCTCCTCCCTGCTCAGTTTGTTCCTGCATGGATGCCTCCAGGCACCTCCAAAAAACCCTGCTTTTCTAATCAGTGGAGAAACCAGCTTTGTCTGCCAGAAACCAAAGCAGGGCAGCTGATGAAAAGGAAAAAAAAAAAATAACAGCTCCAAGTAGAGGGAGCAGAAAGAAAAAAACAGCAAAGCTGGAAAATGGCTTCGAAACCTGGGGCGAGGCTGTTCCTGACAGCATCTGGCCAGCTGCCTGGAGCCCTCCTGCCTGCCCACCAGGTCTTGTGACAAATGCCCTCCGACAGCCGGGCGGCCACAGCTGTCACCGGAAGGCTCTGAGCGCGCGGGCTGGCAGCCAGAGGCCCGTGGCTGCAGAGGCGTCTCTCCGGGCTGGTAACCTCATTATCTCTGCTGGCGGAGCTGGAGCCCCAGGGAGCACAGCTGCTCTCAGCAGTGCGTTGGAGGCCCTGCCTGCTCGGGAAGCTGTGCAGAGGGCTGCCTCGCCTCACAGGGCAGCGGGCCTTGAGAGCTCACTCTTCATTCTCTCCTGGAAGCCCTCCTGGTTCCAGAACTGTGCCTGGGCCCTGCCAGGGTCCGTAGGCACAGATGGTGCCTTTATTCTGGCAGTTCTCAGTTTTAATCTTGGCCCCAAAGCAGGATTAGGTGCAAATAATGGGAAAATAAAAAGAAAGAAAAAAAAAATCATAGACTGCCCAGTGCTCGTCCAAGGTTGTCCCAAGGAGGCCTCAGGGTTGGGCCATTTTCCACTCACATCTCTATCATCCGTCACCTAGGAAACGACTTGGTACCATCCCCTGTCAAGACGAGGCCCCTTTCTCCAGGTGACATATGGGCTGGGGAAGCCCGGGATTTGGCTGTCTGCAGACTGAGATGCAGGCCAGCCTGAGCCTCTAGCCGCCCAAGTCCTCCTCCTGCAGACCCTCCCTGGTGGGGACAGCCCAGCGTATGTGACAGCGAGGAAGGACAAGGGCAGCTGTGGGGAGTGCAGATATCGCATCAGAGAGTGAGTCTGGCTTCAGCCACATGCCGGCTCAGCCTGCTCTGGGACCCCGGGGCGGGGAGGGGCCGGAGGATGCGGCAAGGATGCTGGAGACAGTGGAGCTGGCTGTTGTCTGCTCCGCTTCACTTGGTGTTCGACCTTGAGTGACACGTCACATGTTCCTCTCTGCTCAGGAACACCCTCATCTGTCAGGCAGAGAGCGCACCCGCCCCCAGGCCCGCCTGGCTGCGGAGAGGGCCCTCTGGTCAGCGGGAGGCTGTGGGGCGGCTGTTATCCCTGCGACCTGCCGCTGTGTCACTGGGAGATGGCTTTGAAAAAAGGCTGCTGTCATTTTCGGCAGCTCTGGACTGGCTGGGGAGGCAGCACAACTGGGAGGTGGTGAGAGCTGCTGGAAGCAGCCCCTCGTTATGATGAGGAGTGAGCCATTTGCTAACTTGGTGTGGGTCCAGCTTAGTTCCTCTCGGCCCTGACCTGATGTCTGTTGGGTTAGGATTGGAACTGAGGCCAGAAATCACCAGGACTTATAAAAATGTCATTCTCTCAGAGGAGCAGAGCAGTGATGGGCAGGGCCCCGATGCCTTGTGTCTGCGGTGAGAGCTTAGGACGGTGTGCTGTGAGCTTGAGTGGGTGTGTGTGGGTGCCGAGAGACAGGAGGAGAGAGGGAGGCGATGCGTGTAGAGACCATCTGGCTGGGCACAGTCCCAGCCCAGCAGCCCTGGGCCCTTTCCTTCCCCTCCTCCCAGATAACTCCTGCTCTCTGCCCAGGGAAGAACAATGAAGTAATCTGGAGACTCCCCTACCCTTTTCTAGATCCTCCTGGGGTCTCTGCCTCCGGTCTCTGAGCAGCTGTCCGGGGTGGGCCGGTTCCTTCCAGAGTCAGCAGGCCCCCGGCCCCAGGCCCCAGGCTGGTGCCCTCCCGTGTGGGAGCTGGCCAAGGAAGGCTTCCATGCGGGGCTGTTTCTGGCACAGCCAAGCTCGACACTGTTAAAGCCCTCCTAATCCGTGTTATTTTCTTCTAATCCCTACCCCCACCCGCTCTGGCCCACACACCCCCCTGCAGGCCCTTCGGTCCCAAGCTGCAGCCCGTGCTGAGCCCCAGGCATGAAGAAGCCAAGCATCTGCTGCAGAGAGCCCGCATGAAGGCCAGGACCCGGCCTGTCCGTGCCAGCCATGACATCGTACCCACCCTTGCCCTGTGCAGCCGGTGAGTGGGGCCCGGGCCAGGCCGGCCGGTATGGGCTGCGGCAGGAGAAGAGATGGGATCCAGCCAAAATGCCAGCTCTCACTCCTCCCTGCTGGTCCGTGTGGGAGCTTTTCCCGTTGTCAGGCACCGCTTTCATGATTTTAGTCAGTTAGTACGTCTTCGCTGAGAGCCTACTGATGGCGTATTAGGGAACATAACCCGAGTCTCCCTGGGGGAACAGCGGTGTCACAGTCTCCAGGGAGAAAGACCAGCAGATGGGTCAGTACAGTTCTGTGGACTGTGGTGTGGAGAGACGTGTGTGTAGGATTGGAAGTCTACTGTAACTCCATCTGGAAAGGAAGGGGAGGCTTGGAGGAGGTGGCTTCTAAGTTGGAGCTTGAAGGAGAAACATAGATATTTACTGGGCAGCTGAGGGAGGCAGGGGTGAGCATCCCCGGGCAGAAACTGAACAGAAGCAGTATTCTCAGGAGTTGGGCCAGACGGCCCAGTGGAGGCAGTCATGGAGGCCTCCAGGACTGATGGACAATTTGGAAGCCTCCTGTAATAGCTAGGAGCCACCAAAGGATTTCAAGCAGCTGGGTAGCACCATCACGTTTGCATTCCAGTAAAGCTGCTTTGGCTGCAGAGACAGTTGGATCTGGGGGACCAGGGGGACAGTGTGTGGTGATGGGAGGAGAGGGTGGAGATGCAAGGTTGCCCAGAGCCAGAGCAACAGGCTTAATGAGGCAGCAGAGAAGTGGTTAAGACCGGAAGTGGACTGCTGGGTTCTGGCTCTGCCACTTCCTAGCTGTGTGCTCTCGGGGAAGCCCCTGTGCCTTGGTTTGCTCCTCTGCACAATGGGAATTATACCAGACCCTATCTTTCAGGATAATTGTGAGGGTTCTGTGAGTTCATAGAAAGTGTTTAGAACAGCCCCTGGCATGTAGTGAGTACCCTACAAGTGTTACCTCTGACTGAATCATGGAATCAACTGGATGAGGGGAGCCTGAGAAGGGGGGCATCCAGGATGGAGCCCAGGATTCTGACTTGGTGTCTGGAGGTTCAGTGAACCCTCGGTGCAGGATTAAGCTTGGGAGGGACTGTCCACGGAACACCCACTGGAGGTGCTTATCAGGCAGTTGGATACAGGAGCTGAGGAGGAGGACAGAGGTCAGACTGAAGAAGTAGACATCATCCCGATCTCACAGTGGTGGGGCCATGAGGGAGGTGAGCTCGTCAGGGATGGAGAGATGAGAAAAGAACAAGTTCAAGGACGTTCAGCACTCCACACAGGTAGACGCCCCTTGCACGACATCCCATCCCCATCTCTGCGCCTGTTCCGTGTACCACGCGCCCCAAGGAATCACTTACAGGTGGAGCTGGCGGGTGCATCTGACCTGCAGTGAGGCTGCCAGCTCAGGTCCAAATGCCCCAGGCCCCAGCAGGACCATCTGTGGCTGACCAGGCCTGTGGCTTCTTTGGCGCAGTGGGTACTAGAGGGAGCGAGGATTCTCGGTGGAACTGGACACCATGCTTTTTGACGGGGATGCTGAGCTGGCTTATTAAAGGCTGAGGAACTTCCGGACACCTTTGAGACTGACTTCAGCAAGAGCAGAGGGCTGAGGCTTGCCTCTGGGTCAGTGTCATGGTGACCTCTAGGAGAGGCGCTCAGGAGACCCTAAATCCTGGTGAGAGGTCCCCACCCGGCTCCCCTTTTATCTCTGCATTTTGTGCCTTGTTTCTTCTGGCTGGAGGACACTAATTAGGAATGCCAGTGCCTCCTTTGAAGCATCCTGACTGTTCTTCTCTGCATGTATATGCGGCCCAGAGCCTTAGACTTCCATGGAGCCCTCCTGTTCCACTTTCTTTAGGTACTAAGGTTGAGTTGGGTAGCTGCAAAACAGGCAAGATTCTTGAGAGTCCCTTGGACTGCAAGGAGATCAAACCAGTCAATCCTAAAGGAAATCTACCTTGAATATTCATTGGAAGGACTGATGCTGAAGCTAAAGCTCCAATAATTTGGCCACCTGATGCGAAGAGCAGATTCATTAGAAAAGACCCTGATGCCTGGAAAGATTGAAGGCAGGAGGAGAAGGGGGCAACAGAGGATGAGATGGTTGGATGGCATCACTGACTCAATGAACATAAGTTTGAGCAAACTCTGGGAGATGGTGAAGGACATGGAGGCCTGGAGTGCTGCATTCCATGGGGTCACAGAGCATCAGACATGACTGAGCGACTGAACGATAACAACAAAAATCTGCAAAGGAGACCGGATGATGTAAATGTACCTTGGGACACTTCCTCTTCCCCAAATCTCATCAACCGCTCACGACGACCCCAGCCACTAAGCTTAAAGTAGGTTCCCTCTCACCAGGCTCTTCTCCAGCAGTAGAAATGCAATTGAAATGCAAGGTGACCCACTTTAGCAGCTGCTGTGTCCAGAAAAGAATTACTTTGACTTGGCAGCACTGGTGAATCCTCAGAGGGTATAGCTGAAAAATCAACGCCAGATGGCTTGCTGCAGATGCTTCTAAAGGTTACGCTTGTCAGATCACCCTGGAGAGCCATGCTGAGCTACCATGGCGATGCCACACAGGCCTGGGGCCTCATTAGATGCAGGAGCCCCTCCTCCACCCCCTCCAACCCCCGAGCCCAGACACATCACTCGTTCCAAAGAGCAGCCTGATGAAAGCTGACGGAAGAGTGGGACAGACAGGCACAGCAGCCCCCAGAAGGTCTTCTTTATCTCAGGTCTAGCTGGAGGTGGCTGGGGCCATCCTGAACAGACAGGCTTTTGCAGGAGGTGAAGAGGGGGCCAGCCGAAGCTGCATTTTCTGGAAGCGAATCGGTGTAGAAATGGAGAGCTCTTGGAAGTGCAAGCTCTTGCTACTGGGGAGACAGGCGCACCTGGGTTGATGTTCCTGATCCCAGGAGGGCAGAACACACCCACCAGAGGCAGGGCCTGGGAGGGGACACCGTAAGTGCTGGCGTTCTGTGTCAGGGGCCGGGTAGGGCTGCCTGGAGCTTGTGTGGCTAGGACAGCACTGTGGTAGAGAGGGGCCTCCACACAGAGGCCGTTTGGCACCAGCGTCTGAGCAGACAGGATCCTCTCGGAGAGGGATGGTTGTGGAGGCATCAGTAGTGCCTCATGTTGACAAGGTTGCTGTTTGCTTGCTGCTGGAGTGCCTTATTCGCTCTGCCCTCGTCTCTAAGACCTTTGCCATACCTTTATGCCCTGGTCCCAGCACTGCTGGTAGGGACCTCGGGGATTCAGTAACTGAGCTGAAGGTATGTGACTGGGGCTTCCCAGGTGGTGGTAAAGGATCTGCCTGCCAATGCAGGAGACGCAAGAGACATGGGTTTGCTCCTTGGGTTGGGAAGATTCCCTGGAGAAGGAAATGGCACCCCACTCTAGTATTCTGGCTTGGAAAATTCCACGGACAGAGGAGGCTGGTGGGCTACATACAGTCCATGGGGTCTCAAAGAGTCGGACACGACTGAGCGACCACGCAGCAGCAAACCTCATGGGATTAAGCTGTTCTGCATCTCCCCATTTCTTCTTCTTAATGAAGGCAGTGTTTGAGAATTTTATCTTATTTGTTTTGGGCATGCTGCTATATAGCATGTGGGAGTTTGGTTCCCTGACCAGAATTGGAACATACGCCCCAACCCCTGAATTGGAAGCACAATCTTCATCATTGGACCACCAGGGAAGCCCCTCCATTTCTTCTTTTAGAACAAAAATATGATTTCTACCTTTGGCACGAATTCAGGATGACTGAGTTCACCCGCTTGACTGTAAAGTTTAAGGTCGTTGATGTGGCTGAGAGGACCTGGAGTTCCTTATTAGATTAGGAATATACCACCTCTACAACTGAGTGTTTTTCCTCTTAGAAAGTGTAGCTCATATGCTGTCAGCAGAGCAGGGCCTTGCCCCCGGGGCCTGGTGTGGGGTGTTGTATCTAAGCTGGCGTGCTGAGTGTCCAGCGGGCCTCTCCTGCACTGGGCAGGCCTGGCAAACCAGGGCACCCTGCCCGCGCAGCAGGGGCAGAGCTGCTCAGCGGGGCTGCTCTTGTTTCTAGAGGGTGAGATGGTGCTGTTTCTCTGGCTAGAGGCTTCCTTTCTGGGCAGGAATGCTCTGGATACCTGACCCAGGAGCCCCACACTGTCAGTGAGCCCACCAGAGGGATTGTCTCACCGCTCCTTCTCAGATCCTGACAGGCTCAAGAGATGCAGTTGCAGATGGGGTCCTTATCCTGGGCGCCAAGGGCTGCAGCGCCTCACAGTCACTTCAAGAGAATGGTCGCCAGAAGCGGGGTCAGAGGGACTTCCCGGCCATGCTGAGACAAGCAGAGAGAGACACTGCACCTCCTCACCAGGGGTGATTCTACCCAGGAGCTTTACATCTCAGCCTCACAGCCCTCTCCAAAGGCAGGCCCATAGTGACTCTGGGGGGCCCTAGGCACTCTGGCCTTCGTGACTCCTTCCTCCATACTACGTGTGTGTGTGTTCAGTCATGTCTGGTGCTTTGCGACCCCATGGACTGTAGCCCACTAGGCTCCTCTGTCCATGGGATTTCCCAGGCAAGAATACCCGACTGTGTTGCCATTTCTTTTTCAAGGGAATCTTCCCGACCCAGGGATCAAACCCATGTCTCTTGGATCTCCTGCACTGGCAGGCGGATTCTTTACCACTCAGCCACCTGGGAAGCCCTTTCCCCATAAACAAAGTTAAAATTTAAATGTTATGACCATGCTGGCTAAAAGGTAAATATATTAATATTATATCTGAGAATGTTTTCTTTGACTTAAAAGTGTATTTATGTATTCTCTTTTGACTTCAAAAGAAACTAAAACATTTTCATGGGCCCCAGGAAAATTGTGGTTCCCAGGTACCGTGGCTATTGTGCCTGATGGAAAAGATGGCCCTTTTTGCATGTGGATTCCAGGAAACAGGATGACTGACAGCGTCAGAATCTGCTCAGATCTCAAAGCAGGCAGATCCACTTACTTAAGCAGTGGTGCTTTTTTTTTTTTTAATCCTCCTGGAGCAGCGCCAATTGGGGAAAATGCTGGAGTCGGGGTTGGTGGCAGGTGGGCAGGCTGCCCCTGCCCACTGCATCCAGGGCAGTGTAACCACCTAGGGAACACCTAGCATCAGGCTTCAGGGAGGCCCCAGAACTCGCACCGTGGCACTTCGCAGCTTCCTTGGTTTAGGAAGTACTCACCCACTCCTTGGAGAGGGAAATGGCAACCCACTCCAGTGTTCTTGCTTGGAGAATCCCAGGGATGGGGGAGCCTGGTGGGCTGCCATCTATGGGGTCGCACAGAGTCGGACACGACTAAAGCGACTTAGCAGCAGCAGCAGCAGCCACTCCTTGTTGTGAACTGGGGGCTAAGGTACAATGCAGTGTGACACAGCAGGACCTTGGCTGTAGCTTTATTGTGCCGGCTCAGCATTCATGGCTGGGTGAGCACCAGCCCCTCTCTTGGTGTGACCAGAGGCCCCAGGTCCAAGATTTGAGGTTGTAGTGAGCTGACATGGCACAAGTGAGGGAATCAGCTCTCAGCTGTAGCTGTTTCCCATGGAGCTTTGCAGGGAATCAGTCTTGGACAATTTAACTATGACATCTCGGGCAACCCCAGGACCCCCAAGGGTAGCATCTATGTGCCATACTCCACGCCATCTGTGATCCAGACCATTCTACCCATCAGGGTCTTGAGATTAGTCAGTGGCCTGGCTGTCAAGGCACCCAGGAAAGGGATGAATTGGAATGGTCAGGGATACCCTCAGGGCCCAGGTGTGCACATGTCCACCTGAGTCAGGCAGGCAAGGCCATTTATGCATACAGAAAGCACAGCCTGGAAGGATACACTGTCCAGACTAGTCAATGCCATGTATAGTTAAGGAAGTCAACCAGTTCAGTGGCCACTCTCCCCACTGGTTGGCATGTTTTAACAGTAATTGTTAAGCATGGATGGTTTCTTCCTGCCATTGTCTGACCTCCTTTTAAAAAATTTTTTATTGGAGTATAATTGCTTTATAGTGTTGTGTTAACAAAGTGGATCAGCTATATGTATACTACATCTCCTCCCACCGCGCCCCCATCCCACCCCTCTAGGTCATCACAGAGCACCAAGTCGAACCCCTTGTGCTATATAGCGGCTTCGCACTAGCGACCTGACCCGTGCTGTGTCCACATTGAACTCCTTTCCTTTTAATTGCAAACCACACCTGTCTTTCTGTTGGGTAGCTGTAAATTTGGTGAAGAAGGAACTCATGTGAAGGCAGCCTTTTTGAGAGCACTGACATCTTTCCTCCAGAATCGCTGAAGCATCCAATTAGAGGAAGGATAAGAAAATCAGCCAGTCACTCATATACATTTCACTTAGAATAAGTTGTTGGAGTATCAAGACAAGCTTGAACGAGTTGTGCTAGGAGGAGGGTATAGTTAGGGAAGCCTTGGTAAGTGCCTTTGAGGACTAAAAGCAGTAACAACACATAAAGTATGCCAGCATAGATAACTGCATGGGTACTGTTCCCGGTAATTCAAAAGTAGTTCAGTTCAGTTCAGTCACTCAGTCATGTCCGACTCTTTACGACCCCATGGACTACACCTTGCCAGGCTTCTCTGTCCATCACCAACTCCTGGAGCTTGCTCAAACTCATGTCCATCAAGTCAGTGATGCCATCCAACCATCTCATCCTCTGTCGTCCCCGCCTTCTCCCGCCCCCAGTCTTTCCCAGCATCAGGGTCTTTTCAAATGAGACAGTTCTTGGCATCAAGTGGCCAAAGTATTGGAATTTCAGATTCAGCATCACTCCTTCCACTGAATATTCAGGACTGATTTCCTTTAGTTTGGTTGGTTGGATCTCCTTGCAGTCCAAGGGACTCTCAAGTCTTCTCCAACACCACAGTTCAAAAGCATCAATTCTTTGCTGCTCAGCTTTCTTCACAGTCCAACTCTCACATCCATACAAGACTACTGGAAAAACCATAGCTTTGACTAGAGACAGCCTTTGTTGGGAAATTAATGTCTCTGCTTTTTAATATGCTGTCTAGGTTTGTTATAGCTTTTGTTCCAACAAGCAAGCGTATTTTAATTTCATGGCTGCAGTCACCATCTGCAGTGATTTTGGAGCCCAAGAAAATAAAGTCTCTCAATGTTTCCACTGTTTCCCCATCTATTTGCCATGAAGTGATGGGACCGGATGCCATGATCTTAGTTTTTTGGATGTTGAGTTTTAAGCCAACTTTTTCACTCTCCTCTTTCACTTTCATCAAGAGCCTCTTTAGTTCCTCTTTGCTTTCTGTCATAAGGATGGCGTCATCTGCATATCTGAGGTTATTGATATTTCTCCCTACAATCTTGATTCCAGCTTATGCTTCATCCAGTCTGGCATTTTGCATGATGTACTCTGCATGTAAGTTAAATAAGTAGTGTGACAATATACAGCCTTGACGTACTCCTTCCCCAATTTGGAACCAGTCCGTTGTTTCATGTCCAGTTCTAACTGTTGCTTCTTGACCTGCATACAGGTTTCACAGGAGGCAGGTAAGGTGGTCTGGTATTCCCATCCCTTTAAGATTTTTCCAGTTTGTTGTGATCCACACCGTCAAAGGCTTTAGCGTAGTCAGTGAAACAGAAGTTAGATGTTTTTCTGGAATTCTTTTGCTTTTTATGATGATCCAATGGATGTTGACAATTTGATCTCTGGTTCCTCTGCCTTTTCTAAATCCAGCTTGAACATCTGGAATTTCTCGGTTCACAAACTATTGAAGCCTAGTTTGGAGAATTTTGAGCATTACTTTGCCGGCATATAAGATGACATAGCAGGAAAGAAGTAACAGGTCTCTAAAATCCAAGCCCCTGTCTCCAGTCAGAACCTGACCATGACGATGGTCAAAGACTAGTTCCGTATTCATGGCTCCTTCTAAAGAGAAAAACTCCCTGCAGCTTGCCTTTCCCAGCTGTTCAGGTGCTGGTCCGTCCCGAAACTGGTCTTGTGTGCCCTCTCCTTCGTGGAAACAAGTAGGGGTCACTTGGTTGTGCTAGTCCCTTCCAACCCTGATGTCTCTTGAGTCTTTGATGACAAATGGGTGGCATGGGTAGTCAGAGGAGGAGACAGCATCAAGCTGTATCAGTCAGGGTTCTCCAGAGAATGAACCAACATAATGTGTGCTTATAGAGAGAGAAAATTTTATTCTAAAAAATTGGCTCGTGGTACCTAGGAAACTTGGTAAGTCCAAATTCTGCAGAGTAGGTTGGCTGGCTTGAGACCCAGGCAAGAGTTGCTACTCAAATCCAAAGGCAGTCTGCTGGCAGAAGTCCTTCTTGCTCAGGGAAGAGCAGTCTTTGTTCTATTCTGACCTTCAACTGATTAGACGAGGTCCACCATACCATGATCAACTTTATTTGAAGTCTACCAGTTTAAGTCGGCTTCCCTGGTAGCTCAGCTGGTAAAGAATCTGCCTATAATGCAGGAGACTTCAGTTCGATTCCTGGGTCAGGAAGATCCCTGCGTGAAGGAATAGTCTACCCACTCCAGTATTCTTGGGCTTCCCTTGTGGTTCAGACGGTAATGAATCCACCTGCAATGCAGGAGACCTGGGTTTGATCCCTAGGTTGGGAAGATCCCCCTGGAGAAGGAAGTGCTAAACCACTCCAGTATTCATGCCTGGAGAATTCCATGGACAGAGGAGCCTGGCGGCTGCAGTCCATGAAATCACAAAGAGTTGGACACAACTGATGACTAAGCACAGCACAGTTTAAATGTTAATCTTATCCAAAAAAAAACCTTCACAAAAACATCAAGAACCTGGGCACCATGGCCCAGCCAAGCTGACACATAAAATTAAACATTACACATGGCATCTATACACAGGTATGATTTAATGACTGGTAATCAAAGGCAGACAGGTTAAGAAGAGAGAGTGTAGGAAACAGTGGCAGGAGAGTTGCCTAAGATAAATGGGGTGAGAAGCCTGGAGGCCTTGCAAGTGGGCCACAGCAGGAAAGGAAGGCAGAGAGGAATGTGGAAGGCCTGTGTCTTTACCCCAAAGACTGAGAACTTGATCCTGTGCCCTCTTGAGAGATGATGCGATGAAGCTGAGATCCAGGAGAACCAATGAATAGGAGGC